>NC_088677.1:52955696-55577268 GCF_950023065.1 Planococcus citri | reverse complement strand
TGACTACAAGCCTGACAAAATATAAATAAACATTTTCAGATAAAACTATATATTTTTTTCAAAAGAGGTATAAAAATGTACTCGGGCAAACAGTCTTCACTGAGTGGTCATTTACCGACATTTTCATATACGTTTTAAAAAATGGCCTTAAATGATTTGCTGCTATACCTTGGTTTGGTTGTATGAATAGGGTAGTGTTTAAACTATCTGGCAAAACTGAAAAATACTCTTTGCATGCGAACGGATATTTTATAATGAAATAAGAAGACAAAACTGAATTCTTACAATTTACTTACTGAATTTTAGAACTAAGTACGTTACATATTCGAATAAGTGTAATACGTATAAACTAAGTGACCAATCATTAATACATAAATGACCAACCCATCTTACTTCTTATTGTTAGTTCTTCTGTTTATTTTATTTACACTTTTGAACAAATTTTTGTAAAAATTATTTGAAGATAGGATGGAACTTGATTCCGAGGTTGATTATGAAGAAAGACATCATGTCTATGATATCGTCATACTGTGTGAAATAGGTACATAGATATTGAAATTTTTGATCCAATGAAAAGATAATAATATTGAATGTTGATTTTATATAAAGTGAAGATATATATTACCATATGATCGTCTGGTTTATCAGATTTACTAGTATCATCGGTATCTGTTTTCATACTGAGAATGAAAGGATTTTTCTAGAAATTTGAAATCACATTGTAACAAAACATAATGCATTGTGCAATGTGAGTAAGTTTATAATTATGCGTAAAACAAAATTAATCTAAAAAATGTTTATCATTCAATTCACATAACTAAATTCTATGATTCAATAAGTGAAAAATTCAAATTTTTCGTACCTGATTGGAGTGTTTCTTAGCCTCGTATTGTAATGTGGCGATGAATTTCAATGAGTGGAGAGGCGCATCTGGATCACAAAGGCCTTCGGCGTACAACATGACAGCAGGATACTTTAGACAATATGAAAATTAACTCAGTACAAGAGCTTCATTAGAATAACAGTGAAAATGATTAATATAAACGTACTTGCTTGTCACAACCTTCTGGAATTTTAATATTATGTAAAGGTGAGTACTTGTGCAAAAGAGGGAAAAATTTTGGATCAGTAGGCGAACCATACTCGCTTACTAATACCTTTTGTTGTGTAAATTTGTCAAATCGCAACATATCCAATGTTCTGTAATTAAATAGGCGGATATTAACTCAATTAGACTTAAATTTTGTCCCCTCCCCTCATGCTTTTGATCAGTTTTTTTTTTTTTTTTTTTTTTTTTTTAATAGAGTGAGTCGAGGTAAAGCAGTCATTCAAGTCTCTGAAACATTCAACTTGACACTCTGCGACCAAGCGTCCCATTCCATTTACGAAGCTGCAATTTAGTCGAGTACTTTTTTTTTATTCATGAGGTAGATACCAACCCTTCATCGACGTAAACGGCTCCAAACAAGTCGGGTCTTTGAGTAAGACAAGCACCTGCTAAAAGACCTCCGTTTGCACCTCCACCCTCAATAGCGAGTAGTTTGCTATTTGTGTACTTTTCTGCAATCAGATATTCAGCAGCGGCTATGAAATCGTCGAAAGAATTCTGTTTTTTCTCCATCATTCCGCCTTCATGCCATTTGTTGCCATATTCACTAAAGAACAGAAATTTCGATGAGAACGTGAGATTCTGTTCGTGTTGGAAAAGTAGGTAGCAAAATGGGTATAAAGAAGAAAACATCACTCTTACCCTCCACCTCGAATACTAGCTATGACGTGTATGCCGTCAAAATTACTGATGATTGCTGTAGAACTGGTGACAAAATAAGGGAACATACTTAAATCTAAATCACCCACTCCGAACATGTACGTGAAATTGTTTCCATCTTTTTTGAGGTCCTGAAAGTGTTGAAATTTCAAAAAAAAAAAAATTGTATACTTTAAGCTCTTTGCCAGAGCTCCGTCTCAGGCGATGTTGAGGCGTTATTTTTTAAAGCAATTATTAGTGTGCTTAACTGACTTATAGTTTTGGTTTGAAGATAACTAGATATATAGATACCTTTTTGTGAATGATAAACATGGGTATTTTAGTTCCGTCTTTACTAGAGTAAAATATTTGCTCCACGGTAAATTTCTCACGATCAAAATTTTTTACCTTAGCTTCATTTAAAATCTGAAAAAAAAAGAATTACACGACACAATAACACATGTTCTATTTCCAATGATGAATGATAGGTAGGTAATGAACCCTAACCTGAATAGATCAAAATATACAATACGTACTTCGAGATCGAATGATGCCTTAGATAAATCGCAGTGATAATTGATAGCAGGGGTGAGTGGTGATTTAAAGAGAAAAACTAGATGTGAAGATTTTCTATCGCAGTAACAGCTATCTTTTCCAACCATCCCAATGTCTAATTTGAATTCGTGGATCAGTTGACCAGATGTTAATCATGTAATTGTAGAACATTCTGTGGAGGAAAAACTTGAAAATTAGACTATCAACTCTCTTTTCAGGTGACTTATAGGCAATTCCGTTGGCTTTTTCTGATGCAAAAATTCCCTTCCAATGATTCTGTACTTTCCCATGATACCACAGCTGAATTAAAAAATTTGGGATGTGTTTTCGCTATACTCTTTGGAATCTGAGGACAGTCTGTTAGGATTACGTTTGACGTTTAAATGATTTCGTATTCCCCTTCCGAGTTGACATATTATTAGGAAAAGAGATTTTGAGGTCCCACTGGTCAAAAAAAAGTTTTCAAAACAGTAGAATAAAAATTACTTCCAACTCTGCGATTAATGAAATCTCACCTAAAGTGTTCACAGATTGATCAACATGCACACCTATTTGAAGATAGATACCCACGTTGACCTTTAAAAAATTGCCCTTATATGTAGGATTACAAAGGAGCCTACCTTAACGTCCCTTATGTAGCATAAGACCATGTATTTATCATGTGCTGCCAAAGCCCAATCTAATACATCTTTATCATGTGCAGGTACAAGATCTTTCCATGATTTGGGATCCTGCAGGTTTGTGATATCGATTGAAATTAATTTAAAATTCTCGGCTGTGTTATTGGTCCGAAAAATGAATTGGTGTTCGTTGTTGGCGACAAACTGTGAGAGAACAGTGTTTTCTTGAGTGAAGGTACGTGTTTAATAAACAAGCCAAGTAAATAGGTAGCTCATTTAAATCTCATACCCCATACCTCGTATTTTGCATCCATTTTTGTGATAATTGGTTTAAGTTCTAGTTTAGCCTTGATTCCTTGACTTATATCAACCAAGTATACCAAATTAGTGTAACCACAGCCTGTTGATGGCGTTATGATCAGATATTTTCCGCAGTTGCTTATGTGATATTCTCTGAAGAATAAAGTTAATATGATTCCATTTCCTAATACGTAGATGACTACGTACGAGTAAATGCTGATTAATAATCTATATTAAAAGAAACATACATATAGTACTCGGGATGATCTGGAAATTCAGCTACAACAAAGTCTTTACACTGGGTAGTTCCCATGAAGTGATAGTATAGTTTTTGTGGATCATCCGAAGTGTCCTCAGGATTCTTTCCTTTACCCGCTGTGACCTTCAATTTCAACAGATACGTTAAGGCGCGTTTCCTCTTTTTGATACGTACTTCAATTTTAAAATTATTTAACAGAAGTGTAAGGCTTACAATATAAAATATTCCCTTTTTGTCTGGTGACCATGCCATGTCCGAAGATGTGACATTTACCAACTTCTCGTTTAAAACCTCACCTATGTACAAATACAAAAGAAGTATTGACGAGATTACATAGAGAAAAATAGTTTAAATTTATAATGCTATTATTACAACCATTTCCTGTATTCTTGAAGTACATTTCACTCGCAGCTCCATCTGATTTACTATTGGTCACCAAGTACGCAAAAATTTCCCCATCATCGGTGAAAGAATAATAATCCATAATAAGAGAATCATCTCTGCTGAGGGTATTCAGGTCAAAAAATACTGTTCCCTCGTCTTTGACTGAATCTGATTTATAAATCACGCTGAAATGCAAGTTTATCAGATTCATGTTGCGTAGATATTTGTGGTATCGGTGCATCACTAGATACTACAGAAATATCTTGATTGAATTTTTTCTGAGGGTGTCCTGAACTCCATCGAAATTTAAGGAACTTCATTTTTTAAAATTTTTAAAAAAATTTAAAAATCGTTTATAGTTTAGGAAATGCTCAAAAATGGTTGTTGTTGAGTTAGGGAGGAGTGAAGAATTTGTACTGGCCCTATAGACAATAAGTACCTATGCAAATAAATAAATGAATGAATAAATAAGTCGTTCGTGAGAAGCCTTTTCCAAAAGTTGAATCCTTGAATTTTTTTACAATAATTATATGCTGGTAAAAATTCACTTTTGAACTGACACTTGTCTTATGTATTACCAGAGCGGCTCAGAATGCTTTTGTTTTGAAGTGTTGAGAGAATTGAATATTATAATTAATTAGGTACTTTAACTGGAGACTGGTTCGTTTTGTTTGAGACTAGGCGTGTAAAATTTTTAAGTTTCAAAAAATCCCATCTGCAGTTCAAAAATGAAAAGTTCTTAAATTGGAGGAGGAGGGGGTTCAGATATGTCCTATCAACCTATCAAGTTATTGTCATGTTTAGTTCAAGAAAGGAAAAAAAATGATGTCACTCGAATATGTATAAGCATTAAGCAAATATAGCTAAATGTTCTGAGAAAAGTCACTTACTACTGTGTTTGCGAGCCAGTATTTCGAAAAGTGAAGAAATATTTGCCTTTTTGAAAGGGACCCCAGACTGACGGATGATCTCTCAATTCTTTGTAGCGAGCTAGCAATTCAGCTCGAAACGGGCTTTTCCCCAAGTAGTCCTTGGTGAGATCATTCTCTTGTTTTATGAATTCCTTGGTTTCAGTAGAATTTAGATTTTCCATCCATCTGTACGGGTCCTTGATCTAAACATTCAGTGAATATTCATAGGTAAATTTACAGAACAAACCAAAAATTGCATTTATGATTTAAGGCGTTAATGTCACATACTTTGGTACATCCAGGGTATGTATCCTGGACTGATTCATCCCTTCTTGGAGAAGGATATTTGTCGGCAGGAATCTGTGGAAGTTATATTCAAATATGTAGAAACAATTCCTTAAATTGTTGTACTACGAGTATTAAGATAGTACTTACAAATGCAGTTGCTGCGGGGCAATTCGGAGGAGCGGGTGTTAGGGCAGGTGCAGGTGCAGGTGCAGGTGTAGGTCCATTGCAGTATATACTATCGATTATCAAAATCACCAAAATCTGCAGTACAGCGAATACTTTTCGACTCATTGTACACATATGTAGGTACTTGAGTATGAGCAAAAATTTTGCAAATAAGCCAAGTTGATACCACCTGTAGGGTGGCTTGTAATTGAAACGTGAAAGTTCAACTGAAAAATAATGTAAATGCTGGTTCTATTTGTACCAAAAAAAAACCTGGTGTGAAATGGAAGTAATATGAAAAACAAGTTGTAATTTATGATAGTGAAAAGTAAGTGCTTGAATTTAAAAAAAAATTATGATAAATTCTATGCAAACAAAACCCGTTCAAAAATTAGAAGTTGAATGCGAAACTTGTGTGATTTACATCTTTAATGCAGTTTGCAGTTTAAAAAACAGGTGAAAAAACATTTAATAACGGGAAAAACAGGCATTGCTATGTAATGATCAAAATGAAAAATAGTTTTAATATCAACGTACTTACGCATTACCATAAATCCACAGCTTCATAGAATTTAATTTTCGCTGAATAATTCGCTCGTTAATCATTTTGACACGAATTTTGTTCATATTATACATTTGATAAATAGGCAGGTGGTTGAAAAAAGACAATGAAAGGGCAAAAAGGCATAGGTGCTTTGTATTTTTTACCTGAAATTTTATTTGTTCTCATCAACATACTATGTACCTACCTACTACCTAGCTTATATTCAATTCTCGTTGATTCTCAAAAATAACTTCCCTTAGAATCAATCACGGCCTCCCGATTACTTTGTTGTCTCTTTCCATAGACCAGCATCGTAGAAAATTTCAGCTAACCATGGAAGAATTGGAGGTCCAAAGATTCTGAATTTTCCAAAATTGTGTAGGTAATTGTATGCACATCTAATGAAAAAAATCGAGTGCTTAATTATTGAGTGGGTAGGCTAATTTTTTTTTCAAGTTGAAGTTTGAAGACGATGAATTAATTATTTCACCTTAAATTGTGTTGGTACACGAACTGCTGAAGACAATGGTGATTTTGGGACGGAGGAGGCACTTCTTTTTGAATTCAAGGGTTAGAAATGTTTCCTAGGACTACCTTTTTAAGAAGAAGGTTGCTTCGGAGGCTCGGCCGGGGGGTGCAATAGATCCTTATGTGCTCCCCACTTGTATAAGTGAGAGAAAAAAATATGCATTACAGTGATTCGGTCAGGGAAAAAATCAGCACATTACATAGTTTTAAATTTTAGCAGACACTAACACACCTATACTCACTGATCCTTATGGATTTCGCATATAAATCAGAAAACCAAGAATAACGAACTGAATTGTAATCATTTATTGAATACTTCAACTTTGATTATGAAAGGGTTGGTCTAAAAATTTGCAAGTTCATTGCAAATGCAAAGAATAATTACACATATTATAGAGGGTGTCTGGTAAGTGGATGTCGAAATTTCAGATTTGGATATAATATGTATAATTGTATTACAAGTACATAACCGGGTACGACGTGAAAAAAAGAAACATTAGATGGACAGGTTGCGTATCTTTAAAATTTGAAGGGTAGCCGAACTTTGAAAAAAAATTGAGAAAAACGTATTTTTGGCAGGCATTTTCTCACGTTTTTGAAAAATTTAGACCGGCAAAATATTATTTCTCCACTCCTGTCTAAATTGGCCCTTTAAACGTGATTGTGGTTCAAATGTAGTATAGAAATGAGGTTTACCTAGATGATTAGTGACAAGTGGCAATACGTACTTACAATATTGTAATTAGTTCTTGTAATTATTGTCGAATAAGTTGAAAAAATTTTAATTTTTAACTACACAACCTCCAATTTTCTATTTGGGAAGCTGGAATTTTTTGTGGGAAGCTCCGTATAGATATCTCTGTAATCGATAAGATCTCTTGTAAGATTTTGGTAAAATTATTTGTAATGTACGATAAAATAAACCTCCAGATTTTAAATTTTTGGCAAAATGTTTGAAAATAGTATACATTGAAAATAATATAATGATGTGCATTGGAACCTACCAAGATGTGCATTCATATGCATGTCACGCCAAAATATTTAAAATTACTCATAAAAAATGCATTTTGCAATTTTATTTTTAGCGTAGAAAAATAAACAATTTCGCAGTGATTCAATTTAAACAACTTTTTAAAAATCATTATACCTAATATGTTTCAAGGCGATGATCATTTCATTAATTAACGGTTTTTGTGTTTTATTTTGTTGCAGGTGAGCACAAATTTTCGTCATAATAATAGTAGGAAAAAAACAAATGACTAATGAGTAAGTGAATTGTTCACAATTTTATTCGAAAATTGATCACATGCGTATTAGGTAGAACATGAAGAATAATGACGCCAAAATCATTCTAAATAGGTACCTCATTATTTTGAACAAAAACTTTGAATTCCCTCTTTAAAATATGTACTTGAATTTTTTTTTTTTTTATTTCCGACCTCCCTGTGGGATGGGAGTAACAACGTGTAGAAAACGAAGCAGATGAATGGTGCTGTAAAAAGTTTATATTTCGGAATCTATGTACTCTCTAAATTAAAACAGTCAAATTTCAATACCTAACAGTAGAATTTGACGACATTCTGATTTCTTAACGCGTTGGAGGTTCTTTACTCTTTACGTTCCCAAGTTCGGGAAACAAATTGCTTTGATGGGTGTAATAGAGTACCCTGGCCCAATTGACCAAATCACAAAAAAGTCGAGCTTTCAAAGAAAAATCATGTCGAAAAATGAAAGTTCTGAAAAAGCTCAAATCCTTCATTTCCAACAAAACAAAATGAATATAAATTAGATTTTTTTTTCAAAAATAATTTAACAACACGAGTAAAAAACATGAAACAAAACCACTTTTTGAATATATTTTTAAAGAATTAATGAGGAGAAAAATCGTAACAACGGTAGTAAAAAAGGTCGTCTAGCAGTTCACAAGTTGAGCAAAAATAAAAACTTGGTAAAAGAAATGCATTTGACCAAAAAATGAAAAAAAACCTATGTCGCTAAGAGAGGATTTTTCATCAAGTCATAAAATTTTGTAGGAAATTGGACCCAAATATGACATAAAATTTGGCCAAATTGCGAGCTTTGTCATGTCATATTTCGGCTCAATTTTCGACAAGATTTTAAGACTTGATAAAAAATCCTTTCTTAGCGATATAGATTTTTCTTTTCTTCATTCTTTAAACAAAGGAATTTCTGCCAACAAGATTTGATTCTCGCTGAATTTGTGAACTGCCAGATGACTTTTTTTCAATCCTGCTTTTTTGCATTTTTTCTAATTCATTTTTTACTTTTTTTTTTTTTTTTTTTTTAAAGAGTGTTTTTGTTAAATTTTTTTGACTCACGTTTTTGATCCATTTAAAAAAAAAAATTGCATATATTCAATTTTTTGTTGGAAATGTCACATTTGTGCTTTTTGGAAACTTTCGTTTTCCAACAAAACTGTTTATCGAAAGCTCAAATTAGTCAAATTTTCTATGATTTGGCCAATTAGGCAAGGCGCCCTATCACACTCGTCAAAGAAATTCAATTTGCTAACTCAAGAACCTAGAGAACCTCCAAAGAGTTAAAAACAGGAATTTTTGACTATGGGTTTCCAGTGAATAATTTACTAGACTGAACACTCGAAAGTGAATTATTTATGAATCGATCAGTCAAAAACTACTGTGGCCGGCAGCAGGCAGCAGTAAAAAAATTTTAGTCAACTGATTTTAGCAGTACTTTTTTACTTTTTATCCCAGTGACGACATTTTTCCTTCTTGAAAGTTGAAGCAGTGAAATCTGACTGTTTCAGATTTAGAGAAAATTATACAAAGCAATTAAAGCTAAAGTACATATCTATTCCCACCGCCATTTTAGAAATTATTAGTGTTGCGCATCCTACTGATGGCATATGGTCGAATGAAAATGAAGAATAAAGTAGTCATAGTATATTGCTAACAAAACCATTCAAATACATAGTAAAAAATGAATTTTATGCCACCCAGAACACGAAAAAAATTTAAAATGCCAGCAGATGTTCACGAATCATAACGTGATCAATTTTCCCTGAAACACGTGCAATTTTATGTACCTACTCGTATTTGCAGCGATACGCTTATGTAGGTTATAATTATGCTGCAGCGAACATTAAATGCTCGATATTCGCCATTATGTAAATCAACCAAACAAATAAACAAGTTGAATTATTGATGCCGTATAAAAAAGTACATATGGTGTAAAATCATCTCTACTTGATATACCTAATGCTTAAGTATGATTCAGAGTGTTCTGTTCGTCGTGTCGAATAATTCGACTGATGATGCAGCAATTAAATACACTCGAGTGTCCTTCAGTTGATTTAAAAACCATAGAATTTGGAGGGGCAACGCTAAACTTGATGACGTCCTGTTGCGGAATTTTGACAGAAGCCAGAAGAAAGGTCCTTTAAATTCGAACTGAAAAATTGAAGCAGCTAAAACTTTTGGAAAAATTTAAGTGATCATACCATCAATTTTTTCTGTTGAACTAAAATTGATAAGGCCCTTTTTAATGCTATTATATACAACGACCTGACGAGTTCAGTTGAAACTTTCTTTCGTATTTACTTCATAGCTCCACTTATTACTTATCTCTAGCTGTTTAAGTGCCTTCAAAGACAATACCTACATAGTATCATTAGAACACTCATTTTCTCGTCATATCCTTCAACTCGTTAGTGTCACTGTCGACACTTCCATAGGCACTTATCTCAAGATTTCAACCCAGTGGCATGAATATGATAACGTTACGATTAAAGAATAACCCAACTCAACAATTACCTAGTTATACATATTAATCGCGAAGCAGTAAAATTCGCGTACGAGTATCTTATAAGTTGATAATGGTGTTGTTAAAAAAGTACAACGTGATCAAAAACATTACGGTTGAACCCGCTCTGCTTTTTTATTTTCTGACATGTGCGTTGATGGACGTCTTGGACACGAATTTATACCTACAGAAAGCATGCAGATTCAACACCACTTCAGAGCCAAATCTCGATACACCTTGCGACGATGAAAAACAAGGAATCCTGTTCGTATCGTCCGTAAACGGCAGTTATAGATTTTGGGAGTACATGGTGATGTTGGCCTTGGTAACTTTATCTTTATCATGGAGCGATGTAGCTGGCAAACAGCGTAAAGTACTGATAATCTGGCCAATTATCGGTCTAGTCGTCCAGTCCATTAATGGTTCTTTGCAGTCGTATTTCTGGACCTGGTCCCCCTTAATGGGAGCATTGGTCGAAATGGCGAGTCAAGCGTTCAGTGGAGGTTTCCTCATGGTGTTTTTTGCTGCTCAGTTGTACATTTGCGATATAACTAGTCCGGTTGATCGAACTATGAGGACTGGTATTCTGTTATCGGTGACAAACATTTGTCATCCAATTGGTACAGGAGTTGCTGGATTTCTAATCAGAGGAATTGGGTTCTTTTATTCGTTCTCCTTGTGTGTATTGATGTCAGTGATCTCTCTTGTATGTGCTGTACTTTTCATCGACGATATTTCTGTACCAGTGGAGAATAAGGTTTCTATTTTGGGTGTATTCAATTTTACTCGGATCGTTGACAGTTTCAGAATAACGTTCAAGAAGAGCCTGGGGAAGAAAAGAATCGTGGTTTTGTTTTTGGTTTTGGTGCATATCGTTGTGCTGTTTTCTAATGAAGGTACGTGTTGGTAGGTTATATTTGAAATAAAAGTGTTTAAAAATGAAACTGCATAGTGTGTGGAGAAACTATAGTTTTCATTCCTAAATTCACGAAGTGAGAGTATCCAAATAGTGTTCTATGCACAACAGCCTTATCTGTCTTATTTGATTTTAGGAGAAAAGACCGTGTTTTATTTATGGGTCAGGTATAAATTCAAATGGGATGAGCGGATGTTTAGCGTTTACCAGTCTTATAAGATGGTCGGTATAATTGTAGGTAGGTAAAGGTATATACCTACTTACCCAATATAATGGTCGATGTGATGTGGTGGTGACTGTAACTCAAACTAGAGCATATCTATTTCATTTTAAATGCATTTAGCTTCCATTTTATTACAATGATTGTACAGCAGTGTCCCTATCAACTTTGATGGGTATAATCAATTCTAGGTACAATGTTTTGTTCTATTATACTGAGTAGAATATTGAAAATACATGATGGAATTATCGGCACATTTGCTGGGTTCTGGGATATGCTGGCAGCACTTTCTTACATATTCGCTACTGAATTATGGCATTTGTATTTAAGTAGGTATTTCACCAGCAATTACCAAATTACCTATACTTTGTGTAATCCTTGATCTCAACATTCGCATATGATTGTAGATGTTTTTCAAGTAACTTATATGTAACTGTTTAATTAGATTTCGGCTTAGGTATACTCGCTTACCTGGTTATTTTTATTTTTATTTTTTTTTAGTTCCTTTGCTGGATATATTCCATGGAACTGCGATCGCCATTTGTTTTTCTTTTCTGACTAAATTTTATGACAGTGACGAGTTTGGTGAGAATTCAGAATAGTCAAATTCTTAAAAATCTGTAAAATGTACTGAAATTACGAATTCTTTCCTCCAAATAGGTCGAATAAATGCTGTTTACATGTCGTTTACATTACTGGTTCCGTTTTGCTTGCCTGTGTATAATTTCATCTTTCAAAAAACTTTGGATACGTTTCCCTCAGCCATCTTTGTAGTCAGTGTAATAATTGATATTATCGTTTGCTTGCTTTATGAGTAAGTACAAATTTTAAATGTCCAAAGTGACGCTTTTAATCAAGTTAGGGATTTTAACAATGTAATTTTTGCTTTCAGAGGAGCTTATTTTTTGACGAAAAAATTTGAAAATGAACCTGAAGTTGAATCAAGGACGAATAAATCGGTGTGTGAGAACACTAGTGAAGCTGCAAAGAAAATTTAATGATAAATTGTCATACTTGCTTTGTAGAATTCTATTTGTGTGAGAGGCTGGTGATTCAATTACAATGTGTGGTGAAAACAGTTTTTCTGATTTTTATGAATTTAACACTAGCCCACCACATCCCCTAAATTTTTCTTTTTTTGGACAATGTTTGATAACACCATTATACTTTCTACTGGGTGTGCATGAAAGTTTTATGTTTCATTTTGCATGTTCAACGAATTGTCCATTCTTTCATTTAAACCAGAAAAATCATTGAAAAAGTAGGCCTGGACAATTTTCTCTTTGATTATAAAATAGGTAGGTAATGAATTTTCTGTGTTTTTTTTATTCGATTAAAAAATTACAATTTTCAATTTCGTATCCATCTTTTCGCTCAAATGTTTTCTTACAAAACTCCACACTTTCTCGAAAATTGAGAAAAATACTTCCAGTTAATCCCAACCTGACTGAGGAGAGAAATAAGGAAGAGGGTAACTTTTTCATATTTTGTATCTAAGCTGCATTATGTGATGAACTAATGATATTCAACTTATGCTACAAAATACTGTTTGAGTTGTCATGAGCAGATCAAGAGGAATTTCACAGTTTGGAAGGCCCTTGAAATACTTATAGATTTCAAGGTTTACATTATGTAGGTACCTAGTATTTCGTTAACAGAGGAATGGTTCAAACTTGATTCCCAGATTGATTACTATGAAGCACATCATATCTACGAGTTCAACAATCTGTTTCAAAGAAATAAAACCAAATTAAACTTAGTTAGCAAAGAGTTGAATCTTAAAAAATCTGTGAAGGTATGAATTACTTTTTTATCCATCGGTGTTCCGCATCCGTGGCCGGCATCTGTTTCAACCCTGATTATGAAAGGGTTTTTCTGAAAATTGAAAATTTCACGATGATAAGTCAAAAATGAAAAACAAATAGAGTGATGCACTATTATTTCAAAAATGAATAGTTCAACATTTGTCCACCACCTATTTTCATCCAAGCACATTAAATTGGTTATTGTAGGTAATTTTAAATAGTTTTGAAACATTTGTTATATTTTCACTTCAGTATGTATTGAGTAGGTAGTAGGTACCTATTATTTTAAACGGTTCTTTCATCTTACATTTTGGGAAATTTAATTTCCTTTAACTCAAATGTGTGTTGGTATTTTTGCCTGTAATGTGATGATTTTTTTTTCAAATTATACAAAATTTATCGAAAATTGAAAAAAAAAAAGCAATGGGACTCTCTCAAATTGTGAAGAAAGAGGTTTTCTGAGACCTGGGTTCAGTGTTCGATTTGTTTACTGCTGATTCTACTGGCTTCCCAGTATTTTAGATTTATGATTTTGGTTGCTTTTACCTGATTGGGATGTTTCTTAGCTTCATATTGTAATGTCGCAATGAACTTCAATGAGTGTAAAGGTGAAACTCGATCATCATGGTCAGAAGTTGTGAGCATAACAGCGGGGTACTACATACATAAAAAATATAAATCTGGAGGTTCGTAAAAAATTATAAAAATTATCATTGATAAAAAAAGATGATTGAACACACACGTACTTGCTGGTCACCATTTTCAGGGATTTTTATATTATGTAGAGGAGAGTATTTGTACAAAATGGGGAAGAATTTTGGATCGGATGGGGAACCATAATCAGTTTTCCAAGCGTGCCCAATTGTAAATTTATCAAATCTTAACAAATCCATCACACTGTAACCAAACTCAGTGAATTATCATCAGCTCCATATTTTTTCTAATGAAGTTTCTTTGAAAGCATACTAACCCTACATCAGCGACCACAGCAGCATATAAATCAGGTCTTTGGTTGAGACAAGCACCCATTAGAAGACCGCCGTTTGACCCTCCATTGATCACAAGCATTTTACTGTTGGTGTATTGTTCTGCGATCAGAAATTCAGCAGCGGCTTGAAAATCATCGAAACTGTTTTGTTTCTTCTCCAAACACCCATCTTGATGCCATTTTTCACCGTATTCTCTAAAGAAGAAACCAGTTAAACGAATTTTTAGATGGAAATGCGACATTTCATTTGAAGCATTAGACTATATTCTAACCCTCAAAAAAGTGATTCTGTAAATCAAATCGGGGGAGTGAAATGTTTTGCGCGGAAAGTAGGCTTACGGACGAGCTCTTGCTAAAAACCCAATGTCCCCAGCGCTGGACCCGCTTTTTTTCGAGATTGGGGCCCAAATGGGGCCGATTTTGGGTCCGTAAATCATTTGAGCGGAGTGTGGGGACATTGCATTTTTGGATAATGTTGGTATCGTAGATGAAAAATATGCAATGTCCCCAACCCCCCACCCGCTTAATTTAGGCTCACCCCCCTTTCAAAATTTTGACTTTCCAATAAAAATTCATTAAAATACGAGAAATCAACATTTTTGGATGAAATTTTGTATACTAACTAATGAAGGCATGAAGAAATCATATCCGCTGAGTTTTGGTTTTTGCAAGCCCCAGTTGGGGCTGCAGGAGCACCCCCACCCCCAATTTTGAAGTTGGGGCAAATCGTCGATGTTGGTGTCGTTTTCATATGAAACGACCATGCTGATGACGAATAATAAGTCAGATTTGAGACTACACCACTCAGTATTTGGAATGAGAAGATAATACATGTGAAAATGTAATGAAAAACTGAAGAAATTGTTAGTAGAATCTCAATGGTACCTACATTCTGCTCGAACAAGCTGTTGAAAGCGATTTTATGATAGATCCTCATTCTAGGCGCTATTACAAAGAAATTCAGCTCCTGTGACCTTTTATCATCTTCCCCCTTTTCCGAGGGTCCATCCAAAATATTACAAACTCGCGTATTGTCTTCCCTATGGCTCCCACAAAAAAATCCTATAATTTTGTTAGAGTGCTACCTACATGAGCACTTTTTTATTTTATCATAATTCAACTTGTCTGAAATGGAATTATACCTATAATAGATTTAGTCATTCTCCCGAATCCGAACTCCCGAACGAACATTTCCCGAATGGTATATTTCCTGAATTCTTTGTTTACTGAAATCCCAAAAATTTCTCTTTTAAAAAATTAGTGTCGACACTTTTTTATCTTCTGTTCAAAAAACTAGTTAATTTTCGAAATGAGATCTTTACACTCTTTGGAGGAACAAGAATTCGCAACTTTTTCAAAATACTTAAGTACAAAAAAATTTGTGAAAATGTAGTGACATATCGATTGTTACTAATTCGAAGGTAAGTAGGTATGTACCTACTAAGCTCGAAAATTTACTCATTTTTTCCGATCTGGTCCTTATGACCTCTCCCTCCTCCTTCACTAGAACGTAGATTTTCCCAAATATCTTCAATATAAGTATCCTCAAAAAATTGAAAAAATGACATGTGGGAACGTCATTTGTTTGGTTTCTGAGGATTTTGAGTTTGAATATTCACTAATTTTTTTTTCAAGTTGCAAGCTCTCTCCCCTCAATGCCCACCCACCTCACACATTTTGAAAAATGTGCAAGAAATTGGGAAATGGAGAAAAATGTCCAAAAGCTCACAAAAGCTCACAAAAGCTCACTGAGATAAAAATGAAAATAATTTTAGTTCTTATAGTGGTGTAAAAATTTTCAAGACTAAAGTCGAAACAATTTTTTTCTCGTTGAATTCTCAATCTTTAACCAAAAAATAGTTGCGGATCTCCCCCTTTGGACCGAATTTCGCTATCTTATTTTGCTCTCAAAGAACTCGCAAAAGAATCTTGAAAAGTGAGCATCAAAAAAATGCAAAAAACCAATGTTTTTCAAGCTACTTCTGTTCGTAGAAGGAAAACGCGAGTACCAATCGTTTCGATCTAACCGCCATTCAACTCCTGATGAAATTTACTTATAATAAATCATCTCTTGAAAAAAAAAAAAAAACAAAAATCCATTGTGAAAATGTCCGAACTCTGGAGGTTTATTAATTTCTTATTTTTCTCAAAATCACTCATACAGCCAAAATCTCATTCAAGGCGAGATACTGGCAGAAGTAGCTTGAAAAATGTTTATTATTTTTGGATTTTTTTTATCTCACTTTTAAGACTATTTTGCGAGTTTCTCGGGAGTAAAATGAGATAGAAAAATTCAGTCAAAAAGGGGAGTTCCGCAACTAAATTTCAATTATTTTGATGCCCCATTTATTGAATTTTGATTAAAGATTGAGAAATCAGCAAGAAAAAACGTGTTTTTCGGCTCTAGTCTAACAATTTTCACCCCACTGTAGTTTCCGCATATCCCGGACGAACCGTACGTCCTAGCAAAAATCAGATGACAGTAATGTGAAAGAGAATTCGATTCTCCACAATTACGTTGAAATGGAATTGAAATTAAATGTCGTAAGAAAATTTCACATAGTCAAAATTGTAGAGAATTTAATTCTCTTTCAGATTACTGACATCAGATTTTTGCTAAGATGCACAATTCGTTTGGTATATGCCAAAAACTACAAAACTAAAAAATTTCTTGTTTTTATTTCAGTGAGCTTTTGTAATTTTTTTTTTGGTTCGAACACATCGAAAATTTCTTGAAGGATAGGGCTTTCATCCACTACAATTTTTTGAAAAAATGTTTTCACAGTGTTCTTATATCGAGGTTTTGAAAAACATTGTAATGGTGAGATTTTGCCGATTTATGAAACTGACGTTATGTCTTGTTCACTAATTTGTTTTTTTCTTTGTTTTATGTTATCATTTTTTCGAATTTTGTATTCATTTGTATTTTTTCCATTCGTTGCTTTTTTGTTACCATTCAGCATTGTTCTTATTACAAATTCTACAAAATATTCCATCATTCGTTTCATTTTTGTTCAGTTTTTCATTGCATTTTCACATGTATTATCTTCTCATTCCAAATACTGAGTGGTGTAGTCTCAAATCTGACTTAATATTCGTCATCAGCATGGTCGTTTCATATCAAAACGACACCAACATCAACAATTTGCCCCAACTTCAAAAGTGGGGGTGGGGGTGCTCCTGCAGCCCCAACTGGGGCTTGCAAAAACCAAAACTCAGCGGATATGATTTCTTCATGCCTTCATTAGTTAGTATACAAAATTTCATCCAAAACTGTTGATTTCTCGTATTTTAATGAATTTTTATTGGAAAGTCAAAATTTTGAAAGGGGGGTGAGCCTAAATTAAGCGGGTGGGGGTTGGGGACATTGCATATTTTTCATCTACGATACCAACATTATCCAAAAATGCAATGTCCCCACACTCCGCTCAAATGATTTACGGACCCAAAATCGGCCCCATTTGGGCCCCAATCTCGAAAAAAAGCGGGTCCAGCGCTGGGGACATTGGGTTTTTAGCAAGAGCTCGTCCGTAAACCTACTTTCCGCGCAAAACATTTCACTCCCCCGATTTGATTTACAGAATCACTTTTTTGAGGGTTAGAATATAGTCTACATTGGTAACTGATTTTTTAAATCTGAAATACGAACCCTCCACCTCTGATATTTGCTGTGGCATGTATACCATCGAAATTACTCATGACTACTAAACGATGAATAGAGAAGTAAGGTAATGTGCTGCACCCAAATCCACCGTAACCATGCAAGAAAGCGAAATTATTACCATCTTTCTTGAGACCCTGAAACAAAATCCTTATGGTTGAGAATGGGTGACAAAATTTTGTAAGTATAAGGGTGGCAAATGATCGAAAATCATACCTTCTTATAGGCAATATACATGGGGACTTTGGTTCCATCTTTACTCTTGAAGAATACTTGTTCCACTGCGAATTTCTCACGATCAAAATTTTTCAACTTAATTTCATATACGATCTGAAAAAAAACAATGGACATCTCGTGAGTTACCTGCTTCATTCTTCTAGAAAATGGCTAATTAAAATATGTGTACCCTAAAAATATAATGAATGATACTTTTACTCACATCTAAATCAAAAGGTGGTTTCGATAAATCACAATGATAAGTGATACCAGGAGTAAGAAACGACGCAAAGTTGAAAAATACGTTGGAGGTTTTTCTGTCACAGCAAACATCAACGGAACCAACGTCAAATTTGAATCTTTTCAGCATCTCGCCGGTCATTATGTCATGAAAATAAACGACATCCTGCACAGAAAAGGTTAAAAAAATATATCTAGTACCTACGTTTTTTCATTTAACAAATCTTGAACATTTGGGTACCTTAACATCTTCAATGTAAGACAAAATTAGATATTTATCATGCGCTGCGGAAGCCCAATTCAAAGAATTATTTTTATTTTCGGGAATAAGGTCTTTCCATGTTTTGGGATCTGGGTTTGTAATATCGAAGGAAATTAATTTGTAATTATCGGCGTCTTTATTAGTTTGGAAAATGAATTCGTTGTCGTTGTTGGCAATAAACTACAAAATTAAATAACTGAAATAAATACCTAAAATGCACTAGATATCTTTAGCTAGGCAACCTGTAAACCACACTCACGTAATAATTTGCTTCCAATTTTGTGACAATTGGTTTCAGTTCGGGTTTGGCCACGATTCCATTACTTATATCCGCTACATATACCAAATTATTGTCACAGCCAGTTGATGAGGTGATAATTAAATATTTACCACAGTTGCTCACTTGGGCACCTCTTGAAATTAGATCCAAAAAAATGTAGTTTTACAGATTGAGAATTATTTGTTGGCTTATTATACCAAATTTATTATCGCTTAAGAAACTCTTACAAATAAAAATCAGGATTCTCTGGAAATTCCGCTATGAGAATATCTTCATTCTGCTCAGTTCCAAGCACGTGGTAGTATATTTTATGATTTTTACTAACCTTGTTTTCAGAACCATCGGTTTTCCCTTTTTGATCTCGAAAGCCCTAAAATTTCAACAGACATAGGGCATTGGGGTGACTTTTCTTTTTTGGTAATTCTTTGTGAATTGTTACTTGATTTAGTACGTTACCCCGTAGAATATCCCTTTTTCATCATTTGTCCATGGTAAACCTGAATATTTAACCATTTCCAACTTATCTTTGAAGTCAGTACCTATGAGAATGAAGTGAAAGAAATTAGTCATGAGTAATCATTAGGTAAAGCTTGAAAGATGCTAGGTATAACCTTTTTCCACATCCTTGAAGTACACCGTCATCCAATCAGAGCCGCTTATGCTGAGTGCATATGCGAAAAGTTTTCCATCATCGGTGAAAGTAATGGCACTTAATGAAACGGATCCATCTTTGCTGAGGGTATTCACATCGAGAAATACCTCACCTCCACCAGTCATTGAATCTGATTTATAGAGCACACTGAAACGAGTGTTTGCATTATGAACTGCAGCCCTGATAGTTCACTCAAATAACATTTGAGAGGAAAATTTGTAACCAATGAAAAAATTTTAAATTTTGAAGCGAGTAGGTACCAACTCAAATTTTATGAAAAAGGTATTTCTACTGACGAACATTTTTCGGTTGAGGAACAGAAAAGTCAAAATAGCACTCAAAAAATTTCACGTCCTGATTTTTTCTTGGGACTCACGATGAAAAAGTGAAAATCATGATAAATAACGAAGCTATGCAATCATCTGCGAGAAACGATCAGATGCGCCAGGAGTCAAAAAAACGGGATCGGTGTACACAACCTGTTGATGAAAGAGACTCAACTAATACGACGACTCGATCACTTACTCGTGATTCTGCGAACCATTATTCCGAAAACTGAAAAAATATTTTCCTTTTTGAAAAGTACACCAGGACTTTGGAAAATTATTTAATTCTTTGTAGCGAGTTTGCAATTCTGCACGGAATGGGCTTTTCTCCAAGTAAGGCTTGGTAATGGCCATTTGATCTTGAACGAATTGCCTTGTTTCGGGACAATCCGGATTTTCCAACCAGCGATACGGATCTTTGACCTTGAAATTATCCAGTGGTACACTTATTAGCTGTATAGGGAGGGACTATGTTGGAATGGTGAAAACATTGATGATACACTCACCTCGACACCACCGGGGTATGAATCTTGAACTGATTCATTCCTTGTAGCATTGGGATAACATTCAGAGGGAATCTGAAAACGTTAAGTTCAAATAAATCAAAAAATTTTCAACTGTGGTTGGACTTGGAAGAAGTAGGTATAATTAAAAGAATCGTATTTTCACTTCAGGTGACAGTGTTCTTCTCTACTTACTGCAACGAGTGTAATTGAGTTTGAAAACAGTCATCCTGAATTATACTTACGTAAGCAGCAGCTTTGGATGCCGGTATGGGACTATTTGCTGGTGCAGTAACATGTAGACAACTGCAGATTATATTCTTGATTATTAAAACTGTGAGAAAACCAAATGATTTTGCAGACACAGCCATGACACCTAGAATAACTTGATGATTTTCAATGCAAAAAAAAAAGGGCAACTTTTAAACCGACTAAACAAATATCTACAGCTCGCGATTCACACATGTATGATTAATTACAGAAAATAATTATTCCCGAAATCATCAAGATACACGCATTCAAACATCTAAATCTATACTTACATTTTGTCAAATAAATGATAAAAATAAATCCTGATGATCCATTGATTTATCTACACTAGTGTCACAAGTGTGTTCATATAAATTATTGAATATTGAATTCATCGTGTCGGAAATCAAAAGTTGGGCTGATATTGATACGTTATCTGTGTGCTGTGTTTGGGCAATTTCCTGGTCTACGAATTATCAAATTCACTGATGATAAGAATACTTTGAAGTCAGTAACTTTTGACTTGAAATGCTCAACATACTTACATATTTACTTTTGCGATGAATCCACTTTTACTAAACGTTTAGGGCAGCTGAAAATTAGATCCTGATTGTTGTACCTACCTAAGTCACGAATCTAAGGTGACGAGTTGGCATTTTTTAGCTGGCGGGTTTGCATTGGTTAAAAATGATTATTGATTGTACTTCCCTAAATGGTTTGAAGGTTTACTCTAGGGTTATTATAGAAATTGATTTTCAAATTTCCATCACAAGATGGCAGTTTTTAATAAAAAAAATTGGTGTACTAGAGGCCTATTTTTTTCAGTTTTGAAAGATCGAAGGCAGCTTAAAATTTGTTTTTGAGTTGTGTTTGATATAGGTACTTTTTTGGTGAACAAAATCTCATCTCGATCAGGATCGACGAATCATGAACGTTCTCTTCAAATTGAAAAAAATCGAAACCACCCGATTTATCCGAACGTTCTTTATTCATGCATCAGAATTTTTCTAAATAATCTTCTTTTCAAAAGAGAAAAAAATCGTTTGATCTCCCAAAACAATGTTGAACCCTTGTAATTGTATAGCCAGGGCCTCCCAAAGGTTAAAAAAAACGAACATACAAAATAAATACGCAGAGGAATAAATTGTTCAAACCTGTTTGATCACATCAGATATAATCACATCCGGACATTCCCTGAATCCAATTTGATCCAGACAGCTGTGATTAGATCTGTCTAGACTTGATCAGATTAGGGAGACCTGGAAATTCCATAACTAATTCCGGGATTAATTTGGTAGAAAAGTCAATGTGGTCTCTGTAGAAAGATGAAAGTTTGAAGAATTCGAATCCATATATGTACCTATTCCTCTTGAAAAGGACACAACAACATGAAATATTGCACTTATATATTTCCTATAATCTCAATTTTCAATAATAAGCAAGTATAAAAATGATAAAAGAACAAAAATCAACTCTTCTTTGAACCCAGGTATTCGACATTTATCTATTGAATATGAAATTTGATTCCAGTATTCATAATTATGAAACAATTCTGATCTACAAGTCGAGCAATCTACAACCAACCAAACATTAATTAATTAAACCAAAATCAAAGCGAAAATTGAGTCGAATGCAGGTTATGAGGTAGAGGTGGACACTCTGGCGAATACTTACTGCTTTCTCTATTGATACACCACCTCCATGTCCAGCATTAGCTTCAATTCTGATTATGAAAGGATTTTTCTGAAAGTGAAAAAAGTTTATGGATGATTTATACCTACCTAATAGTAACATCTAGTAGGTACTTTATTGAAAAATTCTTTCCAGAATTCATTTTGTAAGGATGAGATTGATGCGCGTGAATTTAGATTTACTTTCTTTTTTACCTGATTAGGATGGGTTTTCGCTTCATACCGCAAAGTAGATATGAATTTCAACGAATGTGAAGGTACAACACGATCATCGTGGTCTGAAGTTAAGAGCATGGTGGCAGGGTACTGCGGTACAGAAAACATGTAATTATTTTGGAATGTCAAATAATCGCGCAATAAATTTGCAGACTGATTGATTTCTCAGAAAATTACCCACTTGCTTATTAGTATCATTGGGTATCCTGACATTATGCAAAGGAGAGTATTTGAATATATATTCGAAATCCTTCTCATTTGAGGGCGAGCCGTACTCAGTTATCCAGTTATAACCGATAGTGAATTTGTCAAATCTCAGCATATCATACACACTGCAACAGAAAATGGCCTTGTAATGCAATGAGCCGAAATGAAACCATCGCTTCATTTTCTATACATTTCTTCATTTTTAAAATACTGACCCCACTTCTGAAATTATTGCACCAAATAAATCTGGCCTCTGGTTAAGACAAGCTCCCATTAAGAGTCCTCCGTTAGATGCTCCATATATAATCAGCGATTGAGTTTTCGTGTAATTTTCAGCGATTAAATATTCTGCAGCAGCTTGAAAATCATCGAAGGAATTTTGTTTCTTGTCCAGTTTTCCTGCTCTGTGCCATTTTTCACCATATTCCCTAAACATTTATTTGTGACGATGTACATACGAGTCAATAGGCATTTTAAAAATTCTACTTGAGAGTCGAATCAGAGAAATAATCATTACCCTCCGCCTCTGATATTAGCTACGGCAAATATACCCTCGAAATTACTTATAAATGCAATCGTATTGATGCTGAAGAAAGGTGATATACCACCAGAGAATCCGCCATAACCATAAAGAAGAGTAGGATTATTTCCGTTCTTTTGCAAACTCTGAAAATAAAATTGGTATAGTGAATCGAAAATAGAAATTCTTGAGATCTCATTTGGCAAAGCTGCATAAGTAAGTAACTGAGTGGCCAACTTGAGCATACTTTTTTATAAGTCAGATACATGGGCACTTCGGTACCATCTTTGCTTTTGTAAAATATTTGTTCCGTGGTGTATTTCTGGCGGTCAAAATTTTTCAACTTGTTTTCTCGAAAAACCTGCAGAAAGAATTTCCATTTTAAAATTGAACTATCATTATAGGTTATAGTCTATTAATCAAACCGAGGTACCTACTACCTACTTCTAGTTCGAATGGCGGTTTCGATAAATCGCAACGATAAATAATACCAGGCGTAAGGAATGAATTAAATCGGAAAATTATTATGGGAGATTTTCGATCATTGAAGAATGATGATCCATAAACCGTACCAATATCTAAATCAAATTTCTTAATCAAGGTGCCGGTTTTGATGTCGTGTAATTGCAGAATATTCTAAATAAAAGAACATTGGTTACGTAAGGAAAACTCGTGTGAAACATTCCGATCACTCAATGACTCACTTTGACATTTTGGATATAACATAAGACTATATATTTATCGAATGCTGGAACCGCTCCGAACAATACATCTGTTTTATTTTCCGGTACCAAATCTTTCCATGTTTTTGGATCTGGGTTCCCAATATCGAGTGAAATCAATTTAAAGTTATCTGCGTCTTTATTGGTTTTGAAAATGAAGTTTCGACCGTCATTGGTGATATACTGCAGGCGAATAAACGCTCGTTAAATTAGTTGGTAGATGTGATTTATTTTGAAATATGATAGAAGTAGGTATTTGCATAGCCTTATTTTTGAAAAATCCAGAATTTATTGAATTTTAATTTAAGAAATTGATTTAGACCAATTAAAAGCTGTTTCTTACGAGGCATAGGAACTGAGAAAAAAAAAGAAAAAAATGTGAAAGATGAAGAACAAACGAAGCGTTGAAAAACAAAAATAGGCTTTTGGTGCTCTTTAAACATAAAAAATAACATAACGCGAATTTTGTCTGGAGGTGCAATTCAAAGTGTAGGACCATGCCCCCCATAGCAGTGCCTATGCTTCTTTTTTTTGAAAACTTGTTAGCCCTGTCTCTCCTTCCCCCACAATTATTATTCAAGATGAAAAGTCAAAATGAAAGGGTTGAATTTTTTTCATATTTTGCTTAATTTGTAGAGAATTTAAAAATAATTTGAAGTCATTGACACTGATGAGGGTAATTCTTCTTTATCTATAGTGGTAATACTTACGTTATACTTGGCTCCCGTTTCTGTGAAGATTGGTGTAAGTTCTAATTTACCCTTTATTTCATAATCGATCTTTTCCAAATCAGCAATGTATATCAAATTATTATCGGAACCTGTATTTGCTGATACGACTAGGTACTTGCCACAATAGCTGACCCAACCTTGGCTGAAAATTGTTTTCAAAAAAACGTACGGTATGTATTAATTCTGCGTGATGAAAAAAGAAGCCATTTTGAAATGTTTGGCTGCATTTCAAACAAAAATTGGATTTATTTTCAAAAAGATGAAATTTGAGAAACCAAATTCACCAAGTTCCTAAAACGTTTCCTGCTAGTTTACGTGTATGCATTTTTGTACTTACATCCAATAATCTGGATGGTTTGGAAATTCTGCTACCATTACATCTTTGGACTGCTCAGTTCCAATTACGTGATAATATAATTTATGATTTTTATTAATGTCAGTTTTTGATCCTTCTGATTTGTTTTTTTGATCCAAGTATGCCTAAAAAATTACAACATGTACAAGTACATCAGTAAACATGGACTTGGTGATGTCTGTTCACCAAACTCAGGTGTGGTAAATTAGATACTTATACCTACCGAATAGAATACTCCTTTGTTATTGTGCATCCATGATAATGTGGAAAGTTTCACTTTTTCCAATTTATCTTTGTAAATATCGCCTTCACAGTTACAAAACATTTTAGCGTATCCGTTGAGTAAATTATTATTGTACTTACATTACGTGATTATAGCTCAGTTATTGTTCTAACCTTGTTCTACGTGCTTAAATTGCACTGTTTTCCAGTCTGAGCCATTTGCACTCAACATGTAGGCAAAAATTAGTCCGTCTTCGGAGAAAGCAGAATTTTGAGATTCTAATGCTATAGTTCCATCTTGGCTGAGAGTATTCGGATCAAAAAACACTTTACCTTCACTGTTTGGTGAATCATGTATGAAAAGCACGCTGAAATAAATGTGGATAAAAATTAATTTACAGATAAGGGAGAGATCTTCGTGAAAGGTTGTCACTGCGGTTCTCCCTATTATGATATAAAATTGCACTCTCATTACGAATAGGATTTACATATTTGAAAAATTAAAGGTATGGGCATTTTTTTTCAATTTGATCCATTGATACCTACTATTAATATTAAAATAAGTGCGTATACGACAATTGCTCTCAATTTTTCGTTCACCTCTGCTCCCTTCTAAGCAATGATGCAACTCACTTTTGATCCTGCAAACCAGTATTCTGAAATGAGAAATAATGTTTGCCTTTCCAGAAAAACTGGCTGTATCTCGGATAGTTGTACAATTCCTTGAAACGAGCTTCCAATTCAGCACGAAACGGACTCTTGACCAAATAAGATTTTGTAAAAGCGTTTTCCTCCTCAATTAGTTTCCTCGTTTCTTCGCTATCTAGGGCTTCCATCCATCTGTATGGGTCTTTAACCTCAAAATTACCGAGATGAAATGAGATCGACGTAAATGAACATCTCAAGAATTATTTATTTTGAAAAAATGTATACGTATCTAAACAAAGAAAAAATATTTACCACGGTATTTTTGGGGTATATGTCAGATACGTTCTCATCTCTTCTAGGATTTGGATAGGTGAGGGTGAACTACGGATGCAAAATAAAAACCCTGTACTTACTGCTCAAAGATAACGTGTAAGTAGGTAGTCCTCGCATTATAGAGCCATTAACGTCACTATTATACCTTTACTTACATTTGCATCAGCCTGAATATATGCATAATTGATCACCACAGCCGTAAGAATTTCTATTGTCAGTAATTTTTGAATCATTATGCGCATGGATAAATACCTACAATCGGTACAAGTACATAATATATCAATCAATATTGAAAAGTCGAATTCGAAAAATTGTGCTGATGTTATGTAGGTAGGCCTACCTATACTTAACAGCAGCCTAATGGGAACATACTGAAATTTTATTCATCAACAAAGAGTAAAAATGGAGAAACATTATAAAGTATTTACTTACCTTACGTTGAAAATTCTTTTAATTTTTTTCTTTTCAAAAACTAGGTTGATAAATGCATTTTTTTCATGAACATTAACTTACGAGTACAAATGAAAAACTAATTTCCAACACTTTTGTATGTAACTATGTGTACTGTAACTATGTTGTGAATGTTACATTTACTTCTTTACGTTGTTTAATTTGAACTTTGACCACAAAAAAAAGTTACATCCAAATTTGCTTTAAATGATACCCACACAAAACTGTTGATAATTAAAACACTACGACTAATAGTGCAACTTACAGTGCTATGCTTTACACACAAGGTCATCGATGCTAACACCTTTTACAGTGTGATATTTATCGAGACCCCCACTTATTTTCCAAGATTTTTTTCAACAGTCCATCCAGGCAAAGCAATTTTTTGTGAGATTAGCATAAATATCAAATACTTTGGCAAATATGTACTGTACCATACCTATTATAACCATAACCTGTTTCGAAGAGGAACTTCTTATTTATTTTGAAAAATTCTCCGAAAATAAATGAGAGAACGAACCTGATTATTGATCAAATTTTCATCCAAGTGTTGCACTTGAATATCATTCAAAACAATAAAATTATCAACTTTTAATTTTCAATGTACTCAAACTTTTCAGGGTTTTCACATCCTAGTCCCAACTCTGCTGATTTCTAGTAGTGTATAAAGCCCCATATTTCAACTTGTTCAACCATACGCAACTTTTTTCTACTTCTTCTACTGAACATTAAAATGAAAAAAAAATCAATCTGCTACACTCTTCCTTTTTCACTGAATATTTTCTCTGTTCCTTTTTTAAAATGAATTTTCAAAACTGAAAGGCGTTTATCGGAGCGCATACGCCATTTTTTTCAGCTGCCAGATCGTTTTCAAGTACTCTATACATAACATTAGAATAATTTTTATCAACATTTAATAATTTTTTTTCAGAGTTTCAGTAAAAATATTAAAATTTTAAGAAACTGTATTCTTTTTGGTTGAATTTGCAAATTTTCAAAAAAAAGTTATTATAACCAGTATACCACCAAAAGCGAATTTTGCCGGGACTGAGTTTTGATTTTTAATATTGTTGGAAAAATTTATGGCTGATGATTTGTTTGTGCAATCCTCTTTATTGGATACTTACTGTACTTATTTATTTATAAAAGTGCCCCATCTGTAAGGTTGGCTTACTTTCATTGATGGCATAGGCAACCTGTTCGGAATTCATGTATGCATGTTTGCCTCGCCTAAAATTAGAAGGAATTGAGTTTATTATGACCTTATTTTCATAAAAACGTATGTCACTCGACAGCTTTTAACTTTACCTCACTTGAGAACTACATACAAAATTTCGACTAGAATTATTTTACAGGTAGATGATCATTGATCATTGTACTTATTAGTTAATTAGGAAAGACCATAATAAACAAAATAGGGTTATTTTTCACAATTTTTATTTAAAATGTAAAAAAAAAAAACAAGTTTTACTTGTGAGTACATGTACCTACTGTATCACCTATTAATTCCTTATTTAATTTAATTTTTCAGGTTCATTCTTTCTGGATTCTGGTGAATCCATTATCTTGAAGTACCTACGTTAAAAAATACCCATTTTCATCATCAATTAAATGGGTAAGTACAAACAAATACATAGATATGAAAATACGTATAAAACTACATACGAGTAATTTATATTGTGTAAAAAGTGCAAAACTTTTGTACCTAAGCGTTCGTACCAATGATCAATTATGTACTATAAGTTATTTCGTATGTACTTATTTATGTCTTACCTATTTATGGAACTTGATCCCAGTATTCATTATAATGAAACAATACTCATCCACAAGTCGAGCGATCTGTATCAAGTAAACGTACGTAAAAAATAAAACTGAATTTATTTGAAATCGAATTAGGCTAGATGTATTTAGGCAGGCTTGTCGAGAAGGGAAGGCAAAAAAATAATTCGACTTCGTACCTAATTGTGTAGATGCGTCAAACATTGAAAACAAAAAAAATAGAAAATGAAACTGAATTTGTTTGAAATTTAATTGGACCACATGTATCTAGGCAGGCTTGTCGAAAAGGGGAGACAAAAAGGATAATTTGACCTCGTTACTAATTTTTTAAATACCCTAACATAAAAAAAACTACAGATAAACCTGCGAATTTCAGGTATGCAACCTGCATAATCATATTTGTGTACCTACCAGGTACCTATATTTAACTTACAAAATTTATAGGCAAATTTTAATTTTCATGTCCTGTTTATTTTTTTATTTTTTTTTTTATTATTATTAATTGAATTATTTTTTCCACGAATTTACTTTTATAGTGGGCACTAAATGGCATTGTCACTAGCACGTTTTGGCTCTCCAAAGTCCTTCATTTGTGCTCTAAACTAAGTGTGTAGTTGAGCTACTACTATGTTATCTTGCTAAACTTACAACTTTTTCTGTTGGTTCACCGCCACCATGACCAGCATCGGATTCAACTCTGAGTATGAAAGGATTTTTCTGCAAATGAGAAATTTCAGTAGATAATAATGGATTTAGGAATTTTTTACTGATATTTTATTGAAAAGATTATGGGCTTCTGGGTACCTAATAGCTTCATAGGGATAAGACACTTATGGATATAGATTTTTAAATTGTTACCTGGTTAGGATGACTTTTCGCTTCATGTCGTAAAGTAGCAATGAATTTCAACGAGTGTGAAGGTACAACGCGATCATCGTGGTCTGAGGTTAAAAGCATAGTGGCAGGATACTGCAAACAATATGAAATCCTTCATAAATTCGTTCGCACACATCCTAGTTGATTGGTTAAGAGGATACCTACTTGTTTATTAGGGTCATCGGGTATTTTGATGTTGTGCAAAGGAGAGTATTTGAATAAATATTCGAAATCTGTCTCATTAGAGGGCGATCCATACTCAGGTATCCAGTTGAAACCAGTAGTGAATTTGTCATATCTCAACATATCAAATAATCTGCAACCAGATACGATTTCTTATTCGATATCCCAATGAAAACGGATTGTTTCGAAATGAGACAACGTTGAACGTTTCTATTAATTTAAAAAAATGATTGGTTGCTGACCCCACTTGTGCGATTACAGCACCAAATAAATCTGGCCTTTGGTTAAGACAGGCGCCCATTAAAAGTCCTCCGTTGGATAATCCATTAATGGTCAGCAGTGAAGCTTTAGTGTAGTTTTGAGCGATTAAATATTCAGCAGCAGCTTGAAAATCGTCGAAGGTATTTTGTTTTTTGCCAAGGTTTCCTGCCAGATGCCACTTTTCACCGTATTCCCTAAACATTTATCGATCAATATTGAAAATGTGTGAATCTTTAGGCTAATCGGATGTCTAAAAAAGTGATGATTACCCTCCGCCTCTGATACTAGCTACAGCATAAATCCCATCGAAATTATTGATAAATGCTATAGGATTGACGCTAAAATAAGGCGATTCACTGGATAAGAACCCTCCATAGCCATAAAGAAAAGTAGGAGTGTTTCCGTCCCTATGCAATTCCAAACCCTGCAAAAAAAAAATTAAATTTGCGATCAGAAAAAATCTTTTTTCAAAATCACAATCAAGTGGTTTAGCTAGGTAATCAACTTGAGCATACTTTTTTGTAGGTAAGAAACATGGGCACTTCGGTGCCATCTTTGCTTTTGTAGAATACTTGTTCAGTCGTATATCTCCGTGGGTCAAAATTCTTTAGCTTGTTTTCTCGAATAATCTGCAAAAAAGGTTTCGATTTTGATTTTTGAAAAATATGTATTCTAAAAAACCTACCCGTATAATTGATACAAATAAAAAGTGGTGGGTACCTTAAGGTCCAATGATGGTATGGATAAATCGCAACTATAAACAATGCCAGGATTAAGGAAAGATTCGAGTATGAAAAACATCATGGAAGATTTTCGTTCACTGAAAAACGACCATTCGAAAACTGAACCGATTTCTAAATCGAATTTCTTCACAAGGTTGCCCGTTTTTATGTCGTGTATTTGAAGAATATTCTGAAAAAGAGTTTCTGTTGAGGAAAATCTTTTATGAAGCCCTTTAGTTATTGCATAGTGCATACCTATGCAGTTACATACCTTGACATTCTGAATATAACATAAGACGACGTATTTATCAGATGCTGGTGATGCCCATTCCAATACATCTGTTTTATTTTCTGGTACAAGATCTTTCCACGTATTCGGATCCGGGTTTTCGATATTGATTGAAACTAATTTAGAGTTATCGGCATCTTTATTGGTTTTGAATATGAAGGTTTTTCCATCATTGGTAATATACGAGAGTATCTATTTGAAATGAGTAAAAATACTTGAAAGTTATTTAGATAGGCATGACTTCTTTTAAAACATAGGTATCTTTAATGTTAGTGCGACCCTTTCATTAGTAAAATGATCGAGTAAAAACTTTTGTATCCGAATTCATCTGAATGATTTAAATTAGGTACATACCTAATAGTTCATATTTTTGAATCCGTTTGGAAAATGAGATATTCGATGAGTTAACCACGTGTAATGTGATAACTGATAATAATAGGTATAATTTTTCTGGAGACATATTTTTCTCACTTTCAAATTTTTATTTTTTCATCTCCATCCTCATTTGCCATTCCGGATTAAAAATCCAATGAAAAAGTATCGCGTTTAAATGATTAAAAATAAATTCATTCGTGCTTGTCTATGTCTACCTATCTGTTGGTAATGTATAAAGGTATAGGTATGTATGTACTTACGTCTTTTGCGGATCCCGCCTTTGTACCGATTGGTATAAATTCTAATTTACCATTTATTTGGTAATTGATCTTTTCCAAATCAGCAATGTATATTAAATTTCCAGTGCCTCTGTTTACTGCCACGATTAAATATTTACCACAGTCGCTGACCGAGCCCTCGCTGGAAATTATTTTTCAAAAAAGAATTAATATATTTAATATTCTGACTAACTGACTCAAGAAAAAAATTAATCTAAATGTGTGGCCCAAATTTGTTACTGCATCTTAAACTCAACTCTTTGATTACTCGTAAAAGTATTGTATTTTTTTGCGAAAAAAAATCGGCCATTTTAGTACGAGTATAATTATACTTACAGCCAGTAATCCGGATGATTGGGGAATTCTGCTACCATAACATCTTTGGACTGCTCAGTTCCAATTACATGGTAATATAATTTATGATTTTTATCCTTGTCAAAATTTAATTCGCCTGATTTTTTGTATTTTTGTTCGAGATATGCCTAGAAAATTACTACAGATGGATAGGTATAGGTATTCGTATAAGAAACTACTACATAATTATCTATGCCTAATATTGCAATGCATAAGAAAAATCAAAATAAAGTAAGTCTTGGTACCGAATAAAATATTCCTTTGTTATCATGCGTCCACGATATTAATGAATGCTTCACTTTCTCCAATTTTTCTTTATAAATATCGCCTACACAAAATAATGACCAAAAATTAATTAAGTATCTATAGTCATTCAGAAAATTGTTACTTAAGGGTCGGCTTGTATTATCATACCTTGTTCTATATGCTTAAATTGAATTGTTGTCCAGTCGGAACCATTTGCACCCAACATGTAGGCAAAAATTTGCCCATCTTCGGAGAAAGTAGAAGCAGAATATAATGCGATCGTTCCATCTTTACTGAGAGTATTCGGATCAAAGAACACTTTACCATCGCTGGTCAATGAATCATGAATGAAAAGCACGCTGAAATACACACATTAGTAAAAATTAATTTTTTATGGGTTTAATAAAATGTGATCTGCGTGCAAATTCGCACTAAAAAAATGATTCTTTAAAGACTTCAAAATGTACAACTTACTCTTGATTTTGCAAGCCAGTATTCTGGTAAGAGAAAAAATGTTTTCCTTTTTGAAAAAATGATGTATATCTGTGGTAATTATACAACTCCTTGAAACGAGCCTCCAATTCAGCACGGAATGGGCTTTTATCCAAATAAGATCTCGTCAAAGCGTTTTCTGCTTCAATGAATTTTTTCGTTTCTTCGCTATCTAGGTTTTCCATCCATCTGTATGGGTCTTTTACCTGAAAATTGTCAAATTCAAGTGTCAAGCCAATGATACACGGTGGCTGTGTCTGTGCCAATGTATGTGATACCTATCTAAGTACCTTCGAAAATGTGACTTGAATTTTTTTGAAGTTAAATAATTATTGTTGAGATGTAGGTATTTTAAATAACTTCGACTGTGCATAACGATTTTAATTACTGTACATGACGAAAGTTCATAAAGGTCATCATTACAATGACAAAAATAATGGGTTTCAATTTTTTTTTGTTTTTTTTTTTTGAAAATTATTTATAAACGAAGTGTACTTACGATGGTATTTTTTGGATATATGTCCGATACATTCTCATCTCTTCTGGGATTTGGATAGTTGAGAGTAATCTATAAAACAAAACTTATCTTGAGTTATACTATGTACCTACCTATACAATGATCAATAACATGATTAAAATTTTACTTACGTTAACATTAGATCCACTGCTACCTCCTCCCTGACCATGTACATAATTGATCATGATCACCACAACCGTAATAAATTCTATTATTACTAACTTTCGAGTCATGGTGCACATAAATACAAACGATGCTAGCAATTTGGATCACTTGGTTATCAATATTTATTTTTGATTATGTACAAAAAATTCAGCTACAGGGTGCTTGCAACATCTCGAAAATAGCAAAAAATTAAAATTAAAATAATAATTTATCTAAATTAATTATTAAAATGGGTAAAGAGGAACTCACCACCTGAAACAATAACAATGGCTTTTATGCATTTACTTCTAAAACCGTCAAATAATCAAAATCTGTCATTTTCTTTTCGACGAAGAAAAAAAATAAAATGTTAGATTCAGATACGGAAAAAGTAAACAAAAATTAATTTTATGCACTCACTTCTTAGCAGCAGAGAATCATCACCTACTTGTAGGTGTAGGTACCTAATACCTATGTCAATAAAAATTCTTCAATTTTTTTTGCTTATTTTTTCTAACGAAGTCTCTTCATTTTTGGCTAGCTTGAAAATCAACTTTTTTTGCAAGAACTTGCTCACCAATACTTAGGTATGTATTCGATACGAAATTATATTCACATCTGTGTTGTACAGTTTGGGACACTGACCAGAAGGAAAAAAAAACTTGAATTCAAATACGCTTCCAATTAAACTCAAGGCTGATAAACACTTCGGCTCTCAACATGATTTGTTGCAGCGTAAATAATTCTAACAATCTAACATGCGAGGCCAGTAATATCAACGCGATTCCCAGTGCATTTCGGAATGAAATCTCAACCTATTATTCAGTCTTATGTTAATAGTCTAGTAGTAAAATTCGACTTCGATGTGAAAAAAGATAGGTAATGGCGGTAAAACTGGTCCCAGTTGTCTGTATCATGGATACTTAATTACCTACTCATCTTTGAAGTATTAAATCACAATTTTAGCGAAACGATTTACGTCACGTTCTTTTTCCTCCGTGTGGAAAATGATGCCAAACAATTTTTGAGAATTTATTTCTCTTTAAAAAGTGGTAATTTATCTGGATGGAATCGAAACAATTTCGGAAATTGATTCATCAGACCAAAGTGATGACTAGAAGGGCCTAAATGTCTAGTGTCTACCTATATATTGTATTTCGATACCTATTACTATTACCAAATAAGCTGTTTTCAAAGTCCAAATTTTTTTTTTCAATTTTTTAAAAATATGTACCATACCTACTTACCTGGTACCAACATAAGCTAGTAGTTATGTGTAGTGTTAATGATTAATGAACAACAATGCGAGGATTTCAATGTTTTATTTAAAAACGTACTTATGTACGAGTATGTAAACTGCCAGGGGTGCCAGGGTCGTAGCGTACGTAAGGGCAATTAGGGCAATGCTCTGACTGGAGGAAATTTTGCACCAGCTAGAAAAATCTGTGTTATTTTCTTCTAAAAATTGACTACATAAGTCAAGTTTTATTCAATATATTTTTTGCTTTTTTGGAAAAGTCTTCAGAATTTCAAATCTAATGCATTTTTGTGAACTCACAAAGTAAGTTTGTTATGAAGAAAAATTCATTAGAATATGTTTCAGGAACTATCTACTTAGCCAATGACTAACCAAGAAAAGGGGTGAAAGAATTGATTCTAGAACTTAGTATGTACTTACACTTAACAAAAAATATGCGTTTTTTCTTGCTTTATGAACCAATTTTTTGTTAAATTTTTGCTCGAGCAGTAATTTTATCTTCACTTTAATGAAATAATTTGTAAAATACAAATCAAAATCATCTCAAATTTTGAATTTCTCACGCCCAAAAATCCTGTTTTCCCTTCCCTTGGAAAAATCCTGATTAAGCTATCTTTTTAAGCCTTATAGTATCGGTAGCTGAAACAAAAGTGTTAATAAATACCATGTTCTATTCTGTTCCTTTTCTGAATCGATGTAGTTAATTTTTGTCATTCCGAGAATCCTCGAAAAACACACTCCTTCCCAACCAAGTGCTCTTTAATTCCATACCCTGGCCAGAATTTCATTGGCCCTACCTACCCAAGAAAGTGACCACACTACGGCCCTGTAAGCTGCATTTACACGTAAAATGTTATTGCCTCACACTTTTGGAGGATATCATTATTTGTACAGAATATACCGTACGAGGTGATTTAATTTTTCTGACCTATGTGTGAAATTTGCTTCCAGTATTCATTATAATGAAACAATATAGATCCACATATCGAGCAATCTGAAACAAGCGAATGTTAACAATTAAACCGAAATCGAAACAAAATATAATATGTTGATCGCCAGGTAGTACGTACTACTTCCGCCGTGGATTCGCCCGCGCCATGACCAGCATTTTTCTGAATCCGGATTATGAAAGGGTTTTTCTAAAAATGAGAAATATTTTCATCTGGAAAGAACCTATGTATTTGGAAATTTACTCCTTTTTTACCTGGTTGGGATGATTCCTCGCTTCGTACCGTAATGTAGACATGAATTTTAAAGAATGCGGAAGTCCACTGTCATGGTCTGCAGTTGAGAGCATAACGGCAGGATACTGCAAAAAAACGTGGAATCGTTCAAAAAAATTACATCTGTAGATACATTTGAACATGAAAAATTATACCAACTTGTTTATTGGGATCGTTAGGTATTTTGATATTATGCAAGGGCGAGGTTTTATATAAATATTCGAAATCTTTCTCGTTGGACGGTGAACCATACTCAGGTACCAACGTATAACCATCAGGTTGTCTTTCAAATCCCAATGTATCCAACACACTGCAACATACAAAATACATAGACAATCTCTTAGGTATTTTAGTTAATGGGCTGAGCGAATAATTTTGAAACAAAAATGTATTTTTATTCGTTTGTTGATTAGGTTTATGAAAATGCTAACCTCACTTCTGAAACTACAACGGAAAATAAATCTGGCCTTTGATTAAGACAGGCGCCCATTAATAGTCCTCCGTTAGATATTCCATTTATGGTCAACAAGTCAGTTTTGGTGTAGTTTTTAGCGATTAAATATTCAGCAGCGGCTTGAAAGTCATCGAAGGAATTTTGCTTTTTGTCCAGTATTCCATCTCGATGCCATTTTTCACCATATTCTCTTAATGTGAATAAAAAATGTTGCTGATGAGTAGACTCGCTTTTTAAATTTATTCGCAGAAGTATGAAAATAATAATTACCCTCCGCCTCTGATATTAGCATTGGCATATACACCATCGAAATTACTTATCCATAATATAGGATCGATATTGAAATTAGGTAACAGACTAGCACCGAATCCACCATAACCATACAGAATAGAGGGATTGTTTCCATTCTTTTGCAAACCCTGGAAAGTAAAAAACATAAAAAATTGAAATAGCAATTCGATTTGTTTTTCATTTTTCAGTCACATGGCTTAAGTATTTAAATTGAGCATACTTTTTTGTACAGAAGGTACATTGGTATTTGGGTGCCATCTTTGCTCTTATAGAATACTTGTTCGGCTGTGAATTTCTCACGGTCAAAATTTTTCAACTTGTTTTCTCGTACAATCTACGCAAAGAACGATAATTTCAATTTTTAATCTTCAACATACCTACCATAATATACGAATAAGAGAAGGCATGTACCTCAAGATTGAATGGTGGAGCAGATAAATTGACGTGATAAATAATGGCAGGCGTGAAGAAAGATTCGAATGTGAAAAATAAGCTGGGAGATTTTCGTTCGGTGAAAATATATAATTCGTTGATTGCGCCAATTTCTAAATCGAATTTCTTAATGAAATTGCCAGTTTTCAAGTCGTGTAATTGGAGAACACTCTGTAAAAAAAAAGTCGCTATTTTGTGATGGAAGATATTGTATAAAACACCAATAACTATTAACTTACTTATACGTAGGTATACTATCCTCAAGTTAAATAGGTACGTATATCCATGCACTAACCTTAACATCTTGAATATAACTTAGGGTCAAGTATTTATTGAATGCTGCTGCTGCCGATTCCAATGCGTATTTTTCGTCCTCAGGTACCAGATTTTTCCATGTTTTCGGATCAGGGTTTTCGATATCGATTGTGATTAATTTGCTGTTGCTGGCGTCTTTATTAGTTTTGAAAATGAAGGTCCGATTATAATTAGCAATATACTGCAAAATTAAATGAAATGAAACACCTGTCAAATAATATCTTAGCTTATAGGGTGGATTGTGAAAGAATTCAAGCTTCGGAAGTGTTTTTGAAGAGGAGTTATAAGATCTTCAAAGAGTGAGCATTTTCGGGAAAAAAATTTTATTTTAGCTCTCGCCCTTACCCAATAGGTAAGTATGTTTTAGAAAAAACAACCCGATTCCAAAAGATAGTATTTGAGATTCTGCTTCGACCTAGCTGTCATTTCCATCAAAATCCAAGACCACTTTAAGGGTTCTACTGAGTGGTTGAAAATTTGCAAATCACTTATTTTCGGGTAAACTCGCGTCTTACATTTTTTCTCTTCAAATATTTTGCATGCCAAAATATCGAGAAATATCATTTGTGAAATTGGGAAAATATTTTAGAACGCAGAGGTGTCAATTTTTCGATCATTAGAAAACTATTCCCTACTTCAAAAAACCAAAAAATCTCAGTAAGTTTTTGGGGTGTTACTTTTTTTCTCGGTGATTTTCAACTCAAAATGAAGATCTCCTCTGAATTTGGTGAAAATTTTCCGACTACTTTGCTTTCATGGTTTGTTGTACATACCTACCTAAGTATAATACCTAATATTATGAACTTACTTCAAACTTGGCGTCCAATTTTGTGACAATTGGTACAAGTTCTAATTTACCCTTTATTTGATAATTGATCTTATCCAAATCAGCAATGTATATCAACTTATTACCGGGACCTAGAACCACCGCCGCCGTCACAATTAGGTATTTGCCACAGTCACTGATCCAACCATCGCTAAAAATTATTTTGATAGAATTGCATTGATATTGGCTATTTGAAGTGGACTAACTTCAATTTGGTATACTAAATATTTGATTTTGAAACGGAAAATTTTTCCCTCAATAATGATGCAATTTTTTTTTATAGAATTCAAATAGAGATCTGACGAATTCTTATTCGAAAATTTAATCGAAATTTTCATTTTTTTTTTAGTCAAATCGTGTGACTAGTTAGGTATTTGGAAATTGAATCGATTCAAATTTTTATTAAAAATGTTTGAAGCTAAGAAAAAATATTTAGGTAGGTACTTTGAATTTAGTCGCGATTTTTATGAATTCAAATCTCATCGATTTTTTACCCAATTTTTGAGCAAAATGTGTACCTACTTACATGATATAATCTGAGTTATTTGGAAATTCTACTGCTACCACGTCTTCGGACTGTTCTGTTCCAAGTACATGGTAATATAATTTCATATTTTTTCCTCCATTCATCTTTAGTCTTTCTGACTCGTTTTTTTGATTGGAATATGACTGAAAAATCACAACAAATAAGTGCACTTTAGCATGCATGAATAAGAATAGAATATCGGGGTCAAAGAGATGCCTACCGCATAGAATAATCCTTTGTTATCATGTGTCCATAATACCGACGTATATTGCACATTGTATAATATTTCTTTATAAATATCGCCTACAAATCCAAAAAAAATACCAGCAAATTATTTTGAGTTGAAAATTGTAGTAGGTAGGAACCTACATTACTCGTATGATCACGCCATGTTATTGTAACCTTGTTCTACGTGCTTAAAATGTAATGTTTTCCAGGCAGAACCATTTGCAATCAACAAATACCCAAAAATCAATCCGTCTTCGGAAAAGGCTGAAAACATAGGATCGAACGACACAGTTCCATCTTCACTAAGAATGTTCGGATCCAAAAACACAGTACCTTCACTGGTTAACGAATCATGCATAAAAACCACACTGAAATACACATTTTTGTGAAAATTAATTCCGAATTTGCTGGCGTGTTTTGAATTTATTACTCCCTGAATAAACTTTTGAGTCTCAGAATATGTACCTGATCTAAGCTCACCTCTTCCCTTTCCATACAATAATATAATAGGTAACTTACTCTTGATTTTGCGAGCCTTTACGCTGATATGAGAAGAAACGTTTGCCTTTTTGAAAAAACGCCGTATAGCTGTGGAAATTGTACAATTCCTTGAAGCGAGTTTCTAATTCTGTTCGAAACGGGCTTTTACTCAAATAAGATTTTGTCAAAAAGTTTTCCTCTTCGATTAGTTTTTTTGTTTCTTCGCTATCCGAGTTTTCCATCCATCTGTAAGGGTCTTTGATCTAAAATCGCCAAATGAATTGAAATGCTGACTTTAAGATGGTTATTTGCGAGTACATACTTATGTAGGCGTATATTTAAAATGACGAGGAAAAAATTGAAATGCTTACCGTAGTATTTTTAGGATATGTATCGAATACATTTTCATCTCTTCTAGGATTTGGATAATTGAGAGAGTTAATCTAAAAAAATGAATTCCGGTATGTGAAGTAAGCAGGAAAATCATTCGATTAAGATCATCATGTTTGATTTTATCAATCATGAAAGATCATGTACTCGTATTATAAAATAATGACAACATTGTAATATGTATTACTCACTTTAACGACAGATTCACCGGTAACTCGTCCTTGACAAAATGCACAATTAATCACTATCGCCAGAATGGCAAGAAATTTTGTGGATAATATTAATTTTCGAGTCATGATGTGATGACGCATTTGAATGCCTTACAATTTTTCCTCGCTTAAAAATCAACTTCTGTTCTATCAAACGCACTAGCAAACACTTGCATAATAGGTACCTAATACAATGTTAGGTACCTCAAAAATAAACTGGTTCAAAAAAAAAAAGAATTTAAATGAACTTTGAAATGAAACACAAGGCCAGCAGTGTGATCACCTCCATATGATTTATACATACACACTTTTACTGCGTAATACTCGTACCTGTTTGATGCATTGGATAATAAGTATTGATTAGGGTTTCAAATGACATGGTAAGGAGAAATTTTTTTAAAAAAATTTTCGTTTGAATATCAAAGTTACAGTTATTTAATATTACTATTTGGCCCCTTCAAAAATGAATCTAACTTACTAGACAATTCTTTGACCTCGGTATACCTTCCACAATTCGAGGAAACGCAACCTACCCGCTTCCCCTCCCCCATTGGAAAGTACCAGTTTTGGACCATTCTGAAGCCTCTTGCGAGTTGTTTTCATTTGGCATCTCTGGAATTTCGCGGTAAACACATAAAACGTCTGTGAGGATGTCCAATACGCTCCAACTAAAGGTATATGAGCGAAAGTTAATTTTTGACTCTCATCTGAGAGCTCGCTGAAGGCCTCGAAATGCCCTAAAATTAGTAATTTTCTGTGTTGGAAGGGAGAAGATGAAATTCAAAATAATCATCTACCTACAATTATTTTCAAAATTTTAAATTTAAGCAGCTTTCTTGAATTTTTAGAAATTTTTAAAATTCACGAATCGGAAGACGAAGTCCATCTTTGAATTTTTCGCAACGGCGAATCGACGACGCCGGTGATTCAATTTTTTAAAATGATTTTTCATGCCTAGTAGGTATCAAATAAAATTGTGAAGTTCTATTCGAATCAGATTTTCACTAAATATAGTGAGAGTAAATTCAAAACAAATTTGTACTAAATTTTCATCGAATAAATTGACGCAGAATTTTCATTCGAATTTAAAATCGATTCTAATTTTTACCATGTAAAATCTGAATTGATTTTTAGCCTGTTTGGACATTAAACCTAATCAAATTTCTGTAGAATTTTGAGCTTTAATTTCTTTTCTTTTTTCGAAACTTGACGAATCGATTTTTTTTCAAATGAATTCGAGCTAAATCTTCCATTTGAATTTTGAAAGATCGTTCTATTAACTCAATACTTGCTCTGGTGATAAAATTTTTGGAGTGTCGCGTTATTCCTAAACCTCTCGTTAAACTTCTAAGTATACGCGATAAACTTGAAATTTTTGTAAGAAATTTTCATCTTTTATGATTTAAAAAAAAATCTTTTATGTAACACCCGTCAAAAATGAGTAGATAAACAGGTCTAGTATACTTTAATTTGTAATTACTGATTTACAGCTGAATTTTTTAAAATGCAATTTATTATACTTTGAAGTACCTATGGATGATGGATGATTATTCGTATGTGTGGTAAACTCTCATTTCAGCATAGTTCGGGTTATAAAAATCGAAATTCTGGTAGGAACTATGTACATACCAAAATTAGTCTTTGGGAAAAACAAACCGAGAAAAAGAGTGATAAAATTTGAGTAGAAAAGCCTAATTGTCTAGGTACCTAACTATATTGTATTTTGATATCCACTACGATACCCAAATAAGCTGTTTTCAAAGTCCAAATTTTTTTTTCAATATGTAAGTATGTTCTTACCTGGTACTAACATAAGCCAGTTGTTAAGTGTAGCGCATATTAATGAACAACAATGCAAGAATTTCAATATGGTATTTTATTTAAATACGTATATGTACCTATAGAGCTGCCAGGGTCGTAGCGTACGTAAGAATTAGGGCAATGCCCTGGCTGGAGAAAATTTTGCCCTAGCTAGAAAAATCTGTGTTATTTTCTTCCAAAAATTAACTACATAAGGTTAAGTCAAGTTTTATTCAAAATTTTTGCTTTTTTGGAAATATTTTCAAAACTTTAAATCTAAGATAGGTATGTGCATTTTTGTGAACTTATAAAGTACTTAGGTCTGTTAAGAAGAAAAATTCGTTGGAATGTGTTTCAGGAACTACCTACTCAGCCAATGACTAACCAAGGAAAGGATTAATAGAATTGATTCAAACATATGTAGGTATACTTACATGACAAAAAATAGGAGTTTTTTTGCTTTATGAACCAATTTTTTGATAAATTTTTGCTCGAGCCGCGCTACCATCATTTTAAAGCCTTAATATAGGCAGCTGAAACAAATGTGTTCATAAATACCTTACCTACCTATTCTTTTATTTCTTTGAATCGATGTATGTAGTTAATTTTTGTCATTCTGAGAACCTTCGAAAAACACCCTCCTTCCCAACCAGGTGCTCTTCAGAATTTCCACATCCTGGCCAGAATTTCATTTGCCCTACCTATACCCAAGAAAGTGGCCACACTACGGCCCTGTAAGCTGCATTTACACATAAAATGTTATTGCCTCACACTTTTGGAGGATATCATTATTTGTACAAAATAGACCGTATGAGGTAATTTAATTTTGCTGACCTATGTGTGAAACTTGCTTCCAGTATTCATTATAATGAAACAATATTGATCCACATATCGAGCAATCTGCAACAAGCGAATTTTAACAATTAAACCAAAATGGAAATAAAATTAATGTGTTGATCGCCAGGCAGTACATCTACAATCTACATACTAGTTTCTCAGTGGGTTCGCCCAAGCTATGTCCAGCATTTTTCTCAATCCGGATTATGAAAGGGTTTTTCTAAAATTGAGAAATATTTTCATCAGGAAAGAACATTTGGAAATATACTCGTACTCCCCCTGGGATGAAAAGGTCGTGAATTAAGGGTACAGTAAGTTTCCTTGTTTACCTGGTTGGGATGATTCTTCGCTTCGTATCGTAATGTAGATATGAATTTTAAAGAATAATAAGGCGGAACTCGATCGTCATGGTCTGCAGTTGTGAGCATAACGGCAGGATACTGCAAAAAACGTGGAATCGTTAAAAAAAAATACATCTGTGGATACGAAGAGCTCTTTTCCAAAGTGACCTACGTAATTTTTTTTACGTAATACACACTCGTAATCTCATCATTACACCTCTGTCGCTAGATGCAAAATGTACGTCATTATGAGCGACCTAATGTCGGGTCAAACACGTACATAATGAGCGTATTATATCCCTAGTGTTATGTGGCAACGCCGCGAAACTCGCCATTACGTACGTGTTACGTTTGGACATAATTTAACAAATTTAACCGGTGAAGTTTGGTCACTCATAGACGCACATTTTTTGCATCTAAACAACAGAAGTGTAAAATGGTGAGGTTACGAGTGTTTATTATGTAAAGCACCTTACACTACACGATTAATAAAGTGTGTAATTATGAACTCGTGCAAAGTTACAGCGCTCGTCTTCGACTCGCGCAGTAACTTCGCACTCGTTCATAATCACCCACTTTATTCATCTAGTAATGTAATGTACTATTATCCACGTTGAGGAAAACGAACAAAAAGTTCCTGCCCCAGGGAGGTATCCCCCAACTGGTTGCGTTTCTCAACGTGGAAAAGCAAATGACTTAGGTGACTTTGGAAACGAGCTCTTCTTGAACATGAAAAATTATACCAACTTGTTTATTGGGATCATTAGGTATTTTGATATTATGCAAGGGCGAGGTTTTATATAAATATTCGAAATCTTTCTCGTTGGACGGTGAACCATACTCAGGTACCCATGTATAGCCATCAGGTTGTCTTTCAAATCCTAATGTATCCAACACACTGCAACATAATACATACAATCACTTATGTATTTTAGTTGATGGGCTGAACGAATAATTTTGAAACAAGCAGGTATTTCTATTCGTTTGCTGACTAGGTTTATAAAATGCTAACCTCACTTCTGAAACTACAACGGAAAATAAATCTGGCCTTTGATTAAGACATGCGCCCATTAATAGTCCTCCGTTAGATATTCCATTTATGGTCAACAAGTCAGTTTTGGTGTAGTTTTTAGCGATTAAATATTCAGCAGCGGCTTGAAAGTCATCGAAGGAATTTTGCTTTTTGTCCAGTATTCCATCTCGATGCCATTTTTCACCATATTCTCTTAATGTGGATAAAAAATGTTGTTGATGAGTATAGGTTCGCTTTTCAAATTTATTCTCAGAGATATGAAAATAATAATTACCCTCCGCCTCTGATATTAGCATTGGCATATACACCATCGAAATTACTTATCCATAATATAGTATCGATGCTGAAATAAGGTAACAGACTAGCAGCGTATCCTCCATAACCATACAGAAGAGAGGGATTGTTTCCATTCTTTTGCAAACCCTGGAAAGCAAAAAACATAAAAAATTGAAATAGCAATTCGATTTGTTTTTCATTTTTCGGTCTCATGGTTTAAGTATTGAAATTGAGCATACTTTTTTGTACAGAAGGTACATTGGTATTTGGGTGCCATCTTTGCTCTTATAGAATACTTGTTCGGCTGCGAATTTCTCACGGTCAAAATTTTTCAACTTGTTTTCTCGTACAACCTACGCAAAGAACGATAATTTCAGTTTTAATCTTCAGCATACCTACCATACGAATAAGAGAAGATATGTACTACCTCAAGATTGAATGATGGAGCAGATAAATTGAGGTGATAAATAATGCCAGGCGTGAAGAAAGATTCAAATGTGAAAAATAAGCTAGGAGATTTTTGTTCGGTAAAAATATATAATTTGTTGATCGCGCCAATTTCTAAATCGAATTTCTTAATGAAATTGCCAGTTTTTAAGTCGTGTAGTTGGAGAACGCTCTGTAAAAAAAAAAGTTGCAATTTTGTGATGGAAGATACTGTATAAAACACCAATAATAACTTACTTATACGTAGGTATACTATCCTCAAGTTAAATAGGTACGTATATCCATGTACTAACCTTAACATCTTGAATATAACTTAGGGTCAAGTATTTATTGAATGCTGCTTTTGCCGATTCCAATGCGTATTTTTCATCCTCAGGTACGAGGTTTTTCCATGTTTTTGGATCAGGGTTTTCGATATCGATTGTAATCAATTTATTGTTGCTGGCGTCTTTATTGGTTTTGAAGATGAAGGTGTGATTATAATTAGCAATATACTACAAGGTAAAACAAAATTGAACACTTGTCAAATAATGTGTAAGTAGGTAGGTTGTATAGGATGGATCGTGAAAAAAAAATGACGGAGTATTTTGACTGTATTCAGCGGATACCTCTTCACTTCCAGTCATTCAGAATGAATTTGTAGGGGGAGAAAAATACCCTTCCGCAGATTTCTCCCTCCACAAATTTAAGCTACGGACGTGCTCCTGGAGAGGAGTTATGGGATCTTCAAAGAGTAAGCATTTTCGAAAAAAAGCATGGTTTTTTAGCTTTCGCCTTTACCCAACCTCCAACCTGTTTTAGAAAAAATGACCCGGTTCCAAAGGATAGTATTAGAGATTCTGCATCGACCTAGGTCATTGCTATCAAAATCCAAGATCACTTTTAGGGTTCTACTGAGCGGTTGAAAATTTGCAAATCACTTATTTTCGGGTAAACTCATGTTTTGAAATTTTTTCTCTTCAAATATTTCGGATTATTTATGTCGAAATATCGAGAGATATTATTTGTGAAACTGGGAAAATATTTTACTCGTAGAATGCAGAGGTGCCAATTTTTTGATCATTAGGTATTTCCAACTTCAAAAAACCGAAAAAATCTCAATAAGTTTTTGGGGCATTTTATTATCTATTTTTTTATTCTTGACGATTTTCAACTTATAATGAAGATCTTATCTGAATTTGGTGAAAACCGACCATTTTACTTTCGTGGTTTACCATAAGTATAATAAGTACGAGGTACATATTATGATTTTATTAACTCACTTCGAACGTGGCTTCCATTTTCGTGACAATTGGTACTAGTTCTAAGTTACCCTTTATTTGATAATTGATCTTATTCAAATCAGCAATGTATATCAAATTATTATCGGAACCTGGGCTCGCCGTCACAATTAGGTATTTGCCACAGTCACTGATCCAACCATCGCTGAAAATTATTTTGATAGAATTGTATTGATATCGGCTATTTGAAGTGGGCCAACTTCAATTGGGTACCTATAATAAATGTTTGATTTTGGAAAGGGAAATTTTCCAAAAAGTTCTTCAATCATTTTTCCATATGAAATAAATATGTTCAAATTAAATTTTTATCAAAATAAACACTGATTCGGTCTTTTTTTGTGGAATTCAAATGAATGGAAATCGCAGTTTTACTCAAAAGAGATCTGACTAATACTTCTGATTCGAAAATTTAATCGAAATTTTTATTTTTTTCAGTCAAATTCTATGTGTCTAGTTAAGTACTCAAAAACGGAATCAATTTAAATTTCTCTCTCGAAATGTTTGAGGTGAATAAAAAATGTTAAGGTACTTTGAATTTGGTCGCGATTTTTTGTGAATTCAAATCTGGTCGAATTTTTACCCAATTTTGGAGCAAATATGTACCTACTGATACACCTATACTTACATCAGATAGTCTGAGTTATTCGGAAATTCTACTGCTACCACGTCTTCAGACTGCTCTGTTCCAAGTAGATGGTAATATAATTTCATATTTTTTTCTCCATTAACCTTTAATCTTTCTGATTCATTTTTTTGATTGGAATATGCCTGAAAAATTACAACAAATGAGTGCACTTTAGCATGCATGAATAAGAATAGAATATCGGGGTCGAAGAGATGCCTACCGCATAGAATAATCCTTTGTTATCATGTGTCCATAATAACGACGTAAATTTCACATTGTATAATATTTCTTCATAAATATCGCCTAAAGATTTTTTTAAAAAAATTATTTCAAGTTTTAAATTTCAGTATGTATAGGTATTTACTCGTATGATCACACAGTGTTATTTTAACCTTGTTCTACGTGCTTAAAATGCAATGTTTTCCAGTCAGAACCATTTGCAAGCAACAAATAAGCAAAAATCAATCCGTCTTCGGAGAAAGCTGCAGACATAGGATCGAACGACACAGTTCCATCTTCACTTAGAATATTCGGATCCAAAAACACAGTACCATCACTGGTTAACGAATCATGCATAGAAACCACACTGAAATATACACATTTTTGTAAAAATAAATTCCAAATTTTCTGGCATGTCTTGAAAAATATGACTCGCTGAATAAACTTGTGAGTCTTAGAATACCCGATCTAAGCTTACCCCTTCCCTTTCCATGCTTCCATGCAATAATATGTACGAGTATAATAACTTACTCTTGATTTTGCAAGCCATTATTCTGATATGAAAAAAAACGTTTGCCTTTTTGAAAAAACGCTATAAATCTGTGGAAATTGTACAATTCCTTCAAGCGAACTTCTAATTCTGCTCGGAACGGGCTTTTACTCAAATACGATTTTGTCAAAGAGTTTTCCTCCTCGATTAATTTTTTTGTTTCTTCGCTATCCAAGTTTTCCATCCATCTGTAAGGGTCTTTGATCTAAAAACCGCCAAATGAATTGAAATGTTGACTTGAAGATAGTTATTTGCGAGTAGGTGTCTATATTTAAAATGACGAGGAAAAAATTGAAATGCTTACTGTAGTATTTTTAGGATATGTATCGAATACATTTTCATCTCTTCTAGGATTCGGATAATTGAGAGAGTTAATCTGAAAAATTGAATCCAGACACATTAACTAAGTATAGGGATATCATTCGACTAAGATCATCAAGTTTGATTTTATTAATCATAAAAGATCATGTACTCGTATCATAAAATAAGGACAATACATTGTAATATTACTCACTTTAGCGACAGATTCACCGGCAACTCGTCCCTGACAAAATGCACAATTGATCACTATCGCCAGAATGGCCAGAAATTTTGTTGATAATAATAATTTTCGAACCATAATGTGATCACTCACTTGAATGCCTTACAATTTTTCCTCGCTTAAAAATCAACTTCTGTTCTATCAAACACACTGGCAAACACTTGCATAGTAGGTACCTAATACAATGTTAGGTACCTCAACTTCTCCGCGGTTGAGTTAAAAAAAAAACTGGTTCAAACAAATACAAAAAAAAAGAATTTAAATGGACTTTGAAATGAAACACAAGGCCAGCAGTGTGAACACCTCCATTTACCAGATGATTTATACTTACTCACATTTACTGCGTAATACTTGGTGAATTGGCTAAAAAATATTGATTAGGGTTTCAAATGACATGGTGGGAAGAAATTTTTAAAATTTTCGTTTGAATATCAAAGTTACAGTATTACGATTAGGTTAAATAATGCACTATTCCTACTTTCAGGAATTTTCGACCTTGACCCCACTGAATTTTTTCCACCAAAATAGCGTACCACGAGCGCAAGTCAAGATACTCATCAAAAAATATGAAGTAGATAAACTGGTCTAGTGTACCATTACGAGTATACTTTAATTTGCGTGATTACTGATTACTGCTGAATTTTTTTTAATGCAATTTATTGTACATTGAAGTATGGATGGTTGCCTGTATGTGTGTTGAACTCTCATTTCAGCATAATTCGAGGAATCAAAGTCGAAATTCTGGTGGGAACTAGGTATAATATACCTACCAAAATTTGTCTTGTCAAGAACAACCCGAGAAAAAGAGTCATAAAAAGGTATTAATTATGAAATCTCATTATCGCTTTTTTTAATAATTTCTTTTAAAAGATTCTTAAAAATTTAATCAATGAGACGATCTTCTACTTTTTCAAATTATTTGGTGAAAATGGGGAACAATTATGGCAATAAAAGTCAAATTTTTGATGCAATAAAAGACGAAAACGAACGTTTTTACATTTTAATGAAACACAAAACTACAGCAAACAGTACATGATTTATAGTTATATGGAACACCTATTATACAGAATTTAAATTAACATAATAATTACGAAATCCTTGCATAGAATTTACGCATGGAACGTTATCCCAGTATTCATGATGATAAAACTATTCATGTCTACGAGTCGTGCGATCTGTACCAAACATAAATTTGAAAAATTTAAATAAATATAGGTTTAGGTATACCTATTTGATTTGAAATTAAACTAAAATATAATCAAAAATGTTTCATTCTTACAGCTTTATCCGTAGGAAGACCATCTCCATGACCAGCTTTCTTTTCAATTCTGATGATAAAAGGATTTATCTATGGGTAAGTATAAAATTTTTATTAGTATAAAAATGACAAACACTGATTCCATTTTTAAAAAAATTAGGGGTTTCCTACCTGATTGGAGTGTTTCTTGGCATTGTATTGCAAGGTGGCAATGAATTTCAATGAGTGGAATGGTGGAACACGATCATCGTGATCTGAAGTGGTAAGCATGACAGGAGGATACTGCAGAAAATATCACATTGCTTGATAAAGTTACTCAAGTAAAGAATTTATTAATTCAAGTTTAGTTAATGGGTAATTATTACCTGTTTATGAGGGTCGTCGGGTATTTTGACGTTATGCAAAGGTGAGTACGCATATAGGTATTCGAAATCCTCGTCTGTGGATGGCGAACCGTACTCAGGTATCCAATTCTTTCCGATAGTAAACTGATCAAATCTCAACATATCGAATACACTACAACAGTGCATATTTTGCGATTAAGGTGTACTCGTAGCCTAAATTTGGAATAAAAATTCAAAGACTAACCCTCCCCCCTAACATTTTTTATACCTACCCTACATCTGCAACCACCACACCGAATAAATCTGGTCGCTGATTAAGACAGGCTCCCATCAAAAGACCTCCATTGGATCCACCATTAATAGTCATTAATTTAGTACTCGTGTATTGTTTGTCGATTAAATATTGAGCACCTGCTTTGAAATCATCGAAAGAATTTTGTTTGTTGTGCACAGATCCATCTCGATGCCACTGTTCGCCATATTCTCTGTACAAATGATATAAACAAGATTTGAGCATTGCTAGTGTTGATTACAAAGAAACCCAAAGAAAACATAAGTAGGTAAGGTACCCTCCGCCTCTGATATTTGCCATGGCATGTATGCCGTTGAAATTACTCATGAATACGATACGATTAACACTGAAATAAGGTAGTTGACTCTCGCCAAAACCTCCATAACCTATTAGGAAAGTCGGATTGTTTCCATTCTTTTCCAAAGTCTGAAAAAGAAAGTCGAGTACCAATGAAACGCCTTCCTCCAAGAATTACTTACAGTCGGCGCTAAACTTACTTTTCTGTAAGTAAGAAACATGGGGACTTCGACTCCGCCTGTACTTTTATAAAATACTTGTTCTGTGGTGAAATCTTCGCGATTAAAATTTGTCAATTTGCTTTCTTGAAATACCTGAAAAGAGAATTAAAATTCGGGAATAATTTTCTTCTTCAGAAATTGAAAAAAATTGCACGATGAATATGTTACGTGCCTCTAAATCGAATGACGGTTTTGATAAATCGCAACGATAAATAATTCCAGGAGTGAGAAATGATTTAAACAAGAAAAATATATCCGAGTATTTTCTACCGCCAAAGAATCCAGTTTGTTCAACAGTACCGATGTCTTTCAAATCGAATGTCGTGATCAGTTCACCTGAAGTGATGTTGTGTAATTGGAGAGTGCTCTGAAAAAAGAAAAAAGAGTTTTGAAATTAGGATTTTCATCATTTATGTGAAGGCTATAGATGACATTAATTTCGCCTACTTTAACATTTTCAGTGTAACATACGATCAAATACACGTCTGATGCCGCAACTGCCCACTCTAATACATTTTTTTCATGATTTGGCACGATATCTTTCCATATCCATGCTTTAGGATCTGGATTACTAATATCGACACTAATTATTTTATAATTATCGGCGTCTTTGCTGGTCTTGAAGATGAAAGTGTTCCCGTCATTGGCGATATACTGTGAAAATAGAATTCGTGTACGATAAGTTGCCTAAGTTCAAATTAATATCTAGCATGGGATCGATGGAAAGGAAAATAATAGAAAAGTTTGAAAAGTTGTGAAAATATGGTGTGATGTGTTGACTCATCAATAACTAAATATTCAGTCGCGAACAATTTTGAGTTAGATTCGGAATCAGGCACACAATTTGCATGAAATCGAGCTATTTTCATTCCGGTGCCCCACCAACCCTACCGAAATTACATTTTTATTCTCATAGTGATGCATTTTTTTTTTTTTTTTTGATTATTGTACTCGTATTCGATTATAAGACGTGATCGATCACTTGCATCTCAAAGATGTTTAGACCCGATATTTTTAAGATACATAGTTATGGAAGGGGGTAGACTCACTTACTTCGTAATTTGCGTCCAAATTTGTAACAACTGGTATGAGTTCTAATTTACCCTTTATTTCGAAGTTAATCTTTTCCAAATCAGCGATATAGATCATATTATTACCAGTACCATCTGCCACTGATACGACCAGATATTTACCATTGGCATCATCGCTTACCCAACCAGTGCTGAAAGTATCATTTTTTAGAAGCAAATTATTTTTTTTTTCAAATTGTACCAAACCAAAGATGAGTATAGGTATGAGTGAATTATGTATGAGAATTTGCGTACAGAAGATACTCGGAATTACTGGGAAATTCTACCGCTAAAACATCTTTGGATTGGTCATCTCCTAGTAAATGATAGTAAATTTTATGATTTTGATTCGAGTCATTTGTAGAACCATCCGGGTTGCCTTTATGATCAAGATAAGCCTGTAAAATAATGAAACAGCATGTGCATATTGAGTAGATCGTATGTTCATTTTTGAAGTTTTTCTTTTCAACGCATGGGACCTAATTGTTACTTACCGAATAGAATAATCCTTTATTATTATTTGTCCATGATAGAACTGAAAATTTTATTTTTTCCAGCTTTTCGTGATATTTATCATCTGAGGGAGAGACATAAAATCTCAAAATATTACTGCGGCACAATTATTACACTTTATCGCTTTATTGCTTACACACCTTGATCTACATTCTTGAATTGCACAGTACTCCAGTCTGAACCATTTTCTCTCAACATGTAAGCAAAAATTGATCCATCTTCGGAGAAAGCCGAATAATAAGGATCTAATGCTACGGTTCCATCTTCACTAAGAGTATTTGGATTGAAAAATTCGGCTTTTTTGCTGGTCAATGAATCTTGCACGTAAAGCACACTGAAACGGGTGTTCAATTATTATACCTATTTACGAAATATCCAAACTTGTAGAAAAGTTTTCAGATCGGGAGGGGGGGTGAAATTCATCATCCATGAACTCTGATTAATCATTTGTGGGCCTCCCCCTCCCGAATTTTTAGAAGTGGTTTCTGCAGGTTCAAATCTATGTTTAATTTTTTTTTTGAGAACTATAAACTTTAAAAATCCGCTGCATGAAGGCTCCGAAGTTCTCAAAAAACCCACCAATCGATTTTGGACTACAATAACAGAGAAGGAACTAAATTTCAGATTCTTGGTTTGTAAAAAAAATTTGTTCAATGTTCCATTTTTTTCAAACTATATCAGAAAGCTCACGAAAGACGGCGTTTCTGATCATAGAAGTGCCAATTTACATTTTAAATCGTGACCATTGAGTATTCCAAAACTGGAAAACCTAAAAATCTGACGGAAGCTCCACAAAACCACTTGAAACCGCCACCAATCGATTTTACCCTATATATATCGAAAACAGGATGGAAACCAAATTTCCACTTTCTGTTCAATTTCTTCATGGAAAATAAAATGGTTCTAAAAATAGGAATTTTCAAATATTCATCAAAAATAAAAAAAAATTAAATTCAGAATCTGTACTTTAATCCTGCAGGTGTTGTATTTTTTGATTCTATTTCAATTTTTGATAATTTTTTTCTAGTTTTCTCGTTTTTTAAATTGGCCATCGTGACAAAAAAATTGGCATCGCTGTATTCCAAAATATTTCCCCAATTTTATGAATGATATCTTTCGATGTTTTGGCGTGATTGATGCATAATATTCGAGATGAAAATATTTTCAAAGCATTAATTTACCCAAAAATTAGCAATTTGTAAATTTTTAACCGTTCAGTAGAACCCTAAAAATGATTTCGAACTTTGACGGCACGGGCATAAATCGACGCGTAATAATTGTCAATACAGTTTTTTAGTCCTGGACCATTTCCCCCTAGATAGGTTGGACAAGAGGTAGAACGAAAATCCACGACTTTTTTTTTTTGAAAATACCTTCTCTTAAAGTACCTAGATCTCCGTTCTAGGAGCACCTCCAGGTCTAAAAAAATTTCTGAGTGGCTTTCAACTCAAAATTAACGTTTCCACTGACTTCGGTAAAAATTCTCTGGCACTGATATAGGTATGCCTCATTATTCTAATAAGAAATAGTTAACGAAGATGAGAGGAGGGATAAAGAAATACGTAATTCTTACTCTTGATTTTGTAAACCAGTGTTTTGATAGGAGAAGTACTTTTTTCCTTCCTGAAAGAATCCATTGTATCTGTGATAATCATACAATTCTTTGTATCGAGCTTCTAATTCAGCTCGGTATGGGCTTTTATCCAGGTACTCTCTCGTAAGACGATTTTCATCCTCTACAAATTTCTTAGTTTCGTCGCTATCTGGCGCCTCCATCCATTGATACGGATCTTTGACCTAAAATATAGCAATTTACGTGGAAAATGTTGATTGTTGAATGTTGATAGACAGGAGTGATGTATGACTCGTAGTTACATAAGGGCAAAATGTAAGAAAGTGTGGAAGTCCTATACTTACTATAGTGTCTTTGGGATACGTATTCGAAATGCTGTCATCTCTTCTAGGATCTGGGTACTTGGAAGACGGTACCTAAAAGAACAAATACACAGATATAAAATTATACAATTATGTGAATTGAAATATATGTAAGTCTCTCTCCTTATATAGGTTAGGTACTTGTACGTACACTAGGAGCAGCACTTCCGGTAATCACTCCGTGAACATGCGTGTTACCAATCAACAGAATCAGAAAAATCTCAATAGCAAATAATTTTCCAGCCATAACGTACAGGATGGGTTATCAAATATACTTGTAGAATAATTTTTTAAGCTAGTACATTCGCTTAAAAAGGACACAATTCAACTGAACCCTGAGTACTTACACGATCGCGCAAAAAATGCAAGAATGAGTAATACCTACCAAGGTCGTAAGAAAGATGATTCATAGTCGCAGATGATTTCATGATCATGGCGACCTATGTAGGTATAGGTATTCGATTATGGCACCTGACACCTAAATGTCAATAAAAAAATGTTGGTACCATATGTAATGATATCGGAAACTAATTTTGTAGAACATGACGCGTTGCGGGGGGTTTCTTCAAGCCATGATCGAATATTTTGTTTCCACAGCTGTTGAGCTATGATCCATTTACCTCGTGCTGCGTGCACGTATTACGCTGTGAAAAATATTTGAATAATTCGTCTCGATAAATCGTATTTTTTAAAATGACGAATTTTCAAGTGGTACGGTATCAAATATTGCGTTGAATTTTCATTGAATCCAATTCGCATCAAATTTTGACCAAATAGAGTTAGGTAGAGTCAATTTTTAATTGAAATTCGAGTCAATTTTTAAGGGGGTGCTCTACCTTTTGTTTGTTTACTTTTTAGCATACCCGCAGGCAGAGATTAGATATTTTTCAAACGCATTTTTTTATTAGTTGGAGAGAATGAAAGTGAATAATTATGAGTGAAAACGTTATTACTGTATTGAAACGATATAATAAAACTTTGAAACAAGCTAAACGATTAAAATATAATGAATTCAGACGATTCTCTATATTCGAGCATTCATTGTCAGTCATCAGACACTTGACACATGATTATTCTGAAACTACTGAACAGAATTTGATGAAATTTGAATATGTTGTGCAGAAACGAATTCCCGACAACTTGACGTTGCCCTTTTTTTGATTAATTTTGTTAAATCAAAGTTATAGCCATTTGAAATTTTCAAATGGCAATATCTCCAAAAATACAAAGAAATTTGAAAAAAGGGCAACGTCAACCTCTCTGGACCATTTTTATGCACTATATATCCAAATTTCATCAAATTCTCTTCAGTAGTTTCAGAATAATCATGTGTCAAGTGTCTGATGACTGACAATGAATGCTCGAATATAGAGAATCGTCTGAATTCATTATATTTTAATCGTTTAGCTTGTTTCAAAGTTTTATTATATCGTTTCAATACAGCAATAACGTTTTCACTCATAATTATTCACTTTCATTCTCTCCAACTAATAAAAAAATGCGTTTGAAAAATGTCTAATCTCTGCCCGCGGGTATGCTTAAAAGTAAACAAACAAAAGGTAGAGCACCCTCTTAAGGAACAAATTTGGGCTGAATTTGTATTAATTAAATTGGGAACGATTCTTTAATTTATGGTGAATTTTCATTCGAATTTCAAATTGAATCTATAACTTTTGCTCAATAAAATTGGTATTGCTTCCTGTTTGGAAATGAAACCAAATCAAATTTCTGCAGAATGAATTTGGAATTTGATTTTTATTTGAAATACAAATCAAAACAGATTTTTTGCGAATAAATTTTGAAATTTTTGTACAAAATTGTCATCTGTGGTAGTTTTTAAGGTATCTTATTCATGGAAATTTTTCAGAACGTACTTTCTTGACGGAACAAACATTTTAAGACTTTTAAAGGTGGTTATGTTACGCTGAAACGTTCTATTCGATGAACAAGATTAAAAGTTGCGCATCAAAAAATCTTCTCAAATCATTTGCAATTTTATGAGAGTATTTAGTCACAATTTTCCGTCAACCATTTCGAAGCAAATTTTTAAAGCCCCTCCCAACTCAATTGATTGCTTATTTAATGTACATAACCTTTCGGAAGCCATTTTCGACATTTTCTGATTCAATGAAGTAAGCATTTTCATCGTTTATTTACTCATGAGATACCCATACAGATACACCTTATAAAATTAAAATTGACACGAAAATACTCAAATCAAATCACATCCGTATTACCTTTACCTATGAGTTTTATATTACCTACTATGCATGGTACGTGATCCCAGTATTCAATATAATGAAAGAATTCATATCAATGAGTCGTGCAATCTGTATCAATCAGTTGAAATTTAAATAATTTGAATTGGTGGGAACTTGATTTTTGACATTTAAATAATTATGTTCAAATGGAATTTCAATGTTTAATGCTTACAGTTTGATCTGTAGATTCGCCATCGCCATGTCCAGCATTGGTTTCAATTCTGATTATAAATGGTTTTATCTACGTGAAGAAGAAATTTCAATTATTCATAAATCGAGAATTGCTTAAGAGTACCTACCTAAGATACATAGTAAATAGTCAGGTATATAGGTAGACCAACTGCCTCCGCTGCTTTACCTGATTGCTGTGACTCTTAGCTTGGTATTGTAAAGTCGCAATGAATTTCAAAGAGTGCAAGGGTGGAACACGGTCATCGTGATCTGCCGTGGTAAGCATGACAGCAGGGTACTGCAGAAAATATCGTACCTATCAGTGTTTAAAATTACCTAAGAGCAAGTATAAATGAATCAATAATGTGACCTGTTTATGAGGATCGTCAGGTAATTTGACTCTATGCAAAGGTGAATACGCATATATGAATTCGAAATCCTTTTCACTGGATGGCAAGCCGTATTCAGAAACCCAACCTTTCCCAATGGTGAACTTATCATATCGCAACATATCAAATAAGCTGCAACAGAATCGTAATGAAATCTTTCTCATGAACTACAAATAATTATTATGATGTTCCAAGTTTACTTACCCTACATCTGCAACCACCACGCCAAACAAATCTGGTCTCTGGTTGAGACAAGCGCCCATTAAAAGACCTCCATTTGATCCACCATTAATAGTCAGTAGTTTAGTACTAGTATATTTTTCTTTGGTCAAGTATTCGGCGGCTGCTTGAAAGTCATCGAATGAATTTTGTTTTTTGTCCAGTGATCCAGCTCGATGCCACTTTTCGCCGTATTCTCTACAAAAATATAGATAGCGATAATGCACTTAATTTGACCTTTAAAAATTGAGGTGGATACAAAAAAAAAAACACAATTGTTTACCCTCCGCCTCTGATATTTGCCATGCCATGTATGCCGTTGAAATTACTTATGAATACGATACGATTAACACTGAAATAAGGTAGCTGACTGTCGCCAAAACCTCCATAACCTATAAGGAAAGTTGGATTGTTTTCATTCTTTTGTAAACCCTGAAAATGAAAATGGTAAACGAAAAATCTTCTATGAAACTGTCTGAAATAGCCTTAGTTATTTTTAAATCACCAGGCGTACTTTTCTGTAGGTAAGGAACATGGGTACTTTGGTTCCATCTTTGCTCTGATAAAATACCTGTTCTGTGGTGAAATCATCACGGTTAAAATTTTTCAGTTTGCTTTCTCGGTATACCTGGAAAAAATTTTAATTCGCTGAAATTTTTTTCAACAAAAATCTTGGATCTACATACATGGCGTGTTCATGTGTGTATGTTACATGCCTCGAGATCGAATGATGGTTTTGATAGATCGCAATGATAAATGATTCCAGGAGTGAGAAAAGATTTAAACAGAAAGAATATATTCGGAGACTGTCTGTTGCCAAAGAAATCCGTTTGTTCAACTGTACCCATGTCTTTTAAATCGAATTCCTTGATGATATCCCCGCTTTTTATGTCATGTAATTGAAGAACACTCTGTTGAAAAAACATTTTGAATTTCCATCACCTTGATTAGGTGTAGATATGTATCTTTAAACATTTCGTTGCCTTACCTTAACATCTTGAGTGTAGCATACGATTAAGTATTTGTCAGATACTGCTATTGCCCACTCTAGTACATATTTTTGATCTTCAGCAATGAGATCTTTCCAAATCCATGCTTTGGGATCCGGATTGGTCATATCGATGGTGATCAATTTAAAGTTGTCGGCGTCTTTATTGGTTTTGAAAATGAAAACTTTCTCGTTGTTGGCGATGTACTATGAAAATTAAATTCGTATATGATGAATTGTTTTAATTACAATTTTCTACCTTGGATGCTTTGATTTTAACATTTTTTAAATGATAGTTCGAATCCTGAATGATCAACTTTGGAATACGTTTTTTCAGATTTTTCATCTTGCATAGTTCATTCTGATGGATCAGACGATCAGAGCTTGCATAATCGACCACATGAAAATTTTTTATACAAATTAGGTTACAGTTTACAGTCGTAAAGCACAACTTTCTATTTATCATGATTCTTGAATGATGTAAAATCAGATTTGCTTTGCAAAATCGAAAAGAAAATTTTTTTCATGGGAGCAGTTTTCAGCCCCTTTAAATTCCAGGATGGGCAAACATGCATACTTTTACTCAAGATAGGTTGCCTATGTTGCTGGTGAAAGGCGGCTATTCTATGCTGAGACACCCTGTATTTTTAAGGATTCGAAGTCAGGTACCCTAACTCCCTAGATGTGATTGATGAAAATTTTTGACCTCCAAACTCAAAATCATCAAGTTGTGCTGAAAATCTCCCAAGTAAAACAAAAAAAATTAAAAACACCACAATTTGTTCAAAAATTTCTTATTTTAGCTTCAGAATTGTTTGAATTCTTCTCCACCACCCTCCCCCAACGTTATTATTATTTTCTTTGTATGGGACCTCCCGTGATGCAAATTTTTTTGAAAATTTTCCATTTCTGTTTCAGAATTCTTATAAATGAGCTCCTTATGAACAAAAATATTCCTGGGTCTCCTAAACAAATAAGTAAACAATGTTACTTCCCCTTCTATAAAATCCCTCGAAATTATAAAATGCCAAAAAAATAAATAGTTCGAAGTCTGTAAAAAAATTTGTCATTTCTGGTCAGAATCCCTCCGACTTGAGTAGTACTCTACCCAGAAAAAGCTTCCCTCTGCCCCTAAACAATATTAGTCCTCTTGTTGGAACCCTTCTTAGGTATAAAATTCTACAAATTTAGGAACGGAGAGCGCAATAAAGCCAAACCTCTAAATACGTAAGAACATATCTAACTCTTGTAAAAAATTAACAATTCCTTGTTAAAAAGGTGAGCAACGCGGTTGAAAAATTACAGAACATTCTATACAGATTACTCATACTCACTTCGTAATAAGCCTCGAATTTTGTGACGATTGGTATGAGGTCCAATTTACCCTTTATTTCGTATTTAATTTTATCCAAATCAGCCATGTAGACTAGATTAGAATCCGTACCAGTTGCTGGTGTTACCATCAAAAATTTTCCACAGTCGCTTACCCAGGCATTGCTGAAAATTATGATTTTTTTAAAGCTCAGATCATTAATTCATTATAAATCGAATGATTACTTGAGATAAAACTAAAATGAATAAGTATAATGAGTCATAAAAAATTTTCATACAGGACATAATCAGGATTGTCTGGAAATTCTACCGCTACAACGTCTTTGGATTGTTCAGTTCCAACCAAATGATAATAAACTTTATGTTTTTCGTATGAATCATTCCCCGAACCGTTCGAGTTGCCTTTATGATCGAGATAGCCCTGCAAAATGATGAAAAAATTCGTTCAAAAATAACATCCAGTTATCATTGTATTCAACTGAAAATGATTCGAATATAACTTACCGAATAGAATAATCCTTTGTTATCGTGTGTCCATGCTAATAAAGTAAACTTGACTTTTTCCAACTTTTCTTTATAGATTTCGCCTGAGGTGGAAAAAAAATCCATAAAAAATTGTTAGAAATGGTTTTTAAGTACCTAAGCACTTTATTGACTTCGGTTATTGCACTGCTATCATAATAATGACCTTGTTCTACGTGCTTGAATTGCACAGTTTTCCAATCAGAACCACTTGCAGACAGCAGAGCCGCAAAAATTAATCCGTCATAGGAGAAAGTAGAATAATAAGGATCTAGTGAAACAGTGCCGTCTTTACTGAGAGTATTTGGATCAAAAAATACTTCGGCTTTGCTTGTTAATGTATCTTGCACATAAACTACGCTGAAATGTGTGATAATTAATTATAAAGTAGGTAGGTATATGGTATACGTATAAGTAGGTACTATAACTACAGGGTGCACAGAAATATCGAGTACCCCTAAGAAAGTTTTTCATTAAAAATATAGGTTGGCAACGTGAAATAGATTCATATGATTGCTGGTGGAATGTTATCTCTCCAGTCCAACAACCAATCATGTGCTATCATTATTATCATTCACTGTGACGAACCGAAGTATTTTAGTAGAAAACTTTTTTAGGGGTACTCGATATTTCTGGGCACCCTGTACCAGGTGTTCCACTCAAATATGTCTAATAATTCGTATGAGGAAGAAACAGCAATCCAAAATGCACAAATGTAAATTAGTTTGCTGGTTATAGACATTGAAGGAGCAGTTTAAATGTCGATTCTTCAAGGTTGCTTGATTTCTTAAATTTTGTAAAGAAGCACAGAAGGATGTTTTTCAAAAATTTGGTCTAGGTGCTTTCAAAATTGAAAGGTCCATGATTATTAAATTTTTCTACCTAACCATAAGTGCGTTAAAATGATGTCAGTCAGTAGTATCATGTATTTCTTACTCTTGATTTTGTAAGCCGGTATTCTGATAGGAAAAGATTTTTTTCCCTTGCTGCATAAACGCTGTGTATCTTTGGTAATTATACAATTCTTTGTAACGAGCTTCCAGCTCAGTGCGGAATGGGCTTTTATCCAGGTAACCTCTTGTGACACGATCTTCTGCTTCGACGAATTTTTTGGTTTCATCGGTGTCCGGTTTCTCCATCCATTGATACGGATCCTTAACCTGAAATTTATCGAATTGAAAAAATGAAAATCAATACGACGCAACGTGGTGTTGTTTTAAAATGGTAAAAAGATGGAAAGAGTGTACGTACTATGGTGTTTTTGGGATACGTGTCAGAAATGTTTTCGTCTCTTCTGGCATCTGGATAACTGGAGGAAGGAATCTGCATAGTCAGATAAATATTATACACGAGTCCGAGCAATTTTTTATCTCTTACGATGATTTCAGATTGAACCACCCATACCAACAATACTTGATAATTTTACTTACAGTAGGAGCAGCTCCGCCATTATTTCCTCCTTGACCATACGTATTTTCGATCAACAGAATTATAAGAATTTCAACAGCAAATGATGTTTGAATCATAATGTAGAAACACTATAAAAAAGAAAGGATTTAACTGACGATAATGCAAATGCTGCAGTTTACGTTTGTGCTCACAGTTGAAGTGAGTAGACTACTATAAAGTCATGAAAAAATAATTCGGAGGTAATAAGTACATACTTTATTATTTAATGATCTACGTTGCAAATTTCTGCAAACAATCCAGAAAACAAACTGTAAGTATGAACGTTTTGTGGTAGGCATTAGGTGAAGTGATGTAGGAAATTTATGGTGTATGCAAAGTGGTGAATAAATACCTACATAGCTATTCGTTATTCGTTGCCATTGATATTAAATTATGATTCGATTTCGCTGATTCATGGTGAAAAATTCGTGAGTAATTCACCTCGATCAATCCAGTTTTTCCTATGTTGTCTGTTTACATTGATATGCTTATGCTAAAATAAGAAATTCCCACTGCTGCCGGAGTGAAATTTCATCGTTTATTTCACATTTGACCCTGATTAATTTTCAAAAAAAAAAATCCCCAAAATTCGAGAATTGACTCGTAGCATCTGAAATTTTGATTTTTGTAAAATATCGACCAAACTTTTCACGAATGTACCAGACTTTCATTATCTGTACCTACCTACATATAACGATTTGCTTTCGGTAAATTTTATGCAAACTGATTTTGTTTTTTCACAATTTTTCTCGCAAGAATCTATTTTAGGAAAAAAAACAAAAAAAAAACAGGAGGGGGTGAGATCTCACAGTACTCATAGGCAATGTTTTAACCATCTCAAGTTTAATTAAGTAGGTAACCTCTAGTACATTGCTGAGTATCATTTGGACCAATATCAAAGTTAGGACAAAAACTGATACCTATATCTGTAGAATTTTCATAAAATTCTGAATATTATTCATTTGAATTCTTTTTAAATTTCAGATTATTTTTGCGGCCATATTCGTTTGATTGCGTGAGTTGAAAAAATTAATGTCGAAAAATTCAACTTCTCTTGTTTGAAACGAGTTCACTTTTGCAGATCGGACGTTTACGAAATTTTCATTCATGATCTACACATATAACATATAACCGAACAAGCAACTATGCGGCCATATGATCATTTTTCATTACTTACCTATGCTTGAAAATTACACTGTACATTATGAGCGCTTAATTCGATTTTATTCAGATTTTTGTGAAAAAAGTCGATTGTTCATACGTACCTACCCATGGATGTTTGAAGCAATAAATTTTTTCAAATGAATAAAATAACGAGGAAAACACTTGCACGAGGGCAAATGAAAGTTACAATTAATACAAACAAGAGAGTAACTTTAAAATAACACATTTAGTTACGCTGTAACGTCAGTATAAGTGGATAGGTACCTAGACCTACCTACAATTTCAATTGAACGCCATGTTCAAAGTTACGCACGCTTGAAAATTTGTGAATCATATGACGCTAAGGCGTTCATAACTTCAAAACCAATTTAAAATTTTTAAAAAACTCGAATTGTTTTAGTTTTGAAATAAAGTGTCCAAAATGTTTGAGGATATTGACCGAATTCATCGGAGACCTTTATTTTAAGTTTAAATTCACTCAGAGAAAAGCTCTGCTCCAGAGGTGCCACTGAAGGAGAGATATGGTTCCCCAAAGAGGGGGCATTTTCGAAGAAATCGTGGTTTTTTCTTTCTAGCCCCTACCCAACCTGCTTATGGGAAAATTGTCCAGTTTCAAGAGATAGGTAGTATTCGAGATTCAAAGTCGACCAGCTGCAGCCAATTTTTTCCGCATTGTTGCCAATTTTAAAAAATCTAAAAAAATAGCCAAAAACGTATAATTTTTTTTGCAATTTCCAATGCTCAAAGAATTGGCACCACTGCGTTCCAAAGTATTTCCCTAGTTTCAGAAATGATATCTTTTGATGTTTTGGCTTCTCATCCGAAATTTTTTAGAAGAACAAATTTTCAAAACACCGAAGATACGACTTTATCCAAACCATGTATGGAACTCTATGCTGTATGCCTGTGAGGATTTGTTGAATATCAGTAATTAATTTCAAAATGAATCATGTGATTCGTGGTGGTATAATTTTTCACCATTTATTGCAATACTTAGGAAGGTTTAATAGGTAATTTAGCGTTACAGAATTCTATCCAGATAAGAATTATTATTACTTATTATTTACATAGATAATAATATGTATATTATTTTTAATTGAATTTAATTCCAATCGCATTTACAATGAAACACATCACATCTACTTGATCTGCTATCTACATTGAACAAAACAATGGAAAATTTCGATTAGAAAAAGTATCGCGAAAATTTTCCTACAACCAATGTGAAAATATACTTACTTGTTTATCGATTGGTTGATTCGAACCATTGCCCTTATTTGTGCCTACTTTTAATAACAGTGGATTTTTCTACAAACAGAAAATTTTAGTTTAGTCATTATACTAATTAAACGTGTACATAAGCATATTAGGTACACATTTTTTCCTCAAATGCTTTCTCATTTAAAAACTCTCATAATGTTTATTGCATTACTTGGTTCGGTTGACTCTTAGCAAGGAATTGTAGCGTGGAAATGAATTTCGAAGCATGTGGAATCCGATTACTATCGTCTGCTGTTGAAATCAAAGTAGCAGGATACTGTGCATGCGAAAATGAGTGAAATTGAAACCTTATTGGTTATGTATTCGATAAGGTTGGTGTTTAACAGAAACATAATGTGTGTTTACCTGTTTACTAGCATCATCACAGACTAGATTGATATTATGTAAAGGTGAGTATTTATAAACGTATTCGAATTCTTTTGGATTATCTGACGAACCGAATTCAGACACCCATGTTTTTCCATCTTCAGTAAATTTGTTATATCGCAGCATATCAAAAAGACTGCAAATAAATTTTTCTCACATTAAAAATTCTGAAATAACCAATTTGTTCTTTAATAGAGGTCGAATATTTCGCCTGATAATGCAGCATCTCAAACTGCACATGAGTTTTGTTTGCTGAACTCAGAAATTGAAGGGGAGCAACGTTATGTTGATTCTTCAAGGTTTCATAATTCTCCAATATAGTACCTATGTACATTGTACATAGAATTCAGTCGTAAAATTAAAGCTAAGGTGTATTTGATCCTTCGATGTCTCCCTAGCCCTAGCCCTCAATTAGAAAAAAAAATGTAATCTCGATTTTTAGTGTACTGAAAATACTGACCCAGCTTCGGCGACTACAGCTCCGTATAAATCTGGTCTTTGATTTAGACAGACACCAACCATAAGACCTCCAGCTCCAGATCCATTAATAGTTAGCAACTTATTGCTCGTGTATTTCTGTGCAATTAAATATTCGGCGGCGGCTTGAAAATCGTCGAAAGTGTTTTGTTTTTTATTCGATTTTGCGTCGTCATGCCATTTTTTGCCGTATTCGCTGAACAAAATGAAAATAAAATATATGTAATAATAAATAAGTTAAAAACTTTCCAAAAAAAAAAATAGTTGAAAAAATATTTACCCTCCTCCTCTGACATTTGCCACGGCATATACTCCATTGAGATTATCGATGAATACTAAACGCTTTACCGAAAAATTTGGTAACAAATTCATACCAAATGCGCCAAATCCATACAGAAGTCCTGGATTACTTGCATTTTTTTGTATGCCCTGTCAGTAATTAGAAAATTATTAGGGACACATTTTTATTATGAAACACCATACCTACTTGCGGTTAATCGCTCTTACATTTTTATATATGAGATACATGGGTATTTTGGTGCCATCTTTACTTTTGTAAAATACTTGTTCTGTGGTGAAGTTTTGGCGATCGAAATTTTTTACTTTTATTTCTCGGAAAATCTACAAAAAAAATCAATTATAAAAAAGAAGCCTGGATTTTAATTTGAAGAAGTCTATGCCATTTGAAAAAAAAAGGTAAACACAAATAAGTATTACCTACGTAAATAAAAAATAAACAAATTTTTCCATACTTTTATACTTTGACTTAGGTACAATTGGTACAAATTGAATGAGCAACGATTGGATTGAAAAAAATGTTTCAACTATACCCAGTGTAGCCCTTCCCCCGTCCAGTCTTCATGCTCCTGTTAGTTTAGATATTCGATACCTACCTATATTTGTACATACTTGGTATTATGATTAACTAGGTATGTACCTACGTATTTTATTGTTTCATGTTAAAATTATCTTTCTGTTTTAGGTATCAAAAACAAGCGAGGAAAATAATGGGAAATTTTAAATTAACATTTACCTGAAGATCAAATGAACAATTCGACAGATCGCAACGATAAATGATCCCGGGTGAGAGGAATGTTTCAAGTTGGAAAAAAATCTCATTGCAAATTCTATCACCCGAAATGTAGTCAATACTGCCAATTTCCAGATCAAATTTTTTAATTAATTGTCCGGATTTTAAATCATGTAATTGAAGAACATTCTGAAAAATATCAAAATTAGTGCTCAATAAATTGAAAATGAAAAAATTAATCATTATACTTAATGTCTGAGTTCTAAAAAAAAAAGTTATTCGTTTGATGACCTATTCATATTGCAAGATTGAAATACTCGCATTTATAACAAGGAAATATCATTTACAAAATTATTTGCTGTCTATGCATTCTTAGTCAACTTCTTCGACTTTTTTTTTTTTTTTTTTGATCAACTACTTTTGGATACTTTAAATTTTCAAGAGCCCTGAATTTTGTAAAAAAAAAATTCTGTGAACTACGGAAATACAAGGTGCAGTGTGCTACTTAAATTACCTTTACATCCTGAATATAATTTAAAAGCATGTATTTTTCATGCACTGCTTTGACGGAATCTAACACGTCTTTTTTATTTTCAGGTACTAGATCTTTCCACGAACAGGGATCTGGATTTTTAATGTCGATTGTTATTAATTTGTACGTAATTATCTGCATCTTTGTTAGTTCTGAAAGTGAATATTGTATCGTCGTTGGCGATGAACTGAAACAATATAATTACATAGGTATTGCAGAATTTCTCATAAAGGCTACGAAATCACTTCAGTTAACTCAATTATAAGTAAGTAAGTATTCTTGAAAAATACTTGACACCTACTTCGTAAATGGCTTCCATTTTCGTGACGATTGGTATAAGATCTAATTTACCCTTTATTTCGTAGTTAATTTTTTCCAAATCAGCGATATATATCAAATTATGATCATCATTATCTGACGGAGTGATTATCAAGTATTTACCGCAGTCGCTTAAATTGACACCGCCTCTATTGATTCAAAACAAAATCCTCATAGATATAGGTTTTCAAACAAAAAAATGACTGTACCTACACGCATAAGTATGTAATTTTTTCAATTGAAACTTGAGTTACTCACATCATATAATCCGGATTTTTTGGGAATTCTGCGACTAGGACGTCTTTAGATTGATCAGTTCCGACTTCGTGGTAATATAATTTTTGATTTAGAACTGATTCATGATCAGGATTATCGCCCAGAAATCGCTGGAAGCAGAACACATGTGCATATTATGTTCACTAAAGTTGTACCATCATTTTTGTTTCGTTTTTTTTTTTTTCGATTAATTCAATCAAATTACCCCGTAAAATATTCCTTTATTGTTACGAGTCCATTGTAAAGTTGTGTATCTCACTTCAATTAATTCTTCTTTGTAAATGTCACCTACATATCAGAAAAAAATCAGATTTTACTTACTTACCTACCTACCCATCAAAAATATTTGTCTATTGCTATAAAAATTAGTCTACTTGAAAATATGAAATTATAAAATGCAAATGAACCTTTTTCTACATGCTTGAATTTCACCTTCATCCTATCGGAACCATTTTGACTCAACGAATACGCAAAAATGAGCCCATCGTAGGAAAAAGAGGAAGTGTCGAAATTCAAAGCGATAGTGCCATCTTCGCTGAGAGCATTCGGGTCGAAAAACACCTTCGGTTCGTCATTCAACGAATCTTGTACGTAAAATACGCTGAAATAAAAAGACACAATATTATTATTAATAGGACTAGATGTATATTCTATTCGAATACCTACATATTAACATAGGTACAAGGTACGAGTTAGTATAAATTACTCTTGATTTTGTAATCCAGTATTTTGAAAAGAATAATATTTCTTTCCATATTTTAAAGGTCCGTAATATTTTGGATGATCATTTAATTCTTTAAAACGAGCCTCTATTTGGGGACGAAATGGACTTTTATCCAAGTACGGTCTCGTAATAGCGTTATGCGATTCGTAGAATTTTTTTATTTCTTCCATAACCGGTTTTTCCATCCATCTGTACGGGTCTTTGACCTAAAAATATCCAATATACATAGAAATTTTCAATGCACAAAAATAGAGTAAAATACTCGTATTTTGAAAAATTCATCACAAAGAGAATTGGCCACGTACGATTATGTTCCCAGCGTACTTATCGGATACGCATTCCTCTCTTCTGGGTGTAGGATACATGTCGGAAGTAATCTGAAAGGATGATGTAATTAGGCCGATATCCCTATTTTAATGCTAACAAATGAAAAAAATGATCCATCCGCATAATTTGGTTTGATGATTGTACAGCCTACGGGGTATTATTTTTTTTTCTTTTACAAATTTTCATGTTCAACTTTTTACTTCAAAAAATTCAGGATTCGGTCAATTTTAAGCCAAAGAATCACATCGTTCTTTTGCTTGTAGAGAAATTTATTTTCGATTTTATTGAACATTTCCGAATTCATTTTTTACCTCTACCTATTTATTTATTCATTTATTTACTTATTTATTGTTACAGATTACTCAAATGAAATGCAGGAAAAAATGACCTAGCTGGAATTTGGAATTTTTGAATCTCCGAATGCTTAAAATCTAAAATAATATCGCTGTTTCATGGAACCAATCGATCATAATTGGCATCCTCACCAGTACAGTGTAATACTATACTTACGCTACTGACAATACCACCATTATTCCCGCCTCCTCCGCCACAATTGCCACCACCACCTTGATCTGAAGCAGGAAAGCATTTTGAAAATTGGATTAAAATCCCCAAAATGGCACACGCAACATATAATTTCGGAATCATGACGAACAAAATTAATACCGAGATGAGAATTAGGTAGGTACTAAAATCAATTGAAACGATTACAATACTGCCAGCGTTTCGGTTGAAAAAGTAAAATGAAATTGAACAGTGTGCCCAAGTTGTATTGTATGAATTTTCAGTTCGATATTATCAACGAATGTTTGCGAATGTGCAAGGTCATTAAAAAAACGATTCACAGTCTGCAATGAAAAATAATACCGCAATTAATAAATTGTAGGCAAATAGATATATGTAGGTATCTATACGATTTTTTTATTTTTTCGAAAAATATGTATAATTATGTGAATTATTTAATATGACATCAATGTAAAAAAAATGTATGAAAAAAACAACTGAAAAAATACATTTAGAAATTGTTCATCGAAATCAATAGAACTATGCACCATTCCTATTTTAGTTCATAGTTTTACGTGTACCTACGTCAGCAGAATATTTATCACAGTACAATATATTGTATGCAGATATACTAGGTACCTAGACCTACCTATTTTAGACCGTTAGGATAAGCAATGTATTCACAATGGCTTTATGAATATATAATTTAAATATAAAGTTAATGATGAAATTTAAAAAAAAAAAAAAAAGGAACTCCAATAGAAAAAACTTTTTTATGTTTTTATTGGAATAAGTAAGTATAGCAATATTACTGAGTTCCATTTACGAAACATCTTTCAAAAAATGTCTTGTGCCTGAAGTTTTGAAATCGGTATTCAAAAGTTTAAGCAATGCCTACTCAATAGGTACACATTGATAAGTTATTAGTGTTACTACTGTTACTACGAAGACTTCAGTTGGAATTAAAGTTCTTCATGCAGCGATAGCTACTCTAGTTTTTGTAAACCATTTACCGCTCTTGTTTCAGCTGATTATGAGCTGATTTCTTTAGTTCGATTGGCAACTTCCGGTGAGCTATACATCCCAATCCCAAACACCCTCCCCCACCTAAAAATAATAATTTAAAAAAAAATGTAGGTAAGGTACTTAAAAATATATAATTCAGATTTGTAAACATTTTTTGAAAAATTTTCAATTTCTGGTAAAACATTTCTGAATACCCCCCTTCACATTTTCAATCAACAGCCTCCTTCCGCCCCTGTCCGTAATATTCGTTTCCTTGTGTAAAAATCCTCAAAGTTGAAAAACTTGTTTAAACATTCAAAATTCCTCTCTGCTAGGCAATACAAATATTGCAAATTCTGTTTTTTAGAAAAAATTGTGTTGGAGACTATGCGTTAGAGAAAGTGACATTAGAAAATTTATCATTAGCGAATAAAGTTTTAGAAAAAATGACATTAGAAAAATTTGTTATTAGAGAAAATGTTTTAGAGAAAACGTCATAGAATCATTGGAAAGGACCTGTGTATTTCTGATAGCTGTATAGTTCTTTGCAACGATTATTTATATCCGCATGAAAAGGGTTTTTCTCCAGATAAGGGATCGTGATGGCGTTCTCAGCTGCTTCAACAAACTTCTTGGTTTCTTCGCTATCTGGATCTTCTAACCATCTGTATGGATCATTGATCTACGTAATTCACAGTGAAATTAAATTATACCAGTATTACGATGAGAATAATAATTATAGATAGACAGAAACGGCATTTCACCAACCACGGTGCATTGAGCATAAGTATCGTGCACACTTTCATCTCTTCAGTCTTCTAGCGTTAGGGTAACTGTTGGACGAAACCTGTGAAACAAATTGAAATCAATCATGATCAGAAGTGGCGAGTTGACGTTGTAACTTTGTAAGGTACTTATTCAACATTATTGATCGAAGCCATGTAAATGACTGATTTGTTGAGAAAATTGTTTAAATTAAAACCCATCAGTGAAACAGAGCGGATAGAGTCCACTTATGGTAGGAAAACCTGCATTATTATCACCTCCTGGTTGACCGCAGTCAGGTAGGCAGTGCCCGAATTCGATGACCAAACACAATAAAACCCACGAAACACATAATTTTAGAGCCATAACGCTTAAAAATGCACCAAGAAAAAATTAATCTGAATACGGTGCGCTGAAGACGGTCAGAATCTTATCAAAATTATGGGAAAGAAACCAAAATATTCGACTGGGTAAGTGCCTACTGCCTATCTATAGCTTCGCTGTATTTATATTTTAAATTTTACACGTACATATATTCGCCATATTAGGTACAATTTTGCAAAAAACATTTTATTATTTACGATCGCAGAAAGTAAATTGAAAAAGAACTTATAATCCAATACAAATAAGCATTTTCAAAAAATAGAAACAGTGCGAACGATTTTAAATTTTCATATGGAAAAACAGCTGCTAAAACACTCGTCGAAAGATGAACAACAGAACAAATAATAATTTCGACAAAAATAGAATTAAGAGTATGTGTATTTTGAGCGAACACTTGTGCTAAAATTTCTACCACAATTCGATCGTTCTGTTTTAAACATACTCCAAACATGTTATCTATGACTCAGCAATCAGAAAATAATGAATGTTGCATTTTTTAAAAAGACTTTACCTATGTAGCTGTTGTTGTTGTAATTAACTTTGGCCGCTGAAAATTCAATCCTATGATAAGTTTGACATTCCGAATCGATTAGGGACGGTGAATTGCAAATCCAAAGTGACGAGTTGAAAACTGTTTTTTACAAGTTAAAAAATCTCAAATTTAAAAAAAAATTCAAAATCGTCAATTTTATTCATAACAAATTACTCAAAACTTCGTCTATGGTCCTAAAGTCGACCTCCGGAATAGATTTCTACCTTTTCCCAGCTAATCTGTATCCTCCAGAAAAAGTTGACTTCACTTCGGAAATTTCAAATCGCTCCTGAAGGGGGTATAACTTATTATAATCAACTTCAACAGCTGAATATAATGTATACTATAATGTACATGATATTATTCTATATCTATCATTAGTTGGACACTTCGAATCCATTGAAGCGGCTGAATCGCAAATCCGAGGTGATAAGTTGAAAAGTAAATTATTTTTTGCAAGATCAAAAGTATCGTTACCTAATTTTATAGTTTTGCAACAAATATAGCATACCTAGGTACTTGATGGTGATGCATACTTGAAGGATCGCTAAAATAATGTATTCATGCCCATTTGCATCGTATTCTTTAATTTGCCTATATAAAAATGAAAAATTACAGTACTCTCATTGCATAATTTTTTAATTTTTTAAAATTCTCCTCCTGAAAATGGAGAGATAGGCAACATGCATGACATGTAAGACGAATGGTGGTGTATACACACGTGATATCAGGAAACTTTTTCTCTTTCATTCAAATATTCGAATTATTTTCTATCGTAATCTAATGCACGTATTCCTGCAAGATCCTGTTAAAAATAATTTCAATGGTTAAATGCTGCGTTATCAGTTTCGTATCATTATCTTCGTTATTCCTCATGTGAGATAGTAAATGTGTTTTATGTTACATAATAATCCGTTGCATTTCTGCATTTGTGTACTTACGGAAATAACTGTTAAGATTTAAAATGGTTGTCCGGTATAAGAGTATTAGAATGAAAAACGATTGCAGAGAACATCTTTAATTATAATCGTATAACAGTTCGTCAGTTTGTTGTGATTTCGATCTGACATTTATTGTTGATATCGGTTACCCGGTTAGCACCTTCAGAATAGCTTGCATTCCTTCGTTACATAAAGCAGAGGTAAGTAATAAACTCCTCAATTATTGAGTAACGCACAGTTCTACTATTTGGAATGATATATGTGTACTTCTACATCACAAGGGCCCACTTTGTCGATTTTAGTTTAGGAGATATTAACCAAAACGTGTAAGAAAGTCGATTTTGACAAAATTGGTGTTTTCACGGTTTTGGGTACCCCTAACCTGGGTACATCACATGCCATTCGCGGATTTTTGATACCATGACTTTTTACAGACTTACAGCACTAAAAGCGAAAAAAGAAAAAGGGCCCATGTTGTCGATAACCGGTTTTTCATAATGTTCTCCCTCCAACAACCGCATGAAACCACCTGAAACATGTTCGTTAAGAAAGGGCCCACTTTGTCGATACCAAGCATTACATTATTTTTATTTTGGCCAAGTTTTGCATATTATGTGAGGGCGCATACGGAAAGGGACAATACAACCAAAAATGAATAAATATTTTTTTCCAGAAATTGTTGTAGAAACTCTTTGTGTCTTTAAGAATCGAATGGAACCTTCCAAACCCTCCAATAACTCCTATTTTCATCGAAACTTTTTGTTTTTTTGTGAAGCATGCTTGAATTTATTACTCACAAAAGTAGAAAAATGACGCAAAAAATTTGAAAAAATAAGTTAAAATGTATAAAAAATGAAAATTTTACAAAAACTCGTGGCTTTAAAAAGAAATTGATATAAAAAAATCATAAAAAATTTTCGCCCCTGCAGAGACTCGAACTCCCTACCTCTGGCGTGATAATCCACTAATACAGTCACCTAGCCACCGGTATTGATCTTCAAACTCGGATTTTTAATAGTATATAACTAATTTTATGGTGAATCTAAATAATAAATACGAGTGAAACCAGCCGCAAATGATTTTTATTTTTAAAAAAAATGAAAGTTGAGTACTTTTTTTGCGATCACAAAAATGGGTACGACTTTAGAGATGAAAATGACCGCAAATTCGTATTCTTCATGAAAAAATACATTAAAAACATAATTTGAAAAATATAATTGATTCCAAAAGCTCACCAAAACTAACTGAAATAATTGTACATTTTTTTGCATAAGGTGAAAATTCAGTCCTTTAGTTTTCCGCGTTTACCGGACGTACGGTACGTCCTAGCAAAAATCTGATGACATTGATCTCAAAGAGAATTAAATTCTCTACAATTTTGTTTACATGAAATTTTCGTAGAACGCTTAATTTCGAAACTTTACGCCTTTAAAGTTGAAGAAACGTATGTAAATTTTTTTAATTTTTTGAAAAAAAACAATGAAAGTTAAGCAGGTTTTTTTGCGATTACTAAAACGGGCATGACTTTAGAGCAAAACTGATCACGAATTCGTGTTCTACGTGAAAAAATACATTAAAAACGTCATTTTTAGCATAATTTTGAGTAGATATTAGGTTTTCAAAAATTTTAAAAGCTTACTAAAATGTTTTTTTTTCCTCAAACTTTAAACGCGTTTTTCTCAAAATTATGTTTTTTAAAACTTTGACTTCAAAAATCTGTAAAATCGCGAGATTTTCACTTTAAGACCCCCAGTTTGGACCATTGGAACCGAAATTTTGTCTAGTATGGCCCAGTGGTCTTAACTCCATACCGACAGTATGGGCCCTTTTGACGTAGAAGTACACATATATGTGCAATGTGCTACCTTCATTTATTTGCTGTCAGAGTAATACATAACTTATATGGTTTTTTTTTTGTAACAGAACAGAATCTCGGAAATGGAATCTGAATTGCCACCTGAACCTTCATCCAATTGTACCGATCACGAATCAACTCAACCGGATCTTAACGAGAATTCCAGTAATTCCAGTCAAACTTGGAAAGATTTTACATTCAGAATAACCGACGATTATTTGGATCACGCCATCATCCGTCATCACAGTACGAATTTATTGAAAAATCCAAATACCAGTATTCTTGGAGATGTGTGCATAAGCATCGAAGGCGAAAAATATATCCTCGATCGTGTAATCCTCGCGCTGAGATCAAATTACTTCAGAATATGCTGTAGTACTAAAAGTGATAACCTCGAGTCTTTTAAAAAGCCATGTGATTATATAAAAGGCGGTAACGATGGCGTTAAAACTCTAATCAGCATCATATATGGGAAAGATTTAAAATCGGTGATAAACAAAAATAACTTCTTGAATTTGTTTCACAACATGTTCATTATTGGATTGGAAATCGATCTGGAAATCATTAAACAGTTTTTGGAGGAAACCATTAAGCCAGAAGTGAACAAATTCTACCGCGATATAATCGACTTGCAATATTTTTCATCAACTTTCATGGGCAACTACACCTATTTATCACCGACTATCGTCCAATTCTTGTCCGATAATTTGCTTCAAATTTATCGAATGATACCGGAAGATCTATCAGGCTCTGAAAAAGAATTACTCATCTTGGTGTTGCTAAATAAAAGCCGTAATATACGAGAGAAACGTATCATTGGTGGCATGTGCGCTGAATGGATTTGTCGAGATTTCCGGAATCGAATTCAAGACCTAAAAGATTTAGTCAACGCTACGAAATACAGGTTTAACCTTCTGCCATATTGTGATTTGAGTTCAGAATCGATGATAAAATCATTGGAAAAAGCTTGCGCACCTGGTAAATCTGAGAAACTCGAAGTCGAAAAATATTTCAATAAGCTGCTTCTTTACCACGGAGAAGTTAACTATGGTAAGTCGACATATTTGCTGTATGATGAAAAATCAACTCGAAGAACGTTGAATTCAATTCCCTTGTACCTAATTAATTAATTTAAAAATACCTACTTGGTCGCGTATATCTAATTTTTTTTTATTTCGCAGATCTTCCGGCAAACCTGAAAGCTGAATTATGCAATTTGGCATCTGGCGAACGTATCTGGAATCCCATCGATGAAACTGCTACGTGGAAGTCATTCCTGAAAGACGAATTTTTATGCGATGTTGCGATTAACGTTCAAGGGACAGTTTTCAAACTGCATCGTATCAAGTTGCTATCCGCATCTGGATTCTTTTATCGACTATTTGTGCACCCTGAATTATCTATATCTAGCGAGCAAAGCAAAAAGAAAAATGACGCGTTATTACCACCTGAAGAATACTCCATCGATGAAATTGATCCGGTAACGTTCAAGTGCATTATGCAGTACATTTACTTCGAAGAAATCGAAATAACATCCGTTGCTCTACTCATGAATGTATTCAAAGGTTCGGAATTCTTAGAAATCAACGATCTTTTTGAAAAATGTATTTCAAAAATGTTGGAAATCGCTCTCAACTCGTCTGTTTACTTCTTCGAAATATTTCAATTCGTTTGTGAGAACGACAAGTACTCGGAGCTGTACAACGCTCTAGTCGAACAAATCGTGAATTCGTGGTCAAAACTTGCCGAACATCCGCACTTCAAAGATGTCTCTTTACATGTTTTGCAAGAAATAATCGCGCTGCCAGAATTAAAAATCGACCATTCCGACCAGCTGCTCGATCTCTGTTCAGAATGGATTTTTCATGACGTCAAGAATCGATATCAGTTTACTATCGAAGTAGCCAAAGCTATAAATCGAAATTTTAATGCTGATATTCAGCTGTCGTTGGAAACGCCTTCGAATTCAGCTGACTGTTCTCAACAATACGTCAAAGAACAGCTGATCAGAGTTTTATCTTCAGCTGCGCTTATTCGACCAAATGTCGACGCCGAATGCGGTTCAAGTAATGCCAAACAACCTTGTTTTATTTTGAAATGCTCGAAAAAAGTGATCGAACCGAGAGAACATGGTTCCCAAGTGGTCAGCATATACCATTTCGACGGATTGGTTCACGGGGAAGCCAACTATTTGACCGTCGTAGACGTGAACTTCGACGAAATTGTTCGATTAGCACAAATACGAGATAGCGCAAGGTGGCAGTGTTCGGCAACGATGATCGACGCCAGATTATTCATTCTTTTTAACATCGGCGATCAATTCTATTTCCAAGTGTATCATCCTATTACAAACGTAATGACGTCACTTGCCACAGATGTGCAAATGAATTCACGTAATAGGTATGCAATTCTCAATTGCAACGGCGAAGTGTTTTATTGCACTGATGAAATTTTACTGAGATATTCCGTCGAACTAAACCGCTGGATTACTTTTTTGAAAGATACAAGAATTGAAAATTCGTTTCACACTATGTACACTAGTGATGGAAAAAAGCTTTACAGAACGTGCGTCGAAAAACATAAAAAAACTTGTACCTACGTGAATAAATCGTATTTCTTCGACTTGGATCAAATGGCGTGGATGCTAATGCCAGAAATTCCAATTCCGGTGAAAGTTACTCGCGACGTCGAAGGTGTGCGGAAATTTGCCAATATCCCATTTCAAATAAACGTTATTAATCAAGATCTAAGCCTTCTGTTCGAATCGAAGACTTTGGTATTCCATTTTGTGTCTCAAACGTGGAACAGTATTGATAATTCGAGTAAAAAAGTCGTACAGTTTACTGGTCAAGGACAAAACATCGTGTATGTATCTAGAGACAATGAAGTTCATTGGTTCTCTCCCATACCCAATAAATGGACGTTGATGCGCAAATTATCAGCAGATTTCGATCGAATTGTCGCCATTCATGTGATTAATGAATAGAAATTTATAAAGTAGGCTAATATTCGTGTTGTTTGAGTATTTTATTTGTTAAGAAACGTTCTTAATTTTTAACATTTTAAGGTAGGTACCTATCTAGAATTTGATTTACGTTTTTTGTAGGTATTCGTTTTTTTAATTTGTTTTTTGACGTTACAAATATTGTTGAATTTCAATCAAGAATGGATATGATCAAAATATAAGTTTTCAGTAGAAAATATATGTTTGTTTCATTTATAAAAAAGAAATCGAAAATTTTTCCAACTTTTTAGCACGATGCCATACTTGGCCCTTGATGGATACCTAATTGCTGTAACTCTGTGAAATAAGTAATATTTTGAAAAAAGTCAAGGTCACACTCAATTTTCACATCTTTGAAGCTGACGTAGGAGAGTTAAGTCGTCAAATTCTAAAATGAAATTTCAACTAATTTTCAAAATTTTTGCGTTTTTTCTTCTTGCACAACTTGTTTTATTTTATTCGAAGTTACATTTTTTAAAATTTAAAATCTTTAAAAATTTCGTTAATTCTCAAACATTTTCAAAACATTTTGATTTTTACCAATTTTTTTGAAATTGTAATTTCAAATTAAATTTTTTCTTTGAAGTCCTTTGCGGGTCTTATATAAACAAGTTGAGAAAAACAAATAATAATTAATTTTAAAAATGTCATCGTTCAAATTCATTTTTTTTTCAAGTTTCACAATCTGATTGATGTTCAGTGTAAATTCTCTCATGAAAATTATTGAAATTTATCGGTTGAGTTTCTCCCAAGCCATTGAAGAGCATTCTTAAGAAAATTACGAAATTTTTGAAATTTTTTAGCTCAGAATTTGACAGGGTATAAAATTCACTTGTTTGATAATTTGTTGGGTTGCAACCATTTTTGATGATGATGAATAAATAGTAATGTTCAACGTTCCCTTACGAATTAGAAATGATCAAACTTACTAAAATTCCTATAATCCTATTGGCTCTTAATTTTTCCAATTGAACTCCAATGTATGTACAGCCACATTAGGGTATGTGTAGGTGGCTACTTTCGGACACTTCATCTCAACCCTCGGAGGTCAAACTTATTCAAAAGGAATTTCAATTCTGAATACAATACGTGCTTTCGATGATGATACTTGCTAGAGTGATCTTTGAATTATTTTTTTCTGAAGATTAGAAAAGATTTTAAAAAATTTTTTGGGGGAAGGTTTTTCAATTTTATTAGGGTGCAAATTTGCATCAAATTGAATTTTAGTGATAGTCAACTGGCCAATATCGTGATTTTTTTTAGAAATTATTCTGGCTAAGCTTATAGGTGAAGCAGAATATGGAGTTAGAGCTTTTGGAGGAATAATGAATTAATGATATGAAAAAAACGAGATGGTACCTATACCTACCTATTCGGAATAATTTTCATGTAAATCACAAAATCATTCGCAATCTCAGCATCTCCATTTTTCTATTATTTATCTCATGACTCATGTCATATTTGCAAAAGGGCAAATCTCTTCGCCACATCGTCAGTAAAAAAATTTAATGCTTAATTACAATACTTTCTTTTCATTTTTTTTTCAATTTTTATTTTTCATGTTTCTCAAAAAATCGATTCTTTGCTTTTGCGGTGCATTCCTTCCCTATTATACTGCGACTGTCTGTCATAATTCTAAATGCAATGATTTATGTGATTTATCGAAGTACAGTACTGTCCTCGCAATCTTGCCTCTTGGTCCCGATCGTATGCCGAATTGCCGATGCGACGTTGCTCACCCCCACCCTCACTCATCACATCTTTTTGTCGTCTTTTGTATTCTTTTTCTTTGTGTTCGTTTTCGTTATCGATTGATATGTTGCATGTATTGCATTTACTTTTGCATTCGAGTATGATAATTATAATCTAAACTGTGATTAATAATCGTAAAACCGTTATTGTTTCGTATGATTTATTGATTTTTCAAGATTCGAATTGATTGATCCTTGAAAGAAAATCATCCAAGATATACGCAGGTACTAGGAGGGTACTTCATCACTGAACTGAACCATTGGCGTCCATAGGTAAGTGAGAAAAGTTCAATGATTAGGTGTAATGGATAAATGCCTTGAAAGTTACTAATTTTTGGATCGTTCTTGTAGCAGAATCTTGAAAAATATGTCGGTAATAGAAACGGCGAAACCTTCATCCAGCTGCACTGATCAGAAATGGGAAAATTTCAAATTCAAGATGAACGAGTCGATCGATTGCTCGAATATCCGAAAACACAGTTTGGATTTGTTACAAGATCCAAATACGAGTATTCTTGGAGATATGTGCGTCAATGTTGAAGGCGAAAAATATATCCTCGATCGTGTAATCCTCGCTTTGAAATCGAATTACTTCCGTGTATGTTTCGGAACACAGGACAACGGCGACGACGTAAACTCATTCCAAAAACCCAAAGCGTACTTCGATTGTGTGAAAGGTGGTAAAGATGGCCTTCATACCTTAATCAGCATCATCTATGGTAAAGATTTAAAATCGGCGATGAACAAAAATAACTTCTTGAATTTGTTTCACAACATGTTCGTTATGGGAATGGAAATCGATTTGGAAATCATTAAACAGTTTTTGGAAGAAAACATCAAGCCAGAAGTGAAATTTTATTTCGATATAATCGAATTTGAACGTTTTTTATGTGATTTCATGGGCTCCAATCATTTATTACCGACAATCGTCCAATTTTTATCCCATCATTTGCCTAAAATTTACCGAATGTTATCGAAAAACGTCTCGAAGAAAGAATTACTCGTTCTGATACTGATGAATAAAAGTTATAATCTATATGAAAAACGTTTGATTGGTACCATGTGCGCCGAATGGATTTGTCAAGATTTTCAGAATCGAATTCAAGACTTGAAAGATTTAGTCAACGCTACGAAATACAGATTTAACCTTCTGCCATATTGTGATTTGAGTTCAGAATCGATGATAAAATTGTTGAAAAAAACTCGCCCACTAGGTAAACCCGGAATACCAGAGATCGAAAAATATTTCGATGAGTTACTTTCTTACGACGGAGAAGCCAATTACGGTGAGTTCAATTCTAACTTCTAGTACCTATAGGTATGCATTTTCATGTTTGTATCACACACGAAATTACCTAAGCAGATAGCTCTGATAATTTTTACCTAACCAAAAATCAACTGACCAAAATTTATCATGTTACATATGTAAATTTAGTAATTAGGCCTAATCAAATTTCTAAATGTTATTCGTGATTTTTTATTGTGCAGAGCTCCCAGCCAACTTGAACGCTGAATTGTACAACTTAGTATCCGGAGAACGAATTTGCAGTCCCATTGATGAAATAAACGCTTGGAAGTCATTCCTAAAAGACGAATTTTTATGCGATGTTGCGATTCATGTTCAAGGAACGATTTTCAAATTACATCGTATCAAGTTATTATCAGCTTCCGGATTCTTTTACCATCTACTCGTTCATCCAGAATTACGTACCCGACAATTGACTGAAAAATCAGACTTTCCAATTGAGGAATTTTCGATCAATGAGATTGACCCGGTCACGTTCAAGAGCATAATTCGGTACATTTACTACGAAGAAATTGAAATAACATCCCTTACTCAACTGATGAATTTATTCAAAAGTTCTGAATTCTTGGAGATGAGCGACCTTTTTGATAAATGTTCTTCGAAGATGTTGGATTTCGCTCGTAACGCTCCTGCTTACTTTTTCGAAATTTTTCGATTCGTTTGCGAGAATCACAAATATTCGAAGTTGTACGACTCTCTGGTTAGACGCATCGTTAATTTATGGCCGAAACTTGCCGAAGATCCGCATTTCAAAGACGTTTCTTTACGTGTCATACAAGAAATAATTGCACTGCCGCGGTTGAAAATCGATCACCCGGATCACGTCCTCGATCTATGCGCAGAATGGATTTTTTACGATGTTGAAAATCGGTATCAGTTCACCACCGTAGTAGCCAGAGCCATAAACAGGAATCTTACGTCAGATATTGAACTGCCGTTAGCAACACCTTCGAATTCGGTCGGTCACACTCAACAATCCGTCAAGGAACAGTTGATCAAAATTCTATCGTCGACAACGCTTGTTCCATCACCTATTGCTTGCGGATCAAATCTTGGAAAAACACCGTGTTTTATTGTAAAGTGTTTGAAGAAAATACCTAAACCGGAAAATGAAGAACTCGAAATGCTGCCAGTCGAAAAATACTATTTCGACGAATTACTTTACGGCGAAGCGAACTTTTTGACCATCGTGGATGTGTATTTCAACGAGATTATTCGATTAGCTCAAATACGAGAAAATACCCGGTGGCAGTGTTCAGCAACCATGATCGATATAAGACTATTCATTCTTTTTAATATCGATAAGCAATTCTATTTCCAAGTGTACAACCCTTCTACGAACGTAATGACTACGTTAGCTACGGATGTGAGAATGAATTCGAATGATGTGTATACAATTCTCAATTGCGACGGCGAAGTATATTTCTGCTCAAATGAAATTTTACTCAAATATTCCGTCGAACTGAACCGTTGGATCACTTTTATTTGTAGTAATACAAGAATCGGAAATTTGTTGTTTACGAGTGATGGAAAAAAACTTTACAGGACGTTTGTCGAACTAGAGCCGAAAAGTAATACTTTCGTCAACAAGTCGAGTTTCTTTGATTTCGGCATAATGAAATGGATTTCAATGCCTAATATTCCTGTTCCTGTGAAGATTACTCGAGACGTCGAAGGTTTTACGAAATTCAGCAACATCCCTTTACAAATAAACATCATCAATCGAGATCTGAGCGTGCTATTCGAATCGAAGACGTTTGTATTCAATTACATGGCTCGAACGTGGAACAGTATAAATAATGTTTGTAAAAATGCCGTACAGTTTACGAGTCAAGGACAGAATATCGTGTACGTTAACAGAAAAAATGAAGCTCATTTGTTCTCTCCCATATCCAATAAATGGACATTGGCGCAAAAATTATCAGAAGATTTCGATCGAATTATTGCCATACATCACATTAATGAGTAGGTAGACGTTTTTGAAATGTTGAATAATGTTAATCAAGTTTTTTTGTAAGTACTAAGAAGGAACGTTTTGTGTTTTAAATTGTTTTAGATATCGTTGATAAATTTACCAAAAGATACGTACCTATGCATTATGTATTACCTATCTATATTTTTAAGAAACACTCGAGTACATAGGTACTATATTATGTATTCGAGTTATTGTTTTAGAATACCTACTTGCTCGTGTTATTGTTAATTTTTTTTATCCAGTTTTTTTTTATACCTATCGTGGATATTTTCTTAGTTTTAATCAAGAGTAGAAGTGACGAAAAATAAAAGTTTCAAATTGATTTACTCTCATCTCGCTGCGATTCAAAAAAATCAATGTCCTCTCTGTCTGCTGAAAAGAAAACTACGATATACTCCTTCACAAAATTTTTCGAGAAACAAAATACTTAAAATGAAAGCCTGGTTTCTCTCACTAACCTGAAAAGTTCCAGCAAATGAAGAAAATTCTGTAAATTGTGATTGAATTTTGGAATTAAATTGAGTAGGTAGGTAATACGAGTAGGTATAGGTCTTCTCTTGACTCTTGAGTTGAAACCTGATGAAGATGAATGTCAACAGTGAAAATGAAAAATGACCGATCAGGAGTAAATGTGTAGTTGTTCCATATAGATGAAAGTTTCCATGTTTCAAGTAGGTAGGTAGGTATATAGGGAAGTGCTTCTCAAAAGTCGTCTCGTCACTCGTGGAGCACAATTCGCATGTTTTATGGGACGAGATCATCCGAGCTTCGAGACTGTTCCAATTTCATAATTGACGGTCCGCTTTTCAAACTGATTTTTATTGTGATTGTGATGATTCAAAATAATCGTAAGTAAGTAAGTATTGTAGAAAGGAACTTTTTAGTTTTGAATCTTATTCGACCGCTAATCAAAATAAAGACGTTACTTGTGTGTGTTTTTCCTGAAAAATCTAATCAATACCAAAGTATATTATTTTTCAATCGGTCAATCGCTCAAGTCAGTTTTTTGATTTTCGACAAATTTTTGAAATGTACTTACCTATTTAAAGAAGGAAAAAAAATTGCTGAATAAGTTAAGGGTATTCTTTACACTTGTTATCAGTAGGTTATATTCGGGAAAAATGCTCAACTTATTCGTCTAATTACTCCGCGAATTTTTAACCGATTTCAATGGGGTTTGTTTTAATGTGACGTTAATGCTTTTATCTAGCGGCGTACGTAGCGATTTTTCGAAATTATCAATTATTTTTCTCAAAAAAAAGCTTTGAAAAGCAGTAACTTGCGAGCAGCCAAGCAGGCAACTGAAGGGTTATATCAAAAATGTGGCGACGTACGCGGCTAGATCTCATTTTTTTGAACCATACTGTAAAAAAAATTTGTTCAAAAAGTTGAAACTTACGGAGTAATTAGACGAAAAAGTTCAGTACTCATATAGACGGAAGCGGGTGGCGGGACATGTAACATTCCAAGCTACAGTTCAGCCTAAAAAATGTAGAGGGTGTGTGTGGGTGTTTGACGTTTTCAAGAAGGGTAGTTTCGTTCTTCAGAGATTTGCTGTATTAAACCGGTTTTACTTCTGAGCAGTGTTGGCAAAACGAAATTATTTCGTTTCGTAAAACGTTAAAAAAACGCAAAACGAAACGAAAACGAAATGAAAACGAAACGAAATACAGACCAAGAAAATAACGTTATGATGAAAACGAAACGTTTTAAAACGTTTCGTTTTGAAAACGGATTTTCGAGAAGCAAAACGTTTTTTTCGTTTTTTTTTTTCGTTTTACCTACTTTTTCGTTTCACCTTTTTTCGTTTCGTTTCACCTTTTTTTCATTTCGTTTCACCTTTCTTTACTTTCGTGTCACCTTTTTTTCGTTTTGTTCCACATTTTTTTCGTTTTTTATAGTATTCTTTGCCAGTAATATGCAATGATTACTTCACAGAAGTTGTTTTAAAACTCTAGAAACGTTATTACAAGGCAAAACGTTATTGTAAGGCAAAACGTTATCATAGGGTAAAACGTTTCCATAAGGCATAACGTTATTTTAAAGCATAACGAAATGAAAACGAAAAAATTTGAGCAAAAGTAGGCAAAACGAAATAAAAACGAAATAGAAAAAGGCATAACGCGAAACGTAACGAAAAAAAATCGGAGGCATAACGAAAACGAAACGAAACGAATTGCTGTTCCATTTTACATAACGTTATAAAAAACGAAACGAAATTAATTTCGTTTTGCCAACACTGCTTCTGAGATTACTGGATGTCTGGGTATCGAGTGTCGAACTGTCGATTGATTTGAGACTAGGCGGTCGCCTACAGCGGAAAACTTGATGGATGGTAAAATTTGGAGAAAAATAAGGAATTATGGATATTTTTCTTTTTCAAAAAATAAAAAATGGAAAACAATTTTAAAAACTCCCTAATATCCACTCAACAGTCTACGTTGCAAAAATTTGACAATGTTTTATTTCTGTTTCCTATTGTCAAAATTTTGTTTTACTTCTTGAATATGCAATTTCAAAAGTTTTTTCTCGAGCGAAGCGAGGGCGATTTTGAGGATTCTCTTTCCAAAATAAAATTTCTGGAAATTTTTTGAAAAAGTGAAAATCATAAAAATTTGAGGTAAGGTAATCAACTAAAAATAGTACCTATAGAAAGATATTCTTTTTTATGAATTCAGTAAGTACATAGGTAGGTATATACCTATGAAGTTTGTTTTTTTTAAGTTTGTGTTTTCTGAACATTTTTGTTCAAATTTATTTTAAATAGGTATCAAAGGTTGAAAAATAGACTTTTCTGACCGTCAAAAATAATTTTTTTACTTCTTGAATTATCAATTTTTAAAAACTCAAGTTCTCACTTCACCTATAGGCTTGTTTGATTTTCTTTTCAAATACTCCAATTTTAGCAGGGAAATTTTTCTGATTTGTAATTGACTAATAATTACTCCACTTCTTGGTAAAACAATTTTTTTTTCATCAGTAAGTTGAAATTATTATTATTTGAGCACTAGTTTCTGATTGTACTAAGTATAATTAAATGAAATATTGCCTAAAACTTCTAACATTTTTTCGAGGTTATGAAATTGGCAAAAAAACTGACACAATTGAATTCCAAAATATTTCCCCAGTTTCAGAAAGTAAGGTACATCTTTCGATGTTTTGGTTTGAGGTGGTGGTAGTGGTAGAAGAAAAAAAATACAATACCTACATATTTTGACAAATTCCCTCTCTCTGAGGAAAATTGGCATGTCTAAAAAGAACATTCATTTGCAATAGACCACAAAGCTGGTGGGTCATTCCACGTCAATTGGACCAAGAAGTGGTAGGGTGGGTTCGGCGATTTTTTTGAAATTTTTCCTATGGAAAAACCTTCCGAAGGGATGACCCATGGCGCAAATCGCAGCCGTCTAGCCCATTTTCAAAGGCAGCCAGCAGGTGTCAACGTTTTCAGTGAACTTGAAATATCATCCATTTCAGCAGTGGATTACTTGAGAACCGCGATACCTACCAAAATGGAACTTTTCCCAATAGTTATGTATAGTGGTTTTGAAAGGCATTTTAGTGATATCATAAAAATCCGTGTTGCAACTTCTTTTCGTACAAAAAATTAGCTCAAAAAGTTTCAAAGTGTAGTTTTCATATCGTTCCGACTCTCAAAAATTCTGAAAAAAATATATTATGGACAACTTTTCATGCTGAACAACATATTGAAAAATTGGGATGGTAACATGTTGCAAAGTTGATTTTAAAAAATTTAAAGTTTGCGAAAAAATGCGATTTTTTGATTTAAAACATGAAAAAAAGTTTTGATATGTGAAGTTGACCCATTTGACCCCTATTTTTACGTATCTGCTGAAAAAGTTGAAAACCCCTTTCACTCGATCAAATGAGCTCCTCACAAAAAATCAAAATTCAAAAATATTCAATTTTCAATTTCAAACATAAAAAAAAGTTTGAGACCTCTTTCTGACGTATTTCATGAAACAGTTGTTAAAAATTACACTCACAACAAAAAAATAAAAATTCGTTCATTTTTGGAATTTTTTCAAATTTTGATTGATTTTTTGCGAGGAGTTTATTTCATCGAGTGAAGGGGTTTTTTTAAACTTTTTCAACAGATAGGTAAAAATAGGTGTCAAATGGGTCAACTTCACCTATCAAAACTTTTTTCATGTTTTAAATCAAAAAATCGAATTTTTTCGCAAATTTAAATTTTTTTTAAATCGACTTTGCAACATGGTACCATTTTAAATGCTGTGTATCGCTGGCTGTGTTCTGCGTCACATTTTCATAAACAATTTTCATGACCAAATTAAGGATCCATAACTTTCATTTACAAAATTTTGCCACAATTTCGATGTTTTTTCAATTCAAATATTTAAATGTTTAGATCTTTTCCCCCAAATTCATCATCACTCAAGAGAAAATTTTTCGAAATTAAAACTTCCAAAATAAGGGAAGAATCATGAAGAAATTCAAAAATTATTGATTTAAAATATGGAAAAACAAGTCATTTCCTCACTTAATATTTTTCAGAAGAGGCCGTATTTTTTCCTAAAATTTGTGTTCTATTATTGAAAAATAGAAAAAAAGACAAAAACAGACAATATCTCAAATTTTATTCAAATGGAAGAAGGAAGGCTCAATATCATTACTATCGATTTTTTTCACTAGTTACTTAAGAAAGCATTTCAATTTTTTTTTTCAATTGAAATTCAAAATTTTCAGATGTTCAAATCTTTCCCCCAAAATTTATCACCAGTCCACTTGAGAGACAATTTTTTGAAACTCAATTTTTAAAAATAAGGGAAGGATAAATGGGAAGCATTTTTGATTTAAAATATGAAAAAAAAATTATTTTCTCAAAAATACCTCAATATTTTTCAGAAGAGGGAGTCTCAAAGTTTTTGTTCCATCGATTTAAAAATAAAAAATAGCGAGTACAAAGTGTCAAGCAAACAGGACATCATAAAAAAAGGGGAGAAAGAAGAATTTTCTGAAGAACATCAAATAAAATCAAAATTCATTCTTCTTGACCAAAAAATTTTTATGGAATGAAAAAAAAATGTTCAAGTTGATAGTGTTCTTATTGGTTTATTCGTTAATAGTGACCTCTGACGAGTATTTTGATATGTCACATGCTTCTTTCCTCGCGCATATTTCGCGCATTTGCTCAAAAATTTTGGAGCAATAAATGCGCGCATTCGCGCAGCGAACATATGCTCATAACATCATTAGCCCCATTTTTTATAAGAAAGAATATTGACCCAGAAATTGAAAAACATTTTGATCATATAGCATTAAATCTCTTGGTACCTATTGATATTTATGTACTATGGTTAATTTTTCTACGAGAGGTTGCGCTTTTCACTTTTCAAATAGGTAATTTTTGAAAAATATAGAATGCTCAATTTTGACTTGTCAACTGAACGATCATTTACCTATCTACTATAAATATCAGAGATGGACCTTTATACTCATAGCTTCTGAAATGCTGTTTTTTGATTTCAAAAAAAAAAAAAAAAATGGAGCCAATTTTTTCCATCATGTAACAATTTTTTGTACGTAAATCAATTTTTGGTTGAAAATTTTTCTTATTTTTTCACCTTTTTCTACGAAAAAAAGAATACATGAAAGCTGTACGTTTAATCATTTTTCTCAAGACCAGTGTGAAAAATCCCATGAGAATCACTCTCGAAAATTCAATATTTCACATGAGTATGTCCTCTCTTCTTTCTAATTCAGCTTACTGTATTGTTACTTACTGTAGGTACCTATCTATAACCCTGTGAGTGCAACCACAGCCGCATGCGACTTGCCAGAAAAAAAACCAGACAGTTGAGAGAAATATAGGTATAAAAATACACAGCAGGGTAGGGGTAGGGTGTACAGTACCTGTAGTAAAAGTCATTCTTGAATGTATCACACTAAACCTATATGTACTGCACAACACGAAGCTAGACCATTTAAAAAACTATGTAAGTGTGGGGTGAAGAGGGTGTGTATTGTTGAAAGTGGGTTGTGTAGTATGCACCATTGTCTATCTGTGAATGAATAGAAAAAAGAAATGCACCTCTGCAGTTCGTGATTTTTGGTCGTTCGCGAGTTGAATCATCAAATGTAAACATACATGTTAAGGAAAAACTGGTATGCAACCATCACCCGCACTCACTGATAACGGTGTAAAGAATACCCTTAACGCTAATCGGCTAATGCACTGCAAGAAATGCCATGTTAGGTAATGCATCAACACCTTTTTTACGATCATGATGAACTTCCAATAATCAGATCAATAAGCAAGTAAGTAAGTATTCAATCATGATTCTGATCTGATCTGAAAATTTCAAGCGATACAGGGTGCCCAGAAATATCGTGAGTGAACCCCTAAAAAGGTTTTCTGCTAAATATTTCGGTTGGTCACAGTGAATGATAATAATGATAGCACATGATTGGTTGTTGGACTGGAGAGATAACATTCCACCAATCATATGCATCTATTTCACGTTGCCAACCGGCAACGGGCAACCTATATTTTTAATGTTTAGGGTTCACGATATTTCTGGGCACCCTGTAGTTGCCTGTAGTTGATCACACTTCACATCGGGTTCTCACACGCAGAGGGCGCCTGCGCAGAGTTTTGTTCGTGTTCACGTGTTTTCTTGAAAGCGAGAAGCGAGAAAATGAAAATAAGCACGTTGTTTTGTTCTGTTTAATAGGTGTTTTCAATTTTATGTTTCGAAGATTTGATGAAGTGTGTGTTTTGTACTTTGGTTTTGTAATAAACTTCAGTTATTGTAGTTTGTAGTACACGAAAGGTAATTAATTTGTATTAATAGGCCTAATCATAATTATTCGGTGTGAATTTCAAAATGTTTACTTGTACCTATGGGTAAGTTGTACTTGAACGATGAAAAATTTTTCAGGTTTGATACCGATGTGGTTTTGTTCGAGTATTTGGTCCTAATTCGTCATCAGCTCATAAGATTCGAATTTTTCAACCCTTGCAGACCTCATACCAAAAGTATTAATCTAGGAATACTTTTGAAATAGTGATTCCTTCATCACTTATTAACGAAGGTGAGTGAAGTAATCAAATAGGCTGTATTGTACAAAGTGCAATGTAAGTATTGGTTACAACTTCTTAGTTATAACAATCTGTCTTGAATGAAATTTAGTAGGTAGTTGTAGTAATGTACCTATCGTTATTTGTTATTAATATATTTTAATTCTAAATTGGTTGTACTTGCAGCCTAATCTCGGACTTGATGAAAATGGAAACTGACGTCAAACCTTCATCTAACACTAGCTGCACCGAACACGCAACACATCCAAATCTCAACGAGAACTCCAGCCAAACGTGGAAGAACTTCACAGTCAAGATGAACGAATCGATCGATCACAGAAATATCCGCATAAACTGTTCGAAGTTGTTGAAAAAATTCTCGCAGACCAGTATTCTCGGCGATATTTGTTTCAATATCCGAGGCAAAAAATATCTATTTGATCGTGTAATCCTCGCACTGAGATCGAAATATTTGAGATTTTTTTTTGAAATTCATGCACCTCAAGGTAAAGATGAACAGTTGATCGGACAACGTTTAAGCGAGCATTTGAAAGGTGGGAATCGCCTTATTGATACCTTCTTCGGAATTGTGTATGGAAAGGCCGATTTAAATTCTACAATCAATGTAAATAATTACCTGATCCTGTTTCACAACGTGTTCCAAATGGAAATGGAAATTGATCTGAGAATCATTAAAAACCTCATCGAAAAGACCGCAGCGAACGTGGAATCTTACCATGATATTATTTATTTGCAGAATTACTTATCCGCTTTTGATAATCATCACAATTATTTATTACCTACCGTTGCCAAATTTTTGTCCGATCATTTGCATATTTATCGAGAAGTATGTACAAAAATTGTACTGGAGAAAGAATTATTCATTTTGATTTTGTTACATAAAACGAATAGTTTGCAAGAAAAATACACGATCGGTCGGATTTGCGCTGAGTGGATTTGTCAAGATTTCAAAACAAGAATAATACACCTGAAAGATTTGGTGAACGCGGTCAAATATCGGTTCGATCTTCTGCCATATTGTGATTTGAATCCAGATTTAATGATGAGATCGTTGGAAAAAATTAGTGCTCCAAATGTACCTGGAATACCTGAAGTGACAAAATATTTCAACGAATTGCTTTCTTACGACGGAAAAGTCAGCTACGGTGAGTCGCGATGTACTTTATATCTTACCTACGTATTGATGCAAATACCTCACTTAAACTCAACTGCCATGTAAATTTCACTCGTGGATACCTATTTGTTCTATTCATTTGCACAGTAGTGGGTACTTTTCTTATTAATGAAAATTGAAAAAATACACATGTTTTCCTACTTTTATATCAATAATTATGGCAAGGATATAAAAAAAATTCAAGCATGGAAGTGCCTACTTGAAGCGATCTGCCTTCGCAGAAAACATCTCTTTATTCTACCTATCAATTATGAGGTTTAGGTGATTAGCTTATCGTTCCCAAAATATATCATTGTAATTACTCGTATTTTTAACATTCGTGTCATTTTTTATCCCACAGAGCTCCCGTCCAATTTGAAAATTGAATTGTGCAAAGTGGATTCGCAAGAACACATCTGCAATCCTATTGATGAAACGGCTGCATGGAAGACATTTCTGAAAGATGAATTCTTATGCGATGTTGCGATTAATGTTCAAGGGACGATTTTCAAATTGCATCGTATCAAGTTATTATCAGCATCTCGATATTTTTACAACCTGTTCATACCAATTGGAATACATACCCAGCGAATTTCTACTATGAGACCTCAGAAAGCTCCAATGCAAGAATACTCTATCGATCAGATTGATCCAGTAACCTTCAAAACTATAATCCGATACATTTACTACGAAGATGTCGAGATTACTTCCCTCACTCAACTGATGAGTTTGTACAAGGGTAGTAAATTCCTACAATTGGACCAGCTCTTTGAAACCTGTGCTTCAAAAATGTCGGAAATGGCTCGCAATTCCCCTGTTTACCTCTTCGAAATATTTCTGTTCGTTTGTGAGATGAATGACAAGTATTCGGATATGTACAACAAGCTAGTCAAGCAGATAATTAACTCATGGCTGAAACTTGGCGAACACCCGCAGTTCAAGGATGTCTCTTTACTCGTTTTGCAAGAAATAATCAAGCTGCCGGAATTAAAAATCGACCATCCCGATCAAATTCTCGATCTATGTTCGAAATGGATTTACCACGACGTAAAAAATCGATACGAGTTTATTATCGAGATAGCCAAAACTATAAATCGAAATCTTATGACAGATATTGAGCCATCTTTGGAAACTCCTTCGAATTCGGACAATTATTCTCAACAATACATCAAAAACCAGTTGATTAGAATTCTATCTTCTGCCACGCTTATTCCTTCAGTTGTCGACTGCAGTTTGAATAATGAAGACGAGAAACCTAGGTTTATTTTGAAATGCTCGAAAAAAGTGAAAAACGAACCTGGAGAACGTGAATTGCAAACGGTTAGCGAATGTCATTCCAACGTCGAATTACTCAACGATGAAGCTCACTTTTTGACCGTCGTAGATATGAATTTCAACAAAATTGTGCAATTAGCTCAGGTAGGAATTAACGCACAGTGGCAAAGTTCAGCAACTATGATCGACTCCCGATTATTTATTCTATTCAATATCAACGACCAGTTTCATTTTCAAGTGTATCATTTTCCTACAAACACGATGATTTCTCTGGCCACTAATGTGAAAATGAATTCACGTTTCAAGTACACGATTCTCAACTGCAACGGTGAAGTATATTTTTGCACAGATGAAATTTTGCTCAAATATTGCGTCGAACTGAACCGATGGATTACTTTTTTGAATGGTACAAGAACTGAAAATTCGTTGTATACGAGTGATGGGAACAAACTCTACAAGACGTTTGTCGAACGAGAGCTAAACAGCAATAATTACGTCAACAAGTCCAGTTTCTTTGATTTCACCCTGAAGACGTGGACTTCAATGCCCGACATTCCTATTTCAGTAAAGGTAACTCGAGACGCCGAAGGTTCGCTGAAATTTTGCAACATTCCCTCACAAGTAAACGTCATTAATCAAGATCTGAGCGTTCTATTCGAATCGCAAACTTTAGTGTTCCATAATGTATCCCAAAAGTGGAGCAACATAGAAAATTCGTGCAAAAGTATGGTACAATTTACCAATCATGGACGTGACATTTTATACCTATCGAGAGAAAACGAAGTTCATTTGTTTTCTCCTACTCTCAACGAATGGTCGGTGGTTCAAAAATTGCCGGCAGATGTAGATCGTATTGTTGCCATTCATGTCATAATGAATAGATATTTAGACTAATATCGCGTTGTTTGTTTTTTTTTCTCTCATAAAAACTGTCTTTATTTTTAGCTTAAGTTGTGAATTAGTTTACTGTATTGCGTGTGTTTTAAGAAGTAGGTACCTAGGTACTTGAGTTATTCATAATATTTATAGTTTTTTGGTGTGAATGCCTGTTAGCCTATGTTTTTCATTAGATTAGTCATTGTATTTGTTCTTAAAGGTATTAGATATCAATCGAAAATAGAATTGATAAAAAATAAAGTTTCAGTTGGATTCTATCTCATTTGAAAAAAATAAAATGAAAATAATGGGAAAAAAACTTTGAAGTATGAAAGAGAATTTATGGTTCCTCGTGAAATTTATTTCGTCAACCGGAAATATATGTCATACTACCCCTTAAAATTACGAAAAAGAGACATTGTAAACCAATTGACGACAACGAATAACATTTATTAAAGAACATTAGATAATCTTTGGTCATTCACTTTGTTCCGAAATAATTGAAACACGTGTTCTTTGACTATTGATAGCAAATCGTCTGAATATTGTCGTTCTACATACGACATGGTAACATTTTTCAATTCATCGTTCGTCACGAATGGAATAAATGATGGGGGTACATTTACGGATATATTCTTCACAATTCCAGCCTCAACATCTATATCGATTTCTGTTTGTTCTGATGATACACTCTTCGCAAAAATCTCAGACATCGATGAAGATGCTTTAACAGTGAATTTAGGTGTCCGACCAAATCTCCACTGCCACGATTGGAAATTTTCAATTTTTTCATCCAGTCCTACGAAATAGATATTTTCAAAACTCACCCACCACGTTTCAAAATAACAAGAAATTTAAATTAAGTACATAGACATACCAGGAAAATAACGTTCTTCTGGAGAAACAAAACGAAATCCTTTTGCTTTCACGCTTTCGATTTGTTTGGTATTGATAGAGGGTATAGTTCGCATATATTGTAAACCTACAACAGTCATCAATCTTTCGATGGTGATAGATGGATTCAATTCTCTCAAATTCAAGATTGGAGCTGGAGTGCTTCTTGTAGCATTGGTGATGATATTTTTCTACAAACGAAAATAATCTCATCATAATACTGTAGCTAAATGACTTGAATTCCAACCATGATACGTAAATTGAGTGCAACGTACTTGAAAGTTATGCAATGCTGCTGACATTCGTTTTTTATTCGCATCGACTAGTAAAGTACAATGGTGATATGCACTTTTTCTACTCAATTTAGAAGCAGTCCCTGAAATCTGAAATTTTGTACACATAAATAATGTGATCAGAATCTTCAAATACAATATACACTGAATGAAACGATCATGGGGTTTCTACCTTAAACTCTTCATAAACGATATCATCCCTCGAATTGACCTCACAATCGAGACTCCATTCTTTCTTCACACTATTCGTTATGATCTCCAAGTTATGTCTTCTATCGTACAAATCCCGAGGAGTAAAAAAGGTTAAATTCAAGTTATCCATATCATGATACACAGTTCCTCCACCGCTGTTTCTTCTAGCAACGATTAAATCGTCGTTGGAGTTCAGGTTAGTTTCCAGCCATGGATTTTGATGTCTTCCTACAACTACACAATTTCTATTTCGCCATAATAATAGAACTTGATGCTGAGTGAAGTCATAATGTTGATAGAACCAATCTTCTAATGCAAGATTGGCGAAGATATCGTTACTTTCGGATACAAATACAGATTTAGTAAGGTAACTGGAATACTTGAGCTGGTGATGGATGCAATTAAACGCTGCTAGGAAAGCTTTACTTCTGTAGTTTTTCTTTCTGAAAATTATACTAATGGGGAGCTTCATTATCTTGCCTTAAAATTTACTTTTTGCATTACTGAGCGTATAATTTAAAATGAAACATTTGAAAAAGTAATTTTCGAATTTCGAGTCACCTTTACGTTATCATTAAAAACGCGCAATGTTTTTGTGATAAAAAAAATGTGTTTCGCAGTGTTTGCCATGACACAATATTCATTGCTCGTGAAAAAAAATTGATTCGCGACTTTTTTATTAGTCAATTTTGACTAAATAAAAATCAACAAAATGTTATTAGAATGCTTCATAGTATTAAAATTTAAAATACCTCTCTGTTTCATTCGTGTTTAAAGACTATTCGAATTTCGAATTAATTTGCTTCCCAAAAACGAGACATTTGAAATTAAAAATGAACATCCCTGTGCGTATTTGTGTTTTTGTGTGTGTGTTGTGTTGTGTTTTGTGTTGTCGTGGTGGTGTTGTATTGTTCACTTGTTGAAATTCCATGTTCCATGAAATTAAATTAAAAGTAATTAATTTATTATATAAAACTTTCAATAGTGGTAGCTAACCTTTAATTTATTCGCTTAGCAGAGCATGAAGTGAACATGGATTACGACAGTCGTATCGCTTTTTACCATGGTAAACTATCACGAGAAGACGCTGAGAAACTCTTGAAAGGTAAAATATCTTATCATTACTATGCCTAGGGATTTTTAGATGCCAAACTTCACGAATAAATTTATAAATTTGTTCACTTTTTAGCAGCTTAACCAAGGATTTAGTTAGGTAAATTAGTTAGTAAATTTTTTTGAATTCGTCAACTTCGTATTCTTTGTGATGTCATCGATAAACCCAGTGTTTTGAAGTAATTTCCGACGAATTTTTCCAGAATCCAATGACGGCGATGGAACTTTTTTGGTTAGAGATAGCAACTCGTCGTCAGGAGATTATGTTCTGTCGGTGCTATCGAATGATGAAGTTATTCATTTCCAAATTAGAAAACACCAAAATGACGCATTTTTCTCCATCGGTGAGTATTTTCAAATCTTTGCTGATTGATATCTTTCAAGCACAAAGAACATTTTTAAATTTTCTAATTTCAGACGAACAAACCATCTCCCATGGTCTGGAAACGCTGATTGAATATTACCAAACGTCTGATCGTGGATTGAATGTTACTTTGAAAAATCCCATCCCTAAAGATCTACCTCCGCCTGAAACTAGACTACATGGCCGAACTAATTTACTTCACAGAGCTACCAGACAAGGTAACGAATTTACGAGCGATTTTTGAAAGAACGTCTACTGAACTTTTATTATTCTTCTAGGAGACATTAAGGTGGTTACGGCAGTGCTGAAAGCTGTAAATTGTAATTTGGAAGCAAGGAATCAAGAAGGGCAGACTGCAGTTCACCTAGCTTGTAAAGTGAATAGAAATGATATATTGGAAATGCTCATAGCCAGCAAAGCAAACGTTAACTGTCGCGATTCCGAAGGAAATACTCCGCTACATGTTTGTATATTCGATACAGTCGTGTCAAAAGTTGAAATACTGGTTCTAATTTAGCTTCTTTTTTTCTCGAAATAGTACGCCTGTCATCGGAATTCTCCTTCAACCATACGGATACTTGTTGAAAAAGGCGACGCCAACGTACAAATGCGAAATTCCAAAACTGGTAAACAGGCCTAATGTATTCATGTATCGAAAAAGAGCACCGTGATGATCAAATTTCTTCTAGGTTGGGTCCCTTTACACGACGCTGCAAGTAGAGGATATATCGACTGCGTGGAGGCATTGTTATCATTAAACGCTCCTCTCAGGCCTCGGACTAATTTTAACGAAATACCGGCAGATTTGGCGAGAAGAAATGGTCACAATGAGTGCTTCGATTTGCTGCGTATGTTTTGTCTGAGTTATCAAATAAGTATTCCGATTACCCGTATGACCAATTTCCTATGTGTTGGTTTTTGTAGAACATTTTACTGCTCCTACGCCCAGAACTAGAAAATCTGATTGGTATCATGGCACACTGGGCAGAACCCAAGCCATCGAAACATTGAAAAATTTTATTGGTAATCCTGATGGCAGCTTTTTAGTACGTTATAGCGGGCACAGCGGTTACGTATTGACAATGCTTTATCTCGAACAACCATATAATTTCCAAATTCATATGCAGGTGATTATCAATGTTTTGGTATCAAAAGTAGAAAGTTGATGAATATTTTAATAAAAAATTTCCGAATTTAGGACCACTATTATTATATTGACGATGGACCATACGTCGATTCACTAGAGCATTTAATCGATTACTATATGACTATGGCGGACGGCCTTCCTATAAAACTGCAAAATCCGGTGCCTCCAACTCCAGGTCCTCCATTACCAAATACGCCACATCCTAGTCTGGTGAGTAAACATTCACGTCATATTTTCGCCCATCTTTTCGTATCTTTAATCGAAGAACTCTGCGCAGTCTTCCACTTTACCTAGGCCTACTAGAAACGCTCCACGTAAAAGTAGTATGCTGGACGCGAGTGATATGAAAAATCTAAGCATTCATAATACAGCTACGCTACCATTGAGCTTTAAACCAAAAACTATTCCACTCGTTCCTCTGGAAACTCCGCCGGCGGAAAATTTTGAATCTGTCGAAGAAAAAAATAATAAGACTGACGGTACATCCTTACTACTTTTTATTCATCGACGTGAAGATTTTCATTTCTAAAATTATGGTTGATTTCTAGAGTCCATTCCACGAGACAACATCATTCTGAGAGATGTAATTGGTGAAGGGGAATTTGGATCGGTTTACCGAGCTATTTTACAAACTCGAGAAGGATTCGAAGTATGAAAAACTATCTATTTATTTGTTCGTTAAAAATATGTACGAATCAGTAATTGTCAATTTTGATGATAACAGGAAGAAGTTGCGGTAAAAACTCTCCGTCAAGACATCGCCGAATCCAGTCGAGACGAATTCCTTCGAGAAGCTGCCGTAATGATGAAATTGAATCATTCCTGCATCGTGAAATTCATAGGCATCTGTACTGAGCCTCCGAATTTACTAATGGTTAGATTCGTTTCGTTTTGAATTTCGATTTTATTCGGAACAATATTTTCAACCAGTTTGTTTTCCAGGTTCAAGAACTCGTAACTTTGGGTTCGGTATTGTGTTATTTATTAAAAAAGCCCCACGAAGTGAATCCCAATTACGAACTGAAAATTTGGGCTAATCAAATAGCTCGTGGTATGCAGTATCTGGAAGAGCAGAGATTTGTGCATCGTGATTTAGCCGCTCGTAATATCTTATTAGCAACCAAGTTCCAAGCTAAAATAACCGATTTTGGTTTATCTCGAACCTTAACTTCGGATCGAGAATATTACCGAGCTACAAGTGGAGGACGTTGGCCTATTAAATGGTTAGTAAATTCACAAATTGATATTTGAAAGGTATCATCTTATATGTAAATATTGTTGTACTCTTTTTCAAGGTATGCTCCAGAATCATACAATTTTGGAACATTTTCAAGTGCAAGTGACGTATGGAGTTTTGGAGTAACCTTATGGGAAATGTATTCGTACGGGGATCAGCCCTACGGTGCACTTAAAGGAAGTGAGGTAGGCAATAATACACCTGAAATAGTAGTCCATCAATGATGATGTAATAATTTTCAAATTATTTCAGGTAATCGATTTAGTAGATCGAGGAGAAAGATTACCTCAACCAAAAAGATGTCCTGCGGAAATCTATGAAATAATGCTACAATGTTGGGAATACAATTCACGTAACAGACCAACGTTTTCGGAACTCGTTCAGAAATTCACATTTTCCGAATACGTTAATGTTACTGAATCGTTGAATATTTCTAATTGATCGATCGTCCAAATTCTACCGTTAAATCGTATGTCACCAAAGGATCTAGTCATTTTTTTTTCTTTTCTCAGTGTTGTCAGATCAAAATAGGATTGTTTCCTTTCGTGGTTCATTGGGAGAGGACAGGAAATATCTTGACTGAAAAGCATTTTGTACGATTTGTGTGAATTTTTATGAAACGAACAAAGTTTATAGTTTTTCATGTGTTTTATTACCTATTTATTGTTATTTGTTCAAATGTATCATAATTTTATTGTAACGTTATACCATTATATTGTATGTAACCATTATTCGTGATACATGTTTTTAATAAAGTATTATTTGTTATTATGATTTTATGCTCAAGTTTATGATTAGTGGTCTCGTTATGAGAAAGCTATCAAGAAAGTGATTTTATTCAATTTAGGAGATTATGATCTTGAAACGATTATCTCGTTTACAAAATGGAAATTTACATCGTAATAATGTAATATGTGACTTTCATATTAAGAACCGCCCCGTAAGAATTGGAATAAAATTCACATTACAAGCGTAATTTTATTATATTGTACATTTAATGATACACATAAGTAAACCAATAACTAAATCGTAACAAATCGTTTACCACTTCGATAATGTTGCAATTCAACATGAAAGATGTACTCTTAAAACCAGATGGAAATGTGGAGTAAACTGTAGACGAAAAAAGCGCTAAATAAAACCGATTTTAATAGATACTATTCCAGATATCTTTTTCTTTCCATTCTTTTTTTACTTCAGCCAAGTAAGGCTGAAGGTATCTACCAACGGTGATGTCCTGTCAACAGTAAAAATACATTAGAACACGTACGATCAAAAATACACTACATGGGTGCAAACAGATGTACTCACATCTTCCCATTGAATCCATTCCTCCTGAGGTAATATCTTGTGATTCAAATCCAACTGAATAGCGCGAATAGACCTCCAATCTCTTTCTTCTTTCACTGCTTTCGGTAAACGACGAACAGCTTCATCAACATCAGGGAAACAGTACAAAATATCATCGTGATATAAACCTAGAAACGTAATTCGAGTCAGAATGAAGGTCTCAAGTACATCAGTGTATCAGGCTCTATTGAACAAGTTCGAATATAAACTCACCCAATTTGTAGTATTCGGATCTCAAGAAATGCCATTTTTTGAAATAATCTGTAAAAGATTTAGAGAAGAATTACGATTTATTATACAATGAGTTGTTATCAAATTGGAGGATAAAATTCAATCCTGTACTTACCAACCATACTCATCTTTTCCGGAACTATTTTGATAGGAAGATTCGGCTTATAGTAAAAGAGCAGATTGGTGAGCCTTCGGTTTGACATTTTGCTAAAATTATGCGATAAAATTAGTAAAAATTTACCAAAAAACCACCAGATAATAATTTTTTTTCTGCCCTTGTCAAAATTTGGCAAGATTAAACACCGCGATGTTGCCAACTTTTTATGCGTTCTAACGATGTTTTGAGTTTTCCTTGGTAAATTTTTAGCAGCATCACCCTCAAATTCAAATCTTGGATAAACGTGGCAACATTGCATCGATCAGCTGTTCGTAATCAAAAAAATAAAAATAAAAAAATAATTATCTGAAAAACTTTTCAAACTTTTTTATGAAGATTTTTTGTGAATTTTGAAGCATTTTTGAAGGTTTTAAAACACCTGGACCTCGAAATTTGGATTTGAAACAGTTCAACGTTTCTGTCATAGTCCATGGATATACGATGACTTTACCTAAGATTAATTCAGATTTAAAAAGAAGCCCTAAAAATGAATCGTAAGTGATTTTTACTTCACTAGACTACTGACTGACTCTACTTATAATATTACAACAAATCATTTTTTCCAGTAAATTTTCCCGAAAATCACTACTGGAGAAAAACGTTGTTTGTGATTTATGCGACGTTCGATTCACTCAAAGAAAAGCCCTTTATGTACATTTACGTAATAAACATAATATCGAACCTTTGGAAAAGAAAGAAGGTAAAGTTCAATGTCCCGAATGTAAAAATATGTTTTACGATAAATACAACTTGAAGAGACATTATCGCACAGCTCACGGTGTTTCACCTACACGGTATGATGTTCACTTTGTTTTTCAATGCTAATTCCAGTCACTAAATAGATTTTTTTTTTTGCAGTGATGGGAGTAAAATAATTTTAAGAGGACGCATTGTAAATACGAATCGAAAACCAAAATTCATACAAAGCATCGAAGATAATTATACATCAGTAGATAAACATGCTGCGGATGTTCATTTGTCCCCAGACGAGACTCACTTCACGGTTCGTAAATGTTATACAATCGCCATGATGATGCTTATATTTTTTCATCCTGATTTACTTACTTCATGTTACAGACCAACCCCATCGAAGTATTCATTTGTGATTCATGTAAAAGCAGGTTCACGTCGAAGCCAGATTTGATACAACACATAAATAACGTTCATACCGAATTCAAAAATCTTCGGTGTGTCGAATGTCGCGAAAATTTCTCGGATAAAGAATCGTTATTACTACACACCCATCCGATAGAAAATTATAATACTTTAGAAGTTGGTTTTTTTAGCATCAAATGACTCCTTTAAATAATTCTATCGATATTCCTAATCGTTGTAATCATTTCAGAAAATTCTCCCAGAAGCTTACAAATATGAAGTAGATAAACATGTCCAGATTAACGACGCGTCCTTCGTATCCGAAATTTACTGCAATCTGAGTAGCAGAGAAAATTCTGAGCAGTGGCTCGATAAATTCCAACGAAAAAATAAAGTCACTTTTAGAAACATGCGCCGACAGTGTCGATCTTTCGATCAGTCTTACGTCGTGAGTAAACTTTCTCTCACAAGTCGTAATTTCCACTCTTGAATGTATTCCTTGGATCTAATTTTGTGATGCATTTTTTAGGTCTTTATTGACAGGTATCGCTGTCAACATAATACATTGCCGAAACGGCGAAGTACTCCACATGCTAAACACACCGGATGTTCGGCTACATTATTTATTAGAGTTTATCAAAACAAACATATTCCTCAACTGTGAGTTTATTAATGTTTTAGAACTCGAGAAAATCAAGATGAATATAAAACAGTTATTAACCATTACAGGAGCTGGTCGCGAATACGAATCAAACATACGCACAATCATCGCACAGAAGCTGCTGCCAAATTCCGCGATCCCGTTGAAGAAGTAGTTAATAAATTCCGCCTCATGTTCGAGGCTGGAAAAGGTCCTAAAGCGGCATTAAACGAGCATATACGCGATTTACAATTATCATACGGAGATGATGTAATTTCCGATAGAGGTCTTTGTCCGACCAGCCGGTGGGTGTACAATTTCTACCAGAAGTTGACCAAACAACGATTCGAATTACCTGTGAAAAAGAAATCAAAACCTTTGAATTCGGAAATAGCTAATCAAATATCTTGTGAGCCGTATCCAGGCACTGTTTCGTCTGCACATTTAACGTATGTTAAACCCAGCAACGGGAACCCTTCAGATATTTCGAGTGCAAAAGATACCTTTGATAATTCAGATAATTTGCTTGTATCATCTTTAAATCTAGTCTCGTCTTTGAATAAGTATCCTATCAGCCACCCTAGTATCTGTGATGACCGAATTAACGATCAGTATCCAAGATTCGAGTACCATTCCAGTATGACTGACATGATTCCAGCGAGTGATCTGATGGAACAAGAGCATCATCGAATGAACTCTGGTCTAGTGGAGAGCACCTATCTAAAATCACCAAATCATGTCGACATTAGTAAACGAATATTGCACGACTTCGAACAAGTTATTAGTCAAATTCGTTCTCGAGTTTCAACGAATCCGGTATACTTTTTAAACGCAATGAAAAATTTCATACAAACGTATAATTCAACGTTACACACGCAAAGTTCATTGAATTCGGCGCTGTACTCTTTCGGTAAATATTCTGAATTTCAAATGAATGAATTATGAAACCGTAATCGTGACTGATTTTTTTTCAATTTTAGTTGGATGTTTGAATTGTTACCAAATTTAATTTATTACATGTATTTTCTTTTTTTTGTTTTGCATTTTTTATTATACATACATACATTTTGTCGCTATATTTGTTAATGTCATTTACCTTGTCAACTTTTTTCTCGTTTTAGATGCTTAGGTAAGTTACTAAATAGCTAGTTAATTAGGAGTTCCCCCTTCGCAACGTTTCGAATCTTTTTTTTCTCAGAAATATTTATAAATATGTATTGATTATTTCAGCATAAAATCAATTTGTTGCCTTCTCATCCTCATATTTTTTTACATTTGTATAAGTTGATGAAAATAATGAATTTTAAAGTCACCTAGAATTCTTTTCATGACCTGTACTCGGTGTACTAATTCATAAAATTAAAAAAAAAAAGTTGAAGTACATTAAAAAAGAAAAAACTCTATTCAAAAAATACATATACATAGTTTGTTCCAGCTCTGCTGTCATTTTGTAATGACAAAAATATTAACGTAGAAAGATATTATACAATATTTACTAATAACATAAAAACATTAGGTACATTTTTTCAATAACTATGATTAAACTAGAAAATAAACCAGTCGAGGAATGTTTCAATAGTAAATAAAAGAATTGCTTTGTGGAAAATCTATCAATGGGATTGTGTTGATTGACGAAAAGAAAACTGGGAGATAAAATTATAATTCTAAGAACACAATACAAAGAATGGAAGAAATGCTTTACATACAATAATTACGTATAATCTAAAACTTGATCACTGAACCAAGACATCTAATTTAAAGCTCAATTGTAAAAATATCACATTACTGTATTCGTGTGGCTAAGGAAATCATGATTAATCGAGATCAATCGAATGGAAGTGTTTATTGCTGTTCAGCTACGTTTACGTTATAAATCGTCATCCCCTATATTAACGAACGAGTCGTTTTCTAGCAGGGGGACAAAGGAAGAATTTTTGCCATCAATTTTCTTGGTCAGAAGTGATATATCTTTGTTGATTTTAGATCTTCTGGCCTGTTGAAATGACAATGCATTAGACAAAAAAATAATCAAATGTTGATTGTTGATACATAACTGCGATTAACTTACCATTGATGGCTTCTGATAATGAACTGAAGTAGTTTGAGAGCTACTAGGAATTTTTGTAGTGAGGTTATCGTTTTCACTATTACCCTGAAAATCAAACCAAATGTGTAATAATCGGGCTACGGGTACTTGAATATTCAACATTCGATTAAATAAAATAAGGAAGAAGTATTACATTATTAGCGAAAGTGCCAGATTTCTTGAGCATCAGCTCATCGACAATTGATTGAAGGCAGACAGACAGGAAAAATACATATTCGCTCACGATTGTAATCCACTGCAGTTTATCGGTATTGATTAAATACTCGAAAGATAATTGCACTTCTTGTTTGATGTCCTAATTTGAAAAATAAATACTAGTAAATTTTCAAACACTAATAATTTTTTAAATTCGCAGAACAATTGCAATCGAATTAAATTATTACATTCAGCGGAGTAATTTTCCAACATCTAATTCTCGTAATTCTGAACTTGAACTCTTTATCGGCAAGACTTTCCGATTTAGGGGTAAAAATCAAGTCCTTCTGGCCAATTGAAATCGTAGTCTCAGTGTTGGGTTCTGGGTAGTCGCAGGTGCAATGTTCAAACCTCACATAACCGTAAAATTTCAACGTTCTCGACACTTCTAAATACTGTCAACAGATGTTAAAAACACATTACAAGTGGGATCGAATTCGAAGATAGAAAAAAAACACATTCGAAAACTTACGTCACGTTTAGCACCGCGGGATTGCAAGGTTGCTAATTTTTCCTGAGTATCGCGATCGGTAACGATCCAACCTCTCTCAACATCGAACACAGTTTGAGAGTACAATAAATTCAAGGTAGATCGATCGGATAGCAGCTTTATATCGATTGACGCGTCCCAGTAACTGTAACGCAAAAGAAACAAATCATTTTTTTCCCAAAAAATTCGAAAACTTTTTGTGAAGATGAAATAAATACCTCTTTCGAATGACGATTTTCGTCTGACCAGAAATTTGTTTCATCGTTATGACGGGGCATTCGTAGTTTTGTAGGAGATGAATCACTAAAATATGCATCATTTCTCGATTAAAATAAATAATAAAAAAAAACACCGGTACAAAATTGTACAAAAAATTCGAAAACATATACTTACGAGACGTTTCACCATTTTCCCCTTGACGTTGAACAAACAAGGAGAAATATTGATTTAGCTCGTGAGGAATTCTCAATTGATCGCAAACTTTCTGCGGAAAAAAATGATCGAAATTAAACATACACGTAATATAAAAATATCACAGAACTAGAAATTTCAAAACAAACCTGAAGCACAACTTCAGAACTGTCTTCATAGGTTACTTTAACCACAACTTGAGTACCATTCAAAAGCCACACAGTCAGATTATTATCGTCGTGCCATGTACTCGCTAATTTCTGCTGAGCTGAGAATAAGAATCTCCGCAAGACGCTGCTATTAACAAGATCATTTTGTTGACTAACTGTAAAATACGCTTAATTAGTAAACAAGTTTATTGAACTGCAACATAACTTTTAGAAAATTACCTCCTTGAAGATATTTTTCCAAACAAAACTGTCTTTCTTCCAGTTGTGTTTTAGATAGAGGAAAAAGTTTTTTTGGAGGGAAATATGGTAACGCTTGCCCTCCAAAGACTTGCTTCAGTTGTTCATTCAATGTATGCATTTGACTGTATCGCATACTACAGTGAAAGATCCCATTGATATAAATGTTATAAACCTGTACAACATAACAGCTTTTATATTTCACATACGACTCAAGAGACAAGATAATGTCACAATATTTCACTTACGACGTAAGAAGATCCATTTGTCTCCTTGACTTCTTTTGTTTCAGGAATTGAAAAATGCATCGCTACAGGAATGTAGAACTGTAATTTATTATTTTAAGTGATAATCACTCGGAAATTATAAACACCGCGTAGATCAAAAGAATGTTCCTAATAACGAACTCGAGAAATTTTTCGATAACCACTTTTACTAGCACGATAAAAACCTGCGAAGATTTTACATTCTAATTCAATTTGAATGATATCAGCTTCAATTAGTTTTAAAGAGGTTATTTAAATTTCGACATAAGTAAAATCGTTACTCTTCTGGAGGGGAAATAGAAAATTAAACGCTATCAAAAAATTCACCATTTATCCATTTACCGAACGAAACACGAAAATTCTCGGAGACTAACGTCGACCGTATATAATGGACGAATAATTCAACGGTGAAAAAATGACAAAATGTGAAGCCTAGATTTTGGATGCAGAATCCTGGAAACCTTCTGCTCATGCGCCAAACATGACGCTTACGGTGCTGGTGGAGAGAGAGACGGTGTACTGGTTGAACGTGGGTTGTACCAGAGACCCGTCTCTCTCTCCACCAACGCCGTAAGCATCATGTTTGGCGCATGTGCAGAACGTTTCCAGGATTCTGCATCCAAAATGTGGCCGTCATTTCCTGCGATTTGAATTATTCGTCCATTATATACGGTCGACGGAGACTAACGAATAAATTTGATTCAATGCTATTTTAAATAATTTGCGTGCCAAATTTTATGATGAGTTCAAAATTCTCGGTCAACCAAAGCGGAATCTAATGCAACACAAGTCCACACCATGAAAAATAAAACACAATCTGTGTAAAATAATTAGTCTTTTCTTTTTGAAAAACAAAATCAGCTGATCATGAAAAATCTCAATTTTACTGGTACGTTACCAAGGTTTTATAGGTAATTTACTGTCATAAATGTGCATAAATTTCCGTTTACAAACTCAAAAAAATGTGACCATTATCAAAAATTCGAATGTCGGAAAATTTTTTCAAATTCGTCATGATTCGGAACAAAATTTGAGTAATTTTACCATAAATTATGAAGTTTCTTTCAGTATATTGGATTCACATCATCGTGAGTGTTTGTTGTTTTGAAAAATCTCATCAGTCTGATCGTATTCTGGGATGCAATGGTTTCATCAAAAGTGACGTTCCTATAGACTTATCCAAAGTCGAAGTAAAATTGTAAGTTTTTCGCGAAATTTTGCCACGTAATTATAAATTTAGAGTTACAGGTCATTTTTCTGTCGACAGATTCTCTAAAGAAGGTAATCTGAAAGATCGAATCGAATGCGCCCCCAACAACGGCTACTTCTTCTTGCCCATTTATGATAAGGGCGAGTACGTTCTCAAGGTAAATGAAACACTATGAAGTAGGTGTTTTCATTTATGTATTTGATTTTACTTTTCATTTTAATTTATTCAGCCGTCCAGTATTCATAAATGGGTCTTCGAACCGGCTTCAGTGAAGATCAATTTCGACGGTCAGAATGATATTTGTAGTAAAGGGCAAGATGTTCATTTCCTTTTCAAAGGATTTAGAGTATACGGAAAGGTGACTGAAAACTTTGGCTTATTCAAGTAAATATGAGAATTACGAGCTCTAAAATTGTTATATGACCTGCAGGTTGCGAGTATTGGAGACAGAAAAGGTCCTAAAGGTATAACGATCACTCTAGTCGCCGACTTACCTACCGAGCAAAAAGAAGTCCACTCTGTCGTAACTGAAGAAAACGGAACTTTCGACATTTCTCCTGTTTTACCGGGCTCGTACATAATAAGATCATCTCATCCATCGTTAGTGTCATTTGTTCGTCAGTTTTCAGTAATTTTGCAATGCAATTTTCGTTTCTAAAATTTGTCATCATTTACTAGATGGCGGTTAAGCAAAAGCCTAACTACATTCAACATTGAAAGAAGCAATCACGAATTACCCCCAAGAAGTTTGATCTTTGCTGGATATGACGTCAGCGGTTCTGTGGTCAGCAGTGGCGAACCAATAGCCGGAGTTGATTTCATACTGTTTAATTCTGCCGACACAACAGTATGTATCTTCACTATCCTAATCTTACTATGTAAACGTTTGCTTAATTTAACTTCAAATTTAGGTGGACAAGTCATGGATCTTGGGCTGCGACACAACTCCAGTCGAAGGGTTCAACTCGTCTGATTTGAAATTAACCAATGTGAACGAATTGTGCCACGTGAAATCGAACTCCAAAGGTCAATTCATATTCCCGTCAGTGCCATCGGGGAACTACGTTCTGGTACCATTTTACAAGACGGTGAATTCTTTGAAATTTGACGTACATCCGCGTAATGTTCGTTTTACTGTCGCTGAGGATAGTCACGTATTTTCTAAACCATTCCAAGTACGTTAATTTCGTGTATAATTTTTTTGGAATAAAAAGTTCCAAAATTTAATCATTTTGGTGGATTAGGTTTCCGGATTCAGTATCATAGGTCGAGTACTTTCACATCCGGAAAATGGAAAACCGATGCCTAAAGCTAAAGTGATGTTAGATAAGGATAAATTGACCGAAACCGATGATTCTGGTACATTTATTTTCGAAGGCGTTAAAAGCGGATCCCATAGTATTCAAGTGAAAACTAGTAAGTTAGACAGTATCTATTGTAGCTATTTTATTTAAGATAGATTTTCATTTTGAAATTTTTTTTACAGATGATTACTTATTTGAGGACTTACAATTGAAAATTTCGCCCAATTCTGCGACTCTCGAAAACATCTATCCCGCAGCATTCAAAGTATGCGGTAAAGTAACTAAATTACAACAAGTAGATGTTCAAGTAAACTTTGTCAGTGCAAGTGGCAATAAACCAGTCACCGATATCAATAAAAATGGCGAATTTTGTACATATTTAAGCTCTGGAGATTACTCCGTGAAAGTTTCCTTCAGTGGAAAAGATTCTCACAAAATATTATGGTGCGTTAACTTATTTTAAGTCTGAAAATTGTCCTTGAACTTTTTCAAAACATTCTTTTTACCCGCATAGGTTTTACCCAGAAACTTTGAATTTGAAAATTAAAGACAAGCCTGTAAACAATGTAAATTTCGAACAAAAAACTGCGTCTCTTGGCGGATCTGTGATATGTGACGATGATAATTCCTGCGATGAAACCAACCTACTTTTACTCAGTATCGATGGGAACAATATTGAAAAACGAACAACTACGAAAAGTTGGTTGAAAAAAATTTCATATTATAAATTTCACCGGAGAACAATTTGATTATATGTATTAAAATTTCAGATGGTAAATACATCTTTACCGAGCTACATCCAGGTAAATATGAATTGAGCGTGTTGAACAACGACGAATGGTGCTGGGAATTGAAAACATTAACGGTTGGTATTGCTGAAATCGTCAATACGGCACCTCCATTTAGAAGAATTGGTATTTCGTTCACTGTATCTTCATCTCACAACACCAAGGTACCTTTTATGAGTACTATAGTAATTTTCCAACGCATGCGAGGAGATATAAAGCTTACTTATTTATGGTTTTTTCAATGCAGTTACGCTATATGAAATTATCAAAGAACGATACCGTAGTCAAGGAAGGAATTCTCGATATTCAAGCCGGAATACAAGACAATTGTTTACCCGGTGATGCGGTTTATGATCTGGAACCGTTGGGATGTCACGGATACAGCGAGTCGATAATCCGTTGGGAAATAGGCCAAGATTCGTTGATGTTGACAGCTCTCACTCATCAAGTTACAGGATACATTGTCTCGAGCGAGAAACTAGATGATATATATGTCAAAGTGTTGAGTGATTATAATTCAACGTTAAAGGCCAAGTAAAAATTTTTGTTAGAAATCTTGAAACGATAAAAGCACTGGTTTTCTAATACCTACTTTTTTTGTAGGATTGGTCCCATTAAACCCATCGCAGATAAAAATAAACCAAACGAGTTTGTGTACAAATACCAATTCCAAGCTACACCTGATCTTCAACTAACCATCCAGCCTGAATCATCAGCGTTATTATTCACTCCTTCGCACCTTTCCATATTGGGTCCTTCAGACTGTGTTGAATTGGAGGAGCGTATAGTAGCTAAGAGAGGTATACGACTTGCCGGTCGAGTAGATCCACCTCTCAAAGATGTCAGGATATCCATTCTCGATGAATCTGACGAAATCATTGTCTCCATGTTTACCGATCAAGAAGGAAAATATAAATTTATGCCTTTACATTCGGATCATCGATATAGGTGAGGTGGATTTTTCGTCTCTGACAAGGAATTTTTTTCATTAGTCATGCAAACTATTTTTATTATTATTAGGAAATATTTCTTGATTCTAATTATCATTTTCAATTTTTAGAGTAATCGGTGAAAAAGAAGGATACATTCTGACCGGACCTTTAGAAAATGGTGTCTTCAAAGCTCACAAATTGGCAGACGTTCAAGTAACTTTAGTCGATGATGATAATAAACCTTTACAAGTTAGTAGTTGTGACGTTGGATTATCAGAATTTCTTTTGAATTACGACTAACAAGTGAAATATTCTTAACAGGGTGTGTTATTGTCCCTTTCCGGAGGAGAAAATTACCGTCAAACTAGTCAAAGTAACGTAAACGGAAAAATCACATTCCTTTCGCTGAAACCGAGCGAATATTATTTAAGGCCTATGTTAAAAGAATACAAATTTTCGCCACCTTCCAAAGTGGTTAAAATTAAAGAAGGCGAATCTGTTCCTGTTACTTTCAAGTAAGTTCCTCTCCTTACCTGTACCCCTTCCAGTATCCAATTTTTTAAAACAAAATGTTTCTTTTTCAATCAGAGGTCATCGAGTACTATACAGTGCCTTTGGTAATGTAGCTTCGTTAAACCGTATCTCAGAAAATAACGTAGTCTTAGAAGCTGTAGGAAAACCCGAAGGCGAATGTGTTCAACATCAAGAAGAAGGAACCACCGATGAGAGCGGAAATTATCGTATTAGAGGGTTACAGCCCGATGTACGTATAAAGGCACATTATTACTGCCACAGGCTCTCCGTTTTCCTAAAAATTACTTTTTCAATGTTGCAGTGTAATTACGACATAAGACTGAAGAAAGGCCCTAATGTGAATAAATCTGTATTTAAAACGTTACCCGAAACTGCTCAAATCAAGGTAAGTAACGTAGGTAATAATCATTTACCTACTCGACGCTAGCTACCATCTTGATAAATCCGAATAATATAATTGGTTATCTCGTTAATTTAATCAGGTGAACGCTACGGACGTCGAAAACATAAACTTCATCACGGTCCTTGAACCGACTCAATGCGACGTATGGGTCTTCGTCTCTGTGCAGCAATCAGCTCACGTACGCACTTTGCAACTGAAACTAATCGACGAAGAAGGCAATATTATGCATACGGTTAAACTGAACGAATGGAAATTATCCAAATATCAACTGAAAACGGTGGTTGTGACATTCCCAACGTTATCTCTGAATAACAAAAATTATTATGTGCAGCTTGATTCGACGCTTCCCAAATCCATGTACACGTATTCCTCGAACGTCGTTCAATTCACGACAAACGCGACGTATCACGGTTTACGAATGGATTTCAAAACCGAACTTAATGTACCCGATGGTGAAGTGAAACATTCCTATTCGGCTGCCGTATTTATCGTGCTAGTCGCATTAATTTACTGGTTTAGGGAGCAAGTACTCCAGACTTTATCCCAGTTACCAAATAATTATAGGTGTACTATGCCTGAATTCTTGAACAAGTATACTCAACCTCCTAAACCTAAAGAAACCGAAAGTCCTTTCGAACTCGAACCTAGTCTGACTATCGTTAAAAGAAAATTAAGGCCTAGTAAAAAAATATAAAAATTGTATCATGTGTTCAAAATTTGGTGTTAGTTAAACGATTTAATCGTATTTTTTCCTCGGGGAGTCGGGTTTATCGATTTTTCACGCGTCGTTGAAACGTATAGAAATGAATGTAATGGACAAAACGAAATATTTTATAAGTTTTTGTGTAATTTTGTAATAATTTATCGTTACTTATTGTAGTATTGCGTTTTTGGAAATAAATAATTGTTTTCGTTGTTTTTTAAAATGTTGAAGTTTATGAATTTAGTATCATTATAGAATAGATACCTGTGTAGAAAACTGAAGTGGAAAAAAATTGGTGTGTATTTGCATTCTTGTTGAAATGAAGAATCGATGTAAGTTGTGCACCGTGCACGTGGTTGTGTTTTGTTTGAACCGGTTTTATAGCTTCGGTAACGCAGAGGTGAAGAGTTTGTACAAGTTTATTAAACGGTAGTAATATGTATAGGATGCAGATGAATTCTTGCCTCAAGGCGTTTGGAACATTGTGTAGGTGCGATGCAGTAATAATGCATCTTGTTTGAGAGCCTCTTCTTTTTTCTGATCCTTATTGTTTTGATGCATTCACTATTCAGAGTAGGGAACTGTAACCCAGGTATGTCAGACGGCCATTTTGTTCCTGGTTTGACGACCTTAGCATTGCAGTATATGGGAATTCGGCAAACTTTAACCGCGTATATCTTCAAAACCGTGCATTTTTACAACTTTTTCATAATAACATTTTTGAAAGAGAATTGAACGAGCTTTCCAATGGTATGCCACATGTATCAATTGAAATACATTTAATTGTTTTGAATTTCAGTCATTTTTCAGCACTTCATTTTTGGGTTAAAAATAGTTTGAAATTGTGTGAAATTCACAGCATGTGCTCTAATTCAATGATTACTTTCATTCTATGCCAGAAATTCCGTCATAAAAACCTTGAATCGAAAAACAACAATTTTTTTTCGTGAGGAATAAAATGGGAGTCTGACATACCCGGGTTACAGTACCTTATTCAGAGCTGAGACAATTGAAAAAGGTTCCAAAGGATCTCTGAATTTCCATGATAGGGAGTGCTTCCATTCAATGTTGCCAGTTCTGAAATACTGAAAGATCGTATTTTTGTGCTTGAAATGACGTTCTTCGAAGGAGTGTAAAAAAAATGTTTTTCGAAAATGATCCAAGTAATTGCATTTTTTTGCTCAATCTTTTCGTTCTTTGAAGCATTTTTTTAAAAAATTGTTTGTTTCGTCATCCTATTCAAATAAGTTTTTTATTAAAATGAAATTTACTCTTCTTCAGTGAATAGGTATTGTATGTACTCGTATTTCGTTCATCTTTTGTGGGAAAAATCTGGCCATATTTTTACTCTTAGTACTCGTATATCTTTTCACACACGGAGTAAAAATTAAGAGCCAAGAGGAACGTAGGAATTCAAAAAAGAAATACGCATTTCGAGGCTCGAATGGGTTGGTTAACAATATTAATATTTTCATTCCATGATAAGTTATTTCTTCAGTGAAACAATCAGAACTCAAAAAATACATTTTCAAATTTATTTAAAAAATACATAGGTAACAATCTAGAAGGGCTCATAAGTTTACCCAAAATATATTCAATGTATCGCTCGAGAGGAAATCGATTGTTATTTGTTGGAAAGCACTTGTCAAGTTGTGAGGTGTAAGTCTATAGGTAGCATCAGCTCGAATAATGAGACGCACTCAAAGTGACACTAAATTCAAACATCAGGTATTTCGAATATTCCACAAAATTTGAATTAACAAAGCAGATTTAATGGAAAAAACCATGTTGATATTGTCAACCACCGAACATAGGTACAATTCAAAATCACTCGACAAATACGAGTGAAAAATCACTTCCATACGACGACAGATCGTAAACAAATTAGTGGATGCGACCCACCAGCCGTGAAATTATTCTAATTGAATAAATTTCAATGCTGGTTGAATTTTGCGTTTTAATTAATAAAATTGATCATTATTTGGTATGTACGTTTTTTCTGTTCCTATATCAAGACACCAGTTGACAACGCTGTTTCTTTCGTACAAATGAAAATATTTGACGACGGTGTTATTCTACCTACGTTGAATCTGAGTAGGTATTTTTATTTCTGCCATTCGTATTTGCGAGTATAATTGCTATTTGCTCGAGTCTGGCATTCAGTTCGCTGCCGAGCACAAACGTAGGTACTGGTAGTTGCTTAGTCGCCGTAAATTGAACATAACATTTCTAGCTTCATAATTAACTACACTGTAACGAATTAACGCAGTGTATCTTGAATCGGCCGCTGATTCCGTTCGCGTACGCAGGATAAGCTTGTTTACTTATTGCAAGAAGCGTGTTTCTGTTTTATTACGCGGTTTGCCTTCTGTACGGAATACAGTCGACAATTATTGTAAATTGTATGTCAACTGTTGTGGTTAATGTTCATGTGTGTCAAATATTAGTGTTGGTTAGATCTATTCGTACGCCGTAATCCAGTGAATGTTTTGTCGCGTGAATGCTCTCGTGTATGTTTAGTGGTTCGGTGATTACGTAATTCATCTTTTTTTCTTTCCTCGCCAATCAGCAGCGACTTCGCAGTTCGATCATTTACGCAAGATACCATTTTTCTCCTCTTTTTTTCACCTCCAACATGTAACAACAAACAGGTAACGTACTCGAGTCTTGTTTAACATGTATTGTTTTCATACGCTAATCTGTTTTACTCGTATACTTGCCATTTACTTACCTACATCAAATTTCGCATGACGTGCAAAAATCTCGCCGGAAAGCCGGACCCGGAACTTCGTAGTGTATCGAAATGCAGTTTTGTTGTGTTCGTGGCGTGTGCGAATACGATTGCGATGAAGGTCGTGAGACACCGGAGACAGCTGAAAAGTTAACAATTACAATTTTTGTCAAAACGATGAGATAGCTTATGTGATAGGGTAGTTATTCGATCTGGACTCCGTGTTAATCCTGCAAAGAATGTTGATCCTGGAAAGTGGAAATATACCTAAGTATAGTGTTGATCCCGGCTAGGGTAGGTACAGAATGGTCTTCTTCTCTCTAAATTTGAAACAGTCAATTTCACTGCTTAGCAGTCACGACATTTTGCCTTTTTAAAGCAGTAGTTTTTTTTACTGCAAAACAGTGAAAAATTACTGAATTGGTCAGTAAAAAATCATTTTGACTGACCAATTCAGTAATTTTTCACTGTTTTGCAGTAAAAAAAAACTACTGCTTTAAAAAGGCAAAATGTCGTGACTGCTAAGCAGTGAAATTGACTGTTTCAAATTTAGAGAGTTAATCAGCTAGATATACCCTTGGTTTACTCAGGAAAACTTCTCAATTTCGATGCTATTAAATTCCATATCTGCGAAAACATAATCAAATGCAAAAAAGTTACCTATCATTATCAATTGTGTTATCAAAATCGAAAAAATTTCATTTGCCCAAAAAAACTGTATTCTTGGCAACACTGTTTTGTTTTCTTCAAAACTTTCAAGTTTCAAGACTTTCCTGCGCTGTCCTGTTTTCTCTTTTTGAAAAAAATAAAAAATAGGTAGGTAATTGTTGATGTTTTATTTCATTTCGTTAGGTTCGGCATTTTATTCAATTTTATTCTTTTTTGACAATATTTAATTTTTAAAATTACTCGTTGAGATCGAGATTTTCGGTCCTATACAAACAAAAAATGTTGAATTCTTACCAACCTTCGTTGAATTTGTTCTGAGAATGGCTTACTGAAGTTAGTTTTTCCCTCAACTCGTATAGTAAATGCAAATGAAATGACTAATACCTAGAGTTTCTGTCGTTGGTATGCTGTTGCCATAATAAATAGTCATGTGATGACTTTTAAGTGAAAACCTGCTAACTGATATTGTTAAAGTAAAGTAAACTTTATTTGTACAAATACTCCGATCATTGCATGATCAGTTGATCACATATTGATCTAAAATTAAGGTTATCTGAAATATTGGTCAAAGTGTATTGGGTCTTTGCCCTTAGTAGGTAAACCTGTGCCTAGATTGGTTCCGCTGATGAAGTGAAACAAATCGATCCTCCGTAATAGTAATACAAATACCTACGACATCTGCAATTAACTCGGCGTTCCGACAAAATAGTGTCCGTTTTACAGTTAGGTAACTCGTCAAGTTTAAGTATCATAGAGATTGTGGAATGGGAAATGACGTTTTAAGATGTTTCTGATGACTCACTTGTAGGCTAATCTATCTTAATTATTGCCTAGACAGTAATGATACAATGTTCATCTTAGCGAGATGGTATTGTTAGGTATCTATTTTGCATTATTAGATCATTACTTATCAAACAATCAAATTAGTTTTCAGATCCTTTCATCGATGAAAGTATTCGTAGTAGCTAAAAGGCAGGACTGTGAGAATCTAGATAGCTAGGTATTCCAATTTCTTTCATCATTATTAACAGAATTTAGCAGTTGATGAAAATATGATATATGTACCGACTACCCAGCTACCTACCTACCTACTCATTAGGAAGACACTAACCACCTTATCGATGGTTTGATTTTGTTGACAATCTCGTCGATATGAAAACAAAATTACTTCACCGCTGTGCTTTCTTCTCTATTCCACCCATTCCTATAGTGGTTTTCGTTGCCTCAAAGTGGAAATATTGGCATTGATTCTGATCATCAATGCGCAATAATAACTTACAATTATACGCTGGACTGCTGGTTAGTGATTACGGCGTTATTACATTCAAATACGACCAAGACGACGGTACCATCAGGTACCATACGCAGAACAATTCACAAACACACGTTCATTCATTACTTGAAGGTGGTTCGAACAGGTTTTCATACGATTCGGTGCCAATATCTAGACAAATATGGACGACATGAGGTACCTACCACATTTAAATAATTAATCGAGCATTGCCCTTTACTTAAAGATAGGTACAGGTAGCTCGTGGCGAAGCTGCATAATATCTCTGTTTAGCACATCATCATGAGCTTACAACAGGTACGTTTTCGTATAATGCTGCGTGTGCATATATCGGTGTAGGTAGTCGAAAGAAGCTGTTATTCATTCATTAGCAACCGAATCGTCTCGTAACCTTTCGGATTATGTTTCTTTAGGGAATTTAATACCTATGGCACTACCAAAGTTATGTAATGTTGCGATATTAAAAATACTGGGGATTTGATTATTATGAGAGTCTCTTCATAATACTTGAGTGGCATTTTGTTGCTGAGTATCACACATACTGTGTTCAGTACGTAGTACGTAGATATGTTTCAACGTTACGAGCAGACTGTATAAGCTTATGTCGGTATTTGGTGAATTGTTTAGATAGGTACCTGTCTGTTGAGCGTGTTGAATCATCAGATCACTGGGGATAATTTGTTGTTGATGGAAATTTTATACGTAAATGAGACCGCGAAATTATTCGAATTAGGTAGGTAGGTACCTAAAATAGCCGCAGCGAGTGATTAAATGATCTCCACGTGTTCATGTATAATAACTTGCTTACACCATGCTGAAGTGCTGAAGGATTTTTTCTGCCTCAGCTGGTTGGATGAATGTTCTTCGAGTTTGAACGTTCAATTCAGCTGTATAGGTAGTTAGGTACCTAAGGAATGAAAAAGAAAATTGTTAGCTTTTATTTAAATTTTAAACTACGTACTGTATAAGAATAATTTCTACCTATTGGGGAAGGAAAGGAAGGGGGGTTCTCATTTTTTCTGTTCATTTTTTCACCAGCTGCTTAGGATCATGAACCCCAAATTTCTCCCCCCTCCCGCGAGTAAATTATTCTAAAACAGAACGTTGTCTTTTGAATGTATTGCATAATTTTTATTTCTTTTATTCTTTTCGATTGATATCAATTTTTACATTTCCAGTCCTTTTTCGCCTCTCGCCATCGCCTTACCACTAAAAATTTGAACATTTTGGTTGAGGTCGTCATTTCGACTCAAACCCCTTCAAATTCAAAGCGAAAGGAAGCTTATATTAAACCTACCAACCTTCGACTAAAGAATAAAAAATGCTTTGAGTTCGGTAAACAAATTTTAGTAAACATCTTTAGAAAATATCAGGCATGCCTAGAATTAGTGCAAAACGTACTTTTGGTGCCAGTGTTGCCGGAATGGATATCCCAGTGTTTGAGCAATTTTTTTAATGGATTTTCTCATGATTTTTGTAAGCTTGAAAATTTTTGGAACTACGAATTTCTTCAAGCTCAACTGGGGTTGGATTAAGCGTCGTTTCCCATCACATTTACTCGAGGAGGAGGGGGGTGGGTAAGTTTTCAATAATGAACGAGGTTTGCAAAAAAATCACCTTAAAAAGATGGTTTCAAAAATGTTTTTACTCTTACCCAATCTTTTCCATTTCATTAATCTGTCACAGGATGAAATTTATGTGTTGGGGATTGAAAAATGAACTCTCTAAATTTGAAACAGTGAAATTTCACTGCTTCACAGTCACGACATTTTGCCTTTTTAAAGCAGTAGTTTTTCACTGCAAAACAGTAGAAAATTTACTGAATTGGTCAGTCAAAATGATTTTTCACTGACCAATTCAGTATATTTTTCTGAAATTTCACTGTTTCAAATTTAGAGAAAAGGTTCACTTTGTTTGAATTCTCAGCATACAAAGTTTTAAAAGTTCAAAAATTGCCGTTTCTCCTTGAACGGTGAAAAATCAAGTACCTACCTAATTAAAAAATAACCATCCTACTCACATTTTTTTAGGATTTTACCAGGTTCAAATTTTTGAAAAAATAGAGGTCAAGTAGGTTGCATGGAAAGGCGGTGCAATTTTGAATTTTTGATATCTACATCTCTTGGAATTCCTGGAGAAAAATGATCTTGCGCAGGAGACTCCAGAACGTCTTGAATTCATGAATATTAAGAAGTCCTAAGACATACAAACATCTCCCTGCCGCTTGAACTACAAAAAAATTAATTCTTAAAAGATGAGTATTGGCTAGGTGTAGGTACCTACTCAAATTATTTCAAGATTTCACCATGTTCAAATTTTTGAAAAAATGCCGGTCATTTTTAAATATAGGAAACTTTTTTGCTTCAAGATGTATTGTGAGGTGGGAGGGGGGAAGCAATTTTTGGATTTTTAATGCATTTTTTTTTTTTGAAATTCCTAATAAAATTAATTTCGCGTTGGAGGCCCCGAACTTCTGAAGTTCCTGTAAAATGGATGCAGTCGATGAATAGGTATCAGCTTGTAACATGGAATTTTAGCCTTTCGACTCAATTCGGTATGACGCAAATTCGAAAATTGGGCTTTTTTAAATTCAATTTTTGACATTTAAAAAAAATAAAAAATAGAGAATTGAACTTAGATTTGGTAAGTATTGGAATGTTGGGTTGGAGGCTTTTCTCATAGGCTCTTTCCAAATATCCATGAATTTTCCAAATCCATACTTCCATAGCAAGGAGGTGAAGTGATTCCCTTGTTAGCTTAGTTTCTCGAAATACCCAAGCTGAATATAAGTTTATTTATAGGTGGTCAGATTCGTCAGTCTTATCTTATTCTCTCTTCTCTTCTTCCAGTCTATCAAAGTAATGAACTTTTTATGCTCTCACTTCTCAGCAACTCAGTTACTCATCTATTTATCCAATGTCCAATACTCTTTCATTGAAAAATACCTATCCACACAGATTTTTAGCGGTCATACGACGTCTTTATCACATGTAAGTACTTGCGACTTACACTTACCATTGGTTGAAGTGTACATATGGGTGCGCACGTAATGTCCGTCAATGAAAATCGTAACGCAAGTCTCAGTCTAGTGTTAATAAACGAACAACATTAAAATTGTAGTCTGTATAGCGGGCGGCAAAGAGGTGATACGCCAACTTCCTAATGACAAGGACGACGTTTTAATGCATTATATCCTGATTTTAATAAAAGTTGAACAAAAAATACGTTCGTGTACTAACCATTTGGAACAATTCATCGTTGGACTAACGTACCATGTTGGATTGCTGGCTAACGTACATACGTCTACGTACCACTGTACAATGTACATTACAGCAACTAGTGTAATAATTTGCTAGTTATTGTACATATTTTTGTGCGCAGGCAAAATAACCCTATGCTATTCATTGTACAATTAAAGCAGAAAGTTTCGTTTCGCGGTTTGCGTTGCTGAAGCTGGACCGCCCCCCCCCCCCCGCTCAAGAAACCGAGTTAGCGAGATCTGAATTTCATGAGAAATATTTTTGTTAACTTTTGAAATTCCAAAAAATTGACTATAGAGGATTCCATAATTGATTCGAGGAGTCGAAAAATTTAAGTTTTTTATCTCATGCCACATTCCGATCGTAGCTTGAATTTTGATTTTGATAAAGCCAAAATTCGAATTTGATTTTTGGATAGAAATGGTTTCAGGTTTAGCATCCAACTATGTAAATTTTCTTCAAAAATTTTAAAATCAAGATAGGTAGGAAATAAATTGATCTCATCACAAGCATTGAAAACCGCAACAAATCTACTCGTATAGGTACGTCAACAACATAATTAACGCTTCTCGTGGTCGGCTAACTGATGTTGATTTTAGCATAATTTCTATAGTTCCCACGATTCTACTTTGGTATTCTAGAATGGTCTGTTCGTGGTTTCGATCGCGGTTTGCATATTGTACGAATGTGTTGAGATTTCGTATACACGCGAACGAACTTGAAACCGACAAGTGTTTTCCACTTGCCGTCAGTCACGTACCTACTACCTAAAACGTGGTACCTACCTACCTAGAGAGGTTTTACGAAGTTGCAGTTCGTTTTTTCAAGTGATATTTTCCTAGTTTTTTAATCAATGATGTGCCTAATCTCGATTCGCGATGTTCTTACCGAAATTTTGAACAACCTACGTGTAGATTCTGTGCACATGTAAGTTGTTGTTATTGTTTTTTTTTTTAGAATGAAATTGCGAGCTTTTTTTTCTAGACATCGTGTCTGAATCGAAGAGATGAAACTTAATGGGACTGAGTAGAAAGGTTATTGTTCCAGGAGCATCGTCGATTAGTGATAACGTTACATCATCGGCATTGTTTTTTTGCTCCTCCTGTCTGAATCATCATATTGTAACGTCATGCGGTGGTAACATTTAACACGGCGCCGTCATTGTCTCGAAAATAACGAGCGCTAATTGAATTTCGCGTTTGTCGAATAGCTCGTGAGGCGTGATGAACCAGAGGGGGTATGATTTTGTCGAAGTATTCGTAATCGCAATTACCATTACCAATTCGGTTTTCTAGTATGAAGTATAAAATAATGTACAATGATTGTGACACAGCTTCAGCAGACGTTCGAGTGTTTGAGAGGCGATTCCAGGTTTTGTTTTTTGCGAACGTTTCAGAAAAAAAATCTGTTTTTTTTTGTCAAACTTCCCAAAAAGTTTTATTTTTTTCCAGAATTAAGTACAAAAAATCCTACTTTTCAAATCAAAATTGCCAAAAATCCCAAAAATTGCAAAAAAAAACTCTTTCTATTAATATAATTACCAAAAAATTTTACTTTTTTCCAAATTTGTCAAAAAGGGCATTTTTTTTTGTAAAAGCTATTAAAAAAATACATATTTCTTGTCAAAATCTCCAAAAAACCTGTTTTTTAATCAAAATTGCGAGAAACGAAAAAGTCTATTTTTTTCCAAAATCTCAATAAGACTTGTTTTTTTTTCTCATAATTTGCCTAAAAGTACACTCCGTTTGCCAAAATTGCAAAAAAATTGCACTGAACTGGGAGGACTCATTTTTTATTACTGTAAAATTGTCCAAAAGTTTTGTTTGTACTCTTGTAAAAAATTTTTACATTTGAAAACCAAGCTTTTGGGGAAAATTCACTCAAGAGGGTTATTTTTCAAATACATGTATTGATTCAGGAAATCAGATTCGAAAATTTAGTAGGTATTCAGGAAAAAAGGTTCGGGGAAATAATCATTTAGAGTGATGGCAGTTGAGGATAATTTATTTGTAGGATTGTCCCTGAATTTTGTGACCCCATTTCATCGGGAACAATTTTCCAAAACCTGTTGGCAGAACCAATCCAAATTCATATTTTTTTTCGACGGTCAATTTTTGAAAAAAAAAAAGGTTTTTTGATTCAAACAGACGTACAGGGTGCCCAGAAATATTGAGCACCCCTAAAAAAGTTTTCTACCAAAATACTTTGGTTGGTCACAGTGAATGATAATAATGATAGCACATGATTGGTTGTTGGAATGGAGAGATAACATTCCACCAATCATATGCATCTATTTCACGTTACCAACCTATATTTTTAATGAAAAACTTTCTTTGGGGTGCTCGATATTTCTGGGCACCCTGTACCTAAATAGATTTCGAAAAATTGTTCCTATAAGTATTAAAATTTATCGATTAGGTACCTACCACACTTTTTATGATTATTTTGATGAAATTACCCAAATTTACTCTTTTTACTTGTATTTTTCCAGCTTCGAAAATTCGACCAAGATGATCGCGAAAAAACTATTTATCGGGATATTTCAACCTGCTTGAGTCCGAATTGAGGGTCAATTTTTTGTAAAAAGAATTTTCAATGTTGGAAAATTTCTAAAGGAGATGAAAGAACCTGTTACAATCTCACAGTACTCAAATGTGTTATAAAACACTTTTCTTTTTTGTAAATGCCCCAATTTTGAGGACCCCTGGTTTGGGCTCCTGCACGGCTTAAGAGCTCAAAATTTCTCTGAGTAGTCTCCCATTCACAGTAAACTTCCTTACCAATTTTTGACCAAATGCAGGATATTTTTTTTCGCGATTTTGGGACAATGTCACAAAATTGAGGCCACTAGAATCAAAAGTCTACTTCTCCATTTTCGAACATTTTGAGAAAAACGCAAAAAACCACCCTGGCATTCATCGTAACATAAAATACCGAGGTAATACGTCGAATATTTTTGTACCAACATGACAATAGTGACCCACATGTTTGTTTTACCCTAAGCGTTGCCGTAAGAGTTCCTAAGCCGGCTCAAGTTTGGAGAAGTAAAGTTTTGACTCCAACCTTACACTTTGTACATCTTTGTAGGGTACTTCATCAAAAAAATCTCTAGTAATATGGTGCTAAAAGTTGAAGAAAGCTTGGAAAGTTTGAGAAATTAAAATAATATTGCATTTTTAGACCATTTATTTGGAAATTGAAATAATTTTCCTTTTTTTTCAAAGAAAAAAAATAATTTTTATTAATAAAAATGAATGGTGTTTTTTGGGGGAAGGGTCCTCACTTGATTAATTTATTCAATTTCAAACCTAATCAAAGCATAACACTAGTCCTTCATTCGATTTCCGCCAGGTTCGTTTCAAAACTTGACTTCTCCATTAAAAAAGTACACTTTTGATTCTAACCTCTAACTTTACATGCTGTTTTACCATACTTCCTGGCACAAAATTCAAATTTTGGCATTTTCATCGGATGCGGCACATGTTGTAGTATACCAAACCATGCTTAACTCATTTTCGAAAAAAAGTGAAGAAGTAGACTTTTGATTCTAGTGGCCTCTATTGTGTCCATACTTTCTTTCCTCCGAATGGCCATTTTTTCGAATAAGTTTTTTCGGGACTTTTCCCCCTGACTAATGAATATTAATCCGAGTTGGTAAAACTTGCTACAATTTTATTTGATGTTGGTATTTTAAAAGAATTTCATCCAAGACTTAAATTCAGAAATCCGCTTGAGGCTCCATGGGTGGTTAAAACTCGCTTTCATTGAGTTTGTGAGGTCGAAAATCAACATCTCTTGCTTTCCATCCCGACTGAATCAAATTTTAAAAGCCAAATTGGAATTTTAAAATTTTCCAATAAAATTCATGTTGAACACTTTTTTGCACTTATTCTCTCAAAAATGGAAAGGAATTTTTAAAAAGTTAATTAATGTTCTCTAAATTAATTTTTTTCCACAATTTTTTGAAATGCATTCTGAATTTAAAAAACTTGGTGAACGATTGTTTTGGGCTGCCAGAAGTTGAAGGGCCCGGGCAGGGGCATATTGACGATGTTTTTGGAGCTTGGGAAAATGTACTTTCACTGGGCCCTTTCGTCACTGTAAATTTGTTAGTGATTTTTGAAATGTGACGGGAGGAGCTCCCCCGCTTCTCATTTACCATAAAATTTTAAAAATTGGAAACGTTGCCAATTTTCGGCATTTTTGTGTGAAATAATTCAGTTTTGAAAAAAAGTGTTTGAAATAAGTGCCTATGTAGATACTACCAAATTTTATGCAATTGTAAAAAAATGACAAGTTTTTTGAACTTCTTTCTATTTCTACATCAGTGACCCAGCAACTCTTTTTTATGCATACGGGATCAGGCCATTATTATTTATTAAAATGTTGAACTTCAATGAATTTCTTAAATTACATAGATAAATAATCATCACCTTTTGAGGAAAATTTCAAAACGTGAGCTGATGAAAAATTTATTAATAGATATGAAGCCCTGCAATCCTTAACCTGGGACGTAATACTCTCTTGCTTACAAGAATTCCCGCGAATTTGAACCCTTATAATGCAGTTTTACTCTACTTAGGGGTCATAAAAATTCCTTTTTCTAATTTTCAAAAAATATGTCGATTTTTCTGCCATTTCTTGAGAGTATTTCTGTAGATAGATAAGTATAATTTCACCAATACAAATATTGAAATGATGAGAAAAAATGCTACCTTCATGTGGGTTTGAGGGTCTAAACTTGGAAACCCAGATGAAAAATCTCCCTATCCCCTTGCATGTTGATGTACTTACCTCATGTACCTGTTCGCTGCTGGGGTAGGGAGGGTGACAGTTTTCATTCTGTCTTGAAGACGCAGAAATAATAAATCCTCTCCTGGTGATTTTTAAGAATGATTTTATTTTGAATTTGATAGGTACCAGAGGTACCTATCTTTTTATTTTTTTTTAGCATTTACGCGTAAATAGTACCCACGTATACTAATCCTTCAATGTTATACTTTTGTTACAGGAATACAGCTCAATCAACGAGAACCAGCAAAAATGGATCTCATTCATAACGATGTCCAATCTTGAGGAGGACAATTTTCACACATCCAACTCGATCATCTCTCGCTGACACTAGCGTAAACCACTACATCGGTGTAGAAGCGAGTAAACCAGACGACAGCGGAGTAAATGATCATGTGGTCGAGAATAGGTCTATTTTCTTTACTATGCGTCGCACTGTGCGTGCACGCCAACAGCGAATTAGCAGAACAACTAGACTGTCCGGAAGACTGCGATTGCCATTACTTCAGAATAAACTGGGTAACAGACTGCTCCGAAAGTAACCTGACCAGCGTACCTCTGGAAGGATTGGACAACAACGTTTACATACTGAACATGAACGGCAACCATCTCAAAGAATTGGGCCCGTTTCCCGAAGATATCAAAGTTCGAACTTTACAACTGGCTGATAACCTGTTGACGCACATTAAAAACGATTCGTTCAGCAATCTGCAGTACTTAGTCGATATAGATCTATCCGGCAATAATATTTCTACCATAGATTCGCACGCATTTGCGTAAGTACATACCTACCTACTGTATTCGAGAAAATTATTTTTTGTTTAAGTAGGTATTAGTTGACTCGAGGAGCGTGGGGTACAGTTTCGCCTTCGCCTTCGTTTTCGTCGTCGAATCTTTAATTAGCAGAAAGAAAATTCACGTTCAAGACCGTGGTCGTATCTTCATTGAAATACCTACTAACCATTTGCGTTTCAACTTCGTCTCTCAAAAATTATCTTCTTTCGGGTTTTGTAGCGTAAAAAGCTCGTCAGCTGCCGAGCAATACGATGTACCTATATCTAGACGTACATGTATTAGGCAGCGCAGCGTACTTAGTCTAATCGAAATAGTGTACGTACAACGTTGAAATACACAAAACATGCCATTGAGGCTTCATACAGGTGAATGAGCAAGGTCAATTGGTCTTAGTAAAAGAATAATAAGAGCGGTCGTTTTAATTGCGATAAAATTACGTGGGCATCGTTTAAATTATCGTTGTTTCGCGGTCTCACCAAACGATATTTCGCTATCTTCGCGTTCTCTCTTCTCTCCGCCACCTCCTTCTCTGCAGGCGAAGAAAAAAGAACGCACGTACTTGATCGCAGATTCCCAATGTCTAACGCTGCGATGCGATGCGATGCAAAAAATAGCCACTTGTACGTATATTCGAGGATTATGTTGCTGTAAATACATACTTGATACGAAATATTGAAACAACGCGGAAATTCGAATCGGAAATCACGTTTTGATGAGGTGCTCGAATACCTTAATTTGATAATTTTACATCATGTTGAAAATAGTATAGAGGAAAGAATGTTAGATCTGCACAATGAGGAGGAGAGTGTCACCCTCTTGGAAAATTTTCTGGTTATAAACATGAGGTTCGTGAGTCCTTTTTCAGAAAACCCAAGGAAAACCCACAGTTTTGAGTTATAAAACCTGATCTTCACCCTCCCCCCTCGTAGTTATTTCAACAGACCACCCTATACCTTTGGAAACGCTCGTAGGTAGGTCTAGGTACCAATACAGAAAATAGTAAATGACGCTCGTGAAATTTGTTCTTGGTATCAATTTAAAAAGAAAATACGTTGAAGGGTATGACAAACCATCGAGTGTATCATCGAGATTATTGTTATAGGTTGAATAACGAGGACATTACGAAATTGAAGGGCGAAAGAATGAACTGCGTAACAAAATCATGAAATGTAGAGAAGAGAAGATATCAAAAGAAGGAAAATATAGGCTTGTACATATAAAAATTACGAATGTCAGAATGTGATGATTTTCATTGAAAATTAAATAGGTTTTGGACTACTGTAAGGACATAATATCGTATACATGAAAAATAGGTGCACTTTTTCAGCCGATTTGGGCTGATTTAGTTCAATTTGAGCTAAAATCCGCCGTTAAAGACTCCAAATTTTAGTAGACTCGAAACTGACAAGTTTTAAGCACCTTTTAATCCAACCCTGGCAAAGGTCAATACGTCCATTTGTGAAGGAAAGGAAGGAAGCATTCATATTTCAACCGGCAGAGGAATTTTGACTCATAGGTAATCAAAAAAGAATTGAATGATTTTTCTAAAAATATATGATACTACCGTGCAAAATTTCAGGCGCTGAATTTCATTTTTCAAATTTTGATGAATTTTTGAACATTCAGATTTCGACCAAAATATGTATATTGTAGATATATCAAAATTTAATTTAGGTAATACCATTTTATAACAATTTTGAAGCTTAAACCAATTTTTGGTTTAAAAAAAAAAACGGTTTCTAAATAATTTCTTCGCAGATCGGGTTTTGAATAATTTAAGAACTGAACTAATGAAATTCTGTACTAAGACAGACTCAAAATGTCAAAAATGACTATTTAGATTTTAAAGTGTATTTATGTCTATCAAATTTCATTCTCTTCAGGTCATTTAAGGGAGGCTAAAGTTGAAAGAGGCTTAAAAATCAATTTTTTCGTTGCTGGAAAAAGACACAGAGAAGTTATACCCCCAAAAAGCTCATCTGGTGCTGTATACTCCTATTTTTAAGGCTAGCGTGACAAGTTCTTAAAGGTCAAAAAACCTGCATTACACTCCCCTCCCTCATATTACCAAACCCTTCTAAAACACTGGGTTTTCTATACTTACATCTTTTGATTTCTGTTCGATTGATGATTCCTACTTCGACTTCTTATTTCCCCACCCCACCCTCTGCACGTCTCTTGAAAATTTGGACACGAGGTATGTGAATTTTTGCTCAAACCAAATGTTGTGATCACACATCGAAATTTATTTTCGTTTTGCGTTTTGCCGTATATTTGTAGGTATTTATTTATACCTACCTAATAATGATAAACTCAAGTTTGACCTCGACTCTTCATGAATGAATCACCTATTGTGCTACAGGTTGACCAGTGTTGCCTAGTGGAGCATTCGTTAAGAGATCAGTAAATTGTGTACCTCGTATGGCTTAAGTGAAAAATTATGGGAAATGGTAATGATTGATGCATTTAAAACTACTGCCATTACTATTGGGGGTTGAAGCTATTATTGGGGACGACGTTGCCGCAACCATGACTGACAAAATCAACTGGAAAAAGTTTCTCTTAACGATTGAAAAACACTTGCAGAAGTTTATATTTTGATTTCAGTTCAAGTTGTCGGTTTTCCAACTCTGAAGGGTTCAGCAAATTCGGAAGTTCTGAAAACAGTTCAAATTTTGTTCAGCGAGTGATAAAAAACCGAAAATATTTCAAACTTTGATCGAAAGTTGGAAAAAATCTGAAATTTTTACAAATTATCTGAATTCAACAAATTTCCATTCCTCGAGAAATGTGTCTTCCAATTTGGGGGGGAGGGGTGAGGCGGAAACATTCTCAAATAAAAGTTCAAGAAACGCCGAATAGACATAGATATAATTTTCAATTTTTGAGAATGGCGTTTTTTTACAAAAATTTGAATTTTCCTATTGATTTTGGTTATGCTTTTGGAGTTTTCGAGTTGATTTTTTTCTATTGAAAGTTAGTAAAGCAAATTAATTCTTGATGTACCTAAATACTCGTTGACTTTTATGGTTTCAACATTTTCAATTCTACCAGTAGTTTTTTGAAAATTTCAAAAGTCTCGAAATTTGAGTAAATTGGCCCGAGCAAAATATGAGTGAAAGCTTTCGAATATTTATAAATTCTCAAGATGCACAATACCTAAAACAAATCATTATTTTTGATGTAGAAAGTCTATTTTATAAAACCTGTCGAGCTGCCTTATTCGGTGTCTTCGCTATTTCCTACACCTAGGTAGTAATTTTGTGTTGATTAGTTGACAAAATTGAATTTTTGAACTGAAGACTTCTTTCGAATATCCCTGAAGAAAATTCGAAAATAATGTCGATTTTAAAAAAAAATAATGATTTCAATTTTTAACGATCTAGGTAGGTATAGGATAGGTATACTTACCTACATACTTTTTTAATAAAAAATTTCTTACATTCTTAGTCATAGATTTTGTTTCAAAGGTATCGAAAAGCAAAGTAGAGAGAAGAGATTTTTATATTTTTGAATACCTACCTATCTTCAAACTTTTTATTTTTTGAAAAAAAGTTTGTTTGATTTTCCCTTGCCCTCTCTTCTGAAATCATCGTTAGCCTTTATTTCGAAATTTTTTCAATTCATGGTGACCTGATGACGTGCCTTTTTTTGAAATTGAAATATCAAAAATGAATTTTATTTCGGGTTTATTGTTGCGACGTTGCCAATACTTCACTCTAAATCCAGAATAATTCGTATACGAGTAGGTAAGTCGTTGCTTGATATGATAATAGTTCAGAATCATCAATCACTATTCTATTATGAGGGGGGGGGGATGGAGGTGGAAAATCACATTATTTGAAGTTGAATCATTATCATCTCTACATTTGGCAACACCGTGCACCTTTTAGTTGGCCAAAAATCAACGTTGCCAGCATTTCTGAACTTGGACGGTAACTGCTGCAAATTTTTCCTTCTCTCCCTCTAGTAGCCGGGCCAGGGCCGAAGGATGCCGAAGGAGGGGGGGGGGTTGTTTACCTGCAAATTGTTTTACACTGGTCAAAATCGCTCCTATAGAAAAATATTTTTCTGATCAGACTATAGATTTTTGTATTTTAATAGAAATTCTCGTTCAAGTTTCCCTCAAGTAGGTACTCTCTTCTCCATTTTTTCCCTCGAATTTAATCCTTCATTCGAGTATTTGAGGCTGCTCCAGCATTTTTCAGTTTCCAATTTTCCATAATACGTACAGATATGTATTTCACTCTTTGCTTCGCTCAAGCGAATTTCCTCGACCATTTAGTTTCGTATGAAGAAATAAGTTTAGCCATCTGTTTTTTAACTCATCAAAATAATGATATCTGTAGTCACGCCTACTTATTGCTTATTACTTATCTAATCATTTTCTAATAAATTGAACAAATTTTCCAAATTTTCGTCTTCCTTTTCTCTTCCACTCTTGATCAAATTCATTCTGTCTCAGTCTTTCAATAGGTACCTAGCTTTTGCATTGTCTTCTGTTTTATGTTCTCTATAATGAATCGCTACACAAATTACCTATCTATGTACTTACTGTTTACGGTTGTCGTTATGAATCATTAATAGATATCAAGTGAAAGTTGCACTGTGCATTTAAAATGCATATTTTATTGACGTTAATAATAACTTCCTGCGCTTCCTGGCACATTGTCTCCTCATCACGTCTTCTGCATGGCTTTGGCTTTCTCGTTAGTACGAGTATATGGTCATATCAGACATGCGTTAAAATTCGAACAATCCGTTGAATTTTTTTCGATCCAGCGACCATTTGTTGCACACGTATTTGGTTGTACAAACATACAAAAATATATGTACGTATAATGATTCGAGTCGAATTCACGCTTTCAATACTGTAATTAACCCTGACATATATAAATAATATATGTGCGGCGATGTGCGTATTTATGTAAACAATGTACACTGTATGTACATTTTTCCAATGCATTATTACAGTGCATTCGAACCTTATAATCCGCATCTGTATATAAGTATGGTATACGAAATATAAGCAAATTGTAGAAAAATTGTATTTAACGAAGAAGAAAAAAAAGGAAACACGAACACGGTCATTTGTTTCAACTTGTCATTAAAAACAAATTTTTTTTTTCAATATGCAATTATTTTGAAAAAAAATTTTACTCGTACGTTTGGGGAGAAAGAAATTGGTGTAGGTACCTATATGAATGCAACACAGAATATAGTCAAAGCAGTGGATTGGAAACCCGAAGGCCACCTTACCTACCTGCTGACTAATTATTTTTGGTAGTATTTTGTTACGACGAGTATACGAATAGGTACGCGTCAAATTTAAGCTGCCACCGCCGGTCGTCTAAATTTTACGCGAGAATTTTGTACATCAGAGATAAAAATATTAATGAGTCAGGTTTATTAAGAGGAATTTTTTCAACCTTGATGGGAACGACGGTGTGTAATTGGACGATTGGCGAAGATTCAACGGTCATTTCAGCTGTGTGAAAAATGATAAAAGATATAGTGGCGAGTTTGTCATAACCCTGTATGCGAATTTTCTACTATTGAATTACGTCGAGTAGTAGTTGGCTAGGTATAGGTAGAGGTACCTACGTGGACAAGAGACGAAGACGATTTGAAACGCTGTGCTGGTCATGGTTAATGGGTGAATTTAATTCGTTATTCATTACGGCCGCGTCATTATAAAGGTGAATTTTCATTTTTGCGCCGGCCGATTAATTACCTACTGGTTGATTACGCGATTAATCGAATCAGCGGTTAATTATTCGCGATAAACATCTGGAATTATTTAATTTCGGCGATAAATTAGCTAATCGAAGGCGTTAGGTTTTACTCGTTGTTTATTAAATAGGCATTTGTATTAGTGGACTCGTTCTAACCTATATAAACGATTAATCTGTTTACAGGAATAATCCAGGCTTAATAACGGTGGAACTGCAGCAAAATCCGTTGGACCTCGTAGACGGGCCTTTTCTCATATCGAAATCTGTCCTATATTTATACTTAAGCGATTGCAACCTGTCGAAACTGTCTTCTTCGTTTTTCGCCAACACTACCGCTCTGAATACTCTGGATTTATCTGGTAATCCTCTGAGGATCGTCGAAGCCGGTATATTCGATCCTTTAGCCAGTTTGGAAACGTTGAAACTGAACAGATGTAATCTAACGCATATAGCCGGAGTAGCTTTCAACAGCCTAGTACATCTCAAGGTACTCGAACTGTCTGGAAATAATCTGAAGAATCAAGTAGATTGGGCTTTGGTGCTAAGTAACCTGGCACGATTAGAATTACTGGATTTGAGACGATCTGGTATATCAAACTTACCGGAAAATACTTTCATTAAGAATCAATGGTTGAGGACTCTGATTCTGGCTGAGAATGAATTAGCTGGTCTGGACGTTGCGACCACTTTAGGTCATAATTTAATACATTTGGATTCGTTGGATCTGTCTTATTGTCATCTAAGAGAACCGTTATCGGAAACGCCATTTTTGAACGCTACGAAGCTACGAACTCTTATTCTATCCGGTAATCATTTATCGTCAGTTGTGCTGTCCGAAGCTCTGGCGCCGTTGACTCGTCTGCAAACGTTGTCTTTACGAGATTGCGGTCTTACCAGACTACCAGCCAACACATTCCATCGATTTGGATCGTTGCAGAAGCTCGACATATCGTATAATCCTTTAAGCAACGCGTTCACCGGTTTATTATCTCCGCTAGAAAGCCTCGAGCATTTAGATATGGGTTACAGTAATCTGAAAACTATTTCTAGAGACACGTTTTTAAAAATGGGTTCACTAAAAACCTTGATACTTTCGGGCAACAAGCTGGAAAGTTTGGAGTACGGTCTATTCCAAAACCTAACGCACTTGGAAACGTTGGAATTAAATTATTGCGGTCTGAGTAGACTTAACGAGGCTGTATTCTACGATAATTATACGTATCCGGATTTGGAAGAGTTGAGACTGGCCGGAAATCCATTAAAAGTCTTTCCCGACGAGCCACTCATACCGAAACAACTGTCTAGACTCAAGACGCTAGATTTACGTAACTGTGATTTGTCTCATATACCTCCGGTAGCTTTTAATTCGTCCCAAAACATCACCAAGCTTCTACTCGCTGATAACAAATTGGGCAGCGTAGGCGACCACAACCCGTTAACTTTCTTGCAGCCTTTGAAACACCTATCTCTGCTGGATCTGAGTAATAACAACTTCTCCTCCATAACTCCCGGCGTGTTCGGCAATAATCCGGAAATCTCGGCTTTGAAACTAGTCGGCAATCCGTGGAAATGCGACTGCAGTATTGTAGAAATGTGGCAATGGGCGTTGGCCGAAAGGGGAGACATTGGTGTTCTGATAGGATCAACTACCGCAGCTGCAGATACCATTAGTGGGTCCAAGAAGAAGAAAGCTTTATTGTGTTACTTAGATACGAAGAGTACACCCATAAAGGAAGGTAAACTACGCAGACCTGGTAGAGAACTTCTCAACAATGTCAATCGTACTTGGGCCAGATACGTAAGGGAGGCTGATTGCCAATGGAATCATCCTCTGAAACCAGCTCGTATACTCAATAGACGTACCAGAGCTGCTGTTTACGAGCCTTTGCAAGAACCGGCTAAGTCGTCGCCTCTTTCACTAATGTTATTATTGACCGGATTCATTATGGTTGTGATTAGCGTTTTTGCTGTTTCGTATTCGGCATCGCGAAAAATCCTATCGTTAAAAAAAAGATCTATCAAAAATACTAAATCTATCGAATCGAACGATCCGGTAACCTCGGATATTGTAATTAACATAAATTCATCATGATTCACGATACTGTAATTTCATTTTTTTTTCTATTTTAGAACTAGTCTCCTATTTTTTTTTTTTTTTTTTCATTTTATTTATTTGCACTTTTGAAGCGTTGTTTTCATGTATAGGTATAGCGAGCTATTGAATAGGTATTACGTGTGCGAGATTTAGGTTTATTTACACGTAATATTTTTTAACTTGGTACTCATCTTGACGTAAACATATTTATTTGCGAGTCGAATCGTAAAGGAAATCCATCTCGTTTCATTATAGGCTAGATCGGATGTATTTGAAGTCAATATTTATCTAAATCGGAAATAATAAACTTTCGATTTTCGTCATTGACACCTATATAAAGGTGCTTGTGAAACACGATGAAGTACCTACCTATCTTTTTTACAGCAAACAAAAAGATCCTACACCGTGATAATTAGGTAATCACGCTTTAGAATTTTTTTTCTAGCGAAAAATTACTAACGCGCGTAATTGAACGAACAAATATTCTCATTAACGTTAAGACTGATATGTAAATAATAAGGATATTTCAATTTCTAAAATGACGCATTTATATTTACCTACTCGCGAATTTTAATCGAATATTCATCACGAATGACAATGAGCACCAAGTTGGGAAAATAGGTATATACAAAGCGATATGTCATAATGTTTATAGGAGTAAATTAATAATACGAATTGGTTTATTTTTTTTTCAAACAAAACAAATTTGTATACCGTCGTGATTTTTTACTATGTTGTTTACTTTATAAGATTATCTCCAGTACTGATTTATTGTTCACGTAATTTGTATTCTACTTAATTTTATATTTATTATTGTGTACATTCCTTATTATTATGGTAACGTTTTGGTTATAAATATTTTGTCGTGTTTTCCCTATATATTTTATTTTTCTTCTTTTCATCGTTTTAATTTTCACTCGTATTTCAAAATGATACTGTAATTATTTTTTAATTCGATATTCATTTCATATTAGTGAACTATTCGTAATGAATACCTATTTATAATAAAATTTTACATGAATCGAGTTCTTCTGTGAATATTTTATAATTCTTGAAATTCGCTCGAATGAAAATGGGAGATGGGATGAACAAATTTTGCCTACGATGCATGGATGCAATCAAGATGGAAACGAAATGGAAGTAGGAATTAGGCTATAGTTATTCTCATTTTGAAATCATCTAATTATATTGAATTTACATGAAATTAATCAAAATTGTATGAATGGTTGAAGAATCACAATCAAAGAGACCAACCCATTTAAATAATTTTGATCACTAAACTTTTGTTTATTCAAAATTATTATTTTGATCAGAACAATCATATCTATGATAACAAACTTCAAATTATTAAAAACTAAAAAACGACATTGAAAAAAAAAAACAATAAAAAAACAAAATATATAATATCTTCTTAAATTTTGCATTTATTTATTTATTTTTTTTGTAAAAAAAAGTAACAAAACTGATTTGTTTATGATTTGTAGGTTTTTACTTACTGTTTTAAGCTGCAGTTTTATTTTTTATATTCTTCTTTAAAAGTATTGTATGAAAACAGTTCAATGAAATGAATACTTGGTGCAAGCTTTGTGTTAGTTATTCGAGGAATGAGAAAATTCAGTTTCCATTTTCGAATCCAGTTCTACGAACGAAGAATGATGATGTAGGTACCATACCTACTTAGTATCGTAATGATGGGAATTTGCTCATTATTATTATAATTATTATTACTACTACTACAGGTATCTATTTTTCACCCAGCTATTCATTATTATTAGTATCACATCACACTACATCACGCTGATATGGTGGAAATTTACGAGGGGTTTTAACTTTTAAAGCCAAGAAAAATGGAAAAATTCGTGCAATAGTAGTGTTGACTGTGCGCAATATCGAACGTACTCGTAAGTAATACATTTTCCTTCTGTATAATATTATTTGGTACAAACTGCACAGTAGAGTGCATTGAATCATTTAATAAAACGTACCTATAAATATTTTCACGGTAATTAAAAACAGACACGGTAATTTTATCCGAGTAACGATAACAGACGCCGTTAAAATGTAATTCCAACATCAATGTCGTTCTCTCGTTAAACCTACTTTCGAAGCAGCTTTTACGCACAGATTTTCGCAAATGGCTATAAATATTGACAATTGCAACATCTGCGTTTAAAACGCATTTCCTTTACAATGCGATAAGAAAACTAACCGATAAACGGCTTTAAAAAAAGTGAAAGTGATAAATTAAGTTGTTTGTGCTGTCGCAAAGGAAACACATACGCCATTCGAATTAACGCAATTGAATATGTTAGGTTAAGCTTTTGCGAAGTTTCATTTCATATAACGCAACCGGATGTTTCAATTAAAATTGAAGAATCACAGCCATAATGCATTGGTTACCGGACGTGTCTATCATAGTTAGGGTCAATGACAGATTTTTTTGCTTTTTTAGCCTAATCTTATATAATTTTGAAAGTGGAAGGGTTCGCCATGTTGGGCCACGTCTGATAAGGATGTGGCATAAATTGTTATTTCCTTTGAGGAACAGATAAACGTTTTAATTTTTCAATTGAAAGGAAACCGACGATTTATCCGCAGCGAATAAGAAAAATAATGGGAAAGCCTCGTCGCCTGTTATGGTGCTGGGATCGTTCGACTTTTTTTTTTTTTTCATTAGATATTATTAGGTATGTATCTATTATTATTTAAATGACATATTTTTATATGTGCAATAGGCTTACTTATTTTAATGATTATTTAGTATACCTACACATGAATTTTATCAAGTGAGAAATTCGAAAATAGAATTAATTTTTTTAGAGGAAATTTGATTGACGAGCCTCCGCTTTTTATTAAACATTTGGTCGTTTTTTTTTTTTACATTAATAACGTAAAATATGTGTCACATGAGCTGCTAAATTTAAATTAATTTGAACCATTTTTCATATTATTATCGCCATTTGTCAAAAAGTCAAAATTGATTCATCACCAAATAAGAACTACGAATTACGATTCATTCTGTTCCATCACCAGGAATTTATCTGAAAAACAAATCATTTGATACCGTTTATATAATTTGTTTATTCTCATAACATAATTTAAAATTCAAAATCGTTTCGCAGACATTTGTTAGCGAACAAAAACAAAACGTTATAGTAATAGGTACCTAACTCTTGACCTTTTAATCACTATTGCAGTGTTTTTTCCTGCTTAAACTCAACGGGATGGATGCTTTTTACTAGTGAGAAAGATAATGCATCAATTTAAACCGAACAAACATGCGAATTATTCAAGTGCATCGAACTTAACAATGACCTGGAACAATTGAATCAGAAATTACCTCGATATACGTTAATCCAAGTAAGTAAATATGTACACCCATCCCATCAGCGTTTTTGTACGTTGGTCGTTTAATCGAAATAAATGTACCTGCGTCAAAATACGTACATAATACGAATAGAAACGATAAAAATTATCTTATTTTAATCACAGTTTTCTTTAGGACAATGAGGATAAACCCTTCCATCTGGTTCCTGTTCAGATTGATCTTCATTCGATGAGTTTTGTGTAGAATTCGTTGGATTTTGTTGTTCGTTTGAATTTTGGGTATCATCGAGTTGTTCAACCCTTTGAAAAAATTCCGGCTCCGGTTCGTTTTCGATATTCGATCGATTCGAATGATCTGATGAATCGTCACGTACGCTATCAGAATGATTATCCATGACAGAAGTTGGAGGCATAGATCTCATACTACGATGTTGAGATGTGTTTGGTCTTCCGGAAGTCTTATTAGCCTGTGTAGATGAAGATGCCGATTGAGATGCAACAGGAATCGACGATTGAGACGTATTCGCTGATCTACGAGTCGATTGTAGTATCTCTTCGATGATTGGAATAAGTCTACACATCGTTCGACCTTCAACCGAATGGAATTTCTGTCTGAAATTTTCGTCGATTAGACCTTCCTCGGCGTATTTAATTAGTTCTCTGGCCTTTTCCATGTTCTTTTCGCTTAAGCCCATTAGTCCGACGAGGTAATAAAGTTCGGCTTCGTCTACGATTCCGTATTCTCTGCGAGCAGAATTACATATAAGCTATATTTATCAATCTATTTTTAAATGAGTTAATGAAATATTGGAGTAGGTATTTATAGGTACTTCGTTACCTTCCTAGTACGTCCAGATATCTCGTTCGAAGATGAATGATACGTATCTCACGATGAACTGATTCATCTTCTGAATCGTAAGCGTAAAGAGGTAATTCTCGACCTGGTACGTGTTGTTGTCTGATATGCGAATGAACCGCTCGTCTGAAATGAATTTTTTTAGCTCACCATCTCAAAATATGAACATCGCTTCATCGAATTACAATTCTAGTTTACCTGATAGCGTCTATTTTCGTGCCACCCCTGAGAAATCCTCTGATTTCTTCTCGATACTTGTTGTATTGCGGCTCGCCGAACCAACGTTCGTATTTCTCGTCTATTTCCGCCTCTCGTCTCCTGTCTTCTTCGTTCAAAGGTTCGCATGGCCTGAAACATACCACGGTGTCGATTAAGTTGCCTATTTGAACGCCGCAAATATGTAAAAGAAGGCGTTCAGTTAGGCAATTTATTAAACATTATTCGAAAACAGTAATTATTGTTCGTGATTGGAAGGAGTTGATGTAATTGTTAATTTAACTCCGTAAATGCCTATTGTCGTACGAAGGAATTGCGCAATGAATTGAACAATATGAACTTTCATTCTTACCGAGTTCTGTAACCGCCGTATTTGCCAACTTTTGGAGGAATTGTCGCGGTGCTGAAACAGAAAAATGAAAGGAAAAATATGAAAAATATTCGAATTTTATTTCAATTAATTGTGGTGAATTTAAAATAGTTTTTAAACGTTTTTCAAAAAAAAAAAGATGTTACCAAAATGCACAATTCTAAAACACCGCATCACTAATTTCTACGCATTATTTTAAATTCATTCTACAATATTTATTTACCTAGCATTTGCTCCAGAAGGTCCAGCGACCTCATTTTGACAGGCAGATCGATCATTGGATGAGGCATGAGTACTATCTAGCGTCTCTTCCTGCACTTGTCGAGGTATTCTGGAGCCATTTGTTGGTTCGGATCGATTCGAGGTATCGTTTAAGCTTCCAAAATCATAATTAATATCAGATATAGTTCCATCCAGAGTAGATTTACTGGTGTCTAGAGTAGATACATTACCGACGGAAACAGGCTTCTGGCATTTTACGCAGTTTGCGTTTACTCCAGCACCCCCTGAGGATTCGTTTCGCTTATTGAGCTTCTCGATTTCTTCTAAATACCTGAAACGTACCCCCGTCTACTTGATTCGGAATCAAATACGAAAAAAAATTATGAAAAAAAAAAAAAAAAAAAAAAAAGACGCCAACTTATTCTATTAAAGAAAATAATACCTACCTACTATCGAGTTTATAGATTGAGGTAATACTTACGAGTAGAATTTTTCCTTGGCTACTGCTAATCCTCGATCGATTACTTCTCTGGCTGGTAGACTGTATTTGGTGGCTTGAGGAGCATTTTCGGCTTTCGACCACATTGCGAAAGGCTGAGCTGATGTAGCTAGGTACATTCGAATACCTACTCCCGGAGTCGGCTGCGTCGATATGAAAGCCATTTCATCGTTAGAGAGAGCTGCCGAAATTTCACCAGAGGTTGAATGCTGCGAGCTTTGGTTGTTTTGTACCGATTGACATTGAGCTACGACTTTTTCGATGAAATCCAACATCTTGGCTTCCTGCAGAAGAAATTTTAAAATTAATTCCCGAGTATAAGACGAGTATTCTAATTTCTATTCTTTTATACTTACTCCAACGTGTACTGGAAGAGGTGGAATTTGCGAAGTATTCGGATCTGTATCGAAAGGTGTGACCAGTCGTCCGTTTATAATCATGAAAGTTAAATATGTCAGATACTTCGTCAACGAATCGTAGTTCTTTAAATCCATTATTTTTTGACTCCATAATACTGCGTTTTCTCTATCTGCAAATTAAACGTACACGATTAAAATTGACTAGTTGGTTTTTACCATCGAGCCTATGTCTAATTCGAATAGGTATAGGTACTTACCATGATCGGACATTCGATTCAAAAATGGTGTTGTAATTGCTCGATAGAAACTGGAAACTTCGGTGACAACTTTATTAAATAACTCTTCGTCCATTTTTGATCAAATAATCATATCAGCGTTGCTAATGAAATTGTCACGTTTCAACTAGCGAAAGTGAGCAAATTTTGCCGACGTATATTTTACATTTGCCATGGAAATATTATACCTACCTATTTCTCGAGAGCGATGCGATATATATGTATTATGGTGAGAAATATAAAATCGGGGGAAAAATAAATAAGCGAGGAAAAAATAAAAATCGTATAATTCGTAACAAGGTAAAATAAATACACATTATACCTATATTTTTATTGTACGTAATTAAATTAGGAAAAAAGTAGGTATACATCGCACCGAGCTATTTTATATTCTTTTGAATCAGTTTTTATTCGCTCATTCGCAACAGAAAATTCCCCAATTACAAAAAACAAAACAAAATTAAAATTTTATCACAGCTAGAATTATTTTAAATTTATATTCAACCGGTTTCCATGAATTCTTCGATGTTGTAACTGTTTCTTCTGTGGGTATTTTTCTTCGTGTCTGAATCTGATTCGGTTTTATCAAAGGCCGGGTTAACTTCGCCGTTTGATTCGTCTTTCTGTTTCAAATGACCGTTTGATTTACGTTTGGATACATCGTGTATTTCTATTTGGCCATTGCTGCATCTTTTTTCGTTTCTTTTTTCTTCCTGCAGGTGTATTTTTTGTGTTGGTTAAATGGATAGGTATATATTTTTATTAATTTAATGGTAAATATCAATTTAAAATTGAATTTGTTTCTACCTCGAATACTTGTTCAACAAGAGAGCAGATCAAGCTGGATCAAGAGAACGTGCCCTGTCATCCTCATAACCAAAATTTGAGGTGTTGAATTTCATTTTTGAATAATTCAAATAACACTCTTTTTTGAGAGTCCTTTAAAATGAGTGTTTTTATTTTCAAATGAATTTCAGATGACAAATTTGAAATTCTGAAATCTGAACTGTATTGACGTGCTCGGGATTAAAATTTATGTGCAGAAAATTCCTTTAAAATCAGAATCACATTTTTGAAAAAAGATTTTTTTTAATTTAAAAAAAAAATAAAATTGATATTCGACCTCAAATTCCGGTGTTTGAAATTCTTTTATTTTATTTATTTATTTATTTTTAATTTATAAGGTACCTAACTACCAGGTAAAGCACTTTTTTTTTTTTTTAATAATGTGCAGAGTGCTTAGCAGTCTCGCTTATGTTGTTAATCTTGATTTTGTCCTGATTATTACTTGCGTGTCTTTCTTATTCTGATTTTGCTCTGATTCTTATCAAAATTTCCAAAAAGGTCAACTTTTTCCATTTTCAAATTTATTACTGAAATTTTGTCTGAACTCGAAAATCGATATTGTGCTACCAATAAATTAACCCTAATCGATATCGAGCCAACTTACTTCTTCAGGATCTGACGAGTGTTTACTAATATAAAATTTATTAAATAAGAAATATCCAACGCCAGTAGTCAGAGTAATAGCGGAAAATATCCTAAATGTGTTTCGACTGCCAAAATACTTGATGAGATAACCGCCGGAAAGACTACCTGATCCTTTACCTGAAATCAAATCGGAATTAATCCACAAAGTACTATCCACGATTTTTTTAAGAAAGTGAATATTGCGGACGTATAGGTGATCTTACCAACTCCAAAATACAACCCTCCGAGAATTCCTTGCACACTAGAATCAGTCTGTGTCGTTGACATTTTTGCAGCGTAGGTTACAGCTGCTGTATACGCTAAAGAGGAAGTAATCGATTCCATAGCTTCAAATATTAAACATTGCCACGGAGCTGTGATGATCGAGTATCCTGAACGAAGGCGCAATAAAGAATAAAAACATAAAATGTAAAATATGATACGCATATTGAATTGGACAGTGTTGCATTTTTTGTACATGTAGAATAAAAACAAATTGATTAAAAGTTTTTGTCAAAATTTGCATATGTGTAGAACAACGTTAAAAGTATCAAACTAGGTAGTTGACAAGGTCGTGAAATGATTTAGCGAGTTATGAAAGAGAACCACATAAAATCACCTGATGAAAAAGTAATTTAGGTAACAGTGGCGGGTGAAAGAGGGTATTACATATGAAATTAATTTATTTTACCTACGAGTCGTATCGCGTAGAAGATGAATCCGATAAAAAGAACGTTTGCGTGACCAATATGATCGATGATTGGACCAGACATTACGAGTAATGGGATACCAGCGATACCACCTATCGTGATCGTAATCCCCATCAGAGATCGAGTAGCTCCTAAATCTTGCAGAACCCAGAATAGGAAACTTTCAATGTATCCCCAAGCGGTACCTGTGAAATATTTTCCATAATTTATCAGCCGTATGAATAAAAACAGATATACTTTAGTACCTATGTGTATGTAGGTATATGGCTAATAATACGAGTAATTCAGGATTTTTTTACGCCGCGATGATCGATTTAATTATTGCATAAATTTTAAATAGAGGTAATTAGTTCGCAAATTTTTCATAAAGAGAGAAATAAAAAATACTTATAATTCGATTAGCTAATAATTATACGTAAACAAAATATCAACCTAGAATGAAACAAGTAAAAAACAACGCTATAATTTCGATTTTTTTCAGCACACGCACCACGTCGTTAATTACATTTTTGGCCGGAGCTTTGAACTCTAAATTAATTGTCATCATTAGAAGCGCACTGAGTAATTTCAACGTTCCGTAAAAATAAAACGCTGGCCTGAAAAAATTATTGAAAATCGGGTAAGTCTTCTTTGAAAAAAAGAAAGAAATGAAATGAATAAGTACGAGAGTATGGTAGGTAGGTAGGTAGGTACCTACCTAAAATCCGTGTATCCTTTGCCTTTACTGTAATAATCGATCAAGTATCCAGATAAAGGTGAACTAATCATTCCACCGATCGAAGCGTAAATATGTTGTAATCCGTAATCCGCATTGTGTTCTCGTAAAATGGCGATTACAGCTCCTGAAAAAAGTAAATACTGGGATCAGGTTCAGCAGAATTTGATATAATGTCGTAATTGTATGGTGCTTTTACTTAAATGTACTTAGATAATGTTTCCAATGATTCGAGTAATCTATTTTTTTTTTTTTTTTAAATATCTTAACTTAATCTGCAGTGATGTGAGAAAAAAAAGGTCGTGGATTTTGGCGAAAATTGGTGAGAAAGTTGAATTCAAGTACCTAGAAGATTACCCAGAAAAATGTTGAGTTCCTTAGTCAAGTAAATGACTGAGGTAAGAGTCCTCAAAGTTGACATTAAAAAAAACAAAAAAAACGAGAATTTTATAATTTTGTTTCTTATGCAGAATCCTGGTCTGCTTCCCCTCCCCCTTGAAAAAATTGAACCTCATTAACCCATTTACCTACATATTTGAAACTTGATTTTTTTAAATCAGGCAGGTGTGAAACTGGTGAAAATAATTTCTGAGACCCCATAGGAAGTTATGCGTGTTTAAATCCTTAAAGGTTATTTAAAAAAAACCTTTTTGAGATTGCAAAAAAAAAAATATTATTCAACAACGTGCCTAATAGAAAGTGAACAATTTAGTAACAACAATTTTTATGAATTTTAAAAGTTTTTGAGAAAGAATTTTTTTGACTTTTTTTCGCAAAAATAATTTTATTGTTTGATTTGAGAGTATTTTTTTTTTTTTTTGTAAGTAGGTCTAATTGTAAGATGAATATTAATAGTTCCTCCTACTTAAAAAAATTTCTCAACAGTAAAAATTCTAAAAAATTCTCGAATTGGAATTTTTGAAGAATTTTTCTCAGAGATCTTCGCCTCGGAAAATGAATTATGTTCAACATTGAGTTAGATGAAGGTGTGAGAGAAAGACAGACTGGATTGTTTTTCGCTCTGCTCGATCTGAAGCCTTCTCGAAACTATCAGATTACTCGAATCATACAACACGATGAAAACAACGAAGAATATATAGTCGCAAATAGAGAAGAAAAAGAGAAGCCTCGTTAAAAATTAAGGCTGAAAAATCGTGCGCATATGTTGCAATTATTATGAAAAATTACCCTCAAACATAGCAAACGCTGTACCACCAATCACTCCAATCATAAGCCTCACCGTCAAATACGTCCAGAAGGTGAATTGAACGTCGAATTCCTTGGTGTGGTATTTGTTTTTACACACGTATCGACGAGCTGTTTTCATTATACATCGAGGCTTACATTCGTTAAATTTGATCGTTTGTCGGTCTGCTATATTGGCGATCAACGATGTATTCCATTTCTGTCGCAACAAATACAAACACGTGTAAAATGATATACTTGTTCAAGTACATAGGTATATGTAGTACTAATTTCTCAATTACCTACTTAATTAATACCAGTATAATACAAATGAATGGCTCACCTGCTGATAACAATTGGTAATCACTTTATTAGGCCTAGTATTTGATGCTCCATCTATTGAGCTACCGTGCGAAAATCCGTCTATCTCGTCCGCATCATCTGAGCTAAATATAGGTGAAATATGGGTAAAGGTGAACTTCCTGTACGGGAAATTGCCTACGTCGTCTTTATCGAATTTTTTTATCGAGCAATTGAATACTTCTTCTAGATTCTTCTGAATATTACAAGTAAAATTAAACAGCCCCGGAGCCGGGAAGAAATACTTTTCGGCCGAGAACGCTTGCACCGAAGTGAGAAAATTTTTCGATTTTTTCTGAACCCTGAAGCTGCGTACGTCTTGAGTTAGGGTGGATAAAATCCAAGGAAGGTTGAAATCGACGCCTGATATGTTGTAATCGTACGTTTGCGGAGTGCTTTGCGAACCAGTATGATCGTAGACGAATATCGTGTAATTGGTGGTTTTATTCAGCATCGACGGAATGTCAGAGGTCGCATACTGGCTTAAACAAAACCAAATCAAACCACACCTGTTAGTAAAAAAAAATTTCACGTTGGTAATTTCCGTCCCGTCCGAGGACCGGGGATAACTTACAGGGTCGTTGGTGGCGTGATTTAGCGAACATAGCATACCGCAGGCTTCCAGAGTTATGTTGATATTGGTGTAATCTAATGGTTTCGTTACGACTGCTACTTCTAAAGAATTCACTTCCGATGCCGAGGATTGGATTTTCAGGCATTTTTCTCCTTCGGCTACGGTGAAGCTGAACGAACCTCCTGTAAAAATGTTTTTTTTTTTTTTAAAGATTTAAAGTTGATTAGTTCCTTTTTGAGCTATTTGTGAGATAGTGACACTATCGAGAGAAGCTCTCGATCATGCACAGTCATCATCAATTTCACTTATTTTTTTACTACAGCAACACAAAAAATTTCAGTTCTCCAGTCGAAAAAATTAGAGTGCAACAGGGGTTTGAATTTTCAAAGTATGAAAGTCCAAAAACCAAAAACTAACCATAGGTCACATTTTGAGGTAGGTAGGTAAAAAATTTGGTACCAGTAGGTAGTAGGTACCCTCTATTTCCTGATAAGTCACTGAAACTTTTTGTGAGCTACCCTGAGTGTCCCGCAGCTGCAGTATAAAAATGAATGAAATCGATTTTTGCAAGTAGGTTGAGTAGTTATATGCTCGAATTTTACCTGCATCTTTAGCACATTGCATCGCCAAAACGATCTGATCGGGAAAAGGAATAGTGACTCGACCAACTGGTACTAAAAGTAATAGTAAAGCTGCTAAACCACCAAACGCCGAAAATAACGCCAACAATATCTATAAAAAAATTCCAAACAAATTTCTGATTACATAACACGATATCGTAATCGTTATCAAGAACACGCTGCACTTGCGTTAAAAAATAATAATTCCATCATCTGGTAGTGCATAAAAAATAATAAAAGTAAATTTGACGATACTAATTACACGTTTAGGGTTTTCTTTTTTTATCACTGTCAATTCATCATCTCACGTAACCTCATATTACCTACTTATACGAGTAGCTAGGTACGAGCAAAAAATTTAATTACCATCCACTAGCCATTATTCGACCTTGTAACTGAATATAATTTTGAAAAAATTTCACGTATTGAATAAAAACCGCAGACCAAGAAGGTTTTCGTTAAGGGTAATTTCGAGTGATTTTTTTGCCCTCTTATTCTAAATAAATAAAATGTTCAAGTTGCTTAATCGTTGAGTAAATAGCTGAGTAGGTATTGATGCTGATCATACCTACATTTTTCGTGTCACGAAACTATGTCTTGACGTGTGTCAATATTTTTGTATAAGTAACAAACTAACGAATCATTTGTTATAATTTATTCAATGTTTGTGTTAAAATAATATCAAAATAAAAAGAGTTTTTTATTTTTTTTCAAGAAAATAAAGCGAACGAGTTGAACGAAAAACTGAACTAGGTGATTTTCATTTATCCTTTACAAGAATAGGCTATAGGTGGATAAGTATGGCGAATTTGCCCCCGAGAGCTTCAGGGATGATATTTGCATGGAAGGTGGGTACCCTTGAGCACATTCCGTCAGGAAAGTTTCAGATCCCCCGACCCCCCCCCCCCCGTTTTGGAGAAATTACCCCTTTTCTGAAATTACAATAAAAAAAATTTTCTCAGCCCCATGTGAACCAATTTTTTTAATTTTTCAGTATGCTGTAAATATCCATAAGATGTATCCCCACAAAAATGTTCACCCCCCTCCCCTCATATTTTCCCCTCAAAGTGGAGTTTTTTTAGCTTTATTTGCCCGTTTTAGCGATGACTATGATTCGGCATAAAAATGGGAATAGCATTTTTAAGTGTGGTTTAGACCCCTACAAAACATATATTTTTTTCAAAAAAAATTTGAGGTGGGCCGTGGTCAAAAATTGGAAAAACTTACTGAGGAGGTTGTAATAGGGTAATCTAGAGTTTCTGCCTGTAGATGATGGTGATTTTAATTTATACCATACGGGGGAGAATAGAAATATTCCTTAAAGGGGGAATATTTGCGAGTACCTAGATAGCTCAGAAGGGTGGTAGTTTTCCTAAACTGCCCTATACGTCATTTAAAAAGTATATACCTAATAAATACGAATTCTGTAATATTTACAAGGTATATTTACAGGTTTTTACATAAATTCATTTGACCTACATGATTCTACATTTAATTACGATAAAGGTCCCTAATGAATTTAAAACGAAGATAGATCTTACCATACGTGTGATGGTATAGATCAGCATATTTTCATCAATAGTCCAAAAAATATGAAACTTCATCCTACCCCATCTCCGAAGGTGTAGGATTGCTAAATTTTGCTTAAACTAATTTTATTTACACGAGAAAACATCATTTAAATTAGTCATCATAGATTATGACGCCTTGCTCGTAATCTATGCGAAGTGAATACAATATTAAAAGGAAGTAAGTGTATCCTGCTTACCACAAACTGTACGCGTTTTCCATCTCTTTCCAGGTGGCTCACCCAATACTACGAGCCGTCGATGGAACTTAACCAAATGAAACACATTTTAATTCTTTGCCCATTTCGGTGATGTCCGGATACATCCCAAAATGTCAAAAAGGTACACTCGTTATTAACCGTGAATATTTCGGTTAATCTAGGTTGGATTGAAACATTATCCATCAAACGATGAGATGGAAAAAACGAAAGAACTTCTGCCATGAACTCCGAATAGATGTCCATGGCTTAAATTTTATCAAAGATGACGATAGAACTGACGTACGCGCGATATCAGAGCCAAAGTCCGGAGACTAGATTTAGTTGCCGGAACCATGTCCGAAAGCATCCAAAAATCATCACAATCTCTCTGCTAGCAGCTTCGAGATCTGTATTATAAAGACGCTATGAAATGGTCAAATCCCTACCCTTATTCTGGGGGACCAATAGCGTACTTGCTAAGTACACATAAATTAGACAATTTATGTGGCTTTACTAATTAATGGCCAAAATCCCTATTTCGGCCTATAAACGTCAAAGGCTGTCAAGAACTGTCAAGGGCTCGCGAACCCTTCTGCTTTTACGTTCGCCGACTCGCGGGTGCGGCCCTACGTGCGCGAGCAGATCGCGAGTACATCGAGTACTTAGCCTATCTAAAGAATTTACACACGTTCCCAACATTTCATTATAAGGGGTTCCTATTATAAGCACTACCTTCGGCAGTGGGGCCAATCTGCCCTCTGTCAATTGCCCCTTCGGGAGTTCACTCAGAGGAGAGTAAATCATCGAAGTGGATCACGGATCATGAACAAAGCATAGAGGAGATTGATCCCACGCCGAAAGCCCCCCACCCCCACCTATATGCATGCCACTGCCCCTCCGTTTTGCGCTGCGATGATAGCAGTCTAATTTCTGAGGGGACAAACTTCAAAGTTGGTTCGGAGGCGGGACTATTTAGGTTGCAAATGCATTGAACACAACCCCTAAATGCACTGCCATTAAACATACATTAGAGTCAGTCACGATTATTATTCGGTCACGAATAATGTATGGCCCTGATAAAGTTTCAGCAGTCCTATAGAACAAGCACTCGTAGTAGAGTTACTGAAACTACGTAGTAGTGGAAAGATATAAAAAAGACTGAGGAGCTCTAATTACTGCTCAATGGACAGATACGAATAGGTATTGTGCCAAGTATATCGCAAAATTAATCGAAAGAGAGGTATAGTAGTCTTAACTGTGGGAACGATTTTTGGGAATCGTATTTTTGAATAAAGAGGCTTAATTTATATTAGGGTAAAAAAAAAATTTGTTTTGTCTAGATGAAGATCGACGATTAAGACTATTTTCCAAGAATCAAAATTTGGAAAATAGTGGGAAATTTAATTGGCCAAATAACTATCAAAATTTGGGTCAGTCTGAAGAAAAGAAGCCGCCCATTTCGTCTGCGCTACGTTGGCTGATTTATGTCAGTTTGCTGTCAAACGTTGATAAAACTTATAAAATTTGGCCTACATTTTTTGAATTTCTTATTTACGTATGATATCATCCTGAATTCCGGTATCTTTTCCTAAAATTTTCGAGTCTCATGCTGTTGCGTTTTCAAAGGTCATACGTAATTTCTATCTATCGTGTAATTTTCTCAATCAGAAGTGACGTTAAAAAATAGAGAAGATTTGTAAAAAATGATTAGGATTTTCTAAAAAAAATTCGTCACTCTGTATGTTTAATTTGTTAAAATTGATTGAAATGTTTTCGTACCGTGTGAAGGGTCACAAGATACACTTACTTTTAACAATAACATATAAATATACGATAAAATTAAAGAAAAGGAAAAGAAAAAGAAGAAAAAATAAGTGAGAGAAAAATGTAACTAAAAATAGGTATGTTTTTGTCATTTGTCCATCAGTGGTGTAGTTGAAATATCTCCTTGTGAGTGGATATTGGATCATCATTTTGTTTGAACATTTACGTATCATCTTTACGTCATCAACTATGATGTATTATTTCGAACTGTGGAACAAATAAATTTTTAGAATTTTTGAATTTTAATTTTAATGTATAATCTAGAAATTCGGCTTACTACCTTTTGAATAGGTCGAATTTATTCTATCTATTAGTAAAACTAGAAATAAGGGAATAATTGATTTTGATACATATTACTCTTTTTCCCGATTTTCTGGGTTTTGTAGTGATTCTCTGTGGTGAATACCAGAGCTAAAACTCGTCATAATCCCTGCAGCACGACGCACTTCGGGATCCTGCTCTGCTTCTTCAGCCCACGACTGTGTGCTTTGTAGTCTAACAGAGGGTTGAAGGGACTCTTCTGGTCTGCGTGGTTGGTCGCTACCATTGGTAATTCGGTGGCTTACTGGTCTCGAATTACTGATCTCGAAGGTGTCATCTGACGTTCGGCGGATCGTACAGCGCAAAGGTTCGTTTTCAAAATATTTCTTTGCAGCACTGGTTCGGATCGGTTCAGTGACTGTGATTGGTTGCGCTGTGTCTAAATTAACAAGTTCAAAATTTTTAGAAGTTGATGGGGTCGGATTATTGTCGACTTCCACCAAAGACAAGTTTGAAGTTGAATTGTTAATTTCAGTCAGATTATTAGAGTTAGAAGAGGTTTCAAGAGGGGAGGACCGAGGTATTTCGTTTGTAGTCAGGTTCATAGCTATTGGAGTTGCAGTAGCTGGGTGGTTGGTTACAGGTACGTCGGGTGGTGACATCTGAGTATCTTGTACCTTATTGACTTCTGGGATGAACTGTCTTCGAAGGGAATGCAGTACATCTTCATATACCGTGATTGGATAATACGGTCCTGCACTGTTCCATTCTGGTGTACAGTAATGGTTGAGTGTTTCGAATACACTTGGGATTCGAGTTATTTTTCCACCTAATGCTTGAGACCAATCATGATTAAGAGCATCTGAAATCTCAGTAGAATGAGTTAAATTGGTATTAGGATGTAGAACTAGAGGTAGTAAAATTAATTCAGACACGTTTAGATTTTTTAATACGGTGCAAAGTTTTTGCATATTTTCAAAAAATTGCTTGTATGGTGTACCACAGTGTACATCATACGTGCCTATTGATAACATTACCCTAGTAGGAAAGTCTTTGAAATTCGAAATGAACTTTACGAGGTCGGCAAGTAATAAGTCTTGTCGGTATAACTGTGTACTTACTGCATCAGCGTAAGGTTTACCTAGTGACAGATACTTAATAATGCTATAGACGTGGCCATCCCCTATCATAAAGATATTGTAGGTAAATAGTACTACGACATATGTCTCGTTGCTAACTTCGCATGCCGCCGCTGTGAATCCTTTAGGATAGGAGTTCAGAGGGTAGAAGGGAAGGAGTTCACTGGAATCCGTTCCGAAGCGAAGACGATATTTACGATGATTGTTCCCTTTTTCGGCTGAGGTACCCTTTTTCTGTTTCGGTGGCGGTATCTTTGCTCTCTTGGAAGCTTGGGAACCTGTCGAATCGTTTGAACTTTTCGAATTTTCGTCGTGAGGATGATTCGATGAGTCGGAGCTCATATGTCGCTTTTGGCTATTACTTTCTGAGGATGATCCAAGTGGATGAGGCGTCGAGGCGTACGGCGTCATGGTATAGGTATTATTGGATGGATTTGGAGGTATAGATTGATAGGTTGTATTGGGTACACGTACGAGGTTTTGATTGCATAGAAAAATCGGTGGAAGGTCAGGAGTTGGGGGTGGAACGTCCATCGGATGTGAGTACAAAGATGAAGGAGCAGTTTCGGCATGTTGAGGAATTGAGTAATTAGGTATCGAAGCGAATGACGTTGGCATTGGACTGTAGATAGGGGATTGGGGTCTATAGCCTAATGGGGTATACGGCCTATTAGGGGTATTTCTCGCACGAATACTTGCACACAAGTTGCTGTTTTGTTCATCAATCAACATGTTATAACGAGCTTGCAAATTCGTAAGTTCCCTTTGAATATCCTCATTCTGCGTCCTCAATGTCGTATTCTCAGTCGAAATCTCCGATACCGTGGCTTGTAATCGGGTATATAAGTCCCGTTGCATTGTCAATTGGTTATTTAAATCTCGCACCCTCGAATCGTTTTGCATATACTGCACAATTTTGGACGAATGTTTCACTACCGAAAAGTCAGTTCCACACAATTTTTCTCTACAACCTCGACGCATACAGGTTATAATTTTCATATTATGAGCAGTCTGCATACTATCGATGTAATAGTTGTAGATACAACTATAATGGAAAAGGTGTAGGCACTTTGTAATCGCGATTTTATCTCTACCTGTCACTACATCAGGCCCCATATGGGTCAATGGTCGAGAACATTTATAGCATATGATTTTGCAATGATTCATGATGCAATAAGTATTTTCCCCAAAAAAAAAAAATATTTGCAAAAAACAAGCAGTCCTATATATTGTAGTATACCACCGTGGGTTGCTACAATATAGTTACATATACGAGACAAATGCTAAAAATTGAAAGGCAAAGTATAAGCAAAGTAGAAAAAAGAGTCGATCTCACCAGATATTGAAGTAGATCCTCTCGGCACTGACTTCACTACATCTATGGTAGTCGATCCTTTTTGCTGGATACTTTGGACGTGATTTTTAACTATTTTGTTCTCATGAAAAAAATGTCCCTACTCCATTTTACATAAAATTCTTATCGCGTCTTACTCGCGACATTTACGCCTATTTGGAGACGAAGGGTAGATTATTTTGTCGAAAATAATGACCAAGAGTGTGAACAGATAGAGGTTTAAGACAGAAGATACAAAGTTACGCCTTTAAGTAATAAAATTTTGAGACCACAGAAACGTGATTTTTTGTTGTTTTGATTTTCTGAAAAATCGCTGGTCATAAATGTCATCGAAGGGATGGAGATTTCTAACAAGAACTGTCTCTGTGATGTTTTTCTCACGTACCAATGTCCAATATACTATTTTTGGGTTTTAAGTAATTTTTACTAATTGGACTAATCGCGTTTCGAAATAGGGAGAAAAAAGGTCAATGTATCGAAAACAATGTGTGTGGTTTACGCAGGCTGTCGCGCACCCTAGCTACCGGTTGTACGCGTAAGGCGTAGGGTCATTAAGTAGTTTACTTTTTACGAGCGTGTCACTGTGTCCGCGATCGTAAATGTGTTAACTAGGGTGGTTTCTTGTCTACTGTTGTGACAGTGATTGATTCAAGTGCTAAATATTTTCTCTGCGTAAACGAGGAGGGATACGTTTTAAATATGAATTATTTTATCTTTCTTTAGCGCTTTTGGCTGCGAAAGAACGTATTTCTATACCTATCTTATATCTACTATGTACATAAGAATAAAGCTATTTTACCAGAAATTAACATATCTGCATTGAGATTGCATTTACTCGAATCAGTTGCCATTATTTGTCTGATAATATTTCGAAAAGTAGGTCATGAAGTATAGATAGGTCATTGTACCATTGGTTCACTGATATCTGTGATGCAGTAATTTGCATTTTAAGAATGCAGGTTGAAAAGAACGATAGTTTTTTGTAGTATGTTTGCAAGGAGTGCAACATATTGTAATTTTAAATAGGCAAGCTATGGTTTGTGTGCTATGAGCATCCGTTTGTTTTTCTTATCGAGTTGTTAGCAATCGACAGAGTAAAAAAAAAATTGCTAGTGAATGCTCGAGTGTATGAGTATCCATTTATTGCGACATCGGGGCAATCGACATCGGGCAATGGGAATAAAAATTTTGTATGATAAATGAATACTCATAAATTTCTTTTCGTCTGTTTTTCTACTTCAATGGTTGAGGCAACTGACTGATTGGTGTAATCTGGTTATGCTGACGAAAATGTAATTTTTATTTGTTTTCGGGTGCTGGGGTGATCGATACGGTGTTCTTATTTATATGCCGAAATCAATAACCTCAGTTTTCGAATAACAATTCATGCGAATATGCCTACAATTAGTGTTTTGAATATTGCTATCGAATTATTACGATGTAGTGTGCGTGGGATAGCCCTGCAACATGTACCATCGAAATAATATCAATATTTCAACGGAGGACGCTGCAAGGTGATTCCACGTTTGTGCTGTGTTGATGTTGCGGCTATGTTGCATGTTGCATGGGGTTGATGAACTGGTTTTTAGGGTGTGTACGTATTTTCAACGCGTGTGTTTGAGAAATACGTCGCGTATATTTTTTATATTTTTATAGATTTTTAAAATTTTTCGTTTCGTATGATAGATGGGTATATTGTACAATTTGGGACAACTGACAGAGGAGTACCTACCTATCATGATGGTGTAGGGTTTACTTGGGTATTGGAATGACGTGTATGGAAAAGTGAATTTTTTATTCTAAAGAATCCCGTTTGTTATTATCGGGATTATCTACGACGTCGACTGTATTGGTTACGAATTGTTTCTTCCAATATGATTCAGATTGAGGTCGCCCTAATCTAGCCCTAACTCTATCAGATATACGGATGATTGGGAGGGGAGGATATCTTAGATTTCTTGCCCCAGCCTGTATATCTTCTTGGGACTGTGTTGCGGGTTGCTGAGTTTCCGCAAAACCTGAGTCAGGAGGGGAATTTTGAGATTTTTTAATTCTCCTAATAATGACTGGAGTAGGTGCTGTTTCAAGATTCTGGGATTCTGTTAGTACCTCTTGGGTCGAATTATTATCTGAATCTCGTTGTGAATCTGGCGAGGTGTTATCCTGGGATTCATTCTCCTTGTCTTTCTTGGGAGGTCTCCCTCGCCTCTTAGTTGTGATAGGGGGTGAATTCTCGGGTACCCCTTGAGAAGGTTGATCGTCTTCAGATTGAGACGACTGGCTATAGATGGTTTCTTGCGAATCATTCAAGGGGTTTTTCCTTGGTCTTCCTCTAGGTCTTTTCGTTGGTGAGTTGTTATCTACAACTGCCCCAGAAGAGGAAGGAGGTGGATTCGCGAGAGTTTCACCCTCCAGAAGTCGAGAATCTAACTCCTCGAGCGCTTTACGCTCGGCTCGGGCTTTTGCGCGATGTTCTCTTGCTGCTTTCTCAACTTCTTTTATTACAGCTTCAGAGGCTCGTTTGAAGTCTTTATTGCTTACTATGATTTCACTTGTGATGTCGTCTTCCTCGGATTTCGAGTTATTCTCATCTTCAGAGTCGTCCTCAGTATCATCACGATGATTTGTGAGGAAGTCTTTGATCTTCTGTTCTAGGGAACGATGATCGATGTGAGATTGAAGGCAAACTTCCTTTTTCAATTTCTCTAAATTATCTTTGGTAATAAAGAGAGTTAGTTGTCGGATGTTTGACACTCTGTCATCTGTGGCATCATCAGTGGGTGCTAGTAAGTAGCAATTTTGACCATTTCTCTGAATGACTATAAAGGGTCCTACTTTCTTCTGGTAAAGTTTAGCAGAAGTGCGCTTTTCTCGTGTCGATAATTTGTGGTTCGTCATGAGGACCCAATCACCTGGCTCAAAAAATGTCGGATCGAGATGTTTTTTGTTGAAAGAAGATTCTTCTTCAATTTTCTTAAGTCGTCGTTTTTCGCGAATGAAAGTTTCGACTATTTGACGTTGAGTCATATCGAAAGTTCTTTGATTTTGTTCTTCGGGCGTGTAAACAGCTTTCTTGGCTAGAGAATCAGCTATTATGTTAGTAAATTCATGCTTACGTGCGAAGAAATGAATAAACTCTACAGCTTCAAATTCTTTCTTAAGTTCTAGAATTTGTTTGAATAATTTCTCGTGGTGAACAGGTTTGTTCCTCGAGTTTTTCCAATTATTTGTCTGCCAAGATGAGCATGTATTGTTGAGAGCTTTAATTGCGTAATTTGAGTCGCTCAACAATTTGACTTTTGTAATCTCATTATCTTTCAAAATTTCCAGAGCTGTTTTGATTGCAATCAGCTCTGCCAGGTTATTAGATGTAGGATAGTCTGGGTGAGTTATGCGTTCCGAGACATTCATCAGGGATTCTGGCGCAAAACAAATCCCAATTCCTGCGATAGCATTGGCGTCGCCATTTTTCGAGCACGCACCATCGGCTGTGACTCGGACATAGCCATCCCTGTCTATAATTAAGTCTTTGTTTGAGTCTAGTGTTTGACCTAAACATTGAGCAACTGAAATAGACGGGATTTCTTGTTTTGCCATTTTATCGCGGAGTTTTGTGAGTTCACGATTAAAATTGAATTTCAATTTTTTGTGAGGGATTTGTGAGGTAATTTCATCAGGAATGCCCCACGCCTCATTCGGTTTAAAGCCGAATGATGTCGGGGTATTGTTCAGTTCGAGTTCGATTTCCTCAATTACGTCATACCATCCGAGGTGTGTACGTCGAGGGTCATGAGTGGCATTTGTCTTTACTCTAATTTTATCGCCTATGCTTCTCATAGTTCGCTCTACGGAGGAAGATTGAGGATTGTAGGCACTTGTGTGTGCCACTTGAATTTTATGGGATTCAAGTAAGTCATACCAGGCGTTAGATATAAATTGACAGCCATTATCAGTGATGACTTTTCTGATTCGAACTTTTTGATTTGTGATATCTTTAATGATAGTATCCATCTTCTGGCATACTGACTCCTTTTTGGTGTTATACAGAGTTCGTATCCAGGTACGGTTCGTAAAAACGTCTTTTGCTACGAGTAGATATTTTGGCTCACAGGCATTTGCAGGCAAGGGACCGAATATGTCGACAGATAGTACGTCGACAGATAGTACGTCGCCGAGTGCGTATGCTTCGATTTGAGCATATTCAATTATCTTATGTTTCGCGTAATTTTTTGTTAACTTTGCACACAATGCAAATGTTACAAACTTCTCGGATATACGCGAGAGAATTATTGTGGTAATAAATTCTCCTGAAAATTACATCGAGCTTATTGGCACCTACATGGCCGTAAGCACAGTGTAAATAATCAGCTGTGTCGAAAAATAACGTATCTGGCAAACATGGAACTCTGGATCCATATTCGAGTTTACGTAGAAGAATTTTCTCGCCTTTAGTATTTATAAAAAGTTCAAATTTCGACATTTTAGATTTTTGAATATCTCTTTGCTTTTTATTGTTCGCTGGAACTCTTTCCTCAAGGATTTCAATGATCTTTTTGCAGAATGGATCAGTCTTCTGATGAAAGGAAATATTTTTGAGTCGTTGATTGAGCTCAGAAATATTTTCATCTAGAAATTTGAGTTCGTAAGGTTTGATACTCGTCTCAAAATGGTCGTCTTCGACTGCTGTTGAATAATTTTCTTCTGAAGAAGAGTGTTCAACTTCGACACAATTTATCTCTAAATCAGGAGCTTTTATGTCGTAAAGCTTCTTGTTGGATGTGTTCATGTCGTAAATCAAGTCATAACAATTCAAGACAGTGATCCAGTGTGCTGCCTTTCTATGCGTCTGTGCGATTTCTCGGAATCGGTTTACAATAGGTAAAAGGTTCGACCGTACATGGATTCGTCGACCATGTAACCAAATTTGTAATTTTTGGACGCATTTTACGAGGCACATAATTTCGCGGTCAAAGAGAGTGAAATTTTTCTGGTGTTCTTTAAAAGCTATCGAGACAAATAGAATGATCCTCTTCTCTTCTTCCTCCATGTAAAAGAGAACACCATTCATTGCGTCATTTGATAGTTTTGTGTCGAGAAATAAATCGCCCTCTTTAGGTGCTTGTTGAAGTTTAAAGTCTTTGCGAAATTCAGCTTTGAGCTTTTCAAAAGCAGTTTGTTGGACTTCAGTCCACTCGACAGGTACGTCACCTTTGGTAAGTTCGTAGATGGGGTTAACAATTTGCGAATATTCGGGTATAAAGTCCCTATATAGACCTGTATTCCCTACCAAAGCCAGTATATCATTTTTCTTGGAGAGTGAGAATTTACCTCTTTTAGTGTGTTTCTTCTCAAACTCGTCCAATTTCCTAATCTTTTCGCTTTGTTTTCCAACGCCTTGGTCGGAGATAACAAAGCCTAAATGGTCTGCACAATTACGAAAAAATTGGGTTTTAGTCGGGTTAAGTGTTAGACCATGTTCGCGAATTTTTTGGAAAACTTTTTCTAGTCTGGCGATAGTTTCTTCAAAGTCTTTGCCTGATATTTTGATATCGTCAACATACTTTGTGATTCCGTCTTCATTGTCGATCACTTTATTGATCATTAGGACAAATTCACCAGAGGAAATTTTAAGTCCATAGGGGAGTCTTATAAATTCAAACACCTGCCCCTCGACTTGAAAAGCTACAAATTTTCGCGACTCTGGGTCTAAGACTAATTGCCAAAAGCCAGCTGTGAAGTCGAGTGTGCAAAATAGTCGATCTCCAGCATTGTCGTAGATCTTGCTAGAGATGGTATTCGGCTCCGTCAATACATTAATGAGGAATTTATTCAATTCGTTTGCATCGAGGCAGAGGCGAATGTCACCATTCTTCTTCACAACTGGTGCTAGGGTGTTTATATAAGGTGAATGTGAATATTGAATAATTTCGAGTTCAAGCATTTTCGCTATGGCGCGACGTAATACTGGCAATAGTTTTTTGCTAGGTCGAAATTTTTCACCTCTCCAAGGTTTTAGATGTTCACCACCTTCTGGGAAGTTAAATTTCACCTGTTCACCTGAATACATTCCAGGATTTAAATCGAAAATATCGTAAAATTTTTCTAATCTCTCGAATCCTTGAACAGATTGCTCTTGTGTAATTGAACCATTAGCAACTGCCATTTTTAAATCTTTTCGTAAGTTTTCTCGGAAAGTTTTAACCGCGGTCATTTTATCCTCGATAATTTCTCGTTGCACTTCGGTGAATTGTGCATTAACCATATCTTCGTAAATTTGTGGATAATCGTCTTGATTTATCGTTACGAGGGAATACACAGTAAGTGCATTTTGAAATTCGATCGTGGGCATAAATGGGATAGTGAATTCTTTGAAAAATTCAGGTTCACATTGTAACTCACGTTTGTGAATATTTAATGACATGCGGAAAAATTCCATGGAAACTCTACCCATTAAAAATGAAGTTCCGGGAGCATCCATTATATAGAATGGAACGCTCATTAATGCTGGTCCTAATTTCATTAAAATTTCGGCCATATGGGTGGCAGCAGTAATTATCGTATTATCTGCTAGTTTCAGTTGGACTCTCTTCTTTAATTTGATAAATTTGATGAACTGGGGGGCTTCCTTCAACAGTGTTTTTACTACTAATTTAGTGAGAACATTTGGAAGTGCCCCCGTGTCCAATTGTAATGCCAATTTTCTATTTCCAACAAATACTGGCACAACGCATGCAGGGTCGTCTGTGCATTGTTTTACAATTTGACGTGAGATAAATGGCATAGGTTCATTATCTTGAATTATTGCATTATCGATTGCGTCAATGTAGGAAGTATTTTGTCGTTTTGGATTTATGAGAGGTTCTTTATTTTTACGTTTTTTAGCATGTTTTTGAAGCGATTGGTTAATTTTGGATGAAAATAGCTCGCCTAAATTTTGAGAAGATTTTGAGCGAGGGTCGTTTTGCAGTTGTCTAAATGCTGCTCTTACGATTTTTCGTGGTTCAAAATTTTCCTGATTCGTATTCAAAGTTATTTGATTGACTGGTATAGTTGTCATTCCCCAAATTTCACCTTGAGTGTTGGTGAATTTTTGTTCTTGTTCCATTGAATCAACGTGTTCGACCCACGCTTCAAAATTTCGTTGGCGTATCATTTCCATGATGATGGAATTACGAACATCGCGGTATTCAAGAATTGAAGGGAAATAACGTCTTAGTGCTAGTATATAATGGAACTTCTGTTCAATAGGCTGAAGTTCTCTACGATTCCCTAGTTTGGGTCGTGTATAAAATCTTCCTTCATCGCACATGACTTCAGTTTGTAAAAATCGCATAGCGGGGTTTTTCCAAAAAAGTACGCTGGGATGAGAAGCGACACGAGCGTATATGTTTTTGAAATCGATGTACCTATACAGCTTAACATCGGGTTCTTCAATATTTCGCGGTTTGACTAGGGGAAATAAGAGAATTATTTTTTCAGCATGGTGATAGCCTAACAGTAATTCAATTATATTGTTCAATTGTTGTTCAATTACTCGATACGGTTTGCGCGAGAAATTGAATTCTAATTGACCTGCAGAAAGTATGAAATTTGAGTAGGGTTTAAATTCGACTTTCAATAATCGGTTGTATAGTTGTTCAAGTGGAATTTGGTCGCGTAAATAATCAGGTAGATCTTTCGTTATTATCATTTCTCCGCGTGCCATATAATGGGCTAAACCATCGCCAACCCATATATATTGGTTCAAGATGTCTCTAAATGGGGCTAACTTAGCACTAGGAACTGCCCCCGGGCTGCCTAGTGATGATCGTTTCCCGCATCGGAGCTGTCATCTTCCTCATCACTCGGATCAGGGGAAATCATCGATGTTACTGAGCCTACTGCCAAAGTTATTGATTGAAGATCTAACTGCTCTGGTTGCTCCTCAAATAGTTCGTTGAGATAATTACATACTGAGACTGTTTCACCTAAGTCTTCTGGGTCGTTATTGACGATAACATATTTATTGGCTTTTTCATCGAATTCTACAGTTTGAACCGGAGCGGGAGGAGTACGCGGAGGTCTCGATTTATTATTGGTGATTAAATTACCGAATTTATCGACATTGAAAGGTTTTGAATTTGAATTAAATTTTTGAGGCGTACCTTGATTAGAGGTTTGACTAATTTTCGGAGATTTGGGCTTATCTTTGGGATAAGTTGTTGGAGATTGATCGGCTGAATCTTTTGGATTTTCAGTAGAATTGCCAGAGCGATTATTACGATAATTGTTATTATTAGGTTTCCTAGCTTTTTGAGATAGCATATCCCATAAGTTTTGCAATTGTTCCTGAGATGGATACGATTGCTGTCTAGGTGCCTGAGGTGTGTATGGTTCGGAATTCGGATATCTACGAGCTCGAGAGAGGGTTATTGGGACCTCATTTTCTGTATCAATTTGAATTTCTGTCAAATTTGATAATTTTTCGATAAATTGATCCAAAGTTTGCCCTTCTTCCTTGAGCTTATATTGATATGGCTCGGGGGTTTTATTAATGAGTAATTGAATAAGGTCCTCCGTATAACCATGACAATGATGGGATAGAGATCGAGCCCATCGAATCATTTTATTTGCCATATCTTTTATATTTTCCGCGGCATTAAAATGGTATTTGCAAAACTTCATAGCCTCATTTTGAGCCCTCCTGTCCCAATAATAATTCAAGAATTTCTTTTTCAACTCGTTGAATCGATAGACGTTACGGACTGTTTCCAAAAATTCCTTGGCATTTCTTGTGCAAATTACCTTTTTGAATGCGAAAACTTTATGATCTTCAGCTGCATTAGCGTAAGAAAAATATCTATCGAAATCGTCCAAAAATTCGTGCGGAAAATGTAATAATTCATCCGAAAAATAGACACCTGCATTTTTTACAGAACCTGGATCTATTGGATTGGTTTTTACTTTGTTTTGTTTGATCATAGGTAAATGGCGGATTGCGGTTTTGATGAAATTTACTTCGTCAGAAAGTTTATTACACTCATTTGATTCGCTATGCATTTTTGTGACAAGTTCAGAAATTTTTTGGAGGTTGGAAGAATTATCAGAAGTTTCGGATTTTGTTTCAGTAATGATAACCGAGGTTTCATTTAATTTATCAGTTATTTCTTTTAGCCAATCATTAGTACATTCAGCATGTTTAGACTGTTGAATCGAAACGTCTTGTATTTTATCGTTTAAATAAATCGCGGCGTTTTTCGCTTCTTTCGCATAATTTTTGGCCTTAATAATTTGCTGATTATTAATTTTGAAATTCGATTTCACTTCTGAGTGAATTTTGTCATTCCAATCCCAAGTAGTTTTAAAAGTTTCGTAAACTTCCTCGTCAATAAGATCCTTAAATGATTCGGGGTCAAATGGACGCGAATATTCCTGAGTACCGATACCTTCATCGGAAGGTGTATTCAAATTACTATCTTCCTCAACTGGACACGCTTTGGAGTACATTTCAGGTTGATCACCACAAAACGATTGATCTGAAGTATGACTCTCTTTGTCGTTCATATTCAAATCAGAATTCATTACGCGATTGGGCTTGAGACTATTAGTGCCTAAGTCCAATGAAATAAACGATTTGTTTTTACTTACTCTACTGCGAGTGCTTAAGGCTGGTGGAGTATTCATAAACGCGAAGTGCTTTACGAAAGAGTACTGCAACCCACGGCGGAAAAACGTAGTATGAATTTCTTGTGGCAAGTGAAAGAATATTTAAGAAAAAGTTAAAGAGACCTGACCATGTAGTGGGAGGCCCTAACATTCCAATAGTTTCTCACCCCTTTTTTTATAAGTTGTCGCCTTGGGTCATTAAATAGGAAAAATCTGACAGATTTACGACTTCGGCACGTGCCTCTAACTAAAAGAAGGGTGACACTTGTTGCATATTTGTACATAACAATTAGTATTTATGTACCCTGTCCTAATAAATACTTCGGTGAAATCTTTTTAAAATAAGCCGCCGGTGGTGGCGGGGTTGGTGGAGGTGAAAATGTACTTGAAGTATTCGAATGCACTTCCAAGAAATTCCTACATTTTTTCCCTTTAAGTTGCAATACTATTCGATAATGCGATCCACGAGGGAGGGATCTACGCCCTCTGAGCTAAGTCTAGGCTGATGGAATTCTCTCCCCTTGGTAAAGAATTTATAAAAGGGTGTTTCAAGGCCAAGATCTAGCGGCATGTGTACGAATATTGCACCAAAAGTAGTAACTTAAGAACAAATATTTCTAACCCTAAGTTATTTAGCTACTTCGTTTTCGTAATTTTTTCCTTCCATATAGTTCGAAAAAATGTCTAAGTAGCAGGCTGAGAGAAAAGTAAATTGATTTTTCTATTTGGTAATTATATCTATGTTTCAATAATTACATGATTATCTCGTCTCGCCACTGCAAGCAGCTTGGAAACAAGGTAAAAAAAATATAAATTATGCCTAGAAATAATTTAAGTATTGTAAAGTTTATCAATTCGACTCTGATTGGACTCAGAAAGATGTTTAAATGAAAAAGAGTCAACAAAACAGTATCAAGAATTGAGATAAAAAATATTGCACTAAATTTCCTAAATTTTATGCTTATTTCTTACGCATGTCCTATTTCAATGTTGTTTCATTTCCGAGATTAGTCGGCAAAAAACACCACTAAAATAAGGTAAGAAAGTGTATTGTATTTTTTCAACTTAGTAAGTTTTCACTTTATGCTTAAAAAAAAAAAAAAAAAAAAAAACTTACTACATGCGTCGAAAAAATACAACACACATTCTGGTGGGATTTTGATAATTTCTGTACACGAATGTTCACAATTATCAAATCCATGCGGTAACCTAGTGTTTATAGACTAAATAAATTACGCGAAAAGACACCCTCTTTTTCATTGAGAAGTGTTGATTTTTAATGGTGCTATGGTACATTAAAAACGTCACGTTTTCCTATGCTACTGGGTTCATTCACACTCGACATCGTAGCTCCTCTGTCTGTGAAGGACACGATGCGAGATCCCTAACCTAGTCACCTATTTAATTTTGGAACTATTCGTCTCGAAAATATTGCGACGTTTTGGTCAATTTTGGGGGTAATTAATTTCGTCTATAATTATGTTATCCTAAGTAAGGTTAACTAACTAGGCTATTAGGTAAGTTTTATCCTCATTTCGACACTGTTTTCTTCTAAAGCATGCAGAAAAATACCTGTCAAGAAGCGAGGTGAAAAGATTTTTAAAACTATGCTTAAATTTTCTAATTTAGTGACTAATTTTTTAGCCATCGTCAGATTTCGTTCCAATCGGTTCTCGAAATACTGGGACTGGTAAGATATCAATGACGAGGTGAAAATTTAAAGTTAGATATTTCTAAGTGAATTTTTCTCAACTTTTAGCATACATTCCGCCCCGAGGTTTGGAGAAAATGCTAAATGAGTAAAAAATCTAAGCATAATTTTATATTTAGGGTAGAATTCGTAGTAAGTCCAGACATTTGCCAAACCCGTCTGCAGTGAATATAGTGAGATTTATCCAAAGCTAACCAAAGATTTCAATTTCTTGAAAATCAATGAAAGTGCGATCTACACACCAGGTATAGTTTCAATGCTAGGTGCTTAATGTAGATCTCCTTACATTTTTTGAGGCTAACCAAAGATTTTCAGATGGCAAGACTCACTTAGGAGGCTAACTTCTAAAAGAAGCGCAATGAGAGTGCAAAGGGCCTCTGTGAGTATCTCAACCTTAAGGAAATCAATGAAAGTGCGACCTACACAAAAGATATACGTTAATACCAATTGCTAATGTAGGTCTCCCTAGAGTCTCGCACTCTTGACCCGAAAAATGAGGACATTAGCGACCCATTTGATTTTCAGTTGGTACAAAGTATCCGTGTTGAAAATCAGCATTTTTCGTTTCAAAAGTTTGAGAGTACCCTTTTTCCAACAGACGAAAAGAACAAAGTTCAAACTTTCGCTGATTGGAAAATTCATCTACTTGTGAGCAGAATTAGAGGAAATTAATCGACTATTTTTATTCGTTTCACAAGTAGGAGACTCTAACTCCAGGCTCCTTTAACTGAAAATTACGTGAATTTTTAGTTAAAAGGTAAAATATTTTCCTTAATTCACTACAACGTGAGTCTCAAAGTGTAGACTTACTAACCCATCTTTAATTTATAAATAAATTAAAACACAGGTCCCACGTTCAGGCGCCAAAATAATGTAATAGGGTAATCTAGAGTTTCTGCCTGTAGATGATGGTGATTTTAATTTATACCATACGGGGGAGAATAGAAATATTCCTTAAAGGGGGAATATTTGCGAGTACCTAGATAGCTCAGAAGGGTGGTAGTTTTCCTAAACTGCCCTATACGTCATTTAAAAAGTATATACCTAATAAATACGAATTCTGTAATATTTACAAGGTATATTTACAGGTTTTTACATAAATTCATTTGACCTACATGATTCTACATTTAATTACGATAAAGGTCCCTAATGAATTTAAAACGAAGATAGATCTTACCATACGTGTGATGGTATAGATCAGCATATTTTCATCAATAGTCCAAAAAATATGAAACTTCATCCTACCCCATCTCCGAAGGTGTAGGATTGCTAAATTTTGCTTAAACTAATTTTATTTACACGAGAAAACATCATTTAAATTAGTCATCATAGATTATGACGCCTTGCTCGTAATCTATGCGAAGTGAATACAATATTAAAAGGAAGTAAGTGTATCCTGCTTACCACAAACTGTACGCGTTTTCCATCTCTTTCCAGGTGGCTCACCCAATACTACGAGCCGTCGATGGAACTTAACCAAATGAAACACATTTTAATTCTTTGCCCATTTCGGTGATGTCCGGATACATCCCAAAATGTCAAAAAGGTACACTCGTTATTAACCGTGAATATTTCGGTTAATCTAGGTTGGATTGAAACATTATCCATCAAACGATGAGATGGAAAAAACGAAAGAACTTCTGCCATGAACTCCGAATAGATGTCCATGGCTTAAATTTTATCAAAGATGACGATAGAACTGACGTACGCGCGATATCAGAGCCAAAGTCCGGAGACTAGATTTAGTTGCCGGAACCATGTCCGAAAGCATCCAAAAATCATCACAATCTCTCTGCTAGCAGCTTCGAGATCTGTATTATAAAGACGCTATGAAATGGTCAAATCCCTACCCTTATTCTGGGGGACCAATAGCGTACTTGCTAAGTACACATAAATTAGACAATTTATGTGGCTTTACTAATTAATGGCCAAAATCCCTATTTCGGCCTATAAACGTCAAAGGCTGTCAAGAACTGTCAAGGGCTCGCGAACCCTTCTGCTTTTACGTTCGCCGACTCGCGGGTGCGGCCCTACGTGCGCGAGCAGATCGCGAGTACATCGAGTACTTAGCCTATCTAAAGAATTTACACACGTTCCCAACATTTCATTATAAGGGGTTCCTATTATAAGCACTACCTTCGGCAGTGGGGCCAATCTGCCCTCTGTCAAGGTAAAATGGATTCTGGTGTAAATGATTGTTTTTGGTAAACGAGGTGTCGTTTCCATATGAATTGAACCCCCCGAACACGAATATGACGTCCAATTTTATGTTACGCTCATCCATACCCCTCCAGTGCCTCTGCCCCCACCGCAATTTCTACTACATAAATATCAAAAGTTGAGCTATTTTCATAATTGTTGGTGTCGTTTACATATGAATCGAACAGCCCGAACACGAATCTGAAATTCAATTTCATGCTACCTTCATCCACAGCCCTACAGTGCCTCTGCCCCACCACAGTTTTTACTATTAAAAGTTGAGCTATTTTCATAATAATGGTGTCGTTTCTATATGAATCGAACATCCCGAACAGGAATATAAAGTCCAATTTTATGCTACCCTCATCCACACCCCTCCAGTTCCAATTTAGCTCAGAACGTGGACAAAATTTTGAGTACCAAACTTTAAAGTTACCTATGAAAATCAGTCCACACAAGCTAAGCTAGAGGCTCTAGAAGGGATTGAAATTTTGAAATGGGGTGAATTTTGATTACATTTTTTTTGTGCGTTTTACTGAATAATATAATACCTACTTACTTATAATTTTTCAAAAAAAAAAAAAAAAAAAAAAAAAACGCGTAAATCACTGAAAATAGACAATTTTGGATTTTCCAAAAATTCTCCGAAAATCTCAATCTTATTCAAATTGGAGACGAACACCTGTAATAGTTTGATTCCTTGACAGAAGCAACAGAACAGTTTGAAAATTTTTCCCTCTATAGTTTGACATCGTTTCTGGAAATTTTTGATTTTTTTAGTGATGTAAAAATCCCTAAAGAAAAGTGGAAAAATTGCAAACCTTGTTTTTTCCTCTTCTTCTAAATTAAAATGGATAGGTAGGTATTCCTATGTACGATCAAAATTTTTTCCAAAAATATTGGTTCAAAAAACAAAAAAGTCTTTTTTTTGTATATTTTATTTTAAATTTTAATGCGATAGAAAAAACGATGGCACCGACGCACCCTTGGCTACGCCAATTATCGAGAAGGATTTTCTAAAGAACACTTTCAATTTCTATTGTCAATTTCAGAATATTTTGAGTAGGAGACTAGAAATTTTTCCCACAGTCTTTATTGACATCACACCACATCTTTTTTCCGGACAATGGTTTTGAATCAAAACAAAACTGAATGAGCAATAACGTATGGGTTTGGATTATTAAAATGAGCCATAAATAAAATCTTATTCACTTTAGTGCCGATAGCTTCTAAAATTTTGAAGGTAGGTAAGTGGGCCGTTTTTGAGGAAACTTTTTTGGTTCATTTTTGAAAGTTACAACAGGAAGAAGAAAATATTTCTTGAAATGTTAGAAAAACCAAAATTATTATCTCGGATCAATTTGGCAACGTCGCAGTCTGCATGATAATTCACCTCAAAATCATTAGTTCTAACCAGTGTTGCCAGGTTGGGCGATAAATCGCAAATTGGGCGATTTGAACTTGCAGTTTTGCGGTCAAAAATTGTGCTTTCGCGAATTGGGAGAGTTGGGCGATTTGAGATTTTTTCGTGTTTTTTTAGTTTTTGTATGTTTTTGATGCTTTTTATGGTATTTTTTTTGCATTTTCAATGCAATTAAGTATCATAAAAATTTTCGCCCTCGCTTCGCTCGGGCAAAAATGCCTTTCTTCTATTTGTGAAACGGATCTTTATGACCATATTTTATGAACGTTACCAAAAAATTGCTTGATTAGATGGTGAATTTTTCTCAAGTTTTTCTAGTAAACGAATACAAATTGTGTAATTTGATAAAATGATAAATCAATACTTGTGGAGAATCTGAACCCAATCTCTTAGTTTAATTTTCAAAAGTTTAATCTGTCTCCATTTGAGTTGGTTTGACTGAAATTTTGATTTCAAACACTCTAATTGCTTTATGGGCAATTTAAAACGCCCAAATTTGGGACTTGGCATCTCAAAAATTTGGTAGAATGGTTAAAAATGGTGATGAGGCGATTTTGGGCGATTTCAGGAGGAAAATCTGGCGATCTGTGCGCATACTTACCTGGCAACACTGGTTCTAACAAAAATTTAGAACCGTGTAGAAAAATTTCTTCTACATTCGTTACTCTATGTCACCCGAATTAATTAATTTACTCGCAATGTAGGTATTTCATTCGATTTATCACTAATTTACCTTAAAATTACCAATTCTATCAGCAATTACGCCGGCTACCGGTGGCATCAGTATAGCTACACAAGGCGTTAACGCCGACATGATAGCAGTTTCTTCGACATTTATACCCAGCTCTCTCATATGAATAGTTAAGTAAGGATACAGAACAAACACAGCTGAAAAATTTCAAACAAAATATCCATCAGATTCAATTAATGATAATCGAAATAGATAGATTAGGTTACCTATAGGTAATAAGGTAGGTACTCACTCGAAGCATGAACGAAAAACACCATCTTCAAGGAGAGTAACTCCTTGTATTTGAAATCATCGATGATACGTTTGAAGAATCCTTTGGCGTACCTCTTCATTGTTCTATCATGAATGTACGTAATCTTAGTACGAAGAACTTTGGCGATTTTTCTCGTCACCTTATAAATATTCTGCAAGAATTTCCAAATCCACAAAAGGCCTTTGGTCAGCTTGTGGCAACCTCTGATACATTTCTCTGCGAACGAGAACACAGCCATGATTACAATTGGGAAGATACGAGTATTCATTTTTAAAGCTATACGAGTATAACGCGAATACAAATTTCAATATTTTGGTAAAATCGAGGGGAAGAAAACACGTGATTTGTTATGTACGTATGCTTCATACACTGTTGTGACTTGTGAGTTGTAAAGTGTGAAAGTTTATTACCTACTGCTTCTATGTATATTCGTACTGATAGGTTATCAGTTGCTGTAGTTTTTAATGACAAATTTAACGATGGTAGCTTTGAAAAAAAATGTTATTATTTTTTTTTATTATCTGTCAAGTTGATGTTTTTTTATCTCAACTGGTGCATTATTGATGCTACATACAAAATTGTTTTTTGAATTTTCAGATATTTCAATACCTACCTATACTTAATCAATTATCGCGACATCCATTAACGGTGTGAAATACGGCGAGATACCTCCGGATAACTCATTTAACCACCCATGGAAAGTTAATTAACTGATTTATAATTGGAATGAAAGAATGTATAGGTAAGAGAAAGCGATATCTAAATATATTTATTTTTTGGTTGAGGTCAACTCAAGTTTCTGTAAATAGCTTGGGTGAGTTTTTTTTTGTTTTTTTTTTTGCATGTTTTATCATCAGTGTAATAGATAAGTGCTTATCTTCAATTTATAATACACATTGACCATACCAAAAAAAATTGTGCTCTTTTATCAGTTAAATCTACACGACGATTGTGAGTCTTGAAAAAAAAAATTGTCGTGGTAGGAACTGTTTAAAAAGAAGTAGGTACATATAAAAATGGAAAGATGCACGCGGAAAAAACTTGGAACTGATTAACTAAAAAAAAAAAAAAAAACATACTCAAGTATTTAGTAAGCAATAAGTATCACGTTTGTCAATTAGGTATCGCCGGGCATGTTATCTAATTAAAATTAAAAACAAAAAATTCTATGCAACTACAAATTAGCTTATTTAATTGCCTGTACAACTTTAATTTCTCTGTATTTTTTTGTATTTACAATACAATACCATAATTTTATAAATACTCGAATTAAGCTGCGCTAAGCATCCATTATTATGATAAACTTTACGTGTGTTTTTAGGTAGGTCTAGGTATACTGATGCCAGATTGAGAAAATGTATTAAAAAACATGCAACAGGATTTTTCAAAAGAACCTACCAAACATCTTGATTACGATGAGCAAACATTAACAATCAAATCCACGAACATTTCCTCGATTCGCGATGAAAAAAATAATGAACTTGTGTTTTTTAATGGTACGTGTAGTACTCTTATTAGAAGAAAAAAAACGTCAAATTAGACCAGATCGTTATAGTCATCTATCACAATAAAATTACATAGACGTATCGAATAAACCACAGAGCACAGGTGAATTTTTATTAAACCAAAGCAAAAACCAACATTGTTATTAAAAACGAATTTATTAAAGCAGTCGATTTCACCCATTCTTATGGCGAATTCACTTTATTGCAACGCGGAACGTTTGATAGGTACAATCACAAAAAACCAACTCCAGCATTCATATACTGACACGGTGGATCGAATTCTAAGTGATTTCAATCCGACACCATGAACCGTGGAGAATGATTATCATTGGCGAATTTTTTACAACTAAGAAATGATCAGTGAATGGTTAACTTAATGATGCATTTACTTAGTTGATGAATGGTGTAAGTACGAGTACCAGCACGATAGGTTCAATTGATTAATTTGTTTTTGAATTTTTTCGAGGTATGGAGTCTCTAATTAGAAAGAAGTGAAATGGGTAAAATTTTTAAAACAAACTGTTCAATAATATTCAAGCAACGTAACAACAAATTGTTGAAAGTAACACACAAGTGCAATAATTTTACCTTCAGTAAAAGTATGTCCAAATTTGGTTAAATCCTACTTGCATAAACGTATTGCATTGAAGCAGCTAATTGTTCACGAGTGATAATCACCCATTATATCGATGGTGTTGTGGATAAAAGGCCAAACTGAGTTTCCAACTTGCATTCTAAACTCGAAAGTGTCATATCATCGTACTAAGGAGTAGTTTGGCCGATGTATCAATTTTTTTGATGAAGGCAACTCATTCGCTTTCCATTATTATCCACTGATAATATTTTTTCTAGCTTGAGAAATTTATAATGATGAAATAGTTCGAGAGTGGACAGATTGGCCCTTTTGTATTTGTTCAACCTACAGGTTCAACATGAAAAAAAGGGCCAATCTGATAAATTTGGCAAAAAATAATAGATGTTTTGTTGTTGATAAATGGCAAATGCTTAGCAAATGGGAAATATTCGGCCGCGAAATGAAAGCTCATATAGTCTAATATTGTATGTAGGGGTGAAATCGATTTGTTATCAGTCATCAGTGAAGGTTCGAGCTTTGGTATCTTTTTTAATCATCTTCAGAATGAACTCTTTTTTTTGACGGATAAAATTCGTTTCCTGAGGCTCTTTTGATATTTTAATTTCTAGAAAAACCAACAGAATTACTCAAATGTGTCCAAATAATGCCAAATACTTATACAGCGTACTCAAATTACCTGAATTTTTGGTCTTTGGTTCAGGTTCAAATAGTTTAGCAAATCCGTCATCTCGATCCTTCCTCATTTCATTTCTATTGAGAAAGAAGTTGTGATTTTGTAGCCTGAAGTCTCAGGTACACGATATGAGTTATAGAAAAAATTTTGGAGGCCTTCGAATGGGCCGAGGAAAAAATTTCAGGTCATGCAGGATACACAAGTAGGTACACTTTGCGCTCTACCGGCGAGACTAATTCTTATAGCAAGCTGCATGAGCAGTAATTTTGTAGTCTGAAGTTACAGGAACATGGTGATGTATTTAGTTTTTCTGTACAACATGCTGTAACAATGTTGAACATGTCCAAAGTGACTTGGGCGTTTTTTTTTTAGTGAAAATTAACATCACTTAGCTATACCATGATCTCGTTGAATTCATTCAAGAATATTTGTACAAGTCAAACAAAAAAAACTGAATACACCGCCGTGTTCCTGAGGCTTTGGACTATCAAATGATTGCACACACTGCTTGATATAGATATTAGACTTGCTACTAGACCGCAATGTACGATACTCCAGCCCCATCAACCGAATAACTTTTCTCAAAAATTTCAAATACGATCAACATTTTTTCGAGTTGTAGGTATCTAAAAACTGAACACACCACCGTCTTCCTAAAACTTCAAGCTGTAAAATGAGCGCTCATTTGGTTCAAAATACTGTACCTCCATATAGGCTCTCCTCCAGAGCACTGTTGGCGATACTTTTTAATCCACCCTCGTATTATTTTGTTTACTCGTAGGTCTGGGTTTTCTGAGATCATTTTGGTACATTTGCAATTTTTTTTAAATTACTGGCCATCAAAGATAAATTTGTAGTGGTCTGTAATGTAAAAAAAAAGTAAAAAAATAGTTCAGTTTCGCCGTTTTGGATTATACTTTCATGTAAAAAAATGCAGATTGGCCCTTTCGTATTTACTCAAAATGACCGAGAACAGATTTGCCCTTTGGAAAAAAAAAACAGTTTGGCCTTTTATCCACAACACCATCGATTATGGTACCTCTACCTATGAATAAGATGCATTTTGATGTAGGCTATGCCTAGAGAGCTATTCGCTATCAAATGCCGCCTAATGATCTTGGAACATATTTTCTTATCGTTCAGTAATCAGATCGGATTAATCGATGTGTAAAATTCAAACAGCTGTTATCTACACTTTCAGTGATATGCCATTTGCCGTTACACGGATATTTAAAATTACTTACGATAATGAATGAAGTAGGTAAAATAATTGAACGTATATTGTTTTCAAACAAACGAGAGAATGAAAAGGCCTCAACCAGTAGAAATTATGTACATATTTAAAAATCGGACAGAGAAGAAACCAGACCAAATTTCAAGAACTGAATTTCATTTAAGCTTTTTAATGGAAATTTTTCGGAATTGGAAGCCATCAAAAATGATGAATAGGTTGCGCAACAACTTTTATAGCTTTTTAGCTAAATGTGATTGCATTTTGATTTTTTATATAAAAAAAGAACCAAACTTGAATTTTTCAAACATTTGCCAAAAATCGAAAAGTGAACTTCAGCACATGAAATTTGGCCTAATGGTATACCTATTGTTGGATGCTTTTTCGATTATTTTTTTCTGGGGTTCAGAAATTGTTATGTGCACATTATTAAACTGAAAAACACCTCAAATATGTATACACAAAAATTGTTGTTGAAATATACAACATTTAATCAAATACCATCCATCAAAAAATTTTTTGCAAAATATTGAGAAATTGCGTAGGTAAAACATTGCAAGATTTTTGAAATGACTTGAAAATTGGAAAGAATGCAGCAGCTTTTATCAAGTAGGTATAAATCAAAATAAAATTTGAAAAATATCAATAAAATATTATTAAAAATGTACAAATTGGTTTAAAAGTTAAAAACTGCCGGAATTTACAAAAAAAAAAAAAAAAAAAAAAGAAACAGCAACAAAAAAGTGACTAAAAAGTTGATTGAAAATCATATTTTATTAAAAAACGCAATTTTTGCCAAAACTTTGTAAAGCATTGCGAAAAATTGCATAAAATATTAGGTTCAAAATTCTTCATTGTTAAAACTGGAGAAGTACCTAGGTACCTATTTGAAATTACAAAAAATGAGGTTGAAAAAAAAATTGCTTAAATTGAACAGAAATTATTTGTGATCTGTCACGAGAAAACCAGCTTATAGTGTCCAAAAAATCGATATCTTTTTCATGTTGGATACTTATTAGTAGTACTTAGGGTGCTGAATCCGACTGTGGGGATTGAAACGTTCGCGAACGATTCTCTGCTTGACCCTAAATCTGAGGTCAAAAAAGTAAAGCAACTACAGTAAAAATTGAAAAAAAATTTTTTGTTGATTTTCTTAAAAGGTATGTTTTGGGGAGTCAAAATACATGTTTTGGGGAGTCAAAATGCAAATTTTTGCAACAATCGGCCCACATTTGGAGGATTTGTGCCATATTTTGAAATTTAAGTAAGGCTTGAGCTGGAAAAATCAACTCTTTTCACCTTGAACAAATTTGTTAAGAAACGTGATAAATTTAATAATAATAAATTATTCTTCATTAATAATTCATACTCGGTGAGTTTTTGGAACATTTTTGGCAACAATAAATTCAAAAAAATCGAAAAAATTGATTTTGGGAAATTTTGATTATTGGACTTAGCAACTTTGAATGTGATGATTCTGAAAAAAAATATCGGTTTATGTTGGCACTCATGGGAGCCAAAAATGGTGCAAGTTTCACGGACCTACAAATTTTAGATCGCCTGATACATAGACTCAAAACTTCAAATACCCTTCCTGTAAAATTTACGTTTTGGACACTAGGTTGGTTTTCTCGTGACAGATCACATTTTAATCTTCTCTTTTATATAGGTAGGTAGTAGGTACTAGGTAGTTATCTACTTGTTGAATTTTTGTTGTTTTTGTTACTTTATTTTGTTAAATTTTTCCATGTAGGTAGTATTTTCCCTTGTTTAAAATTTTTGTTAAATTTTTGGTGACGTTAAAGGCCACGATTCCGGATTTCATCAAATTAAAGATATTTTTTTTTTAAAATAATGTAACGGAATTGAACAAGAATACTCTACATAAGCATTGCAAAAAACTGATAAGAATTTTGTAATTATCAAAAAAAATTCATGAAATTTGGAAAATTACACAAAATTTTGACATTTTTTCAAATTTCCAGAAAAGCAAATTGCAAAATTCGAGAACTCTTCAATGAAATTTCAATTTTCATCGTAAGTTTTTAAATTCTAATGGGTGAAAACTAATTTAGGTCTCTGGAAATATGATAAAATAATTCCAGCTGGACACATTCGATAATGCCTGTTGACTTTTTGAGTACATACGTATGCATACGTGTATTTTCAAGTAGACCACATAAAAAGTATCAACAGATTTGTTATAAAACTTGGTACCTAACCTATGTAGGTCTAGGTCATTGACTCGTGACTACCTATAGAGTGATTTATAAAAATATAAAATGTAACGAGTCATTCAATTGATTCAATTTATAAAATATAAAATACTTTCGAACACCAAAGTCTGCGTATTATAACTTGCGACTATAATTTAAATTAAGTTGTAAATTAATTCGATTTTGGAAATACCAAGAAATCACCCGTGTGACAAAAATTATTGGTAAAAAAATTATTTAAATAAGTAAGAACTGCTCGAAGCAGTAATGTATCGTTGGCAACAGTTAACTCTGTTAGCAACACCTGTTTTTTTATTATTTTTCATCTCTTTTTAATATTTTTTTTGGAATGGACTTGATTCATTTTTTTATTACTTTATGCTAATATCAATAATTGAAAAAGAAATAAAATAGGAAATACCAGTGTGACGAGTCATTCTGCAAGTAAAGTACGTAAACAGATACTTTTATACCTCATAGGTAGGTATCCAATACAGCAGGCAAAATACAAACGAAGGCCTAAGGCTAACTTAAAAATATTTGGAAAAATTCCATTAAATAGCCTAGATTTTTTATTTAGGTAGGTACTGTTTGTTTTTTTGAAGGTGATGAAAACAAAGAATATTTAAAAGACATAGAAAACAACAAAACGTCGCGCTGTAATATTAATGGATAACATTTTTTATGAAAAATACCAGGTAACTTGTATCTACATGAGCATGATACTACAATTATTGTAGGCAGGTACATATAACTGCAATTCGCCACAATAGGTTCGTCCAACGATGAGGTAAATTGTGGAAAATTTTACATTTTGTCTAATGCACATTCATCCTGACGTATGATGTAGGTACGTATTCCTATTCATTATCAAACAATCCAAAAAAAAACCTACTCAGTTTCGGATGACCGCACATTATAGCTGGTATAGTTTCACAATCATGTCAAAAATAAATTATTCCTAGGTATTTCCGTTCACCTAAACATCGATGCAATTAGCAAATAATCTATGCTATTGTGTCCTTTTTAATCTCTGGCAGAATAATATGATGTATTTTTTGCACCTAAATTAACCTCCGAACTTCGGTAGGCTATATATCATAGATATAGGTAGGTGTAGGTACATCGGATTTCTTAGGTACCCTGTAGATATATGCTTCAATGCTTCATATAGTACACATACAGTGTACGCAAACATAACAGAATTGACAGATCAGACACTGGGATTAATTGGATAACATTCGTCCCATTAGCAACTTCCTTTTATGACCACATTGTCCGCTTTTTCGATCTTAATCTGCTAATTTAGCTGTCGAGCATTTAAATTAGAAAAAATATTCGTTGGCGCGATCATCTTCGCAAACGTGTCGCAGTCGAGAATTTGCCGGAAATTTCGCGTTGATATTGAACTTCATCGTCATCTTATAGAGTGTACGATTGATCTTGTAAATATTACTCGCATTTTTTTTAATAAGTAGAGATATGTATTTAACTCGAATACCTCCAGACCTAGCGTAGAGTACAATATGTGTTATGCTAAACGATGTTGTTAGTACATAGAGATGTACAAACAGAAACGCACGTACGATGACTATGAAGAAAATACTTTTTAGCTTACTCAACTATACATAATAGATCCTATTTATCCAGATTTAACATGTCGTATAATATCCTTATTGAAGAAGAGCAAAATGTTTTTATTACACGATTGACCTAGTTTTAATGTCTTCAAAATAGGTACCCGTAAAAATCTTATGTATCTATTTTATTAGCATTTGGTTCTCGTGATTATATTACCTATCTATACAAAATTGAAAAAAATTCGAATCGATGTACAGGGTGCCCAGAAATACCGTGAACCCCTGGATATTTGATGAATTTTCAATTTTGTATTTGATTACCATTTCACGTTCTCGTTTTACACAATTACGAGTTGGACTCGCCAAAATACTCGTTCTCTTCGCTGTATCGAATTAAATAGGTAAGTATAAAATATACAGGGTGCCCAGAAATATTGTGAACCCCTAAAAAAGTTTTTTTTATTCAAAATATAGGTTGGCAATGCGAAATAAAGGGTGCCCAGAAATATAGAGTATCCCTAAAAAAGTTTTCTACTAAAATACTTCGGTTGTTCACAGTGAATGATAATAATGATAGCACATGATTGGTTGTTGAACTGGAGAGATAACATTCCACCAATCATATGCATCTATTTCACGTTGCCAACCTATATTTTTAATGAAAAACTTTCTTAGGGGTACTCGATATTTCTGGGCACCCTGTAGATGCATATGATTGGTGGAATGTTATTCACCTCAGTCTAACAACCAATCATGCGTTATCATTATTATCATTCACATCTCACTGTGATGTGATCAACCGAAACATTTAGCAGAAAACTTTTTTAGGGGTTGACGATATTTCTGGGCACCCTGTACCAAGTATGAAGGTTTTTGTTTTCATTTTCAATTTCAATGTCTACATGAACACGAACACGATGCACTAGGCAATGTAGATTATTTGGATTTCGGATGTAGGTATTGTATAAAATAAAAATTTGCATAACCGTTATTTAAACTGTTCATTGTAAATGTAAACTTCCGAAGAAAAGAGGAAAATCGTAAAACCAAGCGCATTCAATTTGATTTTTTTATCTTACAGGAATTTTTTGGCCTTGAAAAGTGATGTCGAGGTTGCTAGATGCAAAACAAACCTATCACTGATAAGGGAATTGGCAACACCGCGCATTCAAAGGAACAAAAGAATGATTATAGGTATCTATAAAGGGATCACGTGCATAATTGAACCTATCTAAAAAAAAACACACACACACGATGCAGCTTCTAGAGATGCGTAAATTTCATTGAAAAATTATCTCCAATTCGTGAAATTTTTTTAATCCGAAGATGAACCAATAATGTAAAAGCTACGTCATGGTGCGCATTTTTCATATGATCCGTATCCAAATACGTAAATACGTAACTGCAAGATGCATCGATAAACGTCGCGAAAAATTGCATACATCGCTATACAACAATCTCGAAGAAAGATCAAGGAACCAGGTCAACGTGAAACGATTGCCAGAATTGCAAGAAGTAATTAATAGCTTATCCATTTAGTCTGAAATTGATCACTCCAATTACTTCGGTTCTTTTTCAATTTAGGTGCCTTCATATATATCAAACATCAAGTTCCGTTACTTGCAAGTTTTTTATTATACCGGAAACGAGTAGACCATGGCGAAGTGTGAAAATAAACTTTAGTTGATATAAATTGATACGATTTAAATTTAATTGAAATCGTATTAAGTCTACCTCCAGATTTCGTTTATGAAAAGTAAACCGAGAGACGAGAGTACGGTTTGCTTTCAGTTTCAACGCACAAATTGCTTCATTACGATTAAGTCGTCTTATAATTGATTGGTGAACATTGTAAATCACTGGTGTAATATTTATATCAACTCTGGTTGCTCGATATTATACTCAAACAACTTTTCCACGAGATTTAAATTATTACGTCTCAAATCGAGTTTTACAAAAGAAAGAGTAACCGAGTAGGTAAAATCTTCAATTCTGAAGAAAAGTCGTCAAGGTCTTATCACTTCGGTATTAATAAAAGAAAACACTTCGATAGGTAAACGAGGTAAACGTATTGATAAGAGAAAAACCGCCACCGAAAATAAATAAACAAAGGTAAAATAAAAATAAAAAATTATTTTACTTACGAATTGTAATATCTTCATACTTAATACGATGTTCGACGAATAGGTATAAACAACGTAAGGTGTATAAAAATACTAAAATCGAATCCTAGGCACGGTGCTAGGTGAGTAATTAATGATATTTACGCGACGATTTTAAGACACATGTATTTATTATACGTATTAAAATGATAGAACGCAGTCAGTACGAGCATTGTTGTGGAGTAACTATAATCAAATCCATTAAAGTAAAAAGAGTAAAAAGTCATGTTAAACGTTACAACTTCGCGTCTCAGTCAGATTCTCCTCAATACCGAACCACCGTCATCGCCGTAGTTCGCTCGTATAGGCTACATTGCAATGTTTTCCATTAACCTTCCTCTCTTCTGCGAGCTGCGATGGTGAAGCAAAGTAAAACATCCAATAAACACGGGCAATGCTGTTAATTTATCGTATGTTTTTGCGTATGGAGAAATTTTATACTACAAACCGCAATCGTAATGCTCGATGTGATCAAGTTTTTCCAATACCTTTTAAACGGTTTACCTTTAGGTACATAATATAGGCCTGTGGTAATTATTGCGGATTATGGAATTAGTTCTATTTTATAGGCTTCGCTGAGCGAGTGTAGGCGGGTAACACATCCGTAGTGTGATACCTATCTGCGTATAGATAATTCGTCGTCTTAAAACGTCAACTGATTTTGATTTATTGTTTACATAGGTGTAGGTATCTATTCGGTGTTTGCGAAGATTGACAACATAATAACAGAGCAGTCGACGATGATGGACAGAAATACTGTAAAAATAGTATCCAGAAATATGAGAATTTTTCTTCAGTCGATAAAATGGAAAGCCAAGCTAGTGGCGTAAGTTTCCAAATCTTCTTACTGAAAACATCTTCGGTATGGCCGCTGCAAACGAAAAACCAATTGTTTCAAACGGTCCACGTATTTTACACCTGTTTCGCTTCAGTTCTACTCACCATAACATCATTCGGTCTCGTTGCAGCTACGCTTTTCTCAACAGATCTGAAAGATATCTGCAGTACGGTGGATATAGCAACGTTGACCATATCCGGACTGTATAAATTGTTCTACATGAGGCTCCATATCGATAGATTCAAACATCTCGTTTCATTCCTCGAATCAAGAATGAAAAAATTCGTCGCCAACAAGAACGGAGATTTTATCAGCGTCGAGATGGAAAACCCCCGCAGTAATTTGTACAGCTTGATGCTGGTTGGATCCGGTATGACGATTAGTATCATTTGGGCCTTTATGCCATTTTTTGAAGACTTGGAATTCAAAATACGGGGTAATTTTACCGATCGAGTGGACGAGTTGAAGTTTCCATTGACGTGTTGGATACCTTTTGATGCCAGTTGGACACCGCTCTACGAGACGATTTACTTACTGGAAGGATTGAGCTTCTTTTTAGCTGCTCATGTTTATTTGACTGGCGATTCGTTCTTCTTCATGATGATTTATCAGATTTGTGTTCAGATGAAAATACTAGCTAAGATGATCGCGAATATTGAGAACGATACGATGGAATATTCCAGTAAACGAATTACGTTTAGAATCGAATCTCAGAGTAAGTGTTTGCATGATGTGATTTCTAATTTTATTTTATTGCGGAATAGGTATAAGTATAGGTAAGTATTTGTAAAGTAACCTCTCGTCAAATAGAACTTCAAACGAATTGACAAAGGCTTACCCTACGCCTGCCCCTTCTTCAATACAGTTACCTACTCGTATGAAGCATTACACGATAGTAAATTGCCTAATATGGTTGTTTATTTTTGTTTATTCGCAGAAAATAAAAATGAAAAGGACAAAAAATCTTTACAATTGCACCAAAGTCCAATTCCGCAATGCAAAGTCGATGGAAAAGCTTACGAAACTAAACTAAAGGAATGTGCTACTTTTCATAGCGATTTATTATGGTAGGTATTGCAGCAGATAGGACTAAGTCTCTCATGGGCCATGATTTTAGTGTACTGAGTGTACTATACTTCCAATTCTTTACAAACGAACGAGAAAACACTTTGCATACCTACTTCATGATGCTGCATCCTCATTTCAATTTTCATAAATTTTTTATTTTATCGCGCTCAAAGTTCAAACTATACCATTTCACTACTCGCAGATAAAGTGTTGCGCAGCTAACGTTGGTATATATACACGAACGTTCCGTCTATCTAGTTGTGTTGTATGAAAGGAGAGACGGTTAGCACTCCCCTAGACAAGGATGGAATAACACAAATATTAGCCGGGGCACCTCTACTCGTGCGGGTAGAGCCGGCTATAGTTTTTTTTTCTTACCTCATTAACGATGTTCTTAATTATCGGGATACAGGTTAATGACCGAAATGGAGCAATTATACAGATCAATGATTCTAGCCGATGTCTTACACGCAATAATTTCGCTTTCGTTTGCATTATTCGAAACTGGGGTATTGTATTTTTTTTCCTTTTCTATATTTATTTATGTTATTTTATTACGTAATATTTAATCAGATTTGCGAACGGATTTTTTCATTTTATTCTCTTATGTTGGAATCGCCAATTTAATTTCAGACTACAGAATCGATCGTTGGTCTTTTGAAAATGTACTCTTTTCTTCTCGTCTGCATCGTTCATCAGTTTTTGAATAGTCATTATGGGGAGATGTTCATTACTGCGGTAGGTACTTTTCAGTTAGGTACATCATAAATTTTATTCCTCAGGGAAGGAGGGGCGTATAGGTACCTCTACCTACCCAGCCAGATCTCAGAATGTTTTGAAACTTATAAAATATGCACCTACCTACCCATGCTACAAATGTTTTGAATTTTTCAGCAAGAGTTGGTGAGAGAAGCAGCTTACAACTCATTCTGGTACGAGGGCACAATAAATAGTAGAAAATACATGGTACTGATATTACAACGGAGCAAAAAAATGGTCATAATGAATGGTGGAAAAATGTATCATTTATGTAGAGCTTCGTTTGTCCTGGTGAGTTGACCATAGTGCTGATCTGACTTGAAAACAGGGTGCTTCGAAAATACGAGGTCGTGTATATTCGTCCATAAAATTAGATTTGTATCGTTCGGTGTAGGCAATCTGATACCTATTCATTACCATTTTAAAAAAATATTCAAATTCACTAAATTTGTTTCAATTTTTTACAAGAAGAAAAATGTATACCTAAACCTACCTACTTACTCGAAATTTTTTTTCGAAACCTACCTATCCGATATCACTTCACTTTTAAAGTATTTTTTAATTTTTGTAAAATTTAATAGGTAAGCAAAATTATAAAGCTTTTATGAAAATATTCGAAAGAAGAATATTTTTAATCCCAAAAGCAAGATAAATTTGAAAGTTAAAAAAAAAACTAAAAGAAAGAAATTGTTTTATTCTACTACAAAATAATCAATTCCAAAAACATCCTCAAAATGCAAAAAAAATTGAATACAAAAATGCGTTAACTGGTCACATGAATTTTAAAAAATTCCGAAGGACAATGAAAAGATGAAAATCTATGGCAATTGAAAAGTAAATTAAATTATTAGTTAAGCCAAAAAATTCAGAAAATGATGAAAAATATTTAGAGAAGTATTTCAATATGAAATGAAAAGACCTATTCAGAAGTGAAGTGGAGAAATTTCTTTTAAAGAAAAAAAAATCAAATGATAATTCATAATCGAATCACATGTCACTGTTTCCCTTTTTTAATACACCTCATGTTTTGATTTTTTTTTTTTCATTTTTAAAATTATTTTGAAAAGAAGCTGCCTTTTCAAGTTCCTGATGAAATTGTACACGTTTTTAAAAAAATGTCATCTGGTTTCCTGAAATGTTTATCAACTTCAAAAAGGTATTGTTTTCAATTTTTTCATATAAGATTTTTAAAATGAAGTAGGTTTTTCGAAACGTTTTGAATTTTATAGAAGTTCCAAAAAAAATCAATACATATGTGTATTATGCTTTCTTCCCTCCTCATCCCTCGCGATTAGAATTTTTAAAAATAATATTCAATTTCGAATTTTAAAAACTCCTGCGTAGAACCTTACACATGAATAATCACCCGGAATGATTTTCTAGTTGAAAAATGTCAATTCACATTGAAAATTCTAAGAGCGAATTAAAATTCATTCGTACCCTATTTATTGAACAAAATCATCGAAAAATGTTCATTGTTAATTTCTTTCATGGGTTTAGTGCAAGTATTGGTATGCTTTTCTGGACTTTCCAACTAGCAAATTTCACTATTCATCTTTTAATTTTCAAATTTCATGCCAAGTATTGCAAATCCAGTCATCTCTTGTCGAAAAAATCTCCAATTTCGTAAACCACTACCAGTTTTCTATTTTGTTTATTTTTCAAGCTGAAATGAAAAAATTCCATTCCGATTTCACGATTCTTATTTTCGAAACACCCAGCACTAAATATTGCTTCCATAACTTGCTTGGATTGCAAATCTAAAATGGATATTGATCAATGTTATTGCTACAGTTCACCAAGACGTTATTCTCGTACTACATGGTGCTACGCCAAGTGACTGAATAACGCAACCGTTGACACAGCCAACACTTCACTGCTGCATATACCGTGGATATTACGATCAAATGAACGCCATCTAAACAATCTTTGTTTTTTTAATAAATTAATCGTTCTAATGAACAAACTTACAATGAAAGAATGTTACAATAAGATTTCGTGTACAGGTACACTTTCACAATACGATTCTTAACTTAATACGTACATTGTCGTCGTTGCTTCGCACACCTTTTTGAGCAATCATTCGATTACTTACACATTCAATAAATTATTAAACACAAAGAAAAATGAAATAAAAACGAGGGTATAAAAACGTGGTTTTGTTTTTTTAAAAACTTGAACCAACTCTTTACCGCGAGAGCTTATTATTCATTAAAATGCTTCATTTGTACAAAAGTTCAACTCTACGCATACCTGAGCGCATAATAAAACTTAAACGTACTAGTAAGTCTAGGTACATCTAATCTTAGATATAAACTTTCTTTTCGTAACTGGCAGAGAATTGAAATAATAAGTTAGATCATTAAAATCGTTCGAAAAAATAAACGAAAAGAAAAATGTATCCGAAAGGTACGATTATTCATAAAGAAGCCGATACCTACAACAGTATTAAAATTATCTACAAGAGAGAAGAAAAAAGGTAGGAAATTTGTCAATTATAGGGAAATTTTGTAGAATTTTTCGGCATCCGAAGACGAAGAAAATTCTACGTTATCACAGATATTAAATCGACAAATTCCCGCGTCGCATGACGCTTCTCGGCTCGATCAAACGCTAACGACTATCGATCACAATACGATTATTCATAACGACAGTACACACGACTACGAGCAAAATACACGTACGTAGTTGTAGTTAGGTAGTAGGTACATCATACCGTTAATCTAGCCATTATTTGCTAAACGTTCTTCGGCTCGCTCTTTCATCCGTGTAATAAACGCTTGTCCTTTACTTTTTCTGAAATTCTCGTATGGATCGCTCAAATTAATACCTACACCTTTATACTGATCTGTTCTATCGCGAACCTACATTATAGATACATGACGCAGCAAAACAACCATTATTATCACAGCATTAGCAAAAACAATACTAAATTAGATATTAAAAAAAAAAAACTAGATATCAACTACATTGAAATTATCTATTATGAGAACGTGTTTTACACACGATAGCTTAATTATTCGTCTCGTAAGAAATATTAAAAGTCTGGTAATTACCTCCCCAGCGCTGATCGGTGCTTCAATTCCTTGTTCTTTAGCGCCCAGTCCGGCTCCTCCCCAGCCCATTTTACGTAACAATTGGTGTCCTTTGTTTGACTCGTCCAATTTATCGTTTACTTTACTGTAAGATGAATTGCTGTTCGAAGAAAAACACACGAAAGAAACATTGAATTAACAATTATTATCGATCGATTTACTCGATTTTTTTTTTTTTGAAAAATCAACGCACAGAAAAGATGGTGGCGTTGGACTCCGCTGAATATCCTGATGCATAATTGGTGACGTTGATCTCGATCTCGACCTAGACCTAGACCTAGACCTAGATCTTGATCTCGATCTGGACCGGTCTCTTCGCCTATCTCGATTACTTCTTCTGCTTGGAGGTGATCTTCTATTATTCGTAGTCTTGTTGCGAGTCGGAGGCGGACTTCTCGATCTTCGTTCTTTTGATCTTGATCGACTGCGACTGAACACATTTCAAATGCTCGTTATATCATCGGATCACTACATTCGACGAATTGATAAGCTATCTTCTTACCTTCTGTAACGTTTTCTATTCACAACCGGAGATCTACTTCTTGACTTGGGTCGAACAATCGGAGACGGAGATTTCGATCTGAGACGTCTACCCGAAGCGATATCTTCCTGCTTTTGTTGTTTAGCTATACTTTTGGCGCGATAGTACTCGTACAGTCCTAATTTCTCCCATCCTTCACTGTTGAGGGAAAAAATCGGAGGTGTTACAAAAAAATGATTAAATTAGTTGGAAAAAATTCTCTCAGGATGTAATACCTGTCGCGTGGTCTATCGTGTCCAGGTGGTGTATAAAAGGCTTTAACTGCCGCTAGTAATCTTTCCGAGGGAGGTGCCGGAGGAGGTAACCTGATGTCTTCTGGATTCAACGGTTTATATCCCGAGTCTTCCAACTGTAAAATAAAAATCACGTCCAATTCAAATTTCAAATTTAGTGGGTTGTAAGGTCCAATATGATCAATCAATTTATAATTACCTTGACCAGAGGTACCATTAATCCGGCAGGTAGATCGTAATACGGCAACGAAGGCAACAAATCGTCAGGTAGGAAATCAGGAGGTGGTAAACTCATCAAAGGTGGAATCGAAGATGTACTATTGGTATTATTAAAATTAGGAGGCGGTCGGCTCAAATCCGGCAAAGCAACATCGGCTGTAATAACATAAAATAGGTTTTAAAATTGTATTATTTTCCAAAGGGCGGGTATGCTTGTTAAAATACCATAAAGTAATCACCGGACTTACGAGGCGGAAATGCCAGAGGAGGTGGATTCGACGGAGGCGCCGAAGGAGGCCCTGGGAATACTGACGGTGGAGGTTGATTGAACGGTAGTTGCGAATTCGGCACCTCAGCTGGTATATCTTGGAAGTTGTTCGTATTATTAACGTGATGATTAAAAGCGTCCGTACCATTATCACTGCTACCACGACCGGAGCCGCCGACATCCTGCCTGAGAGGAGGAGGAGGTTCTGGTTTGAAACTCGGCGCCGGCGGAGGCTCTTGCGTATTCGGTACGATATTTTGATGAAATCTATCCTGATCTTTGTTCTGATTACGGAACTGGGAACCTGGCTGAAGTCTAGGATCGTGGTTGACTTGATTTTGCATTATATGTGCCAGACGTTCGGAGAGAGGTGGATCGGAACGAATGTCATTAGGAGGTGGTCCTCGATTGTGCTGTCGCGGATCAAAATTATGCATAAGAGGAGGTGGATGTGAATGTGGAGTTTGAGGTGAAATCATGTGAGATTTTCGATCTTCCGGCGTCTGCGGAACATTGTTCAGCGGTAGCGGTTGCATGGAGACTGGAAATAAGGAGTTAGGTGATGAGGGTTCGTCAGATAACGCGGTATTAGAATATTTCAGTAATCGAGGATCTTTACCGGCTGGCGGTAGATGAGGCGGAAGTGATTGGACGATTTGGTGTTTTTGCTGTTCGATGACTTGTTTTTGTTTTTCCAAACTCTGCGGAAAAAAATTTCGAGTAGAAATTGAACAAGTGGTACTAACGTAAACTCGGATATATACGAAGAAAACATTTTACCTGGATTTGTTGCAATGCGTGACTAACGAAAGCTTGATGCTGAGACTGGTAATGCTGATAGGTGCTTTTATTGGAACTGGTAATTTGTTCGACGATATCGGGATTATTATCCAATAATTCAGCCTTATACTCGGCTATAGATTCGATAGGTTTTTTCAATTTTTCTATAACTTCCTTGCTGAAGTAATGATTTTTATTTTCCCATAAATTTAATAACTAAGAAAACAAACGACCGGTTATAAGTATGACGACTCGTGCCGAAAAACAACGAATTACATTCAAACACTACGCAATTAATTAACGTTGTGTGATGGTTATAAAGGAGTTGTTCAGTGAACGAATGAGGCATTTCCAAATTTACCGCAACAGTACCTTTTGCAATTTCTGCTGTTGATCGTCGTTAACGTTTGAAGCTGCTGTGCAGAACATCGGAACAACCACATCTTCCAAAGATTTACGTAGCTCGTCGGCGTTCCTTCGTAAACTGTAAAAATGACGTGAGTAATTAGTTCCAGCATAATCACTTTTCACAAGCAACGAATACACTATCTTATAATTAGTCAAACATCGCGCATTCGTAAAAATAACACATTAAATGAAACACATTTCCCCTCATTTCGAAGATGATATTTTTTCATAGCTCAATCCTCGAAAAAGGTTTTCAATCTTTCTTCTAAACCGATTCCAAGTTCTTATCGCAGTAAAAGAAAATTATACGAAAACATACCAATGATGTAGCGTATCGTTCAGTAAATAAATAATATGCAGTCGTTTGTTAAACGTGGCGTTTGAATCTAAAACTCTGCAAAAAAACACCACCATTCGTAAATGACCACAGCACAAATACAGATGAAATAATACCGTTAGAAATTCATATATACGTACTTTTTAAGTAAATAATTGGCAATAACAGCATTCGGAGTAGGTGCTGTCGCTCTTTGTATAATCCACGACTTGCCGGCGGAAATCGCGTCTTTAGTACAGGTATCGATAATAGGTTGCAGAACGTTATCAAACTCATTGAAATCGATACCACAATCGACAGCTTCTTTTCTCAAATCGTTATCTATCACTTTATTTATGGCTTCTTCGATTTGGATTTGTTGTTGTTGTAACATAACCTAGAATGAGAATAACGACAGATGACAGAAACTCGTAGACGAAATCTTTTAACCGAAATCTGAACAAGATCGTACTTCGTGTTGAGCATTCAAATTGGTCTCACTCTCACGAATCTGGTCATTTAGAGCAACCTGCTGCGCGGTCAACGAATCAGTTTGTATATTATTAGGTGGCGGTGGATTCAACCAAGGCGATGGAATATTTATAGTTGCAGGGTTGGCGTTGTGCATATTCATTTCCGCGTTCATAACTGCAAATGTAGTGAAAAAAAGAATATTAGTCAAATGTTTTCGACCAGTTCGATGATTAAAGTATAGCATCGCAGCTCCTTAGTACTTACATGCCTGTTCACTATTTACTTTATACCTATAATAATGGTAATGTTCGCCTCCAAATAAAAAATCAAATTTTGGATTTCCTTTTTGTTTATTTTTAGTCATGTCTTCAAAATCTGGCCCATTGCGAGCAACAAATTGAGCCAATTTGTCGATAATGTTTTTTAATTCTATATCTAAAAATATAGGTAGTGTTACCTTTAGGTTGAAATCAATATCTGATAAATGTATGTAACGTGTAATCAGTATACTTGTAAGTACTCGGCTATTATTAACGATATTTACATAATAACGAACTATCAACATTCAGTAATCTAATACGAATATCTAAACTAAACTCCACTACATACTTATATTAAATATATGATTTTTTCAATTTACAAACCTTGCGGCGGCTTCGGAAAATCCATCATGATTACGATTCTTTAGTTATGTTTTTAGTCCATTTTCATTATGAGTCAATAGCTAAATTTGTACAATCACTTGTCAACTATACATTTGATTACGATGTACAGTAATTAAAATCACCGTAATTGCAAAATTTCCCAAAGATTTTCAGACTTTTGAGAAAAATTTTACGATACATTACGTTATCCTTGTGTAATGTGTGTGTGTTGCGTTCGGTAGGGTAGAAGCAAGCGTACTAAAAACCCACAGAATGCAAAACAGCAGAATGGACTAATTATTTTCGATTTCCTTTGGAAACATAACGAGTAACGAAACGAAACGAATCATTTTTGAAGTCGTGTTTCCGTTTAGTTTCCGTTTCTTCACTGAACCTTTTTCTAAAATAAAAAATTTTCTGGTTTCTGACTGGAAGCTGGTGACTGGTAGACTGGTGAGCTTGAGCTCAGAGCCAGTCAGAGCTAGTTCGTCTTTCATTCATAAATTAAAAAGTAAAAACTTGGTAAATTTTTTCTCTACTTTGACACTATCGACTATCCTATGTCTAAAAAAAACACACAATCATTTAAATTAAATGATGCAAAATTAAAATGGATGATTTATGATTACTTTAATAATACAGAGAAAGAATACGCATGAGAAACAAAATGAATAAAAATATTAACATACGTAAAATATAATGACTAGAAATCTAGAACGCACCATTGCAACGTATAAATTATAATACTCGTAAATTTAAAATTATCACATCACAAAACCTCGCAAATGGAACCAAAAAAATCGACAAAAAAAAAAGTGCATCATCGTTTTAAAAAAAACACACAAAAACGCGACTAGGACACTGTAACAATCCGGGGAAAAATAAAAGGAAGGTAGTACGTTGAAAAAAACACGCAGAAATTAAAAGTAATAATTTTTTTTAAATCGATAAAATTTCGATTTATGAACTAAGTGGGAGTAGTTTCATCTCCGGTAATACTTTCAAGACCATCGCTATCGCTGTTACTCGATGTTAAACCGGTACCAGGAATCGCAATCCTAGCGTATTCGTCTGTATCGATGGATTTGCAGAAGTAAATAGCGTATTTCAGCTTTTCTCGTAAAACGAACTGAAAAGAAGAAACAAAAAAAAACACATATTCATTTACATTCAAAATTTAAAATTATAAATAAACCTTCGAAACGTGTAATAATGAATCACTGACCTTATCTGAATACCGAGGCATTTTCAACAAAAAGAAACAAGTGTAACTTTCAGGTAGGAAATGATCTGGTGGATTATATTTATCCATAACTTGGAGTACAAAATCTCTTCCTCGAAAATCGGCGATCGTTCTAGGTAATCTGGTACGACCCCAGACGAAGCGTAAAAATAGGGATCTTTCTTGATTGGTAAATTCTTCCATCACTTCCCAAAACCATTCAACCAGCTCGTCCGTTGGAAGTACTCCTAATTCGTACACAAAAAAAATCTAGATAGCGAAAAATCGCCCACACTTGTACTCAAATATGACATTTCTGTACCTTTATAAACAGCGACCGATTTCAGCAGATCTAACGGGATATCGGGAGATCCACAGACCATTGTTTCCAGCTCATAACCAGTGAATAAGGATAACAAAGCGGCCGGAACGACTTTGGCTAATCCTGCTCGAACTGCTGCCACTTGTTCATCGAATTCATGCAATCTAAAAACGCATTCGGTTAGTTAATAATGTATTGTACAAAATACTCTGAAAAAATTCATAAAATTCACCTGTAATTTAGGGCTAATCGAATAAAATCTTGCTTATTATTCGGAGTTACTTTCCGGTGAACTGAAGATAGGCATATTTCGTGACCCGAGGAACTGGTCGTCGAAAAAGGTATGTCTAAGAGACTCTTGTCACCCGGATTCATGTCTCGAATAAATAATAATCCTAGAAAACAAATAATTTTTGCAAATTATTTTCCAATATTGGACAATTTTTCAAAATAAAGAACATTTAAGCACCAGGAATATAATCCTTATCGATTTCGGTGATATCAGCGATGGTCAAAGGCATGCCAGCCAATTGTTTCCAAACTGGTTCCGCCAAGTTCAGACTCAACGGACTTCCGGTTCTGATAGCGATACCGATCAAAACACCTAGAACAGATCACTAGGTAATTTCTTCTATTACGAAATTACTATCACGGGTATTCTGCTTTTGATACCTAAGAAATTGAACATATTCAAATGCAGCGTAGATTTAGCCATTGGATTCAATATGAAGCAATCTCGATTTGTCCCCGTGTCGTCTCTACCATTCGGAGTAGATATTAGAAGAGGTAACGAGCCATTTTGTAATTCTTCGCACATTTCCGTAATACTTTCGCTATATCCGCCGCCATAATCATCGACACTTTCGCCTTGAAAACAACACAGCTTCATTAAAATCTCTTTTCTCCAAATATCCTCATGTTTTATCTTACTTACCGACAAACTGAACTTTCCAAACGCGATGTGGAAGCATTAAAGCCTCTCTGGTTAGACAAGATTTCATAACCATTTGACCGAATACCGATTTAATGCCGTCTGGTCCGGCGTAACCACCTTTTACTCTGGATTTTTTCACCTGTATACGATTCAGTTCGATGGTAGGACCGTGATGAGGTTCTCTGGCCATCGTTGTGTTTAATACCTACGAATAGAACACCGCATTAGAAATCAAATCATTTTTGACCAAATCCTCAATTTCGTAACTTACTTTTCTGAAAATGCTTTCTTTGGCCGAATACACTAAAATACCTCTCAGCTTATCCAAACTAATATCACCTTCCAAAGGAAACATATTCACAACCGGTGCCAATAAATCAGAGAAGTAATGCAACAGTACCAATCTGTTCCTGATCAATGGTAGTGGCAAGTCTTTCAGTAGATCGTATTCCAGCGGAACTTCAGCAGGCATATTATGTATTCTGGAGGCAGGTTTATCTGAGCTTTTGGCGAATGTGTGAGCTGAGCCACACACAACTAATGAGATATTACGATCCTGTAAATTATACAAAGTATGAGAATGATGACCTTTTTTTTATCAAAGAAGATCGGAAGTGTCTTTCTTAAAATACTTGTAACGCTGGAATGGCTCGAGGTCTAGGAACAGCCTTCAAAGTCCCGTCGCCGATTTGACCTTCGTCGTTATCACCCCAAGCAAATACTTCTCCTTTATTGGTACATACGACAACGTGGAGTGAACCTGAACCAAAAAAATAATCAATTCAGAAAAGAACACTTTATCACCTTTCATTCGATAGAGAGTCTCGATAAATACCTGTAGCAATGCTGACGATTTTCTTGCCTTGAAGACCAGCTACTTTTTTCGGTCTTCTCACGTGTTCATCGGTTCCATGACCCAATCTGTAATAATCTCCTTTACCCCTAAAAAATAAACATACCCCATTTATAAACTCGAATTTCAAACTGTGGATCAATTCTAATCGAGAATTTTAGCCAAATATCGTACCAAGTGTAAACACTTCCGGAACGTGTCAAAGCGACAGAAAACTGAGAACCGCATTCCACTTTACACACACCAAGACCAGCCAATGACTCGATTTTTAGTGGAATCTGTTTTTAAAACAAAACAAATTACTCGTCAAAGCATCAATTACAGCAGATTGAAGCTTAAATCGATAATAATCATCTTACAGAACATCCATCGGCTCCACCTCGACCAAGTTTGCCATAATCTCCATCACCCCAGGACCAAACATTATCATCAGAAGTGATGCATAGCGTTTGCGCATCGCCACTTCCGCATGCAACGTCGGTAACATGGTAACCTAGAATAGCTTCGACTAATTTCGGCACCAGTTGATCTTCACCGGTCCCATGGCCCAATCTACCATACCGTCCTCTACCCCAAGTGTATAATTTGCCACTTCTGGTGATGGCTGCCGAATGAGCTCCGCCGCAGGCCACGTCTACGATATCTTTATCTTTCAGAAATTCTATACTCGTCGGCGAATAACACGATCTAAAGAGATAACAAAATTTCGTATTAGGAACACATTTGACGAGATTTCTCATAAACGAGCTTATGATTTACTCACCGTTTATGCCCTAAGCCTAATTTGCCATCTTCGCCGTCTCCCCAAGCGAATACGTAGTTGTTTGATGCTAAAGCTAGGCAGTGTTTACCACCAGAATGAACGGCGACCTGAAAAAAAGTCATAATTAATTAGGTTTCAACTTGGAAACGATTCACACCGCGATGAAGCAAACTGGTATATTACTTTTTTAATGAAAACTTTCGTCAAAGGTTCGAGTAACATAGGAGTACTTATGAATGGATTGGCTTGATTCAGATGAGATATATCTCCAATACCTAATCTTCCTTTATCAGCGAAACCTGAGCAAAATGCAAACAGCAATGTAGAGAATGATCACATTGGATATTTTTTTCAGAGAATTTCAACTCACCTGTAGCGTAAACTCGTCCTTCTGAGGTAATAGCAAACAAAGATTGTTCACCACCGGCTAACTGAACAGGCCGTAGAGAGGTAAAAGCTTCGCAGGGAGTAGGTATTTTTACCTGATTACCGCTTACTCCACCCAGCTGTCCTCGATGGTTATGACCCCAGCCGTAAATTACGCCGCTACCAGACCACGACAAATTCCAATTCTCTGGTTTTCTAAAATGCAAATAAATTGAATCAGAATACAAATCAAACGCGCCGAAGAATAGTCTCAAACGAATACGACACTAACCTATTTAACCACATCAACAATTGCTCATCATGTTCTCGAGTGAATAATTCGTTATTTTCGTAATCGTATGAAAATTCTCGAGTGAAACTGGGATCATGCTCGATAACTTTACGAACCTACAGAGAAATTAAATTAAATCGATGAGAAACATCGTTCAAGTAATTTGGACAGTCAGTAAAAAAAAACACTAGAGGATTCTTACTTCGAGACAGAAAGCTTTGGGTATCGTGGAACGATGAATTAAGGCATCTGCTACTCTTCGAGCCATACAATAATGCTTGAACCAAGCCCATTTGCCAGTTTCTCCGCATAAAGCTTGAGCATCCAGTTCAAGTTCACAAGCTAGAGCCACTGTCGACTGCAGAAACAGAATTCCGTATGAAATCATACCCAGATATTGGAATAATGAAAATATAATGGGCGACAATGATCGAATACCAACCTTGAAAAACGGACTGTACAACAATTGCTTGCTTCTTTTCAATAAATGATCTTCGTATTCGTATTGTTTAACTAGTAATCGAGGTAAAGCCCGCATTAAATTCGATAAAGGTGAATCTAGGATATCGGTTTGTAAAAACGTAGGCATCTGCATCATTTTTCTCAACGGAGATTTAATGTACTCGGTTATTTTATCCAAACACCACATTCTTTCTTTAGCCTCTGCGTGAAAAAAAAATCCTCGATTAGAATAAATAATTATGGAGATTACAAACCAAGAGGTACAACACAAACCTAAAGTGGTCAATTGAGCACAAGACGCCAAAGCTGCAATTAATCTTTTAATGATTCCTTCTTGGGGATCAACCATCAAACAAGGATACAGCAGGCACATGACAACTTCGATCGAGGGTTTCGAGAGTATATCGCGATCAGATCCGTAACGTCGTTTACCCATCACAGGATACACGGTGAATCTCCATCCCCAGCCGTTGTTTTTCATATCTTTCATAAATTTCCAACGTACTTCATCGCCTGCAAAAAACGCAAATATTATTTCTCTAATCTATAGATAAGCTGGAGCAGAAGTAGGGTCAATAAACTGCGAATTTCAATACCAGGAATAAACAACTGCATCGACCAATCACTCCACTCGCGTCCGGATAAAACATAAACCAGCGTTCGGAACGGATTGAATATGGTTAACGTGTCTCGATTCTTTTCAGTGCTGCATCTTCGATCGAATTCAATTCGTAAAGATTCAGCGCCTAGAAATTCACAACGCAATTAGAGAACCTATACCAAAATCGAACCCGGTTGCACTTTTGACAGAAACTATTTCCCAACCTGGGATTCTAACTGCGCCGTTGGTGATGATTTGACCACCGTAAGGATGAGAACTTTCTTGAACCAGAGGAGATGGCAAAGCGTGTAGGATATTGTTATTGATAGCAACGTCTTCTAACTCGAAAACGCAGATTTCCAGTATCATAGCAGCTATCGAAGGATCAGATGAAGCTAGAACTGAATTTCAAATCGACGTCAGCATTCAAATTCATGCGGTTAAAAAAAGCAAAAGCGCATTTTGAACTGACTTTTTAAAACATTGGCTAACGTTTCCTTGGCATTATCTCCCATTCTTCCGGTGACGGCGAGTTTTAATAAATCCACCAAAATACGAGCATCGTTCGATCCCAATAAACTAGTGAAATCGTCTAAAATAGAAGGATTCACGATATCCGTATCGGTAACTCCAATAACCTGAACACAGATCAATAGTTAATCGACTAGGCTTAACATTTAATGAACTTGAGAAGACTCGATTTTACTTGAGAATTGGATTTCAACGTAGCTGCGATCATAGACATCGTGCTGGTTGACATTCTGGATACGCTCATATGGTAAGAAGCGCTCCCTGAGCTGGTCGTCGACTGAAACGCGTTCAAAGGATTCTCTGGTTCATCTGGCGTAGTCATATTGCTCTGGAAAATAGACATCACCGATCGTAATTTCGAAATCTGGTACTTTTAGAATGAGATAAAGCACTCACCGAAGATGCTAATTCATCACTAGACTCGATGACTGCTGCAGGAGCTTCACCTCCTCCACGAGCGATGGTAGATATGGACGATTCAGAGAGTACGTTGGTTGTGCTGGCAATCATTTCATCCAAGTCTTCTTTTTCTTCTGTACGAAAAAACAAAACAAAATAAAAAAGGTCAGGACAACTCTAACGAGAGGAAAAAGTTTGATTTTGAAAACACATACCAGCAATATTGCTCTCAATTTTGATAGACGACGATAAAGCGGCGACGACAGCGTCTCGAGCGTACATCACTCTTAATGAATTTAGCACATGCTGAAGGGCCGTCTGTTTGGCGACGTTCGATTCCAGTGAAAGTATTTGTTTGGATAAAGACGGAGGTGCGAGAGATGTGGGATTACTCGTTTCACCGTCTTCGTCATCTTCTTCGGGTTCATCTTTTTTACTTTCGTTTAAACCTTCAAAACATCATGAAAATGAATTAGAATGAATTTCGAGCTAATTTTTCACCGCCGCGAAAAACACAATACCGAGCATATTAGTTCCAAGAGGATCGTTAGGTGTATCGAATGGTATCGGTTCAACACTGCGGCATCCAGGAGGTTCATAAGCTTGCCAGGCAACCGAATGAGATGATCCGCAGGCTACTCTATTCACTCTAACGTTGCCAAAACCGTCGACTTTTGTGGGTTTTTGATTCACCATCGTGCTACCGTTGCCTTGTTGACCGTGATCATTATCTCCCCAGGCATAAACCTACGCCAAAAAATAATTGTATCGATTAAACTTGTTTTGGATAATATCTAGGTATAGGTGAGCCAAGCAGACCGATCCGTTCGATGACACAGCTAAACAATGAAGAGCACCAACAGCCACGTCTACGATATGAATCCCTTTGAGAGAAGAAACTAGGGTAGGTTTCCTGACATGTTGATCGGTGCCTAATCCCAATCTGTAGTAGTCTCCTTTACCCCAAGTCCAGATCTAAAAATACGTATACACAATATTAGAGCTCATTAAGGTTTCGAAAGATTCTAAAAATGAGCAGATTTCATTACCTGTCCGGATTTGGTTAAAGCTAAAGAGAACTGAGCTCCACAGTCGACGTGAATGACTCCTTTACCATTGAGGAATTCTATATTACACGGTATATCGCAAGCTTCGCTGCCTCCTCGACCTAATTTGCCAAAATCTCCGTCACCCCACGAATACACCATTCCTTCATTATCCAAGGCCAACGTTTGGGCGTCTCTGCTGCCGCAAGCGACTTTAATGATGTGTTTGCCCAAGAGAGCTCGAACCTAAGCGAATAAAGTTCTATTTTTAGCCATTACACAGCTTTTGGAGTCTTTAAGATATACAACTACGTACCAATTTCGGTTTATATTGAGTTATACTGTCTCCATGGCCTAATCTACCGTATTCGCCAAGCCCCCAACTGTATAATTCTCCGCAGGCTGTGATGGCTGCGCTGTACGAGCTTCCACAGGCTATTTCTTTGATACGTTTGTCTCTGAAATACTCGATCATCTTTGGTTTATCTAGACTCAACGTGTTTCCGTGGCCTAATTTACCATCGTCGCCTTCTCCCCACGAGAAAACCTGCGATTAATCAACAACCACGAGTGAAATTTCGTTGCGAATAAAAAAATGACTCTAAAAGAATTGAACGATGGCCAACTTACTTTCCCTGAAAGCGTTAACGCTAGGGCATGTTTGCCGCCAGAATGAACGGCTACTTTTCGGACTATGTATCGATTTAGAGTGCTTATTTGCCGAGGAAACGAAGCGCTGACATTTGTGCCGAGTCCTAAGCGACCATTGGTGGTTTCTCCGCAAGCGTAGACCTGCGCAAAGTTCATTCGTACCGGTTATTGAAAAGAAGGGGAGACAATAAAAAATAAAAATTCAACAAATCGACTCACTTTCCCATTATAGGAAACAATAAACAGAGATTTCGATCCACCGGCGATATGGATCGGTCTGAGACCTGACAGATTTTCTGAGAACATTGGGAACTTCACTTTTGATCCTTTTAATCCGCCTAATTGATCTTTATCGTTCAATCCCCACAGGAAGACTTTATTCTCTTGAGGGACGCCCATGTGAATATTTTCAGTAAATACCATATTCTGAAAACAATCAACGTTTAATTAAATTCAAGTGAATACTTAAATTTAAATAGGAATATAAAATTTTACTGGCTCGAATATCCAGAAATCTTACTTGAATATCATTATAATCAGAGGCTAGGAAACAAGCGTTGGATGGTAAATTATTACTAGATCTTTTTTTGCCGGTAACGTAGATGGCGTGTATTTTACAATCGATTCCGCCATTTTGACACATCTTGATGGCTATTTCAATACAAGGATAATACTGCGAAAAAAATTAATCAACCGTGAATTAAATACATGAATAAACAATGCTCTGATGAGAATTAAAAATCTTTACCTCGTGAACATCTGATAACAAAGTAACGAGTGTATCTCTCGGATGAATACTGACAGCGGTGAGCTCGGTCATGGATAAAAAGTTATTACCACCGGATACTTTTACCAATGAAGGCATGTAACTGGTATCGTTCGGATCCACTTTCATTCTCAAAGAATGAATACAAATATCCGGATACATTTCCAATCGAATCCAATGCTACAGCAACAAATAAATAATTATCGTTGAAACCGAATGTATTTTTCATTTTATTTTTTTTCTAAGAAACGCGAGTTTATTGGTATTTGTTCACCTTTCCTTGAGATCCGCAACTTTGCCAATAATTATCAGAATACATGTCCAATAAATGACTAGCCCAGTTTTCTCGCGAAGATGTAGTCAAGTACTTGATACAAGCGAAATTATCCTCGATGACGTCAGTTTCCAAAATAGTGAAAATTCCGTGCCTTTCAATTTTCCTCGGTTTTCCGGCGAAAATAGCCGCGCTTCCTAAAATCAGAAGACGCGAGGATGATTCAGATCAATCAGGGTACAGTCGCTCATAAGTAATGGATAAAAATTCGAATAACAAACCCGGTTCTGCAATGCGGACAAAATTATGCTGATGATCGTAGGGTGTATAAAAACAATTCTCACAAAGATTATAATTCTCGCAGACTTTGCATTTGAATCGAGCCCCAACTATGGGTCTCATGAAACAATAATTGCAAGCTATTTCTTGATGGTGAGGAGGTAAAACTTCCATTTCAGATACACTGCCGATCCAGTTAGCTTGCTGAGGGAAGTCCACCGTGATTTGTTGACCACTTTTACTCACAGCTAGAAAAAACGAACGCAGAATAAGTAAGGATGTGTATCTTGACAATGCTGAACATGTAAGTAGAGCTTATTTACCAGTCACAATTCCTACACTACTGTGAGTTATAGAGCCCCATTTGAATTGGGGCGTAACAACTGAGGGTTTGACACGAACTGTATCTCCTACTTTGATCGTCGGAATTGTGTTCAAGTTTCCCAGAAGTTCTACGTGAATAAATCTAACCCAATAAGCGTATCCTTTATTACGCCAGTCAACCTGCACAAAATGAGAAACGTTGAGATTTAAGTTGACGTAGGTTAATGACCAAAAATAACGTTGAAACAACAAATGTTCAAGAACCTAACCTGTAAATTCAAATCGTGCAATCCACCATTATTTATTTTCACTATGACTCCGGTATCCCCTTCGTACACTTCTTCTTCATACGACCGGCAACACCGCACAGACATTCCAATGGCACAATTATTTCGCACATAAGTCGCATACTCGTTCTCATTGGAAAATTCACTCCTCTTCTTATAAACGGTAACAGGACACTGAAAACGAGCCGACGATTAATTCTCAAAGATATGCGAGACAAAATCACACAAAACAGGTACCTACTTTAGGAACCAATGCCGCGTTGTTATTTTCGCTGATGATTTCTCGATTGTTATTCTCGAGGGTAGTCAAACAATCCGCCACAAGCTGGTATTCTTCGGAGTATTCTAAAAGCCACGCAACCAACTGCTCGATATTGGCGCAACTTTCGGGCATTTCGTTTGTAGCTTTCAAAGCAATCTCGACAGCTTTCTTGGAAAATCCCATTTCAATTAATTGCGCCGTAAGAGGGGTGACCGGAGGAGACGGGCATCGATTGGGTGAATCTATCGCGTTTTTATTATTCGTTTGGTTATTCGGGACGTTTTTCTGTTTCGCGTACATATCGACGGCTAGATATTGACTTATGTTTATAGCAGCTTCCTGTAAACCATGAAAACTCTATGATAAATAATTCAAGTTGATTGATTTACTTCAATTGAAACGCTCTTCAGCACCTCTAATTCTTTGCGGCTAAAAATAGGCTTCAAGGAAGTTGGTTGAACGGCGTTGATGATGAGCTGATGTAGAAGTAAAGACTGCCTCGCATCGCCGATAACATCGATCTCGTTTAGAGCTTCTAAAGACATGTGCGGTTCCAGTGTGGGTCTTTTGAGAACTTTTCTCAAACGAGATTGGTAATTTAGAAGCAATCGTCCAGCTTTAATTACGCTCAGAATTTGCTGCTGATTACGCAGTAAAGGAATGTTCACCGATGCTGGAAAAATTCGCGAATTTCGTTATGTTAAAATTACAGCATCATAGAATTATGGACGGTAGGAAGAAAAAGTATTTGCAAAATACTCACTAAAACGATTCTTTTTTATGTGATTCAATGAAGCCATAGATATGAGGGTGGCCCAAGTATCCAGGAATAGATCTGTACTAGGTACTCTATCCAACTGAAATCGAGGAGATGGTAAAGCCTTCAATGGTTTCAATGCCATTTGCTCGATTCTATTCGTATCGTGGAACTGAACCATGACGGTGGCGTTTTTACCAACAATGTTGCAAATTGTCCCTAATTGAAATAAAAATATCCGGATGACATTATTTTTATCTGACTAACACCGCTGTGTTATGCTTTAAATTGTTATGCTTTAAATCAATTTGCTTCACGTACCAACTCTAAGACCACTATCCAAAACATTTCCACCTAATCTGGGTCTAGAATCGAGACCTCCAAATACCATCAGCGAAGCTATTGAGCTGTATAAAATCTCCGACATATCTTCTTCGTTTTCATTCTATCGAATAAACAATTCAAATACGTCGAATGAAATATACATTGGACACAGAAAATGTAAGTGAATCGACTAATTACCTCTAAAGATAGAATAGGATGAGAGAGTAAATCGGCAGCTGTGGCCAATTTCGAAATCATGAACGAATTAAACGCATCTGTCCAATCAGGTATGCTATGCAGCTTTCTCAACAGAACTACGAACTCTTCGACGATTGTGCTGGTTGATGACGCTGTCAATGAGACCACTGGTTTCTTCTCAACTAAAATATCAACCGTTTTTAAAAATTACACTCTAGTCGCATAACATAGTAACATTTTTGAGACATTTACCGAAATTATACAAAGTCAGATCCGGGTAGCAGAGCATCCCAATGCTGCCCAATAAATGGAAAAGCTTCTTGATAACGATAGGATACGAATTAGCATCATTTAATCCAACTGGTAATATGGTTTGGAGCAATCTCAAAGCTTGTAACTGGAGAAAAAAATGTCCATCATTAGAATTACCCATGAATTCAACAGTATGTTTATAATCTAAGCACGTACCTGCATAGTTAAGGTGGTAGGATACCCTACATTTTGACCAGAAATAATGTTAAACAATAAGAGTAACCAAGAGGGGGCACACAGTGCGGTACAAATTTTTTTAGATCGAGCTATCGTTCTTAGGAATCCTAATGAGACCCAATCACGTTGGAACATAGCATTCGAATCGGTCAAGGAAAGTTTCTTCTTATGACGTTCCTGCGAAAATATATATTCTCAGCAAAATCGTTTCAAAGGATCGATTGAAATGAAATAAATGCCCACCAACCTGTAAATTATATCTCAAATAATGGGATACTTTGCGAACACTGGATTCTTGAACGCTATCGGAATACACTCCGGTACACAGTGATAGAATTTTGAGTAGGCCAACAGAAGCTCTTTTCAAAACATCGTTGGGATTTTTCAACTTGGCTTTTTCCGATTCAATATCTAAAGGATACGATCACATATAGCTAATCATTTTACAAAAACTATCGCAAAAAAAGTAAACATCTCGAAATCTTACCTTTGCTGTTCTCTTCTTCAGTTACTGGAGACTGATCAACTAATTCGCTTCCGGCAGGAGCCAGTTTCAAATCGTATTTACCATCTTTACCCATACGATACGCGTTCCTTGTACCAGAATCCCATTTCACCGGTACCCATCCATCGCTGCTAACTGTGCTAATTACTGTACCTTCGCTGGATGTTGTTGGGCCATCCTGCAATACAACAAATTACCCAATTATTTAGATTCGAATTTCATCGCTGATTGTGAAAGGGTAACATAGATACAGACTTGATCACCCCATTTCCAATCTGGTCCTCTGACCACACGTAAGCCTGGTTTCATGTAAGGTAACAATCCAGGTCCGCTTGAGACCGGAATACTGGTCGACTTGGAGCCGAGTTGATTGGTACGAACGATACAGTGCTCTTCTTCGAAAATAGCTCCGATGCTAAAGTTGTTACCGAAAAATATTTTGTTATTCGATTCGGAATCTGTTTCGAAACACATGTAGAAATCAAAATCATGTTCAGATGGGCATATTTGTTGAAAACAATTTGAATAGTTAGGTACCCGAATCTCTGAAAATATATTCAATATTGGCAAACAAGCCGCTATTTATAACAAACGAAAGCTCATTTCCACTCGTTGTCTCGGATAATAAACCAATCATCGATAAAACCAAACTGCAAATAAATAAATCGATTAGTTTTCTCATATTATGGAAGCTTAAATCTTATTTTAGACGTTGTACCGTATCCAGCAGAGCTTCCTTTGAGAAAAGCACGAGTTTTTATCCTTCGATATGCCAAATCTGAACGATTTATCGGCTTGGGAGACCGCTTTGTTCAATTTATTCAAGGTCCATTGGAGGATTCTGTACTTGGCGTATAATAATTCCATTTTTTCGTACGGAGTTACTACGCCGTCCAGGATTAGAGTTTCGCTAAAAATTAGCAAATAATATTAAATATTCCTACATTACTATAGAATTTCCTTTGGGAAAAAAATATCAAAAAATTCAGATTAGCGTACTTGGTATTCAACATCGGAGAGGTAACTAACCAACCATTCATAATATTATATTTAACTGAAGCGACAACCGTAGGAAGAGCTAATAATTTCAGCATCAAATCGTATCCTTGTTTTCGCATATTACATCGTTCCACCTGAAAATGAACATTTTTGAAAATTTTATTCGGTTTATTCAACGACGTTAAACGAATAAAAATAATGTATTTTTTTTCAACGTACTTGGACACACATTGCTCTTCTGATGAGTTCAATGTCAGCAGTATTTTCTTCGGTTACGAACTGAACAATAGCGTGGATAAGCTCCGGCTTACCTAGATATAACATAAAATTCGAAAACATAAAGTATACTCATCCATCCACCAAGCGATTAACTAAGATGGGCAAAAAGTCACCTGGTTTCACGTAAACAACAGAACTTCGTGAAGTATCACTTTCATTTGATTTGTTTGCAGATTTTTCTTCAAAATAATCTTTAATTTTCTGCTCCTGAAAAATAGAAAAAATGCATTGAAAGTATAAATATTTTGCTACGCTCCTCTCCACTTCAATCCTATCGTAATTACTAACTGGAAACTTTTTAATATTTTCTTGGGAGTGCTTTTGAGCTCTGATACAATTTATAACATGTTTGGCAGTTTTTTTAAGCGTAGTTTCCGTGTATAGAAACTGCAAACGATCGAAAGCATTTACTTCGTGGCTGGTAGCCGGGCGAACTTCGTTCAGCAGAAATCTAAAACATTGAAAAAATTGTAGAAAAATGGTCGATTGATTTAGAGGAAGATTTTCATCAATTTACAATTTACCTGCACTTGTTGAGAAACGGAACGCATAGTTCTTTGTAGGATTGATTCTGTTCTTGTTTCGTTTGAATTAGTTTCAATTTAGTTTTATGAAGTACGTTCGCTATCACTTCGAAATGTTCGGGTATTTTACGATTTTCTGAAAACGAATAAATTCGAATTACGATAACGATCATTCTAAACACAAATGCCATTTAATTTCACAAGAATACCTTGTTGCAAACATTCCACTACTAAAGGACCCAAAGCTAGATGTTTAATCAACACCGCTAACAGTATTCTATTCACTTCTTCGATCGGATGATTCCAATTGAACGATAGCAACGACTGATGCTTGAAATTTTGCGATAAATACGCGTCAAAAGCAGAAACCGTATCCTAAACAAGACGATTATTTTAAAATTAGGTAACTGAATTACTTGATTAAAGATAAAATTTATAATTTCACTCACCCATAATTTGCTCTCGTTGGCAGGATTCTCGAAATTGGGCGTATATGGGCAAGATGTACCCACTGGGGGCTCGGTAGGTGTGGTATTGGTACTTCTGGCTTCATCTTTTTCTTCATAAGGGTTCAACGGGGTCAGGCCACCTTTTAGATAAGATGCTGAGAGCCAAGGCGCCATTTCACGTTCAGTCTGAAGGACGGGAATACCAATGGAAAGACATCGAGCATGGAAACCCAATAAATACGACAGTGTTCTTTGACAATCCAGTAAAGGTGAACTCGTGTAACTTATTTCGGTAGGCTGAAATAGAACACGGGTGAAAATAAAATAAAATATTGTTCGACACGTGAATATAAATGATACCAACTTGAGAAACATCTTCATCTGGATCAATATAATTTCCGACGCAACAAGACTGCAATAATTCCGGAGAAGGGGTAAGTAAATCTTCGCTTTTAATAGAAAGCTCGCCTTTGAAATATTTTCTCAGAGCTTCCATTTCACCTGGTCCATCACTGGAATATTTTATGTTCGATTAAGTCACGTTTGAAAATTTTTTATGCGTTATTTCTCAAAGAAATATACCTGTCTCGAATGTCGTAAACTTTATTATTATAAACGATCCAAAATCCCCCATCTCTGTTGTGATTTTCAACGTCGGCTTTTCTCACTGAAGGCATATCTTCGGGATTTTTATACGCTGATGAGTTGTAATTGACTGAAATAATTTCTTAAGGTTATTTTATCGTTCGAAAACACGTAAGAATATCGAATAAAAAAATTTTCTGACCGGAAACTCCGGGCCATGACATTTCGTCGTCATCTTCTTTTTCTAAATGAGGAGTTATTTTATTAAATTGTTCTAACGAATTGAACAAAGGTCCGAATAAATCCAGCCAGTCGATATTATGTAATAACAGAGGCACTTCTTCGTGTAACATTATCAGACATATTAATAATTCCGGAAGCAAGATTTCTAAAACATTTACAAAAAAAAGTTGTTGAAATTGTACGTCGATTAATCCTAATTCTTCACAAATATTCTATTCGACTCACCAACGCCGGTATTTTTCAAAATATTACAAACTGTATAGAAATGCTTATTACTTCTGGAAGCCACATCTGAAGCGGTATTCAATACCTGGCAAACGTAATTTATCAAATGTTGCAAATATTTCCTAAACAAAGATTCAGCTCCCATATTTCTTTCATCTGGAAAAATACACGATATTAAATTTTTAAACGCGATTTTCTTGTTTTTACTAAGAAGGAAAATTACCACATTCCCAAGAATATTGCGACTCGGAAGTTTTATTTTGATATATTTGAGCTATTAGCAGTCGTTGAAATCTTATTAATAAAGTTAAACTGGGCGATCGTTCGTTGGTCCCTTGAATCGGTTTTAAAAGCTGTAGATTGGTCAACGTTTGAGACAAACAGTTCCTGAAAATATCGTCAATTCCAAGATGAACATGGGAAATTATTCGAAATGTGATTAATTTACGAACTCGTACCTGAGTAATTGTTTAATTAACTGAAGTAATGGAATAGGCGAGAAATTTGTGGCTGAATTTGTGCACGAATCTTCTCTCATTGATTCTGACATTTCCACTAGAAATTCACAAAAAAAAAAATTACAACATTCGAATCGGTAATTTTACTTTCAAGATTCGTATGTTACCTTTAATAGCAGCTTGTAAACTAATTTCCAACCCTCCATCGGCCATTAAACTCGAAACTAACAAATCGGTCATGAAATGCTGACCTTGACTTAGATTACTGCAGTTCCAATCTGGAATCGAAAATTCATATTTTATAAAAAATGAAATAAAAGAAAAAGGGAAAATATTTCGTCAAAGCTGTTTTTTAATTAACATTTACCCGAAGCTGGCATCAGCGAACATAGAGCTTTAGCTCTCTCTTCAGCCGTTGGTAACAGAACACTCCAGCCAACTTGTAAGGCAGCTTGAGCTGCAGACTGGATTGAATCTAGGACACCATTGGTGCTTGCGACATCGACTACTATTTGTTTAATACTAGTAAGCAATGGCGAGCCCACGTTTAAATTGATAGCGCTGGCATCCACGTTATTAACGGAAATGGCGTGCAACTAAATGATGAAGAAATACATTAATAAGCCGATCAATCATCATCGACATCAATTCACGAACATAAGAGACGATATACTTGAAGCTGCAAGATATTGAATGTGGACACAATCAAGCATTCTTTTTCTTGAGACGGTGGCCGGTCCGAGACTGTTGTTACTCCTTCGCACACGGTGACCAGTAATTTATTCAACTTGCTAATACTGTTTTCGCAAATATCGGTGATGAATGGAACTCTTGTGCCGATTTTCGAATGGTTCGGTGTACTCCAAGCAAAACTCTACAAAAAAAAAGACTCAATTTTAATACAGGTCTTCTCTCAAAAATACTTTAACCAGTAAAAATCAAACCTGAGTAACTCCGCAAGCCACACCGGCAATATTGTTCGATCTAACGGTAGACACGAGTTCCGGAACAGCTCCGGTAGCATCGCTCTCGGCAGCATGGGCGTATTCCTTTTTACCCCATCCGTACACGTCGCCATTTTCCAACAACGCGATCGTATGGGTAACTCCGACAGCTAATTTTTTCACTTTCATACCTACGAAATGATTTGTTAAGCGACACGAAAGGAACTGAGATGACTAATCAAGCTGCAGTACCTTTTAAGCCGTTGACTTTTTTAGGAAAACGCAGATGTTCTTCGGTACCGTGTCCTAATCGATAATGGTCACCTTTGCCCCAAGTATACACCTCTCCTTCAGCGGTAAGAGCGACGCTGAATTGCGATCCGCAATAAACACGTGTAATGCGGACGTGACACAGAGATTCGACCCATTTTGGTACTTTGGACGCTTCGCTGCCACCTCGTCCTGTAAATTGGAATATGTTTACTATGTTTCTGTATATTTATCGAGGAAACCGTACTCATTTACCTAATTTTCCGTAATCCCCGTCTCCCCACGAATAAACCATGCCTGTATCGGTAACAGCGAGGGTTTGCGCGTCGCCACAACCACAAGCTACATCTACAATTTTTACGTCTGGAAGAAGAAAAACGAAATTAATACCGGGTGTTGATGCAGCGAGTAAGAGAGTACAGTAAACAAGATTAACCTTTGAGTTCGTCGACTAGTAAAGGAATATTAGCGTCGTCATTCGTGCCATGTCCTAAACGTCCGTAATTACCTCGCCCCCAAGTGAATAATTCTCCTTGAGATGATATAGCAGCGCTGCGATAAAAAATACGGTTAATTTTAAAATCTATACCACTCAATAAGAATAGGACATGTAAAAATATACCTATAAGTACTTCCACAAGCGATACGAACAATAGTGTGGCCTAGAAGAGCTTCAACAAGAGTAGGGTATTCTTGTGGGTTACAATCTCCATGACCTAATCGACCTCCTTCGCCATTACCCCAAGAATAAACGGTCCCTTCGGCTGTTAAAGCCATGTAATGTCTACCTTCCGGATGAGCCACGATGTCAACGATATTTCTGTCATTTAAACCGGTCACCATTTCAACTCCCTGAAAAATAAAAAATAAATCGCTTTAGGTTCCACAAAATTTCATTTCGAGTGTAATCAAGACTGAAAATATACCTGAGGATCTCCGATATAATTATACAAATATAATTTCTTATCAAACGAGATAAAAAACAAATATTTATCAGATAGAACAATCTTGACAACACCTAGTTCTCCGATTGTCTGACACAGAGAAGATTTATTTCGCGATTCCCAAGGCAGCCAACCCCAAGCGAATACCATTTGGTTGAGCTTTTTATTCTGAAACAGTAAAAATACCTGTTTAACACCATCTAGGATAATCCATTCACTTTTTAGTAGGAAGACTTTTACATCTAAAAAGGCAGCAGTTGGTAAATACGGAATAATTAATCGATTCAGATATGCCATAATAATTACAGCAGCAACGTTCAAATCGATTACAGCGTTCTCGTCTGAAGGAAATTCCAAAAATCTCAGAAAGCATTCGGTTGGACAAGTCTAAAAAATGCAATAAAAATTAAAACAATATTCGGTAAAAAGAAAATCCAATTTTAAAATAATTCTTACCGCTATATCATCACTATCTTTTTCAGACCAGATATCGTAACCATTCAGTTTTTGGAACGTCGACCTTAAAACTTGCTGAAGACGTTTTAAAAATGGTACCAAAGGAAAGCTGTTTTCTTCTTTATCAGGTCTGCAGAAAAATTTTCAATTAACAGGTTGATTTTTAGAGAAATCAAACAGCACCTATACGAACCTGTTTCCAGCCAAATGATCATTTTTGTCAGACATCATTAGAAGTAGGGAGATCATTTCCATCATTGCGGTAACAGTTCCTCTCTGCATAGCCAATTCGAATAAAATTTGTAACGCGTACTGCCTATCCACTAGAGGAACTTCTCTCTCTGGAGAATTCAGTATTTCGCTGAAAAAATGAAGAACGTAAATAATGTAACAACTAAAATCCACTGATCGAAATGAAAAATTGTTCATCATACCAAAGTACAACTTGTTGCAAAAATGACGAAGATTTTTCCAAAATATCGATCCACACAGCGGACATTTTTCGTTCTTTGAACAATAATGCTTCTGGTAAAGCTCTCAAAGCATCTAGCGTTTCAAGTAACAACTCGGAGCAAATATCACAGTCTTCTCCTATATCGAAAAATCACTACTTTAATGACCCTCCATTTGATAAACAATTGCGTTGAAATCAATTAAAATACAAACCTGATCGCCACGCTCGTCTGAGAAAAGCGAAAGCAAAATTTAAAGCAGTTCTGGTGCCGATTCGAGCCAAACCATAAATACTATTTTGCTCTTCCAACGAGGAACACGCTGGCAAATTATCGTTGATTTCCAATTCAAAAGTATGATCCAACAAACTAAAAACGAAACACTGGTATAATCTCTACTTTGAAAATATTGCTCAATAATGTAATTAAATTCACCTGTTATTTTCACCATTATTGATCTCATTCCAGGTCTTATTCTGATCAATATTTTGATAACTGGCTTGTTTCCTGAGGGCTAAAAAATAACGATACGCTACCACTACGCGTTGTTGAAGCCTACACGATGAAATTGTGTTTCCAGCGACTACACCGCATAACAGTTGCTGTTCTTTTTGGAGCAACTTGATACAATCGGTTATATTTTGTAAATCTATCAAAAATGAATTCATCGTTAAACATCGAATCGGTATTACATTTTATCGAAGATATTTTCATTATAATACCTGTACTTTTACTCCACGTCCACGAATCGATCAATTTCTGTGAAGCTGTATTACCCGCCAAAACGCTGGCCAAATCGGATTTGAATTTTTTACTCGAAAATGGTCCCGTTTCGATGTCATTTCCCACTCCACAGATATCTAAACCGTGGTATTGGTAAATGTCACATTATGAATATATGAAAGCTTGAGATGCATTTTTCTCACCTGTTTCTGGAGTAGAAGCTTTAGAATTACAGTACTCTTGGATAACTAATTCACCATCTTTAAGTAACTCGTTCCAGTAATGAATAACGTTGTTTTTCTTCAACGCTAACTCCAAATCTGTTTTCAGCCATTTCCCGTCCAAACGACTGTCCGGATTTAGTTGGAAATCGATCTTAGTGCTCATATTGAGCTAGCGGCGTCACAATTACAAATTCTTTTGAGAATACATCGCTCGTATTTTCGAACAATTCCAAGTAAGGTGTTCCTGAAATTGGGTAACATACACAACGATCAGTCTTTGAATTTCACTAGCAACTCTAGCTAAATTAGAATCTGTATGAAGAAAGCACGCGTGTATGCGATAAAATGACTTAAGAACAATGCAAATAGGTTAATTATACCTCAATTTTCATTAAGTAAATTATTTATACAACCATTTGAACTCAAACCTCAGCGAACTATTCTGAACTTTCTGAACTTATCAACATTTTGTGTTTATTTACATTGAACAGCTGATAGCAAACATGGTGGGGCGAGATGAAAATTAATGAACTTGCGATTTCAATTTGTTTCTTTCACCAGTTTCAAATTGAAACTGAATTTCAAATAAATTTATCTGCTACTGAACTTATTTAAAATCCATAAAACATAACTAGTCATCAAAACGACAGATATTTCTCATAGCAAACTCAATTTTTTTTTCAAAGATGAATCATCAACTGAATCGTGATTGGTTGAATAACAGACGAAGTAATGACATCACACACGTCAACCAATCAAAAATCGCTGCTCCGATTACTCCGAGATTGCTTTTAGCCGATTTTTAAATCAAAATTTCACGTGGGATTCTTATCAACTACAAATTGAAAAAATTTCGCCGCAAACGAAAACGTACAGCTTAAATTGAGAAAATCTTACGAAATGCAAATCGAGTAAGACTTAAAAATGAGTTTCAGTGAATATAAACTTTATATCGAAGAAGGCGATGTCGCCATTCTGTACATAAACCCGTTCAAAATGTTTGCCATCGATATAAAACGCATGATACCAGACAAAAACGGAAGACTAGTCGAGAATATTTTTCAAACCATGTACGGTAGTTTAAAAGTGAACTCTTTGATCGGTAAGAAATTCGGTAGCAAGATCTTGTTGAGCCGAGGATGGGCTTACATATTACATCCCACTTCTGAATTATGGACTACGCTTCTGCCTCATCGAACTCAGATCTTGTACACGCCTGATATCAGTATGGTTCTATTTCAGTTGGATTTGTTTCCAGGAAAAGTAGTCATCGAATCTGGTAAATAATCGAAATTTAACGTGATACAATCTTTCTCAACCAAAGCTACGATTTTAATACCAAAATTATGTTCGCAGGAACTGGCAGCGGTTCGGTTACTCACTCTTTAGCTCGTACAATTTCTCCCAATGGACACGTGTATACATTCGAATTTCACGAAAGTCGCCAACAAAAAGCGGTCGAAGAATTCGCTCTACACAAGTTATCAAATGTAGTTACCGTAACGTTGAGGAACGTTTGTGAACAAGGTTTCGGCGAAGAAATGAACAACAAAGCTGACGCTGTGTTTTTAGACCTCCCATCTCCGTGGGAAGCGGTTAAACACGCAGTTAAATGCTTTAAAAAGAAAGGTACGGTGATGATTTTCCGATCTAATGATCATTACGAATCCGAGTAACGAGAGCTTTAGTGATAATTCACCTATCTGATTTTGTTCTGTATTTAGGAGGACGTATCGCATCGTTTTCACCTTGTATCGAACAGGTTCAGAAAGTATGCCTAGAATTAAAAGCACTCGGTTTTGTTGACATAATTACGATGGAGTGTCATCAGAGAGAACTGACTGTAAGCGAAAAAAATTTGTCAGCGATGTCATTGGATTGGGTGAGTTTCAACTTTCATTCGTTAAAAAGAACTTTGGTAGATTAGCTAGATACTCTCATCTGAAAACAGAATAATAATCGAATTGGAGTTTCCAAATATTAAGATGATATCGGACGAACGTTTCAATTAATTTACATAAAATAAACGATTAATTTTCTGAAATCGCTGATGAAAAGCTACAGTATTATGAAGTAATCCCACTCGTATTTGACAACCGACAAGCAATTAAAGTTTGAATTACGATCATCGCTCATTACACTCGTATACTTGTAAGAGTGCAATCGTCGACTGAGACCACAACGTAGTAAATCTGCGCAGTAATCATCGGAATGGCTCCATTTAGTTGGCATTAATATGGTACACACTTTGTAAAACAGTTACCGCCTACCATTAAGATTTTACCGAAGAAATATATCGAAAATGAAACGCTCGTAATATCGGTACTATTTATCATATAAATACTACAAGGTTTTATGCACATAAGCGAACAATTAGTATCGGAAACCGAGTCGTGAGAACGGTATAAAATAATTAGACGAACGAGGAGGTCAACGATTAAAAAGAAAATAATTCGGTAAATGTCGAAGGTTAACGAGTTAAGATGTACGGTGAGGAAGACTACAAAGGGCAAATATTTCCGTACCAAATGATTGGCCGGCCGGGCCGTTTAATACGCCACGCTTATCTTTTCCCCTTACCATAAATAATTTCCACTTCGTATTAAAAGATTTATATTAAAATCGTGGATTCGATTCCGCAAACTGATCTATTACAGAGTGATTAAACATATAAACCGAAATGATTCCGTTATTGGAAAGTACCTACGCTGCATAACCGGCGGCCTGTAATGATTAATCGTGCCGTATTGTGTATTCAAAGGATTTCGTCTAACGTTATGTAAAAATTCCTTAGACCTTTGCGCGATTATTCGGCTCGTAAGAATGTTGTGAAAATTTCTCATCTTCGAAATAGTGATATTATTGGGCGTATACGTTAAAATATGTACCATACCGATAACCTATCGACAACGAAAACGTTTGAACAACATTAAATAGGTACTACATTAAGGTGATAATTAAAGGGTGGACGGTATAGAAAACCTATTTTATATTAGATCGGTGGTCAGATACGATCTGCGCTCAGCGGTGCACAGAATTAGCCAAGCTAATAAACAAATATAATCTCACGAGTTCAACTAGATGATTTTTATTCTCGACGAATTAGCCGAAAAATGTTTAAATTACATATTCTCGTATTTATTTTTCACTATTAACACCCCCACCATGTACCGGTATTTCACGCTCTTTCGGCTTTATTACGCTTCGGGCGACATCGTTATTAGTTTTTTCTCTTGACTTTTCAATCTGCAAGCAGCGGTGCGGCGAAGGGCGGTGGAATTCTCGCGCCTAAACCAAATTTTATTAGATTTCGATCTCAAGTCGTAGTACGAGCAAAGAAAAAATTCGAGATGAGCTTCGATTACGTCGAGAAATATTTGTAAAGTTGTGCCGACTTGAAACCGGTACGGTACGCCGTCAGAGGCCTTCAGGGAGGGTTGTCTTATGTAAATCTCATTTTTGCATCGAAGGTGTTAAAAAGCCATCGTTTATAATAACGCCTTTACCAGACGTTACCGGCATTATATCGCCATACAAATCAGAATTAGTAACTCGAAAATAACTAATTTCACGTCCTGTTAATTTTTTTCGCGTTCCCATTAAGTACAGCGAACTTGATCAGTGGTTATCGTATTGTATTCTTGTTGCAGAGAGAAACACCTAAACCTGTGAAAACCGCCCTTTGTATTCCGGCTCAAGAGCAAATTCCAGGGCATACGGGGTTCCTCACTTTCGCAACACTTCCACCTGATTTCTCCCGGTCTGCCAGTGGAGTTGTTCAGCAACCGGTTAAAATTACTGAAATGGAGATTGAAAACGTCGTTTTGGATGAAAATTTTCACACCGAACCTGTCTCGATGATAAGTATGAGTTGTAGCGATTTGTCGGGCGAATGCTCGGACAGACTGTTGTCGTGATTTTTATATATTCTAATGATTAACGTACCTACGAATTCTTTTGACTTTTTGTAATGTTTTTTTTTCTTTCAAAACAATGAGATTTGTTTTTTAGAGAGAAATGCATTGTTTTTGTAATTTTTTAAAAATACATATTATATTTTCGAATCAGGTTGAATTTAATTTTTGAAATGAATAATTTCTTTGATCACATGAAATTAAAAAGAAATTACAGATATCGAAGAGTTTCAAAATGTTCGTAAATCTAATCATATGTATCTGCCAGAATTCGAACGTGAAAATCATGCAGTTTGGTGCATCAGAAAATTACCTATAGGTACTTCCGTAGCTACTCAATGTTTTCTAAAAGAAAGAAAATTCAGTAACCATCAAAACTCGAAAAGTAGGTACCTACTACCTAATCAAAAATCTGACAAAACGAGAACAAAACATTATAAGTGATGCAAAAAACTCATTGATAAGAGGTGAGACTCTTTGGCATTCACATGAGAATTTTTGGAATTCATGGCAAAAATTTCAGCAAAAGAAAAGGCTTTTTGACAATTTATGAAAAAGTGTGACTTTTTGAAATTTTTTGCAAAAAAAGGGCATTTTCCAGCAATTTTGCTGAAAAACAAATTTTTTTGTAAATTTATGAAAAAACGAGAAGTTTTGCCAAAAAAACAAGAATTTGAAAATTTTAACAAAAAGCAGGACTTTTTTGAGAATTGTTGGCAAAGAAAGAGTGATACTTTTTGGTAATTTTTGGCCAATAAAAGGAGCCTTTAGGTTATTTTTGAAACAAAAGCAATAATTTGAAACAATTTTTCTAAAAAGCGAGAATTTCTGCCAAATTGCAAGAATGTGACAATTTTAGCAAAAAGTAACAAATTAGCAATCTTTGGGAATTATTGGCAACAAATTATACTTTTTCGAATTTTGTGATAATTTTTGGCAACTTTCGCTGAAAAAGCTATAGATTTCTGAGAAAAAATTAAAATCAAGATTTTTTGGAATTTTTTGCGAAAAAACGAGAAATAAATTTCTGAAAAAGTGAGAATAATTTTTAAAATTTTTGGTAAAAAGTGAGACTGACAATTTCAGCAAAAAAGAAAGTTTTTTTTTGGAAATTACATAAGCATAAAAAAATACTTTTTGGCAATTTCTGGTAAAAAAGCAAAACGCAATTATATAAACACCCTAAATAAAAAAAACAGAGAAGGATTTTTTAAGAATTTTGCTAAAAATCGAGAATTTTTGTAATTTTTTGGAAAAAAGCAAAACTTTGACGATTTTAGCAAAAAGTTGGATTCATTTTTCGTAATTTTTGTCGAATGAGCGAAGCTTCAAAAATCGATTTTGTTGGGTAATTTTTTGAGGAAAAGTGAGACTTGAAAATTTTTTGCAAAAAAAAACGCCATTTAAATAGCAAGAAACAAAGCTATTTGAAAATTTTTACAAAAAAAGAAAGTTTTTGCTACTTTTGGTAATAAAGCAAGACATTGACAATAATTTTAATAGGTAACTAGGTAAGATTAAAAGGCAGGACTTCGTAACCGTAACGCTGAAATAGCCTTGTTGTAGCCAGTTGGAAACAAAATACGAAAATCAGCATACTTTCGCTCATTGGTATCATCAACATCACATAAATGCATAAAAAAATTGAATTCAGTCTGGAAAACGGTTACCTATCTTATCAGCCTACTTGGTAGGATGGAGCATTTTTTCAGTTTATTTTCCTAATCTCTTATCAAATCGTAATTTTGGGGGTTTTAAACCAAATATTCCACCTAATTTTCTTTCTTCGATTTCTCAAAATCATTTCTGCTACAAAATTTTTTAATTCTTAGTCCAGGTCCAACTCACTTGCTCCAAGTGCGCAATTCCCAAGATCAACAGGACATGGCCATCTACTTCTCCTCAACTGATCTTTGAATATTTCTGATCCAATGATGTAAGTTTTCAAATTTCTAATCTTTCAAAATTAATTCTTCTTCTGATTATTCATTTTTTAAAGAAATTTTCCATCCATTTGGTCATTGCTGAAGTATTTTTCCAATCACTGTAGTCCGTTTATCCTTCTTCCAAGTGAATGTCGAATCGATGTATTTCCTTTCCGTTTCGAATTTCCACCGTATTTTACATTCTTATCAAAATTAATAAATTACCTACTCTCGATCTTCTAGGATTTTCACCTTTTCCCCCGCTACCTACCCACAGTTTGGCTCAGTCGTGATTGACCGTTATTCACAAATCAGTCTTAATTTATTGCATACTTACCAAAGATTTTGACACCAATAAATAACCATTCGTCTCGAACCATACATATAGAACTTGATACCAAAGGTTGACACTTTCTTTACGAATCAAACACGATCGTGGCCTATGCTGAAACAATACAGAAACATAAATTTCAACACAATCATTTCACTTATAGCCTCTACTTATTATTTCTCGACGTATCCCAATTTCCAATGCATATATTCAACACAGCGTCCAAGAAAATGACACTGACTGGCAAGAAAAACGCGCAACATCTCAATTACCTATTCCAACGGACGCGACTCGACGCGAAGATTCTCAGCTTATGGCTTATAAGCTCTCGGAGAGGTGGTGGTGGTGTCGAATAGTAAAGAATAGTAGAATTTGCAAATGCTAAAACAAACCAAAGGGTAAAAAAACTATAATGATATGTAAAATGTATTAAAGCAAGGTCATGATGGGAATCACGTGATTTATGAATTCTTTGTTAAGCAGGCGATACATAGTAGCTACGGTTTACTCATAAATCGTAAATGCGAGTCGAATTAGCGGGAAAGAGGTTAGGGCGCTTCTTCTACGCATGCAGTGTAATATATGAACTAGGAAAACAATGCGAATGCGAACTTAGGTATCTTGGGAGTTGGAATAGGTAAGTATAGTAGTACCTATACAAACAAACGCACACATACACACGTATCTGTAACATAAATAAAATAAGAAGTAAAACAAAAATTTCAATAAACCGTTTACGTATTCTTTAAGTATATAAAAGAATGCAGTTATATGCATCGAGATATTGAAAACGCATACAGGTATATACACTATTCGCATCGCGGACTGCGGGAAATGACGACGACGGCGACGACGACGACTAGCTATATGACGACGTACCATAGTCGCCCCGTTGCATCGCTTTTATTACATACGCTATTACATGCTGAAGCAATAGACGCGGAGCGGTGCAAAGTTGTGCGCTCGGTAGCTGAGAGCAGATATGATTTAAAATATACTTTGCTACGATTATCCTATCATAGGCGAAGATAAAAAGAGAATTGTATGTACGCGAGTAACAAGGAGAAAATGTGCAAACGTTCACGGTGGCCAGCGTTGAGAGGTCATCAACGACGCAGATCTGCTGAACTGAACGAGTGAACGCCGATCGGTGAGGGTGGTCTGAGAAATGCGACATTAAATTCAACGATACGTGTATATACACTCATCTCTCTGTACACGTATACCTAGTATGTATGTGCTGTATAAGTATCACTAGAATCTTCTTCTGAGCTCTGCAGTGTTGATAAACTGTATCAGAACAGGGTAGGTACTAGGTACCGCCTCGTTCACCAATACGTACTTACATTTTAGTCTCATCTTATTCTCATCCTATTGTAAATTATTATGGAAAATCAATAACTCAACGTTGAAATGTCAATTTATAGGTACGCGAAAACTTGAAACATAAGTAGGTACACCGATGAGAGATGTTGCCATTCGCCACCGCTGTAATTCTACATGTGCCAGGTCCGCAGTTCTTGGTTCTTACTCTTACCTGTAACAACAAGTGAAATATGTAATGACGAATTTTAATTTCGTTCTAACATGCGATCATCAGAGTAATAACATCCCTTTTGCGATGGTCTCAGATGGCATTATTATCTTTCGCTTATTTATAACACTGAACGATAATTCAAACATGTCGTATTAACCTACGCCTATTCGTGTAATATTACCTTTATTGCTTTCATAATACGTAATCCCCAACGAATTAACGAACTGAATGATGTTAAATTATTAAAACATTAAATCTTAATACATTCTAAAGTCTCATTACCGTTGAAACTTCATTATAGGCACCAATATGCAATCTTCATTATGACACTAGGACATTCTTCATTATTCTTAACTTGAAGGTGATAACGAATTTGAAGTTTGAACGCAGAACTCGAAATATTCACCAATAAACGATAATTAACCGAGTAGATGATTAATTAGTAAAACTTCAAATCGATAATTTACTTCTGAATTCAATTCATATAAAATCTGCAAGAAATGAAGAAACACCATAAACTGTTGAAAAAGGGTAAATAAATATCCACAGTTTCACACTCTTCACTCTTCAGTTGAGATGGTTGAGATTGTTTTATTGTCTGCGTCTTTGAACCTTGGAAAGTTTTGAACCAAGGTCATGGATTTGTTCAGCCAATGAAACCGAAACATTCTTATCAATAACGAATCTGATTGGTTATAAGCACCCCTTCAATTTGCTGTCTTTGCTTGAGAGTGTGAATCATTCTGAGCTTGTAAATTTAAAAAATAAAGTTTTTTTAAAAAATACAGTTTTTTTTAAAAAAAAAAAGATTTTATTTAACGTTGCTCGATTTTTCTGTAGAAAAAATAATATAATACCAGTAATCTACAACACAATTTTTAAAATAATACATAAAAATGTAGAAAATTCAAAAAAAAAAAAAAACAGGCATTCGATTTTAGTACCCTGAATCAGATTACTTAGGTAGGCATGATGAAAAAAATTTGATTTGGGACAGTCAGTCTAAGTATTACCACACTGACAATGAAAATATTAAACTTTTCAAATCAAAAGTTAATCTGGTGAATACTTGGAGATTAGAACCTGATTGGAACTAACCATAGATAGGCAACTGTTCACCTAAGTAATAACTTTTCAATAAAAAATGCGTACATAAATAATTATCATCTTCATATACCCACATCGTCGTAGTAATATGAGAAGAAAAACATTACTCGTATTTAAATCTACAATGAGAAACATTATCCAAAGAACTCGAAGCTTTTTCCCATAACGCAGTAGGTACAGTGCATTTTTCGGTATTTAATACACATACTTACAGTATTGTGTTTGATTTGTATTTCAGAATAAACAAGTAAAAGAATAGAATTTATTTTCAAATCAATGTAAACTAAGAAGCGCACGATTTCATGGTAAAATAAAGTAAAAAATTGCATACGAGATACGGTAGCGTTATAACGTGTGTCGTGACCGTCGTTGTCATAGTGTATTGGTACCGGGTCAAAGAGCATCTTCTCATCTTTCTTTTGTTCCATTTTAAAAAAAGAACAGTAAATTTATACCTTCATAAGTAGGTAACGTATCGAATATTAAAAGCGCACCGATGATTCACAACGTGTAAAAAATGCATCCTAAGCGCATGGCCGAGCTTCGGAGCTTGAAATTTTAGAAATTGCCGCGACGATTTATTGTGTGATTGTGTGGAAGTAACTTGTTAGAAAATGTGACAGAAAGCCGTATGTTGATGGCGTGCACTTTGAATACTGATAGTACTACATTTACCATACCTACTACCCAGAGATAGATACTATTTTACTCATGTGTTGGCGGCATAAGAGCGACATCCACTTTCTAGATTCAATACACTCGACGGTATAGGTGGAGGTACCTTACAAATGGTTCGCTGTCGTGAATTTACCTTTATTGGAGATCTCCGTTTAGATGGATTGTTTCGGTAGCAGCGATTAATTAATTGCACTTGTGTAGATACTTGAGAGACTCGCCGTTGCCGAGAAATAAGAAGCTAATTTCGAAATATCTCTATGCCACTACTGTAAACTGTAGTAATAAATTTTGCCCACTTTTTATTACCTTTTTACTCCAATCTTGTAGGTTTCTCATTTGCAATATAGTGTAGAATTGGCATCACACAATTTTTCCTCTCTATAATAAATCCGTTTGATAATGGAAAATAATCATTTAGACTTGTACGTGGAGTCAACCAAATTAAGGTTTCATCATTTCTAATTTTGATGGGAGGATAAGTGTGCCTAATAACGTACTTCAATGAGGCCTACCAAACTCATTTGGTACCTAACTGCAAACTTGGTACTTACGAATTCTTATCCTGGTGTTTACTTTTCACGTTTGAACAGCAACGGAAGGTTCTTCGAATGAAACTGCAAACGTTGAAATCGAACTGATTAAGTAGGTATTTCACATCATGCAGTTTTTGAAAAAAAAAAAAAAAAAAAAAAAAACGAATTGAAAAACGAAACTATGAACGATCACAATAATGACTTTTTAATTCAGATTCAGAATAACAATAATTCATTTATTCATTAGGTACTTTAAATTAATTCGAAACTTCAAAAGCCAGAACTGACAGGAGACAGAGCTTTTAAAAAAATACTATTGGCACTTGGCAGCGATAACGTGTTTTTTTCGTGTGGTTGGAAAAACAAACAATAATAACAAAGCTTTCAATCTATCGTCAAAATTTTCTTATCAAGTTGTCACTTCTTGAGTTCTTGAACCTATTATTTAATAGGAAGCAACAAGTACCTAGATAACTTTTTAAATTTTTTATCAAACCCAGTTTCATCATTTTCAAATATCACGAAGTTGAAGAGGATAGAAACGAAAGATACCGTTGAGGAAGAGAAGGATCGATTTAAAAACAATTTCACATCGTCAATCAAACAAAAAAATCATCGATTAAAAAATCATGAGAATGCGTGAATGGTCTTTTCAAGGATTACATTTCCCATCACATCATTCAATTCCTTGAACAAAATTTGAACTTAGTATCTCATTTCTAAACTGAAAGTTTCATCTTGGAAAAAATAAAATACATACCACTATTTTCCATCTCACCTCGCCAATACAAATTGTTAAAAAAAAAATAACCACTTCACTCTTTCACCATCTTTATTTCCCCATTTTCATTTCCATCGACTGTTGACGTAGGTACCTATAGAAAATACCTACAAACATTTCCATCAATCATCAACGAAACAACTCGAACCTCCTACAAGACTCTCGAGGCATGTTGAATTTATGGTCACATGACGAAAACACCGCATTTATACTACAATCTTTTGTGCAAGATATGACATTGTAGATGGCATAGTTAATTTGTCATTTATGTGTAGAAAAGCATTGTAGTTTTTGTGCGAGTACGAGTACCAGACCATTTCAGTGACCTATTAAATCATCGTGTATTGTTAATACGTCACGTTGCAATTTGAATAGTAATAAATAATATTAATAGACCTTCGACGGTGCTGTTTCCTAAACACGGTTTTGTTTTAAAATTACCAGCAACTGTACAAGTACACGGTAGCTGTGTACAGGAACACTTGGTGTACCTACTTATGTACTTAGCAGTCCACAGTACGCTGTGTTTCTGGAGCCCTAAAGGATTTTCTTTCAATATCCAATAGTTTTTAATGTAACTTACCTTATACGTTTTAGCCAAGGTTGTTCGTATGTGGAAAATTATACTTACTCTATAATACTTAAATATCCAGTTATCCACTTCTAAGATTATGCAACTTTCAATATAGTAGGTAAATGAAATAGTACCACTTACCTACCAATATCCAATATGGAGGTCCATTAAAGATAATTTCTGTTTGGGAATGAACGACAAAAAGAGAAAGAATAAAACGCATTAAAATTTTATTAAAATATACAACAAAATACAAATTATACAAAAAAAAAAAAAAAAAAAACGATAGACAACGAATAACAGTACAATAGAAAATAAACATTTCATGCATTTATGGTAAAGTGTAAAATTTATTTTAAAGAACGTCTTTGTCAACATTCGAAAAAAAAATACAAAAACATTTACAAAATTCAACTAGGTACACTTTAAATACGTACTAATAAAACAATAAAAGTGGTATCGAGAATCATATAAACCTAAAGACTAGATTGACAATATGCCATACTTCAAAATTCTCACAATGTGAGCCACCGTATTTGCAATAGCAATAAATAAGATATAATCTACAATGACAAAAAATTACTTAAAAATTAATTCAATTTTACACTATACAAAAAAAATCAAGATTTTTTACAAACAATAATATTCTTAAAAAAAATGAAAATTATATTTTCGTGAGATTCGTGGACGGAATTCGTATAACGGTGGAAATAAAATTGACTCGCAGTCAATATGGTACTCGTGTTTAGTTTCTACGTTCAAGATCAATTTTTCAAAGTCCATCATTTCTATCTTTATGATCTGCAAAATGGAGAAAAAAACATCATAAATTTCACATCAGCTCGAATAATTTATAAAAAACATATCAATAAGTGATTAGGTACCTTTAATATGATGACTCATGGAATCATTTTCCACTTTGACGATCAACGAAGGCCTAGCCACCGGAGGCGGCTGCAATGGAAAAAGTCGATGTTCCGAGGGCCAAGGAAACGGCGGTAAAATATGCGGATAGTTATCCTCCTCCAAAGGACTGGGTATGGTGGCTGCTCTCGGTATAGTCTGTATATTCGGTACGTATTGTTCGGGCGTCCAATCGAACGTGAACGCCGGATGAGAATGCTGAATAGACGAATTACTACCCGGAGTAGGAGGCGTGGTAGTAACATGCGGACTGAGATCTTGATGCAATATATCTGGAACTTTTTGCATAGTCGTGTCCGACCACGGTGGACTAGGATTCCACTGATCCATCAGATCGGCCGGATCGACGATATTGGTAGCGGCCTTCATTAAAGCTCTCGATCGGCCCAACGATGAAATGGTAGACATAAGGAGTCCGTCTCCAGCACCCTCGTTACCGTCCAAATCGACAATAACCTCCGAGCACGGAGACGCTGGTGAAAGTTCAGATTTTGGCACAACCGATACTAAAGATTCGCGTTTAACGAAAGGAGATCTGGTCTCTTCGGAGGTTTCATCCTGAGACGAATGCACCGAGTAGTCTACCGGCTCCGGTTCTATACGTCTGACGTAACGGTAGTTGAGATCCGAAGGTAAATGAGATACGGAGAGTTGATGGTGGTGTAGATGAGGCTGATGATGAGGAGATGGTTGGTGATAAGGTGACATTATATGGTGATGGTCGTGATACGGAGACATCGATTCGGATCTTTGATAATACGTTGTAGGAGTAGGCGCTGGCCTAGGTGTTGTATGCGGTTCGTACGTCAGTCCGTATTGTAGTTTACTTTGTACCATGTAATAATTATAAAGCCAGTTATTTGATCGTAATAGGAAAGCTTCGCGTTCTCTGTAACATTAAAAATCGAGAAAACCAAACGTTTCGAATTAGTGATATAGGCTACAGCAAGGCAGCGAGGTACAATGCTACGTATTTACGGCGTACGAGTATGCAATATTATTCTCACGTTCATCTACCTAATGTATCTCGCTCGGTTGCAGGAAACAACCGTATATAGGGTTTTAATAAACTTGGCTCGATCGAGTAGGTAGGAGGGATTTTCCCATCAAGTAAAATTTTTGTCACATTTTCCATTTTCCCTCCCCCTCCCCTTCCCCTCCATTCCCCATGACTCAGGTCAAAAAATATACCACCCTGTTGGATTTTTAACAGACATTTTTTTTTCAATTTTAATTTTTTTTTGCTTTAAAGCTATAAAAAACATATAGAGACATCATTCGAAATCCCTCCTCCATAAAAATCACTTTACTTTACCATCATAGTAAAGAAACACACACACAAGATTTAAAAAGTTGCGAAAACAAACACATGCGGACGAAAGGCGTGACATATAAATGTTTCAAGGCGTGGCCTAATATAGACGCTCTTCCTTAATGAGCCATGCTTTATTTAAGCGACAATCACGCAATCACTATACCAATTTATTTATACGTATTTTTTCAGGGACACATATGTAGGTACTTCCATTCCATCGATATGAGATACTACAGCGAAAAAAAAACACTTATACAGCCACTCACTCTCAGCTAACCTATAACTTACCCATTTGTGTATAATTTCTCGCACATTATCGCATTGACGAACTCATCCAATTCAAATTATACGCTTCGATCATCTTATTTAAAATTTACCAATACAAATTGCGCGCACACACGAGTAAATACCAGCGAGTAAAAAATTATATACTTTTATTCGTCCGCTCTTTATGTTTATAGTATTTTAGCCGGTAGCAAATTATACCAATACGAAGGTGGTAATTGACGAATACCTCCGGTTCACAGTGTTTCTCGATTTAATCGTTATAATTCTCACCATAGTTCTTGGTTTCTCTCACCATGAGACATATTTATTAATTTAGATTTTTTTTCTCTCAAGAGACAGTGAGGGAAATTTTAAATTGGCAGTTGTTCGAACAAGGCCGATATGAATTGGTCAGAACGAAAATTGATACTTGGTTGTATGATATTTTTTACGAAAAAATGTTGAGAAAAAAAATCAGTATTCTATTCGTCATATTTTCAAGTAGGTACCTATACCCTAAATTCGTAGGGTTTATTGGTAGGTTATCATTCAAATCGCAATTGTTTTCAAAACATGGTTCGAAACTTTTAATAATCTGCTGAAATTTTTTTTCATCAAGTGACAAGTTCAGCTCTAGCATCGGTGCTTTTTTAAACCAGCCCCTCAATTCCACCATGAATAGTTTATGTATAATTTAAAATTTATCATTTCATAGAAATTTTAAATAGGTAGGTAACGGACAATTTTGCTCAACCATTGAATTGCGCAAAGGCTTAAAATCATAATTTGTAGGTAAGACTTTAAAGGCGAACAATGCGACTTGAGGTCTTCGTGTCTACATAAAAATGAATAATTTCGTTAAACAAACCGGTCAAGAATGAGTCAAAACTAACTCGATTTTATGTGGCTCTGATTAATTTCCAGCCCTTCTGGAGAAATTTTAAAACCCTGGGAAAATTGAAAATCAAGCTGGAGGCTCCAGAATGACTCGAAATGGTAAAATCTGGGTTGGTAGGAGCGAAGGGGGGGGGGGTGTCGTTTCATAAATATGGTTTCTAACGGATTTTTTTTTTTGTTGAAAAAATCACTAAGTATACTTTTTTCACTATTTACCTACTTTTTTTACAATCTACCCATCTTTTTCAAACAATTTTTCAGAAAGTTCTCCAGTCCAGCAGGGCTTGCAAACCGGATAGATATCACTCTCGGTTTTGGTTTTATGGTTTTTGAATACCTAAGTAAAGGTTTTGGTTTTGGTTTCGGTTTCGGTTTTTATAAATATATCGCTCTTCACTTCCGGTTTTGGTTAAGGGTTTTGATTTCAAAGAAATCGGTTTCGGTTTTGGTTTTGATTTCGGTTTTTTCCTTTTTTCTCTATTTTTTAGAGGGAAGAAGGCAAAGAAGGTGATCACTTTTTCAAATACTTTGTGTAAGTATGTGACTAGAAAGCGGCACTTTTGGCAGTGCCAAATTTGTCAACTTTTTTAGTTTTCACCTGCAGTATTAATTAGGCTAATTACCTGAAAAATCCCAAAACCAAAACCAATTCAGTTTTCAATCGGTTAAGGTTTCGGTTTTGGACTTGAATTTCAGAAATAACACTCCCGGTTTTGGTTTCGGTTTTATTGAGGAAAAATAACGCTCCTGGTTTTGATATTGAGTAATTGTAATCGGTTTTTGGGGGTTTCGGTTTCGGTTTTGGTTTCGGTTTGCAAGCCCTGCAGTCCAGTCACCCCCTTCTCCCACACACACAAAATAATAACAAAATCAAATTTATATTGAAATTGGAAGAAAATTTGTATACAAAGTATTTCTTAATTTCATCAAAAATAAACTTTTTTTTTTCAATGATTTGAAGGTTTTTGTTGCATGTTTGAATTTTTTCATTTTTTATTAAATAAAAACTTTTCTAATTTATTTGTAAGAAATTTTTGTTTTTTTCTCCCAAATACCAATACTGGTCAAAAAACTTACTCCAGGTGTCCGCTTGCAGATCAGTTCAAATGTGAATACTTGTTGAAAAGATCGAAAATAAGACACAGCTCAATTTTTGGCTGCCTGGACCAATTTACGTGCCTACAGGATGAGACTAAAAAATTCTTGAGAAATCTAAAACTGCTCTGGAGGCTCCAGAATGCTTGAAAATGGGGAAATTTGATTTAGGGAAGTTGATCCAAATTTTAAAATTAATTTTAATCGTTTTTACCAAATAATTAATATTTTTTATTTAAAAACAGATAAATCACCGAAAATGGTTAATTTTGAATTTTTTTCAATTGAAAACGTAAGTATAGGTAGGTAATTAGATATCATTGAAAATTAAGTAGGTATCTACACATCTGTTGAAAACGCGAGCAAAATAAATAGTAGTCGAAAATTCACAGTCAACTGATCTCAACATACCTAAGTATTAGTCGTATCTTCATCAAGATTTCATCAAGTAGATAATGTACCTACTTGATTAGAAATGAGAATATTTTTTCATTCTTGATTAGATCCGGTTACATTTTAGACGAATTAGATTCTGACACTCAATTATGAGTTTGCCAGAAAAATTTTATATCCTTAGAGAATAATTAGTTGTTCAAGAAAATTCGTGTTTTATCAGAAAAAAATTCCAGAGGCGACCTTCGCCAACGCAAAATTTTGGAAAATGTTTCGCAAAACTTGCTTGACACGAGAAATATTTGAAAATGGAACTTTTTAATTCGCTGAAGAGAGATCAACAGACAGAATATTTCTGTACTACCTATGTATTGAATTGGGAGGAAAATGCGTGCCATAAATACTCAGATTATTTTCGTTATATTCACTATCTTCTTCACATTCATCAAAGTAAGTTTATTTTTTATGAATACTATTTTTTTGAATTTTTTGAATGTTGAGTAAAAGTAAGTAGAAGTACTTAGTAGTTACACATTTTGAGCATCAATTTTATATCTAAACTGCAAAGAGTAAGTATATCAAAGAAGAATTACAGAAAAACATTCGTGATCAAACATAAACAGGGGTATGTTGAACACAGAGAGTTTTTGCAGAACTTTTCTCTCATCAAAACCACCCCCTCACTTCTTCCCCAAACAACTACGTAGCTCGTAATTAATTTACCTATTCATCTTTTTTTTTTTTTTTACAGAATGAGCCATCAAGCGAAGCAAATATCGAATGCGGAACAACTGAAATTCAGTGCGATACTTGCGTTCGACTTCACAAAATACGATACATTTGGAATATTAATAATTTAGATTACCACAGACCAGAAGGAGGCGATAAAGTTTCCATCATATCCCCTACCTTCTCAGCTACCACAAAGGATGAAGTAAAATGGTTTTTGGAACTTCTACCAGGCAACAGTTCAACCGATAGCATTTCTTTACAAATATGTCTGAGTCCCGAAAGTAAAGAAACACGAGTCAGGGCAAAGTTTAGCGCAGTATTTTTAGACGATGAACAACGAGTACTGTCGACATACGGAGATGACACTATTTACGCATTCGATAACCTCGGTGAGTACTGGGGCTGGGATGATATTCCCATCGATGCTGTAATTTTACCCGACGATAAATTAAAAATCGTATGCAACCTAACATTCTGCGAATACATCAATCATCTCGTCCATCGAAATAACGCGAGTAACAATCTTACCACCGGCATCTCACAGCAGTCACATTGTGATCTTTGTCAAGATTTCATTTCGTTGTTAAACAACTCGGAATTTTCGGACGTGGTACTTCTGACGAAAAATAAAGAATACCCAGCTCATAAGGCTATTCTAGCTGCACGTAGTCCAGTTTTCGCAACCATGTTTAAAAAAGGCCAAGAAAGTGGTAAAAAAATTAAACGAGTTGATATCACAGATCTGCGGGATGAAAAAACTGTCGACGAAATGCTCAGATATATTTACACCGGGAAATGCGAAAATATACGAGAATTGGCCGATGATTTATTAACAGCTGCTAATAAATACGGTTTGAGTGGTTTAGAAAAGATGTGCATGAAAACGCTATGCAAGAATTTAACCATCGAAAACGCCGCGAATATGCTGCTTTTAGCTGACAAACATCATGCAAATGAGTTAAAACCGAAAATTATTCGGTTTATCGCAGAAAAATACGTCCAAGTGTCGAATACAACGGATTGGAAACATATAGCTCGCACGAAACCGGAATATATTCACGAAGTATGCCAACTTTTATTGGATAATGATGATAAGCATTGAGAGGAAAAATCCATCGAGAAACATTAGTAGGTACTTTAGTGGTCAATTATTTCGTTTTTTATTTTATTCAATACAGAATGTTTCCAAAAATATTGATATTTTCATATTTCTATATCATGCACTCAATTGCCTAATTTTTATAACCTCCTTCAAAAAAAAATCAAATTTTCTTTAGGAAAATAATGATCAAGAAAAATTATAAAATATGTAGATACATATGTACCTAATAGAAAATTCCCAGAAGTTGATGAAAAATTCGCTAAACTTACATACGTAGAACTTATAAAAATCAAAGTAAAAATTAACTATTACATAGGTAACCAAAGAAAACAATTTTTAAAAAATAATTGAAATGTTTTGCATATAATTTTAAAAAATTGAACTATAAATTTAAAACTTTTTGATGAAAAAGCGCGATTTTTTGACAATTTTTAGCAACAAAGTGAGAATTTTTGCAACTTTTGGCGGAAATTAATTTTTTGCAAAATAAAGCTAGACCTTCCATAATTTTAACAAGAGGAAGAGCTTTTTGGCAATTTATGGCTAGAAAGATGAGACTTCGGGACAATTTAAAAAAGTCAGACTTCTGGGATTTTTTTCTGAGAAACGGAGAATTTTTTACAATTTTTGGCAAAAAAAAGCTGGGAATAGTGACGGATTAACCATAAGTGGACAAAGCGACCGCTCAAGGTGGCAAATTTTGAGGGGCGGAGATTAGAAAAAAAATTAAAATAATTATTACACGTAGGAAAAAAAACATATTATTCAATTCTCTAAAATAGGATTTATATGACACAAAAATAAAAAATGTAACCCTCAACACTGCAATAGTTCATCAACAGTGACTTGATCAAAACAGGAGGATGAAAGGGCAGTCTCCTCCCGCTCACTGGATAAAAATTTGTAATCAACTAATGAAATATGCAAAAAGAAATGATTTTTGCTTTCTGAAGCAATTTTTTCGAAAAATTCTCGCTGTCGCTTCACTCGAGCATAATTCCTTCTTCCGATAATTAAAATTTTTCAGAAAATTTCAACAAAATTCACCTTTAATTGTCATTACGCGAAATGTGTTTTTTTGTCTCAAATTTTTTCCCCTGCTTTCTGACCTCTTTCCATCCAAAATGTTGTGGTGGGAGGGGGTGGAAAATTATTCTCAGTCTAGGAGCACAAAATTGCTAATACGCCACAGAAGCAAGATCGACAGTTTCAGCAAAAAGCAGAACTTTTTGGCATTTTGGCAAAAAAGCGAGACGTTTTGATAATTTTCGAAAAGAAGTAAAATTTTTAGTAATTGCGAGAATTTTTTCAAAAAGCAAAAATTTTACAACTTTGGCATAAATTCAGCAACGCTTGGGAATCGGCAAAAAATTACAATTTTTTTCGATAAGTGAGACTCAATTGGAATTTTGTTGGGTAAAAGAACGACACTTTTTTGAAATTTTTGTCAGTTTTTGGCAAAAAATAAGACCTTTATACAATTTTTGGAAAACAATAACACTTTTAGGAATTTTTTGACAAAAAAATTGATACTTTTTGGCAAACTTTGTTGAAAATGGGAGGCTTTTTTTTAATTCTCCGATTAAACAGCGAGACTTTTGGCAGTTTATGGCAAAAGAGCGGCATACCTACCAAAAATGTTGATGAGCATCAGTCTATTACTTTGGGAAATGTTCAAACTGAAACTAATATTTTCCAAGTTGAAAGGCAATTTTCCTATTGTTTAAGGAGTGCAAGTCAAGCACCATGTAGTCATTTTGTACCAGACAAACGCTTTTCTTCAACGTTAAAATTCACACTAAGCTGATGACTACGTTGCTGCTCGGTGCTTATTGTACATTGACTAGACTGTTTGCTTAGACCAAAACCCATGTCGGAAATGAAAGTTGAGAATATCATTAAATCTGAGTTTTGGCTTAAATTTACGAAATAAAATTTTGATTTGGTACATTAGAAAATGAAATCGACTCATTACACTTTTATTAAAACAGTAATTAGAGTATCTTGATCTTAATTGAATCTTTCCCTTTCGAAATTACAGCGTGATTTTGATTTCTGTAAGTTTATTTATTTATATATTTTCAAATTAGTTGTTGATAATATTGATACTCATTAAAGCTAATTTTCATCCTTCTTTCATTTCCCGAATACCATTTTGTTTGGTACACTTGTGAGAATCGCCACGAAATTGCCATATTGCGATGAAAATGAACTTGATAAAACGAACTACGTATCCATGCTTAGTATCAATTTTCTTCATCTTCGTCAATTTGAGCAAAGTAAATATAATGTAGATATTCTTTTTTATCAATAAGTAGCGTGAGTGTTTAAAAACACATGCGAAATTACACTAATCGTTCTACGTATTTATGTTGTTACAGAGTCAACCCTTAAATTCTACGTCTGATCTGTGGCACCAAAATACAACTAACTTGAACAATACATCACCTGAATGCAAACATTGTTATACCGAACTCAAACCTCATATACTGACGTTTACCTGGACTATTAATCGCTACGATTTAGTAGTAAAAACCGAAGAACCTTTAATTTCGCCAGAATACTCAGCGGACACAAATGATGCAATTAAATGGCGTTTGGATATTACACCGAGGGGCGAACATTTGAACTTGGGAGTTCGCCCTTTCTTTGGTACCAGTTGTACAAGGAAACAGGTATTAGTAGAAGTGACCATCAAGTTTTTAAATAGTCAGCAGAAAACACTACTGGAACACGTAAGGGAAGCGAAGCCATATGATGCTGGAGGTAGAGTGTTGAATGATATTTCAGTAGCGAAGGTACTACATTCGAGCAACACACTAACCATATTCGCCAATATTACATTCTACGAGCTTATTCAAAAACAAGTTCATCAACCTACTCAACTCAGCATTTTAAAACACCACTCTCGCGAAAACTTGACGGCATCGGTATTGTTCAACAACTGGGAATGGCCAGACTTGATACTTACAATCAATGGCACAGAATATCCAGCACACAAAGCGGTTTTAGCAGCACGCAGTCCTTATTTTGCAGCCAAGTTCAAACGTTATTCAGAAAAAGGCAAGGAAATAAAGCAAATAAATATCGAAGATTCGAACCATCAAGTGTTTGGAGAAATACTAAGATACATGTACACTGGAAAGTGCGAAAATTTATCAACTCTGGCCCAGGGTATTTTAACATCCGCCAGTAAATACGGTATGGATAGTCTAAAACTAATTTGTGGAGAAACGTTGAGCAAGAATTTGACCGTTGAGAACGCAGCGAATACGCTGATTTTAGCCCATAAGCACGACGTTGATGAATTGAAATCAAAAACAATCGCATTTATTGCAAAAAAATATACGGAAGTAGCGAAAACCGCGAGCTGGAAATGTATTATCAAGACGAACCCTGAATTTGTTCACGATGTACTGTGTCAAGTTTTATCGACCGATGATTAACGCAGTGATGAATGAAAAAGTTGAAAAAGTTTATGCTTTTGATTTGTTGTTTTGCATCTTCGTGAAAATTTCCATGTATTTAAATTTTAGATTCATAATAAAGTTGGTTGCATATTCAATTATCAATAAACAAAATTTTGTTAAATTTTTCGTAACTAAAAAACTCAAAATTCAAAATTTTGAGTTTTCATGCGTGCGCATGTTGGAAAGGGAAGGGAAGTGAGAAACGTTGACAGAAATATCCCTTTTTTCATTGCTTTTCAAGATTTTCCAACAGGTAGCAACATTTTTTGAGTTGAAAGTCCAATTTTCCCAACCTTTAAAGCAGCCATTCAAATCCACCCTTTCCTTGGTCCAACCTTGTTCACTAAAATTTTCTCAAGAATAAATTCAACCAGACTCAGTTTTTGATTCATTAAAAATGTTTTCACTTCAAAAATACTTATTATAATTTTGAAATTTCAGTATTCAAGTGGGTTTTGGAAAGCAGGGAACTGATTACCAACTTGAAAAACCTCGTATAAAGATTTTTACTTTTTTGATTTTTTTTTTTTGTAAAAATAAAACGAATTTTAATTTTTCTGCTATGAGTGTAATTTTTATCAACTTTTTTTTATGAAATACGTCAGAAAGAGGTCAAAATAAGACAACTGAATAAATTCAAACTTTTTTTTGATGTTTGGAACTGAAAATTGAATTTTTTCGAATTTTGATTTTTTTGTGATGAGTTTATTTTATCGAGTGAAAGGGAGGTTTCAACTTTTTCAACGGAAACGTAAAAATATGGTTCAAAAGGGTCAACTTCAACAATCAAAACTTTTTTTTTCATGTTTTAAATCAAAAAATCGCATTTTTTCGGAAACTTTCAATTTTTTAAAATCGACGTTACGAAATAATGCCATGCCAATTTTTTAATATGTTGTTCAGCATGAAAAGTTGTCCATAATATATTTTTTTTTCAGAATTTTTGAGAGTCGAAACGATATGAAAACTACGTTTTGAAACTTTTCGAGCTAATTTTTCGTACGAAAAAAAGTGGCAACACTGATTTTTATGATATCACCAAAAAGACTTTCAAAATTCAAACCCCCCGACTATTAGGAAAAGTTCCATTTTGGTAGGTATCGCGGTTATCGAGTATTCCACTGTTGAAATGGATGATATTTTAAGTTCGCTGAAAACGTTGACACCCCCTAGCAGCCTTCAAAAAAGAGCTAGAGGGCTGCGATTTGCACCATTCGTCATCCCTTCAAAAGGTCTTTCCACAGGAAAAATTTCAAAAAAATCACGGAGCCCCTTACCACTTCTTGGTCAAATTGACGTAGAATTACCCTATATACCTCAAGTTAATCTTTCCTAAAACGAATTTTTGAGATAAACCTACATGTAGACATGACATATTTATTCAAAAAATATAATTCAATTTTCAAACTATCCCGCGTTCCGAAGCGAAATCAAATACTATAGGTACCTAATCTCAGCATCTTGGAATTTTCACAGATCACACAGGTCATACAATTCCCACATCTGTATCTAGCTAATACCAACCTAGACCTAGATCACCTTACTGATCATTTTCGCTCGCCATACATACACCGTAACATTCTCTTCTCTTCCTCCATCTAAACCTGCAAAATTCGCACCTATTGATGGAAAATGTTTCACCTGACCAAAGTGATCAGTCGATTGATGCAGGGGGACAGGGGGTGGGTTACGTGATTATTAAGATTGCACTTTTGCGTACAGGGTAGGTAATAGGTATGGTTTGGTTGTACACACTACACAGGTACACCAGCTTGGTAAAGTAAACTGGTTTATGCCATATCTAAGGTTTACAATCTGCTCGTAATTAAAAGACCCAAGTATAGTGGATTTTCTGCCGGCGTACTCTCATTTAATCGCTCACCCGAACGTTTCCTCTCTATAATTAAGCTTATCGTACGGGCAAAAATACGTTGTATGGTACGGTATGGTATGGTCAGCCATGAGTATGCATGTGTGTACGTGTAGGGTACCCGCGTGTTAATAGACATCGACCAATGAATCATACCTAGTAAAGTACGCGAGATTAAGAGCTAGATTTTTATATGTACATGCCTTTTACGCCGAAAAAACACCGCTTCCACATACGAGTAGGTACACATATGGCAGAGAATATAGAAACTCTCATAATTGGTTCGTCGTGGATTCCCCAATCCCCATCCTCTTGTGTCTTTCTCACTGGATCAGCGAACTTGGAAAACTGTCGCGTTCGCAGATACGCGAGTAGGTACCTTGAGAGTTGGGTGCTTGACTGCTTATATGAGCATCAAGTCGCTGGGCAGGGTTTTTATGCACCTTTTCAAGTTCTCACAATACTCGTTCGTGATTTTACCATCACCGCATCTAGCACGTGTGTAATTAATGTAGAATTAATTTTTTCTGAAACGTATCGTCGCTATGCCCGTACACATACCTAACTTCTCCGCGTTAGGTCTCTTTCAAGCAGCACTTGCCTTCTGCTCGTGAAATACCTATTCCTCGTTTTGATGAAGTTATATCTTGAATTTTGACAAGTGGCACGTTTTTCTAGGTCTGCGTATACGCATAAATAATTACTCGTTCGCGATCTGGGGCGTGTTTCTTATGTGAAAATGTATGGTGTCAAAATACGCGCCAACTTGACAACAATAACGTTTTTCATGCTACGAGAAAATATTATATCGAGATTACGAGTATGTTTGTTAAAGGCAAATGCCATCGAGAGTGCTACGAGGTACGGAATTAATTTTTAATTACAGCTTAGCGAAGAAAGAAAATAAGAGCGTTGCAGCTACTTCTATGTAAGTATAGTCGAAAAAACCCCTACTACCTACATATTTTATTTCAAACTGATAAACTTTCATCAGAAACGACTCAATATTTTTGAAACTTATTCGGAGGGGATATATCTACTATTTTTGGCAGTCTATGGCTTGTGATTTGCCCCCTGTGCTCGATCCCCTTCATACGATAGGTACCTATCAGATTTTCAATTCTCGCCGAAAAAGTTAAATTCAAGTCAGAAAAAAATTTTTAATGAAAAAGCTGGAAAATTTTTTAAAGATTTTTGATCTTTTACACTTGCTTATCTTTCTTCGGGTCGTCAATAATCAGTGTACATAATATAATCAAAATCGTTAAGCATGGATCACAAGATGAAGTAATACTCGTATTAAAAATTCACACGCACATCTGCCATAAAAGTATGCGGAAGCGGTTTGGAATTTTTTTCAATAGGAGGGGGCTGGATGGAAAGAGAGTCTCGAAAAAAAATGACGAATACTCAAAATACCTACGCTGAATAAAAATTTGAAAAATTCCCAATAATTCAATATAATTTGTTGAGAATTTGAGCGATGCAATAGAATTTGAATCATCTTGAGTGAAACGAGGGAAAAAGTTCTGAACAAAATATAATTTTCAAGAAGCAAAACAGCATTAAGTATTTTTGGCGTGAGCTGTTAGTTTTTCTGGCTTCATTTATTCTGAAAATCAAATAAAATTTTTCTACAAATTTCAATGTTTTAAAAGAATTTGGAAATTGGTTCAAACTGAGCGAGGCCAACAATTTTCGAAAATAATTCATAACTTGAAACAACATCATTTTTTTATCTAAAGCAGTAAAATTTTCTACCCTTGGCATTTTCAAAAATTAGAACGAATATTTTCCAAAAAAGTACAATTTAGAAAAAAGAAAATATTTCAGAAACGAAACGAGGACGAAAGCTTTTGAAAGTTCTTGATTCTTTCATGTTCAAAAATTACTGAAATTTTTTGAAACTGCACCACAATGCAGAATTAAATTCGTCAAGGTAGAATTTCTCCCTGAAATATCATTTACGAGTAGCAACAAAATTTTCATTCTCTTCGAAGCTGAACTGAAACATGGAAAATAATGGGACAAGCTACTTATAAAATTACATACCTAAGTAAAATAGAACTAAATTTTGCGAAAAATTCTTAAAAATTTGCCAGTTAAAATTTCATAAAAGCAGTTGAAAATTATGTACTAAAAATTGATGTATGTATCATTGCATAAATTGAGCAAAATCTTTCAAAAAATTCCAAAAATACAAAAAAAAAACTGATGACAACTACAAAAGTTGCTTAATCCTCAAAAATGAATAAAAGTTTGCAAAAATTACATTGAATATCATTTTAAAAAAATTTTTAAAAAAACAGTAAAATTGCCATAAAAATTAAGTTATAAAAAACGTTTAAGAATGCTAAAATTTTCAGCAAAACTGACGAGGGAACTTCCACAAAAGTACCACTTTTTCAACTCTGATTAAGCTGAAATTGAGCTTACTCAAAGGGCACATCAACCAGGCATTAGAATTCCCCACCCCTAAAATCGATTGATACAATTTTTGAGCCGATCTAGAGCCTCCAGAAAAAGTTGACTTTTCTTCAGAAATATTGTGATTTTAAATTACCTACTGAAAAATTAATAAATATCACTATTGCCAAAACTCGAAAAATCTATTTCTGCAGCTCAAAATTTGATTCTGAATTTCTGAAGTTTGGGTAGCATGCTCTTTCAGTGAGCCAAATTTCAACTCAATTGGAGGAAAGAATTTGTAAAGGTTCCCTCGTAAGTACAATACTTCGCAGAAGTGGGTTTAAACTTCATTAAATCTTATTAAAATGACACAAAAACGAAAAAAAAACTACCTAGAATATCGATAATCAATAATAAAATTACCGAAAAAAAATGTAGAAAACTGAACAAAATTTAGCAAATATTGCATAAACATTCTAAATATATACCTACTTGTTAAAATGATTACAGGAAAATAAGATTTGGGTGTGACGTTTCCTCTGCATGAAAAGCGAGGTAAGTTTTGAGTCATGGATATAAAAAACAGAGGAGGGGGGAGAAAGTTGTACTTCATTTACTGTGAGAAAAAAATTAAAAAATGGTATTTATTAAAGAGAGTTCTCATTGCGCAATCACTTATGAATTTTTGGATGAGTTGAATGGATGTTTGAACCTGATAGGTATTTCTCACTTTATATTTCAGTTTGGAGTCATTTCAATTTTTATAACCAACCTACTTGTACCTTCTCTATAGCAATGTAAACAGTCGTAAAAAAATTTAGAAATGCCCACTACAAATTTATACTCCAACTATACGAATATAAAATAAACCTACCTACGAACCATAGAGGTACCATTCGCACCATGGTCAGCCTGAGCCTAAGCCATCAATACACGCTCACAATGTTGAAGAAAAAAAATAACTCGAGAATGATTACAATAATACGCGGTAAAGATGAGCAGTAATGCCCTTCGGAATTGTTTCAGATTTGAGTTATCGATTAGTTTCATTTGTGTCAATTTATCATAATACACGAGTCCGAACTGAACCCGGTTACAGAATCATAGTATACGAAGGAAAGAATGTAAATGTAAACCAGTATAACACTGAGCATGGGGCATTACTCGACTCGTTTGCATAAACTATTCCTTTTAATGATCCATGGGCGTTATACGAGACTTGAAAGGGAAATGCAACTCGAAGAGAGAGAAAGAAAAAAAAATCTGGCGAATTTTTCACATAGTAAGGTATAAGGTATATACTGATACCTAATCTGGACCACGATGTTGGAGAACTTATCAAAGGCGCCGTTTTTAAACATCTATAAAGAGCAAATACACCGCTCAGCTCAGCTGATTCCCAGGGTAACAATATTGAAATTATCAATCATACCTGTAAGCGTAGAAAGCCGCGTGCTTTTTTTCCATCTCTCATTTTCGTATTTAGGTAATTTGTTCCTTATAAAATAGCCATAAATCTGTCGCTAGCTGACAGACTATTAAAACAGTACACGGGTGGTCTTTACCAACCACCTTGCCTTTACAGTGATACACTCGTGTAATTAATACATTGTAAAATTATACGATATAGTCCTTTTAATACATTGTCGTTCTATTCGAAATGTTATTAGGTTTTTTACAGAAAAAAAAATATATGTATTCCACTTTGAATAACTTTCAACGTCGATTAAGCGCGGTTATTAGCGCTAATTCACTGGCTAAACTTGTCTTTCAATAGTATAATAAAAGTGTCCGCTTATGTTCTCATGTGCCTAAGTGAATACCTACATTTTATATGTTACGATGCTTGTATAAACATACATTATATACGCGTGTGCCCGCCATCATTCTTGATTCGAATTGCAGAAAAGTCACCGTTATGTGTAAATCTGCTATTTGGTATAGTACCTACCTACCTATAGACCTACCTACGTGTTATATTTTCGTATCAGCTTTTATTACGTTATTAAAATATTTTACGCTTTTTATAACCTAGAAAATGGTTTACGAGTATTCGCAATGTGGAATGAAAGCATATCCGTATCAGAAATTTTGCTCTGAATTTGGCTTATATACGAATGAGTGAGTCTAATGGATTACATAGCAAAATGAAAAATAATTTATTTAAAAGCAAAAAAGCAAAAATGTCTGTTGGACTATCTCTTCAATTTCCTTTGGAGAAATAAAGGTCATTGCTGATGAAAATTTTTCGAGCGAATATCACTGCGGGATTTTTGTGGATGAAACCCTTTCTTTAAATTATTGAAAGCTTAAAAACGAATAACTCTTGAAACTGCAAATTTTGAAGAAATGAACCTTTTTTAAAATAAAATTTGTTTATGGCATTTCAATGTCTGGGATTGATTCTTCGACAGTTGCTTTCATCGCCTCAATTTTGCAGATAGGTGACACTATGGGTAATTTGAAACCTCGAGTTTGGTCTTGGTCCCTCAAATCTTGAACACCCCGAATAATGTTTAGCAAACATCCGCAGAGTTTTTCGAAGTTTCAATTTTTACGAAGTTCAATTGTTAAACTGTACTCAGACCACAGTGAAAAAAATCATCATTATGAAGACCACTCTGAGCTGTAAGGTTGAAGCCACATGTCAGTATTTTACCTACAATAAAATTGGATCTTCCGAAACAATTAGAATCAAACATCTACCAAAAAAAAAAGAATTTCTGTATTGCTGTATAGACCAGAGGATAAAAAATCAAAAAAACATTCAAAAATTCACCGCAGAGCCAAATTAGTATCTACTCATTTTTAGATAATTTTTCAAAATTCTAAATTCGGTCAATTTTTTACAGAAAAATCTAAATCTGATGAAAGTGAGATAGAAAGATGAACTTTGGTTCATGGATTCAACTTCCTAGCCCTTCCAGATCCTAAAGCCGATTTTTGGATTTTTCTGAGTTGATGGCTCTTTTTTGTGACAATTTTTACAAAAACAAGAAAATCTAAAAATCTGCTAAATGTTCTAAAAAGCTCAAAAACGCCACGAATCGAGCTCAAAAAAAGAAAGAAAGAAAGAAAGAAAGAAAGAAAGACACAGTTCAAATTTCAGCTTTCTACCTCAATTTTAAAAAACTTTGATATATATACTTATGGGAAATAGACCACATGAATTGTTAAAAATAATTTCGACAAATGAGGAAAAAATTCTAATCAAATTATTTGTTCTTTGCTATAATTTTTTCCATTGTTAAGCAAAACGCAAACTTAGGCAACCACAAGCTCTCCTCATAGTTCCTTTTCATTTTTTAGGGAAAAAATCCTCAAAATTTAAGGATTTTTCTCAAAATTCTTCCGCCTTTCAATTTTGAGGCTCTAAGTCACTTAGCCTCGTCCATTGAGAAACATGGCCCTGCCTTCAACGAATTGTAGGAATTCCCGAATTTGCAAAATTGTCATTAAAAAGTACCAAAACAAAATAAGCACCTTTTTAAAGAAACATCCAAAAATTTACCAAAGACATCAGGGCGGCTATTACCGAAATATTTTTGCCTCCGCAATCGACGTAATCCAACGCAATGAACGTAAAAGATTGCGTCGTTTGCGTAAATAAAAAGCAACCGTGTTGAGCGTAATGTGCGTTATTTTAATATTTGAGTAACAATAATGTTAATAAAAGCCCAATTAACAATTAACATTTTTTATTTTTCCAGATAAGGCCAATAATTTGCAACGCTCATTACGTCGATTGCGGCGATTGCGGAGGCAAAAATATTTCGGTAATAGCCGCCCAGAACAGCTTTAAGCCACCAACAATTGATTAGAGTGGTCGAAAATCGCGAATTTAAATGGACAGAAATAGATTTTAATTCGTAAATTTGAGCCTTTAGATGACGCGATGAATAAAATGATTACAAAGACCCCTGATCCGAGTTCAAGATGCTAAACTTTATTTCGGCCTTTTTTTGCGATTTTTGTTTTTCAAAACTGCAAGATCCAAAAATTCACTGGAAGCTTCAGAACGGCTTGAAACCACCACCAATCGATTCGAGAGGTCAAAAATTAGATACTTACCTACAATCCAAATTTCAGCAATTTTACCCTGACAAGTTCACAAACGACCATTTTTCAAAAATTATCGCTGGGGAAACATTTTCAAATCAATTTTGGCTACTTTTATGACCATTTTACCAAAAAAAGAAAATCAGAAATTTGCTGAAGGCTCCAAAACGACTCGAAATCATTGCCAGTCGATCAGGAAGGTCGATAATAAGATAAAACCACTTCAGCTTACAACCTAATCTCATCAATTTTTTTAAAATAAATAATAAAATGAGCCCTTGAATATTTAAGAATTTACCAAAAATTTTGCACGATGATGTATTTTTATACGTTTTTAAAATTTTTCTCTGTCTCGTCTAGAAATAATTTGTCGTTTGGGTACACCTTTCTTGCGAGGAATTGAGTAGGTAAGGTACCCTATTTGACTCCAGTTCCACCATTTGCAGTTCTCCCGTTCTTTCCTTTGGCATACATAATATCCATGAATACCATATACCCTGCAGATTCATCTAATGAGACATTATTCAACTCCTTCCCTTCCCTCACCATCTCGGGAATGTGGCCCGATTCACCGCGAAAGGATCTCATATTCTAAAGCTAAGAGATTGATTTCCATCAGAACAGATTTTCCCAGACCTACCTACAGACATCCAGCTGATCTATTTCAATCCAGCCAATTCGAACACCGTTTAATAATTAATAGGAAAGTTTTCCTACCCAACCGTAGCCATATTGCTAATCTATTACATTCACAGCATCACCTGAGAGAACTAAACGATGGAAAAAATCTCAATTCATTCCTTTTCGTCTCTCGTCTCGCTCCACTCTTCCAAATACATAATTTCTACAAAACCACACCCATCATCCGAAAAAAAAAACAAACTGGACCAATCAAGCTGATAAAAAATTTCCAAACCGTACCTCCTCGATTAGACTAGAACTGTGTACTATAGTGTAGAGAAAACCTAGGTAAGGAAGGTACTTATACGTTCATAACTGTGAATTATGATAGGACTATTTTAATTGTCCATAATAGATTGTTATCACACGGCTGAACGGCTCGGAGGAATGGTTGGGTAAATGTTTCACACTCGATATTATAGGCGTACCGATAAATCATTTATCATAAATTTCACTTTTACTCATTACTACGGAATAGTGCACGATTTCCCAAAGTGCGCGACTAGGTATACGCGCGAATTACTCGATCTTATACTCAGTTACTAGTACTATAGGTTGGGTGTACTCTCTTCCATGTACAAGAAGTATCCCATATACCCACAGAGTGGTGCGTACAACTCGTCGACGTAGGTATTTTGCTACTCTTGGTTCTCTCGATGATAGAGTAAGCAAGTTCACCAAGGTAGTAGCGGCCTGGGCCGGAGAGTGGTCGTCACACGTCGTTGCAGATCTCGCATTCACGGAATATCGACTATATCGAGTCGACAAAATGAAACGTTAACAAACGGGCATGGGCATGGGCATGGACATGGGGCAACGGCAGTAAGAGAATTTCATTATCTAGTGTAACGATGATGGTAAAGTACAACAAGCGTTTAGCGTGTTTATCTATCTTTCAAATCGCTCCCCGTTAATTAAACTCGTTTCCAGACCTTATCGAATTTTCAATATCAAGATAATCGTTAGCCTTTTTTTCTTCTTTTTCTTTTTCATTTACAACACATAGTATAAGCTTACACACCACTCAGGTCGAATTCTCGTACAGACGCGTACGAGAAAGACAGCGAAAAAAACCAAGCTCAGAAATAAAGAGACAAACAAAACGTGTGTTGATAAAAAGCGTGTAATAAGCGGCCACATAGCACACCAACGACTTCATTAACATGCAGAGCCTACTTGTAGAAAAATTTTAAATTAAAAAAAAAAAAAGAACGAGAACGCCACCGATGCGCGTTTCATATAATACGAGTTATCGCCAAGACTCATCAGACTGCGGGCGCAATTTACTCGCGCCAAAGCTATAACCGCCATCTGATACGTAGGTACCTGAAAATGTACCATACTATCATTCTCCTAAATTGAAAAATCTACTCTAGATGCCCCCTCGCGATACGTAACAATGAAATTTCAAACCCATGCGTCGTTTTACACCCACCGTTTCATCATCTCGTCATTATGCAATATTCATTACGAATACCCGAGGTTTATCGCAGAGCTTTGTCCAGCGGTTTGCCAAAATATAGTACGCGCAGCACATGTATCTAGGTAAGAACGCCTCGAGAGATCGTAGATCTTTTTGTGAAAGTAGATTTTTAACAACGAAAGTGCTTCTTGTACTATATGGATTCCAGCATGTAAAGCTCTGGGATCATCGTCGTGTTGAATGTCGACGAAATATCTCATAAAATAACTTTCCATTCGAAGGGTGAGTAGAACTGAAGGATGTCAAGACTAGTAGAACTTTAGAACATACGAAATTATAAAAAAATACTTCGTTGTTAGAAAATCATGTTGATTGAGTAATTCTGCGACAAAAATACAATCCAGCTTACTTTTAGAAAAATAACGCATTGCGACCCCTACTTACATTCTTTTTTAGGTAATTTGGCCAGATCGGTATAGATTCTGATCAGACGATATCAGACCTGATCGGATCAGGAAATTCCCCTGCTGATCCAAGTACATCTGACTAGATGAAATCAAATCAGAGCTCAGATCAGATTAAATCAGTTCAGACCTAATCAGATCCGGACATTCCGTAGATCCAACGTGACATGATCCGATCCAATAGAGGAGATCTGACCAAATTTTAATAGATCTGGTCAGACCTGATTGATCAGAACAGAGACCAGGTCTAATCATGTCAAAATTTTGATGGGTTTAATTAAGTATGTACCGACAGGTTCAATCAGATCCAGTGGTGAAGATCTGGTTGGATCTGGCAAGATTTGAATATCTGTTTAGAACTGACTGATCCAAACAAGAGGCCAGATCTAATCAGATCAAAGTTTTGATTAGATTAGATCTGTTTAAACCTGACCAGATTCAGTCATTTCCCACTGAGAATTCCCTGATGAAAGTGGTACCCAAGTAATTTTGACTAAATCGCCGATTCAATAAAACGAAATACCTGATTTCAGCTCTTCTTTTCTCTCGCCTTTGAGTCTTTTTATATGAGTCCAATACTTTTTGCTATCACCCTCATAACTTTCTGGAGTGGTACTCTCTGTTTTCAAAACGACTTTGGCTAACAACTAGTTTTGAGACACTTTTATACTTGGCCAACAGCTCAGTGCAAAAGAGATAGCGAAGAAGACAGAGAAAGAAGAATGCGAGACAGATACGATTAGTAAGTATTTAATTGATCAATGTTTTAAACTAGTACACTTCTTCAATGGAATGACAGTAATTCACCTGTTTAATGTCAATATCAGTGGGTTTTTACCATTTTACTAAAAAAAAAAATTACCAAAAATTGAATTGTTCTAGCACAATTCAGAGAAACTCCATCACCGTCAAGTAATGATCGGATCTGATCGTATTTGGCCAGATCAATAAGGATTCAAGAAACATCCGAATTTGATCTGATCTGATACAATCAGATCGAATCAAACAGGTCTAAGCCAGTCTGATAGCTTATCATTAAGTCAGTTCAGGTAAGCGTGTATCAAATCAGATCTGCTTAGACAGAAGACACAGCCAATTTCTTGATCTGATCAGATCCCGAACCTCCACCCCGAGATTACCAACTCATATTTATACCTAGTAATTTTCACTGATTGAATCAGTAATCCTTAAAATTATCAGTCACTGATTTAACTAGTGAGTATGATCACACATTGTGGGTTTTGTTGGCTTGATTTGGATCATTCATGGAAGCGAATAGGTAACTCAAAAAATTCTATAAAAAAGATTTCCTATCGATTTTACTGATTACAAGGAAGGTGAGAGGCATTTCAATCCACGGAGAATTGTTTGAACTGGGCTTAGCTAAATCGAAAGAATACGCGAAATACCCCACCAGCCAAAATTCCAGGCGCTAAAAGGTTCATTTTTCGATTTTTGGACCATAAATGAGAAAAATAAAAATGTCATCCACTCAGTTGAGTTGGAAAGTTAAAATTTGGCTCTCCTATTTCCGACTTCCCACCCCCTCCTCCCCCTCCTCCTCAAAAATCAAGTAAAGATGGTTTCGAACTGTTTTGAGAAGTTCTGGAGTCTCAAGCAGATTGCTCAAGTACCTAAGTTGGAAGCTGAAAATCATTTTGTTCAATTGTTCATACCTCATTTTCAACATGCTGGGTTGATTGAAGATAGTTTTAAGCTGTTATGGAGCCTTAAACAATATTTTGAAAATCCCAGTATTCCAAAAAACACCACAAAATCAGTCCAAATATGGCTCTGAACGGGCAGAAACCGATTTTAGAAAAAAACTATATACAAATCCCAATTGGGTTAATAATTTGCGCTCTAAAGTTAATTTGGGCAGATTTTAGAGTTTTTAAAAAAAAAATGAATTTCCCAAAATGTTACTGAAGGCTTCAGAACAACTTGTTAGCTTTCTGACTTGACCGAGAAAAATGTTGTGGAAATGCCAACTTTCACAAATCTGCTGAAGAGGGATTCAGAACAACTCAAAATAACTCGAAGCCAGTCCCAATCGATTCGGAGGAAGGGTTCTCAAATTTTTAGTTCAATTATGTGAAATTTTTATTTTCCCACAATTTTAGCCAAAGTTTGATACTCAAAAATCCACCAAAAATTGAAAAATGAATTTTATCAACTGAAATTTTGACTGCTGGTGTATTTTTTCATGCTCTTTCAATTTTGTTTTGTCTTGTTCAAAAATGTTTCTGCCTGTTGGAATACCTCCCTTAGTAGAAATGAAATAACGAAGAGGTATTCGCAAAAAATTATAAAATTAATCAGTCGATTCATTTGTGAGTAAATCGTTTTCAATTTTTTGGTGAGTTTTCTGAACGATGAGAGGGGAAATGATAATCTAATCTGCTTTGAAAATAGGTATCTCAGCTTTTTCACCAATTTTTCAAAAATCTACAATTTCCATCGATACTTTTCAAAGTTTTTGGAACAATGCTCTTTCCGTTATCATTTCTTCTCTCTTCAAGAACAAAATAATATCCTATTGAAATCGAATTTCAGTCCACCATACCCAAAGATTTTCCACACCTCACCTCACTCCATCCACCACGTTTACAAAAGAAGCATTTCAATCGCTCCAATTCTCACCATCATCTGTCTGTCTCTCTGTCTGCCTCCCTCCTCTTCCAATACCATTCCAAGCACAAAAAATTTTAAATTTAAATTTGAATCGTATCAAAAATAATGTACTTACGAAAGTACTTGATTCGTGCTGACTATAATCGGTTGCTGACTGTTTTCCATATTGTCTTTCACTTGAAGAACGCAGTGAATCCATATCCAGTTGCCACATCTTTTCTGCATTCTAATTAAAAGTATACACGATCTGTCTTGTTCTGATTGCGTTACTGGAATATAATAAGAAACATCGGTAATAAAACCTTGTTTTAATGAAAAGATATACCTAACTATAGAACGTTTCATTTTAATATAGGACGCGCGGCGAGATGGCATTAAAATTATTAATCTTCGCGAAAACTCGCCACGCTTTTTTTTCCTCCTTCTGCGGCTTAGACAACCGAGAGAACATTACTCCAGAATGAAAATTATGTCGTTTTTTAAATAAAATGATGTTGCATATAGAATATATACAAATGCGAAGGCGTTAAACTCGCTCATATAGATAGCGACTCTCTAGTAGTATAATCAACGCTGTCATATGATTTCTATACAACTATAGAGACCTGATTTACGATTGGACACAAAGCGTATACAAATCTATAATTTCCTTTCGTCGTAAATTCCCAAACTCTTACGACCTCTCGTCTCGTATAGTCTCAATGTAGTATATCTATCTATACTCTCAGACGTATACCCATCATTTGAACAAAATAGAAATACAAATTAACTATACCTACCTATAGAGGTTCGGAAGGTATAGATAGGTACTGCGATGCGATAATAATTCGGTATTTCGTTCGATTTGTCAAAAAAAACAGCGGTAAAAAAAATACAGCCATGAAATAATTTACGATCTAAAGATGGCAATTAATATGTACAATGTAAATATGCCGGCGCATAGCGTTTCAACGCGTATAATGATGCAGTATCCTAATTGCAACATAGTGTACCGGTAATGAACGGGTTGTAAATATTGAAAACCTTTCATACTGTTTGCGGTGGTCTCCCATAAAGCTCTTCGATTTCGCCAAGATTAAGTTATCCATTTCACCGCTATGCCTATGGTGCGTCTTTCCCTCTCATAGATACGTAAGTCTATCTCTCTATACCGTAAGATTAATATAGGTTTTAGCGCTCCGCTACACCGCCAGCGTTATTCGCTTTTGCGGAATACGTAAGATGACTGTGAGGAAATATTGGTAATATTTTATACGGCCGACAATTAAGGTATAAATTGGTAATATTGGAGGAGTCTTGGCGTTATTGGTCGTTCGACAACCGGCAAACAATATGGCTATGTGGCTTTTTCGTATAGTGTGGTATCTCGTAGATTGAGCGTATTTTTCAGATCATTACCGATTCCTATAGTATTATGATCTGATGCGGCTGACGGCCTAAAGCCATCCAGTACAGAGATGGGCTTCGCATCGCGCGGTCATAAAGATCGTATCGTTCTCACCATCTCGTTATGATAACGCGAGTAATGTACGATCTCTGGTTTATCTTATGTTATGTAGAAACGCAGGTACTACAAATTAATCTACAATGAAACTGATAAGGTATGCATGAAAATTGCACCGAGATCATCCGATGAAAGTATCATGGAGAGAGGGGATTTTTCCAGTAGATGAAACACATGCACGTATTCGATGATCCTACAAAGGAACGTCGTCTTGGGGGAAAAATTGAAAAAATCAGCACCTTTGTTGAGACTGATTCCATTATTCGTGAAAATAGAACAGAAAATACTCACGCAATTCGATAATTTGCGCTCACAATGTTTTCCGCGACGTTTTCGTGGAAAACGCAACGAAGCCAATCGGAGGGTATACAACATGCTGTTCTCGAGTAATTATTTGAACCACGAAATTTCAAGAAAACTACGATAAAATTCCAGTCCTTGAAAAGAATAAGGGACGAGGTGTTGAAATTTAAAAAATTTATCCAAATAGGGTGTTCCAAGGTTTCTAGCTGTATGACCTTTCACTACCTACTGAAAAACTAAGCAACATTTAATGCGCCTTTGTAGGTATGTTTGCCTAACCTCCAAGTCACAAGAATCGATATTGTTACATCAAAAAAAAGTTTTTTCATTCGATTTTCATCAGAATTAAAAATTTTGCTCCACGACCCTTAAGTAGCTAGACAGGCAGACAGATGACCTTGGGAAGTTAGACAGGCAGGTCAATGACATTGAGAGCCCGGACACACGAGTCAATTACCTCAAGAGGCCAGACAGACAGACGACCTTGGGATGCTAGACATGCAGGTCAGTGACAGCAAGAGGTCAAACCGAAAGGTCAATGACCTTGAGAGGTCGGACGGACAGACAGAAGACATTGGGGCCTGGGGGATGCTAGACGGGTAGGTCAATGACCTTGAGAGTCCAGACACACGAGTCAATTACCTTAAGAGGCCAGATAGACAGACGATCATGAGAGGCTAGGCAGAAAGGTCAGTGACCTTAAGAAGCCAGCCAAAAAGACGACCTTGGGATGATAGACAAGTAGGTCAACGACAGCGAGAGTCCAAAACGAAAGGTCAATGACCTTGAGCGGTCGGATAAACAGACAGAAGACCGCGGAATGCTAGACAGGTAGGTCGTCAGTGACCTTGATAGTCCACACAGGTGGTCAATGACCTTGAGAGGAGTGACAGGAGGCCAACACTATTATAGAATTGATTATGCAATGCTTTCCAAAACGATGGAGGAGAGATGCCAATTTTCGTCAGAAGCTCCACTTCAGCTCGGAAATGGTGGCAATTGATTGGTGGGGCAAACGAGGGTCAACATCAACATCAAATTTCGAGTCAATTGGAGTTGGTGGGTTGTGAGGATTTCTTTGGCAATAAAATCACGATTTCAAAATTTAAATTTCTCTAGTCAAAGTGTGAAATGGAATCTCTCAAAAAAGTTTAGAAAATTCATCTGAAGATGTGGCTGACAAACTTGAGCTTTCAAATCAAATGGATTGACCATTTTCAACTCGAAGCACTCAAAGTACAAACTTGGACGAAGGTAATTTTCATTCAAAGCAATTTTGAAGTTTGAATTATTTAGACAGTGAAAGTTTCTACTGATAAGAGGATTTCTGGACTCGACAATCTCACATTTGAAATTTCGAACCAATGAATAAATCTGCAACTAATTCTCACTGGTTTTTTATTCTTTTCTCCCTTCAATCAATTTTTCAGAATTTTTTGCTATTTTAAAGCCTCTAGTAGGAATTAAAATTTTCACCACAATTTTCAAAATTATCCATCCAAAACTTTCCCATAACAACTTCAGCAGCTAACACTTCGATTCTGGGAGTTTATTGGCACACTTGTTTCTAGATCTTGTATTTAACCATCTATAGATAGGTACCTATACGGTTGCAGGAATTTTCCTCTCCTTCTCTATTCCTTTAATTAAAATCATTGGTAAGAAGTAATCAAAACTTGGTCAGATTATCTCGTTCAATGGTCTGAAACACTGATGCATGTGAGTGAAATTCAGTTTTATTGTCGTCCATCACATAATTATGTATTCTTAACAATCTCTCGATAAATTGACGAAAAAATAGTTTTTTGAACAAAATTCGAATTCTAACAACTTGCTCACTTACTTCACCCTTCGCAATAAATTTTTTCATTTAAGACAATTCCAACAACCACTAGGTAAATATAGACTTTTTTTTATGACTAATTCATCTTCGCAAATGCCATCATTACAACCTGTCGCGTCGCCTTATATGTATTATGACATTATACCTTTCAAGAAGTAATAAATTATGCAACTTACTCAATCTGTGCTTATTCTGTGCCTCCCTCATACTCTCCCAATGTAATAACTGGTACCAGGAAACACCTTGTAAATCGGATTTCGGAAATCCTAAATGGAACTCTCCGCTGCGAACAAAAGAATATACGCACACATTACGTAAGAATAATCCATAATGTACATTGTTTTACGATAGGTACGGTAAAAAGTCCAAGAGGTTTCACAATTCAATTGTAGGTAGGTCTACATAAACGATATCTCTGCAGTCTCTCCGAACTATCGATATTCTATCTTTTATATGTATGTAGGTATGTAATATGCGATTACAATGGAGGGATCTCCAAAGTGACGTGATTGCGGACTGTGGTCATTATACTTGGACTTACATTGTAATACGCGATCACAGATTTACAAATGTAAGAATGACACGTGTACTCGTATGCATAATACGTAGTAATAAAAAAAAAAATAGGTACGACACTTTAGATCTAAACATTCGCTAATGATTTGTCTCGTCGTCGTTTGTATAGGTACCTATAGAGAAATATTTAATACATACAAAGAGAGATAGATAATTCTACCCTGAAATATGTCGTATAGGTCAGTAACCGGCTTTACTCTTATATACCCAATACTTGAACCGTTACGTTAAAAAAATCGAACAGTCTGGCGTTAAATACTTGAAAAAAGATTTGATTTTTAACTCCATTAGCGTTGCGGTTGAAAGCGTGTAGATATTAGGACAGTAAACCGTTTAAAGCAGCTTAAACTAATGTTGCTTTTATGTTGGTACACGTGTTTATCTGTCCAAAAAAAACACGCATCAGGACCACTATTCGACTAGGTAATTGCTTTTAGGTAAAGGTATTTTATACTCATATGTAAATGATAACAATAATGTTATTTGTGAAAAGAAATGAAGAATTTTTATGGAATTATTAACGACTCCTCGCGTAACGTATATATCAAATCTCAATTGTAATTAAAAAAAAAAATACAAGTAATAAAAGCATAATACCTACGTATAGGTACTATAGGTACGCAGATTACTTCTCTCTAAATGCGTCTACCTACTTTTTCCCTACATTTTCAATTCCTGTATTCCTTTAATAAGAAGTACCAGAAATGTAACTTTTTCCTACATATCGCTAAAAAAAATTCTCGGTCTAGTTTTTATCATCGCGTAAGCTTACATCAAACGTTCGAATTTCTATTTTTTTTCTTCCTTTTTTTGTCTAAAAAAGTCACGCTCGAGTAACCGGTAATTTAAACGCGATATGATATGTATCGTAAAAATAAATTTCATACTGACATTTATTTCAGGATAGGATGAAATTCGTCGATTGAATTAGCCTACGTATATCAACATTGAAACACTTAAGGTTTATCATAGTATCTAAACTGTTTTACGATACTCAATTATATAATATACATTGTAAAATTATACCGAACGTAAAAATTAATTAATACTCGGTGTTTACATTCGTGTTGATTGCTTGTTCAGCTACCTGTCAGTTTCTACTCGTTTATTCACTAAATATGCGCATATTATGGAGTAATAAAAACAAAAATCACGACCAAAACGCGCAACCAATTTGATAACATCGACCATTCTTTTTTCTTTCTTTTTCAAACTCCGGAGGAAAAAAAAAGAGCTAAATGATCGAAGCTCGAGTTTGCTAATTAAATAAAAAAACATCGTGATTTACTGTACGAATTAGCGTAGTAAATGAACCTCGCTTCGTCTACCCCTTCACACAGCACAACCACAACCTATCGAAGATTCTCTCACAATATATACATTTTATCCTCTCGTATCGAGATACGCGGTGCCATATTTTCTCGTTTATAAGGAAGCGAGCATTCGCAGATACAGATCGGATAAGTAATGAAGAGATGAAAAATGTCCATGAGAAATTTCTAATCTGTTAAAATGTTTCGAGGTGAACCTACAACGATACTATGTGTACTACTTGATCTCGGTGTACAAGTAAAAGTGATGTTTTTTGGAGCGATAGTTCTTCGATTGCACGATTTTTTCTTCATTTTTTTCTTCAGCAAAGCTTTCAACTCTTGCCAGATTGCGAAAATACACGTATTTTGAGATAGATGCAGATTTTAATAGCAACCTAGGATTCCGTGCTAACTTTCTCATATTTAGCGATCGTCTTCAAGACTCGTTCAGCTATTCAACTTCTCGATGCACTGAGGTTAATCTTTTAAAAAAATCGTTACCTACGTATTCTAACGAAAAAATTCAAAAAAAAAAAAAAGGATACAGCTTATTGAATCTGATACAGGTTTTCCGTGAGTTGAGGAGTCGTCGCTCAGGCGGATCGAAGTTCAGAAATGCATTTTCAACGATTTCATCGAATAAAAAATACCTAATGAATTAGTCTATCCGAAAAAGAAAAGCACGAAACCACGAGTCATTTGTGAATTTTGCGCAATAGTTCGTAAATTGAACTTTCACAAAGGTGAGAAGAGCTCAACCAAAAGCAAAATTTTGAACCGGGCAGAAAAAAATTGAAAAAGCAGCAAAGGTAAATGAACTTCAGAATTTTGATTAATTACCTATTTGAAAATTCATTGGCTCATTTCTCAAGAAGAAGATCAAATTTTTAATTTATGATTAAACTGTTATATTATAACAAATTTTCAAACACCCCCGCATCCGTTGGTTGCAGTTTCAACCTACATATTTCGAAACGTCCAGCAAGTTTTTAGATTTTTTCATGCCTCAAAAAAATCTCACAAGAGACCAAATAAAATTCAGCACAAAAAACTCGCTCGACTTCAGCACAATTCTTTAAAATCAATTTTTGCTAACATACCTAAGTATATGCTCATTTTTCTTCAGCACGTCTATTAAACCAATTTTGATGAAAAAAAAATAAAAATCTACCTACTAACCTAATACCTACATAAAAATCCTAACTTTGATTCATACCCAATGTTGAGCCTTTCAAATCACTCAGTCGCAGTTTCAGGTCACTCTGAATCTTTCAACGGAATTTTGAGTTTTCCAGTTCGAGAAACACTTTATGGACTTGAACGTTTATGAAAATTTGTGTTTAAACCGATCGAAAAAGTCGAAGCTGAATTTCATTCAAGCTTTTCCAATGAAAGTTTTTCAACACCAGAAGAGCTAAGAACCCACTGAAGGTTCAAGATTTTATCTCAAAACTACCACCGATTGATTCAAGAAGTCAGAATTAAAGTTTTTTTGAATGATGTAGAATTTGAAAGAAAAAAAATCTGAAAAAATTTTGACCTCCCCTTCCCATTACTCATTTGAAATTGATAAGTATAGGCATTTGACAAATTGTCCTAATTTTCCATTTTTCAACTCAATTTAGAAGATTTTCGTTCATTGTCTCTTTCTTTTTAATGTTGGTTTTTGCCTCGTTATTGTGATGCTGAATTAAAAGGACGCAATCAGAAAAAGTTTTGACCCCCCCCCTTCTGAAAAACATTGAAATATTTGGAGAAATGCCTTGATTTTGAATCTTTTAAATCAAACTTCTCTATTTTTTAGGAATTCGAATTCTTCAAATTTTTTTTCTAAAAGATTAGGTAGGTATTAGGAAATTATATAAATTGGAAAAAAGACTGAAAATTAAAAAAAAAAATTGAATTAAAAAAGTTTTTAATGCAATTTTGAGTAATGAAAAAAATCTTTAGAAATGTAGACCCCCCCCCTCCCTCCCCCCTCCCTCTCACTGATTGAATAACCGAGAAAATGTCCTGTTTTTTATACTGTTTTGCTTGTAAGACACCTTTGATTAGAAAAACGAAATGGCCAGATAAATTTTATTTGTACTGACATCTAAGTAATTGATTTACTTTGGCCAACAACCGAGGCTAGAACGGTGTAGAAAATCAAACAATTGTAATTCTTTTACAAACGCAATTTTGGGTCCAAAAAAACTAAATCACAAAAACATGCAAAAATATGTATTATCCCGAAATTTTAGGTTTCTGAGTTGACTTCTTGAATTTTGAAGAATTTTCAGGGAAGATGAAAAAAACTGTTCATCTAATTGAACTAGACTTTGAAAATTGGCATGCAGCATATCTTATCATCGAAGCAGTTTCGGCTGATTTTGAACAGTTCTAGAGCCTCGGTCAAATTTCTGGAAATTAAGAGTGGTCACGAAATTTTGGGGATTGAAATTTGATAAGTATGCCACACTTTCAACCTTAAAAATCCCTGAATATTGTTCCAAGCCAAAAAGCTGACACTTGGTGCTTGAATTGTGAGATTTTTTATTCTTCCCAGAGAAGTATTATACTTTCATGATTCTCCCTCAAGTCATAGAGCATCAGTTTCAGTCTCCAGTACAATAATCACAATCCGCGATCTCACAAGCAGATTCCTTCTTGCAGCCTCAATAGAGTAGGATAACCTACTAGCTACAGCTACATAGTTGCTAAGTAAGGCAAGTAGGTCGTAGGATACGGAAATGCAAAAAATAAAAATTACTCACTTGCGATCCACATGTATAAATTTCATGTCCATCGAATGAATAGAAGTAAACACATTGGTGGCACCTTGAACAACGCATTCTCTAGTCTCAGGCATCGCTATCGGTGTACACGTTGCTAGAAATACTGGCTCATTACGACTACATAATGGTAGATACGATAGGTAATGTCCTTGTACCAAAATCACCTTAAACAAAACAAATCGATTGATTAGCCCGATTGATAAGCAGACCTTACAAATAATACATTTAAAGCCTATGTTATGCTATGCTACCGTAACAATACTTTTTAGTAGGTATCTGGTATACCAATCCCATAGACGTATATTTTGGCAATTTAAGTACAGTGTGCAACATTGTTAGCGGGTATCATGATCATGAATATTCATAAATCAACACAGATGGATATAGATAGGTACCCAATGTTGTATAAAAATGCTGGCACCCAGGGTGAAAATTTTTTTTGGTTAGAATAAGGCCACTATACTGTTACCAATACTCGTATACGCGGAACAAATCTCGATCGTGTATCTTTTAGCTTCATTCCTCACATAGGTAGCAGTGCCATTAAAAATAATAGAATAATGCTTTTCTTAAAAGTGCAGTATTTTGAAAAGATAATGAATAGACGACGATAGTTGTCGATAAGGAATTGCACATAGCGTAGCCATAGCCTTAGCCATACAGTCATAGGTTAATACATTAGTCGTTTGAGACCACATTTAATGATGGTATTCCAGCAACGAGGTATTTAAAAGAACGTGTACTCGCGGGTACATTATTGGTAAAGCAATACCACATTCGCAAACAGACTCAATACCTATACAACCTATGGAGAGAGGCAAAAGCGGAGGCAAAGAAAAAAAACAATACCGAATACAATCTAAATATATTCCGACTTGAAATCGTATATACACATATAGTATATCTATAGGTAAGGTACGTTCAATGGAATCTCATACCACACTGGCAATTAATATCGATTTCTGCAACTGATTTTCTAGTTACTGGGTGCTAATCGTGTATTGTTAAGGTGTATTCCAACAATTAAGCTAAGGTTAAGCTGGGTACTTTTTCAATTAAATCTACGTACATATTGTTTATTACGAATTGATGGTCTTCATATACTAGTACGTATACCTAAGCATATGCCAGTCCATAGGCGACCAACTCCACAGCAGCAGTTACAAAAGGCCATGTGCCGCGCCACTCTCCACCTTCAGCGCCACCACCTCATCGTAGCACAATACCAATTCATCTTTAATTTGTACGTATTCGCGTATACAATTGCGTGGTGTAGAAAACGTACACTAAACGTGCTGGTGACATGTAAGATTTATATATTATTCTGACTCGATGTCCATTGCGCGATATATAGTATTGGCGATTTTTTCGACACCTTTTACCATATAGCCAGGTTCAGGTATATACCTAGGTACTTGAGTACTCGAGTACGCGTACGCGTGAGTTCATCCGATTGACATATTTTATTGGCATGCAGACAAATTTCCACGATTCTACTCACACAGCATAGAACTCATACTACGTACGAGTATACTAGTACTATACGTACAGCATTATACGCGTACATCTCTCTTTCTTGCAGAACTCCCAACGTGGGAAATAATCGACACGCTAAATAATTCACGCCATCTCGCGTACAGTCGTTTGGTAATCGAATTGAATCATCAGTTTGTCCTTTCCATACTATAGCCACACAACCGCCCCCGATCGCGTGTTTAACCTACTACTGTGCGTGATTTACCTCAACAGGAAGCCTAAGTGCGCTCATCATCAACGTGCTGGGTGCTGCGACATTTCCACAATAATAATATTATACGACCAAGGATAAATCGTATAAGTATGACTTGTTTGTTTTTAATGACGTTCGATTTCAATGAAATCAAGTGTTTGCAAATGTACATACTGCATAATGTCGTTTGTTTTATTTTAGTATAGGATTTTTGAATAATGAGCTCATACTCTCGTATCACACCACAAATCCAAGTTGTACAATAACGAAATCTATCTGTGCTATTGCGAGTTTGGACGGAGAGGGGTGAGGCAAAAATAAAATAATCTCAGATTTTGATGAAAGGCTCCAGAGCTGACATAAATTCTTTTGAAAAATTTGGATATGTTCAAAACTTGGGGAATTTTACACTAAAAAAAAAAAAAAATTAAAAATAATGTTTTGAAAAATTAAATTTTTGGTCGATTACGCCAGTAGTTTTTTTCTAGGAAAATCATTTCCGAAATATCTGCAAAAAAAAACTGCAAGAATTTTGAAATTCGTCATTGTTGAGTTTACTTGATACGAATTTCAACTGACTAAATGTACAGCAACGAGCTTTGACTTTGACAAGCCCCATTAAACAACAACAAGCGAACTCTAAAGCGTCTCAAGGAACTGTATGTAAAAAAATCCTAACAAACTCCAGCCGGCAGCCACCCCAACGAACTCTAATGTGCTCCAATAAACTGCACAAGCCTTTACGAGATCCAACAACAAGCTCCAATGCACATGTCATTGAACTATTTGAACTACAAAGCGTTTTAACGAACTTTAGCGTAGCTCAACGAGTCCCAACGAAATGAAACTAGCCTTAACGAGTCCCAACAACGAACTCTAATGTGTCCTAACTATCTCCGACGGGTCTCAACGAACCTTAACGAGTCCCAATAAACAACAACAAGCTCTAGGTAATGAGAATGACAATGACAATGAGTTTCAACAACAAACTCCAATGCATCTCAAAGAACTCTAACGATCCCCAACGAACTGCAACGAGACCTAATGAACTCTAACCGTCTTAAAGAGCGCCGACAATCCCCAACGAACTCCAACGCTATCGTTCCTTCCTATCCGAACAACAAACGAGATGTACTAATGCGCCTCAATGAACTTCAACGCACCCCAACGAGCTGAATGAGCTCTTTTGAGCCTCAATCAAACTCTCGGAATTTTCATTTGGAGCCAGGAGTCACATGGGGAATTTTATGGAAAAACCACAAATTTTCCAAAATAGCTCCATGGAAGGTAGAAGGTACAACTTAGGTAATATTAGGTACGGTCAGAGGTGGCAAAGGTTTTGTTTTCAACTTCCAACTCTATGTTGACTCTTTTTCGATTCCTGTCAAAAATGGATTGGAAAAACCGCTGAATCGACAGTCTTGTTCCTTTCTATTCTTTTCCCATGCCCGTATTTTTGCAGTTGATTGCCTTTGATGCTAGAGAGTAATTTAGTAAATAAATTCCAAACATTGTGAAGCGAAAAGTTAGGCTGAAAAATTACGTATTGGTGGTTGAAAAAAAAATTGAATTCTGATCATTTTTTACTTTGGACATCAAGGGTTCCTTCAATTTTCTCAAAACGATCACTTACTTTCCTATGTTGATTTCCAAACCCAAACAAATGCAAACGGAAACGAGAGGCCAAGTTGATGGAAATTTGCTACAAAACTCTAATCATCTGAGAATTTTTTCAACCTCCTCGTCTTAAATCTTTCTAGGAGAACTCACGAAGGAAAAATTTTATCACAACATTAGGTACATTCATTCTCCTTTTTTTTGACGAGTTCGATGGCTCACAACGGAAAATGTTCACATCATAACAAAATTGGAATGAGAAAGGGTCAGTATGACAAAGTTTCCGATTTTGAGAAATTTCACAAACAAGTTTAAAAAAAAAAAAACTGAAATTTTTGACAAAAAACAAGACTAAGGTAATGTGTTTTTGAATCACGAAAAATTTCCATTTTTGATCAACTCCTAATTTTTTTAGGACCCATGAGGGAAAAATTCAAACGCAACATTTCATTCCCTTTTTTTGGAGAACTTCGACAGCTCACAAGGAAAAATTTACACATGACAACAAAATTGGAATGAGGTAGGGTCAGATATCGCAGGCTTTTCGATTTCGAAAATCTTCATTTTGGAATTTTCAAATTCAGAAAACATTTGGTAAAACCGGAAATTTTCGGAAATTTTAAACAAAAAGGAAATACTTATCTATGAATTAGCAAAAATTTCCATTTTTAATGAAATAAAAATTTAGCTGCAGAGAAAAGGCGCGCAAAATTTGGAAAATAAAGTAGTTGAAATTTTATTTTGAGAATTTTTAGGGAAGAATGAGATGCACCTAATTATCTCATTTCAATGAAAAAATGTTTCATTCTAATTTTGTCGTGATATGAAAATTTTTCCTAAAGGCTAGTCAAAGTCAACAAAAAAGGAATTAAATGCTGCGTTTTGAAGCATCGGGGTTTCCTTTGCAGATCCTTTGAACTTCTTTAGGGTTCTGAAGGGTTACGGAGTAGTATATATACCTATACCTATAACAAATTTTCGAATTAGATCGCTCTTCTTTTGATGGTGTTTAAAAAGCACGAGGTGCAATGGAATCGGTGAACTGAAAAAAATCGAACGCCTTAAAAAGCGTCATCGATTCAGAGTTGGATTCTCTTTCAAAATTAGTTTGAAAGGGGAATTTTTCAAAATATGTACATACAAACACCAATTCACAAAATCTTCAGTCAAACAATTTTAAATAATTTTATGGGAATACACAAGTACGTTTTAACCTTTCCTCACCATCATACGTCTAATACTTACATTTAATTAAACGCATACAAAATAGCTAGAAAAAGTTAACGCGATTGTGTATACTGTCGAAGAACAGAAGTAAGAGCAGGGTTGAGGGGGATATTGGCAAAAAGAAAAACATAAAACAACAGTCAATTTATTATTTTACATCATTGATCGGAGCACCGGTTCGCCGGATACTTGTTACTAATGAGAAAGTGGGAAGAACTCCCGTAAGAGACCATTAATTGAGTGTGTGCTGATGCGTATAGTATTGCCAGACAAGATGGCTCGCCAGATTTTAACATTTGCTCGTTGCTAATACGATGTTATCTCTTATGGCTAAACGTCGAACTTGTTGCATATGTATATGCCATTTATCAGATAGTAGCTTTTTTCTTTTTTTTTTCTTTTTTCAATCGGCGAGTATTTTAATTTCGCTACGTACCTTTTAGTGGCTCAGGCTGGATAACTATGGTATAAAGTATGTACCTTTAGCAATAATAATGCCATGTATTTTGGCGAGTATAGGTACGGCTACCTATTTTAAAATGCAATTTATCATGTCGAAAATATTGGTCGTCTTGTAATTACGAGATGTTGAACAGGAGCCTATCGATATCTCTACATATGCATTTGAGGTTTTTTTCCGTTTGTTTATTTACCTTAAATCATATACTACTTACTTACTGCTGCATTCAGCATTGGAAGTACGATACTATGTCTTGGCGACAATTTCGCCGTTCGCCTTTTGTGGTAATTTTATCTCGGTGGTATCATGACTTCCTGTATATGGATTTGTATGCGTATTACGCCGAGAGAAGGCAACACACGTGTGCGAAATCGTGTCGTATATTACGCGAACGTGGTAATTTATTTCGTCGAGAATAAGTATCCACAGGTATACAGGAGAGGGAAAAATTCTACATACACCGAGGATAAAATTTATGGTACGTTCTCGGATGCTATACGTTAATTAGTTAAAAGGACAATTTTTTTTTTATCGATGAGGCAAATTACGATGGACGTTCGATGGAGTTTTGTGTTTTTTCTTCGTATTTTCTATCTTTGTACAAGAGCTTGCGTCATGCTGGAGCACGACGCTAACACCAATAAGCCAACCGAAGTACATTGGTACCCGTCAAATCATCGTTTATCGAAGAAAATTAAAAATAATCTTGTACCCTGTCGGATTATACAAGCAAGACAGAAGTGGTCAAAGAATGATTTGTACCGGTTATAGGACCGATTTATAAATCACCGAGGTAGGTTTGTTCGTACGTATAGTAGAGAGATGTGCATAGTACGAGTACCTAGGTAGACTTTGAAAATGGTGTACCTATAAGATGAAGAGAAAGAAGAGGGGAAGCGAGAAAATAAAAATTACCAAGCGTGTGTACACACTACACACATATTCCCAGGTCACCAAGATTGAGATAGGTTATAGGGCAATTCATTTTAAAAGCGAGGACATCTCTTGTTGCAATAAAGACATAAGGCTCATTATTTGCTACAAAATTGAAAAACTTCTACGATGTAAAATGTTAAGTGCGGCGCACGGTATGCGTATTATTCATGGAATTTTTCCACCTCAGCTGCGATATTCTCGGTGGTGTTATCAGTAAGTTGGGTTATATATTACAGCAGTTTGTTAAAATATAACTGCCGGCTCGATATTTATGTTCGTAGGCAATAACATAAATTACTCATCGGGAAATATAATCCTAAATTTCAGATCGAGTCCAGTTCGGGGCGAAATTGAGATTTTTAACGCCGAACCGACCAATATACGAGTACAATCGGTATTGACACCGTAATCTATTACACCAGGCTTCGATATTGCCTTCTTATTTCTGCAATAGGTATATAAAGGTAAGGTACATTAGGTGTATGCGAATGCAAAACCACCCATACCCATCCACTAGTTTCAATTAAATATTAAAATTATGTGCGTCTCTTGCTTAGTGGCGCATTCGCGAAAATTCTTGTTGCTCTGGGTAAACCGGTATTTAGCTTTCTGAACGAATTGTTATTGTCGTGTGAATAGGATTTTTTGCATCTACATATGGATTCAGTATAAATGGAATAAAGTGAAGTGTATACCAACGATAATGTGCCTGCACGTGTATGGAAATATTGGAAAAGTTTTGAAAATTTCAAATTTTGGTATCAGAACTTTCCCTAAATTAAAAATTGAAAAAACCTTCCGAACTTGGAAATTCTTACCTAATGAATGAGTGACTTGCAAGTTGCATGAGACACATTATAGGGCTAGAAAAAACCTAAGAGCAAACCTTTGTAGAAAAGCTGAACTAAAAATGCCCAAAGTGTTGTAAAGCAGAAAATCTTCACAAACAGTAGAAAAATTACTAAAAATCTATGGTTGGATAGCTTACTGTTCTGACTTTCAATCACATCTCCTCATGCTTCTTGGTCTTCGGCCATGGCCACTGCTGTTGCAACTGACCTCAGCTGGCACTAGATGCAGCCAGTTCATCTCACTGGCAATCTTCCTTAACCCCTCTTTCCAGGGATATTCATCAAGCATGATGTTCCACTCAATTTTTCACCACCTCTAACACTCTAACAGTCTACAGGGTGTTCCACAAATCTATGTGAACATGTCTGCCCAACTTTTGAGCCACAGAAACAATCATGGATTCGTTCAAAAACAGTTTTTCGAAAGGAGTGTAAAATTTTCAAATTTCACAGTCAAGTTCAAAACTTATAATGAGTAGAGAGTTAAAGTTTGCGCTAAAAGAAAGTACATTTTGTCTAGATTTTTTCTGACACGATTGCTTGCCCTCGAATGTGAACTGGATAACGTACAGTTGAAAAAATGGAGAGAGAAATGAGTTCTAAAGCCTTACATTTTTTATAAGTTTTCAAATGTTTCGAGACGCCGGGAACGTTCTTTAAAATTGAAGTTTTGAAAGATTTGAAAATTTATAACTTTTTACCTCAATAAGATAGAAGGTTGGGATTTGAATCATTTTTTCAGATGTGATTCCGTGCGATTGTTTCATAAGCGAATCATAAAAATTATGAGCAGGGATCGGATATTATTTTTCCAAGAAACGCTAAAAATGTGCTTTGCCAGTTCAGCAAATTTTACGGGGAAAAATGAAAAATGAGCCAAGTTTGGAACAAAAATTTAAAATTGAGTGAATATTCTCTAAAAACGTGAAAAATTTCTTTAAAAAGGCCTAAAAATGTTTTTTCATACTTTTATTGGTAGGAAATGCCAAAAAAGATGCTCCAACAAATAGGGTTCGCATTATTGGAAATTTAATTAATTGTGGTTAAATAATTTCTTACCTATTCCTTATGCATGCATGCAAAAAACGTGCTTCAGCAAGAAAATAAGCACCCTAATTATGAGCCACGAATCACGTTTCTCATCGTTTCATTTGGCGGAATTATACTTTTGATTTCCGCAACAGTTCGACCCAATTTTGAGATACTTCATCGACTTTCAAAAATGATGTTTCAAGCAATCGTTGCCTCGTTTACCTCAATTTTAATGAATTCCTCACAAAAAAATCAAAATTCGAAAAGATTCAAAAAATGAACGAATTTTTATTTTTTGCTGTGAATGTAATTTTTATCAACTTTTTCATGAAATACGTCAGAAAGAGGTCAAAATAAGACAACTGAATAAATTTAAACTTTTTTTGATAATTGAAATTGAAAATTGAATTTTTTCGAATTTTGATTTTTTTGTGAGGAGTTCATTTCATCGAGTGAAAGGGGTTTTTAAACTTTTTCAACAGATACGTAAAAATAGGGGGGTCCAATGGGTCAACTTCACCTATAAAAACTTGTTTTCATGTTTTAAATAAAAAAATCGCATTTTTTTCGCAAACTTTGAATTTTTTTAAATTGACTTTGCAACATGGTACCATCCAATTTTTTAATAGGTTGTTTAGCATGAAAAGTTGTGCATAATATATATTTTTCAGAATTTTTGAGAGTCGGAACGATATGATAACTACGTTTCGAAACTTTTTGAGCGAACTTTTTGTACGAAAAAAAGTGGCAACACTGATTTGGATCACTGAAAATTTTGACACCCCCTGGCTGCCTTTAAAAATGGGCTAGAGGGCTGCGATTTGCGCCATTGGTCAATGTCATCCCTTCGAAAGGTCTTTCCACAGGAAAAATTTCAAAAAAATCGCCGAACCCCCCTACCACTTCTTGGTCTAATTGACGGGGAATGACCCCATTTCCATTACTCACCTCAAACATATTTACGAGTATACTCCCTTCAAATTTCAAGATCAGATGTCCCATCGTACAAAGATTTTCGTTTCTCGCGAACTTTAATGCTCCACAATCCACATAACATACTTCCAAAAACTGCTGGTAAAGATCAAAAAATATATGAATATGCACCCCTCCAGCTTCCAATTCTCTTCTCTTCAAAGCATAACATCGAAAGTACGTATATTTTGAAAGATCTCCGAAATTGCTCGCATCTACATATAACGTTCATTATCTTTGATCTCGATCCACATATCGCGCACGTGCCTCCATAATTTAACTACATGATCGAATCGAATATTCAATAAAGCGTATAAAACAATGCCCTAATGATCTCATCTTTCATTACAAAACCAGTATTTAAAATTTCACCGCATGCTCGTCGCACATTTTTAAACATCTCCGAAGGTAACAAAAAAACATAGGTATAGGTAAATTAAAAGCCCTAGCCGAAAATACGAACGAAACGATCTAGTCTATAAATACATGCACAGTAAGTAATAGGCTATCGCTACATAGGTAGGTAAGTCTAAGTATAACTGTAGGTATAATTCGGACATACTTTTTGATCACCGAATCGCATTTGTCTTCTGGCATTTCTTGAAACATTCATTCGACATAAAAATAGCCTTTCATCATCACCGTGTGTTGGTACACTTTTGACTAGTTCATTTTGCACTGCTTGATGATCTTGTTTATCTATCATATCATATACGCTATCACCATGTATGAGTAAATCCTCCTGAAACCAAATAATACATACAAAGATAAGTCGAATAATAGGTAATTATGCAGCCTTCGGGTTAATCTTCATTTTTCTCTTTCAAATGTTTCCTTTCGGGTTATTATGTATAGCATTTAAAAACACAGTCCGATACTTTTCTGCTTCATTTTAAAAATGATTTAGACTTAGCATGGACAAGGGCGTATAGGAAAATCCTTTCATCTCAGATTCCCATCCCTTGTAAAAATTTTCCAAACACATCAACGAGCTCGATAAAAACCACACATAATTAAGCCAGTACCTATCCGATTTATGTTAATTTAAAGCTCGTTTCTAGGCAGCAATACGATAGATACAGGGTGATTCGGATAAGACCTGAAAAATTAAAACCACATATTCTACTCGTCGAATTGAGAAAAAATTTCCTTTGCAAAAATTTTGAAAAACCAACCCTTAATGAGATATTTGCAATTAAAGTTGTGTAAAATATGGCAACACCGCATTTACATTTCCCTTATGTGTTACGCATTGTTACATAGCTCAAATCAGAGTGTTATCAAAAAGTGTTCCTTAGTTACGATTTCCTACTTTGATTTGAAGTGCAATCGTTTACCAACCAGCAATTTCTATTGTTTTTAGGAAACAAAATCGTAATTTACCGTGACAAATTTTGCGATGTTGCCAAAGTGAGCATATTGGTTGAGATAAATTATGTTTTATTGAGGAATAGCATTTTTTTTTTTCATAAAAGTATTTAAAATTGATAATTGAGTACAGGAAACCTTCAAAAACATTAGTTTCTAACAAATTGGAGAGTTTGTCAAAATTGAAAAATTTGATTACTCAGCATCCAATGGACCAAAAAAGAGAAATTAAAGTTTAATGAGTGTCGAATGAGAAGTACTACCGCAATCATTAATAAAAATCGAAATAATTTAATTTAACTTCAAGTTTTGATTGTTTTTCATCTAAGAAAACACATTTCTGACTTCAAAACATCAAGTTATGGACCAAAACAGAAAAGAATGATACTCTACATTTCTGAGATCTCACTTCACTTTTTCCACCACCTACCCCCCAAAAATTTTCAATAGAGACGCCGAAACGCCCAATTTTAAGAAAACAGCTGGCCCCCTTTAAAGGTCAATAACTCCGAAATGAAGCGGTTTTGGTCTATGGTGTGTATAACATTTTTTACTCCTATTTATGAGTAGAATACGTGGTTTTAATTTTTCAGGTCTTATCCGAATCACCGTGTATAAGTTAGTAAAACAATTGTACATAGTTGTAAGTAGTCGAGAATCATTTGTAATTGGATACGCTTTTCTGTTTATTTACCGTTTGAACTTGTTTCGCGCCACTGTAACCGTAGATACACAGGTGTTTTAAATCATTTCATCTTTTTTCCTTCTTTTTCTCTGTCTCCCTAACGAGCTCTAGGTGAATTTATTTCCCAACTTTGAAGTACGATACCCAGAGTGAAAAAAAAAGAGCGGGTAAACTTGACTCAAACTGGTCTAAATTTATCGCTATTTTCGAATAATATAATCACTGATGACTATATCATCATCATTCGTGCACCGCGAAGCGCACGTTTTGCTTTTAATTAACTTTTACTTTGCATACGAAAATAAAATAGGGAGAAAAAAAATCCTTCTATTTCTACATAATACTCGTATACCGTACTTTTTTCTCCTATAGCTTGGTATATGTGCGGTAATTTCCTAGCCAGAGTCAGAACGATACTGTGATATTAACGCGAATCTACGACCGCGGCGTTAATTGAAACCGGATTCCATATACGTACGGCACGTGGTGTTTAGGTGTATAACTTTCATACGAGTGTAATTTTCTAGACTGATTTCAATTATTTCGTGATCGAAAATTATTATAATATTTCTGGCGTCTGTGCTCGTCCCGAGTAGGACTTACTTGTAGGTATATTAAAAATTGAAACAATTTTAAAGCCACCAGAATGATTTACGTAGGTATACATTCACACAAAACACAAACGTACCCAGCCTATCGTTTTTTGTTTTTTTTTTTTAGCACATTCTTCACAAAAATTGATCAAATAAGTACTATCGCGATTCATAAAATACAGAAAAATAATTCTAATAATTTTTAGTAATACGATTCATCAGTGGGTTATTTTTGGGATAGGTAGGTAGTAGGTTATTTTTTTCATTTTCAAAATAGTAACTCGTCGACACATTATTTATGAAAGTACAATGAGGAATAACCAACAGGATCTTGAACAATTCAAGGACTCGAAATGATGAATCATACCATCGGGCATCGATGCGGTTTAATTAATCAATTGTTCGGAAATGAGCGTGTGTGCGCAAGCAATGAAAATGTGGCTATATTCGTTCCGGGGTTTTCACGATTTCCACGAAGATTTATTAATGCACCGATAACGATCTATATTAAAATGTATGCTTATTCGCGTTTCACAGATTCATCGTACAAATGAGATTTACTTTTAGTTTTCATCAAGGTGACTAAGAATTTTTCTCAAAAACTATAATTTAAAGTGAATTAATTTTGTTTTCAACGAGAGGAAAAAATTTTACATCAAAATTTTGTGACGAACACGATGTCTCAAACTGACGTGAAATGAACAAAATTTGCATGAAAAAAATATTTTTATTCCGTACCGTAAACTGGGATAACATTGAAGGATTTTTCAGAATTTTTCATGTTTAGAGGTATGAATGGCGGAGGTAGGGGAAATGTGTGTGGTGCTTTTGATAAAGCTATGTCACCACTAATACGTTTTGGTGTTTATAGAAGTTGTCTACCTTTTTCCTGCCAGGCGCAAAAGCCAAAAGAAGTGCTCTTCAAAGTTACCCAGTGTTTGGGGTAACTTTGAAGGCTCCTTGAAATGCGCTTCGCTCAAGGTCAAAAATTATCAAAAACATGAATATTCACTTCTTGGTCACTTTATACGCGTCAAGCACCTACAAAATGATCCATATTCACAATTCAATTTAAGAAACAGTGCTCCAAAATGATAATTTAAAATTTTTCTAGTTTTCAGGCGTTTTTCTTGTATTTTGGCCAATTTGAACGAATTTCATGATTTTTTAATGATTTTAGAGCTGTTTTTCAAGTTTTCACATCATTTTTAACAAGTTTTCAGGAATTTTCATGCATTTTTGGCCAATTTTACTGAAATTTCATGATTTTTTTATAGCCTTCAAAGTTACCCCAGTTTGAATATTAATTTTCTATTCCTCAGGGAGAACTTTGGCACATGAAAAAATGCGCTAATTTGTAGTCAGGAGGTGTACCAACACATCTAAATGTCACTTGACTCATTATTTGAAAATTCAAAATTCCAGACACCAAGCTTTTCACATTAATTAAAATTAATTGAAACACCAATTTGTTTCACTTGTTTTTTTATTGACGTTGGAACCACTATTTGAAAATGATAAAATAGGAAAAATAACTGCCAAAGTGTACTCTATCTATTCCCGGTGTCAGAATTGCTCCATTCTTCATAGTTCCACCGCCATGGAGCATAATGTGATGAAAAACCGCACCCTTCAATGTTACCCCAGGTTACGGTAGTAATTTGAGGTCCAAAAATTCTCAACAAAGTGATTTTTTCATAAACATGTTTTATTGGTCCTCTTTAATAACATATTAAAAGTACCCACAGATAGACCTAAAAATGTGTTTTTCCCTGGTGCCTCCACAAATATAGCTCTATTCATTCTCATTTCACGTCAAATTTCTCGTCCAGGTAAGTATAGTAAAATAGCGAAACTTTTTAGAAATGTTCAGCAAAAAATGGGAACTTTGACAAATTTATGGTAGATAATTAACATTTTTCGCAGTTTTAGGCAAAAAATCGAGACTTTCTAGTGATTCTTGGTAAAAAGCGAAATTTTTTAAATTTTTAGCAAAAAGCAGAGTGACACTTTTCCGCAATCGAATATCGAAAAAGCAAAATTTTCCACAACTTTTTATAGAAATTCGAGAGAAACGAGACTTTTAAGCAGTCTTTCGCGAGTAAGTGAGAATTTTTGAAATTTTTCCCCAAAAAACGACAATTTTTATGAATTTTTGGCGAAAAACGAGACTTTTCGGAAAATTTGACTACAGGTTGAAATACTTGAACTAATAAAATTGAAGAAAAAGAGTGTCTAATAAAACCTCTAAATCAAAATGCAAGACTTTCGCAGAACCTTTTCAAAATGTCTGCAAGGCCTTGAGCACACGTTTTTCTTGGCTTGAAACTTCGGAGGTATCCCTGAAGGAAAGATATAAATGAGTCTTCAATGAGGGGTGTTCTATGTAGTACTTACCCAACCTGTTGTTTAGGGAAGAAATGGTCCAGTTTCAAAAAATATTATACTTCAGATTCTGCATCGAACTAGGTTATTTTTTTTCAAAACAGGTTGAGCAAAGACTAGAGCGAAAAAACCACGATTTTTTCGAAAATATTTCCTCTTTAAAGGCCCATACACAATTATAGTGCCCTCCCAGGCACATCACCGAATCTACAATGTTTCTGGGTGACTTTCAACTCACAATTTGGACCTTCACCAATTTGGTCATAATCTTCCGGCAGTTTTTTTTTTTTTTTGAAACCCACCTTCGTACAATTAAGGGTGTCAACAAACATCACCAAATATATATATCTATACAAACAGTAAGATACAGGAAGAAAAATTAGCGAAACTATGTGAAAAAATTCCAAACACTAATGATCACATGTTTGGAGCAATTGGACGAGGAAAAACAAGTGCTCGGATATAGCACTGGAACGTATCATCATCTATAGCACATTATTACAATCTACGTTTTTTCATAAATACAAGTACGAGTACGAGTACGACTATACAGTATGTATACTCGTATCTAGACTAATACAACGCTGGTCGGTTGTTTGAAACAAAATTACTACGTACTGTACGATACGAGAAATAAGAGAAAAAAATCTCTTATAATTTTACTAATATCCTGAAACCACTATACGGTCTCCATAATTCTTGGCTGGAAGCGGCTAAATCCGCGCATTAAGCGATACTGGAGGCATCGCGGTGTCGCTTGCAGTATTTCGTACGTTGATTTACACTGAATCACGCGTATATCGTATGTAGTATATGCCTATGTATCGACCAGCCAAGCCAATCCAAGCCAAGACCAAGACCTACAGCAATTAATTTACGAAGCAATTCATCATAATTCATGCGCCGCATGCGTTTATAATCCATCTTGTAGGTAGGTATAGGATAGATACCAGGTAGTGTAGATCTGTACGTGGCCGCTACCACAACCTACATTATAACTACTTTGATCTGAAAAACAACAAAAATAACAAAAAGCAAGGAAAACAGTACGAGTACGCCCGGTAATTTATCGTACGCGCGTCTTTATTACGAAATTCCCACGAGAAAGCTTGTCTCGCGGTCTCGGGCTAATTTCAAAAAATCTATGACCTTCACCTTTACACACCGAACGAGCTTTGATGATTTAATTCCAAATTCATCCTTCGGCTGTATTATGATATCGCGAACTGCTTCAAATAACCCCCTCGCTACGTGTCTTCATCTACAACATACTACGAGTCTATACGATAGATCCAAGCGCGTAAACGTTCAAGACTTAAGTACGTGTTTTAGCCTAAAGCTGAGTCGCGTGCGTTTTCGGATCTTCCCTTCGTCTTCGTCGTGTTTTCTTTAAAAACGTATTCGCTCGAGGTTCGCAAACTTGAATGGGCTTAGGTATATCACGAGTGAAATTTCAATTTTTTGGGGTGAGATGTGTGCTAAGCGAAAGCTGGCTTCAAGTTTTCATGCGGAAGAGAGCATGAAAATGGTTGAGGTAAAATATGGTTTTTCAACAAATATTTTGGAAATCCATGGATGGCCAGGCATCGTAGCGGGTCACTTTTTTCACGAAAAGTCACTTTTGGTTACTTTTTTCATCAAAAAGTCACTATTGGTCACTTTTCTTCCAAAAAAGTCACTTTTTTGAATTTTTTTTTTCGTTTTTTAAACAAAAAAAATCGTTTCTCATCCAAATTATCTTATTTAAAATTCATTTTCAAAGGATTTTATGCGAATTTTCTTTATTGAACAATTTCAGAATTTTTAAAACACAAATTTTCACTTTTCAACACATCAATTTTCGAAAGCTTTTGCCCTCGCTTTGCTCGGGCTTGTTTTCTTTTCTTTTTCAAAATAAAGATGGAAATTTATTTTTTTTAAATCAAGTTCTAAAGCCAAAAAATAAACTTCTCACGAAAAAACATCGTTTTTATGCCTCTCAAAATACAAATTTTCAAGAGCTTTTGCCCTCGTTTTTAAAAACGGATTTTCCAGTGGAGCCAAGCGGGAGAATAAAGTACTTAATAGTTTTTAGGTGAGATATTGAACGTTTTTTTTCTTTTGTTTTTCGATTTTTTGCTCTCCTGGACGCTGGAATTTAAAAAAAAAAATTGGTCACTTTTTTGGTCACTTTTTTCACTGATGAAAGTCACTAAATTCACTTTTTTAAAAATTTGGCTACGATGCCTGATGGATGGCGTATGAAAATGTTGGAACTTTGAAAGTTTGAAGTTTCGGTTCCAAGGAATCGTTAATTTCATCCAAAAAATAAATGAGAAAGACGATTTTCGTCCTTGGTGCTTGATTAAAAACCCCTAATAATGTTAAGACTGACTTTTCAATAACCAGCATTTTTAAATTTCTAGAAGGCTTGGAAATTAATTTTGCGCAGCTAAAAATCGAGTTGTGGCTTATCCTAGACCTGTTTAACGAGCTTATCCAGTATCCACATTTGAGCATTATGTACTTCTAAGCGAATATCCTGAGTGTTTTACAAAAAATTTAAAAAAAACTAGAGTGGATTGTTTTCCAACTTTTTTAAAATTTTGATGGATCCTAGCCAAAAATTATTGTCAAATAACTTCAATAATAAGACACAGAAAAATTGTTCCGATTTTTTTCTATTTTAATCTTTTCAGTTCGGGTGATCTCTTGATGTCTTTAGTACTTGAACATACTTGATATGATTGTATATGATCGCTTTTAGGACATTAGAAAAAGTCAAAGTTCATTTTTACGAAGTATAGAGGTTCTTAAACTGGTCGTTTTTCCCCTATAAAATATGATCATTTGATAAGAATTGAACAACTGATTTGCATTTGTACGTGATAAAAGGTACGAATAGATCACCTAAGCTAAAAAAAAGTCGAATCCCCCCATCCCCTACATAATATAAGCATTGAAAATTTTCAAGTTTCCAAAACTTTGAGCTGGACCCCCTCCTTCCGCCCCCCAGGGGAGAAAGTCAAACGTTGACAAAAAAATTGAAATTTCTTCTTATGAGGACATTTGGCCATGATGTTTGGCTATGCTCCATCAAAATTCGAAAAAAAGTTGAAAAATGACCCACCTTAGTGTCCACTTGAAAAGTGGAAATTGGCTCAAATGTGGATAAATGCATTATAAACAGACCATAAATAAGCCACAACTCGATTTTTATTTCAAAATTTTGAAAGAATCAAAAATCGCGCTGAAGGCTCCAGCATGCAGACCGTCTCCAAGAACCCGAATTACTGTTTTTTTCGTACTTTCAGATTGAATTTCCTTATCACATCAACTCTACTCATAGCGCCCCCCCCCCTAAAAAAACCCTCAAGCCTGCAGAGTGTCCATAAATTTTTAAAATTCTAAATAGACGAAGTTTTTAAGATAATTTTCTACAATTAGTAGATGTATAAGATTTACTCATTTCCCTTCCTTCAAAGATGATACCAAAAAAATTTTTTCATTTTTTTTTCAACAAAAAAGAGAGAGGGAATGGTTTAAAAATTGTATGCAATCTCTAACAAGATTCGTGCTCTATTGAAATGCAGCATCAGAAATTTATGTAATAATTATTGTGAATTTTTGAAAAAAGGGCACTTTTTTAATCATTTTAGGCGATTTTCCGAAACCTACGCCGCTAATTTCTCAAGTTTAAAAATTATTTAAAACTTCAATAGCACCATATTAATTTTTAGAAATTTTATTCTTGAGAAGAAGAGTAACTTGGAATGAGCGAAGTGAGGGCAAGAGTTTTTGAAAATTTGCAATTCAAAGAAGGATGTTGGAGATTTGAGCAATAGTTGTGCGGAAAATTCAATTCTGAAAAATAAAAGCAAAGCATCTCGAGCAAAAACTTTGAATAAAAGAAGCGTTTTCTCCATCATTTCTTGTAATAATTCGCGATTCAAATTGAAAAATCTTTTCAAAACTGAGAATTTTTCTTTAACTTTTTTCTGTTCTAATGTCTCAAAATCAAAAAATACAATTTAAAAAAAATCAAAACGGTCCGAGTTTTTAAAGAGATTTTTTTTCAAAATTTTGAAAATGTGTTTTAATTTCGAGCCAATTTTTGAGCACGAAAATGATAACATGAACGATTCTTGATCTCGACATTTCTGTTTCGTTCTTAAATTTGCTGAAAACATGGAAAGAATTACGATACTGACAGTATAGGTACTTGATTTCCCATTATTCATCGTAGTCGTACTAAATCAGCTTTATTCCAACATTGCATACCTAGGCTAGGTATTCTGTGAAACAATACCTACCATATGGATATTGTAGCAACAACAACAAAACACAAAACTGCAGCCCAGACATCGAAGCTACTACGGCGACTGTATAGTTTCGGTATATCTACGTACAATGTACTTAGACTTACCTCTACCTTCACCATACAGCAGATTACCCTTTCGAGATAAGCAGGCACACACGAGCACGCAATTTTGAACAGGAAACTCATGAATATAAAAATTTCTGCGTACACGATTCGAGGAGATTGGAAGAAAAACGGAAGTTATAGTTTTCTTGTGTATATGACATTAATCGTATATATCGGTTGAGGTCATCTAAAATACACGTACGGTATATGTACTATGTACTCATAGAGGCTACGAGATTTTACTATGCCGAGACTCTTGCGACGATGACGACGACTGTAGACAAGCACTGTACACGCGTTGTTGGCGATTTTTTCCTTCTTTTTTTTTTTAGTAAATTCCATCGTGTTCTTACACAAGGTACCTTACCTCTAGCTCCAAACGTATTGCGTACCTTACCTACCTATACCTACCTATGTACTTTCCAAGTGATGGCTTAACTTTCGCGAAAATGTACCAAATGCGACATGCATACTTAGTTACTGGTTTGAGATAGCGATTAAGGACGAGGAGGAGGACAAAACACAACAAGCAAATGCTGGTAGGAAATTCGTCATCGTGTGCGTTTTATCGTATCGTAGATCACGCGGTCGTTATTTAGCATAATTTTCACGTAGGTCTACGTCGAATGATAAATGTATCTTTGAGGGGATTCGATTACTTAGCCGTACAGAAAAAAACAATACCACAAAGTATCAGCGTTATAATACGATTACCAACAATTAGCAGAAAGCGTTGTAATACCTAGGCAGATAAGCCGAGGATTTTTGTATGTACCATACTCGTATATAGTGTACTTTGGCACGCCTGCCAGTGTCTCGGTGTCGTGATTATAGTCGCAGTGGTCATCGACGGACCCGATTCGGCCATATTTCATAGCTCGGATCAATAAATCAATACACGACGCGACGCAGCGGAGGGCGACCATACAGCAGAGTGGCAGAGCAAACAGGGAAGACATTACAAAGGTATAAATTTCCACGGTCCACGGTACAGTATCTCGTATTTATCTGCGCTGTGCTGTGCTGGTTGCTATAGCGAGACGCTCGACTCTCGCGGATGATGAATTTTTGTAAACGTCTCGATGATTGACACCGAGTCCAGCCTTCTACGGGTATATTTCATTGAGGTGGTCTTTGCTATGTATGTAAGAAGAACGCAACATAATCAGAACGTATCATAAACATGACAACTCTTCGCGTTACATTTTAATTCGCTCGGACGCTGCCCATTTTTTCTCTTCCTTCTTTCCTCGGCTATATTATTATATCGCAGCGTCCAGTCCAGGTTGGGTAACGTTTTACGGAAAAGTCCAGTGAGAAATCTTCCACTATTTCGCCTTATCAACCCGCCCCCTTAAACCATAGAGGCATTTTTTTTCACAATTTGTTTGTTTAACAAGCGAGCTCGCGGCTCGGAGGCCAAGCGTAAACGTGAACGAGTAATAAACGGCGGATCAACGATAAATAATAATTTTACTGTACAAAATAGTACATTATGTAGCCTATAGTGTATATAACGCTTATGGTATATGGTACTTCAGGTACACTATACCTTACCTACCACCTTCTGATACCATGCAAAGGTCACACCGTGTCAATTTGGCTCTTTTTTAACCTCGGGACTCGAGTCTTTCAGGTCTTTGATGTTTCATTGAAAAATTTGCTGATTGTAAGGGGGGTGGGGAGACTCGAATGTTTTTTGCTTTGAAAATGCCACTGATTATATCAACTCATGAAGTCATAATATTTTTCATTAATTAAATTTTTTAAAAACGATTTATTCACGTCAGAAAAGATGCTCCGGAAACCGCAGTACAAAAAAAGATATCAAAAATGGATCGCCTTTTTACCTCCTGCTCTCCCCCCTCCCCGCTTCAAAGGAAATGAGAAACCCGCCCGAGAAAGCGTATTTCTTCATACCTTCAATATGTACCCAAAATTCCGGTATTGGGAGACAAGTGTTTGAAAGGAAACATTTTCATAAATGCTCCCTTTTACAAAATGATTGATTTTTTGGAAAGAAAAATGGGAAACATTTCCCCTATATTTAAAAAAATCCATTTAAATTTAAATTTTCAGGTTTCCTATCGCCCTCTTTTTTTCACATTGTCCGATGGTGAGTATTTCAATTATTGATTTTGATAAATTTTTAAGGCTTTAGAAGTTCATTTGGGGAGGGAGGGGGGATCAAAGAAAAAATCAAGTAAAATATCCAGTCACTGGGTTACAGCATACGTACTTCACTTGTTCAAACTTGAAAAAAAAAATACAAGTAAAAATCGTACCAAATATCTTGTATGATCAATGAATTGTGTCAGGAGAGAACTTTTCCTGGTGAGGAATTGTCACGCAAATTCTTGAATATACTTATATTCATTTGAAAGCTTGAAAAAGAATTTCTTCTTTCTCGCTTGCCCAGGTCCGGACATTGTGACTATGAAATTCTGGCAACTAGTTCCCTCCAGCTATACTCTGTCTTTGGCCCTTCTCGTGCATTCTCCCAGCAACATTTTGGCAGCTTTCTTGATCAAGTCCGTGTATCGGGTGGGTGATCTTCCCCTTCCCCTCTTGACTTCTATGTGGCGTTGGACTGATAGCTTTTCCAGGTTGTCCTGTCTCACGATATGTCCGAAATAGCGTAATATCGATCTCTTGATGACTGTACTAAGTCTTTCCTTTACTCCCAATTGTTTAAGTATTGACGCGTTTGTTCTTTTCTGGACCTAGGATATCCTTGGCATGTGCAGTCTATAGCAGTACATTTCAAATGCATTGATTTTATCTTGATCTGCCTTGTGTATTGTCTAGTATTCTAACGCATACAAGAAGATGGAGAAGACTAGCATTTTTACAATTCTGAGTTTTGTAACCCTCGTGATGCCATGGCTTTTCCAGATCCGATTGAGCTTTCCCACCGCCGCCTTTGCTATGACTCCTGATTTCTCCAGCTGAGCCTACCTGATTCGTTATCAACGAACCAAGGTACACAAGTCCTGTACTACCTCTACGCCATCAATCTCCAAAACTTCAGGTCTGTTCTTGCGCTCCCTATCAATTATCATTATTTTTGTTTTACTGGCTTTTTCAATCTTCTGGAGCATTTCCTTCAGCTTATCTGCTGTCTCCTCAAAAACTGGTCCAAAAATTTTACGACAATAATTCTTAAAAACTTTGAGCAGTGATTCTTAAAGTTGAAACATGCAATTTAGGAGAAAAAATAATTGTATAAGAGGGGCTTGACCCACTAAACCAGAATTTTCTCAAATAGGGGGATAATATTTTTATTCATTTGATAGAACACTCACATCAACGTCAACCTACAGACATAATAATAATTATATCGTATTAATGAGGTCTGTGCTTAGTTAAGTTATATTATGGCCCTTCAAATAAGCACAATTTATCATTGAATTTCAGCCATTTTCACACAAAAACACTCCTTAGCACAATTCTGATATTTTATCAATTTCTTTTCACCTATACTCAACTTTTTTCCTACTTTTCAAGTAGATAATTATAACCAATTTTGTTGATGTTTTCCCAAAACTTTCCAATATTCAGCTCATTAACAACATTTCGGCCTTTTTTTAGAGTACCTAAAGGTCCAATTTTTAGTAATTTTCATCTAGAGTTCGTCATTTTGAGGTTGATTCCGGACAATTTTTTCAACATAATGGGCGATTTTCAAAATATTTACAAGTTTTTACTTGAATTTCAATGAATTTCAACGAATTCTCCATGTAAGTAAACGTAGCCATTTGATAAAGAATTTTTGCGAAAATTCTGCAATATTTCACTTTGTTTGGATGATATTTTATGAACTTTTCTTTTACTTTTTGGCAAATTTCAGCGAAAAATTCAGGAGGAAAACTGAATTTATCGAGTGACGTCCTTCTCGTAGGTACTTTGATTCAATTTCAACTCCTTCGCCGCAACAAACAGAGTAATATGTTTGACATCGTGGAATCTAAAATAAGTACATAATTTAAAATGCAAAAACCTACTTTTTGAAAAAAAATTTAGGCCTATTACACTAAGTAGAACTCCGACAAGAAAAAGGTAACGCTACCTCCCATTGTCCATCGTTAAAATATATATTTGTACATCAACAAATACCTACACATGGGAAGAGAAGAGGAGGTGAGAAGTTACATTTGTAATCATTTTACATAATACAATGCCAATACCCAAGACAAATCTGCTGAATCACGGTCGTTTGATTTTTCACAAATATACGATATACTTTCGATTTCCGAAGCTCCACACTGCTCAGTCCACGGAGCCAATTGTGAAAAGAGAAAATATACCCCGCAGGTAGAGTTGCGATCGCGAGCTGAGCAGCGCCGCGCTGCGCCGCGAAAATGAGCTAAATTAAATCGTTATTTAAAAACGTCGTAACGAACGTCGTAAATTGATCTTTGCCTGTTAATTATATCGTTATACTATATCGCAATTACGCCTACAACTATTCGCCATTTCCAACTGTATAGTCTGCGATATTAAAATTTACTACGCGATATGTACTCTACGGTTCTACACGGTCAAGATACCTATATTCCGCTATGATTAACTGTATCGTTATTTACGTATAGGTTCAACCCTGACTACCGTCCCCAGCCCATCGTCCCGGTACTTCACTTTACATATATTAGATGCGTTGCATCTTTCAGCTAATGAAAACGTGGATAATTTCTCATTGCTCATTACGGATTTACTTAGCGTTGTATGACGCAAATTTGAAATTAATTTTTTTGGCCTTCTGCACAACATACGAGTGCGAGCTCGCGCCAGAGAAGTTATGTAAAATCGAATCACCTAGTTACCTAGATCTGTCTTTTAAATATTCGCTAACATTTGGATAAGATAATTACAACCGTGCGATATGCTTAACGTGTAGTATGGATTTGTGCTTTGTAACAGCATTCATAATAATTGTTGGGATAGGTTTTAAATACCCTTTAAAAGTAGATCTCTATAGAGCGCATACTGTACAACTTCATAATAGGTGTAAGATTTATATGCGAAGTCTAAAGCTTGAAAACGAAAGTGAAAATGACGATTGGTTAAACGTTGTAATCGTCTATGGTCAAGATTTTGCAAATTCAGAGTGGCCATTTTTCTTCACGAATAATATTAATTTTTTCATGAAATTTTAACCCAGTCTGATAGGTTGCATTAGTTGAGGCACGTTGGTTTTTTGTTTTCAAAATTAGCAGATACGATTTCGTGCTCAAATAGTTTCGAGGTCGACACACTTTTCGTTCAATTTTTTTTTGAGAATGCTCAAAAACAAAAATCATTTGTATTTTCGTTTTTCTCGCGAAATTTCATTTTGTTTTGATAGGTCACAAGGTTACAATTTAGTTAGAATTACTCATAAAAGATGAACAAAACCTTTCATCAACGAATTTCAATTGACAAAAATTTTAAAAATTGAAGTATTTCTGCAACGTATCGTCGAATTCAATCGACGTTGATAGATTTTTTTGGCATGATTTTATCTGCAGGTAGGTACTTATATCGATTTTGACAAACACCATGGCCAACAACACCGGTATCGAAAAGTTGTTTATATTTGTAGCGGTATAATTATTTTATAATTCATCTTCGTAAACAAGATGAATAAAAACTCACCAGTAGTATTTGTACCTACATTTGAACCTACCATTCAAATTGTAATAAGATTTCAAATATTTGACTTGTAACTGTACTACACGACGAAACTTATGTATAGGCATAGTTCTGCACGCAGTGTATGTACTTAATCCAAAATTATGTCTAATCCTAAATGATTTCGAAAGAGTGTAGAGAGACGAGAGTTATCGCACTTGGAGTACCTACCTAAAAGCGCGATTTTAATTTATACCTGCACAATCGGCCGAACGTTTGCAATTTTTATATCAACGTTTCTATGCGCCTCAGTGACTGCCTTTGTATGAATAAATGATATAATGCGAATACATAAATATTTAATCAGCTCATTGTGTATAAATTATATGAAACTTATTCATGTAATGATGCGTATGGTAACCGAACATAAACCTAGTAATGTTATAAAAATAAACGTTAACATCTTTATTATTTATATCAACTTCGATAATACCTGTCTTATAATGTGCCTGTCTATTTTTTTATGATGATTATTTTTTTGTTACAATCGATTTGTGTAGTAAACTGTGTAATGTGTTTCATTTCCATTATCTAGTTGTTTTTTCTCGTGTGCGAATTTATTGAAATTGTATGCGATGAATTGTTGAAGAAGAAGTTTTAGTTGTATTGAAAGTACTCGTACATATAAGTATAAAGTGTTGCTCTAAGGTGAATTCAATTTTGCAATTCAAGTTCAAATCTTTGAAATTCTTTTAAAAAACCACTATTTTCAAAATATGAAAATTTTGTAAAATTAGCTCATTATATTTTTTGACGAACTATAACCACGGGTTTTCCTAACTTTGAACCACACAGAGAAAAATCAAAAGATTTAGTAGGGTACTAGGAAAGTCTAAGTACCTATTCAAAAATACACCACAACGCCGAATATTTCATTTTTTGGAAAATTTTCTGAATTTCAAATTTGGTTTATAATACACTAAAATTCTAGAATTTGGTTTACATTCATTTTTCGATCACTAGAATCAATTGCTGGTGATTTTTCGAGTCATTCTGGAGCCTCCAGCCGATATTTGAATGTTCTAGTTTCGAAAAATAGTCAAAAAAGTTCCAGTTAGAATTTCAACCTTTGACCTCTGGTGTCCCTCTTTTCCTAATTTTTTCAAAATTTTCATCATTTTTTTCCAGCAAAAATTCCACAGTTTGTAGAAGGGTCTTATTATGCCTTACTTGCTTTATAGGACCCCTTGACTTTCTTTTTGAACTTCAAGTAAATATACCAACGATTTATTTTTAAAAATCACCAAATGGGTTGAGAGAAACGCGTGTAATAGGGTGGGTTGTTATTCAATTTTTTTACAAATTTGATAGAGCCTAGCAAAAAATCACGGTAAAATGACCTACACGTAGAAGAAATTTCAACTTTTCAGGCAAATGCAACCCCCCATCTCCCTTCACCATTTCGAAAAAATGTTTTCAATTTATTATTGGTGTGATTTCCACTATCACATGTAATAATGTAAATTGGCTGTTCAATTCTAATCATACCATCTGCGACGCGTATATAATAAAAAAATTAAACTATTTTAAAGGCAAAAATTATTCTTTGAGAACTTCTGAACTTGACAAAAAAAACGTTGAGCTTCTCTATAATGGCTTAAAAGGGATGATACCGAACTACTCAAGACATCAAGAGATCATGTCAGCCAAAAAAATTGGAAAAAATTTTGAAACATTTAAAAATTTTTCAACTTTGAATTTTCACCAAGTACATACTTAGGTTAAACATTTACTTGGAAATTTTCAATTTTTTGCCAACTTTTTTGAGGTTATTGGGCCACAATTTCTTGTTGGGCTTCATCAAATTTCAAAAAAAAAAAAAAAAAAATTGAAAAGTGAAACAATACATTTTAAACAATGTAATTAATGGACCATCAGTATATGCGCTGAATACGCAGTTTCTCCCCCCCCTCCACTCATCTCTAGCCACACAATTACAAGTTGAACTTTCAATTTGATCAAATTTCAATTATCTTCATGGATAATGGATCTCTGAAATTCAAGAATTCCATAAAAAATGAAAAATGAAATTCAGCAAACAATCTGAATTTTGGTCTAGACGATGAATTTTTGTATCCTCATTTGATTTTACTTTTTCTAGCAGAAAATAGTTTCTGTCAGTGAGGATCACTCAAGTAAAAGGAAAATAGGTAAACTTCAGAGCTTTTAAGCAAATTATCCCCATTTTTCAAAATTATCAAAAACCAATGAAAATGATTCGAAAAAATTATTAAAAATTGTCGATTGATCTGTTTCTCATGTTTCAACCGATTTTAAAATTCACCCCAAGGAAAATGCCCGCCCCACCCTTTTCCCCGTTTTTTTACGTACCTCATTATTTCTCACAACAGATCAGAAACACCATCGTTTATAATAATTATTCCTCTTCGTTAATATTCATCGACCAAGTCAAAATCTACGACACATCATCTACTTACAATATCACATCCACAATCTCACGAGACAATGCCTGGAAGGGGGCTGGAAAAAAATTCGTATAGAGAGATATTGTCTCTTTAAATGCTCATCTTCGAGCCTACAGGCACGAGACCAAAAAATAAAATAAAATCCTCGTACAACCCCGCGCCACTTCAACACCCAACAAAGTTCACCCACTCCTGCGACGAATATCCCGAAGCATTGGAAAAACTCATTGGAAAGAGCGGAATGCGCGGAAACGAATCTCGTAACATATAAATTCTGAAGTAAACTCGTAATTAACGTTAAATAAATTATGTAAATGAGTTAGATTTTAATACCGCAGTCCAAAGAGTACGTAGCAACGAAGTGAAAAAAAAACTCTTGTTAAAACAGGGGGCGGAATAAACGCACCACAGGTGGTATCGCTATCGAATTAACTGTCAACATGTTTAACCCGAAAAGGGTTGACCCCGTCTGTATCGTATGGTAAGTGATACCATTGGGGAGCGTGTGTGCTCACTCAGACAGGTATTTTTCTTTAAACAGGGTCAAAGGAGCTAGTTCTAAATGGAAACGTACACTCTTTAATAAATAATCTGTCAACAACCATTCAACTCACCGAGTACCTATAACCAAGTCTCCTCTCGTTATCCACTTGATACTTCTTGTATCATCTTCACGCGCCATTGGAGGGAAGTTCGCGGGTGTCTCGTATACCTACGGAGCTGAGTGATTTTCGTATTGTGTGTACATAAGAAGATGGTATGCAATGCACGTTACTTAGCAGAAAAGAGAGAAAAAAATTATGCTTTCTGTGGTGCGAAAATAATCTGATACGAAGTACTACGGTTCTAGATCAAACCAGATACCTACATCCTACCTACTCGTACCTTTTCACTACCCAAAAAATATGTATCGATGAGAAATACTCTATCGCGAGACCCGTGATACGATTTTTTTTCTTCTTGAACGTAATTTTACACGTCATAGGTAGGTACGTGTAAATCGTGTCATGTTGTTGTTTTTTCCCTTCTATACGTTGGTTGTCGCGTGTTTAAGATGGTATTTCTAATTTAATTCGGTATTCTCGTTTAAACACGTTACAAGACGTGGGAAATGTTTCTCGTCTTCGAGAATTCTTATTATTTTAATTTTCGCGTTAAAATATTTCGGAATTTACGCCCCAAGGTATCTATGAGTACGTACGATAAAGAGAGAGAAAGAGAGAAGAAAAAACTCTTCCGATTCTGTGGCTTTGATCGGTTCAGGCTTTTGTCTACATTTCTACCTAAATGCTGCAATCGACGACGTCGTCGCTTTCTTTTAGAAAAAATTTACAAATAAGTATAAGAAAACGTGACCCCCGAAGTTTCACAATTATGCAAATGCTTCTCGCGAATTAAAACTCAAATCACCGGCAATCACCTTTTTCCGGAGAGCTATGGTTTTTTTTTCAGGCACTTCGACTACCTGGTACACCTAGTAGATACGTTAAGCATACTCGAAGTTTGGCTCTCACGGGTGCTCACTACTCACAACACATTTTTCTCTCTACTTCCCAACTCAAGCCTATAGTTAATAAGTCGAAAAGATAAACAAACATCGTAATATTAAAAGCAGAATTAACATCGTTTAAATAGGTGTACTCGAGTATGTAAATCGGTTTTTCTATTATTTGTACTGTTCGATGCGACCCATTCCCTCAAGTCCGCTGTGCCTGCCTGGCCCCTCATCATCGGTCATTACACATTTCGCGGCTTATACTACGATATTTTATTCCAGAATGACTTGCCGGATTATTGTGGACATATCCGGTGCATCTCTATGCTCCAGCATCGCAGTCTTCTCTCTACTCCGGTACAGATACAGAGCAGACATGGTCGTCATCCACGATACTATCAGAAAACGTTTATCGTTCTCGTACAATGCGTCGAGTTAGAGCAGAAAAATAAACCGTGGGAATAGTACTATGTGCCCGAGTATATTAAAGGGAAAAACGTCTTGATAAAGATTTCGACAAAAATGCTCTCTCGATGAATCTTGATTTAAATTATGTCAGCATGTTTTTTTTTTGCCGCCACCGCCCCCGCTCCGGCTCGGGCTAGCCGTTTTACTTTGGCAGCTTTTGTATGTGTTGACCCATGTGTACCTGGACTTGAAGCGCCTGAATGTACTGCCCATGTAACTTTATGTATAACATCAAACATGAAACTATCAGATGATTTTTGCCCTGATGGCTTTGAATACGGCCTTTTTGACTCTAGCGACAACGCTCGAGTTTCCATAGCCTACATGAGAGATATGACTATACATACAGAGAACTTGGTTGAGCATAATGGAAAAGTGAACATAGGTATATGTCATAACTTGGTGTACGTGTATTGTAAATTAAATGTTTATGTAAAATACTTGAACGTATATAGTCAGACTTACCATAGAATGTCCTAAGTATTCGGCTGCATTATCTGATATGTACAACAATTTACCATGCTGCGTCATCATCATCAAGAAACCGCTTAATGCCTGCAAATAATTTAATCGTTATTGTAGTAATACATAATCGGAATAAAAAATAATAAAATTAAAGTTTGAGCTTAGCAATTGATAATCAAGTTATATTTGCATAGGTAAGTCGAACTTAAAGAATGAGAAAAGAATCGAGGTAGGACCCATGCTGCTCAATTCCACATTTTTTGCGGATTTCTGAAAATTGCAGAGGAGCATTATTTACAATTCCGTCTAAAAGTCATAAAAAAAGTTTTGGCTTTCTGACTCTGGATTTTACCTACAGAAATGAAATTAGAACATATCAAACCATTTAGGTATGAGCCTCTAAATTTTCCGAGAGTATTCCACAGACAAACTTTTGAAAAATTCATAACCATGATTAAAAAGAAACATCAGATCGTAATTTTCACACAAAAAATTTGGAGTCTGTTCAATTTCCAATGAATGTTGACCACTTAGGCTGTTCAGTCTGTGTGGACCTCCTCCACCCCCCACCCCCTCATATGATGTTCTAAACCTTGAGATGGCCATTGTCTTTTGAGAACAAGAATTTACAGATTTCGAAAAAGAAACTCAAAGCACCAATCAAAAATTAGGGACCATATTAACTTGCTACAAAACAAGAAACATTCTATCATCTGGAAATATTTCAACATCAGAATCATTACAAGAAATGCAGTTTTCATCCCCCTCCCCAAACAACCAAGTTTAAAATAATTTTGAAACAAATCATGCAGGTATCTACTTATATGAGGTAATGGTCAGAAGTGATAATCGTCAATCACAACGAAACATTGCTAACGCGTTGTACCTACGTATTTGGAGGAGCAACTTCCACCTGCAATTCGGTTTTTCTGACAAGAGCCTAATCTGGAAAATGAAGGGGTAAAGGTATTATATATGAATTTTCAAAAACCCAATTCCTGATCACGGTTTCTGGCACAACTTTTCAAGGCAAACAAAACAGGTCTTCTTACAAAATAGTCTATCTTCAAAATTGAGGGCGTTATGGGCAAATGAATTTTTAGAGGTGCCCCATTCCAATATTAACTATTGCCCATATAGCTTCTTCAATATGAAAGGCAGGCAATAAGTACCCTATTCTTTTATAAAGAAATTAATACACTTCTAGCAGTATACTTATTATATACATGCTAGCATATGCTAGCAAAAAGCTAGCAAGATCATGCTAGCACCAGTAGCACCATTTTGAACACCTGCACCAGCATATCTGCTAGCAAACTGATGCTAGCATAATGCTAGTCCCCCTGCTAGAATTATGCCAATTGTATGCCAGCATATGCTAGAAATATGCTAGCACGACTATGCTAGCATTCTGCCACTTGAAATTGTCAATAGGGGAGTACCTACTTGCTCCTAAAACTATCACGAAGAGGCAATTTTGATTTCAATGTGTGCCAGATTTAGGAGAAAATCTCCTAAAACCAACGAGAAATTTTTTTTTATTTCAACCTCAAATCTAAAATTTGAACCAATTTGGGCCTCTAGAAGCCGAGATACATATGCTCAAAAAAAACAAATTTTTGGACTCCCTCCTATTTTTTTTGAGATGGATACAGACTTCTTTTTTTTAAATTATTTATAAAGGTACTTGAAATAAATTTCCAAAAAAAGCATAATCTATGCAAGTAAAGTCCACATTTTCTCCCCTTCCCCTTTTGGCTTTCCCCATCCGAAAAAATCGAAAAGACATGATTTATAGATATATAAAAAAATTTTAGATTTTGGATAAAAGTTCACATGAAAAAAATCCTGTTTTCTAAAGCTTGAACTTGGTAAAAAAAAAATGAAAATTCACTTATACTTGACAATTGACAGGATAAGAATGTTTAATGAAGAAATGTTCGAGTTGAAAAGGAGTAATAAATTGATCAGTAATTAAGTAAAACAGTTCTGAAATGACTGAAGTGTTGATCAAAAACAGTCGTAGAGGTACAAATTGGTGAAAAAGACACAACAAAATCATGATTTTAAAAATACAGCTTTTCATGTCCGGTCAATTCTGTAAGTTTTGTATCAAGTGCGTACTTTTTTCAACGGTTAGGATTTTTATCTGAAATGAAAATCACCATTCTACATACACAAATTTTTGCAAGATTGTATTTTTGTTATTTTGAACTTTTCAAAAAAGACAACTTTTTGTCTTAATTTCGATCTAAAACCCTCTCATACTATTTTGTCGATACGTTATAAATAATGATTTGAGACTTTATCGACTTTTATTCTTGAATTTTTCGTGACTTTTGATTCAAATTATTTTTATTTTTGTGACTTTTTTAAATTTGCCAAGATTAAGACAATTAATTCAAAATTGCCATAATGATCCTTTTTCATCAGTGTCTTTCAAAAATACTTCTCATTATTACTACCTTTGATTGACTTTTAATAGCACCTATTCAATTTTTTTTTGTATTTTCATTGAGAATCGTGAATTGTAACCATCTGAATTGAAATCGTGACTATCTTGTTGGAATTTTTACTTTTTCATCATAGCGTCCTCGAGTTTTTTCGGCTTTTATAATTCAAAATCTCGACTTGCTCGCAAAAATAATTTCACGAAAAGTGCAATATAGGTAAATATTTTTTTTCGTCGCAGTTGTGATTCATTAACAAAAATTGAAAATTGTTTTTTTTTCAAATAGGTAACAATTTTTCAAGAGAAATGGTTTTCACACCAGAACAGTTTGCTTCAATTCATGACTCCATCACAGTTACCTACTATATCGTACCTACATGATTTGAAAACGTCATCAACAAATCGAATTTACAAGCAAGTCGATCGGTATTTCCGCAAATCTATCCGATCGTTCGATTTACTGTACCCAACATCCCATTAAATTATACAACCATCAATATTATCATTTTTGCCATCATTCTGCTCGTATATGTATCAAATGTACATTTCCGCAAAACGCAATCGTCCAATCGCAATCGGCGAATTGGAAAGCTCGTCCTTATCACTTTATGCGTCATAGTAATGTATTTTGCTACAGGTCAAAGTTAATTACCAACACTGAGCGGGTAAAAAAAAGGGGGCTTCGGTGGTTTATAGTATCCATTTGAACGCATTAATATCTCTCCAAACGTACCGCGTGTTGAAATTTCGTGACGTTCCATAAGTATAATTCGAGCATGTAATAGGTAAAATGTACCTACACTATATAAATTCGAACAATCGTAAAAAAGTACCATGAAATGAGTCCGATCACTAGTGTTAAAGTCGGTAATTAGCTTGTTAAAAGTAATAAATATTATGTATCGAGTAGATCGGATCAGCTTAAGTACACATAATTCTCTAACAAGTTAACACCAAATAAAAAAGATGCATTCGATTTAGCCCGACTATTGGCTATTCCGTATACGATAAAACATTTCGATAACATTTTACGAGAGAACTTGGCACCTTGGTCGAGTATATAGGTATGATCTGCGATCGAAATGTATCTTGTACATTCCTTCTATGTACAAGACGACGGAGAGAGACTTCAATTCGCACCTGAATTTTGGTTGGTTAGTTAAAGTGTGGAGCGGTGCCTATGTAAAGAACATGTAATATCTGTTGTAGAATCTAATACACCTAGGTACATTACAGTACGTGGAAGCACAGCGCTGTATGGAACTTTCGAAATGGAATTTCTTTATAACGCGTGTTTTATGATTTAATATATGTTAAAAAGAGGCCGACCGATAACAAACAGAAACTCCCCTCGATCGAGGCAAATTTATTGCTACAATTTCGATATATTTAAGGGATAACCTTTGACATGAAATTAACGCCTTTTTATAACGTTGAAAAAAAATCCTATATTGTACACGATGGAAGACGTATAAGCGTTTATGTACGTACTCGAATGCTGTTTCGATACAAGAAGAATGATAAAGAGAGCCGGTATGTTTCGAAGATCAACTTCTGATTTGTTTATACAACGAGAAAAAAAATACCCACAGAGAGGAGGTGAAATAAAAAAAGCAAAACATACCGATGGTGTGGTACTGATTAATTCGCATTCTGCGTTTTTTTTCTAATGTCGAACATTTTCAAGGTGTTCCACACGTTACAGGGCGTTTTTCGCTTCTATAAATTCAAACTGTAATAATTTTCTTGATGGGAAAACTAAGCGCGTAATCGAAAAACCGCAGTGGATTTCGTGGTGTCCGAATATAGCATTCACCTGCATTATCTCATAAAAAGAGATTAGTTTACGTACAGGGTGTTTCGAAAAAATGGGGGCTGGTCGAGAGTTTTCTTTTAATTAAATCTGAAGATAAGATCAAAAACTATACGTTCTAACTTTCTTTACAACCCATCAAGCCAAATTGAGCTGAAATTTAGCTCATTGAAAAGTATATTCGTCTCACACCTCAGAAACAAATTTTTAGCTACCAAAGATGATTTTTCGATTTCTGGTGAATTTTTGAAAATTACAAAAATATCTCACAGGTGTACTAATTTTTCATAAACCAGACAAAATTTTGAGATAAAATCTAAAAAATATGTAAACCAAAAAAAAAACTACAATCGAATGCAACTTTTGAGCCAATCCGGTGGAGCTACCAGCAAAAGTTGTCTTCTCTCCAGCTCATTAAAATTGCTCCAGATGGCGTTATAATCAGTCCAAGGAGCTAAAAATTCAATCTTCTGGTGAGTTTATCAGGGCAGGTGGTCCATAAAATGTGAAATGACGGGTTCAAAAATATAATTCTTTTACAAGTTGATGAAGTGGATTTTTTTTACCCTTTCAATCTACCACCCTCCTCCCAAAATCGTCTGTCACCAACTTCAAGTTCCAAGTCAATTTGAATCCTCTCACAATATTTTTACTTCTACCCAGCACATTGAAATCGAAGAGTTTTTTTTTTCAAAATGACGTAAGTTAATTTTTGCCGAAAATGAGTTCAATTTGCCATCTTGTCGTGCAAAGTAGAGAGTGAAAAACTGCGGCATCCTCAAAATTCTTACCCTCTTTCATTTCAAAGTTATCAGCAATTTAAAAAGAATCCGATTTTTAATGTGGCTCAAGTCAAACCATGTTTGGGTGCCCAGAAAGACTCTCGAATCAAAGAGACAAGCACTGCAAGAATAGGTTACCAGTCAAAACAGCTACCAACGTTTTTTGAAAAATCATTTCTTTTGACTTGGACCACATAAGAAGAGCTTTCCATTGTCATAGAAGAGGCAATAATGAACTTCAGCTGCTAAAAATGTAATATTCTTGTAAGTTCGACCCTGAGTCGATTAGGGGCGGTAAATGGCAAATCTGAAGTGACAGGTTGAAAAAAATCAGCATAAAAATCGTAAAATTCAAAAATTCAAATGTCAAAATTCCCTATTATTGTGAAGAAAAAAACTACCTGAAACTTCTTTTATCCCTTAAAGCCATCCTTCCCAAATCGATTTTCTCCAATTTTCAAGCCAATTTACAGCCTCCAACAAAACCGACGTTAATTGCAACGTTTTTCGGAGAGATTTAAATTAGCTGAAAATCAGTAGTCAACATTTACTGAAGGCCTCCTAAACGCGAACGGTTTAAAAAAAATTCAATCAGTAAAAGAAGGGTCGACTTTAGCACAGAAATGGATCATCAAATTTTTCTGGGGGTGCAGACTTTCGAAAAAATGATTTCCTATGACTTTTTTCGGTTCTCTAAACCAGTTTTATAATTTTTCAGATCTTTCAAACATCAACTGTGCAAATAGCTTAAATCGTATTATTTCAAGAATTTTATTAACTAAAAAAATGGAAGTCTGCAATTACACTTCAGATACTAGAGATGAACCCGAAGGAGTAAGGGGGTTAAATGGGAAAGGGAATTAAATGGCCTCAAAGGTTTGAAAATTAGTATTTCAGTAATTTTTGGATATTTTGACATCACGCTGATTTTTTCGACCCAAAAACCTAAACATGCGTGAAAACGAACCTCAGAGAATAATTTGGATCACTTGAGCCCATTTGAGAAAATTAATGCGCTGGTGCTCAAATTTTAGAAAACTGAAAAAATTCATCCGATTTGACAATGCGTTTGACTGATACTTAGTGCCAAAATTTGAAACCGATTTTGAAATTTCCCAAAATTCAAAAAATTATTCATTTTATCCATTTTTAAACATTTTGTTGCTACGTTGACTTTCTCAGCTTTAAAAGGTCTGAGGCACATAAAATGTCGAGAAAATGAAGAAGCATTTTAAACACCTTCTATAGTTCATTATAAGTCTCTCACTCACATGCCCCAAATGTGAGCATTCGCTTAATTTTTAAATCAATGATTCCTGAATGGGACACACAACCTCCCACCCTGCAGTTTTAAAGCTACGACTGTATTCACTTGAATTTTTAAATCAAAAATGTTCGTTTTTTTCGAAAATTCTGGGACATATTACTACCTCTCCAAATGGCACTCTTTACGAACAAAGTTATTCTCTAATGTTCATCTTACATGAATTTTCAAGCTTTAGGATCAAGTTTTTTTTTTAGTCAATAAAATAAATCGATTAAAGAAAAGAAAAAACAAATTAAATACCAACTTAATCGATTGATTTATGTAGAGATCAAGTAGGTATACCTACTCCTAACATTGAGAAATATCTTAATTAACTCTTTCATATAGCTCCGATTGGCATTAATAGGCATACATAGGTATACTATACTACACAGGCATACCCATTGAAAAAATAGGTAAATTGAGCTCGGCTGAGCTTAATTTACCTACTCGTATTTCTCGATTTAAAAATAAGAATTTCCAGTTTGGAATGATAATTCGTGATTTATTGGTTTATTTTGTTTATTTTCGATGGTTTAATTGACCCGTAAATCTTGGCGGTAAAAATGATTGTACGGTCTCAGTATGTGGGCGACGTATTGCCTATTTGATGTGCGGCTCGGCGAGCTCATCACTCCAAGCTCAAACAATACATCTCTCGGTAATTAGTAAGGTAATGTTAAATCGCAGTATGAGGTCGAATGGTGGTATTCTCAACGGAATGCGCTGAAACCTGGTAATATATTTCAATATTCGACTCGATATTCGTATTATACGAGTGTATGTATGTAGCATATCGGCTCCTTTGTACATACATTGTTGAAAATAGAAAATCATAATATTCTATCTATACACGGCTAATATTTGGACGTCATTTGATCCGCGATATCGCCACGACTGTACAATTCATCAAAAAAATTTTTCACCATTTGAATGTCAACTGAAAAATATTCTCACGTCGTTGTTGCTGTTATTTCAAGAGTATCTACCAAACAACTAGGAGGAATATACTATAATTTTCGCGCGCTAGTTTCAAAACTAGAACTATCCATCTTCTTTGGTCTATGCAGTAAGGTACAAACTAAGCGACAAGTACCACCATACAAGGGTATTTAAAGACCAAGCATAATGTTTTACAAGACACACTACAAGAGATGCGCTTCGTTTTAAATATGTATGAACGCGTACAGTACAGTACAGCATTACAGGCACAGGCGACAAAGAAGTGAAATTTTTCATTTTGTTGGTTACGCGCCAAAGCGAACAGACAAAAAGGTTGATTGCGGTGAATCGAACCAATTCATCGTGTCCAAACAAAGATTATTCAAATGAAGATATTTTTATGGACAAAAAACATAAGACTATCAATCATTCGGCCAAACCAGAATATGTATCTATCTAATGGTCTTAATTTTAACAGCTACACTAAAGCAGCGCCATCTAGATGACAGCGTTTATTTATTTTATGACTCTTCTTTTATTTTAATTTACCTTTAAGTATAAATCATTTTCCACAATAGAGCGTAGGTTAGGCTTATATGTATGAGACTATGAGCCTCTCTCAATGCGAAACAGTCGTATTTGTAGCGAGCTCTTAAACCATCAACGTTTCTGTTCCCACATTCGAATATGGTCAAACAGAAAGTACGTATCTCTGCGCTTATGTGCTTGGTGATATTTTTTTTCAATTTCACTTGAGCGAGTACGTACTTATTGTGTTAGAGCTAGATGTTTCAAATGAATGCAGATAAGTATCGAGAGGTTTATCGAAATTTCAAGCCATAAGCGTAGCCTACTTCGCTTCAATACCTTTTGCAATAAATGATCTAGGTGTAGGTATACATGAATAAAAAAATATAGGTATGCCTTCAGGGTGCCTAGAAATATCGAGTACCCCAAAGAAAGTTTTTCATTAAAAATATAGGTTGGCAACGTGAAATAGATGCATATGATTGGTGGAATGTTATCTCTCCAGTCCAACAACCAAGCATGTGCTATCATTATTATCATCCACTGTGACCAACTAAAGTATTTTAGTAGAAAACTTTTTTAGGGGTACTCGATATTTCTGGGCACCCTGTATGTAGTTGAGAAGTTGAATTGAAATCCTACTCAATACGAATAATCTTTCAAGATATAAAGTCGAGGGCTGCTGTAATGCTAAAATGCTCTCTTCCAGACAGAAATATGGGATCTCAAAAAAATTCAGTATTTTGACGAGATTTTAAAAATTTTGGAACCCCTAAACAACCTAAAATAAACAACAATACAGTAGGTCCATTTCCACCTGAATTAGAAAAAATTGAGAAAATATGAAAAAATAGAATAAAACTCACTTTTTACTTATTGTTTATCTGTGCATGAAATTCATCCAAATTCTGTTTTTTTCAATTCACAACAATTAAATAAAACTTTCTAAACTTATTCAAAATTTTAACAATTCCAACGTAACTAATTACCTATCAAAAAAAAAACAAAAAAAAAGCATATAGGAATCGAATCAATTTTAAGAGCTTAGGTACTCAAAATTGACTAAAACTCGATTCAAAACTGAAAGATTGTAACAAAACACCTACGTATGTAGTACTTAATAGGCGAGAAATCACCGAAATGGTTCAACCTATAAGTATAGGTAGTAGGTACGTCAAGTACGATTAGTTAAGAATAGAAGACTTGAAAAACTTATCAGGACCTCCAATAATTGCATAAAACTCATACAATATCGCCTGAAAATTGAATGAAAAATCGAAAATAATTCTCGTAAAACAGTTGACAGAACATTTGAAAAATACTAAAAAACACACAATCAAAGATGATCAAAAATTTGATTGAAAATTTTAAAATTATTAAAACTATCACTTATGAAGTTGGATTCAAAATTTTGAAAAAAAAACCTATTATTCAACATACAAAATGTCTTGAAAAATGTCAATTTCACTCGCGAAATCCTCTGAAAATCAATCTAAATTTGAAAACTTTTTCCGAGTTATCAGATGAACTTATGCAGAAAACTTACTAAACAATTCGGAAATTGACTAAAAATATCGGTATGACATTTCAAAACTAACCCTGAGTTAAGTAATTGATTTGAAATCAAACAAGTCAACTCATTGAAAAACTGACTAAAATTGCATTCATAGTCAAGAAATCGATAACAAATGGAATTTTTTTTTAGGAATCAAATTCATTAAAAATGAAAAAGTTGCACAATAGTTTCAAGAAAGTAATGAAAAAATTACCCAGAAAGTAATGGCATTCGAAAAAGACCCATAAATCGATTTAAAATTGGAAAATGAAACAGGAAAAAATCATGACATCAAACTCAAACTCATTCAAAAATCATCACAAAATTACCTAAAACTCCATTCAAAATCAAAAATCAATGAAATATTATGTAATTATCAGAATCTTAACAAAATAATTTAACAGAATTCAAATTAATTGTATAGAAATTAATTAGAAAACTCATAAGAAAAGTAATTTCAGAATAGCATAAAAATTTAATGAAAATTGAAACACAAATTCAAAATCTCTTGAAAAAAAAACTGGGAAGTTGTTCAATAATTGAAGACGTCATAGCAAAAAGGACATATGTGTGAAAGTTGTATTTTGAGAAAACCCTGTTTGAAAGTTTGAGTGCTTGTGAAGTTTAGAAATGTGCATATTTGAACATGTGACGATTTTATCTTATTTTCCCACTATCCAACCATACAAAATGCTATCAACCATCAGTCTGGAGGAAACTGTGTGTTAGCGGTAAGCGCTCAAACATTTCGAATTATATGTCCTTTTTAAAGCGAAAAATTGGCCAATTTTTTTTTTTTTTTGATTTAAAAATGTTTTTGAACAAACTTTGGATTTAAACCAGGTAAATAATGGTTGACAACACAAAATCAACCATAATCAACCATGAGTAACCCATTATCTCTGAAAAAAGATCGCTATAGTATGTTAAGTAAGTAAAAAAATCACAAAAAAGACAAGTTTTTTTGGCCAATTTTTTTTCTTGATTTAAAAATGTTTTTGAGCAAATTTTTGGATTTAAACCAGGTAAATAATGTTTGACAACACAAAATCGACCATGAGTAACCAATTAACTATGAAAAAGTAAATTTTTAATCGACTTCGCAGATGGCAATAGCTCACTAGTTTTTCTACTTTGTGAAGTGGGGGTGGTCTCATATGATAGAGGAAAATCTAAAGAATAACAATATGGATTCATCTCAAAAAGGACATATGTGTCATATATATCCCTTTTTGTTATGACGTCTTCAATTACACTAGGCAACGGCATGCTTGTGTTCGGGTTGAAAATGGGCTTAATCGATAGTTTAGACTCTAAAACAAAAAACAGAGTGGGATTTTTCAATTTGAATTGTTTTTGTGGTCAGGAGAGATGATCAAAGTTTCAAAAATGGCCGTTTTTGCCCTATTTCACGAGTTTCTGGCGACACCAGTATTGTTTTTCGAAAAAAACCAAGGTCATATTCGGATTCTACGCACTTTTTTAAGTAAACATCTTTCCCGGATTTTCGATTTTCGAAGTTTCAAGCGCATACGGACGATTTTTGTTTGTAACATATTTTAAAACTCGGAGTGCGCGACGCTGGCGTTACTCCACGATGTAATCGTGGCGCGGAACCGTGTTCGCGCGGGCGAGGTTCTCGTGCAGTAAAAATTTCGTGTTACAAACGAAAATCTTCCGTATGCGCTTGAAACTTCGAAAATCGAAAATCCGGGAAAGCTGTTTACTTAAAAAAGTACGTAGAATCCGAATATGACCTTGGTTTTTTTCGAAAAACAATACTGGTGTCGCCAGAAACTCGTGAAATAGGGCAAAAACGGCCATTTTTGAAACTTTGATCATCTCTCCTGACCACAAAAACAATTCAAATTGAAAAATCCCACTCTGTTTTTTGTTTTAGGGTCTAAACTATCGATTAAGCCCATTTTCAACCCGAACACACGAAAAAAGTCAAAAATTGTTGCCTAGTGTTATTACCAATCTCAAAATTTAGTTAAAAATAGAAAGTCAACCCAAAATTTCCTAGAAATTGAATGTACTCGTAAATTGAAAAGTTCTGCAAAATCATAAAGTGGCCCATGGCGGAAAATGATTGGATCTGATTCTGATCACATCAGATCCGAACATTTTCTGAATCTGATTAAATCTGAGCAGATCAAACCGGATCAACGATTTGATCGGATGAGATCTGATCAGACCTGGAGACTCGTATCACAGACAAATGAAGAAATGGTCATCCTTGTGAGCTTTTTTCATCCCTTCCTTTGTTTCGAGCCGCTGGCGATATTAATTTTGCAGAGAAGACTAACTGAATAGATTCCTACTTATTCGCGTAAAAATTTATTCAAAAATTCGAAATATCCAAAACCGTTTCAAAATTGTCTGGTAATCAAAGACTTCTGAAACCCTGATTGATTTTTCACTTATAAAATAAAACCCATAATCCATCAGGAAGCAGACTTTTTTTTCATCTCTTCTTCAACACACCCTCTCAACTCTCCATCCGTCTATATTGCCAAGATGCAAAAAAACCTCGACTTTCTTCATTCGGAGAATCTTTGAAGCGCATCGAACTTGTCGACAACATCGATGGACATCGACATCTCGTATATTAGTCAACTCATTTACATATAAAGTCAACCAGATACGTGGTGCGCGGAAAAGCAAAACACAGTGTTTCTAAAATACTAAATAGCGTGCTAATTATTAATTAAACGACCTCCTATGTAAAGAGAGTTTCACTTCACATAAAGCACTTGTACAACCGAGCAGTCTACTACAACAAGATGTGTTGTAGTAGACTGTAAAGTGTCTATGTATGTCTACGACTCTACGTAGTACCTACCTAAACTTACAGAGATGGAGTAAAGCAAAGCAGAGTATTCTTAAGAGTTCAGGTGCGCCAAAGCACGCATACGCTATAAAGGAAGATGAAAATTTCCAGGTACACCCGGTTGGTTACTTTACGATCGGCCGCGCGGTACTTGGACAAACGTGCAGCCACACAACGACTTATAGACATGAAACGTCTACCGTGTATCGATCGCACACGCAAATTCTGAACAATTTAGAATTTTTTTTCGCCGTATTGCGTTACATAGGGAATAGAAGCGATTACCTGGGTAATCTATTTCGCTGCAAATGGCCAAAGTATGTAGTTGCGTTCGTTTCTTTTTGATATATTAGGAAGCACTCAATGGTGACCAGCCACCTGCGGCGCGTGTTATCGATAAAATATGAAAAGTCCATTAAATAGGCTATTCGAACGGATTAATATTGGCAAAGCGTGTTTATCAGCTCTGTAAAACAGGGTTAAAGCGCGCTATTTATTATCTATGTTAACACTTGGCTAACAATAATCCGTCGAACGGCTCGCGTTTTATGCCTTTGTACGCGGCCGAGACATCAACAGAGTATGCAATCGGCTCTGTCTGCCCAATGCATAACGCTTCGCTCTTTTTTTTCCTCTCCTCGTTCAATCGACAGCTTCGAGAAGCCACCGTGTACTGTGTAACATCCATTTACCTCAAGTACGTGTTACAGATATGGCGAAACTTCGTCATCGATAAATATCACCGCCGCGCCGCTTGCCTCCGCATCTCAGGCGTCCTTTTCAACCGGATTCCGCAGCACGCTTTATTGGTATTTCGCGGGTGATCTTCATTGTGGCTGTGGCGTACTTCTTCGGCGATAATTTGCCTTACATACATTCTACCTTGGCAACGTGACAGTTTCCAGACGTGACTCGAGTACGATATTACTTTGTTTACTTACTCGATTTGCTCAGCTTATACAGCAGCTTTGGTCATTCTAAGGTTCCAGCGAGTGGTATCCACAACGATGTGGTTAGAGCAAAATCAAAATTTTTTGCAATTTTCCAAATCCAAAAACTCCAACCTGTGGGAACTTGAAGGATGACAACTGGTTTCGGTTGAAACTTGATCCAGATCAAAAATCGCATCTACACATGAGTACCTTAGAGTCAAACCCAGAATTCTCCACTTTTCACCATTTTGAGAAAAACGCAAAAAACTGATGAAAGGTGGGAATCAGCAGTAGCAGGTTTCTGATCTCGCCTATATGTAGTGCTTCGGGTAACAATCGAATTAACAAAAAAAAAAATTTTTTCAAGTCTTTCCATAACAGTAATTCACGATACCATTTTGGAGAATTCTGGTTTTGACTCCAAGTCTGTAAAAAATATCGAAAATACACGAAAATGCATAATAAAATGAGGGATAATTCTAGATTCAAGTCTGTTGAAAGTATCTCAAAGTTGTTTATAGTCGACTAGAATAAAAAAAAAAATTTTTTTGAAGTATTTTTTTCAAAGTTTGACTCGAACCCGGTACTTTGGACTCCCTAACCATCATGGTATCGAATGGGGTAAAATGTTGAATGGCAATTGATGCGTACCTACTAACTGTACCCAAAACGACCATAATCTCATTTTTGAAAATTTTGGACATTTTTCGGAATTTGACTCTGACCTGGTACTTTGGACCCCCCTGACTGCGTCATTGTGTCAGATAGGTAAAAACGGAGAATGGCAATCGATGCGTACCTACTAACTGTACCCAAAACGATCATAACCTCATTTTTGAAAAATTTGGAGAATTCTGGGTTTGACTCTAAGGTACTCACATGATTCACGAAAATGGAAAGACCGTTGAAGATGAAGGATGCTCAAGAGAAACTTTTTTGAGCAAAAGAAGTGTGAAGATAGGAGCAGGTGAGAATGTTTCCGAAGATAAAAGCAGGACAATTTTTAAAATGTCTCAATTTGCGGAAGAGGAGGGATTAAAATTCAAGCACCAGACTATTTCGAGGTTGAGAAGTACCTATCTGTTTTCAAAGACAGTCAGAAAAAAATGAAAATTTTGCAAGAAGAGTACGTATAAGTGAACAAAGTTTGATAGAAGAAATACTTTAGACAAATTTTTGCAACAATATAAAACTTTTTTTTTAGCAATTTTGGGTCCTTTTAGGCAACTAAAAAAAGAACCAACACCATTAGGATGTTTTAGCCAAAAGCAGGAATTTTCAGGGAATTTTGGCAAAAAATGAGTTTTTCTGACAATATTGACAGAAGAGCAGGACTTTTCAAAAATTTTGGCAAAAAACAGGACTCATGAATAATTTTGGCAAAAATGAAGGCTTTTTGACTATTTTTATAACAAATGAAATTTTTTGACGATTTTGCATGAGTTGTGACGGGAATGATATGCATTGAAAAAATTGGTTTTTGGATTAGTCAAAATTTAGTATTGAATTTGGTCAATTTTTGGTCCGTTAATAGTCTCACGTCCGCCCCCTATAATTTTAAAGCAATAAATAGGACTTTCTGGCAATTTCGACAACAAAGTCGACTTTTTTTGCCAGTTTATGCAAAAAACCAAGATTTTTTTTGGATTGTTCGTCAAAAAAAGACTGGATCATTTTTTTAGAAATTTCAGAAAAAACTGAGCTCTCTAGACCACCAGGGTCAAAATACATACCTTTCAGGTGTTTTGGTGAAAAAAGCAAGAATTTCTTTTCAAGTTTGGCAACTTTGCCCGAAATTAAACTTTTTTAACGATTTCGGCAAAAATGAGACTTTTCACCACCACAAACAAGAGGCTGCAAAAAATTTGAAAAAATGACTTAGGTCAACTCACCTACCTCACCCTCCTGTGGCCTTTGAGCAAAATTTATGATTTTTTCAAAGTTTAGAATCATTTTACTTGAGATTTCTTTCACTAAGTATATTAAAAGAAGATTGGGCCAACTCAACATTGCTCAACAAATGTACAAATGAGCTCTAAAAAAGCGAGAGCGTCAAGTTTTAGAGTATCACATAAGATTCCCAAAAATTAATTTTAAAAAAAATAGTGCTTTTTCATCATAAAAAATTCTTACTTCCGATGAATTTTTAGCAAAACTCAAAACTTTATGGCATCAACAATATTTCAACCACATAATTTTGAAACATTTCATGTCATTTTAATCAAGTTTTGTGTCACTTTGAGTAATTTTAATAACTTATAGGTAGGTAATTTCTTTTTAAATTTCATGCTACATATTTCAAAATTCAATTTCAATATCCATTCCAAATACGTATAAGTAATTTTTTTTTTTTTTACAAAATTGGTCATTTTTATCAAATTCTCTAGGAACTAACCACAACGGGTATGTGTATTAGGCATTTACTTAATGTGTATATACCTTTAAATTTATCAATTTAATCAAACCATTGACAAAATTTCGATCAGATGATACCAACATCATCTTGTACGTTTCCTTCTGAAAGACATAATCAATTCCATAAATTCAGCTTTACGATGCCCATAAATCATAAAACTTTACTCAGCTCATCATCGAAAGAAAAATCAATTAAGCGAAAGTCGCTATAGCCGTTCATCTTCATCTTCATACCACAACCAAGCCATCTCGTTTCAAATTACGAATCCGAAGAGCTACGTAGCTGGTGACTGAAGAATAGCAGAACCACTGCGTTCGGCTCAAGCCTCAAACCAATCGAACAAACTCATCTTGGCGGCTACGGCAACAACGGTATTGTTTAAATAATGAAAAATGAACGCAATTCGTATCCGGAACGTTAATAACCTACCATTAGGCTTATTTTTTTTGGATTTTAACACGTACATTAATCTCGTCCCAGGTAATACGTAGGTAATTTATTTATAATTCGTTATAATTTTTCATTCGCCGGTTAATCGCGTACGCGAAGAGTTTAAGTATACCAGGAGGTTACCTCACGTCTTGTCGCGATCAGCAGGAGAGGAAAGCAATAAGTAAATTATTAATTTGTTGTCGTCGTATGGATAAGTTGACTTTTTTTCTTCTTAACAAATTTACTTTCGTATGTGCATGTACATTGCAATTTTGGGATCCTCACTTTTCAATGGGCTTATTAATTTAGATGAGATTCATGAAAGAAATAAAAATTCGGCAGTATTAAATATAGATATATCTATCATCCAATTTATTTAAATTTTTCTTCAATGTTCCAAATAAGTATCTGAAGGAGTTAAAATTTGAAAACTTAAGAGCCTATAGCACAATCCTCCATTCACCTTTCTTATTCGCTTACGTATTTACCTGATTTCTAATCCAGCGATGAGAAAAAATTTCGACCTAAAGAGACATGTCTCGAGACAGAAAAACATATACGATTAAACTTTTGCTTCATAATTCGAAAATCCCAGTGGGAGCAGAGGACCCTCATAGCTTCACTAAAAAGGTAGATATTACGTACAAGTAGCTGAAAATCTTACGTTAGAAAAAAGTAGGTAGACAGAATTTCAAAAAAGGAAGCTTTCACTCCGTAGACCAAACCAAGATTGAGCTGAAAGATTCAATTCCCTTTTCATAATACTTTTGACGCTGCTGATTAATTGTATGATACTCCAGACACTTGGGCGGCCGCGGCATTCAGCAGCTGCGACTACTGACGCTGCACTCCTATAGCCCCACAGTCACATCTTCAGAGGTACACTTCGGCTCATTCTCACCATAACGTCGTCTAATACTAAAAACCAGCGGGAAACAACCGGAAAAAAGAACTGCCACAGTATCAATGAATTCATTCATGAAACCGAGTTGTCGCGCGAATCGATTAAACGCTCGTCGAATGACCTAACCTTTAATAAACTACCTCTGCTGCGGGCTGAGACCGAAGACCAGAGAGACCAGAGACCGATTAATATTGCCAATTTACTATGCGCAGTACCGTATATGCTATGCTCATATGACGCATAGTGCAGGCGCAGTTCCCATATATACGCGTGTAATTCAAACCACAGACCAGAGATATCCTAATAAAATGAAATTCGTAATTAATTTTCGAGTTAGCTAACGCTAGCCAAGCACGTGTTCACCTATGCTACATTACAGCTGAAAAAAATATAAAGAAGAAAAAGAAAAAAAGGAGAAGGAAAACATCTCGGTTATACCTCGTCTAGTCTGTATATGTCCCATTTAAATCTTAGCGTACGCGTCATATATCAAAATACCAAGCATTAAACTAGTCGAGTGGCGTACAGAGGAGACGAAGGAAAGAAGGAAAAAAAACACACGTAGCTAGGCCATAGAGTAAAATAGTTTCTTGAAAATTACCGGCTTCGGGTTGATATTTATTACGATGTTATGGTACGGTGTGATAAGACGCACACGCGGTAATAAAAATAAGAGTAAGAAATAATAAGTGTCACTTTACATCTGAGCTTTTATAATTTTAATTCCCGCTGATTCCGTCACCCCGTGAACGCTGCTAGTTGATCATATTCGATTTATTAGCGAATGTGTGTCTACGACCGCCCTGAGTACAACCATCGCAGCATGAATCTGTCTTTATTGTCTCATGTTTCAGTCGTGAAAGGTAAACGTTAATCAAATATTTCTCCTTTGCCATTTTTCCACCTTTCCCTCCAGCCCATTCTGCCATACCGACGAGTCGCGTATTTGAAAATTAAAACTATCCACCACCGCCACGCCATCGCTAGCGCCTCTTCTGTGTGTATCTGTACTGTACGTATACCTTTACCTACTGCTGAAAGTGTTTACGAATTTATCATTTGGCCAAACTATGACATAAGTACGAGCGATATATCATGATGCGATTAGTTTTCACGTAAATTAGTCATTCACCCCCCCCCCCCCCGGGTGATCACTCCTTGAACCTCTCTTCTGTACTACGTCACCATGGACTTCTCCAGCAAACGATTCAAACATTGCATCGTCGAGCAAAAATAATATATGTAAAATACATATATATGTAAGACTGAGATTGCGTGAAATCAAATAGTACAAAAATTACTACGAGTATCAAAGTCGACAATATAAAATACAATATTTCTAAAAAATTTCAAAATATTGACGTTTTCTCAAAATTACTAGAAAATTGGAAAAAATATCAAGGTATTTATTAAGCTTATGTACAACGTACAACAAAATTGAAAAAACACCGCAAACGTCGAATAAAATTGTGCAAAAATCACCATCCCCTTCCCTCCCTTCCCTTTTTACCCTCAAAAAACTGATCAAAGAATAAGGAACATATTAAAAAAATAATGCAAGTGAATTTTTTGAAATCTGAAGGAAACGCACTCAAGATATTCGATTCTGATTTCAATGAAAATTGGATTTTTGAAGAGAGTTTGTTCCGAAATTCTCACATCCAAAATTTTAGCTGCACAAATGTTTTTTTCAGTTCTTGGCGAATTTTAAAAGATAAGAAAACCAATTATTTTTTTATATAAAAAAAAACAATTTTTTCATGCTCACCCAAAAAAAAATAATAAAAAAAAATTATTAGGGAGGTATCCCAACTCATCGCAGGGAATTTTTTGAATCAAATAAAGAACGATAAATCAAAAACTCATGCAAAAATACATCACCAGTCAAAATTTTAGGGGCTCAATCGCATTTTTAGATTTTTGGTGAATTTTCAAAAATCAAAGGGGCAAAAATTCAAAAAAAAAATCAAAATTTTGCTAAAATCACCTACAAATTTAAAATTTGATATTTAGATACTCCATTTCATTTCTTACCTCCCAAATCGCTGAAACCTCCAAAAGATTCTTCAATGTTGACATTTCCACAAAATTTTCCTTAATGAAGTTGGAAAGCTAAAAGTTGATTTATTTCTAATTTCAACAAACTGAGTTGATTGTAGATCGTTTCAAGCCGTTCTACAACCTCCAGCCATATTCTAGAAATTCCAGTTTCCGAAAAAAAAAACTCAAAATCTGTGCAATTTAAATTCAACTCATGTACACTCGATTGGTACTTTCATTGGGTAAAATTTTATGGAAATTTCAACTAACCAACGAAAATCTGCTGGAGGCTCCAGAACTGCTCAAAATGATTCGAAACCGTTTCTATGCAGTTTCGGAGGTTTGAAAATGGTGTACCCACGTAAGTAACAAATTTCAACTTTCAAGGCGAATTTGATAAAATTTTGATTTTTTTTTTGTATTTTTAGCCTTTTGATTTTCAAACATTCGCGAAAAATCGAAAAATGTACCTACTTTAGTAGGTATCTGAAATTCAAGTCGCCGATTTTGTTCAATTTCCTCTCGTAGCATGAGAACCCATGGACGAGCAGTCCTCAAAAAATTGAGGGTCCCAAGAGATTTGAAATTTTTCGAAAATACGAAGTCTAAAAATTGCAAAGCGATCCTCAAAAGATGTCTGTACCTACTTGTAGTTGAAATATGATCTGAGAAGGATATCCTCGAAGTTGTAGCTAGTTAATGGAAATATTTCGAGACTTCGGAGCATTTTTTGAAAAAAAAAAAAAAAAAAAAATGTGCAGCCAAAAACCCCATTACCCACATTTATGTCAAAATTGGTCCTCTAAAATATAATACATAGGTAGGTACATATTGGACCCTAATGTGTATGTACCTATGACCAGAGAAATATTTTTCTGAGATGATAATTTGTCATCAATTTATGACATTTTTGAGCTATTTCGTAAATTATTAAAACCTAAAAATATAGACCTTATTTGTGTCCACTTCAGTAGCTGAAAATTTTTTTGGTTGGTGCCTATCTACTTTAGGAATCCTTACGCTTTGGTAAAAAAAAAAAATCGCAATGAGGATTTTAAATTGTTTGGTCACTGTTTAACTTTACTGAAATTCACATTTGTACATGGTCGGAGGGGAAGGGGCTACAGATATTCGTAAATTTTTAGAACATTTAGACTATTGCGATTGTATACTACGAGTAGAAGAGCTATTTTCACTCAAGAAGACATTTTGGGCGAATTTCACGTTCAGGACTCGAAAAATTACACTTCAAGCTATTTTCTCATACAACCAACCTTGCTTTGAAAAAAAGTCACAAGTCGCACTTTTCATACCCCTTCGCCACTCAAATCTAGAAATCAACCATCGCAATCGCTTTTCTCCCTTGACTTGTCAATTTTTGAGATGACTGTCAGACTAGGTATACGGAACTGAAAACCTATACGAGTAAAAAACAAACAAATTACCTATCCAAATTGTACGTAATTTTACGTTACATTGAACGCAGTATACCTACACACGCAATCGCATAATTCTTTCGAAATGATCTTAGAGAATCTCATCAAGCAACTTGGGATAGTATGGTCACTGCCATGCCATATGCGTCCGAGTCCGAGCGCGTACAAAAATTCACTTAGTTTACCTATCTATAAAATAAAGCTACATAATAGCGAAACTTTTTCATTCGATCGGAATGTATACCGTATAGTACTGTGTACAGTGTTCTGTTCACATTACGTTATAGAGACCGATCAGAATGAATAATAACAATAATAAAAACAGCAGAAATTCCGTATATCCCAAGTAATTATTGTAGCGCGGCCGATTCCCTATATTTCTTTGACTGGTAATAACATATATTTTGATTCTTTGGTCGATAGTAAGTGATCTTACGGAAAATATCCAATATGATGAAGACTGGACCAAAGATAGGACAATGCAGGGTCATCAAGCTGATTGACCTAATCCTCCCCACTTTCCCACGCGGTCTCCGCAGCCGTTTAACGTAGAAGAAGCACCTATATAGGTAGAGGTACACTATACGCGGCAGATACCGCGAGCCTTACCAGTAAAAATTACTTTTACAAGAGGCGTAAAGGTTTTAATAGATTACGGTGTTGATTTATGCGTTGGATACCAGTTTATAGTTCGTATTATAGCCTTCGAAGGTCGATGTTCAGTTGTTATCAGTACACACAGATTGTAAAATATTAAAATATATAATTACACGTTTTTTTTTTTAGAGCAATAGAAATTTCGGTAACATTTTCACCGCTCCTCGTCCCCCCAACCAGTTGGAAAAAATTCATAACGAAATCGCGCATCTTATCTACGCACAGAAGGTCATTAGATATCGAAGAAAAGGTCAAGGAGTATTGAAAAATCTTCACATATTAAAGTTATCCTAGGTCATGGAATACGTGGGTATATATGTAGGTACATTGTCACTCCATTAGATAATATCTCTCTTCTCTATCTCTCTCACTCACTCACTTCGATACAATCGCGATGAAATTATTCCATGACAATGTACGAGTATTTATGGTGGATCACATCACCGCACTCCTGTATCATAACCTAACGTCATCAGCGCCTTGTCTCAACGCTAACGATGTTTAGAGAAGCTCTACCATGATGAGTAAACTGAATCACGACATCGTGAGATTTTCGACCGACCAACCAACCAACCGATCTACAACTATCGACCCACGTCATTATCGTGCCATTATCGACCCAAAAAAAAACTCATATTAAATCACACGTGGTTCTATACTGTACCATACGAGTACATAGATGCATCATCGTTTTACATCTACCTCTATGTCTATACCATCTAATTTTACAGCACTGGGCGCCAATTTATGCTCTGTAAGTACATATAAGGAACTCGTACGAGTACTTACTTTGGAAAATCCGATGTTCGGAGTCTGCGAGCAGTGGTGAATTCCAATTTCATGGCGTTTCAAAACTGAAACAAAAAAAAATAACCATTTATTAGAAAAACTAAAGTGAAAGTATTAAAGGGATACGATAGCGTGATTAGCAGAATTTTCACTTGGGGTAGTCTCAGTTTTCTTACGAAACTACTTAGTACTCACGATGAAAACCACAGACAATACAGTAAAATCAAGATAATGCATTAGAAGAACTCACAATTCACTTTTGAAAATATGGCGAGGAATATAATTGTAAGAGTCTTCAAGTCGACGAAATTGCTATTCAAAAAGAAAGAATAGGAAAGGGGTTCCATAGATGCAACTGGAAAATTTTCAAAACTGCTACTTTTCGGGAAAATTAAAAAAATATTCTACAAATCCCCCCACCCCATCTTCGCCACCTTTACTAATTGGGTCTGATAGGCGCGATTACTTTTTTCATAACAAAAATGATGAAAAATCATCAGCGTACAGAGACTGGCAAGACCTAAACCATTTGGATTTTCACCTGATTTTTCATCTAATTTGAATTCGAAACAATTAAATTTTTTGAAAGGAAAAAATAGAAACATTCAAAAAAAAATTGTGAAAAAAGTAAAAAAAATTTCAGTAATTTCTGGCAACACAGTGAGACTGTTTCTTGCATGTTTAGGTGAAAAAGCAAACTTTTGCTGTAATTTGTAGATAAACGTCGTGAATTTGTGGAAGAACGCGAGACTTTTTGAAAATTTTATAGACCAAAAAATTATGATTTTTTGTAATTTTTATCAAAAAAATGAGATTTTTTTTTTGCAACTTGGTTAAAAATGTTGACAAAAATAAAGACGCTGCTAGTTTTGGCAAAATCAAAGCTTTCTGGCTTTTTTTTGGCTGCAAAGTGAGTCTTTTGGGCGATTTTTGGGAAAATAGTGAGACAGTTGAAATTTTATTGCAAAGATGCGTTAAGTATAATTTTCAGCAATTTTTGCCCAGAATAAGACACTTTTGGCAAAGTGAATACCTACTTTTCTGAATTATTCATTTTTTCTTTTTTTCTTAAAGCAGTAAGGACAAGATTTGGAAAATTTGAATTTTGAAAATGTAAAAAAAAAAAATGTAAGTCTGGTAACCAGAATTTTGAAAAAGATAACTAAAAGTTACTTTTCATAACTTGAGTAACTTGATAAGTAGTCGTCAGTGTCACTTCTCCTGTGAATATATGGTACCTATCAAAAATTCGATCCATCTAAATTCTTCATTTTTTTCAACTTTTGACAATTTTTAACCTTAAAGCTGAAGCTCATTTTTTAGTATTGTCTAGTTGAGGTGAATAGGTAATGAACTATGAGGTTCAATTTTTTATTAAAATTTTTTTGTAGGAGAAGGGAGGGTCATTTGTTATTTTTTAAAAACTTTTCACTAGAATTTACTGATTTCTATATCACATGAATTTAGTAATATACAATTATCAATTCAGTGATTAATTTCTCAGTATCTAACCATCTCATAACAATTGAAATATGTAGGCAGATACATAATAATTGCGACGATAGAAAGTACATACACTCGTTAATCTTTAATCAATCTACACTAGTCGTAAATTAAACCAACAGACATAAATGAATCATATACGACATACGTATGGTTTCTATAAACTAATTAAAAATTGAATTCTTCAACCATTAATCAAAACTTCGTAGATTTTTTTTCTTTTTTTTTTTTGGAAAATTATTCTAACATTAAGTAACACCCGTTATAAAAGTTTACGATTCACACCTTGACCGCTGAGAACTATGTTACAATCCTCTTCGCAATATTCCGCTTTTTTCAGGCAATAAAACATATCTTCATTACATTCAAGGATCGGTTTGATTACACACAGACTTGATAGTAATAAAAATCGATTACGTAATGTTAGTTAATGTTGTACCGACATCGAGAAATAACTCTACGGACATTGTCGAATTAGAAAAAAAAGAGAGAAAAAAAACCTAAAATTTCGCATCCCAACATGAATTATTTCGGCTAATGCGATCCATCTTTATATACGGATGCTGCAATAAACCCCTCTACTAAAACGATATTCGTATAGGAGAGAAGATACTCGTACTTATGCTTTGAAATTGTGCAAAGACCGAACAACCAATGGAATTTCGTAAGAAAATTTCCACCACGGGTTATCCTAGCTACGAGTACTACAGATATCAGATATGATCTATCGCCGCCGGATTTACAATGTGTTTCCTGAGATATCTTTCCGAGATGAAGATTTAAATTGAAAACAACGCCTTCTTTATCAACATCGTTGGATAACTCCTTCGACAAATTATACCGCCGGATTAGGCATATCCACTTATATACATGGTTTAAAGTGAAACAAGTTTCACAAGTGTTAGTGTACCTATGTTGGAATTTTCCTTAAGTAAGGATAGTTATTTTGGTATTTGGCTGGGGTATTAAGGGTGAAGGGGTGCGATAATGACCGTTTTTTGTTCGATAATAAAATAATAAGAGTACCAATTACTCAAAGGGTTCTCACGCGAGATCATTTTCTAATCATTTTGCTGAAAAAAATTCAAGCCAACACAAACAAAAAAATAAATTGCAGACTAAAATTTAAAAAATTTACGAAACGATCAAATATATAGGTAAATGGTCATATGAAAAACAGGTATGGTATCCAAAAAGTGCTCAACATAAAAACAAGTTTATTACTCACGACTTACAGCCATGTTTAAAAGGAAAAACTAATGACAATCTTCAATTTTTCGTACCAGGTAAATAAAACGTATAATATAACAATCAGGAAGGAATTCGGTAATCTATTTATAAACCAAACCTCATCAAAAAAAATGCTCATTAAACCTTTAAAAAAATGAAAATTACTATGAAAAATTTAAATTGCATTCCAAAACATTTAATTTGGTGTAGATCAATCGAAAAATAGGCATGCATATTTTACATCAACTAAACGTATGAAGACAACGTGTCCAAATCTCACTCGGTTCGTATTTCAGAGCAATTACTTACGAATGCAGAAAAAGAGACAATAATTTGAAAAATGAAGATTTATTACATAAGTAGCGTGGCGCGACGTCAGACCGTCAATTTTACACAGCTGACTCATAGTGGAAGACTTGTATGTAAGATAGGTTATGGTGTAGGAGCAAGCTTTTCTACCACTGAACCAACCAGCTACAGTACCTACACGAAGACAGTAAATCGGTATTTACCGTGAACTCGTAAACAAACATTCATCGCTACCTCGGAAGCATGTCAACGTTTACAAACTTAAACTCGTATAGTGTATGTAAGTTGAAAAGTTGGAATAAATTATGTACAAATGTGGGTTGACAAACAGGACATCGACAGAAGATATTTTGAGTAAAAGAGAGACAGAAAGGCAGATATACAAATGCCACCAAGAAGTTCGCTATCTGGTTCTACGAGTAAATGAATGAAAATCACTGAAACTTTGAAAGGAGTTAACAGGGAAGGAAAGACGAAGTGTTTTCGAGGCCCTGAAGCCTTTCACTTTTTTTAAAGAGTGGATTCATACTAGTAAAATGTGATTCCAGATTCAGGACTTATCAGGACTTTTTTATTTTTCTCGCATTTCTACTTTTTATTTATCATTTATGAAGTCTTTTTCGAACGATTGAAGCAAAACTTGGTCGGTAATGCAGGGCATAAGGTCTTGGCCGTGGACGTAAACATTGACTAGAGATATTTTTTTTTAAAAAAAACTGCATAAAAATTATTTTGAAACAATTTTGAAAATTGTCTGGAAAAACTAAAATAAAAAAAATTCAGACATTTGAGGAGCGATATTCCAAAATGCCCTTGGTCCATTTTTTTCGAATTGAGTTTGTTTTTCAAAAAGTGTTCCAAAACGCATTTTGTACATTTTTATGGAATTTTTTTTAGCGGCATCTGGTGCATGAAATGTATAGCTACACTCCTACATCATAAATCTACCCAAATGAAGTATTAAACTTGAGATTAAAAATGGACATAGGGCGTTTTGGAATATCGCTCCTCATATGTACTTGAAATTGCCCACCGCTAAATAAGTTTGAGGTACCTTAAGCACTTCAAAATATTATTCTACACTTTTTGGAAATTTTTCGGATTTTTTGAAAACAGAATTACCCGTGTTTCATCCTTAAAAATTGACGTAAAAGCTATAAAACTAAAACCGAGAACTCCAACAGCCCTCTAAAAAGCCACATTTTCAATACGCACGTTCCCAAAAAACCTTCAAACTTCAACATGGACTTTGAGCAACCTCAAAAACAAAAACTGCTGAAAATGTGGGTGCATCTGAGATGTTGACAAATGTCATTACTTTAAAAAAGCACGTTTTTTAGTATGATTTGAAAATTTTGAAAAATGCGGTGTCGCGATTTTGTGTTAGTGGGGGGGGGGGGGGGGTACAAATTTTACATGCGAATTTTTCACCATTGCAATGTATTTGGACATTGCAAGATTTTTTTCAAAGCAGGGGTGTTAAAAACACCTTCACTATTCCAACTTTTTATTGGCAGGGTATTTGCGAATATAAATATACTTTACAACTTTTAGAACTTTACTCCTCAAATGTTTGCTTTTCCAACGTCTTCGGTTCGGATTTCCAATATTTTTTCGGAGTGGGAGGGGGTGTTACCAGTATTTTACCACTTCGCGATTTTTCTTTTTTTCATATATTTTTTGAGAATTTTCAAGGAAATTTTTAATCGTGCTTTTGCAACGTATTCATTATTTAAAAAATGCAAATTACTTCTTTGGAAATTACAATTTGAAAAACGGAAGGGAACATGTTTCCACCAGTTTGGGAAAATTTTTTTTTAGATCATCAAAGGAAATTCTTTCATTACATTTTTACAACGGATTCATTTCAAGAAATGCTGCAGTTTGTTCTTCAAAAATGACTTCTCATGAGAATATTTTTTCAATTTTCCCTTTGCCAAACGAAAATTTCGGAAAAGTCATAAAATTTTCAATTTAGACTTGAGGTTGCCAAAGCATTTGATGCACGATTAGCAGGATTGACAGACACCAGGAATGAAATCCAATTAAGATGCTATTACGTAAAAAATTGTTCAAAAATTTTACTTCCGATTAAAAAAAAAATGTAGCAAATTCCAACATGATATCCTTCAAATGATACTATGTTAGCTTCTAAATTTCATCGCGCATTATAAGTTCACCTCATCAAACGCAGGTAAACCTGCAGTCTTCATTTCGCGAATCGAATCCGCGGAATGAAATCAGCAGACAGCAACCAGATCGCCACACATGACATGTCTCGCGGATGGCCCCACTACAATGGACGTGGTGGTTGTGGCGGCGGTGCGACATCCACAAAGAAGCCATTCTCTCTCCGGTGTGAAGAGTGCGACCGGTGCTAATTGCAACGTTGTGTACCTGTACGTCATTCGCGGCGACCGCGGCGGTGGTTTTCTCATTTATGAAATGAGCAACAACCAATCAACTAAAAGTGATATTTAATACGACACGTATAACCAATAAGAACAGAACAGAAACAGGTGATAATCGTTATAGCCATCAGCGCGGGAAAAAATGGCGGCCGATCGAATTATATGTATGATTTTTATGTATGTCATATACGAGGTGTACACTGTACGTGTACATAATGTACCTATATATATCGTTAAAATCGCGCCATGCGACCGCGTGCGCGAAAAAAAAATACCACCATGGTCTGCGTCGGGTAATAAAAATACTACTTGGAATGTTTCCACCTGTTCGATCGTGATCCACGGTCGTTCGCGTTGCTTTATACAAATTTGGTCGAAAGAGTGGGCGAATTGGCGCGTGACATAATGATATTCGAGATTCGAGAAGCATTGTGGTTTAAACATGATCATTACGAACCACGAAGGTGCAACAGCTACACTGCTACAGCCACGGCTATGTACCCGTGAAAACAAACGACCAACGTGTTAACTCAATTATGCCACAAATTAACCATTATTATACGGCGCGCAGCTTTGAAACTGGTCGTAGAAAGATCTCTACCTATGCTATGCTATGCGCCCGCCGCCGCCGTATGATATACGTACAATTTGCATGCGTTGACAGCTAGATCCCCAGATTTTTCAAACGAGCCGATGATTCATTGATTTTTTAGTCGCTTCTTTCGAGAGCTTTATGAAGAAAAATTATACATACGTAAGCAGAAGGACACGCTGAGCTTAAAGAATACTTATCTACTACTTCCTAAAATATCTTGCCAGTTGCCGCGTATAATACTGTATCCTACACAATACACATAAACGTACGAGTAGATAAGCACATATAACTTTTCGCGCACTCGGCAACTGTAATCATTTTCAAGGACGAAAGATGCCAAAATTCGCCGAAATATTCTTAATTTTCACTTATTTTTCAGTGACTAAGTCACTGATTCAAGCTATATTCAGTTAAGATGTTGAAAAGTTGAAGCACAAAAACATTGAAAAAATAGCATCACATTTGAAAAATTAGACTACTGAAGTGACACCGGGTTAAAAATATTCGTAAAACAATTTTTAAATTGGAGAAAACTGATTTTTTTGACTCAAAAACGAAATTAGTATTAACGTAACAAAACGCTAATTTTTATATATAGGCGATTTCCAATTGAGTCAGAATTTGAATAAAGGGGCCTAGGTATACTTTACAATATCATTTCACAAAATTCTCAAAAAATCATCCAAGAAACGGATGGTTACCGGTAAATCCTGTTAAAAATTCGTTTTCGATGCCAATTTTGACGCTGACTGTTGACCTAATTGAACGCTCGCTGACTGACACTGAATGGGCTAAAAATTTCAACTAATAGATAATAACGAAAACGAGCCGAATAGAATTTTCGACAAATTTTACACCATTGCTTCGCTCGAACAGATGGACGTTTTTCAAAGTAATTTTTGAGAAGTAAAGCGTAGATCTTTTTTGGTTGAAAACATCGCCAATGATTTATCCCCTTCAACACATATAGAAGTTGAACGGATACCTAAATTTAAAAAATTTCCATGCTACACTTAAAACCAAAAAACTACATCGTGATATTTGAAAAAAATACGGTTTAGGCATCACTTATAAGAGGAAAATTGAAAATTTCTCAAGTCTCTGAAGTTCTAGTTGCAAAATAAAAAAGATACGAAAGAAATCGATGAAAATTTCTGAAAAAATTTAATTACTTGAAAATTTTTTCGATTCTCTTCTCAACTGTTTTTTAGGACTTTTACAACGGAAAAATTTAATGCCCTAAGACACAGTACAAAATTTCGTGCCTTTTTTAGAGAACTTCGACAGTTCACAAAGGAACATTTTAATGCACATCACGTGGCAAAATTGCAATGAAACCGGGTCAAATGTCGCGAGGATTTTCAATTGAAAAAAAATAAATTTCCCAACAGAGAAAATTTTCATTTTGAAAAATAGAATTACGTAAATCAAAAATACACGAATCCTAATTTTTGATAGTTTTTATCATTTTTGAAATTTTGATTTTTGGTAATTTCTCAACTTTTACATCGAAATAAGATACCTACTGAGGAACATTTTATTTCACTTCACCTTTCAAATTCCAAAATGAAACTGATTTGACATTTTCAATGTTCTTTACGCAAATTTCCATTTTTTCAAATTCAGAAAAATTGAAATTTTAGGTATTGATTGTCAAAAATTTGCAAAAGTTTCAGTTTTATATCAATTTTTTCCCCCTAAATAATCAGAATTCCAAAATGCAGGCATCGTAGCCAAATTTTTCTAAAAAAGTGACTCCAGTGACTTTCATCAGTGAAAAAAGCGACCAAAAAAGTGACCAATTTTTTTTAAATTCCATTGTTCAGGACTCAGGAGAGCAAAAAATCGAAAAAGAAAAGCAAAAAAAACGTTCAATATTTCACCTGAAAACTATTACTTTATTCTCCCGCCTGGTCCCACCGGAAAATCCGTTTTAAAAAAAAATGTGAGAACGAGTAAGACCTAGTTTATTTAAAAAGACAGGCCTAATCGAGGGCAAAAGCTCTTGAAAATTTGTATTTTGAGAAGCATAAAAACGATGTTTTTTTGTGAGAAGTTTATTTTTTGGATTTAGAACTTGATTTTAAAAAAAATAAATTTCCATCATTATTTTGAAAAAGGAAAGAAAACAAGTCCGAGCGAAGCGAGGGCAAAAGCTTTCGAAAATCGATGTTTCGAAAAGTAAAAATTTGTGTTTTTAAGGCTATTCTCTACCCTAGTGAAAACGTTCGAAATATGAAGCCGATTTGTTCGTTATTTTCATCGTTCGTTCATAAGATTGCATGTAATCGAGTGAACGAATTTAGTCGTACCTACTTATGTCCCGCGACCCGCTCCCATCTAAACTTCAGACGGGGATTTCTCCGTGAATTTTCAAAATTCTTTCAATTTTTTTTCACCAATGCTAATAATTTATCATTGAAAGCGAGGGTATGTAGCCATATTTTCCAATTTAGCTTTTCCAACGGAGATCTGAGCATCAATAATACCTCCATTCAATTCCCAATGACGGCCACAAAATGACATAAATTAAAAATATCTCGACAAACCCTCGCTTTTGAATGTTTTCTGAGTAAAATAAACCAAACCCCACGAAAATCCGTCCAGTAGTTTTCGCACAATCCCCGGCCAAAGTTCGTAGTTTTCATCAAAAATCGCTACTGATAACAGGGGTAGAGAATAGCCTTAAAACTCTGAAATTGTTTAATAAAGAAAATTCACATAAAATCCTTTGAAAATGAATTTAAAACAGATGATTTGGATAAAAAACGTGTTTTTTTCTTTAAAAAACGAAAAAAAATTCAAAAAAGTGACTTTTTTGGAAGAAAAGTGACCAATAGTGACTTTTTGATGAAAAAAGTAACCAAAAGTGACTTTTCGTGAAAAAAGTGACCAAGTCACTATAAAAGTGACCAGCTACGATGCCTGCAAAATGAAATCTTTTCGAAATCGAAAAAAGTGACACCTAGGTAAACCAATTAGGTAATTCATTAAATATCATCGAGATGTGATAATTTTTACGTGTATTAGTAGATAACGTAACGAACCAAATTTTCAGAAAAAAAGGTAATGAAACGCTGTGTTTAAATTTTTTCTCCGTGGGCCAACAAAAATTGAAGAGGAAATAATAATTGGAAAAATTTCAGATGGTAAAATTGTATTGCGAATTCCCATCAATTTGGCTTTTTAGTTCCCTCTGCATCTCTGCATCTTTACATTTGACTGTGGAAATCTACGTAATAGTTTTTCAGCGTGAGCTACATAAATGAATTAAATTTAATTTTTCTCTAAATATTAAGTACAACTTAATTTTTCAGCCCAACTTCTTGCCTGAAAATTTTAAAAACCTATTCGCTGAATTTTTCCGTTGAAGGGTTTAAAAATGACGCTTTTTGGCTTTTATTTTGTAAAATTAATTGACACGCACTATTTAATCAGCTCAAATCGTACATGGATTTACCCCATAAAACAATTTTCCATTCTCCTCCGAAATTCGGCGTCGAATTTTCGTTAAAATGAAATTACCCGTTTGATCTTATATAAGCTTGATGAAAAGTTTTTCAGAAGAGGCGTCCTTTCGCAAAATGAAAACGAATATTAGGTACATTGAAGCAGAAAAAATTCACAATAAGAAAAAAATTATTGCAAGTCAGTAGTCACAATTACTGAACAAATTTCTTTTCAGTCTCTCCAATAATTCTCATCGGATTTGTCCCTCCGAAGTAAGGACCTCATCATACAACAAATCCATTTAGATACCCTCAAATTACCAATTCAATGAATTTCAACAATCTCAATCCTACTCTCCAACCTCAAACTACTTTTACCATATAAACAATCGACGACTGTCATCAAAAGGAAGTTCTGCACTCTCCTCCTACGACATGAACACCGCTCCTGGCCAGAAATGCACATATTACTAAAGCTCATAAAACTCGTCATATTCGAACAAAACCATCAGCATGCAAATATTTACTCGCAACAATAAACGCCAATACTATGCCAACTCCTCCACACAACAAGTATAGTAAATTGTACATGAAAATCACAGGCAGCCGAAAAAAAGAACAAGAAGTCGAGAAGCGAGCTTACGATAGGTGTAAGGCTAACGTACCTACATGTACATTTGTATATAAAATATATGCTAACGATGGTCTAGCATTAATTAGCAATATGACAGCTTCGGAGACCGATTACAACAAATGGTCAGTATTTTTCACCTTTCAACTTCTAGGTACATATAAACGCGGGCGCTGCAAAAGAAAGCCACGCAGCTTTTCCTTTTTAAATGTCGCCGGTAGCGTAATATAAGATTATATACGATAGGTATAATGTAAAAAACAGACGAAGATAATTTTTAAATATGATTTTAGCGCGAGTCGAATATCATATTTCCATTTCCCATATTCTATTAGTTTATATTATAACGCTATTACCGTCGCACAGTCTCAAGCCCGTGCAAGCTGCAGCACTAAAAGCTGGCCTAGGTAAGTGATACGAATGCTTCTTTACCATTCAATATCCTGTTTCGCTCACAGGTATAAGTCAATAAACGTTCTACAATAACCGTACAGTAACCTCAAAGTTGATGAAAGTAATTTCTAAATAATTTATTCGGCATGAAGATTTACGCGTGCTAGCTTTTTTTTCCATTTTGAAACCGGCGCGAGGGGGGTGTAGGGCGCGCCAAGGTACCTCTGCGTATATCCTTTCCGCGGACGATGGAATATTGTTGGCGTAATCTTTTATTGTTTGTTACTTTCTAACCAACAATCATTTTTAATGAAAAATTTAAAGATGAACAATTAGCTTGGCAACAAATGTAGGACGATAGCTTTTGGCAATGAAGATTACTACTGCACCATATTAAAAAGATTTTTGGTGGCCGTTCGTCTCCCTCTGCTTCTGCCTGCCTTCTGCTGGTTCATTGCTGGCTGCTTGGCCGCGCTTCTATACGCGAAATAAATTAACTCGCGAACGCGAAACCAGTCTTAGATTATTTTTAAAACGATTATACGCGTATTGAGATTTACTCTGTTATAATACTGGTATTAGATTATTCATTTTTTTCTTCTTCGACTCTCCTACGCCTGCGCCTGGTCATAGAGCTAACTTCGGTACATATAATTAACGCTTTCTTTGAGAACCAGTTCGCGGAGTACGTACAACAAATATAGTAGGTATATACGTAGAATATGGTTCGAGCGTTGAAATAAAAAAAAAGAACCTTCTATTGTAAATTGCGCGGTTGACCGCGGTGCAAATTTAATTTAAATCGTGTTCACGTGTCACCCAAGATCCCAAGTCCAGTCCTTTGACTGTAGGTATAGATGGGAAAATCCTCAATCAGCTCACGAATTGGCGTAATACATACTATACGAACACTCTGCAGATCTGCAGAATGGCACCACAGAGAGTGCTCAGCATCCAGCGTTATGAGTATACTACGAAGATAGGTAGATACTCGAGAATGGAAAAAATTTCTTCTTCGATGTTGGCATAGATAAGATAAACAAACGTTTAATTCTTGATGCGAAACAATCTGCATTCTATCAATTATTTGAATTACACTCGAATAGAGTCGGCTAGGTATATGCAACAGCAACACATTCTTCTTCATCTTGTTTGGCGCGTCATCATCGCCTGCAACTTTTCCTAGGTCGCGTCTCAGCTATAGCGTCAACACGCTGGGGAGACTTAATCCTTTTTCTTCTTCACTCTATTCTAAGCGCTCGGTAATGAGCTCTGTTGACTCGACAATGTCAAACACTTCAACATTTTTTAAGACACCTGTTACCAGCGCGTACCGAAAGACCGCCTATTTGAATAATATATTCAACGAGTCGAGACGCAAATCCATCAAATAACAAACGCCGCCATGTGTCAGTCCTAACACCTATTATCGTTGCCTTTTGATTATATGGATGCGACCATCACACCAAGAGCGACCTCTCTGCGCCTAGATTTATGTCATTCGCTTCAAATGCAAATAAATTCGGTTATTCACTACCTCATCGTGTGTATCTCGAGCGCTGCTCCAAGCTCGTTTAATGCACAAAAGCCCGGCAACAATCAACGTGAAATCGTTATAAATACGAAAGAGTCGTTTCGTCTCTTTCTCTCTCTTACTCTCTCGGAGAGCGTTCTCAAGCCACACAGTTTCCAGGTCTCCTCTCATTCATCTCTTTGATGCGAGAGTATATTATACTCTATGTAAGTATGTCTATGTAAAGTATGTATACTGTAGTATAGGTATTAGATATACACTTTAGCAAAGCGTGAAAACACCCTGCGTGTTACTCGACTGCTCTCATGCTTCTTCACGGTATCTGATCAGTGCTTTTCGCGTTCTTTATCATTTATATTTGAGGAGCGATATTCCAAAACGACCTCTGCCCATTTTTTCTAAATGGTTTTTTTTTGGTGCCATCTGGTGAAACAAAAACCAACAGATTTTCGTCGACCATCCGTTGATTTTGGACAAAAACTTGAACTAAATTTTCCATTAGAAATCCGTCTAACCAAAGCCTAAAACTGAACCAAAAAAATATCGTATTTTATCAAGATTTTCTATTTCTCAAAAATTTTGCAACGAATATTATTGAATTTTGTCTTCAATACTGATGTAAAAACACTAATGAAAAAAATCTCTGAAAATAACCGAAAATTTAGCATAATTTGACAAAAATACATGAAAAAGTGTCAAAAACCTGCCAAAATGATGTAAATACACTCAAAAAGCATCAAAATCATGAAGATAATCAAAAGAGTAATAAAATAAATCTCAATGAAATTTTCCAAAAATGGATGAAAAAATACTGAAACCGAATTGCAGTGATGTAAAAACACTCAAAAAAAACATTAAAATCACCCAAAGTTCCGTAAAATTTAATCAAATTGAGCAGGGATTGCATATTGTCGGGGAGCCCGCATAAGGATCTATATGCACCCCCCTCCCCCCCGTTGATCCTCCGGAACAACTTTTTTCTTAAAGGAAGGAGTCCTAAAGAACATTTCTAGCCCTTGTCCTCAATAAAAAGTAGCCCTACTTACAAAATGGCGGCCATTTTGATGGACAGGTCAGCCAAAATCGTAGATTTTGCGTTCCAACATCAGGACATGTACGAAATTTTTTAAACCGTACAAAAGTAGATCGAAAAATCAGGCTACAATTTATCACCTGTCAAAATTTCAAGTGCCAAAGTGCTTTTTTCGATTTTTGGCAAATTTTTGAAAATCAAAAGGCCAAAAATAAGGAAAAAATCAAAGTTTTACCGAATTGACCAAGAAATCTGAAATTTGGGATATACCCTATTTTTGACATGCCGAATAGATTGGAAACTGTTTCAAACCATTTTGAGCAGTTCTGGAGCCTCCAATAGATTTTTGAAACCAGAAATTCCCACAAAATTTCATCAAATGGAGTTGGAGTCGTTTTGAAGCCACCAGCGACTTTTTGAAAGGTTTTATGGCATTTTTTTGGAAAATTGAAATTCTCAAAAAGTAGCTGGAAGTTTCAAAACCATTTGAAACAACTATGCAGTCCACTTCATATCGTATTGAAATTAGTTTGCGAAGTAAATTTCAGCTTCCTAACTCCATTTGATAAAAGGTAGTGGGAATTTCAAGTTTAAAAAATCTGGTGGAAACTCCAGTCATTTTCAAAAGGTCGCTGAAGGCTCCAAAACAACTTGAAATCCACCTGCAGTCGACTTCGTAGCGTATTGAAATTAGTTTGCAGAATAAATTTCGGTTTTCCATCTCCATTTGATGAAATTTTGAAAAATTTCAAGTTTCAAAAATCTACTGGAAGCTCCTGTAATTTTTAAAAAGTCGCTTTCAAGAGATAGGTCATGAAATATTTATTACGATGATCTGATTTCCATTTTTTTTTACTTCAAAATTTGAAATTGTTTTGCAAAAAGTAGTTTGAATGCTCTCAAAAAGAACATAAGGTATACTATTGAGCCTCTTAAATCAATATCCAATCTTTTCAACGGAAATTCAAAGGTGAAGTTCGAATTTTTCAAAATGCATATTTCAACCTATAAGAAAGTCAAATTTCGAGAGATTACTTTTTACTGTTTTTTGCTAGTCGTCCTCAAGTTTTGAATAAAGTTGTCAAGTCAATATTCAATATGCATCATCATTTGACACTTTTATAATGAAACACCATTAGCCCTTCTCTTCCCAAAAAATCATCAACCCATCACAGCTCAAATGCTGATTTTAAAACCAAAAAATTAATATTATTCACACCCCTTTCTCATTGGTTTTTCAAAACAATACAAATGAAGAGTGATATTCCAAAACTCGGTTTGTCCATTTTCACAACTTTTCAGGAAAGAGGAAAAACAGTTTTCCTTTAAACGGGTAAATTGGCTTTTTAGGCAAGTTTAGCACTTTATTTGGGTGGATTTATGATGTAGGAGTGTAGGTATACACTTCATCCACTAAATACTGCTGAAAAAAATTTCAATAAAAATGGACAAAGCGCGTTTTGGAACATTATTTTTTTTAAATTTTTTAGTGAATTAGCTATTTAGGTGAGTTTAACAACTCATTTTGGTAGGTTGATGATGTAGGAATGTGAGTTAATACTTCATCTACCAGGTACTGCTGAAAACTCAACTTTGATAAAAATGGACAAAGCGAGTTTTGGAATATCACTCTTCAAATGATTAAACTAAACTTGCAGAGTCTAATTACATATTATACATTCCGAAAGGCCTCATATTTGATAGTTGATGAAATTTTATTCAAAACACCCACAATGGACCCTAGACATACTACACACTACACAGGGAGGCAACATGAAGAAACCCCGGGCCCGGAGCAAATACACCCTTTGCACCCTCTCTCGCAGAACACGCTAAATCATAGCTTATTTCGACACAATCGACACCTTGCTAAGCTGCCATCGCGATCGCCTTTATTACACCTACAACATTTCACAGACAGCAGAGTCGGCGAAGAGAGCGACGGGCGGCGGTGCTGGACTCGATTACGCAGACTTTAAACTATTCATAAATGAAAAACACACATTCATTGATGATTTTACACACGTTTCGCGGTTACGTAATTAAAATCGCCTTCATTTTCCATACATCTCGCCAATACTTGTGCGGCTGTGCGGATGAGTAGTCGGTGTACGCGGTACGCGCGCAAAAACCAGTCTACATCAAGATAAGCCCAGCTGAGAAAATTTATTAAAAATACAAATACATACAAAACGTTAGTAAGTATGTATATAAATCCGGCTATCGGTATATGGCTGGTAAAGCGCACATCCTCTATTCAGGGTTATACTATATACTGAAACTTATTGCCTATATTCATCTGTCAAATTGTTGGATAAGTTGTACGCCTGCCTGGTTGCGCCTGTACAGTGTACTATACACATATACTCGTACGCGGTACCTACTAATTAATTAGTATCTTATTTTACTGGTCATTAACTGCGGCCGCGTACGCTGAGTGAACGGCGGCTGCTGCCTCATTTCAAGGTCGTCGTAGTGAAGAAGAAAAAAAAATTCCAAAGACGATAAAATGTTTCCAATATATACGTCCCATTATGGATATTGTTGAACACGCGGGGGTTACCAAACCTTGACATCGCATCGATGAATCAACACTTATGTGCACCGTACTACTATACTTAGGTACTACATACTTACAAGTGATAATACCAAAACACCCTCGAGCCATAAGATTTCAGACATTTTTACCAATTTTTTCCTCGCTGCACCTCCTCTCTTGACGCGAAGTGAACCAAGATTTTTATAGGCAAGTAAGTATGAATGTGTATATAATTGAATACGACAGAGATGGTGTAATAATTCGCAGCGTGAATCGCTGCAGTTTGATTTAATGAAAACCGTTACGACCATACGACAATATCCCGCGCGCCTGGTCACCTCAACCTCTTCCTCCTGCTACCACTGCGGTGTTCCAGCTCGTATTTCATTACATTTAACGTTGGCCTGGCGCGGCGCGGCGCGCGTCCCTCCAGTTTTATAATAGGAAATTATAACGTAATTATTAATGATCGTACAGTAAAACACAACTAGTTGCGTAAATCTGCGTACAACCAACGTGCGGAAACAAATCAAAGTTGACGTTTTGATTGTTTAGTGAAAGGGTTTTAATAACGTCCTTGAACCACGTGCCCCTAACCATATCATGGTGTTGGAAATGGTCATATTTTTCATATTATATTCAATATCCTCTCAACACGTGAATTCGCTAATTCCGCACCCAGTGTTCTTAATATGTTTTAAGATATACCTACTCGTATGTACCTTATGCAGTTATGCTTTTCTATCAACTATCAAGTCTTCGGCCAACGCTGTGCGGCATCATGTAGTAATTTAGCTTCGGTCGTACATTAAAATGAACTTACGCTAGTTAATTGAAAATACTTTTTAAACGAGCTATGCCATTTAGGAAGGAATTTTAAGGACTGGTTCGAAATTAAGTCATTTTTTAAATTAATTAACTTTAGTACGTACTTATACATTACATATGTAACTGTTCGACTAAATGAAAGCGCCTTGCCTTTCACCCCAACCAACCCACTCGATCATTCATTGAAATGAGTGAAAATTGTCACCTCAGTGTATGACTCAGAGTCGAGGAATTCCATTCAAAATATTTTAAAAACATGAACGAGCGTAAAAATATGAAAATATAGCTTCCTAAAATTCTCAGCCATCAATTAAGTCTTATAATTGCCAACGAATAGTGTTTATTTACGATAAATGCATAACGATGCGCAAAGACGATTTCAATTTTAAATTTATTTTTAGATTAGTTCGTTAAAAAATCTCTCCGGATATATTTTCGAGATTCTTTTTTTAAACACCACAAAAATTGCAATACAAAAGTAAATCAAGATCGAATGAAACAGTTGAAATTCACTGCAAAAAATATGATTAAAAAATACTTCCTGATCATCAAAACTGATTGAAGAATAGTAAGCAATGAAATTCAAACTCGGTCATAAGGTTTACTATCAATTCGCAAAAATGAAAAATGTGTGCATTTTCGTACCTATTTTTATAAAATCAAATCTATTTTTCAGATCAATTTCAAGAAGGTATCTAGCGAGTGTATTTGATATAGGTACCTATTCGACAAAATTTGAGCTCTTTCGGTGCACATTTGACTGTTTCCAGTCTTTCCCTTCCCTCATCCCATCAATACGTAGCAAAAACTCAACTTTCAAACTTCTGATTTTCATACAAATTTTAGGGGAAGACATTACAAGAAAAAATTCCCAAAGATTGACTCGATACTTAATTATATAAATTTTCAAGATTTGAAAAATTATAAAAAAATTTTTGGAAAAGATACGCAGAGCTCAATTTTTTTGAAAAACAGAGATTTTTTGACAGTTTTTCTCGCAACCAAGTAAGGATTTTGGCAACTTCTGACGAAAAAGACAATTCGTGGAAAATTAAAACAAAACTGACAATTTTAACAAAAGGAATAATTTTCTGACAGTTTCTGGCAAAATAAGCGAGACATTAGGACAATTTTTAAAAAAAAGTAAAACTTCGGAATTTTTTGAAAAAAAAAGTATTTTTAGAAATTTTGTTAAAAAGCTCGGATTTTTTTTTACAATTTTTGGCAAACAGCAAGACCGGCAGTTTCAGCAAAAATCAGGACTTTGTGAGAGTTATTGGCAAAAAAGTGAAACTTTTTGACAATTTCTAGCAAATATTTCTAGCAAATACTAAAGAAGGGCTTTTGTATAATTTTGAAAGAAAAAAAAATTTCAAAGCGAAAATCAACAATTTTTGGGAGTAAAAATTACATTTTTTTTGCAATTTTTTTCGAAAAGTGAGATTTTTCACTTTTTGATTAATGGCATTTTGTTGGTAAAAAAAAAGCGAGACTTTTCATTTGCGAAAAAGCTAGAAATTTATAACTAAGATTTTTGCACAATTATTGAAAAAAAGTAAAACTTTTTGGAATTTTTTGCAAAAACCAGAACAAAAAACAATACCTTTGGATGATTTCAGAAAAAAACACGAACTTTAGCAATAACCCATTGGTAAAAAAAATGGTACCGATTTTACTAAATTCTCTCCCACGAGTTTCCTTTAATGGTCTAGTATGTAGTAAAGTAAAGCAACCAGAATTACCAATTTTCAAACAAAACTCTCTCAAAAGTCTAAGGGATTGAGGGGACTGAACTGTCACATTTCGAAAGCTTGTACCTCAAGACTAATCAAATTGGGAGCAAATCTGTACAGAGATTTGAAAGAAGATGGATAGGCGAAATCAATAATCTAAATTCAAAAAAGTCTAATCTAAACTTTCAAGAGGAAAGTTCAAGTTTTCTATATAGGAAACAAAATAAATATCGAACACTGCCATTTAAAAATTTGGGAAATTTAAAACGAACACACTCGAGGATGATGCTGAGTTGAAATATTTATTATTTACTTGATACAACACCATAATTTCCTCCAGCCCCCCCCCCCAAAAAAAAGACCAAAAAACGTTCAAAAATTCAGAAAATACAACATGACATAAATGGATTTTTACCGCAACTGGAAGTTATTGAATTCAAATATCTACTCATTTTTTAGATTCCATCCTGCAGAGTCTCACCATCCCCTCCCCCATTTCGAAAAAAATGAGGCACCACACTCCCCGAATAAATGAAAAAATAACACATTTAAACACATTTTTGTACTCGCAGCTGTTCGTATAGTACGAGTAGTTTCGTACATCTTTCACTCAGCACAACTAGTTGAATCATTTGCTTGGAAAAAAAATACACACACACCACGAAAGTACATTCCACTCTCATTTTCATCTTATTTACACACTACATTTAAGTCGTATAATTAAATCGATACAATTCTGACGGGCGTGTTTATTAAAAACAATTCACATTACGTGCAAAACTCAATTACCATCCTCAGCTCGGTATTTAATTACACGTTCTGCTCGTATCGTTTTACCACATACACTGCATATAGTATATATGTACATGAGATGAGATCGAGAAAAAAAAGAGATAGAAATTTAACCGAATTAAAAAAACCCCGAATAAAAAACGATTAATCAGTTAATAGTTCGAAGCATCTTCATATAGTCGCGCATATTTTTCACGGCCGTGGCCGGGGCCGTCCGTCCCTCATACTATATACTCGTACATGGGCGTTGCTCGACAATTTCCTATTACACATGGTAAAAATGCGCTTATCAAAAGCTAATCTGATAACGGGCTCTTATAATTTGAGTTATTAACAATTCAGTAGATTAAGAAGCGCATTTTGTGGGTGTTAAGGACCCGGTACTGTGGCCATAGTTTTCTTTTTCTTTTTCTATTTTTTTTTATTGTGGGTGGCTCGACGCGCATATAAGGACACTCCTGACCCTACGGCCAATAAACACAGGTTGGACGCGATGGACACACTGGTACTCTACCTGTATACTATATATATACATATTATATGCTAATCGAAAATAATTCCATCGACATTTTTTGTTTTATAAAAATGAAAAGAAAAAAAAACGCGCAGCTCGCACCGCTGCTCAAGTTTCTTAAACTGGGCGCAGGAGAGTTCTCTATTGTTATAGTATAAGTACATGGTAAGTACCATAGAAAGCCAATATTACGAGTATTTGCACAATTGTAACATCTCACACACAATTCATACCGCTGGCTTATTGGTGGCTCTTGCTGCTGCAATTGTGTATACGAGAGAGGCAATAATATAAAACCGATTATGTTCGACTTGGACTGGTCTGCAGCTCTGGCTGGGCAAATACGAGATATACTACGTGTACATACCGCCATCTCCAGCGCCAATGCCCCAGCTTCAGCAGCTAAACAAGACGTATATGTCTTGCAAATGCGGGAAACATAGCTATATACACAGAGTCTTGTTACTATATAACGAATAAATTGAGTAAATCGATGTATCACATTGGCTCCGATTGTCAATATCTCTCTCGTACTTGCTTCTGGTAATTTCCATCTTGTACGACAATGTCAAACTGTTTCTCTCTCCTTCGTCTACATCCACAGCTTCAGATTAACCATAATACTCTCTTATACTACACGCCGGAATACACGTTTTAAATCGTGTAATTTAAATAGGTCAATAAACACAGAGGTAAAATTTAAATTAATATTACATTTTCTAAATGCAAACGGAACGAACCATCCGCACCAGGTATAGTTCCTACCCTCCTCCACTCATGTAATACCTTTTCTTCCTGCTAGCTATGAGCTAGTACACCTATGTACGTTAGTACGTACATTCTGGGAACCCATGTTTTAAAGGTACGTACTTTATGTGTGTGTATATTACAGCAAAGCTATACAATTTAATAACATATTGTTACCTTGACTATCTATCGCATCTTTACCAGATAATAAAATACTTATCCTCTAAAACAATCTATAACGAAAAAAAAAGAACACAGAAAAAAATATAAGACAGAGAATCCCACAATATGGAAAAAATTCTCCGTTAAATCGATCGCTTTATTTATAGGCTGCTGGAAGAGACTATGGTCTGCGATTTGTTCTTTTCTTATAGCCTATGCGTATAGTATAGGTAAAGGTACTCGGATATTTGCATAAGAATACTACTGTGTGATTATTGTGGCGTCGAACAACGTGTACGACTTTATTAATATACCTTTACCAGGCAAATATGTATGTACTTACTATTTACCAACATTCTTGTAAAAACGTTTAAAATACGTAATTACTCGCTATAATGCTCTAGTTTAAAAATGTACCAATGATTTCGTAGTCTTTTTCGCCTCCCTACACCTCCCTTGCCAACAACAAGCACCATACTAAAGGTACAGGAGTACACCGGGAAAACTTGTCTTTTGATATTAGACATATTTTTATCTTGTATCTTATTGAAATGTATTGTCGATAACATCTAGCAACCTGGTACAAAACTTGTATTTATTTACCTTATATTGTTTTTGTATATAGTGGCTCAGCAGGGATCTTATTCATCCATCAATTATATATGCAACGAAAACGAATATTTGTATACTTCTATGCGCCTATTCGATTCGTATAAGTAGGTATCTAATGTATACTTAATACACATGCGCCCTTTTAGTATAGCTTTTTTTTATTTGTATTTTTCGATTCAAGTGTCCATCAATAATTAGGTAGGTATAAATATGATTTTTGAAAGATGAATATTTAAACGTTCGGCCCTGATGGAAATTACCTATATGTAATACCTTGTACTTGTGCAATGGTATCATCTACCAATCCGCATCCGAGGTGTATAGGTTAACCAATTCAGCTATAGGTATACGAAAATTCATACGAGCTCGATGTAGTTATTCGACGAATGATGATTGATTATTCGAAATATTTTTCGGAAGAATTTAATTTATGGAATCATTCTCAGTAAGCTTCGTAAGCTTCGAAGTACCTACTTGATCACGAATAATTTAAACGTATACCATGTAAGGTCAATATGCTTATAATTCGTGAACAATTCTGAAAATTTTCAAAAAATGCAACAATAAAAATAATTGGGTAAGGTTTAAGGTAGGGCTCTCTTACTAAAAATATATTTACAACGTAGAAAAATCCAGATCTAAATACAGCTAAATTAGAAGAAAAAGCCAAAATACCTCTTTAAGGTTCTTTCAAAATTGAGGAATTTTTGAAAATTTGGTCGGTGAAATATTTTTGCATGCTCTTGTAATATCGCTTTGTCTGGACCTTGAATTACTTACCTTTCCAAATAGATATTTAATGCGCTCCAAAGATTATTTTCCATTCAACTCCTCTCCCCTCCTTACCTGACCTTCAAAAATGCGCTTTCTACTTCTGAATGTTCCTCAAATCCCCCATCCATTTTTATAAAATTCTGACAAATGCACAATTCTCAAACAAAAAAATGAAATTGATTCTCTAATTTTTAAAATTACAAAAACCAAAATAACTTGAAACGATAGGACTATCAATTTTTAGGATTACGTCGCTCGTCCATTCCAGAACTTTTTCGTTTACTTGCAAGGCCAATTTGTTAATTCAAAATTGTATCGAAAACGGTTCTCGGCGGACATTCCCCGCCAATACGTTTTCCCGATAGTAAAAACCTCGAATCACAATTTTCGGGATGAACAATTTCCCGAATTCACATTGCTCGAACCAAATCATTATGCAAATGCACTAAAGTGGGTAAAAATTTAGTTTTTTTGCCAAAATAGCAGATATCATAAAAGCCAATTTTTTTTTTTTTTGACAAACATCCGAGAAAGTGTGTTGTTTTTTTTTTTTTGTTAAAATTACATAAAAACTCTAATTTTTTTGAGGGGGGGGGGGGTCAAAATATTTAGAAGTCTAGCTTTCTTGTCTCAAAAAATTACATTTTCACAAAAATTACAAAAAAATCAGTTTTTTAAATTAAATTTACCACAAAATTATGATTTTTTACCAAAATTGTGAGAAATCCCATTTTTTTGCAAAAACTGTAAAAACAATTATGTTTTATCAACATTAGCGAAAAATTTTGTAAGAAATAAAGATTTTTACAGGAAATCTTGTTTTTTGCCAATATAAAATACACAAAAACTTTTATGCAAAAAAAATTTGCTTTTTTGTCATAAAAAATCAGTTCTTGAATCAAAATTACCAAAAAATTATGCTATTTGCCGAAATCGCGAACAATTCTACTTCTGTGTAAAAATTGTAAATGAAACGCTCATTTCGTTAAAATTGCAAAAAAAAGGTCTATATTTACTTCAAAATTGCCAAAAAGTCTTACTTTTTTGGCAAAAATTGAAGAAACACAGTTTATTTTGGTGAAACTTTCTAGAAAGTATTACTTTTTTGTCGTTAAAAAATCTGTGTTTTTGTCGAAATGGGAAAGAAACATTGCTAATTGTAATGAAGTCTAACAAAAAATCATAGCCAAATAACTTCAACTAGATGAAGAAAAAATATCAAATTTTTTGGTCGATTTTAAACTTTTCCAACAAGAACCAAAACTTTTCGTCAATTTTTCGTTTGGTTCACGTGGTCTTTTCAGACTTCATGACTTTAGTATTTCCACATCATCGAGTTTCAACCATTAGAAAATTTCAATGTTCACCTTATTGTCAAATTTAGAATTTTTTAAACTAAAAATTTTATCATCTTCCCAAGATGATTCAATAGAAATTGATAGCAAATTTGAATTTACATGATAGTGGATAGTGGATATGAGAAGATCGCCTAAACCCCCCCCCCCCAAAAAAAAATGAATTATTGTTCGAAACATATGAAAAATTATATAAATTTTCGAATTTTGAGCTCTTCTTTGAGAGAGGGTTGGACGTTGACCTAAAATTTGAAATTTTTCATATTTTTTGTTGAGGTGATTTGTCCATGATTTTCTGCTGGGTTCCATTAAATCTTTAAAAATATTGAAAAACAGTCCATCCTAATACCTACTTACTTCGCAATTTTTCAAACTATTAAACCCTACCTTCTTAGAGAAACTTGGCATAAAGCTTCACCCTAAATAACACTTCATGCAAAAATCACCCGGAGTGAAGGGAAGAAGTAACCTCGAAGACTTCATAGAACAGATGAGGTCGACAATTTATAATGTTGATCATCAAATTCATCAACTCTACGCAATTGTTGGAAGCATGGAAGCCTTTGCTAGGTCAATTCAACATGTTGGGAATTTGCATAAAATTTTCAATACGCTGAATCTGGCAAAACGAGGCCAAAATTTGCGAATACCTTCATTCGTATTTCAATGCACATTTCGCTGCAATAAAGATTTCTTCATCCAGTATACGTATAACTACAATCACACACCAAGATCGAGAATACCTTCGTTTAAATTTCAACACACCATAAACCTTCAACCACCTACCAATCGAAAGGCCGGGACACTCTTTAAATCCATACCAATTACTGTAAAATTTGAAGAAAAAAACGCCGTATCGCCACACTGTACATGCCGTTTACCATCGAAATTCATATTTTTAAACTGGATCACAACCGACAATTTTCATATATCCGTAGGCCGCAAAACCATCGATCAACAAACCCCAGCTTAGGCACACGGCTCGTTAAAAAAGAGTCCGAGTTAAGCGTTAATTGCCTATGGGAATACCGCAAATTAGACCGTACCAACGTCACAAATGACCACCGATCAATACTATCACTTATGAGAATTCACCGAAGGGGCACCAATGCGGTACATTGGCAGTTGCGTGCAATGCGTACCTGGCATTCGTCTATTTATCATACTCACATACACGAAAGCAAAAAAAGAAAAATACTCACTCTGAACGAGAAGAGATTTTAATACGTACATCTTTGCATCAAATTACTCCGTACTTAGTACTTACATTCGCTTACAGAAAAAATGATTCTTTGTATTATTACACTTTGAATCTCATATACCTACTCTGTCTGTGTGTCTATACAGTCCATATTGTTTGATCTGCAATTCTGCACTAGATTACCATCGTCGTCGTTACCTAATATCCTGATGGGTGGTCTCATTTCCGTAGCCCACAGGGTGTAAGTACACTCCAAAACTTCCATTAATATTAATTTAACGTATACCTACGAGTACGTAAAATTGCAACGTAACTGAAAATTTTACACTACTACGGTTAAAATGATCCCGAGGTTGAGGATTATCCCTCACCTAGCTTTTTTTCTCTCTCTTGTAGAGATCTTATCAACGCACTATTTGAATGTATGTATAGGTACGATATCTTTATAATATTGTTTTATCGGACAATAAATTAGCACAATACTATACGTAAAGGGTTTATACCTGAGGTTGATTTGACTTTGTTTCTATTCAAGGACTTGTGTAAGTATCGCGTATTTATCACGAGATACAAGTATCTACGCGCTGACCTTTGTTTACATACAATCCAAGTGAGAGATAAAGATTATTCCAGGAGATAGTATAATACTCATCGTATATAATGTGCATCAATATATCAACGGCGTTTTTGCAAGGGACTTTATCCGACGTCGTTTCTGTACTTTTGCTACGAATACGATTTGCTGAACATCATTTTCTGAATATTCATAGGGTGGTCATCATTACCTCTTTTTTTTTTTTTTTTGAGAAAACGGAGAAAAGTTGTACTAAAAAATGGGGCGGAAATTTCAGCTTTTCAAATGCATCCTGGTCTTAAACTGAACAAGCTGATGAGGAAGGGGGGGGGGTAGCTTCTCTGAAAATTTTGAACGTGAAATTTCGTCCCAAATTTTGAAAGTTTCAATGGCTCAAAATCATCTCACAAGGGAACCACTCAAGGGTCCATCTACGATTTGAACGGAACCGGGATTTTAGAAAACGGCATGGTCTGAAACCTCCACGACCAAAATTTCAGTTGCCCAAATTTTATTTTGAAAATATGTATTTATTCAGAAAAATGATAAAAATTTGTCCGGAAACTTATTAGTATCAACTTCTCTGAATCGAGTTTCATAATTCACGTCTATTCTGGAGCTTCCAGCACAATTTTCAATTTCTCCAGGACATTTGAATTCATTAAGAAAGCGTAAAAATTAATTTAAGTGCCTAAAAATTGGGTTATGTGGCTCATTCTCGACCCACATTTGGACCGATTTCCAAAGGAACACCCTGAAAAATGTTTTTTTTTTTTTTTAACTGAGAGGTACTTGCTAGGAAATTTTAAACCTTTGAAAATGGTCAATTTGGGAAGCTGAAATTTTGGTTTTGGGGTTTCAGGTCTCTTTCCAAAAATCGCAGTTTCGTTCAAATCGGAGGCAAGCACTTCGAGTGGTTCCATAGTCTGTTCAATTCCATTTTTAAAAATATCTTCATTGAGTCATCATTTTTTTTTTTCAATTTCCAGAGAATGGATAAATGAATTTTTGATAATTCAAAAGTGCTTATGAAGGTCTCACAATTTTGAATATAAGTTTTATAAATTATTCTATCAGACCTGTCGTATCACTTTTCTTTGGTAAGCATCTTTTGCCAAGAGCAGTTCGGGAACTCATCTCAGACAGAAACACCTACCTATGCCAATTTTCAAAATTCTTAGACCTACTAACCTCGATGAGAGTGAATTTAACGCGAATTTCAAAACTCGAGGATGCAACCATACATGAAGTACATGACGTATTCACTTTACTTATTTCATTACCAACACTACATTCAGAATATTTCAAGCACCATTCTCTACTTCTCTCTTCATGCAAAAGACACACATTCCCAAATCTTCTACACCACCAAAGTACACTCGACTTACATAATTCTTATCACTCGACTTGTCAATACAATTATATCGTATTCAATACGTCGGATCGAACCTTTCATCGAGTACACGAATTGCAAGTCTATGCAACATGTACCTATAGCTGGAGGTGATGCATCGATCGTTGTACAATTTACACCACACCAGAACAGAGCAGAGCACCAATCACACGCACGTGTAAGATAACTTCTCTCTAACGTAAGTGTAAGAATCGCACCGCTGGGCCAAAGAAAGAAAGAAAGAAAGAAAAATTAACCACGAATACAATAGCCAGTCTGTACCATAAAACAATAGCACTTTCGAACAATCCTCATTTATAATGGTAGGCTTGCCGAAACATTCTACCAAAAACTAGTTCCCTCTATTCGACAACTTTCGCATCTAAAATGAAAACTTTTTGGCAGCTGATAAGGCGAATATTGAGAATCACTGTTTGATCAATTACAGCATGGCAAACAAATGTGCTAACGTAAGTCGAGTACTTCTAACGTACGAGTATATGCAGAAAAAGCATAAGAAAAATACTTTGACCCATAAGTCGCACTTTGCTTATCTCTCGGTATACTCTTGGTTAATGGCAAACGATAAATTTTTTTCAACATTTTTCAATATCTCGCGAATGCGCATCGCCTTTGGTCGCGCGGTCGCGTGAAAATCCATCAAATTTACTCGACTCGGTCTTTATGTAAGAGCATTTATAACCGCTGGCCTACACTGATAACCACTTAAAACGTCAATTCTCGAATTTAAAATATCACTCTACCACCACACGATGCCTACTTACACCTTTCGCGCGCCAAAAGATACGAACCTCTTGCAAGAGAGAAGAGGTAATGAAGAAGAAGAAGAAGAAGAAGAAGAAAAAAACCGAGAAGGATAAATTATAACGTGTAGAAGGATCTTGAAAATAATAACGCCATTTCGACTAAAGACCGTCTTAATGAATAGCTGTTAAAACCAATAGTGCCTTTCGGCAGGTGAACAGGACCTCCGTAAAACAGTAGCCGATTCTATCAGGCGATATAAAAGATGATAATCGTGTCAGCGAGACGCGGAGTGTGTTCTATACGTTGGTTGTGGGAATAAATCGTGATTTGAAATTGGAATCTCCTCTTTGCCGTATACTACACACACACACACTGTTAGCCTACTAGACATATCATGCCTTCGGGTAACACTCTGCTCACAATCAATTATTTACAAGCGCGGAATACGACGTGTATACGTTTACGTATATACTCAATACACAGCGCACATAAGCGCCAACTTCATTCAACTATATTCTCCCACAGTTTAACTCAAATTATCCCATTTCGACAAGAATAGCAAACCTAGCATTAAATATTCACCTACGTCCCTTCGAACCTATCAATTAACATTATACTATGCAACAATCTTTAGTAAAATATTTTTAATACGATTTCTTATTGGCACGCTATGTTTATTAAGGAGAAAAATACTCTTCACGTACAGCATAGCCGCAGTATTCCGTATAAATATACGCACCTCGCTACTTGCCTCCCTTCCTACCACCCTAGGTATGTAATGTACGCGTGTAACACACCAGTCAAGTCAACCTCATCATCGGTGTGAGAATTTTGTACCTACATTTTACCAATAGATAGGTACTTACTTGCCTAGGCTATCCCACATCATCATACATATACTATTAGGTTATCGATCGAGCTTTGACAAATCCTCGAGCAATTCGGAATTTTTCTTGTTCATCTTCACTATTATAACCTCGCGGATCTGCTCAACTGAATATCGTACATATAAAAACCCCTCCCTGCCCATCTTTCTCATCACACATAAACGCAAACATAAACGTATAATTGAATTCAAGGAAATCGCCAGCCTATAAATTAATGAAACATTAACCGACACTCGAGAGTTGATATTTTTAAATACCTTTAGCTTTGATCTATGATCTAAAGCGTCATTTTATTTGCATACTTACGATTAATTATACGTGTCCGAGTGACGTCATCTAGGTATAAGATTTTTCTTCTTCTTCAATACATTGAATATCATCTTCACGTATATAGGCAGTTAGTTGTACAGGGTGATCTGAAGAAGATGCCTGATTTCTTTTCGTAATCAGTCGTAGAAGAATCACTTTATAAGACAATTTTTTAAACAAGAGTGATTTTTATTTCCAATCAGGTAAATTAATTTTGAAGTATTTTTGATTTCAACCCCTTCGGCCTGAAAAAATCATTTCAGACTCATGAGACTTGAAATTTCAAAAATATCAGTACTCTCCTGAGCATAGGTACCTACATGCCCTTAGGATCAATACCTTGAAAGATAGGTATTGGACAAACCCAATTTTGAGATACGAAGATCTACAATTGGCAGAAGGGGACTCCTGCAAGGCAACTAAGGAATTCCTGAAGTCGTTTTCAAGACATTAAAATACAAATACATAGCTTGCCATTCTGTCTTTTCCCATTATTTTTCTCCGATTTTCCAGAATTGTTAGAAGATCCTTCCTAATTCTTAATAATTTTAAAAGATTATCTTCAAGTCATCATAATTTAAAATCTAGCATCTTCTTCGGGTCACCCTGTAGCATTGGAGGCATATAAGCGTGAGTTCATTTTCATTCATTGTGATCCCAGTCTTTTTTTCTCTACCTCATCCTCTTCGTCGCCCATGCTATTATTGTGTTTATTTTATATACGGAATCGTTTATTAGGTGTAGAATATATGTCATTGGATATTTACGATCGTGTCGTTGATGAAATCCTTTCAGTCAGTGTTTTCTTAATCGATTTCGCGACAATCGTGTACTTTCAAGGATTATAAATACTATAAATACTATGTATTAGTATTCTCGATAATCGTGAAATAGTTATTTAATGAGTGTGTGGATACCTGGATATCAGGATATTCTATCTATTTGTTCACCTGTTTATTTTATGTATTTTTTTCTTATAGTAGAGTTAGTCAGTTCAGCACATAAAACATAAATGAATCATAGTTTTCTAGTAAAATTCAACTTTCAAGTACACAAATTACGTCTAAAAATAATTATGTTACTTGAAATTGACAAAAAAGGAGAAAATTGAGTCGAAAGATGTAAAGGTACCTCTGACATTGATTTTAAACGAGAAGAAGAAAACCTTACCATGTATAAAATAAAAATGAATCATTCAATATTTGGTTTGAAAAAATAAGTTGATAGGTTTTCAATTATTGTATTTTTTGACAATTCCATAAATTTTTGAGCAATTTCCTATGGCCGCTTTGATTTACAAATTATTAAATTTTGTCATCATATACCAACTACCAAGAACTTCACTTCCCAAATTATTTCTTCAAGAAAACAGATGAAAATAAAAGTTGAAGACACACATAACAAAACTATAGGTAATACAACCCAGCATAGAAAAATTAAATAAATGAAAATATTTTCACAAATCATCAAATCGAAAAAAACCTCTGGATTATTGAAGCTCTTGAAAGAGAGAAATAGTGGACTGCGGAGGCGGAAACCCGCCTCGTGGGCCTTGAATTTTTTATAAATTTTATTAGAACCTACGAAAATATACATAAAATATGAATGATAGGTTACGAAATGTTGAATTGAATTCATTTTGTAGGTATGTATATAAGCAGGCACCTTTTGAAACTTCTCTCAAGTATATTCATCTCGATACATAGGATAGGAAAATTTCTGTAATCAACGGTGGAAGATTTTATGAAGATTGTGACCTTCTTAGTAAGGACATTATGAAAGCTCTTTCACTCGTCATAAACAAATTTCTTACCAAGACAAGGAGTTTTTTTTTTTCAATTAATTACTCGAAGGTAATTTTAAAGCAATTGAAAAATGTTTTCTCTTTTCACGACCGTTGGGTGCGTTTTAAAATAAAATGCAACACTAGAAAAAAAATTAACAGATTTCATCGATTCGTTACTTTCCGAACTAAAACTGAAATTTTCTTGAAAAATTGTACATTAGGGTAGGGTGGATCGCGAAAAAGAAAATGTCGGCGAATTTGACTACCTGCCTAAAGGCGCGGTGGAGACTTCACTTTAATTAGGAAATTACTCAGAAAAAAATGTTAGCCTCGAAGATGCCCCTGAAGAGGAAAATGACCCTCAAAAAATGAGAATTTTAGACAAAATCGTGCTTTTTTCGCTTCAGCTTCTACCCAGCCTGTTGGAAAAAAATCCCCGTTTCAACAGATAGTATTGAGGTTCTGCATTGACCTGGGTTATTGCCGTCAGAATCCAAGACCACTTTAAGAATTCCACTGAGAGGTTGAAAATTGAAAGATCATTCATTTTTGGGTGAATTCGTGGAATGCGGAATAATTACGCGTGAATTATGCCAAAACATAGATGATAGACCAATTTTTCAGTCATCGTTGCTAATTCAAAAAAATTAAGAAATAATGCCCAAAAACTCATCGAATTTTTGAGGCAGACAACACTGGTCAAAAAATTGGATTAAATTTGAAAACTTGTGATCTCATTTATGAAGTTTAGTTTGCGCTCTCTAAAGGTAATTTTCAAACATTTTGCATGCCTCGTCTCCAAATTTCCAAAAAAAGAAACACTAAAATGAGTGAACCTATCCCTCCTCCTTCCACCGCGTATACCTAATCTAAAAATTCTCTCAACGCTGCTCAACAATACAAGTAGAACACGTTTTTCAAAATGCAAGCTTATGAAAATATTTCATCATTTTATGAGTGGGGAATAAGGATGGGTTCAGATCGGGTTGCTAAATTAGAAGGCAGGAGAAACTGGTAATTTTTCTCACAAAGAAGGTATTCCGATTGGCAGAAAATTTTTGAAACGAACAGAGCTGTAGGTATAGATATAGATCAAAAAAGCATGCTTTAATACAACACCAACTAAAATTTCAGGTAGTTTAGCATTTTTCAATTTTCATTTTTGGTGAATTTTCAAAAATAAAATTTGCCCAACAATGAGAAAACCCAAAATTTAACAGTTATATATACTCCATTTTAGACCCCCCCCCCCCCCAAGAAACAATTGGAAAACGGTTTTGAACAGTTTTCAGCAGTTCTGGAGCCTCCAGCAGATTTTGAAAGTTAAGATTTCAACGATTTTTTTTCAACTTCTATGATAAAGTTTAATGGAAATTCCAAGTTTCAAACACCTGGTAAATGCTTCAAAATTGTTGAAAACTGTTTCAACTCGTTTCCAATCTTTTTTTCAAAGGGGCGGGGGTCAACAATAGAGAAAGTATCCACCAATTTTTAGCTTTTCAGATAAGTTTGATGAAATTTTGATCATTTTATGTTTTTGGCCTCAAAATTTGATTTTAAAAAATTCGCCACTACTTGAAATTTTGACAGACGATATATTTTTGCATGATCTTCGACCCAGCTTCGTCTGGGTCAACATTTTTTCTTGCAGTTAGGATACCTCCCTAGCCAGAATAATCTCACGGTTCCATTCGTCCAAGAACATATACGCGAATCCCATCACGTCCAAGAGTTTACAATTAACACTTTGTACCACTCGCACATATAGAGAGAAAAGGCAGATACCCCACTTACGAATTCGATCGGTTCGTGGTTCGTTTATCACATCGATTCCAATTTATCTAAACCTAATATTTCAAATCCAATTATACAGCTTTAATTACGCGATAATCCAACAGAACATCCAAGTCCCTAACAAGGCAGCATCAGCATCATGCACAGCAACAGTTAATGGTACTCGTATCGTAATCGTAAATTGATTAACAAGCCGGGACCTGGTTCTCGCGCGGATAAAAAACACAGAGGAAAACCGATCAAGTGGTAATTTAGTAAAACGTTCGGTACATTTAAATTTATGCTTTCCGGTTGATTCGAATCAAAGAGAGTAGAGAGAACAGCTAGGTATACTACGTACGTATACGAGTAGGTATATCTGGCTGTACGAACTAGAAACATTATATGGCTCATAGTCATCTTAATAACACGGTGTAGGTACTTTATAAAAAAGAAAACCTGTAATAAAATTATTAATTTTTCTCGATCGATAATAACACCGCAGATTTATTTCGGATCGGACAAGATGACAAGAACTAATATTTATCCACTTAAATACTAATTAAGCGCCGGCTCTCTCGCACCATCTCTCGTATACGTATAGCTGGCCCATCTGCAGCGATCCATAATGCAACAACTCGAGGAGTCAGAGACTCCAAAGCAGCTCTCAGTTCATTGATTAAAGCAACCACAAGGTACCTACTCATCAATTTACCATCAGTCTGCGAGCAGCATTGAGCATCACAGTCCATCACATACACGTACCTACTCGTACCTACACTTGTCCATCTTGTCGAACACGTCCTGCACACATACACCCCCCTAAAATGAGCCGGATTATGACTTATTCAGTGCTCATTACCGGCCGCCGAACGTAGAGCCGACTAAACTACGTAATTAGAAGTACACGTAAAACGCCAACTCATCACTTACTAAGCTGCACATTTTACTCGCGAGCTTGCTTCGTCATGGTTGTCATCGTAGTATCTCTCTCTGTCTTTCTGGTTCTCTTCGCAATACAAGTACACGGGCACATACCTACAAATCTTATCGTACTTACGAGTATATTCGTAGTATATCGTCTGTCTTTTTGTGTATTTGCCGCCGCGGCCACGCCAATTAATAATACATTTCGGTTATAAAATTATAAACGAAATTCTATTAAGATTTATTATTACCCGAAAGACTATACTATCTACACTATGCAGCTAGCTGTGCTACGTTAATGTTGACGACCACCTTACCAGCGAGAAAAAAATTCTCCAAATGACAAAATAATACTCGGTCATCTCGAACGAAATTATTTTTACCCGTAATAACGGTAATTATTGAAATTTAATTTATTGTTTGGATGTTGACGATCGCCTTCTTTCATCTGTACGTTGTTTGCCCCCCTCACCACACTCCTCCTGGGTACTAGTATCACGCGAAAATGGCACGTTGATGGTGCGAGTATGGCTATGAAAATTGTGTACGAACCTCAAGGTCGAGTCGTATCTACTACTAGGTCACGAGAAAAAAAGCTCAGAAAAAAAAGAACACCACCGAGGATACACTTGTTGGAGATAAAATTACGATTTCGCACCATATTACTACGTACGATACTTCGATAACTATACACAGTACTCTTCATCGTACCGTTAAATCTACATTTTATGTTCTATTTTATGATCGAATAGGTATTTTTTAGGCTACAACGAGTCAACGAAGATGGCTCGCGATACAGGGAAAGCTACGATAAGATGGCAAGAAATAAGACCGCGAGCTGCCTCCTCCTCGTATAAGGTACCTATAGTTTATTAAGATTTTAATTTTTTTTAATTGCCATTTTAACATTCTAAGGCACCATACCCAATCCACGAGATGCGTTTTATCGTAAATACGCTAAAATAATTAAACCGCGGCGAGAAGAAAAGTGATTCTATTCTTACATCCTTCTCAAACTCAACAGATAGAACAGGTTCACCAAAATATAATGTTAACGGCGATGAAAACATATAAAAAAAAGTCAAATATCAGTTTTAGGGTAGGCGTTACTAATGCTGGTTCTTTTTTCCTCATATAGTCGTGCATGTCACGTTAAAAGTCGTGACGCGATTGTAAACCAAACCGAAGTCGAATAAAACGTGTGACTGGCACGCGACCTATTCTATTACCGAAAAAAAAAAATCAAGAATACAAAACCAGCCTCCAAATAAAAATCGACGAATATTTATGTTCTTACTGGACATGATTTTATGTATACTAAAAATACGAGTAACCCACCGCCGCCACCGTCACCGTCACCGCCACCGCCGAATTCATCGTTTGTTTTTCTTTCCCATTGTCGGCGACCTCAGAGCTGACTCGACCACTCGGACTTTTTCTTCTCCCCTTCTTGGCAAATACGAGTATTTATGACGGTTGTTTATTATATTGTAATTTTTTAAAAGCGCACCGGCAAATTTATACATTTTTTTCTCTGGTTTTTAACGTGTACCTATAGGTACACGAAAAATGTTGAAATATACACGATAATATTATGTAAGCATCCAGATGAAATTATTAATCCGTCATTAAAACTGTACTTCGTGTGAGAGGTTAAAGGGCGCCCATATGTGTACGTGGATATGGTTCTCCGGATTTTATTTAATACGCGTACGTGATTTATAATTCAAATTCGCGGGTCATCTGAATCGAAATTATAGCGCTGAATATTACGCGCTATAATAGGTATACGTATATCGTGGTATCTAATTTATTTCAGCTCCCTTCCCCCCTGTCTTATTTTGCCACATTAAGATTCTCTTGGGCTATTTCTACAATTGACGAATAAATGTCATAAGAACGATCGTAACACTGATTATAACAATGGAAAAATCAAACTTCAGGGAATAAGAATCCATAAATGAAAAAAAAAAACAGTACTTTTGGAAAACATTTTATCAGAATTTGTCTCAGCATATCTACTTGTAATTGGGTAAAACCATAGGAATTGACTTCTGAAGTTTTTAGAGAGAAATACTTTTTTAAAAAATGAACTTTCAGGCAAAAAGACAGAAAGAGTGAAGCACTCCAAATGTTGATTCAACTCCTACCTACACAACAAAAAGAAAACTCGGAACGTAAGAAATCATTTTTTTTTCTTTTTTCATACTCAATATCAACCCACGAGTTCATCACACAAGAGTTGATTTCAATTTGAGATTCCAAATTCGATATTGAATTATTGTCTAAACACATCGGTTAATCTTTTTCGCGCTTCTCAACAACCGGATACGACTGACTTTATTTCAAAAAATATAATAAACGATTATCATACAAGGATTACCATTCTTCTTGAGTAATTATGTATTTTTCGTAAGAGCTGGTAATTTTATTCGCATTTTGTAACCGTGATAAAATCTACATGCGTTGCGTGGAAACAGATTTTGTCGCCTACTACGAATCATACACACGTGTTCCGACTGCAGAGCAAATACAGTATGAAGGAATTTCGAATTTCAGGGTCAAAGTGAAGGAGAAACCAATTCCATATATCCTCAAAGAAATAAAAATATGGGCAACAATTTTGAACTTTTTGTTTGCGCTGGGATGAAAACATGATTAATCAATAGTTCAGAAAGGAACCAAAAACTAAGAAATATATTTTTTAAATTTCCTTTTACGGCCTTAGGAGCATTTTAAAGTTGCAAAAATCGTAGTTTTTGCACGATTTCATTATCTTATGGTGATGTTTCTGTAGTAGGTACTGGGAACAAAACCAATTGTAAATTCAGAATCTATGGACTTTTTTGATAAAACAACTTTTTGAGTTTTTTTGACTGTTCACGCTTTTAACGCACTTTAAAAAAACTTTTTGTTCATGTCTATTCAAATTTCAAAAAATTGTGTGACGTTTCAAGTCTATTATACGTATATGGCTGCACTGGTTGTGTGATGTTAATTTTTATTCTCGGTGATTAAAAGTTCAACTATATGGTTTCGTTGAATTTTCATATAAAATATGCACTTGAAATCTGTTGGCTCAGTTGGCTGTTAAAAAAGAAACAATAATTTTGTATTTATTTCGAATTGCAACAAAAAATTATCAATTTTACGTTACTAGGGCCTATACAAAAAATGTTTAACGTCTACAAACAGAAAGCAAATGCGGAGATTTGAGAATGAAAATGAATTATTATTAAGAAAATAAAAAAAATCATTCCCACAAAAAGTCGTATAAAATTGCAAAATCAAGTGGTCATTTCAAGATTCGCGAAAACTACGGAAAACATTGTAAAAATTGTCCAACTTTTTGAAAGCTACTCAAATAATTCGCTGCAATATAATAAAAAAAAAATTGTAAAAATCATTCAAATTTACGCAAAAATTAATCATCAAACTCACATTACGATTTCCAGAACATGTCAGCATTGTTTAGAAATATTTTCCCAAAAAAATCATCTAAAAATTACAAAAAAACTTTACAAATAAAAAAATACAAAAACTTTATTAGGTATATAAACTCAAGTAAGTAATGTCTTTAAAAGAGAAAAATTTCCTAAAATAGCATCTTTTTAAATAATATTTCTTCAGAAGGTGTGCAAATCACTTTACATTTTCTTTTTTAGGGGGGAGAGGGGCGGTCAAAATTTTACACGGTAATTATTCCCTTTTCCAATTTTATCGGATACTTTCAGATTTTTTCAGGGAAAGAGGATATGAACAATAACTTTATCATTTCAATCATACTTTTTCGAGGTATTTGCTCTAAAAAAAAAAATTAAAATTAAGATAGTTCTTTAAAAATGAGTTTTGAAAAAGGCCAAAAGGAAAGCATCCACTTTCCATTCAAGCGAAGCGAGGAAGGCGCACCATTTTTGAAAAATTTTCAGCCTTAGAACATCAAAACAAGCTTTTTCATCATCTCTTTCTGTACAAGCTGCTCATTTATCCCACAGTGATCCTTTATAGCTCATCCAATTCACATCTTCGATATACCAGATACCTTTACATATTCACTTGAACCCTGCATCAATCCTTGAAACACTCTTTATATCACGACTGAGTAACGATTAAGCGATCAAGCTGTTTATCTATTCAAATGATCGCGTAACGTTATAATGACACAGGTAGGTTTATTCACTCGCATTTCATCGGTTATTATTTCGCTTGTATAGAACTCTGCTTCGCAGCAAGTTGATTCACAAACGCTCTAATAAATTATCGCGAACCGTTTAATTGTTGAAATGCGAACATTGTAGAAAAACCAATTAAGCGAATAAAAGTTAGCCAACGTAATTATAAGGCGTATTTCACAATAGCTCGTACTATATACATATACCTACAGATACACACTATGCACTATAGGTTTAGGTACACAAGCATGCACCATTCGTTCACTGAATACCCGTCTGCCCCTCTCGCATCGACAACATATACAGCATAAAAAAATTCAAAAGCTACCGAACATCGTATTTTCAAAAGCGAATGACTGATGAACTCGTTATACGAAGTATGGCCGCCGCTAAAGTCACACAATACGTAAACTTTACACCTTTGATTAATTATTTCAGCTTTCCATTCAATACGTATAGGTCTAGGTACAGGTACAGCGATGAACTGGACCGAACAAAGATATCTTTGGTTAGTTCGAAAGCCGCCACCGAAAAACTCATTCGAGTGAATTTTTCTCCAAAATTCAGTAATGATCCGGTCCGGATCCATTTGATACGATCATCTAGTTCCCTCCTGGCGCACCAGCCATAGCAATCCGGCAAAGGTAGCTTCTCCCTCTTGGCCTTTTAACAAATATTTTTATTCGATCGGAATGATTCATAAGGCGCGTATGAGTCTATAGATATTTATGATAACGTAGGTATTTGTGTCAGACACAACACGGCGTGGGTGTGTTTGTGTCTAGATACGTTAGTGTTTACGTAGTGTGTTTCTGACACAATATTGTAAGTTGTATTGCCCCAGGTACCGACTTAACAAATAATATTCACAATCGCTAATACACAGCTTATGATTTGCTCCAATGACCGCTATTATGACACTGAATTGATTTTTTTCCGCAATTATCCGGTTATGATGAAATTTCTTCAAATGTATAATTTCGAATAATGAAAAATTAGCCTTTAAAATATTAAATAAGTAAAACACACGTATGCATAAATCCTCTCGTACACATTACGTAATCGAATCGATTTTGGAAACGTACAGCGCGGGGGAGTGAATAGATGATTTTTATCTGAAAAATTAATCAATAAAGAGAAACTATAGCTCTTCTAATATGCCTTCGGGATAAAAAATGAGAAAGAAAAATTCGAGCCAGTCTATAAAATAACTCACAGCGAAAAGAAGAGAGCTACACAACATAGAGCTAAGAAAACCAACTGGACAACCCACTAATGCCAATAAATTTATCGAATATGATTATTAAATTATCACAAGCTCGTATATACCAGATAGTTTGTCAAATAGAACATCGTTTAAATGGACCAACTTCCAAGAACCTCTTTCTCTGCAGTCTTCGGATGAATAAACGTCGAAAATTTATAATCAATTAGCTCTAGGCTAATATTTTAGCAATAAAATCAACATTTGTATTATAAAAATGAAGAATTAATACTATTTGGATGAAATTTTATGCGGGTATAGCGCGCGTTTCCACGAATCGACATAATGCATTAAAAACCAGGTGTTCGGAAAATCTAGGTATTACGAATTTCCTTCAAAATGGATGCAATATTCAGGCGATTATGGTCACCGCCGCCCTTATTTGCTTTCCAAACATTATTCTGCGATTGCGAGCCATCGCCATTACAAAGCGAGATTTTCGACAACACTGTAGCTCTCCGTGGCTACATAATAAATGTGAAACCGCATTAAAAATAGATATAAAACATGGATTGTATTACCTTGCTGAAAGTAGTTGGCTTTTCTGACGTATACGCAAACCAAAGCCATTAATTGTAGCTGTGATAAACGCTGCCTCGTCGATGGAGGTAATGGTAGTAAATCTCGAAGATTTGCTATTTCGGCATTTATCAAATCTCTTCGTAATTTACTGGCGCCTTTCGTTGATTTGCTGGCGTCAAATCTGAAACAAACGGAACGAGTAAAATCATTCGTATTGCTATATTCGAACTGGTTTTATCTTTTTCACTTATCTTTATGTAAAACGCGTATAAGTAAACGTATGAAACATTTAAAGAGGCTCGCTTTTCTCTCTCTCTGAATCACACTGCATCTCTTTCTAATATACTTTATATCGAATATTATTCTTCTTCGTCGTATGTATAATTGTAATTATTACCAACTCATCGATCATGTAAATTTACCTAGGTGTTCAACCGTTTGATGAATGGCATCGTCCAAATTATACCGGAATTCATTCCCAAATATTTATTAACCACAAAAAAGAAGAAGAGTTATTCTACGAGTATTAAGAATTGAACATCGTCACCAAAGCACCAACCGCTGTTATTATTAGTCGTGTTATTGGGATAATATTTTGACACCTGGCTAATTGGTCTACCGATGTAGCATGGTTTTAATGACACTTCAAGAGAATAAGACACGAACAACCAAAATTATTAGCCATTTATTCACCAAACCGATTCATCATAACAAGATCTATGCACACGTGTTGATGAATGACTTCTCAATTTCACGACTTATTCCATTTTTCATTGATGTTTTTAAACGTTCGTGCACATTGCACGTATTTCGGAACTCGCGCGAGATAATTAAAAATTAACCTCAGATTTGGAATCAGCAACGTCTTAAACCATGTAAGAGATATGCATGACGAGTTTTTATCAATTTTTACCTATTGATCCCCTCCACCCCGCTCCTTTCGGTTTTATCATACACGATTCAGTGATCGATGGCCGGTTATATTCAACACGTGTTGATAAAAATTCAGATGTCAATGTTTATATTCATTGAAAAAAAATCTTAAGATGGAAGAGAAAAAAATAAACGATAAAAATCGAGGGAGAAGAGGGGACTTGAATGTTTTAATTTCAATTTGTTGATTATCATCCATTAATATCTCAGCGAAAACATGAATAACTAAAAATAATGATAATAATGATAATAATAATAATGTAGATACTACTAAGTAGTAGGAATGTGACCCCAAATAGCAAACTAGCCCCCTGGCTGGCGCCCTTGCTTTGTTACTACATACGTACGTACTTTCCCTTCACCAACCCAACTAACCCAAGTAAACAAGTTATTTCACAAATTCGAAAGAGAGCACAAAAATTCCAAAAATATAATTTTTAACGCAAATCCTCTTTTTTGTGGAACCAAAAAAATTTTACTTTAGGATCTAGGGTCAAGATGCAATCTACGAGTAGAAAACATTTTTCCAACTTTTCGTTTCCTCTTTAACAACCCTTTTTCAAGTCTCAAATTGGGAGCCTTACAAAATCAAAAATTGTCCACTGCAAAATTTTTTAGGGGATAAATAGAGTACAGAGCCTAAAAGCACGTTACCGTTCAAAAATTGATAGAAGCCCAAGAAAAGGAAGAAAATCGAGGAAAGGCGAAAAAATACGAGTACCGAGTACTTTTGATTTTTCGATCTGCACATTTTTTTCTCAGGATTGTAAAAAGTTCAAAATTATTTGCATACCGAAAGTCAATAGAATAGTTTAAAATCAATGCAACAACATTCTGAAAATTTTTCCAATATCAACAGCACATAGACAAAGTTTTGACACAAAAATTGTTGGAATTGACTAAAATAAAATGACATTAAAATTGAACAAAATTACTTAAAATTATCAAAAAATTAGTGAAATTGTTGAAAATTGAGAAAAAGTTGTGCAGATTAATGAAAAAATCATTTCAAGTTTATGAAAAATAATTGACAAAATCGGCATGAACATCATTAAAAAATTTATTTAAAAAAAATGGCACTGAACATAAAAAGGTTTCTAAAGTACACACAAAATGGTAAAATGACCCCAAAAACCATAGAAAATGAAGGAAAGCGGTTGAAATAATATCAAAAATTCAGCATCAATACAAAAAAATAACACGATAAAATAAATTAGAAAAAATGCTTAAAACTCAATAGAAAATCAGTAAAATTTAAGCATAAATATTCTCTCAAATTTCTTAGCTTTTTTTCAAAAACGAGGATTGTAATTTTTTGCTCAATCAAAAGTATAATTTTAGGGAATGAATTTCGGTAAACATTTTACAAGTAAGATAAAATCAAAGAAAATGCCCAAAATATGACGAAACAGCACTTATTATATTTTTGAAATATGTATCTACAATCTACATCAAAAAAAGCTCAAAACTTTGCTAAAATAGTCAAAAACCCTAAATTTATGCTTAACATTTTTGAATTTCTCTTCTTGAATGAAATTTTACTAATATTAAAAAAAAAAATCGATGACTATTTTCCGGTTTGCAATGGGAGGGTTGGACTACTCTCTTCAGCCAACCTGCTTCTGCACAAACGATTCTAGAGGGAATTTAAAAATACATTTCATCGTGACCCGCTCTGACAAAACCGACCGTTTCGACAAAAAAAAAGTGCCCAAAATAATGATGTTTAAATTGAGTTTCAAGGGTTGAAAGATCAGATTTTTGAGAAAAAAACATTTTTTGAAATTTTGTCGAAATGGTCGGTTTTGTCAGAGCGGGTCACAATTGATATGCAAAATTTCAGAAGTAGGACTTGATTTTTCAAATTTGGCAACTTTTACGAGTAGAACACCCAAATTTGTCAAAATTTCATGATTCAATACCTAATTGTTGAAGCTTGAGGTTGAAATTTGATTTAATACTTACTTCCATTTTATAGACCTACCTAATTTGAAATTTTTTAAATTTTTTATAATATGAGAAATTAAATTTAACCCCCTAAAATTCTGCATGATAATTTTTTTGTTTTCTTTTTGCTTCGACACTCTCAATTAGGATACCATCTTCGCCATAGGTTTTTAAAATTATTTCAACTAAATCAAATAAGCTGAACCACGAACCATGGACGTAAAACTGATCCGTACGAATTATTCGCCATTAATAATAACCAGCAGAGAATCCCGGAAATATTGAAAATCAACATTTGTGTAATTAGTTCTAATTACCCAAGTGATTAAACTATTACAGCCGCTAATAAAATAATGATAGGTATTACATTAGCCATCCTGTATTCATGATCCTTTTTTTTAATTATTATTTTATTTTTTATAGGTCATTCGAAGCACGGGCTTTTGATGAATTTACAAACGTGACACCTCTTCAACGACTCGTCGAGTTAAAACCCCTACCTACCAATGTTTTTTCCAGCCTTGAAATTAATGTTTTCGTTCATTCATACATCATCTTATGTACTTACGTATATACCTATTTTCACGACATAGACGACAGATGGAAATAATTCCGAGTTGAATGCGATATTTTTTACACCTTTTGCATCGCTCTTAGCAAACCATTAAAAAAATACTAGCCACTGATTTATTATTAAAATTACCTGCACAAACAATACGTTGAAAATAAACGTTGTAAATCGTACATTCAAAGTCAAACTAGGAATAAAAAAAGGTTTAGGGAGGAAAAATGGAAGAGGATGTTCAACGTGCGCGATTTTTTCTGCACATACCCAACTTGTAAATTATACTAACGCTATCGGTCATTAGCGACTGGAAAAAGACGTATTATGGTAAACGTAATAATACAACGCTATAAAATTATCTTTACGTCAAACTGCGAACGATATCTGCTGCAATACAAGTGAAAAAAAAAAAAATGCTGCAAAGCGTACGTACTATTTTTTGCACATCAACATTCGCGTATTTGAAGCCTGTAATGATACTAATTTATACAAGGGTTTTATTATCACGCGCTTTTTATGTCTCTATTTACCAGCGAAAGCCTAAGAATATATTTTAACAAATTAGCTTATTAAAGTAGTAAAGATAATACCTTTAACTAATGGCCATCTCGCGGTGCTTTTTCCCCTCCACTAGCTCCCTTGCTCCGGATCGATAGGAAAAATCGATTTCTCTCTTTTACGATCACTTTACTCTGTACGTTTACACAATTACGACAGATAGAACTGCGAAGAAAATTTTTTACACACGATCGTACTGTCGTTGCTATAATTTTTATATAAATCAAAGACCACTTTGTAGCGTTTCACACGATGCTCGCACCAATCATCTCGTCGTAGTATGTTTGATCAACATTGAAGCAATTAGGAAGAAGAGGCGATTCACGCACGCACTATGCAGCTCAAATATATATCATTGTGTACTTATACGTATAGTATACGTCCTATACGAAGACGTACGCAGCGAGCTCAGCTCATCGTCAATTTATTAGATAAATTGTGGCAGCATTGGCACGTTCTCTCTGACCAATACTACTTTACGTACTATATACATTATGTGTAGTACTCTACGCGAGAAATTTCCACATAAGCTGTCAATTTTTATTTATGAATTTTAATTTTTTTTATTTTGCCTCGCTCCTCTTCCATTTCCCTTTCCATAAATAACGTCCTAATTACCTACCCAGCCGCCAGAAATCATCTCCATCTCCACGCTGCAGTCGCGGCTTATCCGCGAAAACACGAAACTATAATAATTACAAATTAAACGTAAAGTACGATAATTCATTAAAATATCCTGTTATTAAGTTATTAAACCAATTATTAAATCGGTATTTAAAACTGGTTTAAATCTATTTCAAAAGATGCAAAAAGAAAGTAAGAATATTACGGCCCGAAGGTGTTGTGCTTGTCACGATTGATACAATATACGTCATTTTTTTAAGGTCTGCTTTTTATTTTTTATCTAGAAAAATCATCGTCTAGTATATTAATTAGGAAAAATACTCTACGTCTCGATAAAAAAAAAATTGCATCTATAAATGGCTTTTAGGTAGCATACTGCCACATTATAATCTTTCAAGGTGGGAAAGATTGGAACTATGAGAGATGAAGGAAATGATTAACTTTAGAGGAGATCTTCATTTTGAGTTGAAAATTATTCAAAATTATTCAAAAAAAATTTTCACTATGGGGATGCCTGGAGGAGAAATAAGACCTCAAAGAGGAGGAGTTTTCGAAAAAATCGTGTTTTTTTTACTCTAACCCTTACCCAACCAGTTGTGAGTTGTGGAAAAAATGGCCAAGTATTTCAACCAAGGTCATTGCTATCAAAATCAAATGCCTCCAAAAATTGACACTACTGTGTTTCAAAATATTTCCCCGGTTTGAGAAATGATATCTTTCGATGTTTCGGCATAATAAGTACATAGAAGAAAAAATTTTCAAAATACAAATTCACCCAAAAATCAGCGATATACTTATTTATTTTTCAAATGCTTAGTACGTAGAATCCTATAAGTGGTCTTCGGTTTTGATTTGATGGCAATGGTCTAGGTTGACGCAGAATCTCAAACCCAATCTTTCGGATTTGGGCCATTTTTTCCAAAACAGATTGGATAGGGAGTTAGGGACTAGAGCGAAATACATGATTTTTTCGAAAAAGTCACCATCTTTAAAAACCCATATCTCCTCTTCAACCATATCTCTTGAGCTCACATTTTTTTCTGAGTGACTTTCAACTCAAAATGAAGGTTTCCAATTGGTTTGGTCAAAGTCCTCCGACATTTTTTTTTTCGCAATCCATCCTACTGTTTACTTATTTATACCGTGTCCAATCTTTCGAAGAAATGATTTTTCCTGATTTTTCAGTTTTCCAGATCGATTTTTCCAATGTGAAACTATTTCGGAACTTTTTGATAAAAAAGCATAATCTAAGCACTTTTTGGCAAAGAGTCAGAATTTTTGATTTTTCTAGCAAAAAGTGACAATTTCTAAGAAAGTAGTTTGGGGGAAAAAACGAGACTTTTCATTTCTTGGTAAAAAGCGAAACTTTGACAATTTCGGCAAACGACAAGGGCTTTTCAGCAATAATTTTCGGTAAAAAGAAATGAAAATCTTGAGAATTTTCAGGTACCCGTAGAAAAGCAAGACTTTACAACGATTTGGGTAAAGAGAGAAAATTTTGTAAGTTTTTTGCAAAAAAGTGAAACCTTGCAGCAAAAGTGAGAATTTTTGGAATTTTTTGCAAAAAGGCGACAATTTTTAGAAATTTTTGGCGAGAAACGAACTATCAAGGTGAAACTTTGTGATATATGTATAATGTTGGCAGAAAGTGAGACTTCGACAATTAAGCTATTACGTTAAATAGGCAGTGTTGCCAGATAGAAAAGAATAAAAGTGTGTAAGGCCAAGATTTGAAAATAATAGGTATGTTTTTGAAAATTTAAAAAGAAAAATTTAATGACCAAAATTTTGAAAAAATAACCAAATCAAAAGTTATTTTCAGTAATTTTATTAGCACAAAGTTACCAGCAAAGCAATCGGGTACGAGCCCTACTGAGAGTAAGTATAGCTTCAAGTAGTCTTGGAGCGTCCAGCGATACTTTGGAAATTTCAGACCGATATTTGTTAGAAATGGCGATGGAAGAAAAATGTGGCTATAGTTTTCATCGATTTTCTCCAAATTAAACGAGTACTCCAATTACCAGGTCTGTCATCAAAAGGATTATTCTCTTCAAAAAATATCAATTTTTCATCATTTTTTAAGCACCCTATCATTGCTTTTTGGACTTCGCTAATTTTTTGTCTTTCATTCATTTTTCATGTCCTAGTTAAGGTTCAGAAAATAAACACCGCAAAATTGGCGCTAAGGTCGAATTTTACGCGCTGGGTCAATGTGGACTGGCACGTTTTGAAAATAAACGATTCAATTATGACACCCATAGTATACTTAAGCAATTTGAAACCAAACAAGGTCATAAGCTGAGAAAACCACGCGCAGATTGCAAAAGATGAAAGCACTATTCTCTTTTATCTCAGCTTATTGCATATACCAGTACAAAAGAGTACAACTATGAATATACACTATAGGCATAGGCATATATGTATACTCATTTAATAGGCAAAGGAAGAGGTACTCGTGTGCTATAAGCCTCGGACATAATATCCGATATCTATTTTCGTAGAAGGTATTTAGCATAGAAATCAAATTAAGCGAAGCAAATTAAGACATGAGGTAATTATCGAAGTAATATGAAGTCTGAGCGAGTATTTCAGTCGAGAGAGGTCAATTGTACGTGAGATCACAGATGTAGTCTGACATTAGCTAGCTTGAGGTGCAAGCCAGACAGAGTCAGTCAAGACGCCTGCGCTTTGCTCTGGCGTACATGTTGGACGTACGGCAACTAACCTATAGCTCCACATCGACATGTAGATCATTACTTTTCAAACGAATAGCTTCAGATTTTACGACAGCGAAGAGCGTTTGAAATTACCAACAATTAAATAGTAATACGACCGATTCGTAGATCTATGTCGAGTTTCATTTCGCGCCGTATACGATAAACTATAAGTAGAGATAGTGTTTTTACTCCATCTTCGTTCACTTTTCTCAGTTCTCTCTCCATCTTAAGCTTTTTTTTTCACCTGAGAGTAGGTATACGTTCTCTCGTGGAGGACGCTCATGTGTACGCGTGATTAAGATAGTAGCATGTATGTATCATATGTTCCCTACTACGTGTACAAGATGTATACACAAAAACATCCACACGGGGCATTGGTTCGAGCATATAAAAATATTGTTGGCATATTTGCGAAGAATATGGAGAGATGCGTGAAGAGCAGCGTGTCTGAGTACGCATGTAGAGCAACCAGCAAGTTACGAGTGTTGGTTGAGCATTTCACGTTGAATATCGTGGGAATAAATATGTTGTGTATACATTTTGTAGGTACACGTTCGAGCAACATAAGCATAGACAGAGATACACTGAGAGAGAGGTACGTCTACGTACCTACATTTCGCCTGCGTCACGAAATAAAGTAATATTTTGTCTTTTGACGCGCATCTCACAGAGCGAAATTGAATAAACAATATATTACGATTAAATCGAAAGGGGAAAAAAAATCTTCGAAGCCAAACATGCCTACGAACAACGACCGCGGCGCGTTATTTAAATTGCGAATTTATCGAATTCAACCATCCAGCAGCGTTGCAGAAAAAAGGCTGCTCTACATGGTCACAAGGTAGCCTATAGTCGATCTCTTCAAATGTCAATCGTCATTACGATAATTGTGAAACGTAAACGACATTTTAAGAGTTTATTCTGATCGGTTAAACGCCAGCGCAGATTGACATTCGAGCATATTTACCTCGGTTCTCCAAAGCAGCATTTGCGATTCGTTGACAAATACCGCAACAAACTGTTCGGTTTTCTTCGCCGCGCATATCTCATTAATACTCATCAATGGCTACTGCCCAACTTATGTAACGTTTTATCGATATTTATTGACTTTCACGCCGTTATCAACGGTTTAAATCGACTATTTATAATTAGACTATCGCAGAATTTGTGCAATTCAATTCTGCATAGTCTATACCTATCTGTACACTGTACAGCCGACAATATTCAGCTAATACTTTTCACATCGCCGTTCCGCGCAACCGCTGTCAATTAAACGTAATTTATTCGCAGTCCAAATGCTCTCCACGCGCGCTTTCAGCCTGCATATACATAGAGCAACGCGGGCAAATCCAAGATTTTTTTGACCTACTAGAAGGTTCCGACTGAGATTTTTCTTCGGAAATTGCGGTCAAATCATCGGTCCAGAACATGATGCCATCGACGATTGAATATCGAGGAAAATTATCTCTTTCTTTACCTACTCTTTGACTGACTTCGAGTTACATCAAATACGTATAAATGAACAGATTATGGTTTTGAAGTGGAGGATTTTACTCGACTAATATAGGTACTTAAAATAAAAAAATGATGTTCAAGAAAGGAAAATCATTCAACAATCAGCATTACTCAGCCTCGTTTTCCTTCATTTAAATAACGTAGAATGTTAATATCAGAAACAAGATTTCCGAAATTTGAATTCTCAACACTTTTACCAAGCTGTGGAAAGTTGCATTCAATTTTAAGAGTAAGTTCCTACTTCGTTTCAAAAAAAATATTGATAAAAGTAGAGAAAAGGAGAAGGAGAAGTTGATAAAAACCCCTTCTTTTTTCCTTCTGAAAACTGCAAAAAATGCTGAACATAGCGTCCAATTGTTTACGTATGTAGAAACACAGGCTTTTCTATCTATATACTTGTCTCAGATTTATTCCAAGGATTCTGAGAAATGAAAATATTCTGTTTTGACAAACCAACAAATTGAACATTCAAATCAAAATACGAGATTTTTGTATCCAGAACTTTTTAAGGTCTTTTCAAAACTTCTGCAGGATCTTGAGCACATTAATTATACGTACTATTTTTCGTGGTTCGTGTCCCCTTCCTCAATTGCATCAAGCTTTCAAGAGAACCTTTACAACCCGTCAACTCCGATTGAGTTGAAATTTGGCTCAAAGAAAGAGTTTGTCACCCAGAACCAAATTTGTAGCCACCGAGATTGATTATTCGATTTTTGGAGAATACAATTTGAAAATGCCAGAAATAGTCTCTTAATACATTAATTCTCTCGGTAAAAAAAAAAAAAAAAAAATAGAGATAAAAATTCGAAAATCGCTTGTGTAGACTGTAGGTACTAAAGTCGATCTCCCGATTAGATTATATAAGCTCATTTTCAAGACAATCTGATGCCTCCAACAAAAGTTGGCTTTTCTCCAGAAACTTCAAATCGCTCCAGAAGGCGTTTTGTTTTAATCAACTTGAATAACTAAAAATTTAATTTTGTGATGAATTCAAGATTCAGAATCGATCAGAGCAGATGAATCGCAAACCCGAGGCAACCTGGTAAAAAACTAATTTTTTATGGGTTGGATTTTTAAAAAATTCCAAAATTATTCAAAGCTACTTCTACTCCCTAAAATCAACCCACCTAACTCGATTGTCACCAAACACAATCTGGAGCCTTCAGTTACCTAAAGATGACGTGCTGGAGAAAAAAAAACCGAATCCATTATAATGTCAAAAAATTCACACTTTTGACTCCATATTTTGGAAAAATTTCAATATCAACCATTATTCTGGGAGACATTTTTTTTTCTCGAGGACAAATCGACTTCAAAAATGGACTTGAGGCGGTCAGCCAACAGTCATTTTTTGGGTTTGGAGTCAAAACGATCAGAAAACACCTCCTTAGAGGCAGTTTTTCATTTTGTTGTAGGTACTCAAATTGTGTGTATAAGGCACTTCAAAGCTTTTACTCACTTACCTACAGCTCAAGAACTGAGATGCCACAGAGTGGAAATTTCCAAAGCCTCTGATTTTGTGTCAGCGGGTCTTAAAAATTTTGCCAACTCTGTATAAAGAGTAGTGGCCTCTATTAAATCCTCGTACGCCTGGAGAGTCAAAGAAATCAAGAGATACAGAGATTCAGAAATTGAGCTAAAAATTCCAAATATTCCATCACAGAAGTCCTACGAAAAAGACACCAAAGAAAATTGTGAGGCATACAATTTTCGACTACAACAAAGTGATTTGTTTTTTTTTTCAGGGAGGCAGTGTTTTTGATATGTAGGTACATACTTTGAGCTGATGTTGACAAATTCAATCAAAATCGATTGTACGTGACGAAAAATTCAATTTTTTTCAGTTTCTCTACTGACTAAAAAAAATTGATTTTTAAGAAAAACCAAGGGTCCAAAAAAAATTTACGAAAGAGAAACTGGTGTAGCGTGAATGCTCCGCTCGATTATGGCTATTTTACGTCATATGCGATCATGTTGCACAGCACAGCAGTAAATTCTGCATCCCAAAATTTGTGCGTCTGGGGGAAGGGGGAAACCCCTCTCCTCCCTCTCACTCCTTTTCCTACATCAGGAATTACAACTCGTGAACATTAAAAATTCCATAAATCAAGATGAAAAGATTCGAGCATATAAAAATACACAATTGTATACAAAAGCCCAAGACATCGACCAAGCACCTACAATAATCTGCATACAACAATGAACCAGCAGCAGGGTTTGGAGAAAATACACTTTAAAATACCTTCGTACCACAACACAAAGTCACGAATGTCAAAATATTTCGACTAAGCATAATCGAGAATGAATATTTATTGCAGAACTCTTCAAGTGTAAAGTGACGGGAAACAGAGTAAGAACATCGATCAATATTCGCCAAAACCAGATTCCAGCGGTGGTCACGGCAGGCGGTGGCAGATTCCTCCGTCACCTCGACAACATTTCACACCGATCATACAGAACAAAGTTGAAACCGTTACTACTTCGGGAGAAAAAAAAACTCCATCATACTTACAAGTACCTAGCACTAGCTAGACCTCTATCATTTGCGCGAAATACGCGAAACTGGCAAATATTTACTTTACCATCGCATCGTTGTAAATTTCTCGACGTGTGTAACAATGACCATTCAAGTATATGTACCTTACTTTTTATCGTGGTCACTTTTACTTTTAGCGTTAATTTTTCAACTCGTTAATTTGGTTTCGTAAAAGCATTTCTTTGCTGAATCCAATTCCGAATCCTCAGCATCAGCAGAGTTGGTACCTCTACCTATATGAAAAGTACATTTCGTAAATTGTTACAAAACGCGTTATCTTATATATTGTGTACTATAGACATCAGTATCGCCGCCGCCACCCCCGCCGCCTTCGCGACGCGATATAATAAATTTTATAAATCCCGCCCTCGACGATACTGTTTAAATTACACTCGCGGAGAAAGTTAGCGACTCAGTGTTAGAAATGAATATATTACAAACGTCTCTTAAATGTTTATAAGCGAGATGAAGAGCAAACCAGTTGGTAAATTTAACCAAGTCCCACTTCTGCAAAAAGAATTATTGTACTCTAGTTTTGCAACAACGACGACGACAACGACGATGTACATACGTGTATATGCCATGCCACCGTGCCACATGGAAAAAATCCCATAGAGGATAAATCACCAAAGAGACAAGCTGGCTGGTGAGGCACACAGCAGAGCCGGGTCGGGGTTCTTCCAAAGGTGAAATATTCAATTACCGTAGCTAAACAAACATTCGGCGATATAATTAGCGAAAAAAAAGCGTGTTACAATTTGATAATTATAATTAAATCGAAGCCGCGTTAAAAAAGATACTTCGCCGAAGGGATGGCTCGTTCCACACTCCTCTGCTCTTCATACCTATACGACCATCTCGCTGGATGTAACAATAGTAAAAATAATGCAGTGATGTCAGAACACCTGGTTCAGGTATCTTTGCCTCGAAGCCACCAAGTATCTCTATCTACATTAATTACGTAATCCTCGGAGACTATTTTTTACTTTTGATCCCATAGCGAAGCGCTTCCACAGTGTTTATTTCCTTGTGTTTTACTGTGATTCGGAACCTTGAATATGAAACACATTCATCTTACTTATCATGCATAATCTTATTCCTATTCTACTATTTCTCAATTATCCGTGTGTAAGCTGCGTATACCTACTACGAACGTACGATATTTTTTTTTTTACTACGTACTCTGTGTACGCGTTTCCACGTTTTTAATATTCTCCTCGACGTTGTTTATTTCTTTCCTCTTTTAATTTTTTCTTTCTTATATGTACCGAATCGAGTTAACATACATGTCACACTTTTATAAGGGTAAATAGGTGCTTTTTTCAGGTGGTTATGACTTTTAAAAAAATTGTATAATACCGCGCGTTTTCTCCCTCGTATATTCTAGGTCTAATTTATGCGCATTGATTATATCTTTTTCTCTCACTTTACATGGTTATTAATTCGATAAAGATCCATCCGTTGTCCTAATCGATACACCTTCGCGTACCTACGCTTCTCTTCACCGTAATACGAAATTTCTGCGCACCTATATCCCACAATCCATGTATCTACACTTGCGACATTTTGAATTGATAACCGTTCGCTCCTCTGTATAATACATCACATCACATTGTCGCATTTTAATGAAGACCTGTGACATGACGTTATTTTATGGTGAATCATCGACTATAAATGTATCATCTACATAGCTCGTGCAATTGGATGATGCCACAGAGTACCTCTACCTAGTACCATATTACTCGTATATACTTCGAGTGATAGTTTCCTCATCTAGCATCAGATGAATTCCAATTCCATTTCGAGTATCCCTCTACTGGAAAGCGCAATTCATACGGCGAAAATAAAAAGGATTCGCTCGCGGTTTATTTACTTTTTATTTTTCTAAAATAATAGCCAAAACTTTCCCATGAGAAAATTTGTCATCAAATAAATTTTTCAATTTGAATTTTCTGAAACAAGCTTTTTGGTCTTTTTTGAATCATTGTCAGTAGAAATCGAATTTTTTTCACAAGACTGTACAGTGTACAACTTCGAAATCAAATCCTTCAGGTAGATAATTCGGCGAAGCTTTTGGCTGCTCAAAATCAGCATCAAGCAACTCCTGAACTCTTTCTTTAGAACTTGAGTTTAGCTCTGAGCAAGACTTTAATCAACTCCAAAAATTTTGGGAGCCAAGGGACAGCTTAGCTCTTGGAACACAATAACTTTTGAAATTTCCGAGCTTCTGCAATGAGAGCTGAACTCGAAATAAAAATTTTCTATACCTAAAAGTAAAATATATGCCACAAAACATTTTCATTTTTCAAATTCCAATGCTATTTATTTTCAACGATAGGGGTTCAGTAAAAATTCAAAACCAAATATGAGGACCTAGAAGGACATTTTTAAAATAAAAAAGAGACCAACTGTCTCTCATTCATGAGATTACATAGAACTTGCAACACTGAGCGTAGCCATCAACTTGCCAGAAATTCAATTTCTCACATTTATTTCGTTTTTTTAGCATCATATCCCCTCTTCCAAGAAAATTCATTTGCACCATTTTCTGGGCAAAAAATATCAACTGTGAACTGACATTTATACTTACTTTTAAAAATGTTGACTTCGATCTGTATAAAAATTAAGTTCAAAAAGAAAAAAAGAAAATCATTATTTTCACGAGAGCGAAAGCGTTTGAAAATTTACAGTTTCTGTGGTAAAAAAATTCATTTTTGATATCATCCAATTTTGAGAATATTTGATTCATTTTTGGTGATTGCGTTCAATTCTAGACCAAAAGGACGTCTCTGATTTAGCGAGTACTGCTAGAGAATTTGTTGAAATTCCATGAGTAAAAATTGTTTGGCGTGGCTGAAAATTGTTGAATTACAAAAATTGGATAATATATCGCAAAAATTCTTTTACAATCACTTCAGAAAAAAAGTGGAAATTTACGAAAAATCGGTAAAATTAATAATGTATACTTTATCGAAAAGAAAATGAAATTATGAAAAAATCACATAAAGCATATAATTTAAACCGTAAAATTCTTACGTAGAAACCACTTATGATAGAATTTCAGTGCTAATAATGTCATATCCCGACGTGATGACATTTTTTCATTATTTTTCCAGCAATCAGTGCGAAAAATTCATATAAAAATCAAGCATCGAAGTTGAATTTCGAACCTCAAGGTAGTCCAAAAAAGTGAAAAATTGGTCATCCAAAAGTCATTAATTATAATGTAATTATTTTTCATTTTTTCGATTTAGTGAACAGCTTGAAAACAAAAAAAAAATAAGTAAAATTGAAGTTCGTAAATTTAAAAAAAAATCTCATTTCTGGCCAGAATCCTTTAAAATAACTTCTTTTTCAAAAAAATTTTAATCAAACTCTCGCAATAGTGGTCTGTAAAATTTTTTTGAAAAATTTTCATTTTTGGTCAAAACCGTTTTTAATAAGTCAATAGCTCTCTTTTCAATAAAAATTACATCATTTGAAAAAAAAAAAAAAGGAAGCAAGCATGTGAAAAGATAGTAGTAAATCTTCAACTCCGATTACATTCAGCATCAGTAAAATTTCAACTGCTTTGCCTTGCTCGTTTAAAACTCACAAGGGAGGTGCCCTAGGTGACATTCACCGATTTCGACGATTCTTGCATCATTGGATAGAGGACATCGAACATAGTCTAACCCCAAATTTTCAGCTGCTGAAGTTGATATTTCAGCCTTCCAGGGCGATTTTTCGATTTTCACATTGCAATTTTGAAAAAATCGAAAAATCACCCTGGAATGCTGAAATATCAACTTCAGCAGCTGAAAATTGCACCGTGGGCTAGTCTTATCATATGTATTGAAATGCCCAAATAATATGGAAGGTTTCGGTATGCGACTTCCGCCGACTATATTTGGCCAATTTTTCGAAATTGCCATGTGAAAATCGAAAAATTGCCCTGAAAGACTGAAATATCAACTTCAGCAGCTGAAAATTTCGTGGCAGACTATGTTTGATGTCCTCTATCCAATGGTGCAAGAATCATTGAAATCGGTGCATGTCACCTGGGGCACCTCCCTTGTCAGTAGTCGTGAACCTATGAGGTCGAAACTTTTATTTTTCAAAATACATATGATCTGCAAAATACTTTTTACCAGGCCTTTTTATGTACTTCCTTTCTTAGGGGGACGCTAAATTGAAGTGACAAGTTTCTAATTCTCATCCCCCCACTGTGTTTTGAGAAAAAATCAAAAGTGTACCTAAATTTATTTTTTTTGCTTAAAAAAATTTTGAACTTTTTTGAAATAAAAAATTTTGATTACTTTTTTTGCTCTTCAAGTAATAATGTCCCATAATTCAAAATTTGCAATGTGACAACCTTTGCAGATTTTGTACTTGGATAGTTTTGAACTAAAAAAAAAAAGTTCAAAATTTTAAAAAAAAGTTATGTACCAAAATTTATTTTTTAAAATTTTTTTTTAATTCTTTCCTTTTTTCAGTTCGTATGGCAATTTTTCGATTTTTTGGAACTTTTGTTAGGGGGAACGCAGTCTTTCAGCGCTCCCCCCCCCCACAAAAAACTCTGATTTTGTACAATCCAATGTTCTATCGGAAATGACCAAGGTGAGACAAAGAGAAAGAGTTTATGACAAAAAAAAAGCTCTACTCAAGCGGTGCCAAGACTGTTGAACAGTAATATAAATAAGCCATAGAAAGGCGAGGACCAAGTTCTCAAAAAACAAGATTTCCACAAATTAGACAAAGTTGGTTGAAAAAAATACGACTTGAGATTATTTTCGAGCAATTCTGCTTCAATTTTATTGGCCAATAGACGTTTCCTTCCTCTCCGCCAAAAACCCTTTATAAAAAGGGGTTTAGGATCCACGGTCTATTCAAATCAACCACACCAACTTAGGCATAGGCATCAAGTCACAGTCTCATCACAATATTCTTATTCATCATAACCATTCTCGAGCTTCTACCTTTTGTCATGTGAAACATATTGGCGGCGACAAAGTTATCAAAGTCGCAGCCAGCGTAGCATGTACATACGATGTTGAATGGAGACGCTTGTCGCACGTAGCTGACGTGTTCTGGTTCCGTAATTTGATGTGGTCTCGCGAACGCGACTCGTTCAAGAAACATTGTATGCATTAAAAAGTCAACGTATAGATCTGTAGGACGCGACCATGTCGCTGTTGTATCATCATTACAGCACGTATAGCATACGATCTTACATAGAATATTCAGTCTCACACATACATACGAGTATCGTACTACATACATACATCGAGAAGAAAAGTTACAATAAAAAGCTAAAGGCTACACGAGGAAGTTTCTGGTATTAAAAACATGGTATGGTATCGCAGTAAAGGTGGCCTATATGGTATGTACATGATTAATAGCCTCAACCGTTGGTGGAATGTGCTTCTGAACAGTTAGTCGTGAATATTCAGAACGAGCAAAATGCTCTTTGCAAACGACACGACACAGCAGTGGATATTTCCCATTTCTTTTTTGGTCCGAATTTAAAAAATTAGCTCAGTCAATGAGGAATGAAGCGAAAACGAAAGTACACGCGAATACACGACGTCAACAGGTATCTATCTCTCGCCACTGTTAATGGAATACGTGCATGCAACTTATGTATTCCACCTTCGATTGATGTTGCAATTTGATCGAATAATGGTTGGCAGTGATACGATCGGATTGATTGGCCAAGATATGAGTGCATAATATTTCGAATTTGAACCAATATTGATTTCATTGATCCGACATAACCTTTGACTGGGTCGATCTCATGATGGCAGGTCTCTCTCTGCATATGTAAAAGATAGATCTGTGGTCTCCAGTCGAGATTCGTTTGAAGTATGCGAGCTCGCGACGGATCGCCATTTTACGCTAATACCGCCTATTTTTCACGGTTCGTTAATTTTACCATATTCTGGTCGTAGATTGGTAGACTGTTAGGAAATTTCGGCGTGGAAAGTCTCTCGTAGGTATCGCAGTAGTCAGCGGTGTGGGAATACGATCGCGGTGCTGGAGGTGGCGGAGACAATGATGTCCAGAATCTACATCAGCATTCGTTATATTGTCTACGTCTCTGGATGCGTAAAAAAGATGAAACGAAAGAGGCGAAGCAAAAAAAAAAACGTTCTTCGGGAATAAAAAGAATAATTGGGTTGTACGCGGCACGTTGAGTATATAGAAAAGGAAAACCTTGGTACATTAAATCATATAGTAAGTTTTTGAACACGCTACATTATATAGTGTGGTATACAATCTGGACTATGTTTGAAAACCGGTTCGTACAGTTGTTAAGTCGGAAATGACAATTCTTCATACAACTCCCGCGCTGCCACATACGAATATAAGCGGCCAAGTCTGCGGCGGCTCCGTTCTAGCAGGGTACCAGTGTCCAGTCTCTGGTATTATCAATGCTACCATCCACTGAAATTCTGTATAGCTATGTATGTACGACGTTCTCAAAGTATCAGAATAGCTATTTTTTCCAACCGTTAACGAGTTAACTTTCAGACTATTACTATGTCACTGGTAAGACATAACCACGTGATAATTTAATTTATTTAATGTTACCTTCCGTCATACGACCATATTCTAAACCGGTTGGTTCTCATACAGGCGATAATTTTTATAGCACAATTTTATGCTTAACTGTTAATCGACGCTTCGCACTCAGATTGCGAATTTTTTATCTCACTCTCTCCCTTTATTTTTCGCGCACCCGCGATCTATATATGTACAATAATTGGCAATGGTACGCGGACGAGACAAGACGAGACGAGTTGAAGAAAAAAAAAAAATTAAAAGAAAAAATGTTTCATTTCTATAATCTTTTATTCAAGGTCTACGCGGCCTGTTTATTTAGAAAAATTATTATGTCGTGTCAAAATTTCAACAAGCTTTTCAAACTAAGTACATATAATGGTTTGACATTTTGACAAGCCATCCGTACAAGTACGAGTACACATAAATATCCATATAGACCTTGAAAATTTTCCGTATTATGTATTTTCAAAATGAATGTTCTGAATGATCCTCTCGTGGTACAAGTGTGATTCTTTGTTTCAGCGTAGCAATAAGGCCGAGGTACAGATTCAAAAATGGTCTAAGGTTTTAAGGGGTTCGTTTCAGTTTTATAGTTACTCAAAAAAAAACTGATAATATTACAGTGGCCAGAAGAACAAGTAGAAAAAACTAATCAAAATCAAGGTCTGAAATGAGCATAGTTATGTAAGCATCACATGGTTTCATTTTTCAAAATAGGAAAAAAACTGAATAAATCGAAATTTGAAAGCGCATTAGACGGTTTTATTACAAAAAAAAAATCAATCAAAATGATTTTTATCTACATTTTTCTCAAAAATATTATATCTACTCTTTTGAAATTCTTTAAAAACAAAAATTTTAACAATTTTGGGTTTCATTTCTTTTTTGAGATTCAGCTTAAAAAATTGAAAAAAATCTTCAATCAACTCACCAAATTCTGGATCAAAAAAACCACTAACAAAAAGAAAATCTTAACGGACAGAAAATATTTTCAACTGCGGGCAGGACTAAATCAAAAAAGTAAGTGCATAACCAACCAAACTTTCAGGACCTAGAATGATTTATTCGATTTTTGGTGAATTTTTAAAAATCTAATTTGGCCCAAAAATGAAAAAAATTAAAATTTCACCAAATCAACCTGGAATGCTGAAATTTGGCACGTGTCTTATTTTCAACCACCTGAACGATTTTGGGCCGTTTAGAGCAGTTCTGGAGCCTCCAGTAGAATTTTGAACGTTAAAGATTCCACAAAATTTTACCCAATGAAGTGGAAAGCTATAATTTACTTGATACTCAAACTTCAACACGCTGAGTCGATTGGGAGCAATTTCAAGCTGTTCTAGAGAATCCAACCACATTTTGGAAATTCCAGATTTTCAAATAGTTAATTGACTGATTGCACGTCATTTTGTCCAAAATTGGTTTCTGCCAGTTTAAAATTGGAACTAGACATTTCTCCAAGGATTTATAATTGAAAATTTGAAAAAATCACTCCACCCGTCAAATTTAACTAAATTATCTAAAAGTCAGTTCATGTCCTATTTTTGATACGCTGAGTCGACTTGGAAATGGTTTTGAACTATTCTGGAACTTTTAGCAACTTTTTGGAAGTATCAGTTTTTGGAGGAAAAAACAACTGTACCTACACTCGTAAGATCTATCAAATTCAACTTAAAGACATACAAGTGCGATTGGTGCTTGTTAGTGGTCCACTTGACCGATAACACTGCATCAATTGTCCAATCGAAAGTTCATATGAACAGTTTTCAATTTGGAACTTCCAAAACATGGCTGAAAACGCCAAAACAGCTTGAAACCACTTCCAATTGACCATGTTGATTTCAGAGTAAAAAGTAAATTTTAGCTTTCCAAGTAAAATTTTGTGCGGTAATCTCAAAGTTCAAAAATTTTTCTGGAGCCTCCAGAACTGCTCAAATTAGTTCAAAATTGTTTCCAATCGATTCGGAGGGTTAAAAATAGGCCTCATACAAAATTTCAGCTCGCCAGGTTAATTTAGTGAAATTTAGATTTTTCCCCATTTTTGGCCCAAAGATTCTCAAAAATTGACCAAAAATTGAAAAATGCACTTGTTCTTTTGATATAGCTTTGTCTAGTTCAAAAAAATTCACATCGGTTTTAATAGGAGTTCAACGATTTCAATTCGCATTCAACAATAGAGAAAGTCACAAAACTTCGACCAGAAAGAAAAAGCTCCGGTTTTGACAAACATTTTCGATTCAACATTTAAATTTTGATACACAATTTTTTTCAATTGGAGGAAAGTTGGCCTGATAGGACAGGCGGGGAAGAGGTGGATCGTTTGACGATATATTTATCATTTTTTTCATCAGTCTGCCTTGGCTTCAGTTTTTCAAAAAGTAATTCTTCGCTTTCCGGTGAACCCACCCCTTGCTTGACATTCTACGAGTATTTAAAAATATATGTTCTCCAATTTTAGAATGGATATATTTCTTGTGTGGGGGAGGGAGGCTGTTCAAAATTTTTTCAAACCGTATTTCTGCTGCAGTTTCTCTTGCGTTTTTCTCGAAGGAATGAGTTACCTAATTTTTCAACACGCTGACTCTTGAGAACTTACTACTTTTATTCTGAGCTGCGGCCTCTCTTTCATAAGTATGCCAATTAACATTCCAGATACTCGAAGTTCTCAACTTGCTGTACAATCACTCCACCATTTTACTATCCTGCTACTGACTGCATTCAAAAGCCACCGCAATTTTCCATCAATTTTCCAATCAGGTAGGTACTTGAACCCAGAAAAATATAACACACCCTTCAAAACCACCACTCATTATTTCAGTAAGAAGGCATACAACATCCCTTCCAATTCTTACAATTATTCAACTCGAGCTTTTCAGAAGTAATCACTCGCAGCTTCGAAATATTTAATTAATGACTGCCGAATAGGAGAGGAATTTGGATGGGAAAAAAAGGACGAAAAAAATCATTAATTTCCCATTGAACAATTTGAATAAAAATCTCAACATCGCGGTACAGTACATACGCTGACGACGTTGAATGCACATTGTGGTAGACCAATAAAATGCCTCGTCATTCAGATAACGTCATCCGAAACGACGAAATTACAGGATGATTAATGTTCCATAAAATAATTCGCGTGTTATATAGAAGAAGGATAAAATACCGCACAATACGTTTGAACAGAGGATTCAATTAAATAAAATGAAACTGTATAAAACAAAATAAATATTGATTAAGTACAAAACACACCATAAAAATGTCTCATATACAACTCTGAACGATCGCGAATTCGACATTTATTTTAGATTTTTGTCATATTATAGCTTCATCGCGGTATACGCTACATTTACTTCTTCATAGAAACCAACTGGTTTTTAATTTTATTAACTTCATAAATATTATCGAGTTCGTATCAAGTTCTCAATTTTAATTTGTATATACAAGAGTGGGCAAAAGTAAACCAGTTTTTTTCCTTTCTAAATCACTCAGCCGCCATCTAAGCTTTTGAACAATTCCGCCAAAATGTATATCCCACGCGCGTCTCACATACGCGGCGTGCCGCTTCGCATCTTTATTTAAAAATTTGACATTTATTGTATAATTTGTAATAAATCTTAATGGAGTTATCAAGTGTGTATCAGTTGGCTATACACAGGATAGCGGCTAGAATCAACGTACGAGTACAGTATATAATGTATGGTGTATGGATGAGATACGCGCGTATATTTTGAAAGATTAATCTAGTCAGACTTTAGGGCAAATTGCCTTGTAATTAAATTCTCATAGTTTTTTACACATGGGCTGCTCGCGCCGTGTCAGCTTGCGATTCGCGGTTCACACTTCGCGCCTGAATAGCGCATCTGGCTTTCGTCGAAGAATGCGCTCTCGATAAGTTAATTCAGACTTGGTGAACGCTATTCAATTTGCAATCGATCCATGCAAAATGAATAGAATACAACATACACACTACACAGCTATACAAATATCGATGTTATCCGGCTCATTATGCGCCGAGTTATTATGCTGTGGTGGTGGACTAGTGGCGTTGAACGAGATGACTCTATCGTTCAAGGAGCCAAAGAAATGAGTGAAAATAATGTGATATTCACGTATAGTAGAAAGGATTACAGGGAAAAAAATGTTGGTGGATTTTGACAAAATTAAATGAAAACCTTCATCTTTGAATTAGAAATTGCTCGGGAAACATTTCAGCTCCAGAGAAGTCCTCTGAGGGGAGATATAAGTTCTCAAAGAGAGGGCATTTTCGAAAAAATCGAAATTTCGTCGCTCTAGCCCCAACCTAATCTGTTTTGGAAAAAATGGTTTTTAAAGATGGTATTTGAGATTCTACATCGATCTAGACCATTGCCATCAAAATTAAAGGCCCCCTTTAGGATTCTGCTGAGCGGTTGAAAATTTGCAAATCGCTCGTTTTTGTGTAAATTCGTAGTATTTTGAAAATTTTTTCGTCTCTACTACTTCGCATTAATTAGGCAAAACAAACAAAATATATATATAGTTTTAGTAGCTTGGGAAGTATTTTGGAATCCAGTGGTGCCAATTTTCAGATGGAAAAATTGTTAATCTTTCAAATCATAAGAATAGATATTCAATAAAAAATGGAAAATTTGTTAACGACAAATTCTTGATCAGATCACAAATTCTGTACATTTATGTTGTTCAACTATGAAGTTCACATCTGTTTTCAAGTTGGGTCCTAGTCCTACGTATACTTTTCTCCACTAGTACCTAAATTTAAAATGTAGCATGCATTAATGCCCGATGATGCTCTTCTGTCTTTCAGATGATTTGGAGGGGGGAGTAAAAATTTACAACACGTCAGTTTTTCACTTTTTCAAAGTCTTCGGATATTCTAGGACTTTTTTCGAGGAGGAGATTAAAAAAACCTTTACTTTCTCTTTGGGGGTGGGGGGCAAAATTTTACACGTGAATATTTCACTTTTCTGATGTTCTCGGATATTCTCAATTTTTTTTTTGGGGGGGGGGGCTGTTGAAAATACTTTTGCCACTTTTGTTTTTGGTTTCTCCAATTTTCCAAAAAAAAATTGAGCGTTTCTAGTGAAATTTATATAACACTTTTTCAACGTGGATATTTGTTTTGAAAAATAAATTAAAATTATTTTCAAAAGAGGGAAAGGATTATTGCATTAAGTATTCTTTAGAACCTTCTGACTTAGACCATCAAAGCTATGTTTTGAGGACACTTTTTCATTGAATTGCTTTTTCGATTTGAAAATTATTCATAACAGAGAAAGGGAATGTGGTTTTTCCCAGGTAAGGCAAAGGGCAGAAAATTTTAAGAACATTTTTGCAATTTTTCATTTGCGAAATGGGAAATTCTGAAAAGCTAAGAAATTTCAAATTTGGAAAAGCAAATGAGCAAATTGAGAATTTTGCAATGCATTTTTTCAAGAAACTTTAATTTCGATTGGAAAAACACAGGACTTTTGATATAACATGCAGTACAAAAAGAAGCAAGACTTGCGGGATTGATTAGCAGGACTAGTTAGACACCCTGCGAGTGAATTTTAATCAAATGGAAATCGAGCAAATACATAAAAGGACATTTTTGAGTTCCTTTCCCCATCAGAGTCAAAACTTTCACAAAATTTAAGGACATTTCAATTTGGTTACGTCGAAGTACGTTTATTGACTTTTTAAAAAATATTTTTCAAAAGTACTTTTTCCAAGAATCTCATATCTCGAAATAATCACCACGAGTAACACGACACCTACAAACGTAGAAACAGAAAGAAAAAAAACACAGAATATACAAAATATTTACATAATGACGATAAGTATAATAGCCATCAATGTACCTATATCCAATGTGAATATTTAAATAACACGAAGCTTCCGACTTCACATTCGAATACTTCGCAAGATAATTCAAACCTTTAACATCTTATTTCAAGATGACATCTTCATCTCGTCTTTTAACAGGAAAGACATCGCGAAAGTCACTCGCTCACTTGGACATCGCGATAAATACCAAAAAAAAAAAAATAGAAAAAACTAACCAAACGGTGTCAGTCGAATAGGCATTAATACAAATCTGTATCTACCGTGTTTAAACGGATAACACGCCAGTATGTTCTCAATTTCAATGTCCAGCGAATCGAACTTCTTTTACAAACGAAGTTGATGTGATAAACCCAACAACGACTTCATTTCAACTTGACGGAAAATTTTCACCTTTAACGTCGCAGCTTAAAAGATTTAGAAAATACTCTCTCTCAGCTTACTGCCAACGTCGGTCGTCGCGACGACACGAAATGGACATTTCAATCGAACGAATAAAAAAAACCAAGAACCATGTCCTGCTCGATACTAATTGATGGTCGAAGAAAGTCGATCGTATCGACACCATCGTCGAATTATTTCTTAAAATGTCAACACGTCTGTTTGATATGCGGGAACAGGAACACTGAACAGCATCCACCTCCACCTTTGGTTCCAGGTAAAAACATACGCGAGCGCGTGTAAACCAGTCGAAAAAATCAATTTTCATTAACATTTTCATTTTACATACGAATCAGGCAGAGGCAACAGACCTCATGTTGTTTTACAACCATATTAAACCGGTGTCTGGTGCGATAAATAACTCTCAACATAGGGTGTCCCAAGTACCCGAAAAAAATCAACGTTTTCGTGGCAATTTTTCGTCTTTGCTGGACCCGGTCCAATTTTTTTATAAATCGAGTCCCAAAGAAAAGTGATTTTTCACGAATAATTAATTTCGTCGTATAATGAATAATCGTATTTTATACTAAATATCTTCATACATCTAATACGCGAGCTATAATTCTTTCGCGTTATAATAACCGCGTATACCTATAATACTACGTGTTTAACCTATAGAGATAGGAAGGAAAAAACGAACGTAAATTACACGTATTTAAAATTAATTTCAAACCTCCACGCCTCCTTATATACCCGAATGATACGTAATTTATATACCCGAAAAGTCACCGGCCATTATATTTGATATAATTATCGTGTTAGAAGCGTTGGACTGGTTTCTCTACACGACGTTGACTTTATCGAACATTTATCATTCTTATTGGTTAATCTACATTGTGAAAACAAAACTTGGGTATACGTAAAAGACAAATATCTATTTACCACACGTACAGTAGGCCTGTGTATGTATATTAAGCACTAATTTATCGTTCAATTTGGCTCTTTCCTTAATGATGTGTTGCTTAATGTGATGAATACGGACAATTTACGTATACTTGTACCTCCGCAGAAGGGGATCAAGGGACTAATCAGTAGGTTCCAGGTTCCAGGTAGGTGGGATATACCCAAAACCCATATCTATGGATCATATACAATTCCTACCTACAATAGGTAGGTACCTATGAAAATTTAATAATTACATTTTTCCAATTCATTTCGCATTTTTGATCTGTACCTACTTTGTGCTTTAGGAGCTTTTTCAAACTTTTATGGGAAAATAATTGCTAAAAATAAGAGAGGAAATGGTGCAAATTTCAATGACATCCGCAGTAGTCGATAACTTACCAGTACGTCGTAAACAGTACCTAAATAAAAAATTTCGAAGTACTTATCTCAATTTTAAAAGCATGCTTCTATCTTACCAAATCCAAAATACCTACACACTCGATGACCTATATCGAAATATTCAAAGGTCATTTCAGGTACTTCAGCAGCAAGGAAGGAGAAGTTGTAGCTACATAATAATTATATTACCAATTTAAAAGTAATTTTGAATCAAATCTTGACGTATATCTTTTTTTGGCACTTTTGCATTTCATAGTCCTTGACTAGAAGTACTCGTACTTACACATAATAATTCACGAGTGCATATTTACATAAGAATAAAATACATACTATGTACATTCCACGAGTTCAAAGAATTATCTCAGAATGGAATCGTGTTTTGTGCATTTTTTTAAGTTTTTGCGTTAATTTGAAAATACGTAGGTATAATACTCGGAATTTTGGTAATTTTATTTTCACGAACATAATACTATACTTATTTACGGCAAAACCTGGATTTCTGGTAGACGTTGCGTATTCTGCAGCAAGGTTATAACTTATGACTGTTATAAGCCAATCATCATTTTCATTGACGGATTCATCAGTAAAGAGGCAATTGTCAATTTAGGCAGAAGAACTGAGTGTGATGCATTGGTCACCGTTTTAGTTAACAATATTTAAGCGAAGACAAAAATCATCTCAATTGACGATGTGACGATGATCATGATCAACAACTTCTAACTGCTATCTGATACTGAAAGGATTTATAAATCGAAATAATAATTCATCATCAAAACATTAAATCAACTTTGTATTTATGTGAAAAAAAATCAAAACTCTAAACGTATATCGATTTTTAAATTACATAATGATGTGAACATGAATTCTCAATTTTTTCAATATTTTTCGTAATTTTTGCATAATTTAAATAACCCTTCCGATGAGATTTTTCATTTTATGCGGGTACTCGTATAGTTTTACGTGGGCCAATGACATCGATATTAAAAAAAAAAAAGAAATAAAAAAAAGATGCGAATATTATTGAAATAATATGTACAAATTACTCGTAACTCGTAAGTATATCATAAAAGATCAAAATCAGACCACTTTCGATTTTTTTTAAAATCAGAATTTGATAAAACTGACAATGAATTATAATTACCCTCCCCTTCCAAGATCGATTAAGGTTGTTTCAAGTCGTTCTGGAACATCGCGGTGTTTTGGATCAAAATTGAATTTAGCTTTTGAAACCTAGAATTAAACAATCTTGGCGCTTCTTTTCATCTCAATTTAGGCTACAGATGAAAAATTTCAGCTTTCGACAGTGAACAAGAAATTTTTCATTTTTTCCCCCGGAAATATAAATGTACAAATTACAATATTTAATCACTGGAAAGAATTTTGGATTTGAACCCCAGAAACAAAGTTTAAAAATTTGGGACTAAATCAAAATAGGCATAAAGATAGCAAATCCCAGTTTACATGATGGTGCTGAATTTCATTTTAACCTTTTTATGGATGTTTCTAAAAAACTAGAAAATTCAAAAATCCGCTGAAGACTCCAGAACAGTTTGAAACCACACCAAATGCCTTGGGAGGTTGAGAATACGAGTAAGATGTGAACCAAATTCTGTTTTTTCCTACAGAAAATCTACAATTTGATTTTTTAAAAATTCTTCAGAAGTCGAAAAATTAAATTTATCACCTGGAATCTGGACTACCTAAATAGTATAAATTTACGTATTTTTTCAATTAATTTGTCAAAAAAATTTCTGCCAGTTTAAAAAGAAAAATAGAAAATCGTTCAAATTGTTAAAACTTGAAAAATGAAATTCAGTACCTACTTTTTTCTTTTTTGGACTATAACGGCGCATTTTCACGTGCTTTTTAAATGTTTCTGTCAGTTAAGATACCTCTCTCGTCAATACATTTTCATTCTTCAAAATCGATTTTTAGCAGTGAAAAATGTGAAATTCTTCAACGTTTTTTCACAACAAAAATCGAAAGTATTGCGATAGAAATTAAGGTGAACAAATTTGTAAAGCACAAAATTTCCGGTGATTTCTTTCTTAGGAGGCTTTATTAGAAAAAACTCGACTTGATTAAATTATTTTTTGTAACTTTTTCAACAGACCGTTCTGTGCAGCAAAAAACATGTGAAATCATTTGGAAACTTTTTGATAACGCAGGTACACATACATTCAAAAATTGAAAAATTATTTCAGCTGTTCTCATTTTCCTTAACCCTTGCTACTCTCTTAATACAAAAACAAAAAAACAAACTGAAAAATCAGTTTGGAATAGAAATATGAAATCCAGTCACACTTGAGGTTTACTTTTCATTTCCAAATTCAAAGATTTTAGCTCGAAATCTTAAAAAATTCACGAACGAATGTTTTTGTCCAATATATACAGATACAAACTAACTTCGAACTTCATCATTTTCCCCAGACGACTGCAAACTATTGGCTATTTGATGATTTTCGAGGGTGTATTTTAGTTTTTGAAAATGACTCAACAAAAGTGGCCTTCCAACATGTTTTGGCACGCACATTTTCAGATCAAATATGTACATGTTAGCCTGTTGTAACAAATTAAGATACCTTATTTCGTTCATTGTTTGCGTCTAATTTTGTAAACTATACACTTACAAAATTTATAGACTACTTCTTACACGAGCTTGTCACATTTACAAGTCCATCAATTTCGTTCTTATGACAAATTAACCACAATTCTCAAATTTTTTAGCATAGCTAACGATTCCTAACATCTTATAGCAACTTCCGAAAAAAAAATCGAATGATACCACGACCATTTTTTTCAATTTCGCGCAATAACGCTGTAACTTCGCAGAAAAACTACACACATAACGGTCTGTCGGCGGAAAAAAAACACCACTAAAAACCTCAAAGCAATCAGCAAAGAACGATAAACTCGTCATATGTGAACGAAAAACCTCGATCGAAATTCAATTACACACGGTAGATGAAATTAACGCATATGCGGATAAGAGAAAGATACAACGAGAAGAAATTAACTTTATAAAAAGAGTTGAAAAAAAAAAACTCGTTCCATATACGTCCATAGATGTAAGTTTATACTCCATGTATAGAAATTCGTCTTTGATTTACGCCTACTCGGCGTAAATTTCAATTATTCTATCTACACTCTCACCGGATCGAGTCCACGTATATATGAAAAAATATTGCATATTGATAAAATTATATAATTTTTCAACGCGAGAGGCCCGTTTTTATTTCTTTCGATTTTACGGCAAAGTACGAAAATCGGTGGGGATTACGAGAGAAATGGGAAAATTGGTGAGACTGGGTACTTATTAATGCGGATCATGCGCGATGAGTAAGCCAAGTTGGCTAATTTCGTAGGTATATTAATTAATTCATTTTTAATAGACGCCAAGTCTCGTTTAGAGTATGTTATTAATAATTGGAAACGTTCAATTAGTAAATTATTTTAATTAATTTCCAGTTTAACGTTTCTAATCACGACGGACGGACGGACGGACAGACGGATGGAAGGATGGATGGATGGACGTTCAAAGTGTAGTACGTAAACCTACCTTCCTATGTAGAAAAAAACCGTATAACTCAGGCGCGATGGACTTTGGTAACAACTCTATTACATGGAAATACGTAGAATCGACTTGAGAACTGTTTGGAGTTTCCACGACGACGAATTAATTACGCCTTCGAGGTAGAAAATACGCGAGGTGCGGATTCCACTTGCTTACTTTATACATATTATACGCATACGATGGATACTTACCAATAGAGTAAAATTACAAAGAGTAAGTACAAAAATATATAGAATTACGCGACGCTCTACGAAAACGACATTTAATATGAGAAACTTTCAAACCTGCCTGGCTAGTGCATAATACGAATGAGAAAGAAAACACACATGGAAGATGGAACGAAGCCCTAAGAGCGGGAGAGGGATGAGATTGCGGAATATTTCGTATTAAAATGAGCTCTTTCTTTCTCCGTCTGTCTTTGCGAGAAGTGCAGATTTACAGCATAATGATACGTCAACGAGGCGGTATTGTTCGAAGGGAGTAAACGACCATAGGCCTATTTTTACTCGGCCAGCAACAAATTATCCTCTGGTACGAGTGCAATGATCATTTAAATGAGGTGATATTGTGCAATTAGACGTCGACCGGAGGCCAAGAGAACAGTACTTACAACCTTTTGTGGCATGCAATTTCGCATGTTTCCGCGCAATGCGCATTTATGTAGTATTGGCTGAACACATCGTCCCTGGGCAACAAAAAAAAGCACTATTCGAGTTTATGGGTATTAAGGTACGTCGGCCGTTCATCCGTCCGTCGCCGTCGCACCGCGTATTCATTATAATTATTCTTTTTACTCTCGAAACGATAATTAAGTGATATTTTACAATGCGCTTCGTCTCTCGAGAATCGAGAGATGCAAGTGCAACGCTAACGCTATTACCGTCTCTCCTACGCCTGCCTGATTATCGGTATTCTATACTCCTGCCTATATTAACGCCGTGCGATAGTTCTAAGGCCATCGTGCACTTGACGTTTGATGAACTTACCGTTGAAACGCGAAATTGGCATGAGTCGACGAGTGCAATACGTGTACGAGAAGTGGAAAATCCATCAACGAGCGTCGCAGCACTCGGGAGATGGCCACTGAAAGGGAAGAAAGCTTCAAGTAAATGAGAGTGAGTCCGCGAGTCCAAAAAAAGAATGAAGAAATTGAACTTGAATTACAACGAAGGGACTTATTTTGAGTTGAAAATTTTCCAAAGAAAAATGTGCGAACTTGAAATGCCTGCGACCTGATAATCGAGTTTTCGAAGAACGAACGAGTTTTTTTCAGAAAATGTAGCTTTGTATTGTTGAAGCTCAAAGAAACTTGATTCAGGTTAAGAAGACAGACGCAAAAAAAGGTATTTTGAGACGCCATCGTTATAGGTACTTTCATTTTTAGCCAACTCTTTGATTGTAGCACGTTGAAAGCTTCAACTAGATCTCAAAAATGAATCAGGATAAAAAAAATTGATTAATAAACCCCCAAAAATTGATTTATTTGCCATCTTTGATCCCATATTAATGATCGATTATGTTCAAAATGAAAAATTAATTTTAACCTCAAAAATATACGTCTGGATCAGAAATCCCAAAAATCATCCATGATCGCCAATTGATTGATCGAACGCCAAACATCAATTTCTTTCATCGGTCATTTGTTAGAAATTTCCATTTGTTTTTTGTATTGTTTCGTTCCATCTTTATTATTATTTGACAAACAATGTAGTTCTTCTTCTCAAAAAGCTAATTTTTGAGAATCTGTTTTCTCGATCAATTAATTTTCTGATTTTCAACGGCTGTGATCTCTGATCGAACTCTTTAAATTGTCTTTGTTTTTGCTTCAGAAAAATTGATCGAAATTAATTTTTTTTCATCAAAAGTCGATGTCTTCGATCGATCGATTTTGTTTTTTGATTTCGCGATAATAGGATTGACTAATGTTTTCAAAAATACGTAATCGGCAGGCCTACCAAACACTGCAGTTGATCGTTCTAATATTTTATACCTAATAAAGGTACCTCTTGAGGTGTCACTCCCAAAATCGGCTCAAATGTAGATAAACTCATAAAACAGGTCGAGTATAATACACAACTCGATTTTTAGCTGCCCAACTGCATATTCACGCCTTCTGGAGCAAATTCAAAATTCTGGAGAAATTGAAAAATTGCGCTGGAGGCTCCAGAATGGCTGGAAATTGTGAAATTTGGATTTGGGGGGTTAGTTTTGGACAAAATACAGCGATTCGCGTGAATTTCAAAAATTTCCACACAAACGGGAAAATTTTGATTTTTTTGATTTTTTAATTTTGAAAAAAGTTGGTCAAAAAGCCTCTTTTGAGGTGTCACTCTCAAAATCGGCTCAAATGTGGATAAACTCGTTAAACAGGTCGAGTGTAACATACAACCCGATTTTTAGCTGCCCAACTTCATGTTCACGCCTTCTGGAGCAAATTCAAAATTCTGGGGAAATTGAAAAATCGCGCTGGAGGCTCCATAATGGCTGGAAATGGTGAAATTTGGATTTGGGTAATTATTATTAGTTTTGGGACTTATTTTGACTATTTTTATTGATCAAGTACGTACTTTTTTTTAAAAAAAGCATAAATCGCCAAAAACAGTCAATTTTGAATTTTCAAAAATTCGCCAAAAACCGAAAAATGAACTTGGGCAGCTGAAAATTTGGTTTTGGGGGTTTTAGACTGTGCTCTTTCCAAAAATCTTGGTCCCGTTCAAATCGGAGTGTGACACCTCAAGAGGTTCCCTTGTAAGTAAAAACGACAATCTACACAAAAAAAGCAAGGATCCAAAATTATTTTAGGTGGGTAATTAATTACCGATTTTTTAAATTTAATTTCACCAACTCCAAAAGTCTCGTACTTCTCACGCTATTATCATTTTTCACAGAACTAAAAAAAAACTGAACTTGAGGGTTCATATTTCAAGATTGTTTGAACTTCGAGCAAATCTGTTAGTGCGATCTCAACGAGAATAGATAAATAATTCGAAATTAGTAATTAAAAGTTCAAAAGGCTAAAATTGGACTATTTTTTAGCGCAAAAGCTCAATTTTCCATGAAATCCTTTCAGTTCTCCATTTTTCATCACAATCCAAAAAAATAAAATTGCAGTAAAAATGGCATGAGATCAAAAAAACGAGATCGAGGTAATTGAGAAGTTGGCTATTCTCAAAATAGAGATCCCAAGCTGAGACTATTTTCTAACTAAACTGCAAGATATGTATGTTTCATGTGTCCTAGACGAATCTAAATTTTGCAGAACTTTGCTTTTTAATGAAATTTTGAAAATATTTCCGTATACTTTTGCATCGTTCAAAAGATATTTACACAAAAAATTCACACTACCTTCGCAGCGAGATATTCTTTTATAAATCATGGAATGACTTACCTACTCATTCTCGAAATCCGATACAAAATTTATTTCTCCCAAAATGAAAAATGGTACTCACCTGAAATAAAACAGAAAAATTCAATTAGAAATTTAATAAGCACGGAATGAAAAATGAATAAAATTACAATAACAATAATTTTACAAGAAAACTAAAAAAACTGGAAGTTGATAATTGACGAAATATGTGTTAAATGTTTTGTTGAAATTTCAGAGAATTGGAGCAAATTTTTCACACTTCTAAATTCAATTCAGGTAATCCTGTAGACAGAAACGCTCATTTAATCTTACAGTTACATCAGATGTTCTGTTGGGTACCAAGTACGAATAAAATACCGAAGAATGAACCTTTTGAGTAACTCCGACCCTTTTCGCAAAAAATTGCGCTATAAGTAACATTTTTCATTAAATTGAAGCTATGATTTTTCAATCTTTATCCATATCTCCAATCAATATGGGAAAAACAGAAATCGAATAAAACTCTGTAAAACTTAACAACAAAATCTTTCACTTGCCACATTTCTTTTACAATCTAATCGTAAAAATTCCAATAAACTCTATATGTCAAGCCATTAATCATTTTTTTCTCAATTTCAATACACTTTCGTAGGCACTCGCGTAGCATTTTCGATTTTTTATCCTATCTCTTGCAATCCAGTTCCAGTTCTATAAAACGTCGAGTTATTCTTTCCGGAACATCATGGGCTCATCGTCCTCCTAGATGCTCGTCACCCCAATACCTCGTTCACACCACGTGTAAGTAGATACGTCGTCGTTTTTATAGCATTTACCTGCAGGTTCTTCCAACTAAATCTCAGCAGATCTGATTGGATAATTGAAAGGGGAAAAAAGTCTATCTCGAGGTGTAATAAAATAATGAGTCGAGTCTAGTTCGTATAAATACGTAAGTCTTAGCAGCTACCGTGCTTCTTTAATATAACTATACGCGTTTTATTATCATTTACAGGTCATTCCTCTCCCCTCCAACCATCAATCTTTTTAATCACCAACTTTACTCACGAGAAGACACCTGAGGAAAATAAATTTGCTCGTACTTATGTCTACTACGCACTAGCTACTGTTTCAACGCGACAAAGGTTCTTTTTTTTGGTCGAACATCGAAAAAAAAAAACAATAACAATCAATCCGTCTGGTCGGCAACAAAATAATTAAAATGCGGATTCGAAAGACGATAGGTTCGACTTTTAAATGTAAAAATACGCGGTGCGGTGCCGATGTATTTTCATACAATATTAATACCCTATTGTATACGATGGTAAACAATTCTCACGATGATTTTACCGCCGAACAGTTTAGCCAGTCGTGTGCCAAATAATTACTTATTGTTCGAAGAAGGCGATTCACACTTTATAATAATAAATCCAAACAATATTCAACATCACGATTCGTTTAATAGAGATCGTGACTGTTGTAAAATATCAGCTAAAAACAATACTTTTATAAATATAATAAAATTAAAATTATATGAAAAATTACAACTAAATGATACTTTTTTTTTCTTTTTCGACAACCAGATTAAAGCTAAGAATATTAATTATTTCGGTATCATCGATGCTCGTGCCATGAAAAAAAGAGCACCGATGAGCACGTATTAGGTATACTTATTCATTGCGTCTCTTTTCAGTCACTCACTCGAGCTTGAATTTGACACAATGTACCTACCTACCTACCTACTACCTACCTAGTCTAATTCTCGTTCTTCTTCCAAACGCAAAGATTATTTCGGTAAAAAAAATTAGGGAAAATTACGAAGTATTTACTCCCATAAATACTCGCATAAGTATACTTATTTCTTAGTGATAGGTTTACATTGACCATAGGCCAACTCATATTTTCTTGACAGCTTTGGAAGTCATTTAAAATACATTATACTTATCGTCCATAATCGTCGAATTGCAGTTTAAAGCCGTAAGGTTATATGTGTTCATATATGCGTCATCGTGCGGTAACATCCTCAACACTGTGAAGTTTTTTTTTACCCTAAACAAATTAACTAGAATGTTAATTTTTGATACGTTTTAGTTGATAAACCTACTAATTATGAATAGTTTTTTTCTCTTATTTTTTTCTTGACCGAAAGGATAGCTCTGTGTAACCTATAATTACTCGGAATTTCATTATACAACATAGTAACGCGAGATTTTTTTTCAACTTTTTGACTTTTTACATTCATTCTGTGCTATCTGTAGGTTCGAAATCGGGTATTGCAAAATCCTCGAGTTTTTTTCTTTCAAAAGATTTAGATGGGAAAGTGATATGCAGAAAAACTGAACTCAAAATTTCGATTTGCCCTTCGAATTAGATAAAACCTAGAAGAAAAAAACAAATTACAAATTCAAATTTTCAGCTATCCATTTTCGTTAATTTTCGTATACCTAATAAAAAGCCTTCCAAATTCTTAAACCAAATTTCGATTTTGAGGATGAATTTTCGAACACTTTTTTGTTCATCTTATCATCTACAAGTATATATGTAGGTAGGTACCTAGTAGGTACATAATCAACTCCAATTTTTTCAAGCACGATTAATCTCTATGAATTTCGAAAAGCAGAACTTGGTAGCAGTTTTTCAAAATTTTTACGGAACCTGTGTTTTTCAGATTTTACTCTCCTCATCTCTTTCAAAAAAATACACTTTTATGTTTTGACAACATTTTTTAGACGTCCTCATTCTCTCCCCCCTCCGTTGGCAAAACGTGTATAATTGGGAGGGGGTGTTTTAGGTTTAACTACCAAATTAGCAAAAGATAATATTAGTTTTCAAGAGACTTTTAATATAAAAAATACAGAATTTTAAAGCCAAATGTAGGACTTTTACAGGACTATCTCGACATTTCGACATTTCGACATAAAATATCAAATAAATTTTTAAAAAATGTTGAAATCAATTACTCGCTGGGAAGCAAAAAAAGAGGGGATAAAATGTAGAAAACTCGACTGAAAAAAAAAACAATCGAGTTCATGTTGGAATGAAACACATTGAAAAAAATATAATGCATGGACTGGAATTTTGAAAATTTACCAAGGTACAATAATTTTATTCAAAAAAAAGAAAGAATACTTGAACAAGAGCAAATTTTTCAAATTTTCTTCAAGAGCAAAAGAATATATTCTGAAAATTTCTTAATTCGTGTATGATCTAAACTCAACTTACACAAATTTTATTTTATAATAGGTACATAGATGATAATACGTATCTGAGGTAATGTCAAAAAAGCTCGTAGCACGAGAAAATCCAGCCCTCCCCCTCTTTCCCCGATTTTCTTAATAAAATGATGAAGCTACGTAATATTCATGACTTGCGTTGCGAGGGCGAATTTTGGTAGCAAAATAATTCTATAATTCAATAGGCAAAAAGAGGTATTTCAATAATTTTTCAGTTGCAAGAATAAATTAGGTATAGATTTTTTCAGTCAATTACTAGTCTTGTTTGTTCTTTTCGTAGTGGTTTGCTACTTCTAGAAGAAATTTGTCGGTCATGTCATGATCTCATTTTTTCCAAGAGCTATTTTTTTGTACTTCCCCGTCAGGAAAAATGAAAATCGTAAAAAAAGAGCGAGCAGATTATTTCTCAGAACAGCAAACACAGCTTCTATTAAAAGAATAATTTGTAACATCTCAATTTTCGGGTTTCAAAACACATTTAAGAGATTTCACAAAAAAAAAAAAAAAAGATAACGAATGATAATAGGGACATTTTATTGCCAAAGAAACTGAGTAGGTAGATATTGCAAAATTTTAGCAAAATCAGTCACATTCTATTTTTGGCTCAAAAAATTCAACTTTTTGATGAAAATGATTACCTATTCATCTTACAATCCTTCAACTCCACAAATTTTCTTCAGAAAAATTTTGGCGTATATACTTTTTTTGGTCATCCCTAAATCAAATTTACATAAAAAACCCCATTTAAAATTTTTTTTATCATACTTGTAATTTTGTCATACCATTTCAATTTATAATATAAGTCGCAATTGAAGAGAAGAAAACTTTCCAAGACCAAAAATTCAACCGGGTATTCGATTGAAAATAACCAAACATGGTTCATTTTAATCAACAGTAGGTATTTTTAAATCATAATTTTTCATTTTTCTCCACTTTCAACGCCTTCCAGATCATTATTTTGCAAACATTTCATCAAACTGATGTGAATAATCATTAGTTGAAGAGAACGGCCGGAATGAAAATGCCTCAGCTAAAAAAAAAACGGAACTCATTTAAAAAAAAAAAAAAAAAAAAAAAAAAAAAAACACACATTTGAAGAGTGATATTCCAAAACTCGCTTTGTCCATTTTTATCAAAGTTGGGTTTTCAGTGGTACCTGGTAGATGAAGTATTAACTCACATTCCTACATCATCAACCTACCAAAATGAGGTGTTAAACTTACCTAAATAGCCAATTCAATAAAAATTAAAAAAAAAATAACGTTCCAAAACGCGTTTTGTCCATTTTTATTGAAATTTTTTCAGCAGTATTTAGTGGATGAAATGTATACCTACACTCCTACATCATAAATTCACCCAAATAAAGTGCTAAACTCGCCTAAAAAGCCAATTTACCCGTTTAAAGGGAAACTGTTTTTCCTCTCTCCTGAAAAGTTATGAAAATGGACAAAGCAAGTTTTGGAATATCACTCTTCATTTTTTTTAAAAAGGTGTCAATGTTCGAAACATTTCTTTAAAAAAATACTTCCTACATAATTATCTAAGACTTTGGGAAATCCCCGCTCAAAAAGCTCTCCACGACAGTACTGGTATTTACACAGCATAATCAACACTTACAGTGACACTCATCCCATGACATCGGGTCATTATCCGAACACACCCCCCCTCATTCCTCACCACCTATCCTAATCTTTCGGGCAAAATGAACCCATCTCTCGAAAATACCTACATCTCTAAATGCCACTTTTATCTTCACCCTAAACAAGCTAATTGATTTCATACACGTGAACTAGCACGATCAAGATAAGCTACCGATCACATTTCGTCGAACAGTGTCCGCTGCGCGCTGTCCGGATAATCTACTACAGGTACTCTACTAATTGATACCACAAAAACCATGGGACAATACAACGGCGAGTACTACCTATACCAGGGGTAAGTTGAAATAAAAAACCAATCTTTAAGGTATCCGTTTATCCGAACAACGACAAGGTAAAAAAAAAAAAAAACAACAACCAACAAGCAGATAAACTAAAATGGAACCGATCATCGTACATAACAAATTACCATACAAATATTTTCACGTTAAAATCACCAACATACACTGAGCACACTAATTTGAATATTTTCGTTAATAGATCAGTATGCATGGTACTCTATTCGGTATTCGTTTTTAAATTCCAATATCTGGTTTATTATATGGAAACGAATTCAAATTACTGCGAGCTATATACGCATATAGTCGACTTATTGCACCTATACGTACTACACCCACTATACGGTTGCATATGTATGTAGATGTACCTTCATCTCCCCTTACAACGCAGCGATACCTCCTTGAAAACGAAAAAAGAAAAAAAATTACATAATAAAATAAAATAAAAAACTAGGTCGAATAAATGAAACATAAAAAGTGTGGGAATCTTTGTACACAAAACGTATAGTGTACGAGTAACTGCATAGGACGGACGCGAGGCGACCCCGAAGTTACGCGATTTCGAATTAATCATACTCCAGCGTTCAAGTCTCCGCGTTGGTACGTAGTACATACAGCAAAAGTGAGCTTGTTCGAAGCTTTTTTCAGCCTTTTTTTTCCCGCCCAATCCCACTCAACTTCACAGGCGGTATGGGACAAAAGACGACCAGACTTTCTAATCGATAAAATTTATAGCTTTTATCGATCACATCGATCTGGTGAAAAAATTATTCCAAGATGGGCGCGAAACCCCTCCAATTAACTTCCGTTTTTCTCGCGTACGTACCTATCTTTTTTTTTACACTTCGTGGCAGAATTTATGAATGGCGACTAGATTACAAGTGCTTTTTTAAGTGACACTATCAAGGTAATGGTATCTGTGTACTACACTACGTATACCAACGAATATTTGCCGCATAATGTCCGTAACGTACGTACGTAGAGTACGTGTTACGTATACAGTAGAAATACACTGCATGGCACAATCATATTGTACCACCGCATCAAGCTCATAGTAAACATGCTATTAAGAAGGACCACCTACTTACCGTACACCATATATGTGCAACATAAAACATGTGACTGTAATGCAGGCTCACACAATACTTATGCATGCATATAGAGGCACCTAAGTTGTTGTGTGAGCCATGTCATTGTGTCCGAGTGTACTTAGAGTACATGTACATGTACGTATACGTTTACGTACACCACATACATGAAACTGAGAGGACTGGAGAAGAAGCCACATAGCCATAGCCACACATACATACCATTTAATAGTATTAATGTTTCTTTATAATTAATGTAAATGCGAAGTGAGAATTGCGAATTGTTCTTATTATAAGGGCGGAATATTTCCTTTTCAAATGTTTCGATACCGATCGCTTTGGCAGGTAGCCATTATCTTTCACCTTCTCTATTCTATGTGTGTAAGCGTATCTACCGAGGAGTAAAGGTAGTAGGTACTCGACTCGTGTAGGGCTACTCACTCATCGGTCTCTATGCGGTGTTCCATAAATCGCACATCTACATACGATATTATACAATATCAGAGTGTCTACCAAAATACAGAAAGCCAAATTCGAGCTTTTCTCGTGCCTCTTTCGTACTTCCAACATGAAATTTCGTACAACGTCAAACCCCCTCCCCCCCAAAAACATTCAAGTCTTTAGGGTGTGCCCAAATTTTTTTAAATACATGAAAGATTTCTTGGATATTTTTTTCCATTGAAAGTACATAAGATTTCAAGATTCATATCTTCTACCTGCCCTTCCCATCATTTTATTCAAAAGAACTAGAAAATTATCAAAAAAATTCACGCAACCTCTAACAAGGTTCGTACACTCATTGAAATCCAAAATCCAAATTTTTTGTGATTTTTGGAATAATTTTTTGAATTAAAAAAAAAAATCGGTGCAATGATAGGTATGCAAAATTTTCATTTCTTTCCTTACTCAATATTTTGTAAAATCAATTCCATTGTTTTTGAACAATTAATTTTCAGAAAATTTGAAAAAAAGCAAAGTGGCCTAAAAATATGACAAAAAGTTTGGGAAAATTCACAATTTTGGAGGAATTTTCACATCAGTATTTTACAATTCTAGCAACCAACTGTTCAATTTGCAAAAAATTTTTAGATTTCTACAGTTGATTGTTAAAGTTCTGTTGTACAGACTTGAATTTTTCAGATTCGAAGGATGTAGTTTTCTAGAATATTATATGTAATCTGAAAAAAAAGAGAAAAGTAGCCCGAGCGAAGCGAGGGCAAAAGCTTTCGAAAAGTTATAATTATTCAAGAAGTAGGTACAGAACTGAGGAAATTGAACAAAAATTGAAAATAACGTCGGTTTCAATTGACAATAACGCCACTTTTTTTTTTAGAAATTTTTGTGTTTTCTGAATAAATTTTATAGGTACTATTCCCATGCTTTCGAGGTAGGTAGATTAGGTAGGTACCTAGGTCAAATTCTTGCCTTTTTCGTGCTTTCGTGCCAATTTCGTGCCGGTAGACACCCTAAATATTTAGACTAATACAAAATATAGGTACCTATTACAGGGAGATCACTTCAAAAAAAAAAAAAAAAAAAAAAAAAATGAAAATAGGGAAATTTTGCGATATAGTTGTGGAAATATGAAAAGGTTCTGAATATTGAAAAACGAATCAATCATAGTTTTCTATAAAGGGAACGGGAGACCTGAGACCTCGAAGAAATCGAGAAGTGGAAAACATTCTGATCAGTTCTAGAGATGTAGGAACCTTTTCAACCAGCAATGAGAAAAATATGCCCGGGTTCGGTTATTTTTTAAAAAATCCATGCGATAAGAGGAATCAGAGAGAGGGTCGAAATTGATTTTGAGGCATTTCCGTACAGTATGCATCAGCTAAAGTTTTTTTAGTTGGCAATATAGGTAGGTATTCAATTCGGAAATGTCCGAATTGAAATTTAACGAGAGAATTTCGTACTATTTCATCCCATACTTAATGCTTTTATTTTCGATTTGAAAGAAATATGGCATACCTGTGGCAATGTTAATCGAGAGCAAAATCACAAAAACACTGAAACAAAATTGAAATACTGCGAAATATCTACATTAACTCACGCGTGGACACCTTTGAGTAAAATGTTTAAAAAGTTAATCCGGTTCAAGTATTAGAATGAAAAATGAGATACAAAAAAAGAATATACAAATTTCTTAAAAATGATAAATTAGTTTTCAAAGAATTAATTTACTTCTGCAGTGTTAGTACAATTTGCAAATTTTTGGGGAAAAATTCAAATTTCTCATTTTTTTTTTAAATGCTGAAATCTGAAAAATAGGTAGAATAAAATTGTCTTCAATTTTCAACCCGGGATTTTTAAAAACTATACCTCAAATATTGACACGTCTTTATTTTTTCATTATTTGTTTTCAATTTTCTTATGATACTGGATTGCAAAGTCGATTTTGAGTTTCTGACATTCTTCTTTCTCTATCTCCGATGTTAACTACGGTTTTTGAAGGTTGAATTTAAAATTTTGTTTTTCAATTCCCACAGTTCTTTTTTTGGACGGAGCGAAAGAGGAGAAGGCTTTTTTCACACAAAACACCGAAAACCTTCATCTACAAGTACGACACAAATGCATTTTTCTCTTGAAATTTTGAAAAGACGCACATTTTTAGAACAGTTTTTCGTGACAAGCCTTCTGATTGAATACTCAACTTGTTATGGTGTCAATTCTGTTGAAACTTACAAAAAATTCTACAACTTCTACTTGTTCCTTGATTTGAAAATTTTAGGTAAACATTTCAGGGTAAATGGTTGGTACTGGATTTTAGAAATTCCAAATCATTGGTTTCAATTCAATTTTTATTTGAGATACTTATTTTAAAAAAGTGTTATTTGATTGGTTTGAAAATCCTTATTCAATATTACAAAATAATTTTTAAAACAACATTTTCATCTAAAAATGTTTATAGGTACCGGTACCTACAATAAAACGTTTTTTCATTTTCATTATTTCTCTGCATAAGTAAGAAAATTTTTCATTTTTATTTGAAAATTCCAACTGAAACGACAAAATCCGGCCAACAGAGGGATTACATTTTGTAAAATAAAATAGAATAGAATTTTCAAAACAAATCATAAGGTTTAATAAGATTCTAAAAAATGAAGAAATACTTAGAACTATTCTGAAAGTTGATATGACATTTTTTTTAAATTCTATATAAATCCACTCAAAACGAAAGAACATTAGATTCTTATTCCAAAGTTAAGGAGAAGCTCATTCGGAGTTGAAAAATGAAAAATCGTGTTCTTAGTCAATTCTGTTTATGATAGATAGGTATTGAATTTTTGCAAAAAGTTACTTGAGCGACTAAGTTATATCAAAAGTTGTCAAGATTTACGCACCTAAGGTTGAGTTTTTGAAATCAAACACAATTGCTTTACTTTTACAAGATTTGAAAAAATTTACGAACGTTTTTCATTAAAATTTTTTTTATTTCAACCCCTTTTTTTATGCGTTTATAATTATTTCAACATATTTTAAGATGTTTTCACAATGTTTCTAATAATTGAGTTTACATCAACTTTACAATATTTCAACAATTTTCATGCATCACTTGCTTCTGTTATGTAATTCGGTATATGTATTCCAAACGTTAATAATTATTTATATAGAGCAATTTTTAGCAACAGTATTTTTGTTCCATTTTCTAACTTATTCTTGTATTAGAGCATTGGTGCACAAAATTTTACAGTTATTTTGGAATTTTGTAAATTTTTTCTGACTAAAAAATTCTAATTAGGTACGAGTTAATTAAAATTATCAAGCTGTGATCTGATCACTAATTTTTCAAAAAACTGTACTTCAAAAAGTAAAATTTTCAAAAATTACCTACTAACAGTTTAATTACCTCAAATTTGAAACAGCTCTCTTGAGAGGGAAAGGAGAGGTGAGATCTGAAAAAGCAACAATTCAAAACCAAGAACAAAATGAAAACCAATCAAGTATTAGAACACGGGAACATGCAAATTTAAAATGGGAAACTCACGAGAAAAATAATATAGGTAATAAAGGCAAATTTCAACAGCGAACATTCTCAAAGGTACAAAAAATACTAACTAAATAATTATAAAAAAAATGCATCATTATTTATTACAGTTCTATATACGAATTATTCTTGAGAGTAACTATACAGTAAGTTGTTTTTTTCATACTTAGGTAATATATTTCTTTTCATTCCCTATGCATGTAGCATGTAGGTACCTACTTATCATTTTTTAGAAATAAAAACTATCGCAATCACAACATTGTCCAATTCAAGAAACTTTTTAACATCTTTAAAAAAACTTACTCGCGAATTCTTTAAAAAAATTCAATTTATCAGTTTTTACTCAAAGGATTTGGGTATCAAAATGCCATAATTATTAATGAAGCGCTCTCATCTCCTCACACTTGAGTAAATTGGTCAGAAATCATCTCAAGAAAAATTGGAACCACATTACCTAATGTAAATTTAAATTGAAAGTTATCGGAATGGAAATAATTGATTGTAGGTGAGGCACCTCTACCGACACACGATAAGTAGGCATTTGATTCAAAAACTTATAACCGATCATGCTCAGATAAAAGAGCATTTACACGGTAAATGACAAAAACAGCATTTAATACCTACATGTAATTTGAAAATATTTTTGGGAAAATAGTGAATTACGATGTTGAAGCGATAAAACAAACACTGATCATACTATCGTGATTATACTCGTAGGTAACTGATAACACTATCTTTCTTATCATTTCGGCGAATACGTCCTTTTTCATTCCGATCGAGCATTCACACGGAATTGCTCGCAATTAATTGCATTCATATTCACTGTAAGTACATACATAGTAAGTACTTAATTAGAAACTGAGAAAATATTTTTTAGATGAGATTTCCACTTGTCAGAATGTAAGAACATTTTAAATACTTCTACTTATTACAATAAAAATATCAAAACTTCAGCAATTTTGAAACCAAATACAAAACAGGTATTCATTCTCCAAACACCACGAGCCCTAACCTTCTGGAGCCTTTGCTCAGCAAAAAAAAAGTCTACAACACAAAATTGAACAACTCAAAAAAAAATCAAACCTGGTAAACATGTTATGACTGGTAGACGGCCTGTTGTTATTCATCATTGAACAGTTTGTTAAAAACTGGGAACTTCCAATAAATCGAACAACAATAAACTAACGAAAACGCAACCAGAATAACAGTACGAACTGAATTTAAAAAACAATAAAACAGAACAAAATCACAAGTCGATAAAACAACGAAAACGAATCAAGAACCACCGATAATATAAATTATAACGATAACTTAGGTTATTTCAAAAAATCGACGAATGTTCATTTTACGACCAAAGAAAAAAAAATTACAAAAAATAATATAATATAAAAAAGCGAAAAAAATCAAAACGAACGAAGTAATAATAAACTTTTAAAAAAATCGCGACCGATATTCGAGACGTCTAATACGGAATCAACGATCCATGAAACATAAATCCACCCGCTATTCTTACACAGCAAGTACTCAGAACAAGACCAGCAACAGATCATAGAGGAGCAGTAGATCCTCCGGGTCTACGTCTACGCTGATTGGTCGGCGTACGAGTTACCAACTATTCCATCATTGGTCGGAAATAAATTTATTCCGTCTCGGTATTTTAATCGCGGTACAAAATCTGTAGCGTAAACAAATTCGGCATATCGTTCAAAATAAAGCGATAAATAATATTGCAGCCGAGTAAAAGGTATTTCTAATGTAAAACCGGTTTAATAATTTTTAATTGTAATGTACGCGTCTTTTGGATGGAAAAAAATGTTTAATTTGGTGAGATCTTATCTGTAGGAAAAATTTGTAATGCTGATCTTTAGTGAATTAGGTACTTTGGAAACTAGCTGATTACCTAATTCAGTTCGGAAAATACGTATAGAGCGTTGGTACAATATCGAAGATTGTACATTGATAAGTGTTGGAATCAAGAAACAAAACAAAAAACAAAAAATGGAAAACCTACACTATTTTTGACCGATTAACTTTTGAAAATGAGAAATAACGAATAACGCTTTGAAATCTTGAGTATTGTTGTTATAGTATTTAAAATCAACGATAACTCTACGAATGACAAGGTGAAAATCATTCGGATTGATCTTATTTAAATATAAAACTGTTTTCATTTACTTTAATCGAGATGATCGAAGAACGCAATGTGTGAATTCCATACAGCATATACTACGATCGAATGTAATCAGAAACACTATAGTAATATTATCAACACGAACATTCGACTTGGCTGATTTATTGTGAGGAAGTAAAGGAGACACCTCATGAAATCGATCTGAAAAGGGACGAATGAGAAGGTCTCCAGCCATCAGCCATCATTCTCCTTCTATTTCAGGTTCCATGGTGACGAACTGAAAGAACTTACATCGAATCATTATCTACGATTGTGTACATGGAATATGGATCGAAATTTGGAAATTTCCACAAATCGAACTTTGAAATTAGATAGAAGAACTGAAATAACTTACGGTGACAACTTCCTATTAGTCTTGAAGACTTGAACTCGCCATGATTAGATCGCTGAACATTCAATTGAAAGGTTACAAACTGTTGAGTAAATTTTTGAACAGCACTACAAGTAGATACTTTAAAACAAAGAATTTACTGAGTTACGTTCAACTTCAAATCAAAATTATTCAATTAAATAATTATACTTAAATTTAAGTAATTAATAATAAGATAATGTTACACTTGCACCAAAAACTGCACTGCATCCCTTTGGTGTTTTGTTTTCGTCAATCACGTGTTGCGTCCATAACAGTGTTGCCATATTTTTTTTTGTTTCAAGTTTAATGGAATTTCCTGGGAATTTCTCATTAATTTGATTAATTTCAAGACTTTGGTTGTTCTTTAGAAAAACTAAGTGAAAATGAATAAAACTTAGTTAATTACATCAGAGTTGGAAAACATGGCCACACTTCACACTAACTTATTCAAATATAAAACTAAAAAGCAAACCCTAATTATGGCGAGTGCAACGAGAAATTTCAGAACGCATAATGTGTGAGCTTTAAAGCAAATTCAGTACTTCGAAAATTTTTCTTTACAAAATTTTTCCTTCGCTTTGTAATGTAGGTAATCAATTTAAATTATTTTATATTTATTTTTTAAAATCTAAAAATTTTGAATTTGAACGAATGCAGCTGTTGCAGCATAGTACCCTACCCACCTTATAAGTTATAATATGGGATTCTTATAATGAAGAGGATCATGACAAAATTTTGAATCCTGTTCTCTGTTCTCTTCCCTTTTCTTAAAAGTTGGAACATGTTACATGAGTGAATTCCTTCTTAAAAATTGAGATGAAAAACCAAAGGTAGCCTCTCGATACAAATACAAAAAATATTTTCTCAAGCATGAACCATAAAAGTGATGATTTCGATTTTCGAGCAGTAAAAAAAGTACTTGTAACGTAATTTATACACCTCCTACATCACTTGTATTTGAATATAAATCTAATAAGTATACTCAATATTATAATCAAACTAAACTTCAACTTTACACAACTTAATCGTACAGCACCTCATCTATCAAACTCCAAACACCACATGAGTGATTTATTAAATTTTCAAACCCTTATCATTTAATTCGTATACCTAATTCAAATTCTTCGCATGAAAACTCCATTCAATAAAAAAATAAACAAATTACTCCACTCGTCGCAAAATTCATCACCGAATAAAAACCTTACCTGCCTACGAATACGATAGAAAAATGACTTTTCTCCTCGCCGAAATATTCCAGTGGGTAGTGTAATTTATTTTAGATTTATAAGCGCGCAGAGTATACAAAATTGAAATTTAATGGCGCGATGTTAGTTGTATCTGATACGGCAAATTAATATGATTATCATTTATAAAAGCGTAGCACAGGAGCGAGTAGGTACATCGTATTAATATTATAATAAGCAAGATTCCGATACTTGACCAAGTAAGTATAATTAGGCTTCAGCCTGGAGCAGATAATTTTATGGCCAGATAATAACTTTATAATGATTCTACTTTTGTTGCGAGCTTTATAATTACTATTTGTATAGGATGCGACGAATTACAAATTACTCGGTGATTTATATGTTTAAACTGAAGAAATAGAATCATTTACCGAGTACCTTATTTATACGTAGTACAGGGTGGCTAGAAATATCGGGTACCCCTAAAAAAGTTTTCTAACTAAATACTTTGGTTGGTCACAGTGAATGATAATAATGATAACACATGATTGGTTGTTGGACTGGAGAGATAACATTCCACCAATCATATGCATCTATTTCACGTTGCCAACCTATATTTTTAATGAAAAACTTTCTTAGGGGTACCCGATATTTCTAGCCACCCTGTATACTGACTGTTTTCCCGGAGAAATTGAAATTTTGCAGCGATTTTTTTTTTTGTGCGAATGACTCGTAGGTATTTTGTTTGAAGTAGGTACAGTACTGCAGTGGTGTACCTACAACAGTACTTATCTAATGTACCTATTCTATATACATATATTGGTAGGTATATAATTTGATCATAACCTATTACCTATATATAAGAAAAATCCGAGTCATTAGCCTTCCTCTGAGAATTTGTACACCTATTCGATTTTAAAATCATCGATGATCAAAATAGGCTAAACATAAAAAAATTCTGAGTTCTTTCATTTTTCTTTTTTAAAATTTTTATTCTAAAGAATCAGTGCAAGACTTTTATTTGATAGAACTCTGCGGTATGACTTTATGCCAGAAAATACGGATTGTCACTTCCCCTGAACCGAACGCGAGTTGCTTCTTTACTAACATCAATGTGAAATAGGTTGCCGAACGAATCATGCGTTGCGAAAAACTGACATGTTCGTTACGAATATGACAATATATGATCCATTAACGCATCAATGAATGTGTATTTTATTCCTCTTCACGTATCGTCAGGGCCGGCTCCATAGGGGGGTGTGGGGGTGTCTCACCCCCAGTCGTTTCCTCAGTCGGCAATTTTGCCAAAATTTATCCCAATCGTGAAAATACTGGCAACATTTGAAAACACTCATGTAGGCCAATGTTACGTATAGGTATGTATTTGCGAATAAGAACACGCATTTATTACGATGTTTATTCAAAACTGCATGGTTGTCGGAAAAATTGTTAATTTGCCGACTAAATCACTGATCTATCCTTGAAATTCTCGTTTTTTTCAAAAGCTTTTGCCCTCGCTTCGCTCGGGCTAAATTGTTCTTTTGTATTTCTTAAATTATTCGCAAATTCATAATGGTCCTTGACAAGTATTTTTATTCAAATTTTTAAAAATGTCAGTGGTGGAAAACTGACTTTTTACTTCAAAATTACTGCTGTTTTGCTTCTTGAAACTACTAACTTTGAAAAGCTTTTGCTCTCTCTTCGCTCGAGCATATTTGGTTGTGTCATATTCACACTTCAAACATCAAGAAACCATTGATGAAATTTTTAAAAAGTTGCGATCGGAAACATCAAATTCTTACATTTAAAATTGATGTTGTTCTACTTTTCGAAAAACAAAATTTTCAAAACTTTTGCCCTAGCTTCGCTCGGGTTAATTTGGTTCTCTCCTACAGAGTTACAAATTTTAAGAAATCTATAATTGAATTTGAAAAATGTTGAGATAAAAAAAACCGAATTTTTTCATTAAAATTGATGTTCTTTTACTTTTCAAATCACAAATTGTTCAAAGTTGCCGGGTTGCGCCATTATAGAAAGGGCACTTTTTTTTATTCATGAAACATCAATAATAATGATACGTGAAGAGGACATTTTTTTTGAGATTTTCAAGTAAATGGTAAAAATAACTATCTATTTTTTGAATACGTTTTTTCAGGTTTTTCGTCTAGCATAGCTATAGCTCTTCCTGCTCAAGTGATCAACTAAACAGAATGAATAATTCAACGCTGCAAAGCGCAATTTTCTATCCATCATGGTTCTTCAATTACGCATGCAACGTCAAAATTGCCACGCAAAATCGAAAACAAAATTTTTCATGTGAATAAAACTCAGCTCCTTCAAATCTGAGGAAGGCGAACATGCAATATGCATATTTGTAGTTTGTACTCAGGATGGATGCCTATGTTACTGGTGAATGGGCGTTATTTTCCGGGACACCTTGTATAATAAGAATATTCATTAAATTGTTGGGAATTTTGAATTCGAAACTGATACGATAAATAACTTGAAGCGATACCTATTACATTACCTGATGTAGGCTACTTTTTTGCTGAAAATCTTGAACTGATCCTCACCTAAAATTCAATTCCCAACTTTTCACTACCTACTTCTATTACAATTTTTTAAAATTTCACCTATCGCGTTAATAGGCATTCAATTAAAGAGTCAATTTATTAATACAAAATTCAAAGCAAATATTCGCAAGGTAAAAATAAAATAACAAAAGAAATCTCGGTGGTCGCTATTGGCGATATCGGGGCGTAAACTGAGAAGACGAAATGTGTTGCACATTCTTATAACGAGCATCGCCGTTATAAGTAAGGTGATTGCCATGCCATTCAGCATACACAACACCGAACGTAACACGTAGGGGGTCCAAGAGTAAAAGAGAGAAAAAAAAGAACGAAACAAATAAATGGTCTATTAATTAAGCCAAAGAGTAGAACTATCAATCAGAAAAAGAGGATATATAGGTTCAGATGTGCAGCTCTAACGCCAGATTCAACTCCTACTGATAGCAACGTGATTAGATAAACAGATCGGCAGGGGACGTCGACCTTAACGATTCAGATACATTTAACAGCTCCGCTTAGTTTGTAACTTGAGAATGAATCCTGCTGGGAAAGTACTCAATACACGCTAAGCGTTTTAAAAAATGTAAATATTTGCTCGACTGCATATACTAGCGTGTAGGTACATTTATAGTACAGTAACATCGTTGAATTAAATAAAGGCATCGCGTACTTTTACCTTTATTAGTTCATTCAACAATGAAGTAGCGAAATTACAACGTATCTACTTATGCCAAAAATTCCACAACTTTTTAAAATGCCTACATCATGTAATTAACTGAAAAAAAAACACGAAGTTTGAGTTTGATGTGGCGTAACACACCGTCAACATATTATTAATAAAATTAATGATAAGCTGTCATGTTGGAAATGAATAACTGATACGTATCATAAATTTTTTACTTTTGCGTATCACCGAGTAATTCAACATGCAGGTTCTCTAGTACCTACGTATAATATTCAATTTGTATGTTAACTACTAAATTCAAATTTTACTATTTATTTAAGTAAAGTTACATGTATTTAATTTTTTGTCGACGATAAATTATAAGAATTATTGCTAGTTCATTCTTTCAATGCCTATTTATAATGATACCTATTACCCACCAGTTTGATTACTCATTAGATACTGCTTTTGACTAGGCTTCTACTTTTTAACCGCAGAATTAATATTTGAAATATTATCACATCGAGGACGATTCACAAAGTGTTAAACTCATGTATCTAACTAGTTGAATGCTGTAAGTATTACCTTTACCTATTACAGATTTCGAAAAATCTACGGAAAAAAGCACGACGAATCAAATCAGTTTATTCAATTTCATTTCATTGTACGACTTTCGGACTTCGTAGGTACATTAATATTAGATGTTTTAAAATCGAATTTCTTATTCAATCAATAGAAATTGACACAATTCCAAATTATAAAAATATGTAAAATCAGAATTTTGCTTTTCAATTCTGTTTCTAACACAACGAACTTTAACAATTTTCTCGTTCCGTTTGAGATTTTCATCTCGTATAATCATAAAAATAGAGAATATCGTTGAGATCAATGTTCATCTCTAGTTCTTCCTGGGCATTCATTTTTCAAGTCATCTTCATCGTTATACTTCACACTACACCAAATGCAATAGTAATAAGTGTTTCTCAGATACGACGTAATATTATTCAATTTTTCTGAAACCTTGAAACAGTCAAATAATGCATTTATATTAAAAACTGCACCGGCATAAAAATAAACAATGCAACATAGCAAATCTTACATCTAAAGGAACATCATCATCATCATCATCATCCTTTTCATCGGAAGCGTCTTCTGAATCGTCATTTTCACTATATTCGTCAGAATCATTATCATATCCGGAAGCCATTCTTTTTTTACGTTTTTCAGCTTTGGCGGCTGCTTTCTTCTCTTTCTCGATTTCAGGATCTGTGCTCAACCAATACCATTTTTCCTGCGGTTCTAGAATGCCCTACAATAAATAAGGATTTATAACAATTTATAATTGAAATTCGAAACGTACAAAATCGTAAAATTGAATTAGGTACTTACTTTATCTGTATCAAGGGTTTCGCAAATTTTTTGACTTTTACGAAAATCACTTTCTGTTTGCTTTTGCACAACTTTTCCAGTCAAACGAGATCTGTATTCGGTAGTTGAGATATTATCAGGTCTAAATTCTTTCAGTTTCTTTTCGATAATTTCTTTTTTCATTTGCGTTCTTCCTAATCCTTCTCTATCAGCTTTTAAATTTATTGGAATCGGCTCTGTTCTTCCAGTATCTGTAGTATAATGAAATTAGAGTAACATTAGAATTAAAATGATATTGTTGATGTAAAGTTTGAAAAAAAAAATGCTTGGTTCTTTTTTTACCTGATTTTCCCAAACTTGTGCCAGGTTTGAAGCCCATTTTTTGTAACATAGCAAATCCTTTATTGCCAGATTCGAGAGGTTTCTCTAAACCTTCTTGACGTTTTTCTTTTTCTAATACCCTGAGATTGGGATTCTTTCTCTTATTGATTTCATCCAGTTCAATTTTCCGTTTGAGAGCTTGGAAGTTTCGTTTATCGGAATGTGACTTTATCAATCCAGGACGAATATCTTGTTCAACGCTGTAATACAAAGAGAATAAAATTACACTTTCATCGATAAGAAAATTCATGGGTAATGCTATAATTTTCAGAATAAAAACGAAAATGAAAACTTACCTTCCAGATAGAAATTTGTCGGACATGTAATCATCTTCATCCGAAGACATTTTGTTTGCAGTTTGCAAGGCAGAACATGAACAGAATTTTATAAGTTCAGCTTAGTACATCTTGAAAATAATGGAAATAAAACGGATGCAAATAAAATCTAAATATATCTACAAGAAATTCGGTAAAGTTTTAAAAAATTTTCAAGAATTTTCATCATCGCCATCGCCTTATCGGTTATCAAAATAATATTGTAAACAATAACAAACTCATTCGATGACGTAATGCAAAAATTTCACCAATGAAATTGGATAATTTTCGTTTTCTCATACTTGATTGGTTGATGAATAAACCACGTGAAAAATATTCACTTCATTCTTCACTACTGATAACAGTTCTCGTGGAACTCGTGTTTTTACTTCTTCAAGTTCTTCAATGTTTTTCGTTTCATTTTGTTAAATTATTAATGATTATTATTAATAATTAAAATGTTTGCATAAAATTGATGAAATTCTGATTCATTACAATGACTCAAAGAGGAGAATCCGAGCAACAACGACATCGCCCCGGCGTATTTAAACAACAGAATAAATCTCACAAAACAGGTCGTCATCGAAGCAAAGGATCCTTGGACACGGCCAACAAAGGTAAAATTATTATTTTTGAATGAGGAATTTTGATAAATGATAGTAAATTCTTCATTCGTCTTTCATCTTTTTCAGGCAAAGTTGAAAAAGTAAGCGTAAAAAGGATAAATCGTGAGATAAGCGGCGAAGCTCGCAGAAACCGGGCAGCGCAGCTACGTAAAAATAAACGGGAAGAATTCCTTAAACAAATACGTACGCAGAATGACCCTCCATTCGTCATAGCTTTAGTTTCGTTGAGCAATAATATTTCGTATTTTGATACGTTGGATAAATTGAAGAATTCTGATCCTGAAGCTAATATCACGTACACCGAAAATGGATACACTGTCATCAGGTGATTTTCAGTGATGAGTTTTCTCTACCAACTAGAAAAGAACATTTTTTTTAACACAGCTATTATTTTCATTTCAGAATTCCTCGATTTAAACAACGCTTCATGTTCGTTCCTGGCGATATGAATAGAGTTTACCACACTTTGAATGCTGTAAAAATGGCCGATACAGTATTATTTTTAGCATCTGTAGAAGGTCTTGATGAAAATGCTGATCACATCATGGCTTGTATTAGTTCACAGGGTATACCAAGCTCAGTTGTATCAGTTGTCGATTTAGAATCGTTACCGAAAAAAGTAATACATTGATGGTTCAATTAACTACCACAAACGTACAATGTGTTTTTTAACTCGAGTTTCTTGTTTCAGAAACATCAAGACGTCAAAGACAAAATTTTCAAGTCCGTTTCCAGCGTGTTACCTGCTACAAAAACTATTAGCTTGGAGTCATTCAGTGAAATTATGTCATTCTTTCGAGTAATAAGCACAAAGCGGCCCGAACAAATAGTTCAGCGTGATAAACGTCCATTTTTATTAGCTGAAAGTGTGAATTACATCAAAGAAAATGAAGTAAAAACGAGAATCAGTCGACACATTACGTAGATATTTCTGTTCTTCATTTTTATTGTATTTTTATTTTCAGAATAACGGTTTGTTGAAAATATCCGGATTCTTAAGAGGCCAAACGCTCTCCGTCAACGATTTAGTTCATATAACAGGTTGGCGAGACTTTAAATTGAGTAAACTCGAAATTGTGCGAGATCCTCATAAATTCAACGATAGAGAATCTTCCAGCAACCCAGTTCTTCAAATTCAACTTCCAGACGCATTTAAACAGGTATTCAGTGATACATTTCGTAATAATGTAGTAATAAAAACGAACATGTGATCAACTCCACTTTTAGGAGAATCTTCAAAGTGAAAATATTCCTGATCCTATGGACGCTGAACAAACTTGGCCTACTGAGGAAGAACTCCAGGAAGCTGATCAAAACAACCGTAAAAAATTGGTTAAAAAGGTACCAGAAGGGTTTTCTGATTATCAAGCCGCGTGGATTCCGGATTGTGATGCTGGTAAGTCGCATACAGTGTCTTCAGAGTTTCTTTGCGTGTCCTAATTGGTGTACGTTTGCAGAGGAACTCTCAGATGTTAGTGATCTCGAGGAGGAAGGAGAAAGCCAAAATGACGAAATGGAATCTTCAGATAATGAAGAGGACAATCGAAAACGTCATGTCAGCTTCGGGCCGGAATCTGTTATTTCTGAGATCCCTATCGATCCTGATAAATATGACCAAAGTGTAAATAAAGAAGAGGAAAAAATGATGTTGGAAAAAATCAAAGGTTTGAATCTTCAAATAATGTATATTAAATTCTGTGAATCAAAAATACATGTCAATCAATTTTGCAGAGGCACGTTCTGAGAAAATGTTTCCCGACGAGGTTGATACCCCAATGGATATCCCAGCGAAAGTCAGGTTTCAAAAATACCGTGGCTTGAAATCCTTGAGGACTTCACCTTGGGACCCTAAAGAAAATTTACCTCAAGACTACGCTCGTATTTTCCAGTTCGAGAATTTTAAACGAACTGAGAAAAAAATTCGTAAAGATGCGATGGAAAAAAGTGGCATTGCGGTGAGTTGAATTCATTACTAAAATCATTCGTATGTAGAAAATAAATTTTATTAAACAATATACATTATCTCACTGATGCACCGTACAAATAATGCAAAAAATTATACAATAATTATAAACATTAAATAATAAAAAAATCAAGTGAAAGCAAAAATCACTTAAGCTCATTAAATTGGTAGAATTGAGCTTTTTAACTTCATGCGAATTGCATAGCTTCCAGCGAATTTGCCTGCCAGCGAGATACGAGCAAATTTGAAAATAAACAGAATTTGACAGTTTTTAAAATGTTTGCTTTGTTTATCGATGAATTTCAAGTACATATTAAAATTCATCAATAAACCGAATTAACGTTTCAAAACTGCCAAATTCTGTTTTATTTCAAATTCGCTCTTATCTCACTGGCAGGCAAATCCGCTTGAAGCTATGTAATCCGCATAAAGTTGAAAAGCCCAATTTATATTTTTAAAAGTTTGAAAAAACAATAGAGCATTCGCGGGGGAAAATTTTCAAGTGAGGAACCAGAAGATTATGAATTGTAAAATAAAATCATTTGTCTTTGCTGATTCGCTTTCAACAGTCGCTTATCCATTTCGCGAAGCAAAGCGTTTTTGTAACACTTGTACCACAAAATGATTTCCTCGAGATCTAATTCGTACAATTTCACTAATACATTATCGAAAAAATATAAATCCCTAACATTAAACATATCCCAATGTAATTTATGATCGCATTCGATCGATGCTCTCGAATAAATTTTCAACCATAATGGAAAATCATCTGTACTAGTTCTGGAATAAGACAACGCGTTACTGCTTCCGGCGCAGATGTTATTTTGACTGGAAAATTGTTGATTCGGATACGGTGTTCTGATATTCAAGTGATGTGTGTACATGGGCTGGTTGTACTCGATAGGAGCAGCCTGATGGTATTCTATAGGACTGCGTAATATTTTTTGAGGACATATGTAATTCTGTTTGTTACCGAACACGCCTTTCGGTACAATTTGCATTTCTTCCGGATTAGTTCGCTTGTACAGAGGATATTCGTATTCTCTTTGGTAATGCATTTTGCCTAAAAATACAATAAAACAATGATTAATTGTTACAGCCGGGAACATACGTCAGTTTATACCTAGAAGGAGTAATCGAATCGGAATTCGAAAACATAGATCGTGGATTGCCCCTGATTGTTACTGGAATTCTACCGCATGAACAGAAAATGTCTGTTGTTAATGTGATGCTTAAACGACCTAATGTTATGGAATCTGATGAACCTATCAAGTCCAAAGAAGAACTGGTCATTCAGTGTGGATACAGAAGGTTTAAATGTCGGCCTATTTTTAGCCAACTGGGCACCGGAACTGTACATAAGGTAAGTTTTACCGAATCGTGTATTAGATATTGAAATCATTTTCTAAATTAATGGCAAAAATAATAAATTTCAGTACGAAAGATTTTTCCAACCTGATGAAACGGTAATGGCAACGTTCTATGCGCCTATTCAATTCCCCCCATGTTCTGTGCTAGCTTTCAAAGAGCACGAAGATTCGTCTTTGGTAAGGAAGCATTTTTTTAATGAATGAAATATCATCACTCGAGTGAACTGTCCGTAATTGAAATATGTTTTTTAGGAACTTGTTGCTACCGGACGGCTAATATCCGCTGATCCTGATCGAATCGTAGTGAAACGGACGGTTCTGAGTGGACATCCATTTAAAGTGAATAAACGTTCTGCCGTTATTCGATTCATGTTTTATAACAGGGAAGATATCGAATGGTTTAAACCTATCGAATTACGCACCAAGTATGGTAGAAGAGGACATATAAAAGAACCGTTAGGTAGGCCAAGACTTGGAGAGCTATGATGATTATAATTGATAAAATAATGTCATCAATTCGATGTGATCTGTTTTAGGTACCCACGGCCATATGAAATGTATCTTTGATGGACCAATAAAGTCGCAAGATACAGTTTTACTCAATTTATACAAACGTGTTTTCCCTAAATGGACTTACAATAGTTTAAATACTGCTCTGTATCATAACAATTAAACGTTAAAATTGTTTTTTGATTATTCTACTGTATTATCATATTATACTAACCTAACTCAATTCACAGCTCGTCTTCTTCTGTGAGATCAAAATTGATTGCAAAGTTGAGTAAACTTTTTCTAGAACTTTCAATCTCGGTTTTGTGTTCTCAAATATAGTAACAAAACGCGTACCGTCGATATCTTTAATAAGCACAATCAAACAATAAATGACCGTCTGGCGAGAGATAACCTCAACGATTAAGAAATCTTGAATTATCGACCAAGGTATGAAAGAACTACTTTTGGTACCGAAAAAGAAAGTCGTATTAAGTTGTAATCCTACAGGTACCAACAAATAAACCGTTTCTTTTTTAACAGTATAAGTGAACTTTAAGAATAAATACAGCGCACAAAATAACGACACCAGTATAAAAACGAATGAGAAATTAGTCATGTACAACGAAAAGGACAGAAACAATAGAACGATGACATACTTCCATGAAAACGCGGAAAGTTTTTTATCAACGGTGAATAAAACTGATGAGTCCTTATATTTTTCACAATAGTTACAAGTTAATAAGAAGTCGTTGAAGCTTTCCTTGGTTTCAGTACTTTTTGAGAGCTTTTTTGTTATCTTCAACATTAGAGTTTCGTAATTAGGTAAGTAACCTTTCAGAAGCACTTACCAAGATTTGAATCACTGTTAGTTTATATAAGACACAGCATTCGATGATTACGATTGAGAACACTTAAACCACTATATTGTTACGGTTTAAAAACTGTAAAATACTACAAATTACTGCACTTTTTAGCGTTAATCTTCACCAAATTGAGTAATTCAGTAATTAATTCATTCATCAAATTAATTTTCTCTTTATTTTCCTTTTGGAGATTTTTTTATAGACTGTATGGAGACAGAATGTTGTTTTTCAACTCATTGATTAAAATTCGAGTCGAAATCACTAGACGTTAAAGTGCACTAGTTTTTTTTTCCGGTGCAAAAACTCGGAAGCCGTCGGGTATTGTCGGCGGTACTTCGTTCAACTTGTATTTATCATTTGATCGTCAATTCGTCAGATAATCTTCCCCGACACTGGTTATTCAAATTCAAATTTTTGATGTCAAGTATTTTTCGGTTTCTTTTTCCAAAACTAAAGCCTAATACTAATGATGTTCATATGAACTTACTTGATAGTTGATGTTGATTGAAAAACCACGGTCACTACGTACAGAGGCGAAGATTATTGACAAAATCACCGCGAACATAGAAAGAAAATATGAAAAAACAGTAAACAAGTTGAATTAGGTAGATTATTACGTATTTCCGAGCTTTTGACAATTGTTTTTCAACTCATATATTCCAAATTTGCGTACATATGTTTTGTGGAGTATGTTCAGTTGATGAATGATATGTATCAACACTATCAGGCTTAACTTTATTAAAAAACCACCTTGAAATGATGATAAATGATCTATATAACGATTAATATTATGGAAAATGCATGCTGAATAAGTAATCAAGTAATCATATTACGTAGTTCATAATGGTATTTTATATTTTCACCTTTATAAAGCAGAACAGAGTTACAGAGTTATCATATCAGTTATCACACTAGAGAAATAGAACAAGTCGAACGAAGTATTTCCGACTGTACCCGATGACTTCCGAGTTTTTGCACCGGAAAAAAAAACTAGTGCACTTTAACGTCTAGTGTCGAAATCGCATTTAAGCATTCCTTACATACATTTCAGCAACGCTAAATTTTTCTCCACTCCGATTGGCTCTCGCGTTCTCGTACGATCCCACCCACCGAACTCTTATCATCCTTATCATTTTTGAACTTGGAAAATTTTTTTTTAAGTTTCATGCGAACCTGTATCTAGCTTTCAATACACAGACAATTTACGATCTAAATGACCATATTTTATTATGCAAAAGGTACAAAAACAAAAAAAATTATCGAATACATATGCCATATGCCTTAGATTAATCAACAAAATGAAATATTTTATAGTTATAAATGTTATAATGCTTTTGGTAGCTTTTGGTTTTGCTCTCATTCAGTGTTGGCGTCCCGTAACAGTAACTGTAACGAAAAACGAAAATAACGAAATTTTTTTCGTTACAGGTAACAGAACTGTAACGAAAACGTTATTTTGATCATGTGATGTTGTGTAACTGAAACGTAACGTAACGATATTTTTCTGGATGTAACGTAACAAAAAACGAAAAAATTCTGTTACCTTTTTTGTTATTTTTTTAGTTACAATATTTTCAAGTTGAGTCAAAAAATGAGATTTTTTACCTTCTAAGCTTGACTTTTTCAAAAATTCCCTTTTTAATAAATGTAATTAGGTTTGTTCGTTTTTATTACTCGGTCTAACCGGGTCTACACTTTCCTTACTCTCCTTACTCCGCTCTCCACTTTTTACCCCTGATTTAACCAAAGACCTATAAGAGGTCTCTGGATTTAACCTTACCCGGGTAAGAAACCTAGTTAAAAACGAACAAACCTATTGTATCATGATTATATCTGTAACGAAAAAAATGTAACGGTATTTCTTTCGTTACACTGGTATTTAATTAAACCTTTTGGTTCCGTTATTTTAGCCATTTCTGTTACAATTTTTCGTTACAAATGCATTTTTCTTTGAAAATATCATCAATTCTACGTTGAAAAAAACGTTTCTGTAACGAAAAAATCGTAACGGAAATAACGAAAATAACGTAATGAAAAAGTTCAAGTACCGGTGTAACGAAAAATACCGTTACAGCATTTTTTTTGTTACAAGTACTGTAACGAAAACACGTAACGAAAAAAATACTAATTTTGTAACGTAACGAAATAACGGAACGAAAAAAAATATCGTTACGCACAACACTGCCCAATAGTGTTATCGTTTCCAATGTTGTTAAGTTAATGTACGCGAAATTCGATGCGTGATAAAGGAATATATTTTATTCAGAGTTGGCGCGATTCCTCGGTTCGTCAGAATCGGATTCCTGAATTACGATTCCCATACCTGAGAGAATCGGGATTCTCCACTCTCGATTCTTTCACAGAGTGAATCCGGTTCTGAATCCGATTCTTTAGCGGTTCTCGATTCCCTCCGATTCCGATTCCCAAATACTAATTTTTTTCAACTTCAGGACTTGACAAATGAATTTTAAATGAAATCAGTAATTTCCCCAACTAGGTATATGATCATTTTTCATGTTCTATTCTTTCGTTTGTGGCTGTGAGTAGGGAATTGCAGAGAATCGCGAGGGCGCGATTCTCCATTAAAGAGAATCCGATTCTTGCATTGCGCGATTCTTTCACTGCATAGAATCACTGATTTGCAATATTATCACACAACAGCCAATCTTTAAAAAAATGTCACCAGTCTCAAACTACAAAATGCAAATGCATCACTAAAAGCCATTAAAAACAGTGCATTTTACTGTTTCAACACGTGAATAATACCTGCAAGGAATCGCAGGGAATCGAGAAGGTGCGATTCTCTATAAAAGGGAATCGGATTCCTGCGTTTTCCGATTCTTTCGACTTGAAGAACCGCGATTCGAATCCGATTCGAATCGTGAGAATCGGATTCTTTCTCGATTCTTTCGCGCGATTCGAATCGCGCCAACTCTGATTTTATTTGTTGATTTTGGTCACTTTGGTGATTATTTAGTTTATGTTGTAAATCTGAGTCATTATTTTATGAAATTTCGTTTTCGTACCTAAGTGAATGAAGATTGAAGTTACTGTTTACTGTACAGTAAACAGTAACTTCAATCTTCATTCACTTAGGTACGAAAACGAAATTTCATAAAATAATGACTCAGATTTACAACATAAACTAAATAATCACCAAAGTGACCAAAATCAACAAATAAAATATATTCCTTTATCACGCATCGAATTTCGCGTACATTAAACATTAACTTAACAACATTGGAAACGATAACACTATTGGGCGGTAAATCATCGGTTTTAATTTTGTGGCTGAAAAGTGAAATATAATGGGCTCCATTTCTGCATTGTCTATTTCCGATGTAATTTGCGATAATCCGAAGGGTTTACAATGCTGCAGTTTCGATGTGAGCTTGAAAATTTTTGTAAGTTCAAAAATGGCAATGATGATAAGGAGTTCGGCGGGTGTCGGGTGAGATCGTGCATGAACGCGAGAGCCAATCAGAGTGGAGAAAAATTTAGCGTTGCTGAAATGTATGTAAGGAATGCTTAAATGCGTCGAAATCGCCTTTTTTGAGACCAAAATGAAATTTACAAACTTCATTTTTTTAAATGTCTACTCCGATTTTATTTGATAATTTTTTTGATTGTGCATTTATTACTAAAAACAATTAAAATTTCTTTCTTTTAATTTTAAAATGGTGAAATTGAATGAAAAAAACTGAAAATTGAAATTTGTATCCTAATTATTTTTTTTTAAATGAAAAGAATGGAAATCTTGCTCAGTTAGTCTATGCTTTAGTGACATCATTATTGATAACGATTGAACGATTGATGATTTTTGATTGATAAAAAATGATGAATAATTGTGATCGAATTGATCAAAATCTGAGTTTTTCACTTTTGAAATAATTTATTATGAAAATGTACGCAATAATTGGTTACTTTTAGTCGTGTTTCCATTCCTTTCTGATCGCAATACAATCGTATATCCTTTTCTTAGCGTTTAAACATGTTTAAAATGATAATAGTGTAGCACAATCTCATAACAAAAATGTCTAGAAGTTCGAATTTTTCGTATAAAAGTTCAAAATCCGATCCAGGATGTCTTCCTATTCCCATAACTCGAAGGTAATAATAAATGTAATTTTGAGTTAGGTGAAGTTTTAGACATATGAGTTATCAATTAATCTTTTTCAGGACTTGCTCTACTGCAGCAGTAAAACTATACAGATACCTTCGGAAATTATTCAATTTCAATCAAATGGATTTTGAATTCGCTTCTTGGCAGATGATGTACTTATTTGTTAATCCACATAAAGTCTATAGAAATTTCCAATACAGAAATGGTAAATACGATTCCGTCTGCTGGTATTTAAGTATTTAATTTTATGTGTTTTTATGATCTTTGATCTCATTTCCAGTAACTAAATCACAATTTGCGAGAGACGATCCAGCATTTTTAGTTTTATTAGCAGCAGTGCTATTTGGTGAGGCTTTGAACTTATAATTTCTAATCAAGTCAACTCTTCAGCGATTACTTTTGTTTTTATAATTCGTAGGTTCATCAATCGGATTTGCTATGCTTTTACGTCTAGATATGCTAGGTTTTTTGAAATTTTTTCTATATTTCGTTCTCGTGGACTGCATTGCCATAGGCATTTTTATTTCTACTTGTTTATGGTTTGTTGTATTTCTTCACTTTTAAATGCATTATAGGTCTTACATTTTAGTAACTTACGGAATGATTTTAGGTTTATTACTAACAAATATATGGTGAAACAAAGTTGGCTTGGCTACAATGTTGAATGGGGATATGCATTTGATGTTCATTTAAATGCCTTTACACCTTTGGTCGTTATATCTCATATGAATTTATTGTTTATTCATCACAGTAAGTATTCTAAATATGCGTTTAGAAGTGAAATTTTCTCGAAATTATTCTGTACGTTTTCTTGCAGTATTTGGCAGAGGGAACCAATACTTATTTATAGTTAGGTTCCTAGCTAATTCAGCTTGGTTAACTGCAACCTCATTTTATATTTACATAACATTTTTAGGATATAAATGTGAGTATAATTATTGTTTTCATCTTTTTCTCGTATTCCAAGTATGAGGAGAAATAATGATCCATTTAAATTTCAGATTTACCATTCTTACGTGGAGCAGAATCGTTGTTGTTACTTATAGTCTTTGCATTTTTCGTATATCTAATTGTCATGATTACTGGCGGTAATATGAATGAAACTATGATGGATTTCTATCGGTATATGATTTTCTAAGGGCATTGATGATATTTTCCAATTGTGATTCTAATGTAAATATCATTTCATAATAATATTTATGTCTCGTAGAAGTATATGAAATTTGTTCTTTTTTTTTAATGTTAATATTTACATGTAATTTTGAATTGTATGATTGTTTGTTCATTTCTTTATTTTTTTTCAATCACTATGAAAACCAATAAAATAATGTAAAATATCATTGATATCGCATATTTATTTCACACGGAAAATAAATGAACACATCGTTGAAATTTGAAAATTATGTATGCAAAACGATTCTAAACAAGGAAAAACATTAAAACATGACTAATATTATTCATAATTATAAATTTAAATAGATACAAGTTGTATTTCAAAGTGTATTTTCGTAAATAAAATACGTAAAAAACCGATGAGAATTTCAAGAATCGTAAAATGAATCGAAGGTCTAATACGTGGACTTATTACGATGACGTTTTTTTTTTTTTTTTTGGATTATCATCATACGTGTTACTAATAAATGAAGTAGGTAAATTTAATATTTACAAATTTTCAGCAAAAGATCTTAAGATATATAAATTCAACGTCTCAATAAATCAAAATTTACAAACATTGTTGAACTAGAGTACTCCAATATTTACAATGAAAAAAAAAATCGTAAAATACTAATGCCAATTTTCTACAACGCCAAATAAAACAATAAATAAGCGTACAACAATCGCTTTTTTTCATTTTAAAATATCTCTCATCGAATGCTACGAATTACGAAGACGAACTGCATTTGTTTCCTTTTTTCTGCTTACTGGTACGACTTATTTGCTTATCGTTGGTTCCAGAAAACAAAGAGGTGATTACTTCGGATACTTCGGGTAAATCGTACTTTGAGAAACTGGGAAATTGTTCTACTTCCTTTTAAACAGACATTGAACAAAGTATTAAATAATGTATAGAAAAATACTCTTCCGATGAGAAAATATCTTACTTTTTTAGCTTCAGGGTCATTGATTACATGAGGCAGTAACATTATACAAGCTAAAGGTAACACCATCATAATCACCTGAAACAATGCAAAATTATTACACATGTGCTCATTATGTAATCAAAGAGTACGTTGAGTATTATGAAAATGAATTTACCATAGGATTAAATAAAAGATCAACTAATCTCCATTGCTCTCTAACGTAGAAATAGCGAGCAGGTGCTATTGCTTTTAGTTTTAAGGGGTAAGGTAACGGCGAAATTTGCGTAACTTGTAGATAATTGATTTTACGAGCTCTAAATTTACCCTTCGTATTGATATCGACTCGAACGGATTCGTAAACATAGTTACTGGATACTACTTCAACTATATACGATCCCGGCTTCAATTTACTAATAGTGAATGAGCCGTTTTCTCTGCAACAGAAGCCGATTACATATTATAGCATTATTTATAAAAATATTTCGAGTAAGAGTGAAATTCAAGTAGTTACTTTAGGAATCCTATGTGATATCCGCCTCTCACATAAACTTTGGTTTCGGCTAACCATGATTGCCTTTTGCTATGAGGAATGAAATCAGGAGGATACACGATACCTTCTATATCGTATAAAGCTGTGTTTTTTGTTTCAGTTGCAATTATACAAGGCACTAAGAAAATTACGCAATACGATAAGCAAAATAGTAAATTCATTGTTATAAAATGTAAGAAAGTGAAAATAGTATAAAATTCAAGTTATTATAACATCACTAATAATATAATTTTTCGTATTTCACTAATGTTAACGATAGATTCATGGAATTTAACTAAATTTTACGCGAATAGTGGAAAATTAAAAAAATTAGATAAACTCTACAAAAAAAATATGATAAGCGATGCGTTTGCGGTTAATTTCGTTTATGTTCGGCCTTTTTCGGGATTTCTTATTACTTTGAAAAACTAAAGAAACGAAAGTGAGTCGGCATTCCACTTTTTTTTGAAGCCTAGAGACGTAGAGACCATCATATGAGTAAATTTATGGCGTTGAATATGCGTTGAATAGTGTTGTAAGTTGATAATTGATTAATCCTTGTGCACGGTCATTATCATCGCCATGTATAGGTTAATCGAGTGATTTACAGCTCAATTGATGCAACTGCAGCTCAATGGAAGAAAAATTCGCTTAGTTTGGCATCAGTTGACTTTTCCAGTTTAGTTATTCGTCGCCGATAGACCATCGAATAAGCCGCAAAATGAGAAACAATACTGAAGTTATTCAATTCCAATAAACCTTTCGGTAACCTAGTTTCGAAGGAGATATAGACAATTTTGTAGTAAGCCAAACTTTCAAAATGTTGTTGACATTTTACTATTTGACGAGCACTTGCATCCAGTCATGGCGAATAAATTCATTGAAGAAGACATTTGTCAATATTTTTAACAAAAATGCTTCCATCGTTCTTTACAAAGAAAGAGAATTACTTGAAGGAGAATACGCAGGTAATATTTCCCTGTACTGCAGAAATAACTTCGTGTTACCGACCTTTTGATGTTCAACATATGTTTTCATTTCAGGTTGTGATTCTCTGGGGTCGTATATTAGAGGAGCTACTTCGGAATATTGTTCCAATAAAAAAGACGCTCATGTTTTGGATTTATGGAGTTATAAATACGGAAAAAGAGGATGTTCTGTCTTCCCTGCGGTATGTTTCATTTTACGCAGCATCTCGTTCAATATTTATAAATTCTGATCAAACTGATTTCTGTTACAGCAATCGGTAAATATCACTAATTGGATCAACATTCCTAGCAAAAGCACTTTTTTCCCGATACGGTTGCAATCTGAGAAAATATCCTTAAGCAGTCACACTATTTGGATTCTCCTGGAAGCAAGTTTCTTGCAAAATGAGATTTCTGAAAGTAAAGTTATTTGTGAGGTACGTTATTATCATCCTACAAAGTACATTCTGTTTTCAGTTAATTAATTTTATAATGCTGTCTTTTTTTTCTTAGTTGGAAAATTATGGCATTCCAAAAGCGTGGACCGCCAAAGATTACTTTGCGTTGGTTATGGAGACTGATATCGAACACTTGGTCAAATTTGGCAGTAGTTTCATGACGAATGAATTATGTTTAAATAATTTAATGGAAATTATTCGATTAGAAAGTAAATTTGATTCATTTATCGAAATTATCAATATTTTGATCAATTCCTATAATCGTTGTGTATATTTCCAGCTGTAAGCGTGTATGGTACTCCTTGCTCTTTATTGCATTCCGACCGAATTCCTATTCTTATTTATTCGTTGAATTCTTCGAATACTAAAAGTGAGTCTGACATATTTTGAGGTTGATTGTATTTTGTATTACTTTCATCATTAATCTCATCTATTTGCGCAGGTAAACAAGAAAAAAATACAGACGATGTTGATCTGAAAACTTTTCACATCGAGATGCTTCGCAAAATTGCCAAAAATGCTGAAGAACTACAACAGTCTTCTGATACATATAAAGATCTCGATTACCCGTCAGTATTTCGAAAATATTCACCTAATGAAACCGTCGATTCGTATATAACGATGCGTTCTTATTTTCAGTCCGATCACTATCACGAAAATTGACCATTCGAAAACCGAATTGCGTAAATCAAAAAATAAATCAGGAGTTTGTGATCGAACCGATTCGAAAAATTCCAAGCAAGGGATTTCTAGAAGCTGTAGCGAAGATACTTCAGCTAGTTTAGCAGTTCAAACCGGCAGCACGATTTGTTCTCTCAGTGCAACTAGTCAATACAGCACTGATACAGTAATCATTGAAGATCCCATGGATACAGCGGTATTCAACAGGTATGGTGATAGATACATATTAATGAAGATGGAATCTAAATGCCTTAATTTTTCGTTAATAATTTCAGTGTCGATGATTTAACGGAAAGTTTGGATTGGCGAACAAATTCGCATTCATCGCTGCATACTTCGGCTGCTTCTTCAATAGCTGGATCTTGTCGGAGATTATCTACACCGGTGAGTCATCGTGGTGAGCAAAAAACTGGCAAACCGCCGACCATTTTACTATTTAGCGAAAGTCCTTCCAGCGTTGGAAATATTAAGAACACTTTGAAGACCATTTTACAAAAACATAAGTAAGAAAGAATCTTATAGACTTTTGTCGGTAATTACCACAATTGTATTATTTCTAAACTTTTATACAGGTACACAATATATTCGTTACCTTTGAACGACATGCTGAAATCTTTATGGATCGAACAAGCCTATCTTGTAGTACTCTGTGGCAATGTTCCTCTTTCGTTAAAACCGCTATTGTTGAAGTATTTGTTGAATAATGGAGGCAGATTGCTGTGTCTTTGCTCAGATCTACTGGGAGTGTTTTTGCCAACGTTTAAAACAGCAGAAGTGCGACCAGATGAAGTAGTCAGCTTCTCGTACGGTCAATGGAATCACATCACTTTACTGCATCACATATTCTGTTATCAGCCTTCGCCTAAATCTTCTAAATTCTCAATGGATGAGTCGCCCTCCAAGTAAATTCATTTTTGTCAATATCTTATTATATTATCGAACTACAGTTTTATTTTTGGTATCCTTCTATCAACAGCAACACGGCTTTTGCCAATACTCCGTCTACCGTTGAATTACGCGATACTAATTCAAAGCCTCATACTTTGCAAGTAAAAGTACTAGCCGCCGAAGAAACCTGGCAAACTCCCACTTTGTTGCTTGCCACAAGTACAGAAGGTGGTGGAAAAGCTTTATTCTCGCAGGTAATTTTTTCCATCTTGAATTGTATTTTCTTTAGAACATTCTGTTCAATAATGGAATTTTGTAGGTCCATTTGGAAGTAGATCCTCGTCCAGATTCCGATGTAAAATACAATTCATCTATGAGATTATCCCTATTGACCGATTTGTTATCGAATTACCTGGATTTAGAGTGTACTTCATCCCAAGATACGTTGAAATATACTCCGGCATATTTCCTAGGACGACACGAAGTGAGCATTTTCGATCAAGTTTTTCGTAACTCGAATATTTTGGCTCACTTTACCATTTGTGCAGAAAAAATTAGAATTCTTGAAGACCATCGCTGCTCATCTTAAACCAGAGAATACTTTAGCAATGAAAAACATAACACTGAAATTTTGTGGTAAAGGAGCTTCTTCGTTGGAAGCAAATGAACGTTTTCTGCCTGTCAAGTTGTACGATTGTCCGCAAAACTTTTCCACCGTCGAATATTTCGAGGTAATTTGCATTTTCGTAGATCATTACTCGAGTAAAAAATCATACCGGTCAACTTCTCAACGTGGATTATTTTTTATAGAACTTGAAAACCGAACAAATCGGTCGTCTTGTAATTTACTCTGAAATAATGACGTCATCTTTGGACATTCTAACGGGACCGACGCTAGATCATGGATTTGTGGCCGTTTCTAGGCAGCAAACTCAAGGGATCGGTAAATAATATTTATCGAAGAACTGAAAAAATTATACTGTCTGTTTTTGTATAATTTTCATGGAATATTTCAAATTATTAGGACGTGGTGGTAACGCATGGATCAGTCCAGATGGATGTGCTATGTTTTCATTACAACTACACATTCCTTTGAAGAGTACTTTAGGTCAAAAGCTCTCTCTTCTACAACATATCGTAGGTTTATCTGTCGTTTCGGCCGTTTGCTCTGAACCTGGTTACGAGGTACGATACAAATGTTAATTTTATATTTTCGCGGATGAAAAATAGAATTGCACCGCATTTTTACTTTTCAGAATTTGGATTTAGCCTTGAAATGGCCTAACGATATTTATGCCGGAAATAATGCAAAAATTGGTGGTCTAATGGTCGTCACTTCTATTTCCAATGACATCGCCGTTTGCAATATAGGTGAATATAGAAGTATTATATAATTCTTTTTAATTAGAATTCCGGTAATAAATGTATTTTTTGATCAGGTTGCGGCGTGAATTTGAACAACAATATGCCTACAACTTGTATAAACGAAATGATTACCGAAATGAGCAAAAGCACTAATAAGAAAATACCCACTCTGTCGGCTGAAAAGTATTTTGCCATTGTTTTCAATAAACTGGAATCGTTGCTGGATACAATTGAGAAAAAAAATCTTGACATTGTGTTCGATCTGTACTACAAATATTGGCTGCATAAGTAAGTTCTTCTACAAAACACACAATATGTCTGAAAGTCATCTTTGGTCTACGTCAATAATGTTTAATTGGCGGATAAAATCAATTTAACGGCTTCCTTTAGTGGTTTTTTAGGATTTCAGTTCCATCTACAGTATGTCCAGAAAAATCGCTGAGCTATTACTGTAGATGGGACTGGCCTTGATGATGACTCATCAGACAAATCTATTCCTTTGAAAATCCAACTTCACTCGATGATTTGTACTTCATTTTATGACATTTTACAGCCTATCTGAAGTAAAAATAGTCAAACCAAATGGCAATATGCAAACCGCTACCATAATTGGTCTAGACGATTATGGATTTTTGAAAGTACGTGGCGAAAAAGGGGATATATTTTCGGTTCATCCGGATGGAAATAGTTTCGATATGTTGCAAGGATTGATAGCTCCGAAATAGCGTTTTAATCAAGTCGCCATTTGTTATAATTGTTATCGGGCGCATTCCATATTACATTTATTTTATTGATACTGGATCTCGTGTGTGGCCTAACAGTGTAAGCTGTCCAACGGATCAACTTTCATTATCGTTTTTTAAATTTTCTTTCCGAAAGAATCAAATTATTTTAACGATATCATGCTAGTCATTAGTAATTTTTAATTTACTTATTGGTTAATGTTTCATTTTCTTTTTTTTTTCGTTTCGTTCCCACCTTTCTGTTAAAGTTGTTTTAATAATTTTTTAACGTTATTTTTATCGTTTCGTTGCTATGATAGTAAGTAGGAGGTTGTGTTTTGTTTTTATTTTACTTCCAAAGTTTTTTGCTTAGCGTTAAATTGCTGTGTGATTTATTTAAACGTTTTTTCTTCGTTTTTATTAAATTATAAATTTGAAACGTACTGATGTTTTGTATTTTACCGGCATAATTCCAAGAAAACACTTCAATTCTTATCTAAGGTCATTCAACTATTTCAACTCGATTAAAAAAGACGATTTCCCACAAAAAATGAAGAGAAATTTTATTCCAAAATAACAATTCTTATTAAAATATATAAAACCGTTTAATAATACATCTTGAACGATTGGAAAAGAACAAACATTTTGGGAAACGCTCAATAGATAGGTATCATATTATATAATTTGATTTATTCGTATCTTCGATACCTCGTTCATGAGGTAATAAGTAAAGGCGTCATGCCGACCTCCGATATCCGATCGGCCGAGCATGTCTCCCTGACGCTCATCTCCCAACTATCTAATAGTTGCGATACGGTAAATCGAGCCGGAAGTTTAGATATACGCGCCTGCAAAGCGTCTTGAATCATTTGCAAGAAACTCGTAGCACCGTATTCGTAATCAGACATGTTGCACTTTGGCGAACTGGCTGGATAATCAGCTGGAATGGTTATCTGCACCGGAGGTATACACGGTAAGTGTCTATCATCCAACCAACACGTTAAATGAACCGCTTTCGAACTGTTCTGTTGGACAGGATCGAGAGAAACCTGAGAAATGCAAATGTATTAGATGTAGCCGAGTAATCGGTTATAGGTGAAAAAATTCCAGAGATAGACTTACTTTAAATCTGTTATCTAAACGAGCCACTTCGCCTTGAAGTACTTCTGGAATATCAGTGCTCGGTTCTTCGATATGTTTCCTTTTTAAAGGTCGAGGTAAGTTCCTAGACGAAAAGAAACGATGTAGAATTTTGTAAAACGATTGAGATGCAGAATGTACGGATATTTACTTCAGTGGTTTTCCATTCAAAGTGCTCATTATCGGTTCGAAAGTTCTTTGCAATGTGTGGTTTGGATTCGGACTCTGTAAAGCTGCGCTGATCGCCTCAATTAAAGGATGTTGCTCTTTCAACTGAGTTTCTGGTTGCTACAATAGAAAAGAATACGTCTAGATTAGACACGCGTATAGTAATGTGAATTTTGCAATCGATCGAAACATTACTCACGTTTATTTTAATATCTAATTTTTCCAATACGACTTCGCATTTAAGTAAAGTCTCCATGGTTATTCTTTGGCCTGGCGAAGATAAGATTTCCAAGAGCTTTTTCATCTTACCCATTTTTTCGCTGTCTGTACAATAAGAAATAATAAGAATAAATGAAAGTAACGCTTATTATTGAAAAAAATACACGATTTCAACGAACCTCCGTTTCCAAGACGAGATATCATTTTTCTAAGAGGTTCGATGTAACGACTGAGCTGCTTTACTTTATCTCGATATGCTTGTTCGTCGTTACTGCAAGGACTAGGGGTAGGCTGAGATAGATTACCGGGTGTATTCAAATTGATGTTACTGTTTGGTGAAGGTGCCATACCAGGACCTAATTATAAAAAGTTGATCAATTTATTTTGCAAAAAACACATTGAAAAAAATATAATACGAAGACAATAGAAATTACCAGACTGTCTCATCATAGTATTAACCATACCACTCGGAGTTGGCATCTGTGCAGTGTTTGGCGACGGCACTAAAGCAGGAGAAGGAACCATACCGCCGCTGCAAAGTAAAAGATTATTCAGTCACTTAGAATCACTTCAGTTAGCTAAATCTTACGAATCTCTACATACACAGGATTCATCCCAACCGGTGAAGGCTGCGGTGGAGGGGTATTTTGACGAATAAACTGATTAGGCACCGGGCACCGAGATTGAATATAAGCTACATTTGGTACATTTCCTTGACCTGGCATCATCATTCCGTCAGGAACCATCTAAAAACATCATCATTTCAGTATAAATTCTAACAAATTTCAAAGAATCGATATGAAACTTGAATTTACCTTTCTTGGACCGCCTAAATGGTTCATTTGTCCAGGAACATTCATTTGACCAGGTGCCATACCATTTGGCATAGGAGAAGGTACTTGTTGACCCATCGGTGAATTCATCACGTTACCCATTTGCCCCGGTAAAGGTCCACTCATCGAGTTACCCATTTGACCAGACATGGCCATTTGATTAGGCATACCTCCTGCGCCAGCCATTGGTCCACTCATTGAATTTGCATTAACCATTTGCCCAGGACCAGTGATCGTAACATTTGCGACGGGAGAATTGACAGATGTATTCATTTGATTAGCCATAGATATATTCACTTGATTAGGCATCGGACCACCGGGAATTTGTCCTTGGATCACCGGACCCATAGGCCCCATTTGACCCATGACACCGGGCTGCAATGTAAGGTATTAATATAAGGATCAAGGCTTTCATCAAACACGCACATATATATAATTACTTACTTGCATTCCAACTCTATTAGCTTGTAAAGAAGGTCTCTGATTCAATGTTTGTAGCACTAAAATAAACGTTTTTTACAATAAAGTAAACAACACCAGAGCACAAAATAAGAATACTTACAACTGGTAGCGTGCATTTGTTGATTACCCTGTTGCGGTATTAAATTCATCATTTGATTATTGCCGCCTTGATGAGCCATTGCTCGTAATGCATTCATGGGATCTTGCGTCGGTGGTCCTACTGGCTGCTGTGGTTGACCGACCATTTGACCTCCTCTTTTATTCGAATCTACACGAAATCATTAAAATCTTACCAATTCTAGAATAATCTCTACGACAGCTATCATCGTACTTACTCATTTCCCTAACGTGTAATATTAATCTTGCCACGAAGCTTAAATATTCATCCTGGAAATGGAAAGAAAACCCGGTATTAAATATTTAAAAATTACCCTCATTCAATTTTCATAAAATGTAATTATCTAGTGAAACACTGCTTATTTCTCATTATGAGATATTGAATCATTCAAGAAAGAACCGTTATAAAAAACGTATGAAACAATTTTAGTGTTGAAAATTGAATGCAAATGTGCAATTACGTTTGTAGGAGAAAATTTACCTTGGTATTCGCTTTTAGGTATACGTGATTTTCCATTTCGCCGCTTGTCTTACTGGTTGGCATGCCGGATTTTTGGATCGCTTCTTCGCTGTTTTATCGGAAAGATAAACCGATGAATCATATGCGATAATGACAGATTTAATTATAAGTTAAATTAAACGAAATACTTACATTTTTTGTACAACGTTACTTCTAAATGCAGGAGTTCTCCAGCTGTTTTCATCTACGGCTTGATTCATTTTGGATTTTTATCGTGTACTCCGGATGAAATTGAAACTGAAACGAAGTATTTTATGGATATCTGATTTTACTTACACGATATCAATTCATTACATTACTCTTACATTACAGCATTCGTAATTTAATTAAAATTATAGAACCCTGCCAAAGTTCATGTCTATTCAAAACAAAACAACAATACAATCATGGGTCGGACGGAGTAGGGAGAAGGGTCTGCCTGAAGCTATTTCGCACATTTTTTTAAACAGATTTTTCTGAGGAGGTGTCAAATTGTTGCTTGGAATTTTGATTGAACTTGAAGTTTGAGTTCAAAAAAAACAACTGAGCGTGAGCTGAAACACTGATACTTTTCTCAGACATCAGTACACCTACACGTACAGCTTGTGTGCAGCTTTTCATCACTTCTCAACTTTCTTTGCGTTGAAATGGAATGAAATCAGAATGTGAAATAATATAAAATTCCTTTCTCAGATAGATTAATCATTTGTGAAAAGATAAAGAATAAGTACCTGGGTACTTAATGATCCATCCATTTTGCTCACACAAATATGGTACATACATAACAAGTACAGCAATGTTCATATGTAGTTACATATTAGTTATTCGGCCTATTCTTCAAAGTCCAAAGGCATAGGTGCTAAGACTAACCAACAGTGTGCAGTGTATTTTTAAAATGATTATGCAATCTCTCCCATTTAAATAGTATAGTCTATAGTCTGAATGTTCAAGTAGGTATTATATGAATAGAACACACTGGTGACTTCATTTTATAGGTAATACGTTCAAATTAAGCGTTGTTATTTGCACATTTCTGATTTTCAATACAGTGCATATTGCACTTATGTCATAAAAAGTCTAAACATCAATATTAGAAAATTCTTATTGCACAATTACAAAGTGGATGAATTACAAATACATCGTATAAAAAAGTATATAAACCTACCTAAATAATCCAAGATTAGAATGATATATGTAGAAAATAGATATAATAATAATAGTAGCAATCGGTTATCATACGTAGGTACTTATAGAACATTCATTACAATATTTTCAACAAATGGGAACTCACTTTACCCACTTGAACGACTACGCATATACGAGTAAAATACCTATAAATAATACGAAGTCGAACACAATATCTTTGCAATAATTTCGCCAAATTTCTGTCTTACTAGTTTAATGAACGAATAAAATAAAATATAAAAAATTTATATGCTATACATATTACTTAATTCAAACACCAAAGAATTTCCCGCTTGGCTCATTTATATGAAGATGTAAGCGATCATTTGTCTAGGTCCAGTGAAAATTGATCAATGTATCAATTTAATTAGCAGTAGCAGCCACTTGGAGATTTTTTGTGTTTAACCAACAATTCGACTCTTTCATTTCGATCTTTCTACAAGAAACTAAGGTGTTTATAATAATTCAACCAATCTAAATTAATCCTCGGTATATCAACTAGACGGTATACTCACTTACACGGTCATTTCATGCTCATATCCTTGAAGAATGATACCATTCTGTCAATGGAACTCAAATATTCATCCTAACAATTGAAAAAATGCTTTTATTAAACATTTAATTAGACATCACCTTATTCGTATTGATATAAGTTTCATAAAATGTAATAATCGTATAGAAAATCATTGAAAAATAGTGAATTATTGCGAAAAATTTAGTATTGATTTATTTACCCTGGTTTTCGCTTTTTGGTAAAGATGATTTTCCATTTCGCCGGGAGTAGTATAAGGTGGCATGCCGAACATTTGGATTGCATTTCCGCTGCATTATTGTGAAGGTAAATTTGATGAATTAGATATAGATCACTACAGATTTCATTATGAATGAAATTACGATGAAGTGCAATACTCACATTTTTTGTACCATATCACTTCTACAAGTAGGATCTACACTAGTAATTTCATCTTCCACAGGATTCATTGCGTTATTTGCAGGAATAAGGAAACCATTTGTATACCCATAACCAGGAGCATGGATTTGTTCATTACCCTGTTGCACAAAGAAATGCGTCATTTGATTATTTCCGTCTTGTTGAGCCATTGCTTGTGTTACATTCATAGAATTCTTCGTCGGTGGTGTTACAGTCTGCTGTGGTTGATTCGTCTTATTCATTTCCCTGACGTGCAGTATTATTCTAGCGACGAAAGACAAATATTCATCCTAACAACACAGAGAAAATTGGTATCATATTCCTCTCATTTGGGTTTCTTCCAACCAATGTAATAATCCGGTAAAATGGAATTCAATTATCGAAAAAATTATTACGCATTTAGGAAACGCATGGAACAATTTCGGTATTGAAAACTGAATGCAAGTGTGCAACTTGTGTTCGCATGAGAAAATTTACCTTGGTTTTCGCTTTTTGGTATACGTGATTTTCCAATTCGCCGCTTGTTTTACTGGTTGGCATGCCGGATTTTCGGATTGTCTCTTCACTATCGAACAGAATAGATAAGATGATGGATACGTAATAAATGATAATGGTAGCAGATTTAATATTTCAAATGTCAAATGATAGTAAATGCTTTAAGTACTTACATTTTCTGTGTGACATTACTTCTAAAAGCAGGAGTTCTCCAGCTATTATCGACTGCAACGGGATCAGCAGGATTCATTATGTAAAATCAATTGTTTATTCAAATTTTAGAACAAAATATTATACAAAAGAATTTACCTATTAAATAATTCTCTCATTCAATTTTTTTTCATATTTTTCATTATCATTTTTTTGAAAGGAAGATAAAGAAGCACCGCTACCATCTCCTGCTCCAGACGGTAGATGGATGGGTGATGATGGTGAGGGAAGAGGAAGACGGAAGAGTTAACATGATGCTGCTATTTTGTACAGTTTTAGAGGCATTATTCGGAGGAGGTGTAAATTTCGATTTCGTGTTTTTACATTTACAGTAAAATAATATGCTGAAGGTTGTTGATGAAAAATCAATGAGAATGAATAAATGCAAAGGTAATTTTGACCCTCCGGTGATACCTAGGTACTAGATAGTAGGGACACAGTATTCACGCAGGTACACGATACACGTACACTGTAACTAAAATTGATGTTGCAGACTGCAATTTTCAAATTTGTAAACCTCATGCAAAATTTGAAAACAGCTGTCGGTTAATTTTTATGAGTGGAACAAAACATAAACCAGGTAGTTCAATTTCCCTAGGCCTATTCGATGTATGCAGTCATTGAGTCAAATTAAAATACCTATTGAGTTGAATTTCAAAATCGAGATCCGAGTGACTTTCTGATTAATTACCTTCATATTTTCAATTTTCATGAATTATTTCGATAAAATATTGTACCTATACTTACTATAGTTGAAATTATTAAACACTGACATGACTTCATCAATTCTATAATTTCAATAACATTATTTTACCCCGGAAACAAATACATTTTCCATTTCAGATTTCAAATGTCGGACGTTGCGTTTACGTACGTGTTTGCAACAAAAAAAGTCTTGGAGTAGTAAAATTAGAAAATTACTATTGCACGGTTACACTTTTACAGAGTTAATCAACAATAGATAGCTTAAAATTGCGTACCTATCAAGTTACTCTAGTCTAATCTCTAAAATTGAATACACGTACTTTTAAAAATAATTATGGTATTGACCAACCTACTACTCTATACCTAATTGAAAACACGCTTATTTCTCTAAATAAATACCTTATAAACATAAAATACAAAAAATATCATAAAGTCAATCACATTTGCAATAAGTTAACATAATTTCTTGCGATTTCAATGAATGAAAAAAAAATATATGAAAGATTCACTTTGACGAAAAGTTACGTTAAACACGAAAAGGTTAATTATTCCTCACTAGGTTCATTTACTAAATTATCTTGAAAAATTGGTCCTCCTGCAGCTTCCATTTGATCTCTTCGATTTGAACCTATTTAAAATTATAAATATAAAGTAATGATATTCAGCTACTCTTACTATTTCGTATTTTGAATAATACGAACCCATTTCTCCTAGATGTAGTATCAGTCTTGCAACGTAATATAAGTACTCATCCTGCAAGTAAAGAAAGATGTCACATTATGCTCTAAATGTTACATATTTTCATAGCAAATAACTATGCGAGATGGTACTCTAATTTTGTGAAAAAGCTATGTAAGTATCATTTTCAGTCTTGAACAGTGACGGCAAAATTCAACAGAAGAAAAAATTATAGCCTAAATTGTGTAGGCTTACTTTGGTGTTCGCTCTTTGGTACAGATGATTTTCCATTTCCATACTAGTTTTATTCGTTGATATACCGGATTTAAGGATTTCTTCTTCACTGTTGTGTGCAAAAATGCATTAATTAATCACCAATCGATAAATACAATGGCTAGAATTGTAATGTATTGCTTACATCTTCCGAACGATATGAATTCTAAAGAGAGTTGTTCTCCAGCTATTTTCTTCGGTAATATTCATATTTTTCAAGTGATGATAATTTCTTTCACTAAAAATCAAAATTCTGAACTTGGTATAACTAGAATTATATAACAAATATTAAAAAATATCACCACCAAACTAAAAAGTTTGATTTTCTTCACCTCACCCACCAAACAAAATCCAAAACAACAATCAAGAAACAAATCGAAACACAATCATACGGCAGTGTTACCAGGGTTCACCACAGTTTATTCGCTACCGGAGGTTCAATAATGAGGGCCACTGACCAGCCGCAGGCGAGCAGTTTTTGGGATACGTGTCCAACATTTCCGATCGAAACCATTAATCATAAACCTTATTTCATTTCCGATTCAATGGAAACAAATTGGAATTGAAAAATAAATTTCAAGCGCCAAGCATCAGAGTTGGCGCGATTCCTCGGTTCGTCAGAATCGGATTCCTGAATTACGATTCCCATACCTGAGAGAATCGGGATTCTCCACTCTCGATTCTTTCACAGAGTGAATCCGGTTCTGAATCCGATTCTTTAGCGGTTCTCGATTCCCTCCGATTCCGATTCCCAAATACTAATTTTTTTCAACTTCAGGACTTGACAAATGAATTTTAAATGAAATCAGTAATTTCCCCAACTAGGTATATGATCATTTTTCATGTTCTATTCTTTCGTTTGTGGCTGTGAGTAGGGAATTGCAGAGAATCGCGAGGGCGCGATTCTCCATTAAAGAGAATCCGATTCTTGCATTGCGCGATTCTTTCACTGCATAGAATCACTGATTTGCAATATTATCACACAACAGCCAATCTTTAAAAAAATGTCACCAGTCTCAAACTACAAAATGCAAATGCATCACTAAAAGCCATTAAAAACAGTGCATTTTACTGTTTCAACACGTGAATAATACCTGCAAGGAATCGCAGGGAATCGAGAAGGTGCGATTCTCTATAAAAGGGAATCGGATTCCTGCGTTTTCCGATTCTTTCGACTTGAAGAACCGCGATTCGAATCCGATTCGAATCGTGAGAATCGGATTCTTTCTCGATTCTTTCGCGCGATTCGAATCGCGCCAACTCTGCCAAGCATACGTTGTCAATTCAACCATTAGACTCCCTGCTGACAAATTCACCATCTCTATTCCGTCATAGGATTAGAATAATAATACAAAAAACTAGATAAATGATGGTTTTAGTACTGAACACGATTCCAAAATTTTAATTATGTTCAGTTTCGCTTTCATGATCCTAATTTTGTAGTAGCCTTCTGTTCGCCTGACCAATGCAATGCCTATACCCACCAACACAGTTCTCAATTAGAAATCCTCACCACAACACAATTCAACAGTAAAACTTGTTTAATGAAATATGATTTTCAGCAAACATAAAGTCCTATTATTGCACAGCTTAACAAGATCAAATAATAATTCTTCATATAATGAATCTGCTTATTTAACTTTCAAATTTCTATTTTAATACCTAACAAATATACTGAGATGAGCGAACGCTCGATATTTCAACTAAAATCATAACAAGTAATATTTTTAAAATGATAAAATACAAAAATTAACAATTTTTCACATTTACTCCATCATCGTAATTAATTTCATGTATATGTGAATAACAACGCGCACTTATTTTCAAAATATGATTTTAATTTAAAATAGGTAATATGTGAAACATTATGATACAATGAAGACTTCGAACAAGACAAATATTGGATTTCCTCGTTTAATAAACAACGAATACAATAGTAATGTAGAACGTTCGAAGAAATCATATTTTAAAAATAACTAAATAAGCTATTTAACGCTATAAGATAAGTTTACAATGTCTTATGACTAAAAACTAGGTTACGTATGTCACACATATTTTTTGAATATTGTTTTTCATTATTTTTGGTAACTTACAATTATGAAAAATTGATGAACGGAAAGTATGAAAATATACATGGAATTTTGGTTTATAGTAGCCAAACGAATTGAAAATAATGAATAAAGAAATCGAAAGAAGATATAGCAAAGGCGGAATGTGAATCTAAAATGATACCAATTTCGCGATTAGTCGTTGAATTTACGATTAGGGTTACGACCGAATAATGCGATTCTTATTTCTGGAATTAGCTGCGAGGCGATCAATTCAAGTCTAGCTTCAAGAGTATTGTTGATTTTTATCTTTCCTTTTTGCGCCAATAAGTCGATACCTCCGCAAGTTTCAGCAGATAAAAATGTATCAGAATCGATTTTTATATTGACTTCTTTACCGGAGGTTTTCTTGTAATCTTCAATTACCGTACTAAGAACACCTTCAACGATGCTTTGATCTTTTTCACGGATACGGAGCAAGACGTTGTTTTCCAATAACTAAGTTAGAAGGGAAGATTAATATACGTAATGCACTAAAGGATGACGAACAATTTCAACGTACTTGTAAAAGCCCTTGGACAATCAATTTTCGTAGTACTTCTCTATAACTGTCTTCATCTTTCGTAATTTGTCCCAAACGACGTCTAGCTTCATCCAATACATCGCGAACGTAATCTTCACGAACTTTCAAAGCTTTCAGACGAGCTTGATTCAACATATTCGAAGATTGTCTACAACATTCAAGATTAGCGATACTCTACCATCACTCAGGAACCGATATTAATACGCTAACTTACATTTTCTTTTGTAATTCAACTTGTTTTTCCTTGCGTTCGTAATATTCCATGATTTTCAATCGTTGATTCTGAACCAGCCGACCTTTTTCCAAATTAAATTCCTCCTCCGCTTTAGCGTCGATTTCTTCAGCTTTCTCGTTGGCCTCTTGCTCTATGAAGGCCATCATATGCTTGATCTGCATTGTAAACAAACAACATGAATCAAATTAAAAGTACATTCAAGAAAAGACTTAATGAATAGCAACCAAGAGCTAAATATGAGACGGATGAAGAATAACATTGGATTGCGAAGAAGACGAGTCCACTCTGACACACCCAACCCCATATTTACTCGAGTGTTTCAGGTAAATATTGGTTAACGGTATCTTTTAAACAGAAATTACTATTGATACATTCTTGAGGTGAAAATATCGAGGAATCTGCTTTGAGATAATGAGGTGCCCTGAACCGATATTCAATAGGGTAAAAGGAAAGAAGTAAGATACAAGGGACACCAATGGCATGGTCATACTCAGAAGCATAAATATGATTAACTTGGTATGTCAAACCTGTTTTTGAACGTCAGCGTCGCTTAGAGCCATTTTGGATTATTTTAAGTCACAAATTTGACGAAATAACAATACTTTTCACTTAATTTTTTCACGAAAGACCCAACCCAATCTTAAACCTTCAATTTTCAAAATAGCTTCTTGATAGCAATCAGGTTGACATTACAGAAAATATTTTTTAAAAATAGCTAAAAATGTGGGTAAAGAAGTGTTGACCTGTTGACAACGTGCAGTTTCCGTTTGCAACAGTGTTGTGCGTAACGATATTTTTTTTCGTTCCGTTATTTCGTTACGTTACAAAATTAGCATTTTTTTCGTTACGTTTTTTCGTTACAGTACTTGTAACGAAAAAAATGCTGTAACGGTATTTTTCGTTACACCGGTACTTGAACTTTTTCGTTACGTTATTTTCGTTATTTCCGTTACGATTTTTTCGTTACAGAAACGTTTTTTCAACGTAGAATTGATGATATTTTCAAAGAAAAATGCATTTGTAACGAAAAATTGTAACAGAAATGGCTAAAATAACGGAACCAAAAGGTTTAAATACCAGTGTAACGAAAAAAATACCGTTACATTTTTTCGTTACAGATATAATCATGATACAATTACGTTTATTAAAAAGGGAATTTTTGAAAAAGTCAAGCTTGGAACTCTTGGAAGGTAAAAAATCTCATTTTTTGACTCAACTTGAAAATATTGTAACTAAAAAAATAACAAAAAAGGTAACAGAATTTTTTCGTTTTTCGTTACGTTACATCAAGAAAAATATTGTTACGTTACGTTTCAGTTACACAACATCACATGATCAAAATAACGTTTTCGTTACAGTTCCGTTACCTGTAACGAAAAAAATTTCGTTATTTTCGTTTTTCGTTACAGTTACTGTTACGGGACGCCAACACTGGTTTGCAAAAACTAAAAGTTCACGTTCGTGGAGTCTCCATAAACTATTGAATTTAATATTCATTTTATTCATTTTTTGAGTTAAAAAATGAGAACTCGTTTTATTTTATCGCGTTTTCGAAAACCGAATTCCGGACGAGTCCGCAAAAAGTTTGCGTTCGGCCGCTCGCGAAGTGCGAAAGAGTCGCGAACTTTGCCAACACTGAGATAAAGCTAGGTATTGGGTAAAGTAGTAGGTAAGATAATAAAAAAAATGAAAATTTGTTGGTAATTTTCAAGAATAATTGGTAATTTTGTGACATTTTACGATAATTACGATAAGGGGGTTTGAGCTTTTCCCATACGAAAAGCTGAAAAAACATCAATCAGCTGATCGTAAATAAACTTTCAAAAGATCCACAAGAATGAAAATTTATTTCAAGGTTTTTCCTAAAAAATTTCAGGGATCTTTGAAAGTTCAAGTTTCAACATCGTGCCAGTGGATATCTGGGCGTGAGCGGGAAATTAAAATTATGAATTGTGGCCTGTGAGCTTGACATTTTTCATTTGCGTTGTGTTGGTAGTTTCCCCCATTTAGAACTCGAGAAATCAAGTCTTTGATTGAAATTCCCCCTTCTTTATTTTATAATAAACAGAATGAAGGTTTTCTAAAGTATATAATAGCGATTAATGTATTAAAGCACTAAAATGGCAACCACACAAGTGTAAGTACATCATTCTTTCATTAAATACGAATGTATAGATATATTTTTAAAACGATTTTCTAATGTGTTTTACGTGTTTTACCTATGTATATAGCGCACAAGGAAATGTCGTTTCTTCGTCCACCACTCCTAAACAATTCTCGTAAGTGATACAAAAATATATTGGTTTGAGTCATATTCTGACTATAATTTGATAATTGATTCGAGAAATCAACTAATTTACAGACTTGTACCTAAAATCGTCAACGGAGGAATCGCAGGTGTAATCGGTGTATCAGTCGTCTTTCCTCTCGATTTAGTAAAAACCCGATTGCAGAGTCAGCAAATTGGACCAAATGGGGAACGTATGTACAATTCAATGTGAGTAATTTCTTGTAGCTGTTGCCTGAATTTTATTATTTCACATGCATTTAATTTTGAAATTGAAATTTTATTGGAATAATTTCAACTTGAATGTGCTTCATATTTTTTTCTCACTTATGACAGACTGATTGACACTTGACATAGCAAATGAAGCATATCTACATTATGATAATATTACATTAAGTACTTAATGTTATCTATTCAAATACTTCGTTTCATAAATTATTCTTGATAAAGATTACGTTTTAGCTACCTATCGGTTTTGTACGTACCAGTCAATTTACACTGATAAAAAAATTGAATAATGAATATTTTCTTTTCAGGTTGGACTGTTTTCGAAAAACATACAGAGCTGAGGGTTATTTTGGGATGTACAAAGGTCTGTTTATCTGTAACAGCGGAGAATATCCTTAAAGTTGTCATCTTTTCTAAAAACGTTTTTATTTTTTTAGGCTCTGCTGTAAATATTCTGTTGATTACTCCTGAAAAGGCGATTAAGTTGGCTGCAAATGATTTTTTTAGATATCACTTAACTACTGAACCAGGGTTAGGACATGCCCATTCCAATTCTTACCAATTCATGAGATATACGAAATTACAATAATTCTGCTTTGTATCGCAGGAAACCTCTACCATTAATCAGGGAAATGATCGCCGGGGCTAGTGCAGGTTTCTGTCAAATTGTCATCACAACACCCATGGAGTTATTAAAAATACAAATGCAAGACGCTGGTCGTGTTGCTGCGCAAGCTAAACTAGGTTGGATGGTAAAGCCTATGCAGTGCTCAAGCGTTCGCTTTCTTTTTTATAATAATCGGCTTTATTTTTAACACATTTTCATTATTTTATTTTCAGTTGCATTGTGTTTGTACAGCTTGAGCTCTTAATGAATACGCTTTCATAGCTGACATTTGATCATGTTCAAATCATCTTTAAATATTTTGCGTTTACAGAAGGAAAAACTGTACCTAAAATATCGGCCACATCACTAACATTAGATTTGATTCGTACCAAAGGCATATTAGGTTTGTATAAAGGCGCTGCTGCTACCATGTTCAGAGATGTATCATTTTCAATCATATATTTCCCACTGTTTGCCCGGTTAAATTCTCTCGGTCCAAGGAAAAGTGATGGCTCGGGTAAATAATTATTATATATAGGATCGTATCGATTTCACGAATGTCAACTGATCAAAAATGATGTGTAGGTGAAGCTGTGTTATGGTGTTCTTTTTTGTCGGGATGTACTTCGGGATCTCTTGCGGCGCTTTTGGTTAATCCGATTGATGTTGTAAAAACTCGTTTACAAGCTATTAAGAAAGCAGAAGGAGAAGCTAGTTATAACGGCGTTGCTGATGCATTTACGTGAGTTTTTTTTTTCGTAATTGGGTACTTCTATGTTGAATATTTAAATTTTAATTTAATTTTGAATTCGCAGCAAAATTTTGAAAAATGAAGGAGTTACTGCGTTTTTCAAAGGCGGAGCATGTCGTATGATCGTAATCGCACCTCTTTTCGGTATCGCTCAAATGGTCTATTTCCTCGGTGTAGCCGAAAAACTTCTCGGTTATAACAAATAGCCCGTCACCTGATGCATTTTGATGATTTTTTTCCAGTGGAATTTTCACGTTACCAAAAACTTTTTAATTTTGGTTCAATATTGTTTATTTATTGATCAAATTATTTAATAAAACCCAGTTGTTTTTGAAATCGTGTGTTATTGAAACCATGCCGATGTCGATGTGTTTACGAAATTATCGAAGGCCATCGCCATCGGAAGTTTTACAATTTATTGTGCAAGTAGGCAATTCTATTTCCAACAGTGCTCGATTTTCTAAAATAGCGAGTACAATAATCAGTTCTATGTGAAAGGGGTAAATTTTTCATAAAGTTCGGGAAATTAAATCATAGGAGCTTTTGCCGAACTTTCATTCATGCTTCATCCAAGTTTTCCAACAAAATGTGCTGAAGTTGCAGTTTTTTGACTTTATGGTGTGGAATTTAAGCATAATCACGTAAATTTAGGTTTAGTAGGTATCTGTGAATTCGTGCTGTGTATTGGATTTATTCCGATGAAAATCGCTTTTAAAAGAAATATTGAACATTAATCCATTTGAAGTAGAAATGATGAATGAAATAAAATTAATATTTTTTCCGTAAATGGTGAAAAACGTGAAAAAAACTGTGAAACAGCTACCTACTTATTGTTCGAATTTTGAGGTCTATAATCGATGACGTCACTGTTTAGTGACATAAAATCGATGCTGATAATAAAATTTGTTAGCTGGAATTTGCTGTTTGTAGAGTAGAACTTTACAAAAAGATGTCTAAAGTTGTTTTTGCGTTAAATAATTTTCATTTCGAAAAAGAAAACTTTGTCAGTTTACTAATGGTAAAGTGTAATATTTGTTTTTCAAACGTAGATAGTTGTAAAATATGCATACTTTACCAATCAAGGTATTATTTTTGTTGTTTATACGTTTCACTCGGTCAATAATTATGTTAGAATTTCGCTGTAAATAATATGGCTGGTCTGTTATTGTTCTTATAGGTTATGAAAATTTTAAAGGAAGTAATTAAAAGTTTTTTAAAATTCTCGTAGTTTGGTGCGTTTTGAAGTGATATTTTTTGAAAATTGCGCGTGTTAGTTATCATTTTTAAGTTGTATAATCGGCGTGAAAATTGTACGGCCAACAATCGCGTAGTGTTGTAGATATTTAAGAGGTCAACATTTTCGCGTTTATAATGTTGATTTATTTAGTATAATTTCGATAATTAAACCATCGTTGATAGTAATCGAGTTCGAAACAAACGTTGGTACGCTCACTGGATGGGTTATAATTCGAACGAATTCGATCGGAGGTTTTGTATGATAAAAAACGTTAACAATTAACATGGTACATGCTAATTATAATTATGGTATGTACATTATATTGCCTTATCACTGCGTTTAGTTTTCCTTTATTGTATTATCAGGCCTATTTGAAAATTTATTTCCACTAAAAAACAGTTTTTATAGAACTAGAGATAACAGATCAGCATTTCGGTGTTTTATGCTTAGGTATCGTAGTGAAGTATCGCGCATAGGTTACAGGTTACATTACTACAATGTGTTTGTTTTTTTGATTTTCAGGTATTAAGGATATGGCAAATTTAAATTTTCAACAACCGCCCCGCAGTATTACAAGTCAAACCTTGTCCAGAAACGCATTTACTTCCTCTTCTTTATCTGGTCATGTTACTCCTACATCAAATATGTTTCCAACGAATTCCTTCACTCCACAGCAGTTATCACCCAGTAGAAACAACGTACAACCAATGGGTAGCAGAAATTTATTCAACCAGCAACGATCATTTTCGGAAAGAAGATCAGTGCAGTCAGTCGGCTCAGTTATCCAAGATTGGTTAGTAGTACTCTAGTACTTATGCGATCAAGTACTATTAAGTGATATCGTTGCATATTTACTACGCATTTAATCGGCTGTGTTATTGATAATCATTTATTACGTATGAACAATTAACGACGATGCGTTGTTTGTTTCGTTTTTCAGGAATGCCAATTCGGTTGGCGGTATGGGAGGCATGGGCCCGAATAGATCATCATATGGTTCTCAAAATTCTGTTAATAGCTTGCAATCCGTGTTCAACCCTACTAATAGTAATGGTTTGGTTAATAGTAGTAATAACTCACCTCCTTTACTTGATTTATCTGAATTCCCATCGCTTACCAGTCGAGGGCAGAACGACACGCTGCCGCAAGCGAACGCAACAATGCCAGGAAAACAGCCTTACGGTAAAAATACTGTACAAACTGTCACTTCTGCGATCAACTACAAAGCAGACTGTAACGGATTACCTTTGATTCTAGTCGGCATGGTGAAAGCTCCGACATCCGAATCAAGCGAGTTTACCATGAGTAACGAAGACTTTCCAGCATTACCGGGCACTCAGCCGACGATAGTATCAGAAAATTCGTCCACCACCCCATCGGCGTCGGTTTCTGGAAGTTCCTCATCACTTAGTAGTGATAATAAACTTACGAACCACGATAGCAATTCCCAGTCAGAACAAGTTTTATCTTCCAACAATAGGATAGGTAGCGTTTCTGCTGCTCCCGGTGCTGAGAAACATCAACAGCAGCTGTTACAACAGCATGGTTTGCATCAAAGTAAAAAAGGCATTCAAACGTTTCCCGAAGGTATATATCATTCGTTGGTTTCATCTACTTAACCATACGTTCTTTTTTTTCTTCGCAAAGATCTTCTGTTTTTGAATATATTTTGCTTACTTTCGTATAACTTGTCTGCGAGTTCATTGTTCGTAAGATCCGAGAGGAATTCTAGTCTCCATGTCCCAGGTGGGATATTCCTGTCATAGAATCGGCCTGAATTCCGGATGCTCATTTTGCTTTGTGCGTCATTTTTCGATTTGTCTTTGTTTAGTAGTCTAGAATCGCGCTTATTTTGTCTACGTTGTTGTGTTGTTTTCAAATTACCGAACTGATTGTTTTGTCGAACAATTCTGGATTTTGTTCACGTTGATAATGTCCGTTCTGAAGAAAAGTTTGAAATTTTCCCGTCATCTTCGTTGAGTTGAGATTTTGTCTCAGAGTGATCAAACTCTCAACTCGTGGAATCCGTTCATTCATTTGGCTTCATGTTGCCATTTCATCGTCAGATTCGGAATTTGATATGCGTCAATGAGCGAGAGAAGGAGGTCGGTTTTATATTCGTCTATAGGTCATTTTTACGTATCTACGAGATATTTTTTCAAATGAAGCGATCTACGCCAAAATAGTAAACAACATACGTTTGTAATTCGCTGTGTAAAACAACTCAGGTTATGATAGCATAAAACGAGGGTATCTGAGACATGATTGGAGACACCACGATAAGTGCAAGGTTGACCTTGAAACGACAAAAAAATCATCGTCCGTGAAGAAAAAACCGTCCCAGAGTCAAGGTCAAGGGAATTGTATTTAGGGAAGCGACCTCGCGCATATTTTTTGGTCTCAGCTTTATTTAATTTTCATTTATCGATATTTTTATGGCTTTCCCCCTTACCGCAGCCTTGTGTGTGTGTGCGTATTGTGTACGAATGTGTTTCATTGTTGAATTATCTATCTAGATGTGTTTATGTTTAGTTTTTCGGTTTCGAGAGTTTTATCGAATCATGTTTTCATCGTTTTGGTTTATTTTTAAGGTTGTAAGAGGTACTTCTGGTGTTGATTGACTATCGTTTGGGATTTCTTTCGCCTTCAAAAGACGAGCTGGAAAGATTATTTAATATTTTTGTGATCTTGAGAAGATGTTTTTAATACGTTTTTCAGAATTCTCATGAAAAATGGTCTGACGTAAATGCGACGATCTGTAATGGGAGCAATTTCGTCATCCAATTCCCTCAATATGTATTTCAGAACATTGTCATATTAAAAACGTTACAAAAAAACAAAATTAATGGTGAAAAACAGAAACGCACGTCATTCAAAACCCATTTCGAATTTTTCATTCGATTAGTTCGATTAATTTGTTAAACGTAGCGTATTTTTCAGTTGGGATGGCTTATACCATTCAAATGAGCGGGCTTTCTTTTTTCTTTGTACATAATACTTGTTGGTGAAATGAAAATCCTGGTTTTAAACGTTCATTTTTGTCAAGTTGTAGATTTTCGGTCTCTGCTCATTTCATGTCTTTTTTTTTTTTTTTTAGGCTGCAACAGTTGAAAAATATATGATGTTATTACACGTTTTTCTTCGTTCACCTCTCTTCTCCCCCCCCCCCCCCCGCTGAAAATGTTTGACCTTTCGGGACTAAATTTCGCCGTTTTTCACCACTAAATTTTTAGCATGATTTCGATTGCGACCATTATTTTCAAATTTTTTCCAGGGAGATAGAAATGTGATTAGAATTACTGAACATTTTCGTAATTCGATCATTCCTTGGTCCTTGATCTGGTAACTGATCTAGGAGACGTGTGATAATCATTGTGGGTGTTAATCTAATTCAGTTCGTCGGGTGAAGTCATGTTTCGTGTGAATTCCGTTCTGATATTTTACGAATGGATGAGGATGAGAGGTTATCACTTATCAGGTGATGGAAAACGCATCTTTGGCCTATATTACGATTGAATAAATTTCACGGGAAATATAGTTCTTCTTATCTCGCAACAAGTACATCAATATGAAATGTGTAACGCTTAAAAGCAGTAATCTCTTTTGCTAGGTTTAAAAATAACGTGTTAAAAGTCACGTAGTTTAACGACTAAACGATATGTTGACTCGAGTTGTTTTTGTTTTTCGATATGAAATATGAGATTAATTTACGATTGTCATTTTGTACGCAGGTAAAGTCACAAATATTCCGCCAACAATGGTTAAAGATCAATTCGGTATGGTTGGGCTTCTAACATTCATCAGGGCAGCCGAAACGGATCCAAATCTTGTATCGCTGGCTCTCGGTCAAGATTTAACGACATTGGGACTTAATCTGAATTCTCCAGACAATTTATATCCTACGTTCGGCGGTCCATGGTCAGATGCGCCGTGCAGATCGCAAGATCTCGATTACAACGTTCCACCCGAGTATCTTGTTAACCATGGCATTAGGTTCGTACCCTACGAGTGAATATTTCTACACTACTCCTATTTCCGGAACGGAATCGGAGGTGTGAATATGAGAAATTAAGATTCTAAAGTAAAGCTTCGTTTTGTTCGCAGGGATAAGTTAGCACAAGTTAAACTAACGAGGTACAAAGAAGATCTTTTGTTTTATTTGTTTTATAATTATACCGGAGATGTAATACAGCTTGTAGCTGCTTCTGAATTGTAAGTACTGCGACGAAAGAATTGCTGAATCTCAATCGAGCATTTTTATTAACATAACCGATGCATTGGACTTGATCTTGTCCGGTGCGTTTTTCTTTTGCCACCTTCACAGGTATAATAGAGAATGGCGATATCATACGGAGGAGAAAGTTTGGATTACACCGGCCCCCGGGTTAGGGGTCGTAGAGAAAACGTCTACGTACGAAAGGGGTACTTATTATTTCTTCGATACGACCAGTTGGAGAAAAGTGGCGAAAGAATTCCATTTGGAATACAGTAAATTAGAAAACCGACCCACCGTACCTCCAACCGGATACTCTTACGTATGACCTTTGGCCTGCTGCTCCCCCTCCCCTCCTCTCGATCCTTGTGCCCCATTCTCCTCCCACTTAATTTATTAAGATATAATTTTTTTGTACAATAACGCGCGTGCGCGCTCGCTCGCCCTGTGTGGCCTCCCGGAGGCCTGTCTCAACGGTATCTCATTTAATTAATGATTAATAATTTCATGTCCAAATTTGGTACAAATGGTAATTTGATAGTTTTAAAATTCTTTTTTATAATAAAATTGTTAAGAAAAGAAAAAAAAAGTGAAAAATATGAACGACAAAAAACCTCGAAAGAACAGAAAAATCAATGTGAGACTTACCATTCTTTCCTCTTTTTTTTAGGGTATATTATTTGTTTTATGTTATTGTAAAATTAAAAATTATATTATTATGATTAATAACTGTTTTGTTATTTTTTATAACGCAGTTTTTCTACGTACAATGTATACATACATATATCGTTTTCTATTTTTGTCTTTCTGTGTATTATTTTATTATGTGTTGTACGACTCGCGACGGTATAAGTTGAACAAATGTGCGTAGTTTGATTTTCTTCTTCGTTTATTTATTTATTTTTTTTAAAATGTTGTAGAAGAGCAAATATACGATTCGATGTACGTAGCAATGCGGTGAACTTTTTAGGGATGTTGGTACTGATAGGTGTTTTTGATTGACTTTTTTTAAAAATTTGTTTATTTATTTATTATCTGAAATTAAATGCAAGTGAAATTGAATAGGGTTTTAGGTAATCGTTTTCAACGTAGGGTTTTATGTGTATGTAATTTTTTGAATGGAATTTTCTAGGTTATTTTCAAGGATTTTCTTGAACTTTGAAGTGCGTTGGCTAGGAAATGTGAGAAGAAAATTTCAGTTTTTTTCACAATCAAAAATGAGTATGTACAATTCAATTATTTGTAAATGTAGTTTTGTTTATTGACGACCGTCATATCAGAAAGACACTTGAAGATAGGGATGAGGATAATATCGAGTTTTTTTTACACAGCTTCGGTTTCTAATAATGTAGGTACTCGTAAGACTCGAGATGAAAAAAAAAATTATGTTACAAGCTAATAGAATAATTGACAAAAATTTCGAATTCCAAAAAATGAAACTAATCGCAGGATTTCATTTCTGACTTGACCCGTGTTAATAAAACTGATCTTAAAGTTGTGAAAATTGGGACTTCGGTCTTGAGAATTTTTCGAAAAATAAAACGTACGGGGGGAAAGAACCGAGAACGTCGTAACCGATTGTTTGTAAATTTTACAGGAGAGCGTTTTTAAGATATAAATGTTGTTAAACTTGAAAGTAATTATTATTTGGCTTGAATTTTGTTTCAAATGTAGTTACCTCTCTAAGAAAAAAAAATGAAAAAATTCCGGTTATACTTTTTTCTCGCCTCAAATTTCTCATTTTTCACCTCATACATTGTTGTTTTTCGAGTAAAATAGTTCGGATAAGTAGGTATCATTTACATAAACTAGATACATGAAATGAAAGAGCATTGCTTAATGAACAAAATGGCATAAAAAAAATTGAAAACAAATGAAGTTACGACGTTTTTTCCCTGTACGTCTCAAATTATGACACTTTATGAAATATATAGTTAATAATTGTGTATTCCTCATTTCCTACCATCATTGTTTTTCGGTTCTCGATATCTGATCCGAATTGATCATAGGCCAATTTTATGAAAATAGGTACTAGGTAAGTAGTAGGTACTCATTATTTTTTCGATCAATGATTATTTTTCAAGCCAATTTCATTAATCAACGCTAATTATTACGTATCTTGATCAATTATCACATTCATCGCAATACCTAATGGAATTTTGACAATTTTCTCCACTACTTGATTATTTGGAAATTGAAAATATAACGCATTTTTAGTATTGACTGAAGGTTCAAGGAGGAAATGAAATGACTTCTCATCCTTGAACCACCTGTTGCAGTTTACATCTCTGGTCTTAACGTATTCAGCTATCGAATCTAAATGTTGCAGCATCTGTGAAATGATTTTGAAAAATAGAAGCCTCAATATCTCAATGAATAGAAACAGAATTAAACATAAGTAAAAATCGAGCACATTACGAAAATCAATAAGTAATCGCGTTAATAAAAAATCCAAGTACCTACATATTAGCGAAAACAGATCTTACGAGTAAAAAACACCATATTATTCCTTTTCTGTTTTTTAATTATTATTTCGCGACAAAATAATTTAGAAAGTTGTAATAAATATTAATTATTACGTAAAAAATAATTCCCCAGTAAATGATCGATTTCAGAAGGAAAAAAATTTTATGACCCCGACGTGATTTGAACACGCAACCTTCTGATCTGGAGTCAGACGCGCTACCGTTGCGCCACGAGGTCCTTGTTACAATCAGCCCGAAACACGGTACTTAAGTGGGAACTACGACGAACGATCGGAAAAAATTCATTTTCGAATAAAAAAATTTCTGATCTCGACGTGATTTGAACACGCAACCTTCTGATCTGGAGTCAGACGCGCTACCGTTGCGCCACGAGATCGTTGTACGGAACCGCCAATATTTTCATACACAAACGTTGGGTTGTAAAATCGAAATCAAAGCGGTATCAAGTAGCTTTTCGAGCTTCGTACACGCTTGTGGGTTACGTAGGAAAAGATGAGAGCTTCGATAAGAACGCCCGACGCCGTCGACGTCGAAAGTACTCGTTTTTTCTCGGAAATGAGCGAGAATTATAAATAAATCAAAATCTACATAATAGAATTAATTGAATTATTTGCAGGCTATTCACTCGCTCTTCATTTCTGACTTCTGAGACAGAGCTGAGAGTACCTTCTCGATATTTTACCCAGCTCGAAAAAATTTAAAAGGTAGTGCGGTCAACGTAGTCATTATTCAATTCGTAAATTTTGCTTCTCAAAAAAAAAATTACTCACGAACATTTTTATCAGCCGAAGAGAAGAATTAGACTCATAAAATATACAACTGATGCAAATGGACGAAAAAATTGAACATATAAGTCTCTCCCGAGACTGAGGCACTGGAGGGATTCGAACCCTCGATCTCCTGTTTACTAGACAGGCGCTTTAACCAACTAAGCCACAGCGCCAACGGTTCCTTGCGCCCTTATTTACAAGTTTCAACGGTAAATTGTCAAAATTGAAAGTTTTTGGGAGCTTTTTGGCTCAAAGGCCGGTACCATGGATGAATTCTGTTGAAAATTGACACGCTATTGATAGAATAAAACTTACTCAACATAATGCAGTTCCTGTAACCAAGTAGATGAAGTTTAATTCGCTCCTTTCGGGGTTGCTTTTTGAAATGATTTTCTGCGAAGTTTACATGCTGATGAAACTTTCTTGAAATATTTTGAGATGATTCATCATTTTATCTTGTTTCAGTTTCTATGAAAAATTGAAGATTGAACTGTTGAAAATTCCCATACTTGGTGACATTAGTATTGCCTGAAAGTTGAAAGAAAATAATTTATGAAAAAATTGCAAGTTAGATTAGAAGTTGCGTTGGGGTAAGAAATTCGACATTTATGTTTGAAAATCCAAGGAAATAATTTTTATTGCTATGGAATTTACACGAAAACACTTCAAAAGAAAGGGTAGAGCCAATATTTCATAAAATTTTGCCAAAAGAACTATGAAGACAAGCAGAATTTGAGGAGAAAAATTAGATAGGTAGTCCCGTACCTAGTACCCACTCAAGACTGTCAAGAGTTCGTAGGCTGTGTAAGTGTAATCATTCATAAGTTATAAAATAAAGCAAGAATGTAATAAAATTTCTCCAAATTATGCAACTGCCGATGCATTGACGTGAAATTAGGAGTATCAAACATTACATTAGAATCGATCAATAACATATTACGAAAAAATATTTACCTACTTCTCATTCTTTCAAAGCGAACGTGTCGCTGCTTCAATGTTGATTGAATTCTCCACTTTCCTCCAGTCCACAAAACCACAATTCATCTGCAAAATTTAATACATTTAAAAAAATACTTACTTACTTATTTCATAGAGCAAAAAAAAAATGCTCTTCAATTTAACTATCAAAGGTAGGATATTAAAAATCAACAGCAAGCGTAAAATTGAAAAATAAAATTTCTAAAGTACTTTTGTAAAATTGAAGTTGATCAAATTAAAAATTATAATTGTGGGTTATTAACCTACCAACTTTATAAGAGCAATATTTCATCGAAAAAGATTTATTAAAGAAAAATATTTTGATCTGATCCCGTAAATTCTGGTTCTGGATGAAAAGTAAAAAAATTCTAATTTGTTTGAATATTCTGTTTATATCTTTTTTTCGAAGTAGTAGAGAAACAAACCGTTAGATGCCAGCCTCCTTACGAAAAATTTAATTTTGAAAGCATAAGAATCATACTGCAATTTATATCAGCTGTATCGCAAAATTCATCGTAAAAAGTAATTATCTTGAAAGATTTCATAGTTTCAACTTTGCTCGAGACGTAATTAAACAGATAAAGAATAATTTTCGATAAATTTTCAATATTTGCCGGTGTTTCAAGTTCATTAATTCGATTAGCCAATAGTTCAGGGTTAGTATGATGATATTTTGCTTAGTTGAAGCGTCGGCGCCGTGGCTTAGTTGGTTAAAGCGCCTGTCTAGTAAACAGGAGATCGAGGGTTCGAATCCCTCCGGAGCCTATTTTTTCAGATTTTTTTTTTACATCCCAATCGTATATTATGTAGTTTTAATTACTAGAAAAATAATATTTCAACTATAGGCGCTAAAAGACTAAAACTAAATCAGATTTTCTCAAAGAAAGAGTTATAAAAATTCCAAGTTGCATTGGATAGAATTATTCATGTATTACTCTTATACGTATGATGAAAAGTAAATAATAACTATGCAAATGAAAATCAAAGAAAAGAAATTATAATTTGAGAAGAAACTGTAAAATATTTTACGAATAATTCGCTATAGTATCAATTATTTTTTATACTTTTAATTCAGCAATTTTGATACAGATGAAAAATGAATATTCCGCGAAGGATCGTTATTAATCGATATTTTTCAAAACTATTTCATCAATTTTATTAATTTGAATTCATAATGTACTTACGTAAGAATTTGGTTATTTTTGATACTCCTGGAACGGGTAGGATGGGTAAGGTATCTGGAGAGTTGAGGATTCATTTTCTGAAATGTTCTCATCAAAATCATTATGCTCAGTTTCGTCCAACATACCTAAAAATTATACTCATGGTTAGATTTTACAACGGACACTCAAATAATTTTATCCCTTGCTAATTTAATTATTACTTAGATTTCATCTGGGCTCATCGAATGCTCGCTGCACGTCTCCATAACCAGGCATTAAAATAATCCTCTACATATTATTGTGATGAAGTTGAAGATTGGAGTTCTGATTCCTGTTGTTTTTTTTGGTGTTGTAGTAATGCAGAAATCGAAAATATTTTTTCTCATCTATTAAGTCAAGTTTCAAAACAAAAAAGCTCAAAAAGTCTGCTGAACCTTCCAACTCGGAGATTGCTAAAACAGTAAAAAATTTAAAAAATATATAATTAGTTGACGAGACATTGAAACAAATTTTTAAGAAATTTATATCACAAAAGTTTGAATAAAAAAAAGCAAATCGTATGATCACCCATGCTTTCGAACAATCTCGTGATTTACAAATCGAATCTTGCTTTGTGTACAAAACAATAGATAAATATCAATAATGTTTAAATATTTTCAAAAAAAAAAGTTTCATTTGTGAACTTTAAAATTTTTTAATGCCATTCGCAACAAGTACTGATTCAAGAAATAGGACTACCTATGTTACAATTCCTTTGAGCGAGCAAATAAGCAATGCAATCAATGATGCATTACATTACTTGTAGTTGCAGATTGACTTCTTGAAGGAAAAAATGGAACGAAAACGATTACGAATAACAATAGCAATATGCTGCAGAATGCATGCCTACTTCTCCTACGTACAATAAGAATAAACATTGCATTTCCAAAAACATCTGACATTTATTCACATTATCTATAGCAGCTCAATAAAACAGAATACATTTTTTTGAAAAATTCTTGATCTTCGAAGAAGATTACCTATGTTCTGTACTAGTTGATCAATTGCATCAACACAAAATAACCATGTGCTGTGCTACAACAGATTCATAATACATAGTTCTAATTGGAAACGTTAGTTCAACTTTCGTAATCGTAAGATTGATTTCAAATTCATAATCAGAGTTTGATCGAGAAAAATTTCATGGTTTTTATGTGCTTCCAGTGCTTCTGAGTCTGAAGCTTTACCGTTAGCGATGGCCAAGAGGGGAGAGTGTAGAGAAAGCATATCTCTGGAGATTCGAGTCACGTTAACTTCCATAGCAGATTGTTGCTAGTTGCACAAGGTCATCGTGCTGCGACGTCTCCCTCTCACTCCATGTACACATCCAACTGCCACATGATTACAAACACTTTCAGCTGGTTTGTATACATTTTATATAAGTTTATAATTAATTTCGTCGGATCGTTGGAATTTTCGTATTTGCGAGGATTGATTAATGCAACAATTGTTGTAGTAATTAATCTACGATATGTGGTGCGTAGTTCGATTGTTGTGCCAGTGAATACGGTAGTGCTCCGGTGACGTTTTTCGAGTCGGCGGTTTCGGGTAATTCGAAGTGATTTCGCGGTGCATTGACTCAATCATTTCAATTAGAGTGTCATCTCCGGCGTGTTCGCGATTTTACTACGAGTTCAACTATAGCGGTGACAAGTTAATTTGACCTATGAAGGTTTCATTTTGATAAAGATACGGTGGGTAAATATTCTGAATGCTACTGAACGTCTTCTTATTCTTTCTAATCTATGTATTGTTCGGTTGTGCCGCTCAATTTGACTAGTAGTTATTGCTTCGAATGCCAAGTTTATACTTACTTAATTTGTCTAAGAACGATATTGCGAATTAATTTGGCGTTGAAGTTGCTCGATGCTACGATGCTCATTTCTGTGATGTTGATTGGAATCATTCTGTAACAGCCATGGCAAAAATATAAAATAGTTACGGTCGCGAATCGAATTTTTGTAGTCGTTTGAATTCATACATCTAGCGTTACAAAATACTTATAAACTGACATAAAAAATAATTAAGCGTATTAATTCAGTTGTAAAGTTTTAATTGAATTTCATTTCGTTATCAGTCGATTACCTCGCGTGTTTCATTTTCAACATGTGAATATTTACGGATTTGTTTGATTCGGAAATAAAGAAGTATTTTACCTACCACAGCTTCTTGATCGTTGTTTTAAAGGTAATTTTCCAAATAACATAGTAGTGACTAGTGAGAATGACGAGAAATTAATCGAAAACTGCCACTATAAAAAAGTTATCGCTATTCGCCATTCGGTTTTTCGTTACTGGTAAGTGTGTGTGTGTGTGTGTGTGTGTGTAACTTTTTTTCGAGATTTCGAGTTTGGTTTATACTTGTTGACAACCTGTTAGGTGATGTCTTGTTACATTTTTGAATTTAAGTAGTGGCATCAGTGCTTCATCCATACTTTTTTTTTGGTGACAAAAAAAGGACCTTTCGCATTGATTGATAAGTCATTTTAAAGTGTTCGTTTAAAATTAATTATTCGATATGCTGATGAGCTTTTCATTTAAATTACTCGTCGATCGTTTTGCGGAGAAAAAGACGATGCATTTCAGCATTTGCATACCTATACGAAACCGGTTCATAATCGTAAACATAAATAGTGAGTATCTTCAACTGCTTCGTGTAATATAATAGGACTAAATTTCACGATTTATTTCAGAATTTGAGACACGTTATGATGGCAATGAAACTAAAAATACTTGAGGATCACGCGACCAAACGACGGGGGAGCAGGAGATTCTAAACTGAATGATTGAACTGCAAATGACGTGGGTGTATAATTGTTCTCAAATTATAAAAAATGCATTCATTACTCATCCTCATCGGATTCATCTCCTAAGAGTAGATTCAGCTGGTGAATAGAACAATGAACTTGACGTTATAAAAAGAATAATTGGTAAGTTCTCACGACAACGTCATCTTTTTGTTTCTCTTTGCATTATTTATTTTAATTGAAAACTCGAAACGAATATTTTTCAGGAAATTATCTCCGATACAAACGATTTCATTGATGAAGAAAACTCGTATTCATTGCCTGTCAGTGGCTGCAGTGAAGGCGGTCTGAGGAGTAAAAACTGCAATCTCGATTGTATCGATTTCACCATGGAAACGGATCGTAAACATTTGATGGAGAAAAATCTCGCACAATTTGACCAGTATTCGGCTGATAGCGGTAAATCATACGAGTTGAACCGCGATACGTTATCGGAACAATTAACACGTATTGAAAATGACGCAGACGTGCCAAATCGTGCGGATAATAAAATCTCGAGAATTTTCGATAATTTAATCGACGTTATGAAAATCACCGCCGGATTAGACGATGTGTCCAATAACGAACGGTCTGATTTTTCGTTTTGTTCGTACGCAAGGAAATCCGATTTATCGTACTCGTGCGACGATCTCTTCGTTAGTGACGATGGCTATCCGAGATTATGTGAATTATTTAATAACATAACATCGAATTTATCTCCCCTAGAACCGATGACTTGCTCGTTGGAACGTAGTAATTCTTGGCAATTTTGTTCGTTTTCAAGTAAATATCCAAGTATCGAATTTTCTTGTTCTAGTTCCGCGTCATCGTCTATTTGTTCTTTTACGCAGTTCAATCAAATACTTAGATCTTTAAATGATAAGGAAGCAGTCGATGAAATCGATCTCGAGTGTCGCGATTTATCAAGGTTCTCTTCGTTTGTACATCCGAAAAAACCATCAGTACCGGTGAAACGATCGTATTCAGATAGTGATTTACGTCAACTCGATGGAATCCAAATAGAATCCAATTTCGGTAACGTTCCATTACAAAATGCCTACTCGAGGTGTGCTGATAACGCGGAATTAGCCAGCGACGACGAGTACGTTGCATGTAAAAGGGCGAAAATCGATAACAGTTCTGTTAGCTTGACCTGTACCAATAGCAAAAAGTGAGTAAATATTTGAACTTGTATTTCGATTTATTTTCCATTTATGTAATACGATTTTTACAAATAACTTTATCGCGTGACAGGGATTTAGGGAATTATAACGGTGAAAAATTTTTTTAATGCGTAATTTGAATGTATTTTTTCTATAGTGCAGTTATATTTTGTCCTGTAGGTACTACCGAATAAATACAATCTCTTCCCATTCATTATTGAAATTTATCGCTGTAATAATTTTCTGCCGATGTAATAGCTTAATAAGAAAGTATGTATAAAAATGCTATTATTAAAAGAAAGCGAAGCGGTAATTATTTAATTAGTAAAAGCTATGTTGCCAAATCACGCGTGTACACGACAAATTATAAAAGATGCTAAATTCAGTCCAAAACTCTGATACATATATTGTTTCTCTGTGTACGTTGGTAGGTATACTTACCTTACCATAAAGAACATGTATGGTACCGACAATGTTTGCCTTTCTCGTTGGTACTAGTCTTAGTTCTATTTCGCATACACCTTTAAGCTATGTAATTAATATCGGTGGATTGTTTTCTATTCTAAAGCAGATGTACTTACCATAGACAAGGTCGTTATTGTGACTTCCTTTTCGTAAACAATAATATATGTATAGGTATCTTAGCCAGTCTACGACGTAAAGATTATTTTACGTTGTTTCGTCGGTATATCGATATCCTTCGAAAATTTTGTCCATTACTAAGAACCCTATTGTTTGTGGTAAATTTATAGATATTTTTCTTCATAGATTGGATAAGAGTTTAATCTTTTCTTCGCATCTCGTAAACATCTTGGTACAGCATACAGCGTACCTGCTTGATTACGAGTAAATTCTTAACGATGAGACGATATTGTCGATAACCGGAATAAAAATCTCGGCGAGAATAATCAAGGGAAAAAACAATCACCGAGTGTTCATTAAGAGAACTCGATCGAGCGAATTTTTTAATTAATATTTCCATAATAATTTACGTATACTTTACTTATGTACCTTTAATATTGTGACATTCCTCATTTTACGTTTGGCAGCTGCATCGACCCACTGTACAAATTTTTATTCGTAATTTTCCGTTATATCGAATTGGGTCGTTTTGATTGATTACGAACAGTTTAACGTAGTTTCCCTTCAACGACATATTTTTATTTATAGCACTTAACTTGGCTTTACTTATTACGTGGTAATTTTCTTTACTTTGATCGAATTCCGGCGTAATTTTTCTCTTCCACAATGAAGAGGTTATTGAAATACCAATGTGTGGTACGTTGTTGTAGGTATACTAGGTATTTACTAGGAAGGTAATCGATTTTCCTCATTATGTTTTGATAAAGTTCAATGTATTTACTATTTAGCCTTATTTAAAGAACTATTTCAACCCTTTTTGTTTGAATTACTCGTGGTTTTTCCGGTTCGATGACTTCTTTTAATTTTTTTAATCGAAATTGATTTTCGATTCTATCCTGCTTTTAGTTGAGGGTGTTTTATTTAAATATGCTGATTTGGAAATTTTTCTTCTTGGATCATGGAATGGTCTATCGATACCGAGATGGAGATGGATTACGTATTTCATATACCTACCATATTTTAGCTATCCATGCAGGTTCTTAGCAAATTGCCCCTTTCTACAACTCTGAATCTCCGATCTCCTGATCTTGTTCTCATGCTACCAACTACCGGCCCGGCCTACCGCTCATATTAAAAAAAATTTCATTGCGAGGTTTCGAAATGGTTGATACATTTGTGGCGAGGAGGGAAGAAGAGGGGCAGCGAGGTTCTCGTGCACGAAAAAAAAAAAAGTAAATGGGTCAATTTTCATTTTATCTGTACAGTGTAAGTATATCCTACAATGTTGGCAGAAAATGAGAAAAACAATTATTTCAATTTTTTTTTGACTGTGTAAGATCATAAGATGTCAATAAAATTTTGCATTGTGAATCCATTATTCCGAAAAAACACATCCCGGGTCCTTTTAAATTCATTGAAAATTCTCATAAGAAGAACATATAGGAGTGAATTGTGACTATTCTGTTGGAGGGGGGTGGGGGTGGTAAATGTGCTCCTCGTATGCTCGAAGCGTTTACTACTCGTGAATACAGTGTTAAGAATACCAACGCTAATATTTTCATAGTAATGAACTATAACATATTAAATTATAAAGATTCTCGTTTTTCGTTGTATTTATCGCTTCAAGGTTTGAACAAGATGAATTTGCGGTTCATCGCGATCTATATAATGATTCGAACTCGTATTGACTCGCGTTCTGCTCTCAGACCGCAATTTTTGTGAGAAATGTTTTCGCCTTGAGGAGTCGTAAATGTAATTTTTTCTACCTATCGCTGCTGAAGGGAAGGGATCGACGAAAGGAGATGAAATACTCGATGTCGTCGTCGGTCGAATGCGTCGAGAAAAGTTGGGCTAATTAATACTTTAATTACGTCTCGTGTAAGGTGTTGGAATTAGCGATGCAATTATACGGCTGCATTGAATCGATACCTATTTTGAGTTCTTGCAATTGTTCGTACGATGTAATTAAACTGCAAATGTTTTACTTTTTTTTTTTTGCAGCGAAGTGGTGGTAATAAATCGACTGTACGAAGAATCCGATAGCAGAGATGGGCTCGGTCATCAGTCTACAGGTTTGAACGGGTTACCTGGGCAACCCTACGATAAACTATCGGACGACGACGACGACGCCGGTGACCAACGGAGCACGTTGCCAACAGATGTGATCCAGGGACGCATGCGCAGTCGCAGCGTCACGCTTGAACGGCGCAGAACCGCTGCCTATGTAACGACGCTGAGGAGAGCCCGGCAGATGGAACGTTCGTACAGTATCGACGTTATGGATTCTTCTTGTAGCTGGGAATCGGAGAAACGTAGTCAGCAAACGTCGTCAAGTCGAGATCGAGATCGAAATCTTTGCTCGGATATCGAAGATGTGCCAGTTACGTCGTCTACTGCTGTAAGACCTCGTAGCTGGATGCGTGCCTCGATGCGTTTAGTGCGGCCTTTTCATTTGGCAGATCCTCCTTCGCCACCGCCGCCTTCGGTGCCCGCGACCATCCAGCAACCGGTTCAAATCCATTTACCGCCCGTGTTCCCGTGCGATGTAGTTGAACGACCGTGTTCGGCACCGATGCCGGAGCGTCCCCGGCAATACGGACGCTCCGGGCAGAGGCGTTTGTCGAGTCGTGTGTCATCGATAGCGTCGTCGACCGAATCTCCGGCATCCAGCTTCAGCGCCAACGAAAATTGGCACGGTAGCCCTACTATCAGCCAGACCGAATCTCGCAGATCGAGCATTTCCGAAGCACCAACATTTACTAGGAATGAATCCATGTCGAGTACGGCCACTCAGTCAACTAATCGACCTTCTGCTTCGGCTCAGACTGATACCGGGTGAGTGATCTATGAGAAATATTAGTTTACTTTGAGGTTCTCCATTTGTCTTTTTATTGTATCTACAATGAAGGTGATTTGAGCTTATCTAATGGCATTGTTTTGATAAAATAGCTCATATTTTGTAAGTCTACCAAGCTGTTGTTAAATATGCATTAACCGCGATCGATGCCATGTCCGGTCGGTTATAACATAACGAAATTACCTACCTTCTCCTGTTGTATTACCGTTTGTTCGTGTTTCTATCTATACGACGATAATATTCGTACAAAAAAAAGGGTGTTTTCATTAATCGTTGTATCGTTGGCGCTGTTCGTCAAGCTGTATAGAAGCTTGAGTCGAGTTGAGTCATGACTTTGTCTTCATTCGACGCTATCGGACGTTCAACGTTACGCTGTCGTAATTTTATGTACGGTACCGTTTCGCCCAACGAACACAGTTATCTTCTTCGCTGAAATATGTATACACAAAAAAATTACGAATTACTCGAAGTATTAATTCGTTATTATCTCGACTGAATGCCTTAAAACTGGCCGGATCTCGTATCTCGTGACGTATTCGGTTGCTTCGTTGTTGTTTTGTTTCGTCTTCTTCGTAAATACTAAATAGGGATTGAAGCGCCTATTGAGTAGGCTCCTTGCTCCTTGGATGAGAAATTAGTATCAAGTCTATATTGATTTTGTAATAATACTGAAACGGGTAAATTTTTTATGTATACGCTAGTAGTAATTATCCCCAAGTGCTCATTTCTCATATTTTCTTCCTTTAGGAACCATAAAATAATGAATTATTGTTTGAAGTTTCTCGGTACAATAACGAGTTTCGCGATTTGGTGTCGAACTTGAATCCATGCTAGATTGCTAGGGGAACGTAGACACCGCAAGAATCATGTTTTAGTGTTGCAGTCATCGTTTTGCGTGACTAAATAAGCAATGACACGTATCGAAGAGGAAATTTAAACTATGATCATGATGTTATGTATCTCATCTCTCCATTGAACCAGGTACATTACATACCTAAACCTATATATAACTTATATAGGTAGTTTTACTATCGGTAGTTCTGCAAACCAAGCTTGCAAATGGATCCGAGGATGTACTGTAACGAAATTTGGAACCGGGTACCACTGAGGAAAAAAATGATGTACGAAGGTGTTGCACACCTTTAAAACTGAAATGGAAAATTATTTTTTGGGTTGGAAAAGTAAAAGCATAATTTTATTTTTGACCGCGAGAGTGAATATCACCTATATCAAAAAATGTGTGAAATCTCCATATCTCCATGTATGACTTTTTACTTAACTTGAAAATTTTGAAAAAAAAAATGATCAACTTTGTCTTATTTCAATTTGTTGCCTAGAACTGAAATTAAAAAAGTTATTGGTGCACAAAGTCGATGTTTTAAGGATTAACTCCTTCAATATGATTAATAGATAAGCATTTAGGCAACATTCCATCAGTTCAAATTCCATTGGTGTTCAATGGTCTTCCCCGCTCAACCTCTTATGAAAGTTTAAATTGATATCCGGTAGAGCTGTAATGTTTGGTGAATTTCCAACGAATGTATGAAAAAATCGTTGTAACAATTTCATCTTAGACAAAAAATTCATATGCGGTTATCTTTGACAATGATAATTGATTAAGTACATGCTTTTTGCTTGATGACGCTGATTCTAAATGGGTCTACGTTGTTTCGATAATTAATTGAATTTTGTCAATACAAATCAAATGAAATTTTAATTTACATTCAGCAGTTTTTGAAAGAAAGACATGTCGTCAATGCTTATTGCTTTCGATGTCTTCTTTTTAACCTTGTCAGGGAATCTTTCAACTTTTCATCTAATAAAACACGATTGTTTCCGAACAGTACGGCGATACATTTATTTAACAAGACATCGACACACCCCGTAAATAACTCAGAAATCGATAAGGGAACGGTACAAAAAGTAGTGAAAAAGTCAGTGGTTTATACATATAGTAAAGTCGAACTTCCCCCCGCCTAATCAATTGCCATCATTTTTGAATCAATTCTATCCCGGTCGAGCTCTTGACAGAATTAAATTTTAAGCTGTCGAAGTTGCATCCATCATACACCTTATGGAGCGATTTGAAATTGCTAGAGAAAAGTCAACTTTTACTGGATGCTCCAGGAAATCTATTCGGAGGGTCGACAACTTTCGGATGTAGATAGAAGAAAATTTGAGATTTTTAATTTGCAAAAAAATGCCTACAATTTTCAACTCGTCACCTCGGATTTACGATTAACTTGCCCTAATCCATTTGCAATATCGAGCTTATGACAGAATTAAATTTTCTGCTGCCGAAGTTGGATTATAACATCTTCTGGAGTGATTTGAAATTGCTAGAGAAAAGTCAGCTACTGCTCAGGAGATATTTCCAACCGTTAAAAGATAGCCTTTTTAATCCGTCTCGTTGGATTTGCGATTCGCCTGCCACAATTGATTCGGAATGTACTTGTGACTGGGTTAAATTTTCGGCTGCCAAAGTTGGATCATCATCGATTTCAAGATTTGTACCTCTACACTTAGTTTTTTTGTTAAAAATTAACGTACGAATAAATTATTTCCAAATTTTCAAAAATTCACCAAAAAATCAACTGCGGAAATTGAAAATGTGACATCAAGGTCAGGGTGACATGCTTCTTTTTTGAGCGAAATTTCAGCTGAATCGGAGAAAATGGGTTTTAAAAATTCCCTCAATTGAATAATATGTATTTGCACAGTTACTGAGTTTTTTTCCCAAAGCATTTTGTACAGCAGTTTTGAGTGAAAAAACCACAATTTTCTCAAAAATGCTGTCTTCGAGAGTCCATTTTGTCCTCTGTAGGGGCACCTTCGAAGCTAATTTTTTCTGGATGTCTTTCAACTCAAAATGAAGATCTTAATGATGAGAAATATTGATAATAATATCAAAAAACAATAATTATGAATTCTGTTAGAAAGTAGGTACTTTTTTCAAGTTTAAATTTTGACAATGGTTACAGCCAGGCCTTTTTTCGTATTTTCCTCCTTGGGGGGACGCTAAATTGAACGAAGTACCTAAATTAATTTTTTATTGTTAAAAAAAATATTTTTGGAATTAACGAATACAGAATCTAAGGTACAAACTTAGATGGTAAATAAAAAATTTTGATCACTTTTTTGATCTTCAAGTAAGATTTTATAATTATGTGCTTGTACTTATATGTACTTATTTAGATAATTTCGACCCTAAAAAATTTTTTTTTAATTTTTGAAAAAGTTACCAAAATTCATTTTTTTTTTATTTTTTCAAATTCTTTTATTTTTTAGTTTTTATGGCAATTTTTCGATATTTTTGAACTTTTCTTTGGGGAGACTGCGTCCTATTGCTCCCCCCCCCCAAAAATCTGCTGGCTACAGCTCACTTGATACATTTAACGGATTTTTACTAAATTTCTCAATGAAAAGCAAACTGCGAACCACCTCCTCACAATATCTGAATGAATTTTGAACGCTTGTGCTGACGTTTTCATTTTTTTCTTTCTCAGGAGAAGTTTTGTTCTTCATGAATTTTTTTCGAAAGAACTGTCGGCTTTATTTATGAAAATATTCCACGACCTTTATGCGTTATAATCGATCCGATTTATTATTCCGTCTTTAATTTATGCCCAAGTCACACATCATCATACTTTATTTTTACGAGCATGCTTGCTTCGAAGTGCGAAATACCTTTTGGTTTCTTGTTAGCTGTTTCTGGTAGGTATAATCACGTAAGATTGATTGCAGATTTAAAACAAATCTGTGCATTGCAACGTTGCCACATTGACGCTACGTTGTAAGTATATAATTAATCAGAATGTTGGTCGCGTGTAGCGATATTTTTGACTATGGTGGATAATATTTTACCTCCTTCGCATTTCACATTTGGTATACGAAAACAAGCTCTAAGTCTAAATAGAAATAAGGTACGAGTACAATTTCGTTTATCTTCCTCCCAGCCATGAGCCAGTCGCTTTCCAAAAATGTATTCTTTTAAAAGCCATCGACGAAATGATGGATGCTGCAGCAAGGCACTGCATAAATACAATTTGAAATCACAAATACAATGAGGCTATCATACGAGTACAGTACATAATGCGTGATTTTTAGTCCATCGGTTGTGTTTAAAAATAATGTTCGTTTGGAGGAATTCATTGATATTACCGGACGTCTCGCGTTACTGGCTCATTCAACCGGTATATGTGGTACCTACGAGTACCTATACGATAGGTCAACTCGTACGGTCATTCAGGCTATGTTCTGGTCTCGGAAAAATTACAAGTTCTTTGTATTAATGTATTGTGTAAACTGTGTATCTAGACGTACAGGTACAGGTACTTTCCGAAGTAATACGGGCAATTCGGCAAAATGGATTCGTGATTTTTACAAGGTCATCATCGTCTTTCGTTTGGTACCTACCGATTCGCCGCGTTCTAACATTGCCTATATGACTCATCGTCATCAATGGAATTCGCCCGTGAAAAGAGGCACTTTGTGTGGCGGCTCGTTTGGTGAAAAGCTACCTGTGTAGAATGGGCGCCCGCCCCCGGCCATTGTAGAAAGATTTTTCGCAATATTTTTGAGTTTGAAAATATGGAAATTCATCTGCATTGTGCACAGTGCTGGTTTTGTTTGTTTACATTGCTTTTCCCAGTAGCAACACGATCCTCGCGACGCGACCGACGTCCCCAAGCTGATAATTAGATGAAAATTGTCTCTTTATACGCTGAAACATGAAAGTCGGCGGCTCGGCTCATCGATTGATTTTCTGCTGCAGTGATAATCAAGAGCTCATTACATTACCGTGTCCCGCTATGCGCTCTTTAAAAAATCCAGTATAAATTAACGTATAGGCTATGTGTAGTATGTATTCTCTGGTATCGGTATCGCCCTCGCCCCCGCCCCCTTTTCTCATGGCGTTGTTTCACTCGGAACAATAAATGCGGCAAATTAATGAGCTCTTTTACATACACACGATCCGCTGTCGCACCTACGTATACGTGCGTACGTGTAATTAATTCGCTCCAGCTGGCTGTTCCCGCCTCGTCCCCGGCTCATCACCGCTGCATCGAACCGTCCTGGAAAGTCTCCGGATGCAACCGGTGTGCTATATGAACTTATGGTAGCTGATGATCGGGTCTAATCAAAAGCTACATGCCGAGTTGTAGATCGATTTATTTATAAAATACACTTCGGGTGGTTGTCGGTTGAAGAGATTATGTTGTGAGGTACTTGTGCTACCTACTGTGTTGAAATTGGTAATACCATTGCACCATTGGGAAATTTGAAAAATTGAAATGATGCGTTTTATATTCAAATCAACAAATTTTGTGGATTTCTTCAGTCCTTTTTTTTTTTTTTGGAAAGTCCCCACCTCCCCCCCCTCGATATCTTGCTCATCCAAGTTGAAAAATGTTGTTTACAATTGTAAAATTTCGTGGTTGATCGCCTTTTTTTTTAGGAAACTGGAAAAAATTGAAGACCAAAGTGAAAAGTTTACCAGAAAATTTTTAATTTTATTCATTAATTTCTTATTGTTACGGTCATTTTTTTAGCATTACTTCCTCTCTAAAGCCTGTTTCAATTTTATTTCGGTCCATTTCAGTTGGAAATTTACCTACAAATAAAATCTCTGAATTTGACCCAAAAAAGCTCAATTATGAAAGTTTACAAAAAAATCAAATGAAAAATTTATTTGAAAAAATATGCATATATGCCTTTTTTAGGGATGCCTAAAGTGGAGGGCTGTAAAAAAAAGGGTTCAAAATTACCCACACGGAGCTTAATTGAACTTTTTCGTCTAGATAATCGAATATATACCTCAAAACGTTACGTTTGCCGCAAATTGCAGGTTTCTAATTTTCCGGGAGTCCCCAAAATATCGAAAAATTGGATTTTTAGGTACCAGCGGAAAATTTTATTGACCTCAAAATTTGGTAGAATGGAGGTCTTTCAGATACTTATGAACTGTAGAAATCTTTTTAACGGGGTTCAAAGGGGTAGGTTTAACATGACGGTTTCAAAATTTTTCAAAAATTAGAACCCCCCAATTTCTGCCCCCGAGGATCGAAAATAGGAAAATCACCTCGCATAACTTTTATTAGATTCGAACATTATATTTCACGATAAAAAAGTTTCTGAAAATAATACTCGGTAGTTCTTAAAATTATTTTTTTATTCACAATTTTGGGAACCCCTGGAGCCCAAAAAATGGGCATTTTGGGTCAACTAACCACGGATTCGTATTTGGGACATTTATTACAACATTTTAAGAGTGTTCGAGTCAATAACTGTCTGGGCCCAAAAAAACGGCCTTATCGCAACTTCTCCTTTTCTAAATCTTAATATCACTTAGAGTCAGACTTGAGAAATTTTGATATTTTAAAACTTCGGTGAAATTGAAACCGATAGAACTTGCTAAAAAATAAACTTCGAAAGCAGAGTTTTGAACTTTGGCTCTCTGTTGACTTGAATTTATCTCTTGACCCAGACAAAATTTTTAAAGAACAAAAAAGTAATTCATTACTCTAAAAATCCCGCAAGTCAACGAGAAATCATCTATTTGTATCACCGACAGAAACATGAGTATTTCAGAAAACACAAACTTCTTATCTCAGTTTGGCGACAACTGCAAAAAATAACTATAAAAACCGTATTTTAGGTTGGCCTCCTCCACAAAAAAAATTGCGCGGAGGGTTTGAAATTTTGTAAAAAAAATGTCTCATCCTGATCGACCTTTTGGACCCAGTTTTGTTCGAAAATCTGTTGAGGGTCTATTCTGCTGCTTTAGGTATACTATTCAACTTACGAAAATAGATATGATATTTCTTCCCTGTACTTCTTCCTTTTCCCACCTCTCCGAGTAAACTTATGTGTATTTGTAATCTATATTCTGCCCATATTTTAGAAGTAATAAATTTAACAAACTAATAATCATGAAAACAAACATCATTCAAGAATCAAAGACGTGACGTCCATAAATCACACATCGAATTGAGACACCTTGAAACCAACCTAGACTTACCTAGCCCCTTATTATCTATGAAACAACATTTGAGTGCTTCGGCAACATAGTCTAGAAAAAATCAACAAAATTTTTGCAATTGAGCCGATTAGATAGAAGACGCCCCGACGCAAGTTCGCAACTTGCGATATAAAAGTCATGGATGTCTTCCGTTAACCACCTTATGGATATACGAGCCAAGGTGAATGCACGTTTAAATTCTGAATATCCGGTGCTCGTCGCACGCCAGCGGTACTACTCGTAGATCGAAGAATGATTTTTGACTCTGTGTGTGATCGGATCGTCGTCGATCGTCGTATCGGATTCGCTTAGATGAGCAAATGATGAATGCGATTAGTGACGGCTGTCCCTCTTTAGTCTTCACTATAAGGACGCGCCAGCCGCCAATTGCTGAAACGTGTGCGTTGTGCGGCAAGAAGACGACACGATGGGACAGGTGAGGGAGCAATTTTACCATAAATGAGTAGGTCTATACCTGTGCATAGGATGCATAGCGTTGAAGCTATGTCATCGTAAGAAATAAGAATGAATTGCTAACAAAGCTGGAGCTGTGCTGGCTCCTAATCGCCAATTCGAATTAACGTTACGCTATTTCCCTTCGCCTAGGCCCCTGGTCCCATGTAATTACGCCAGGTACCATCTCAGCGTCTTTTTCTTTGATGAGAAAATCATCGCAAACGCGCGTACTTTGGTGTAAATGGCAGGATGTAACCGTGATTAAGTAGATTTTTAGATTTATCGTACAATTTTTCAGATTCGCTCTCTGCTTTATCGTTCTCCTACAACTCATCGACTCGCCCGAAACGATGGAGTACATCCAATCCAAACGAGTGCATTAATCGTTTCTATTGCGAATTTATTCAAGGACGGGACTTCGCGTAAATTCAATATCAGCGAACGGAGACGAAGATGTATACTGTAATTTCAATGCGGTTAAGCGTTTGTATTAGTAACTGCTCCTGGAATATACGAGTTTGAACACATCGAGATCAAAATCTTCGAATGACCTCTGAACATCATTCAAGGTCACCTCTTATAGAAACAATTTTACTATTTTTGATTATTTGAAAAACGCAAAATCGAAATTACGAAAAAATTACTAGAACTAGTAAACCTCGATAGTTCAATTGTCGTTCTCATTGTTTTGTACCACACAAAATTCATTGAGCCAAAACGAGTAGATATGTGTGGATGTGAAAGTTGAACAAAAATCTGATCAGTGACTTAAATTAAACAAAGGAACATTTGAAATACAATCTTCTCCGTTTAATCTGTTAATATGTAGGTACTTATTTGACATTATTGAAGAAATTCTTCCAATTCAAACCACAAAATTTATTTTTAAAATTTTACCAAATTGACCTAGAGAGCTAAAATTTGGGATATACCCTATTTTCGACCTGAAAAATTGATTGAAACCTGTTTCAAACCGATTTGAGCAGTCCTGGAACCTCCAGCAGATTTTAGAAACTTGAAATTCCCAAAAAGGTTTCATCAAAATGGAGTTTGAAAGCCGAAATTCATTCAGCAAACTAATTTCAATACACTACGAAGTCGACTGCCGGTGAATTTCAAGTTGTTTCGGAGCCTCCAGCGACTTTTTGAAAATTACTGGAGCCTTCTGTAGATTTTCAAAACTTTGAAGTTTTCACAATATTTTATCAAATGGAGTTAGCAAGCCAAACGCCATGAAACCTTTCAAAAAGTCACTGGAGGCTCCAAAATGACTTGAACCCACCTGAAATCGTCTTCAGAGGGTGTTAAAATTGGAGTGCAGAGTAAATTTTAGCTTTCCATTTCCATGTGATGAAATTTTGGAGGAATTTAAAGTTTCAAAAATCTACCGGAGACTCTAGTAATTTTCAAAAAATCGCTGGAGGCTCTAAAACGACTTGAAATTCACTTACAGTCGACTTCTTAGCGTATTGAAATTAGATTGCGGAATGAATTTCGGCTTTCAGACTCCATTTAATGAAACCTTTTTGGGAATTTCGAGTTTCAAAAATCTGCTGGAGGCTCCAGAACTGCTCAAATCGGTTTGAAACAGGTTCCAGTCGATTTTTCAGGTCGAAAATAGGGTATATCCCAAATTTTAGCTTTCTAGGTCAATTTGGTAAGATTTTGATTTTTTTCACATTTTTGGCCAAAATTTGATTTTTGAAAATTCACCAAAAATCGAAAAAGGCACTTTAGCACTTGAAATTTTGATGGGTGATGAATTTTTGCCTGCTCTTTCAATCTAGCTTTGTACGGGTTAAAAAATATTTCGGCTGACCTGTCAATCAAAATGGCCGCCATTTTGTAAGTGGGGCCACCTTCTTTTTTTAGGACAAGGGCTAGAAATTCCGACTATTAGAGATAAAGTGATGAATTGAAAAAAATGGATAAAAATATCTCAGTTGAATCCATTTCTATAAAAATTTTTGAAAGGAAGAAGTCCTTTTTCCCCCTTGAAATTTTAGAAATATACTATAAGAAAGAGTTGAAATAGAGGGAAGGAAGAAGGGTTTTAAGTGTTGTATCTAGGGTTCAGATCTTAACTTGATTGTTTTTAATCACAAAATTTGAAACAATCGAAAATAATTACTTTTAGTAGTAGATTTTAAAGGCATTGAAGGAGAGGAGGAAATATTTCAAACAATCTTTCAAAATATTTTGCGGATCACTGCAGATTTTTTTGCAGTTGAAGCAATTTTTTATGCGTTTTTTTTTTTAATTTTCTGTTATTGTAAAGTAAGATTGTTGACAAATTGAGTAAGCAGTACCACGATGACGGTGCTAGAATTCATTTTTATAACTTGGAATGAACCCTTGTCACGATTAATAACCTTACATATGGAATTTCTTATTATAGATATCTACCAGTTCATCAGTTCATGGGTGGAAAGAATGTGATTTTTTTGTTCCTCCTACCTGTAGGCTGTTTCGATTTCCTTGAACTTGTACGAATTTACCTATGCTAATTGGTTCCATTGTTGTTGGTCATCGATACACAACCGTGTATCTTCGTATTAATATATTATTTTTCTTCTTCTTTTTTTTGTCGCTACCGCGCAATCGTGGTTTTGTGCCGGTCATTTGGGAATTTTTGTACACAATTTTGTGGTCGGCGTTTCGTAACTACTGGATAATGATTACCGAAGAGGCGAAGACCAACACAGCGAGCAGTTCTCCATGGTTATCCGCGTCTTTATCGTATTTGATCCAGTCATTTTTGCTCCTGAAATACTCTAATATAGGCAACTTATCGTACTCCGGTTTTCATTAGCGTGGTTAATTTTTCATCGGAGAATGAATATGGTTACGGCTTACGGCACGCTAAGGTGAACTCGTGACTCGTATCGCAGATCAATGATTTCGCAGGATTTTAAATAAGGTTTTTCTTTTTCACGTTTTTACTCGTTTTACGGGATTAATTTACTGGCTTACCTACGCAGCAATACGCAATTGGTAGCATTATGCTAATTCGTAAATGGGTATCGTATATCTGCGAAAAATTTCACGAATTAATGAAATTATACTAATTCGGTCATCTGTGACAATAAAATACGCGTTTAAAGACTCAAATAGAAAGTTATGCTTTGAATATTAATTAGAAAATACCGTTATTTGTTTACTTAATAGGGTAATTTTTTTCATTCGACTTGAAGATTTTTTTTTTTTGAAATTTAACCTATTCCGTTTACTCGAGTAGATACATTACGTGAATTGCAGGGAAAAGGAACTAGTCCGTCTCGTGCATTGACTCCACTCGCCTTCGGCTCTAAAAATAGTGAATTTGGTCAGATTCGTGCTTTTTATTTTTTTGGGGGGGGGAGACAAGAGGAGAGAGCTGTGGAAATTTTTAGAATTGAATTTTCATTTTCTTCCTACTTTCTAGTGTTGAACTGGTTTTTTTTCAATTTCTGTTAATTTGACGCCCAATTTTTTAAGATTTCCAGAAAAAGGCATTTCCTCTCTTCCTTCGATTGGGTCCATGGAGTCTGTATTTTTTGAGCAATAATTTTACTGCCTTCTTTTTTAATTTCCGGCCACTTCACCCTTCATTTTTTTTTCAATTTGTCTGTAAACATGAATTCAATCTTGTTGAAAAAATGGTCAACGATTTTCTACCAGTTTTTCAATGTTACCGTCATCATTATGCTGAAAACCTTCTCGTCTTATACCTTGAATAGTCTCTACTTACCGTGAACGACAGAACGTATGTACATCGGAAAATGAAATTCATCTAATTTGGAATAATAACCAGTTGGATGTTTGTTTTAATTCAGACACATAGCCGTATAGTTATGGACGCATGTAGCACAAGCTGGTACGCTTACGTATACCTGAACCTAACCTATGTTAGTTATGACCTAAAAAAAAGCGAAAAAAAACACCGAAGTTACTCAGCGTAAACGAACGTTTACTATTCGCGCACATCTGATTTACCGTTAAGGTTAGTAGAATTTTTTACGCGAGGTTTTTAAACTTTAATTTACATATAAAATTGCGATCAACAAACGTACCTAAATTACCAAATGAGTCGGCGTAAATTTACAACAGACGCGTTTAATTCATAAAAGTAAAAATAGTATTCGGTATGAAATTGGTCATTGTTACACCGGCACCGGAACACCGGAGACACCGCAATGTCAACAAATTTTCCAAGCTGAGAATACCCGCATTTCAAAGAATGAAATTTTTTCACATTACGTTGGAAGGGTGGAGAAGGGAAACACGCCGAAAATAGAGTAAACGTCTAAACGAATCGGTTTGTCTCGTGCGGCGAGGAAAAATTTTACTTGTAATTTGAATCATTCTTACATAAAACCGTTTGACCTTATTAGACTCTTGGAGAATGAACGAGTTGGCCGCGGTCATGTCCAAGTAAACGGCCACATTTGACCGGTTGAACGGCGAAGAATAAACAATACCTATCTCAAGTCGGTCCCACATATGACACATGTAGTCTGCGGCATATTTTCCGCCATCGTTATACGAGGCCTATAATATTATGGTGTTCTTACTTGTTTGCGTAAAACTAGATTACATATTTGTAGAAAATACTCGAGCTATGCAACCGCCTCAGCTTATACGCGTACGATCGGTATTGTCTGGTGGCGCCACTCGTAGCTGTGGCATTTTCATGCCCCGGATTAATTGTTTAATTGCGACAGAGAAGCTGAGCTGAGCCTCTCGCGGACGTAGACGTGGACGTCGCTCTTGGAAATAAAGAGGAAAGAAAAGAGAAAAAAATGTATTAACGTGTTTTAAGAAAATATACTTATATCAAACCCCTTATGTAATCTTTCTATGGTACTTGATGGCGACTGAACGCTGCTTAAACGTGTTTTAAAATATGTAATTGATTTTCCTTGTATTGTAGTCGACTTTTTATATTGCATTAGTGCCCGTGTAATTAGTATAACAACTCGGCTACTTACCTTAGTAAATTCTTCTCTTTCTTCGGGCAGCTTTATGTTCTTCCAGTACCTACCTATGTGTATTACTATACACTGTAGTTAAACGTACTTACTCGTATTTACAAAGTGGTGGAGAGCAGGGTAGGAGATGATGATCAATCTCGTACGTACGATACAAAATTTTCAACTTTCAACGATGTCGTCTGGAAAAATGTATCAGGTTTGAATGTACTTACATATACGAGGATTGTTTGAAAGGTCATTTTGTAAGTTCAGTGTTACCAAAAGGCGTGAGAAATTTCTGAAATTTATGAGCATACCGTAGCCGCATATATGGATACGTTGTGCCTGCGTCGAGAAGATTTAAAACTTCCTTCCGGTCGTATACCGAGGAGTACCTACCTAATTGTCTATATTGCAGATTTAGGTGCTTCTGCTTACTACCTAGCACCTTCCCGTGAACTAAGTAAAATGAATAAATTTTGTGGCCAAATTTCATGATCATGAGTGAGTTCGAATTGAAAGAGTTGGCAATATCGCGTGTGTTCGTCAAAACCTATGAATAAAAATTTGAAAGGATGAAAAATGAGAAAATTGTAAGAAAGAACTGCCGTTTGAATTTTTCCTTGTTGGAAAGAACTGAGGGAATGGAGAGGGAGGGGGAAGAAGGTCGGTTGAGAAAACGAGACTTCTTCTTAACTCTTAACTTGATTTAAAACATGTTGAGTTACCTGCACGAATTTTTTATTTTTTGTTTTGGGAGGGGAGGAGGGGATTTTGAAGCTAATAGGGTAGAATTCAAAATTGTTTTAATTTTGTTACCTAGATTTAATACATCAAGAGTATGATTTTATACTTTATTTGGTTAGGTACATATATACTCGTACATCAATGGTTTAGGGCCAAAAGGGGCTCGTATCAAAAGATAATTGAAAATTCCAAGTTAGGATCTTTGAAACCCCTGGAAAACATAGATTGAGCACATAAAATTTTTTTACATAAATTATGATGGTTTATGTGTATTGTTAGGTTTATGAGACTCGAGTCAGTAAAATTAATTGAAATTCGAAATCAGCTGGTTCTCTCCTCTAAATACTCAACAAGCCATAGGTCATCCGAATTTTTCAATTTTTTGAAATTTGAGGGCTTATTGTGGTGCTTGAGAGGCTGGTATCAGTGATTATAATACCTATGAAGACTGAAGATGTGTGTTACAAAATTCGTCTAGAGTTGAAAGTGTCCTATTGAAAATTTGAGACCTTAAGGTGAAAAGGAGATGGAGCTATGAATCAGATCGAATGTTTTCACGTTGAAAAAAAATAAGAAAACTTCTGTTTGAACTCAGAAATAATTCGATCTATGTATTCATTTCCAGAATCGGATTCAACGAGCTAAGTATAGCCTCAATTTATACTCATTTGAAGATCATTTCGCTCAAATGTACGTAGTTTACTTTTTTCCCAAAATTGGAATTTTCAAAGACCATTGATCAATTATGGAAACGGTTGAAATTAGAAAAATTAACTATTTTACTTTTCAAATCGTGCATTTTTAAAGCTTTTTCCCTCGTTCTGCTCGGGTCAGTCAAAATACTCGTATAGTTCAAACTTTCAAAAATTTTAAGAGTAGAAAAATTATCCCAAAATATTAATTTTTGAAAATGTTCCCAAACAATGTGACCCTCTTTTTTTTAAAGTACTTGATAAGACCTTAAAATTGATTTTTTTCGGTAGAATAGCATGATCTTCCCTCTTCCCCTATTCCTTCTCTGCTTACTTATTGTATGTTGACAAATTTAGTTTACTTTTTAAATTAGGTATTCTGAGCGATCATTGGCAGTTTCTAATGGATGTTTTGTTTTGTTTTTTTTTGTTTCAGGTGAGTACTGTTTTTTGTCATAAGATTTGGAGAACGTGATTATTTGATGTACCTATATAGTAAGTCATGGTATTTATGATTTATTTGATCAACCTCATTATTCGTAAATTTAAACACAATTATCTACAGTCAAAAGAGTGCAAAAAATTTTGAGTCACAGGCTCAAATCTTTATTTTTCTACTAAGGTTCAAATTGTTGAAATTTTCAAAAAATTGTCCGACAAATTTTGTTATAATTACATATTAGCCTAATTGTTACGACTCTTGAAAACTTGGTATTTTTTTACACTTGTCGTCCCGCGAGTAGCACGTTCAACTTTTTTCGAACCCCCCCCCCCCCCCCCCGTAAATTCCAAAAAAAAATCAAAGATTACGAATTATAGGTACATAAAATTTTTTTGTTATTGTTACGACTCTTGAAAACTTGAAAAAACTTGATATTTTTTTACACTTGTCGTCTCATAACGTTTTTCTAATCCCCCCCCTTAAATTTCAAAAAAAATCAAGGATTACCAATTATAGGTACAATGGTACATGCATATTTTTTTTGATTTTCCTTTGTTAATTTCCATCAATTATGAGTAATTTTTTTCAATTTTTATCCATAACATAATTTTTGTTATTTACTTTCGACTGTATGTATGAACGTGCTCCCAAAAGAGCTTATACACAGTACAGGTCTGCTATAGCAATGATTTCTAGAGTGTAAGTGGCTTTTCTCAAAGTGGCCCAATCTTTTTTTACTGCACTCATAAGTAAGATCGACTTTTTAAAACTTTTTGAAAAGTCAAAAATTAGTCGAAAATTCAATTTTTAATCAAACAAATTCAATGTTGAAAAAAATTGCCAACATTAACAAAAAAGTTTGAATCAATAAAAAAAAATTGAAAATTGGTAGCTTCAGAATTGAAAAAAAATACGCTAAAATAACCATTAAAATCGTCGCTTATGTCAAAATGAAAAATGAAAACGAAAAAAATAAAATGAAAAAATGTATAGTTTGCATTTTGAAAACGATCTGAAAAATTGTAAAATAATGATTTTAATTCAAGAGCATGTCTACATAATTTTATAATTATGGTTTATTTGAATTTACCTATGTACTACGTAGATTAGTTCTCATCGTTTCAAAAAAGTCCCACAGCTATTTTTACGAAACTCCTATCCAAAAAATCGTTTTCAATAAGGCCCACGAATCACAGCAGAATCATTTAGCAAATCGTCTCATCACGATGGAACTCCAACTGCGCTGGAGTGACTACGAAACCTGGATACTTGTACAATATCGACAAGCGACGTCGACTAAATCGTTCTCATAGTCTCATAGCATTAACCTCCCTCGATGAACTCGATTAATTCGGCACGCTCAATTGCCAAAATTTTACCTCTCATCTTTGTCGTATTATTAGCTCTTACAACGAGCATGGGCATTTGAAAATAAGTCACAACTCGCGGCAAATTACAATATCGTGTTTCGATAAACGCAACATGGAAAAGGAAATCGTAAAAACCTCATTTCACGTAATTACCGGTAACTGGTTAGTAGTCCAGGCAATATGCAATTTGACCCAAACATAATTCATAACAAAGGTTTTTTTGGTGAATATTGTCTAGGGCGGTGTGCTGAATAACATACTAAAAGTCCCCGCCCCTACCCCACGAGCTAACCCCCCCACAGTGGATCAAAGCCCCCCAAAATCAGTTTTTCATCAAGAACTCCTGAAATATTGAATTTTGAGTAAAACGAGCTCAGTGATCATTTCATCCCCTCCCCAATACCTATCAAATGAGCTATCGACGAACTCCCTAGCCTCAAGGGGGGTGGCGCTACGACCCCTCAAACTGACGTGATTTCAATAATTTTACATTTTATGATTTGGGACTTGTAACCTGTTCTAATTGATAAAATAAAGTCAAACTTGGGGAATGGGTTTCTTTTGGGAGCTAGAGTTGACCTCTGGAGTGGGGAGGGTCAAAGTTGAAAATTACAGAAATGTCATTTTTTTGGAGGGGCATAACATGACCCCAAATGGATGAAAAGGGTCCAAAACCATACCATCGTGCAGTACCCTATCTGTGATCAACATATCCAAATTTCAGCTTCCTAGGTCATCCCCACCCCATTTAAAGCGGAATTAGGCTAAAACCCCCTTATTTTGCCCCTATTTTCGGTTTTTTTCATCTCAAAAGGAGTGGGGATGACCTAAGAAGCTGAAATTTGGATATGTTGATCACAAATAGGGTACTGCCTGATGGTATGATTTTTGACCCTTTTCATCCATTTGGGGTCATGTTATGCCCCTCCAAAAAAATGACCTTTCTGTAATTTTCAACTTTGACCCTCCCCACTCCAGAGGTCAACTCTAGCTCTCAAAAGAAACCCATTCCCCAAGTTTGACTTCATTTTATCAATTAGAACAGGTTACAAGTCCCAAATCATGAAATGTAAAATTATTGAAATCACGTCACTTTGAGGGGTCGTAGCGCCACCCCCTTGAGGCTAGGGAGTAGGTCGATAGCTCATTTGATAGGTATTGGGGAGGAGATGAAATGATCACTGGGCTCGTTTTACTCAAAATTCAATATTTCAGGAGTTCTTGATGAAAAACTGATTTTGGGGGGCTTTGATCCACTGTGGGGGGGTTAGCTCGTGGGGTAGGGGCGGGGACTTTTAGTATTTTATTCAGCACACCGCCCTAGACAATATTCACCAAAAAAACCTTTGTTATGAATTATGTTTGGGTTCACCCATTTTTTTTCTGCTATTTGCCTGGGCTATAGTGGTAAGTTATCCTAGTTAATTGTTTGAGGCTGCGGCGGTGGCGTGGTGGCATTATTTTACCTTTACCCAACGGTTACGTAAAACTGGTGCAACATACTGTACGAAATTACATCGTGACTTTTTTGTTTCTTATTTTTTTCCACTAGTCAGAGTCAGCAGATATAGATCGATGTAATTTATTACTCGATTCTTCGGTTTGCGAATCGATATTCTCGCATTTTTAATTATAAATCAAAAGGAGAACGATATGAGTTTGTTTTAATTAGATGTTACGAAATAGCTGCCAACGATGAAGACTCTCTTGTACATATTTAATTATAACGGATGAGTGTATTAAATTTAATTACACGCGTTTCAGTTTTCAAGAAATTCTACTCCAAATCCCCCCCCCCCCCCCTCCACAGGTCTTCTTTTGAGCGATATTTATACGCCAAAATGCGAGTATCGTCTTACTATACGTGGACATTGATACGAATAAACGTGAATTTCTTCATCGTATAATCCATTCTAAGTACAAATACGAGTAAGAACCAATATTCCGTCGAGTATAATAATTAAGAACGCAATTTATCCTTCGTGTTTACTGTTTAGTGTTTACCTACTTTGTATATATAAGCGTAACAATTATTGAAAATTTACCTTTACATCGCGTGACATTTGCCCGAGTTATACATGCATAAATGCAGAACTGCCACCCTTTCCGTCTTTTTTTTGTTTCTATTTTTATGCAAATGTCAAGGTCTCTGGGAATCCCTCATCCCCCCCACCCCTGAGTATGGATTTTTCAACTATACTCATGGCTAATGGCAGTGATGATGGCGTTTTGCCAGACGGGCATTTGGTTGACCGATGAAATCGACTGTTCTAAGGACGAGGAAAATATTACGTGTTGGTTTTTTTTTCCATCGCTGATAAGAAAAACAAAACAGGTGGTTGGCTGATTATTGGCTCGACATTGTTGGTGAAAAAATTTGTAATTGGACCTAGATTGTTTGATATAGTTTGTTTTCAAGCGGCATGAAATTTTACCAAGTATATTCATATTGACCAGTATCGTGCTCTTGTTGTACCTTTGTCAACAATAATTATAATTTTTTCCCACGGTCACCTTCAATTTTCATCTACTATTACATCAATCTGTATTTTATCGTGGTTATTATTGATTTTCAAAATGGGATTTCAACATGCTTCGGTGCGTAAAGGCCCCTAATTTTGGTAGAAATTCAAAAAAGTTTCGAAATATGAAGTGACTTATTGAATGTAAAGTGCCAACTTAAAACAAGCAGATATTCAAAATATTTGATAATTGTTCCGACTCAATTCTTCTGAGCTATGAGCCCCCCCCCCACCCCCACAGTTTCCTTGAACATGGTCAAAATACTAGATTTGCGGAAATACATACATTCAAATTTTAATACCATTTTGTAATTTTTTTAAATTTTCAATATTTCAGCTTTCCCTTATTTGAGCCTTTTTTCCTTTTGGAGCCTATTTTGGGTTTTTGGGAGTCACATGGACATCAGTTTTTTGAATCAGCGCCTTTGAGGATCCTTGAAACCAAAGTTTCAGACACGCCAGTCGCCTCTCACGACGTTAAAAAAATTCGTCTTCCCCTCCCCTTCGAGCTGTTTGAATGTAGTTGGTATTTGATGAATCCGGAAAATTGGAAAACTTGATCTACGATAGAAAACCTGGAAAAGCCAGGGAAAATCATTTCTTCAAAAAAGTGGATAGTGGACAGTGACTACCCTGCTACTTCTATGAATGATTTTACCTTCTTATTTATCCTCTGAAAAAATACATTCACAACCACAATTAATTTATTTCGCTGAAATCTCACAACCTTTAAGGCGGAAAAATCCAATAACAAGCGAGTAATTTACCCCTTTCACTCGCTCGAAAATTACTTCTCGTAACCGTACAAAAACCCCGAGTCATCCTAAATTATACAAAACGAATCCTACACTCGTTGAAGTAGTTGGCAGTAAAAAAAAAAAAAATAAATAAACACGCTCGAATTACGATTTCATATTTTTTGACGTAGCTATACGTCAATTAGATTATAGGAATGAAAAGTGAAACGGATGACGGAACGGAAGATGGTGGAGAATCCGGAATAGATACTCGCAGACGGAGACGGAGACGTATAAGTATGTACTGTGAGTAACAAAAATATTCGGAATCACGGTTATTGTTATTTCAAAGCAAGAAATTTCGTGAAAAAATGTATCAAAATGGAAACTGAAAACGGCATGTTGTAGCCCATTGTTTCCTCTTCAAGAATCATCATTCAACTTTCGTTTTAATCCCCTACATCAAACGTGAGAAATTTTCAAACTAAAGCGGATGAAAAAAATAAGTTACAAAAATATTCGGACTCGTGTAAAACTCCCATAAGAAGATGAGGTGAATTTTCCATTTTCTTCAGATTGTAGGAACCGGTTCACTGATCGGATCGGTTTGACCACATATTCCATAATTTAATATACTTTCTGAACATACTATGGCGTTAAATTTGTTCCTAGATCTTTTGAAAGCTCTAGAGGTATGGTGCGAAAAAAAAATGAAATATTCTCACATTGAAACACATGTATTTTTTAGTCGTTTTTGGTTTAATTTTTTCGCACCATACCTCTAGAGCTTTCAAAAAATCTGGGAGCAAACTTAACGCCATAATATGTTCAGAAAGTATATTAAATTATGGAATATGTGGTCAAACCGATCCGATCAGTGAACCGGTTCCTACAATCTGAAGAAAATGGAAAATTCACCTCATCTTCTTATGGGAGTTTTACACGAGTCCGAATATTTTTGTAACTTATTTTTTTCATCCGTTTTAGTTTGAAAATTCCTCACGTTTGATGTAGGGGATTAAAACGAAAGTTGAATGATGATTCTTGAAGAGGAAACAATGGGCTACAACATGCCGTTTTCAGTTTCCATTTTGATACATTTTTTCACGAAATTTCTTGCTTTGAAATAACAATAACCGTGATTCCGAATATTTTTGTGACACACAGTACGTCGCAGTCGCACGATGATGAATTGTGACATCACTGAAATCTTCGGATTAGTCACTTTTACTAGATTAATGAAATTTGCAACCGAATGGCGTGGAATTAAAATTACTCGACGTGGCGGAAAGTTAGACAAGTACCAACGGTCGATCGCGTAACTGATGACATTTCGCTCGGTGAATGGTATGGTTAAAAAAATCTATTGTTTTCTACGATACGATTTGAAAGTGCTGAATGCACATAGAACACGATACACAAAAGAGTAAAGATACCAGATTTATGTACCGGACAGAGCACGAATTTTGCGTACGGGTCAATTAAGGTTAGCGCGATTTAATCAGACAAATATACTCGTATTGAAATTTTTCGTTGGCCAAAGACAGCACGATTAATATTGTAACAATAGTCCCTGACCTCACTCTTACACCATAACCGAATTACAATATTCGAACGTACGCCTACGAATACAACATCCTTGGACGTTGGATGGTGGCAGCGATCATTAGCTCGAAGAAGTTATCTTCGTAAGGAATTATTCAACGATGCAAAAAAAAAAAAAATTAGAAAAAAGACAAAAGTCACGACGACAAAATTCTCTAATTACATGTCATAAAAACGGAACCGATACGATGGAAACAAGAGTTGGACGACCTAAGGAATATGCAGTCGAGATGTCAACCGTGCGTGAAAATCAATTAAATGAAGGAAGAAAAAAATTCAGATAGGATGACGTTTTAGAAATAGTCAGTTTTTAATTTTTTTTAATGCTCTGAATGTTATGCAGGGTGGCAAGTGTATTAAATTTCCAAAAAAACAAATTATCAAATGAAGCTGACGAGGGAATTTCTCAACTCTGGACCCTGGAATCTTAAATTGGTACGATAGGGCGAAAGAGGACTTCAAAAAACCTCCTTACCTCAATTTCGAGTTGCTGAAGTTGATTTTTCGATGCTTGTTGGATTTCTGAAGTTTTGTAACGTTAACAAAGTTTTAAAAAAATCGTCATATTATCTTTCCATTACGAGTATATGAAATTACACTACTGAAAATTGGGAAATGGGGGTTTTCTGAGAAACCCTTTTGTCGTATTCAAGTTCCGTTCCAAGGAGATTCCCAAATTGAGGGTTTCCCTTATGAGCTTTCTAATTTTTGAAATTCAGTTTGAATTATTTCGATTATTGGTTGAATTTCAACTTACAAAGTTGAAGTTACCTCCCCAAACTCACCAGCAACCAGGTAACTTTGCACAGGAAGGGTATTCCTAACCCACGTAAAATAGAAGAAAGAAACCGGGCGCCAGGCAACTGGCATATCCTGAAATTCGTCACACGTTGTTAATGCCGGGTTTCAGCTGTTTGATGACTTCACGTGACCCACATTCTGGGTGTTTTTTCAACTGGACAAGATGCAAAGAACACTGCGAATTCGTGACATTGCTTTTCACCGTGATTATTTTTATCGTCTCGTGTAGTCATTCTACTTTTTCAAACGTAGGTAGGTATACCTCCTAGACCTATCTACGAGTAAAACTACAACACACAACCGCAGCACCGCAAGGCGTACTTAGATTTTGCGTGTAAATGTGTAATTTGTAACTAGTTGTCGAGCTCGGACGAAAATGGTAATAGGATGTTTCATTTCGCGTGAGGTCATCGCGTAGTTGTGCTTAAAAAGTTCTCTCACCGTCGTCGTCGTCGTCGTCGTCGTCGTCGTTCGACGACAATGTTAATAACGGATACGGGCAATTTGAATTTTTTTACGTTGCGTCTTATTTCGTTCAATTAATCGAATTCTCGATAAAGTTTCTCCGGATTTTGAAAGAACAGAAAACTATCGATAAAAACACGTCTATAAATTATGGCTTTCGTAAGTGAATTGAACGCCTAGAATTTTGAAGTGAAAAAACAATCACTTTTTGAAATGTTTTGATTTTGAAACACAGAAATTAGGACAAAATTGTATCACTCGAAGCTGACAGATTAAACTCAACATTTAAAAAAAAACATTTCTCAAAAAAGGCAGTATCTTGGCTTTTGGAAAAATTTCCAGATCAAAAAAGCAATTAAAAACACGATCAAAACCCAAAATTTGAAAATTAAATTCTATTTTTCAAAATCTGTCAAATTTTTGAAGGTTTGAAATTAGCTCTCATGGTCAAAAGATCAAATTGAACACTGAAAAACTGAAATTTAGTACGCACTCGATTTTCGACCTCTCGAATTGATTAACGGCGGTTTTCAGCTGTTCTGCGGCCTTAGTGAGCAAGTTCGTTGAAGCTGAGTTTTATTAGGGACTTTTCATTAAAATTATTCAAAAATTAGAAAATCGAAAATTTTCAGTTAGGATTTTGGAATGATTTGAATAATAATGTTGTTGATCGACTCGAGTAATCAAAATGAACCCGAAGCCCAAATTTCAGCATTTCATCTTAATTTGATCAAATTTTGATATTTTTATCCTCAACCGAATTTGAATTTTTTCAACACTATCAACACGTTTTCACACCTCGCTGAATTTTAGTAATTTTTATTCGACTCGAAATTTGAAATAGTGTTCTTTTCAAGTTATTGGAACCTGAGAGCATACTTTTTGACGAGTTTAGTCCATATACTTTAGTTTGTTTTGTCTATGGTGGGGGGGGGGGGGGGGTGTTGCTGGATACCAAATTTGAAAACGTACTTAATAAGTAAAATCTGATTCTAACCTAACCAAATCAATGATGGAATGCAAATTTTGATTATAAGATTGAAAAAATGGTTGGACCTGGACGTAAAATATTTTAATTTCGTTTTGGCAGTTGGAAAAAATGATAAAATTTGAGGGGTTCCACGGAAAAGGGGCATTAGTCAATTTTTCTGTTTTTCTGATTTTTACAATTTTTTATGTATCTATTTAAAATTATTTTTTTCATTAAGTATTTCCACCATATTTAGTGATATTGAAGTGTTCTTTCATGAAAAAAAAAACGAATTGGAAAATGTTTGCTGATAGAAAAAAATGTCAAGTCGATTTGAACTTGTAAAAATCAGTGGAAAAAAATTGACTAAGGCCCTTTTTCCATGACGCCCCTCATTTCATTTTGTTTCTCCAAAAATACCTGAACAGTTTTTTGGCTTAAGGTCTGTTTTAATATGCACGGTCACAGATACGTTTTAATCGATTGAAAAAATTTTGAATTTGAATCGACTGAAACCGATTTTGAAAATTCGTTTCCTGAATCGATCGAGAAGGTTATAAACACGGTCGTCCGAGTTTATAAGTTTCGAATTTTATTTTGTCCCATTTTAGGACGATTTTTTTAAAACGGGAAAATCCAAAAATTCGCTGGAGGCTTCAGATCAACTTGAAACCATCACCAATCGATTTTGGAGATTTATAAAAAAGAATAAACCAAATTTTAGCGTTCTGCCTCAATTTTATAAAATTTTGATTTTTTCGTGAAAAAAAAGACCAAATTTGAATTTTTAGAAATGCTCTGAAAATCGAAAAGTGAAGTTTAGCATTTGAAAGGTCTGGTGATGTATGTATTTTTCGACGCTCTTCCAGTTTCTGTTAGAATAGGTGCCCTTTGTTAAATGAACAGGAAAGACTCTTAGAAATTCATTTCTATTGCAATTGAAAGTTTCCCTCCTCAAGTCAATCATTTATACCGAATACAGATGCCAGTGTACGCATCTTGTTCATTGATTGGCTCGCTTCAGTCTGCATGATCTCTCCAGTAAAACACGTGTGAAATAATTTTTATGGTTCACCAGTTTAGCATGCACCAATCCTTTTGAACTTTGAAAAATGAGGCATCGTCCATAGCACGAGATACTAAATGTATCCATATCCACGTGAACTTCTAGCTTCAATTTCCAGCTCGATTTATTTCTGACAATTTGATCTTTTGGAATTGTTAAACGATTTACTTTTGTATAAATCTATCATTAGGTAGTAAGTTCATAGACTTCCATTGCATTCATTAGATATCACATTGTCGATGTTCCAGAACCATAAAATTACACCATTTGAGCAAAAGTAGACTAAGGTTGCCATTCAAACGTGATGACTTTTTCTGCTACATAAATAAAATATTGTTCTAATAGTACTATATAAGATTTCTAACAGTTAACGATCAAAAAAACAAAAACAACATCTAGATTTTTTCAATAACCTTGGAGTTTCAAAAAAAAAAAAGAACAGCACCATTTCCTCGACAACAAAAAAGCGTTAAATTTAAAACACGTTCGAATAGAAAATGATAATAATTACACGGATACGGTAATTTGGAGTATTTTGTTTCTAAAAGCCATAGCCATTCGCGCGGTTATAGTATTTATGTACCTTGAACCTGTAACAGAATTATGATGACAACGCCTCGTTGGCGATTTTGAAAAACCTTGAGAAAATTATTACACTGGTATACCCACATTTATACCTACCTATCTCCTGATAGGTAATTTGCTATACGAGATTTGTACGATGCAGATGCAATATGGAAAATGACTCCATTATTCCGAATGTACTCGGTTATAATGAAGTAACCGGAAACTGCGAATAGAAACAATTAGATAGTAAAAGTTCAATTTTACTGGATGTCCTTATTAACCCCAATCGAGTAAATTGGTCGTAACCCGGCGTAACTTATTCGAAACGTTTAAAAACCAATTGGAATACAAGAAGGTATAAAGATAGACAGAGTAGGTACTCGAGTCCAGAGTTCTCGTACTCGTACTACGTGCTACCATTTGAAAAAGATACGCTATGGTCATTTCGTAATTCGCATCCACAATTACAACATACCTATATACTCGTACGTATAATACGAGTACGTACATATGGTCTTGGTCAAGGAAATCTAGCAACGATATCGTCGTCGCTGTGCACTGCTATTAGAACATCTCTTCGGGCGAATAAGACACGACCTTGATTCAACTGCAAGCTTTCATAAGGAAGTACGCCAGTCGTTGTCGTCTTCTTTGGTCTCCTATGTAATACCATAGGGCTTAGGCATAGATAGTGTGCATGGTTGACGGTGACGCTGCTCGGCTGCTCTGCTGTGAGCTGCGCTATTGCCTGCTCATCAAACTTTGATAATCCGTTAAAAGAGACAAGGTTAAGTAATGATCGTCATTCGAGGGAAAGTTTTTTTTCATTCTAAAGACGATTTACTTAAAATTTTTCTTCATTGTTAGGCGAAGTATTATGCCAATATCGCGGAGCGTGATTTTATTACAATACGGCTCTTTGTATAAATGGGCGATGTTATCGTAGGCTCATCTTACGTACATCCTAGTAACCTATTTGTAGGTATTTTTTTTTCTTTCATTTTTAGCGTTTGGATAAACTAACTTATCATTATGGTAACAAAAGAAGGTAATTCTTGACTATTGGCGTATGCCAAACCACAAAATATACATACATATCTCGTTATGTATCTAAACGGGTCATTATTCGATATGCGAACTAGACCTTCGAAATGTACCGCATCCTATTAATAAAAGATGTTCGGAGATATTAATTCAGCAAGTTTGTATTGGTTCATCCGTGGGTTTTGGTTCGAATGTGGAGAGTAATAGGTAAAGGTATCTTTGGCAGTTTTGTATACTTACCTACCTATTTTACTGGTTTTTCTGGAGAGACAGTGGGAGGGGGGTTGAAGAAGATTTGATTTTGCAGTCGAGATTTTTCAGGAAAGTCATGTTGCAAAAGTACCTATCTGAGTTGAGTAGACACCCAATTTTCATTCCTGTTCATTTTTGTTCCTTTTTTGCTCTCTCTAATATTGAATTACTGAATTTCGATGCTAGTGTAGTTTTTTCATTCTAATTTTTCGATAGATTTTGATTTTAATCATTCTTATTCATTTTCTCAAAAAATAGTCTCATCGAATATTGTGAAAGGATGAATTTCATTTAGAATTCATTGAAATTAATTTTTGTAGAGTCATAAAAGTCACAAAATGTCATAGAATAAATCCCCAAAATTTACTGAAAATTTAAGGAGCTGATTTCTGTTCTTAAAAAAAACTTTCAGTTATGGCTTTTAGGTATTTTTATTTATTCAAAATTGAAAAAATAACTTTCGGTTTCCAGATAAATTATTTTTTACTGGGAAAAAATCAATTCAACCCGATCCATTTATACCTATATATTTTTTTTTAATGACTCAGCTAGTATTAAGATAACTCAAGGACAAATTCTAAGGGGTCAAGAAATGCACATCAGCTTACGAGGGATCCCTCGGTTCAGGAATATCAGATTGGGACGAAACTTGGATAGGTCGAGAAACACCCATCTTCCAATTTTCAGCTGCTAAAGTTGATTTGTTCGATTTTTGAAATTTTTTGCAGGAAATGTTATATTTTATTTATTACATGGTTGTTGAATTGAAAAAAATTGCTGTATCTCCTCAGCTTATGCTTAATGGTTATAATGGCGGACGATCAGGTATCAAACACTCGTCCGTCGTTCAAAATTTGAGCAACTGAAGTTCATATGGTGGGGAAATATAGCAATTTTTTCAAGTCAACAGCCATGTAAATAAGACTAAATTTTATACATAATAAAAAAAAATCAAAAGTTCGCCAAAAATTGACAAATCAATTCCAGCAGCTGAGAATTGGGATATGGTTTTTTTAGACCCTCTTCGGACCTATCTGAGTTTCGTTCAAATCGGAGATCCCGTAGTCAAGGAGTTCCCTTGTTAGCTACCTTATTTAATTTTTTTTTTCAATTCGGAATTTGGCTTCTTCCCATTTTCCCTGCACCTCTCTCTATTTGGATCCATCTTGTGTGGTAGATCATTTATTATCTAATTGTTTCCTTACAAAATGTTCTCAATTTTTCTGCAACGTGCCTAATCCGAAATTTGAAGGAACAAGTATCCAAATTTTCTCAATTTTTGACCACAGTTTCTAGCAACTTTTTGAAATCATGAAATGAACAAAAAAAGTTTTTTTCTGATAAAATTGTATGTACATCTACAAATCGAACTACATAATTTGGAACAATCAATAATTATATTTTGGAAAAAATAGCATTTTCGAAATTTGAAATTTTGGTAAAATGTTATAGTGAAACTTCTCGAGTCGAGAACAAGCAAAAAATCATTTCGTGGAATTTCCTATCGAAACTGAAGGAACTGAAGACGATAGATGGATTATAATTTTGCGATACTTACCCTTGAAAATTTATTTAGCCATATGATGTCTTAAACTTTTTAGGTCGGTTGCAAAAAAACTGAAAATTTTCCATCAATTCGTATTGTAAAATTTAAAAACACGATTCTTTCTTTGGAAATTTAAAGAAATGCAATCAAGTCGTCATTGTACGAGTCGAACGAATCACGACGGGAAAAAATATACCTACTTATTTCCTAATCGCGAAGGCATAAATATTTCAAATTCATCTATAGGAATCTATCTTTCTTTCTTCGCTGGCCTATACCTTTATCTGGCATGTTCACAAATTACATTCAGATACGCCGAACAAAAGATCAATATTAAACGAGTAGTTATTATCTGCGTCAGGTTACCAAAACAAAGAAGCAATTTCACTTCGATTAGAGAAAAATAACATTTCTTGTCGGATAGCTCGATTCGGGTAATTAGTTTTTTGTTTTCACTCGATACTCTTTCGGAGGATCGATTGCTCCACATAATGAAACTTCATTAACTGCGAGACAAGAAGCGTGTTTGCAGACAGAAGACGTTGTTTGATGTAGTAAAATGAGAGAAAAAAGTGCCGGAGTCAGAAAGTGGTGCTGGCGTTATAGACCAGTCTGGCCTATGTCAGAGGTTTCTGCTGGCTCTATGTGTGTATGTACCTACTTTTTTTTTCAGAGTCGCTTTATAATTTGAAATTGAAAGTGTCATTAAATACCATATACTTACTCGAGTTATATTACACCATAACTAAAACGACGAAACGTTACCGATTTGTTATGCTTTCGGAAGTGATGTGATGTACCTATTCTTTTAACATGTATAGTGCAGGCAACCGTATAGTTGAGCTCGAGATACATCACGTAGTATTTATGCGGGTATCGTATGCCTGTACACGTATATGTCATGAGATGTACCTTTTATCACTGTAGGTACTAGGTAGACGAGGCATGTAAAGTGCCTAACCTAATACTACATACCTAAATAGCCCTTCGTTATTCATTTTTTACTTCCCTAAAGAGATAAAACGTGACGGAAAAAATTCACTTTCGTAGTGTTACTATTATAACCTAATAAGCATATTTTAGCGACACGATGATGATAGTTCAATTGATACCGCACCAGCTGATTGATCTTGGCCATTGGCCATTGACCGTCGTATTAGTTAATTGACGGATTTCTTAGCCGGATTTCCGTATCAATATTGAAAATACATTTTTTCAGCGTGGATCGCGTCTTGGGCATATAAACTACGTAAATAAAAACGAAAAAAATCTTCTTACTTGGGTACGTATGTACTTGGAAGAAAGTGAATTGTTTGGATGACCTTGGCGATTCGAAAGCCATTTTTTTGGTAATTGGTAAATTCTGTCGATGAAGGGATTTATCGATTAATGAACGTTAATCGAGTAATGGGACTTTTATTGCAGGATGTTAATGGTGATTTTAATTACGCTAACCTAATTCTATCGGCCATGATTTGCCGATTATCCTCATCTCAAGTGTGCTTTCTATACGTACACATACGTATATTCTTTGCTCTGTTGAGTAATTTCATGACGACGACAACGACGACGACGACGACGATGATGATGATGATGATGGGTTACCATATCAATGGTTTATAGCCGGATTGTCAGTGTTCCTTGTTTGAGAAGGTTTTGTTTACCTAAAGTACCTATAATTCTAGGTGTAGGGCATGATGGATAGTTATTCGCTGACATCCGAGTAATGGCTTAATCTGTACCTACGAGTGACTTCTGTGTATAATGCGGGTTTGAAAAAATGGTACAAGGATTGACAATGATTTGCTCGAAGTAGACAGGTATGGAAAACCCTGCCCGCACCTAGTCTGCTGGACGCTGCAAAAATGAATTTTCTGATAACATGTATACCTATGCAGATGTACAAGTAAATTTTGATTAAAGTTGTATTATCTGAAGAAATGAAGGTTTATTGTAAACTGAGGACAGACTGTTGCTATTTTCTGATTTTTATATCATTCTTTTGGATATATTGAGTATCAAGGATGAGGTATTTCATTGACGATGCCTCGTTATCGAAAAAAAAGGAATTGCTTAGCGAGTGGAAAATTTGGCCGGACGATCCGAAACACTTTTGATGTACATATATTACGTACTTGAAAGTATAATGATATTCACTTGTATGTTATTTCAGATCAGTGAAATTCGTGGTATACGAGAGTAAGGTTTCGTGGGATTATCTTAGATATATTTTAAGTGAGTAAAGATGATAGAGTCTTGCCAACAATTATTCTCAAATGGTCAGTTTGAAAAGACATGATAACAGTGCAAGATTCTTGGTCAGTATTTGAAGGATCCTCTCTCGTCAAGTTCAAATAAAACCATTATTCGCGTATGTTTTTATCACTTTCACTTTTGTTTTTTTTTCAAATTTTAAGATGATGGAAATTTTCTCTCGAAATTTTCCTTGTAAAACGAGGAAAAAACAAAAACAAAAATGACGTTATGTACTCTTAGAAATTTATTGATTTTTTGATAATTTTTTTTTTCGATGTTTTGTTGAACAAAATATTGTTTTAATACTTTGAGCTTTTGGAGGGAGAGGGTGATGGAAAAAGGTAAAGAATGACCAAAAACCTCACGTTCTTGCTTCATCTTTTTAGGTGGTTTCTCGAACTCCACTTTTTGAAAAAAATAAAATCTCATTTAGGGTTACCAAAGTTCAAAAAAAAAAAACCAAAGATGCACAAATTTTTGCAAAAAGTTTAAAAGTCAAAAATTTAAATGTTAACCTGTATTTGAATTTCAGTACAAATAGATATTTTTTTGAAAATCGAATGTAAACACTGCAATGATTTGTGTTTGTGGTGATAAAGTAGGAAGACTAGGAAGAGGGTGGATATGAATTTTCGCAAAAACTCAAAATTTCAAGTTATATGGCTAAACTCAAAAAATTGACTCAATTTTGAGCTCAAAATTCTACAAAATTACTCAAAAAAACACGTTCATTGAAATATTTGAATTTCTTGCAACATTTTAATCCATTGTGATTGGCCAAATAGCACTTTCTCAAAAATTCCAAAAAATCATGAGCCAATTTTGAGCTCAATTGAAATTGCTTAGAAAACGTGTTCGCCAAAAGATTTGGACTTCTCGCGAAATTTCAACTCATATTAATAGATCGTATGTCTTTTAAAACAAAAAAAATTCATGACTCAATTTTGAGCTTAAAATACTTCGAAATTCGAAAATGCTTAAACCATTTTCATCGAAATATTTGAGTTTATTCTCACGACATTTTAACCTATTTTCACAGGTCACACGAATTTTCTCCAAAAACCTCGAAAATCATGACTCAATTTTGTGCTCAACATTCTTCAAAAATGCTCAAAAAATATTTTGTCGACAATCGACATATTTGAATTTCTCGCGAAATTTTAACCCATTTTGATAGGTCGCAAGGTCACTTTTGAATAATTTTTACAATAGTCCATTTTTATATGTACATACTCGAAATTGAAAGGGGAGTGAGTGCTTAAAAACTCGACTGCGCCAAATTGTGCTTGCTGTGTATCCATTTTTGTGCTAATTTTTGCCTAAAAATTACACTTAAGGTGCGCTAGTGTCTCATTTAGCTGATAGCCAGCTGAAGTAAGTGCTATCCGGAGTGAGGAGAGGGCCCACTATTGACCTGTAAAAAAAATTTTTGGGCTCGAGCGATTTTGAAAAGTGGGGGTTTTAGCCTCCCCTCCACCCCTTATTGTGCAACTGTGAGAATCCAAAATAAGGATTTTCTGTTGCATGTAGACCCATATCCATCAAAAGTCCATTAAATTTTTTGTCCGCCAAAATGCCTGCCAAATTCGATTTCTGGAGCACTTTTAGTCGGTTAGACTGGGCAATAAAACTTTTAAAAAATGAGAGCCTATCTAATATCGACTTTCTTGAAAGTAAATTTCATAATTTTGAAGCCTGTAACTCGATTTATCTTCATCCCTGCAATATTTTTCAATTCCACCAGATGGCTAGAAATCAATTTGAGCTGTGAAAAGTTGAATTTTCCATTCACTTCGAGTAGTTCAACTTGAAAATTCGCACTTTGCAGCAAATGCCAGCCAGCGAATCTGGTTTGCATATTTCTCCATACCTGTAAAACTTCGACTTTTTGAAAAAATTCTCAGAAAGAACCGAACCGATCAACTCATCTGCATCTCGTTAGATATTCGTCAGTGTGAAGTTTCCGCGTTGTGCGTAGGCAAATTTAAATACGTATAAGGTATCTTTCAACGTGGCGTAAGTAATTTGTATAAGCACCTATTGTTTCCTAATGCTCGAATTTCGTCGCGAAAATTTGCCCAGAAAACCCTGTAAATCGCCAACGATTGGACTCAAAACAAATAGAATTTTAAATGATCGTATTACGTAACGCAGCAGGAAGTGGATAACGACGCGATAAGAAGCAAAAAGTAGAACCCATGCGCTGCTCGTCGTCTCGGCGCGGTGCCGGCAACCGAGGCGCGTAGCCGCGTACTCCGCGATCGAGCTTCGCTCTGCTACCAGAAATGGCTATCGGCCAAATTCGCATGTTTTATCGAACCGTCATTAAGACTTAAGAAGAGACGACAAACCAGTGGGGACTATAAATGCTACGCGCACTCGAACAAACAGGTTGATGAGTCCTTGAAATGTAAAGTGAATTTTAATTAGGAGTATTTTTTTTCTTATCTTCTTACCGAATTCGACGAGTATCGATATCTCTTCCTAGTTCGAACTGCCTAGTTTTTTTGGATATTTATTCGCGACCTCGATGGCCATCCCCATCATTCATTTTACATACATGTACCTACCTACGTTTATTCGGCGCGGCTGGATCGCGAATTTGCCCTTTTATGAGAGATCTTGCAAAGTTGCAAATGAGTTCACTGAGCGCCGACTGATGCAACACCGATTAAAAGTTCGTGTTGGTAAAGTTTCTTTTGAAAAAAAAAATACGTTTTAAAATTGCATTATGAAACAGCGTTCATCGTCTTCGTATCAAATAGGTCATCAGGCAACAGGTGGTTAAACTTTTGTCTGACCGTTTCAGCTGTGTGTGCTGAAATTATCTTCAACACGCGATTCGTTGGTATTCGCGTCTAATGTAATTTGCCTCTGTCCTATTGTTGTGTTCGCGGAGGTACATTTTTACATTTTCATCCAAATCTTGTATAATCTTAATTGCATTCGAAATGGTTACGAAAATTTATACGTATTTATATTATTTTCGACGATTAATTATTTTTGACATATTTCTTTTCTCTCGAACGTACCGTCTCCGGGAAAGTTGTAAATATTGGTAAATTAAACGTATAAAAAATATTTTCTCGCTCTGCGTAATTACCTACCGCGAGTTTAACGATCGACCGTCGAAAATCGTCTTATATATTTTCTGTAGCACGATCGAGTAGTCTAGATTTCGTGCCTGTATAGGTATAAATAAACCCATCTTTTGAAAATCATTTTTTTCCCGAGTATTTTATTTTTCCACCGTATCCAGGTCTCCATTAAGCGTTTTTTTCCCACTACAAACGCGGATGAAATTATTTTAAATGTCATCGCGAAGTAATCAGCAGCGTTGTTTTATTTTTCTTGTAAAATTAACAAAATACGCGCCTTAGTTTTATTCTAATGAGTATTTTAATGCTGAAGAGTAATAAGGAAGCGAGTAAATGTTTGCGAAAATCTAAAGCCTGCGAGTGTCGTGTCGTAATTTGCTGCTGTACGCTGTACAGTCGTTATTTTGTGGCCTTTTTCTCGCGCAAATTAACGTATAATTGATATTAAAGTGGTCGAAGTGATTGCGTAATTGTATATAGCTGATGGTCGAAGATACAACAACTGATACTGTTTATGATACTTTCTGAACTCTGATGTTAATTTTCAAGGAGCTTTTATGATAAACTATAATGACTTGAACTGATTTGGAGAGGGAAATTTGGTTTTTTAGACGCATATGGCGACATGGGGCAAATTTAAATTGGGATGGAAGCCATTAGAAAGCTGAAGGAGGATCTCATCTCTTCTGTTATAAAATTGGATTCAATTGAGACTAAATAAAATTGGAAAATTTTCGAAGAAAGCATGAATAAAAAATAACAATCTTGCGAATTTCGATTTTTGAATTTTGTCTGCATGGTTGTGCCTCTTTCTTCATTTCTATAAAAGATCTACATCTATCTGCCTTTCGCTTTAAAATTTTCAGTATTCTAATATTTTTCTCAAATAGTTTTCTTTTCTTCTTAAAAAAAAAATTGGTGATTCGTACCTATATTTTCTCAAAACTCTCCTATGCTCTCATTTATTGAACGATGATGTTTGACCTTTAACTTCCCTCCTCCTCCCCTTCCATAATCTTTTCAATTTCGTCTATTTTTCAACTCCGGCGAGAAGATAACCGTAAGTTTTTTTCCTTATACCTAAATGCATATAATGTAATAGGCTTTCACGTAAACGAAATTTACCGCATTCATGCTCATTGAGTCTCGAAAATCACATTAATCTTCTCACGAACGCGGACGGACGCGAGTAATTTGGAAAGATTTTCTTCAGGACGCGAGCTCGAGTCTTGGCTCTTCGACACGGTGATGTAGATGTACCTATTCGTTTCGTATCTAGTTATATTCGTAAATTCGGAGTCAAGAAAATTGCGTCGACGACGTGACCTTGTTTACTCGTATAATACTGATGAATTGACATCTGTAGCGGTTGTTCGAAAACCTAAAGAACAGATAGAGAAAACTCGTATATAGATGAGTCGGAAACAATAGAACAAAACGTTCCATTTTAATTGTTATTTCATTTTTGGTCTTTTCACAATACCGTTTCAATTGTTTAAGAGGGAAAAAAAGTTATCGCTTAAAATTTGTCAGGTTTATGTGTCACGATGCAAGTATACACATCCGCCATCCGCCTGAAGTTCTAATTACACCGAGTCGAAAATTACGCGTTAATGATTGTACATACATATACACTGAAGACGTTGACGTACAGACCTATAGAGACGTGGTGTTAGTGAACTTGCAGATCTATTTGAGGAATTTTCGCGGCACACGTAGGTAATTTTCACGAATAAAATGCGGAAATATTGTTTTTTTTATTGAAGTTCTGCTAACCGGAACGTTGTACAGTGATTCATTTTTTTTGTGTGTGTTGAAGTAATGTGAACTATATAATACATATAGGCGAAATGAGTGGGCTAACGAGACGTTTTGGTGAATAAAATTGTGGCACTAGTTAATTGACGTAGTACACGAAACACGTGCGAGAAATTTTTTCGTAAGACCTTGGAATATTTGGATGTCTCAAAACCTAGTTATTCTGTATGTAAGATGTAGAAAAAGCTTGAATGACAGAACTATTCTGGAATCTCTTTTGTGCTATTGAGCTGGTCAAGAATATTTCAAATTTGAATAGAAATTAATCTAGAATATTTTTCGTTCTCTTAAATTGCTCTAAGGGGCTGATTTTTTGATACGTTTTAAAATTGTTGATTTTCCATCAATTGATCTTTACTTATTCTAAATTTTTTAAACCCCCACCCTCTAAAAATCTGATCATCCTAGAATTTTGAGGAAAAGTCATCCCAACTCGTATCCCTTCAACCCAGCGTCAAACCAAGCCTATAAATACCAAATTTGAGCGAATGTCATTAAAATGTCCTTGGCTGAGAAAACCTTATAGTTCGGTAAAAAATGCGAAAAATCGATGAAAATGGATTTCTGGGACCTCAAAACAAATTTTGTGAATGATGCTACCCCCACCTCTGAATTTTGATAGACCGTAGGAGTCGAATTTTCTTTTGTTTCAAGGAAAATTGGGTTAAAAATTGCCCTGGAATGATGATTTAATACAATCGTTCGTCTATTTTATAATTTGATAACATCCAAATGCACATGCTAAAACCACAAAAAAAACTTTCATTGAAATTGGAAATTGTTTAATGAATAAAAAATTGACAAATCGTCGCAGCATTTTTACTAAATTGTCCACAAATAAACTCAAACTGAAAAATCAACCAAACCGCTATGAAAATCATAAAATCGTCTCACGAACGCTTTTTCCTCTCTTCCTCACAGCAAAAATTTAATGTTCCAAATTTGTTGAGAAAATTGCATAAGAATGGAAATTCAATATTCATCTAAAATTTTGTTCAATTTATTCACCCGTCTATTTTAGAAGTATGAGAGCAGCAAGGAAATACACGAAAAAAACCATTTTTTTCAATATTTTTACACTTACCTACTAAAGTTAACGAAGAAAAAATAATTTTAGAAAATTTTAATCGATGTACATAATTATGTAGATATTTAGTGCAGATGTTCTCAGGTGGAGACAGTTTGGCCTGAAGTGTGTGAAAATGAAATAAAATTACATTTTTGGGTGTTGATTCTGGTGGACAGGTCTATCGAGTAAAAATAAATACTGAAAATGAAACCGAATGAATTTTTTTAGCATGCGAATATGTATCTGTTCATTTCATGGATTCAACCCTCGATATCCTCCCAACCCCTCTCCCACCTCAATTTTTAAAGAAAATAAGTAAGGGAGTAGAAGCGAGGTAAGACACTGAGAATTTCAACCCCCCCCCCCCTCCCAAATTGAACTCAGTGACCTCGACTTTATGAATATTGATAAATCATGTTATCATTTCATTTTTTAGGGTTCCCCCACCAATGGGGGAACCCTATTAAAATCGCTCAGTTTTTCAGTTTTTCAGTTTTTCAACACTTCGATACTAGCGCTATCTGGAGTACCAATGTCAAATCCGAGACTGATTTAGAATTCAATTTTTAATTTGTTTACATACGTATCAATGCTTTTATAAATTTGAATGTTTAAATCTAAAAGAAATTGATCCGACTTCATTTCAATAAAACCATGTATACTCTTTTTTGGAAATAATCAATTAATTCCCAAAGATTGCATTATCAAAAATCGAAATTAATTTCGAATATTTTAGAGACTAAAATAAACATGGCCAAATATTTCTACTATGAATGTACATGAAAATGAAATGTCAACACTTGACCAATCAGCGATTATTATTTTCAATACCAAATCCGAGACTGATTTAAGAATTCTATTTTTTATTTTTTATTATCAGTAGCTAGGTACTTATAATTTATTATTAATGCTTTGTGTAGGTATGTCAAATTTATTTAGTTCGATATTTTAATAAAACTAGTGTAGGTACCCTATAACCAAAAAACTCTTGTCCGAATTGAATATTGATTTATTTGATTTTTCAATTTTTGCTTTCGGATTTTTGAATATTTGAATTTTTAATTTTGGAAAAATCTTATTGACGATTTTGGACTTGGATTTATTTAATAATTCATTTCAGTGTAGTGTAAAACAGAACAGAGAAATAGCAAAAATTAATTACATTGGTTACCAATACATAAATAGAAAATTTTAGAAAAAAGAGGATATTTTTATCAAATCTGGGGAACCCTCTTGCCAGGTCCCCCGGACCTCGCTTGTTTCAATATGATTGTGCTGAAGGATTTTTTCAAATTTTTAAATGATAGCTTTCAACTTGAATATTCGTCATGATCGAAAGTTGAGTTTTCGTCTTCAGAGCTCGATTTAGAGGTTTTCAAACTTTTTTTTCACTGATTTTGACTTTTCTGTTTGTTCCAAAATTTATTCTCTTTGAAAGTCTGCTGATGGATTTTTTCCAAGTTAAACCAGTCTTGAAATACTTATAAGCTTTCAAAGTTTGGAAGTTTCACCAAAAAAATGAATTTGGATTGTGTTGAAGACTGGAAATGGTACAGATCCTTCTCCTTGAAATTTTGAAAACCAGTAAGTATTTAATCGAACTGCCCAAGCCCAAATTAAAATTTGAACAATAGTAAGACACATTATTGTGAGTTGAATATTTTTGAAATATTTTTGTGCCAGTTCAAATTCAAAATTTTCTGCTGTTACTCATCATTTTTGTAAAAAAATCACTAGTCCGTGGGCACACAAATGAGGGAAGCTGAAGTTTGGTTTGTACCCTATATCGAACCTCCCGAGTCGATTGGTGACGGTTTCGAATCCTTCTAAAGCTCATTTTTTTCATTTTTTTTAAAATAATCACTTAAAGAAAATTTTGGATTTGAACCGTAGCGAAAAAATTTTGAAAATATGTTCCCAAGTTGATCGAATGGATCATCCAAGTTTATACATGCTGAATTTCATTTTCACTCTGCTTATAGCGGTTTTTTTTCGAAACCCGGAGAATTAATTTGAAAATTCGCTGAAACCTTCAGAATGGTTCGAAACAATCGCCAATCGACTCGGGAGGTCAAAAATAGGGTACAAAGTTACAAACAAAATTTCAGCTTTCCAAGTCAATTTGGTAAAATTTTGATTTTCCTCCATTTTTAGGACAAATTTGAGTTTTTAAAAATTCGTCAAAAATCTTGAATTAATTTCAGCACCAGAAATTTTTGCTGGTGGTGTATTTTGGGGTCCTGTGTCAACCCGCCCGAAATTTTTTATGCAAGTTAGGATATGTACTTCCCTTCCCTATAGCCTCGCTGAAAGACCTGTTTACTGGAAAAAATATCCCCTCCATGCGATGAACATTGACTGTAGGGTCAGTACGTGTTAGATCTTAATGTTGTTGAGTCGTTTGCTTTTACAGAGATTCGTAATGAAAGTTTTGAATTGGGTAGGAGGGTAATTTTCTGTGTGTATCCATCAGGAGATGGGTGTTCAAAGATTAATGACATGAGCAACTCGATCCTTGAAGAATTTTAATCATTAGCAATTAGCGATTATGCATCATCCGATATTAATTGTTATCTTTATTTTCTTTTGTTTCAGGTGAGTTAACACATGTTTAGTGGAATTTTATCAAATACATGCATACTAATATGTAAGTATAAGCATTCATTGATTGAGTATACGGTTAATTGGTTAGTGATGGTTCTGTTGGAATTTTTTCCCCATCCTCTGCACTGGACATGGTCAAGTAGTAAGAAAGACAGAGAAAAACTACATACTGATAAGAACAAATTAAAATGTCATTATTTACTTTTTAAAATACGGTCCATCCATAGGGTCGGAGGAAAAATAATATTAGGTAAAGCTTAGTCATTTTTCACGTTAGCTGTCTAGTTATCTTATGGGCATTATAGCACCATACCTAACCTATACATACTTACTATAGACTTACTCTAGAGATTTTCATACAGTATTAAATGAAGTACAGCGCACAATTAAGGATAAGATAGTTATTTTTCATTCTGTCGGTATACCTCTTTGTGTTGGTAGTTTTTCTCTCTGTCTCTCCTCTGCGGATCTCTCTGTTCACTCTTTATCAGTTCGGTTCCGCTTCTGCTTCTTTTTAAAGATGTTATACGCGCTGTGTACATTTAAACCGAATACAACTGCAGATGGCCGTACCGGTTGGGAGCGATGAACTAACAGCGTAACCAGATACCATCTCATCCTGTATTCCGTATAACCTTGTTGACTAATATGCTCGATATTTTCGCCGCAATTCTTTATATAATTCGAGAATTGACATGAGTAACGGGCATGGGAATCGTGATTCATTGTCGATGCTCCTCACTCCGGCAAAACGTTTGCGTTTTTTACCCGAAACGTCTAACGCTAACGCTGCGACTGCAACTGCGAGATCCGCGAGATCGCATGCTGTATTTTGTAGCGTTAAACCGCGCGTACGTAATCGATAATCGCGTCTCTTTCGTCGGTGCCGGTTGTTTTTCCACGGCAGCGCGAATTCGAAATCTATACCGTAGATTCGCAAAACGATCGCAGTGAAAGTTACGCGTGAATTGGTCATTTGAAATTACAGTAGACTATCAGTCTTTTCCCCCGCATTTGTGTTTATGTTAAACGCCAAGCTGTATCAAGTCGAAGAAAGCGCCATGCTAATTGAAGCTTTCCACCGTCGATGCCATCTTTTTTCCTATCTAATGTCGTAGCATTGTTTAAAGTTTTTTTTTTCAACCAACTTTTTTCTTCCAGTGGCATCCTCGTGATCGTATGAATGGTATGCTAATCAGTATGTCTACGTATGCTGTGAATGAGTAGACGAAGAGGTTCCCAGGGGGTTTGCTGACGTTTTGTTCGACAGATACGTACGAGCTGGATGTTGTACGAGAAACGAGAAGCGTTTTGTTTAGGCTTTTTATACGAATGTTTTGCGTTTATTTGTCTGAACTGAAAGCCTGAAAGAATGCTGAAGGTCGTATTAAAGCGAGTGTGTTTTGGAGCTAAAAACAATACTTTTTTGGGAAGGAGGGGAGGCGGAGGATTCAGATTTATGGTCGAGTGTGAAATATTCATTATTTAAATGAATAATGCGATGAGTAGGTAGTAGGTACATATAAAGGTATAAAAAATGAAGGGTGGAAAATGAGAAGATGTGATGTGTTTTTGAAAGTATTTTGGTATGTATTTTGAAAAATATCAAGTCTTTAAAATTTGTTAAGAAATCGTTACTTTTGATAAACATGTCGTAAAAATTCATTGAAAATTATCTGTTCGGGTTTTAAAAAACCGTAAAAAGTACTTCAAGGGTCTTTCTATGTTGATTCAGTCAAGGATCTGACCTCGTATGTCTTTCGATTTCGCTCAAATTTTAAAAAAAATCAAACCTGACCTTTAAATTAGTCCTTTAGCTCTTTCATGGAAAAACGAAGGGAAAGAGGAAGGATTTCGTTCATTCCAATTCCAACTAAGTCTCGTATTTTATAGAGCTCAGGTTCAACTGCCAAAGAATCCCCCCCCCCTCCGATTAAAATTTCTTGTACTATATAAGGGGTGTTTATGAGGAAATTTTCTCCCAATAAAGTAACAAAAATGTAATTCTGCTGAATTTTTTTCGCGATAAGACAAGGGTCAGTGAGAGGAGTAAAATTGCACAAAATGATGGCTTATTGGATTGGTCAAGTATGCGTGAGCAATCCTTCTCCGCCGAAAAAATTCTGTGCAAAAATGATCTGTTGATCGAAAATTATTTCACTTTTTTTTTAGAAAAAATAACGAGATCTTGAAAAGTTCCTTAACATGTATTTTTTTTTGGATGTGTAATTTTTAAAATTGAACTCAATAATGAGTCTGTAATCTGATTAAAAATTCTGAGAGAAATTGCTAGTAATTCTGCAATTGGTTGTACGCAATTATTGTTTTTTTGAACCCTGCAGTGATTACTGTTTTATGTGCTGAAATTTTCATTGTTCTTATTCGCATTATTTTTATGAAATTTGATATGATTTTAACAACTTTCATTGCAATTGAATTTCCATCAATTTTCGTGCTATTTTACAGTCATTCTCTCCCTAAATTTTCACTCGAGTCGTGGTTTTGTTGATTTTTATGAAGTCTAATTAATTTTATCAAAAACCTTTCAATTTTTAAACAATTTATGGAATATTTTTAGGAAAGTAAGGATATATAATGTTTTGTTATTTCCGTAATCTCTTGTTTTTATAAAATTTTTACAATGCTCAACTTTGGAAATTTCCATGTACTCGTAACTCGAAATTTTAGCTAATTGCCCCTTAATTAGTGATTGAGGGGGGGGGGGGCGAGAGGCGGTGATTGGCTTCCAAAATTTCAGGCATAATTCAACAGGTTCGTGTAATGTATCGTTTGCTGTGTTTTCAGTGACGCCAAATTCGAAAATTCACTCATTCTGCGATACAAACAAACCCTCCAATCGTGTAGACTCCTCGCCTGATCCTGAAATTCCATAAAAATTCTAGAACTAGGTATACAAAATGGTGTAAGTGACCTACTGTTTGTCCTGTTTTCTATCATAGAGACTTCGAATATCGACTTAATTTTTCGATGAAACTGCAACGTCCCCGGACTCCCCCCCTCTGAATTTCGGCAAACATCCAAAAAAAAAAATTCAGAAAATCGTGTTTGTGGTTTGTTTAATGTCTATTTTATGGTATTGATTTAAATTTAAATTCAATTTTGGGATAAAACCCTCTGTTCTCTTCCTTGCAAGTGATGAAAAGTTTCCTGCATTTGACAGAGTGATACTGAAAATTTAAAAAGCCCTGTACTAATCTGCGGGGTCCAGCATTTTTCATTAAAGATTAGTTAAAAATGAAATTTTGCTTCAATTTGTTGTTGAGATTTAGGGCGAAAAAGAACCTAATCTACATTTCGACTTTGACAATACAGATTTACTTACCTACTGGCTACTTAATCCTTAATTTAAATCATTTTTTGCATCTTTTTAAGCAATCTGTCGTCTTATAGCGCGAGCTAAACCATTATAATAAAGATCTTCCAAAAACAATCTTCGCATTGCCCGCAAGTGCAACTACCCACCTCCTGAGACGCTTGACACTCTGAAAAGGTGAAAATTCCTACCAATCGCTAATGATGCACTCGTACATGTAAAACATGTGGGAAGCAAATGGTGAAAATAGTATCTTTTTTTAGGATAGCCCGCATTAAGCCATTGTCACCGTTGAAAAAATGCCAGACGCCGAGTCCGGGTGGTTGAACATTTCGGCTTCGACATCTGGGTGTGAAATTTTTTCCAACAATGAAACACTTCAACTACGTGTTTTAAATCCGTTTATAAGAATTTAACCAATGATTAATTTATATTGTTCGACGCACAGCTGTACGAAACACGTGCGCGGATTTAAAACAGCACAGGGGCAGGGTAGAGAACGTATCGAACCCATTTTTTTCGAGTCGTTAAAAAGCTCGCATGGGTAATTGTTTGTTTAACTGTCGTTAGTGGTAGGTACGTCAAAGAACAATTATGTGATAATGAAATTCCTGACGATCCGCGATGGCGAGAACCAAGAACTTCGTCACTGTATCAATCGCAATCCTTACAAAGAATTCGCTTTATTCGACAAATTTATCTCAAGAGTGTGATGTTCGAATACCACGCTAATAATGAATTTGATAAGTTCTTTTTCTACATGTACACGCACCTCGCACATATGGCAATTTATCGAAAGCTGAAAGAGTAAATCGTGAGTTGGGTGTCGCATTAGATTTACAAAACGCGTTAATACCTTATTTCTTTTTACAAGCTACGAGAAAGTTGCATTTTTTGCGACATGCTCGCCATTTTCACCGAACATGGTAATCTCTTCGTTCATTTAGCTGTGTCAAAATGTCTTCGCAAACAATACAAAGATTGATTTTTTTCTCGCCTGGAATACTACGCTTTTTTTTTCAAGATTCTCCTCAGCTCTGCTTTTTACGGATTAGTACGATTTTTTTGCCTATTGACTATGCAGGCATATGAGATGAATAGAGAAGAAATAATTTATTAGCTGATTGAGACTGGAGAGCGTTGAATGCGTGCAAAATGAGGTGTGATTTCTCTCTAGTGAGTAAATCAGCGAGTAGAATTGTTTTCTTGCGCTGATTTTGAATACATCATGGATCATGGACCATGGTGCAGAAGGGAGATTCGGAGGAACGAAATCGTCCACGAGCTGGCGAATAAATGATGTATTGAATCATCGGTTTCATAAATCATCGCATATTCGTGATGTTTGCGATCGAATTTTTGACGTCGAGTGTAACGGATGAAGGGGGATGTCTAATGTTATGAAATAAATGTGAAATTGGGTGGAATATTTTTGAGAAGGGAAGGAGGAGATCTAAAATTGTCGTAGTCAACAAAAAATGCTAAAAATTGAAAAGTTACAGTATTTAAATCGTAAGACTTTTTGAAAAAATGCAACTATTGATCCTTTTCACGAGAGCAGTTTTCTGTTTATAATATCTTTTATTTTTGGAAATCATCATATGCATTATTCTGGACTAGAACGCAATACCTCTTATCACTTTTGTTCATGATTTGAAATTTTGTGTGCCCCTCCTTCCTTCAAGATGATGAATTTTGCGAAAATGCTTGAAAAAAAACAAAAAAGACATTCCTTTATAAGATGTTCAAATGGAGTCAAAAGGAATCCGAGAAATTGACTCTGATGCAAAAATTTTCCATAGAAATTCTTGACCTCCCACTTCCCACTTTCCAGAGATATTGCTCCCTATTATAAATTAATAACTCGAGTCTTTGAGGACGAAAAGTAGGAGAAGGAGGGGGAAGTGAAAATTTTGAAATTTTCGGGAAATTATGGATATTTTGTTGGAATGTATGCATTTATGTTTTGAATTTTTTTTTCGTCGCATTCCTTAGTTTTTTTGCATGTTGAAAACTTTTTTAAAAAATTGAGGAAGACAGGATGTGAGGAGGGGTGACTAAGAAAATTTTCAGAACTCAGTGTAGGTACCTTGAAAGTACATATTTGGGCTGTGATTCTACGGAACACATATTTTTGCCTTGAAGCTATTTTTTCCAGTTTTTGATTGAGTACACTGTGAGTACCCCTCCAATTTTGGTCAATTTTTGAAAAATGATAAAAAATCATGTGACATATCGTTTTAAATGTTTTAGGAGGTAGTGACTTCGAATTTCAACTCAATTTTTTTATACCAGCCCCCTAAAGCCACGCATTAAGCTCCAAAATTTCAAAAAAATTGAAAAATTCGTGTGGCCTATGGTTTGATGAGTTTTTAGAGGATGCTGATTTCTCATCTTGACTTACTTTTTCAATAGGAACCTTCTAAGCTTTATAGTGAGCTCCCAAAATTGTAAAAGATTGAAAAATGTTTGTGATCTATGGTATGTGGAGTTTTTGGAAGAGCTAATTTCACATATCTTCCAGAGAATGCGTAGATTTGTCACATAATAAATTAAATTTCCGATATACATTTTCATATGATCGAATCTTTTCGAGATGGACGTTTTAAAATTGACTGAAAAATGATTCATCAAGTCTCCTGTCAACGTACAAAATCCATAATCCTGCTGCAACAGAGTAATACGTAAGGTATAAAATCTTATAAAACGCAGTAAAAATCCTATTTTCAACGCACGTGTTGCGCATATGCATAACAAGATGTCACATACTCATGTACAATGTACAACCCATTAACGACATAAAGTCTACTGCTCGTAAAAGAATAAAAGAAATGAAAAAAATGGAGAAGCAACCATTACACGTACCTATCTTCAACATGTTTATTTTTAACGAGTAAAATAGCCTAATGCATATTTTATTCGATCCGCGATGACTTACTGCACGGCTAGAAGCTTTCTACATCTACATTTTACTGTATGCTTTAGTTTAAATCACATAAAAGAAAATTTTTTATCGAGTCATCATGTTTGTAGAAAAGAAAAAAACAACAGTCGAAATTTAATAAGATTTAAACTAAACTAAAGCGGAGTAAAAACGCATAAAATATTAACGGTATTCAAGTTGAAATACCTCCTGAAAGTCGTATATATTCGTATAGACCCCCAGTCTTGACTGCGATAGTCCCCCTTCTTCGACTCCCTTCCATTCACCATCGCAAGACGACACACTACATTGAGTCTGTAGTTTGGTCGCTGGAGTGTGAAGTCGCCCCGTTATATCGAGTCAGCGTCGCGTGCTGTGTTGCTCGGTTGTTGCAGTGTTCGATATTGAAACGTGTGTGCGGGTTTTTCTTTTACATTTCGGGATTTTTCCAAATTTTTCTTCTGTTTTTTTTGCGGTTTAAGAATTTTTTCAATTTTTCAATTTAATTATGGCGATTAAATTTTTCAAATTGGATTGCGTCTTTTTAGCGAAAATGTGCGCGATCAGTGGTGCTGATTAGTGCGATTTTCATGTTGCGCGATTGTGCGGAGCAGTTTACAATGCGATATATTGTATGTGTTTTCAAGAATCGAGTCTCTTACAACGAACATATTAATTGATTGCGTAAAAAGTAAGATTACAATTTTATATTTTGGCTCGATTTTTATTTTTTCTGCAAAATTTTAAAGAGCTTTCTAAATAATGACGATGATTTATGGTATCTGTACGTCTGTCTGTCTGTCTGTCTGTCTGTTTACCTATTTAATTGAGGAAGCTAAGAAGTACTAAGACCTACCTACCTGTATACTTGTGAAGTACCTTACCTTTTTTTATGACGAGCTATTGAATCGAAGAATTCGGTATTTTTGAAACGAATATTTACCATAGATGATGGTTTTTTGTTGCTATTATTTTACCGGGTGTTTTACGTTCCTGGGGAATTTTTTTCGCTATAAAAATTGTCAATATTTTACCGCGGTACATATTTGCTCTTCGAAGTGGAATGATGAAATATCAACTGAAAAATTTTGCCAAAAATACTTCCTCATTTTTAAAAATGTTCTACACAAAGGAAACATATATGTATTTTGCATTGTAACGAGATAGGATGCATGGGAAAATGTTCTCAAAATTACGTTTTACCTACGACCACGAATCGATATAACAATTCCAAGGGTACACGTGCTTTCAAACTTGGTCACGAAAAAAAATTAAAATAGACTATCTCGTTACCGTGGAGAAGATTCCGTTTCTTGATAACTTTGAAACCCGTCCTGGTGTATTCGAAATATTTCCTCGTGGTACACACTAATAAGATTCTTTGTTTAGAACTTATGAAAGAAAGAAAGAGATGATGGTGTGTATGTGAGAGAGAGAGAGAGAGAAAAACCCACGTTCAAAAATTTATTATTCCTATAGCTCTAGATAGTATAGTCTTCCTGTTTTTGCGATCTGGGATCTACTATACCGGTAGTTTGTCCTTTAAAAGATACCTACCAAAACCGTGGTTGTCGCCTGGTAATACTCCGATATGACGTCTTCTTTTATACACAGTTCCGCGTGCTGTTTTTTTCTCCTCTCTTGATGTTTGTGCTCTGTGTACATTAGGTTAGGTTGAGGGGAAATATTTTCAAAATTTCACCAAATCTTTTCTCGATGACAGTTTCATGGTCATTTGAAGTTCTTCCTTGTTGCTAATGTTGAGTTTAGGGTACGGCATTATTATTCTTTAGAGGTCAATGAACCCAAATGAGGCAGAAAAGAGGCGAATTTTTGAGTAGAATAAGCAAAACTCAAAAATTGTGACCGTAAGATGTGATTTTTCCATCCAATTCATTTTTTAAAAAAGAATGGTAAAAACATGGAAATTTGAAATTTTTTGTTGAATTTTTGTAAAGAAACTTTTACCATTAGTTATTCATTTCTCTCGGGCCATTCACCTATCAGAAAATCGAAACACGAGATTTCCTCCCCCCTCCGTCTCTTTGGTCTTGTCATGCAGTAAAAATTAGTATAAAAATTTCAGAAATGTTAAATCGATCATAAATTTTTGAAATCTATTTTCACTTTCTCTAGAAAAATTCTAACAAAGGAGCCAGTTGAGATGTCCTGTTCCAATTCCAAAGAAAATTAGTATTTTGAATTATTGTCACTGAAATTTGATTAATTTTTCGATTAAATTTTTGAAAGTTGGTCATCTTTACGAAACAAAAATTTTTACATTTTTAGTCTGTCTGGAGTCCAACGAGGTTTCGATTTTTTCACAAATTTTTGATAAAGGCAGCTGAAAATTTGTTTTAAGCTATTTTTGACCTTGAATTTTTGCTAGGTACTTTCATTTTTTATCAAAATATTCGCCTCATCGTGTCAAAAAACAATTTTTGAAGTAAATTCTTCAAGTCAGTGATAATTAAATTTTTGGACGTTTTGAACAATTTTCAAGTCTTCAACTAATTTCGAAACACTGTAGTTTCAAAAACCAGTCAAAAATGGAAAAAAAATTTCTGCTGGAATTTACTGGAATGGAAGATTTGATGCTTGGATACCTCAAAAGTGAGTGAAAACCAGATTTTCAGCAGTTTTTATCAAGTTTCACGTCATTATAATAGAATTGGAAAAAATTCAAGTCATGCTGGAGACTTCAGATTGGGTGAAAATGTGGAAATTTATTTCTTGGTACTTGACAGGGTCGCAGAGACAGGAGGAAGGTAACAAAGGAGCCAATTCTTGGGTTCTGATTCCCTAGAGAGTCTGAAAATTGATGGCTCGAAGATGAATAATGCATAATCAATAATTGTACGAAACTTCGTTGAAAAGTTATAATTTTTTGTATTTTTCAAAAATAGATGCTTGGTTGAAAAAATTTTTTAAGGCTTAACATAGATTTAAAAATTCAGAACAGATATATCTATCATTTCCCACTAGATGATTATTTAGCCAAAGCGGTAACAAGTGTGGGTGGGTGGTGGGGGGGGAGGAGTAAAATCAATTACTATGTTCTGGGCCTGTTCTGGATTTCGACCACTCTGGGGAAATGTTCGTTTTCGAAAACCCAACTTTTATTGAAACTACTTCAAGTGTGGTTTCCTTCTTATCTTAGGAGGAGGGGAGGAGTTATTTTGAAGGTCAAGATTCTTAGCACTATCAACTTTTGAAGTGACTTCGCTGAATTTTTTTGGATTAGGCGATGCTATCGATATGAAATGGCCAATTGACCATGACACAGTTTTGTACCAAGTTTTGTCTTTAGAAAAATGAAAAACCTCGTGAAAAACGTCCACCACGTATTCGCTTATGAAGGACAAGATAAAGAAATATTTATCAATAGAAATGTAACTATGGATAACGTGATTTTTTCAGTCATTGTATCATATCGAATGTTTTCGTGTTCTACTTCAGTTATTTCCCCAAATATCACTTGGTTTACTTGGCAGCGAAATTTTGCAGCTAAAAATTCAACGTTTTTGCCATTTTTGGAATTCTGATGCGTATCTTTCTTTCCTTGGAATGCTAATTAGACATCTCGAGTGGAATACCGCGATATACAAATTTCGAGATGATATCACTAAAATCAGCTGCGATGTTTTCACGATCGCACCTTTTCGTTATCTCCTTCCGTATCTCTTTTCTCTGCGAAGTTTTACGAATTTGTTGGAGATCTGAACTAATAATTAGTTATGTCATGTCAAAAAAAATACCACATCCGAATGAAATAGGTACTTCATCTGACGATCTTTTTTTCATCGGCCAACATCCTGTTTTGCATTCGTTTCATTCATAAACAAAACCCTATACCTATAAGTAGATCGTTGTTTATCTCCAGACAGGAATTAATAATTAAAATTCCCTCAGGACCGAATTCTGTACCTAGACCTACTCAAATTACTCCAAATAACGCGTAGAAACCTATGAAAGGACGTTCGATTAATCGAAATCTACTCGTATGTTATCAAAGTATCAGCTTTCGAGTTGGTAGTAGGTACATGGAATGGTATACCTACTACGTCGTCATTCTGCAGCAAAACCATAGGAGACCTCTCTATGTAACATTCAACTAAAGGAAACACCACTTGGTAGAAAAAAAGGAATAAAGGATTGTGCACGAAGGTGTACGTAGACAATTGGCCGGAAATATTTTGTACTCTTCGAACAGCACCAAAGTAAACATATTGTTAGATTAAAGCCTTTTCTACGTGTATAGAGTAGACTCGAGTCTCGTATGTAAACATCAAACACCAGGAGGTATAAAATAGGGTCGATTGATTGATCGGCCAAGAAGAAATTTCCAATCCGAGTGTCCTTGAAACTACTCGTATTTGTAATCTATACGATGTGTAAAGTACAGTACCATACGTGTAGAAAACTACGCTCTAAAAGTTTTTCAGGCGAAAAATTCTTAAATACTCGGATGACCTTCGACGTGGAATTTGTTTTACCGAGATTAAAAAAATAAACAACGACCTAAATTTTCTGCGACGACCACGTCAATGGAATCTTACCATAGTTAAATGCAACGGATTCCTACGTTTTTTTTTCTTCTTCTTTTTTTGTATTGTTGCTTCTACTTCCCACATGCGGATTAATTAGAGTCTTACATGCGAACGATGAATTTTCGTGCCCGAAATACTTACTTATGTATTTACTTGTGTAGAAGAAAAAAAAAGTGCAAGTCGATGTTATGGGAAGATGGTACGCTCTAATTGCGATGACCAAAGAGTGAGAAAATTCCGGCCATCACAAGGTTGGAAGTAAAATTCTGTCGTTTGGTTGTCGGACAATGTCACTGGGTGGATGGCCATTAACGAGCTAAATTACACGTTTTGTAGGTCTAAGTCTAAGAATAGGTAAGTCAAACCAAGAGTAGCGTAATCTGAAACCGATACGTTACGTTAATATTTTATTAGCGAGCTGTTTGGAGTAGTGCGTGGAAAAAATTCCAGGTCATGTTAGTTTTCGATATAACCGATAATTATTATTATAGCGCGCGGTGCAATTATTATATGTTGTTGAACCGTATCTACATATACGCGAGTTCGACGTGTTACGTAATTACCTGCCAGTACCACGCGCTCATGGTATGTAATTTTTCAAGGAAATCTTGGTCGCCGGAGTCACCGAATTTTCCATTTAATGAGGAAGCTCTGCTACCGACGCGATTATGATGAATAAAATAGTCGAGTCATTCCAGATAAGTTGAATTAAGAGTGAATTATGGAAATAGATATAAAGTTTTCGGTGTGGGTTCAATGATTGGTTCGGTGAATACTTGTTTGGTGAACGAGGTGTCTACGTGGAACTGTGGAGTTTAATTGCCCTGGCAGTGCTATCCTCTTTTCATATTTTTGGGCTCTTGCTCTGTTGAAAAGATCAGACCAGATACGAAAAAAAATAACTATTGGTGGTATTGGAAATGTAATAATTTTTCTTTTATTTTTGGTCATCAAAATAGAAAATATATCATACGATTCCAAAACGGGTATAACCAATTTCAGAAAAATGGAGGGTAATTGATCAAGTGACTCACTCAAGCACCAATTGTGTTTATTCATGCTGAAGTTAAATTGGACAGCTTTTAAAACGGTTTTTCGAAAACTGGAATTTCCAAAAACCTGCTGGAGGCTTCAAAGCGGCTTAAAATCATCTCTAGTCAACTTTGAGTGTTGAAAATAGGGTATAAAGTGAATTTCAGATTTTTTCGTCAAACAACACAGCTACAGTGAATTTTCTAAATTTTCAATTATGAAATCGCGCTGGAAAAATATTTTTAATGGTTCCGAACAGACGGGAATCAATTTTGAAAAAATGACACGTAATCGGTCAAATGGCTCTCCAGCAAGCAGTGTCTAAATTACTTTCAACAGTTTTTAAGGCACCTTTTGAAAATCTGGAATTTCCAAAATATTACTGGAGGCTCCAGAACGTTTTGAAGTCGCCTTCAATTGTCTCAGCATGTTGAAATTAGGGTTTAAAATGAACTTTATAGCTTTCCAACTTTATTAGATGAAATTTTGTGAAAATTGTAACTCTCAAAAATTTGCTGGAGGCTCCAGAACTTCTCAAAATGGTTCGAAACTGTTTGCAATCGATTCGAGGGACCAGAAATAGGGTATACGTACCAAATTTCAGCTTCGTAGATCAATTTGGTAACATTTTGATTTTTTCACATGTTTAGCCCAAATTTAATTTTAAAAAATTCACCAAAAATCGAATAATGTACTTAAGCATTTGAAATTTTGGCTGGTCAGAAATGTTTCTGCCAGTTGGAAATATTGAATACTTGCCTTGTTAGATTCCCTTGTGAGATGTACTCACTGTGATGGACCTTGTTATCAAGTTCTATTTCTAACAGACAAAACTGCCATGAAAACCTAATAAAAAAGTACATTAAACTCAAAAATGAGTTTCAACAGAGCATGGCAAGTTTAAGTTTCCGAATTTTGAAGAATTCACTGAGTCAAAATATGAGAACAGGAGAGAAAAGAAAAATCAACTTCGATTTTTTTGTTCATTCTTCCTCCTTCCCTCAAAAAAAGACTTCAATAATAAAAATTGAAACCAAAAATTTTGTACATTTGATATCTTGTTTTAAAATGTCTAGAATTTAGGGCCTCAGAAGAGGAAAGTCGAAATCAACTTTGTCAAAAACTCATATTTTTGTAATTTCGACTTGGTGTTCCTCTCTTCTCTTTTCTGAAACTAATGTTTCTGGTTTGACCCTTTTAAACTTAAAAAAAAATATATCTGCCTTGAATTTGAAATTAAATTTTGAAAATTGATGCTTCAAAACTGGCCATTGTCGGCTATTAAAATAAAAAAAAATTGATGTTGAAGTCTTGTCTAGAGAGAATACATACCCTGAACTTGAAAATCCTCTTAATGTACCTACTGTGAGTATGACAGTATACCTACTTCCGATATTCTGAACAAGTTTTTATTTTGTCAGTATTTGTGCATATACTTAACTACTTTTTGATTGAATCTAGCCACTGGACTTACCCATACCTATGAATGAAGTCATTGGGAGCAGTTATACATTTATGTCTGAGTGTTGTATAGGTAGGTAGGTAGGTAAACTTAAACACGACGATGTACGAATCCGGTTCAAACTTCAGTACCACATTAACTACTGGAACTTATACATGTATACGTATAGACAAAAGGTGTACACAAATAGGTCAACGTTTTATTAACAGGTCAAGATTAATAATACGCATAAAAAAAAGATGACCATCGACTTTATATTTATGTACCTACGTACGACCAGTTGTTGCGTTGAAAATATACCGATATCGATTAAAAGACTATATACTCGTGGAACCGATAAAGTAAACGTTATGGGATACTCGAAAGTGAAAATATCATAATTTGGTATTTAAAACTGTTCAAGTTCAACCTTGATGTGTAGGAGAGATGAGTACCTACTTCATTCCATCATTGTCATAAAATATGATACGAGATGAGATTTCTTCATAAGTTTGGCAACATGTTTCGGGTATTGAATGACTTTCTTGTAGTGATGCTTTTGTGTTCGACGATGAGGTTCAAGATCCAAGATATGAGATGGTGTTAACTCGACGTATTGTGTTTTTTTTTTTCATCTTGTCTGCTTGTATGATCATAAACTAGTTTGTGGTGTGGGGTGCTCAGTGTATTAGATGAGATATGGGTGTGGAGTGTGAAAGTGCATGGTGCATCGGGTGAAGAGGATATTGGACTCGATGAGATTGAGAATATGGGATGTCAAAAGTTGAAAAGTTGAGTAGGATTGTTCGAGAATGCTCGATAATGTAACGGTGATTTCAGCTGAAAGTCATTTAGTTGTTAATAATTACTAGTAGATGAGATGAGATGAGATGAGATGGGATGGGTCAAGACTCAAAGAATGGGTTTTGAAATTTTGTTTATTTGAAAGGGAAACTTGTACGTCTACTTTTAAAATGAATAGATATCGTAAATTGTATCTCATAATACTGAAAATTATAATTTTTCTGCCATAAGGTAGTCGCTTGTAACGCGGAAATGATACACATTTTTGAATTTAAATGTTTTGGCTTTTAAGTTTGAATTTTAATTACGAATTTATTTCTCCTATTTCGCTTGTTCTTTCATTACCTACTTGCGTTTTTTTTCACGACCTGAATTAATTTTCTTTCAAGTTCAATGTTACATTAACTGAATTTAGTAGAATTACAAAGGACAGAGAGATTAATAGACTCGGTTTAATTATTTTTTATTTTTTTCGTACGTGTACAAAATTTAGAGTGTTTTTCTGCAAGGGAATCCGTACAACTTTCTTCGAATACTTCAGATTGTATTTTATGATTTTACTTTTAGTGTCACTCTCGCTCGGATGAGCGATGAAAAGACAAGAATTTTTCAACACGTTATCGAAGAAATTCACGATTTATTCGCGATTTTGTCATTACTCATTAGATCTTGAAATATTGATTCCATGTGTGAAATTGTTGATTTTAATTCGTTGCCTTGAAATTCTATGTATTTGCCTTAGTATAGTACTTTTTCATGCTGAATCAGTGAAAACCAGTGAAATTTAGTGAGAACTGATGTACCTACGTACTTACAGAGAGAAATCTGTGAAAATTTTCTTCAAAATGAAATTAGTCATTCAAGTTGTACCTGGAAAATCAGTGAAAAAGCACCAAAACATGTGTAAAAAAAATAAGTGTTTAATGATGTTTCAGTAAATTTTACCGATCTTTCGGTGGATTTCACTTATCCGAATACATTTTTCCAGATGGACAAACCCCGAATTGTCATTTTTTCGAATGATCTATTTTCCGAATCCACTTTCCTTGAGCTACATTATTCCGGATACAAAAAAGTGAACAAAAGTTTGGTTTTTTGCCAAAATTGCATTCAAAATTGCATAAATGCAGAGACAGAAAAATTAGAACACCTTTTTTTTTTAAAAAAAAACTTCTCAAAAAGTCTTGTTTTTTTTCAAAATTGCAAAAAAAAACTACTTTGTGATTGTTTTACAATCATTGAATTGATTTCAAATTGATGAAAACGTAATATACTTCAATGTAAAAAATTACAAAGTCCAAGCCAAAAAAAAATTGAAAAAAACGATGTGGAAGGGAGGTGTTGAAAATATTTTAGAAGGTAGTGATTTTTTTTTTAAAGATGCCGTGGTGAAAAGGATAGTGATTTTCGGTCAACAAATTACTGTAGACACCCTGTATATTCAATGAACGATGAACTCAAAATGAACTCAAAGGAGGAATAAAAATGTCAACAAATCTTCAATAAGCGTTGTTAAATTGGGTAATTTCCAACTTTTTCAATTGAAAAGGTTGGAAATTATTCTTTAGAATAATAGGTTTCTCAAGCTTTTTTTTCAACTGATCAACTTTTCAGAATAGGCGTTGATTTTGTGTCTCCCTCCTCCCCCTATCATACTATCCTTTTCGCTTCTTTTTCTACTTTTCCTCAAAAAATCCATCATATACGAGTATTTCTTGTAATTTTGATTTTTTTTTTTTGATTTGAATTACGAAACGAGTAAAGATATAGAATTAAACTCTATGGCAATTAAACTTGACCTTTCGAGAAATGAGCGAAGGAAATTAATTTTCTTTTTTATACCAGCACATTGCATATGCCTACGAAATTATACTTTCAAATAGGTAGAGAGGTGTCCAAATACGAGATAATTTTTATTACTCGAACGTCGGACTCGGGCCTTCGTCGTCAAATACCATGTGGGTAATGTAATCTTGACCCCAACCTTTACTCGTACGTAGGTCTAGGTAGAGGTACGTGCATAAACGCATTGTTTGTTAAAAACGTATGAAAATATGCGAATATGAAGGAAAATCGAGACCAAGTTGGGTAAAAGAGAAACGTGTATTGTTCACGATTTGTGTGAGAAAGACGTATACCCGGTGTATGTACTTTAGCTAGGTAAATTATGCCTATGTTTTAATACATTAATGGGTTGGAGTACAGCCGAGGGGACATGATCGACTCGCGTGATTATAGTAAAATGAAATGAAAAAAATGGTAATTTTAAACGAGGATGTGTGTATTTAGCTGTGCGAGTTCACCTCACCGCACGACGACTTATGGTTTGGTTTTGTATATTCGTAACTTTCAGCTAATAAATCACATAAGGCATAAGGCGAACGCAAATTGATCCGGAATATATGGGATTTTGGTACAAATGCGTGACGAATACATAACGACTCTCGGCGTTCAAACCAGTTTTCTACTTTTTTTGTTTTCTTCTGTAAGATAATGGTGACGAAAATGGTTCATTTGTGTGTTAAAAAGTCATCCTCGTGTTCCGTTTATGTATTTTTCCTGCTCTTCCTCTTCATACGACTTACGAGTATATAGGTACCTATGGATTTTGTAGGTATACCAGAAAATTAGTATAATAAGGAGGAAGAGTCGATGGAGGAGGTAACTGTGCGTTCTCGAATGAGTAATGTGCCTCGTAACGCCAAAAATATTCTTCGGTACGACGACCTTAATTTTTTTTCGCGCTTCCTGTCACAACTTTACTCGTTTAATGAAAAATTACCTACACTGTGTAGGGTTAATGCGGTGGTGTATAGTCGTTATCTATAGCGCGAGAAATAATGCGAAAATGATAATACTCGGTTTCCGTTTGTGGCTCTGGCTGTGGCTCAGGCTCAGGCCCAGGCTCATCCGAGTCGAAACCGTACGTTATGTTACCTGTAGGTAGTCTTGTACCCTGCCTATGTACTTGTAACTGCAACCGATACACTCTTTATTCCACTTTTATGGATCGAGTTCATCAACTTAATTGCAAATTAACAGTTTGCCCGATTCAACGGTATACAGACTTGGCTTTGTTCTTTTACTCGTACCTAATATACGTATGTACACTTATAAGTACCTGTATCTCCTCACCTACCTCTACCTGCCTGTCTCCCGCGTGTGTGTTTATTTCCATTTCATTAATTTTTTTCCTCTTTTCTTCTGTTATTATATTTTCTCGCGCTGGAATCTTACGCTTCGCTCTTGACGTATTGTGCACATCTCTCCGGAAAGACAGACACTTCCGTAATTAATAACGTTATTATCGAAAGCTATCGCTATGCTATCGTCTTCTTCTCCTTCGAAATGGCGATAATTACCACATATACCTAGCTAATGTGCCACGCTTGAATGCATTGTTGTGTATGTGTATATTTGAAGCTGGGGAAAACAACGACAGGAATTATCGCTTGTATACGATACGAGTACGTACGTTGATTAAAATAGCCATCGTCGTTTTAAAATTCAGCAAATTAATTCGCCAACGAATATATTAAAATGGATAGCAAGGTCAACGTTGATTTTTTTTATTGTCTTGATCTTGGAACGCGCCCACCTTCACTGGCGTGATTAGATGGTCGCGCGATTATATCATCGATGTGATTATCGCGTTTAATTACTGTCGAGGAATTATTTCTGCTGTGTTGAGTATTTCGTAGGTTTATACTCGTAGGTATGTGTAGTTGGATGCATACATTTTGAAATATGTTTTCGGTATAAAAGTATGCGACTGTGTACTCGAAAGGTGTTGGAAAAATATGTAGTATTTCTAAAAGTTAAAACTTTTCAAATTTATCTATTATGAAATCGAATAGTGCAATTAGCATTGTGCATAATTTTTAAAAATCTGGTGTGGGTATTTACCGTGAGCAAGAATTCATTAAATCTGAAAAAAAAATCTTAAATACTTTTAAACAGGAAGATTGACCAATTAATGCAATTTAAAATATAGAAAAATGAAGTGCCTATATTAATTATCATACTTCATGTTAATTACGTTTAGTAGAAGCTCGTATTATGCACTTTTGGTGCCTTGAAATATGCAAAAATATACCCTAAAAACTTGATAAATGCAGAAATATGCTAATTAAACGTTTGCATGCATCTTTGTGAAGGATTTTTTCAAACTGAAGAAGAGTGAACGTTGTAAAATGACGAATCAACTGATCGAACGATCAGCTACCAGGAAAATTCTTCAACTATTGGCGACATTTTTACAGTTTGAAACGAGAAGTAGCAACAGAAAAAGTCTGAATATTAATGTTATAGGTGACGTAAGTATTTCGAGGCATTGGCTCCCTGTTAACGGTTACCTATCGACTATCGTATAGGAAATAAGAAGGGCATGACTTCTACGTAGGTACTTGAAATTGAACTTCATTTATTAAAATTTTTTGCTATTAGAATTAATGGTCAATATTATTACAATTTTTTTCTACATTTGAAATTTGGAATGATCTCCCCCTCCCCCTTTTTCTGTTTTCTTGATTCTTTCTTGATTGTTTCTACGACCTAAAACTTGTATTTGAATTCCTTCGTTATTATCCTTTCACTCGGAATGAAAATCATTTGAAAATTTCCTGATTTTGCCCTTACAGAAGAAGTGAGGGGTGAGGAACTCGACTGAAAAAAAATGTATGTGAGAAAAAAAAATCGAAAGAACCTACAAAAATAATATATCATGAAAGAAAATTCAAAGTGACGACAGGAGGAGACTGAAGAGACCCCATACAATGGATCTCCTGAGTCTCTAAATGCACTACTATCCTGATATCAATTTAATTGTAAAATTTGTAAAGTGTTGTTCTAATGTGATACATTTAGATTAATGAATTTATTATGATCAGTTCCTCAAATAAACAGATGAAAAAAAAATGAAACAAAATTTCATTTTTGGAAAATTTTTAATGATCCAAATTCGGTCCATTTCCTAAGAAAGCCAGAAAGCTAAAATTTGGAGTGTATTTGCCCTACTTTGGAGTTTTAACTTTCAAATCGATCAGTTGTCATTTCTAGTAATTTTGGAGCATCTAGTTCATTTTTGGATTTTCCGATGAAATTTTGCTTCTCACGTACAAACTTCAGTCAATCATTTATTAGTGACTATTTTGATCAATTTGGCTTCAATTTTTGAAAACCTATTTCCGTTAGTCCCATTCTAATTCTTTTTCCATTGAATAAAAACATTTATACTTGAACAAACTTTTTCAGAAATTAAGTAATTATAAAAAACGATAGCATTGGAAGCCTGAAAATGGTTCGAAATTTCCACCAGTCGATCATGAGTTTGCTTTTGCAAATGGAGTGTAAACCATGTTTTCAGAAATTTTAATTTTTTCGTGAGAACCTGAAATCAAATTTAAATTTTTCAAAATTCGTCAAAAAGTGAAAAAAAATGGAATTATAAGGCAATATTTTCTGAAAATTTATTGGAAGTGATCGTAAATAACAATATATAAAATCAGCTTTGTTGGTGAATGCATTTTTACGACTTTTGATAAATTTTTTTGAAGTAGTATTTGAATTTTTTAAAAGAAATACAAATAAACATTACAGACATGCAATTTTCTCCAAATTTCAGGTTCATCAGAAAGCAAAAAAATTGTGTCTGATAGTGTTGAGTGAAAATGACTACAGAGCTCTTCGTTTTTTTGTTGAACAATGTTTTTTCATTTTTTTTTTCATCTTCAAAAATTATGAAAGAACTTGAAAAAAAAATTTGATACGTGTGTAATTTCTGTACTTTTAAAAAGTTACCTATAATTCGAATGTAAATCGTCTAAAATGATTTTTCAACAAATTTGAAAAATGATTGAGATTTTGCTGAAAAATTGTTACGGAAGCAATTGACTTTAAGTTGAATGAATGTGCCCCATAAAGAATTTTGGACCTCTTCGTTTAAGAAGGAAGAAGCTATGAGTTTCCAAATCAAAAAAAGATTACCTGTATTTTTGAAAACCGTTTTTTACAATAATATCCCTTACTCGGTACCCGGTTTCATGAGAAATTGCGCCCCTCCTAAGATACTATTTGCATTTCTACACCTTTACAATTCAACTATGAAATCGCATATTTCAAAAATCAAAGATTTCCTGACAAACTGACTCCAAGAAATGAAAATAACGAAAATCAGTTTTATGCTAAAAAATTCGATCTTTTGTCACTGATTTTTTGGGTACTCAGCGAATTAAATTACTCTGATAAGGATTCATCAGACGAACACTTTTTTACTAATTTTCAGATTTCAGATTAAAATTTGTTTGAATGAAGTTGAGCAATCAGTCGCAGAAGTTGATAAAAATTTGACAATGAATGGTTTGAAAATTTTCGAAGAATGGATCTTTCTAGATTCTGATCCTGAGTTGGAATTTTTGAGATTTACAATTTAAAACATTTGATTTTTCATGCTTTTCCCCTTATCTATCTAATTATACTTATAATAATCGGTTGAGCAATTTTTGTGAATTTTCTTTTGCTTTCGTTTAATTTAAATCATTTTTTAGGGGGATTGAAATATTTTTCACAATAATTGAGCTATTTTGATGTCGGTTGAAAATTTATGGAGATTTTGAGATAACTTAAAAAATGTGTGGTGTTTTTATCTCGTCCATTCACATTTGACCAAATTAATCTTTCGAATTTTTTTTTTACAATGTACCTACATAATTATCTCGGTATCCTCTTTTTTGTTGAAAAATCGAGATTGCCGGTGGTACATACAATTTCCTTTCCCCTTCTTCTTCCGCTATAGTAATTTTTCTTCGATTTTTCAGTTCGTGTATGATAATTTTATATGGTAAGTTGTAAATTCTGGCAACCGTACGTTCGTGATTTTCACATTCCTCTCTAGGTGTACGTTAATTATTACCGGTCTTCTCGATCGAACGTTGAATTTCCGGCGTTGAAAAAAAATTTTTTCGAAAAAAAGAAATATATAATAACGAAACGGACTACCAATTATTTATTTCCAGTTATACTTAAAACCTAACGCTTTCAGCGAAGAATTTCAGCGCGTTAATTTGCGGAATTTAAAATTAAGGTTAATATCCCCGGACATACTGTTTTATATTCCGCCTCCGATGATTATTGTTAAATTTGATATTCATTTATCTTTTCTTTTTCTTTTTTTCCAACTCTCTCACATCACACGACGTCCTGGTGGTATCTCGTATACCTATACCGAGCAGAGGAGGGGTCGAATCGTCTCGGAATGGTCGATGAGGCCGTGTGTAATTACGTGGCAAAAAATTTCAAAGCGCATTTTTTGCTGGTCATTAACGCCGTCGAGTCGATGCGCTTGTATACGTACCTATAGGTACTCGTAAGTACACATGTGTGTGAAAAAACTATTTAATAAAAACGGTCGTATATGAGAATTATTAATTTTATTTTCAATTTTAATATATATTGCTCGAGTTGCAGAAAGAAATTGAGTAGTGTGAGTTATAACTCCTCAACAAACTCTCTTCAATTCTAAAACGTATTGTTTTCGATTATACTGACCAGAATTGAAAAACCTTGACAATAATTCGCGAACTGAAATTCTCTCGCGCCTAATTCAGATTTGCCGAATAAAGCCAATACTTTCAAAACTATCGGCAGTACGAAAATTGTTTTGAAAACAGATGCTTCGAACTTCTTTGTAAGGTTTCTCCATTGGAGCATATCTCTCTGGTAGGTATTATGAGAAAAACACGTTTTTCATGGCGATACTTTTCACATACTACACGTTGAGTTTACAAACACAGCGCATAAGGCCATTACCAAGAATCCGATCTCAATTTTAATTCACAAGTTGAACTCGACATTCATTGGTCGCAGTCTGGTACAATTTACTCTTGAGAATCAGCTGTACGAGTATATTCACAGACACAGACGCTGACTCGTGTAACGATCGACTCTCTTCGACACGCGAGCAACATTTACTTACTTACTCGTATAATATAACGAAACGATATTACTTGTATTTCAACGTTCGCATATTATATGAGAAATTGAAAAAGAAGAAATAAAACAGCTCATCTAATTAATAAACAGCTTCGCGCGACTCGTTCGTTCGTTCGAGTTTGAGGCTTCATTTAATGAAGCAATTTGCACGTGCCCTATGAACCACACCGGCTTCTAATTTTTCAACGCGTGTACCCTGTTCTCCTCCTCGACCCCATGTGGCAGCTTCAACTGAACTACTTACCGAAATGGTACAAGTCGCGAGTCTGTCTACACACTTCGCAGTACCATACCACATCTTATAGTATATTTTTTTTTATAACCATCATTTCCTCGTCGTGCCTTCTCTCAACGAACTCAATACCTAAAAGGTACGACTTTCTCGTCATCATCATCATCGTCGTATTATTATTATTATTATTATTTTATTGTGATTATTGTAACCAGTCGGGCGAATAAGAGAAGAAAATTCTCGACGCGACGTTTCTGTTTTAATTATCGCGAGTTCGTTTCGTGAAGCGCCAAAAATCTTGACGCGTTCACGCCATAACTAAATTAACAATGAGATCGATGGATATAGTGATGGCGATGGCGACTGCTGTGGTGCACCGCATGTGTATATTGAACTCGAGAGACTCAATACATATAGGTACCTATCAAACCGACTCGATTGTTGATTGCAAAGTACAAACGGCTACGCATTTGAATCAAGTCGAATGACCTTGGCAATCTGGAAATTCATTCTTGTATCTATATAGGTATACACACCTATGGTAAACCTAGGTATAGGTAATAGAATACTCGTATATAGAATCGTATTTGCGAACAATTCTCTCTCACAGACTCACAGTCGAATACAAACGATCGCGATATCGTTATTATAAGTAGTAGAAGTGTAGAACTTGTAGAAGCACACAGAACCAGAGCCTACGTCTTGTCATATCATCATCGTTTCAAATCTCATACAGAAATCAAACCTCTTTAAAGTCTCAACAATCAACAGGTTCGCGACCAGAGAGTTAGGCTACTAAATTCAAACAATTCGTTCGATTTAAAGTAGCCAATTAGAATGCGCAATATGAGACCAACGATCACTTCCTGAAACTACCTACATGGATATCTGCCGGCTACACGCACCTTTTTTTAGCATCTCGAAATCCCAAACGCGTAACGCCTTCTTCTTGATCGAAATCGAGATCTAAATAAATGGTTATGGAATTTGGTGATCTAAAATCATGTCGTGGAAACTTGAAACCAAAGTTTTTTTCGACTTAGATATCAGATTGAAATTTTAAAAATTCTCAGTAACTCGAGTCATTTTATTTAAAACAAAGAATTACAGATTTTTAAAAAATGTCAACCCCCTCCCCCTCCCCGTTTTTAGACAATGGTGAAATCTGATATTCATCTAAAAATTTGTAGAAGTGAATCAGTGAGCTCAAGTAAGTTGTATGGAGACGACTTCCCAGCCAATTTTTCCATTTCCGAAATTTTTTCCTTTTTTGAAATTTGAAATCAGGTGAAAAAAGTACATATTTGAGGTGTCTGGGCTTTGGATATGGAACTATCTGGAATGGTGGTTTTTCAGATTGGGAACCTCGAAAGTCGGTGAAATTCAAATTCTCAGCTGTCCAATTTGATTTTCACGTGTGGTTTGTCCGATTCCGATTTCGAAATTATGGAAAAAACTGAGAGAAGTCCTGAAGAGTTTAGATCGATGAAAATTGATAAAATTCGGTTTCAGAAGGTGATAATTTTAGATCAAGAAATATTTTCAGAGGCTCTTTCTGTTCGCTAAAGTGAGAAAATATAGATTTTTAAATTTTTTAAAAATTAACTAGGGAAACTGAAATTTAGGTAATGAAAATTTTGGAGCATGTTTTCTCCAAAAATTCAACTGTCATTTAAATGGAAGTTGAAAATTACCTAGAGTGGTTCTTTTGTTAAATATGTACTGCCGACAATTCGCGAAAAATCATTCTAAAAAATTATTTTTGTCATTTCTTGTAGAGAGAGGAGGAAAAGGAGCAAGTGAAGTTGTAACTGTTTTAATCAGAACTACTGATTTCGTCCAACAATATGTAATTGTTTTATTTTTTGTTCCCTAATTTAGCGAATGGTAAAAAAAAATTCGATTTTTGTGGCAGAAAGGGAGGAATTTGGAGAAGGTGGATGATTTTGGCGCTTTTTTCATGGATTATAGATATAAACTGGATTGGAAACTGGTAAAGTTTCAAATTCTTCTTTTCATCCGGACAATTTGGCTAATCAGATTCTCCACTCCTCAGCTCCCCTCCACCAGAGAAATATGATTTCTGGTTTGCTTCAATTTTTGCTTCAGATTTCCCTAAATTCTAAATTCATGCACCCAATCTAGTTTAACGTTCATATCTATGTTTTTTTTTGGGGGGGGGGGCGGGGCATTTTGAGCAATGTTTGCGCTGTTTTTACACGATTTTTATGATTACTTTTTCAATTTTTCTTCTTTTTGTAGGAATTGCAGCAATTATTTTTACAGATTTTTTGACTTTTTAATCGATTTTTGCAGCATTTTGTATTGATGAAGTTTTTTCAATTTTGTTTCAATTTGTAATAAATGTTGCCATTTTTATTTTACAAATTTTTAAGTAATTTTAAGAAATTTTGTGAATGTTTTGTGCACATTTTTAGACTTTGAAAAAACAATTTTAGCGCCTTTCCATTTTTTTTTTTTTTTTTTTAGCATTTTCTCGTTAATTTGTTTAAATTCTTTGTGAAATTTGAGCGTTTTTTCAACTTTAAAAATTTTTAATTTGACTTCAGTTTGTTGTCAATGCTACAGTTTTTGTCAATTTTGTGGTAGATAACTTTGAAAAGTACTGTGAATATTTTGTGTAATTTACTATTTTTTTCAGCCTGATTTTTTTTTAGTAATTTTATTAAATTTTCTTCTAATTTTCAGTGACTTCTTTTTAATTTTTCCGAATTTTTGTCAGATTTTAATATTTTTTTCGATTTTTTCACTGATTTTTGTGTTGTTTCACACAATTTGACGATGTTTTTCAACATTTTCCAACATTTTACAAAATCTTGGCGTTATTTTATAAATTTTTTCGCCATATTTAATGAATTTTTTGTCAATTTCCAGGGTTTTCTGTTCGTTTTTGTGGATTTTATGACTTTTAGAGAAATGTTTACCTACAGTACTTCTCGAAACCTCAAGTTGATTAATTTTTCCGCGATTTTATCCTTTTTCAATAACTTTTGTTATTTTCTTCAATTTTTCTCCTATTATTAACGGTTGACAATTGACATAAAATAAATTAATATGAAACCTACTCATTCAGAAATTAATTTTTTCCAAAATTTTTTGTCAAGCATGAGGAGAGCGTATAAGGAATTTGCCAATTTCAAGCGAATCCCTGTACATTTTTGGAATTTTTAATGAATGTTTTTTGTTAATTAAGCAATATCTTCTAATTTTTTTTTGAAAATTTTCTTCAATTTTGTAATTTTTTTTCAAGATTTAAACAATTTGGAGAAATATTGTCAATTTTTGAAATTTTATGAACTGAACATTTTCAAAAAATCGTTGCCAACTGATTACGTAATTTTTTCATCTACCTACCTTTAATGCAAAACTTTCCATAAAATCCAATTCGTAGGTATCTATGCAGGTATGTTCCAATTATGGAATGATTAAAAATAGATTTAAATCCGATGTTGTACAGGTCACCAACGACCTTCTGATTCATTCGACGCGACGTTTGGAAAAATACCAAAAACCGTTGAAATGCAACTAATTTCAAATTTCCACGTTTCAAACAGGTAGAAATTTTACGTTGGCTTCTTATTCCGATAAACGATTCCGAAAAATATCAAATCATTATAGAATTCGTGTAGGTAGATTTACCTACGTTGCATAATCTGCTAATTCTGTCGAGTACCTACCTCATTACTTGTGTTTTCCATTAATGAATCATATTCACGAGCGTATAGGTACCTAGTTGAAAATGACATTAGCATTACGGATTGTCGAGATTCATTTTCAGACTATAGGCACTAGGCAGCTACTGTAGGCACTTGTAGACCTTCAGAACTACAAAATTCTACGCCGATGCTGTTTACAATTTTGTCTTCATTATTAGCCTATACCAGTATTATATGGCACTCGTATACGAGTAGAGTAAATGTATCGCAATGCAACAACTATGCGTTGCGATTATCATCGATACAAGGCAATAAATCGAAACTGGTTTTCCCGTTAAATCGTATATCAAAGTATTCCCATGAAAGATCGTCGAGCGTTCTTTTTTCTTTCCAAAGACGAAAAAAAAATTTTAATAAGTGAAAATTAACGCGATTACGCGATACTTAGTATAGGTACTACTGTATTTAATACACCTATACAGTCATCGGGTCTCGATACGAGTACGATTCGATACAACAGACGATGATAAAAGAAAAATATTTTAATAGTTTTACGTAACTGTAAATAATCGAAGCGTCATTGGCCGAGGTTATACTTCCAGCAGTTTGTCTGCGTATTTGTATGTACGATTAATACATACTATAATGTTATGATGTGGAAAGAAGAAAAACAACGCTGAAAATATTTTCATCACGTACCAAAGACTGAGAAAGGAAAATTACACCTTGGAATTATTTTACTCGACAACTCGAGTTACTGATTACTTACTTGTGTTTCATTTACACGAACAAATTTACCGATATAACGATTAATTTCCATAAAAATACTCCACTTTTACCTCTCATCTGCTCATTTCTGGACGCAGTTTGGTGAAAATTTTTTAAACGCTGGAAAGTGGTACTATACATGTAGGTACTTAATACATATTATTTTGTGGTATTTGTTTTCGTACGTACTAATTGGTCTTCTCTGTGGTGTGGCTCTCTTCTGTGTCACCACGACCGATGTGTAATTGGTTTTTGAATTTCGGTCTTCTATTTTGTGGAATTACTTGCTCGGTTACACGGTTAAATAAACGAAATTTAATTGGTTGTGTTCTACACTATTTCATCTGGCTGTCGCAGCGCGCGGTTTATGGTTGATTGGTGAAAATTGACATTTTGATGAGTTCTTCTTTTACTTACGTGTACCTACATATATAGGTTTATGGTTTACCTAGGCTGTACGTAATTTAGTGACGAATTTTAAGCGTAATAGAGTGTAATAATTGAACGTTGTTTCGTTTTTTTCCAGAGCATATGAAATGAGCCAAGAATCGGAGAGCCCTTTGGGGCAGTGGAGTCATGGTCTTAGTTCAATGCTTGCCTGTGTCGGATGTACCCTCGGAATATTTAATATTAGCAGATTTGCCATATTTAGTATTCATTTCGGAGGTAAGATAATACATATATGTACATGTTGAATATTGATACATAGAGTTTATTATAATGAATTAACAAATGGAGGCAAATCAAAGGAAATGACCAAACTTAAGTGGTATCTACTCGTACGTTACTAATTCTTGGGATCATTCGTAAGATCATTGAAAATTTACCATATTAAAAAAAAAACGTATTCGTCTCTTTCTGAAAAAAAATTTTTCTCATAATGATTTTCCTAAGGTTTAAAGATTAGGTATACTTTTTTTTTGTACGAGTGTATAGAGATGTGTCGAGATGAGAAGTTCTGGTTTCGGGAATCGGCATTGCCTTTTTGGAATAATGTATCTTGTCGTCCTTTCATTAAAATATTTCTAACCAGCAGATAAATTTTCCGTCCAGAAGACGAAAAATCGAAAAAAAGCATCCAAAAAATTCACCATAAGGCCAGAAGCCTAGACTCAAGGTGCTGAATTTTATTCTTCGATTTTTGTTAAATTTTTGAAAATTTAAATTTTGCCTATTTTTTTACGAAAAAATCTAAATTTGATGATGTTGAGGAGGAAAGCTGAAATTGGGTTTATATTCTATTTCCGGCACCCCGAATCAATTTCCGCAGCTTCTGACAGGTTCTTGAATGCATTTTTTTCGAAAACAATCGCTGGAGAAAATTTTTGGAGATTTTTAAAATTTGGACTTTAATTGATCAAAAGAGTCACAGAGACGGTTAATTCCGGTTTATGTTCGGCTCTTTCTACGAGTATGATCATTTTTTCCCAAATTGGAAAGTTCGAGAACTTCTCGAAATCATTATTAATTAACTTGGAAGTTCAAAAATAGAGCATAAGCCAAATTCCAGCTTTTTACTCGTATACGTTGTCGCATTTGTGAACGACGAATTACTCATCTCCCCTCCCACTCCCTAATCATTGGAGAAAATTTTGGATTTGAACTAATTTTGAAAGTTTGTCCAAGTGCTCTCCGCACCATCCTTCTAAATATTCATTGAAGAAAATTTTGGATCTGAATTAATTCTGAAAGTTTATCCAAGTGCTCTCAAGTTCGATTAATTATTCTTAATTATACGAGCTGAATTGTATTTGAGCCTTTTTTCCAAAAATTTGTCGAAGGCTCTACAATAGCTCGAAACCTCCACTAATCGTTTAAAAGGTCGAAAATAAAAATTCTCGTAACACTGAAATCCAGCTTTATATGCAAACGTGTTAAAGCAAAAAAAAAATTTCTTCACTTTTTTTCGAAAATAATCACTGAAATAAGATTTGAACCAGTAGGGACGATTTTGAAAATTAATGCCCAATTCGATTGAAATGGTCTCAAAAGACAGTTAATCCGAGCTTATAGAAACGCTGAATTTCATTTCAGCCATTTTTGAGGAATTTTTTTAATTTGAACATCCAAAATTCCGCTAGAAGTTCTAGAACCGCTCAAAATCATCATCAATCGATTCGGGAAGTTTTTTAAATAAATTACGCAGTAAATTTCAATTTTCCACTTAACATTGAATAAATTTTGATTGGTTTATGGAAATAAGCCAAGTATAATTTCCAAAAATGTGCCAAAAATTGAAAAATGAAATTCTGCATTTAAAATTTGGCCATGGCCATGCGTGGGAGTTTTGAATGCGGCTCATTTTCGACCAGTTCAAAAAAACTTTCTGATTGTGTCAATCAAAAATTCATCGAATTTAATAATAAATTTTTTGAATTTTTACATGGAAATTTATTCATGTTTTTAGTTTTGAGAATGAGTTGCCGACTTTTTAATTTCATACGAAAAGCTCGATTTATTGAACTCCCTTGAAAGTTGAAATGCATTCTTCTTCAAAATTATTTTTCTTTATTTTTTTCTTGAAATGGGTATATTTCTTTTTACCGTTACTTTTTATGATAAGTCGAGGTTTCTTGGTGAAAAAGGGAACTTTCAATGTTTAACTAAATCGTCGAAACATCGCGAAGAAGTGAAAATTGGGGTAATTTAGCTCTCTGAGCCCAAATGTAGCGTCGAAAAAAAGCTTTTAACCAAACATGGCCATCACTAAAACGAGAAATGTGTCGAAGGACTTTTTTAAAAAATTATTCAGAGCTATCTTCGCTCAAAAGTGCTTGAAATTGGCATAAGTATAAGTGAAGAATACATTGGGAAATATTTGCAAATAATTTCAGCATATAATTCACAAAGGGAGATGATCAGATTCGAAATTTCAAAGTCGATTTTTAAAGTTGATAAAGCTATATAAAATTTTCAAAAAATTATGTGACATTTGCGCTGGAAACCTTTACTGGCCATGCCAAATTTTATGCTCGTATTTTCCCAAGAAATATCTGAAATGGTACCAACGGTGTGAACTTCTTCGTATTTTGAGACCATCTTCTCCTTCCTCTCACTTCCCTCGGAGAAAATTTGAGGATTGCGTCGAAAGGCTTCAAAATGATCTCTTACCATCGTAAAAAGGGATTGAAAGGAAAATTGAAGAAATAGACTTAATCCGATTCGTTTTTTTTTAGGTTCTTTAATAGGCCAGATTTTTCTAATACCTATTTTTTTTCAATTATTTACTTTTTTGAAATTCCAATGATCTCATGCAACGAAAAACTTTTGAAAACCGATTAAATTATCATTATCATTTTATATGAAATATCTAAAACGTTGGAACAATTTCCGGATGAAAACTTGAAAATTGATGAAGTGTGATACCTACTCGTATTTGATCGAAACATAGACGAATTCGCCAATTTTTCAGACTAGTTACTTTCTTGAACAGAAAAGAGAATTTGGCGGGGAAAATCCATCAGGACTCAAACAGTAAAGGTTATCAATAATCAAGTTCCATTGATTTTTATTCATCCAAGGCTAAGTCCTCTCACCCTTGAGTGCATCCTGGAATAAATTGTTGCTAATTATGTTTACTCTTAAAATGATTTGAAATCGTGTCAAAGTCGTTAGATGATCATGAAAGTTATTTTAAAATTGGAAGAAATTGTTTGGAAATATTTTATAAATTATTTTTCAATTATTTGAAAAGCTGTAGAAATTTTTTAAAAGCATGATAAACGTTTCTGCGATGGATTTAAAAAGTGAATCGAAGGATTGAAAAATGTAGGTATTAAATTAAGAAGAATTCGTTCGGACTAATGGAAGTTTTATCATGTTTCATAGAAAAAATTGAAATGTAAGTGAAGTATCAGGAAAAAATGAATTAAACTTGTTGAATTACATAGGTACAAATGAAAATCTTTAAACTGCAAAAGTATGCATAAGGAAAAATTATTGAATATTGATGTGATACCTACCTATTGAAATTATTGAAAAAGTTTTTGAAATACTACTTTTGATAAGTTTGAAATTCAGGCCTGTGACGTGATCTCTTTTCAAAAAATTGAGGAGGAAAAAAGGACAACTTTCCAAAATTTCTGAAATGTCGCTGAAAGTTCTAATTTTGAAAATTTTAAACAATTTTGTCAACATTTCTTTAACATTGGTAATTTGAACGTTCGCCATAAATTGAGTGATCTATGTTCATTGACTGGATTACGTGTTCGAAAATTATGAATTAATTTTCAAAAATTATCTCTCATTTCTTTTTCTCAGTTGCTTTTCATTTTTAGACACACAAAACTGACTCAATGAATTGAGAAATTTTAAACGAACACGTTTTTAATTTTTATTCCTTTGCAACTTTATAAGCTTTCGATCAGAAAATTCTCATCGGGGAACGGGGATCTAAATAGTAATTGTTCGAGTCTAGCCCATGGTACCCAATTCGCCTTCGTGAATTATATTTTTTGTCTATCCATTTACCTTCTTAACTTCTACGAGTATTTTTCGATTTACAAAATTCTCTACTTTGTATTTATTCAATTTTGTATTTTTTTTTTCAGCCAATTTCATACTACAGTTTTTGGTACTAACGGTGTTAATCGGTATTCCATTGTTTACATTTCATATCTCATTGGGACAATTACTAGGCACCGGAGTTCTAAATATGTGGCATATCTCACCTATTTTTAAGGTAAAGTATACAATAATCGTGATTTTAAAATTACTCATTTTCTGACTCTCTGTGTACGTATTTTTCCTTGAAACTAATTTTTTTTCTCTCTGTTTGTAGGGCATCGGCGTAGCATTGCTACTATCTCAGGCATTTATTGGTATTTATAGTATAATCGGAGTATCGTGGATGTTCGTCTACTTCAAAGATTCGTTCATTTCGAAGCAAGACGTTTACAGGTGGGCGGAACCTCTTGAACTTTACGTTGAAGGTAAGAACTAGCATCGCACCGGTAATGTACATGCGTGCATTTTATTCACATCCGCGTGACCTAATTTAAATTTATTATACGGTGCAAAAATCACGAGGATGCACTTTGTTATACTGGTATACAGACGTACCTGCACTCGTCCGTCGTCCATTCATTTTTTTTCTAAATGCGTATCCTAGCTCTTATAGCTTATGATGATGCTTCGGACATTACTAACTCGATATATCTCATTTCTTTTCTCCCGCAGACGGCGTTAGAACTATGAAGTACAACAATGGTAGCTATAAAATCGAGCAAACAGTACCGGATTACTTCAGCGGTGTCGTGCTGCAGCGTAGAAACGTACTGAAACAAGACGACGATCTCATGAACGTTAAATTTTCAGTTGCATTTAATTTGGCCATCGTTTGGATCATAATTTTTTTATCATTAAGTAAAGGTGAGTTGATTTTCGAGCCAAGTTGGCTCATTTAGTTGATTGGCAACCCGTATACGAATATGGTTTTCGGCGATATGATGCACACACAACCTATACCTACCTAGCTACCTAGCTACCTATAGTAATCGATTAAGATATCCTAGGTACACATTGTTACACACTGTGTAACAAAACGTGCACCCAAAAGCTTACCTAATAAATTGTGTAATTATTATCCATCGGTATATAGAAAAGATATAAGGCTGGCTCGATATTGTACGATGCATTAATATTTCAAATGCGTAACAAAATCACATCTATGCACGAATTTACGTCATCGTATGGTATACAACAACTAGTTTCTCGTGTATATCTTACCTTACCTATTACCTATTACCTCTACTACCTGGACCTACCTCAGAGACGATCGAATATAGCACCGTTGTTTTTTCTTTCTTTTATTTCAACGTTCTATTTTATACCGGTTACCGGTTTTATTAATGCAGAATAATATTTTAAAGATTCAGAAAACTTTGTATCTGTTCAGAATGATTGTGAGACACGTCTAGAGAATTTTTACTTTACTCGTGTATCGCTGTAGCCTACGTTGAAATGAAACGAAAGCTCGAGTTGTGTTTTGTGTTTTGTTGGCGTAATGATTGGAATTGTGAATTAGGTTTCGAAAGTGCATTCGGTTGAGATTTTGAATGTAGGTATTTTATCTGCATGAAATGAAGGTTTTCAATAATGATTTTACGTAGTTAACGTGTAGTAGGTGGAAATAATAGAGCTCTAATTGACGAATGAAGCGAAAAAAGGTCTTCTCAGGTGCGTTGAAATTGCGACTAGATCATTAGTATTCTGGTACCTATTCGAGTTACAAATTGAAAGTAGGTAAACCATTAAAATTCATTAGAGAAAGAATCGATAACGTTTCAATTTTTGAAAAAAAGAGTTTTGAACTTTGAATGTTGTTGATGTTGTCGTAAGATGAGTGCATAATTTATTATTTCTTTCAGATATTATTGAAAAAAACGTTATAGTCTAAATAGGTATAGGTAAATTAAATTGGGGAAAAAAATGAAAAATTGCATAAAATCGGTACTGAAATGAGAGAAAAAAAATCCCTCCTAAAAAAATATAAAAATTCACAAAATTCAAAAAAATATTAAAATGAAAGTAAATTTGTAAAAAAAAAGTTCGAAAATGCTAACAAAAAGTACAAAAGTCGACAAAAATATTTCAAAAATGAAATACAAAATAAGTGCAAAATTGAAAACAGTTCATCACTTCAAAGTTTCAAAAAATGGCAAAGTTTGAGAAAAGATCGAAGAAAAAAACAAAATTAGAGTAAAACGTTGCATCGACAAAAATTTTGAATTATGTCAAGAAATGCTTGAAAATTTACTAAAAATTGTTTAAAATGTTGACATTTTGAAAACAAATTTTGCATGGTACATTGAATGTGGCACAAATTTTGAAAAACTTTAAATGTAAATTTGCAACAATAAGATACCAAAATTTCAAGAATTATCTAAAAAAAAAAATGAGAAAAATTCCGAAATGCAAAACACAAAGTTCAAGAATTGAAAATATTTTGTAAAATTGTTACAAAAAGTTGAAAATTAGTAAAAAAAAAAAAAAAAAAAATGGCAAAGAAAGTGTAAAATTAAAAGTGGGGTTTGTTGGAAAAATTCCCAAAAAAAAAAAAAAAATTATATGAAGAACTAAAATTTGAAAAAAAAAATTGTGAAGTTTCAAACTGAAAATTAGTTTGAAAAAATGCGAAAGTAAAAATATGCATTAAAATTGACCAAAAATCATATAAAATTGATAAAATTTTGAAAAAATTGAAAAAAAGTTGAAAATGCGCTCAGGAGTGAAAATAAGTTTGAAAAATGTATGAAAGAAGTTGAAAAATTGAGTTGAAGTTTTGAAAAATACCTTATTTAATCTTTGGAAAATGGGCTAAAAATATCTCAACCATTTCGGTTTAGTTGTTTTTTCATTTTAGAAATAAAAATACCTTTTCATTATTATTTTTCAGTCTTGGTTTTAATTTTTTTGTAAATCCAAAAAAGGTTTTACTTTTACACTAATCATGAAATTCTTTTAGCCATTATTATGGAGCATTATTAAACCTCATGAATTGTTTAACGAGACGCTGACTAATTGATTATTATCATTATGTTTTCCTATGCGTGTTTGTGTGTATGTACTCGTATGTGGAGTGTGTAGGGATTTCACGTATAGATACCTACTGGCTACTTGAAAACGTTTTGCCCAACCTGGTAGTTATACTTGATGAATTTCTCAAGTATTCCTGGAATAAGTACATATATTATTTCAGTGCGGCGCGGCGGAGAAATACGTATTGATGGGTATTTCCACTGGACTTCCAAAAATTACCCATCTGCTACAAGATGTTTTGGTTGGTACTGGTGTCTCTACCTGAACCTGTAACTCAGTTGGTTTTCTTTGTTTTTTTGGAAGTACATATCGAAGTGTACCTATCGATTCTAGAATCCGGGATAGAGATGTGAAGTCGCCAGTTTTTTCCAGCTAAAATTTTTTCTGATAAAACAAATTACGCAATTTTTCCGAACTTTCTTTATCTTTTTATATTTCACTCAAGTTGCATGAAACAATATTGAATTTTTCATCGATTTTTTTATTATTCTGTATGTTTTGAGAACATAAGCAAATGAAAAATAAAAACAGAAAATAGGTATATCGATTTCATAGAAAAATTTATGAATGCGTGACTTTCGCTTCTACATACTCGTATTTTTTAATAGTAGGTACCTACTTCAAATTCGATCACTTCAACCCAAATTACATTAATAATGAAATAATCGTTCCCTTTTAATGGTGTGCATCTGAAATCTCCGAAAATCGTTTCGCAAACGTGACCAAAATGCATTTTGAACTAATGGTCGATGTACCTACTCGGTACTCGTAGAAGTAACACGAGTGCAATAAACACTCGTTAGACTTACAAGATGGCATATTTATAATACCCAATCGTTATTAATTTCAGGTTTAAAATCTTACGGTAAAGTAGTGTACGTGTTTTCAATACTGCCAATATTTGGCATGACGCTGCTCTGCGCCAAGCTATTGGGATTCCTTCCAGGAACGGCGAAAAGTCGTAATTTCTTTCCGGAAACCGACTGGAGTGAATTTTTTCTCAACTCTAAGGTAATGTATCTCCATATTCTATTCGATTACTCATACTTAACTCACCTGTACCTTTACAAAATGATCCGAGAATATAAAAATATTGATAATTAATCTCGTTGGAAATTATTTTTACAGAGTTGGGTAGCTGCTTTCACGGAGGTATTTTTAACGTGGGGAGTGTTCGGAGCATCGGCTATGCAGATAACTTCTCATAATCGACAAAAGCATTTTTTATACCGTGATTCAGCTCTAGTAATCGTGATTACCGTGTCTGTATTGTTACTATCCGCCTTTATCGCCAATATGTGTTCGCAGCTGTTAGAATACAATAATTTTTTATACCTACCTAGTTCATTCGGTACGTTGCTTGCATGTGGACCGATCATTCGGAATGCATTTACCTACTTAATCGAATCATCTATCAAAATCGGACATCGATTAACGAAGCGTTGATTGATTTTCTTGTTGTTTTGTTTTGTAGAACGATCTACTACGTATTTATTTCTACAACGGATGGATATCCCGTTGCCGTACAGTTACGCTACAACGCCTATCAGATGGATGATACATAGCGGATTGATCTTAGGTGAGAGGACCATCAAACCGGGAACTAATCCAATTCAAGAAAGCGGCTATCAGCCATTACGTTTAGCTACCGAATTAGTTCCTGCTACATTTGCAGCCATCGGGCCAAAAATCATTTCGCCTTTTTGGTCGGTTTTGTTTTATTTCATTTTCATCATGTTTGGTATTTCGCAACAGGTACGCGAATTAATGCTCTGTACTCGTAAAACATTGGTATTTGCATCACGATTGCTAATTACGTGTGTGTGTGTTTTTTTAATACCTATTTTTAGATGGCCATTTGGTACGGTGTAATTAGCAATATCGTTATGATCAATGTGAAAGCGCTGAAACCATGTTGGACGACGATAACGTGGTTTACGTGTATTGGAGGTTTCATTCTGGGACTTCCGATGACTATGGAGGTAAGATTTGTCAATATTTTGGACTTACGAAGGAGTACTCAAAAGTGGCTGTCGTCGGTCAGACTAATACTTTGCCCAATCTCTCTAATATTTATTTTTTTTTGGTGGAAGATTTCAAAATATTCAAAAATAAAAACGTGGTACAATAATAATTTCTAATTTCTGAGAATCAAAACGAAAAAACATCTTTGCCAACATTTTTTGTTTCTGAAATCAAAGGAGATACAGGCAGTTGAAAATAATTATTTTTTAGAATTTAAAAATAGCAAATTCTAAAAAATATTTTTTAACTGATTTGAAAAAAAAAAATTTAAAATCAATTGTGGTGTAACTTTAGAAGGCGAGCAAAAAAGTTTGTTGCTTAACAAAATGACCCATCTTTATATAGGAAACGAAGTTACCTATTGAAATTAGTAGCTCACTTGAAAATTTAAGCTTGCGTATGGTTCCTTCAATTTTGAAGATAGACTATTTTATATAGAACTTTTTTGTTCGTTTTCAAAAGCCACATTATGACATTAGAATCCATCAACTCTGCTGACAGAAAAACACGATTGAAGGGTTTTAATTATATTCTGTTCAGCGGTCACTTCTGCTTGTTCCCTCATTAGCCGCCAACTTCTAGGATTTAATCGGTCAATAACGACGTTTGTTTTTTCCATTTCAGACTGGAATATTCGTAGTTTATTTTTTGGATTTCGTGATCGGCTGCGGTTGGTGGATAATGATCCTTTATCTACTCCAGCTCGGAGCTGTATTTATAGTCAGAGGACGTCCTTATAGCGGCGAAACCATCGTCGCTACATTATTCACGAGATCTAATTACTTTCTGCAGAATTGGATAGCTCCTATGTTCTCATTTAATTGGAATGTCATCTTACCAGTCACTTTATTGGTAAGTTCGAGCGCACGTTTTCGCTTAAAATTAGTAAAATAGAAAAATATATCGTTAATTATTGAATTTTACGTGTTTTTTGCAGTTATTGTCCACGTCCGTTTTCAAAAACGGAGGATATAGGATGCTGTATAATTGGCATTCGTCCAAATACTACGAATATTGGCCGCTGTGGAGTCGTAAATTCGGCTGCTTGTTGCAAATATTACCTCTGTTTACTGTTCCTCTAGTCGGAATTATTCAAAGTTATCTTTACCTCACCGATGGTCCGTTGGATTTGTTTGAAGTAAGTATGATTATTCGTTTTGAGGCTTATTCGGAAATGTAACTTTTTGCTTGATAATGCGTTTTTGGCTGATTTTCTGGAGTTCTCACGCTGTAAAGATTTGCCAGAAGTTTTTCAATTTTACAAACAATTTGGCGGAAGTCGAGTAAAATTCGTCCAAATTTTCAACGTTGATTAGTACCTATTTGGAATTTTCAAGGAGGGTGATGAAAAATTAAAAATATTTTGTAGATCAAAAATTACTGATAAATCATACATTATATTTACCTAGTGATTTTTTGGACATGTTGAGTTCGATTTCGGTGCAATTTTTCAGAGTTGAATTTCCCAGTCTTTCTTACCCTAAAATTTTAACCGATATTTCAATAGTTATCAATTCATGCGTATTGAAATTCTTGACTTTTGGAACGAATTTTTATTTTTTTATTCGCCAATATTTGAATAATTTTATTAACTATATCATTTTTGTTTTTTGCAGAGAATTCAACAACTGTATAGGCCAGTTTTGGAGAATACTTCAAATCTACGCAGTCCTAATGTAGCGGACACCGAATCAAATAACAGAAGTAGCGGTAATAACAATACAAATGTAACTGTCAACGATGATCCACCGCCTAAATACACCCCTCCGCCTTCTTACTCCACAGCTACTGGAGCAAGGTACCTAAATACTTGCAAATCTTTAAATTTTTTCTGTTTTTTCATTTCACATGAAAAAAAAATGTCTAAATGTATACCTTTTTTAAATTTTAGAATTGCCAAACTGCTTAGGCAAAGCTTCCGTCGCAGTGTGATTAGAATAGCGCACGTGTTAGGTACGTCGGATTCGAACCCGTCCACGTCGGAAGTGGATCATGCAGCATCACAGAGGCAGTTACCACCGCCACCCGATTACTCTACGGTTCTAGTCGAAATAAATCAGTCTCTACGCGGCTCTAATCTTTCAACAATTAATTCTATTAACCCGTCTAATATGTCGATTAACGAAAGCACCACTCATCGCAATGATGACCCTAGTTCGACGTTAACCGCCCAAGACGTGGCGAATATATTAAGAAGTAGTTTAAGAAGGAATAGAACACTGCCAGTTCATAATAATTTAGTCGAACAAGAGTGTACGAGTATACAGTGCTTGGTGGAAAGTGCCGCTCCTATTAATCAAGACTCTATTATTATGTTAGACGAATTAAAAACACAACAACAAACTTGATTGAGAGTTGTCATGTGTCGTGTAATGTTTTTTTTTGTCTGTGATATTTCTCCTAGTTTTAAGAATCCCTCCCTATGTCCTCCTCTTTGTTCTTTCTTTTTCTCGAATCATAATTTGTAACATAATCACTTTTGTACGAGTTAATAAAGTTTTTTATAAAAAAAAAATATCAACGTGTTATATTTCATTTTACGATGTGATCTTACAATTGCAATTTGGAAGAAAGCGATTAGATGAAGAATATTAAATCCCACATAAATGTTGAAATGCACTTTCAAAAAAAAAATACTGACGAAGGCTTCACTTGAAAAAATCTCACTTCAGCTTTCAGCTTTGTAAAAAAAAACACAAAACCTAACTCACATTGATGAACAATTTATTAGCCTAAGTACAAAGTAAATTACAAAGTGAAAATGATTAAATTGATAGCAAACACAAAAAATAAAAAATCTGAAATAAATTTTCTTGACAACCATATTGCTCGCAAAAGGATCATAAAACGACAGTGCTTTTCGTACCTGACCATCAGCACTTGGTCAACATTTGAGTATAAATGTAAGGAGGATAAAAATCTACTTATAATAGGAGTCAATGAACATACCAGCGATCAATCTCGTTTGATCAAAATCCATAAATTATCACCGAGTTTATTCAATACTCGACAACAGACACGTTGTATTATCATGCATCACTTGGAAATTGCATTTTCAATTTACATCCCGCCATAAATTTACACTCAAAAAAGTCTTATGTACAAACCGAACAAGTAGGCTATCACGAAGCAGTACTGGTAGTCTTATTATCAGCCTTCAGTGTAATGATAGTGACTTCATTTACATCAAGCAAAGGTAAAGATTCTTGGCATTTTTTGAAAACTTCATTCTGGCTGGCGAAAATACCTTGATATATTTCGTAGGTGGTTTGAGGATAATTATGATCCTTACAGTATTTAATGTACAACTGATACATGGTCTGCACATTAATACTACTCTCCACGTACTCTCGTTCACCTTTATCGTCAATCACACACGAGATAATCCTCGGAATGGATTTAATATGATTCATTACACCTTCGATGATCTTCGGATGTACGTATTTTTCGTCGTCCTGAGCTTTATCGTCGAATACAATTTCAAGAGCTTCGGTCACAAAATTAGGCTTGATAGCGAGCGTAGATAAGAAAAATAATTTGCATACACGTATACGTCGTCCGTTGATGGTAAAAAAGTATTTATGGACTACGACACCGTCTTTAGATTCCTCTTCGTCTTGTTCGACGCATTTTTGGACGAATAACCGTTGAAGATTCAGTTCGCCTAGACCGTAGAAGTACTTCAAGATTTGTTGACGTTGGTTCTCGTTGATGATGTTCGTACATTTGTGAATACACGTTGCGTTACACGGTTTGCGAAGCTGTTTCTTCAATTCTTCCGTTTTCGTGGTCATTGTAACTGTAATAGAAACGAATGAGTGAAATAAATGCTGGATTTGAGTAGTGAGCGAAGTGTAGGTATAGGAACATACCGGTTACTTGATTTATAGAATACGATATTTACATCAATGGATTTTACCGCAAGATGTTTATTCTGAATGTAAGCTTTAGGTGTAATAAATGATTGAAAATAGTACAAAAAACTCAAATAAAACGAGAAAAAGCATTGAAATACTGAAAAATCATGCAAACAATACAGAATTGCCGAAAGAACGCCAAATTTCATCAAAAATACTGATAAAATATTTCACAGGGAAACGCTTTCAGAATTTACAATCGTCCAATAGGAATGATTTATTGGTATGACGTTGTTATGGCATGAACCAATCAAAAACGAATCTTTCAACGCCGATAAGAACTGAAAGTTTTTATCTGTGGCTTTGGATTGTTTTTTGTTATGGAATTTTTTTGATAAAAAAAGAGTGCTCAATATTTTTCAAAATATTTTTGTAATTGAAAACTCTAAAATGATTAATACTTAGCTTAAACAACTCAAATGAATCAATTGTGATTATTTAATAACTGTCGTGGTCTTCATCGCTAAAAAAACAACTAGCCTCATGTCTCCGGTACTCAGTAAAAATCTTCTATGCAATTTTTTCAAAATTGGCAAAACCGCGATATCGTACAAATTGGTGAATCGAATACACGAATGTAACAGAAACAGATTATACTTGAGTCAGTTATTACCATCAAATCAAAACCGAATCATCTTTCAAAATGTGAGAAGTTTTAAAGACTTCGGGCATAAAGAGGATCCACCAGTGGTTGAAACAAAGATCGCAACGTTCATTGCTGTCTTTTTTCTGATGGCTGCAATGTTTAATTGGCCGAGGTATGAATTGTTACTTGATTTTTCCAGTATCTTGTTCAAGTTTTTATTTAAAAAATGCCTTAATTTCAGATTCATTTCCGTTCTTAACCTTGATATGCTCTTGGAAGACGAATTTAAACCAGAAGATGCAGCTACGGAAGACGATGAAGACGACGATACAAACGTAGTCGTTGATTCTGGTAAACAAAAGTCATCGAAGAAGGATAAAGAAAAAATTGGATTTCGCGATCGAAAGGTTGAATAATGTTCTTTCAATTATTAGCGGATACGTTTAATTGAAAGTAATCTGTAAGAAATTCAGAAGCGCAGATCGGTTCGGCTGTTTTTACTATCGATGTTGAATTATCATAGTGTTAATAAATTATTTTCGTTATTCGTAGTAATTTATTTTGCTTCGTGTTAATGTCAGGATCGTGAAGTTACGTAATATTACCGATAATTTATTTGGACATGTTTGCCCTTTGCCGTTAGATCATAGAGTACGAAAATCGTATGAGGGTGTATTCGACTCCAGACAAAGTATTCCGGTATTTTGCCACTCTTAAGGTAGTAAGCGACCAAGGTTACGAAATATTCATGACACCGGATGATTTGATTCGCGCCATAACACCAAATTTAAAACAACCCGACGGTAACGTAATGCATTCGTTTATGTTGGTTCGCCGCTTCGATTTCTCTAATCTTACAATTAGTTGAATGTTCGAAATACGTATTGAATGTTACGCATGTGATATTAATCGCCTTTGATGTTATTGCATTGCTTGAAAACTCTCCGGCGTGTTATACCCTTAATAATATTGTGAAACTTATCATCATAACTTTATACGAGATGCGCTTCTGAATGATTATCTTCCTAAGCTTTTCTACTTACTCAGAATGATCGTAGTTAATTACACACATTTCTATATGTTTGTATATGTTCACCCGCTCTGTACTAATGATACCCTACTACTACTATACGCCGTCAGATCATCGAATATGAAAACCGAATTCGACATTTTTCTACACCGGATAAAGTTTTCCGATATTTTTCTACGTTGCAAGTCACTCATGTGCATTCTAACGGACAAGAAACTCATGAAGTATTCATGACGCCTGATGATTTTCTCAGGTCTATGACACCTGGAATTAAACAACCAGAGGGTAAAAGGATCATATTCATTTGTCTCGCTTTGCTTTTTGTATGCTATTTTTCGAGTATATATCTAAGTTACCTTTGATTGAGGTGAAGTAGTACTCTGAAGTATCTTTGATTGTAACTGATTGATGGTAATTGGTAATTTGGTAACGTTTGTGTGATTCATCTGGGTAAAATACTGGAAATTTTGAATTTGATTGGTTTAAGAAGCTATGCCTTGGTATGATTAGATTTGTTATCTAAAGCAATGCACCTGGTTTTCGTTTAATTTCAAAATACCTATCTACCTTGCTTTGTAATTTTATTTATTTTGTATTTTCAATTTTATTCATTCATTTATAGTGATACTAGTGGAATGCGATATTGGTTAAAACTTATCTCACTAGGATACTATTTGGTTAAATGCACGTAGTCTTGAAATAGTTATAATTTCAAATTATTTTATTCAGAAAATTTTTGAAAACTTGAAATGGATACATTTTTTATATTATTAAATAACAACCAGGAAATTGTATTTTGAAAATGAGCAGAGTACTTTCAGATTTTAGGATAATATTATATAGAATATGAAATAAAATAGGTAATATAAGCTTGTCGTAATCATGTTCCATTCAATAGTAGTAATATTATTCTGTATTTACAGGATTAGGTCTGGATCAGTACATCAAATATGATCCAAAGGTAAAGTATAATAATATTAAATTATAGATTAATTTTATTCAACACCAATACGACGACGCTCGATAGCTGTCATACAAATACATTTATAGGAAACTTCAAAATCAGAGAATAAATATTTTGGAAAATACCTATCCTTATTTTGTGAAATCATATTCGTTGAAAAAAATTTCTTACATGCGAATATTACATATAATTTACTCTTCTCTGTAAGCTATTGATTTTAGTATATAATGAACTTTCTTCCTTGTGAACCTTTTAGGTATCTAACCTACCTAGACCTACTCAGTATGCAATAATAGTAACTTTTATTTCTTGTTTCATTTTCTAATCGTCGTGTTGTTCTTTCTTCGCTTCTCTTACACAACTTTCTAATACTTTGTAATTCATCATTCAGAGTGATGATAAGGTACACTATATTACTTCTTATTCACCTTTATGTTTCTTCTCACACTTAAGCTTGAAATCATATACCACTTAGCTTCTTATCTGTATTATATATTCAATATTGTGAGTAGATAACGATGCGAATCATTGCGAAAAATTTTACTACCATATTTTTGTCATCTTCGTCGGCCTTTTTCTACATTTTATTCTTTTTTAAAGCTGAGACTTACATTTTGAATTTCTTGGAAAACTACAAGTACACTCACTGTTGATGCATAACATGAATAAACCACTTGAAAAATTCTCTTATTGTGAATGTGAATGATGTTGATTAATCATTTATATTAGCTTCTTCATGATTGGTGCTTCATTCTACATACTCATTAGCGTACGGCTATCGGCTCTTTTCTAAATAATTTTTGAACTGTTGAACTGGAAATTATTCTATGTATTGCAATTTTTAACTTTGATGTTTTTTTTTAGAACGTGCACATGAAATTGGAACTTGCTTTGGATGAGGATAGCATTTTTTTCAAGCTTGGAAGTTCCGGATTGATATCGTTCTCAGATTACATATTTCTACTTACAGTATTATCTAGTACGTGTCTTTGTTTTAAGTATAGACGTAGGTAATTGTAACGTTTCAAATAACAACTGCGTTATTTTTATTACAGCTTCTAAGAGGCATTTTGAAATCGCTTTTCGTATGTTTGATTTAAACGGAGATGGCGATGTGGATTGTGAAGAATTTGAAAAGGTAGCTACTCTCATCAGACAACAAACCAGTATCGGTAGCAGACATCGTGATCATGCCAACACTGGGAATACATTTAAAGTAAACAATTTTTTAGAAAAATATTATGGTTGTGTTGAACATAGGATTTAATTTGGATTAATGATACAACAGGGCGTTAACTCAGCTTTGACTACGTACTTTTTTGGTAAAAATAAAGACAAGAAGCTAACAATAGAAAAATTTTTATACTTCCAAGAACAACTGCAACGTGAAATTTTGAGCCTTGAAGTAAGATTATGAACTAAATTATATAGGCACTATATTGTTTTGCTATGTGTGTATTTTCACTGTATGAATATTAAATTTAATTGTTCAGTTTCAACGTAAAGATCCTGATGAAAATGGCAAAATCACCGAAGCAGATTTTACCGAATTATTACTCGCTTATGCTGGTTACCCACCTAAAAAGAAATCTAAAATCATCAAACGTGTTAAAAAACAGTACGTATGGTATTTTGGAAATACATACAAGATGCTGACATTGCAATAACTCAAGACATACTTTTTATTTTACAGATTCAAAGAAAATGCGCAAGGTATTAGTAGAGATGATTATCTTAAATTTTTCCACTTTTTGAACAATATAAACGATGTAGATACCGCTCTCACATTTTATCACATTGCTAGTGCTTCGATCGATCCGGGTAAAATTTCAAGCATTTTAAGACTCAAAAACAATAATGAAATGATTACATTGATTTAAAATATGAAACTGTTTTACAGCAACCTTTAAACACGTGGCAAAAACTGTTGCACACGTTGACTTGAGTGATCACGTTATTCAAGTGGTATTTGTTATTTTCGATGAGAATCGTAAGTTGATTTTTGTCAAGATGAATTTAAGTTACCTACTTGAACGGATTTGTTACAAATATATATGTATATTTTTTTTTCTAGTCGACGGTCAGCTTAGTAATAAAGAATTCATCGCTGTAATGAAAAATCGTCTGTTGAGAGGGTTAGAAAAGCCCAAAGATACCGGATTTGTGAAATTCATTCAATCAGTTGTGAAATGCGCTTCTGAAGAAGTATTCAATTTTCAATTTTAATTTACCTACTACATATATCAAATGTGCAGTAATTATCAAATCAAATACTTAATCATGTCACCGTTTTTCTTCTGTTGTGTTTTTTGAGCATTTGCTTATTTTTTAAATTATGTTGTTTTTCTTTCTTAATCTCATATAAATGTATAAGTTTCGTTTACTTTACCATTACATAATGTTTTTTTAATTTTTGTTCTTACGAGTTGAGTTATTAATAAAATTGCTATGTTTTTCAAGATTGCTTTCATTTTTTGTAGGTATACCTAAACGTTTATGGTTTAATCAGAACCTTAATTTAATATTTACTTAATGCTCATGATTTGGATGAAAAAATGAAAAATTATTGTGATTAGACACTTTTGGAAGTCCGACTTCATTTTCGAATACCTTAACCATCACCGTAAATGTTTGTCTTTCGACCCTCAGGGACCTAGCGATTCAATTTCCAATTACTTATTTACCTTGACTCCCTGTGGTCATACCATTGTCTCTTCAAAACCCTTAGTTTATTTTATTTTATGTTCTCAGCTCTAAAAAAATTACGCGGACGCAACAGTTTTTATAATTTGTCTATAATCTCAGAGGTACCTAGAAATTTTTTGTGGAGCTTTTTTTGGATTTAAATAATTATAACTTCACAAACAACCAAATTGAAGGAATGAATGTTGCAGGAAGGGGATATTTTTTTTGCGATTCTCAGCAAAAATAGTAAAAATGACGAACTTTTGAATACTTTTTTTCAGATATTTTGTCACATGCAGTCTTTCCTGAATTCCTGGTCAATCGCACCTATAGAAAAATTATCGATAAAATTCTATATTCAAGGCTGAAAAGCACAGTTTTCATTTCAATCGATCTCATTTTTTATGTAGTACAAGGTTGAAATTGCGAAGCAAACATTTAAGAAAATTTTCTAGTGAACATATACACATGTATGTATGTACCTATCTTGTTTCCCCATCCCAAGACTGGACCAACATAATATTTATATCTGAACTCCCTAAACTTGAGGTGGGTGGCTTATTTTGGTGAAAAAAATGTATTCCGTGGCAGAACACCCTGTGTAATCGAGTTAGTAGTCAACTTTAGAAACGATGAAGTTAATGATTCAAAGTCGGTGATACTGGACCTGCATCTCAAGATGCCAAAATGCCACATGTATCTGTAAACGGGGGAAAATTGTGAATAATATCATAGTTGGAGTTCAAATTCGTCAAAGATGAACGTATTTCTGCTCAAAACGTATACCTACCTGTTCAATATTGAACGACAATATGCGTGTGAAAAATTTAATTAGGTCGTAATTGTGCGCCTTTATTGCGTGAATTTTTTTACATTGATGATTGAATAACAACTCCGACATTGACTTTTGACCAGGTGACTGGTAGAGATAATGATTAATGAATCAACTTGCGATGTGATAAATTTTATTTCTTAGAAAATACTGAGTATTTTAGTCGGAATAAATATGTTTTGCGGGAAGTAAAAAAGCGATATTAATTCGGTTGAGTCCGTAGGTATGATATATTATGATGTGAAATACCTATTTCATTTTCATTTGAGTTGTTGCTGTTGAAAGAGAATTAATGATTCATACCTATGTAGTGTTTTCATTTTAAATCAAATACTTTCTTGGAAAATCACCATGTTGTTGATTTTACTAACGGTTATTGTTCATTTTTTGGCAACTGCTGATTACACATTTGGGTGTAATTGCGAACTTGAAACAGGTAAGGTTCTGTAATAATTTTTCTTAGGTACTAGTGTATACCTCGTGTAAGTAGACGGAATTATGGGTAATTCTCAGAAAAAGGTAAAAATCGTGTACATGGTAAATTTCTCAAAGGTTTTAGCATGAATTTTTTTTTTTTTTGGTCCATTCAAGGATCATCCCCCACACATTTCACAATTGGTATTGAAATTTTTAGCCCCTCCTTTCATTGGTGTACATTCGATTTTATACCCCAAATGTCCTTCGACTTGGCTGTCACACACCATGTTTTTGAAAATGAATGTTATAAAGTGTCATGAACTTCATTTTTTTGGGGAAAAATTGGCACGTTCTCATTATCATAGAACACGAAGGTTCATTATTGTGCAAATTGCAATTGGAATAAGTCCATAGGAAGCTGACATTTCACATTTGAAAACTGTCACACACTTTTAACGCAAATTTTAGAGCAATTTTCAATTATTTTTGGTAGCTTCCCAATCCAATATTTTTTTCTGGTGAGTGGCTGCACTGGTTCACTGTCTTCATAAAAATGTTACCCCGCAATGTTATTCTCATAACCTACGCAATGGCTCGTTCTGATCGTACTTGTTTCTGAAAATATGATATTTCGCAAAATTGGTGTCCTTCGGCTTGCCTTTTTATTTACCCTGATGAACCCGCCAAAAACGATAATTGAGAAAGGGAAGTTATTCTACATGATAAGTACACATTTATTACGTGTTAAAAACCGAATAATGTCCAGTAGGTAAGGCTAGAAACGAAAAAACGTTGAGATTGTCCTTCGGCTTGTCCAGCGCCCATTTGTCCTTCGACTTGGCCAAATTTCAGACAGCTGTACTTTTATCGCGCTAGTCGACATATTACACGATAAAACAAGCAAAATTTGACATTTTCTCCCTCCCCACACCTCACCTCTACCCCTACCAAAAAAATAAGTCCAGATTCGAACTTTGCGGCCTGAAAAACATAAATCGACATATTACACGATAATATAAGCAAAATTTGACATTTTCCCCCTCCCCTCGCCTCGCCTTCCACCTCTACATAAAAAATAACTCCAAATTCGAATTCTACGACCTCGAAAACATATCAATCGACATATTACACATCGATGAGGGTCGAATCCTAATTATCGCTGTTTTAGGGGGGGCCGGGGTCCACAGTGGGGGGGATTGAATTGAGGCCAACACTAGAACAGGGATCTGGGACACCTATACAAATGATTTCCACTTGAAATTTTCCAAAAAAATGATTTTTATTTTTCAAAATTATGCACATCAAAATTGACCTTTTTTCCGAGAATTACCCTTATATACGATTTCCTAATCTATTTATTTTATAGATATTGAAAAAAATTGCTTCAAACAATACACGGAGAATTATAACTATCATCAATATTTCCCCGTCGAAAAATCCACCAAAAAAGATAACATTTTGGCCTCGGTGACGTTTTACGTAAAAGCTGATCACGATGCTCACGTACTTTTGTCGTCCACAAACGATAATCATACCGTCAAAGGATCGGTTTATGAAATTGTTCTCGGTGGAGCGAACAATACAGCGGCTGAAATTCGAAAAGGACAAAAAGCCAAAGGTGAAAGAGCTGTGATGATAAAAAACGCGGTTTCCCATAACGACTGGAAAGGATATTGGATTCGGATCAACGATGGAGGTTCGATCTTAGTTGGGAAGAAGGAAGACGATTTACCATTTTTGCATTGGAGGGATCCTCAACCTATACCTATCAAGTATTATAGTTTTTCCAGTTGGGATAATACGGTCGCATTGTGGGCTCATCAGTGTTCCCGTAATGATACTGGTAATAACAGGCCTACCAATGACACTGATTCTTCACAGCCTTTGCAAAGGCGGGGTCCCTTCGATTCTACTATTGGTATGGTTTTTGATAACGAACGAATTCAAACTCTTTTTTTGTAAATGGTAGCCTAATTTATAATTTTATTTTTAGAGGATGAGAAAAGCTGCGAAAATTACACCACTCAGGTTTCATCTTATACGCAATTTTTCCCACTCGAAAAGACGAACAAAGCGGAAAATCTTCTGGCAAATCTGACCTTCTACGTAAAGGCTGAAAGCAACGCGCATGTTGTCTTATCGTCCACTATCCAACCATCGGAAAATGAACCAGTTTACGAAATCGTCTTAGGCGCTGCTAATAACACGATGTCGGAAATTCGTAGAATGCAAAAGGCTAAAAGTAAAGTGACTGTTAAAATGACCGATGCGGTATCGTCCAGCGAATGGAAAGCGTATTGGATTCGAATTTCTACTGATGGATTAGTTCAAGTTGGAAAAGAAAATGAAGACAAGCCTTTTATCTATTGGAAAGACCCGCAGCCTTTGCAAGTGAAATATTACAGTTTTTCTACTTGGGAAGATGTGACTACTTCTTGGAAACATCAATGCTTACCATCCAATTCGTCGAATGAGTTTGATCGAACCATTGAAAGAATTTTCGGAGGTAAATTTGTTTTATTGTGCTGTTTTGCCCAAATTTTTTCATAAGTTAGATTGATGGTCTGGTAAAATGACTCTATCACGTTTCCATATTCCATCTCAATCCCCTCATTATAGAAGCGGGTCTCGTAGTTTATTGATTTAAATCTTTAAAGTATAGGTAAAAATAAAAACCCATCTGGCCTTTTGAGGTTATTGACCTACCTATTTACCCTCTCAAGGTTTTGCCTGTCTTCCAGTTTGGCCTGTAGAGGTCGTTTGTCTGCTTGTCTAGCATATTGAGGTCATTGACCCGTCTGTCTTCCTGTCTGGCCCCAGCTTTTTAAAAGTGTAACATTATAAAATATCTCATGAATATCTTGGTGTTTTTCTCCCTACAGATGACGACCAACAGTGTAAAACTTTACACACTGACAGTATTCTTTACCATCAGTTCTTCCCAATTGAAAAACAAAACAAAACCTCGGACATTTTAGCATCAGTTACGTTTCATGTCAAAGCTGCCAGCAACGCTCACATCTTCCTATCCACCAAACCGAATCCGCCAATAAACGAACCCGGTTACGAAATAGTTTTGGGCAGTGCGAGTAACACAGCATCGGAAATTCGAAGAGGTCAAAAAAGTGAAAACAAAACCAGAATTGCTACAAATAACATTGTATCTCGCGACGAATGGAGAAGTTTTTGGATTCGAGTAAAATCATCTGGCTTAATTATGATTGGAACTGAAGGCGAGGATTGGCCCATCTTATACTGGCAAGATCCCAAACCTTTGCCAATCAAGTATTATAGTTTTGCAAGTTGGCCTGGCGTGGATGCTCTTTGGGAACATCAATGTCCGACGACCAATTCGCAGCCAATCGAAAGAATCCAAAGAGGTAGGTACCTACCTAGTATTTTGGCATGATTTTGTAACTTGATGTCAACTCGAATTTCATTCGTATTTTTAATTTTTAGAAATAGAGATTCCGGAAAACTGTCAAAATACCTTCACCTTCAGTTATAACTACACCGAGTTTTTCCCTATCGATAAAATCAATCTTGATGGAGATAATTTCGTACTCCTGACGTTTTTCATCAAAGCTAATAGTAACGCTCATGTTTTACTATCTCAGACGACAAAAGTAACAGGAACAGAGCCAGTGTATGAAATAGTATTGGGTAGTGCTAACAACGTCGCGTCTGAAATTCGCAAAGGACAAAAAACTGAGAATAGGGAAATGAAATACATGGCGAATGCGGTATCCCATGATGAATGGAAAGGGTATTGGGTTCGAGTCGAGGCTGATGGTTTAATTATGGTTGGAAGCGAAGGAGAAGATTTTCCATTTATGTATTGGAAAGATCCGCAGCCTTTCAAAATCGAATACTACAGTTTTTCCAGCTGGTTCGATACTACTGCTATTTGGAAACATCGATGTGTTGTTCAATCGGATGAGAAATCTGATAAAAGTAAATTCTTTTGGTTCAGTTTCAGTTTTCTTATACCTACTTAGCTTTGTAGAGAGATGTAGAGCTAATTTAAAGTTTTTTTTTCAGATGTGACCAAACCTTGTAAAACTTTCTACACGCAGGGTTACAATTACTTCCCTCTTTACCCTGCTGAGAAGCCCGTGAGAAAAAATATCTCATTTGAACTAATCTTCGAAGTGAAAACTGATAATTTAGCTTCCGTTTTGCTTTCTACCACACCTAAACCAACAGAAAAAGAATTGGTGTACGAGGTCATATTGGGTCCTTGGAATGGTACTCTTTCGGAAATTCGAAGAGGACAAAAAGCCGACGCTAGAACGATGGCTGTCATAGTGATGACTGATCTGCCTCCTCCAAATGAATGGAAGAAATACTGGATTCAGATTCTCAACGACGGAACAATTCTGATTGGAAAAGTCGGCGATGAATTGAAACTGCCCTTTATGCGGTGGAAGGATCCGAAACCCTTGCAGATCAAATATTTTGGATTTTCTGGTTCTATAAACTCGATTGCACTGTGGCAGCATCAGTGTTCGAAACAAAATGATCAACCGACTGTAGATTCTCGTTCAAACGTAAGACTTCAATTTAGTAAAGGAACTAGGAAAGGTAGAAACTGATCAATTTATGAGTTGGTTTCTTATTATTTTGATTAATTGAAATGAGTGTATACCTAGCTATACTTATCTATACATACTTAAATTTGATTTCCTCTCCTTCCATTTTCAGTGGGCGTTTGAAATGGAATTTGAGAGGTTTTGTAAAGGTGAGTGCTCGATGTTTTCGACAAGTTTTTTTTCTTCTTAAAATCATACCTACTTTTCCGTCTGAACATTTTTTTACAAATTTTTTTTCTACTCTCTGGGCCCTGGGTAACCGATATTCTTTTTATGCGTATTGTTGTAAATATGAAATATTTTTTGTGTAATTATAGGTAATTTAAGATGAAAACATGATTTTTTGTTCCCTATGTTTCTTTGTTTTTTTTTATCTCTATAAGTATATAGGAGAAAGTTGCGCTTATAACTCGCACCTAGTGGTTTTGACGCTCTAGCTCTGCAAAAAATGAACGAAATGTTATGAATTTTGGATGTTATATGTACCATCATCCATTGGCTATCTTCCACTGAAATTTGAAAAAGATCCATTGATAACTTTTGAACTTATATGATAGCTTTTGCAAAAAGTACAAAATGGGCACTTTTGGGCAACATGTTCCTATAAATGAGCATCCAGATGAAACCCATGTATTTTGAGAAAACTGCTTCTAAATATGCTTCCAATTCAAATTATGACTAAAAATTCGTTGGGTTTAATTTCGTTGTATCCCCCTCCCCCCCCCCCCTAAAATACTCAAACACAGATGAGCTAAATATAGTGTTGTACATTTTCTTAGAATTGTAGGTCTATCGGTGTCTCCTCAGGGTTTTTCCTTCTCCTATTCTTTTGAAAACCCATCTATCTAAAACCATTAAGCTCCTGGCGCAGAACTCTCCCATCGTCAATTGGTACAGAAATGTAAGTTTTTACTTCAGATGTGTGTTTCAATGTGTCAAACTTGAAGGCAGGTACACAAAGATACACCTAGGAAAATTTTTTAAAAAATTGAGCTCCTGGCGCAGAACTCTACCATTGTCAATGGGTACAAAAATTCAGGCCATGCTTTTACTTCTTTTTTTCATTCATTTCAAAAATGCAAAAACCCCAAAAATATTATTATATATTCGATGTTTACCATTTAACAATAAGTTGATAGGTACATGCATGTGAATACACAACAAAATTAGTACCTATTAATGATATTAATTGGCTCAAATGCAAAAGATTAAGGAGAAGGGCATGGTTCTACTTCTGCCACCATTTTGGAATATATTTTCCACAAGCTTAAATCATTAAGACACACTGTACCACCTCCATGAACCAGCTGAGTCGACTGAAAAATTATTATAATACATTAAACTGGATTCGAGATAACCTTGATGAGACTTATCCTATAGAGAGTACTAGATGGTAATTTAAGCAGGGTAATATTTGTAAGATTAAGAATTAGGTTAATAACCCACCTCTCTGTTGATATCACCTATGCAAATCCACGGCGTTTTTTCTTCCGCACATATAGTCCACTTGGAGTGATCGTAGTAGTCATTGAATTGATCGTAATCACTCGTAGAATTCCATTTTATTTTTTTAATATTGTGGACCCTGTAAAAAATACAATCCAATGAGGTAGGTCTAGGTACTTATACCTTTTTAATTCAATGAAAATAATATAAAATGTGGCGGCAGAAATAAAATTTGGACAAATTCAAGTAGGTAGTAGGTATAGCTAGGTACCCAATCGTAGATTCCGATTAAAATAAATTTGGAGGCATAGGTACACTTACTGATAAGTTTCGTTGCAAACTGATGGCATTATGTTATCATGCAACCAAGTTTCAGTAAGTAAAGTACATTTTAATTCGTTCGACATCCACTGACTGTATAAATCTGTAAAAAAAATTAAAATACTTAAATGAATGAGAATGGAACCTTTTTAGCTATTCAAGTAGGTACCTACTATGTAGATATCTCATAAAATAAATACCTAATTATACCTACTCTGTTCATTTCGGCGAAATTATGATTAAATGCGAAAATGCGTTCAGCGTACCTTACTTCCATTTACCTATTACCTTACCTATCTACATAAATGTACCTTCACTAAAAACTTTTATTCAACTTCAGAGAAAAATTGAATCAAGTAGGTACCTATGGATGTATTTACTAGGTAGGTATAGGTACCTTTTCCGAATAATCTCGATTTTGCGAAAGATCGAAATGAGGCATTTCCGGCAGACTGAATTATAGCAATATTCTTATTTTGAGGTAATCGTTGCATATCCGCTGCTTTTTTTAACTGAGGAAATACATCGGCTAAAGTTCCTTGAAAAGTATTCTCGAAAATATTAGCATCGTTTATCATCAACTGAGTGCCTGAAAAAATAAGAACCAAGCAATAAATAAGTATACGTATATGACATATGTATGTCGGTAACAGGTACTTGATCTAATAAAAATAAATAAGTAAGCATACCTATTATCTACATACTCGTAGTTTTATTATTTTTAGCAGCCAACTTACCAATATTATCCATGTCATTTGGTTTCAAGCTGATGCAAAGAAAACTTTGTCCATACATGGTTCCAGTATGTGGATACACGTATCCATTTTGTCGATTGATCAATGGAAAATGAGGCACACTATGTACAAGCCAAAATCCTTTGCTGCGACTACCTACTACAGCTCCTTTCGTATGTCCTAGTGTGAGATTGGTTGGTGCAATCGGAGGCGCATCGTTATAGAATATCCAAAAAATATCCTGTAAAATTGACAGGTACCCTCTGTTTATGCATTTCTTTGGTCATACGCGTATTTGTAGGATGGTAGGTGCCTATTTGGTGCCTGCTTGCTCAAGTGTTTCCCATACAAAAAAAAATAAAAAATAACGTTCACTCACTTCAACTTGGTTTCCAATAATGACCGAAAGCGTTCTGCCAGGAATGGAATTTTCATCCAATATTGTGTCATTAGCCAAAGTCCAACCATTATTTACAGTATCAGATGTCACAAATAGATACGCTATCCCTTTTTGAACATTTTCGTTTTGATGGTAACGAATTCTGGGTAGTTTATAAGTACAAAGCAAACCTTTAAAAAAAAATTGAATGTATAATCAAACTAGGTGTAGGTAGGTAGGTACCTAAAGCAATAAATATTTCGTCAACTACTTCCCAACTTACCAATCAACAGGATTTCCATGTTCGTTGAGGCATTCCTGAGAATATGTTTGATAGAAAATAACAAAAATTAGATTGAAAATAAAAAAGAACATGGTTTTTTACTGTAGTTACTAGGACAACACAAAACAAGCCATCTCACTCGACATTAAAATTCGATTCAAATTGCGGAATCTTTTTGTTACAGTACGTAAACTTTAATCTGCTTCTGCTCACAATGTAATCGAAAAGACGGTCAATTCTAACTCTTTACGTCTTACCTATCGTTCATTAACGAGATAAATACCTAAATATTAGGTACAATTGTGATATCACTAATCGCATTTGGCTACTCTGCTAATTATGTTTCATTATAAAAAACGTCTCTTTGCATAACCTCATGTACGTTCTTGTTCAATAAAGTAAAACAGAAGCGTGATTAACCTTATCAAGAAATACAAGCGTACATCTTAAATGTGAATTTATCTTTTTTTTTAAATCAGAAATTTTGCAATTAAGAAGGGAAGGAAAGATGCTCAAATTCGTAACATTTTGAATTTGTGACAATGCTTTCTGTTATGGATTTTGAGACAAACAACAAAACGTCATAACCCTACTGACTTATCTCCAAAACGTGAAAGTTTTATGTACTTACCTAACCTATTTTGAAGAAAGTTAAGTACCTACTACCTACCTACATTTTTGTTGAAATTTCATTTGATGGTCAATTTTTGTGTGACTTCTCAAGAAGTGGGTACGTACATGTCTTTAGTGAAAATTTTTTAATTGAAGGAGCTAGGTACCTATGTATGTACCTCCTACCTACATGTAAAATAAAGAATACAAAAACGGCTGTCTTTTTGTTTTTTGAACCAATTTTTGCTCTCGCCCGATCAGTGTTTGGGGGCAAGAGTTCACTCTCGATTTTTGAAAATTATCACAAAATACTCCAATTTAAGTACCTTACAATTACCAGCTATAAAAATTACCTTTAAAAAATTTCAATTTAGGAGGAAAATTTCGATGAGTATGAATATTCAGTACCTTTATAGATTTTTTCAAATAAAGTAATTACAAATTCGAGCCCAGGATATTATTCAACGATAGGTATGATATATGATAAAAAATGATATAAAATTCAACAAAACAATAACCAGCAAAAGGCAAAATATGTATAAAATGATGTATAAAAACGTAATAAAGGTAACAAAAGCTCATAAATAAAGATAAACCAGCATATTGACGCATCACGGTCTATCACCGACTCCTCCAGCTAAATCATACACAAGTCGCATAACTTCCATAGCCAATTCATCAGCTTCTTTTTGAGTAGCAGCTTCGGAGTAAACACGGACAATATCCTCGGTTCCAGAAGGTCTTTAAGAAAAACATCATACGATTCTACAAAATGTTGATAGAAAATAAAAGAATAGAAAACGTTGTACCGTACCTGACGAATGCTCGAGATGAAGGAAATCGAGTCAACAAATCATCAATTCCTTTTTGTAATCCGGCAGGTGTGACAGCTTTTCGTTCAGCGTCTGTAGTGGTAATAGTAGAACGATCCTTTGGGAGAAAAATAAATATCAATCAATGCCGACATTTGGAGGAAATTCAGATTACAATTTGTAAATTCCAAATTTGAACCTACTTTAACGGTAACTTTAGCCATCTTATAAGGCACGGGATCATATAACTTATTCCAATCTTGTATACTCCATCCCTTCACATGTAAAATAGTTTCAATAGCTAACATATCCGATAAAGCATCACCCACGGTTTCGTTGATCATATTGATGAATGTGCAAAGCTCATTTAAAGCTCTCAATTGTTCGCCACTAAAAAAAGAAAAGAAAAAGAAAGTCAAGACAGACAGCTGATGATAAATATTATTCAACGAAATTTTTATACCTGGCTATTTTTAAGGCATTTGCGATTTCATTTTTCAATTTATTGCTGAAGAGTACTGTACCATGACCGTTCGATTCGAAATATATTCCGATGTCATATTCGATCGCTTTTTGATGCAAATGTTTCACTCCAGTTTTAGTAAAAGCGGCATCGATGTTCTGTAAGATAATTTAAAAAAAAAAATATTACATCAAAATTATTTTTTTTGAAAAAAATTGACTAAACATTTACCAATTTATCTTTAATGTATCGAGTTGAACTGCCATTGGCATACGCTGTTTGTACGATTCCAAACGTAGAATTTAATTTCGTTTCGGCGATAATTTCTTTTAAAAACGTGGCAACTGGAAATATATGAATTTAAATAACAACTTTACGTTTACAGCTACGTATAATATTCTAAAAAAAAAATCAATTTATAACCTACACAAAACAGCCATTTTATCTCCATCAACAATATTGAATTTTTTCGAATCATCCAAGTAATAATACATAATACGATCAGCATCTCCATCGAAACTAACACATCGTACGTTAAGTTCTTCAGGTAACCCATCAGGATATTGTTGAGCCTGTTTAATATGATCAGCTCCACACTGCAAGAAAACATCGTTTATAATAATCAAGCTTTATTCTGATGAAATGAATAGAGATAAATTACTCACATTTACGTTCAGTTTTTCATGATCATTGATAGAATCGTTATATAAGTTTACTCGTAGTTTATCTCGAATACGTGTCTCTGCATTTTTCATCGCGATTGATCCAACTCCGTTCGCTCCATCGAAGACAACATATGGAGAGTAATTGCCATTCGTATTGCTCACCTGTCGAGAATAATGGACATTTGCTTAGAACAGTTACTTAGCAGATACATGCGGGATAAAATTATTCAAAATTTACATCTTTCCAAAATGTTTCAAAAGCTACGATAAGTTTATCGTAATATCCATCCACACTCGGAACTCCATATGACGAATCGTTTCTACATCTTACTAAATAATGCAAAATTGGAGTAGTGCAAAGAGCAATTTTCACTGGTTTTGAGTTAACGCTGGCTATTCCTTCGCAAGCTATATTCACTAAATTGATGCTGCTAGGTCTGGAAACGCAGAGACAGAATTACACGTTAGCTATGAAATTCACATAAGCCTGAAGAGAACAAGAATGTAGTACCTGGTGTCCCAGCCGATGATCACTTCTCCTTCAAAAGACGTATCTATTTTATACGATGAAATGACATCGTTAACGATGTCTGAGATTTTATCAGTGGCACTGTTGACAACACGAGTAGCAATTGGTTCCCAAGTCACTTCCAGCATGTCACCATCTGGGTCAATAAGTTTTATACCATTATCAACAGCAGCGTTATGAGATGCTGTCACCATGAAACCGATCACTTTTTTAGTGTATTTAGAACGTATTCCGGCCAAAACACCGACTCTGAAAGCTACATGTTCCAAAACTGATGCTCTGTAATTTAGATGTTCAATCAGCACTAGATTTTCAAATGATGAAATAATTGGTAAATTGATTATGCTTACTTATCTCTAAACCCAGAAGTGCCGTATTGTAGCTCTTTTGAGGGGTAAGGGTACTTCTCATAGCCAGCAAGTACTTTGGAAAAATCCATATTTCATAAACGAAAAAGACAAACTAAGTATGACTGAGTATTGACTTTCACTAAATAACTATCACTTTGTAGGAGAATCTCAGCGGTTAGGTTCCAGTTGTTCACACGTGGCTTGGAATATTTAAAAGCAAATTAGTGAGTTACATAAGAATTTGTACTTCGTAAAATTCCACTTCCACCGCTCATGATCGTGTTCTGACATGGAATGTTGATAAAACTTATCGCAAAATCACGAAAAAAAATCAGCTTTGATGACCCACGAAATTTTGGTATACCGTATTTGTACACATCATACACCCTTCATACACCTTGTCGAAAATCTTATCAATTTCTTATCAAATCAATTTTTCATTTTTTTTTAATTTTTAAAAAAAATCATTTTTTTCAGTTTCTTCGCACTTTTCCTGTTTATTTCAAAAAATCCGTAAATTGATTAAATCTTGAACTTATAAATTTGCTAAGTCATGAAACGCTCTGCAGAAGAGAGCGTAGCTCCTAAGAAATTGAAATTGACCGAATCGAGTATTAGTCCTTATTTTGAAACAAAGCGGTTATCGGACGATTTTTTCAACGTTCCTTGTTTCGATCTCGCAAAGAATTTGTTGGGAACAGTTCTGGTCAGAGAATTGGAAAATGGTACTATTCTGAAAGCTGTAATAGTAGAAACAGAAAGTTATCCAGGTAATGAAGACAAGGCTTCCTATTCTTTCAACGGTAGACGAACGCCAAGAAATGAACCCATGTATATGAAACCTGGAACAGCTTTTGTGTACAAGACTTATGGAATGTATCATTGTTTCAATATCTCCAGCGGTGGTACGTAAATATTACTTGAAATTTGTTCGAAACCCCAACATTTCTTTCTTTGTCTCAAACTGAAATTAGATTTTTCGTTAAAGGTGACGGTGCAGCTGTGCTTTTGAGATCTGCAGAACCCACCGTTGGAATAGAGCACATGAATTACAATCGACTAACTTATCATCAGAAGAGAAGAAACAAATCGGGAGGCGAAAATCAGTTGGCTTATGATCAGACAAAAGTTCTGAAATCGCATGAACTATGTAACGGTCCGAGTAAATTATGCATCAGTCTTGATATAACTGCTGAAAATTGTAATAAAGCTGATCTGTGCACATCCGATTGTATTTGGATAGAAAAAGGACCGAAAGTTATATCTGAAGAAGATGTAGTTAGTAGCACTCGTATTGGAATTGAATCTGCCGGTGCTGAATGGGCAAATAAATTATATCGATTTTACATTTCCAATAATTCCAGCGTTAGTATACTAGACAAGAAAAAAAAGTCCAATACGAAAGTGACGAAACGATCAAGAGAAATTAGATGATCTGTACGCTTCCAAATAGATCTTCAGATTTTTTTACTCAGAAAATTACGGAAGCGCTCGAACAACATCAGCTGATCCTTTTTTCTAATTCTAAATTTTATCTGATTGTACATATTATGTAAGATGTTCTTTGTTTTATGATACCGAACTGTTTAATTTTTCTTGTTGAAATGGTTTTTTATAACAAACAAAATCGAGTTCGTTGAACGAAAATACTTTGGTTCAATGGAAAATTCGTTTTTTAAGAGTTCCTTTCGACGAAGTCGCCAAAAAATTGTAAGTAATTTGTATAAAAATAACAATCAAGAATACTGTAAGGTGTTGTGTGAAATTCAGTCTTGGGTAACACAACTGTATGTTCATATTTTTTCTATTTCTCAAATTAAAGATGTTCTAAAAAACGGCGAAATACGACTTGTGTATTCATTATTATCAGAATTCAGATCAACCATCAAATTTCTAAAAAAAATGAAGTTGAAAAAAACTCAAGTTGCAAGTGTTTATATGTATAAGTAATCGTAATTCGTAATCTGACTAATCTGACTCTCCTATCTTGCAAGTTGCCATCAAATTCCAATGAATTCAATTCTGATTTTTATTTTATTTTCATAACCAGTTTGGATTTTTTTGTAAAATTAAAAATTTCCTGAAATTTTGATGATTCCGAACGAAGCCGATCTAACTCGAACTTCACCGACATTTTCATTTTTCATGATAAGAAATCAAGAAATCTTATCATCATTGAAAAATCGCGAGAGGTGAATTTTGTGTATTATTACTATTTTCAACATCATTTTATACGAATTAATTTCGTAATTCTTTATAAAATTTATTAGATTATGTAACTGAGTAACGAAACATGTTACTTGATCGTATTACCAGGGTAGGAATTTCATCTAAGGTTAGAAGATATTGTGCAGCAAAAACCTTAGAAACACCTACAACTACATCAAACTCAACTGCAAATGCTCCGAAGACACCACTCCTACAGAAATGGATTACTTATTGGAAATCATTGCTGAACGATTATAAAGATGTCATGGTAGAAGCTGCGAAGCATGCGAAAGATCATCCGGTCAAGAGTACATTTTGGCTAACAATTTTCTCCGGTGCGTATACTTGCGGAGTTATGAACCCGGACGAAAATAGTTTCAGAGCTCAAATTGTGAATTACGCCAACGATTTGATATTTATCGGTAAACCAATACGTAATCAAAATACTGTACAGTTTTTGCAAACAGTCGAATCGTACTATAACAGCGGACAGATTAGATACATAAGTTTGGGTATTTTCTCTGTAATTTTACGAGATTTCAAAACTAGCGCAAATGGAGTTTATAAAGATAATTGTTCCTTTACCCAACCCACTTATTTAGAAATTATTCGTGATAACGTAATTGATGTTGGATTTTTTAATAAGTGGTGGATTTTGGAAAGTAAAATGATCGATTGCGATGTCAATGAAACCGATTGGAAATAATTTCATTGTATTGAATTTGTTTGTAAAATATATTTTTTGTTATTAAATATCTCGAAGTGTGTTCTGTTTTATATTCAAAAAATGATTATAAACGGTTAAAAAGTATATTTCAATTTCTATTCACTTAAAATAACTGAATGAATAATCTATAACAATACATTACAAATTAATTGGTAACAGGTCAAAAATCAATGACAGGTTTATAATCAAACATTCTAAGAAAAGGTTCGGAAGTAAACTCATCACAATGTAATCAAAACTTTGTAATAAATAACGAATAAATATAAAATAAATAATATAAAAAATTGAGAATATTAGAAGCTAAAATATTGACAATGAACAAAAAAGGTAAATATTGCTTCAAAATCAAAAAGCCATTCTAAAATTCTTATAAAAATATAGAATCAATTTTTGGTAAAAAAGATATCACATCGAAATTTAAATTATTTCATTGTATAATGTGTGAAAGTGAAAGTCAATAGTCCGAAAATAGTAATAATAATTAATTATGAAATAGGGCAATCTATCGAGAATTCGATATCTAAGACTCTGAGCACTCAAATACCCGTAATTTGTGTACCTAGGTATTATCGAGCAACCAGTGGTTATAAAATAACAACGAATATTTTCTATCAACAAAATGATGAGCTAATCATGGATCTGTCTCTGTCTATTATAACAAAATGAAATAATTACGAACACGAGTGAATCTGAACAGTTGTGTACGCAGTCTTTTCCGTAGGACTTGTATCCTCGTTGTCGTTAGGCACATCTCCTGCACTGGTACTAGCTCGTTCTTCATTACTAGCTTGAATAACTGGAGTAGATTCTCCATCTATAACAAATTACAAATTTTATCGACTACTCGTGACATTCTATAGAGGATTTAACACAAACTTTACCAGCATTTCTTATTTGGCAACCTTGGCATATTTTTGCTGCAACTACTTGAGCTGTTACATTAAACAGAACGGAACCGAATAATAGGTAAGCTAATCCAGCTCCTACGGCTATGGAGATCATTATGTAAGCATTATATGTCATAGCTATAAGCATTAGTATGTAACCAACGAGTAATTCGAAAAAATGTGAAAATAGATCGCTTATTCTCCATATTTCTCTGCGGGAAAAATAAGATTAGTTACTTTCAGTTTCGAGAAACGTTATGCTAACTACTTATTAAGAATTGAATACCTGGAAGGTCTGAGATGTTCGCGACCCTCTAATAATGTTGATTTTTCAGTAGACTTCGAAAAAGCCAATTTGAAAAAAGATACGGAAGACGAGGTTTGACTTTTCAGAGTTTTAATGATTCTGCTTGTCTTCAGTGATTCGTACACGATTACTAGAATTGCTGTAGAAATGCATACTGCAAACAAACCTGAAACAGTTGTTCAAATATTAATTCCAATTTATTATCTAAAACAAGATGTTCAAAGGTCACAATATAGTTATGGTTGAATGAGAAAGTAGCAGATGTGAATACGACAGAAAGACAGTTATACCAGATCACATTACGTGCCAGCAAATTGTATAAATTAATTTCAGTTAGATTAAAACAGAATAAATTCAACATACTTAAAGGAGATGTAATTACAAAATCTGGAAAAAGGAATTCATCAATAGTGTAACCGAACCAGAACGAATTCTGCATCATTTTATAGCACTTTTATATCGTTTGTGAAAAGCTGAAGCATAAAACGACAAAACTACAATTTCAGCATTTATAAATACATCATCGCGAACGTAAAACTCATTGTTATGCATGAAAGCGAAAGTATAACAAAACCAAATTCTAAATCTAATAAATCGCGAGCTGAACTGACAACTGTTTTTATCAGGTAAAATGGTGATGATCAAAATATCAACAAAGTAAAGTATGCAATGCTTACGTACGAAAAACTGGATTGTACTTTCATTTCATTCGCGTTGCATAAACGGCATAAGAGATAGGCAACTTATTGAACTTCAAAGACTTCATGTAAAAATTTTCAACTTTCTCCATTCACGGCGGGGGTTGAATTGGCAAATGAATAGCAATACTTAATGGCAATGGCAAATTGGCAAATTTATTTTTGATAATTTTTCCGATGAAGTTCGCATGGGAATGGGATACGAACGAACCAGCTTTTATTTGAAGTTTTGATTACCATTTTTCATTTTTGTAATCGCGCCAATATAGGTGCAAATGCGAACGCGGTGCTCAAATCGAATTGCTCTCATTGTCATTCGTCATTCTCTTCTCTTCAGTTCAGAACTTCAAATTTAATTTAGAGTCTCAGATTTCAATTGTCTCGCACAATTTTTGGAAGCAAAATATTAGTTTGTCTGAAAAGGCTTCTACGTGACATAGGTAATTTCATTTCAATATGGAATACAGCTTGAAGAAATTTGAAATTGAAATTGAATAAAATTTATTGAAAATAGCATTACACAGCAAGTAGGTATACAAATTAACGACACCCCTATGCCTGGGCAAGCATAATAATGACTGAAATCAATGAAGTCACTTTAAACTTTGAATAGTGTGATTTAATTTAATTTAAAATCTTAACGCGTGAGTGAAGAAGTTTTTTCATTTTTTTTTTTCATTTTTTTCAACAAGGAATGCTAGCATCTAACAAAGACTAATGTTTCGTAAAATACACAATACAATCCAGATCAGAATTTTTGCAATTCATTTCATCTTCCCTAGGTTTAGAAATTGCAAACTTTTAAGATTTTCATCTCTGAATTTTTGTAGCATCCAAATAGCAACAATTAGAGGACATATCAGGATATTTTTCAAATCTTGAACTTTTAAACGGTTTTAGGGCTATTCAGAAAGTTGAATGCTCACGCAGAACGCGTTTCGACTTGATTGTCATTTTATATCAATTTGCGGTTTGAGTTGCAGTAATTTCCGTTTGATGGACTCATTTTTAAAATATTCATTTCAACGTAGAATCAAATTGAATCATAATCATTTTTTCAGCTTGACGTAGTCACTGCTTACCTATTTTCATTCTCAGCGTACCTACTATTGTAAGGAAGGTGTGAATCAAGTTATGAAAGATATTAAACAAAATAAACTAGCTGGCACCAATTTTTAGACAACCGCGCCCCCTCAAAGGATGAATATGAACAACGGAGTAATAATGGGATACCTGTCTCAATTTTGTACCTACATCAAATTCCTAATTCTGAATAGCTCTAAAACCATTCAAACTTTCAAAATTTGAAAATATTTTGAAATGTCCTCCAATTGTTGCTATTTGGATGCTACAAAAATTCAGAGATGAAAATCTTAAAAGTTGCAATTTCTCCAATAGGCTATACATGCTCTAAGCTTTATACCATAGATTCTACGTTACAAGCGATGGCAAAGAATCTTTTTTATATTTTTCATCAGTTTCCATTGTTTTTATCATATTACGTTTTTCTAATTGACGGGTTTACTACAAATTCATGGCTGCGTCAACAAACTAAGTAGGTGGCCTACCTTAAAATACATGAAAGTGGACACTATTGTTATCAAAAATTGATAAATTGTTTTTTTAATGTAACTTTTTGCATAAATTCTACTGAATGCTACTATTTTGCGTCAACAAAGTAGAATACAAAATAATGATTTCTATTTAATACCCGGCTGTGACTTTGCTCCTTAAATTATATGATCTGGCAAATCAACTTACATAAATGCAGTCATTGTTGATGGAACAATCAGGCACAGCGACAGTATTCCATATTACAATCATTTTAAACAGAAAGAATTCAAGTACACACATTTAATCCAATAATAAACAACTATTTCATTACCATATTTATTGTAAAAGATAAATGTGACAATTTTAAAATTCGATAACATAAATACCACGTAACTTAATCGAAATCTGCCTTCAAATTTCTGCTCGTGAAATACCATTCATATCGTAACTAACATGATTTCTCAATCACTAAAAACCGATTTTGACCTACTATTTCAAAAACCATGTCATTTTCGTTTCAAAAACCCAACAAAGAAGAAAAATAACTCGTACAAGTACACAGAAGAATAAACTTAAGATTAAATTCAAATTTCAAACACGTCTAAAATAAAAATTAAAAATACTGACAAGTCTACTAAAAATTAATTAGGAATAAAATAATGTTAATTTTGGTATACAAGTACAATACAAACAACGAGGAAATTGAACGTAAATCGAGCATAGGCTAAACAACCTTAACATTAAAATTTTAAAATTTACGAAGAGATAAACATTATACACACATTTTAAAACTTAGTGTGCTGGTAACTTAAATTTAGAGAAAAAATAGAATAAAAATCAAAGGAAAATCGTAACGTCGAAATAATTTATTTTATTGTGCGCTTATCTACATGTAGTATATGCGTAGCATACGAATAATGCGATATAGAAAATAAAATAAATGCATTTGTTTCATTCTATATCTGAATAGGTTTGAAAAAATCTCGCATAATTCGCGTAATAGTAAAATTTATATACTAGTAATTGTATAATAGGTAGGTATTTTCAGAGTCGTCGCATTTCTAGAGATTCGATTCTTCATGAAAAATCGTATGAACTCGTTTCTTCTTCTCCTTTACGTACCTGAAATAACAGCTTGTACACAATCGACGCGACGCAACCTCCGATTATAGGCCCAGCCCAGTAAACCTGCGAAAGCATAACGACAAATTAACCATATGTACCCAAACAGATATATGTACGTGTGTATGTAGGTATTTGTAGGTATGTACTACGAATGATTGGATTCTGTGAGGTAGGTACAGATTTTCGTAAGATAATAACTCAATATTACAAAACCTTTTCTCTATTTATACACGTTTAACCGCCGCTGATTAGGCTTATTTTATGTAATTTGAAAAAATACTCGACAAAAAGGTAAGTACTTGTGAAAAAAAAAAAAAAAATACAGAATGTCTCGGATGATTAAAATTGTTATCAGTTTATGCGACATCGAATATGGAAAACGGATCTGTGAAACGGTATTGGTTTAAAACGTAGTTGTAAGTATCAGTTTTTTTATTTCGAAGTAAATAAATTTCAACGAGTGTGATGTTGTTATATGACGTTTTAACACCTGCTACATGCCAATAATTTATATAGTTGCGTAATGACGACGTTAAATTTAACCAAATGATGTATCGCTCATTTTCGAGCGCCAGTAAAACGTTGAATTTTCAATTTTCCGACGCAAGTAAGTATCTAAAGTATAGCCAGACAAGAGAGTGTAATTCACTTACCCAATGATTGGTCCACTTGCCATAAACAACAGTAGGGCCAAAACTACGAGCAGGATTCAAACTCGAACCAGTGTAATCAATCTGGAATGGAAAAATGCATTTTATTAGAGTTGATTAATTTAAATTAAAATCAAATAAAGACGAATTCAATTCAAAATTTCTCACGTCGCACATATGTATGAGAAAAATCACACTCGAGAGAATAAAATCAAATTTCGAAAGTATTCTCGACACTTTTCCTCCACCTTACCAATTACTTTTTTGTTACGAAACTTACTGCGAATAAATGGCAAACGACGGCAGAAATTCCAATCAATAAAGGAGCAATCATTTTCACATCTGATCTCCTTTCATCGCAAACCGAATGAATTACGAAGCATAATAAAAATGTTGCGATGATCTCGACTACCAATCCTTGTGAAGGTGTGACATTTTTTCCTAAAGATGTATTTCCGAGGTTATTGGACGAAGCTTCGGTCGCATGAGGAGTCACGAGCTAAAACAAGACAAGTTCAGCTTATTAGACATCGATTATTGGGTAGATATTATTATCTAGAACTAGATAATTACTTATAATAATTTTACGTTACTTTTAAAACAACCATAATATAAAGATAATTGTGCCTCAAAAATCCTATTTTTAAATCTTGTAACTACCTATTTTTTAAAAAAATTTCCTACTCTTCAACGCAACGTAACGTCTAAAGTTTTTTCAACTTTATCAGTTTAAAATTAGATCAGAGTACAAGTATAATTTGAGCAAACAAAGAAGGCTTCAAATTCGCAATGATAAATTTGACCTGATTTTTTTATTACTTACTCTTAAGCTTAACCTACTCAACGAATATAGGCATTAGGTGACATAAGCTTGAGTTTTTGCGCTGAAAAAATTCCCAAAATTTCAAGAGCATGACTCTAATGAATAGCTACCAAATGAATCTTTGATAAATTTTAGCATTTAATAATTAGAACTTTAATCATCACATCATCTACCAATCTTCAATTATTGCGAATTAATCAGCATGTCTGATTAGAATAGAACCATCAGATCTCCTTACTTATAAAAAAGAATACCATTATTTCAAAATCTGTTGGTGTTTTCTCGTCTAATCTTTCATTTTTTTCATGACAGAAAATGTGTCTAAAAAGGCGGATATTGAGTATATTTTAGATAACCAAGGCATTAAATTATTAGGGATCATCGACATGTAAGTAAATGTACGGTACATTTTCTAGTCAATAAACTATGGTCTACAACAAAACCCGAACGTGGTACTCTCGAACAATGAAAGTCGAGCTGCGGTGTGATCTCGAATGGGGAAATAATTAGGTGATAATATTCGACAACATGGCATTAATCATTCACTCCGCATCACGATTACATAACTCGCGATACGGATGATAGGTAAGCTGGCCATGGTACAGGTACAGGCACAGCAACAGGCCCTACTTCATGTGTAAAAACTGCACCCATTACTCATAGGAAATTTTTTTAAAAAATAGCACACTCGGGTGAAAAAAAAATCTAACCCATAGAAGTGTACCTAATACTCCTTTCTATATGTACTTACAAGTAAAACATAAAACCCAGCTGCAGCTCCAGCGCATTGTAAAACAATGTAACATAACGATTTCAGAATCGAGCATTTACCAACAACCAGAAAACTGAGCGTAACCGCAGGATTTATGTGACATCCACTCACATGGCCGATACTCTGAAACATAAAACAATTTATTCGTAAATACGCGCGTATAAGAATACATACTTCATAAATGATCGTCGTCGTTGAATATGATAAATTTTATTTTTGTAACAATCATTAATGTAAAAGAAAAACCGGCGGCGTTAATACGAGATGATGGATAATACACGGTGACCAATATTTCTTCATTAACATTAACCGGGCGTAAAATTGTACAAGTTGTCTTCAAAAGTGTGTTTCATTTTTCAATCAACGCATGATGGGATTCGACGGCACCGCGCCTTGGCATATGCCATGCCATGTTACAAATGTGTGTAAACAAGAATCGTTAAATTCGCGGTTATTTAACCTACTTGCTTATTTTTTGTGGGTATGAATGATATAGGTACTGCACTACTGCAGGTACACAGAGAGTATAAGAAAGTGTGAACTTCAGAGGTGTTTACCTATTTCAGAGACTTTTATTTGGGTTTTGATGGAATTGGAATTCTTTCAATTTTTGTATGTAGATAGAGTACCTACTTCTTCTTTCCCCCGGTCAGGCAAACTTTGTAAAGTTGGATTGGCCGGCAAAGAACTGAATTCAGATTAGGTTAGGCAAAACTTGAAAATTTGAGTTGAATTCTTTTCAGACTAGGTTTAGAAAAACTCGAAAAATTAAATGGATTTGAAAAATCATGGACAATACGTTGGTCCATGAATAAATTTTGGCTATGGGCATCAATCATATATAGGTTTAGCAAAATTTTAAAAGTGGACAGGATTGGTAAATAGGTATGTAAATTCAATTCAGAGAGTTCGGTGAAACTTTAGGTACATAGATTCTAATTTAGATGAGATTCATCTAGATTTGGTCAAGTCAAACTGGATCAATGGAATATCAGGGGCAATCATTTTCCTCCGAATGTTCTATTTTCCCGCATCATTTTAGAACTGGATTAAAATCAAGATTTGCAAAGATCTAAAAAAAAAAATTTGAATGATAAATTTGAATGAATTACTTATATTGGTATTCCGAATTGAAATCATGAAACAGAATTATTAAAATTGAACTAACACACTTATCAGTGCTCAGGATCATTCAGTCCGAATAAAAAGACGCTGACTAATAAAAATTTGACCAAACCTCACGAGGAGAAAAAATATATTATAGAGCGAAAGCTTATTTTCATTGCTTGTTCTATGTATGTACTAAAAATGTAAAATCGAATTTTGAAACTTTAAATTTTTTTTAGAAAAATAGCCGAACAGAGCGTAGTAAATGTGAATCTTTTGTGCACTAAACTTTTCTTTATGACCCATTTTATTTCTCTGAAATTGAGTTTCAATATTTTGGTAAAGTAAGCAGTAGCGTAACTTGACACCCCTTCGAGGGGGGGGGTTGAAATCAAGATACAAGATATCATCAGAGGCGGATCGAAGTCATGCTATTTGGGGGGGGGGGTATATCATGCCATTTTGCCGACAAAAAATTGTGATTTTTCCGGCTGAATAGGCATACCAGTGGAGATTTTTGGACATAGAAAATCGAAATTTTAATTTTCTGAAAACTTCTCAAAAAGAATGATTAATTTATTGACAATAAGGTAAAATTACTGCTCTTGAAAAAATTGGTTTAAAAAACCACCATTTTTGTATGGTTTTGAACAGTTAGTGGCTCTGTTCAGAAAAAATGAATCACTTTTCAAATGGTTTGGGTACTACACGAGTATTTCAGGAATTTCCCTTAAAATTTTTGAATTCACATCAATTTTAATAAAGGAATTTGGTTTCTTTGATCTCAACATTTTTGAAATTCAATTACAGAGTTTGTGAAAGCGTGACTTCAAAAGTGGCCCGAGCGAAGCGAGGGCAAAAGCTTCTGAAAATTTTTAATTCAAAAAGTAGAACATCAATTCTAATTTAAGAATTCGATTTTTTCCAATCTCAACTTTTTAAAAATTTTATCAGTTGTTTCTTGAAATTTGAAGTAGGAATGATGAGAACCAAATTGGTCTGAGCGAAGCGAGGGCAAAAGCTTTTGAAAAATTGTAGTTTCAAGAAGCAAAACAGTAGTCATTTTTATGTGGAAAGTCAGTTTGAGAAATAGGGCCATTGCGAGCGAAAAATTCATTTTTGCATGGCTTCTGGGGAGGAGGTTTGCACAGCCCCCCCCGTGATTACGCCACTGAAAGTAAGCAATGAGGAAGGACGTTTGAAAAACATTATTAAGTACATGTAATTTATTTCAATTTTTTTGTATTTGTTCTTGAAAGAGATATGTAGTCCGTGCCCTTACAATAATTTCAACTTTAAAATTTTTGCATGTAGGTATTTCATTTCTTTAAAAAAAATTCAATACATTTTTTAAAAAAATATCTACCAAAACAGTCAAATTTGGTACCTCGCTTCTCAGCAGCCTTGCTTTGATAACCATTATTTTTTTTATTCATCCGTTTTTTTTTGTGTTTTGTTTTTATTTGAAGAAAAATTTGATAAATTTCAGTCGGCTTAGAAAGAAGAAAACAAGCCTTGGTTCCCGAAGTGAATGAAAAATTTTCAACCAGAAGACCCTAAAGGACGAAGCCACAAATCCACACTTTAAAATATTCACAAATAAGTTTAACTGTAATTTTCCTGACCATAATTTATATACTTAGTTCTCGTAAAATTTATTTCACATCTTCTGAAATAAAATCGACCAATAAATATAAATCCTTCGATCATTTTGCGGACATCCTGTGCGAGTACATTATTTAAATCACACACTTCTCACATTTGATACTCATAGATTTATACCTGTAGATACAAAAGACAGCCATATACAAACACTTACACAGGTACTATAGGTCCTCCAGAAACACATATCGCTTTCATAGGTTTAGGTACAGAGGCAGAGGTGCATTACATGTACCACCATAAATGATTCATTCGGTAACTTTTGTTAGACGACGATACCTGTTCGTGGCCGGAGGGTGAATGAAAAAACTGGGTCAAAAACCTACATTGAACCATAACCTAACATTAAGCGCACTATTTTTTAATACTATTCAATTAAGCGCAACGACATTTTTATATACCTATCTCTATTTTGTATTCAATTGTAAATGTTTCGACTGGTAAATCTCGTTTAATGAATCATCACATTCTGAGGCTACTTTCGGAATAATGGGCTTTTATTTTGTGAAGTCGAAGTCGACTTAAAGGACGCAGCATCGCATAGAGGTATACTGATTTACCGCTCCATGACATTCGTACATGATACGAGTATGTCTCGTATTATGATGATGATGACATCATTTGCTTTGCGGTAACGTCTACCTCTACCTAGGCTATACGTATCTGTCTATCTATCGAAATTCTCATGATTTTTCAAAATGTCAAGTTAATCGTGTATAACGTTCAAGAGCACAAGCACAGTGTAGGTATTTTTCTTCTTTTTTTTTCAAACCGATGAAAGCCAATAACTATACGTACGACGATGAGCTTACCTAATTAATTTTCAATTACCTACTATAGGTATACGAGATAACATGCTACATGATAATATGACCTAAAGGGCTTACATAAATAGTGCAATCTCAATTACAATCCTATTGATGGTGAATTAATCTCACATCATTATCTTTTGTATGCGAATCAGTATTGTTCCTATCGCTCAACAGTAAAAATATACCTACCTATACTCTCTATGTATGTTATCTGCCTCTATTATTGTTTATTTTGTTCAATTAATCTAGAACTTTAAGGACTTTCCGATTTTACCCGATCGAAATGATAAGTTGTTAACCATCTCGTGTTACTGTTATGATACAGCCTTTGGTTGAGTTTAATTAATTTCTAGAGACTTTAATCATTGTTTTAATAAAGCTGATAACAATGTTCAAAATTATGTAATCAACAGGTGTTCGTTTCATTGAACATTGGTGGTTTCACATTGAAATTTTGGTGTCAGTATAACAATTATTCTGGATAGATACGTAAATAAGGGTAAGCATCATTTGATTGGTCGATTTTTTTCGAAAATTATTTTTCATTCGTCTCGCTGGTTTTCTGCCCCCCCCCCTATCATTTATAAAGAATCCCAAAACAACTGAATTCCAAATTGCAATTTTTTTCATTCTAAACAGGTACATAAGTACTTTTTCCGATAAATTACTCAAGGTACGAAGTACGAATTCAAGTATCTATTTCGTTTGCATTTTACAAAACCAACTGTACAAGTGCGAACCATATTACACGCCATTGTGGGTACCAAATACCACGTATTAAACAAACAAATCTAGCAAAATGCGATTCGTGACTTCAATCGAGTTAATTGTTTATGAATCATTAAAATTCAAAGTACCTAGGTATCCGATAGCATTCCATAGGTAGGTACCTACCTATACGTAATGAAAAGGGGTTCGGATTACACAATTACATATTTCCACGTGATAAAGTGATACGTACATTAATACCCTTCATTATTTGATGTGCGTTATCAACTTCGCAAATGGTTAAAAAATTTCGTGCATCGGTAAACATTCATTATCACTTTTTTATACGAGTACTTGCAATTGTAGGTACAGTTTTCCCGAAAAAACTTCATCAAAAAGTGCGACCTGATGAAAGTAAAAACGCGAAATTCCGACTGGAATGCATACAATCGACTTGCGAGTCGTCAAACAATCGAAATTGTTTACAGAACGATAAAAATGTTGAAATGAAAAGCGCTGTTTTGTTGAAGAATTTCTTTCGATTGCTGTTTCGGCGAATGAACCGTTCAAACGAAACAATACCGCAACATCATCCAGTTGAGTACTTTTTCAAGTACCAGTTGAATGTTTTAAAATAAACATACAACAATGTTGAGAGATTTTTATTTCCAAAAAGAAGAAATCAAAGTTCATAAGCGACCAATGCAATTCTATTGACCTTTTGAGAATTATAATAAGTATAGGTACAGTAAACTTCCTCTCTCAAGATGAATCCTTCTCCCTAACCCGATAGCAAGACTTTCGAACTGATCTGCAGTCTTCAGCAAAAGCACAGTTATGGAAGGTCCAGGATGATCCAAAATTGTTGCAATCGATTAAAGGATGGCGCCCATTCTGCTTACTCCCTCCTCTCCCCTCCAAATTTAATTAGGAATTTTTTCATTTTTCTTTAGTACAAATCCTGTCAGTACATACTTAACTACAAGCTGCAGTTTACAAAGTATCAAGCGAGCATATCTAATCAACAAAAAGGAAATCTTAGTCACGAGGAATTTTCAAAGTGCTACAAACTGAATAAAATACTCCGAGGCTGAGACAACGTAGATACTAGACAGACACCTCCGTACATCATGAATTTCTCTTAGCGTGATGCAGATCTCTAAAAACTCATCTCAGGCACCAGCACAAGAACTACAGACTCCGTTGATTTGAAATTCCAAATTCACTGGTGGCAAATCCGCGATACTTGCGCGCCTGTCACACCGCAAAAAATCCCATAAAGATTTCACTTTCTAGCTCACGTGCCGCATTCAAGCATATCGTGTCCAAAAATGCGTACCGTACCTTACGCTCATCGCCCATTTCACTTCACTTCACTTCGAGTCCAGTCGAGCAGATACCGTTAAACACTATATTTTCTTCTCAGTTCTCGGCATAAATTCGCAAATGTAAACAAGAACGATTAACGAAAAATGAAAACACAGATGATGACTTGAATACCTGTGGCCTAAGTGTATAGCCTACCTCATCGCTATGTTGATATTTTGCACGACTCCTAGCTGTCATTTTATGCGTATTTTCAAAGCTATGTAATGAAGCATTAAACAGACAAGGTTAAGCAGATCTTTTGTTTTAAATGAGTTTGTTACAAGTACTGAAGTACCTATCTATCCATAAGACCTGAAAAATTAAAACCACATATTCTACTCGTCGAATTGAGAAAAAATTTCCTTTGCAAAAATTTTGAAAAACCAACCCTTAATGAGATATTTGCAATTAAAGTTGTGTAAAATATGGCAACACCGCATTTACATTTCCCTTATGTGTTACGCATTGTTACATAGCTCAAATCAGAGTGTTATCAAAAAGTGTTCCTTAGTTACGATTTCCTACTTTGATTTGAAGTGCAATCGTTTACCAACCAGCAATTTCTATTGTTTTTAGGAAACGAAATCGTAATTTACCGTGACAAATTTTGCGATGTTGCCAAAGTGAGCATATTGGTTGAGATAAATTATGTTTTATTGAGGAATAGCATTTTTTTTTTCATAAAAGTATTTGAAATTGATAATTGAGTACAGGAAACCTTCAAAAACATTAGTTTCTAAAAAATTGGAGAGTTTGTCAAAATTGAAAAATTTGATTACTCAGCATCCAATGGACCAAAAAAGAGAAATTAAAGTTTAATGAGTGTCGAATGAGAAGTACTACCGCAATCATTAATAAAATTCGAAATAATTTAATTTAACTTCAAGTTTTGATTGTTTTTCATCTAAGAAAACACATTTCTGACTTCAAAACATCAAGTTATGGACCAAAACAGAAAAGAATGATACTCTACATTTCTGAGATCTCACTTCACTTTTTCCACCACCTACCCCCCAAAAATTTTCAATAGAGACGCCGAAACGCCCAATTTTAAGAAAACAGCTGGCCCCCTTTAAAGGTCAATAACTCCGAAATGAAGCGGTTTTGGTCCATGGTGTGTATAACATTTTTTACTCCTATTTATGAGTAGAATACGTTGTTTTAATTTTTCAGGTCTTATCCGAATCACCCTGTATTATAAGGTAAGTATAGGTACATGTACCTGTACCTATAGACCCGCACCGAACTCGAGTGTCGTAATGAGTCGGCATTTTAAAATTATTGTTTTCTTTTTGCTTTATTATTATAATTTCTATAGTGTGATTATTAAACTTGTCTTTTCACTTTTGTAGTAGATGTAGAATTATCACGATTAAAATATATACAGGGTGTCCCAACAGATAATCTCATTGAGCGTCTATTCTCTCCTTTTAAGGGTCGAATGAGAATCGAAATCTCCAAAAGTTCTCCAAACCAGAAAATATTTTAAAGTACATATTTTAATCAACTTACGATGCTGTTTAATAATCAATTTTGTGGCTTAACGAGGAGAGATGAGCGTGTAGGTAATCAAGTAGGTACCCAAACTTTTCAACAAGCAGCAGAAAAATATTTAAACCGGGCCAAGAAAAATCAAAAGACCAACTAAAAATACACCAGCAGGCCAAATTTCTGGAGCTGAATTTCATTTTTTGAGTATTAACGAATTTTTAAAAAATCGAATAACCTATTTTTCAAAATGAGGTGAAAAATTGAAATTTAGTTTACATTAGGTAGGTACTCCACCTACTACATTTTCAACCTCCTAAATTGATTGGTTGCGATCTCGAGTCATTCTGGAGCCTCTAGTGGGTTTTTGGATAATTTTGATATCAGAAAAATTGTCATGAAAAGGGAAGAAATGAAATTCAATAATATTATAAACTTGGAATTACCGTCTCGGTGGACCATCAAATATTCAGAATCAATTTTTACCAGTCCAAATTTAAAATCCTCACCAGCGATTATTTTTGAAAAGCCATCAAAATCCGTCTCTGACGAATGCAATAATCCATATTTTTAATAGACAGCTTTTTTTTCAAAAATTAAAAACTTTCAAAAATGTACCTACTAAAATCTTTAGAATAACTTGATAAGGCAACCAATCGATTTTCGAGATCGAGAGTAGCGAATAAACCAAATTTCAATTTTTCATCCTAAATTTTATCAATTTTTGTGATCTCCAAAATCAAATGGATGTCTTTTCGAGTTTTTCTGAAGCTTTTTTGAGAAAAAAAAACTTGAAAAAATGGATTTTGACTTGCAGAAACGGATTTTGAAAATTTGCGACCAAACAATTTTTCAAAACTGGCGAAATCCAGAAAACCTTTTTCTTCGTTGGAGGTTCCAATTTGGGAGATTGGAAACAGGCTAAAACTATACATTTCAATTTTCCACCAATTTCATAATTTTTTTTTTCAAAAGGAAACAGACATTTAAAATTTGAATTTTTAGCCAAAAAATGAAAAATTAAATTCAACATCTAAAGTTTGAGTCTTTTGAACAAGTTATTTCATCTAAGGTAGAGTGGGGTGATTGCAAAAACGGGGTAATTGCAAAATTGTGACCTCATGCAAAAAAATATCAATTTTCTGGTTGTGCCAACTAGGGGGTGTCGAAGCAACAACCTTTACCGACATATTCACTTGGTCACAACTCGCGGGGTTCAACTTGTCGCTCCGCAGCTCCGTAGCAAACACTTTCATCAAAGCATGTTTTCACGATTTAGGGTCATGAAGGATTAAAGTTTAAGGTAAGATATCGCAATTGGAATTTTTTTTTTATTTTGGCCGTAAATTGCGTTTTTGCAATTACCCCAGAAAAAACCGACTCGGGGTAATTGCAAAAACGATTTTTTTTTCATTTTTGCACTTACCTTAAATATTTTTTTGCCCTCAATAACTTGAAAATGGTTTGAAATTACAAAAAAATTAAACTTCCACGGTCACATAATAAGTTACACGTTAGAGAAATAATTAACAGTTTTACTGAATTTTAAAATTATTGCTCCTTTTTAACGTTTTACTAATATATTTGACAAAAAATGTATTTCTATGACGAGTTTTTTACATAAAAAACATCAGAAATGATCAATAGTTGATTTTTTGTTCATTTTAGCGAGTTTTTAAAAAAATAATTCATCAACATTTTTTTACTCCCCTAAAAAATTTTTTGGGAAGTGGAAAAGTTATCGAATTTTTTACCGAATCAAGACCACGAATACATCAAAAGTTAGCAAATGACACGTAGAATGCAGCGAGTGTGTTGAAAATGCAGAAAAATAAAAAAAATATTGTCCATTTTTGCATTTACCCTAACATGGGGTAAATGCAAAAGTCGATTTTCAAATTTTCAAATTGCAATTTTCTCCACGATTTGTGGACCACACTGTACCAAAATTTTACCATTGATAGAGAACTCCTTGAAGTATAAGTGGTACAAATTTCAGCTTCATCCGTGCAATAGTCTTCTCACAGCGCCCTCTCAAAGTGTCACTAATCAAAAAGTGCTTTGCAAATTACTCCACTTTATCGTACAGCTACATATTTAAACGTTTTTTTCAAGGATGGATGAGTATGTTTTTAGCTTGTGACTTTGTGTTGAAGAATAAAGTAATTTTTTAGAAAGTTTACTCAGTTTTGTAATGAAACATGAATGACACGAAAATATTAGTTTAACCCCCTCCCCCCCTCCATCAAGACTATTTTTAAAACCAATTGCGGTAAGGAGGAAGATTTTACAGGATTATTATGAAATAATGCATTCTACATCAATTTCGTCTGTTTTTCACTTTAGATACTTTAATTTTTCTAAAGTTTTGTTATCAATGGAACAAATTGGTATAGGTAAGTACTATCAAAAGTAATCATATCAAAATCATGTAATTATATGCACATTTTTATACCCACCTAAAATCTTGTTGATTATTTTCAAAAAAATTCAAATTGAAAAATCAAAATTTTGAAATTCAAATCGAATAGGTACCTACCTAGATACCTCTATTTACGTATATGTTTCTATATAAGTGAACAATCAATACGTAGCGATAGGTAATAGATAATTTCGTCAAGACGCAGAAGACAATCAGGAAAACATCGAAGATGAGTAGTAAACGTGAAATACCGAACAATACGAGGGTGTAGCTGCTACGAACATAAATAATTTTTTATTACCTACCATCGATTACCAGAGATTTATTCTCACATCGATGATACCATCAATAATGAATTATTATTACAATACGAAAAATATTTATTAAAAGAGAAAAAACGCCGATCATCATTTTTATTTACCTGCGATTTTTTTGTTCGGATCGAATACCTACATTATAGGAAAGCCTATAGGTAGATAAAGGTACCCTACGCGTAAAACAGATATCACGATAATTCAAGGCGAACGACTCCAATCAAATACAAATAAGTTAATGCAATTTGGAAAAATGGAATATAATTATTTGCAAATCGCGAGAGAATAAATTTGAAATTAAAATTTATCGTTTGTTTCAATATAAACGACGATGATTCGTCAAATTACTGTAACAAATTACGATGACACATTTCAACCATCGAACAGGTGCGTATTGTGTGGTCTTTGCTCTTTATTCCTGTAGCATTAATGTACGTATCTCTATCAACCTGCAGCCATTTGAATACATTAAACGACTTATCTATCTACGTATACCACATGATTGAACATGAAATGTCATTAAGGGTAAGCTTTTGAACGGGTGTAAGCTTTGGCGCGAAATAAAGGGCACACGTGCCTGGCTGCAATTTTCTCGCAGCTACAACGAAAGGGTATAGGGTAAAGGCCAGTAAGTACCTATGAATCTCGACACGATCTTCGCAAATATTTAATAAGTGGTTAAACGATTGCAACTCAATTGTTTAGATATTATCGCGAAAAAAAGTGATCATATCGACTAAATCTTTTGAGGACGAGGTAAAGAGAGTAATTTAGGTCGATTTATTGATCAGTGGCGGGCGAAAAACTCCCACATATTAGCGGGCGCGAGATAACGCGATAATCATCTGCATAATAAAGGCTTATTTATAGTAATTGAGAGAGGAGGAAAGGGACAGAATCAAATACCTACGAGTTAGATAAATTTTACGGATGATTTAATACCCGCGGAAGACGGGAGAGATGGGAAAAAAATCACGAAAAAAAAATTAATTACATCTTAACGTACGCAGCTCGAGCTACGTGTTGCTGTGTATTAATTTATGAGCCAGCAAACGTTTTCCCAACACGGGTGAAAAAAAATTACCGTATACTTAAAAGAAGTGATTGCTGCAGAGAGGAGAAGAAATATGTGATGCAATTGAATCGTCAATATGGACGACGCGAACAATGATGAATTCGCGTCAATAAAATATTTCTAAAGTGCTATAGAACAATCTGCACCTTTATGGTGTGTAATATATATTAATGTATTCATGAATACCAAATGAGATTATTGTAGAGTCAATTTTCAGCGTTATGTCATTAAATAGAACGTAGGCACGTGAGCAATTTGCCATTGCAAATAAATAATAACCGATAAGTATTAAATTTAAATAAGAAAAGGTACCAGAGCGTACTTTTACGAAGGTAGGCAATTTTTTGCACGATTCGATAGGTACCTCAACTTGACTTCAAATAATACTATGTTGCGAAATTTTAACGCACACTCCAGTTTTAGGCAGCTACATACTTAGTAGGTAGGTCTAGGTACATATGGATTATTGATTTTAAATTTGCACTGCGGTGTATAAATACCTTTATAGCGAAAAAAAATCCCAAAATGGACTTAAAGGTACACAGACACGTTCTTATACGTAGTTCTCTTGACCGCGATATCACTTCGTGACATTTTGCTCCGGAGAGCGAGGGAAGAGATGAGATGAGGGTATGCAGATGGCTCCACAATTTTGGTCAACATGTAGGTACCTACAAGTTGCAAGGAAACCTTTATTCGGACCCTCAATTTATACGGATTATGCTTATTGAATGGTAATTTATTACTTCGAAATACGTCGTTTCTGGGCATATTTCAAGTGCAACAGAGCCATGTTCAACTACCTATTTTTATTTTCCGATGTAGACAAACTTTTTTGGCCCCTCCTTCCCAAACAAAATAAATTCCCAAACAGCAACCAATTTTTGGATCAAACAATCGAAGGAGCGAGCAAAAATATACTACAAAGCCAAACTTCATTCATCTGAATTTCATTTTTTAAAGTTTTGGTGCATTTTTGAAAATTTAAATTTACCTACCTAAATTTTTATGGAAATAGAAAAATCAGAATTTGATGAAATTGAGGACTTTTTTTTGGTTCTTTTTACGACGATTTCCCCCAAAATTGGACCATCTGAAAATCTGTCGAAGGAGGCTCCAAAAGTGCTTCGGCCTAAAGTTGAAGCTATCAGCAATCGATTATAGAGAATAAGAAACAAATTAGATTTCAGCTTTATCAAAGTTTGATTTTTTCACAAGAAATAGACTAGATAGGCACCAGGGTACCTATTTGAATTTTCTAAAATTCACCAAAAATCTAAAAATGAAATTAGTGCCGAAAATTTGGCTCTTATTGGTGTATTTTTGGACTTTTTTTAACTGAGAAAAGCCACAACATCGGTTAGGATAGGAGCAAATTTTGCTAGTTTCATGTTTTTGGGCCTAAATTCTCATAAAAAGCTATAAAATTGGTACCTATAAAAATTAAAACAGTTTAAGGAGATGCTGAAGGGCTAAGATGATTTTTAGGCACCAAATTTTTCAAAATTATCATTTTTGGGGGTGGGACGTTAGGAGAGTATCTATAAATTCACCATTTTATGACCTTGTGATACATGGCTCAAAAAACGTATTTATGTACTTTGATGCATCACAACACCATATTTACCTATTATTTGGTGATTTTATCGATACTCCCTTTACGCCCCATCCTTCAAAAATGAAAATTTTGAAAAATTTTGCGCCTAAAAATTATTTTAGCCCTTCAGCATCCTGTTAAACTTTTTGAAAATAATTTTTATTCCAATTTTATGGCTTTTTATGAGAATTTAGCCCAAAAAACATGAAATTTGAAAAATTTTGGTAGACCCGTACCAGTATATTCGGATTCAGTGCGAAAAATGTTATTGTTAGGCACCAATTTGAGCCATCAACTTTCTCGGCCGAAAGTTCAGAAAAATTGTAAACTTTCGAGCTTTCACTGAGCTTTAAAGCAGCGGCTGCGGATCGGCACACCGAGTATTTTCAAAATAGGGGTAGGTATGTAATTATGTATATTAACTTTTGAGACCAGCCGCAGCTTATAGTAAGTACTTCGGTGCAATCACAGTAGGTGTATGCTCTTGGACTAATAGGTAGTTTATTACATTTTATGCGTAGGAAATTAAAAAAGAGGTAGTACATTTGCAATTGCGTATAAAAAAAATTTCAAGTCTACATTTTACTTGTATTTGTTTTCTGTGCTTAAATTGCAAAGTACTCATTCTTAAAAAATGAAAGATTTACATTAAGAAGTAAGTAAGGTAGAGTGGGGTAATTGCAAAAACGGGGTAATTGCAAAATTGTGATCTCATGCTAACAAATATCAATTTTCTGATTGTGCCAACTAGGGGGTGTCGAAGCAACAACCTTTACCGACATATTCACCTGGTCACAACTCGCGGGGTTCAACTTGTCGCTCCGTAGCAAACACTTTTATCAAAACATGTTGAAACCACTCATAAGTAAAGTGAGAGGTGTTTTTTTAAAAAATGCATGTGAAATAAAAAAAACTGTCGATTTATCTGGAATTTTCACGATTTAGGGTCATGAAGGATTGAAGTTTAAGGTAAGATATCGCAATTTGAAAATTTTTTTTTATTTTGGCCGTAAATTGCGTTTTTGCAATTACCCCAGAAAAAATCGACTCGGGGTAATTGCAAAAACGTTTTTTTTTTCATTTTTGCACTTACCACAAATATTTTTTTGCCATAAATAACTTGAAAATGCCAAAATGGTTCGAAATTACAAAAAAAATAAACTTCCACCGTTACACGACGAGTTACACGTTAGAGAAATGATCAACAGTTTTACTGAATTTTTAAATTATTGCTCTTTTTCAACGTTTTACTAATATATTTGACGAAAAATGTATTTCTATGACGAGTTTTTTACATAAAAAACATCAGAAATGATCAATAGTTGATTTTTTGTTCATTTTAGCGAGTTTTAAAAAAAATAATTTTTCAACATTTTTTCACTCCCCTAAAAAATTTTTTGGGAAGTGGAAAAGTTATCGAATTTTTTACCGAATCAAGACCACGAATACATCAAAAGTTAGCAAATGACACGTAGAATGCAGTGAGTGTGTTGAAAATGCAGAAAAATGAAAAAATAAAAAAAAAATGTCCATTTTTGCATTTACCCTAACAATGGGGTAAATGCAAAAGTCGATTTTCAAATTTTCAAATTGCAATTTTCTCCACGATTTGTGGACCAAATTGTACCAAAATTTTACCATTGATAGAGAACCCCCTGAAGTATAAGTGGTACAAATTTCAGCTTTATCCGTGCAATAGTCTTCTCACAGCGCCCTCTCAAAGTGTCACTAATCAAAAAGTGCTTTGCAATTACCCCACTCTACCTTAAGTAAGTAATTCGATATCATCTAGACTTTCAGTGACCAGTGTTCATCATGATAGGCAATAATAGGCTGATGAAAAATCACTCAGTTCGCTAGATTGAAAATATGACCTCGGGCTAGTGGCAAAAACGACCCCACTCCCTGATCCACTCTAGCAGCCTATTTCATTTTCTTCAAAATTGCAATTTGTCATTCGTCGTCGAATTACTAACAATTAATGCGTCACTTTGTACTTTCAAATTGTTTTAATTGAATTTAAAAAATAGGTTTTCGTGCTCCTTGAGAGGGGGGGGGGTCAGGACCCCATTTTGAACAATTAGCTCATTATATAGAGGGTGAGAAGAGATTCAGTATCTTTTGTACTACTTAGGAAATTATTAAAATCTCAACTTTAGAATCATGCCTGTAACAATTGGAAACCTTCTGCACTAGCATGCCATTCTAAAGGGAGACAGTAAAATTTCGCTTCCGGATCTCCATAATGCTCAATCAATACGTATATAATTGAAACCAATACCTACTCGCTTCATTTCCACCCCCTCTTTCTTTCTTGTAATTATTGAAATGCAATAAAAATCGGCCAATGTTACCCCACGTTATGATACTAAAAAATTACCTAGTTTCCGACTCATCCCAATTCCCATTAGCCTTCAAACTCATTAAAATTTGCTAACTCATAGTGGAAGATGACTACTTCGACTACAGTTACTTAGGTAGGTACTCATTACATTATACAAAAATAGAAAAAAAAAATCAGCGAATGGGCATTTCTCTCTATACATTTCAAAATTTAAACCAAGATGGAGTAATTTTCGCAAAATTACTATAAAAATTCATAAGTAATAACATATTTTTCAAAAATAATAAATTACGATAATTTCTTGGAATTTATAAATTCATTAATTCTGAACAGTTTTCTCGAGTTTCGCCGTAAGAACAAATCTTCTTGTAGGTTAGGTAACTATAGGTGTAAAAATTTTCACGAACACTTGCGTTTTCTCTAAATTTCCTCGAATTTTATTATTTTACGACCTTCGAGCAGGTCCATACCAAAACCACAATGTAAATCACAACGAAATAGCAAAGGTCTCATCATGGACAGCGATGTTTCCATTTTATCAATACGAAGCTAAACCTTCACCGTACAGGTGGGTAGGTCTAGGTGGAGGAGAGTTACCTGCTCGACGTTCGTAGTTTTCATTAAGTACTTTACTTAATTCACATCATACGCGTTCGTTTAATTGAATCGACTTTCCGAATGCAATCGAAAGTGCGAGATAAGAAAAAGTATGCGTATTTATAATACCATTAACATTCGTCTCTTCTTTATTTAAATACCTACACCAGATAGTAAAAGCCATTTGCCCTAATTATATTATCTCGAGATTTACCTGTCGCTGTCGTACATACAAGACAGAGCAGACGCATTAACATACGCGTACATATGTATTTTTTGATAGCTTCAACATCGCTATGAATATTAATCAAGTACCTACATCGACGGTCTAAAGCTACGGAAAATCGAATCAAATTAAACGAGGAAACTGCCAGATTTTTACGTAGCTATGTACGTATATAATGATGCAACTGTATAGGTAGTAGGTAGAGGTACCTCTACCTTGTGTGACGAAGAAAGATGATCATATTCAATGTATCATCTTCGATTTATTCCCCCCTATGCTAGTCATATACGTACATTATACACGTTATAAATTGTTGGCAATAAAACGTCGCTCTGCGTGATACGTAATTAACACGATCAACGGGTTTTTTAAGCATATATAAAAAAGGAAGCTACGTAATTAAATAAAAATTCGACGCGGAAGAAAATGCCTCGTACAATTGTGAAAATTTCATAAAAATTATTCGATTCGTTAATAATAATACGAGTAAAAAAAAGAAAGAAATAATAAAATAACAGGATTAAATTGATGAAATGAAATAAATCAATCGAGTATGACTACTTAATGATGATTGTGGTCAATCAGTTCGTAGTATTCTTCCTTTCAACGTTTGAAATATGTGTCTAAGTTATCGTGTTTTAATAAACGTGTACCTACCTATTCGTGTAATTTTCTAGACACTTTTTACATTTCCCTGATGAATGACAATGTACCTCTATACAATTGTTGGTAGGTATAGGTGAAGTTTTAGGTGCTCTATGTGTATCTATGTGTGAGTGTTTTGCATATATAGACTGTGTAATTAGGCCTACAACATAAAGTAATTACTTGTCGTGTAAAGACAATGAAGCTGTTGAGTGTTTACGTTTGTAGTCTATTATTTACAATGTTAAAATATACGCGGATTAATTTTATTCGTCAAGTTCGCGGCGATGTTTTGCGCGAAAATTTTTCGTCGAGACCTTGGAGAACCTTCGATATATTTTTGTATGTAGTTTTAGCGCAAATTGTGAGAAATAATTTTTTTGTAAAGAAAAAAAAGAAAATGCCAACTTGATAACGAAACTTAATTGGATACGCATTTACGATGGAATTTTAATTCATTTTTTCTGCATTATAACTACCTGGTTGCTAATTCCGTCATTTTGAATTACCTTCGAGAGTAAATAGGTAGGTACACTCGAAAGAAGAAAAATAATAATAAAATATACACGCGGAATAGAGCTTATCGTGACAGAAAAATCACTCCGAAGCATAAACGAAGTTGAAAAATCATTTTTAAACAATACTCGCGAATACGTGCTCGAAGCTCGTCTATGCCATAATTAAATTACGCCAACATGATTTAATTCGTTTCACGGGTATCAAAATACATAATGGCGAATTCACCTGTACTGGGACGGACGATATGGTGAATAAAATCTTCTCAAGACAGATTGCCATTTTGCACGTCTCAGCTGTACCTACACTATAAATTATAGAAGAATATTAAATCGTAAGTACCTAGGTACTATAGATAGAGGTACAATATATTTTTGATATTGTACTGTAGAAAAATTTTTGCAAATCAATTCAAGGTCATTGTTTTAGAAACTGCCAAATAGCGGCGACGACGACGCGGTATCATCAAAAAATCTCGCACGAATAAATATCACCTATCTTAAGTATGTATGCTGTGTGGTAGATGTAGATTTTTGAATATTTCATTAGATGTACGAAGTACGAATACGAACGTTCGAACTTGGAATATAATATATTTTCCGAGCTGCTAAAACGATCATATTATTATGCGGGTTTAAATATCAAAATCGTACGTAAGTATTCGTGTTGAAGTTGGATGAGTACCTGAAAACATTCCAAGTCTGAAGGGGTATACGATAATTTTTTATTAGATACATGATTTTCATAAATGGGAAAAGAGTTAGTGCAGAAAGCAGTCGTTTGAAAAATATGATCGTTGTTTTTTCTCAATTGCCTTACAAAATATGAAATAAAATTTTCTGGTCATTATTTCCGATTTCAAAAGATTGAAAAAAATGTTTCAAGTTTTCGACATTGGCAGTAGTGACCAAAAAATTGGTGGTTCCAAAATATTCCCCCAATTCAGAAATGATATCTTTCGATGATTTTCCAAAATAAACATGTACCTAAACTAAACCTAAACCTACCTAATATTCAAGAAGAAATTCAAAACATGAAATTCAATCCAAAAAATAGTCTAGAATTTTTCACGACAATGCTCCAAGTTGCAGGCAAAGAATGTAAAATACTTTTTTTTAGAAGTGAGTTGTCCACCCTCCCTTCCCTCAACCAATTTTTCAAAAATGCTTTCATCTTTCAGGGTTCAACCCTTACTTCAAAGATATCTCCAGGCTCCAGAGCTAGCATTTTTTCTGAGTGACTTTCAATTCGAAGTGAAGGTTTTTAAGTTTGCTCAAAATCCTCCGACCTTTGTTTTCCCGATCCACCTTACTAACGACAATCAAGGGAGTATCCCAAATGGCAGAAACATTTTTGAACCGGCCACAGCTAAGTCGAAAGACCATCAACAACCAAAATTGCAAAAGCTGAAGTGTATTTTTCGATTATTGGTGAATTTTTAAAAATCGAATTTAGGTCAAAAATTGGGAAAAAATCAAAATTTCATCAAATTGATCTTAGAAAACTGGAATTTGGTAGGGATCCTATTTTTGAACCTACGAATCGATTGGAAACGGTTTCGAACCGTTTTGGGTAGTTCTGAAGCTTCCAGTGAATTTTTGTAAATTTATATTTCCACAAAATTTTTCCTAATGAGGTTAGAAAGCTAATTTCAACATTCTGAGTCCATTTTCCCAAAATATGGCTACAGGCTCCAAAACTACTTGAAACCACCTCCAACTGACTCAGCATATTCAAATCGGTGTAGAAACAAAGTAAGCAGCTTTCCAATTTCATGAAGTACCTACTAAAATTTTGTAAAAATTTCAATTTTCAAAAGTCTACCGGAGGCTCTAGAACTGCTCTTCAAATGATTCGACACCATTAACATAACAATCTTTGAGGAGTCGAAAATGGGAAATCATCGTTTGCGCTTCCCATTGTTATCAGCAGAACTAGCAGAAGCGCAAACAATTGAAAAAAATACATCGTTTGCGTTTTGGACTGAAATTTTGTCACTGTAGCAGGGGTTCCCAAAACAGCATTAAAATGTTAAACACTTGATTATTATATTTATTTTATTTATTATAATCATCAATTAAAAAAGTGCAACAAACACAACTAGTAAAAATAATCCATTAAAACGTGGAACGTGAGAATTTAAAAAACATGAGAATTATAAAAAAGAGCGAATCAAAATTTGATTGAAAACGAATGACCTTTTAGGTAACAAAATTTACTTGATATCTGTATAGTCCTGTTCAGGTAACCAATGCGTTTTATAAATTTGAGAAGAGAAATTTGATTTGCTTGGTACTTTGAAAATATATTCAAAATTTTGTCAATTTTTTTCTGTCTGTTGTTGCCATTTGTTTAATTTTACCATTCGATAGTATACTGTAATTTAATTTGAGTCTCTCTATTTGGATTTCTTTTAAAATCATATTTGCTGAACAAATGGGGGGAGGGGGTCGTTTTTTGATAAAATGAGGAAGTACCTAGGTATTTATAAAATACTGTTGAAGTAAAGAATACCTTCCAGTAGGTGTCTAGATATTACCAACAAGTTTGGGAACCACCCCTGCTTTCCAGAAACGCAACCGATGTAATGAAAGCGCAAACGATTTAAAGCACAAACAGTTAACAGCCTCAAAAATGGGGTAGATAATCTTAACGTAAACGACTGTACTCATATGTATATTCCTAAATAAACTTGTCCACATCCACGGGTCGTTGGGACTAGGGTCCCCTTGAAAAAAAAAGGGTACACACCAAATTTTAATGATCCAGGTTAATTTAGTAAAATTTGGATTTTTTCGAATTTTTAGACCTTCAGTTTTCAAAAATTCACCAAAAATTGGAAAATGCACTTCAGGTACTACACCTGAAATTCAACGTATCAGAAAATATTTTATAGGTATTTGATACATCTTGCAGATTGAACACCAACCTTCTCCTCCATTAACATACTTGATTAGCTTTTTTTTCTTTAACAAAAAATACCTGGACTGGACAAAGAACAATTGAAAAAGTATCCAAAAGTACACCATCAACCTTTTTAATGTGATGATTTTCATTTCCAATAACTCATCTTCGGCAGGCTGGAAGTTGAGGAACCTAACACCTTGGCGATGGCGTGTGCACAGTGTCAAAGCTGCAACCTAAATGGGCTGCAACATAAAGCCATCTCAGGAAGTATGGGAGAAGAGAAAACAATTGGAAAAAATATCCCTGAAGCAGCAACCGGAAGAGCAGAGAAGCTTGCAAACCCCAATACGCAAGAGTCATAAATACTGCTAGTGCTATAGGCACGAATCCTGAACAAAAGCAATAATTCGGAAGTCGGCTTGATAGTCTAGTCGAATTACTCCATCCGTTCGCTCAGACTGTAAAAAGCGATCTGATGACTGATTCTTGATCTAGAAGGTATTTGAAAAAAAAAATAAGCTTGGGTTCCATTTTTTTCAGCCCCTCCCCTTCCGAGGGTCCACCCCCCTTTCTTTAAAATGCACGTATCGCCCCTTCTATTGGTCATAGAGAAAAAATGTTCGAATGAAAGTTATTTCTTGAAGGCTTCTCCACATTTTTAGTTATTACAAAAATTTCATTTGGAGCAACCCTCGTCCCTCAAATTTGAAAAATCCACTTTGAAAAAAACTCAAAATCACCTTATTTGCATTTACGTCGGAAATTATTGAAGGTAACGCAAAAGTGATAATGACATAAAGTGTTCAGAATGAAATTTTCTATTCAGAGAGCTTTTCATCAATGCTCCTCCAGCCCCTCCCCCTCTGAGGATACCCCCACCCCTTCCTAGAAATGCACATATCTCCGCTCCTAATAGACCTACACAAAAAAAATCCAAGTTAAAATTGTTCCTTGAAGGATAAAATACAATTTCTTAGTGAAACAATTTCATTTTGAGCAACCCTTGTCCCTCAAATTTGAAAAATCCACTTTGAAAAAACTCAAAATTACATTAAGGTTATTTGCATTTACCTCGGAAATTATTGAACATAACGCAAAAGTGATAATGACATAAAGCGTTCAGAATGAAATTTCCTATCCAGAGAGCTTTTCATCAATGCTTCCCCGACCCCTCCCTCTCTGAGGCCACCCCCGCCCCTTCTATAAATGAACGTATTTCCGTTTCAAATAGACCTACAAAAAAAATTCCAACTTAAAATTGTTCCTGAAGGATAAAATACAAAATTTTGTCTTTCAGAGTTGAAATGAATCGTAGGTACAATTTATATGACCAATCCAACACCTTCTATGTATCAGGAAATCCAAAACGTCCTGAAATACACACACTATTCGCAAAATGGAACAAAATGCTCAAATTAAAATTTTATTTCAAATTCAAAAACAAAATTGCGATTCTCAAAATGCAAAACTTTCCAAAATATTCTTACATATTCGATGAATTGCAAAATACTTATGTGGTCATTTTATACAAAAATATTCAAATAGCAATCAAATAATGTAAAAATATGCATTGTAAGGCATAATATTTGAAAGTTAGGTATGCCGAAAAAAAAGTTGGTCCTATTTGAAATGAAATTTTCTGAAAAGTAAAATTATTTTTTTTATGTTTCTGATGCACTACACGTGATTTATATCAAAGTTTGTTTCGATTTATTCGACAAAATTCCACTTTTTTACAAAAGTAACAACAACGAAGTAAAATATTCTCATTTAAAATAAAAGAATTCAACACTAACCTGATTGCATCAAGACATAAGATCTGTATATTTGGTGTCCCCATACTGTACTCTCAAAGTCGCAAAATCTTTTATAACAATGAATTTGGATTCACTCAACTTATAAATTTGATTATTATCAGACTCACAAATAAAACATTTCATTTTGAAAATTCGAAAAAAAAATTTTCATTTTATTAATTAAGAAAATTACCGCACAACTACGTCGTGATGAATACACTGAGTTGGCTGAATCTGAATATCTCAAATGTCGTATATGCATAAATCGACAAGACGTCTAAACATGCATATCTCAACGGCTAAGACGCAACTGTGAGTAATGAATCATCGTTTTACAGGAGAACTGATAAAGACATCTCTGGACACGAAATTTCATTCCAAATACTTGAGCTTCGAAGTAATCATCAGTTTTACGATACCATCAATCATTTCCGCAGTACATGCAAATAATGTGATTTTGAGTTCATTTTAAAATTTATTTTCCAAATTCTGAGGGTATGACCGGTAAGGGTTGCTCCCGAATGAGATTGTTTCACTAAAAAATTGTATATTATCCTCCAAGGAACAATTTTAACTTGGAATTTTGTTTATAGGGACGGAGATACGTTCATTTCTAGGAAGGGGTGGGGGTATCCTCAGAGGGGGAGGGGCTGGAGGAGCATTGATGAAAAGCTCTCTGAATAGAAAATTTCATTCTGAACACTTTATGTCATTATCACTTTTGCGTTACCTTCAATAATTTCCGAGGTAAATGCAAATAAGGTGATTTTGAGTTTTTTTCAAAGTGGATTTTTCAAATTTGAGGGACGAGGGTTGCTCCAAATGAAATTTTTGTAATAACTAAAAATGTGGAGAAGCCTTCAAGAAATAACTTTCATTCGAACATTTTTTCTCTATGACCAATAGAAGGGGCGATACGTGCATTTTAAAGAAAGGGGGGTGGACCCTCGGAAGGGGAGGGGCTGAAAAAAATGGCACCCAAGCTTATTTTTTTTCAAATACCTTCTAGATCAAGAATCAGTCATCAGATCGCTTTTTACATTCAGTGCGAGCGAAGCCATTTTTTTGGAGTAATTCGACTAGACTATGACGGTGCAGGGCAGCCCCCTCATCAAGCTATACTTCCTTGGGCTAGAAACCCACAGAAGCGAAAAAAACAACTGTTGGGCAGCAGGCAAAAAAGTCCACGCTATGGAACACCGAAGAAAAAACTTGATGACACATCGGCGAGGAATTCTTCTACCATTTCCCAGACAGAGTCCAAGTTCAATGATGATGATGAATATAACTTTTAAAAATAAAAATTTATCCCATTTTTATGAAAAAAATCAAAATTTTTAGGAAACTGTTTGGATTATCCGCCATTTTTGGTCTCTTGAATCGATTGATGGAGGTTTTGAACCATTCTGTAGTCTTCAGCAAAATTAGGAATATTTCCAAAAAAATAGTCAAAGTCAAAATCCCTATTGGTCAATTTATACTTGAACATTTGAAAACCCGTTTCTACTGGTTCAAATAATTTTCTCCGGTCATTTTTTTGAGAGGGAGAGAGGGTGAGGAAGGGGGAATTCTTTGTTTACAGGCGCGTTGACATAAAAAGCTGAAATTTGGTTTATTTATACCCCGCTTTTCAGTCCCTGAAATCGATTGGGGATCCTTTTGAACTTCAGTGGAATCACCAACAAATTTTTGAATTTTCAATTCTTAAAAAAATTAAAATATGTACCTATGAATATGAATTAGACCTGACATTGACAAGCATTTTGAAAATGTGAGCTGGCTTAAATTGATTAAAAGCACCAGAACGGCTGCAAACCACCAGTCATCGATTCGAGAAATCAAAAATAGGGTTAAATAAAATTTCAGTCTTCTTTGTTAAATTCAGCTCCTAAAATTTGGCCTTGCGGTGTATTTTTGAATGCTCTTTCGACGTTTTTTTTTTTTTGGTCCAGTCCAACAAAAACTTTTCTATCGGTCGGGGTAGGTACTTAGGTAGCTGCTGCTAGGAACCTAGTTTTACTACCGGATTTTTTTCAATTCGCATTTTAAATCAGTGCAACTTTGCTTATGGAAGTAAATGGCGTGGTTCGGAATGAAAAGCACAATTTCATTTGAGCGCAACATGCATCGATGCGTTACGTTATAATACGACCGATCTGTAACGCATTTCCTTTTTGATTGCTTTAATGATACCATACCACTGTTTGATAACGAATCATCGTTAATCGCCCTAGCTGGCGTGGTAGGTATTAAAAAATTAGCAAATTTTCGTCCATTTTCCGCGTGTGAAATAATTTCAACTTGAGTAAGTACTAAGTAGGTACCCGAGTAATTTCAAATCGCGCCAAGGAATTACACGTTACTAAAGGGTATACCGGGAGGTCTGAAAATTTCGCTAGGAATTGACCGACAACGAATTTATTGCACGGAAAACGTTATAAGTGTTTCCGGTATATTGTGTTGAAGAGCAAGGACGTCGTGCCGCGCCGCGTCGGTCGCGTCGCACCGATGGCCGATGTGCGGATATTTAAACATGTTAAACCATGTCCGAAAAAATCCACATGTTTTAGCGCATCTACAGCTACGGCTTATACGAGTATAACCGTCATGGATATTAACGTTTTAACCAAAACAAATGGGTTAAAAAAAATATAGGTGCTGGTTAATCTTCTCAGGTGTGTGTTCGAAAACTAGAGCTAATTTGCCGGTGTAGATATACGAGAAGAGGTACCTTTTTTTTTCTCGTTCTCTTATCTATACGTACTTGATTGTATTTTTATACGGTGAGTTTCTTTTCAGGTACCTATTAATGTTCGAAATTACCGAGTGCAGTTTTTGTGTAAAAAATTCCATCGTGTCTCTAGGTCACCTTTTTCATCGCTTCATAACATACGAGTATTTTCTACATAGTAGGATTTTTTGGTCAAATTTTTCAACTTAGGTAGGTCTAGGTATATTGGATTATACATTAGTGGCGTTCTTTTAATCGAATTTTACTACTTTGAGATGGCAAATTGGCAGATATCAGATAATGATCACAATATTGGTCATTTTTATCGCCTGACATTTTTTTCAGTTTAAAAAAATAGGTATTCAAGTTGTTTCGTTTGTTTTTTGAGTTGATATTAGTAAATGGAGTGGCTTTATTTTTTTTAATGAAAATTATAAGAAATAGAAAAATTGAGTTGAAAAAAAATTGACTGGAAAAGTTTTGTTTGGATAATTCTGCCGCCGCATTGGATACAGCTCCCATCGTCGTTAAATTTTTCAGTTTCTAGTGTGGTAAAAAAGAGAATTTGATTTTCTGAACCAAATCTGTTAATGAAATGTTGCCAAACTTCAAATAAATTGAATACATTTTAGTTTTTCAGGCATTCTTCCCCACTCATTTTTGAAAATCCAGGTTCATTTACTCAGAAATAAGTACTCCAACTTATATAATTAATGTTATAAGGTCCAAAGAGATATGTGACGCCGCATACAGAAAGGGGACACGCGACCCAAAAATGGATTTTTTTTAAATGACTGATTTTTATGTAAATTCATCGTAGAATTCAATGGAGCCATCGTTGAGACCGGATTTTTACTCTAAACGGGTAAAAAATGGCTCTAAGGTGAGGTACCTAAAAAAAAAATTTATAATAAATGACCAAAAAATCGATTTTTTATGTTTGGATCACTTTGGAGGCGAAATGGAGCGTTCCACGAGGAAAATATATCAACTAAAATTGTAGAGAATTGAATTTCCAACAACCTACAAGAGATTCATTTTTCTCCAGAATGCATATTTTTTCCGTTTTTGCTCAAAATAAGAAAATGTTACTTACAATATCATCGTAAGATTTTTGTTTTTTTAAGAAAAACGGAAAAACTATGCATTCTGGAGAAAAATGAATCTCTTATATGTAGGTTGTTGGAAATTGAATTCTCTACAAGTTTGGTTGATGTATTTTTCTCGTGGAACGCTCCATTTCGCCTCCAAATTGATCTCAAAATTAAAATAATAAAAAAAAAATAGAAAGTAAAAAATTTTTTTAATAATGAGCACAATTATAATTGAGCCACCCTGTATAATGTAAAATTATCCCGAAAAGTTCGCAAAGAGACTACCAGAGTGTGTCTTAAACATACCCAGCAGTGACCATCCTAATATTTCTAAAATTACAACTGGAAAATTCAAAAACAACTTCAAAAACTTTGAGCGCGTTTTTGTCAAAAACTTGTTTTTGGGCGCGTGTCCCCTTTCTGTATGCGGCGTCACAATTATGTTCAAGGAATCACATTAGGACGAAGAAAAACTTCCCCTCAGTTTAGCGTAGGTTAAATCGTTTTCAAATTTCGTGAGTTCATTCAACTTTAATTTGATGAAGAAGAACAAAAAAACAACAGTATACTTCGAGAAATACTTATAAATAAAAATAATTACTTGCACTCGTTTAATAAGAAGAAAAAAAAATAGAAATATCTATCGCAAAAATTGGAACCTTGTAACTTGTAAGTAGGTAGTAACGTAATTATACAATATAGAAATAGGTATCTATTTAAAACGGAAAATTAAATTTATTAAATTGAGAAATCCGAGAAATCGTTGTTTACGAAGTCAAATCAAAAATAGAAAGGTAATAGCCAACTCGTTCCCTTCTGTCAATTTCGTTATCGTTTTTTCACCCTCGAGCACGTAATTGACGTACCTTATCCTACGTATTATAAGATGATTTTTCAAAAACACAACTACTACATAGAAATCTGAGAATCGAATTTAAACGTCATGTCGTAAAATGACGATTGTCAATATCGAGTAAGTATTTACAATTTGATTGATTTCTCAAGCCGAGTTAATTCTTCTGACGCAACTCCATCAATAAAAATCGATTAACTTTTTATCAGCTTATTATATTTACCTACACTGCGTCTGCATCGAGCACGGATGATTTTTAAAAAAATGTAATTTTTCCTATAGGTATCGTATGACATTGGCATAAATGTAAAAAAAATTCCATAGATATTATTCGTACTTGGGACAATTTATATATTCTCTGTATCTATTTATTTGAGCGATTAATTTACGAATTTTTTTTAGGAAATAACCCCTACGAATAATTCAATGTTAAAAAATTAACGTAAAATGATAATTTTCTCCACACCGAGTTCGATACGAGTGAAAAATTAATACGTGACGTAATTTCACGCTGAAAACCGGCGAGGACAAGAAGACTTTTATATCCTCGGTGTAAAAGAGTATAAGATCTGCGATCATCCAAATCAAAGATACCGCTTACCGGTTACGAAAATCATATGATGAGAAACCGTTTGCTTTGCTACCAGAATCAGACTTCAGACTTGTTTCTTTCGCTTTTTTTTTTACGACTAATTCAAGAGTCGTGGAGAGGAGTCGAAAATTAAGATTATTATTCCAGGACTACACTACAACATGCCTTCACACATACAAAGTAACGCGAACTGTACTGTACATTTTTAAATTTTATTAACGTACATTTTTACTGTGAATCTTGTCGTGAACGTAATCGTATTTCTTGCGCCAAAAAAGGTGAAGATAACATAGTTGTAAATGAAAAATTCGGCACGATTTTAGCGGAATACCTGCTTGAGCGCTTGCTACTTGCTTCAGTCCAATAGTACGAGAATACATGATAAAAACAGAACTATACGGATATTTATAGCTGCCAGACAAATGATACCTAATCAATCAAAGACATACGTGATTCAGTTTTTAACTTAGATTACCCTGTTACCAAGATGAGAGAAGCACCCACATAAATTCTAGAATTAGCTAGGTATATCTATATTGTATGCCTTTATAATATGAGCGTATAAAATACCTACACCTACACCTACCCATGGTCATCGTATAATCGCATGACAAACGTTCATCGGCGAGCTTTGCCTATGAAAATTTTTACTTTCATTGATAAAAATGAAAGGTAATATCATCAAAAATGACCATAGTACTCGTATATATCGTCGTAACGTAATTATATCAGACGTGACTCAATCTTTCAGATAACTTGTCAATTGCTCTGCTCTCAGATCTCAGAAAGTATGGGAGGGGAAAAAACACACTCGAACGATTATACCTTTACCATATTACTGCAGCTAGGTATTTACCGTTTCACGTTTAATTTGCCATCGTAAAAAACGGACTGGATATAATGAAAAAAATCGTAATTCGTTTAAAGCTTCGGAACTTATTATCCCAAGTCGTGACTGTAGTATTTTCTGCTGCGTAAACGTCAGTAGCCGATTACTATGTAGTATGTAGATGTACTAGTTTTTTTTCCATCGATTAAAAAATAATTCAAATTAACGAATCTGTTACGTGCGATAGTGAAAGTTTCTCGATGCAATTCACTTTTTTAAATACAAAAAAAAAAATGTAAACAAAAACAACACTGATGTACCTACCTATCTTGGTGGTATATTTACCAAAAGGGTGAATTTTTAAAAAAGATTTTCTCACAGAATGTTTTAAAATTCATCAAACAGACGCTACCTAGTACCTATTTAATAGCTCAACTTGAAAGATCTACGATGCTTACTACATAGAACCTATACAGGGTGTGAGATGGAACGTGCGGAAGCCGCGAGATTTGGATACAACCGGGTACGACTAGATAAAAAAAAATGTATGTGAAAGTGTGACCTATCTTGAAAATTGAAGGGGCAAAATACGTTTTCAAAATCTAAGAGCAAAAATCCAATTTTGACCATGGGTATCCGTAGCACTTGGAAAAATGAACAAAATTACCTATTATGATTTTTTGCCTAACTTGTAAATTGAAGGGGCTACAAACGATTTTTAATTTCAAAACATCGCGATGAAAAAAATGAATGCAGAAATGAATACTACGTCAAAAAATAAACAAATTTTGTTATTATCATTTTTTTCTCACAATAAAATTCAAGAAGTTTTTGAAGCTTAAAAATTTTTGATTTGCTAGAAATGACAAATTTACAATTTTTGAGCTTTAAAAACTTCTTAAATTTTAGAGTAAGGAAAAAAAATGATAATAACAAAATTTGTTAATGTTTACCAGCTTTTGATGGAAATATCAACTTGAGAAATCCCAAAAACACAATAGGTAACAAAATTATTAGAAAAATTCCCTGCCTCCCCTATGGAAAAAAAATTGTTTGAACCGCTTCTGGTCTTTGTGGCCCACTCGGTAAATTTTGGGTTAGACCCTCAGATCCAAAATTTCCTCCGGAAATTATTTTTGACGAATAAAATAGGTGAACAATTCAGTATTTACGAACACCGCTCAGAAAAACCTGCTTTGAACCCGATTTTCAATCTCTCGAATCGTTCAAAAAGAGTCACAAATAGACTAGTACCTATATTGAAATTTGTGGGAGCTGATAAATGTACGTATTTGTTGCGTTTCTTTCCGACGCAATTTTTCTAAAATCGAGAAATCCCAAATCCACCGCAGTGGAGGCTCCAGAATGGCTCTAAACCATCGATGATTGATTTAGGAGGTCGAAATCAGGGCTTAAACCAATTTTTAGCAATATAGGTAAATTTGATTAAATTTTGATTGTTTTAATGAAAAATGAGTCTTTGATTATTTAAAAATTCATCAAAAATCTAAAAATGAAATTCAGCTTTCAAAATGTGGTTTAAAGCATACTTGTGTGCTCTTTTTTATAACTCTTTTGTCCCAGAGAGTGTCAAAACTACGCAGATTTACTGGACAATTTTAAAGATTCGAATAAAATTTGCGAACTTGAACTTTTAATAGAGTCAAACACTTTAAAAATTCCAATAAAAATATGATTTTCAAAAAAATCGCCAAATAAATTGTTCCAACATACAAATTTTTAACAAATAATAATTTTTTTTAATTTGAAAAAAAACGTTTAGGTTTTCTTCTCATTTTGAAAAAAAAATAACAAATTATGAAAACATCTACATTATGATTATGAATGACACGTTGAGATTTTCAATATCATCTATTCCTATTCATTTTTCAATTCGAGTTCTTAATAAATCCTGCCTCCCCTCAGACCCTGTACCGCAGGTAATGAAGGAGAGGGGTGTCAGAATAAAGTCAGATTGAAAAAAATAAGTCAATTATTCAAACTCAGTGGTTTTAAATCAATAACAAGGAATACACCACTCGACTTTTTATTTTTATTAGAGTACAATTGCAATTCCCAGAATTTTTGAAAACAAACGCAACTTCGATACCAAAATAATTGAACTTTTCAAATTTTTCTTGCATTTTTTAGGAAAAAAATAAGTACAAATAAATCGACAAAAAAAGTTCAATAAAAGTATGAATTTTGATGGATGCGAAATTTTGAAAATTTTTTTACTTAAAGCATCTGAAAACAATTTGTTTACAAAATATCTCCTTAAAAATGTCGAGTTGTGATCATATTTTATCATAATCTAATCCAGTCGAGGTATACAGCTGATGTATGAATTAGCATCCTAGGGGTAAGTTTGAGCCATCATAGAGCATCAAGCGGATTTAAATCGAACAGTTTTTTAAAAAATTCCTTTCAAATAAAATTTTAGCCAGCTATACAATCTCAGAATAATTGTGCTTGCGGCTTTTTGAATCAATTAAGGGACAATTTTTCAAAATCATGCCTTTTATTGGCTTTTCAATAGGAAAAACAAAACAAAAGATGGGTCCTAATTTAAACGGTGCTTTTATGGATGCAAATATTCCTTCCCCCAAATATGTACTTAAATGAATATTTTTGAAAAATTAAGCTTAAAACCACCCCTAGAATCTGCCGCCCTAGGCAGTTGCCTGTATGTATACATACATATTATTGCCTGCATATAAAATCTCCGTTTATGACTGAAACCGAATTTCATTTCATTGACATTGTCAAACATCTACATCATGCCAGATGCTACGTCCTTGATAATATTTTTCCACAAGGTTAAAAAGTTGTACCTTAAAAAATTTCTAACCTAATTCATTGCACTCCTTGATCAAGTACCTATTCAAGTAGATACCCAAAGGTATACCTATTACCCACATGGTGATATACGAGCACATCGTAAGTACCTATACCTATCTTTACATATCGACGGTATAGTAGAAAGGAAATACTTACATATTAAAAAGAAAACTACAAATTAGAATATTAAATACTTCGTTAATATACCGAATTATTATGAATTATAACTCTTCATCCGATATTAAAGATATCGGTCTGGCGATGATTGAAGATGAGAGTGAACCTTCGCTACACATATAAGATGGGACAATATTTTAATCCTACGCCACGGGACATGATTTAGTCATTTTTATCGTTATTTAATTCATTTATACTTAAATTAGTTAGACGTAAAGATCTCCGCTGTGATATTGAAATTGTATTATTAGGTCACCTAAACTATTTACTGGAATCCGGTTTGGTCGTTTTTTTTTTGTTTTTGAAAAAGAAGCGTCAAAGTCCTAAGTAGGTATACAAAGATGCGTTATTCGATTAGTACCTAGTTAATGTCTTAATCATATTACGATCGCGGTTACACTTTTAATGGGATTTTTATTACGTGATTCGATAAAATAATTGAACGAGAAAAAAATTCACGGTTATAAATTTTAGTGGGTACTGGGTACACATAAGATAATACATATTAAAGCTCCGGGCTTAAATAGGTGTTAAAATTGTCGTGTATTAATTTTCAATCGAGAGAGTTTCGCGAAGAAAATTACTTCATAAGACCTTGACATTTGAAACAATTTTGCCAAAGCTATAGGTACGTTGTTGTAGGTATAATGTGTAAGTTGTGTACGTATCTACTAATAAGTGCGAGAGATGCGAGTACACGCGAAGATGAACACCCAAACATTCATAATATTGCATAAATTCTGCGACGATGAGGATAGACTCACTGACGTAGAGGTGTGTTAAAACTATATACCTAATGGCTGATATCGTAAAATTTACTCGTAATCATCTCCATCATCAACGTCTCAACGAGCCAATATAAACTTATATTTTTTCCACCTTATGTTACGAATATATAGGTATCTTATAAGAGATTTAGGCTTCAGCCTCACAGATAATAATCTACCAATTCTACTGTGTTCATTTTCAAAAAGGTAAGTTGGTACGTACTTGTGCCATAACTGCGATACATAGGCCGAAAGTTAAGGCTACTTGAACGGTTAAAATTCCCTCTTTAACGTTCATAATGGTACCGCAGCCGAAGAAAAGCAATGAGAACGCGCCCAGAAATTCGGCGCATAGCATGCGCCAAATTTTATTGCTTTCGGTGAATTCTTCTACTCCTAAGATTTTCATGTCTGCAAAGAAAAAAACAAGAAATTACATACAATCAAATTCTCATCAAAATAATCAGCTACATCAGTAGGTAGAGGTACGTATTCGGTAATTCAAATTTCATTGCTTATTTGTTTTTCGAATAATTTTTGAAAACGCAAAATGATCTAGAATCAAGGTTTTTGTTTTGCCATATTATTATACGCAAGAGAGGTAAATTCCTATATGCATCTACAATATTGTTCCATCGTTGAACTTGGACATTAGACCCAATAGCTTAAGGAGTTCATAACTTGCTCAAAATTTGAAAATTCAAATTGGGAAATAGAGTTGAGAGATATCAGGTAAATTTCAAATTGAAACTAGGTAGTAGGTACCCTTTACAACTAGGGTTCAGGGAAGCCCATCAAAATATTGCAAGTTGTTCATTCATACCTCCAAAGAAAAGCATAATATTAATTTTGGAATTTCAGCGTATCCTCGTTTTTGAAAAATAGGAACGTTTCTTTCAATCGAAGGTTGTAAAAAGTTCTGAATGTCATTCGAGCTGCTTTATTATATACGAGTAGGTACTTTTTTAGGAACAGGAAAATCTAAAAATTCGATCAATAGTCTTCAAAGTCTGTGTATCTACATATTATGAGCCAAATTTCAGTTTTGAACTTTAATTCGATCCAATTTGTATAGGGACATGGCAAAAGATGGCTGCGAGCCTGCCACTTTTTTGTTATCAATTTGGAGGTAACTTGTCGCCAATGATATTTGAGCGTTCACATGATGTCAGCTTCATTCAGATCAGCCAATCAAACGTTTGCTTTTGGTTTCTTACCTCCAAATTGATAAGGGAGCCAGGGCGCAGCCATCTTTTGCCATGTCCCTATTATTTCGTAGGAAATAAACCAAGTTAAAATTTTCAAAAATGAATCAAAAATCAAAAAATTGAATAGCCTAGTCATGTTCGGAAGTTGATTTTTTTTTAGTTTTTTTCCCGTCCTTAATTTTCAAAAATTACAAAATTTTTCTCCATAATCGAAAAAGATGTTATTAGAGCCTCTTGTAAGTTTTAAAGAGGAAAATTTTTCATTTTTTGTTTTTTCAAATATTTCTTAAATGTTGCTTTGAAAATCAAAATACATGTATGCTAAAAAGAGCTCAAAATCAAAAAGCAGTTCTAACTGAACACTGACTGAAAATTGCGTACAAAAAAATCTCATCTAAATTTCGTATTTTGATGTCCAATTACTAGAGATTAATCGATTAAAACCTGGAGAAGCCTTCTATCTGCCAACATTTTTCTAATTGATAACCATCAACTTAAACCTTTCAATACGATCTAAATACTGGGTACCTATTCAATTTTTTAAAACGGAAGATGAGCAAAAGATCCTCTTCTCTCTTCATTAAGTAGGTAACGTAGTACGTAGGTCAGGACGTCAGGAGAAATGAATAGCTAAATTGTATAGTTCTATTATTTCAAGTACCAAAAAAATCCCTTCCAAAATCCAAAATAAAAAAAGTAGGTCGAAATTTCTTAAAACTATCGTTATACTTTCAAACCCATTGTAACAATTTTATAATGAAACGACCCTGAAATAAATTTCCTGGATTTCATTACTTATACGAGTATTTCATCGTAAAAACATGAAAAAACAACGTTCCCCCAACTCATTAATTAATTCACCGGGCGATAAAAAACGGATTACTGATAAGACCGAGTGCACGAGGACGTAAATTCTATATTTTTTTTTTAGCGAAATTGCATCATTTTGAAGCAGTTAGTAGTCTGGCGTCAAAATTTGAAGAGCCTTCTTCGTTCGAAATTTTGAGAACTTTTTTCAATGAAAAATTCGTCACGATAATTTTAGCTCATCAGTTTATTTCGGTAAGTATATCGCCTACTTCCATTTCCAAGTCTAATTTTGAGGGTCTTATTATTCATAGGCGACTAGACGTTCCTTGAGTATCACTTGACTAAATATGGTGAAAAACACTTCAATTTTACCAATTTTTGGAACAACAATTTTACATTTTTGAAACATTAACCCTTAAAGACCCAGGCTAATCCTGAGATGTTGGGTGAAAATGCTTTCAATTTCCTGAATTAGATCATCACAAGCATCACTTTGACCCACAGTTTGCCCCCCAGCCCCTTAAAGCCGTCTCGTAAAAGCCGTACCGATTTATTTAATTTTCCTTGAAAACCGAGAAAGCAAAAACCCCAATGAGGTCAATCATGGAACTGAATGATATAGTATCATTAGGTGTACTGAATGAGTGAAAGCATATCGCCAAAGAACACCCCACCCCTTTTTGGGGGGCAAATTTTCAAAAAAGTTGGGATAAAAAAATTGGACCCATGCTCCATTTTTGGATAAACATATTGATGGTAGACCCTTCACAAAATGAAATCATGAAAGGTGTGAAAATGGTGGACCAGAGCGATTTTTTGAAAATTTGATTCGCTTGTCTCGATAAAAACCTGAAAAAACAGAGCATGAATACGCAAAGTACATAATATGGGAAATATTATCAAGTAGGCTTGAAATGACAGAAACAAGAATTGAAAGGAACACAGATGCTTTTAACAGCACATAAGTTCAGATAATCTACAATCCACCCATCAAATCTGTTTATCACTCTGTGGATATTCTTTCTCGATATTTGTCACCAAATAGTTACATCCTACAAAGGTTAGCAGTACGATTGTTTTTCTGCAGAAATATCGAAATAGGTTTATCTACCACTTTGAAAAGCTTTACACAGTCAAATTGCAGCACTCCCTGGCATTTCATAATGTTCAAGCATTCATGAAGAAGTCACTATCCCTCCTCGATCATAGATAATGTAGTTCTACATCATGAAAATTGCACGAGCAGAAGTCGTCGTTTATAATCATGAGATTGTGTCTAGCTTATGACTACAGGATTCAGGGGATTTGAGATTCAGTAAAAAGCTTTCAACTGTTGTTCAACCACAACTCTGAACTTTTGAAAGTTTTGAGAAATTCCTGCTGAAGTTGATATTCTTTCTCGATATTTGTCAACAAATAGTTACATCCCGCAAAAGGTTAGTGGTACGATTGTTTTTCTGCAGAAGTATCGAAATAGGCTTATCTACCACTTTGAAAAGCTTTACACTGTCAAATTGCAGCTGTTTCTGGCATTTCATAATGTTGAAGCATTCATGAAGAAGTCACTATCCCTCCTCGATCATTGATAGTGTAGTTCAACATCATGAAATATCATGATTGGAAACAACAAATTCTGCTCAAGCAATTTTCAAGATGTACAACTTCACTATCAATGATCGGGGAGGGATAGTGACTTCTTCATGAATGCTTCAACATTATGAAATGCCAGGGAGTGCTGCAATTTGACTGTGTAAAGCTTTTCAAAGTGGTAGATAAACCTATTTCGATATTTCTGCAGAAAAACAATCGTACTGCTAACCTTTGTAGGATGTAACTATTTGGTGACAAATATCGAGAAAGAATATCCACAGAGTGATAAACAGATTTGATGGGTGGATTGTAGATTATCTGAACTTATGTGCTGTTAAAAGCATCTGTGTTCCTTTCAATTCTTGTTTCTGTCATTTCAAGCCTACTTGATAATATTTCCCATATTATGTACTTTGCGTATTCATGCTCTGTTTTTTCAGGTTTTTATCGAGACAAGCGAATCAAATTTTCAAAAAATCGCTCTGGTCCACCATTTTCACACCTTTCATGATTTCATTTTGTGAAGGGTCTACCATCAATATGTTTATCCAAAAATGGAGCATGGGTCCAATTTTTTTATCCCAACTTTTTTGAAAATTTGCCCCCCAAAAAGGGGTGGGGTGTTCTTTGGCGATATGCTTTCACTCATTCAGTACACCTAATGATACTATATCATTCAGTTCCATGATTGACCTCATTGGGGTTTTTGCTTTCTCGGTTTTCAAGGAAAATTAAATAAATCGGTACGGCTTTTACGAGACGGCTTTAAGGGGCTGGGGGGCAAACTGTGGGTCAAAGTGATGCTTGTGATGATCTAATTCAGGAAATTGAAAGCATTTTCACCCAACATCTCAGGATTAGCCTGGGTCTTTAAGGGTTAAAGTACCTATTTTATGTGCTTGAATTTTTTCAAAATTTTTCATTTTAACAATGAAAATGAAAGATGAGTAACGTTTCCACAAGTAAGATTAAGTAGCTATAAAAATATCTATGATCCCACGAAAATCCTAAAAAATGACACGAATGATGCAAAGATGAAAAACCATTTCCGTGTTAAGAGAAAACCCATAACTCATATAACAAATTGTTCTCCACCACAAAATTCAATTCAACGGTAACATACGCATACGTTAATCAAATTATAAATAAGCAATTTTGATATGTATAGATATTAATTATCAACCAAGCATATAATTACACCCTACGTCTTAAAACACTGAATCAGTAAGAAAAAAAATTCAATATAATTCATTGCACGTTAAGTAGGTACATTGAGTCACAGTTGCAAGCTTGCCAAATTTTTTATTCCACATGAAAACCAGTTACTTTTTTGCCTCTTTGATGAAAAAATTTCAGCCAAGATGAAGTACAATTAAAATACTCGTTTTACGAAGAAGAATACGAGTCGATGTCTCGGCCAGATGTTTTTCGGCATGAGATCGTCACGTTTAATTTATCGTCGATAATTTGGAAAATAAACCATAAAAATACTAAAAATGATTTCCCATACATTATTCTTAGTTTATTACCAAGTTCTTCATTTTCGTAGCAAAATTTTTGTAAATTTTTGAAATAAAAATTTAACGTTTGAATACATTAGTTACATTACCTATATTAGACGAAAGATTCGGTTTCGATCGAGGAAATAAATATTCCTACGACTTTTTTCCTACCTATCTAGAGTTCTATACTAGTCAGTAATTTAAAATAATGAATGGAATAACACAGGAAGATTTCAATTAACTCAACTGATTGAAAATAAAATTGAAAATTGATGATAAAAATCAACAATTCGTGCCGATTTATGTTTTAAAACGAAATTCAATACTCCATAAATTGATAAATTATTCTTTAAAAATTTACATTTTCTCAGGGACTCGCAACTTCAAAATATTCAATCAAAGTATTCATCTTAATACAGCGTATTTTTGGTATTTTATATTTTAAAAAAAAAAAAAATTCCAAACATATTAGAAATTGAATAAAGCAAATCAACTAGAAAATACATTACCATTACCCATATTTTCTTTCGGTTTTTGCGGCCCTTGGTAACCAGTCATTACTTATACGCACGAAAAAAACGAACCAAAGTTACTCGTCCGGCGACAAGTTCTTAAATGAATTTCGATCAAACAGCATTAAATTAAAAAGCTCTCCTATCAAAATTATCTCGAGTACTCGAGGAATGATTTAGAGTGGATCGATTCGTATATAAGGAGAAGCGGTTACCCGCGGTCAATTACAAAGAATTCTTTCCTTTCATCGTGTACGTAGGATAAATTTCGAAATCCAAAGTGTAGGTATACCTACTCGCAGCAGAGGGCAAATTGTAGATAAAATTTTCACGTCTTTGAAATTCGGCGCGACTAAACCCGTGCAAAGCAAGTACCTAGGGTACACGTGAGTATTTTCCAAACAAATAAAAATCTTAGGTAAATTCGATCGATGAAATCGCGGGTACATTGATGGGCAGACACGAATCACGATAAGTACTATAACTCAAATTCCGACCGGAGAGATACTAAAAACCTGATTTTCTTCGGCAGCTTTATTAAAATATCTATACGTAATGATAGAGATAAAAATTAATCTGCTATAAACTCACCTATATATTATTTTAATCCTATAACAATATTCGGAGTCGCGCGCGAACAGAGTTTAATCGACGAACGAATCACACCGGTTTTACGAATTAAAATACTAGCTAATTTAATTCGCGCTTATACCTACAAATGTATAACTGACAAAGTTGAAGCGACTGATTGCGAGTTCAGAGGTGTATCTTTAAATCCGCGAATACAATTTAGACGCCTGAGGACACCGAGAACGATATGCACGTTCAAACGACGACGTCGTCTGTTGCGGCAGCGAAATTTTTTACCTACGCCAGGAAAAGCAACGTGTACTTGATCCAATCGGCGATCATAACTGTCGCATGTACCACCCGTTACATTACAATATGTCACGTATCGTATGAGCATGTACCCGATATTCGACGGCGATTTTTCTCCTCTAATAATGCCGATGAATACACGTCAAATTTTAACGAATTAAACCAAACACGCCATCTTTTTCAGCAGTCAACTCTTCGAACGGCTCACCGGAAGTTATAAAACACCCGCCGAAATTTAATCAGCAGAAAAATATCTATCCTTTATTTCAACATGGCACGCGTAAGTGTAATAGGTATGTAGGTTTGTCTATTCTAATTCTATGTAAAAAAAAACACACACACAAAACTTCAGCAATCAATTAAGAGTAAGTGCTCTAGGAAATAGGGGAGCCACAAGAAGCGGTGTCTCATCAAAGGTATTAGTAATACGAATACTGCGAAATGCGCCAAGTATATCGATCATACAAAACAAATACGAGATCAATTACAATAGTAATGCAATTCGCAATCAGATAACCAACGTGAGTACACTCAGTTTCCTCTTCATAAATGCATTTCGGGTGGCAATACCTACGATATAGCGATTAGCGAATAAATGTGGCATCTATTTACACTCATTTTCAGCGAAACACCTTATCGTTGACGAAATTTTATTATTCGAAACAGCTGTGAACATAATTTCGGCTGACGAGAGAATAACGATAAACGTAGTATGTTGGAAAAACGTATAGCTCCGACGAGTTTTTGAAAAATTACAACAGCTAAATGTTTCGCCGAATGCGATCATTATCTCGATGTCATTGCTAACAAAGTTCTTGATGATCATCACCGCATTGGATAGTAGATAAATTTTATTACATTTTCGCAGTCCCTGTGGTCTAATTAGGTAATCTCACCGAAAAAAAAACCTCACTGGCTCTCCTGTTTTGAATCTGGAAGTATAGAATGGCGATTGGCTGGGAAAAGTAAAATGAAAATTCTTTGACGTGGTACGCTAAACTATAATTTTGCACTCATACGAATATGAAAAGTATATCAAGGTTTCAACATTCATCGTCTCATCTGTTCCGTCGAGGTACTTTACTTTTGATGGTCGAATACTTGACAACTTCATTAACGAAATTTGAATATATTGCCAATTTCAACTGTGATAACAGATGAGATGATACATCACTACATCATCTACATCAGTGATCAGAGATTTAGAAGATGAAAGACGATCTCTATGCTACCTACATTTTTTTCCTCTAGGGAATAGCGATAATGCCGATGGGCGATGATGTATCGGAGTTGACTCATTTTGCACTCTTGTTACTCAGGTAAATGAGGTAAAGTTACTCGAAAATGGTATAAATCTGCGTCTTCATTTGCACACAACTATTACAAGGCTTGATTCTTCTGCTCTCCAGAGTTTTAAATGGATTTCATCTGTTGAGGAAAGTGCACAGCTTCGGTTTCGCTTTCTTTCTTTACTACAATTTCAACCATCTGGCATAGGTATTCGATACTGCATACTGAAAAACTTCATTTTCTCATTCAAAGGTAAGAAGAGGAACGATGAATTGATGCAACTTACTCGATAATTTAACGAAAATAGTATTTCATTACATCGCAAGTGTTTTCATTTTATCAATGAGAAACAAATGATTTTGACGATGATCATCGGATTATGATACTGAATATTTTGAAGGAAAAAAAACATAACATAATTTTCGGCGGATAAACATAACAAGATGACAGCTGACACAGTGACACGAGTGACACGAGACACGACACTTGATGATGGAACTGATAATCGACAATCGTTAATCATTTATCAGCTTCCCTCGGCTTCACCTTGAACTTCATTATTTTTGTTCCTGTTGGTTCATGACAGCTCCATGTGCTGTAGTGTTTTTTCGGTGGTATTTTCATCAACGCAGGCGTTTCAAAAATTGCATTACTACTCATGATCAAGTCATCAGTGCTCATTCACCCTTGACCGATCGAATTTTGATTAGTAACTGCGCTCTCACTTTATTTGTTTACTTCAATAAAACTAAAAGTGCGCCGAGTAATCTAATAAAATTCTGATTAACCATCGGTGATATTCAATGCGCTTTCTGCCATCATCTCGATGATCTATAACAATCTTTTATGCTTTATGCTAAATACAAAGTAACCTTACACCAAAGTAAGAATCTCACAAACGTTTTTCTATATTAGAAAATTTGTCAGCAAAACAATGCCAACTTTTCATGCACTTTCTTTCAATAGAGATATAAGAAAAATTCTGAACGAGTAATTAGTGAAGTTGGGTACCTATTCATTTTTTTTTTAATGGAAGAATTGCAGTTTCAGTTTTCGTCTTTTTCTGAATCAATTTTCAAGTGACAAATAATCGGTACCCAAAACCCAAAAAATTCGACCCCAATAGGTATGCTGCTCACAACACAATATGCTGCTCGACCTCCAAGAAATTGATTTTAATTCAAAAATTGATCTTTAATCGATTCAAAAAAATAATTCACGTACTCATCCTATAGATATGTAAGTACCTATAAAAACACTATCGAAAAAATTTGATTTTATTCGTCAAATTGTATCCAATCCATAATCTAAATTTCCTAACTAACAACGATTCATAGGTACCTACTGAAATTGTCTCAGAATTTCTTTGGTAAATGAAAATTCAAAGGTTTTGAAATCTCATAGTTTCTTAGAAAAGATAGAAAACAACACATTAGGTAGTTTGTTCCACGATCGACCTGCGATAAATTTCCAGTTGAGTAAAATTCAAAAATGTTACCTATCATATGTAGGTACTTTGTAATGTTGCGACAAAGCGACTACTCACTTTGATTTTGATTTTTGAAACACATACATTACACTCAATGAAATTGAAAATTCCTAAGTAAATAAGTGGGTAAGAAACGAACATATAAGCTGAACAAGTACTTCATCACTATACCATACATTTTACATACCAAATCGAGATTGACTCTTTTCTCTGTCAGTTGCCTGAGTTGGCTGAGTAGCCCGTGTTGTCTGTGTTGCCATTGATATTGATTCCAAAGCGGTGCGTATGAATGATCCTGCCAATTAAATAATTTTTAAATACCAAATCAAAAAATTTTCAACCTATGGAGTATCTAATTATCTATTACAGATGGATGAGATGGCGTCGCGATAACTGATAAGTGCAACCCTGATAAGTAAAAATCTTCAATAAGTCTAACAGAAGTCTTCTACCGTTCACTTTCAACTGACTTTACAATATGTAAATATGAACCTTACGTAGTGAAAGAGAGCTAGGTACCTCGAGAAGTGAAAAAGGACTCGATGAGAAAAAAACTGCGTTTATCCCTGTAAGTGAAAATCAACTCGCCAACTGAAACTTTCAGAACGTTTTGCCTTGGAAATTTTCAGAGAAATTATAAATCTCTCCACATTCACAGTTGAAACAAAAATTTAGGACTGCTGTAGTAGGTAGTGTCTACTCCTTTTTTCATTTTTGCATCTTTTTTGCACCATCAATTTCTCCCCTCGATAAGTGAAACAAAGAATTTCTTCCCTTGGATTTGCACCTATCGCGACGCCACTGTGCTACATATCAAGAATTACAAGCCTACGTATGTTTACCGTGTTTACCGTAAAGTAAAATAAATCTAATACTCACTATTTAAATGTTGAAACATAAGTTGTTCATACCGAGATTTAAACAGCGGCAACTTTTTTATAACGCACACTCGACATCAAACAAAAATTCCAAAACTGAAGTACTATCTCACAAGTGCGATTCAAAAACGTTTCCAAATAATAGAACCACGTATAACTTGATATCGTCTGGTGAAAAAAATCAACAAACTTGTGAATTTTTAACGATAAGAATTTGGTAATTTTACAGAAGTTCTTATAATAAGCAGTTTCAATGAGTAATACAAATTTGCAAAGTACCTATACCTACAACAAGTAGAATTATTTAAAAATTAAATTACCCAGTGCGTGACAATGTTTCGCATTACGAGCTTTTCTCGATCGCCTTTGATTAATAAGGAATTCACCTGCATGACAAGTAAATATCATAGGTACCTATGTATTAGGTGCTTTATTAACCTTTGAATTCTTGTACATGTATGTATCTATGGTTTTATTATTCTCTCAAGAAAGAACCTATAGGTATGAATTAAGTGAAGTTGAATTTTTATGATACGAAAGTTGCTTTTAAGTGAGGAAATAAAACACTAAATAATTTAAATGGGCTAATACAGTGGTACATACCTATTACCTACCCTATTATAATCTTGAATGCCTATAATTCATCTGTTTGCAGTTTGTGCTGAGATTTGTTAAGATGGCTACTTCATGTCAGATTCACTTGATACTTAATTGTACTCGTCAGATAAATAGGTAGTACCCAATATATTAAATATTTAAGGAGATAAGTATTGTTGGACTAATAAAAGAAATAAAACTTAGATAAAGTTACAGCACATCATTATGTGAATCATAAACTCAAGTAGGTATGTATCAAGGAATTGCATGTGAATACTTATAGCAATTAAAGTCAGTTAATTGAATAAAAATTAAATATTTAAATAATCTGGGTAAAGTTAACAATTTTCAAAAAAAAAACTTCAACGTTTATACGTAGGTACCTATTTAATTTATATGCAAGTACATATTTAACAATTTACGAAAAAATTACATAGAATTATTGAACCAAGTATTTTTTTATAACGACACAAATTGAAAAAAAAATTAAAATTTTGAAATTCAATTACTCATTTGCTAATAAACGTACGTAGGCAAGTATACTAAATTGAAAAAAAAAACATGCACAAAATTTAATACTTACGTAGGTACTGCAATTAGAAATACTTATTATACCTACACGTTAAATGCAATACTTATAAAACTTCTAATTTTATTTCCATCAGCGTTTGACCTTCTTCGCAGTACATTACATTTAAATGTGAGTAATATCGTACCTAATCGTTGGAAAACACTTTCTTTTCAGTGGCCACGGTGTTAGATTATAAAAATATTTACCAAGTTATATTTTTTTAGTTTTAAGTCCTTTTTATAGCGCAGGGCTTTAAAAAGGATCGCTTTGAAAAATTTACCTCTTGTTTGAATATGTAAGAAAATAATTTGCAGTAAGTATATAATAACCAATTTGTTAATAGAATTAGAATCGTATAGATGAGTAAGATTAGGGTACATGAGAACGATCTTCTTCAAGTTCAAGAGCATACGAATGCAGCACGATTCAAGAATATGATGTAATACGCTTGATGCAAATATCAAGTAAACGTGATCGTTAGATCTTCGCTGGTAAAGTTGTAATTATAAATGCTCAAACACGTAAAAAATCTATAATAAATAAAAAATTCAACTTCCGACATCAAACACTTGTAATATATGTACGATTGTACGAATTAATATTCTAACGAATAAATTTACACTTTATTATAAACTTATAGATATTCTAATCGTTGAGGAGACATTCTATGTACTATGAGGTGTTCGATGACAGATAATCTTTCGTCATTTTACGAAAAGAAGAAAAAAATAGTCAACGTTGTTTTATATAAATACACACTTGCAGGTAAGAAATACCTGCACAATTTACAAGGAAATGAAGAGTTGAATAAAGTTTGATGGGTATAAATTCATCGAAAACTAAATTTAAGGCTCGTTTATACTGGCCGCGGAACGAGACCGTAAACTTTCCGCGGAAAATCAAAGCTAGGAGTTGTAACGTAGTCGTTTATAGTGGCTACGGACACCGTTCCGTAGTTTCTTATGGATTTTCAATTATTTTTGAAAATCCGCGGAACGGATCCAAGTTCTTCCGCGGCCAGTATAAACGAGCCTTTAATCATGCGCTTATTTATGAACGTCCAGGGTATCTATGCATAATTCATTCGAATAATTCATTTTTCAATATTTTTTTAGGTATAAAAAAACATACAAATAGCATTGATGAAATTTATGTTTTCCTATTAAAACTGTAGAATCAAAATCCAAAATCTCAGCAGCTGAAATGCTTTGTATTTACACATTGCTTTAATTAATTTAAATTGTTTTCACTTTCAACAAAGCGATTTCTCGGCGATTTGAATACTTTGGACGGCATAAAATCTTTTACTTTACCTATACAAAAATTTCTATAATTAATAAATAAAGAATTGAATTGAAAATAACATGCGAGATGTTAATATGGACCATGGTAGGTAGGATTCGTTGACGACTTTTTTTGTAGTGATTGCTGCTAATTACGAGTATGACTGTTGGACCCTCAAATCATAAATTTAAAAAATGTGAGGTTTTCATGGTACATATTTCACCACCATAAATTTTACGAAAGTCTATTCTTAGGAGCCTAGGACATGGACATATGTATGTCAAGTACTAATATGAGCATTTGCTCGAATCAAAATGTTCCATGTCTACTACGCAAGGCGCCCAAAAAATTGTAACTTGACGCACACGGATAATTTATCTCATCTTTAAGGTTCAAATCCATCAATATCCGACTGAATTCATTCAACTTGATATTGTTTCCGAAGTTAAAATAGATAGTAGTCTAAATACAGGACACGACGGACAAAATTAAAAATATTTATTAAATGCTTTGAAACTTGAGTTATAAAATCACTTACATACGTATACTTAATTTACTATGATACTTATACGCTGCATAAATGCTACCATCATGGCTAGTGTTTCGTAAATGTAGGTACCAATGTACATTTTCAAACAAGAATTTAGGTTTTAAAAAATTGAAAGTAACACTACCTTATCGTTAGCATTTGATGGTGAATTTTAAAAATAATTTTTTTTTAAAATAAGTGAGATGAAAAATCATGAAAGTAAACAATCGATAGTTCTACGATAACATCATCTTATGTTTCGCAACGATACTCATAAATCATAATAAATGCTTGGATAATAATTTCTAGCAAATAATGAAATACATATAAAATGGTACGAGAATTCATTAACAAATTAAAATACATAGAGAGAAAGATAGCAATAAATTAACACCTTTTAAAACAACAATCGAGTATAAATTGGCGTTCTCTATGTTGAAAAAAAAAACAGAAACACTTAAAAGGTAACTTCTCGTTTTTAAAATTGTGCGTGGTTTTTAATCATAAGTATAAAAACAAAAACAAAAAGAAGTAAGTATCATAATGAAGTGCATAACAATAAGGAAAACGCTGTGACGTACAAAGCCACTATATATATTACGAGTATTAAAATATGGAAAGAGTAAAAACCAATAGGTATGAGAGAATACACGGAAGCTGATTTTCAACAACGGAAGAGACAGACTTTTGGTTTTCTTTGAAAAATACAAATACATAAAATTGTCAGATAGATAAATTATTCGCGGGTTTTTCTAGCACTTTTTTCCAGAAATCTGAAAAATTATTAGGAATTGGGTAACCTGAAGGAATTTCTGAAGTCAAATACGATTGTTTTCCTACACTGTAATAAGCTCAATATACAATATAAGAGAGAAAAACGTTTGTAAACATGAACAACAACATGACAGGAGTACTTTTAATATTAATTGTAGAAATGACTCGAACAAAATGTGCTGAAAAAGCGATGCAGTTTACTTTTTCCTCAAATCTGGCATAAACGCTTGCAACAGATCGATTGGCAATGGGAATATGATGGTCGAATTTTTCTCGGCCGAAATCGTGTTCAAAGTTTGTAAATAACGAAGCTGTAAAAAAAAGTGAGCAGTTAGGCTTATGTTACACGTACATCCATTTGAACAGAAAACAAGTAAAAATTCAAATTCAAATCTGACTTGTAAGGCAGCCGGACTTTCAATGATAACATCCGATGCTTCTTTCAACGCTCTAGAAGCTTTCATTTCTCCCTCCGCAGCTATCACTTTAGCACGAGCTTCTCTAGCAGCTTCAGCTTCGGCAGCCATGGCACGTTGTAATTGGGTAGGTAATCGTACGTCTTTTCTGTAATCGAGCAAATATATTAGGTAAAGTAAAACAAGCCCCAAATTAGGAATTTGTTTCCATCACAATAAATTCGATAACTTACATTTCTACTCGCTCAACTTTAATACCCCAAGGATCGGTGGCAACATCGAGTTGTGATTGCATGGTATGAGTAATGGCAGCACGGTCCGATAAAATTTCTGATAAATTACGCGTTCCCAATACATTTCTCAACGTTGTAGCCGCCAATAATCTCGTAGAATGGCTGAAGAAAAAGAAAAAGTACATTAGTACAAAAATATTGATTTTTATACAAAACTTCTCAAACTCTAAAAAAAGTTGAACGAAATAAAAAAATGAAAAATTTTAAAAATGGAATGTATGTACGTACTAATAAGCTTTTTATTTAATCTTCACACAACTCATACTCAAAAAAAATAAAAAAATGACCCTTTAAACGTGAATTTGTGACATCAATTTGAGCATAACTTTGACTTTTCAATACAAACAAAGCATGTTTGAATTTTTCATTTTATCCAAGAATTAGAACATCCAGTCGAGAGACAAACAACACGAATTTCAAAGCAAAAAAAAAACAATCACGTGAACTTTCAATCTACAGTACACCCTTCAAAAGTCACTCAATTCAAATTAGGTACTCAAGAAAAATTGATGCTGTGTAAAGACAAAACAAATAATAAGTATTAATATACAGTCAAAATACCACGGACCTCTCTCCCATATTTTGATGAAAGTAAAGTTTCCCAAATTCCTGACAATTTGAATTTTGAATGACATTTTCCCCACATTTACAGAGCGAATGAATTTTCAACTTTTCCCAAAAATTAATGCTATGCTCAGCTAAAAAATTTTCCAAAGGCTACGCTCCAAATCCGCTCTAAAAGCAGTCTTTAAAATTTGAAAAATGAAATCCAGCAGTCAGAATTCTGCACAATGGAGCAGTTTTTGGTGCTCTTTTCATTTAAGCTATTTCGCTTTGAAGAATTCATTTTTGAATTACTAAAAACATTCATAACTGATTGAAAACGGTCAAATTTTTTAAATAAAAAAAATGTAATTTAGGCTTTTTTGAAAGGGGCGGCTGGAGGGTTCATAAGGGTAATATTTTACTTTTCTTCTACTCTTATTTTATTTTTAAGATGTATGTATTTTTGACATTAATTTTTTAAAATTGTTGAATACAGTGAGTTCATTAAATCGCGCAAATCTTGATTTTTTCTAGTGATGGGATATTATCGATATTTCGGGATATCGATATCGTCAAAATATCGGAGGTCTGATATCGATAATATCGATATATATCGGATGTTTTTGATGTTCATAAAAAGACCATAAAACAGCTGATTTTTGATGAAAAGAGAAACTGAATCATCTCTAAGCTGTTTCTATTCCTTAATTTTTTGCTTTTTCAGTATCTAGCTACCTATTTGGCGCTTTTTAACATATGATGGCATTGATGACGTAACTGTCAACATTTCATCATTCTACAGATGGGTAGTTCTACCAATTTTACACTTTTTGTGTCCGTGTAAAATTTCACTTACAGTATGCACATGAAAAGTAATGGTGAATGGTTTTGTCAATAAAAGTTGTCCCCATCTAACATTTTCAGGCACTACAATGAATTTAACCCCCTCCCACGGGCCACATGCCCCCTTATATGATCAAAAGTTCCATCCTCATGGCTGTCTCACATCTCGTTTTTAAATAGTTACATCGCTGGTTAGCAAAGAGTCGTGATGTTCTGCAATTTTGACATTCGTTTTTTTATTCCTGAAAACTACATGAAAATTACAGTATGAACACAATTCACTTCAGTGACACCTATATGCTGTGGAGTGACCTCACACCTCTGTCTTCGAGTTTTTGTTCCCTCGGCGTGGTTAATTTTCAATGCATTCCCAACGGCTCACTATTTACAAATTTTGGTGTTTGAAAATGGCAAAACTGTTTAGGCAGTTAACCAAATCTTGTCCCCTGATAAAATACTGAATCCGAACACCGCTATCCAATATAAAAACGTGATTCCATGAAAATATGGTTATTTATCTTTTGCCGATTCTTTCGTCATGGTTTCTCAGCTTCGCCATACACAAACAGAGAAAAACTGAGAAATGTTGAAAAATTATCATGTGGTGAGTACTGATACTACTTACACTAAAAAACACGAATTTAAACAATTTTACATTTATATTATCCCTACTTAATGAAGTTTTATCCACCGTCATGGGGAATGACATTTTTTCCTTCGTCATGGAATTTATACTTTTTTGACCAAGCCGGAGAAATTTTCACCTAGAAATCCTTAAAATTTGTGGTATATTCTCAATTTAAAAATTATTTGAATTACTGAAACACATTTCTTAATTTTGTAGGTGATCAGTTCTCTCAAAAAAGACCAGTTTTGATTCGAAATTTGCAGAAAAGTCCCACATTTTCAAATGGCTCTCCCCCCTCCCCTGAGAGATATGAATTGGGCACAACACTATCAATGAAGTCTCAAGTGTATATATTAACCATTCCAACCAAAAAAAAATTCTCAAAAAAATTTTTTTTGGCGAGGAAACATACTGCAAAATTGTGTAAAATTGATAGAACTACCCATATATGGCCCATGGCTACCATTAATAGCTGTGATAATCACTATTTTACTCTAAAAGAGTCTGAAAATGCTGAAAAAGAGCAAAAAAATACCTCGCACAATTTATTTGCGGGATTTTTGCATAATTTTTAAAAATTTTCTGATAATCGATTATCGGCTTCAAAATATCGATATATATCGACGGCGGCAAATATCGATATATATCGATAAATATCGATAATATCCCACCACTAATTTTTTCAGAGTTGAAAAAAAATAGAGTGAATTTAACAGAGTTATGGAAACGTGAAAAGCCATAAAAAATCTTTTTCTCCATTTTTTTTGAAGTTAAAAATTTTTAAATTGTTTAAAAAAGCAAAAAAAAAATCATCTTGCAACTGTTTTTTAAATCTCGTTTTCAAATTTTAAAAATGGATTGGTTTTTGAAACATGAAAATTTGGCTCACGCTATTTTCATATTTTTAAAACCATTTTTCTCGCTTCAGATTTTTGCTAAAAAGTTTCTCCCTCCTACAAGCCAAGAAAATTGCGTCCACTTTTTGGAAATTTCATTTTGATGAAATCTTAAAAAATCAGCACCACAATTCAATCAAAACGACAACTTTTCGTAATGCAGTTTTTTTTTAAATTTGCACAAATTTTTTTTAAAGCAATCAGGTATTTATGCTCATTCCGAGTAGATATCTAGGGTCCTTATTCTTTGAACTTTTATTACGCACAATTCAAAAAAAATTGTAAGCCATTTTAGAACATTTTTGAAATTTTTTTACAATATTGAAATGAAAAATTGAAAAAAATCATGGTCTAATTTAATTCATCGAGACCTTTACGACTTTGAAGGAGTTGACGCCTCGCCACGCCCCTTACTCTCTCTTTCTCTTGTCTGCAGTCACATTTCAATTTTTCATCTAGTTAAAAAATACACAACAATCAGGCATCACTTTTCTCCTATCATAATTTTCTTCATCTCACATAACTATAATTCCTAAACACAAATCTCTGAAGGAAGCTCCTCCATAACACGCGCATGATGAATTAAACATAGATAAATAATAACTTGAAAGCTTCTGCATTTACCTATAATCGGTCACATTAACTACGGCATGCAAAGGATTTTGAATGCAATAGTAAACGACAGCGTCGACGCTAACCGTCACATGGTCCTTTGTCAAAACCTAACAAGCCATTCAAAAACAAAATAGAAAAAACCACATGCATATAGCAAAAAATAAACAAATGAAAAATCAACAAAAATTCCAAATATTACAAATTACCACATACAGGTTTAATCCGATATCCTTATGAAATAAGCTTAAATTTCGGATGTTTTTTAAATTCCTAAGGTGTTATTTAATCATCTACCACTCAGTGGGTAGGACACCAAAATTATTTCGAAATACTTAATTAACGGTGATAATAAAAGTTTAACCATAATTTATTAGTCATAGTTTTTTTAATATTGAATTACGAGTGGTAAGTTAGGTAGTCACTCGTCGATAATAACGTACGTCTCATCGTCAAGGTTCTGTAAACAGCAATTTTAAAACGTAGCAATACAAAGTGTAGGTATTTTAAAACATCGTTAGGGAATTAAGGTAAAGAAAAAGAAAAGCCAACAAACATAGAGAAATGAATTTTTTAAACTACGTAATGTAGGTACTTCGTTATTTATACTTCATTTCTTAAGTATCTCTTCTTGTCAAAAAAATTGAAATTTCAAGGAGGTATCATTCTTTCATTTTGCGAACATTCGAGTGTATAGGTACGTTCCGTGAACTATGAGTATATTATTTTCATCATTTTGCTACGCAATGAAAAAAAATACTGTTCGAAAAACAAAAATTGGTTTCAGATGATGATTTGTCAAGTTCATTCTAAGGAATTAGTAATTTATTACAATTCTTTGATAAAATTTACATGATTGCAATACAACGAATCAACCATTGAAATTTGCAATCTACATAGAACCGTATGCGATGACTTCTCGACTTCTCGTGAAAAAATGACTCATTATTATTTAATGCATAAAACGATAAGATAACACCGTGTTTATTTTTAATCACATCCTCCGTGATACGTTGATATTTTAGCATAATTGATATTTAAGTCGAACGAATGTTAATGTCTCTTTTTACAACCTCTTTAACGATCCAATAGTTTAATACCATTTTTATTCGAGTTTTAAACAAATTGCAAAAAAAAATCAATAATCTACCACGTTTGTAATACATAAAACGAGTAGGTATACTAAAATTCATGCTGAAAATCACGAACCTACCCATGATAAGCTAAAAAGGGACGGAAAAAAGTTCTAAAACACCTAAACTACATACATATAATAATACGTATAGAGAGGGAAAAAAACTCCAAAACAATGTGATGAAACTCCACAGATGATTTTCGATTCACTACTCGATGTAATTTTTTGAATAATCGAACATCATCGTATAAGTAAACAAACCTACAAAACAGCACAAATACAAAAAGCGTATCAAACCTATAAAAAGACGAAGAAAAAGAGACATAGAAACAGAGAAAAAAAATCACTAAAATATTGTAGTACGAAAATTAAAATCTTCGAGATGATCTAACGAGTAAGAAAAAAGAATCGCTATAAAGCAAGGTGCATCTGCATTCAAGGAACTCGTACGAATTTTACAATACGTGGAATTCCCGGCTAACCTGTAATCTTCAACGTTATTGGTAGCCATTATAGGACTGTTTACGCGATAAAATACCACCGCGTCAACGTGTACTGTTACAGAATCTTTGGACAGTACCTATCGCATTCGTCAACATTACAATCGCCGGTTAATTATCCAACAATAAACAAAATTACAAGAAAAGAAACAAAAAAAAAATCCAGCTAATATCCCCGCCACCATCGGTATAATACCTAGAAGTACACTAACTTCATAATTCAAGATCGATTACCAATCACCATCAATCAATATAAAAAAAATTATTAGAATCGTAACAAATCGATTACAAAATATTACCTCTTGAGGTGGCACATCGAAAGAAACCGTTCTCAAATCGACTTTGGTATAATTATCGATACACGGTATGATGAAGAATATTCCAGGACCTCGAGCATTTCCTGCCCTCAAACGACCCAATCTAAATATAACAGCTCTTTCGTATTCTTGAACAACCTGTGAAAAACAACGTCATTTGAAAAATGAAAACTGTGAAATTTCAGCATTAGTTATTTATATCGCGATCGATATATTGTACACTTAGGAGCACGTAGATATGGCCAAAAAACAAGAAAACCCTTTACGACACTAGTCGAAGGTCTTACAGGTAAGCATCACGCGTATCTATAAGTTGTCCAACTCGAAAAAAAAAAACAATAACATAGGTGGTCACATTAAGTATAGGTAAGTAAGTATAACTTTGGTAACAATCAGGGTGGAATTTCAAACACTAATTAAGACATCGAGAGGTCTCTGCCAATGCCAAAGGGGAAAACTTACGTTAGCAATACCCAGCTTTTTCAAATGGTAATTTTTTACTCGTTAAAAGTAAATAAATTTCGATCGCTATTCGTGTCTCGGTTATAAGTATATTTACATATTTGCTTTATTTACCTCACATCATTAATTTATTAAGCGTTTGTAGACGATAAAATGCATAAATTTTAATCTCGACTTCACGTCAAAGGAATACAATCGGCATAGGGTATAAATTTCCTCCGGTAAATTAATTTGTAAAACAAAGCGTTAAATTCGCACGCTAAATATCGACTTACCTTAAAACAATAAAACACGGAAATGGGGAACGTAATCACTAGAAATACAACAGAGGCTACTGTAGCAATTACTTCTATCAATTCGGATCGATGTGGTTCTACCAAAAAAACAAAACAAAAACAAAAAATGCCATTAGTAAAGAGTAAACCTCAGATAACGTTTTTGCTCGCTTTCATCTTGCTTTACGTATTTCAGAATAATTTCACCCACGTAGTACATTTCATTCACCCTGAATGATCATTATGAATGATTGAATCAAAAACACTCTCTAGTTTTGAATCATAATAGGTACCTACTTATAAGTAACTTCATGTTTGACTTTGAAGTTTGAGGTCCAAACAAAGCGAAAACTTATACGAATCCAGAATCACTTTCGCACAGAGTCTGTAAAATTAACCTCCCTACTTGAGGGACGAAAACGCGTATTTCTGTTTCCAATTTCCACATTCATGGAGCGATTAGCAGAGGTTGGTATGTGGAAAAAGAAATGTTTCGTCCCTAGTTAGGAAAAAATACAACTTTTCAACTATGAGGATAAGGCATTTTCATTTGTGATGGTTGCATTATCTATGTGGTTATGCTTATTCTTTGCCCTCAGAATTTGTCCTTTCCTATTTCCTGAGTTGGTCATTTTTATCAAAACGTTCTATTTTTCTTTCTTATTTTTGGCACCATGAGAATGAAAAATTGATGTTTGATTGACTAAGTATTTATAAGGCTAAAATTACATGCTACATGGTTCATCAGTTTGAATTTTGTATAATGTTGCAGAAATTACGAGTTACCTAACATAGGATAGATAAAACCAATAATTAAGATTTAGTTTTCAGTTTGAGCAAAAAATTCTTCAAAAAAGTTTTATAAATAAGTGAATATTTGGAATTTCGGATACGCTTGGAAAAACTTGAGAAGTGAATCTTTTGACCAGACAATCTTCGATTTGAAAGAAACCAAACGAGATCGTAAGAACACGTCCTACAACACCTTCAGCCAAATGGCGAATTTTTAAAAATTCACAAAAAAACTGTTTCAAGAGCAATTTTTAAACTTTTTAATGAAAATATAGGTAATATAAATTTTTTGAACAAAATGAACCAATGTGAACAATTCCTTCAATTCAACTCTAAAAAATCAAAAAAAAATTTCAATGTTCTCCTGAAAAGAAAGTTCAAATTATTCTGGAAATGAACTCTCTGACACGTAACTTTGATCGGTGCTTATTGAGCACCCTCTTGACCGCTAAGGTGATTACTGCGAAGTACCAAAAATGCTAGTTTAAATATGAATTTTTGACCAATTTGATGTCCAATAAGCACTGACTAATGTTTTTGGTGCCAATGTTCATATTAGGCTTTTCCAGAGCGATTTATAATTTCTGGAGGTATTTGAAAACTCGCTGGAGGCTCCAAAATGGTCAAATTGAGATTTTTTTGGTCATATGTATGATCGTGTAAGCACATCAAACGATGTCTTTCCGAAAAAAATAATGATTATATACACCTTGATAGAAAATTTGATTTTTTTCACTTTTTTTGGAATTTAAAAATTGATCAATTTTTTTTTTTTTTGAACTGACACCCCTGGAATTTTGAGGTAACCACCTAAAACTGTGGAAAGTGTGCCTAATAAGCACCCACCAAAGTTATAGATCCTATGTAAAGTTTATTTTTGACCGTTCCAGAGTAATTTGAAGTTTTTGGAAGAAATTGAAAAATCGCCGAAGGCTCCAAAATGGCCCAAAATTAGTAATTTATTGATGCGTGGAAGTTGAATTGAAAAAAATATCCATACTTATTGGTTAACTTGGCTCAAAAAAATATACTTTATGAAAACGTTTGAAAATCACCTTAGAAAGAGCTTTTTTCAATTTTTTTTAAAATTTGCCAAAAATCCAAAAATGAACTTGGAACGTGAAGTTTTGGTTAATGAGGTTTTGGGTAGTGTCCTTTCGATCTAATTTGGTTTTGTTCAAATCGGAGAATTTCAAGTCAGAACGTTCTTCTGTAAGGTATTTTTTCTCATCATCAAAAAATGATGCTAATGAAACTCATTTATGTAAATTCTCTTTTTCTGTTCGTAATTTGAATTTTGAATGTTACAAAAATACATCTTTGCATTCAAGATAAATACGTAAAAAAAATTAATGCATACATAAAATAGTTTTACGTGTGCTAATACGAGTGATTTTAATTGACACCCATTTTTTAAAATTAAGTTATTATTTTTTCAAGTTTAATTTGAAATTATGATTTTGCTATGGAGACATGGAGTATGGAGTAATGCATTGAAAATAAATTAACATAGAAATTTGAAAACCGTAAATTGTTAACAGTCAATAAATTTTTCATTGGAAGTGGTCACTGAATGATGGTGATTCTGAGAAATGTTTAGGAAACGCTATCGCAGTCAGATCTAAAATACAAAAATCGACTTCTCCGATATCGAACTTCGACTTCATTTTTATCCGCTTCATTCTTCTGCTTCAAATGGACATTGAAAATATGCCGTTTGAGGTATTTTTGGTAGCTTCAAAATTCAAATTCAAAATCGAAAATAAATCAAATGTACGTTTAACATATATAACATCATCTATTGATGATAAGAAAGACATCCCAGATATTCTGAGGGTATCTGAAGATTTCCAGATACTTACACCTCCTCTTTCCACTAACAATCTGCTGCCCGATCAAGGTTTCAATAGAAGTCAATCTTATCAGTGGATTTTTGGTTCCAGTTCAGGTTCAAAATTTGCGTTGAATTTGAAAACACGTGAAGTTTTTCTTGTAAAGGTTTCGAAGTTCAAGTAACAATCACTACAACCTGCAACTTGAAATTAGGTATGTAACCAGTTTTATCAAACCTAATTGGTTGAAGATTTCTCTTCAAAGTTTTTGATTTTCCAGCCCAGAATTACACCTGAAGTTGAACTTTCTACCAATCAAAAAATTTCAGTACATATTCTACCTTTGCCATAAATTTCCTTCTTCATTCAACCAAATACTAATTACTCATAGGGATCTAAAATTAGTTCCTTTATCATGTTATTCATGTTCATAGATAAATTAGAAACTCCATCATAAGTTAATAGGAACATTCTAAAGACCAAATTATCAGATGATGATTCATAGGTAATAAATTGATAGCTGATAAAAGAAAACCATAAGGCATGGCATAAGGCAAAGAAGAGAATACGTTATCATCAATCACTAATTAATTTAGATAAATGCCGAATGTATGGATGTACAAGCCGTATATCGATTAAACAGGTTAAATTTCTCGTACCACGAATAGGCTAACTACGAAAAAAATTGCAACACTAATCAACTACTTAGGCGTATTATCACTTGCAAGTTGCAAAATGTTAACACTGACTTTTCTCCGAACTATTAAACTAATCGACATACCGACTTTTTTTTATGATCGTTCGATAGCCAACAATAGCTCTTGGGTAAATTCCAAAGTAAAAAAAAATCTCGAACGAATTCTTCTGGTACACGATTAAAGTCTTAATAAAATCGAATAGAGCTACAATGCCAATCGTAACAAATACCTCGTGAAATGTTATTTCCATTCGAATCGAATAATTTGGAAAACATTCGATTATTAGCGACGCTAACTGCGGTAGTCGTGTTCGTAAATACGACGGAAGTTGCGGGTGGAGTTGAAGGATCCATAACAGCAACAGGCGGCGTTCCGTTCAACATTCACGTGTAATATTACATTTGTACAAAGATCTTCATAATATTCATCATCAGTATCAGTGTCAGTACAATATGATTGCACGAGTCATGTTTAGTTTTATCGTATTGGCAAACATTACAGCGAATAATACAATAAATATATTCGTCAGACGAACTTATTGTTCATGATCTGCATTAGATTCTGTTAGGTAGGTATTTGAAAAACCTATAGTTTCAACTTCTACTCAACAATGAGTACATATAGTTTCAACGCACAAATCACTCATTAAATCGTTCAACACTTATAAAATCAGCTCGTTTATAAAGTTCGGGTTAAATGCACAACGGGTCAAAACGATTCCAGAATTATGGCGATAATTCACGATCGAAATTAGTTGAAAAACAGCCAAATTATCCTAACAACGATAATAAACAGATGCGATGCATTTATTAATAGATGGACGCCGCGAATTATACCATTGCGTAACATAAGATCTTGGAAATCCAACCAATACTCGCGTGTTTTCTGCAAAATGTCAATACGAACTGGATAAAATTTATTTGAAATACGCGGTATGTACTACGAGTATGTAGTGTACTACGACTCGATTTAAATGCTTAACTGTGTCACGACGATGACATAAAGGGTCTCACTTATTATGACAAAAAAAAAGAAGAAAAAAAAGCAGTCAAAAAGAGCATCATCGACGCACGCGAAAATAACAAAGTGTTTTTTCCACTACAAATACATATTTAATCGTGTAATGCAAAAAATATGTATCACTGAAAATGAAAACGCGAGTAAACAGACACACAGCTCGGGGTTCTCAAAACTGGACGTTGTTAGGTAAACAAATCATTCGTGGTGTCAAAACATTTTTGTATCGGCTTAGATGATTAATGGGCTGAACTAATCAAAGCTTTAGGATCGCTGTAGCCCACACGATAAACGAAGATTTGAAAAAAATTCGCTCGTCAATGATTCTATCGGTACCAATTAAAAAGCAATATTGTTTAGGATTCCCTGACAAACAAATAACCACTGTAGTACTATCCATCATTCTTTAATAATACATTTAGTAGATAAAAATTTGGAACATGGGTACATTAAACAAATTATTCCAGCTGTTAAGTGTACTTCACTAATTGTATTCAACCGTGAAATGAAAGTCAAGGTTTTTTGGTTGTTCTAATTTTATTTTAATACATTTTACATCGATTTCACGTTACCTATACTCGGCCTTTCGGTAGGTTTAATTTTTACAAAATTCAACGAGACACTATCAATTATTTTTAAACAAAATTATTTAGTGTGTTTTGTGAAACGTGGGAGATAATTTAATCATAAAAGTCAAGAAAATAAAAAAAAATCTTCATCACTGACTGCCTAGGTATCTTTAAAATTGAAGAAGTTATGTCATTTTATAATTCATAAATTCACAATAATGTAAATCAAAATTAATAAAATATTTTTTAAAAAATTGAAACAATTTCAGCTTTTTTTCCCAACAATATTCGAGAGTCTGAATTTTGGACTATATTAAAAAAATTTTTGAACACTTTTTAGATTCCATTCACCAACTTTCAAAACCTAAAAAGTCGTATTTTTCTAAATAAAATCCAATTCTTCTGGTGGCCGTGTAAAAAGAACATATCACTAATTTCAATTTCAATCATCCCTCTCCTTCTACATTGGAGAAATCCGATCTTTTACCAAAATAATCAATGCACATCATGACATCAAGCTATCAATAGCTGCTACGATCAATTTTCGATTAAAATAATAGGTAGATGACACTTTAGATGACACGTGACTACTACTGTTGAAAAATACCTCATTAGAAATTGAATAAATTTAATAAGTATGCATTAGTCAGCAAAGTAAAGTTCTCCTCCACCCCCTGCCTTTTCAGAATCAAAGAACAGAACCGAGTGACGTGTAATGTTAACCTCTCAACATTCAACATTGAACGCAATTATCACTTCCTTAGAAGTACGATAATTTTTATGAGGAAATGAGAAGGAAAAAGAACTAAAATCTGTTGTGTTGCAAACATTGAAAAAAGTTGTTTCTTCAACGTAACATTTTCCCCGCGCTTATCGCAGTTTCAATTCATCAAACATCCAGTTTTTCGCAATAAAATCAGTAATTAGAATTCAAAAACTATAATTATTCAGATTCAGATTTAACTAAATAAGTACTCATGTCTTTTTTTAAAAAATAAAATACGCGGAATTCTGCACATCGTTTGTTCCTAAAAAACTGACGAACGTAAATTTAAAATTAAAAATCTTTCAAGTCAAGTTACTTGAATTGAAATGAAATGCAACCTTCCTTGAAACTTTTGTAGACCAGAAAACATTACAAATTCTCACTTACTAATAAGCGGCATAATTTAATAATTAATTAGGTACCTATATATACCATGATTATTTTTAGTAAGAAACAACTATACTTACGATTTTCTTCGTATTTATTCTCCATTCGCGGGGCATTATTCCGGCTACCACCAGCTTCAATGTCGGTCATGTTTACTTTAACGTACTTTCCACTATTGAAACCTAATCAAAAATAAAACACTCTTATTAGTACTCATACACGATAAACCTACGTCCGGCGTAACGAAAGTAAAACATGGTGATTCTGCGATAGAAATATGACTCGTGTTCACTGTTCAAGTACAGAGCGTTGTTATTACAGTTCAAACCATCAAAAATGTTACAAAGATACCACTAGTTTCACCACGTATACCTATTTATAACTTTTTTGTAATATTTTTAGGCGTCGTTTTTGTACGACTAAGTGCACTGAGTAACTTATGCCTTTCTAATTCATCGAGCCAAAAGTATTAACAACTCGAAGATTAATGTATCGGAGAACAAAAATTGATGTTACATACTAAAAAAACGGTGAATTTTGATAACACCTGTGAAAGGCTGTGTACAGTACTAAAACAAGCCGATTGTCGATTCTATTCTAAATGAAACAAAAATTTTAACCTCAAATAGGCTGGTTTTCAAAATACTCATACATAAGATGCTGATGAACTTCTCATCAGCGCTTTCGAATTTCAAAAGGCTGACGACGTTTTGAAATAATGCGGTGTAAAAGGATAAAAAAGCACTAAGCCATCGACTTTTTATTTTTCTTATCTGGATCGCTATTCCAATCCAATGGGACATAACGCGAATATATTTGATGCAAACCTTCAAGTCGAGTTTATAAAGAATTAAAGGCACCCTCCACGTGCGGTTGCCCAACCCAGGAGGTTCGCATCAAAATGTCCCATTGAAATACTGGAATAGCTTAGGAATAACGGTGCAGATGAGAAAAATAAAAGGTCGATGACTACATCAGTCTCATTAAGAAATTTTTCTGCAGTTCGATTCAAGACTCATTACTCATTTATACATTACAGGGAGAAATTGTTATTTTTTTTTAAATGTAAACAACCAGACGAATGTATATTTTATGGGTATCACTTTACTACTGTTTCATTCTTTCCGGCGCGAAGATTTTTTTAAAAAAATAGGTACAAAACTAACTTTCCAATTCCATGGATTTAAACCACAGTATTAACAACTCCAAAACAACAAAACACCGTGTTGGACCGACACAAAATGAAACTATAATCGACACGACACTATTTCAGCGTATGTTCATCACTGAAATTTTGTCAGTTTCAAAATCAGAATCAAACCAACTGATAAGTACATAATCGCAAATGATGAATCCTCATGACAGTCATGACTAATTCAGAATGATTAATAAATGCCAAGACGTTTTTACGGACTAATTTCTATCTGAACTAATCTTAAAGGATGTACGGACATATTAGATATAGGTACTAATTTATTTACTTAATAAAGCTGAAGGCTGAAGCTTGAAACACTAACACTCAGCGATCACACAAAATCTTGCAATCATCGGTCGGACTTACCCAACTAGGAATACAAAAACTCGGGTTATTTACAATTGAATTTAATCTGGATACACTATTCGTAACAGGACATTGAAGAGCACGATTTTTCACTCTACTTAATGAGGAAATTCTGAATTCAGTGTCTAGTGTCTATACTGTCTAGTAAAGGTTAAGCCAACACGAATGGGAAAGGAATACTGAGAACACCATGACACAAAACCTCTGACATCAGGCAGTAATTACTAGAAACTTAACGCAGACGAAGATATTGCAGAAAATGTCCAAAAAGCAAAAATTATTCCAACTTAATTTCAATACATCCTTTAGAAAACGAGGGTGAGGGCTCTTATGTACCGGCAATTGATAATCTTATCAAGCTTCAACGATAACATCATTTCCGGAGAATGAAAAATGGTGAAAATCATCCAACTAAATTCCAAACAGATGGAAAAAGGTGACAAAAATAAGATTGAATGACATTTTCAAACAACCTCTACTTGCAATACGTACTTTGATATCCTGTGGTAGAAAAACTGTTCCATAAACAAAGCAGCAGACACCATAGAAAAACGTATTATTCTTCGATTTGCTGTTGCTAATTAAGTATTACTTCTCAGAAAGTGAGAACTGCATATTTTACAATATTCGTTTATTGAAAATACTGCAAACGTACAGAAATAAAGCAAAAATTACAAACGAAGCAAAATTAACAAACGCAAACGCTATCGTTTCTTATCGTGATTTAGCGATAAGTACACTGAAGATCAAACACGTTGTTTACATACAAATTCTTCTATATCCTCCATGTTAGAAATGGTCATGTACAAATGGTGATTTGATCGTATGAGAGCCAGAATTTTAGTGAATTGAATAGTGTAGATATTTGAAATTCGACTTTTTAAACAGTTAACTTTGAAAAATTTGTGTCGTAAATTCGTAATTGTGAATTAGTGGTTCATAAAATCTTACAAGAGATCCTCGACCGTGAAAAGGTACGTAAATTTCAAGTGGAAAATTTCAGCAACAAGAAATAAGGTTTCATCGACTAAGCACTAAGCAGCGATGAGTGGAAAATGAAAATCTAGAATTTGATTTTTTCATATTTTTGCAGAATATGGACGTATTGCGTGCAGTGCTGAATACAGCACAGCCCACGACTTGGGTTAACAAATCCGAGGACGATTATATTGAGAGCTATTTGCTGTTTGATATTACCAAATATTCTACGGAATGGTACAATGTTTGGATTGAGGCTGATTGTTATCATCGAGAGTTAATTAAATACATAAAAAGGGTGCAGAATCCGTTTCAATTGGGACTTTTCAAAATTCAAGAAGAAAAACGAAGGAGTGAAAACGTCTCAACTCAACAGGTACGATCATAGTATCATACATTTTAGAATTATTCCTCTAATGTGGCAAACTTCAATAATAAATTCACATTTATCACGCAACCCTGCGAGCGAACTGAAACAGTTGTTGAATTTTTCATCGATAAATACAATGCCAGATACTTAACTCTAAATTAGCGTTATTTATGGCTAACGCTTCATAATAATATGAAGTGAAATTTTCATTATGATTCGTGTTGAATAAATCCTACGTGATGAATTACTGTCTTGAGAAACTTTAATTCGTTTTGTGACAAAATAATATACTGATTGTTGATTGAGAAAAGTAAATAAAGAGTTTAAGAAAGGGAAATTGAAATGCATAAAATATAGGAGAAGCCGGAGAAGGAGCTTGAAACTGTATCTGGGGGATACAAATTTGATGCACACATGTGATGTTCTTTTTTCGTAAGCTCTACTTCAGGTGTTTGACTTTTTTATGATATGATGGAATGGAAATTTTCCGACTTTGAGACTAGTTTTTTACTGACACTTCCATCTCTGGACTATGAGATTTGCTTGAAAATTTCATTATGAGAGGGGTGTTTGAGCGCTCTCCGGCAAGTTACAGAAATTACAGTACCTTCTTGCAATTGCAGATATAGTTTGCAGTAAAATTGCATTAGAGCAGTCTGCGGTCCATTGGAGTCTGTCAAGAGCGCTAAAAATCCCTAAAATGTTTTACGTTTTCTGTAAATTTTGTAGCGACACACCAAAAATCGAAGTACATAGTGTATTCTTATGAATTCAAATTTTGTTAATAGGACAATATTTCGTCATGTATCTATAGTGTTTACGTTATTTTACACGCGAATCCGAGGGGGAGAGATGAGAGGTGGAAAGTCCTACTTCTTTCTATCCAAATTTCCAAAAACACCAAAAATGAAGAAACATTTTCTAGTTTAGGTGGAATTGCACTTGATTTGCAATCTTCCAGAGTCGATTTAGGTACACGACTTGTTTTTAAAAATGGATACAATCGACGGTTAAATCGTACCTTATTCACTTACTTAAGCTGATCTGAATAATCAAAATTAATCAAGGAAGAATCATCAACTCGTGAAACAAATCAAATTAGTCTTTGACTGCGTTCTCTTCTTTTCTTTCCATAATATGTTTTCCTTTACATTTCGGTAAGAATGACATAGGTGCAGGTAGGGAACTATAAGTGCAGGTTGGCAGAACGAAGAGTACGCGAAATTACCATAGGTAGCTGTAATTCTGTCCCTTGATAGGTTATCGATTATGATTATGTTTGTTACGATGATTTCAGACAATTGGATACCATGTTATTCATCCCAACGATTTGGAATCGGCGTTGAAATATCCTCTCGACTATCGGCGCTACTCAAAACGGGAATCTTCCGTACAAAACGTCGAAAAGCATCCTAAATTTTATGCTAAATTGGAAGACGCGTACGAGATGGGAAACCAATGCAATTTGGCATTTGATAATGAAATCCTTATAATACAGGCGCAACATTTTTCTACTGTACGTAATCAGGGTGATTATTACCCTCTTTACGTCATTTCTTTGGTGGTTTAATGTAAGTATGTTTTTTTGAATTTTTCGAGTTTTTTTCATTTTTTCAATTTTTTATTCAACGTGTTCATATTATAAGTGATCGTCATTTTTGAAAACGATGATAAAATCATTATTATCGAGTATAAAGGTTTAATTTCATAGAATAAGATTTAAATTAGAACCAAAATATGTAAGCAGATAAGTGTTATATTTTGTAGAATAATTTGCGAAAGATTTCTTATAACATAAGCCAGAAGCTAATATAATTTATTGATTAGCATACCTGCGATTGCTGCGATACTAAAAAGCCTGTCAAGCGAACAGCATAGGTAAACTCGAATAATCCAAAAACTAGGCGAAAATTTATCTTGTAAAGATAATACCTGAACTCATTGATTCAGTGCAAAACTGCTTTTAACTTTAAGTATTCTTCCACATTCAAGTTACAACTGTATTGAAACACTTCAAACGACTAAAAATTGTAATCATCGTGAAAAATTACGTCAAAATTCTGATTATCGGTTTAATTAAATTTTTAGAAAATAGCTTTTTCAGTTTTTTATCGTGTTTAATCTGTTTTGTTTATTATCTTATTTACCAAAAAAATTTTCTTGTCCAGATTAATCGCGCTGCAGGTGCCGAAATGAAGAAGCTGCACCGATGGTCGCGAGATCTAGGTGGCTTAAAAGTGAGACGAAAATTGAAAAGTTTTTCATTTTAATAAAATTCCTATTTTTGAAGAAAAAAAATTGTTCACCTATATTTAAAATTAAATTGAATAATTCTTTTGATCTTTGATTATTCTGACAAGACTAACGGCTAGAACAATAATATAGAATAAGAAATTAGATTATGATTGCTTTCCTCGAAGTTGTATTGTATCGTTTTTATTACCGATTAATCCTTTCCTTATTATAATATAATTATTACAACTTTTTATACTCTTTTTGTATTTTTTTTAGAATAAAGTTATAAAATGTTCTATGATCTTCACTTCAAGTTGCATTTGAAACGTTGAAACTTGAAAGGCTTGATATAACATTATAGTAAAAAAATATGAACTGGTTCTCTAAGACAATTGAATCTAACAAGATGGCTTCAATATGGATAGTGATTGAATGGATATAATATACCTATTTTATTAGTTACAAAATATAAATTGAAAATATGCAATTTAACAACATGGAAATTGATTAATTGATTACTTATGCAAGAACTTTTGTTCAATGAAGTCGTAACAATTTTAAGAAGTCAGGCTATTTTTTGAAAAACTACTCGTCTACGAATTCATTTCACCATGACGTAGATTTTTTTAATCCATTAATTTCATCTTGCGATAATTTCAATCTTTATGGAGGACGTTGTAAAATATTCTGGATCATTGAGGGATTACCTATAGTGAAAGAATTGATTTCAGAAAATTTATTCATACGAGAATGCAGACAAATTTTTCCCCTACTCGTGCTTCATAATATTGAATTTTAATTTCTTGATGAAATTTGTTACGTACGATCTTAATTCCCGAAGTTGTGGTGAAAAATTGACTAAACTTGTCGTCAGCCATTCGCTCTTTTTTCTCACCGTAAAACGTAATAGGTTTGCGATTGACGAAATTGTGCATAATTTGCAAAACCATAGGCCTACATACTCTCGTGAAATATTGCAGCAGGTGAGAAAATCCTTCCGGCTAATCGATGATACGAGTACCTACATCTAAAATGAAAACAATTGAAAAAAAATAAATGGAAAATTAGTATGTATCGTTTTGTGATTTATTCAAATTGAAACCGGATAAAAATCATCAAGAATTCAACAAGAACCTTTCCTATTTTATCTACTATATTAAAATATGATACAGTATTAAATATAATCTTCGATTTCAAATTTCATAGCCTATTAAAATTACACGATAGAGTATCTTTCGCATTTACTAAATAGGTATAGGATTTTATGTTTGCGATTTTTGCGGCTTCAAATCGCCTAGTTGGTTCTTCCATACACCATTCATTATTTTTCGTAGGTACCTATTGATTTACTGTGCGAATATAGGTATCCAACAAAGCTAATTAATTTTTTATGGATCTCTCGCTGTTCAACATTTGTAAATTCGTTGTAAATGGGCATACCACTGCGAATTTTTCAATTTGTCAAATGATTTAAGGTTAAACATCATCTTTAGCAGTGAATATAAAAATTAAACATGGGAAAATTTGAAATTTTCAACACCTCTTCTAAGAAAGGAAATTGCCTTTTGCTTTATGAGAGTTAAATTCAAAGTACGTTGCCTTCGTCGAATGCATTTCTTGCAACACGAATGCATTTCAAGTGGTTGGCAGGTTATAAAGGTAACCACGTAGGGTGATAGTTTATACATTGATTTTTTAGCCTAATTCTGCTGAGAAATGTTGTGCTTGTGGTATGGTAGTGCAAAATGTGAAAATTAATTTAAACTGATTTAAATACCGTTTTTAAAATTCAAATATTTCGGCCAAACATTGTAAATTAATTAAGGGTCGATAAGAAACAGCATTTTTTATCATCAGTCATCAAGTTGTGTAAACAGATACATGAATCACACTTGTTTCTTCATTAAACATTTCCGACATCCGAGGATGGTATTTGCCAAGTTCAATGTAACTGGTTTTATGCGGTCAATACGAACTCTATGTATATTAATAAAACAACTTTACCGGCAGTTTTTATGTAATGGGTATTGCATCTTGAGTCCGTATTAATTTTATCCTATTCTTTCGAAACTTTCCACTTAATCACTGATGCTTAGTTCTTATCTTAATCTGTAGTTGTAATATGTGGTACAACAATAGAAACACTTTTAATTATGATTTCGAATTTTCGATACTTACCTATTCGATTGTATTTTCTTTTTGAGTAAAATAGTTTTAATTTTAATCCTCTGTCGAAGGAGAACTGATACCTAATTCAAATCGGCCAATCTCAAAGTTTCAAAAATAAGAACAAAAAATATACTCAAGAGACATTTGACTCATCACTCGAGTGTTTTCCTTTCTTACCCTGCACTCATCATGTACCTATCGATTAACCCAAGCTACTAGGCTACCAAAGAGATACGAATCAGGTCATAAGTTAAACTAGGAAAACACAGTTTTTTCTGAATAAAAATTTCAATGGCAATTATTCATAGTAAAAACAGTCATATTCAGCGTAACTTGATAATAAACAGTAAAAATTACTTTTTCATGCAATGTCGAGTATAATCAAGTAACTGTAAACGTTGTGAATTATTGCATTTTTTTTTTGTTTCCTGTTGGAACGCTTGGTCGAGAAGCAAGTTCTATTTTGAACCCTGGTGCTTATTATGCTCAATTTGTTATGTACCTACATATTTTTCGAATCGCATATTTTTTATCCGAGTGCGACGATTTGTTTGGATAATTGTGCCTAATTAAACGCTCGAATACCTACTACGGGTATTCAAAGCTAAAAAAGGATTCCAGTGCCACTAATATCAGAATGCGGTATCCTTTTTCGTAAGATAGCAAATCTGTTTGGAATTATGAATCATTGAACATTACTTTCGTGTTTTTACAATCAGACTTGTTTATCATAATATTTTTCAAGAAAATTTTCACTTTGGTTCGCGATTCAAATATCTCACCTGAAACAAATTCCAAAATTACGAGGGTTTCTACGAACATAAACAGACGTTTTAACTGATTTAAATCATAATCTATACCTACGACTTTTTTTTTTTTGTAAAAAGTTCTAAATACCTTAGAAATAAATAATTTTAATTCAGCAGCACCTCGACTCCATAAATTGAATAGCCATGTTCGGTGAGTGGAAAAATATATGTACTTAACAGGCTTCTCTGGCTGTACCCAGAATGCTCAAGCGTATCAAATACTCCAACTGGTTCTATAACGAATTCGCTTTTTTCGGTGTTCTCGAAACTGGAACTATCCGCGCCGTAAGTTCACAATAAATCAAATGCAGCCACCAAATGGACTCTACCGATACCGATAGATTCGATTTTATAATAAATATTCAACTGAACTTTGAATCTTTTCCGTTGATACCCTATGCATTTAAAAATTGGCAAAAAAGTATAGGTACCTACATTAAAATTTTCACGTAATAAATCTTGTCTGTACGTGATGAAAAATTTAAAATATTTTTCGCGTTTCCGAACAAAGAGTCCATAAACAACTTCATCAGTTCGCCATTATCGTCTATCATCCGCTACTCGAAATAAGATCTGTAACAAAAATTTTAAAAAGTACTTAATTAAATATTCGAGAAGATGGTAGTTTTATGACCATCCAGGCCAACAGAAGTTGTGTGCTTCGTGTTACCTGGCGCCTAAATTGATTTATAAGAACACTCAGAAACTGCGAGATGTCTAAATTTCGAGACCGTTATATTCTTGCGAACGTCTCAGACTATAAGAAAACCTTTTACCTTTCAATTCGGATTCTCATTATCTCGATTTGCAATTTTGGAAATGAAAAATGTCAATAATTTAAATCATTTTTACAAAATGAAATAGGTAGGTACGAGTATAAAAGTACAAGAGAATTCAAAACAAATTGTCTATTTAAATTCATCTATTTCCACCCACAAACGCGATGTTTTAAGCATTGGGTTATTTGGTGCTATGATACCCGCAAAATACCAAACGTATTATCATAATGTAAATGCCCTCTTAAAAATACCTTTACTATTTTAGCCTCTGCATAGTTGTCTATTGCACTTTTAGCAATATACGAAATGTTACTAGCACCTAATTTGATTTATGAAATGATATTTTTACTACCTATCAAATTTTTCATCAATGACTTATTAAATAAACTATTCACTGAAGTATGATCGCAAGCTGGTTCGAAACACTGTAATAATTTTTGCATGGTTTTTTTTTCATCAATATATATTACCGAGAGATGAGGATGACGTTCGTATCCATACGGCCATATTTAAATATGAAAAATTTCAATCAATAATAAAATTAGAAAAAAAGCAGAGATATGATCAAGAAGAAATTGGTATCTTTTATTCTATCTGGAAACAGCATGATAGTGCGATATGAAATGGGGGAGGTCATCAACATCACACTCGCACTTCAACGTTAAAGTAGCATCAGCGTTAGTTCAACGGTGCATTTGACTCGTTTTTCCGCTGCGGGGGACAATCGCGAGTGTTCGTGTTAATTAAATTGCATATGCTGATATATTGAAGGGAAATAATTTATAGCGCGGATATAATGTAACATGTACATATAATCTACTGATTACAATTTTAAATTTCCAACTGAGGGAAATTTTTAAAAATTTTAAAATACATAGTAAGCAAATAAACAACCGATAAAAATTAACTACATGATTGTTACAAAATCATTGGCGGAAAAAATTGCCTGATTCATATTCATAGGTGACAGAAAAAGGAAGCTCAATAATCGGTTGAAAATTAATTCGACCGAATGATATTAAAGGGAATGTACGATAAAGCGAGTAATTTGTCAATCGGACGTTTACTAGTATAATCCTATGAAATGCGAAATTTGACCAAATACCTCTGACGTAAGTTTCTAATTACAATTCGCATTCGAGACGGAAAAAATGTATCGAAATAGTTCTGCGATCGGTGTTTAAGATGACGTATTTATCATATTATGCAAATATCTCGCTAATAAAATTGCTTTATCTGGTCTCGGCGAATTTTTAACAGATTATAGGAAATATTTGCATGCGATTGTAACCGCAAACACAAATTTAACCGGCAATAGGCCATTGGGAGAATTTCGTATAGGTACATTCGAAGGATTCTTTCTGCGAAACCCTAACAGAATTAAACTAGTTTTTTGCATACACAGATGTCACAGTTCCTTGACCTTGCTATATTATAACAACTAGTCGATTTGAACCTGTTCAGAAGTCCGGCAACTGTTGGTGATATTTTTCCCCCTTTTTTCCTTTTTTTTTTAGCTAATGCGGTCGATTAGATACCACCTACGTGCCCCGCCTGTGGTAACTGTTGTCCAATACACAACCACTTTGCTTAAATTTACTGGACATACCGTTATAAATGTGCTTTTATTCGAGGTATTCGTATTACTGCTGACCTATATTATCAAAAGTCTGGAGGATTTGTAAAGTGGTTTTGAAAATACCGACACAGTTTCGCGACTTAAAAGTAAACGTGTTAAATGATTTTATTTTTCTTTCGGTGGGTAGGTAATCGATCCTGCAGTATAATCTTGGTGGCTTTTTTTCTTATTTGAATGTCAACTTTTTTAAATACTTTGATATTGATAAGTGTGATAGAATCGAATTTCTTTGATGAACTATCGACTCTGAGGATTATTCTAATTCAAATATTATTAATTTATTCATAATCTATCACTATTTTCGGAACTTATCAACATCTACTTACTTACGTCAAGCATCACGAACTGCTTCACCAGTTTCCGATATCCGAGATACATTTAAATATTATTTATCTCCGGCGTTTAATTTTCTACATTTCAACACCGTTCGACGACGAGTTCATTCAGAAGCATATTTAAATACATATTAATATGCTAATGATAAACGACTTAGTAGCATCGGGCGGTTTTTTTCTATAAATGCATCTTTGACAAATAATTCTGCTTCGCGAATCAGCTCGTTAATTGAATATCGCTATCGTTCTGTATATTAACATATGTCAATGTGATTAATCACGCGATAGTTGGGACACCAGTATGAAGATCATGTCTCTACCTCAAGTAGGTACCTACATACTTGCCACGGAAAAATGTTGCCTGTAAAAAAATCGTACATTAATCAATATAATAATAAGGGTACCGATACTACCTACCAATGCATACAGGATAACAAAAATGTGTAGGCAAGGTAAATGCACACATGCACTTTTTTTTAGTTATAATAAAATTATGCACGATTGGAATTTAATATCGAAGATATATTAATTTACATTTACGTACAATACTCACCTTTTGTAATTATTGCTCGCGTAATTTCATACGCGAAAATCAGTCTTCCATTCTAGGAAATTAAAACGTGTAATTTCTCGTCGAGCATTTTACCCTATACGCTAACGTAATCAAATTCGGCCCAAGGGTAAAAGCTTTAAATCAAAAGTCTGGCTTCACGTTTGAAATCTAATAAACATATTATTAGGAGAAAAAAGGATGATTCAGTAAGTAGTATAACGACCTCTTTTGCAGTAGTAGACATTTTCGCACAAGTGGTTTACTGACAGCGTTACTCCTACGTTTATTTTTAAATACGTATATCTATTCGTGCATATACTCTGGTATAGGTACTCGTAACGAAAAGAAGGATGATAAGTAGCCAGCAGGTTGATAGTTGACCTTTAAAACGAGCCAGTGCCCATATACTAAAAAGGGTGTTGATAAATTCAGATTAACTTGTCCGGTATATTTCCGATATGACTGAATGAAATGCTGCGGGATGTACGAAGTTCATTACGTTTATTTATTGACAGTCTATAACAATGTAAATAAATGCCAAAGAATTCTTTTAAAAGAGTAAGCACAATGTTGGCAATTCTTTATTTTTACTTACCATGATTTTGAGTGAAACTATAATTATGCGAGTCAAGAGTGTCGATACATTCAACATCGTTGGCTCAAGAAGATGTCTCGTTGGTATTAATTACAACCACTTAAAATGGTGAAATTTGAATACTAGGATCATTTTGAAAAACGATACCATCTCGACTCGAAACCATGTACCTACGAAAATTTCTCGTTTTTTCCCTCGCACATTAATTTTCATTTCCGTTTCCCAATTTAAATTGACCTTAAGCAAAATATTCACAAACTAGGCGATTAATTGAGAAAACCTTTCGGAACATTTTTTCCGTTCGACTCCTGCCAGCGCCTTATAAATTTCTAGTTCAACTATAACATAACGATGCAAAATACCTGAAAATTCTTCCCATATACCTACTCTGCTTTTAGTTGGTTGGCTAATCATCGATGTTGTTAAAATGATTAATAACCCGTTTAATGATTAGACGCTTCTAGGCTGTGCACCTATGCCTTAATTTTAGAACATCGCTGTGTTTATTCCTAAAAATAACAATGCACTTATTATTGTTTGTAGCTATACTTACCTACTTAAATTACCTATACCTACACAATAACGAACATTGCATGTTTCATATCGGTTCGAATACCTATATAACTAAAACCAATGCTTACTCATAGAATAGAGATTACGTAATAACGTCCAGAATCCTTCTAGAAAACAGATCCCAATGCTCCATTGTCAAATGAAGGTAGGTAATAACACTGCAGGAATAATTCACGTTTAAATGCGTACCAACAGGCAACAGCTTTTGCGCAACTGTGAAAGATGAAAAATTCGTTAGATGATATAATTATTAAAACACACTGCATCTTTGTTGGCAATAAATTCTGATTCAGTTATTTTATGGCTGGTTCGTGTGCTTGACCTCGAAGCAGCAGGAACTGATTTATATGTGTCCACCACTTTCGCTTAAGTTTATTTACAAATACTTACTTTTTTCTGTTTTATTCGGCGTACACTGGTACCGGTAATTATGCATATGCATATGTATCCTCTACCTCTGAAACAAGTTACAAATTTATACACCAATTTGAACCCAAAGTAGTGATGGCAATGTAAACAGTGTAGGTACAACTTATGACTGGTATGAACAAATATAAAGTTGTAAGTAATTCTATGTTGCAAAAATTCCGACGATGAACTTCACCACATGTATCGATCATACGTGCCAAGCATCGGGTAGGTATTATAGATCATGAATAGAATAAGAAAAAAATATAGGTATCTATGTAATTTGTTCGAACATTTTATAAAAAATGATACAAGACAAAAAAATGTGTAATTTTTTATTTATCGAATATAATTATCACCGCAAAAGATTGAGACTCGATGGTGTTCTAGTTACCTTCGTGTTGGTGACTCATAATCATATTATAGCGATGAACTAGAAAAAAGAAGTCTGAAAAACAATTGAAACTTGCAGACAACACTATAAACATACCTCGCCGAAGACAGATGGGTTTAAAGTATCGGAGACACAATTTGAATTTCACGATTATATGATAGTCCTCACGTTTTCCTTTATACATCGTATAATTATTTCAAGGTTGAGATACACCTCTCTTCCAAGATGTCAAAGTCCTGCACAAAAATAAAACAAAACGTAGTACCTAGATTATTACGTATAATAAGATTTTGATTTAAAATGCAAACCAAAATAAAAGTACGAAGAATTAAATGGTAAAATGCTAAGTAAGTACAATATATTTTCACAGATAATATGCATTTGGAAATTATTAATATAACGGTGATAGGCTGATACCATTTCATCAATTTCTTTCTTATCAGTTTTCCATGTGGACGTGACGAAAACATGGTGAAAAAAAATTTCACGTCAACGAGTAGGAAATGGTTTTAAACATTTTATTTTTAATGAAGTTGATTTATTGATTTTTTACAATTTTGTAGGAAATAGGTAATTAATAATTTTCTCGAACTGGGAACTTTTTCTCCCTTTTTTTTCGTAGCCTATGTTGTTCTTATCATGCCCAATACCGAAGTATTCTTGAGCATTCCGGAGTTAGCATTCTACAGTCTGTAAAAGTCGGGACGAGTAGGGAATAAATATTTTCCAAAACTAAGAAATTTTTCGGAAATGAATTTATCATCACGAAAAAGAAAGCCGATGATCATATTTTTTTATGATAAAAAACAAGACTCAACAAACACCACGAATTTTATTACCAAATAACGAACTAATCTTTCTAAATAGACGATGAAATTATTACGAATGATACCTTCATCTGTTAATTCACCATAATGTCATTCACACCCCTTTTTCAATTTTCGTACTTAAAATCAATGTACAGCAGACCAGACCACCCATAATAGGTAAACGCTCCGAAAACATCTGCACGAATTTCAAACAATACATTTGCGCACATGTGAACGCGATTTTACAATTCCATTTTTCCCTATTTTTTTTCATTCTTCGTACAATTTTGAACACCAAACACCACACCGGGAAATGGTAATTAATATTATACGACTAATCTACGGGATATATTTCTAGGAGGTCTACAATCGGATTAATATCCTTTACTTAAAATCAAGGTCTCGTTATAAGAAATTAAAAACAAAGAGGAAAAAATTATCATTGTGTTGCAAACCTATCATTTTGTCTCGGCGTTAATCTCACGGGGCTTATCATACGTATACGAAAAAAGATAAATGATCGAGAGTATTTTTTTTCGCCATCGTTTCAAACGCTGCAAAATTAAGATATAAATGTATCGAGTAATCTGAAACAAAGATATCTTATAATTCAAAGAATACAATTACGTTTGCACACAATTTCTAACCGTCGTCGTATAACAGAAAGTTATTATATTTGAATAAAATGTATCGATATATCTCTCGACGACAATTCGCAGGTATAATTTAGAAATTAAGATTATTACATTCCAACTTTAATCGATGGGTTATACTACAGTGAGGTTATTAGAAAAGTAACCGCGCGCTTAATTATTGGTAGGTAAGTAAGGTAGAGAGGTACATGTACCACCGAGAAATTCAACGTAAACAAAGTTGCCTAACTGAACATGACAGGAGAATGACTAGTGATTGAACGATGGATGACACCTACGACGAATACCAACACAGACGTGAACTACCTATAAGAATGAACTTGACACCGTGAAAATTCACTATTACGAAATACTGGAAATAAGTTATCACGAAGTATATTAAATACGTAAGAACCCCGACGATTAATATTCTTCACCTTCAACTCAACTCGACGATTATTAAAAAATTTTCCATACCGGTTACCAGGTCGTTTTGAAATGTATAACAACACCTAGACGATGAGGTACCGATCTTTGAATTCTTCGTCGAAATTCATCTTTACCTCGTCCCTCCGGTCTTACCGGATTAATAATTTGGAACGAATTGTATCGGTTTTCTTATATCATAAACGTTGTATCTATTTTTTCAACATATCCAACCAGACAAACGTACATTCATATATGAAATGGTACCATAAGAGGTATACTGAACGTTTTCGACGAAACCATTCCAACGAGATACCATAAACTATTGAAATCTATCGTTTTATCTGATTTACAACAATAATTTAAAAAATGTCGGAACACCATTAACACGAATTTAGTATTCCATATTTTAACTTGTAAATAAGTCTGAGAGCTATGTAAGTATAAGTATTATACCTACCTACCTACATTCTTCAGCCTATATACTTGAAGTTACACATACTGTAACCTAATCGAACAAATATTAGCTAAAAATTTTAATTAAAATTAATTTATTCGTTTAAATTGACGTTTAATTTGTTTGCTTTACAACAAAATATTCCATTCGAGTGTTCTCACCTGATCAAGAAAGACATCTCAGATAACATGTAAGTAGAATAAATAATTAAAATGTTTGATACGACCATGCCATCATCGGTTTGAAAAAGACAACTCAGCAGTCAACACCCCCTGGTTGATTTCTCACTTGCATTGTAGCTGCATATACGCCATGTAGGGATAAGTATGAGCATCCGAATGCCACGAAGAAAAAAATAACACCGCCACCAATGGGAGTACTTCTGGGTAATTCTTCTTGCTCGCAGAGAACGGCTACTTGAGCAGCATATTTTCAACTTACGGAGTCGCAAATCGCGAATACATACGAAGAAGCCGCTTCAATCGCTATTTTTCAAATTTATCAACATCCGTCGGAAAATGAAAAATGTCTACTTATATTATCATTCATAGTTAACACGTTTAAACAAGTACGAATGCATTCTCAAATTGATTACCTACGTAATGAGAAATGTAATAGGAAGATTCAATTGCAATGCAATTTTAATCACTTCATGAAGGAGGAAGGTATAGTTCATGTTTCAATTTCATAATCAAAATAGGTTGTAATTTTTTTCATTCGTAACTAGTTTTCTCTTTTCTTGAGAAGTATTATATCATTTCAAATGTCTGATTAATTTAAAAAAAAAAAAAAAAAAAAGGAAGATATGTTTTTATCATAGGTTCCTAATTACAGATCTTCCAACTTTTTTCTCGGTACCTAATTTAAAGAATTTTTAAAGTCCTCTAAAATTTGAAGATTCGTAAACTCTGATTTTAATTTTTAATTTCGATGTAGGTATCATTTCTCACAAGTTTAGGTATAGCTTCACTACTAAAGGCAACGTTTTTCTGAGTCTCTCTGCAAAATTAGGAAAAAAACACAATCCAAATTTTAAAAAGATGAATTTACACCTAACAAAAAAATGACAATCTGAATAATAAAGTTGCATATTTTAAAATTTTGAATTAAAAAAAAAAATCACACCGACATGTAAACTTGCACCAGCTGTACTTACCCCAAGTCCTCAAAATTTTTTTCAGATAAAAAGTAACTCCATCTAAAAAAAATCATATTGATTTTTAGAGGTTTTCATTTTTTGAAATGTCAACACCCTCGTGCCTCAATCACATCTACTTATAAAATATAAATCTGCGTCACAAACTTTTCCATAGATTAGGAGATGAAACTTTGATACCCTGTGTAGGTAGGCAATCGGCATCCACAAAAATTACACAGGTATATTTAGAAAAAAATCGATACCTATCTCATACTTAACGACTTATTATTTTAAATTATACCTGCTGAATGATTCGGAGGCTGTTCGACTCAATTCATAAACGCCGGAGCTAAAATGAATAACAAATATATTATGAATTGGTGATAAGATTCATTCATTTATTCGGTCAATGTTGAAAATTTCCGTGATAATGGGTTTTTAATGATTAATTTTAGTACAGTTGATATCACAATTATTAAAAGTTAACGATAAAGCAGCACGTTATCTTTTGAATTTTTATTCCACGGAAATTAAACGATTTAGGCATAATATACTTAACGTTGACGCCACGGTAATTAATTGTAAGGATAATTGACGAAACTATACCTACGTCGTGACTCGTCGTGAGCTGCGATCATTAGCTTCTTACGTACCAATGTCAAGGTAAAGAACGAAAGTGTATTTACCTCTTCACATACTCCGTATTCCGTATACTTGCTGATCGTAGATATTATGAAATACTTTTCATCCCTCATCACCCTAAATAAAACTTTCCAGATCAAATAAATCATAAGCTTAATGATTTTCTGTGAGAGAGGAGGGAGGGGTACTTTGAAGTTTTAAATCATTAGTATTCTTACGTTTTTGAATTTAGAATTTATAAACGGCATTTTAATGAAAAAATTATTTTATTATGGTCATCGCATCAACTTGATCAGTTCTAGGTTTCCAACAATTTCAACAAAAACGGTTTTAAATTTTAATAAAATTCAACATTTTTCTAATTTCTATTTCCATTTTTTCATCAAGCTATTTTTTTTTGTTTTTTTGTTTTGAAAAACCTTGACTCGAATTTTTGAAATAATTCTCGAATATCTAAGCTACTAAAATCATAATACGTACTCGTACATAGACAAACAGCTATGACAAATTTCAACTTTTTCATAATTTTTTGAAAACAGCAAACCAGCGTGAATATTGCCTCATCTCAACATTCCAAATTAGGTACTGAATTGTAGAGATAGGAAGGGGGAGCATTTTGCCCAGATTCCGATTTTTTTTACAGGTACCAAGAAATAAAAAGCTTCAGGTAAATAATCAAGGATTACTGAATTATTATCATTATCAATTAGATAGATGTTGAACTTCCAAAATATATTCAAAAATTCCCATCTTTAAATTTTTTCAAAATGTGCGCCTTTAGTTTGTATACTCGACAATTTTCCTACGAGTCAGTGTTTGAGGAGGGGAGGTTTTCCAATTAAAAAATAGTTACCTACTTTTCAAGCATTGTGAAGCCTTCAGCGAGTTTTCAATTTTCTCCAGAAATTCCAAATTGCTCAGAAGGGGCCAAAAATCAACTTAAGTACCGGTATCAATTTTTAATGGTGGTCATTAAATGCCTGTTTGAATTTTTGACGATTTGAAGCTGTTGGCTCGAAATTTCAGAGTTGCCACTGTCAGTTGAAAACTGAATTTTTTGGCCCATTTTAAAAACAACATCTGATGGAAAGTGCACAAAAAAATTGAAAAATTAAAAAAATAATATTGAAAAAAATTATTACGTAATAGATAAATGACCTCAACTTGGAATAACAATTTTCTCAGGATGGCTTTTAATATCAGCTTTGTAATCACAAAAGAACATACTTTGATATTTAAGATGATTGATATCAGTCTAAACAGCAGACATGAATTTTGGTCCAGAAGATATAAGGAAGTCTAGATTGTCTACAGAGGTCCCAAAATTATGTGATTCAATTTTTGCAATAAAAATAATAAAACGGAAAAAATTGATGAATTTGGTCCAAATTTAGGCCAATTGTGCAGTTGATACAGTATTGAAAAAAATCGACCGAAATTGACTGCTTAATGGAGGAAAGTTGAGAGAATCGTGAAAAAAAACAGTTTTTTTGTATTTTAGAAGGTCTTCCAGCCCCATAAAAAATTCTGAAAAAATGGAATGGTCACTTTAGGAGGGGCTGGAGGAGAAGTAGTGACCAAAAATTTTCATCATGGGTGTTTTAGACCATAAGGAATAACTAACGGTTACATTTTCAAAATCCCAAGATTAGACTCATTTCACCTATTTTACCCAGAGACGGTTTTTTTTATGATTTTAACATTTTTTTTCGCAATTTGCACAAAATGGTTTGAGAATAAATTTTTGCAACATCTTCACAATAAAAAAAAGTATTTTTCAAGCGCCCGTTACCCCATTTTGAAAATATTTTCTTCGATATTTTGAAATATTTAGTTTAATATTTTCCAATTACCTACCATAAATTTTACACCATTTATTTCATCTTTCCTTTCGATGAGATATTCAATTCTTCAAAATCATGTCAGCCTGTTTGAAATTTCACCGACCTTTGCGTTGAAAAATCATCGCCATAGGCCTACTCAGAACCCAACACCGAAACATATCCTCGTTATAAATCCCATAGTTTAATACATCAATTAGAATAAAATAGATAATGAATGCGCGGCCAATAACGCATAATATTAATCCAACTCAAACAATTGGAAATTCGCAATCTCGCCCTCTTATTAACACATCTATCTCGTGCAAAATTAAACCCCTTAGGGTATTCGCTCCTCGCTCGCGTCAAACAGATTACCCACGTTTGTATTCTTCAAACTAAACAACCAATTATCAGATGTCAGACATGGCCGATACATTTTAATTTGCAAATACAAATACTCACGTATCTATAGGATGTAAAAATGCAACCTCCCGCAATTTAATTTCAATAAGAAAAATTCGAATTTAAATAAAAACCAAGAGTAAAAAAGCACTCGAAGCGCTGATAAGCTGGTTAAGCGCCTGCTGCCTGCCTTCTTGCTTCACACATATGCACATAGGTAACCGGACAGGTAAAAATTCTCTATTCTCGTTTGCGATCAAATGTACTCCTTCCGACAAGGTATATAAGGAAGAGATTGCTCTCGCCGAGACCATGACATTGGTTATCGGCGATCGACTCGAATACATTGACCGCTAATCCACGTGCGTTTTTTTCTCTTCTTCTTATTTATTTATCGATTGTCAAGATTATTATATGATTGCCGGTATGATTTCGTTATTTCCTTTCGTTTTTCTGTTTGCGTTTGTGACTTGCAAGACTTTTCATCCGAATCAGCATTTGCCCGTGCAAAAGTATCAACCGCCTTTGAGGTATCAGCCTTTGCAGTACTATCCTACGTATCCGACTGCTGCTAATATACCTTATTATAGGCCATCGCCTACTAAAGAGGGTAAGATTTTTGAAAATATTTTCAATATTTAATAATTTGTATACTCGAGTGAAATTCGATTATTTTTTTTAAGAGCTCGTTTTATTGAGAAAATTTGTAAATATTTTTACGTAATTTTTCGAGGTGTTTTTTCTAAATTGTTGGATTCGTTGATCATTTTTATTCGCCATCTTATTCATTGGTTGAGTTTTTTTCATTTTGGAGTCAGAAATTGGAAATTATACTCAAATGTTTCAATTTCGTATTTTTCTAATATTCTGATGTTTCGGGTATATTTTTTATTTTTATCAGTTAATTTGTTCACTTTTCTGTCATTGTTGGGATAGAAATTGGAAGTGTACTTCAACCGAATAATCTTCCAACTTCTATTTTCAAAATTAAAAAAAAAATAATAAATGAAAAAATACTCCAATCTTTTCAAAATAGCATTTAGGTACTCAATGATTAAAACTAAATCACTTAAACATTTTATATCCAAAAAATGACCATCTTTTACACTCTTTACGCATTTTCAACCCATTTTAAAACCAAATCTTACTAAGTAAATTTAAAACCCAATTAAGAAGTTCATTCGTAGCATTGAAAAAAATACACTTCTAATTGCACCTAATTAATTCTAGAGTTCAATACTCGCTTCTATTTCCGTTCATTTTGAAAATACTCACTCACCCATCCGATGTAACGAGAATACCTACTTAATTTACGCGTATTTCCATAAAAAGCAACGTTCAACGATTTTCTACCACGAGTACCATTACAAGCCCACACGACTCGACAAAATCTCTTGTCTTTTTCTCATCTCCCGCTTAGTTGTGTGATTTTTTCTCAGATTTATTACCTCCTCGTGTATCCCAACTGCAGCGATCCATTGCGACCTCTCGTACTATATTTTCATTTTGAAGGATAAACGTCAATTTTTTGGCGCTGAGGTTCGAGATTTGATTACTAGGAATTCGACAAATATCTATTTACAAGCACGTTAGGTTACCTAGCGACATAATTCCGTGTTTTTATTCGTTCCGAAAACGTACCTACCTACTATGTGCACCTAGATGAAAATACTGGTAGAGTTGGCCAAATTGATCGAAATCCCATAATATACTTGATTGTTATTCAATGTTGTAATCATTTTTTTATAATGATAAAATTTGTATCCGAGAACATGAACAGAGGTATGTAGGTTTTGATGGATGAATAGATGGCTGCCAATACGCGTGTTTGACATTCCGCTATATGCGGAAGGTGATGCGAAAATTGGATCAGTTTTAATGCACATAACACGGAGTAATGTGGTCTATTAAATTGCCAAATTTTTTCGATTTTATATTAGGGTATCTTATTTCGGGCAAATACAAATTCGGCACATTCTCACTTCTTGCATACAAACTCGGCACAATGCTAGAAATCGCTCCCTAATGACACATACAAATTCGGCACATACAAACTCGGCACACAAGAAAAAAAAGAACGAAATTAACACATACAAACTCGGCACATAGGAAAGAATGAACCTCGCATTTAAAACGTGAATGTAAAAAACTTGTCGCACCTAACCTACGCATAAATACGCAAGTAGATAGGTACCTAGTTTAGGTACGTACTCAAATACGGATAATAGGGATAATTCTATGTAGGTACTAGCCTACTAGGTACCTAACAAGGGAGGTGCCCCAGGTGACTTCAACGATTCTTGCACCATTAGATAGAGGACATCGAATATAGCCTAACCACAAATTTTAAGCTGCTGAAGTTGATATTTCAGCCGTCCAGGGCGATTTTTCGATTTTCACATAAGTATCATACCTACGTAGCAATTATGAAAAATTGTCCAAAAATAGTTGGCCCAGGTCGCATACCAAATCCTCTCATATTATTTTGGCATTTTAATAGTACGTATGATGAGACTAACTCACAGTGAAATTTTCTACTGCTGAAGTTGATATTTCGGCCGTGCAGGACAATTTTTCGATTTTCACATTGCAATTTTGAAATAAAAATTGGTCAAAAATCGAAAAATCGCCCTAGACCGCTGAAATATCATCTTTGGCAGCTGAAAATTTGGGGTAAGTATGTTCGGTGTCCTCTATCCAATATGGTGCAAGAATCGTTGAAATCGTTGAAATCGGTGAATGTCACCTGAGGCACCTCCCTTGCCAGTATTGTAAGTACATGAATTAACAGAGTAGCTAGTAGGTACCTACTTTTTTGATAAGTATGTATGTACGTATCTGCCTTGGATGAAATCTATTGAGAACATAATGAGTGGATACATGTTCTATCTATTTTACCTATTTTACTATTTTCTAGCGTGTCGAATTAGTATGTAGGTATGTTCTTTTTTCGGTTTCGTTCATTTTTTCCAATGTGCCGAATTTGTATGTGTTCTTTTCGATTTCGTTCGCTCATTCTAATGTGCCGAATTTGTATGTGTTACTTTCGTTCTTTTTTTCTCATGTGCCGAGTTTGTATGCGTCATTACTGACCCCCTGGTGTGCTTACTTATCTTGTGCCGAAATTGTATATGCCCCTTATTTCATTTTGCGATAAATGTTTATAATTTTTTTGGAAAATTGTTTCCGTTAAATCATTCACCTACTTAATTGTTTTTAAATTTAAAAAAAAAAATACGTCAATATTTCTAGCAATGGAAACCTTTACAACCTGGCAATTCTGATTGAACCAAAATTTGACTCAATGTTGCCTAAAATTTGAATATAGGGATATTTTTATTTTCAAAATAGATTTTTGTACCAAAATTTATCCTACGGGTATAAATCGATCGCGACCAATTTCGAGCCGATCAAGTCTTCAACAAATGAAGGGTTCCTTTCCAAGTCGGCCTAAGTCCATTTTTTCCATTTCGAGAAAAACACAAATAAGTGTTTTTCTCGCCCTTCCGCTTCAATAATAAATGATGTGATTATATGGTTGTGAAGCTTGATCTTTCTGCTTTAAAGTACCGTATTGGTATTTTTTTAATTTTGCGTATTTTCAGCTCCAGAGCGCGTCAAACAGTCAGAAAAAGTGGACTTAGGCCCATTTGGAATTATCTGATTTTAAAAATTTCGAAAAAGAGCTGAAAAAACGCGTTTTTTAAAAAAAAATTCACGAATCATTAATTTAATACATTTCTGAAACAATTTCATGTGAAAACGCCTTCACTCGAAAATCGTTGAAAAACTTGAAAAAAAAACCGGCACAACTGCACTTGTATACAAATACTCGTAAAAAATGGATTTAGGCCACTTTGGAATAATCAGCTGTTTTTTCAAGCCGGCAAAACAGCGCTCCTGAGCGAAAAAAGTAACGCCAGGTGTTGGGACAAGGTGATAAAGGTGTTAACCGACCTGTACCAGCAGATGGCGCTGCTAACTCAAAAATGATAAAAATGGACTTAGGCCGACTTGGAAAGGAACCCTTCAAATATATGTATATTGACATTTTCTCCAGTGCACTGGAATTTCCCCCAAAAAGACTGGAAAAACTAAAAATCAAATTCTACCATAAATTCGTCCGGCAGCAGCGAGTTGATTGAGGCAATGTAAATTGCAAATTCAAGATAGAAGCCGGATTTCTTTTTTTTTTTTTTTACAAAATTTGAATCTATTTTTAAAAATTCTAAATCATACTGGAGAAAACTAAACTTTTACTGAAGACTTAAGATTGACTCAAAAATGGTTGCAATCGATTTGGGAGATCGATTTTGAAACAAACATCAATTTGCCAATTTCCATTTCGAAATTTTACTCCATTTGTAAGAAAGTAATAAATCAAAGGGCTATTTCGGCCATTTTAAAAATTCACTAAAAATAAATTTCATTTTAATGCCTCGAAATTTGGTATTGAGGTGTACCTAAGTGATATACTCTTCATTGAGACAAATTACAATTAGATTAAACCGGATGAGTTTAAACGTTCCTTTGATGAGCAGAAAAAAAATTAATGAATGTCTTAATCTTAACATCATTAGTCTACCCTTCAAAAATTATATTTTCAAAATAGCAATTCGAAGAAATCCCAGATGTGTTGATGATTCCTTATGTTATGTTATTGACAAATTGTCAATCATTTTTACGATCGTAAGCTAGAAAAAGACGGCAGTTATTGAACATATCAACATCTGGTCTATACCTTTAATGGCAATCGGTCAATCAATCAAACACACATAGAAAAAGTAAATTCACATTATTTTCAAGTTGTATAGGTATTATTTTTACCTTTTTTTCAATCAATAGAAGATGTGAGTGATTTCTATTTTTTCTCTAATTAAGTACCTAGGTACATTTTTTTCATTTCAAATAAATAAATATAATGGGTCGAATTTTCCTAACTATTTTTTCAAGAAAAAAAGTCTGCTTTAGTACATTTTATTTTTCTTCGTCTCAAGTCGAACATGAAACGCCGAAATAAAAATTCCTCTTGTCTGAAATACGTCACCCAAACCCGAATCAAATTCGTCGTCAATATCAAACATGCAAGTTCTTAGAGGAGGAGATCTGCAGATAAGATTCCAACTTGAAATTTTAGTTCACTTTATCAAGGGTCAATTTTTTATTTTGTTCGCATAAGTCGTACCAAAAGAAACATTTATTTCGTATTTGAAGTGTCCGGCAGAATAATGAAAACCGCACCTGTATTTAGAGAAGGCAACGCTTTCCAGTTAGATTCTTTGCTCTCCCTTTCGAAACATCATTCGTGTCTAAAACTTTTAATTCATTATTTTCCATACATTTGAATGTCCCTTCCCCTTTACAAGAAGTGATGTCTAGACCCAGGTTGGGTTCGAAACAGACGAGTGATCGATTCCGAAAATTGAAAAAATTTTGAAATTCGGTCAGTCATTTTTGAGCTTAAAGGGTTTTCTATAAACTTTAATTCCAGCTGAATTAATTATTACAAGACACGCAATGAGTACGAAAAATATCTAATTCATAAATTTAAAGATCCACGATCTTTCTACACAACTTCTAAACAAATAAAAATTCAATTTCTCGTATAGCCTAATGATATTTCATTGAGATGAATACAGATACCTTACCTACCTCCTCCCATGCACCAAGTATTTTTTCAGGTTATTGACAACCCGCATATGAACGAATAAAAATATTAACCTAATCGAGCAATAAACTAGGAAAATTTAGATGCTTTAATGTAAACTCTTATCTAAATTACGTCTTCGTCGGTGCAGACTAATTAACGGTAAACAATTAAATTCATCATTCCTGACTCTTGACAAGAATCTATCAAATCTAAACCACACGATGACATCTCATTCGAATTAAAAATCATTAACTTACACATATATTTCGGTATTCTCCACGCGCCAATACATCAGCATGTACCCTACCCAATACCTATTCATCCACAAAGGAAATTTAGTCGGCTCCACAGACTCCACAGACTCCACCTCAAGATCGATATCATGTAAAATCTGCCGCGTAAATAGGTTCGGTATTCGAATATGTTTAACAAAACGTTGGCAAAATTTTAGGTAGGTAAGGTACTTACAGGTACCCTGATTGATCTTTTATCGATCTTCTGAAACTGATTTTCATTATTTTCAACAATTTTGGAGCCTTTCAGCAGAAATTTGGAATTTTTTCGTCACTATTTCTCCAGCTAACAATGGAATCTCTTGAGGTGTCCGCCTCCGATTTGGAAAGAGCATGGTCTAAAACCCCCACAACCAAATTTTCAGCTGCCCAGCTTCATTTTTCGATTTTTGGCAAACGTTTGAAAATTCAGAATTGACTGTTTTTGGTGATTTATGATTTTTTAAAAAAAAAAGTACGTACTTGATCAGTAAAAATGATCAAAATAAGTCCTATATAAAACTGATATTGATTCCCCAAATCCGAATTTCACCATTTTCAGCCATTCTGGAGCCTCCAGCGCAATTTTTCAATTTCTCCAGAATTTTGAGTATGCTCCAGAAGGCGTGAATATGAAGTTGGGCGGCTAAAAATTAAGTTGTGTGTTATACTCGACACGTTTAACGAGTTTATCCAATTTTCTTATTATTATACGAAAAATTTTGAACGAAAAACAGGCAAAATAATTTTAAAAAACCAGACAAAAGTTTTGAAAAATTGAGTTCTTGCATTTTTTCTCAAGACCAACCAACCTAAAAGAATTCTTATACAAAAAAATTTTCAACAGCGGTCAGATTTGAAAAAATATTCAAACATTATTGTTTTTTTTTCAAAAGCATTTAGTATTGTATTCAACATTAACGTCTTTGAAACTTATTCATCAAAAAAATAAGTAGAATGTAACAATAAAGTAAACTTTTTCTCTACTCTAAAAATAAAAAGACGAAGTATTTCGAATTGATATTAGTCTACAGATAAATTTTGGCAGGGTGGGTGACCCGAAAGGCCGTTTAGGAGTTCTCAAAATAGCGGGAAGCAATTTTTTTGTAAAAATTAAAATACATGAAAAATGGAAAAATTCGGTCCAAATTCGGGTTAATGCGTGTAATCGAACGTCTTTCATGACATACTGGGAGAAAAAAAATTGTCGACCAAAATTGACCACTTTGGGCGGGAAAAACCTCGACAAAATCAATTTATTGCTTCCACCCAAATAAAAAATTCTAGAAAAAATATATGGGTTTTATGTACATCTAGGTGAGATATAAATACCTCAATATATATTTATATCATAATTGCACCTTTGAAAGAAATGACCAAAAGTGTCTTTTGAAAGCTAAAAATGCACATTATGCCCAGAAGGTACGCTTGAAAAAATTTCTAAAAATTTCCATAAATAACCCTTGGTGATGTCTTCCTGCAAGTTTAAAAACGATCGGTTGAAAACTGCCTTTAACGGTAAATTCCTAACTGAAATTGCAATCTCACCTCTTTTGAAGGGGTTAAAGGTGTTTGGCAACCTAAAAATGTTATCAAAAGAGTTGTGGACCATGAGGAACAACTATGATAGGACCAAATCACCCATTTAACCCGGCTATGCTCTTTCTATTTTTCTTTCTAAATGCTGCCAATGCAGTCAAGTTATTGAAGATCTGCTGTTTGAATGCCATTCAACACTTCTCGCTATAAGTTCGTGTTCGTCCATATTTAAAACGTATGGTGTTTATGTAATTTACACCCATCATACGAAAATAAAGATCGGCCACTCAGTGAAAATTGCTTTTAAAATTCCTCGATAGTGCCCAGTTGAAGATGATTACAATTTTGCACATAACTGACCAATCACCCTGTACCTATTAGTGCATCCGTAATCATAAGATTCTTCCTGTGTATTTTTGAAAAGGAGAAAAAAAATCGGTTAATAGAATAATAAATACCATTCCATAAGTGGAACCAGTACACAAGACGACACAAGAGTACAACCATCGTCAACATATATCGTATTACGCAGGGCAGGTCTGGTTTAAAGTGAACCTAATAGTATAATAGGATTTTATGCAATAAAAATATATAAGTAACCTACACACCGGTTAACGGAGCTTGATCAGCAGGAATTTGCCAACACACTCGCGCCAGCAAAAATTAATCGTACCTCGTTTGCGTTGAAAAAAAAAACATACACATATATTCAAATTAAGATGCAAAATTATATACGCAGCATTTGACCAGTTCACTCGAAGACGACGTAGGTAGGTATACACAGAGGAAGGAATACGATATCCTACGAGTATAATCAAAATGACTCTACAAATTGATAAATTTGTCAAGGTCCGGTTTGGCAATGACATTGTCTCAGGTTCCATCTATCTGCAGTACATGTCCTTAACCTATCCACTGATAAAGTCTTTATCTGCTCAATCGGTTGTCCGGTTTGTGCATATAGTTTAACCGGAGCATTATGAATTGCTCCAATTTTTCAACTGCACATACCCAAGTCGCATAACAAAATCTACAATACGAGTATATGACATGTAGCTCCAGAATGTATGTAATGTAGGTACATTATGAACTACATAGTGTACCTTATCAAAAAATATGCTAATGCGAATTACAAATTCGGTAACCGAAAGACAAAAAAACTTATACCTACATACATACATTGTATCTATATGAAAATAAGCGCACTATGCATACGGTACGTAGGCAAAATGCACGTGAGCTTATTTATAAAATGACATTCTCACGGATTAAAAATAATAAAAAATATATCATAATCTATAGCCGTTCGTGGGAATTGTGTAATAGTTTATTTTTTGCCGACTGGCTCTCACGCTGTGGGTAAGACTTATTCGTTGATGACCGCGTGTCGTTGCCAACTTCGATATGTTTCTTAAACGTTCGGAATCGTATCGGCCTATACGCGATCGAATATTTCCCAAAAGGTTCTCAAACAACGAATCACGACCTCAAAGGTCATTAAAATTGTTCGCATTCTAGACGAGTACTCGTATGCTAATAAATGCTGGCTAAACGGATACGGAAAATAAGAGTGAATTAACGCGACCGAGACGACACGATCACGAAACATTGCCTTATGTTGTGATTTTTTTTCCTGCCTCTTCTTCATCATCATCATCATCATCATCTCTCTAATTGCATATACTACAGTACGAGTATACATATACGTAAGTCTATACCTACAGGTATAAATCCATAGGCTGGAGTGTGCTGGACAACAAGTTGATCTTAACATTGTCGGATTATCATTAACGCCACTAACGTCCGTGCACTGTTGCTCTATGGTCTTTTTTTACACTGCAGTATAATGATCGCGTGTTTGGCGTGTACAGGGTGTCCCATTGATCGTGATGGTTGATTGCATTTTGGAATTTGAGTGTGTTTATTTACTGGAAAAAATTTTCACGTTATCGCATACATTTTTTTCATGATTTTTTGAAAAAATTGGTGTCTGCTGTCCAAGGAAAGTTTTAAATCATGGATATGTTTTTATGCTCCAGTTGACTCAATGTTTGGAAATCCAAATAAACAGAAGAGAAAATTGTCCTTTTCTTTGTCTTTAAAAGTCTGACTTAATGTCAAGAATTTACTTAAATTTTTTTCGAGTTTCTAAAAATACTTGGATTTTTAAAAACCAGCATTGTACATTATTCTAAATTATTCAAAATTGATTTTTTTTTTGAAGTTTTTGAAAGTCTGACATAATATATTAGCTAAGAAATAATCATAATTTTTTCCAAGTTCGTAAAAGTCAGACAAAATATGAATGAAATCATAACTCTTCTTTAAGGCTATTCTCTACGGAGCGCGTTCTGTAAGATTTTTTGATGAAAAATGGTCAACTTTGGGCGGGGATTGTGCCAACCTATTGGACGGATTTTCGTGGGGTTTGGTTTATTTTACTCAGAAAACATTCAAAACTTCAAAAGAGAGGGTATGTCGAGATATTTTTGATTTATGTCATTTTGTAGCCGTCATTGGGAATTGAATGGAGGTACTTTTGATGCTCAGATCTCCGTTGGAAAAGCTAAATTAGAAAATATGGCTACATACCCTCGCTTTCAATGATAAAGTATTAGCATTGGTGAAAAAAAATTGAAAGAATTTTGAAAATTCACGGAGAAATCCTCGTCTGAAGTTTAGATGGGAGCGAGTCGCGGGACATAAGCACGACTAAATTCGTTCATTCGATTACACGCAGTCTTATGAACGAATGATGAAAATAACGAACAAATCGGCTATATTTTCCAAGTTTTTAAAAGGATGGCTTAATGTCAGAAAGTCACACGATTTTTTTTTTTTTAAAGTCAGCCTCACGCAAATTTCAGAAAGATCCCCCCCCCCACGAAAGAACATACCTACCCATGTCAAAATCAAAATAATGCTGTTAGTATAGGAATGAGAATTATCAACCTTTGATTAAAAAAATTATGAGCCAAAAACTTCAATTTTTTATAAATTTTTTTTATTTGAAAAAATTATCAAAAGTATTCGCCTACATGCATTTACAACCCCCCCCCCCATGAAAAGTTGAAAAATTTACTTTGCTTGAATTTCATTTTTTGGTAAATTACTAGAAATTCAAATTTGATCCATTTTCCATTAATAAAAAAATCGAAATTCAATTAAATTGAGTGAGAACGCTTAAAGGTTCCACCTCATTTATAATCTCTCAAATCAAATGATGATGGGTATTAGAGCTACCTATACTCGTATTTCGGAGTTTCCAGAAAATTTGTAAGTCTTTTAGTCTTCCCCCCCCTCCACAAATGAAAAAAAAAAACAATAAAATATGAACTTAAGATGACAGAAGCGTGTACTGAAATCGAACGACGGTGCCACGATAACAAATGGGTCAAAATTGAGTTTGAATTTTTCATAGTCTAGTCTGATATACCGATTTCTTTTCAATTGGGATACTCCCTCCACAGATAATGTAAATTTTATACATATTTTTCAACAAAAAAAATGGCACATAATTTTGCAATTTTCAAAGGCAGCTTTTTTTAGAAGTTCCGTTGAACACCTGGTATATTAAATAGGTACGAATATCGTGGATTCTGATTCGCTTCAGTCTTCAGTCTATATCTAAGGCTTGGCTCATAAGTCATAATGTACCTAAGTATCTATACCTACCCTAGAACTCACACCTACTGGGAAAATAATGATAGATGATACACGTATAATGTGTAAAATATTCGTAAATCTATCGTTACCTTATTTACTGGTATAATACCTTAATCTCGCGATAGCACATTCAGCTGAGAACCAGTTATTTTTTTCATTTTTAGGAATATTTTAAAAATGTATTTTGAATGTAATTTGATATACAGCGGCAGCATCTTATATAGCCGATGATAAGCTGCCAAGTGCCAACGTGAATTAATCTTTTTAACTATTCTAAAAAGATTATAAAACACGTTTTTCCCAATATCGTCGTACGACTTTTAATTAAACTTAAAATCGTTTTAACGGTATCGCTTGTATTTTTTGATGATAGAGTAAAAAAAACCGTCATCGATTTGTCGTTCAGTTTGGATGATTTTTCTCATTTTTTTCTTCATTCTCTCAAACGACTGGACTAGATAACTTTTAAATCAGCTCTGACTGCTGGTAATTAATACGATATCATACATATCTAGTACGATATATAAAAACAAAATCTATCCTATGCACGAATGAGGAATCGGTGTTAGGTGTAGTATGCGGACTACTATAGGTATTACTACAGCTAGGTACGTGTATGATATTGATAACTGGTTATGAATACTAAAACGGGTATGAAATTTGTCACAATTAATATACACAAGGTAGAGGTATGCCACGAGTATGAAGCACTAAAGCACCTGTTATAATAAAATTATAGGTGAGGCATTATTGTACCTACAGATGGTACGTCATTCTTCTTGCGTGAGAAATAACGATTTAGCGCCAACTCGTATAATTTGTATTAGTAAAGATGCTATTGCCAAGGTAAAGGATTTTTTCCCAATTCTGCCACGTGAATGTGAAAAACAATAATAAACAATACTTCAGATTTTTTTCACATGTCCTAAAGAAAAATAATCATAGATCAATTTTTTTTGTAAATTCTAAACTAAAGTCATGTAAGAACAATTCAAAAACGACTAAAAATTGATAAAATAGATAAGTACATATCTTACAATTTGAGAAAACTTTGTGAAAATTGCATAGCGAACCTACCTTTCAAAAATTAGCAATGAATTTAATCAAATCACAAAAGAGGAACATGCGAAAGTTTATATCAAAACAAAAAATTGAAGCTGCTCAAAAATATTGAGATCCCTATATCTGTCAACGCCACCTTCCCTCTCAACTCTGAGACAGATCATCGTTGAAATGATTATGGTTCTCCATGACCTATACTCAGTATAGAAGAAACATTCACGAAAATGTTGAACGAAGCATACACTGAAAAGACCCTTTCATTGATTCAAGGCCATCTGTCAACACTTTCAGTAACAAGGAAATTTTTCACTCAAATTCTTCAGAAGGAAAATTCTCATCCGTTTTCCATATTTTTGTTTTGTTTGTTTTTTTTTTTTTTTTTGAAAACTCTTCAACTCTTCATATCTGTACCAGAAAAAAAAAGAATCAATAAGCCGTATTATATAGACCACTCGTACCTCCCATTCCTTCCCCACCGTTTAGATGAGTGAAAGAATGTTCGCCTTCAAAATTGAAACTGAGCCCTCGAAGGGGACACTAAAAATAGAAAATATAGAATCTATTATACACATTTTAAAAAATGGATAGCAATAAAAAAAATATCATTCAGGTTTGATATGGCTTCCACCATAAAAATTCTGAAAAGCATAACATGAGTCTTAAAATCGAGCTCCTTCGCGTTTGAGGGACATAGATTTCATTTTGAGGTCAAACTGTTCCACACAATATCGTTTATCAATTCTTTTTTATTAGAATTTCATAGTAAACATTTTTTCCAAGGGAACAGAATTTTACTCTCGATTTCAGCATTTCAGCCTCCTGTAGGCAACTCTCAAATTCAAGTCAAAATTTGAAAAACATTTCAATTGCAAAAACATATTTTTTCAATTTTGTGACCTTTTTCAATTTTGAAAATAGATTATTTTGGTGGAGGATGTTTTCTGTGTTATTTCAAAAGTGATGCTAGGATTCATTCATATTTTCATTTTTAAGAGCCATAATTTGAAATAGCAATGTCACGTGAATTTCCAATCAGACAATTTTTCGAAAACCGAATACGTACCTACCAACTTTTACCTTGAGTGAAAATACAAATACAATAGGTATTATTTTCCTGATATCTAACTTCTTTGAGGTTCTGCTATATTAATTAAAAATCATCAGGCCTTTCCCCCCAAAAAAACATCACCTAGGTCTCTTCAAGCATCCTTTGATCAGCAAAAATGCTCATAACTGGAGCGTCATCAACACTAGTATACGTAATTGAGAATCACTGGAATACTTCTACCTCTACATATTTCATTCATCACAAGTAGGCAGACAGAGATCGCTAAAAACACATATACCTATCCTATCTACATAAGCATATAATGCGACCTCACGGGGTAATGCATTATAAAAATGTGATGTAATGAAACACATAGTAGGCAGATATAGGTGTTCTACTTCGTACTTGAAAAATGTCATCCACTTGTTCGATGAGATGTAAAGATGATTTTAAAGTTCTTCTTTATCAAGAACGGCAGACAGATGAAGAGATGTGCGTCTACTCCAAACATATCTACTCATTATGCCTATACTTAGGTGTTTAAGTTAGGACAACGATGCAACAGCATCATTTCACCATAGACACAATTCGCTACATAAGATATTATTAATAATGAACTCATTCAATATCTTCACACACACGCACACAATTCTATCGATCATACGAGTAATTATTTACTACACGAATGAAAATATACCTATGTTCCTACCAGCAGCAGACCTACCCATAAGAGTATGATTTTAACAATGTCACGTCTGATCATTAAATTTCGTGAATAGTTTATCAACCAGTAGCGAAGAAGCGTGCAAAATTATCGCCTATTTTAATTAGCAGACCATGTCTAGAGAATGCGAATCGCGTACATCAAACATCAAGTGCCCAGTGTAACATCGAGATAGCATGATAACGAGAAGGTGACACTAGAAAGAATTTCTTCCCACGACGACGACGACGACGACCATCTGAGTATGTACCCTAGTCTATTCCCAAAACCTATAGGATTTGAATCAGCTCCTCAACTGTCATTTTAAAAATCATACATGACCTATTAGGGTGGCCCTTATTTATACTTGGTGGGAAAAAAAAATTTGAATTTTTTTCGGGACACCCCCTAGTTTGGTGCCACTCCATGAGAAAATAACGCATAAAAAATTTCAACTCCATCGATGCATATTTACCCGTGCCGCACACCACTTTTTGTAATGATAGCGTCACGCGCGCGAGCTCAGTACTATTCCACTACAGACCCGTGTCAAACGAAACGTACATTAACGCGCCTCAACTTCAACTTGTTTTTTCAATCTTAAACGTTCGGGTTTGTCCTAACTAGAGGATGTTCGAAGTCATGCTGCTTGGGGTGAGGTGTTCATGTCATTTTGCCGACAATATTTGTAATTCTTGAGACAAAACTCAAGATTTTAACCCAATTGATGGGTATAAAATGTTAAAAAAGGGAGTGATACTGTTTGGAAAAAAAATACAATACTAATTCGATTTTTTTTTATTTTATGTATTATTTTATATAATTTTTCAATTTAAACGACCCAAGCGAACTGAAAACAAACGTTTTGGAAAATTTATAATTCAAAAAATAGAACTATTTACTTCAAAACAATGGGTTTTTCTAATATCAGCAATTATTTTTAAAATTTAATCAATAGTTTTTTTAAATTGCAGGGCTCGTACTCATTTTTTCCAAAAAAAAAAAAAGGCCAATCCAGCATTCATTTATTAGTAACCCAAAAAACTCGAAAAAGTAACCAAAAAAGTGACAAAACATGTGCAATACATTTTAATGCACAAAAAAATCACCAAAAAAACTAGAACTTTTCACTTTTAATCAAAATGTCAAAATGAAATTCAATAATTTTAGCAAAAAGCGGGACTCTTTGGCAATTAGGTACATGCCAAGGAAGTACTTTTTGGCAATTTTGGATTAAAAATTGAAAATTTCGCGATTTTTGAGAATAATAATGCGACTTTTGAATATTTCAGCAAAAAAAATGGCTTGTTTGTTAGTTAGGGATTTTTGGCAAAAAACTACACATTAGAACAATTTATTGGAAAAGAGTGGGAGCTTTTTGATGCAAAAAACAACACAATTCTTATTAGCAGATTTTGGCAAAAAAAGAAAATTCTACATAAATTTGGTAAAATGTGAGCTTTTTTGCCATTTTGATAGAAAACGAGACTGCGACAATAATTTCAGGAAAAAGCAGGACTTCATAGCAATTCTCAGCTCAAAAGCGAAACTTTTTATGTAGCAAGATTTTTTTCATGGTAAATTAACAGAATGGACTTCAAGCCTTTTTAGGAATAATGGACAAAAAGTAATGGTACTATTTGGCAATTTTTGGCAGCAAACTGATCTCTATAGTGGGGAAAACCAAACACTGATCTTCAAGGACATATCTCTCTTCCCTCCTATGCATGCATACACCCAATAAAGAACTTGATAAGCTACCTGGAATCAACAACCAACTTACAACATGTAAGAAATAAAGGACCGGGGTACAAGGAGTCTCATTCCCCACGCGTTATCGTGGAGAAATCCTGAACTCGCGCGCCTGATGCTTACATTTCAAAAAGGGGCGTGCGGCACGGGTTAATATGCATGGATTGAGCTAAAAATTTGTGTACGTCATTTTCTCATAGAACAGCACCAAACTAGGGGGTGTCCCAAAAAAAATTCCAAAAATTTTTTTAAGGGCCACCCTAATGACCTATGGCTCGAGATCGAAGAACTGACTGCTTTAAATGTGGAAAACTTCTGAGGAAGAAAAACTGTAAAGCCATTTATCATCCTGCGATGTTGATAGAAATGCCCACGCGACCACACAAATATAATACTTGTAAAATCGGCTAAAAGTCTAATAATTACTCGTATCATATCCCGGCGAAATAATAATTTATACACAAAAACATATCTAAATTGGTAAAATAAAAGAAAAACATCACAAATACCGCCAATATTACCATAAAATATGCGTTTAAACCGGACTACGGAACACCAAAGGTGAATGTAATCCTGAAATGAGATATACCTGTACAAGATAATTTAAACGCTAATATCTTTAAAAGCCATTCGCACATAATTCGCGAAAACTAAAAAAAAAAACAACCATATTTTGCCACAAATCAAAATTCTAGTGGCAAAATACCTATTTCTATGACAAGTTACTCCGCCACTTCGACGAGATTCTCTACTCGAACGTCGCAATAATTTCCAAAGTATACCTACGTCACACGTTTTACGTAGGTATAGGTATTTGCTTAAAAGTTCATCGATATTGAAAGAAAATAAGGAGAAAAGAAAACAAGATTCCAAAGTAGCTTCGAAGACTATAAATTAATTGAACGCAACATTGGAACGTGATTTAGCCTAAGAATGCGCTTCTATGGGCTTTCCTGGATCATTTATTTTTTTTATCGTGTCTTTCTTTGAAATAAGATCGAGTTGATATTTATTAGCGCTATTTCGCCGAGTAAAAATAGACCTAACGCAAATGACAACCTAACACTGCTGATAGTGATAAGATGGTTATTCAAAAATTTGTAAATGCGTCTAATTTTGTCCTAACGGTCTATAATCTGTTTCCGAAAACAAAAACAAGTTCTTTCACCAGAGATGAATTTCCTTCCAGTAGGTATAAAATTTCCGACTTGAAAACTTTTAAAAGTATGTTTCTTTCTTTCTAAAAATATTCGTTAATTTATGACCTTAGCTATGGCCGAACTGGATGCATAAAAATTCTAACTTAGTTGCAATTTCGTGTAAATGTTTACGAACCGGTAATTTGTTACTTTTAATGTAAAATGGATTTGTAGATATTTTTTGACCGAATATGCATCGACCAGTTATCGCTCTGGTACTAAGTAATGGTAATTTTATGCCGAAAAAAGCGTTTCGTTTTACAAAAGAAAATATTTTACTTTATACTCGTATATACCTACTTGACATGATTCGATTTAGTTTTTGTACAAACATTCAGATCTTCAATTCGTCAATCCACTTCCCTATTATTGATCTTTTCCGCCTACTGTTTGGCCGCATGTAAATATGCATAAGTAGGTATATAATAAACATGTTCTTAATGCTGGTTTAGATACATGAAAAAAATGACCTATAAAATTTTCTCTCAATTGCGAACAAGGTTCTCTGTTTCTACCTATGTGATTTATGCCTCATATGTTGAAGCACGCGAAGGCAAGATGATCTTTTAGCTTCAGGTCGAACTGTTGAAGAATGGAAATGAATGAAATATAGGAGTAGGTGCAGCAGAAAAAAGATCACGAAGGGGTGACAGCTAAAAGGAATGCTACTGATTTTCAATTATCTGCATCAAAGTCGATTACATATTTGAATAGAAGGATTTTCTTGACCGAGAAAAAATTACTTAGGGGAGGAGCGAGAGTGACACATTTTATGAAAGATAATCCGTAATTCAAAAGCAATTTCTTTCTAGATTGAAATTAAGAAGTTGAGACAGTGTAATTTCTTGTTTTTAAATTTACAAAAAAATCAAAATTTAATGAAAAAAATTGAAAAAATATTTTTAAAAAACAGCTGATTATCTACCTAGACGATAAATTGAACAAAAAATTATGGTTTTTGAACTTTTTAGAAATTGAATTCGTGCAAAATGAAACAAAAACAAAAAAACCTTCCATGGATCAAAACAGAAATTTTCAAAGTTTTATGCAACGTCATCAGTTTCACTGATTTCAAAAAATTTCAATCTCTCGCATACCTAACCAATAAACTTGAACTGTTTCAAAAAGGGGAAATGACTTTTACCAGAAAAAATACTCATTGTTTAGTTAACCACATCTCCCGTCTTCCTTCTTTTCCCATCCGGACTACCGGTTACCTGATGTTTGCGGGCCCTATCAAGTCTTGGGCTACCCTAAATTATGGTACTCAACGTTCATCTCCATTCTCAGATTAAATTCAAAGAGAGCTGAGGGCAACAATTCTAAACCGAGAATAATTATATGCATCAATTGCTGAAATCATAAAAATGTCTAAGTATGTAGAAGCAAACTACTAACAAGAGAACCACTCAACGTGATCGCTTTCAATTTGAACGGGATTGTGATCCCTCGAAAGAGCTGGTCTGAAACTCATGTAACCACAATTTCAGCTGCCTAAATTTATTTTTCAATTTTTGGTGAATTTTTGAATATCCAAAATTGATTATTTTCTGTGGTTTATGATTTTTTAAAAAACATTTGTTTATTAAACAATAACGATGACGAAAATTGATCCTGAAACTAATTTAAATTCCTCCGAACCATAATTTTACAATGTCTGACCATTCTGGAGCATCTATTTCGATTTTCCGATTTCTCCAGAATTTTTGAATTATTTCTTTAAACGGTGTGGAAATCATTCTGGGAAGCTAGTAATCGAGCTGTGACTTATTCTAGACTTGATTAACGAATTTATTAAAATTTGAGCCGATTTCCAAGCGGATTTGTCGAGTATATTTTTTCGGTTAGAATTCAAAAATCAAAAAAATTTTGTTCGTAGGAAGAATTTGAATTCGTCTGAATGACCGTTTCTTGTCTAAATCGAATCCCCTGAATCTAAATTTTATCATTCTCCGCCGCTATTTTGGAGCCTCCGGCGCGATTTTCAATTTCTGCAGAATTTTTAAATTTTTCCAGAAAGGGTGGAAATTATTGCGAGCTGTCAAAAATTAAGTTGCGGCTCTTTATCGACCTACTTAACAAGTTCTATCTTTATTTATTTAGACCGATTTTCATGATTAAACCTCAAATTAGTTTTTTTGACAAGCAATTTTTGATTTTTTACTTTAAAAAAGTATAAATCGCCAAAGAGTGCAATTTTTTCACTTGTTTCATTTTGTGAAAGAAAACTCATGGAATAGATAACGAAAGATCTAGTTTCCAAAATTGTAAACTTTTCAACACTCATTGAAAATTAAGAGGGGTTTGTTATGTTTAAAGAAAAATGAAACTCCAAGCAACAATTATCAATTTTGAAATCAAATTTGGTCTTCATCACTTTTTCTTCAATTCAATTATTACGAATTTCGAGGTTTTTGTTTAAAGAACAGACATAGTCCGAATTTTCAAAGGCAAAAATGCAACATTTTTCGAAATTTGTTTTTTTTTGCATTTTTTGATTATTTAGCAAATCTGGAGACCAATTAACAGGGGCACCTAAATCTGATTTTAACGTTCTAAACGTGATTTCACCATGTTATTTTAGCCTCCAGTAAAATTTCATTTTATGAACTATGGCTGTTCTTTAAATGTGCCCCTCATTTGTTGAAATGAGAGGGATGCAACCTACGTTTTGAAGAAATTCATATTTTTGGATACATTGGAAAATGCTTCCCGAAGGCTGAAGGAATGATGGCAAAGGATGAATTACGAGGCACTCCTTCCCCAGCAACGATCATCAGATGGATTCCAGTCTCTCTTCGCCAATATAGTTGAGCGAAAGCATTAAATTGAAACATTGTATCTACCTACGAGATTTTTCAATCGCTGCTTCAAAACAACCAAAACAAAAAAAAAACAAAAAATCCAAAACAGAGACCTACAACAGAGATTTTAGCTCGCTCGTCAATCTCAATTTAGAACTTTGACCGAATACCGATTTACAGCATTATTTTAAAACCAGACATCAATTCAACCAGGGAGGTTTAATTCATTACGAATACGAGCCAAGAATCACAATCACAATACATACACACACAGAACGTAAACCCAATCCCTGCACTTCCTACTCCATCGTTTAAATTGAAACCATCACACCACCACCAACACTACGCACATTCGCATCACCATAAACACTATAATAGGCCAGGCTACGTTGACAAATAGTTGATACATCTTTTCGGCAAAAAGCAACGCGATACGAGTGAGCCGGAGCCGGGTGAGAAAACCGAGGCACGTTATTCATTCAAATACCAGTCCTATTATTTAAAATATATAATCGGGTGTAGTTATAAGCATTTAACGGAATGATATTTTAATTCCGTCAGTAGCACGCAGCTTATCCTAATTTAGTAACCAAGAAAAGCATCTCAACCGTATTCGATTTCATAACGCCGAAAAAAACAACAACAACAACACAGACCTATAAACATATAAGTATCTATGCTACAACAAGTTTGGTACATTTTTTCACTTTTTCGCCTAACCAAACCTACGATTGCAGTGGAGCCCCCGAAGTAAGAATAAAATTTATTAGAATAAAGCTCGAGCTACGTAGTAGTACGCCGCATTGCATGCTGAAAGATTGATCATCTCGTTCTTTGATTTTATTACGCCAAAAATAAAAAAAAAAGCAGGAAAAACTAAAAACAGGTTTGCTGGTTAGTTTCCGAATCCGAACGAAATGCGTAAGATCAACGAACTGGTTCCCGCTACGATACCTATAAGAGTGTAAGTAGAGGTACCTCTCTCTATGCTCTTTCTTTCTCTGCCTCTTCACAAAATAGACATATATAAACACGATTAATTATCATTAAACGACCTTCCCGTCTGATGGTGTGTTTTCCGCTATGCAATTATCGTGCGTACTATGTTTAGAATCGTCGCATCTATAAATATAATGGCGATATGCTCGTTTTGCTTGTGCGCCAACTAACGCCTGCGTTCTTCTCGGTATACATTTTATCGGCAAGCTCGATGCTTGAAATTGCCGCAGTAGCGCAGCCACACGAAGTAGTATTGATTTTACGAATGCATCGATTGGCGCGAAAAAAAAAATACAAAATGTGCGGGTTGCGGGTCTCTTTCGTGTGGTATTTTTCCATTTTGAAAAAAATTTACATACGCGGATTAGCGTATAATTTAGCTTCAATTATAATCGGTTAGGTGCCTATATTATGGTTGTACATATCAATTGATCATGCGGAAAGATACCCCGCAAACGTCGTCAAAAACTGCCTACATGTTTATGATTGACAGCTAAAGTCGTCCTATTGATTTTTTCCTGACGCTATTTCTTACGAGAATATCACTATTTTATGACAAAGGCATTTTCGTCAGTACGAGACCAAAAAGTAGGCATATGGGAATGAAAACCAGACAAATTGTTGTAAATAAAGAATTAGGTATGCTAAACGTTTTGTAAGTGCTTTTTAGCAACTTCATTTAGAAGCCGGTTACCGGTATACGCCCTTTTTTTACTCGATGCATCCATCTTACGTCACGTGCAGGTATTGAAGTTACAAATTAACACCTTTCGTACGCAATGGTACATTTTTCCAAATATTTTCGACGAAAAATAAGTACTCGATGGAAGAACAAATCTGCCGAAAACTACGGTACATGGTGCATGACTGTCGATATATCCTATGCATAAATTCAAAGATAGGAAGAGGAACTTTACTCGCATCTAGTTTGTTAATCCAAGAACCACAATATGTTCCTAAGTAAACTTGTGAAATCTAATTTGAGATCAACAAAAATGGTCCATTTCTTCGTAGATATATTTGAATTTCCCCTGTCTCTAATAATAATTTTATACATAATTTGTAATACACGTTTTTTCATATTTTTCATCACTTTCATGTACCTATAGAGCAATTCAGATATACTGATCCGCTTACTCCTTTGCTTTCTCATCATTCTTCTCGGTGTAGATTTTCACCCATGTTCTGATTTAAGGGTATAAAATAACGATTCCCAAGCGAAATAGTTCTCCTTCGATTTGATGCATCCGGGTAGAAAATAGTTATTGGGAAAATACCACAGATATCGCCCCTGTAGGAAAATTTCATTTTTCCGAGCGTCCGTCGCGTCGAGTCGATAAACCTCCCTCTCTCCGGCAGATGGCCAACTTTGTACGGTGAAAATCCAAACACGTGTACAGCACCCGGGCTTTTCGTCTACGTGTGTAGCAAATTGCATATTTTTATATACTAAGGCTGCTAGTCAAAAGTATTGGCAAATTGAAGGACTTTTTCTTTCTTACTCGTATTGTATCGTCGATACGAGTTAAATAACCTTTTACGCGATATTTTTTGCGAAGATTTTCCATCCTTCTTGAAATAGCATAATATAGGGTTTCTCTCTATATCTGTATTGGTAGATAATTTTTCATTCGAAAGGATTAAGTTTCTTCGTCGGATTTTCAACAATGGCAATGGCCACAACTTGCGTAAATCTTCGGGCAAAATTAGTATAGATAGAGGTACGTGCAGATAAATGACAACCGAGACTCGAAAAATATCCTATTCTGACCCCAATTACCGGAGTAATAATTTTTCATCATGCAAAGTATAGGTATCCTCACGTTGGGCGACGCGGCGTACCTATTTGATTCATGAGAGCAGTAAAAATGGCCAAACTGTGCATTCCCAGACCCACCTTTTCGAAATTCTCTGTTCGAGACAAATGACTCATCTTCGGCGAATAGTGAAATATAGAAGAAATACAACAATCAACCTCCAGCTGTCCAAACGCAGTCGAAGAAAATACCCGTGTTACCCCCGCGGTGTCTCATTAAAAGTTTATGCTAAAACATGCGAAATCATTTGTATAAATGGCAAATTCTGTAACATATTCGATTCGCTTTTCCGTTACATCAATTTGTCTCTTAAGATTAAAAAGGAAGACCATCGTCGTCGGTGATACCTAGACCTATCTACGTCGACTTTTGCCTTACTACCGCCACATTCTTAAAGGACACGTTGGATTTTCGTGCTTCGTACGAATTAATTTTATCAAGATAGGTAATCATTACTTATCGCACTATCACTTTGCATTAGGTGTAGTAGCTGTTTAAAAAAAAGGAAAAAAACACGACGACTGACCTAATTCCAGAGGGGCAAATCGTTTCGTTATTAATAAAGTGGAAAAAATCCTACGAACCATATCGATTTATCAAGCTTGTAAAAATTCAGGCTAACAGAACATCTTCGTATAGGTATTGATTTGAATATCGAACTCGAACTACCTCGTGTGTTTGTGTACAAGCTGCATGTATAGGTAAATTTATTAAAGAAAAAAAAACTAGTCGAATGCATTTAATTTAGGTATGATAATAATGTTGACGGTGTTTTTTTTTTTTAATGTTGTTAAGGTCACCAGACAAACATCGTTTCGCAAATTTCAACAATATATCTAACACAGACCTACTTCTAAGAATGATTTTCATTTCGCGCGCGGTTTTTTTTCACTGCCTATGTCTCGATCCATCATCCATCTCATGTAATGATGTAAATTCTTTCAACACTTCCTTTCTTGTAATATCATATCTAGTTACTTCTTAACGGGTATAACATACTCGAGTTTAAAATTATTCATTTTTTCCTGAATTTTCACGCAGGATGTGTTTTTTTTACGTCATTATTATATCGGCAAACTGAATTTCACACGTGACTGTTTCACGCAAGATTAATAAATTCGCCGAGTCTCGTGTTTATTCAACGTGTTTCAGACTTGATCCGTTATATGGCAATTAATTTGGATTTTTTGCTTCAGCTTATATCATTTTCCCTATACACGCTATTAGATAATTAGTTGGAAAAATATGCCGGACGCAAACATGAGTATGGAAATATGCGATGATGTGGGTCGACTGAGTAGGTAGGCACCACTACCAGAGAATGGGGCAAGTTAATATACTGTCAATTGTATGACCATTCGAATGGAAGTATTAGATAAGTATCGATTTACTCGTATTTATACCAGTTTTCTGTTTAGAAACAGGATTAACATATATCGCAGGGACACAGAACGGATTGGTTTCTGAATAAATAAAGCTAAAAAGTTGTATTGTTCTTTAGGGCAATAGGTTCTCTGCAACCACACATCGAATAATCCATACCTGATATGCGACTCGAAGACTTCTTCGGTTCACCGACTTATTGTATTGATTTACTGGGGGTCTCCGCGTTGCTCGTCTAATAATTCACTTTTGTTAGGGTTTAGACCATCAACCTCGGACAATGACCCAAAGACAAATTCTTCTTGTATGTTTGCGTTTATATAGCTTTTTACACCACTACGAATTTCAAGTTTGCAAAATTTCAAATTCCACGAAATGAGATAATAAAAAACTAAAAAGAAACGGTATATTGCGGTTATCGAGTTGCTGTTTAGTAACGCTGTCTGTATCCTCCTACAATCTCGATCGAACGTTACTTAGGTATCAAGATTTCGTAAATAGGCTTATTTCTTCCAATAATGGGCGATCGTAACACGATTAGAGAGTTTATCTGAAGATGACAAAATAATGCATCTTTGGATTCATTAACAGTCTTCTTCATTTTTATCGGCTTTATCAGCTTACTCAATAAAAACAAATTACAGCATAGGTAAATATCTAATTATTTTTATTCGAAATCTGATGAATTTGAGTACTTACTATTACAAAACTGGCAATCCGTTGAATATGGTCGAGAACATTGAATATACTCCATCAACTGGTTTGCAATTGAACATGCTTATTTTCGTAATCTTGATCTTGAAGATACAGTGATACATGATTCGGAATGATGTAACTTCACCCAATGTTAATTTGTCGATTTGAATTTGAAAAATTGTTGGAAAAAAGTAATTTCACAAAACCGCACAAAACACAATTTTTCGATTATCTTATCACATTCACATCACCGATCACGAACGCAACAAGAACAATCACAAATGACAAAACAAACTTGAATTGGGAACTCTGATTGGCTATTGTGACGACGAATCTTCATCTGAAGCACGATTGGTTAGTGATAAGAAGTGATTGACCAATGCATGCCTGTTGAAAGGGATTTGCTGATCGCTTTTTTTTTGCTTTTTTTTTCCAAATTTTTATTTTTTTTTCAGCCTGGTAAAAGAAAGTAATTAATAATTATAAAGCATTCAAATAAATGCAAATTACACCGGGCTTAGATTAGAACTTACCTAGTGCATTTTAATGCCTATTCCTTGAAAAACAAAATGACTCTAGTAATAATTCAACGACTACTATAGGTACTTACTACTTACCACATTCATTTTCAATTTTCAACGTCAATCATAAATAATTTCCATTTATTTTTCATGATAGGCATCTACCTAGATAAATTGAAAAAAATAAAAATCATCATTCAACAACGTTCATTAATTTTCGATCAAATCAGAACGAAATGATACAGTTTAATAAAAACTGGTTCGATTAACCAGGAAATTTACGGCAGCTTTCCGCTTACTGTAACATTGTATTTAAAACGCTCTTCGCCTGCGATTAGGTATAGATTATAGGAATTCATTTCACTGCATTAAAGAGAACCGCATTTTTACCACTCATACATATAAAGTTACCTAATCATCTACGAAGACTGCGTACTCCTACAAAACACGGTGTGGGGTTCCGCGATCTCTAAGCTTTTATTCGGTATAATAATCTTGAACTTGAAATAAATTCAATAAATCACTCTTGTTTCTTCGCCTTGAAAATTGCCAATAAAGCTCTTTTATTTACCTACTCGTTCGATGCACTTCACCACAAAACACCACGTAATAATCGATCGAATCTCTTAGTCTTGACTCATTTTCCACCAAGTAAATGATATTTTTTTACACTCATTCTCACTAAAATATACGCAAGACCTGTTAATAAAGGCTGTAGGAACGCTTGTTGCAATCGTAATAAGGGCAATTTTAGCTTTACCGACTCACGTAGAAAAAAAAGTGAAATTAAAAGCGAAGGTAATTCCTTTAGCGAATTGAATTCTATACCTACATATATGTATTTACGGCGGATTTCAAGCTTTGTTGATCGAGTAAAACCTTGAACCTTGTTTTCTGAGACAGTCTGCATTGTTACTGCAATACTCATCACTTCGTTCAAACTCCTGCGGGCATTCTTGAGAATGATTGTGAACATGCAACTGGAAAATCATATAAAAAATTTCAAGACTCGAACTGCGTGCACAATTGTGCGTCATTGCGTATCTAGGCATATCTGTCTGCTTTATAGGCTTACCTGCCTACTCCAGAAACGTATAATCAAAGATCAATTTTTTTGAGCGTACAATTAAAATCCAGAAAATAGACACGAGAGACGGTGGAAAATTACCAACTCTAGATACGCGTAGGGCTATTCAAAAATCACTTCTTGACCGGTTACAGGAATATTTTGGAATTGGCTGTTCTCCAGCGTTCTCGCAGAAAAAAGTGATTAGTATTGCTCTCGACATGAAAACATTCTTACATTATGCATCAGATCGTCTCACGTAATTTTAATTTAGGCCTAGTGTTAAATATTTAAAATTAATTAAACGAATACCTATACACAATAATGATCGAATGCTTTGCTACAATTTAATCGTTACATTAACACGACGCGATCTTAGATCGCCGAAACATTTTTTCACATGGCATATATTTCATGTTCCTCATCACGTGTCGACGATAACGGGTCGATCTTACCTATTTGGCTACCTTTTGTGACCTTTTGATTAGAATACATATACGAATCTATGAATTCTAGATATACTTCCATCTAATGAGCTAGCTATCTATATCGAATGACACAATTCCAGGTGCCAATAAAGCGCCGCTTATGAATGAATTTTTCATCTGTTAATGAACAATCGAGCAACAATGAAGCCTGTACTGAATTAAAAATGTGTAATTAAAATTATATCGCGTATCAAATTTTTAATTTGAATTTTACATATTTTATATGAGATAGGTACCTACATGATGTATACGTGTGATGCATCTTCCATACTAAATTATACAGTTCGATTATTTTAGTCACATTCTCAATAGCCGCCTACTTCACTCCACCGGTTTTCATTTGAACTGAAACATAGTTTTATTATAATTTTTAAAGACAAATATTTTACTAATACTGTTTTGCGAATCTCGCACATTTCCATACGACGATGCAGGTCGTTTGGAATGCACTCATGTGAGATAAAATAGCACAAAGACATTTATGCATAAGCCTGAACAGCTTAACCGTGATCGTTTTAACAACCCAACAATCGCAGAAGCTACCTACATTAGCCCGGAGACATTTTCTCGGCAGCTTTTTGGCTTGCATGCTGCAGACAATATAAATTCGCGGCGGAGATCTGATAGCGATATAGGATAAAATACCGTATTGATAATATTCTTTTGTTCGATGTTGTGTACTTATATGCTCTTTCATATACAACATACGATGCATTGCGTTTGCCGAATGGAAAACTCGTAAAAATAAAATGTTCGAAGAATCGAATAGTGTAAAAGCGGTATCTAGGTAGGTAGCTCCATTTTTCTTGGTACCTACTCGTATAAGCTAAACTGACTTGTTCGACTTAACGATATTTATTTATGGTTAAGTTGATTTCGAACTACACATTTCATTTAAAAAAATTCAATAAATTTGAATCATTAATTTTTTGAAACATGAACGAAACAAAAATAATTGATATTAATTACCTACTTATATAGGTACCTATTAGGTACCAATTTAATTTTTTTTTAAAAAGTTAAAAATTGCAAAAAGTTTTAAATTTTATTTTATATTTTAACAGCTGTAAGAGTTCGTTGTATTCAGTGGGTATTTTTCAACGAAACTCAAACTACCATTCAACCAATAATAGGCCTGATACACATTTTTTTTTCAAATAGCTTCCTTGATCATGATCATGACCGTCAATACACTCGATAAATACCCAGTAATAAATTCTGATGGTGTATACCCTTACGGAAAAAAAATAGTACTTTCTGAGTAGTAGTTTTTTAACGGAGTAAAAAGTACTACTTTTTAACACCTTCATGGAGAAATATTAGTAGTTTTACGTAAAAACTACTATTTTTGTCTAAAAACTAGTTCAAATTACTACTTCGTAAGTAGTAGTTTTGAAGTAGTAATTTTAATTAGTTTTTAGACAAAAATAGTAGTTTTTACGTAAAACTACTAATATTTCTCCATGAAGGTGTTAAAAAGTAGTACTTTTTACTCCGTTAAAAAACTACTACTCAGAAAGTACTATTTTTTTTCCGTGAGGGTACCGAATGAATTTATTTTAATCCCATTTACAAAAGCAATAGGTATATAGTCAAGTACAAAGATAACGATTAGTAATGTCTGCGAGTGTAAGAATGAAACTTGGTGGGAAAAAAAGTGCAAAATATAGCCTCGCCTTTTACAGGCAGTTAGTTGCAAGTAAAGATCTAGTTTATATCCGAGTAAGAAATGAATAAATATTATTGCAACTTATATGACTTATTTCATTTGAAATGGGTGCAAACATGAAATATCAATTAGCTAAACTAGTGCTCAGAAGTAGCTGTAAATGTGAAGATATCGAAACATATGGGCTTGGGGGTGGAAAAATATGTTACCTACAGTAGAAATAAATGCCCAAGTAAAACAGTTCATAGGTGTTGCAAAGTATGAGATTCATAGTTTCCTACCAGAATAATATTTTGATGAAAATTTTCGATACTTTTAGAATTCTCTGAAAAAAATGTACGCGAAACATTAAAATTAATGAGCTGGTGCTGGTCAATTACACATTCGAAGGCATGACAGCATTTTGCCTGAGAATGATTGATAACAAGGGTGTTTGATTTCACGTGATGAATTACCTACATTCCATCAATGAAATCGTGTCTCAACTCTCTATATTTCTATTACATACCAATCTAAAGTTCTTTCATAGCACCTACTTTTTTCGAGACATTATTTTTCTTAGTTTTACTCTTTTGAAATTTTTATAACATACTTATAGGTATATCAAAAGCTCTGTTAGGAAGTTTATTTACGCATTTTTTTTTTTTTTTTTTAACTAAAAAGAACACGTGAGTAACAGCCTAGTACCTTGACATTATCTATACTTTAATGAAACTTTAAACATGTAAAAATTTTAACGGTATATGCTACAGCGTAGGAACTCTGCCTATTATTTCGCTAATAAATTTTAAACAACGTTTTAAAAATTCAACTTATTTTTTCAATTACGGTAAAAACCAGTATGGTGCGAATTTTAAACAAGTACATCGCTGTTTCCTCGCGAGAGCATTCCTTCGTCTTTACTTTCTTCGCTACCTGTATCGATAATTAACGCAGATTGTACGCATGATACTATAGATAACGCCGGTCGTAATAACAGGGTCAACAAGATGAGAGGATGAGACATAGGAATGTCAGTTACCTCAACGGTTACGCAACTCGTAAGATGCAACTATAAACAATCAAACGAACGGGTCACGTTATTCATAAATTTACTTTGTTTACTTCCATAAAATCGGGAAAATCGCCGGTAAAATGAGCTATAATACCTACCGCTAATAATAAGTATCAATAGATTTAAACTTGTGTAGGTATTCCGAAACGAAAAAAAAAAAAAAAAAAAAATTAAAAAGTGCCAAGAGTTCCAAATTTTACTTTATAGTCCGGGAGCCCACATGAAAAAAATGTACGAGGGGGGTTGAAATTTGGGACCCGGCCCAAAAGTTACTATATGTATCCCACTTTTCAGAAATGTCACTCTGGCAATTCACAGCTGGGGCTTTTAAGCACAGCGAAAGCTCAAAGTTCACAATTTTTATGAACTTTCAACTTGGAAAGTTTTATGGTTAAAACAGGTGGATTCTTATAGGATTTTTCACGCTGAATCCGAATATGCCGGTCTGTCGACCCCTAAGTGCCCCCAAAGGGATGCCAGACTGAGTTAAAGGGGTAAAAATCGCAAAAAATGCTGTATTTTTTCAATAAATGTTCGTAAAAATCGTATAGCTAACAAAAAGTGCTGAATTCTTGAAGCATTTTTTGCGCTGAATCCAAATATGCCAGGCTGCTAGCCCCCAAGTGCCCCAAAAAGGGTGCCAGCCTACTTTGAAGGGGCGAAAATGCAAAATATTTAGGTTTTTCACATGTTATTCGCATAAACATACCTAGCATTATTCTGTAATTATTTTTTTCGAAGGCGGTTTGCAAGTACCTATTCTAAAATCAAATGTATCACTACCTACCTCTAAATGCTGCGCAACTGCCTTAATATGTTGAAGAGGAAAAAATATCATTGTTCTAGAGACACTGAGAATGTTTATGATGTTCCTACATATTTCGAAAAATTTTGACAAACAGTAAGGTACACGTAGATTGGGTGTCCCTTAAAATGCAAAAGTGAATATTTTTTTGGTCTGACCCCCCCCCCTAATTTTTTAATTACATCACATAGTTCTCAAATCCAAAATATTAGCCCATTTGAAGGTCATTAACCCGGGCCGAGTTGGCCTAGAAGGTTTAAATGGGATTTAACATAGGTTTGTAAGTGAAAATCGCATTTAAATTCCTCTTATGAGCTTAAAAAATAGTTCCGAGAGTTTTTTTGCAATAAAATGTTGCAAAAGCATGTCAAAGACCTTGTAAAATAATAATGGGGTCATGAGGACCCCCTGCCCCCTTCCCACCCTGGAAGTATGTAGTGCAAAATGACAATTTGGTAAATTAAAGATTTTTCCCCGCAGTTGGCTGGCAATTATACGTTTTGATCTTCCCTCCACCTCGCTCAACCATTTCCCCTCTTGCTATGTTACCATGAGACACTCTCCAACCCCTCCCCCCGAAACCCTTAAAAGTAATAAGATAAAATTCGGCAAATTGAAGTCTTTTTTTAGCGGTTTTGATTATTACTTGTCGGCCTTTCTATTTTTCGCAATAAAATCCTGCAAAAGCATATCATACAACAATAACAGGATTATGGAGGACCCCTACCCCTCCCCCTTCCCGCCTTGAAAAAGATGGAAAATTGATGGCTATGAATAGGTCGACCCAAGATATGCTATTTTTTGGCATAAAACAATGAATATGGGTACCATTTTACTTGTCTTGACCAGCCCTACACAAAAATTGCTATATCATTGAGTTGTATTTTCTGAAATATGTACATTATTCGCAAAATAGAATAAAGTTTCAACGGCATATTTTATCAAAAGAATTTTATGCTGTTTTCAAAAATGTGCTTGCAAACCGCCTGCGAAAAAAATAATTACAGAATAATGCTAGGTATGTTTATGCGAATAAGATGTGAAAAACCTAAATATTTTGCATTTTCGCCCCTTCAAAGTAGGCTGGCACCCTTTTTGGGGCACTTGGGGGCTAGCAGCCTGGCATATTTGGATTCAGCGCAAAAAATGCTTCAAGAATTCAGCACTTTTTGTTAGCTATACGATTTTTACGAACATTTATTGAAAAAATACAGCATTTTTTGCGATTTTTACCCCTTTAACTCAGTCTGGCATCCCTTTGGGGGCACTTAGGGGTCGACAGACCGGCATATTCGGATTCAGCGTGAAAAATCCTATAAGAATCCACCTGTTTTAACCATAAAACTTTCCAAGTTGAAAGTTCATAAAAATTGTGAACTTTGAGCTTTCGCTGTGCTTAAAAGCCCCAGCTGTGAATTGCCAGAGTGACATTTCTGAAAAGTGGGATACATATAGTAACTTTTGGGCCGGGTCCCAAATTTCAACCCCCCTCGTACATTTTTTTCATGTGGGCTCCCTGACTATTATGTTAACGACTGGGCGAGTTCGTTGTATTTTTCATTAACAGAACATCGACTTATCGTTCATTGAAAATTTATGAGGAGTGGCAAGGTCGTTTGAATTTGCCTTAGGCTTTATAATGTTAAAAATGCATTCATGATGCTAAAGTTCTTCTCGTGAAATCACCTAAATGCCTAGGCCTATTTGGGACATAGTTTCGGCGAATTCTCTTCTTTTTAATTCGAATCAAAATGTATTTTGGATTTGGTGAATCGCAGAGATGAGATCTGACAGAGAATGGAACAAACTCCGCGTATTTCCGGGGAATCGTATAGGCAATTTAATTAACATTTGTATCCGCGAGTTGCCTATTCTGTCATCGAAGGCGTCCAACGAAATCTTATTTTAACACGAATATATTTTTTCTGTTCTCAGGAGCTGTTGATCCGCTAAATCCGCAAGACATTAGCGATCTAGAACGACAATATCAACACTGGCAAATCGCTCCATCGAACGGTCAACAACCGGGAGTAATATGGATTAGTGCTCCACAATACAGCTATTACCCACCGCCACCCAACGGCAACCCACCAAATTACCCACCACCGCCGTACTACCCATCGCCATACCCTCCAGGACCATATCCTCTACCAACACCTGACTCGAATCAAACTCAACCCGAAATTCTAGAAGTTAATCCAACTCAGAGCAGGGAAACTGTACCGACGAAGCCAAGTCCATCAGAGACCACCTCGGTAGACTCTACGTCGACGTCGGAAAATTACACAACTTCGACTGAAACTTTCCCCACGTTTTCGCCAAGCTCATCGACGACGGAATTCCCTTGGACACCGTCTCCAACGTCCGAATCGACGGAAAATTACACCATTACGTATTTCACAACCGAACCAACCAAGGTAACCACTACTACGGAAATAACCACAAATGCTACGACAGAATACCCCACCCCCACCACCACACCATATTATACGTCACCGACGACAACGCCAACTGGTAGTACAGAAAACGCCACGTTTACGACGACCACGCCAGCGCCTAATACTACCAGCAACGCAACCAATCCATTATTGAAGTATTGTAAGAAGCCTAGAGGTCAATTTCCAAGCGACGATTGCAGCAAATTCATCAACTGTTGGGACGATACGGCCGTAGAACAAACTTGTCCGAGCGGCTTGTATTTTAATGCTAATAAATCTTATTGCGATTATCCGAGCAACGTGAACTGTACCGGAAGCGCTAGTTCAAGCGAACCGACGAGTGAGTACTTTGTTCATATATAACATCATCATCGTATTTTATTTTAAAATAAACATTTGCCTGAATAGAAAAATAAACAAAATTTGAAAAAAAAATATTGAAATAAAAAAGACATTAAACTGCAGATATGAATTACCAATAGGTAGAGTTACACTTGCATATTTTGATGTTGAAAAACGGAAGTTGAAAAAAAGGTCAACGATTTGAAAAATCTTCAAGTTTAATTCCAGTCAAACGAAATAAAATAATAAATCGATGAAATTCTGATTTACGATCGAATAAATAAAAATGACCTTTGGTAAAAAGAAGTAGGATATGTTCTTGGTAAACCATTTTGACATAATTATCACCAAATTAAAAACCGTTAGACGTTTTTGCATGGTCAAGTAAAATAACTTTTAAATCTGTCTCGTATATGATGTTTTTTTTTTTATTTTTTACTATAAACTTCATAATCAATTGAACCGACCGTGTACTGATTTAGAAGGTAGAAACTTGCGAAATTAATCTCTATTTATATCTTTTCTATAGCAAGTTCAAGTTCTCCGTCGCCGTCTTCCAATACCACATCGTCGGGTAAATGCCCATCCAGTTATGGTACATACAGAAACAGTAGTAACTGTGCCGCATTTTACGTATGCGTTGCTGGAGAACCGGTTGACTTCTACTGCCCGCCCGGCACCAACTACAATGACGTAATAAGCGTTTAATTTTATACTTATAGCCTTTAGCGTGTACCATCCATCATACGATATTGCGCTCAGTCGTGCGCTGCTCTCAGATGCATCAGTGGTTTACAAAATATCACAATTATTTTTAGGAGCTGAAAGTATGCGATTACCCGTACAGAGTAAATTGTAGCGGTATACCTTCGTACCCAATACCAGAAGAAAGTGGTACGACAATAGCGACTGAAACAGCACCATCCAACATTACCACCACCGAATCACCAACAGTCAACGTAACAAGCTCGCCAAATGTTACAACTAGTTCACCAAATGCCACATCTGGCTCACCAAATGTTACAACCAGCTCGCCTATCGTAACCACCAGTTCACCAAGCTTTACGACGACTAGTTCACCAAACTTTACAAGTTCGTCGATTATTACGACGACGACGACGACGACGACCGAATCGAGTACGACGTTTACAGCACCGCAAGTAACGGAAGAACCATTCCCATCGGTTCCACCACCATCTGTAGATCCTGTAGCATTATATAACTTAAATTTAAAAAAATTACCCGAAAGTGAGTGCACAACTGCGATCCTTTGACCGTCAACTCATTTATAACACTTGTTCCGTAATTAATTGCGATACAATTTTCTGTATGTACCTATCTACAGGTGTAGTAAACACTGGAGTTAGATGTTATCACACCAATGTATTCCGATTAACGCCGGATTGTTCCTCAGTAACAGTATGTCAAGATGGATTAACCTATATAGTAAATTGTGGACACGATACTAGTTTCGATGCCTACTCACAAAAATGTGTTTCTTCATTCAGAGCGAGATGGTAAGTACCAAGTACCTAGTACCATTTTTACGGAGTAGGTATTTTTTATACCAGCAGGTCGACGGCGATACTCTAGAAACCGTATGTCTGTTTTTAAAACGAATTGTTGAAGTCACCTACGAGTAGGTAAACGTGCTTGGATTTTGTTCGTCGAAAATCATCAGTTTGATGTACTTTTACCTTAGATTCTCGTATACATAGCCTCTTTCAATGCAGCCAACCATAAAGATATTAGATTTCCAGCTCGATTAAGAGAACGTTAATAAACGACAAACTACTATAACAGTACCTGCATAAGAGAATTCAAAGTAATGTCTTGTCTCGTTAGTCGTTGCTGTATCTTGGAATAAGTTCTGCTTACCGCTCTATAAAAAATGCTACGACGTGGTAGACCTCGTTTACTCTACGCAAAAAAAAAAAAAAAAACTGTTTAGACGCTCCTTATGGCTAAATAAAAACATTCGTTGTATGATTTTTTTTTTCAAAAGTCTGTAGGTCGTTGCATATGCGGCACATAAAACTACACACTGTACAGGGTGCCCAGAAATATCGAGTACCCCTAAAAAAGTTTTTCATTAAAAATATAGGTTGGCAACGTGAAATAGATGCATATGATTGGTGGAATGTTATCTCTCCAGTCCAACAACCAATCATGTGCCATCATTATTATTATTATTCAGTGTGACCAACCAAAGTATTTAGTAGAAAACTTTTTTAGGGGTACTCAATATTTCTGGGCACCCTGTAGGTAGGTAGTAGGTAGTAGGTACTTAATCAGTGAGTATGCCTCACTCATCACTAGTCAAATGAAATACCACCATGTGTCTCATGCATCTGTTCTGTTCAGAAACTACCTACTTTTCTGGCGATTTAAGAGTTAAGACCTAAGTAGGTATCCCAACCACTTCATTATTCGTGTAAATGTACCTTACACTGTACTACATAATACATCTAATCTGGTATTGTGATTCGTGAAAAATCCGATTACTCGCCGGATGATCCAATGGTTCTCATTTGAATCAGTGTAGATAATTTCTTGCAATGCAAAACGCAACGCCAAGATTAAAAACTCGCTAACCTAGCCGCAATCGCCACGTTGCCAAATTTACAGTAACTTTTTAGCAATCGTCTCGAGAATTTTTGCATTTCCCTATCATTACGTTGTTGTTTTTTTGAAAATGACCATTTTATTACTTATTTTCAAATCAAAATCATCAGTTAATATGAGTAGACGATTCACTTATTTTGTATGTACTCGTACAGGGTGCCCAGAAATATCGAGTACCCCAAAGAAAGTTTTTCATTAAAAATATAGGTTGGCAACGTGAAATAGATGCATTTATGATTGGTGGAATGTTATATCTCCAGTCCAACAACCAATCATGTGCTATCATCATTCACTGTAACCAACTAAAGTATTTTAGTAGAAAACTAGAAAACTTTTTTACTTTTTTAGGGGTACTCGATATTTCTGGGCACCCTGTATGTGTTGTATAATCTGTACCTACCTACAGCATGTTCAAGAATATTTCAAGAATATCAAGCAACCGAAAATAAATTTCAGGTGTTTTACACACAATAAAAGCAAAAAAGTACCTATTTAAAAAAACTTAAGATAAAGGTTAACAATGTGGCATGAAAATGCATGTGATTAATAATGGGATTTCATCATCACATCAACTCGATAACCAATCACAACTCAACTAAGCTAGGTAGTAGGTACCATTACTGCTATTCACTGTGACCAACTGAAATTTTCAGCGAAAACTTTTAGAACACGCACACGCTGTATTGTATGTACTTTGACATCATCTGGTGTAACTTTATTGTTTGGAATAAATCACTTCATGACTTCAAAGGGTTAGTCAAGTTTCCTCTTTCTTCGTGTAAGCATTGTTCATTTTTTTTTCTTTTTCAAATGAGAACCATCTGCTATACGACTATTACGTAGATTCAGGTAATAGGTAAAAATCCTTCTATGCGTATGCGATGAAATACGTCACGAATTTTGCAAAACAAAATTTTGTTAGAGACAGAGACAGAGTTAAGAACTGATTTTCGAGAAGGTTAGAGGCACGTTTTTTTGTTTTTGACTAAATATTCAAGTAGGTATTACAATACAACAGAGATCAAAATGATGTAATCAATTTTTCGATTGCGTATAATATTTATGGCATTAAAACATACAGGGTGCCCAGAAATATCGAGTACCCCTAAAAAAGTTTTCTACTAAAATACTTTGGTTGGTCACAGTGAATGATAATAATGATAGCACATGATTGGTTGTTGGACTGGAGAGATAACATTCCACCAATCATATGCACCTATTTCACGTTGCCAACCTATATTTTTAATGAAAACTTTCTTTGGGGTACCTAGCAGAGTACTGCACGGTTAAGTTAAAATAGCCGGATAACCGCCGGAGCTATCGGCTAATTTAACTACAGGTTACAAACTGCAGTTACTTTTGTCGGCGCGCGCAACCAGCGGTAAGTTAGGTTAATAACCATACGTTAACCGCATTCGGTTCTCTGGTGTCTCAACAATACATTTTGGTGACTCATCAAACAGATAAGACAGAATCGAACATTACATTTCCGATAAGAGCGCGGTATAATCGCAGGTAGTTTAGTCATTTTAACTACAAAATTATCCGCATAGGCTAACGCTAATATAACTGCTTTTGGATGAGTTATATTTGGTAGCTTACCGCACACGACACGCGACTAACGCAGATAACTTTTAACTATACCGTGCAGGACTCTGGTACCTAGTACCTACTCGATATTTCTGGGCATCCTATATAACTTATCTATTACGCAGGTAGGCGTTTCAACTTTTCCAATTGAAAATTTCAAAAAATAATAATTTTTTTCCAAATTTAACCTATAGTGCAACTAGAAAATATTCCTACTTATTTTGTTTACTCATAGTTACTGATAAAATGTTAAGTTTGGGTCAGAGTATTGATATCGATAAATTTTTCAATCTTCTTTCGCCCTAGTGTCAGTCATCGAATGTTTTATTGCTTTCGTGATATAGTTAAGCACATTATGGTATCTACCGATAATAATAATGTACATGCATATAATATAACCGATACCTATGTGCAAGAACACGAAGAAATATGAAGTTAGAAAACCACACCATAATATGCTTTAAAGTTTCAATATTTTACAACAATTATGGTATCCAAATGTCTAAAAGAAATATTTTTGGGGGTAATTAACCTCGTAGATACTGTAGGAGCATGAATATTTTTCAACGAGATAGACTTGATAAAATAAGAAATTTACAAAATGACTTCACCAAATTGTACTATTGTAGCATACAATATTCCTAGAAAATTCTATAGGTAATTGATTACGCGTATGAAGCGTATCGTGATTATATGAAAAAATTGAAATTTTCTAACATGAAGCTGTACTTTTCATGTAATCGAGAATTGGCTACGTGGGTTGAGTTGTAATGTAACGTTGTTTTTTGTACTGTGCATTGTATAAGTACACCACAACGTTATAAAACTTAGGTTTATTTTCTTCCTATTTTTATTTATAGTTCCTTAATCTAGGTTTATTTCTGGGAAATTAACAAGTTACATAATTTGTGTTTGTAAATGGGAAAACCTGACATAGTCACAGAAAAAAAATTAGAAATTTTTCAATAAAACACAAAATAAAACAATTTTTTTTACCGAAAAAAATAAAAGATTAAATCTGGGTACCTCATTTAGGGGGGAGTTACATTTGAAGTTGTGCATCTGATTCAGTCATATGTAACGTTGACACGTTGTTTTATTTATTATGCAATAATTATACTTTTCCCATCTTTGAATGGTAATTGGTAGGCAAACCTACATATGGTAGATATTTGAAAAAGATGGAACTGTTGTGAAACAAGACACTGATGGAGAACAGACAACGTATTGTGAACACTTGGAATGTTTGTTTGCTTAAAAACGTTTTCAAATTCATAAAAAAAGAAAAAAATACCTATTAGTCATACCAGTCAACCGAGAGTAAATATCAACCAAATTATCACTCGAGCAATTTTACTCAACGTTTTAAAAATCAACAAAAAAAACTTTTTTCCAAGCCAATAATTCACTACAAACGTGAAACACCACTGAAATTTTTTCACTTTTTTCAAATAATAATCGTAGATCCGAAGCTATAAAATTTTCGAATAAAAGAAAATTCCGCCTAAAAAAACGTGAAATTTTTCTAAACACCGCACACAGAAACCACGAGGAAAAAAATCGCTATACCTCGAAAAAATGACGAGAAAATAAAATACGTTCATGAAATTAAAATATACTGCCACAAAAAATTGCGCTTTTGAGTAGGTAATACGATTAATGCTAAATATAAAGAAGTATATTTTGGACGAATTTTTCATTTGAAATTCAACGTTTACGCGTTAACCGGCAAAAAGAGTGGCAACAAAACGATAACACACGTTTCATAGAAGGGCAAGAGGTTAAAAGAGAACCTTGCCTGGCATGAGCAGCGCATTCTCCGTCACAAAGATCGGCGACGATCGACGAACGCCCGCTGTCTCGAGTTCATTGTCACTAGCCAATTTTCGCCATCCGCCATCCTCCAACCACCATCACCATCACCATCCGTTTAATGGAAGTTTTTACTGGCGGAAATTGCCTACTTAAACCCTATACTTATGTATTTGGTAGTAGGTAGACATTGAAGACAGCAGATTTTAACTGCAAAACTGCATCCATGCACACAGATTTACCTATATTTGGTTTCAATATCTTATGTCTTGATATTAATAACACACTCTTTACCAGTCGCCATCGATCCAAGATCTACATATTTTACTGGTATCGAACAATTTTACACCTGCGAGTCGACCAATTAAACATACGTTAGCGAGTATCGTCGTCTGTATACACAGGTGCAAAATTTCAACTTTAATCCGGCGTATAAATTTAGTCTTTACGTGTAAAAAGTGATGTGTACTTGGAAGTAACACAGTAACATCGTCACCAAAACCACCATGTTAACGTTTCCGATTCAATTTTTCTGTTTCAGCTGATGAAATTTCCAACGAGCAATGATTCCTGTTGATTTTCTCATATTTTAATTTAATTTATTCGAAAGCATTTCTTAATTTAATTTCAAAATTTTCATTTTTCTCACAATTTTATAGTACAATGTAAGTTTAATTTATTTTTCGATGTTCGTTTTTCATCGTAATGTAGGTATTTATTTATCCAGTGATTGGTAGTTTTCCTACGTTTATGAGACCATGGACGGGCGCGTTTAGTAATTTTTTCAACGTTCAATATTTGTTTTTTTTTTCATATAAATATCCGCCAATGAAAACTCGAGCCAATTATTTCGTTTAAGATGACTGTCGCAGCATTACATAGTTTTAATTTTAACCTATAATCTCAACAGTTTGGTCAATTTATAACTAATGATTCATTTCAAGTCCAATTACCAGAATTGAAATTCATACCTACTTGTTAGTTTCAAACTTAGCGACCAAACGTATCAAGTTCTTGAATTATCAAACCGGATTGGTCGATATCTTGAAAAAAATCGCCCAACAACCAATCGTATGATATCATTATTAAAATTCACTGCGACCAGCCGAAACGTTTAACAAAAAACTTTTTTGTGGATAGGTACACGATATTTCACCTGTACTTTAATTTTCTTTTGATATAATAGGTACCTAGTTACCTAACTACTCGTGCCATCTGGATCAGGAATACATTTCAACTCACGAAGTCTTGTTTACTGTTTAGAAAAGAAGCAAAAATTCAAATTTATTAACGTAATATCGATTAATCGAAACATCTCGTACGAAAAATATTTCAAGTACCAAATAATCAATCGAATTGTTTTCGTTAAAAAAATTGAAACAGCTCGAGTATCATTGATGCATGACGTATCAAAAATGTAACGTCGATCTACTTGGCTACTCAATTAAGACACTATTAATTAAACGCGAATACTGTCCATCGTCACCGAACTACCTATCATCTCAACTCATTGCATTTAATTACGAACGAAAATGTGTATGCATTAAGATTATTCGTCAAGACTGCCATTGTAGGTACCTAGAATAGCTCGGTTTAACGATCAACTTTGTAATTGTATACAAAATGTTGACGAAATTAATTATTCATATAAACTCGACGCTATATCAACGTCTTTTTTGTACATGCTCACGCAGTTGTAGTTATTTCATTGCATACTGTCGATATTTGTCAATAAATTATTTATTGGTAACCTGGATTAAATTTATTGTTTCCGATCTATCATACTTCCTGCACACTGCACGCGAAATCAAGCCAAAGATGTCTTTTCAACTGAGCAGTAAAACTACTTTCTAATGGTTAAATTTCAACGTGAAATCAGTCCGCACGTACGAATCGACTATGACCCTCTTCAGTCAGATAAATAAAACACGACGATTCTACTCATTATTGCTTATATTTAAATATTAAACGCTTAAATGTAACAACAAATGAAAATTTTCATATGTAATTGTGTTTCGTAAATTTGTACTACAGTTGCAATGTAAAGATTCAGAAATATTCAAACGAGACCACTTTATTGATAGTACAATCCAGTCATGAAAAATCAACATGTAAATTTTACAATAGGAATAAACACATTCGAATAACTGAGAAAATTTTCACGGGGGGACAAATCGTAAACTATGGCCATTTTTCATACTACAAAATAGGGTACTATCAACAGAACATTTAATCTATATTCGTACATCAGGAAAAAAAAATCATAAAATTATTCAGGAAATTTGGCAAAAACCTAAGAAACGTTTCAGTAAATTTTGAACCGGATAAATTTAAAGATCTTATCTACATCCAAGATCAAAATTACACATGCGAATGTATTATTATTGTAAGATTCGATACCTTAAAAGTTAAGCGCGGTGACCATTGAATGAAAAGAAAATAGTCAACTTGAATAGGGAATTGAAATTTTTCGATAATTTCTAGTATGATATGAAATTAAAATAACGTACAAAAAAAAACTACACTGATTCAAATACTGTTTTGATTACAAAAATTACCAAGTCTTCTTTTAACCGATATTAAAAGGGTCCGAAATGAATGTTACTAAAAAACACTGGAGTCGATTAGGGAGAAATGCATTAGTGGAAGTACGAGATAATCATATATATGAACACAGATAGCTGAGAAACAATTACGTAGTCATTAATAAGGAAACAATTTATATTCGAATCAAATCTACGTGTCACGATTTCATATATATAACTAATTCAACATATACACGGATAAAATACTGTAAAATGCCAAATCCCTTACTTAAAAAAGAAAAAAGTACCTAATCAAAATTAAAAAAAAATCATAAAATCACATGTAAAATTAAAAAAGGAAAACTTAAAATAAATAATAGGTACCCAAACTTAAATAATAAATACACATAGTTTTCGTTCATAACGTTTCAGAAGTAAATGTCATTTTTATGTATTTACTTTAAATTTACACATTAAGCTTTCGCTTCGACCGCATCGCCGTTAGCGGCGACATCCGGCTCCGCTGAGCCTTCTAATTTCTGTTTCTTTTCCGATGATTCTACTTCGGCTTCAGCACCAGCTTCTGAACCTACTGATTTCCTTTTGATACCGCATACTTCATTACTTTCTGTAAGTTGTGTCGAGAAAAATTAGTTTCGAAATTTGGATCATCGTATTACCACTCGACACGTTATCACCCAACACCACTTAAATAATAACACAAAGACGAAAACATGTTTTGCATACCTGCGGTTTCATTAGATTCTGTTTCTTCTTTTTCAGCAGCAAAACCGTTTTGTTTGACACTGCCATTCTTCAATGCGCATTTGTCTTCAACTCCGTTTTCTGGTTTGCTTTCGGTTTCTTCGGCATCTCCGTTCTTTTCGGTTTTTTCGCTTTTATCCGATTCTTCGACTGGTTTCTCGGTTTCAGCAACTTCGGGTTTTTCGACGACGGTTTCTCTAAAGAACGAAAACACAACATGATTACACAAGTGAATTTAAAAAACACGTTAACAATACACCGCTACGTGAAATAACATTTGACACGTATCACGAGGCGGGCAAATAATCGTTTAAAATCACACTAAAAAATGCAACGAAATTCGTAGTCGCACAATCATGCTCGATCTCGATGATGAAAACAAAACAATTGATTGAATGATTAATTTTCAATACTGCGTGCGAAAAACCGTTTACAAGCACAAAGCACATGTTTGCTATTCAAGGATACCGGGTACCCGGTGTTTTTGAAAAAGCCGAAAACCGCGAAAATGAAAAAAATACTAGTACGCGTATCGGAGCTTTGATGTATGGAAATACGAAAGACGAAACAATTGTAAAGTAGAATCGACATAATTAAACGCGAACGTGACTTACTGCACAGCGCTCACTCTGAATAAACACAATAAAGAAGTAGGTCGCCATTTTGGTTATTGTTTAGCGGCCGCCAAAATAGCGAACAAGTAAATCGAAGTAATTACATATAAAACACAATTTTCGTATGGAATATAATAACTCACTTGACTTCAGGAGCTACGTCTGCCATTTTAGCGATAATTCGAAAGAATTAATTCGGAAATAAAGAAATAATTACACTAAAACTGCTTAGTGAAACTAGAGGAACAAATACACCGCGATTACAACAAGCGAACACTACAACGGCAAATGTCAAACTCACAAACTGTAACACACTTTCCTTGTTCGTTTGCCGACTGCCGCACTTGTGAAACTCGTGTTCGTGCGGTTAGTGCGGTTCACAGAAATCGATACGAATCTGCGGCAGTTGATCGTGTGAAGAATTTGTTGAAAAGGTAAAATAGTACGTCATTTCACCGAAAGAATGTTCAATTTTATTTCATTTATTTCAAAACTGTGGGTGTTTAAATCATTTTTTAGAATATTTTTGAAAAATCAAATCATTTTTAATGAGGTAATTATTATTTTTAAGAACTCTAATGAAGAAATTAATGAAAAAATGGTTTTTATCGAGTGAAAAGTGTTTCGGGAGCTTGATGAAGACAAAAGATAATGAAAAGCGCCAAAAACTCGAAAATCAAGTACAAACTACAGGGTGCTCGTTCAATTTGCAGCTTCAACTTTAAATGCTACTCAAACTCAACACACTACACTATCTTTCGACCTATACCTGACTATCGAGTTTAAAATCAAATATTAATGCTCAAATTTTCAACTTCTTCCGATGACTCGGTGTTCTTGATTGATGATTATTTCTTCGATTCTTCAACTTCAAGTTATAATTCAATCCAATTCAACAGATTCTCACCACGAATCGTCCTTACTCCTTACCGTACCGGGCGTACCCTCATCCTACTTCATGTGAAATTCTCAATTTTGAAAGGATTCGTTATGAAGGAATATAATAAACATCGACGTCTCATGGCCCTCACTTTTTCACATTCACCTTGTCATCAATTTTCTAAATCCCAACTTGGATCCAAAGTAAATGTCCTGTGTCTAAAAGTGAGAGTGAGAGTTCCGAACGATTGTTGAATTCATTCACCTAGCCCAAGCCTAGCCTGAGGCCCTGAGTGAATAGGTTGATACATTCGGGAAAATTCAATAACATTCAAATTGAATAATTATCACTTCTCAAAGCGAAAACAAATTTGAAAGTGAAAACCTCAGTGGAATCATTTGAGGATTTAAGAGTTGGCCATGTACTAATCTAAATCTACTAATTTATGTTCGATTTCGATTTTGAATTTTGACTTTTGAGCACCCGGTAAGAAACAGACATCACTACAACCTGTTCGTAAAATTCGAGTGCAAACTTCAAAGTTCAAAAGTTCGACTGATTTGAGAAAAAACAAAAGAAGAAATGTAGAAAAGAAATGCTCAAAAGGAAAAGTTAGCGAGTGGTTTGAATTTTAAGTATCTAAACCGATTGCAAATTGTAATAAATTAAAAGTTCACCAATTGCGCCATTTAATGAGTCAAAATATTTCTCTGAAATTCTCTTGTAATGGTTGCATAATTAATTCTCTTCTGTCTGTTTGCCTGTTTTGGTGCAATCCTTATCAGTTATCATCAAAATTTGTTTGATTTTTAAATCAATCAAACCCTGTAACCTCTTGAATATTAAAATTTTTCGATATTTCACTCTGCTAAAGTTACCTCGCATCATGTTCATTTTTTTTTCAAATCAATAATACGAAGTTGGTCTATAGCATGTTGCATTTTTAATAAGATTGAATGTTTAGAATCCTTATGATTACATTGTTTAAATAGTAATAAGTTTGTCACCGTTCTTTAAAAATGGGTGTTTGCTCATCATGTTTCGGGGATGATTCAAATAATTCAGATCCTACTCCAGACCCTGTAAGTAAATCGTTGTTTTTCGCATCGAATTTTGATAATTCGCATGTTTTTTGTTCTTACCAATCGAAGTATAAATAATCATTTTCAACAGGAAGTGAGAAGACAGCAACAGTTGGAAGCAGTAGAGAAAAGGCTTCGCGAGCAAGAAAATCGGGGAATTAAAAATCCAGATAAAGTTCGTCGAATGCAGGAGAAGGCCAAAGAGAAAGATCGTTTACAAGACGAAGCTGCAACACGTTATGATGGCAGTGGTGGTTTGAAAGTGAGTGAAAAGTAATTTTCGATATACGATGCTTTATATTGAAATTCATTTTACTCATATTATCGTTAATTTTATTCCCTAAACAGTGGCAAGTGAGTTGAAACATTCCAGTGAACGTCCAACTTTAATCAGTGATAATGGAGTATTTCCTAATCGAATACTCCTGTACTCTTATTATCTTGTTATAAATGATGCACCGGTGTATAAATGCAAAAATTTCAAGTACTTTGAATTTGAGATTTGAAAAATTCAATTAATGTAACGAGTGCATTATAATACATAATGTTTTTATTATAAAAATTCAACAAACTGGAATATAATTACAAATACTGGAGGTTGAAAACTTGCATCACAATTGAAAATATTTACCATTTTTCACGATATAAATTTATACTTGCGTTGTTTCTCGTCATTTTACAAATTTATTTTTAATGTTTGTTTGTTAATTTTAAATATACTTCATTTTTTTGAACACGAAGATTTTTTCATTTCTTAAGTAGACTAGAGTCGCATCACGTATCTAAAGTAAGAGGAACTTTCCTCGATGTGTCAATATTATTTTCAAGTATTTCCTTGATTGGTGTGTACGGCACTTGCCGTTGGTTATTCCAATCGATTTCGCTGAAATCAATCACTATTCTTTGATTCTCTGGTTTATATTGCCTAGAAAATTACGATAATTGATAGAATGCATTTTTGTTATGGTTACACAGTCTGTAGTTGTTATTGTGCATACATGATTAATTCAATACCCACCAATATTTAATTCCCACAGCTTCAAACATTCTTTTGGCCGCTACGGTTTCTTTTTTATGCGCATGTTTGTCCGATAAATATATTACTTCGCGAATTCCTGACTGAATAATGATTTTCGCACATTCGTTGCATGGAAACAATCCAACGTAAATTGTACAATTTTTTACATCAGCCGAATTTTTGTTCAACACAGCATTCATTTCCGCATGGCACACTACAAAATTTTTCAATCACTTCATCTGAACAAAATTATCTGATTAATGAAATGCATTGAATTAAGGAAGTTTACCGTACAAATGTTTCGATTTTAAAGGATCACTGCTTTTGGACCATGGGAATTCATCATCGCTACAGCCAATCGGCATGCCGTTATATCCAGTACCTACTATTTTACGTTCTTTATTAACGATAACAGCTCCAACTTGAGATACTGGATCTTTACTTCTCTTAGCCGCCAAGAAAGCGGTTGCCATGAAAAAGTCGTGCCATTCCAAGTAATCGGTTCGTTTACTATTTAAATCTTTATTGGGTTTTCTAAAGGAAACAACAGAAATAATTCATTAAACAATTTCGCTAACAGAATTTAAAGAACTAAATGAATGCTTACGGTAAATTATTCATTGGTTTGTTCTCGTCCATTTTCTAGAAGGAACTTTGTACCTCTGGGTGTCAAAACGTTGTTCAATTAAAGAATAAACTAATTAATAATATTGACCAAAACTGAGGTATTTATTCATCACAGCAAAATTACACCAAATGATAATGAAAGAAAATAGAAATTACGAAATCAGAAAGCGTGGGTGTCATCACTCTTATCACGAGCTAGGTACCGGGTGTCCAAGAATAATTTGAGTAAAGTTATTGTTTCAATTTTCAAAGTTCGATGCAAAATAAAAGATTCTCTCGTGTTTCATTGAAACAATCACTCAAAGCTCGTTTTCGGTTTTTCAAATGATTATTCAACTTTTCTATTTTCAAGCCGGGATTTTTCGCATTCTTTTTTGATAACATTAAAACCCCTTATTCTTGGACACCCGGTACCTCCTTATCAACGTCAATCAAAAAATTTATCATTCGCAATTTCGCACACCTAGAGCACAGTTGACCGATCCAAGTAGAAGGTAGAATGTAGGCCTGACCGCCGGTATTGGCCTATTTCTCAAAAATTCCAAATACTCGGTGGTCGGTGCAGTTTTTTAAAAAAAATTAATTGCTCTCTTTATTGGAAATTTTTAAAAATATGTTAATTATAAATATCTTTATAAATTGAAAAGAGTCGTAAAAGATTACTTTTTATTCACGAGTAGATGAGAAAAGCTGTTGTATCGCCTATTCAAACAGAAACGACTTTTGATGTATCTCATCGACTATTCCACAGTCTGTTGAACTAAAATCAATTCAATACTACTACACTCTGATTCTCTAGTTACATGAGCGTTTTTAGCCTATGCATTTTGTTTTATAGACATTCAAATGATCAAATCGGTTTTCACCGCGAAATAACAACGCACATTCACATTGCAAATCGTTAGATTCGAAAAAATAAATAACAAAATAAAAACACGAAATATAAAATGAATACCAGCCTTGAAAAATTGATTAAAATTTACAAAATATTATTTTAAATTTTTACGGGCAACCCATATACAACCAAGGAAGCTTTATTAGAATACAACAGACTGACATCTCGTGACGTTTTCAAAATTCTTAATAATTCAGGTTCATAAAATGATTGATCTGGTAAAACAAATTCTTCAGAAAATCCTTCGATTGCTGAAATATACGCATAACGAATTGAAGAAAATGCAAACAAATAATCTACATAAAAAATAACCATTACTCACTTTTTAAATCTGCGGGTTTGCCGGGTAACCAGTGATTCAGAAGCGTAATCGTGATGTTATCTGTATCGGTGGAAGTGATTGGCCATAACGTTCCCAGCATACAAGGGCTGTTACAAGAAAATGTCAAACTTTACTAACGTATCAAATTTCAAATAAAAATTGCATGAAACTGCTAGTACCTTCCGGCAATGATATATTTAAGACATAAACAGTAAGAACCAACTCGGCCACCTAAATTCTTATACTGGAAAGAAGAACAGCCCATCAGAAATGGAATCGCTTTAACGTTTAATCCCACAATATCTGAACTTTTGAAAAACTGACTACCATTTCCATGGCCGCAATATCTAAAAGTAACACACATAATTACATCTCATTCGTTAAATAATAATGGATATATTTATGTAAAATTTACTTACAAAAATAAATCATATTTGGTAAGTGCGTCGGCGAATTCATTTTTCTCAGGTTTGGTACCCGTTAAGCCTCGCCATTTCGGTGATCTTTTTTTGATGAATGTAGTAATGCGCTTTTCTGTCGAGGTTAAATTCTGCTCCGGATTAATGATGAAATAAGCGTTGTTAGGATCAGAAATAATTCTAAACGTGAATAAAAATTAGTACGACATAATTACGCGTCACTATTTAATAAAATCAATAGGTACCCAACTAAAATTATGTACTTACACATTTCCATTGAGAATGTTTTTTTCATGTTTTTTGTACAACGCGTGCAAAAAATGTATGGACGGTATTCTACAGACTGGATGTATTCTAAGAACTGTGGTCATTTCCCAAGGTATTCCTTCGATATCCTTGATATTAAAAAAAAAAAAAAATGAATATAGAAAAGAACGATGCATTTCATTTTGATGGGTAAGATGTATTACCTCATCGAGAATCAGAATAACAGGATGACGTTTCAATCTTATCAAATCTGTGTATTTATCTTTAATAGACTTTATTCTCTCGCATAAATTTTCCTGCAGTGTACCATCTTCAATAACGTATGATACAGCGGACTTGATTTCACTTTGGTCTAGATGAGCACAGCCAGAAGCGATTTGATATAGCAATACCTTATTACAGGAATTAAGTTGTGTAGAACTGAAAATGTGTGTTTACGTATATGAGAGAAACGGAAACCAGAGCAAGTATCAAATCGCTTCCAAAAATAATATAATTTACCTTTCTGATAAAACATCATCGATCGCGCACCTGATGAAATTTTCCACTTGTGTATCTAAGAATTTACCTAATAATAAACAACTCCATTCTTTTAGCCAACGTTGAGTGATTAAGTTGACCAGTAACTGAAAAACAAGAACACTAGTGTTAGAAATATAGTGCGTTACCAGTTGCAAGCATAAAGTGGAATACATTTACTTTCAATTTAGCGCAGTTTTCCATTCGTTTTATTTTGTTATTGGTAGCCGAAAGCTTACCAATAGAAACCCAATTTTTCACAGAAATATTATAAATGTCTTCGATAATATCGCTACCACACAATGTTTTATCAGGTTTAGGTAACATGACATGACAAGGCACCCTGGAAAAATATAATGAAGTAGAATCCTAGTAGCTAGTTTCATCATTTGAAAGTTAAATTGGTACCTAGAATCACCACAACTGTAATTGACAATATGAAATTCCGCACTGGTGGGTTCGCTGTTCGGTTTCCTTTTAATCCAACGAGAACGCTCATTAAAGGACCGTGTCATTTGAACCACTGTCCATTCTGAAATTGTAGGATTCATTAGCGAATTAAATGTACATAAAATGAGAGAAAAAATTGAATCTCACCTTTTGGCATTTCTTTCAATCTAGCCATCAACCCTTGATATTTTTCTCCCATGAAAGAACTGTGAAAAGATACGTATTCCATGTCCAATCCTATTTTTGAAGAGGGATTTTTCGCCGAATTCAGCAGACTGCAAAAAATGTTTTCAAAACCAAGCAACTTGCGAAATATGTACTTAGTTTAATGAAATACTTACGATTGAAAATTCTCTTGGTACACGCATTCTAGTCTCAAAGAAGCAGCATGAGATTCGCTCAAAAAGAATACACCTTCTTCATTCAGACTGGATTGGAAACAAGCCAGGGCAATCTCTTTGCACAAACCTGTACGGAATTTAAATTTAAAAATCAGACGTATTTCAAATTTACTATCAATAACTTGAATAACTTACTTTCGTACAAAGAGCCATTCAGAGAACCTATATTTTTATTATTCACATGTTCATCGAATTCTTGAATTAATTTGGAACGATCCATTTTGAAACCTTGATCAACTTTAGCGGATATTTGTACAGACAGATTACTTGTCTACATTTGTAACGCCATTTCGAATCGCAATAGAAAGCCGGATGAGATGTACAGGTAGACTGTATAATATGCAGTTGTTACTGTTTTTTATGCCTTTACGAATAACGATGATTCAATGATCATTCGAATATTGAATAAATTAAAACACATCAGCTTTCAACTTGCGAACAGTCCATTTTTCGGTAATAATTTGTTTCTTTTGATAGCAGGAAATTTCCCGCTAAAAATATTTACAAAACTTTTCTTATCAAAAAATAGCGCTTATTCTTGATCATTCTCATTTATTCAATATTCATCTGTGATCTGTTGGAACCTACTTACGAGTACCTACTTATTTGTGATTTTATTATCACCACACAAGAGTCTATCCCACTTTAGATTATCAAAACAAAGTTGGAAGCCTAAACACTTGAAAAAAAATTTGAGGAATCGGTGTTGTCAAAATTTTTCCTTCTATCGAAAAAAGCAAGATCGCTGTGCAATACGCCGTGTAATTAAAAATTTTGCGATTTATCGCACCATTTCTTGATGATTGTTGGTCTTAATTCGATTACGCTGTAATAATCATTCATCATGGGTCGTATGCACGCACCTGGGTAAGTGAATCTTTCATTTCTTCTACGTCTTTTCATCCACGTGTATTGGTTGTCAAAACTTCATTTTGTAATTATAAATTAGCATTCAATCTTCAATCATTGTTAATTACAGTAGAAGACGTACTGAACCGAAGATTTAATATCTTGGATATAGTCTATTCTGTTAATTTCACCCTTCTTCTCTACTCTAATCATACGTATTCAATTTACAGAAAAGGTATTTCCAAATCTGCCCTTCCATACCGCAGAAGCGTACCTACTTGGTTGAAGTTAGCTCCCGACGATGTGAAAGATCATATTTTTAAATTATCCAAGAAAGGATTCACTCCATCACAAATCGGTATGTCATCGTGTATTATGTTTTATCTGTCGTACTTGGTTTATATGATTTATCATTTTTGTTCGTGTTTCACAGGTGTTATACTCCGAGATTCATACGGAGTAGCCCAAGTTCGATTCGTTACTGGAAATAAAATTTTACGGATAATGAAGTCCATCGGTTTAGCTCCAGCCTTACCCGAAGATTTGTACCATTTAATCAAGAAAGCTGTCGCTATTCGTAAGCATTTAGAACGTAACAGGTACGTACGCTTCGATAGCTCAATCACATCTTCTTTATCGTTTGTTTAATTGTTTCTAATTTACAGGAAAGACAAAGATTCGAAGTTCAGATTGATTTTGGTTGAATCTAGAATTCACAGATTAGCTCGTTATTACAAACGTAAATCCAAGATTGCACCGAATTGGAAATACGAATCCAGCACTGCTTCAGCTTTGGTCGCTTAATTTTTCATCCATGTTAAAAACTGTTATAATAAATATCTTTTATTATACTTGACCTTTTTCTACGGTTTTTAAATTCGAATTTCTATACACGTAACAGAGTAAGATCCGATGTGTAATGATAATATTAAACAACATCTCAAGTACATGATCTTTTATTTATATTTTTACAAACATACGTATCTCACATGATAAATTACTACACAGAATGTTATTATATATTATCACTACTGACTTTTTGCCATTTAGCGACAAGCGTCTCTAATCCTTTTTTCTTGAGGCTCAATCCAGAGTCCAATTTCACCTAAATAAGGGAGAAAATAGCATTAATTATCGAAGAGTAAGGATTTGCACACTTTTTACCACTACTCACTTTTTTCTTCTTTTTCACAACTTTTTCTTCGACTCTGGCACTGCTGTTTTCAACAGCGAAGTATTCGGGTTGTGGTGGTCTAGGCTCTTCGAATTTCGCCGCTGGCTGCTCAAAATTATTGGTATGATTGAACGTCGCTTCGATGGAAGCTATGTCGGAATAAAATGAATCTAGTTCATCGTGCAGTTTGACAGGTTTCTCGTCTTCTTCAATTTCCTGAAACAAATATTTATGTACAGTTGTACACGATACCCAAGTTGTATTGCTAAATCCACCTCAGCTAAAGTTTCTCGAGAAATGTTTACTTACCATAGGAGTAACAGTTGTACACTTATCGGAATAATATTCTGGAAAATAAGTTCTACCATCTGCAGTCCCAACAGGAGGTGGAGGCGGTAATGGAGGTGGTGAGGAAGGAGGAGGAGGTGGCGGAGTTGCAGGTTTAGGCGGAGTAGGTGGCAGGGGAGGTAAAACAGAGGCTGGAGAGCGTGAACGAGATCGACCTCTTCTGTACTTCGATTTTGAAGGATATGAGCTAGGCCTATACCTGCCTTCATCTCTTCTTCTCCTATCTATAAAATAGCACATTTAATAATTAGATGAACAGCGTAAATAACAGGGACACTAAAACAAAAAATAAATCATTACCAGAATCACGTCTAGGACTAGGTCTTCTTTTGCGCGAATCTCGATCTCTTTCAGATATAACGGGAGGGGGCGGTGGTACCATATCAGAAATAACTGGAGGAGGAGGTGTTCTAGGTCTTGAGTGACTCGATCTCCTGGAAGATGAACTTTTTCTTGATGACCTGGAACTGGAAGAGCTTCCATTTTTCTCATCGTAATCAGGATAATCCCACTGAATGCTTCCGGTAACTTTATTTCGATAGTAATATCTACCGTACGATCTGCATAAAACAAATGCAAAAAATGGTTTTATAAAATTGTAAATAAAATGTTATCAACATTTTTCATATAAAATTTTGAATTTAAAAAAAGGTGTAATATTCAATTCGTAAATTTTATATGTTTCAACAATCTTAAATAATTTTAATAATATTTTCCGATAGATGAACGAATAAAAATCATTCATGTTAGTTTGGTCTTTCCACTAGAAAACCTTCGTGATCATTTTATCGATGAATTCGAAAAAAAAAAACTAACAAGAATGATAAGTAATTCGACAAAATAATCTACAAGGCGATAACGTATACATTCATAAATTGTAGTACAAATGAAAACGTAACAATTTATTAGGTTCATAATGTGATCAACACCTTTAAAATTATATTCGGTAGCTTCGGTATAAAATCATTCGTCTCGGCAAATCTTCCAAATCAAATTACATTCGTGCGCGAAATTCTTCATTTTGAAACACCAACCTGAGCTTAAAGATCAAAGTATACGTGTCTTGAGAAAGAACTGCTCCTTTTCACGTAGCAACTGTTATGAATAAAGCGAAAAGAAAGTTTAAAATATCGCACTTACCTGAAGGTATGCTCGAGTAACTTTTTTAAATTTGGACCAAATCACGCATACGTAAACATGACGTTTGATATTTCATGTAGGCCTCATTTTTTAATTTTTTTAAATTAACGGCGTTGAGGAAGCCAGTTTAGTTGTTGGTATAAGTAGGTAAACATATCTTCATGAAATATGTAAATACGATGATGCGCCTTTCAATTACACACAATAATTTTCTGCAATTTAATTACTTAGACGACTGAACGACGTCATTGGTTCTCGCAGTGCAACGAAATCATCGCACAGGACCTCGGTCATCAAAATAAATTGCATAGATTTTACTCAATTCCTTTGATAATTTTCACATTTTTCATTTCATCTCTCACTTATAGTTGGGAAAGGAATTAAGTTCTCTACTCTGCAGTTTGGGTAGCTTAAAACCACCTATTTAACATTGGATACAGTAGGTACATAATATATATCTAATTTGTACAATAAATATGAAGAACTTTTATCCTTGGCTTTGCATAAGACAAACCAAATTTTTAAAATTTAACAAAATTGAGGATAGTGAATTTGAGCGATGTAACCACGAAGACTCAAATTTCCCCTCGTATTTGCTCCCTAGTGGTGTCCATACTAAAACAAAAATTGGTTTGTTACCACGAAGACTCGACTTCTTCTCGGTATTTTCCCCCTTTAGTAGAGTTCTAGACTAAAACAAAAATATCGATCATAGTTTAGATTTCGTTCCACGATTACTGAAAACCATTTTTCCAAAGTTACATTTTTTCCCTCCCCCCTCCCCCTTTCAGAACATTGAATCGAAGTATTTTCAATTGAAATTAATATTGAAGAATTGAGTATTTCAATTCTTAAATCATAACTATTTCAATCAGCAATTCAAAAAAATATCCGTAATTTAAAATAGCAGTTATTATCCCAACGAGTTGGCTGTGGCTACAACTGATTTGAAAATATCGATTTGTATTAGTTTGTGTAAATCTGATAATAAATAAGTTTGTACCTATCCCATTCGCAAAGCCATCCTTTCGGAGCTGCAGCTTCTTCGAAGAATTTCAATTGAACTAAAGAGGCATCCAGCCAATCTGATAAATATTTTATAGCTAATGCTCCGCTTTGCCAGGCGCCGACCAAAGTCTGAAACATATCATCAATGGATATAAATAGGAATTTCAGTTACTCCAACTTGGTTACACTTTAATACCTACTTCAATTTGAATAGCCATCACTTGGACAGAAGATACTGCACTTTTCGCTTCACTCAGGTATTTTAACTTTTCCATGATTATTTGAGTTAAATCGGTCATTTTCTGTTCTTCATTTTCATTTTTCGTATCCAATACTTCATCTAGGTGAAACAACCAATTAGTAATTAGGAATTAGCAGATGAAATATAAATGAAACGGATTATATAATCAAAAAAATTTACCTATATCGATATCATTGAATTTCTGATCGTTGGTATCCTGTTTACTTTCACTTTTGCTTTTATCGTCATCTTTCTTCGCAGCATCCTTATCAGTTTCTTTGATTTCGGGTCTATTCAGTTCAGATTGTAAAAATTCTTCGCATTTAGACCATAAGGAGTTATTTTTGGCATCGTCGGCTTTTTTAGTATCGTCTTTTTTCTGTTTCGGATGATACACAATGAACGAAGTTTGAAAATCAAATTTTCCGTCGTTGGAAAAATCGCTTTTCATAACTTTCAAATCACTCCGCTTGGTAATGATTTCTTCGGTCTTTGTGCCAAGACCTACAGTTTTCTTATCCTCGTTTAAATTGAAATAATTAGCTTTAGGAGCGGACTTCTTCAATTCGAGATCTTCGATGACTGATGAACCAGCGGATGGTTCGTCATTTAGTTCTTGAAGTCCGTTTTTTTCAAGTAATGAGTCTTCTGGGTCATCTATGATGATATCTTTAGCGTCATTTTCAGAAACTGAAATCACACAAATAAAGTTAGACACGTACAGTATTTGAAACTGAAAAAAATCAGTTTTTTATAGGTCAGCTACTTCGATAATTTCACGTTTAAAAACGTAAATTTCGAGGCCAAAAAATGTATCATGCATAGAATATCAATGCACACATTTATTTTTTTGTGCAAAACAGAACTCCATAACAGAGCAAAAGGAAAAAACCGATGGAGTAAGCTTCACTAAAAATACATCATCAATACGAAACATTCACCTTGAGTCTGTAGCTTTTGTTGCTCTTCTAATTTCTGCACTTCTTCCGCAGGTTTCAGACCATCTTCGGTTTCAACAAAGTTAGTAGCTCGAGCTTTCGCTGTTAATAAACTGGTACGTATAAGTTCTTTAGCTCGCGCTGATAACTTGATTTTCTGAATGTTTTTCATTTTACTCTTTGGAGCGGCTACGTTTCTCGAAGGAACTTTAAATTCAAATTGAGGCTCTTCTTTTTTCGCATAGTTCAAAATTGGGAATAGCGGCTTCGGAGGCGGAGCATCACTAGATTTATTCCCTGCAGATGAAAAATTATGATAATAAACAAGTTCAGTAAAAAATCTACGTGTAATGCATACCGCGATGGATTACCTTTATTGGAAACATCTAAAGGTTCAGGTTCATTGTTTACTTCAGCGCTAGCTTGCACACTATCAGCAGGAATTTCTTTCTCAATTTCAGCGATTATGTCTTCGGCAGTTTTTGAATTATCAAATACGCTCAATATTTCTCTAGGCACTTCTCCTCCCAACTGTTTCAAAAGCATAGCTTTTTTACGCAGTCTACTAATTATTACGTCATCTAATTCTTCATCATTCTCATCTTCGTCTTCATCGGAGCTGTCGTTGTGAGAATTTTTTACCATTGGTTTAGGAGAGCTCTGCAAATTCAACGCAGTGTAGATAATATTTGCTAAACAGAATACAACGAATTCCTTCAAGAAATACGTACTTCTTTACGGCGTAACCAAGGATATACAGTTTCGTTTGGTTTATTAGTTTTGTTATCAGAGGTACCTTCATTTGGTTTAGAGTGCGTTGACAGATCGTTTTGAAGAAAGGCGCAGTTGGTATTGCTTCCACTTGGGATAATTGAATTGGTAACTGGAGAGATGAACTCGCGATTGTGTGATGGCTGATTGATTTTATTGCTTAAAACAGACTTATTCTCGAGTTTTTCCATATTCCGATGGGATTTTTTACTGAAATGGCTTTGCTCTGATTCACTTTCGTCTTCTGACGTAGCGCCGTAAGCAGAAATCAATTCGATTTTCCTATGAAAATGTTAGGTAAGAAAGTTTTCAATTATAGGAAAATTATTATACCGTATAACTTACTCTTCTTTAACACTCGTATCTGAGTCACTGGTATAATTGAATTCATTCGCCAAGATATTAGTTTTACCAGAATTCTGCTGTATTTCTGAAACTGATAGAGATGAAAGTTAATTCAGATTGATCTTTTTGAAAGATTTCAGATAAATGTTTGCGGTAATAGTTCATTACGTTCTTCGAATCTAGCATTATTCCTAGTTTTCCATTGCTGAAGTTGAGTTTGGTATGCCAAGTAATCGGCAGGAACTTCCCATGTAACTTGATTCGTTTCTACATTCCAGTAATAAGAATACCCCGTATTTTCATCAACACACGCTTGCCAAGCTGCAATCATCAATCAAACATATTCAAAAGAAATTAACGATAGTTTGGAATATTACATAAAATAGAAATTCATAAAAACTTACGAGTGGTTGGCTTCTCAAGTAAACCGGAATCGGCGGTTCGATAAGATGGATTAGCTCCAAAGATGTTTGCATTCTATTTTAAAAGAACAGAAATTAATACATAATATTTAAGTGATTTGAAATAATTTGTTCAACTAACACTTTCGGCATCGCTGTCTTCACTGTAACATACTAGCGATGAAATTCCTGGAGTATTTTTCGATGAGTGAGATGAAGAGTCTGTAACGAATATGCATTGAAATTTACTGAAAACCATATCGATAATGAAACGAGTGAAAATGTGAAGCATTACCCTTGGAGCTTTGAAATTCCAAAATAGGTTTTCTTCTTTTCATCGTTAAACTTGAAGTATGGAAGAAGTAAGAGTGATAATTGATTCATCAATTTTCGATCATTCACATGATACAGTCAGCTCATTATCCGCGTAGCATTTTTTTTTACAAAATCAACTTACTATAAACCGAATCTTGATAAGGATATCAAAGTTTTTGTTTAGGATCACCATGCATTAATTTACAAACTGCATTTCAGGTTCAAATTGAGAAACTAAACTACTTATATCAAACAAGCATAAAACTTCTAACTATAAAACAATTATTGCTCGGATCAATAAATACTTGAGATCAGAGATTTTCAAAAAAAAAGATGTGATAAATCAAAATCCTGAAACTCGTAACAAACTAAACTCCAAATAATTTGCAATCAAATGATTGGCCAAGTCCGAATTCTGTCCGATCCGCTCTACACAAACAACACCATTATCATTATCCATTCTTTTTGAAACAGGAAATAGGCAACATTGATCCGTAATTCAATTTGGAGGCTGAAGTAGGAGGTAGACCTACGACACACGTGTACCTCTAGTACGGTTATTGACCGGATACGGACGTTAATAACCACGAGGAGGATACACTGAGCTTTGTTATACATTGTATACATACGTTATTATGTATCATGTCGTTGTAATGAAATGGTTAAAATGTTCGTTGCGTTATGATGCAATCTTTGCAATCCACAGAACGCTAGAAAACTGTTAGTCGGTCGTGGTACCTCAAATTTGGCTCGTTTCTACAGTGACGAAGGGTATAAAATCGAAACAAGTGAGTAACGATTTCATCTCATTCGTTTCATATCATACTACATAAATTATGTCATTTCCATTGCCGATTCATTTTGATTTTGAATATTCCTGCGCCGTTGATTTGCGTTATAACGGTGAAATGTTCACGAATTCATCTGAAACTGGCGACGCGACGCGAGGTACGGCTTAGTATTACGTGTTCCATTTCTCTGTTCACGTAATTTTGGTTTAGGAACGAGAGTCGTGAATTTTATGGTTAATTCCGTGTTCTGAAAGAAGGTATCTAGAAGTATTGTAAGTTTATGGGAAATCCATAGACTCGTGCATTCTGTCAGCTCTACTTCGCGCGTTTCTGGCCCTTTTTTCGAAAGCTGCATTTCTCAAGTTTCCGTAGGTTTTCGTTATGCGTCAGTTACCTATGAAACATTCGGCTGTGTCATTCGAACATTTCACGTGAAGTGGAAGTACGGAGCAATTGAAAAATATCGTATCGAAGGCACCTCCGAAGCTGAAATTTGTTCATCGGTGATTGGCTAGTAATTTGTTTACCCGACTTTCGATCGTACGTGGAACATTATCGTCGAGATAATGAACTAAGCAAACGTTACTTATCTTGTTATACAAATTACAAATGTAGGTATACGTAATGATGCGTGATGATTTGTTTGTTGCTAGGTACCATGGATAAATCGAATTGCGGTCCTGCGGAATCTGAAAAATGTGACCGGAACGCTTGTATGGATTCTGCTGATGGTAACCTCGATTTGAGGTACAGAAATACGATGGCAGCGTCGTCTCAAAATCAACAAAGTGGTCGCTTACCCGATAAACTAGAGGTAAGCGTGTTTATTCTCGAGTATTCGAACATTCAGCGCTCACCGACGACGAATCGGCGAATCTTTGGTTATAGTCATTCGTCGACAGTTGCGTAGATTAGGAAAGCGATTCGTTGGTTTGTATTCTGCGAATTAGCGTTATCGGATCTGTTCCTCAGTCTCAGTTAGAAGTATATCGAGGTAGACTTCCGAGGGATCTCGTTTTTTGGAAAAAAATAGTCGTTAATTTACGGCGTCGACGCTATTTTCTGTTAATTTGGTAACGTTATTTTCTGCTACGCTGTTGAACGATCGGCTGAAGGTATGATTTAACATTTCTAGGAAAATTTAGAAACCGAAAACGGAATTAACGAAAGAAGCGAAGAATTCAACGAATTTCGCGATTCTACTTCGAAGGGAAATGTTGATTTCAAACCGGAATTGCCACGTACTGCCGAGGTAATGAGATTACATGCTCACCTCGATTTAGACCAAAATTCAATCGTTTCGGTTCCATATCCTCCATCTGCAAGTCAGATAAAAGACTCCAACGCTACTTCGGAACCGTCTGTCGTCAATCAGCTGCTCGATATAGATGACAGCTGCAGCAACGATGCTGCATCAACTCGGGATCGCAGCGAGTCATCTGCGTCGATTAGTTCGGACGATAATTTTGAAACTATCTCCATCGATATGGATTGGGATATATTGAACGCTGATGAGACTAAAACAACGTCTACGGTTTGTATTACTCGTGCTTTGTTAATTTGACAACTTGAACGAATATTTCGATGCTGATTTAGTACGTTGGTGTATTTTCAGACTTGCTCGGTGGCAGATAGCCAAAATACAAAGAAAGAGCTCGAGCTCGCTTGTAGCGAAATTACTCCGAGAACTAACGATGATTATTCGGTGAGTATCAATGTTTCTTAAACTTAAAATCATTCAACAATTTTCGAGCAGTTTTCTTAAAATTTCTCAAATTTTCATGACGTTATGGTAATTTTTATAATCTGTTCGATAATTTTAATGATAATTTGATAAGCTTTCAAAATATTTTATCAATTTGTGGTAATTTTTAACGTCTAGAGTTTGTTTGATCTCATTTTGAGATACATTTTATCATCTCCATCTCTTCGGAAAAAATAGTCTTTTTGCAAAAATTGTAAATTATCTTCTCACGTTGAAACATTTGAAAACTTTTTTGAATTTATTTTCTTCTTTTTTTAGTTCTGATTTTTTTTCTTGTAAGTTCCGTTTGAAAATGGAAAAATGCTGAATTTAATTTTCTGACACACCCCCGCCCCCTCCTCTCGGCTCTTTGAATTGAAACATTAGAAAATGAAATTCTGCCAACAATTCCGGTTTTTCCCCCCTTTTTTTTTTGGAACCTAACTTTTTTTTCTTCCGATTTTTGGGTACGTATTTGTCATTATGTTTGAAATTTTTCAGAAAATGACGCGTATAGCGAAAAAGAACGAATCTACAGTCTGCTTAGTTGATGATTATACGCGAACCTCGGATCACCCGCGAATTGTAACGAATGCGACCAGCGCAACAACCGGTAAACAGTTCCTGAAGAAGATCGCCGATCGGTATAACTTTGAGCCGGATTCATTTCGACTAGTTTTTAAAGTGCGTGTCATTTTTTATATAAGACTGAAAATTTCGAAATATTCTCCGATTAATTTAATATTGTTCTTCCTAGGGAATTATTGATACAAATACCGATAAAACGCTCGAAGAAGTAGGGATTGATTTTGGAAAAGGCAGCAGTAATTCATTTATTGTCGAAGGATTAAAAGGCCAAAAACCCAAGATAGCGTTGAAGCGCGAACTTGTTGCGCCTGCTGGTCTGGAGGAGCCGTCGATCGAACCTCTTTCCGGCGTCGGTGAGCTTGATAACTGCCTTAAAAATACCTCGATTTTTTCATCGCATGTTCGTTATTTTGTAATTTTTCTATCATGTTCAGAGTATCAAAATGAAGCTATGACCTGCGCGTTAAATTGTCTGCTCCAAGTATTTTTCTTGACGCCGGAGCTGCGCAACGGACTGTACAATTGTAAATTTGTTTCGACTGACGGTATGGATGTGTCCAAATTATTCGCGTACCAGTTGCGAAAAGTATTTGGTTTATTACAAGTAAGTAGTGATGCCATATTTTTGTCCTGGTTTCGACGATAACGAAAAGTTTATCGATTTTTTTCTCTGTTTACAGACGTCTTCTCGCGATTCAGTAGATAGCTCGGAATTGACCCGAACTTTGACATGGGTTTCTAATAAAGAAATTGGTATTCAAGATCTTTACAACTGTATATTGAACAAGTTGACCGAGGAATTGAAAGATAGCGAACACGCTGATCTAATGAACGGACTATATCAGGGTAAAGTAATTGATCATATAATTGCGTATTTGTGCCCTCACTAGACTTTGATTTTAATTTTTTTTTCGTACAACAGGAGAATATAAAAATACCATTAAATGCTCGAATTGTGATGTGACGAATAGTCGCGAATACAGTTTTTTCGATATTTCATTGCCAGTTCGAGCATCCGAAAGCAGCGCGTCGTGTTACAGTAGTGTCGTAAGTCAGAACTAAAATATTTTTGTGTAGACCTATTTTAGGCTAATTAATTTCGATACGGTTAATTTTACAGGAAAACGCTCTCCGAGCTTTTATCCAACCAAAAGAGCTGGATGATCAACAATGCTCAAATTGTTTGAAAACTAGCGGTGCCTCACGAACCACCGAATTCGTAAAATTCCCTCCCTTGTTATGTCTGCATCTTATGAGATTAGCATCTGACGACGCTTGTGGTGACGATAGTGAGCAGAACAAATTAAGTAAAAGGTGACTCATTTAGATCATTCGAGAATTAATCTAGTATTATTGCAATCTCCATATAAATACTTTTTTTTTCTTCACAGAGTTTCAGTTCCGGAAAAGCTGAATTTGAACGAAATCATCGTTATAAATCGAAGTGAAAGCAAGCCCGACGATAGCAGTCCGGCTGATAAAGGCTCTGCTGAAGAAGCCGCCGCCGACGACATGTTCGAATTATTTGCAATAATGGGGGATGCTGTTATCGCCGGTCATTATCACGTGACCATAAGAGACGTCGATACCAAAAAATGGTATTGCTTCGATGATCAAAGTGTCCGCGAGGTTAGTATCACAATGTTACTAGGTTCTATTGTTAGACTTTTGTATTTTTAATTTTCTGTGTTTGTTTTGTCTCGCATTTTAGGTAAACATATCAGATGTATACGGCGATGGATCTTCCGATTCAAAAGCCCATGTGTTCTTTTATCGGCGAATCGTACAAACAACTGCGTTACAAGATGACTTATCTGTTCGATTACATGTGATGCTTCCTAATCAGTTCAACAATTCTGCTGTTATTTCTAAAGATGTAAGTAGTCACCTTTTTACAAAAAAGTTGAGAAAAAGTCTAATTTTGAATCCAAAAAATTCAGCGTTTCATCTCAATCTCTGGTTTTCATTTCAGGAACTGGACAAGTCCTGTAAATTGTAGACGGTCCGGAAATTCGCTGATCGTCAATCTGCACTAAAACGACCATCCAGTCCGACTACTCACCCCACAAAAAGAATCAAGACGGTTAATCCTTGGTTTCAAGCTCTTCTGAAAGTTGTGGAGGAAGAATGCGCCGAAGAGAGCGTGCAAAATAACTGAAAATGAAAAAATCACGCGTTTTTTTTCGGAACGTCAGCAGTTTACAGTGACATTTAGTCAATATCAACGTTTTTATATTTGAGACACAAGCTAACTTTGTGCAAGTGCCCCGCAGGGATAGAGGTAGTGCTAAGGAACAGCACTACCAGCAATTTGTCGCGTCCACGTCGTGCGGGGTGGTAATTCTACCATCGGCTGGCTTGGAGCTGATGGTAGAAGCTAAAGATGAATTGTTACCATACCCCGAAAAGAACCCTACTTAAAATTCTCAAGTAAGTAATAATTTGTCTTTATATTTAAACCTTTTTCATTTTTTCCCCTTCGCCTACATGTCTCATCTAGACCGTATCCTAAATTCGATCTTAAATTCATTTTGTTTTTCAGAACGAGCAGCTAAAAACAGTCCGTGTCGTAGTCAGTCTGATGCCAAATTGAGGGCAGAATCCACTTCGAATTTAAACGTGTTTTCTCCTAAAAATCAGATAACCATACAGCCGGTTCCTAGTCCACATAAAGGCGGCGCCAATGATCAGGAAACTATGTCGGCAGCTGCTCGTAGAATATTGGATACTTTAGAAAGATATTGCTCTCCGGTAAGTTGGTAATATTTTCGTAGAAAAGCTTCGTTCGAATGAAAATTAATTACGGTGAATTTTTACGCAGATACAAGATGCTAAGCGTATTCCTATGAACGAATCGTCCTCGAAATGCGAAGACGATAGGACGTATACGCCGAGAGGAATCAAAAGGAAATTACCATCGTTATCGCAAATCACCCCTAGTACTACGGATCTTTTACGTATCAAGAGACAAGAAAAAATGCAGGATTCTATTCTGAATGCTCGAGGAGCTCTTTCTAGTGTACCTGAGTCGTCGGCTTCTGTTATCGCAGATTCTGATTCATCTTCCGATTCCGCTGATTTAGATTATACCGTATTCAATGAGTAAGTTGAGGTGTTTTTGTGCTTTTTTGAGTACTTATTCTGTTTTCCGATGTGAGGAAAACTTCGTTGATACAAAATGGTTGTGTAAATTGAGAATTCGTCGTTTGAAATCCAAATTGTGATGCTAATTGAGTATTTTTCGAAATTTTGAGAGTCTACTCTTCTTTTCCGGTTCTATTTCGAATCTGATGTTTTTAATTAAATTGGTTTTTGATTTTATACTCGATAAATTAAGTCGGATCATTTTTCTTACGTCTTTTTTACGATTTATTTCTTCGAGTTTCAACCATCTGTGCTCCTCAAGCTGCTTCAGTATCTCATAAGAGTACCTAGATTTCGTACAAGGTATTAATTTCTCATTTTTTTAAAATTTATTTCATCTTTTTCAGCAATACGAAAAGAAAAGAAGACACTCTACGAAGCATAAAGAAGTTGCCAAATACGTCGATAGACCAGCAACATCATCGGCGACGACTTCGACGGCTACAAAGTCCGGCTCAAATGCGTCGTTGAGTTTGGGCAATCTACCTAAATACGAAATAACCGAAACGTTCACGTTTTCGAAACCGTTAACTTTGGATAATTTCGATGAAGCGGCCACCAAAATGGACGTCGAAAACGAAGACAACGGCGACGCCAAGAAATCAACCGCAGCTCCCGGAGCTGGCGGTGAAACTACCCAAAATCTTTCCAGCGGTTTAGGCTCGAGCTCCGCGACCGTTACTAAATCACCGCTAAGTGCACGAACTAGCACCGGTGGCGAATTCAAGTCTTTCATTTCATCAACTACGTCTCCATCTCGTAATTTGGGCGTTGCTAAAGAAGCTTTTGCGCCTTTTGCTGGTAAATCCGCGATGACGAATCAGCAAATGTCGACTAAATCGAATACTATTAATAATACATCGTCGAGTAAATTTTTTTCTGGCGGGTTGAACTCACCTGGTGGTAAAAGCAGCGCTGCCAGATGGACGTGTAAGAATTGCCTTCTGAATAACACCAGTGACCGATGTTCGAGCTGCTCGAGTTCGCGACCGGAGCAGTCCGAGAAGCAGAATACCAAACCGGAGACGATTACTACCGTCAGTCAATCGGATGATAAATCTATCTTATTCGGTGTACCGAATAAGTCTAGTTTCGGCAACAATAATAATAAACTGATCGCTAATAACGTAGTAGCTGGATCCGGATTTAGTACTTTCAACGATCTTGATCGCAATAAATCGAGCGCCGGAGGCGATCACGTTTTCGGTGCGATCAAATCTACCCCAGCTACCACTACCAAGAATACGTCGAGCGTCGATGGTGCGAAAAAGGCCGAAACGACGTCCGACCAATCGCAGTCGAACGATTTATGGAAGAATTTGAAAAAACCATCGGCCGCCGGAGCGGACGAGCAGTGGAAATGCGGCGTTTGTTGGGTACCGAACAAAAAGACAGACACGAAATGCGCCTGTTGCGGTGAACCGAACAAATCAGCGCCTCAGGATAAGACTGCCGCGAGTGCTCCTAAACCAACGTACTCGTTCGGTATCCCTGCTGCTGCCGCCAGCGGTGACGAAACCAACAAGGGAGTTGGATCGTCGATAAAATTTGGCTCAGATACGACGTCTACGAAACCGGCGACCGGAATTATGTTCGGATTCGGTAACACTAACGCCGTCGTCTCGACAACTTCGAATACCGCTGTTCAGTTTTCATTTGGGAATAATACGACGGCGGCTTCGAGCGCTCAAACCAACCCAACGTCAAGTTCTTCGTTCGGCTTGAAGAGATCAGCTGATGGTTCGACGAGCGGTTTCGGATCATTAACCGGTTCCTCGGCGAGCGACGCGAACGCGACGAGTAAAGTACCGAATGATAAAACGTCGAGTCAAGGTGCCTCCGCCTTGTTCAACGATGCAGCTGCCGCCAACACGACGAATAATAATAAGAAAATCTCGAATCCGTTCGCGGTGAAATTCGGCGAAGCTGCTGTGACCAGCGATAATGGTGGATCTGGTTCGCCTAAACTTACCTTCACGCAGAAGAATGCCACGATTCGAGAAAACGGCGAAGATTTTCAGTCGCCGAGTACGACGGGCTTGTTCAACGATATCACGTCGTCCGGAGGTAATATGAGCAGTCCTATGAAGAAGAAGGCCACTTCAACCGGTGGTTTTCCGTTACCGAGTTCGTTATTTAGCGGTAAAGATGGTGCAGGTTCGGCCGCCACGACGTCTTCTCCTAACACGTCGTTCGGATCAGCCAACGGTGGATTATTCAATAGTAACACTACCAACAACGAGTTCAAGTTACCTTCGGCTGCTGGGTCGTCTTCTGCGTTGACGACGAATAACAGCTCAGCTGCATCGATGTATGATTGGTGTCATTTTACGTCGATTTGATCGGAAAATTGTGATTTTTCAATTTTGCGAAATTTGAGCGTTCTAGTTGAGAATAAACTTACTCCGAATGACCAGAGAACATTTTGATAGTAATTTATTCAATCGCCAGTGATTGAGATTTGTTTCAAAATCAATCTTCTACGATCAAATCGACCTAAAATGATGCTTTTTCAACTAATTTATCGAATTTACTCCGATTATGATACTAATGAAGATTATTTGTTATGTGTTTAGGGGCTTCACGCCGCAAACCGGCAACTTATTCGCTTCAGCTGCTGGCTTTGCTTCACCATCGGCGTCCGTATCGTCAGGTGCTTCTAAATCAAACGACACGCCGAATACAGCGGCGCCCTCATTCGGATCTGCAACGACGACCGGTGGCGCTACGAATTCGCCGATGAGTTTCGCTTCTTCGTTAAACAGCAATCCATTCGGTAGCCTCGTATCCGGCGGCATTAGCAGTCAACCTTCCATGTTCGGAAACGCAGCAGCCGTTACGCTGGGCAAAAAAGATGATAAACCCGTTCTCGCAACCACCGCAGACGGTAACAAGAGCTCTGCTGCCGGTGGCGTTGGCGGATCTCTGTTTCCGTGCGTGAACAACACCAACAACAATAACAACAATGCTACCTCCAACACCGTGTTCGGCGCCGCTTCAGCGTTATCCGCATCGGCTCCGTCCTCCAACTCGATGTTCGGTCATTTCAACAGCATCGGTAACGCCAACTCGACCGACGCGACAATCGCCAAAAGCGCCGCTACCTCGGAATCAGCCGCTGCGACGACCACGCCGTCGTTGAATTTCAACAACACCGCTCCATCCGCCAATACCGCGTTCCGATTCGGCGCTCTGGGCGGTTCAGCGGCCGCCAACACCAATACATCGTCGCAAAACAGCACTCAGCCTGCTAGCGGCGGATTTGCCTTCAACGGACCGCCCAAATTGGAGAACTCGATGATGCCTCCGCCGGCGAAATTCGGTCAAGCAGCTTTCGGCGGAGTTACGTCGAACAGTAACGCAACCACATTCGGCGACGGGCCAGCGTTCAACTTCGGATCAACATCGGCTGCAGCGCAGCCCGAAAATACCAACGCGGTAAGCTTTGCTGCGGTCGTGAAAAGGGAACCGACACAGGATTCGATGCTGAAGCCGGCCGCTGCGTCGACCTTTGGATCTACGGTGTTCGGCGGCGAGGCGGGTATCAAGAAATCAGGCGGATTCAACTTCAGCGCTGGGAATACGATGGCGGCGGCGCCCGCGATGAATAGTTTTTCCGGTTTTGGGCCAACGGTTAACGATAATCAAGTGAGTAGGATTCGAATTGGATTTTAGAGTGGAGTATTCGAAATGGCGTTTTGTCTGAGATGATAAAGGTTCCCTGGACGAAGGAGGTGGGCTTGAACTCGAATTTTTGGCGAGAACCATACAGATTTTGTTGCTCATTTTTGACTGAAATTTGATTTTTTAAAATTTACCAAAAATTAAGAAATTTGCTTTGGCGTCTGAAATTTTGACTTTATTAGTCCGGCATATGACAATAGGAGTAATTGCACCCCCTCCCCCCGCCGATCCTCCGGGACAACTTTTTTCTTAAAGGGGACATCCTAAGGAACATTTTAAAGCAAACTTGCCTGAAAAAAAGTTGGTCTTACTTACAAAATGGCGGCCATTTTGATTCACAGGTCAGCCGAAATCGCAGATTTTGCGTTTCAACATAGGACTTGCACGAAATTTTTCGAACTTTACAGAGGTAGATCGAAAGATCATGCTAAAATTCATCACCTGTCAAAATTTCAAGTGCTAAAGTGCGTTTTTCGATTTTTGGTGAATTTTTGAAAATCCAATTAAGGCCAAAAAGGAGGGTAAAAAATCAAAATTTTACCAAATTAACCAAGAAAGCTGAAATTTGGGATATACCCTATTTTCGACAAGCCAAATCGATTAAAAACGGTTTCAACCCGTTTTGAGCAGTTCTGGAGCCTCCAGCAGATTTTTGAAACTCGAAATTCCCACAAAATTTCATCAAAATGGAGTTGGAAAGCTGGAATTGATTCTGCAAACTAATTTCAATACGCTACGAAGTCAACTGCAGGGAGATTTCAAGTCGTTTTGGAGCATCCAGCGATTTTTTGAAAATTACTGGAGCCTCCAGTAGATTTTTGAAACTTTAAATTTCCTACAAATGTCATCAAACGGAGATGGAAAGTCAAAATTCTTTGTGCAAACTAATTTTAATACGCTACGAAGTCGTCTGCTGGTGGATTTCAAGTCGTTTTGGAGCCTCCAGCCACTTTTTGAAAGGTTGTATGACGTTTTTTTGGAAAATTGAAATTTCCTAAAAGTATTTCCAAGAAGTAGCTGGAAGCTTCAAAACCATTTAAAATCATTTGAAACCATCCATGCAGTCGACTTAGTATCCTATTGAAATTAGTTTGCGAAGGAAATTTCAGCGTGCCATCTTCATTTGGTAGAATGTTGCGAGAATTTCAAGTTTCAAAAATCTACTGGAGGCTCCAGGAATTTCAAAAATCTACTGGAGGCTCCAGGAATTTCAAAAAGTCGCCGGAGGCTCCAAAATGACTTGAAATTCACCTGTAGTCGACTTCATATCGTATTGAAATTTATTTTTCAAACTTTACAGAGGTAGATCGAAAGATCATGCTAAAATTCATCACCTGTCAAAATTTCAAGTGCTAAAGTGCGTTTTTTGATTTTTGGTGAACTTTTGAAAACCCAATTTAGGCCAAAAATGAGGGAAAAAATCAAAATTTTACCAAATTGACCAAGAGAGCTGAAATTTAGGATATACTCCATTTTCGACATGCCAAATCGATTGGAAACGGTTTCAACCCGTTTTGAGCAGTTCTGGAGCCTCCAGCAGATTTTTGAAACTCGAAATTCCCACAAAATTCCATCAAATTTGGAGTTGTAAAGCTAAAATTTATTCTAAAAACTAATTTCAATACGCTACGAAGTACTGCAGGTAAATTTCAAGTCGTTTTGGAGCCTCCAGCAACCTTTTGACAATTCCTGAAGCCTCCAGCAGATTTTTGAAACTTTAAATTTTCACAAAATTTCATCAAATGGAGATGGAAAGCTGAAATTTACTCTACATTCCAATTTTAACTACCTCTGAAGACGACTTCAGGTGGGTTGAAGTCATTTTAGGGTCCAGCGACTTTTTTGAAAATTACTGGAGCCTCCAGAAGATTTTTGAAACTTGTAATTTCCCCAACATTAATCTATCAAATGGAGTTGGCAAGCTGAAATTCACTTCGCAGACTACATGGTGGTTTCAACTAGTTTTGAAGCTTCCAGCTACTGTTGGGAAATTTCAATTTTCCAAAAAAACGCCATGCAACCTTTCAAAAAGCCGCTGAAGGCTCCGAAACGACTTGAAATTCACCTGAAGTACTTCGTAGCGTATTGAAATTTGTTTTTAGAATAAATTTTAACTTGACAACTCCAATTTGATGGAATTTTGTGGGAATTTCGAGTTTCAAAAATCTGCTGGAGGCTCCAGATCTGCTCAAAACGGGTTTAAACCGTTTCCAATCGATTTGGCGTGTCGAAAATAGAGTATATCCTAAATTTCAGCTTTCTTGGTCAATTTGGTAAAATTTTGATTTTTTCCCTCATTTTTGGCCTAAATTGGGTTTTCAAAAGTTCACCAAAAATCGAAAAACGCACTTTAGCACTTGAAATTTTGACAGGTGATGAATTTTAGCATGATCTTTCGATCTACCTTTGTAAAGTTTGAAAAATTTCGTGTCCAGGAGGATCGGGGGGGGGGGGTGCAATTACTCCTATTGTCATATGCCGGACTATTAGATTCATCTTTGGCCGGTTCATAAAATTCTGCGCGAGTTGGGATACCTCCCTTGTTGAAAATGATATTATGTTCTGTTCAGGAATATTTTACCAATGTACTGACGTGTTTTGATTTCCAGGACCAGAATCGTTTGAACAATTCTAACGCGCCCGCTTCGAGTCCGTTCGTATTCGGCATCGGAAATCTAACCGTACCTCAATCCTTCAACTTTAATCCTAACCCCAGCACGAATTCTATAACATCGTTTACGTAAGTATTTGTACTCGATATATTCGATTTTAATCGTCGCACGAATGCGAATTTCGAAGGCTTTCATTTCACGTACATTTTGTTGACCTGTTTTTGGAATAATTACAGCGCTGCTCCTCAACCGGCCAGTGCAAGCTTGCCTAGAAAAATCAAGAAAGCAGTTCGCCGAACGAATAATAATAAATAGAAAAAGCGACGCCAATTGGAAGGCCGTTTACGTTTCATCCGGAATATAGCTGTGCAGATATTTGCGCAGCAGGTGTGACCGTAATTTTTTATTTGTTTTTAATTATCGTGGACAGTATCTGAGAGACTGGTTGGTTTTTAGTTTTTATTGATTCGTCTTTTGTTTGGTGTGCTCGCGAGCCCCTGAAAATAGAGCTTGAATTTTTTTGGAAGCTGCTTCGTGTACGGTCAAGAATTGTGATGGTGGTCGGATTACTACGTGTTGACTTTTTTCTTCACACTTTGTAATGGAATTATTTTGAGTTAGCGGTTGATCGATCGATATATACGTTAATATTATTTTAAAATAGCGGTGAATTTTTTTCTCTTTTAAATTAACTACTATGATGACTATCGGTGAAGCGGTGTTTTTGTTTTTTTTTTCTTTCAGCAATCTTGTTTTTTTTTCCTTCTTTGTTCAGTCGCAAACGTAATTTTCTCGTTTTTGCTCGTGTCTTTGGGTTGGTAAAGTTGTGAAAAAATTTCGTCGGACGAAAGTTGTCGCCAGCTTTTTTATGATCGATTCGGTATTTTGCGAAGGAGATTGCACGCCCACCACCCTTGTACATATCTCTTATCCGTAATGTTAAAACATTTTTTACAAAGACTAATGCATTTGTAGCCGCCGAAAAAAAGGGTAATCGTAAAGACAGGATGATTAAATCTTATCCGAGACTTTTAGTGTAGGCAATTCTGGCCGAAATTAAATTCTTTATCGAGTAAAACTGTATCGAAAATTGTGTTCGAAATGATCGTAATCGTAATCGAATTCGATGTGAATTTTTTTAACGAATAATAAATTTTGACTATTCGTTTTTTTTTTAAGAATTTTGAATTTGAAAATTTGTGATTTTTTGTTTTTATTTTCGTCGAAATTTCGAATCGAAGGAATGAAACCGAGTTTTCATTCTTTCCATTGTCTACACTGATTTGAATTTATTAAACGTTCGTTACTGCAGCTTATTCGGGTAATTTTTAACTTGGCGTAAGCGTATTTAAAACGGGAGATAAAATTGTATTTTTTCATTTTACGTTCGATGATGAGTTGTAATTTGAGAATTTAAAAAAAAGTTAAACGAAGACTTACTCTTTATTTTTTTTGTTTGTTTTACGTTAGCTAATCTTGTTGTGTTTCGCTTTTGTACGATAAATTTACATTATTGTATTTTTACGACGATTATTTTTATTATTTATTATTACGATTTATTTTTTTTTTTTGCAATATGTTTTTCTTGTATACGTCGTTATTGGAGAAAAATTTGTGTATATGAAATTTTTAATTATGTAAGAAACTATATAATTTTGATTTTATTATTTTACTTTTTTTTTTTTTTTTTGCTATATATTGTTGATGATATGAAGGCCTGACCCATGGAATTTTAATTATGTACCGATTGTTGTATTCGATTATTTATATTTTTTCCGTTGTACTATTTCGGCCACTCGTTGAGTAAACAAAATTGTGACGTTGAAAAAAAAACGTGGACGATGTGTTTCCTTTTTTTTTTGATTTGTTTAGAATTTTGTATATATTATAAATCGATGTTCCCACTGTATTTCTCTGTTTCGTAGTCGTCAACACGCGTTATCAAAATACCTTTACGAAAATTATTGATTTTTTTTTGATTTTGAAACGTGTTAACAGTTATGTTTTTTAGAATGTACCTATTTTAGAGTTGTTTATTATTCTTTATACATATATTATATATATATATACTGTCTTATAGTACATTGCGAGATCCGACATATACACAGGCATTGCGAGATCCGACCCAAAAAATTTCGAAAAATGCTAAAAACTCAAATAATAACCCTACAACTTCGTTCGAACGCACGTTCCAGTGTGTAAACAGTGCCTTTCTATGCATTGCCGCCATCAATTTCGCGATCCGCATAAACCGAGATCCACCAACGGCCTAAACCTGATTTGGGGGTGGATCTCGCAAGATGCGTCGTTTATCTATTTTCAAAAATTGTATATAAGTATAAAAATAGTTGACAAAACGAGATCCGGCTGAAAATGGGTGTACAGGGTCCCCCGGATCTCGCGAGTACCATGGCATATGAGAGAACTTGCGAGATCCGGCAAAAGGATCTCAGGATCTCGCAATGCCGGATTTTATATAAAACGGATCTCGTAATGTATGGTTTTTACATGTATATATAACACACGCATTATATATATGAAATAATACTTTTTTAAAGTGATTTTTTTTTTAATTTTCTTTTTTGTTATGTAAGAGAAAAAATGCTGTGATATTCGTGTGGGACAGGCCTCCGTGGGATGCCCAAACCTTCGTTATTTAATAATTATATATTTTATTGTATCATATTTGTAACAAAAATAAATTACGTATTTTTAAAAATATAATTTTTAGAATAAATTGCGTCTAGAGTTGATTTTTTGACTGTTATATCGCTGATTTTGATACCTCGTAAGATTTTTGAATTTTTATTTCCCCCCCCCCCCAGAAGCCTTTCAATTTTTCGTCAGAAATAATACCAAATTCGTGCTCAGAGTGTTCGAAAACATATATTTCGACACCTCACATAATTTTTGAACTGATTTAGAATTTTGGCCCCTTTTTTTGTAAGGCAGTTTCAATTTTTCGTCAGAAATAATATCAAATTCGTGCTCAGGAGGTTCGAAAACCTATGCTTGGACACCTCGCACGATTTTTAAACTGATTTCTCGATTTTTGCCCCCCTCTCCTGGAGCCCCTTTCGGGGTTGGGGTTGAAATAATGTCAAATCCGTGTTCAGGGGGTTACGTTGAATTCTCTACCAGATGGAGTTGGTTTGAAAATTGTCTGCGCTATTGAAAAAAAGTTATGAAAGCTCGAAGTTTTAAAACTTTAAAAGAATTTTGTTTCATATGTTCTAAGCCTACCAAACAACGCAGCAATGACCAATACCAATGTGAATTACTAGCTCACTGTCGTCGTCGTCGTCGTAGTCGCGCTCCTTTACAGGAGATAGCGTATATGTCCATCTATATTAGCCGGTCGTAACTTTCATGTGAGCAGAACAGGCATATCCAATATTATTTGAACCTCGATATTTCTTTCTAGAGGTTTTTCTTTTTTTCTTGATGAAATGAAAACTACGAGTACGATGACAGAAGTAATATCCGATAGTACTACCATTTTTTTTGGGTATGTTGTCGCTTACGTTTTACGAATTTAGACGTAGTCTCATTTTCCTCTTCTAACTTCCATGTTTGGAATTCTACAAAATAGAAGAAAAACGATAGCACAGTGATGATTTCGTCAGTTGAATTAACAATATATCAAATATATGAGAATCTTACTTAAATTAATGTATCACTAAATGAGTTGAAACTTGAAAGTAACACATTGTTGCTCCAGTTTAACGTACATTACATTACACAGAGGACATACAATTCGTTTATTTCGTTTTACTTTGACTTTGACTAGAACAAAGTTCGGGAAAATGATTTTGAAACATAAAAATTTCAAACAGAATGTTTGATAGGAAGTTGGAATGCAGTATTTAATTCAATTAAAATTATCATTTTTCTTATTTATTTTTGGATTAAGATGAAAGTTTTGGATATTATGACGAACCAAATTATATTTTCTGGTAGGTAAACAATTTGCCCTACAACGAAAACACGTGACTGACGTAAGAGTATTTTTCTCATAGTCCAGTCATTAAAGACCAATTTTGTCCCATCTACCAGGTACCCCCACAAAAATTTTCAACCCCCTCCCCTCATATTTACCCCTCAAAATGGCGTTTTTGACTTATTTTATGCTTTTTAACTTTTAACTCCGTTAAAAATTGAGGGAGCCAGGAGAAGGCAAGATGAGGGTAGCAAAAAATCTGGCGTCATATTCGCGCTCAGCAGTATGGAATCATGAGAAAACGACATCTCTGAAAATAACTTTTTTATCGAATATTTGAAATAGAAACGTAAGAAAAAATTTCATCGATCATAATATTTAATTTTTCTAAAATGATGAGAAATATTGACAAAATTCAGCCATTCTTAAAATATCAAAGTTTAAGAAATATTAAAAAATATGTATAACAACTAGTAGGTACATCGGTGGATTTAATTTTATGGAGCACAAAAATCTAATTTGTAATATCATATCAGTACCTTACTTAAAAGGTACCTACATCGATAAAATAGTTTACCACATTTCAAATAGAATTAATCTTCCTTAAGAATTCTTGAAGTTCTCTCAACGCTCGTTCATCGGCCATTCACTTAGTTTCAATTTCAGCTGCAATAATACAATTCAAAGCATGATTTTTGAATTCAATCGAAGCGATATTCCAAATTTGTCCGCACAAAGATTTGATACGCGTATCTTTTGTATCACTAAATTTTACAAATAACGTAGCAAATTGATCGCTATTGTACATGTTGCATGTCCGCTGCCAAAATGGCAAAGCGAATTCGCGACAAAGAATTGTTGTAAACATGCTCGCTATCATATGTGTACCATGTAGCGATATAAGGGACTTGAGGAATTCATCGCTCATTCTTGGAAGCCAGTACCTTAACAATACTATTCTTCCGACCGGATTTACATAATTATGAAAACATTCACCAATGCAATGCACTTGGTGATCGAATGTGGTGATATGTTTCCAGAAGAACTCCTTCGCTGATTTCGTGTGTGAAAATCTAACAAACATTGTACGAGGAATACTACCAAAATGAATAGGTATTGCATGAAGCAGCTGATTAGTTGATACAGCAATCCAATACCATAACAATGAAAAATTCACTTTCATGTTTAAACCGTTGATCTGTGCTTTCGTTGCTACTGAAGGCCATAACTCTTTGATTTCATCCTCGAAACAAAATTCACAAGCGAAAGCGAATTTCAGTTCTTCTTCTAATTTATCGCACGTCAACATTTTCTTGGCCATTTCAGTGCAGTTGATGCTTCCATACGAGTCATATATGAAATCATCTAAATAATTGAAAATGTCAACATTGTAGCATTTCATAAAGCCTACAAAGCCATACCGTATTACGGTATCACAATGGTATTTCCAGACGCGAAATTCATCACTAAGTTTACCAGCGTACTGCTCCATTCTCATTCGGATTTTCTCATTTAAAGATGTTGAGGTTGAGGAGTTCACTAACTGTCTATTAATCTCAGTTTTATTCCAAGATATCATTACGTTTCGAAACTTTGAATCAATCGTGATGTGTGCATACATCCCTTTGAAAGACCCATCCAATTTCGCACATTGACGTCTTTGAATGATCGCATCACGCCACGACTTTTGAATGATCGAGCGTATGGTAAGATCTAGTAATGTAGACACCCCACCGCAGAAGTACAATTCCGACGTAGTACTGTATGAGGTTTCCATTTCTCCCGAACACTGTAGAAACGTATATTAGTTATACGACATGAAATCTGGAACACACAAAATTTCAAACGTTGTTTTTATTAAATTAATTTTTTCGGCTATTCTTCCCAAAGAGCACAAATAATTTGAACATACATGTATAAACAAATGTATACACTATGACACGTGGTTTTCAAGTTGATTTCTCAGAAAGAAAACTGCGAAATACAAACAAATTTCTTGTCTTTGGAAAGAAAATCCTGAGGAAAGGAAACATTTAACATATTACTGAAGTATGTAATGAAGATTGAAGGTATCAAAAGAAGTTAAAGCCTAGTTAAAGAAGTAAAGAAGTAGTGATAACTATGTGATAACTGAACTGACAACTGATTAAATAAACATTGGCCAGTGGCCAAGCATGAGCAGAGATGGAACGATTACCGATTATAATCGATTATAGCCGATTATAATCGGCCGATTAAAATAATCGGACAGCATCGATTAATCGGCCGATTAATCGAATCTTGGCGCTACCTATATTGTACTAATATTTCAGGCTTTTTCATTGGTCAATGGTTAAGTTGCAATGGGCCAAGGTACCGATCGTTCCGCATGACGTCATGTTTTGCTGTGTTTGGCCGTCGATTTAATCGACCGATTAATCGCCGTCGATTAATCGATTATTTCCGATTATTTTGAAGAAAATCATCGATGTAGCATCGATTATAATCGATTCCATCTCTGAGCATGAGTCACTAATCAAGCAAAAATTTTCAAGGTCGATTGACACTTTCGCGCTCACTAGGATCGCTACCATCGCCGGCTACTGTGTGACGTATAGAGGGGATCAAATACATTGGTTATACTTCGTTGCTTTATTAGGAAAAGGTCGTAACTACATGAAAGTTAATTTCTCAGAAAACGCATTTTAATTTTTAAAGAGCATTCTATCAAGTACACTTGATAGTTTTAGATGAGGTAAGAGAACATTTGGTTATTGCAATCATTTTCCTGTTAATTTTCAAAATAAACATCCTGGTAGCACTGATTTTTCTTTTTCATTTTTTTTTTTTTATTTGAGGAACTCTGAATTGAAAAAAGTAAAATTCAACAAAGGAACTTTCACCTTAAAAGTCAAGCTTTTTTCATCAAAAGCCCATAAGAAATACATAGGAACGATATCCTTAAGGTGATGAGGTTGATTTTCTGCAATTTATCAGTGAAATTACGTGAAATTATGTGTTTATAATGACTTTTCTTACCAACAAATTACAAAAATCAAAAGAAATAGGTTCAATCTGAGAAACAATATCATTTAGAACCTTTTCATTGTAACGGTTTTGAAAACGTGTATTTAAAACCATTTGTTTTCGGCTATTACGAGAACAATAGTATATTACACAACGAGAGCCGAAAAATCACTTTTTCTCCGAGTTTAGTGAAGTAATTTTTCCTGAACGAGGGTGGAAAGTACTTATTTTTACATCCGAGCTAAAGCTCTTTAATACAAGTATGGAAATAGAGTATGCTCTTAAGAAAGTCATTCGGACCTCCACGTTCCCCAGAGCGCGCTAGCATTCGTGGTACGTGATTGGTCAGTGATATTCTGTGCTCTTAGGTGCTTATCAAAACGGGACTTTTTATCACAAACTTCGGCGATTTCAAATTCGATGTTATATTTCCATTATTTCACATTGAATAAAACTAAATTTACGTATAGAGAATTGCTTTGCGATCGTGCTATCGAGTAAATGTTGTGGTGAATTAAAATAACACTTGCAAAGAACTTTAAATTCATTTAATCGTGCAACTTTGTTTCATCCTTCTAAGCTCACTAAAACACTGTAACTCGAGGTAATATTCATTATTCACAACATATAACGATACTAGAAGTCATATATTAATCAAAAACACTAAAAAAAACACCACAAAATTTACGAAATTAATGAAATATCGTTGAAAATTAATATGAGAATGAAATCGCCGAAGTTTGTGATAAAAAGTCCCGTTTTGAAATGTAAACAACAAGAGCACAGAAATATCAACAGCCAATCAGAATGCGCGACGGTATCGCCCTCTGGGGAACGTGGAAGTCCGAATAGCATTTTACGTATGTGTTACGTACTGCGCATGGCAGGTTGGTGTCGTCACGCGGTGGAGCAACCAAGGGGGTGCAACGTTGTACGTGAACAGCTGATTTGATGCGTGCTCGCGCACTGCGCAGTACGTAAAACTTACGTAAATTCCTATGACTTTCTTAAGAGTATAATCTATTTCCATACTTGTATTAAAGAGCTTTAATCCGAGCGATTCTCGCGAGGTTGGAAAAAGGAAAAGTAGTACTTTTCAGCCCTAGATAGGAAAAAAATATCGAAATTCAATTTCAAGTGTTGCATCATGTAGAGGACAAAATTCTCTTTCCAATGATACCACTATCTCATTTTTTATAAAAATTGTAGTTACGATATGACCTTTTCCTAATAAAGCAACGACTTATATGGGAGAAATGTAGTTTTTCGACTTTTGAGTAGAAATGAGTGCATTTGCGTTAATTTTGAATAGAACATTTCTTGAAGAGAATTAAATTTCCCGTCGAATGGTGTAAAAAACATTCATTTTCGTGCAGAAACAACGATTTTACGTAAAGCTCTTTATACAAGTATGGAAATAGAGTATGCTCTTAAGAAAGTCATAGCATTTTACGTATGTGTTACGTACTGCGCATGGCAGGTTGGTGTCGTCACGCGGTGGAGGTGGGCGGAGCAACGATTGCGGTGCAACGTTGTACGTGAACAGCTGATTTGATGCTTGCTCGTAGGGATGGCATGCTCAAATGCGCGCAACAGCACGATGAGCATTTGCTCATATGCGCGAGAACGCATTTTAGTAATTTGCTCGAGCACGAGCATTTTCAAGGAAAAATTAAGGAAATTTTCAAAAATTTCGGATATTTATTACTCATTTTCGATATTTTTGCCTGTTTTTTGGTAAATTTATTGCATTTTTCAACTTTTTGATCTTCATTGTGATTTGTATTAGATTACACTTATTTTGTGTAATGACTTTCTACTAATTCGGACTTCCACGTTCCCCAGAGGGCGATACCGTCGCGCATTCTGATTGGCTGTTGATATTTCTGTGCTCTTGTTGTTTACATTTCAAAACGGGACTTTTTATCACAAACTTCGGCGATTTCATTCTCATATTAATTTTCAACGATATTTCATTAATTTCGTAAATTTTGTGGTGTTTTTTTTAGTGTTTTTGATTAATATATGACTTCTAGTATCGTTATATGTTGTGAATAATGAATATTACCTCGAGTTACAGTGTTTTAGTGAGCTTAGAAGGATGAAACAAAGTTGCACGATTAAATGAATTTAAAGTTCTTTGCAAGTGTTATTTTAATTCACCACAACATTTACTCGATAGCACGATCGCAAAGCAATTCTCTATACGTAAATTTAGTTTTATTCAATGTGAAATAATGGAAATATAACATCGAATTTGAAATCGCCGAAGTTTGTGATAAAAAGTCCCGTTTTGAGAAGTAAACAAGGAAGGCACAGAATATCACTAGCCAATCACGTACCGCGACGGTATCGCCCTCTGGGGAACGTGGAAGTCCGAATGTGTATCAAGTAAGGGGATGCGTAATAGTAAAATATGCTCGCGTGCTTGAGCAAATGCGCGCATACGCGCGCATGCGCGCACGCAAAACAACATGCGTGAGCATTTCCCATCCCTACTTGCTCGCGCACTGCGCAGTACGTAAAACTTACGTAAAATCCTACGACTTTCTTAAGAGTATAATCTATTTCCATACTTGTATTAAAGAGCTTTAATTTTACGAAGCATTTTCATTCACGGATTTTCATGTAAGTGCACTTTGAATTAAAATTACTCGAAATTTTGATCGAGCACATAGGTTTTTTAGAATACCAAAATGTTCACTATTTTATCCTCTTCAAAATGGTTGTTTATCCAAATCGCTAGCATTTACCGTTCAGAAGCAATTAAAGCTCAAAGTTGTAAAAACTAGTGATGCGAAGTAAAAATCGAACTTTGAATTGGAATTACATATAAATGCCAGCGAGCACGTAGCTGTTGCGTTGGTTTTTTACTCAAAACTCTAGCTTCTACCGTTCAAAAGTTCTTCTAGTTTAAAGTTGCTGAAAGTGATCGAAAGTGATTCTTATCACCTTATCACAAGAATGTAAACAAAAGACAAACATCACGCAGATTCGCCACTTTTCATGACTTTGAACTGCAATTACTTTTGAACGGTAAAAGCTAGAGGTTTGAGTAAAAAACCAACGCAAAGAGGACAAAATTTCGCGTATTTTGGTTTATTAACACAGCTACGTGCTCGCTGGCATTTATATGTAATTCCAATTCAAAGTTCGATTCGATTTTTACTTCGCATCACTAGTTTTTACAACTTTGAGCTTTAATTGCTTCTGAACGGTAAATGCTAGCGATTTGGATAAACAACCATTTTGAAGAGGATAAAATAGTGAACATTTTGGTATTCTAAAAAACCTATGTGCTCGATCAAAATTTCGAGTAATTTTAATTCAAAGTGCACTTACATGAAAATCCGTGAATGAAAATGCTTCGTAAAATCGTTGTTTCTGCACGAAAATGAATGTTTTTTACACCATTCGACGGGAAATTTAATTCTCTTTAAGAAATGTTCTATTCAAAATTTACATAAATGCACTCATTTCTACTCAAAAGTCGAAAAACTACATTTCTCCCATATAACCAATGTATTTGATCCTCTCTATTTTCAGTTCATTAAACTTCCGATAGATGCCAGCCACTCCGCGCGAAAGTGTCAATTTTTATATGTCATATTTTTCTTCAAACCAGTCTAGTATGAGCACCATCAAAATATACGTTTACATCGCTAGTTTGTAATATCCTGTAATATCAGTAATATTTACAATACAAATAGGTACACTTGTTGAATTTCAAGTACATGGTGCCTATTGTTCATTCAATTACTGGAGCACCTGAACATCGTACATTTTTTTGTATTCAATGAAAAACGAACCTAGTAGCCGAAAAAAAACACAATTTGTAATTAGTGTTAAATAATATTGTAAATTTATTCTATAATTGACAACAAAAAACAAATTACAACGTTTATCATTGTGATATATCAACACATCAACAAAATAAAAAACAGCCCTCTCACTATAATATTACTTCACTCGATATTTTGTGCCGAATTCATGGAATTATTAAATTAGATATTAGAAATGGAAAAACGCGCGAGAAAATAGTCTAAAATCAGATCAATAAGAATGTCACACTTAAAATAGAGGCACTTAAAAATTTTATATCTGCGATTATGCGAACAAACCAATAATGTAAATGATTTGTCGCGTCAACGCATACCACGGATATCCAAAAAAAAAATCAATCGACTTAAAACGTAAGTAAACAGGTAATAAAAAATCTTATGTTCTAAATTCAAGCGCAAGGCATCTTATAACGCAGAAAAAAATGCCGTTGTGAACACATAAGTCTTTAAAAATGGAAAAAAAATCATAAATATATTCAGCCAAATTAAAATATCATATGCTTGTCAAGCGAGCGAAATTTTTTACGCGAAATGTTTCTTTTATTAAAATAATAAAATATAGAAAATTCAAAAATGGCTAACAGCGAATTTCTTTGCTCCCTAATCTACGATTAATTAAGAATTACCAAAATAAAAGAATGTAGGTAAGGCAAAAATGAATGGACATTGAACTAGTGAAAAATACTGATAAAAATAAAATTACGTATAAGTGAAATTTTTAATATAATATTACTTACATAAGAAAGCGATATTTTTAAATAAAAAGTTAATCTCTAAAAGAAAAAAGAAGTAAGAATTCAAAGATACGTCCGGTAAGTTGTATGGGTAGGTAGGTATATGTAATGTATGTATAAAAAATGTGTCGTATTTTTGAAAGTAAAAAAAAACACAGTGTTTAATAAAACTACAACAGAAAAACAAAATGAAAAAGTAGATAGTGTTTAAGTAAGTATGCAAATAAACCGTATTTACTCATGTTAAAACTCCAAAAGTAAAAATGATTAACAAATTTGGTGTTTCCGTTACGAAGTATTAAGTACTTTTCACTATTAAGAATTTTTTTACAAGAGGCAACACTTCTTTTTTGATGATTTATAAATAGGTTTAATTGGAGGACGCTCGGAAAGTTGGAATTTTCGAACAATTCGCACTAACTCGTAAAATGCTTGATCAACGTTCATACGAACTTTCGCACTACATTCAACATATGGTATTCTCAACTGCTGCGATAATTGCTGGGCTTCTGTCACTGATACCTACAATCAAATTGAAATGTTCAAACATTAGTTTTTATTAAATCACAGCGTATCTCGAGGCTCGCTAGCGCAAATGGCGCCTAGGGATCATGTTAAAAGTATGCTATTTCCCCAAAATGAATTATAGGGTACATATCTTAATTTTCATAAAAGATAAAGTCTATTTCAGTAATCTTGGCTATGCCTATGAGAGACGAAGCGGATTTATTTACCATTCTTTGATTTTCCAAGTCTGCTTTATTTCCAACCATCAACATAGGAAATTCGTCGCGATCTTTGACGCGTAATATTTGTCGATGAAATTTGCTAATTTCTTCGAAACTAGGATGATCAGTAACAGCAAAAACTAACAGGAAACCTTCTCCCGATCGCATATATTGTTCTCTCATGGCACTAAATTCTTCCTGACCAGCAGTATCCAAAACTGAAATGTCAGTATTGCATTAAAACATGAAGTATTGAAATTTGAAACGTAGTACAGTGTACACGGTACTAACTGTCGAGTTTAGCAGGAATATCATCGATAACACACTGTTTGGTGTATGAATCTTCTATTGTGGGATCATAGTCGGTAACGAAGTAACTCTGTGAACATCATATCAGTAATTTAAGTACATATAAACAAAACACTGAAATCTATCTCGAGTTAATTTATAAATAAATAGGTTACAATACACGTTAAATATACGATGACGAAAGTAGTACAACTTTCGTTACATCAAAGGAATTCATGTGTATACAATCTACAAAGGTATACAAATGGAAATTGACATACTTGAATAAATTGTATAGTTATCGCAGATTTTCCAACACCACCACCACCGACAACCACCAACTTATAGGTGGACGAATAATTATATTTATCACTTCTCGACATGACTTTCGCGTACAAAACTCAAATGCGAATCATTTGCGAATACATTTTAGTCATTTGTTACGTATCAAAATGCAAAAATTTCCTCTTCAACACCTCAAGGTCTCCTAATCCGTTCGGTTTTTAGATGAAACACCGCCAACACAAAAACCTACGAGTGTTTCTCCCATTCAGTAGAATGTGAGACATCTGGTCATATACAGCATAAACGATGGTTCTATTTAGGGAATCTTGTTGCTTCATAGTATTCGTCTTGTATGACCTCTTTACCTCCCTCACCACTTTTCGCTTCGTGTTTCATGAATAGGCCTATTTCATTCAACGGACGAATGAAATACGAGTCGAAGGCTTCGTGTCATTCGTAGAATTACAGTAAATTACTGTACGTGGGTATTCGTAAATCGTGTAGTTTTGGTATTTTTCATTCAATTTTACCAAGTCGGTTCAATTTTTGAAAACCTAAAAATTGAAAAAAAAAATCGTATTAATAAAAATATTACGAGATTTTTTTTTCTATGTACAGAAAAATATATTTGGAATAAAAAGCATAAATAAAAATTTAAAATTAGTTTGTTCATTAAGGAATATAAAGAGATGTATTCAACCTCAGATTCTTTTTTATTAAAAATAATAAAGTGATTAAAAAATATGAGTGAATAAGTCATGTTAATAAAAGCTTATTTTAAAAATTAAGTATATTCGATTTGTTCGAAACGTCATGTTAAAACAATCATTGGTATGCAGATTAAGTTTAAGATCATGAATAATGAGATTAATCGATAGCTATTCTTTTAAACAATAAATTCAGAATTTATTTAAAAAAAAAAAATTAAATGGTTCGCGAATTACATGAATAAAAATACACGGAATGCAACAATATATGAAGTAATAACGATGATGCGCTGGAATCTTGAGAACAAATTTAATTGGACCACAATCGAACCGAATTCAAAACTTCATTGAGACTAGCACGCCATGCAGTTCTTTCTTCCAAAGTATCAGCTGACAACAGCAACCTATGAAAATATTCAAAAGAATTTTAGTAATATTCGAAAGATCGCCTTGAAAAGTTTTCCTGCCTGAGAACTTTTCGTACGTACCCTTCTTCGGTGAGTCCTTTGAAATCCAAAAGATACGACGATGGATTGAATTGTAACATTAGAGTATGAGGTCGCATCGTAACTTCAATTCCTACTGTTTCTACAGTTTTGGTGACACATTTCCTCAAATCAAATGTCCCAATTGGATCCTTTTCCAAAAAGATCAGAAATATTAACTGGCATTTAAAAAATCAATTATAAAAATCACGTCTTACTTTCACACCCTCTTCTTCAGGGTATTTCCAAAATGATAATTTTTCACCGGAAAGATAGAACCAATATCGACTCCAAGCTCCATAACCTGATACTACTTCATACATAGTTAAAAATCCATGCTTTTGAACACTCGTCAACGCCAAGTTGCATTTAATATTCATCATTATCATTCCAACCAGTGGACTGTGTAGTAGATCTTGCTGTAATTTTCATAAAGAAAAAATTATTAGTTTTTTTAAATGTTCAACCAGCACAAGAAATCGATAATATTACTTTGTTGAGGATCCATTGTTGACGTGTGACTTCATTTAATGAAAAAATCATATAACCAACCATGGAAAATGACGATTGAGAACTTTTCTTGCTTTCGCCAAGTCTAGGGAAAAGTTTCGTATCCTTGGTTTTTTTATTATGTGCTTTTTTATCCTGAAAATCAAAAATTCAACAACTTACATCGCCTTCTAAAATTACAAACACATTTTCATCTTGAAAAATATACCTTTTTGGCGCTGCTTTGTTTGAAATTCACCGGATCTTTTTTCTCAACTAGCGAGTTATACACTTCGACGGTAATTCTAAAATCTGAACTGACATTAGCTAATGTGATAGGCTCACGAAACTCGACGTAATATTCAGGATCCTTTTTAATATTTTCTTGTACAACAGGTACAACTTCCGAAGCTAAAACGATGTCTCCACATTTTACGACGCATAACAAATTATTGCACAAATCGTCTGAAAAATTGAAAATATTTTTAATATGCGAATTGATAAAATTTAGAGTTGAGAAATTAAGATTGTTACCTTTCAAATCGGAATGAACAACAGCCATCCGAATGGGTAATTTAATGTTGGATATGGTTATATTACCCTTAGCTGGACTTGACGCAGAAGGCATTACCGAATTTTCCACTTTGATCCTGTCGATTTCATTTTGATAGGTAACTATTTTCAATTCTGTAAAACAAAAATATTTTCATTTCATTTCGTAGCATAGGGAGTACACTAATGTTTGAATGGCGTACGTACGAGATAACAAAACCAATTTTTCTGCATCTAAATGCGTTGGAGAATTAACAAATGAACTCGATAAACATAATTTTAAAGCTCGAATCTCTTGTGCCAGCATTATTTTTTCTTTTATAAGTTGCTCCTCTAATGATTTTATTTTTTTTCCAACGTCAGTTTCATTTCTTTCCATATCATCAATATCGTCGACAACTGGATCGCCGTAATCACTCTGAAAAAAAAACCGAGCGCTTACAAAAAAATTGGTATGAAAAGCAATAATTAGTAAAGCTAAACTGATGTTAGTTTTTGTTTTAGTCAAGCCCCAAGAGTTAATTTTAATGCGATCGGTCACCTTCAAGGTGTTATTTTTACTGGTCGTTGGTGAAATAGGTGAGAGACCGAATGATGTATCAGAATACGTTTTCATATAGGTAAAACTTGCAGTTTCATTGGGACACTTGAAAAAATTCAATTTTTTATTAATTCACTGAAAATGATAACGTCAAGTTTTTAAATTACTTCAAATACTCACTTCGATGCTATTAAAAGAAGAGCGAGCGACAGGGCTTAGAGATAACGATGTATCATTATCTGCGGATATTAATTCTTTTACTTCATTTATTGCACTTCTAGTAGCTTTGTTATATGATTCATTCATGCTAATGTCCTGCAAAACGTAATCAACAAAATTGGGATTTTTTGCTAATAGAAGAGTTTTTGTAATAGGAAGCGTTTAAATATACCTTTTTACTATTTTGAAAAGAGGAAAAAATGCTATTTGTAGCACAGAGTACATCTCGTCCAAAGCTGTTGTCGTGATCGGTAATTGAAAAACTAGTTTCTTTCCTACAAATGAAGAAAACGCGTGATGACACTCGTGGATTAAACATAAATACTCTGTAATCGTTGCTTACCTAGAATAATTTTTAGGAGATTCATCTTCATCAGCACTTTCATCGGCATCGCAATCGAGATCCGATATACTGGGATATAAACGTCCTGGTTTTGGAGTACTTACAAACTTTACCTGCTTAACGGTGTCGAGTACCGGGTACACCGATAAATTTACTTCCTACGAATATACATAAATTAAGTAAATCTGAGCCTAATTTTGTAAAGAGATGTTAGTTTTGAACACTACAGACTTGACGAACCTGATCATTAGAAGCATCAGGAAAACTGGAACAAGTTTCTTCGCTGATATTCAAAACCACGTCTTCTTTGGGTTCGTCAATTTTTTCAGGTTGGGAAGATAAATCGGATTTGAAAGAATCATTAGAAGCTTCACTTTCACTGGTCAAATCATAATTTTCAACGGCAGAAGGTGTAGTTGGGATGTCAATTTTTATGGGAGTTCGATTTTCAGGTTCTTTCACCGCAGGACTTGAATAACCAAAAGTGGTAGGAATCTCCTCACCCTTTAAAAGAAATGTTTTTTATTTTTAAATTACCAAAAGTATAGAAAGCCGATATCTACAATTTTGCATACAATGATACTTACACGTAATCGCCTTTCGAATAATTTTTTTCGTTCAGCAACAGAAAGCAAACAGGGATCTGGAGCATTTCCCATCTTATTCGAATTATTTTCATTTTCTCGGTTAAAAACGCTTCTAGCTTTCTTGAAATCAAAAATCAGGTGCGCATCTGACTCTGTCCTTGTGTAGCCTTGAGATTCCTGCATATTCATGCATTTAAAAAAATATTTTAAAAAATCAAATTGATAAAAGTTCTATGAACGTGAAAAATATAGGCCTACTCACAAGTGTTTGAACAACTGATCGATCCAATACTTTTTTCTCAGGAGTATTCGAAGCGCTAACAACTTCTTCAATTTTAACTTTTCGAGGTGACAGAATATTTTGACGGATTTCCGGTTTCTCGAGAGCCTTTGTTATACAACTAGCTGTATTTGTTTTTTTCTCCGGCGTGCTAAGAGTTTTGACGACCACGCGTTCTTCGAGTTTTTCTTTTTTAGCAGGCACAGCGTTCCGAGGCTTAAATGCGTTGGTTTGGGTTTTGGTATAACCAGGAGAATTTTCTTTGTGTCTCCAAGACGCAGATTCAAATTTACCTGATTTTGAAGCAATACCACCCGAACAAGCTTTTTCCGGACTTTTCCTCTTGACCGGAAGTTGTTTCACCTAGAGTAATAATAAAAATGAAGACAAGAATTTTATAATAAATTTTTTTCAAAACGACTCGAATACTTACTGTTGAAGATGGGAGAGGGACGTGACTATCTTCTTCGTCAAATTGCTTGAATTTTCCAGCAAGATTTGCGAGCCTGTTCTTGCATTGTTTTATATACACGTCATCTTTCTTTTCTTCGTCGGCAAAGTTACGTTCTGTAAAAGTTATTATAATTATTCCAAAAGAAAGTGAATCTTCCAAGTACCAGATAAATGAGTCAAGCAGTGAAATTAACTGTACAATAATAGCGCAAATAACCTGAAAGCACAAAGTTGCGATTATTAGTTTTGGTTATTTCTGAATCTTCGCACTCCATTCTATCATGAGAAAGACTTTTCTTTACAGTTAAATGTTCTGCAACAGAACATCGATTATAGTTTTTCAGAAAAATTTATCTAAACTAACTACTTCATCGCTCGATTTTGCTTTCTACAACGTAACCGCTAAGTCTTTTCTCAAAAAAGCGAACCAACACCGAAATCATGCAAGATATACATTCGAAACACTTACCAGCAATTACCGGTTTCGCGTCAATCTTCTGTTTAACATTTTCTTTGTCTCCATCTAAAATAAATAAATCAAATTGAAGGATGTCAACAGTAGGTTGAAGAATTTTGATTACATAGTTTCACAAAATGCATACCGATGTTTCGTAGAATATGTGCATTCTTCTGAAGCCGCTGTAGAGCTCGAGTTCGCATACGCTGAAAGATGAAAACATGGACAATGATTAATATAGAACTAAGACGGTAATACAACAATCTATCATTATATAGTTTATTTTGAAAAGCTATATAATACATGGTCAATAGATACTTCAGCAAAATGAGCACATTTCGTTGTATGTAGCAAACTTTTATCATGTTTATCAATCGAATCGAATGCTTTTTCGTACAATGCAAAAATGAAAGAAAATTAAGTAACAGCGATGAATACATACCTCAGCAAATGAGTCATCCATGTCTGGAAAGAAACTAACAACACAGCTACACTAATTTAGATCATTTATCAATTACTTAATTCATTTTTTTGTACACATTCACGTTAAAATTCGATGAATATCAACACGAAAATCGCATATCAACCGAAAATTACCGTTAAAAATTAAAATTGAATGGGATTCGAAAATCGGGAGTGATCCGAAAAGCGACATCTACCGAAGTTGATGAAATGAAAATGCAAGAATGTGATTGGTTGATCAGTACAGCGCGTTTTTCAAAATTCCTGAACTTCGTTTCATGTCGTATATTCTCGTGCACCTTCGTGTTAATTCGTGTATTATCGTGTTTTGTTTTTTTATCTCAGAAAGTTCGGCGATTTTGATAATAATATTTTTTTTCCCAATAATTTTGTATTTTTTTACATTTTTTTAAACGTTCCTACTTAAGTCATTGTACAAATATGTATTTTGAAATTTGAAAACGTATTCATTAACAATACTCAGCGTTTGAAGAAATTTGTAAGTAGATTTTTAATTTGTTAAAAAAAGATTGAACATTGAATATTTTGGTTATCATAACTTCTCAAGTTTATATTTTGATTATTCTTCTTAGATTCCTTTTTTCCTCTCAACTACAATGTAGTGTGATTAACCAGTTCCTTGTATCATTATTTTGTAGGATAAGTCAAAGTATGACCGCTCCATTAAGAACGAAACAGTGGAGACGAACTCTAACTACTCTACAAAGCTGTCTTTCAAGTAAGGATATCAGAAATCGATTTTTAGAGTATTTTATCCATGAAAATGGTCACCAATATGTAAAGTCTAGTCCAGTATTTCCGTATTTCGACCCATCTATACCTTTTACTAACGCCGGAATGTGTCAGGTGAACTTAATTTTCCTATGCGTATCTGTAAACTGATCCTATTTGTGATAATTTTTTTTAATTTGACATTATATTATGCAGTTTAAAAGAATCTTCACCTCTCAAGAACACATCGATTGCGATAAAGCTGCCAATAGTCAAAAATGTATTAGAATCGCTGGTAAACATAATGATTTACAAGCCGTTGGTATCGATTCGTATCATCATACGTTTTTTGAGATGTTGGGCAATTGGTCCTTCGGATCGTATAATAAAGTTCGTAGCTTCGCCTTAGTTATTTATATAACTTCAATATCATTATATAATTCATTGTTGATCGTTTCTTATTTGCGTTTAGAAACAAGCTTGCAAATTGGCATGGGATTTATTAACATCGCCGCCTTATAATATTTCTCCGCATAGATTATTTTTCACTTATTTTGGCGGTGATGATACCTTGAATTTGCCAGCCGATGATGAAATTCGAGAACTATGGCTGGAACTTGGGTAAATTAATTGTATTTTCTGAATCATTTATGAAATAGAACATTTAACGATTTTATTTTTTTTAGTGTCAAACCAGATCACATAATACCGTGTGGAACTGAGAATTTTTGGGAAATGGGATCAATCGGTCCTTGCGGGACTTGCACAGAAATTCACGTTGCTCTAAGCAACGATCTAAGTTCATCTCCCAATTTAGTCAATAAAAATAACCCTTTGTTAACGGAATTATGGAATATAGTATTCATCAAGTACAATAGGTGAACGTGAATTGAATTTCACATTAGTGAAGTTTTAGTTTTTTTTATCATTATTATTTTTATTTTCGTAATTTGCCGTTACAGAACGCATTTTACAGGACAGAAAATGGCACGATAGAAGCATTACCTGAAGAATTTATTGATACTGGAATGGGATTTGAAAGATTGGTTGCTTTGCTACAAGGAAAAACGTCGAATTACGATACCGATTTATTTACGCCGCTTTTTCAAACAATTTCAAAGGTACTCATTTAGCTCTTACCTGATACGATTTTTTTCTGTATTCATGTAAGTACATTATTACAGACTTGCAAAACACGAGCCTATAGAGGAACATTTGACGGCAACAATTTAGATTCGTCTTACCGATATTTGGCTGATTTTAGTCGTATGATCACGGTTGCGATTGCGGATAATGTTTTCCCCGATGTCAAGTATGGTGCTAATTTTTTCATGTTTTGTTCGTTTTCTGAAGTGTTTTTAAAAATTTACCATTTCTAGTCCTAAACTGAAACGAGTTCTTCGCAAAGCATTATTAATTGCTGAAAAAAGATTCCATTCTGAATGCCCGCATCTTCTTATTGCTGAATTAGCCAACGTTGTCGCCAATTCTTTGCAGGAAACTTTTCCAGAAATTGGAGAAAATTTACATCGGGTGTGTAATAAGTATTTAAAATAATTTTGTGTAGCTCAGAACTTCACTCATTGTTCATGCTCGATTTCAGGTCAAACATGTGGTAGAAAATGAAGCCAAACAGGTGCAATTTTTGGAAAAGAATTCTCGCAAGCAATGGAATGAATCGCTGTCAAAGTATCCAGCTTTGAAAAATTACTCATTCATAGAATACCCAGGTTTACCAACTGCCTACAGCTTCCTGATGGATCAAATTTCCACTAATGATTATAAAACTTGTTTACCGTCTCAGTTAATCGTTAATTTATACATTACTCATGGCTTAGAAAGTGAAATAATCGAAGAATTATTGAAACCCTTAGGTAATAGCTCCGACTCTTTATTTATTTTTTCATTTATGCATAAATTTTAAACTTTTTTTTGATATGTTTTTAGGGCTAAAATATAACCACGACGAAGTTAAAGATTCGCTTCAACAGTTCAGAAATTTTACTAAGATGCAACGACAAGAATCTTCTTTTTTAACGTTAAAATCTTTTTCTAGCAGTGCTTTCACGACTGATGACTCATTTAAATATATTTCTGAAGAAAGTTCGGATCAGAGCACAGATTTTATATGTCCAGATGTGAATGCTACCATTTTGGCTGTAGTTTTCGACGATGAAGTCGTTGTTACTGAAAATGACCAGTTAGAGGGGAAAATTTCCAGTTGGCATGCTGCTTCATCAAAAGATAACTCACCACATACGAAAATAATCGGTTTGATTACCGATAAAACCAATTTTTACACTACCGCCGGTGGCCAATGTCATGACACCGGAATTATTAAGCTGCCAAACAGAGGTGATGTTCTCCTCAATGTGAATAAAGCCGACAAATTGAATAATGCCGTCGTTCATTTATGTGATTTAAGCCAGTTTCAAGGGTACATATTTTTCAAATTTTTGTTTCACTGTGTTTGAGAAGGGCTTATTGTAATTTCTGTTTTAGAGAAAATTTCACTTTGCCTTTTAAGATCGGTGATAAAGTTACCTTGGCAATAGATAATGGTCGAAGATGCCGGATTATGAGAAATCATACTGCGGTTCATTTATTGAATGCAGCTGTTAAAAAATGTTACCCAGTTTCTCATTTTAAAAACGGCTATGTTGATGATGAAATGATTTCTACAACGTTTGCTGTGTACGGATATTCATACTCGAATGAAGGTAGTTAATTTTATACACGGTTCGAATTACTTATTTCATAATTTATTGTTCGATATATTTTTATGTATTTCTTGTGTGAATTATTGGTCTTTGTCCCGTATCATGCATAAATCATTACTTTCGACGAAAAATGATAGAAACATGTTTGTTTCAGATTATCGCAATGTAGAGAAAGCTGTAAATAATTTGATATCAGAAGAATTATTAGTTGATAGACGTACTACTTCATCTACGTTGGAAGTACTAAACCTACCCGATGTGAATTTTACTCCCGGGGAACATTATGAAGCAGACAATATTCACGTAATATCAATTCTGAATGACGAAGGAAAAGTAGTTTCTAGGTCTGAAACGATTACTCATTCTCTGCATAATATGTTTAAATCACCGTAATGTCCACGAGGCTATTTTTTTTCCAGAGAATTATGTTGCGGAACTCATCTCGACAATACAAAATATATTCAAAAGTTTTGCATAACAAAATTGAGCTTTTCAAAAGCCCTGTCTTCTCTTATTGTTGAAGCTGTGACGGGTGAAAAAGCGAGAATTGCTAGTCAATACGGACAAATGATACGAGAAAAGTCGTCCTCATTGATTCGCAAGATTGATGACATCCTTAGCAAAAACTTAGCTCCTGTTAATGAGGTATTCTTACGAAAATTATGATGAAAAATTAGTTTTCAATTTCATTTATTCTGATTTTTTTTTCGTTTTGCCCATTAGATTATTGACGCGTATGAAGATTTATCAGCGCTATTATTTGAATTGAAATATAACAAAGATTCTGTCAAAGATACTCTCCCTTGTAGCGCCACCGAAGATTTCCATGTACTGAAAACTTTCCAAAAGAAGATGAATAAAGTAGTGTCATCCTTTTCGAGGTAAATCATCCGCCAATATTTCATAAAATCATGTATTGATTGAAAAACGTTTAATCTAATCGTATTTTTAGAGAAATGGTGGCCACCGAATTATCATCTTTGCTTGCTGAAAATTACAACCAGTGTGATAAACTAATTCGTTTTTTCGCTTTGAAACACGAAGCTTTGAGAGATTATGATTTTTTATGCGAATTAGCTACTCTTAGTGAATTAGCTTCCAATCAAAGGCGTCTCGTTTTATTTATAACATACGCTGATGGCAGGATTCGATTCTTTTCCTATGTTCCTAAAGTAAGTTGAATGAAAATGATTCGAATCTCTTGGTGTTTTGTTTGAAAAAGTGCATATTGATATTTTTTTTTTTTTTCAGGAAAAAATTACTGATAATTTCAACGCTCAAATTTGGTTGTCGTCAATTTTAAGCATTACACCAGTTCGAGTCGTCGAATTAGAAGATCATAACATTTCTTATTCATTTCCGAAAAAAATGGCCGAAGAAGACGTTTTACCGTTTGTCGAGCCTATTTTGAAAAGAGCGAAATCTTTACCGAGTTAGGTCAAATGTTTAATTTCAATATTCCTTTGAGTAGTGTTACCTACCAATAAAAAATATGATCAATAAAAGTAGTTTTATTATTAAAATTATTTTAGAAATTACACATCATAAATTCCACTCACGTTCTAAATCACTCAAGTTTCTCTCCAGTGTATCTTTATTCAGTTCATTTTTACATAAGAAACGATTTTCTAAATGTAACACAGGGATTTCATATTTGTACAAATTATTCCATCTTTGATTTTCTTCCAGCGTTATATCGACTTCTTCGAAAGAAACACGATGATAAAAAGGTTGTAATTCTTGTTTTAAATCGTCGCATAATGAACAAGGATGTTTGGTGTAAAGTGTCAGTCTTGGAAGTCTATTTTCAAGTCTTTCAGTTTTCCTAAGAATTCCATCATATTTTAAATAATAATCAAGAAATGAAAAGAGGAAAATTACATTAAAACCGTTATATTTTCAAATAACCATAACTACACGAGAATAATACACAATTACGAGACACCCTGTGACGGTAATAAATTCAAAATATCACAATATATTAAATTCAGTCTATAAATAAAGAACACTCGATACATCTTCAATTTGAAGAATTAATCATGATCCCATAGAAATGACCACTTTGATACACTTACAATTTTTCTATCAATATCGAAGACGCTCCACCTCCTCCGTTGCAAATTGAAGCTACGCCTTTTTCACCAGCTTTCAAGGCATAGGCCAAATGAACAATTATCCTGGCACCAGACATTCTGTAAGATGGAACAGATATGAATAAAACAATCTGAATTTACTTTTCTTCAAAGAATATCACTCGTAGACTTACCCAATAGGATGACCTAAACTCACAGCGCCCCCGTGTACATTGACTTTCTCCGGATCGATATTCAATTTTTTAATATTGGCAAGCACTACTACGCTGAAAGCTTCATTAATTTCCCACAAGGCAATATCGTTTACAGAGACATTACATTGTTCGAGTAACTAAAGAAAGAATACTTAATTAATTTCCAATATTCAACTAATCGGTTGATTCTATGTTAATTTCATTACTTTAGGAATAGCAAAAGCAGGCGCTAATGGAAAATCGATTGGATTGGTTGCCGCATCTTGAAATCCAACAATACGAGCTAATGGTTTAATGTTTAATTTAGCGGCAGTTTCGGCTGTGGTGAGAACACAGGCTGCTGCTCCATCATTTATGGTTGAAGCATTCCCAGCAGTAACGGTACCATCTTTCTAGAATTGTAAAAATTTCTCATCGATTAAGATTCTGCTGCAGATTATTTGATTTTTAAAACAGAAATATTTAAATGTTTACTTGGAATACGGTAGATAATTGACGAAATTTGTCGTAATTGATACGTTTATATTCTTCATCTGCTTTCACTACAATATCTGGTTTACCTAAGGTGAAAAATTTGTGTTATTCGAATTCTCATTTGCAATTTACGTTGCCGAAATTCGTACCTTTTTTCTGTGGCACTGAAACTGATACCAATTCATCAGATATTGCTCCAGTAGCGAAGGCTTGTTCACTTCGTTTATAACTACTTATAGCATAATCATCTTGTTCTTGACGACTAATGTTGCAAATTTTGGCTGTATTTTCGGCGCAATTGCCCATATGAATTTTATTATAAACATCGGTCAAACCATCAGCAACGATTCCATCCTGAAATGAAGTTTCGTATGCAATTTTATAAAAACATTTACAAAACAATTGATGCATGGCTACTTCACACATACAGCTAAGAAAACGCCGCCGTATTTAGTTTCTCCACGATTCATATAATACGGTACATTGGACATCGATTCCATGCCACCAGCTACAACTATATCTTGATGTCCACACAGTAAACTTTGAGCCCCAAACATAACGGATTTCATGCCCGAAGCGCATACTTTATTTATAGTTGTACAAATGGTCGATACAGGCAAACCTGAAATAATACAATTCGAAGTGTTAATACGAATTTTTTTAATAGTGAACGCATCAACATTCTATATTTAGTAGATCATGTCGTTTCAAGGTAAACATTGTTTTCTGACCTTAGCCAATAAACTACATAATACACATGTTGTATGAAAACAGTAAGTCGAAAAAAATCTCATCTAACTCGCTCGTTATATTACAAAACTTATGTAGGTAAACACATCAAACACATTTACCAGCGAATAAAGCCGCCTGTCTTGCTGGAGCTTGTCCGGCACCGGCTTGGCACACATTTCCCATAAACACTTCGGTAACATTTTCTTTCGGGACGCCACTTCTTTCGATGGCTGCCTAAATAACGTTTGAGAAATTGATTTTTAAATTACACAATAATTCAAGTAAACGATACTGAATGCAAGATGAAGAATATTACATACTTGAATTGCAATAGATCCTAATTTTGTAGCTGATAGAGTTGATAGGGAACCTCCGAATGAACCGATTGGAGTACGAGCTGCTCCAATGATCACGATTTCTTTATTCATTCTATTCGTGGAGCTGAATGAACGAATACAATTTGCATAAGCGGAGAACTGAAAAAATGGTGAGTGTTAATGCCAGTCTTTTGAAAACATATCTAACTTAAAAATAACATGAAAAAATTAATTAATGTAATACTTGTTTCATCCGTTTGCTAATTGTTACTACGGTCGTATAATACATTGTGAAATGTATTAAAAATATCCCACGATATAATTAATAGAATAATCAATAACCTAACGAAACGAAACACATCTAATCAACATAATCATTTATTTTCATAGGACATAGGTAATCATGAGAGCTGAGATTGGCTGAGAGCTTTTTGATTATCAATCAAAAACGCAAAGACAATGCGCATGCGTGGATCACGATTCAGTAGGTTTGCTTTAGATTTGCGATTTGCCAATTTTGATTTGCAAATCAATGAAATTACGTACGTCTACGTCTACGTAGAGAACATATTTGTACACAAGGATGATAAACAAAAAAAGTCATTCTTGATCTTAATTTCAGCTAAAAAATGACGTAAAATCGGTATTTTCGTCAACTTTTTAGTTAATACAGAGCTTCAAAGTTCAAAGCTCGAAATAAAAAACAAAAAAACACCGGCTGATCAGTGTTACCAAAAAAGGTAGGATAAATGTGTTTGCTCAGCTATTGAAATAAAACATGGAATAATTTTGGTAAAAATAAACTCATTGAATAAATAAAACATTTCGATTGTTTTATTTACTAAAATCAAAAAATTGTTAGCACCTAAAAATCTTACGATAAACACAAAATCAATGAAAACTAATTAAGCTTTTAATTACCTCATGAGTTATTTAAAATCACTGCACTGTTCAATCAATGATAATGAAAAAAAAAATAAATAACTTGAGCAACAAAGATAGCAAACATACGAGTTATTCGAGGGAATGAGTTAGCGGAAATATTAATTTTCTGCGGTGTCTAGTCGAGTGTGGTTTCGAATGTCCGCGTTGTTTTTTAAAAAGTGAACCGCAATAATTAAATAAAATGAAGTTATTTTGTATTTTATCGTTGCTGTTCGTCGTTGCTTGCCATGTGAGCCATGCTGATCCAGAAAATAAATTATTTCGGTAAGAATAGAAAATTTGAATTTTAGAGTAATTAACTTCGTCCTCTCAATCCTAGAGGTTGTAAAAAATTGAGTAAAAAAATATTCATTTGCATACTCTGAGTTTGCATAATTGGAAAATTTACGCTCCAAAGGCGAAAGTGGGGTCGTGGACTCTATGCATCATAATATTAATATGATGATACATAAGTACATCACGGACTGAAAAAAATCATGTGTTTTTTTTCAGTCCTTGGTGTTTTATCTATCTTTGGCGATAACACTTTGAATTTTTATCGCAGTTGTCTAAACTATTTTCTCGTAATTGAAATTTTGTTGCGGCAAAACATCACTTCTCAACTGGTCAACAATTGCACTGGAAATGAGAATCTTGAAAATTCCAAAACGACTTCAAATGTCGAGTCCATTTTACACCGTTGTTGTGCGATTTTTTCAAAATATTCTAGGCTATAATGAAGTACTAAAGACCTATCGACGCGATACATGAAAAACGATAAGACCAGTTCCTTTCCTTTGTTCATACTTCGTCACATGTGTCATTGTTGAGTCGATATATATGTAATTTCAAGTTGAATAATTTGAATACTACTGCACCTTACATAGTGAGGCGAATTCTTCAAGGCCGGTTTCGTCGAAGGGTGAAAAATGGATTTAGTCAAAAATATATGAATTGATTACCTCATACCTCAATTTAGGTGCTGATCATTCTCCACTGAACTTTTCAAAGTGAAAATCACTTTTAACCAGTCATGCCAATGTTACTTTCGTTTTCAGTTTTGAATTAATTTCGAATCTCGTGTGTTATGATTACCTTCACGTATTTGCCGGCATAATTCATCTGTCATCTTGAGAGAAATTATATTACTTATGCAATACGTATCCTTAAACAATTCTCATCGGTGAAATCTGGCCTATTATTTCAGGTTTTATTATTCAAAACCCCAGGCCCAATTACTTAGACCATTTTTCAAAACAATCTGCCAGTCATATACCTTTCGTTTTCAGCATTGATACTTGAGTCATTATGTACAATATATGAATATACCAACTAAATATTGGTTTTGGTTACAGGAAAATCGTCAAGTTTTTTAACCCAATTTTTAAAATCATACAGGTTAACGTATCGGAAAATAAACAATCCTTGACGATTGTTGCGGAATTGTAATGATTAACATGTGTTTGTATTTGTCATCAAATACCTAAATTCTCTTTTTTTTCGTTTCATTTTTTTTTATTGCATATACCTACCTACTGTACATTACGTTGTGTCAGGTGTTTCGTGAACTAAATTCGTAATTAAATTGTGTTTTAAAAAATTAGAACGAGGTGAATCTCCTCGAATTGGTATGTGTAGGTAGTAGGTACTAGGTAGTAGGTACCTATGTACCATTTTGTTTTCGAAATAATACCTACTACCTACCTACATAGGTATTTCAAGTGTTGCTCATATTACGTTAATTTTTCTTTTCAGTTCTTTTTATTGTAGAGTACATTTTAAAAAATTAGAAATAATTTTAAAATATTACTCAATTTTAATTTTGATTTTTTTTTTCAGAATTTCACTATCCAGAGTTGTCACACCACGTGATCGACTTCGTTTAGCTGGCACAGAGTTTAAATTATTAAATGCCAAATACAATGGAACCGGTACCCCCGAACCTCTTCGAAATTATCTCGATGTAAGTCTTCGAGTACTTTATCGAAACATTCGTCGTTAAAAACACGAGTCGACGATTAAAAAATTAGTTACGATTTATTAATATAATTTAAATTTCGAACAAAACATCGCGCAATCGGTTGCAAAGGTCGAACTCACCAACCATTTCTAATTTCTAATTCTTTTCGCTAATTTTTATTTACACCTGATTACGATTACTTTTATTTGCCGATGAATCTCTATAATTTGAGTGAATATTTTACAGGCTCAATACTACGGACCTATTACTATCGGTACACCACCTCAACCTTTCAACGTAGTTTTCGATACAGGATCTTCAAATTTATGGGTACCATCGAAGCAGTGCAGTATTTTAAACGTAGCTTGTCGTAAGTGCAAATATTTTAATTTCAAGCAACTGTATCGAGTCAATGACATGACCACTATTTTTCGTCTATGTTTTTTATTTTCATTCATTTCGGTTCGCAGCTTTTTAAGCGAGACGCAAATACATAAGTTGAAACTTGTTTACTGCGACGAAGTGTTTTTTTTATCCTCTCTCAAGATATATTTTTAATAAACGATAAATACATACAAACTTTCGAATGTTAACGTACGAGTTGTTCGCAATAACCTTGTATGATTCATAGCTCGGTCGCGATTTGCCAGCAAGCAGAATAAAAATTCACCGTTATCTATGGTACATTTCGACCCCAAGCATCAATAATTAGTGATTACTAATTTTGTATTTTTTTTTTTTTTTTTTTTGAGAAAAAAAAGTGATAAGTAACTTTGGTGTACATTCGATCAAATTTTTATCGCATTTACTTTTATCCAACACAAGAGGTTTTTTGTTTGCTCGTATCGTAGGATGTGAATTATTTATCACCTACGAAGAGTACGAAGGGGTACAAATTTATCAGCTGTAATTAGCGTGTTTGCAAGGTTTATGAGATGTATTATGCACCAATGTGAGGTGTACGTGATATTTTCGAGAAAAAAAACTTATTTCTAAGCTGAATCATTACCTACTTCGTTTTAAAAATGTAATTTATGATTGATGACGATGAGTAACTTGTTTCAAAATTTGTTGCAGTGCTGCATAATAAATATAACAGTAAAACGTCCAGCACTTATCAGGCTAACGGTACGGAATTCGCTATTCATTATGGTTCGGGAAGCTTATCCGGATTTTTATCCGCTGATACTGTATCGGTGAGTATGTCTGAGTAAATGATATCCCTTTTTTTTTTAGAATTTTTTGCGTCATTTTTCAGGAAAAGTTGATTATGTAGTAGGGTTTCCTACGTTTAGATGGGACGAATTGAATTTGATTTTTTTTTTTAAATCAGCAGGAAAGATTATAGAAAAGTATTTTTTTACTGAGAAGAAAATTCAATATTTTGGATCAATTTTGAATTGTATACCTATCTATTTTTATTCTCGTTTTTCAATATTCTCTATTTCACTCCATTATTTTACGATTTTTTGAGAAGTGGGTCTGAAGTGGTGCATAATTAGAAACAGATTTTACAATAAATTATTGAAAAACAAAGATGCTTACATCCTAACAGAATTTTCGAAAAATCTTCACTTTTCACGCATTGATTAGAATTGCTAGAAAATGCGGGAAAAAATTTGTATGAATTTGAGAAAAATTTATAACTCTGGTTTTGAGAGGAAGAGTGGAGAGGGAAAGGAGGCTTTTCGTTTGTGGGAAGATACGTTGACTGAACATTTACGATGTTTTCTCTATTGAAACTTCACACTTCTTGGAAATTTTTATTGCATTTCATTTCATAATCTAGGAATTTTTGGAAGGGTAAAGAAAGGAGGAGGGGAACGCAGAAGTGCTTGGTATGTGGTGAAATGTAGTACGTTTTTGCTAGGATAAGAACTTGAGAATTTTTTCCAGTAAGGGGTTAATGGTCTCGTTAGGGACAAAATTGAAAATTAATTTTTTCAAAGTGAAAATTTGTTTTTGCGGCTTGAGAAAGGCCAGGAAGAGTAGAAAGACTAACACTCTCCTTCCTTGGCATATTTTAGGTACCCTCTGGATACGCATGCCAAATTTCAACCTTCTACGTCAATCTTGAAAAAAGTCATTTTTTGGCAACTGGAAAGCGACAAGGGATCGAAAAATGAACATTTTATATTTGATAATTTTTTTCTTCTGTTGAAATTGGTTTTCATTTGTTGCCTAATTTTTTAGATCGGTGGTTTGGATATCAAGCAACAAACATTCGCCGAAGCAGTGAAAGAACCTGGTATCGCATTCGTGGCAGCTAAATTCGATGGTATCTTAGGCTTAGGCTATCAAGAAATTTCAGTCGGTGGCATTCCTCCTCCTTTTTATAACATGGTACAACAAAACCTCGTCAAGAGCCCAGTATTTTCATTCTATTTGAACAGGTTTGTAAAAATTTGTAGATTTATACCCTATTACAGGTATAAATTTTGAATTTATTCATCATGATCATTATATTTTTATTTAGAAATACGGCAGCTGCTGATGGCGGTGAACTGATTTTCGGCGGAGTTGACCCAGACAAATTTCGTGGTAATTTTACTTATGTTCCTGTTAGTGTTAAAGGATATTGGCAATTCGGTATGGAGAAGTAAGTACCACGACTGGAATAAATTAATTAACCTCGTCTTCATTGGTGTATTTCATTTAACGACCATTTATTCGTTCATTTTATAGGATTTCCTTAGGTAGTAAAGTCATTCAAACTTCTCAAGCTATTGCTGATACTGGTACTAGTCTTATCGCCGGTCCATCCGACGACGTGGCCGCTATTAATAAAGCTATCGGAGCTGTTGAAATTTTAGGTGGCCAATACACGGTAAGAAATGAGAATATTTCACTAGGTGTTTGTTTATTAGTCACTTTAGGTATTTAGTACAATAGCTTATCGATTACATTTCCTTTTACAACTACGAATTTTGTTGTACGTGACGTATTAGTACTCGGAGCGATAAACCAGGAAAAATGGATCGAACTTTCGTCTTATACACTACCTATACTCGATATTTTTATTTGTTTTTACGACATTCGATACCTACGACTACTTGACGATAAAACTGAACCTCTACCTTTATGTACTCGTACGTATTATAAACCGCGGATTATTTTCTGTTCACAGGTCAGTTGTGAAACTATCGATCAGTTACCAGATATTACATTTACGATCAACGGAGTCGACTACACGCTTGCAGGAAAAGATTATGTGTTACAGGTATTGTATTTCTCGATTCACATCATTTATACAGATTCTTCATAAAATGGATTACATATTGTATACGTAATAAGCACCTCTCTATCAGATACTGCAAGTGACCTGTGTTCGTATTGCGGTAATTTTTAATCATTTTTTCTTTTCTTTTTTTTCAATTTGCAGATAAGTCAATTTGGTAGATCGATTTGCGTATCCGGTTTCATGGGTATTGACATTCCTCCACCTCGTGGACCTTTATGGATTCTCGGTGACGTTTTCATCGGAAAATATTACACCGTTTTCGATTTAGGCAATAACCGTGTAGGATTTGCCGAAAGTGTGCAGAAATAAACGTGATAACTTACTTATAACTATACTGTGACGAATTCGTTATTTCAAAGACTTTCGCCTGTTGTACATAATATTTTTTAATAGTTCGTTTTATAAAATTTTAGCAATAAATACTTTTTATGTGACATTTTTAATCAGGGTGTTTTTAGTTTGTACGCATTTCTCCTTTCGCATCAAAAGAGAAAAAAATTGTTGAACATGAAATTTTTCATTAGTAGAGATGGAATAAATTTTTTCCGGGAGGCTCGTTTTTTGTGATTTTCCAAATTGAAGATGAAAATAGTCTTTGTCTCTCGAAATTCAATTTTTCAAATTCGGATTTTTAGGAGAATTAAACAGTTGTACCAAAAGAAAATGAAAAGCAACCCAATTGTAGATCAAATGATTTTTCATCTGTAGATTATAAGTACATTTTTGGACCATTAAATGAGCCATGAGGGCAACAAAAAATGATATATTATATTATGGCTTTGGAATTCTCGAAACAGGCAAGTCCACTGAGCGTTTTATTAACATTGGGCTATAGTATAGAATGAGTTCAAAATCTTGAATCAAACAACAAACTCGATTTAAAAAATGTATGGTTTTTAATCATTTACATATTTGAAAAAAAAACGACGAATAAAAATGTTCCCACTTCGAACACACAATACGACATTAAATTTCTCACTTCCTGCTGTATCTTGAAGCTCGCTCGTGCATTTTTAATATTGTACCAATTTAGACACCCTTTCCAATTAAAATCGACTTATTATTTCGTGTGCTCGTCAAATTCAACAACGCTCGGCTTAAAACGATTTCATCATATTTTTTTGAAATTCTATTTTCCCAAATGAGAATTCCGACATAAATGAAATATTTGAATTTGAAACATTTTTGTTTCAGAGTACTTAACGAAGTATTTCTAATTTTTTCGTCAAAATTGAAAATTAATTTTATTGAGGATGAATAATTCTTATACTGAGAAATAATTTTTTCAAATTAACAGTACTACCTTATTTAATCAACGTTGACTTTTATTTATTCAAATATATATTCCGTACAATGAAAAATTCACGACACATGTCCACACTTTCCAGTAAATTATTAATTCACAACAAGAATCAAGCTAATTAAAACTACTCGCAATCAGTTATCCATCACACGTTCATTATTTCGCTAGAGAAGTAGAGATTATAACAAATAAAAACAGGATTATATTTCGTGATATATTTGAAATTTACAATTAAACTACACCAGAAATTCTTTTTTTTTTAAAAAAACGAAAGAAAAAAAAACAAAAAGCTACGCTAAAAAAATAAATACTTAATGATTAATATTCTCCTCGTACGTGGTTTTTTTTTGCATTAAAAACGTAAATCTTTGTTCGATTATCGAGTTTACGATAAATTTCCAACAAAATATTGTATAAAAGCGCGCTAAAAACCAGTTTTTTTTCGATCGTATAAATATCGTACAAAATGCTACATGCATACAGGAGAGCCAGCCATAATTACGTTAAGAATTATGCAAATATCATGATGAACGTTTCACATGATACCAATCCGCGTAGGTAATTATTATACCAAGGAACATTTATACAAAGTACGCGTCCGAGTTGTAAAAAAAAGAGGGAGAGGGGAGGAAAAAACATTGTCAAGTTTTTGTCTTAATAAAAACTCACTCGCAAAATAAATAAAAATAAAACGCGACGAAAGGGGAGAAAAAAAAATTAAAAAAGTGAATAATTCAATAATATATACTTTTTCGTTTACATGCTTATAGGCGAAGTAATCGAATAAAACAAGAAAGAGAAACTGTATAAAGTAAAAGTTGTAAAATGAAGGGCTTTTTACATTAACGCGTCTCAAGTCGTTATTATTCTGTTTAAAAGAATCTTTTTACATAAGATTATGCGATATTAATAATACTTATATACGTAAAACAATCAAATTCATATTTAAACATAAACAAACAATACAAAATGGTTTCAGATACACAAGTTCTGAATTTTGTACATTTTTTTTTATCCAATTAAATAACTAAGTTTATATAAAAATATATAATATCTGTACACAAATCAGCGACATGAAATCGTACTTGCTTCAACCCCATAGCGATTTTTGTCTGTAAATTCAAACAGAAATGATATAAGACAAGCGTAAAAAAAATGTCAAGATTTAATCCGTTCGGCTAGAATAATATATTCTTAAATCTACCGTATTATGATCAACGATCATGCAGTTTACCATTATTATGATTAGTTATTGTCAATGATAGGGAACTCAACAAGTATGAGAAATTATTAAACAATAACAACCGGAACTTCTTGAAACTTACTCGAGAACTCTCATTCCTTACGCAACGGGGAATAAGGCCTACAATTTAAAAACCATCTATCGAAATCAAAATCAAAAAACACACCCATTTAATACGTTAAATGATCAAGTAGCATTTTCAATTCCACACAAAACACACAAGAAAAACATCTTTAGCCAGCCGCATAACGCAGGTATCTAAATAAAGTTGTTAATTTTAAAAAAATCATTCGAAAAAAATGAAAAGTTTTAAAAAATAAAGCCTCGTGAGAACGTAAAAATCACTGAAATGGAGACTCTTTATAAATTAAAAAAGACCTGTATTGATTCAATCAAAAAAACAAAACAAAAAAGAACATTTTTCAATCTAACCAAATTTTTGAAAAAGTGGCCAGAGCAAAATTTTACAATGGATAATTGGAAGTTTCTATTCAAATAGATTACAGTGCGCAATAATAATAAAGGGGTTCTTCAATATTACACGTTCTCAGATTTATACATGAAAATGTTTCGGAAAAAAGAAGATTCGATTAAATTGCAGAAAACGATCGTTTTAAAATCACATAAAAAATTTAAAAACCATAGGTTTCAAATTCAATATTGAAAAAAACGCTATTTCGTCATAAAAGTTGAAATCAAATATTTTCCAAATAATTTTTTATTCATAAAGACAAATTCTAATTAAAGGAAGGAAACACACGAACAGATCACAGGGTTTCGAAGAGAAAATAACCGAATTAAAAATTTGAATATCACCGAATTTCACGAAAAAAAAACTCAAGTTGAACATGAACGGAATGTTTAATAAAATTTCTTACATCAATAAACACTACTTTCTTGACATTCCAGTGGGGCAATTAGCAAAAGCCTAGATTTCCTTAGTGCAAAATGAGCGGAAAAATTTTTTATAGTGAATTTTTTAAAGAAAAATTCAGAACTTTTTTAGAATATTTGATTATTAACGCCTAAACTTGGCGAATTTTCAACTTCTTTGAATTTTTTAAAACCTATTTTTAACATCACAAACTTATAAAATAAGCATACCCAAAAACATTTCAAAATAAAATTAGTTCATCAATCGATATTCTATTCATTGTTTCAATTTCTAAAAAAATCAGTGTAAGTTGGGCAAAACTCATTTAATAAAAGTTTACTTATTCCGCTGTCCCCTTTCTACCCAAAAAAGACTGGTCTTTCAACTTTCAAAACAACCATGTTCACTTGAAATTTTTCTCAGTAATAATCGGTTAAAATTCGAATTTTCAATTCGTTCATTCACTTTTCGGACATCATGCAAGGACAGTTTTATAGAAGAATTGTCACCTGTTATCCAATAATTTACAAAGAACAAACTAAGCCATAATATGAATAATACTCACGGCTTCTTAGTTTTGCCAGCAGTTTTCATAGGTGGGAATAACGGCGCACCAGCTCCCATGGTAGGCTTTTTCTTAGCATATCTAGTCTTTTTCACGTAAGCTTCCACCAAACCTTGAATCTTGCTAGGATTTATATCACCAGACTTATTGTGACAAATCTGCAAAACGATCGACGATGATAATAATTCGTTGTAAGCAAGAAAAAACAAACAGAAACATCAAATAGGGGAGGATTTATTGACCTTAGGTACAGCTTTCCTTAGTATGTCTTTGTATTCTTCTTTAGTAATATGTTTTTTGGCGTAATGTGGCTTAAGAACAACTTTAACTTCTTCGACGACTCGTTCTTGTCGGTGTAATTTTTTTAGGAACTGTAATAATACGTAAGATTATGAACTGGTCTGATACGGCGACGTTGCAAATCTGCATCGGATCACTTACTTTTTCTTTTACCATCATTTCGACGGCTGAATTTGGTACATCGTCGAGAATTTTAAGCTGTTCTTCATCCGCTTTACTTCCAATGTCTTTTTTACTACCTGCGAAGCGATAAAAATTCATATAGTACCGGTGCATTGAGAACGAGCAGATGCGAAAAATGAAACGAAAACGTACTAGGAATCGGTGGTGGAGGTTTAAGTATTTTCTTGGTACCCTTGATGGCGGATACTGGTTTGGAAATATGAGGCGGAACGTTACCTCTCGGAGGTGCTTTTTTCATGGGTGACGAACTGAATAACGCGTCCACCCTGGATTTGAAAGAATTGACCGCTGGCATAGGTGACGGTCGTTGCTTATTGGGCGACGCCGTGGACGCGTTCAGAGGCGGCGGTTCGAATAAATCGTCGCCTTCGCTGCTAGCGGGTGAATAAGGAGAGTCATCAATTTCGAAGCTACTCTCATCTTGGTTGCCATTTTGAGCTAGCATGCCGGGTGCCGATTTCGAAGGCGTTATTAGAATACCGGGCGGTAACAACGAAGAGGTCGGCGGTGGTGTTGAGAAGTTGGTTTGCGACATAGGTGGAGGCAGCTTCCACGAGAGTAGATCTGGGAAAATGGGTTGTTTCATTGGTTCGACTGGTTTCGGAGGTATTTGTCGGGTCGGTGTGACCATCACTTGTTGAGGCTGCGGTTTAACCGGTTGCGATTGTTGCGAAATAACCACAGTGATTGGTTTATCGGGAGCTTTGCCGCTTTGGAACTCGTACTTGCCTTGGCTGGTTTTCACCAACGGTATCGACGATTTAGGTACGAAATCGTCACCCAAGCTGGACAAATCTAAGACCAGTGTATTCACGCCGTTCGATTGCGTCGTCTCGTTAGCTTTGGCCGAGTCGGAGGCCGACGCGTCTTTGGCCGGACTTTTGGTGTTGGTTGACGGTGCCACGTCATCGGCAATCGAGGATTTCGTCGGAGTAACCGAAGAGCTTGTTTCTTTGACGATGTCCTCTTGCGATTTGGATTTTTCGGCCGATGCTCCACTACCTTGACTTTCGCCGACTGGTTTGTCGCCGTCGTCGGAGAACATATCGATCACCGGACGCCTCTCCTCGGCCGTGACTCCGCCAGATGTGTCTTTACGTTCGTCGTATTGCGTATTTTCGGGGCTCTGCGAACGTGATTTAGTCGGTTCGAACGGATCGTACATTGTCGTACTGGGTGAAATCGAGCGACGAGTTTGACCGGCCGGTTCAGGCGGTGTATTCGGTCCTTTGTTATAATGCATCGCGTCTTCGCCGTCAATTTCATCCTGTTCGAAGATGGGATTTGTCGCCAGAGGTCGATTCGGCGCCGTCGAATTCAAAGTGAATTTGATCGGTGGCTCGGGTGGCGTTTTCGGGCCAGATTGCGTCATTACGTAGGCTCTTCGTTCATTCGGTGATTTATTAGCGTCTTCTTGGGATGTTACGATACGGCGATCGGCCGGAACGACGCTTTCGATAATTACGTTCGCTTCGTCGCCACTGTCCGTTAGAGAAATCACCTCCGTTGGCGACATTTCTTTACACGGAGACGAATTCAGATCTATCACAGCAACCGGTTTCGCGTTCAGTACTTCGTCGCTCACTTGCAACGTTTGTTTTCGTTTTTTACGTATTTCCTTCCTCTTACGGCCTTTTTCATCGTCGTGTTTCCTTTTTGAACTTTTGGCGCTGATTATTTTCTGATTATCATCGAAGTTTACGCTGACAACGATGTTATCACCCGAGGTGAATACTTCCTTCGACGGTTGCTTTTTCTTTTTCTTTTTACTTTCTTTTTTCTTCTTATGCTTCTTTTTACTTAGATCAACGTTAGGTACGATTACAGTCAGATTTTGAGGATTTTGAGCTATTATACCACGTTCACGATCCGGACTAACGAGCGGCATTCTAGTAGGCTGTTCGATAATGGACGGTGATCGCGAATACCTAACGTACTGTTCCGGCTCGGGAGTTAAACTGGCATACGAGAGTGTCCTAGACCAGGATCTCGATCTTTCGTAGTAATATTCTGGCGGGATATCGCGTTCTCGGTCAGACGGCCGGAGAGCGGCCGCCGCGTAACTTTCTGATTTACGCGATCGATCCCGCGATCTGCGGCGTTTCTTTAGTTCGGCTTGTGGCGGCGTATACTTATTAATATCCGAAGAAACGCTCCTCTTTCGTTTACGCGGCTCTCGTTTATCGTACTCGCGTTCGCGATCGCGGTTCTTGGAACGATTTCTGTATCTGTCGCCGCTGAGTCGACTACGATTTCTCGATCGACTACGAGTACGCCTTGTTCGACTACGAGATCTACGCTGATTCCAAACCGGTGACCAATCGATCCATCGGTCATCTTGGCTAAAAGAACGTCTCGTCGTACCACCTTTCGATCGTTTCCGGCCTGAGTAACTTAACGAACGGGTGCGTGTCCTTGAACGTGATCTATTGGCGGACACATCTCTGCCAAATTCATCTCGAACAGGTCTGGGCGGTTTATCCGAGACAATTTTACGAACGTCGTACCTTTCTATCTCTTTCCGTTTTTCTTTTCGGCTTTTAATCTCGCGATCTCTAACTTTATCCGTTTTATCGTTTGGTCTCGGTTTACCGTCACGGTAATTTCGTTCTTTGGTATTTTTTGATAATTTTTTCCACCGTAAGTCTTCTGCCGAAGTGCCACCTGCTCCGCCAGCAGTTTTGCCTCCGGCTCCGCTTTCTTTATTCTCTTTTCCAGTAGTTTTTTCTTTCCGATCTCTTCTCTTTTTCAGTCTACGATCAGGCGATCTTTCGGGTGTTACGCTACGACCTTTTTTCTTCTGCGACGAATATTTGCGTTTGGATTTCTCTTCTTCGATTTCACCCTCTTCTAATTCTTTAGCTTCGGCAGCAGTTTTATTATCGGTCGACGAATCGCGTCTTCTGGTTTTCTTACGTTTCTTGCGTTTGTCGCGAATCGAAGACGATTTCGGACACTCGGAGAAGTCATTATACTCGACATCAGAGACTGGATCTAAATCTTCGGAAGGAAGTAGGTAATTACCAGAAACGTTCGCGTCGTTAGCAGAAGCATTGGCGCTGTCGTCTTCAGGCGCTTTTTCGGCAACTTCGGCCTCTAAAGATGTATCGACACCGGCATCTTCGATTGGTTTCTCTTTATCAGCTTCATCCACCGCGTCTTTTTCACGTTCTTTATCTCCGTCTTCGCTATCAGATTTGTCATCTTCGTTGACAGATTTAGTACTCGCGGCATCGATGGGGCTTTTCTCTTCCGCTTCTTCGTCGTTGTCAGACTTTTCAGCTTCGTTTTCGTCATTTTCATCAACAGCGACTGCACTTACGTCGTATTTGTCATCTATTTCTTCGGCGTCTGCTTTAGAATCACTGACAGATTCGTCGTCGCTTTGAATTGGCTCTTTTTCATCGTTCGAATCGATTTCAGTCAGATCGATTTCTTTGGACGGTTTGACGCGTTCTGGATCGATAATGGAAGCGTTATTTACGCTGCTTCGTCTTCTCGTTCTGTTGTTTTCTTTGGATCGACGACGACTGGAACGTTTCTTGATATTTTCGTAACGATCACTACGATCCGACTCGTCGGCCGAAGATCTATCACTAGGTTCTCTAGATGAGCCGCGCGACGACACGGAACGAATTTCGGAAGTATCGCGTCGTTTAGGCAATACTTTTCGAGGTGAAGAGATTTCTACATCGGCTAACGAGCTAGTTTCAGAGTCATTTCTATCCGTAGGACTGTACAATTTACTATCTGTGTTCGTAGTCGTAGTATCTTCTTTGACCGCAGGAGTAGGGATTGGTATGCATTCCAATTCATCTTGAGGGTACGCCGCATCTGGTATAGGTATATCTTGTACGTTATTAGCTAAATTAATGCTAGTACTCGAGTATAAAGTCATATTTGGGCATTCCGCTTCTTCTTCTTCGTCCGAATCTTTAACTGAGTCTAATTCTATGGGTAAAGCTGGAGGCTCAGGTAATGGTAAATGAGGCCCAAATTCTGATAATCCGCCGTACGACGGAGACCTCAAGTAACTCGGAACAAGATTGGAGTTTTTATCTTGATTATCTGAAATTTTAAAAATTATTCAACTTCAGTACATATCACGAAAGTTCCATGAACGTTAGGATATCATTTGTAAATTTTCATGGTTAAAGTGAAATTGAAATGAAAAATTGAAAGTGGACTAAAAAAAATAGCACACTGAAATTCATTCTCAGCTCTCTTTCACCTCGAACCTTTGGGTTTTACTCATGAATGTAGTTTCGAATGACTTACTTTCAGTATCACTGTCTTCATTCGGTTCATTGGGATCGTAAATATTGTTTTTATTAACTGCTTTATCATCGATCACCAAACCGTTATTTTCATCATCCGACGACGACGAATCATTGCCAATGAGCAACGCTGGAGGTTCAGGAGGAGGCTCCAAAGAACCGAATATCTCTTGCGCTTTTTCATTCTCAGCATTCTCGGTTTCGATATCGTCGTACAAATCGACATCTTCTTCCGCATTGCCAACAGTTGATGACTTTTTAGGAGATTGCACTGAGTTTGATAACGAAGCGGGTGAACTGGACGGTTGTCTTTGCGAGTTGGAGTTATAATTTTGTCGTCGCATCATCGGCCTCGGAGGGTTCATTCGGAACCTGTGGAAAATATCGGAGTTGTCACTATTTTCCTAGCAGCTTCAAGTCGAAAAATCTTTAATTCGCTTACCTAATAGGAGCAGCGCCTCTAAATGGCGATAAGTCTAGCGCCGACGAACTGTTACCGAGTAAATTGGAGAAACCAGGCCTAATCGACGGATTGAGCGAGTTGAACGAAGACGTAGATGACGTAAACGAGTTACTGCCACCACCTGAGCTATTTCCTAATGACGAATAGCGATTATTGCTACTCGAGTAGGATTTGTTGTCAGACGCACCATCGCCTTTGTTCGGAAATAAGGGTATCTCTTTGGATGAATGATTGGTATTTGTGAGATCGGGTTTCCGCTCATCTTTTCTCTTGATTTCCAACGTTCCGTCTTTTTTCGATTTAATTTCAACGTTTTTCGAATGCCACAATGTTTGACTTTCCAAAATCGAATCGAGCAAATTCGCTGAAGATGCATTTGCTGTGATTTCGTCAATTGACGCAGCAGCTGCCCCTCGATCGTGATAATTGTTCAAAGATGCAACTATGTTTTTACGATTTCCTAATCTGCGCGCCGAATATTCATTTCGGACGCGGGCCATTATTGCAACTTCGCCATCAACGTCGTGTTCGTCAGGTCCGCTGAAAACCACCAAAAACGCAATAAGTATTCAATATCTTAATTAAAATGAGAGCACATTTGCGCCACTCTTATCCAAATCAAATAATATTCTTACTCAGAGAAGTAATCCAGATCATCGCCACCAAACAGACTGAAAGAAGGAAATACCATATCGACAACGTCACGAGGTCCTCTCGGTCTGGGAATATTTGGAATTCCTGAGGACGATGACATCCTTTGGTTAACTACTCTTGTGATTCTTGATTTAGCATCCGAAGTTGTTACCAAATTTTCAGAGGTCGTTACCTGGAGGAAAAATTATACAATCCGTCAAAATCACGTCAAGTTTACTATTCAAAATACATTCGTATCAATTAGTGGTTGAAAAACTCACCTGTTGTAACGCATTTGCACTAGTTGCCCGTCCATTTCTACGCTTTCTTCGACGTCTATTTTGTAACGTTGATTCGACATTAAGATTTGCCATAACCGATTCTATCACATTAGATAAATTCTGAAGGCGAGAATTCTAAATCAGAAAACAGAACAAATTGGGTTTCAATATTTTTCTACGAGTCGCTGTATTCCTGAAAAAATCGATCATTTTTTTACCGATAAATTTTGAGATCGAAATCCTCGCGTAGGACCTCGCCCTCTAGGCAATGGGCCACCAAGACGAGATCTACTGCTATTTATACCAATCCTATTCGGTCTACGAGCAGATGACAGAAAGAAGAACGGTCCTCCTGCAGCGATGTTAGGAAGAAATCGAAACGCCTGCGAACACAACATTCAGCGATATTTAAATCCAACTGGCCAATTCAAAATCGATTGCAATTAAAGAATTGACGGACATATCAATTCAATACATTTTCTCTTTTCAATCGTAAGTTCAAAAGAACTTTTATGAGTTAAAAAGGCGGAATTTTTATAATCAAATGAAGCGATCTAATGCAATTCGTCAATTAGCAATAGTAAAACAAGCAGCAATAACTCAAGTTATCAAATATGGATTTATATCGCAAGCTTTTAAAAAATGAACACAAATTAATGACGAACTTCTCTTTCTTTTTTTTTCTTTATAAAAAGACAATCACAAAATTGAACAATAATTTTGAAAATACACAAACGATTTTGACACACGATAAATTTTAAATGTTGAAAAAAAGGAAAAAAAATCAACTCCGAAACGATCTACAAATTCAAACGACTGAAAAAGTATACAATACAATAATTTTTTTTAAAAAGCGTTATCGTGCATTTTTACGAGATGGTGCAACCATTCGCAGGGCATTGGTCTTCTTCTATGATATGTGTAGTAGTATAATATGTATGCTGTATATCATATCGCGTTTCGATATTATTTACCTCGTTGACATTTTGTGCGGGAGTACTATGCAAATCTACACACGGAGGACAATACCATGCTCCGGCTGGAATAGCTGATAGAGGTGGTCGCAAACATGCCATGTGGTAGCCCAAATTACAGAAATCGCATAATAACAGCGTTTCTTCGTCATCTCCAGAACCGCAAATCTGCGCAAAAAAATGACTTTGTTATAGCACACGATTGATGATAGGTTCGCCTTCCAGCTCGAATTTTACTCACTTCGCAGTTGATTGCATCAGTGAGAAATTCTTCATCAATATCAAGTGGCGGGAAAACACCAAAATTTCGGTTCTCTACTTTGAATTTATCGACCACAGGACCGTTTATTTCGCTTCTAATTGTGATAAAATCAAACGTAGACCGATCAACGGGACAGGTGGTAGAGCTCTGAAAATATTCAAGGTTGAAAAAAACTCGTACAATAATAGATTTACAAGCATATCAAAATCCACAAACCTCCGACCATTTCTTCAAACAAGGAGCGCAAAAATTATGTTCACAATTGGAAGGATTGCCAATCAATTGATTCCTGAACTTTTTCAAGCAAATTGCACATTTTTCACCATCTGAGTCGCTCGAGTCAGAATCCGATGTCTGATGAAAGAAAACAATTAGTAAAGCTCAGTTGATAAATAACATTTACGCAGATGAAGAAGTCTAACCTGATCTTTATTAGTATTTTCAACATTACTACTGCTTACTGATGGCGCAGTATTGTACGATGAACTGGCTTCGGAGTCTAGCACCTGAAAGATGAAATTAAGATTCAAGTTTTCTTTTTCAAATTTGATCTTAAACAAGCAAATCTCTTTAAAACAATTTACCGATGTAATATTAGCCACTTCAGAGTCTACGCCGAAACTACTGGAAAAGGAGGAAGAACTACTGCTAGAGTCACTCGTTCCAACGTATCCGACCTGAAATTAACACATCTCGTTAGTACCGTTTTTCACGATGCGGGGCAAGTTGATTTAAACAATTTTCAAATACCGATCGATTTGAACGATTTCTTCTTGAGACAATGAAAGACGAAGAACCGCTACTTTCTACTGTACTTGTTTCTTGCGAATTTAACTACAATAATACAAAATTATCAATTTTACGCCGTCAAAAAGAGTAAAATCGTACATCACATCGTTATATTACCTCGATGCTATCAGCACTAGAATCTGACCACGATGGTACCACTCCAGCATTACGTCTGATTCTCTGTGAATAAGCAAACATTCGCTATTTACAATAATGAAACATATTGTTATTACTTTTCGAAGCCGGTTACTTACTCCAGCCGTGATTATGTCGTCGCTGGTACTGGTACTGCTTTCGGAGTCTACTAAAGTTTGTCTCCTCTGAAAAAGTCGAGCGAAACATGAAATTTCATACATCATAATAGGCTAAAAAATACTCAGAACATACCGATGTGATAGTCTGAACATCTGAGTCTTCGCTTTCACTAAAGTTGATAGCATGCCGTGGTCTTTTCTTCTACAGGCACGAAATAAAAATAAAAATAATTAGAAAAATCAAGAACAAAGAACATATTTGAAATACATTTGAGCACAACGGTTACCTTCAAACGGAAAAGGGGCGCATCAAATTCTTCGCTCGAGGTGTTACAAACTTCACTGAGAGAACTCTGAAAAAATATGCAATTTGAAATCTTGACTGTACCTCAACACAAGAAAAGAAAAACAAGAATCACTTACATCAGAATCCTCTCTTCTGTCTTTGAACTTCCTTTTGGCAGTCCTGGCGTTCGAATTCTCTGATCTAGAACGTCTGGAATTCTGTGACGCGGATAGAAAACACTATTATTACTACGTATCAGCTTTACATTTGAAATTGAAGCGAATTTAAACTCACGTTATTTACCCTACTCGGCCCAGCGGCATGTGAATCACTTGAACGGTGGGAATTCTAATTTGAAAAAAAAATAACGATATCAGTAATTTTGACATGAGCAATATCGGACGTTGATGCATTTGAATATGGTACGTACCCTTTTTGATCTGGAATTGCGATTTCGGTTGTTGATCACCTTATTACTACGTTTTGATTTAGCATTCAATCGATTCCTACGAATTTTCAAATTTCGTCCAATCACAGGCGACACATCATCATCGTCATCATCTTCAAGCCATGAATCGCTAGAGTCATCGAATGGTATCTCACTGCTGCAATCCTGTTGTGATGAATCGAACTCATTAGAGGAGCTAGATGATTCGTCAGGTTCGTCGGCATTCCTCCGATTTCTTTTTCTAGCATTTCGACGATTGTTTTGAGATATTTTACTTCTGTTTCGAAGCATTATCTGGATATTCTGAAAAAAATACAATTTGCATTATTAACTATCACAAGTTACAATGGTGATAGTAGAATTTAGTTAGTAATACTTCAGCGCTAAATTATTCGTCTCTTACGGCCCTTTTCGCTTAAAATCACGTAACAGGCATTATTAATTATTAATTAATTACAAGAATTTTGAGAAATAGAAAGAAAACAAAAATAATGCGAAGCATAAACAAGAAAACGAAAACAATAAAAACTTGGAAGAGTTTGATGACCAACTTTGTTCATATAACACGCTACTCAAGAAACACCGATAACGGATCAAAATTCCGGACGATTCGGAAAAGATAACAAACGGTAATTGAGCAAATTAAGTCGGAAAAGCAACGAAAAATATAATACAAAACTCTATAGTAGAACTAACAAATGTAAAAAGCATTAGGCTGCCCAAATTGGAACGATAATTCCGATGACATCCTCCTCGTATAAGGAATAAAAATATACGTACTTTTGTCCTGCTTTTTCATGAATTTTATCCGATTAAACAGATTCTCGAATTTAGACACATTACGAACTATTTTATCAGAAATACCGAAAATTCTATCATTATAATTCAACGTTATGAAGTCGCCATTTTCACAGTCACAGAGTTTTCTAAAAAAAAAAAGGAATCAGAGAAAAATTAATACAATCAAACAAACACAGAAGAAAACTTGAAGAAAACTTTTTGATTGTTCACATTGTTGCCAACCTTGCTCTACCGTTTCGGTCTTCTTTTTCTTTTTTTTTGAGCCGAGGACGAGGACGTTTTTTGATTTTTGAATTGATTTTTGATTTTGATTGAATTGAATTTATTTTGATTTTGATTTTTGATTTGACACCTGACACCTTGAAAATTTTAAATTATTTTCATTTCTATTTCATGCATATACATATTATATTACATTTATCATATTATAAATTATATTTTACATTCACTACACAAGTAAAATTATTTATTAATCTTTGTTTTGTACTTCTACTTTCTAGTTTCTTTTTGGTGTGGAATGTGGATTTATATGGATTGGATGGAATATAGAAATTATATTGGAAGGACGACTTTGGAATGAATCGAATTGGTATCGATATTCGATATCACTCACAAATTGGCGAACAGGCGAAGTAGCAGAGACAGACAGACAGACAGACAAGAACAGGGAACAGACCCATTTTGGACCCAAGCCAAGCCAAGACTACAGTATCCTAGCCAGTAGCCACCTTACCCTTAGCCAGGATCAATTTTTATGCTCTGGAAACTTGGAATGTAAATAAAAATGGAAAATCTTCACAATTCTGTGGAATTTCAATAATAATTTCTTGCAATGCCCCTAGAAACACGATAATAAAAACTCATATGATCATCAATTCAATTTACTAGATGCCCGCATATAGGTATCATATAGTATGAGAGTGAGACGAAAAATTGAATGTTTTTTTATGCCTATGGCTGTATCTGAATCTGATATCTGTCAGCTGTCTGTATTAATGAAAACTTTTAATTCGCTTCAAAATAGTAAAATTTGTTATGCTGATTGCTGACTGTATCCAAAATTTTCTAGTGATGGGTTGTTTTTTTATTATTATTATTTGAAACTAGAAAATATTGCAGAAAAATCATGAAATTATGAATAATGTATTCGTTTCGTAAGTTCTTACAACATCTTAATAGAGAATGAAGACTTCGACGTTGGGTTGGATGAAATCAGAAATACTCCGCAAATGAAACGAAACAGTCAGTAGCTCACGCCATCAGCAGTTAGCACCGCAATGATGTCTCACTAAACTGAGTGTCCCTAATTACCTTTGACTGAATATTATATTCATTAAAATTTGTTATGATTTTTTCCTATATTTTAACGGACAGGTATATTCATTTTCAAATCACATCTAATGTTTGCCATTTTGTTTTCCATTATTACAACGGACTTCTGGCATTTTTATTTGAGGAAGAAAATGCTGCCTTTTCATTGCTTTAAACTGTTTCGAGTAATTTATTAGAGTTGCTTTTGAACATGTATAGGCTTACCCGGCTCACGTATACCTACATATTATTTTGTAATATTAAATGAGTAATGAAGTAATTTGTTACAGGTACCTAGATAAATAAGTTGATAGGTAGGTACCAATTGATTTTCCAAACAGTCGAAAAAGAATTTAAAAATCACGCGCCAAATTTTATTTATTATTAGAAAGTGACACTGAGTTTACATTTTATCTGCTTTCTTTCTAAATGTAGCTAGGTATTTTAAATTAAATCTGCTAATAGTTGTTTATGACAAATAAGAGAAGGGATTTTCGGAGATTTTTATTACTTAGTAAAATGAAAATTAAAAATCTACTTCACGTTTTTAATACACAAATTACAATAAAAAGAACGTTTCGGAAATTGTAGTAGGTACCTTCCATCTTTAGCTATTAAAGTAATAATAAGTAAATCCTTCCTCATTTCAAAATTCCTCAAAAAAAATTACAGATAGCTAGAATTTTAAAAGTTTCAACTATGTGGAAGAAAATGAAGGAGCCAAACAGAATAGATATGTACCTTACCTACTCATATGTATGATTAATAGTAGAACATTTTTGTCATTTTATATAAATTTCTTCTCGTCTTCTAAAATCATGTACCAAATTTTAAAAAAATCAATAATTTTCCAAAAATTCAAATCGTTTTTCTTCATTTTTTGAACTACTTTCTCATATCTGTTGGTCATTTTTTTTTGTTTTTTTTTAAAAATTTTAAAATGAAGTAAAAAGATACTCCATCTATTAATTTTACAACGCGTTATGTAAATTCTAATCACGTAATCTCTGGGATGAGTAGGTATTGTAAATATAGTGGTGCAAAACGCAAAAGCAACATAAGTGAATGAATAGGGACTTTTCATAAGTTGTATTTTTATAGTGACAACATTGATGAGTGCAGTTCCGTCCCGTCCTCCTGTCAATGTTGATTTCAATACGGCGGATGATGGAACATGAATAGGTAGGTATCTACCGTTCAGTTTTTTTCGTGATCAATCTTCAATTATTAGTCGTTTCTACGGGGAAAAAGGCGTATTGTTGTTTGAACGTTGGTGCTAATAGTTGTACAAGTATTCGAGCAAGACTCAGAGTGATCCTTTACACTTTATCCATAATTAACGTCGTTTCATTACCACACCTAGATATGTAAGTATTCGTATTTTAGAATTTTTCGTTAAATTGCAAACATTATCGACTTTTTGGAATCGCTCTAATTCGTTATTTCGCGTTACTCGTTTATTTTTTTCAAATAGAAAATAGCAGAAAAATATTCACCATGTCCACACCTAACGAAAGTGCAAATAATGGGACAGAATCACCTCATCCGCACAATTGGCGATTTATGATAGATCGGGTTTGGAATGGATTTAAAGCATCGATTATATCCTGTTGTTGGATGAGATCCGTAGCTCCAACCCTTCCAACGAAGAAAGAAATCGATTGCAGAAAACTTTTTTGGGAAGGATTCGATGGATTTTACATTTTATTTAACATGGTTATCGTCTCATTAATTTTAAATCTCTACTGGAATTCGTATCCAAGTTATGTTCGTCCGGACGATCCGAAATCAACTTATTTCACCATTCGAGAGTGTGAGTTGGATGACAACAGGCCCGAACTCGAACGTGATTGCTATTTGAATAGGTACCTCTCATTTGTTTACTGATGAAAGGATAAACGGTTTCGTCGAGAATTTACATTCGATTATTTTGCGCGAAGGTTGCAGAGAAGGTCTAATAGATAAGTACAATTTAGCAGCGACTTTTAACATTAATAATTACCATCCAATAATTAGTGATTTAGTCGTTATGAACCATTTAATCTACAAACAGGAGTTTGACGCGAAAGATATAAAGGAGGCTGTCTTGTTCGTTCGAACACTTAAAAATTTCTTGAAAAATTACCCTACCGATACAGTTCAAGCATCTAATGACGGTTTTCTTTATATAAATGATTCGTTAACCGGCGTTTGGTGGCATAGCAGACCATATCGAATGTGGTACCAACGTGTAGATCTCGCCGAGACGATCACAACGCGCTACCTACAAGCCCCTCTATCTATTCATGGAAAGAAACTACGAGCGTCTAAAGTTTACCAAATGAGCAAAAAATGAAAAATTGTCAAAATTAAAAATTCGACCTGGGGAGCTTGTAGAGCATTCTTTTAGCTAAAAATTGCAATTTTTGGCATTGGCCTACCTTCATTTTTGAAGAATTTATGCAACTTTGAAGTTTTGAAACAGATCAATTTGAGTAAAATTTCCCCAAAAAAAATTTCATCAAATTTTACTCAAATTGATCTGTTTCAAAACTTCAAAGTTGCATAAATTCTTCAAAAATGAAGGTAGGCCAATGCCAAAAAATGCAATTTTTAGCTAAAAGAATGCTCTACAAGCTCCCCAGATCGAATTTTTCATTTTGACAATTTTTCATTTTTTGCTCATTTGGTAAACTTTAGACGCTCGTAGTTTCTCTCCATGAATAGATAGAGGGGCTTGTAGGTAGCGCGTTGTGATCGTCTCGGCGAGATCTACACGTTGGTACCACATTCGATATGGTTTGCTATGCCACCAAGCGCCGGTTAATGGAGTATTGCGGCTATAATCTGCGCCCTTTCAAGTATATATTTTATCATTTTTTACCAGGGTGTTTTTTTACCTATTTTATAATTGTAATTTGTAGAGCGCTAGTACGGTGTCTGTGGCAGAAATGTAAATGTTGTTGTAAATGCTGTCGTCATGAAAGGACCGCTCAACTTCCTACCGAAAATATTTGACAATAATCAGCATAAATGACTGCAAGTCGTAATCTTGTCTCAACATGTATTGTTTTTCCTAGCTTGCATGTATTGATCGATTTATTTTTGTAATTTTACTCTGCAACGAAATTGATTAGGCAGGCCTACACATTGTATATTTTGACCTAGCTACATATTTATTTATTATGAAGTATACGTAATTTATTCACACGTTGCAAAATAGTCCTACGTTTTTTCGTGCCATTTAAATTAGATAAGTACTTACTTAATTATAGCGTTAACAAATACCTATTTATTGACTAATCCCTTCTCGTTTTATGATTTAAAGTTTCCTTGTGTATATTGAAAATTAAATTGGTACAAAGTTTCGTACATGGTGTTGTTATTTTTTTAAATCGTCGAATTTTACTTATTACACAGATAGGTACTCGTATGAAGTATACTGGTTGGCTACTGGCTAGTAAAAGTTTAAAATGTCACGAAAATTGCAGATCTGCGTCAGTTGTTCAAGAGTGAGAATATCTTGGAAATTATAATCATTAATATACATCGGCAATTCGGCATGCTAGGAGAATAAATTTTACAAGCAGAATATTTGTAAAAATAACTGAAATTGAAATTAGGTAGATATTTTTTTTTTTACATGGCGACAGGTAATTGGACAAATGATCGTGAGCTTACTGATTTTATTTTTAATATTTATTAGGTAGGTATTCAGCCACCAAATAGGTAATAAAAAAATAAACTTGACTTATGGGTGTGTATTAATAATGCGTTGAGGTTTTCAACTCTACACCATACACTGTTGAAAACTTGTGGTCTCGTACCTCATACAAAGTGACTTGGAAAATAAAAATATGGAATTTAATTTAGGTAGGTAATCATAAAGATCTGAAAATCATATTGTAAAAGTCTGCACACATTTCACTGAGTTGATTTTTTCGCATTCAAATTATTCAATTCTAAAATCTTTACTTCGTTTATATTTTCAGGGTTCTCCCCTCCATCTTATGCCAGTCACCACACATGATGATTCTGTGAGCATAGTTTTTGAAGGTCCAAAACCAAAAGTCAAAATATGAGTACCTACCTATTATCTTCAAACTTAATACCATTCATTGGTCTTCCATGCACATTGTTGCAAGGAAACATCCAGGCCCCAGGGCTCCAAGTTACAGATTTTGTTAATTTTTTTCAGAGCACGAGGGCTTGTATGGTAGCTCTCAAAAAATTTCAGCTGGCTAAACGAAAAATTAAGGGTCTTATAGAAGTTTGAAATTTTCAAAATTTTCTAAAAATTACACATTGATGGAAAAATTGAATGATCAATCATTATTGCGGAGAATCTCATTTAAACTCGCATTTGAATCACAATCGTGTTTAAAGACCCAATTTTGGAACAAATGATGAAAAACGTACCTATCATTTGGGGGGGGGGCAATTTTTTTTAAAAAAGTCGTCGTACCTACTTAAAATGTTGCAAAATAGGTAGTTTCATTATTTCTCACTGTTTCAAAAAAAAAACGGTTCGTATGTTTCGAGATTTTGAGATTTTTTTTTGAAAAATGAAAAAATGTGAGCTCAACGTAGGTACATTTTTTTTCACTCGTGTCAAAAGTGGCCTCCGTGTCACATTAGTTCTGGAAATATGGCCTAAAAAGGAGTCCTAGAGTTGTACGTTGTTTTGAGGTTTCGAGACATTTTTTTTAGTTGAAATTTCCCCCTAATACCACCACTCTTCCTTAGGTAGGTATGCTAATGTTGGTGCTTTTTAATTTCAAATTTCCATAAAAAGCAGCTTTCAACTTTTTCAATTTTTGTATACTTACTTACCGATTATAAAAAGACAAAAGTTGAGCTTTCACCTTGAACGTTTGATTGTCAGTTTTTGAAAATTTTGTAAACATGTTGCAAGTTCAAAAAGTCTCGAAAAACTAGTCTTAAAAGTTTGATAGGTAGGTAATTCAAAAAAAAAATGCATGCGTGAAAATTTTGAGAATTATCCATCCCTTGATTCCTTCAGTAAGGCGGTTCGGATGAAAATAATGAATACGAGTAATTCACTGACCTATCGAAATAAACTTCGGAGAATTCCATTCATTTTTCATTCGAGTTAATATGGAATATGTATACCTGGGACCAGGTGCTCTTTGAATTTTAAAGATACGTAGGCAACTCCTCTATCTTGAAATTTCCGTCTACTAGGTTCCCGTTTATTTTTTGTAAATTCATGATTATTCACTCATTATACGGCCTTTCTAAATAGCTCAGCCGGTGTAGGCATGCACGTATAGTTTAATGATTCAATTGTGCCTAAGACGTAATTGTACATCGCCTCAAACGCAGGTCTGATGAATCCATTCTACGTAATTCATCAGGTCGATTGTGGGAAATTTCAGCTTATAAAAGCACACGGTGATGCAGTTATGGCAACACTTTTAGATAAAAGTTTTCCGCCTTTCACATGATTAGGGCTAGGATTTTTATGCGCTAAAAAAACAGTTTTAAGCGCTTAAAAAAATCAGTTAAAATGGCCAAAAAAAGCAAAATTATGCGCCAAAAAATCTGAAAAAGCGAAAATAAGCGGTTTATAAGTGCATCATGTGGCATATCAAAATGCAGGTATTTATAAGCAGAATGCAAAAATCCTATTGGATTCCCTATCAAGTTTAAACTGAATTATTTAAATCAGAAAAATATCAAAAATCATTTATTTTAGATTTAATTTTTGAACAAAAACATTAAATATGTATACCTACAAGTGTCAGATTACAAGATTTAGGTAAATAAAAACTAACTGATTCAAAATTCAAACGTTTGTTTGCAAAATCAGAGATCAAAATCATCAAAATGTTTTTTTTTTTTTTTCAACTAAAATAATTTGAAAGTGATTTTTTTTGACAACAACGAAAATTCAAGTTTTTAGAACGATTTTTTGTCGTTTTTCTTCGAAATATGCGCTAAAGTACTTGAAAAAGCGCTAAAAAAGCGGTTATCGGCCATTTTTTGCTGAAAATAAGCAGTTTTAAACGTTTATGGTCTAAAAAAGCAAAATTATGCGCTAAAAAATTTTGCAATTAGGCTTAAAAATGCATGAATCGCAAAAGAAACATTGTTATGCGGTATCTACTGCAGTGCATTCAGACAAGCATTTGCATAAAAATCCTAGCCCTACACATGATCATTCAAAATTAAAGGAACAAATAGGTAACGCGTATGTATTCAATAATTGCGTTCATTTGCAATTTGTTGATGTTACAGTAAACTTGGTCGTGTTGTAAGTGAATACATATTATTTTGTTGATTGTGGAATTATTCTTACTTACGTTTGCGGTTTACTCTACGCGAATTTTGAAACTGAATTGAAACATTTTTTGTAAATAGGTACGCTATTTTTTTTTCGATCAAACGGGCAAGTGTTCGTGTTTATGTAAAAATTGATTTATTAGTGTACCTGGTGATGTATTATTTTTTAACTCTGTCGTAATTATTTGTTGACAAAATAGGAGTCAAGATAGATTCATCATGCAGTCACAAAGTGGAGGACAATCACCACCGTCAGGTCCGCTCAGTCCTGGTAGCGGTACAAGTGCTCCATTTTCACCGATGTCGTTTCGAAGTGATGATGTACATTTTCTGTTTCCAGCCTCAGGGCATGTATCCAACGTAGCCTCATCGCCACCCGCAAATAACGCTACTACTGTTGATAAGGGGTGCTGTTTCTGTGCACCATATATGATTTTTCTCTTTATTTTTGCTGTAGGTTTTTTATTTGTAAAACTGAATTTCACTACGAAATGGGAACAGGAGATCCTTCCTGAGATCTCGTTAAACCTCAATCGTTCAAGTTGCGTCTCTGAATACAACAAAAGGCTTGAATATTCAAATTGTTCGCCGAATAAATCAACCAGTTTTTTAGATCCAGGTGAGAAAAAGGAGTTGGTGAAATCTTGTAGAGAGAGCTTATCACGTGTTTTTCAACAAAAAAAACGCGCAGACTCAAAAACCTTGCCGGTAATAAGGGGTGAAGCATTTTACAAAGAATTGAAACGTACAGTCATGGTACAATACGCTAAAGATGATACTTTGAGGAAGATATACATAATGTGTGAATCCGTTTTCCAAAATAATCCGTTTGGCGATGTTCAAGTTAAACAAGCAGTCAAAACTTTTAAAGATGATCTATTTCGAAATGATTTTATTTTTAGAAGTCGAAAATTATTCGAGGATTGCTGTCATCGGACACCAGATCCGAATTCGCATCCATTTGCTGAAGACCGTTCGTGGTATCAATATCCGGAGAATTTGAATCGCGTTATTTTAATATCCGCGTCGATATCTTTCTGTGTGTGGAGCTTTTTCTTATTTCTGCTAGAATGCTATAATCAGTGTAACAAGGTATCATCACAAATGCCGTCTTCGCCTAGGACAGAAATGCAGTCAATACTATCACAGCAGTCGTCAATACGATCACGGCAGTCGTCAAGACGTCGTTCACGAGTATCAGAATCACGGCAGCTGATATCACCACCGCCGACATCACCACCACCGACATCACCACCGCCAACATCATCACCACCGCCGACATCACCACCACCGCCACCGCCCTCACAACCGTCAGCATCACAACAGGCGCCATCACGACAGGGGGATGAGGCGGTCTTACGTGATCAAGAAAGGGCATTACAACCGGCGGCACCACAACAGGAGTTACGGCAGGTGGGACCAATCCCGAAAGGCCCTGATTTTCCCAAAGAAACTTTTGTTTAAAAGACAATTTTTAACGTCATCTGTTTAATTGGGATTTTTTATCGTATTGTAGGTAGGTGCCTATTCATTCATTTACGCAACTACATTGTCAAAAGTCTAGTTTCACATTTTAGAGCCGTTTTTCAGCTCATTTTAGGTTCTTTGTTGAGTTTTTAAAATTTATTTTCGTTTTAAACCTTGTGTTTAATTTCATATTTTATACCTGTACTTGGAGATCTCCCATTTTCATTTGATTTTCAACTCTACGATCAATTAGGTACCTACAATTTTTCATAGTACATATATTTTCAAAATTATCCAATTTTTTCTCAACTAAATTACAATAATATTATGCACACAGGTCATTTTTAAAAGTTATTCCATACCCTATCCTATACATATATTTATTATAGCTTTTTTTCACTTTAACGTATTACTTCGCCTATAAATTATAATTATTTTTGAAATTATTGAAAGATTGTTTCATTGTGTAAATTTTTGTGCTTGTATTTATTTATTTATTTATTTATTTATTTATTTATTTATTTATTTATTTATTTATTTATCTATCTATCTATCTATCTATCTATCTATCTATCTATTTATTTATCCATTTATTCTTTCATTTATGTATGTATGTATGTATTTTATATTATTTTTATTCAATTTATTTATTCACTTATTTATTCATTTATTTTCATTTTATTTAAACGTGTGAATTCATCTTTTTCGTAAATAAATATAATTTTCTATACATGTTTAAAGTTATTAATCATTTGTGAAAGTACAAATTTAGTTTTGACTCCCAAATTATTCCAAATTCATGTCAACAATTCCTTTCAAGTAGGTAGTAATCGAATTCACCTACAATTTTAAAACTTGATTTTACCCACGAAAGTTGAAAATCCAATTTGTATGATGGTTCTACAAACATGATAATGGAAGTTGCTCAGTTGTTGTACTGCACTCATACGTTCTATCTTTACAACTTCAGGTGAAATAGGTACAGGTAGGTAACGTTTACCTACATAACTATGTAGGTATCTAAGTGAAATTTGATTAATGAGAGAAATAAATTCGTATGAACTAGTTCAGTAAATTAAGTAAATATCCTTGAAAAAACAACATGCCCTACGAATTTTAATCATACAATAGGGTGACTTGCGGGTAGCGGTATTGGTACTTATTTGCTGATAGGTAGAGAAAAGAAAGAGACTTGAAGCTTGAAAACACATTTGAATTCATTAATCGTAGGTAATCATGAAATAAAATGTTTCCTAATAGGTATAAGGATATTTAGGAAGGATGTAGCGTAGTTGTGCGATACTGAACAGGTGGATTGAGAAATTTACGTCGTAGGTACACCAATTATTGTAAAATGATGAGCACGACGTAACTCAATTTCAATAATCAGCAAGATACCGATAATATTCACTAATAATAACAGAAAGCGGTTAAAAATTATTCGTGAAATTTCATGTACATTATTATGGGTAAGTCTATGTAGGGTATTTATTAATGGTATGACGCGTAAATCGTAAATAAACACACAATGCTGAAGCTACTTTTGAACAGGTACAATCTGATTCGGGATGTTTATACCTACTAATGTTGAAGTGAACATCACATCACAGTGATACCTATAGTCTTTGTTTCCCTGCACGTATAGGTACTTTCTCTTTCTAGTTTCTTGAGCAGGTATCTCCATTCTTTACATATAACTAAGTTATCTATGATGACTAAAAAAATATCTACTACCTTCGATTTTAACTTGAACAAAATGCGTGATTTTAAACGTAGGTACCTAGTACCTATATACTACCTATAGAACTACATACAAAGTTTGTGGAAAATGTCACCGAATAAATACGCGTCGTCATGAGTGAATTTTCAATCTTTTTTAAATATTCGAGTAAATATTTTGGTGGTCTTCCTACTTTTGGAAAAAATAATCAAAAATTGTTTCAAAAGCACAAAATTCAAATATCTGTACGTATTTTTTTTTTTTTTTTTTTTTGATTAGAATCCTCAATGTCTGTTCAGCACACCAGTTCTTTCAGAATTAAGAGGCTGGGATATGCCAAGGCCTATATTCCAACTGAAAAAAAAATGAATTAAAGAATTATTTTGAGTGTTGAAATATTTCTGTAGATCAATGTCCAAATAGGAAGGTAAGAGAGTCCAATATGGAGGTAATTTTTAATTCAGAAAACGATAAAAAATTATAAGCCTATTGGTAATACGTTTCATACATCTTGTATGGTCTTTTTATAGGGCAAAGTCAAATAAGTCCCCCTTAACTAACAATTTCTAGTATTTTACAAAATATGTGGTACTTTTTTTGTAATTTTGTCAATAGTACCTTGAAATTGAGATTCTAATGTAAACCGAGTTTTATTTTACTAACCGAGAAAAAATGCTCTTCAAAATATTAAGAAAAATTACCTAAATTAAATTAACAAAAATAAAACACACTTTTGAAAATTCTATTTGTTAAGGATTACGAAAAACATTGGTAAAATAGAATTTTTAGTTCGTCGAAATAACGATTCATCTGATGAGATGTAAAAACACAGCGATTAAAAATATTAAAAGAAACGGAGGTTGCCAATCGATGTTCACAAAATAAAACTGCGACGGTTTTTGGGTCGTTCTCACGATGGGGGTAACTGTTCAATAGGAACTGCGTATTTGAAATCAGCAGGAAACTAGCTCGAGGCTAATGGCAACATGAGTTTGTACGACATTCTGATAGTTGCTTCAGCTACACCTGCGATATCACTGATCTCTTTTTGGCTTTTATTATCACCTGATGCCTGCAGCAACCAAAAAAAATCATAAAATTAAAATCCCAGATTTTTCATTTTCTAAAATGAATTAAACATCGGTATTTTATGTACTTGAGATGCCATGTAAATAGCGGCAGCGGCGACTGATATGGGTGATTTTCCTGCTACAATATCCATTTCCACAGCTTTTCGGGCAATATGAGAAGCAGCTCTTTGCACGTTCATAGCCAAACCTGAAAATCACCGTAGCAGTTTAGGGATTACTGGCAGATTGATTTTATAGTAAAATTCACGCATATTTACCCAAATTAGAACAAAATCTCGACATGAAATCACCGGTGGTGATCAGTTCTACGTTCGTTTTCAAGGCTTTGAGTATAAGCTTGAAACACCTGGCAATTTCTCTCTTACTGATTTTGCTCACAGCGCAAATTTCCTACAGAGAACAAATATTAATTTACAATAGATTGATCTGTTTTGAGAAAAAATCAAAGTAATGGAATTTTTTACTTTAAATGTCCTTGGAACGTCTTCTTGTCTGCATGCAATGTACAAACAAGCTGACGCAATTGCATCGTTCGATCTGCCTTTTAAATTACGTCCATCGTGAACTTGCTTAAACAGTACATTGGCCCGATCGACGATCGCTTTAGGTAAATTGATACGATCTGCCATGCTTCCAATTTCTTTACATGCGTTGATTAGCGTTCTATCGGAGGAACTCATCTATTAAACAAATCGATCCTTTTAATAAACGCAACCCCGATCTTTCGATTCAAAATGATCGCCAATACGCACCGTCTTTCTGTTATGATATTTAGACATTCCGAATTCATCGAAAGAGGCGCTTCCTCGAGCTGGACCAATGATGGTGGAAAGATCAGAACCACCTAAGAGAGGATTCTCTGGACCACCAACACGAGATGGATCTTCGGTTGTTTTCTCATTGCTAGGGCTAGGATTTTTATGCAAATGCTTGTCTGAATGCGCTGCAGCAGATGCCGCATAACAATGTTTCTTTTGCGATTCATGCATTTTTAAGCCGAATTGCAAAATTTTTTAGCGCATAATTTTGCTTTTTTAGACCATAAACGCTTAATACTGCTTATTTTCAGCAAAAAATGGCCAATAACCGCCTTTTTAGCGCTTTTTTAAGTACTTTAGCGCATATTTTGAAGAAAAACGACAAAAAATCGTTCTGAAAACTCAAATTTTTGTTGTTTTGTCTAAAAAAATCACTTTCAAAATATTTTAGTTGAAAAAAAAAATAAAAACATTTCTATCTCTGATTTCGCAAACGAACGTTTGAATTTTGATTCGGTTCGTTTTTATTTAACCAAATCTTGTAACCTGTCACTTGTAGGTACATTTAATGTTTTTGTTCAAAAATTAAATCTAAAATAAATATGATTTTTGGTATTTTCCTGATTTAAATAATTCAGTTCAAACTTGATAGGAAATTCAATAGGATTTTCGCATTCTGCTTAAAAATGCCTGCATTTTAATATGTCACACGATGCACTTACAAACTGCTTATTTTCGCTTTTTTAGATTTTTTGGCGCATAATTTTGCTTTTTTTGGCCATTTTAACTGCTTTTTATAAGCGCTTAAAACTGTTTTTTCAGCGCATAAAAATCCTAGCCCTAGCAGTGAACGTTCTCCACTCAGAGCCAACGTCGATTACGCTGAAAAACGATTCCTTGCGTAAATATCTCTTTACTGATCACTAAAGTAACTTTTTTTGATCAAATTGATACTCACCGATCCCCTACAACTAAGCCACATTCCGAACATATTGTATCACCTGCGTGACAATCTTCAATGAGTGGAGCATCGGGATGATGTCGGCAGGCGACTTTATCCATTTCAAATCTAAATTAACGGATTTGTGATTAATTGACAAACAAAATAAGGTACTTTTCTGGTTCGAGGGTAGAAGATATTACCCGTGAAAGTTGGACACGGTGAAAGGGGTGAAACAGTGGTGACAGTTGTGAAACAGCAACCAAGGTATCACCTAGTAATCACAAATCCACAAAAACACACAGGCCACGCCACACAGCGAGTATTCGATAGAAAATTACGAATCGTTCGCCAAAAATGTTCGAATAAAACAAAAAGATAAAACGAGCAACGAGAAACTTTATTTCAACCTTTTGAACCTTTCGAGAAACCATTCATAAAACAACTAAAATCATGTTCTTCGAAATATGTTGATAATAGGTAAACACTCCTATGCTGCACTCCAATGTAAAGTATCAAGTAAAGTATCAAGGTTACTAGAAGCAAGCTTTTCTGGGGTACTATTTAGAAGGTTTTCATAATACATTTCTGGGTCTACATATTTTTCACAGTGCTTAGATAAAAATGCTTTTCTAGGTACATCACTTAAAAACAGAATCAAGATTAAATAGGTACTGTTTTAATCACGTGCTCTGTTTCAAAAACGATACCACACGCACACCAGGATATTTTCAAATTGTTTAAGCTAAACATGAGCAAATGAAAGGATGTAACACGGCTCTGCACATTCTTCCTTCAAAAATAAGTGTAGGCAAATTAAAAGACTCTTCCTATCCCATTTATTTTCGTTTTAAATTGATTACCCAAGTACAGGGTGCCCAGAAATATCGGGTACCCCTGAAAAAGTTTTCTGCTAAATACTTCGGTTGGTCACAGTGAATGATAATAATGATAGCACATGATTGGTTGTTGGACTGGAGAGATAACATTCCACCAATCATATGCATGTATTTCAGTTTCACGTTGCCAACCTATATTTTTAATGAAAAACGTTCTTTGGGGTAAGTACCCGATATTTCTGGGCACCCTGTACTTAATATTTCATTTTTTCACAAGTCTGAAATTTTAGGATTGAATTTAAATTCTCTTCGAAATTTTTGAACTGAAAAGCTGTGATAGGGTAGGTGTGATAATTATGACTTATGACATTTATGACTACGTAAGTAGCATATATGTAAATGTAGTATAAGTACTTGTAAGTAAGATAGCTTCAAAACTATATTTTCAGCATAGATTACTTATAAAATGACATTTTATTCGAAATGCACAATGCACGTTATATTGTCAATGTGTAGGAATGTGTTAAATGTTTCCATAAGAAAATAAAAATTCATTGTTCAAAAAAAAAAAAAAAAAAAAAATTGGAAATGGATGGGAATTTGAGAAATTATATAGGTACAAATTCCGTTTTGTTTGAGCGAAAAATGGAAATAGAAAAATAAATGGTTTGCAATAGTAAAAAATGTTGTTTTCTTTACATTAAAAATTTCATGAACTCTTCAGTTACGTATCAGCATTCGGCACTTAAAGATATTCAAAATTTCTTGTAATTCTAATTTTAATTTAATCATTCAAAATGAGAGAAATAGTACATTTACAAATTGGGCAAAGTGGTAATCAAATAGGAACCAAGGTACGACTATTATACTTCATTTTTTTCCTCTCATTAATCGCAAAGAAGCAAACTTTGAAAATGAGTTTCGTTTTTCTCCGACTAATAAAAATAATATCCAATTTCAGTTTTGGGAATTGCTATCCGATGAACATGCAGTTGACCCAACTGGTCACTACTACGGTGACTCGCCTCTACAGATCGAAAGAATTAATGTATACTATAATCAGGGGTTAGGTAAGAACTTTTTTTTTTGACAATTTTTCATTTTGAAGTCATTTTTCGAATTTTACAAAGTGAAATATTTTTAGGATGCAAATATGTCCCACGAGCTGTGCTGGTCGACTTGGAACCCGGTGTCTTAGATTCAATTCGAGGACGAGAAATAGGTCCTCTATTTCGACCAGATAATTTCATTGCTGGTTTAACCGGAGCCGGAAACAACTGGGCTAAAGGTCATTACACCGACGGTTCTGAATTAGCCGATGCTACCTTGGAAGTTGTGAGGTACTTTATTAGAATTTTTACGAATAAAAAATTACCTACCTACATTTACGAATTTAAATCGACGATTGTAAAATTTTTCAACTTCAGAAAAGAAGCCGAAGGAGCAGAATGTTTACAAGGGTTCCAAATTGTCCACTCTTTAGGAGGCGGTACAGGATCGGGAATGGGAACTTTATTAATAAACAAAATTCGAGAAGAATTTCCTGATCGAATCGTCAACACGCACTCAGTCATTCCGTCGCCCAAAGTAAGAAATTGCTCAGGCGTACCTACCTTACTAAAGAAATTTTACCAGCAGTTGACATTTTTTGCAATTTTTTTTAATAGGTCTCCGATGTCGTTGTAGAACCATATAATACAACTTTATCTGTCGATCAGCTGGTTGAAAGCACGGATGCCACGTTTTGTATAGATAATGAAGCCTTATTTGATATTTGTACTCGTACATTGAAATTAGACAGGCCGGTGTACAGTGACTTGAACCATCTTATTTCACTTACGTTATCCGGGGTCACCACCAGTTTCAGATTCCCAGGTCAACTTAACGCTGACTTGAGGAAATTAGCCGTCAACATGGTACCATTCCCCAGATTACATTTCTTCGTTCCTGGGTTCGCACCTCTCACCGCTAAAGAAGTTCAGGATTACCGTGCCATGTCTGTTAACGAGTTGACTATGCAAGCTTTTGATATGAAGAACATGATGGCAGCTTGCGATCCTCGTAACGGCAATTACCTTTGCGTGGCCTTAGTTTTTCGTGGACGAATGTCCACGAAAGAGGTATGTAATACCTATTCAATATACCTACCTACGTCTATTATCGTAATTTTCAAAAATTATTCAATTGTTTAATGTTTATTTTGATTATAGGTTGAGGAACAGCTTAGTGCAATTCAGCAACGAAATTCGATGTATTTCGCCGACTGGATACCGAATAATTTGAAAACAGCCGTTTGTGATATTCCAAACCGAGGAATACCCATGTCTGTCACATTCCTCGGTAATACTACCAGCATCCAGGAAGTATTTAGGCGAGTTGCTGATCAATACAACGCTATGTTCCAAAGAAAGGCTTTCTTGCATTGGTATACCGGTGAGGGTATGGAAGAAGATGAATTTTCAAAAGCGGAAGGTACGACTTTTTATAGTTTTCAATTAGCGCTTGAAGTAATGCAATTTTGATTAATCGTGTCGCTTTTGTTTAGGTAATTTATTGGATTTAATTTCCGAATATCAACAATACGAAGAAGCCAGCGGTGATGACGATGCTGAGTATGAAGAAGCTCCCAGATTAACGCCTAGAACAGCAGAGGGAAGTGAAGATGATGTATCAACTGAATCTCCTGGTACCACTACTGGTGTTCCTATGGAATAATTTTTTTTGAAAATATTTTGTCCGATTAATTCAACTTCTTCGTAAGATGTTCACCTTTGAAACCAAATTGAATGAAATTTTGAGTCTTTTTATGTTATTTTATTTTTAATTTTTCGCAAACTGTGCCATATTTTATCTTGTGCTGATTCTTTAATAAATCTTTTAATTAAATATGTAGGTATATTTCATCATTTTGTTGATACCTACTGATGATTGAAAACAATATACCTACAGGTATATAGGTAGATACGTAAAACTGAGAAGCGAAATTGTTATCATTCTCAGATCATTTTAAAAAAATGATGCTGCAAATCGATTGATAAAAATTGAAAAAATCTGCGTAAAATAGAAAATTGAAAAATGTAGCCATTCTCAGATCATTGAAATGAAATGATGCTGCAAATCGAGAAGCCAGTTGGGGATTATAACTTTACCTACATATTCATCTTGGGCTTACCTATACGTATAGGCTATAGGTGTAAAATCTAAAAATGATTATATTATTCAACTCCCAAGCTTACCTGTAAATTATGAACATTGCATGTCTTGATTTTACCTATTATGTGTATAGTACACAGTACACCTGATCGTCTGATCAAATAATAAAAGGAACATTCCATTTAATTTTTACCTGTAGGTAACTATAAAAATCGTTTTGACATACGTAATGTCTGGACAGGTATGGTACTTACGATTGCTCTTTGAAATTTATACATTTTTAATCCAAAAAAGTAGCTGATTGAGCTGATATAATGCCTAGGTACATTCAATTACCAAAATGATGGTAGCTCATCTTAAACCAGTGTACAGAGTCATAATTTACCTACTTGTAAAATTATGAATACTCAGCATCAAACTTATCAGTTTTCTGTTTCAAATACCGTTTTTTCTAAGACGATAATTTTTTGCAAGGGTGAATAACCTTTCAATTCAATTACCAAAATGCTGGCAGCTCATCTTAAACCAGTGTACAGAGCCATATAATTTACTTACTTGTAAAATTATGAATACTGAGCATCAAACTTATCAATTTTCTATTTCAAATACAGTTTTCTCGAAGACAATAATTTTTTGCAAGGGTGAATAACGTTTCAAATATTTTAAATAAAAGAATGATAAAAGTAATGAGATTACTTTTTTCATTTGTTCATTATTTCCCCAAAGTAATTCGATACCAATTTTTTTTGCTCAGGTGAATGACATTACAATTTTTTTATGGCAGAGTGGTACAAGTAAAAACTCACTGAAATTGAAATTCGAAAATTAAGATGGAAGCTTTATTACCATTAAATTGAACGTATGTCCAACATGATTAAAATTCGAAAATTACAATAATTTTAATTATCTTTCAACAAACATTCTTTTACAAAAATCGTTCACAATAATTTTAAAAATTAACGCATTTTGATGACGTATGCGTACTGATGTGCAATGGTATAAAAATTAATTAGTCGGGGCATCCATTGTTGCACTGGGTGATTCGGTAGATGATTGATCGCCACCTTCTTCACTACCTTCGGCAGTTCTCGGCGTGAGTCTGGGCGCTTCTTCGTATTCCGCATCGTCATCACCGCTGGCTTCTTCGTATTGTTGGAATTCCGAGATTAAATCCAACAGATTACCTGAACACGAAAAATAAAATTGTTTTAAAATTTTCTACAGATTGAAAAAAATCAAGTTTTTAAAACAAAAAACCTCCGACGTACCTTCCGCTTTCGAAAATTCGTCTTCCTCCATGCCTTCACCAGTGTACCAATGCAAGAAAGCCTTTCTTTGGAACATGGCATTGTATTGATCGGCGATTCGTCGGAACATTTCTTGGACACTGGTCGTATTACCAATGAAAGTAACGGACATGGGGATTCCTCTATTCGGAATATCACAAACCGCCGTTTTAACGTTATTCGGAATCCAATCGGCGAAATACATCGAATTTCTTTGTTGGATGGCGCTTAGTTGTTCTTCAACCTAGGAAAACGAAATTATTTATAAATCACGCTTCAAATGACGATACAAAAAAAAATTAATAAAATAATTACACACCTCTTTCGTTGACATCCGTCCTCTAAAGACTAAAGCAACGCAAAGATAATTTCCACTACGTGGATCACAAGCGGCCATCATGTTCTTCATGTCGAAAGCTTGCATGGTCAATTCGTTAACCGTCATGGCACGGTAATCTTGTACTTCTTTGGCGGTGAGCGGTGCGAATCCGGGTACGAAGAAATGTAATCTCGGGAATGGTACCATATTAACTGCCAATTTCCTTAAATCAGCGTTAAGCTGACCAGGAAATCTAAAGCTGGTGGTGACTCCGGATAACGTTAACGAGATTAAATGATTCAAATCGCTATAAACTGGTTTTTCCAATTTCAAAGTACGAGTACAAATGTCGAATAACGCTTCGTTGTCAATACAGAAAGTGGCGTCTGTACTCTCAACCAGTTGATCGATGGATAAAGTAGTATTATAGGGTTCTACGACTACGTCAGATACCTATCAACAGAATTGACTCGTTAGTTTTAAAAAAGAAGCGCTATATTTACTTAATGTTTCTTGATTACTCACTTTAGGAGACGGTATTACAGAATGCGTATTGACAATTCGGTCAGGAAATTCTTCTCTTATTTTATTAATCAATAAGGTACCCATTCCTGAACCGGTACCGCCTCCCAAGGAATGAACTATCTGGAATCCTTGCAAACATTCGGCGCCCTCGGCTTCTTTTCTAAAAAATTCGATGAAAAAAAATGTAAAATAGTCATCCATTATGATGAATTGGTATTCTTTATTCACATCTCAAATTACCGAACTACTTCCAGAGTGGCATCTGCTAATTCGGAGCCATCTGTATAATGTCCTTTAGCCCAATTGTTACCGGCTCCGGTTAACCCCGCAATAAAATTATCTGGTCTGAATAGTGGGCCAATTTCACGTCCACGGATCGAGTCCAATACACCGGGTTCCAAATCAACTAGAACAGCCCTGGGAACGTACTTACATCCTGGAATAAAATTGAATTTCAGTATTACAAGTTCAAAGTTACATTTCCAAAAATAGGCACATACCTAAGCCTTGGTTGTAATAAACATTTATCCTTTCGATTTGTAACGGCGAGTCACCGTAGTAGTGACCCGTAGGATCAACGGCATGTTCATCTGACAGTAGTTCCCAAAACTGCAGGAAAAAAATTGAATTAAAAAAAAATTGATCAACTCAAAAAATTTAGTAAAAGTTGAAGCTAACAGCTTAGATTTTTCGTGACAATAATCTACGTATCACGACCGGTTTCCAACATAATTCAATTGTCACTAATAAAAAAAATCAAAACAAGGTAGGTAATCTTACTTTCGTTCCAATTTGATTTCCGCTCTGACCGATTTGTAAATGGACGATTTCCCTCATTTTGATTTTACAAAAAACAACTGAAATTTAAACAACGAAAAATTTTGGATGTGGAATCTTGATATGCTGAATGCCCAAATACGAATAAATAAAGACTGCGACTAAATTTGCTTGCGGTAGGATAAAACGTACATGAAATTTAGCAGCCAAGAATTTTTTTAATGTCTCAGTTTTGTGGAAAATAAGCAGCCATTTATAAGTAAAATATCAAAACAAAATTTTCGAAATTTAAATAAATAAAACGAGAAAAAACCTTTTGAAGTTTTAATAAATTTTTCAACGTACCTATAATAAGTTATGGATTTAAACTGAATGTACATATTTATGTATAGTAATTAGAAAAAGATATTCGAGACTACATGCAAGATTATACGACATTATAGAAACATTTATCGAAAATGCTGGTCCAGATAACAACATCTTGAAGACAGGACGAAATTTCTTAATGTATCATCCAATTAATGCATATTAATTTTGAGTGATTGCGTACGTTTCACTAAAAATTACAATTCAAATAAAACACATAAACGTAATATCTAATCTATTTCCAATTCAATTGTTTTACTTTCGGTATAAATACATCGTAGAAGAACTCGGCATTTAAAAATAAAGATGTTGAAAACGACCAAATTACAACTAAATTATGCTTTAGCAGCTAGTAAATTTAAATCAGAAATGCATTTCTTGAGCGTTTCTTTTTCTGGTTGAGCTGCAATAGCATCTTGAACACTTCTCACTACCCATTCTACCATGAATTGCTGTCTGACTCTCGATTCAATTTTTCCTACTTCAACTTGGTAGTCTAATCGTTTTTTCACCTACGAACAATGTAATCCATGAAATTTAATCAATATTATCTCATAATTCTGCAAAAATGTGACAGTACTAGTATTTTACCTGTTGGTATAGGTTCATTATATTTTGTCGGTAAGCCGCTTCCAGTTGTAAGGCGATAGCTTCTTTCTTGGCTTGGAATAAAAGCTTTTTACCTTCTTGACGCCATTGCTCTTTCTTTTCATGGTCAATCGCATCAGTATAATCTTTTTCATTCTGTTTTCTGAAGTTTCTCATCCTATCGGATTCTTCCTAGAATCACAGATACCAATTAAGGATCCAACTAATTCGTTACACAATCAATAAATTCATAACACGATACATTACCTTCCCTAAACTGGCATTCCAATCGGCCGCCATTTTACCGAGCGGCGATTTCGCAAAAATATAAATCCAAATGAAGAAAGCGACAGTATGCTTAAATTCAGCATCATCGATGAGATAAAATTCTTTGCTAATCAACGTCGCCATAATACCAATACCCAAAGTATACGGACCTACAAAATGTAATGCTATATTTAGATAAGGCTCTCAAATCGAATACCATCGAGAGAATGATTCACATACCTGCAACTCCCAGTTTTGGGTACAAGAATTTGAACCATTCTTCTGGAATGAATACCATTCGGCATGGTGAGGTATTCTCAAGTCTGACAGGTTTAGGGAAATTGACTAAATCTCGTTCAGGTCCGTGAAAAGGAGATGGTAAAGGAATATAATCTGCTTTCAGTTGAGTAACTGGTTTCTCCGGGTCGAAATCGACATATGATGATTCGATGAATTTTTTCTCTGCCGGCTGTTCTTCGGTTTTCACGACTTCTGTAGAAGCGGGTCGTGCATATGACAGCCCGAAGAAGGACTGCGGTTTAAATACTATAATAAGAAAAAAAATTGAAAATTGACGGGTGTTACGAACGCTGATTACAGTAGAAGTATTACAAGCATTGAACACAAGATACATTACTTGCTCTCGCAGATAAACGAGATAACATCTTGGACAGTGTATTTATTCTAAAATAAACTCAACTTTTAACTAAATTAAATACGAAATACAATTAATTATCTTAAATAACTTGCACAAACTAACCTCGTAAAGGTTATACAAAAAGGAAAAGGGGAGCTCAATAGATAACATTGCCAGGTGAAAATTTATTGGGTTTTGGGTTTTCACCGTTTGTTTTCAACAACTGGCTTGTAAGTAATGTGCACAAAGTTAAAAAAATTTCGAATTCTTTTCATTCAAAAAAAAAAGTAAATACGCCCAAAAATTGTTTTAAATTTTTTTATCGTTTCTCTTTCATTTACTTTATGGAACTATATTAATTAGACTTTTGTTATATTATTTGCACGTATAGTGATCGCTACAGTTCTGTCTATCACATTAATTTCTCTCCAGGTGTATTATGTATAAGATACTGAACCTGTCACTATAGTTCATACTCCACTATTCATTCACTTGTTCGGTGTATCCATTCATTTCAATCCCAGAAAGATGACTGTAATAACAAGATTCTGGTCACCATGTCTGGTATACACAAATTTAAATACAGCTTGTTATGCCATCGCTGGATATACAGTGGTAAGTATTATTCAGTTTCATCTCCGAAGTTCAGTGCTTCGACTAAAACCATACGTTTACTGTTCTTCACTTCGCAGGCAGCTAGTGTCGTCTTGATTACATTAACCAAGTACATGATGGCAGGAGGAGAATCTACAGAATTATATTTTCCTTTTTTCGAAAATGATGTCAGAAATAGTAAGTTGAAAAGATTCATTTTATTAAATCAATTTTCCTGCATTTTCTTTCTATAATGGAATAATTGTTTTCGTAGGTATGATTACGTACGGTACCATCGCCATAGTGTTTTTATTCTACATGATATTATCGGCGGCTGCTTTGGTTCATGGCGTATTAACTTCACTCAGAGGTTACTTATTACCCTGGCTGTTTGGAATGATGTTTATTATTTTATTCCAATTACTATGGTCTATATGGCTTTTGTATGGATATTATATCTACGTGAGTTTTGATGAGTTATTTTTTTCAATTATTTTATTGAAAATTCAGATCAACTGATTTGAAAGCACTTGTTTGTTCATTTTTAGATTCAAATTGTGGTTCCAGCAATTATTTACTGGCTGTGGGCTGCGTACAATGTAAGTAAAATTTTTGAAGAGATTAATTACTATTCGCTGCTCTAATATTTCAAATTTTATTTCAGTTTTATTGCTGGTTATGCGTGTACACCCAATACAAGATCATCGCCAGAATGCAATCTCCGAATATTGAATTAATTTACTCTTAGTATTATCACGTCCATCGGTGATATGGATCAATTTTGCACTTCGTACTCTTAACTTCGTCCCCTAAAGTAAAAATAGGCATTTTTTTCAATTTTAAAGACTAAATGAACACGATTGTATTGATTATGTTGATTTTTTTCTCTTATTTAACTTATTTCATAACGAATGTGATTTTCAATTATTATTCGATAAGAAATTCCTAAAATTCTAAACCTTTGAGGTTTTCCTACCGATTTGTTTTGAAAAGTATTTCCGGAAAATATTCATTTTTTTAATAAGTTGATTTTATCTATGAAGTATCAAACTTTCATTCCAAGTATTACAGAATCTTAATCGCAGCTTACGCGATGTTCGAATTTTGTTTAGCATTTTAAAAATTAATAATTTAAAAACTGCCATTTAAGTTTGGTATGAATAGTATTTACTTATACAAAACGAGTTAGGTACTCCTTTTTTATCTTCATATTTTTACTTATTTATTTATGTATTTTATGTACCTGCCTGTGTCTGTTTCGTTTCAGTACTCAATTTTTTTTGGTAAGATTTCGTAAAATTTTTCCACCGAGTGTGCTTTATTTTGGAAACGTATTCCGTCCATTATTAAATTTTTATTGTACATATATATTGACAAACGATACATTTTATTCGTAAGACAGTTTTTTGTAACTTTTTTCCGCTCATTTGTTCTCAGTTTTTTGACTGATTATTTTTTATGCCGTAGCGATAATTTTTTACACCATTGTATGATTGTTTCTTTTTAATACATCGTTCGAAATTTTTATTCATCTTATTCTCAGTTCTGTTACGTTTAAGTGGTTTTGAGGAATTTTAAAGCTGTATCATCGTATTTTTTCATTTATGTAAACATCGTGAGTAACACGTTTAACGTTCTAATGCATTTTATTACTCTTAACGATTGTTAAAAAAGGCAACTTGCCAGAAAAATTACGATCTTGTTAACTTGTTTTGGTTTTGTTCGACAACCATTGGTAAGAAATGTTTTTTGCAATTGTCTTAGGACTTATGATCATGATGGTGCTCAACAAATTGATTGGTTGCCTATGCGGCCAAATTAGGAGCAAAAAATAAGTACATGTAAACAAGTGTCATCCTCTATGCGTTAAAATTTTTGAAGACCGAATTTTTAAAAAAAAAGAAGTGTGATGAAGATTTAACGAAAAAGTTTCGAAACATCGGTCTCGCATTTAAAAAATGTAGCTGCGTTGGTACTTACTTGCTATTTTAGTGATCAAGTGTTAGATTATTCAGAAAAAATTTGAAGAAAATATTCACAGGTTGCAGATAGCAATTAAAAAGCTACTTATTTATTTTCTCGGATAGAAATTTAAGCCATTGAGAAAAGGCTTAAAATTATAAATTGAATTATTGAACTGTTTGGGTAGGCCTATTATTTTTTCGTTTCTCCACAAAACTCATGGTGAAGTTATGTTGGTTGCATATATCAGGAAAAATGAAGGAAATAACAATAAGGTTTAAAAATGAGTATTTTGTATCTACATAAAATGGAATCTGATTTTACATTTTAGTTAGATATTTCGGTAGTTCTAACTTTAGGGGCTTGGGGAGGGGCCTCATTATTGTTACCAGACCAAAAGTTTGTTAGCACAAAAGTCGTATCTCTGCGACACATGACTCTTAGGAGCCATCAACATTTAAGATGGACTTATATGTACAGTTTCTATCTCTAGTTCTGTAATCAGCAAATTTTGAAGATTACGAAGATGGGGAAAGCAGAAGCTCAAAAAAAATATTTATCGAAAGGTTACATTTTTATTTTTATTAGTAAGTATTAGATATTTTTTTTACATCAAAATGAAAAATAAAAAATTTGTGAGAGTGGAAAATTTGTAGATGATTTTTGAATTTTGAAACAAAGTCTTGAAGCCAATTTAGTTTTCAACTAGAATAGGTACATGAATGCGTAAAAAATTTATCTTGTTTGTATTTGTAATACAGAACCAGTTATGTTGCTTTGTTATCATTTCTATTGTTTCATTTCATTGTTACTCGAAATAAATCACGATTTAGGTAGGTATTGAATTAATAGATGATTGATGATACCAGTGAAATACTCGAGAACAAATATCTTCGAGAGTACAAACGAGTCGTCAAGTTTTCATCATTCTATATTCGTTTTGAGAAAAGGTTAGATTTGGAAGATTAGTCCAATTCCATTGAAACTTACTGTGTTGTGTTGGTGAAGATTTTCAACTTATATGCGAACTTTTAAACATGAATTTGAAGTTTAACTGGGCATAAACAATAGGTATAATCGAAGTTTTCACATTAGTTTGAGAAAATGTAGTTGCAGAGTCGTTCATGTGTCAATAAAAATCTAATAAATGGCCGGAATAAATAAACGTACCTAGGTAAGTTTGATGCGTTAATACTTAGAGTAACTATACTTTGTTTTACTTATAGCCTACATATTGTATGTCGGATTAAGTACCTACCTAATGATATTTTAAATTTTAAAATTTTTCTATTATTATTACTATGATTATTTTTTATTACCTATATCAAGGAAGAGTAAAAATCTCTTAGTGGTGATGTTTTGAGTGATTTGGTGGGAAAATGTGTTACATATACCTACCTACTGAATTGTAGATCAATAATATGTTTGCGTGATGTTTTGCTGTAATATGTTCTTATGCTATTGTTCTCGAAAAGTGCTGCGAAAAATTTACAATACCTAAATAGAAATTTATAGTCGAATTTGAGAACATTTATTCACGTAAAGACTCCGTGTCGGTACTTTCACGTTGTTGATAAGTTCAATCATTAATATACAAGCGTACCAGTACCCTACCTACCCATCAACTACCTACATACCTATTTTCTATTCCGTTCTTCAATTTTGTTCGTGTATTCAACAACGAAATATTTTACTCTGTAATAGTTTCAGTTCAACTTGATGGGTTTTATATGTAATTATGTAAATGTTTTCTCGAGAATTATGAATTTAAATATAACTACTTCGGTGCTACTGGTATCTCAAACTTTAAGTTTTAGAATTTTCAGCCGTAAAGTAGGCCAGCGTAATATTCATGAGATCTCTTTATCTTCCATTAATTTAAGTGCATTTAGTGAGTAGGTAGGTACTTGTAAAAAACAACTGCAATTATTACCATTGAACTTAATCATTCGAAGTGGTATACGTACTACCTATCTATTTTTCGATTGAAAAATTGAAACGTTCCCAAAGATGCACCATTACGCTATCATCGAATTGCGCATAGTCCTGGTGAAACGTTCAGCGATGGTTTTTTTGCCCACCGCCGCGTACCATTTTCGATCATAAGAATTGCATTTACTTGGAAATTTTTGCATGCAAAATTTGGCAAACCAGCTCGATGAATGCTGGGCGAACGTTTTATAAACCGGCGGCTAAATATAAACGAAATATTCTAATGATGTTGCTATTAAAGCGCGCATGTTATAAGTGCACATGTTTCCAACTATTTTATACATCGGTTCGTTATACAGTTGTAAAGAAAATGTAATTTGCTAAAAAAAAAAAAACAAAAACTGCCACACCGGACACTCAGAGATATCGTAGTCGTTTTGCGGAATTCTGTATGGGAAATTCGTCAAATTAGTGCCAACGCTATGGAGAGTGTTTACAAATGTATTTAGCCTTACGCCATTTCATCTGTATAGTAAATTGGTGATCTTTTGTGATAATTACTAACATATGCGTCTTGCGTCGGTTATTGCAGCGACAATAGGCTACTTATTTCTTGTTGTACGGATGATGCTGTTTCATGAACGTCGTTTCTTTGGAAAAACATGACCCTCGGAAGTGTCACACAAAGGTATAACGCATTGACGACAGAAGGAAGTGATTCGTCTCATTCAAGCATTTCTTCTATACCGGCGTCGAAATTTAATGAGTAAGTGACGCACTTGAGCACTTAATTTAAAATTATCTATACGCACGCATGCGCCTTGGTACATAAAATTATGACATGTGACGCGAACTAACGATGAGAAACAATGATGGTGAAATTTGATGGTGATCATGGAGATGTTGAGAGACTGATTCAAAAAGAGTTGCTTGTGTCATCATACAATCCAAGTCTTGATATGATTGTCTCAACCTATACCTATGTGATTTTCTCTGAGTTCTAAACAAAATTTAAATTTGGTTTGAAATTGAGTAGGTATTTTTTCTCATTCAAAATTTGTTTATTAGTTGCGCTCTACAATATGCTTGAATACCGTTGTCAGACCTTCACCTTTCGTACCTATTAGATAATCAAATTTCATTCTTTAAGCCATTACGTTCCAGTTCTCAATCTCAACGCTCATTGTAAGTTGTGCGGAAATGAAAAAAAAAAAAAAGATGATACCTAATTATTGCTTGTATGCGTTAAAGTATTCGCGAATTCGCAGAAAAGACGAAAATACTTACCCTTTTAATTTTGCTACTTCTCTCGCTATTGTTTCAACTAATTAATTACAGCTATTATGGTGGGTGCTAGATGCTCCCTTACTTTAGAATAACACAGCACCTCCGTTATAAATGATACGAGTTCGAGAAGTTGTGTGTTATTTATTTGGTGATATTTGATCTTTTGTTTGCTTTTTCATTAAAAACATGGCGCAAAAGATGGAAAAAATGCGTCATTTTTCTTTCGTCGTGGATTGTTAGAGCCTAGATTGCATTTTTTTAGTCGTCGACAATTTTCAACGAAATTGTACGTTTACCTACCTCGCAAATTACATACAGGGTGGACAGAAATATCGTGAACTCCAGAGAACGTTTTTCATTAAAAATATAGGTTGGAAACGTGAAATAGATGCATATGGTTGATGGAAAGTTATCATCTCAGTCCAACAACCAATCATATGCTATCATTACTATATTATCATTCACTGTAACCAACCGAAATATTTAGCAGAAAACTTTTTTTAGGGGTTCACGATATTTTTGTCCACCGGTAGTATTGCTTGATTGAAACAAACACCTACATGTAACAATTTTCCTGCGTGTTTTTCTTTTCCGAATGTTAAAATAGGCCTAATAGGGAACACAGATTTTTAAATTTGTAGCCTAAATTGATTGCTTAGGTATAAGGTACATAGTGTTAACTTGGACGAAATGCATGGTCACTTTTTTTTACATTGATAAATTCCTTCAGAATCTTGACAATATTATTGAATCTCTGCGTTAGGTATGTAGATTAATTATGTGCTCTTTGTGCAAGATTTGTGTAGGAAAATATTCATCAGCTCAGGTGCCTTTGGTAGGTAACATGGTCAATAATCTAATCAGGTTTTCCCAATTGCATCTGATCACTGATCAGTTCTGATTCTAAATAGATCTAATTAGTTTAGATCCAGAGAATGTTCGAGGATCTGATCAGATCTGTTTAGATCCGCAATCAGGGTTTTCCTATTGGATTAATCAGGTCTGATCAGCTGTAATCCCATCAAAACCTAAGTCTGGCCGGGCATATACAATTTGGGCACATTCTCACTCCTGGCATACAAACTGGGCACACTGCTAGAAATCGCCCTCTAATGACACATACAAATTGGGCACATACAAACTGGGCACACTAGAAAAAAAAGAACGAAAAGAGCACATACGAAAGAATGAACCTCGCATTTAAAACTTTTATTTAAAAACTTGAATGTAAAAAATGTAGGAACCATTCAAACAAGAACATTTTAAAAATATGTATAGGTAGGTACTATAAGACTTTGAAAAATAACAATAAAATAAGTAATAACATCATTCAAAAAAATTGTCAAATAGGGTCAACAGGTACTCAAACTCCTACAGTATGGCCATAATGGTGGCTTGAAATTCGTAGAAACTTCAAAACATCTCGGTCATCATTATATTTCATAATTGCTGATGCTATAGTTTTCTGCCTCTTTGCAGACGAACTACTGGTATTCTTCTTTCCATCTTTAATGCGATTCAGCTTTACAACAGTCATGATTTGCGTCCCCTTCAGAACTTCAAAAATTTTATAAACACTGGGATGAGTATGGTAGAAAGATTTGTTGAAATGTGCGTGGAAACTTTCACATGCGTTAGTTGTCCAGGTGAGAGCAGCTGATTGATGGGCCCAAAAACTGGGAGGAAACAACGCATCTTCCTTTATGTAGTTTTCAACCAAGTGATCGCAGAACTCTTGAAGTTTGGAATCTTGAGGACAAATACTCATCAAGTGGAAGGTAAACGCGTCAGATACGTCTTCTGGTTTTAAAAACATCAAACCAAAACATAGTTTAATCCATTCTCCTATTTCGTTGTTCGATTTTCAGGTAGGTTCTTACTCTAATACAGATAATATGGATGGATGTGAGTTTAATTCTGTGTATGTAAGTACATGAATTACCAGAGTACCTACCTACTTTTTTGATAAGTACATATCTGCTTTGGATGAAATCTATTAAGAACATAATGTGTGAATACATGTCCTATCTATTTTACCTATTTGATTATTTTTTAGTGTGTCGAAATAGTATGGCTTCTTTTCGATTTCGTTCATTTTTTCTGATGTGCCCAATTTGTATGTGTTCCTTTCGATTTCGTTCGCTCATTCTAATGTGCCCAATTTGTATGTGTTCCTTTCGTTTTTTTTTTCTAGTGTGCCCAGTTTGTATGTGTCATTACTGACCCCCTGGTGTGCTTGCTTATCTTGTGCCCAAATTGTATAAATGCCCGTCTGGCCGGGTTTGGTTAGATAATGGTCAGGTTTGATCAGATCCATAATCCAATCATTTTCCCCAAGAGTGATATACCTACACGTGAAGTACCTTACCTACATGTACGTAGTTTTCGTTTACAGAAGCACAAAATTGAAAATTCATAAATACGGAGAAGTAAATAGAGGTAGGTGGAGATAATCTAATAATCACAGTAATCACACCTACATGAAGGAGCAACTAGAAAGTGGAAATTTTTTTAATTTTATAATTTTTATTCAAAATATTATTACGATTACACGCATTTGAATTGAATCGCTATAAATTCCATCTACTGCACTGCATGTCAGTACATGTAAGTTACCACATTACCACACTAGGGTAACCACACGTGCAATTTGTGTTATCAAACTGATAATGAGATCTGATAACGATAACGCGTAGGAAAATTGTTATGCAACCAAGCTACATTTTCTCTATTGCAATTTTCGGATTTCCATTTTCCAAATTCAAACAAAATAACAAATTGCGAAGACTATAAGGTCGAAGTGCGATGTTTTAGAGAAAAGAAATGTGATATTTTGTGATGTGTTACTGTAGGTTATTCGCCCGTTGAATGTATTTTCAATGCTAGTTTGCTAGTAGTTTGATTAATTAGTAAGTATAAACTTTTGGAAGTAGATCGATTCGAATACGACATATATAGTTGCTTTTGAGTGATTATATGCTTGCTAAAGGTTTGCTAGGCCTATTGCTATTTAGTATTTAGTAGTCGGGAATGATAACAGCGGTGTGGCTGTAAAAAAGAAAAGAGCGTTTATTTTACGAGCTTTCTGTATTGATCGATATGTTTGTTGATTTTTACGCAGCGAAATCTCATCGGTGATAAAAATTGGTACGGTAAAGGTTCGCTTCACGCAGCAGAACTCGAACACAGCTAAAAGGAAAAACGACCACATCGCGGCGTCGCCTACGGAAGAAGCTGCCAAGCTAGCCGAAGAAGAGGAACATAACTGCTGCGGGGTACGATGGCCTCCCTCGCGTATCCCTCTGGCAGCGTACTCTAATAATAGATGTCGAATAAGTCTTAGTCGCAATACCCGTACAAATGAAGAGCGCCGAAATTTCACCAGATCGCCAGTACGCTATTGCACGTCTGAATGGACACAACAAGTTCCGCACGTTCGTCCCTCCCTGGCCGATTGCTTCGGTAGACGAAATTTCAAGTCGAAAAAGTGCAACCGCAATGATATCGAATGCGAACCGTGCGCCGTTTTAGATAGCACCGATTCATCTGGGTCGTTGTCGTCGACTTCGTATTGCAATCGCGAACAAAAAAATGTTTTCGAGTCGGCTATCGTCTGTTCTCGCGAATCGGATTGTTCGATTTATAATTGCGATAAACGTGGTTTAATTTCGTTCTGCGAAGAGCCATCAACCGACAGCACGCTGGATCGATTCCAAAAATTCGGTTTCGGAGGGGATAGGGTGAAGAAGAATGCTGGAAGGAGAGGCAGCGGTGGTAATCATAAAAAGAAAACACAACGCAGTTCCGATAAAACAATCAATTTGAAAAAACTCACTGATAAACTGATACAAAGTTCGTCGCATCGATCCGATCACGAAAACAATGCTGAGCCGGAATCGTCTAGTAATGCGGCAGCAGTGGCCGCTGAACCACCGAAGCCTATGCAGGAGCTCATACCGTTGAAGCTAAACACCGACGAGAAGGTCAACGATAAAGATGATATATTTGAAGGAGTGAATCTGAACTTGGCGAAACCGGAATCCAGAACAATAGTCGGATCGTACTACCAAAGATCTATTCCATTTCGAAGCGCTTCATTTTCTCAAGTACATTACTCCCCCGAAGATAGGAAATACATCCGAAATAGTCGCAAAATTGGCGTTTCAAAGAAGAACATTCCAAATGCTGCTGATAACTGCGCTACATTACCAAGAACCAACGCTTCCACGTTGAGCGTCGCTGATGAAAACTTCGATTCACAAATCGATGTCGATAATACCAATAGTTTTCTGTCAAATTACACATTTGTTGGCGAAAGCAAAACTGCTGCAAGTGCCGAGCCACCCTGCTCGAATGAAAGAGAAACTCAAAAGGAACCTGTTGGTAACGAGCAGGTCGTTTCAACAGAGCTACCAACACCATTATCGAATGAATTGCCAGACAGTGTTTCGTTGATAGAACTAGAGCCTGCTGTTCCATTGAAAGCAACCATTACTCCTATCAATGCTCCTGAATCCGATAAACCTATTCCACAAGCACCCAAACGATCGAAACATAAACATAAACACAGACATAGACATTGCGGTAGATTGTATTTCTCGGACGAGAACATCTTTTCGTCAAATATTACCGACGAGAGTTGCAAACAAGATGAGATAGAAAATTCCGAAAGTCTTCCGGAAATCTTACCTGTGATTCGTACAGCTCCTAATAGCGACACTGAAATGGAAAAAGAACCAAGCCCTCCGGCTCCTGTCGCAGAAATCACCACTGAATCGATCGAAACGGCAGATAAACCTACTTCCAACGACGAGCCCGATAAATTCGATAATGAAAATAGCTCAGGTATCGAAATGTTTGTCACTGATTGGACGGAAAAAGAAAAGCCCAACGAAATCGTCAGCGTCGTCGAAGAGGAGCCCCCTTCAGATCAGAGTAAACTAATTAACGAAACGCCCACCGAAGAAAAACCTGCTCCCAGTTTGAACATCGATAACAATAACAATGCTCATTCAAACGAAAACGTCGATATGTTCCATTGCCAAACGACTCCATCTAGTCCGGAAGAAATGCTGAAACCTCAATGGCCGATTGTGCCGAGAAATCGTCGTTTAACCCCACAAACGTCTACGGAAAAAGATGACGAATCAGAATCATACTCGCCGCGTAAATACCTGTATTCTCGTGGTGACTCGTTTTCCGAAACCGAAAGTGATCAGGGAGATAAACGTTCGGTATCTCCGGGGCATAGAGAAGGTAGGTTATCTCCGTTAACGTATGGAAATCCAGAATTGTCGGATTCGGATTCGCGTAGCGTAGGGACACCTCGTGGTCCGCAGTCGCCTGTTCCGTATTCGAAACGTCCGCTTCGAGGTCCGTATCTCGAAATGATCGTAAACGAGCAAAAACGACCGGAAAATAAAACGAGTTTTGCCGATTTGCAATTTCTTGAAAATCGTAGTCCGCAAAATGCAAATTGGTACGGTAATAGTAGTGATAGGGCAGTCGATGATTATTACCTGCGTAGAAGTAACACCTCTCCTAATTCCAATAAATTGAACGTTGTGCCGTTGCCGAAGAGAAAAATCAGCGCTAATATACCGTTTTCGAGTTCCGCATCGTTAAGGACTACAACCGATGAAAAAGGAGTTATCCATCATCAACGAACTACCTCCAGTCCGTCACAGCTCGAGTATTATCCCGATTTACTGAATAACCCTCAGCATGGATCGATGCCTAGTCAGCAATTACTTCACCAACTGCTGAGGGGAAGTTCCGAACGAAGTTTAGTGCAAGATGTTGGCGTTGATTCGTTGAAAAACATGTATCCGGCACCTACTTATAAGGTATGATGTTTCATTTTTTATTTTCTATAGTAGGTACGTACAATATCGCTTTCTAAGCGTTTAGTTTCCACTATTTACGCTGCTTGATTTTAATTATGGCGGATGATTGACATCTGCTGAAATTATAATGCAAGAGATGAAAGCTTCTATGACCTAGTTTCATTGTATAAAGTTAATTTGCAAAATGTTCATCAGAATTTTGAGTGGCGTACGATTTTGATATGGGTCAACTTTTTAAAAAATGTTTAATTTACGCGTTGACAATTTTTCTTCTCCGTCTCCAGCGCGCATATTGTGTTCTCCGTCCCGATATTTTTTTGATTGAATTATTAATAAATTATTTGTCAAATTACATTCTCTGTTGGCATTTTTTATTCAGTTTGTTGCGAGAAATTTTCGTAATGCTTCTTATAATTTTTGCCAACTTCACTCTAACTTTACGGTTTACTTTTCTGGCAAATGCTCAATTTTTCGTCGTTTTTTTCTCCTCTTGCCGTACTCGTGATTCTTCAACCTTGTGACGATCATTTCTCAATTTTATGTGTATTTTGAGATGATTTTTCTCGTCGTTGCTATACCTACCTGTGCCTTTTTGATAAACACTGCACGAAATTTACGGGTGGTGTATTAGAAAAATATTTTCCCGCATAATAATTTTCACATGTGAAAAAAGTTGCCTATCTTTTTGAAATCCGGTGTCTTTTGATGCGGAAAGTACCTGCTTTTTGGATAGGAAAATCGTTTGGAGGGAAAAAATGGAAGATCGAGAAAGATATTCCTGTTTATCATTTCGTTTCTTTTTTTGTTTCAATTAATTCTGTAAAGAAGAATATTGGACACTAAAATTTACTAAAACATGAGAGTTGATTTTTGAAGGTTCTGGTACATCGATTTTTTCCTGTCAGAAGTGGATAAACAATGTTTTTGGCGCCCGGGAAAATATTAGCAGGGACCCACTCATTACTGTGAATTTTTTCCAGTGACAGTTTGACCTGGGAAAGGGGACCATTCGCGGAAACGCCAAATAAATCAGTTTTTTATTTCTCTCTTTTTTAAATATTCCTTCACTTTTCACTTTCCTCAAAAAATCTTGAAAAATGGAATTATTTGAGTCAAAAATGTACTGTTTTCCATTTTTTTTGCCAGAAAAAATTAAGTTGTGAAAGTTTTAAATGAAATTCATAGCTTTTTTTTCATTTTTTTAAAAACTTGTCTTCTGGAAAAAGAAGTAAGTACCTACTTATCAAGTGACCAAGCAAAGCAAGGGCGAAATTTTGAAAAGTATTTTTAATTATCCAATAGGTAATAAGCAACTGTCATTTTTCAGAATTTGGAGTTTTAAAAAAATCCAACATTCTGCTTTTGACTCTGAAAAAATTTAAATTACCTACATTACTGCAATATATATTTTTAAAAAATGCGTGAAATGAATATTTATTGATTTAGGTAGTTAAGTGGTAATTTTAACAAGTTTTCAAAGTGTCCCAAGAGTTCCTTGCAGACACTTGGGACATCGAAAAATTATTCTCAGTGAAAAGAAAAGGCTTTAAAAAGGATTCGTACTCGTATATCGAGTATAATTTCTCATGAGCATTTCTGTGTCACTAATTTAAAAGTATATATAAATACATAATATTGTACATATGTAGGTAGGTACTCGTAAAAAATCCACTCCTGCCTCCTGTGCTGTAATTTTGACTTCAGAAGAGTGCTATGTCTGCAGTCTGACTAGCTCCTTCAATTCTGAATCAGTGAAAAACCATTTAAATTTGTGCTGAATTGCAAAGCAGAAAAAATAAGAGAAATTGTGTGGTTATTAAGTGATGAATTTCACTCAATTTTTTACTATTTTTTTTTGAGTGAGCATTGCGACTAATGTACACAGGTTACTTTTCATTAATTTTTCCAAGACTTTGGTAATTTTTTTCTGAATTCCTTACCAACAGTTTATGCTCTTTTAATTTTGAAATGAAAACACTGAAATTGGATTAGAATTTTGAATGCACTATACACGAAAAATGAATGAAAACATTGATGTTTTAGGGAATTTCACTGATCGAGCTGTAATGTATATACATAGGTACTTAGTAATTTCTCGCTGATTTGCCTCCGGTTTATGATCACTGATTTCACTTTGGCGGATCAATTCACTGATTCCTTCTTGAGTTACATTTTTCTTTGGATTTTCTAAATCTGAACTGATGAACCAAAGAAACGTCTTTTGATTATAAGTGGCATGAAACAACTAGAATGGTCAAAAAATGAACATGTTCAAGTACTTATATCCCCTTCCACCCGTTTCTTCGTTTGGTTGATACGATATTAGGGTCTGGATTTTTATAGAGTAGACAAACGAAACTCAACAGCGAACTCTTGCTATGAAAATTCTTCGCAGGTATTTGACCCAGATGACATCGCTACTTGAATTTAACCTCATGGTTTTGCTTGGAATTCGAAACCATCGTTTTCGAAAGTTTATTCATACAGAGGTAATTTTCATCGAAACGGGAGAAGTATCTTCTACTCTTGTGCGTAATAAAAACCAAACTAGGCGGAAAAAAGCGGAAAAATTGGTTGCTGTAAACGATTAGTTTACTTTCGCTCGAAGGGGTGTGTTTTTAATATGGAAATTCCAAATATGAAATACAAATATACGTAAGACGCGAGTAAAGGAAAGTTGGTGGAAATTTAGGGCTTTTTCTTTCGTCAAAACAGACGTCATATTTCGTAACCTACGCCATATGAGAGTGTACAAAGAACCTACTTACTTCTCTCAAGAAAGTAAACTTTTTGCGTTATTTACGAGCAGATTGTGTAAATGATTTTTTTTTTGCCGCGCCGGCTGTGTAGTTATAAAGTAAGGAGGTAAGGTGGCGCAGTAGCAATGGCGATGGAGAGCCGACGGAATATTGAACATGGAGCCGGAGGGTACAACATGTACGTGTTTTTATTTTGAGCTGATGTTTCAAGTACTCTAATAATGTAGTTGATGCCAGTATTTGTTTGCGTCTTTATTGAAATTGTCGTCGAATGGAGCGTTATTTATAATGACGATGTTTCCGCTTCGTCGTCTTCGCATCGTATCGCGCCGTACATCACACACCGTGTGACGTAAGAAAAAGACGCGCACCGAGAACAAGTTTGATCTATTTTAAAGCTTCTGAAAACCGCAACGCGGTAAAAAGAAGTAAAAAAAAACTCAAAAAAAACTGAAAAGAGCCATCGGAAAAAATGCGGATGCAAAAAGCTTTCACGGTGGTCTTATCGCATCGTTTCTTACGCGCTCATCGAACTGCGAAGATATTTTTGTCGCGATTATCCTGCTATCCTCATCGGTTAGGTACACCGTTGATAAAGTCGCTCCTCGTCTTCGGCGAAGCGAGAACGTTGTCGTATCTAAATTGAAAAAAATTTCTCGCTTATACTCGACGTGATAATGTTTACAGAATGGCAAAAAACTACGAAAAAATTGCTATTAAAATGATTAGTAAGGTAGAAAGAGATATCTATTTACCTGAATGAAATTGTATCGAGCATATTTCTTCGCTTTTTTTGTTGACGATCGACTGAACATCCGAGAAAGTGGCTTTTATTTTGATAATGCGAGTTTTCTAGTCGACCCGGTCTCCTTTTATTCCTGTATCCTTCAATCTGTTCATCTTGATCAACAAAATATATGAGATCTCGAAATTTCAGCCGAAAAACGTATTGTATTCAAATATCGCTTATGAGCTTAAACTTTGAGCAAAAAGGATGAAGCCTCTTCGGGAAAATTTTGAATTCGAAGTAATCATTTTTTAGGGAAGACACAGTCCCTCTATCACTATTTTGACGTTTTTGAAACTTTGAGCTGGAGGAAAATTCTGTCAATACCATAGGCAGGGCAGGGTTCTTATCCTTAATAAAATAGGCGAAAACAAAAGACTATTATCGTCGGAAATATTTGCTGGAATTTTGAAATATTGCTGGCACAATGTGCACATTCAAAGAAATATCCTGGAAACTACAAATACGAGTATAATGGTGGAATGGTGCAAGGAAAGGTTTATGGGAAAATGAAAAGAGGAATATCTCTTGCAAGATGGTGTGACTTAATCCTTCCTTTATTGATAGATCATTCCGGCACGTGATCAATCCAGGAACACGGAAAACGGCAGGTTCTGAAAAAATCAATTCAGAGAGCACAACCAAGTGTCAGGGCCACGACGTTTTTTTTTTTTTTTGTTGAAATTATCGATAATTCTGAATGAGGATTCGTTGAAATCTGCTCAAAGTTGCACTCTTCGTTTCGGATGATCAGGTTCGCTGCGAGTCTAAAGGAAGCGGCGCCATGGCTGGCAAGACTTCACTCTGGTTAGAAAAATAGTAAATTTCCCCCCTTTTTAGGAGAATTCGTAAATTTTTTTCTTTTCGTTGAAAATAAAATAATTGTGTAATAATTGTAGGTCATTTTCTAATTATCTAATTTTAAACGTTTTTTTTTTTTCAATAATGGAGTGAGGGTGTTAATCTGCTGAATTATCCACTGGGTGTTTTCAGACCCAAGTATGGATCTGTGGTTGAGACAAACACCGTTTCAATCAGTGGGTGTGTTCAGACCCAAGTCAGGACCTGTGTTTGAAACACACACTACTTATTTCAATCAGTGGGTGTTTTCAGACACTAGTAAGGACCTGTGGTTGAAACTAGCAGTTAGCACAGTGAGAGTTTCAAATTCAATATTTCTAAAAATTTTCAAAAAAGGAACAAGAAACCTACTCCACATTCTGGCCAAAATCAAACCATCAGAATTAAAAACAACTGTGGTGGTTGAAACAAACACTGTTTCAATCAGTGGGTGTGTTCAGACCCAAGTTAGGACCTGTGTTAGAGACAGACACTGTTTCAATCAGTGGGTGTGTTCAGACCTAAGTCAGGACCTGTGTTTGAAACACACACTACTTATTTCAATCAGTGGGTGTTTTCAGACACAAGTAAGGACCTGTGGTTCAAACTAGCACGGTGAGAGTTTCAAATTCAATATTTCTAAAAATTTTCAAAAAACGAACAAGAAACCTACTCCACATTCTGGCCAAAATCAAACCATCAGAATTAAAAACAACTGTGGTGGTTGAAACAAACACTGTTTCAATCAGTGGGTGTGTTCAGACCCAAGTTAGGACCTGTGTTAGAGACAGACACTGTTTCAATCAGTGGGTGTGTTCAGACCCAAGTCAGGACCTGTGTTTGAAACACACACTACTTATTTCAATCAGTGGGTGTTTTCAGACACAAGTAAGGACCTGTGGTTCAAACTAGCACAGTGAGAGTTTCAAATTCAATATTTCTAAAAATTTTCAAAAAACGAACAAGAAACCTACTCCACATTCTGGCCAAAATCAAACCATCAGAATTAAAAACAACTGTGGTGGTTGAAACGAACACTGTTTCAATCAGTGGGTGTGTTCAGACCCAAGTTAAGACCTGTGTTAGAGACAGACACGTGGGTGTTTTCAGACCCAAGTTAGGACCAGTGTTTGATAATTCGCGTTAAATCAGTGGGGTGGGTGTGTTCAGACCCAAGTTAGGACCTGTGTTTGAGACAGACACTATTTCAATCAGTGGGTGTTTTCAGACTCAAGTTAGGACCTGTGTTTGAAACAGACACTATTTAAATTAGTGGATGTTTTCAGAACATTGAAATTTTCAAAAAAATCATAATTCTACATTGATAAATAACAAAATTCAAATGAGCAGCTGGAACCACAATTTAGAGCAATTCCTTGACATTAAAAAGAAAATGAAGAAAAATAAGATCAAAACAACTACCTACCTATTACTAAAATGGTTTTAGACTGAAAATTTACATTTCCAAATGACAAATATTTGGATAAGTTATAGGACTGAAAAAAAGTGAAAAAAAAGGTGAAAACTTGTAACTTTATTTGGTCGCAGGTTTATTGAGATGTCAAAATTAGAAGTGATAGAAATTCATTTTTGAATTAATAAATTTAGAAAAATTTTTGAATTGTTGAAGAAATTTTAGAAGGAGGCACATTTTGGAATGTTATTTGGCTAAAAATCTTCCAAACCAAAACGTAACTTTTTACGAGATTCAGCTGTTTATTATTCTCTTTTTTTTATTATTTACTCATTCTTCAAGTTGGAATTTGATATTTTACCTGCTCATTTCCATTTCGAAGAGAAATTTCGAGAAACTTTTAGTTTTTCGCTGGAAAATTTTCCAAAAATCCATCCTTCCATCAAATTTTAAGCGGACAAATGAAAAGTGGCGTTTAAAATCTAATTTTAAATTTCGTTTTAAAAACGATGAAATTGACTGGTCGACTCTTTATTGGATTGATGTATCTCATATGAAAAAAAATCCACCTATTATGTAGGACCAAATTTCACGATTTTCGGTCAACTTGGAACTTTCAACAAAATTTTGAATAAATCCATCATTTAAAAATTAGATTAGAGTAGCTGAAAATTTAATTTCGATGCTCAAAAATAGTTTATGGCAAGTCAAATTTCAAAGATAGCCAAAGATTGAATATTTTGAAATTAAAAGAGGAGTGATTTTTCCCCCTGAGTCGGGCATATAACTACTCGAGTTGGAAAATCACACTCAAGTAATGGACAAAAACTCGAATTTGAAGACTTTCAATCCGTTGAAAATTGCGACATTCAAGCTTTGAGAGATTGTTAGCATATAAGTTGAGAAAAACTGCCTATCAATTTTACCAGAAAAATTGCTTCATCTCAAAAATATTTCAGTAACCTTATTGCCCACAAATTTTTGGTGTTCTCCCATAGGAATATGTTCTGTGACTTGATTTTATTTGTGTTCCCAAAAAATTTCAAACATGTATAAGTATTTTTCTTAATCCATGACTTTTTTTTTCTCTCGAAGTCTCGATAGTCCAACAACTTTCATTTTTTGCATCTTTGCGATTTGAAAAATTATCCAAAATGTCGATTCTTTTCATCCCCTTCCTTCAAAAAAAAAAAAAAAAAATGAGAGGCAAAACGTCGCGAATGAATCAGACTTCTCCTTCGTGTGAATTTTTGTTTTTAATCAAAATTCAAAACAAATAATATATTTATTACATACGCATACTCGTACTCGTACATATATGATGTCTAGATGGCTATTCTTTTTACGAGGCCGAGGCCGAGAGGTGGACGAACGCGCATGTGACAAAGTACAATAAATGTATAGGCTAGCAGGCGGACAGGCAGGTTCGTCTAAACTGCCAGCGAAATGTGTCAAAAGGATGCAATTACCACGTTGCGCTGCTGCGAAAATTATAAATTGATCAAGTGGAAATTTAAACATCCACGGCGGCTTTTCTATTACCAAACTGACGCGAAAAGAAAGGGAGAAAAAGAGTTACGTACAAGTGACATAAATTCATCGCGAATGTTCTAACAAAAGAATTTATGAGCGCTGAAGCGCAAAGGTTTCACTTTGTTGAAATTATTTCGTATTTTTTTTAATGCTGCGCAGACATCTCAGTAGGAAAAAATTAACGAGAAAAATGATAACAAACATGTTTTATTTTTCTTTAAAAATTTTTTTATAAAGAATGTCAGACTGCTGTAGACATTTTTTTTCATTCTTCTGCTCGAGGTACCTACCATTTATCCTTGGACGTTTTTAATGGATTGAATTTAAATCAACAATTTTTCCGACCTCAGGAAAGTTCTTCTACCTCTAATTTCAATTTCCCCTGTGCGTTTGTTCCTTTGCAGGCCTGCTTACATTGTATGTAATGTACCTACATACCTAATCTACGGTAGATCCCAAGCTGTGGTTTTTTCTCGGTTTGAAAATTAGGACGAATATTAACACGTTTATTTCGCCTCGTTTTAAATTATACCTGACCGCTTTTCATCGGGTTCGGGGGATTTGTTCTTTATTATCAACGCGGATCCCGCTAATAATTCAGATTAAGTGTACCTAACTTTTAAGTTACGCCTCGTATTACGCCTCAGGATGACTAATTTCTATTATTTCGACGCTCACAAAAGCGACAGCGTCGTTGATACGATTAAGTAAAGCAGCTAGGTAGTTAAAGTTTTGTTTCTGGAAATATTTAAGCAGGATTATAACGCGTATTACCTAGATCTATGTAGGTACCTGCTCTGCAGTAATGACGAACTAATGAACTTACCTGCTAACTTGTCCCGTCTAATTTAATTTTATAAGTGTAAATAATCCTTTTTGACGATTATCTTATCTTATACTCGTACTACTATAAAATGTTGCTATCCCCTAATATGTAAGTATGTACGAGTATAACTGAAGGAACTAAAGAAATTCTCTCTTTCAAAACTTGTAGTTTGTAATTTTTCAATTTTCTTGTCGAATGATTATACGTAAATAGAGTACCTATATAAAACGTGTACCTAACTAACCTAAATTCAACAATAAAGGAAAGATACAAAGTTTCTTCTGCTGGTAATAGTAATTGTATAAATGAAAAGTGGAAAGATCTTTCAAATATACGATCTGCGGATCCTTTGAATTTCATATTTGAAAATTTGAATAGACGTTTTCAAGATGGAATAGACCTGGCAGCGAATTAATTTCCTGTTCAAAGATATTCTACGAGCAGAAAGAAATTGTATAACGTATGCTGTAGAATTGCGTTTTACGTATGTTTCCTTTTTTTTTTCCTCCATCGAGGAAACCCAAAAGATACCACCGTATTCTTGATTTAATTTAATGCGATGCTTTTTCCTCGTTACTTTCTCCAATTAGATGGCTCGATAATTGAAAAAGAAAAGATTTTTTTCTATTTTCAAGGATGTAATTACAAGATGATGCACATACGCTTGTATGTTGTAAGGCTTTTAAACTTTCTTTTTAAACAACTTTTCTTCCGTCTAGCGAGCGAGCGATGTAGGGAGGGTCTTTTTTTAATACTTTTTCTTAAGATAGGTTCTTACGTCTGTTTACGTAAACGTAAGACGTTTCGTTTATTGCGTAAAACTACGAAAAAAAATTAAAATAAGATATTACTACTAGGAAAAATGATTCCATGTGGAAATTTTACGATTTGTGACGAATTCGCGTTTTAATTGGATGAATTAGAAAATGCTTGCAGAAAAAAATGTGTGTTTCTAGATTCATTTTTCTAATTTATTCGTGGAACATTTTTCATTTGATTCGTTCATAAACATCTGTAACGTCATATTTTATTTTTTGTGAAATTCCAGAAAAAAAAACGAACGTAAAAAAAGTTATTGACATATGTCATGGAAAACGAAACGAATCTATTTCCAGATTTGTGACTATATGAGATGCCATAAAGAACGAGGAACGCAGAAAAGGGATTAGGTAGAAGAAACAAGGTTTTACTTGATCAAAAAAAGTCGTAAATTAGGTCATAATTTTATTTCCAAATTGCTGGTGAGATGTCGTAAAATATCGACGATGTTGAAGGAGAGGACTAGAAAACTCAAAGTTTTAGTACAACTATAAAGTAAATGAAAAATCAATTTTTTTCGGTGAATTTTTAAACAGGACTTGATTAAAGAACAGTTCGATTTTTTTCAAATTCTAATTACGAGTAAATTAAAGAGTTTAGTCGTCAATTTGAATTTTTTCAAAAATTATCAATCTTTAAATCATTTAGGTAGGTATTAGGTACCTATAGATACATATAACTTTTACCTATTTGCTGGGTGTCACGTCCGTTGAATAGAAAGTAAAATTAAAAGATGTAGAGCTGAGTGATGGCCAATGGTAAATGTACGTATAGTAATCAATAATTTTTCATTACAAAAACAAAAACAAAAAAACTTTAATCCAATTCAACTTTACATAATATACTTATGGGTACCTAACCTACATAATCAAAATGTTTTATACTCGTCGAGTAAATAAAATCCCAAAATTATCACTCTTGAGAATTGATAATAAAAAAATTGTTCAAAATTTTCTACAAATGGCTTAAAATTTAGTCTGTATTTTTTTTTTTTTTTGGTAAAAATCTATAATGGTTCAAGAGTAGGTAGGTAGGTACCTACAGGAATTTTTGTGGAAGCTCCCCTTCTGAGTTTTATATTTCGAAACCCATGAGAATATCTTTTTTTCATCAGGTTCTCATTATGAAGACGAATTAGAAAAATTGGAAATTTTTCATACTGTACGCATCTCAATGGTAAATAAGGTAGGTATTTTTAAAAAATCGAATTCCCATGAAATGAAAAAATATTGGCTAATTTTAACTTATCTAATATTAAAATTTAAAATGTACAGAGAGCCCAACAAAATTACTTTTTAATTACCTACATCGTTACTTTTTTCATCTGAAATAAGATCCAAGTAAAAATTGCAAAAACACCTCAAAATTAGACAAAATTTTGAAGGTTGATAGATATTTTTTATGCAAATGAAAAAAGTTTGAAATTCAGTTGAAGTCAAACGATTTTCGTTTAAAAACCTCCCTACTTCATCTTTCGTTTAAAATACAAAATAATGGAATTATAGACAAATTTGTTCGAAAATCATTCCACGCGAGTAAGTATCGATTTGTCTTGCCTAAAAACTCAAATTTTGTTTTTGAAATAATGTTCACTTCTCAGACTTGAAATTCTCCTTTCAGAAATGTCTTTTTGATTCCCTCTCCTTGATTGGATTGCTTTTTGACATGGATATATGTTTTTTGCACCGGGTCTTTCCGAAATTTGCGTCACTCTGACTTTTGAAAACTTGATAAGAAAATGTGATCGAATTTCTGGCGATGCCAGACTTTTAAAAACTTTGGAAGAAAATCGATTAAATTCAGTGTGAGATTGACTTTCAAAAACTGAAAAAAGACTTTAGGTATGACTTTCGAACATTATGTCAGCCTTTTAAAAACAAGGAATCCTGTTGATTTTTTGACAATATGTATTACAGATTGGAGGAAAAAATCAATGAATTGGACCTACTAAAATTATTCCTATCAAATTTTCAAAACAGACTTTCCGATATTTTTTTTATCAGATTTTTCTTTAATCTGGAATTTCAAATATTGAGTTAATTTGAGTCGAAAATACATGTATTTCCGTGATTTAAAAGTTTCCTCGGAAAGGAGATTTACACCCATCTTTGGTTTGTTTTTGGTCACGTTCCCGTAATTAGTTTTCACTAAAATGGTTTCTAAAGCTGTTTTTCCGCCTTACAGAATAATCGGGCTCTCTGAAATTAATTGTATTGGAAAATGGAAAAAATGAGTGGTTCTGGTACCTACTGCTAGAAATCTTTTTTCTAGAATAGATCATTTTCCACTGTTGATTTGCGTGTTGAGAGCTACTTTCAGCATGAGCGAGAAAATTGTGTATTTTTTCAGTTCTAATTTTCCTCAAGAAAATCTCCCAAAATTTTAAAATATGCAATTGAACACCTACAACTTTCTTTCTTTGGTCATATTCAAGCTACCAACGCGTTTTGGAGATCACTTTCGACATGAGTGAAAAAGTGCAAATTTTGGGTTCTAATTTTTCAAAATATAAAAAAAAAGTAAAATCTCAAAATGTATCTTTGAGGAGTTATCGCGTTGAGAATTTTTTTCCCAGTATTATTCCACTTTGAGAGCTACTTTCGACAAAATTGAGAAAATTTGTATTCCCCCCCCCCCCCGAATTTTTACAAAGTTTTTTAATTACAAGTATAATTATGGATCCTCGAAAAATACTATTTTCTCTCTTACGTCATTATATGTACGTCACAACCTGACCTCCCAATTCCCTGAATTTTTATTAAACGTTTCTATTAGGTAGGTATCTTTATAGAAAGTAATTATTTGAATCACAGTTTTATTAAATTTTGATTAAAGAGTATAATTTACATACCTACCTGTACGTATAGTACCTATCTACCTACATATTTGAAATCGTTACTATCTTTATAGAAATAGCTGGGATAAAATTAAAAAGTAAAGATGTGTATCTTCATCACAAAATGATTATGACCGTTTGAAAAATTAATTAACAATTTTTTTGTTAGAAGGACGTATATTTTTTTTTCAAGGACAGGAATTTTTCTGTAATGAAAATATCTTCTTTTTCTTGTATTTTTCATTTCTCGAATTTTTTAATTACAACAATGGGTAACCTTTACGTTTGCGATTTAACTAAACAAAAATGTACATCTATTTCTTTCTATTTTTTTTCGTGTGTTAACAAAAATGATGTTTATCGTTGTTTTTTTTTTCTGATAAAAATTGAGCAGAGAGTGGCTGCTAGGGAACTGAATATGTGTTAATCTAATGAACACGAATTAAAGAAAATAAAACTGATAGCTTGTGTGTAGGTATTTTCAGGTAATTACTTAAAGTAATTTTCGTAATAAATGGCGAAGTAATTTGTAAAATTAAAATTCACTATTTATATAATCGCGCTCAGCTGTATATTTATCGTCCAAATAAATACTCAACCGTGTAATTTCTTTTTAATACATTACACGTTGGTATGTATGTATGTATAGTGGTGATATATGTAGAACGTTTTTAAATTTACAAGGTACGTTATGAAAAAAAAAAAAAAATCCATCTCGATGTATACAATTTTATAATCTACGTAGGTACGTGCTATGAAATGCATACGGTTTTTCAAAAAAAAAAAAATTACATTTTTTTGAGAAGACGTCAACAAAAAGAGCAGACACCCGCGCGAGTCAGCGCGTAAAAGCAACAAATGTGTACCCAGACCCATAGACATTAAAGTAAAACATAGGTACCTAGACCTACCTAGACCTACCTACTTAAATTAAAAATTGTCGTACAAAGTTGTTTTACTTACATGAACATTTAGTTAACCATGTAAAGCCAACTCGGTGGTGTATATTTTAATTAAAAATTTTCTATAATGAATTAATTATTAGACTGGAGAGAGCGCCAGCAATTGTCAGGTATCCAGGTTGCCAGGTAACGAGGGGATGCGATGAAATTGCCTTTCGCGCAATCTCCAATATTCCATACGTCGAAAAGCGGTATGTTTTGCTTTCAGCTACAAAAATTTTATGGTCACCTGTAGTAGTTTTCGGTATGTTGGTTTTTCACGTCTTTGCGCGTTAAAAATTTGACGAATTTTGTTTACGCGGATGTACCTTTTTTTATCTTCTCTTTGATTTCAACGGTTCGACGACTTCTTTGAGATTATATTGTGTGCGAATGTCTGGAAATATTCACCAAAATGGTCGTTGGTAATTTTTCTACATCCGAAGAGGAATTCATTTTTATCGTTTCTTTTTCGAGCTTTGTTTTTCGATGGGTTTTATTATTCATTTTGCAATTTTTCCCCTCTCTGGAGGATTCTTACTCGCCGGTTTAATTGACTGACTCGAGTACGATTAAGGAGAACTGATTATGTTGAGGAATTTTCTTTCTTGTGGTCGGAATAATGGACTATTTAGAGCTACCTGTTTACCAATGGTTGTATACCTACCTACCTATTTTCTTTGTTGAATATTGTTATTGAAAGGATAAAATTGACAAGGGAAGAGCAAAGGGGAACTGATTCAGATGAAAATTATGATGCATGTTGGTATGAGATTATGATTACGATGCGTTGAAATGAAATCTATTGGCGAAATTCGCTTAAAAATTAAATCACCGGTTTATTTTATCGCGCGAACGTTTTGCATTCCTTTTCCACCGGTATCGGTAGGTCCCCAGGGACCTGTATATAAACTTGACTTAAATCTGTGGTAATTAGATGGTTCGAAGACAAAAGATTACACCGAGGAATTTGTACATTTGCCAATCTTTGCCTTCTCAAACTCATTAGTCTGAAAGCTCGACTAATTTACGCTTCGTATTACTTCTATATTTAGGCTGTAATTTTCTCCACACACACTTGTAGCCCAGATTATTACACATACTTTAGTAGGTACTTACTTACTTACGTTAGACTAACGTGCGAAATTATTCGAAACGAGAGCCAAGCAAAGCTAACAATGTGTGTCAAAGTTGCACCTCTACCTACTAGGTACCTAATAATCTTTGATTTTAGAAATTCCTCTACGTAGTTTGAGTATATTTACCGAACGATAAATAGAGAGCTTTCAATTATTCACGTCATAAGTTCGTCGCGTTCATATGCAAAAGTTAGATACGTATACTGTACGTTTCATTCGAGAATACAAAACACTCGAAATTTTACACAAGTTACAAGTAGATACGTGAATCAAATTCCGATAAATCATATTCGATGGTACTTGGCTTTTTAGTTGCCGTATACTCCAATAAGTACTCGAACGTAATTTAAACAAAAAGTCCGCATTTAAACTTCAATAAGACCCGGCTACGAGACATTTGTTCGAGAGCTTCGGTAATTGGTAATTTAATTCTGAGTTTGTTGGTAAATTTGTTCAACTATTGAGGGATTTGTTAGGAGTTATTGAAGAACAAGTCGATGTTTGATAAAAAATAATCTATCGTGTGTATTGTATCCCGTTATTAGGTTTTCTGATAGTTTTCTGTTTTCAATTTTTTTTTTATGCTTGACTTATACGATGATAGATTTCCTTCGCGAAATTGCGCTATGCTGAGATTTATTTTTATCGAAATGATTTTCAAATAGGTAAATTACCCTCCGTTAGATTTCTCTTGCGTATTTGATCATCACAAGGTTCATCAGCATTTTTATGAGGTATATAATATATATCCATAAATTTTCATTTTATAGTATGTATTGACCGATGCGAGGTTGAAATTCTCTGCTGTATTCTGTAGGTACCTACTGAAAATATCGCATTACCGATTTCAATTTTAATACCAAAAATATGAGCTTTTTATTCAAATGTCTTTCTGTAATTCTTCATCTTAAAATATCGTCAGTTCCCTCGAATTTTAGTTAATTGACTAATCTAAAAAACTTGCAGGTTTCACAACCAGTGACAATTTTCATGATTTCATTGTCAGTAGTTTTTGCGAAGTATATAGGTGGGGAGGGGGGGTACATTATTATGACATTGAACATCTTTAAAACTTCGTAATGAAATTTTTATTTTAATTATTAGAAAATCCATAGAAAATATTGTGATTTTCACTGCCCAAGTTAATTTTTTGATTTTCGGTGAATTTTTGAAAATTGTGGAAGCACGTAATTAGGTATGTAGGTATTGGTATTGTAGCTCATCAGCATGATTTTTCTTTCAGAAAAGCTACCTAAATCATGACCCATTGGGCAAAAATTCATGTGTAGACAAGTAATGGCTCAAAATACATCAAATACCTTCTTATTTCAACTTCAGAGAAATTTAAAAACTGCGGATTTTCTTTTTTTACTTTTGGCAGTCTCAGTTCGCAAAATTGAAAAATATTATTTTATGGTTGAAAATCCAATAAATATACTGAAGTAAGTAGATCTCTCTCGGTCTCCCCTCAACCTTATCTTCCCTTCTTCTACTCGCCCGAATCAATTGCGACCGATTTTGAGCGGATCTAGAGCCTTTATCAAAAGTTCAGAATTGCCCCAAAAGACGTTAAAATCTATTTCAGCGGCTAAAAACTTGATGCTGTCACGATTTTGACATTGAAAATCGTTAAAGATTGAAAGGCGTATATTTTTTTAAAACTTCTTAGTTGAAAATACGAGTGTATTATTTTTTACAAATTTTTAAATCAATCATTTCTGCGATTCTGCAACAAATCGCTGGCAATTTCTCTAATCCCCTAAAAAAGGTCCCCTCGAATTGATTTCAATTTATTTTCAAATCCAATTGGGAGTGTCTAGCAAATGCGAAGTTGATTGCTTATGTCTTTGGGAGCGATTCTAATTGCAGAAAAGTCAGATCTTCCATGGTAGATCCAGGTCAGTTCAAAAATGGTCCCAAGGCTTCGAGTGGTTCACTTTTAATACAAAAACGATTTTCAGATTTTTCATTCAAAATTTTTTTTTTTTTTTTAAATGGAATATTTTTGTCATTTTTACAAATTCGCTAAAAATCAAAATAAGTTAGGGAGTAGGGACAAACGTAACCAGTGTGGATAGGTCGTCAAGGTTCCCTTGGAAAAAAATTCAGTGAAGTTTTTAATCAAGTGTTGTTTCCTGTTTCCTCCTCTTGTTAGCAATTGCAATGGCACTGTGTGTCTTAAAATTCTATTTTCAACTTAGCCTGACGTGAAAAGGTTCAGCCATCAGAGAAGATTGCTTAATCAAACATTTACAAGGTGATTTCTGGCCATTTATGTATTCCGTGTTAGCGAAACTATGTCGATAAAATGAGTGATTTTCTCAATTATTTCTTTTTCCCAACAGTAAAATAATGTTTACAGCTTCTAGAGTGTAACTTTTCTTCTTCCCTAATGTCTCTTGTAGGCACTTGGCCAGTGCTTTTATATAGGGTTGTTCTATCATCAAACTTTTTTCGAAGTTTGATGGAGCATCGCAAAAACTTGTTGCAAAATGACTTCAAAAAAACGTGATCAGTATTTTAAAATTCGAATTCAATGTTCAAGTTAAAGTTTAGACCATCTTTCTTCCCTCTTTTTCCCATAAACTGAAAATTTCCAGTTTTTCACCATATTTTTTGTGAAAAATACTTACCTATTACGTAAAAAAAAAGACATTGAAGGTTCAAATGTATCTACATGCCAAATTATAGCCTTCTGAATTAACCCAAGTGAACTTCAGTGAGGACACAAAATCGAAAATCATCGAAGAAAAAGTGTAAACATCCTCTTTTTCAATGCTGAAAAGCGCTAGAAAAATTTTGGAAAATTCATATCTTTATAAGTCAATTTAATTTGTGAGAGTTACGCGAAAAAAGTCATTTATATAGGTGTTTAGCGACATGGGAAATGGTGTTTCATTTTTGAGAAAATTTCAATGAATGGTAGTACTTATTGTTGGGCAATTGTTTCCATTCCATCCAATGAACCAGAATTTTACACATTATCTTGTATGTATTACTGTTCTTCTGATGGGAGTCACTGCAAAAAGCCAGAAAGAAATTGATCGTAAATTTGCTCATTATACTTAGGTAAACTACAATCGTACAAATTGGGTTAAAAATTCATTCATCTCATTGGCCCTTATGTAGCACTAGCTGCTATCAATTCGATAAAGACTTGTTTAAATTTTAGAAAAATTATATCTGGGTAGGTGGGCACATAAAAGATGATAACTGAAGAGACGTCTAGAGTCAAATCTCGTAGTGTATTCAAATGAACTCGACGTTTCATTCTAAACAGTTGAAAAAATATAATACTTTGTTAGCCTTTTTTTTTTTTGAGAATATCACTACTGAATGGTTTTTTTAAGACAAAATTCTCAAAGTTCTGCTCTGTAAAAGATGACTTTTCTCTGAAGAAGAAGGGCTTCAAAAATATTCCTAACTGAATGTCCTATCCAAAGAGTTCGAAGATTGAAAAAAAATCATAAAAAACCCAGTGAATTTATTTGATTAAAGAGGAAAGTACATATAACTGTTCATTTTGAAATTTTACAAAATTACGAATTTTATCAATTTTGTCTTAGTTTTTCACTCGCATCATGTGAGTAAAAAACAAAAGATTTTTTTGAATTTTTCATTGAAATCTCGAATTTTGAGATTTTTGCATTTTTACCATTTTAAAAATCATCTATGTTCATTTTCGCTGACTCATCATTTTTTTCAAACACTTTTCATTTGGACAAGACGCGTAGTTGACAAAGAAGGGATAGTTATGGATGAGACAATCGTCCTTCTTTGGCCTACTGATTTTTTTTTTTTTTTGGTAATTTGAATACTTACTTGATGTCATATGCATCTCAAAACGCAAGTACCTATTTGTATTTTGTCATCTCAACGACTTGAATCGCCTTCCCTTCTTTTTCGTTTCTGCGCGGGGTGAAAATTGTGTTACGACTACTTCGTACTCGTAAACGCGTGTCAATTGAACAATTATACGTTTGTAGGTTTCTTTTTTGCGTTTTACATTCGACTCGTTGAAATAAAACTTACTTGCAAAACTTTTTATTACACCATTTTTTTTCGCGTCTGTAAAAAATTATGTATTTGTGATAAAAAGTTTTTCGAGTAAAAGTTTTATTTAAACATGCCAATTGAGCTGTATAAAAAATAAGCTTTTTATTTGTTTTGATTTCCCGTTTTTTTCCTCAACGTGACACGAAATATTGGCTACCTATATGCCATACCAGCTAATGCCTTTCAATGAAGAATTGTTCTGATGATCGAATTGAAATATCTTTTCTTCACAAAGGTGCGTTTTGACATTGGATAGGAAACATTGCTTCATCGACTTTCTCTTAAATCTGGCAAACAAAAAATGAAAAAAATATTTGTCGGGAATTTAATCACAATTTTTAACCTTGCCCTATTCAATAACTACATATCTATTCGAGAGAGTTGTGCTGGGAGCTATTGATAGGGTATTATCTTTAAAATTTTTGGATGGGGCATGATCATTTTGCTGTTGAACAGGGAAGCTCTACACATTATCAAATACCTATAAAGAAAAACGTGTTCTAAAATTAACGATTTTTTCAGTTTTATTAAAGAGCTAAAAAAATTGTTTCTCTTCATGTAGGTATTCGTACCTAATATTTTTAGTAATTATTTTTTCGTGGGCAAAGAAAATATAATCGTGTTTTTCTATAAATTCATTTTCATAAAATTTAAAACTTGGGAAGTTGCTCGATTGAACGTTTCGAATTATTTCCATCGTTTCAGTTTACATTTGATCAAGTTGAGTAAGAAGAATGTTTAAAATTTCACGAGTTATGCCATATCTAAGTGAAAATAATTTTATGAACTCGCTATACAATTTTTTAAACCACGTTCTTTTTGAACATATTTGTATTACGTAAAACTCCCGATTTACGTAACCCTTCGCGTACCTTTGAAGTAGAAAAAAAAATGTCTGCATAATTAATAAGAAAATTTACGTAGGTAGGTAGCCTGTCCATCATACCCGACCATTGCCATTGCATTGGTGAAAATTCCTCAACGCAGTCTGAGTGAAAAATATTGTACGATACGAGCGTAATTTAAAAAAAAAAAAAATGTATGTCTTTTCACCAACGCGAACGAATATTTTCAGAATTTCGCGCACTAGAATACCCATTTGTATTTATTTAACAAAAAAATGAAAATATTTTCACGTTCAACGTAGGTATGCGAGTACACAAGAGAATGACGATGGTCCACGGGATACGAAACTGGGAAATTTTTTCCTGCACGTAAAAGCATCATGAGATCGGTCTCAATTTGTCGTTGTGTTGTTCGTACGCATTTTGTAAATTTAACAAGTAATCGCCGCCGTACCGTGCCATCCATCGGTACACAGAAACCGAAATGATACTGTAACAATAGTACCCTTTGATTTGCAATGAATAACAGCAATCATTGTAAATGTTGCCGGAATACTGAAAGTCATACGCTCAACGTGAATTATGATGAACAACTGTGTTGCGCTCAACTCCACTCACCTGTTAATTACAGCAATGCCGTATGTGGTTTTTTTTTTCGATTCTAATTTGAGTAATTTCTATTCATTTTCTCGCTCTCTTTCTCTCACTCTTATACAGCCTAATATATAAATAATTCTTATATTAAAATTTTTTTTATTCGCGACTTTTTCCGCATCAACGCACACATATACATACGTCTCTCGTTAAGAATGTTTATTAATAAATTCTTTGAAATTTCGCCAATGACAATATTTAATAATATTGTAATTATTACTTTTAAATGTAAATATGTTTTGTGGCTCCTATCCAAAAGCTTTCTAAAGAAGTTAAAAGGTGTTAGAACTTGCTAAGGGTACAGCGCCGTTTTATAAATTGCTTTTTTTCAATATAAAAAATTTGCCACCGTTTAATTTTGATTATTGGACGGAAAATATATAGGCTCGGCTATGAATTCTAGGTATAGCCTACCTACGTACGCTTAGTATATTTCACCATTATTAAAATGTGTTTTTCATTTTACAGGATACCAGATCTCATATTGTGGTTGAATTGTACGATACCGAGCACTCGTACGTGGAATCGTTACGAATTTTAGTTACCGTGAGTATTTGCATTTTTTTTTTTTTTTTTGTCAACGGTGAATTTTGTAAACGAGGAAGTTCTAAAAAGATTAAAATCCGAGCTACAAAGGAAAACTGGGATTGCTTACCTACCTGTTAGTCTCATTTTACAAACAAATTAAATGAGAAGAATCCTAAATGAGATTTTTACCTTTTTTTTCCTTTTCCTATTATGAGTGCGTTTTAAGAAAGCGTTTGTGAAATGAGCAAAAATGGAATGAGAACGCTTGTCTTTGTAAAATAATATTTAATTTAAATATTTTTAATGTTTTTTTTTGGTTTTTTTTTGTAAATACTTTTAACAATTTAGTGGAGGTGTTTTATTTTGTTTTAAAAAATTTCTGATTAATTATGTTCCTGAAGAAGCTAGAAAAAAAAGTTATTTTTCTATTTTAACAGGTATAAATTGATTTAAGTTGGTAGGTTTTAAACAAAATTTTCATTATTTTGGTTACCTATCCCAGCGGTCTAAAAATGGTTGAGTCAGAAAAAGGAAATAACATTTTATAAGCACTCAAAAATTCATCACCATACAAAAGCTCAACTAATTAATAATAAATTAAAGTTTTAGATTTTTAAATTTAAAAAAAAAAAATCGAACCTATCCGATCTAGCTCTAAAAAAATGTTGAAACCGAAATTTTATTTTCCCCCTATTTTTGATTTCTGGAATCGACTGGAGATGGTTTCAAGTCGTTCTGGAGCCTCCGGCGGATTTTCATAATTTTTGATTTTTTAAACAATTTTATCAAGTAAAAAGACTATATAATAAATTTCATAATTATACCTACATGCATATTTGCCCAATAACGTTAAGAATTAATTTGATGATTCGTGCCCAAGTCCACTCGCAAAGGGTCTTTGTAAAGGTTATTCCAAAGTACAGGGTGCCCAGAAATATCGAGCACCCCTAAAAAAGTTTTCTACTAAAATACTTTGGTTGGTCACAGTGAATGATAATAATGATAGCACATGATTGGTTGTTGGACTGGAGAGATAACATTCCACCAATCATATGCATCTATTTCACGTTGCCAACCTATATTTTTATTGAAAAACTTTCTTAGGAGTACTCGATATTTCTGGGCACCCTGTATAAGCTATGTAGGTACATATGTACCTATTTTCAAGTACATATCTATCTATTGAATTTTTTTAAATAGAAAAATCCAAAAAATCTTTTAAAACTGCCAACTGCAGATTTGGAAAATTATGGAAGTTTAATTTTGAAATTCCTGATCAGATATGGACTGCAGTGTCTGAATCAAAATTCAAAAAGGTATCCCGGCCAATGAAGATTTCTCAGAGAGAAGAGTGAGAAGGATATCCATAACTTTTTTTTTCAAAAGAATGAAAGTTGTCGGCTACAGTTTCCTTGAAAAATGGTGAATTTTATTTGTTGATTTTTTGGAATTTTTTAAAAATTCAAATTTGGCTCAATTTCCAACAAAAAAAGAGTAGGTAAATATAAGTAATTTTCTACGTCCATGAGCGACAAATGTCCATGTTCCCAGATGGCAATTTTTTTGTTGCGCCACTGCTTTTAACCTAAAAATAACCATCTTTGCGACCCATCGGATCTAGAATTTTTGGAAAGAATGAAACATTTCTCATTTTACGAACGGGTCAACTTGAGAAACTAAAATTGAGCTTTTTTCGATCCTTCGAATCGATTTTTAGTATTTTTGAGGCGCCCTTTAGCCTTAGTGGATAATTTGAATTTTCCAATTCTTAAAACGAAAAATTGAAAGCACTACAGATTTTGAATTACATTTCGACCCTTTTTAAGTGCCTATACAAATTTTTTTCAAAATTGCGAAGTCCAGAGATCCACTAGAGACTTATAAACTCAATTTCAGTTTTATACGTACCTACGTTAAAGCGTTTATAAACGAGAAATTTTTCTTTTTTTTTTCAAAAATAATTACTTATAGTAATATCTCGATTTTTCTAAAGTTTAAAAATTCCAAAATTGCAGGAGGCTTCAAAAAGACCCCAAACCACCATTAGTCCAAGAGCTACACGACTGCGATTGGGCCGAAATAACTGAAAGCTGGGGATGGTCTCAAAAGTTAGTATACATACCCCTATTTTGAAAACACTTGGTCTGCCGATCCGCAGCTGCTGCTTTAAAGCTCAGTGAAAGCTCGAAAGTTCAAAATTTTTCTGAACTTTCAGCTGAGAAAACTGATGGCTGAAATTGGTGCTTAATTATAACATTTTTCGCGCTGACAGCGGTGGCAGCCTAGATTTCGCGTGGGTGTAGCAAAACTGGGGTTGGTTGAAAGAAAAAACTGTCAATTTTTTCTGGGTGTAGCAAACATTTTTGAGGTTTTTAAACTGACTGAAAAAGAACAAAAAAGAGAGATTTTTCACTGTTAATTAACTTTTACTACAAACATTGTGTCTGTACTGTCTGTGTAGGTAACCAACTAGCGAAAAACGAACAAAATGAATAGTTATTGCCAAAAACTTGGGTTATAACAATGTAAAATTGGAGAATAATTTTTTTATGGGTGTAGCGAATTTTTTCTGGGTGTAGCAAACTGTTTTTCTGGGTGTAGCGAACTGCTTCTGGGTGTAGCAGCTCGCTACACCCGCTATACAAAGGCTGCCACCGCTGCGCGCTGAATCCGAATATATCGGTCTGCCGACCCATAAGTGCCGCCAAAGCCCCGCCAGACTGGGTCAAAAGGGGAGCTTTGACAAATTTCATGTTTTTGGGCTAAATTCTCATAAAAAGCTACAAAATCGGGTTAAAAATTATTTTCAAGCAATTCAACGGAATGTTCTATGGCTACGATGATTTTTAGACATCCAAATTTTTCAAAATTTTCATTTTTGGGGGGTGGGGCGCGAGGGAAGTATTAATGAATTCAGCAAGTATGGCTTTGTGATACATCAAAATAAATGTTTTTTGACCGTATTGTCCTCCAATGTGAAAAATATTGCCATAATCGAATTCTAAAGCCCAAAAAACATATATTTTGATATATCACAAGACCATATTTGCTGAATTTATTAATACTCCCCTCACGCCCCACCCCCCAAAAATGAAAATTTTGAAAAATTTCGGTGTCTAAAAATCATTTTAGCCATAGAACATTCCGTTAACCTGCTTGAAAATAATTTTTAACCCGATTTTGTAGCTTTTTATGAGAATTTAGCCCAAAAACATGAAATTTGTCAAATTTGCTCCCCTTTTGACCCAGTCTGGCGGGGCTTTGGCGGCACTTATGGGTCGGCAGACCGATATATTCGGATTCAGCGCGAAAAATGCTATAATTAGGCACCAATTTCAGCCATCAGTTTTCTCAGCTGAAAGTTCAGAAAAATTTTGAACTTTCGAGCTTTCACTGAGCTTTAAAGCAGCAGCTGCGGATCGGCAGACCAAATGTTTTCAAAATAGGGGTATGTATACTAACTTTTGAGACTATCCCCAGCTTTCAGTTATTTCGGCCCAATCGCAGTGGTATAGCTCTTGGACTACATAAATCGGTTCAGTTGGACGAAAAACACAGAAATAACCTAATTTCAGCTTTCTGTAAGTACCTCAATTCAGTCAAGTTCTGAGTTCTTATGAAAATTGCATCTTTGAATTGAAAATTGAAAATTGAATTCAACCTCTAAAATTTTGCCTGGTTCCCTGGTGTATGTAATTTTGAATGTTTTTTCGATTTGTTCTGCCTGCTTCTGAAAGGTTCCTGCGAGTTGGGATACCTCCCTTACATGTACTATAGTTCAAAATGGTGATTGAAATGTGTAGTTCTTGGTCTCTATAAATCATATTCTCTGAACAATTTTACCAAACAAATGAAAATAGGAAGCGCCATAAATGTAAGATGGAAATCGGAAATTTTCAAAATTATCAATTTAGGAGTAGGTATTTTGACTAGACAGCCTTTGAGCTAAAATTCATATCAAGTATCTAGTCATTATTCACAACCCTTTTTAAAAACGAATCTGCAGGCAATTTTACCCGATTTTAAGGTTTTTAATTTACGAAAACAATGTTAATGTTTTTGATGATTTACTTGATAAAATTAATTTATGTCAGAGCTCGCATAAGATCGTCCAATTGATTGAACAAAACAAGGAAAACTGTATTTTCAACTAATATGCAGGTTATAGGTATCAAGTTCCAAACATGAGATTGGTACCTATGTACTTACCTCACCTACTCTTTAGTGTATCGAGATTTATAACTACTTAATATTATAAAAATTTAGAAAATATTTTCACAATTGAAATTGAATTCTACGTATTGTCTTTTTATGTACATACGTTCGTGATACTCTAATTTTCAATTTTCATTTATCACTTCGAGTGGGTGACTAAGTCTATCTTCTGTCTATACCTTTGACTTGAATGAAACTTCAAATCTCCACTATATTGGAAAAACATCTCGAACTTGAAGCAGTGCGATTCTTCTCTTTTTAGCTCTGGGCTAGATTTATGTAGGTAACTCATTTTGTATGCATATCAAGAGACAGAATAAATTGTGGTATCTTAAAGTGGATTTTTTAAAACAACTTTTACGTGTTGTGGATTTTCCTGAGACTCAGTTTCTGACAACACCGTTTTCAAGTTACTTATTCAAGCAACGCCAGTTTGAAATCTCTTCTTGCGGTATTTTTAATTGTCAACAGACTTCAAGAAATTTGATTTTGTAATGTATAATTAATTTTTTTAACCAGATGAGATGGGGTAAAAAACGAACTACCTTTGTATTTTAAAGTTTTTACCAAATAGGTATTTATTTTTGAAAGACAAGTTTTAATAGTGGCCTTAACCGATTTTTCAGAAAAAAAAACTTAGGTACAAAATTGTTTTATTCAAATAGTTAAAGCTTATGATGACTGCTGTTGGGGTAAATGACCAGATACCTACCGAAGGAATTAAAGTTCTGCATTTTTTTTCGGCCCATCTCACGTTGATTTTTTTTTTAGAATAAAATTTAAATCTATTGTATGTAGATTCCGATGATAATCAACCTTTGTATTCATTCTTCGTCACAGGTTAAAAAATTGCAAACATTTTTAGTCGATAAAGGCTAAAAAAAATCTAAATCCTTTTACTAATGCGTGGTCACCTACGCATCCATCATTCAAGAAGCTAAGCCTCCCGAGAAGCGTATGCCTGACAGGACGCTTACAATGCCCGCGAAAAAAAAATATCTGTCTGCGAAAAAAAAGAGAAAATTCAAACGAGGAAACAAGAAATATAAGATATTAATTGGCGGAAGTTTGTTCGACGATTTTTTTCCCTTCCTAATCATATTAATTAAAAGTTGGACGTCGGTATCGGGAAAAGGGTGCTAATTGAATTGCGCGAAATTTTCTCAACACTTAATTCCCCAATCAATCGTCGCCTTAAGAGTTATTCTTCGGTATACGGATTGCCTTCAATTAGCGCGAGCAAATTCATTACGATTTGTTTAAAAGGCAACGCGACTGAACGTCTCAACGCGTTGAATAAAAGTTGAATTTTCGCGAAATATTCTATTGTTAGTTTAATTAAATCATCGTCTGGGGCGTTCTATCATATTTCAAACATTTTAAATTTCATAACTTTCAATTAAAATAGGGAAGCTAAGTTACGATTGTAAAATACTCGCAAAAACTAGATTAAAAACAGATTTATCGATTGAAATAAATACTCGCTCCAGTAGGTACATGGAATTTTAATTCAGCAGATTTGTCTGCAACTTACCGCTATGCTATAAGAGTGGATATATGTAGTTGCTCATGCTTGGTTCAATGATTACCCATGGTCTTCCACATCCCTCCACTACCCTCAGACGCCGGAACGTTTTTTCTTTATGCTAAATATAATTTAAAATTTCAAAAATAATTTTTCGTTTGTTTCAGAAATACCTGCAGCCGTTGAAAAGCCCAGAGTTTTCTAGTTTAATCGAACCAGCTACGGTGCAAGAAATATTTTACCAGGTAAGATTTAATTTGACTTTTAGTTTTTTACCCCGTCGAGCGAGCTGCGCATTTTTGTAAAGATTTCATCCTAGTTCCTAGTCAAACGTGAACTTATACGTATAACTTCAAACTTGTACCTATGTATTTCATTGAAATGAAAAATACATCCTCGTGTTGAGAAAATAATCGGCTTGTTTTCCAGATTCCGGAAATACTCGCTTACCACGAAGAATTTCTAGAAGAATTACGTGTACGCTTGGAAGGATGGAACAGGGGTAAATGCATCGGTGATATATTTTTAGAAACGGTTAGTTTTCAATTTTATCATTATTAGATACCTATTAAGTAGGTATGTGTATCGTTATTAATGAGGTTTCTGTTTACTTTTTTTCCTCGTCGCTGCCTCTGACGTTATTGAAAACTTCAGAGAATACGCCTTACTTGTCCTTTTTAATTTTTACTTTTCGAACAGCGCGAAGCGAAAATCCTTTTTTGGTAAAAATTAAAGAATAGGTATGTATGAAAAATGATAAGAAACAAAATTCCAAGTCATAAAATTCCTCGTCAATAAAATGTGATCAATTTTTTCCCTCCTAGAAAGCTTTTTTAAAAGATATTTTAATCAAAATTGAGAATGCCTAAAAGCTAAACTTCACCGAAAGATTTTTCTGTAATCGTTTTTAGGAAATGTCTGTTTCAGATCTTTTTTTTTTTTAAATCAAAATTCAATTTATAATTTGTGATGATGCGATTTGATGAAAATATACCTACCTATCCTATTGATATCTCATCTAGTATTCTTGATTCCTATTTCTAGTCAACTGATTTTTCAAACATTTTCCAAATTGTAATTGTAAAAAAATATCGAAAAAGGACCTCAAAATCTCTTGAAATTTGATTCAAAATTAGAGTCTTTATTCACTATGCTTTGCTTCCATCTTTCTCTTTCATTCAGTAACAAATGAAAAAAGAAGAAAAACGTGATTGAATGCTTTCTAGTCAATTTTACGAAGGATTTCTCAAAAAAATACACTTATGCTAAAAAAAACTCTGACATGAAAATTTTAAGCTGTTCGAAGTTCATTTTTGGATTTTTGGTACATTTTTGAAAAGTTAACAAACTCCATTTTCTCATGAAATTATTTTCAAAAAGTTGCCATCCAGCATGACTCCCTAATTAATTTTTCACATTATTCCCCCCCCCCCCCATCTGAAGTCCCATTCGTGAAATTTTCAAACATAACTAGGTAAAAATTGTATTCATAAATATTTTGTAGTGTTCTCACTCTCCTACTTCTAAGTATGTTCTTCATTTCCTTCAATTTTAAACAAATTAAATAAATCATGAGCTAAAAAATTTTTTGCTGTTTTGGTCTTTCTGTCGAGAGATTTGAAAAACTCGTAAAGAATCCCAAATTTACTTTAAAATGCCCTTAATTTTTTTCTCCTAAAAAGGCTTTATCAGATACTGAGAGCATAAGTTTTTAGATAATGGGATTGAGGATCCTTACTATATACTAGGATCTGAGACCTCAAAATTAAATTGTCCTCCATTGCAACAGTCAACACAGCAACATGACCCTGGAAAGTGAGACGTATCTGTTTGGCAATACTGAAAGAAATGCGCTTCAAATTTTATCCATAATAACACTGTTTCATATAGTCGACAAATATACTTTATTTACACTTGTTTTCGAGACACACTCGAGCTTTCGTTAGCTTTAGCTGCATCGTCATTCGAAAATATTTGAAATTACATTCGGAACCTTCGATATGCAGCGTACCTATTTTAATTATCTAAATAAGATATATCAAAAATAGCGTATCAGTTTCATACCCCTTCAATTTCGGGATCTAGCAATCACATAAACAGACCTTCATTCGATATTTCCACCTCGCTAGATATGAAATTCGATTCCTTACGTAATAAACACGATTCCATAACTTTAAACGATCGAGTTTCCCGCGTAATGTGTTTTCAAAAATCGACGAACAAAGGTGAAAAAAACACGTTCGTGTTTCTTTTTTTTTTTTTACAAATTCTCACGTATTTTCCCAGCGAAAATGAGTATTTTAGGTCAGTGTTGTTGTTCTTCTTTCCTCGTTCATTTTGCCATTGATATCATGATATGTACGAAATGTGAGTGAAACAAGAAGGATGAATGAAGCGAAATAAAAAGAGTAAAAAACATAAGGAAATGTAATCAAAAATACGATACGTTTTGATTCAGAAACTACGACTTTTTTTTCATATCGATCGAACTTTTTACCAAATGTGTAAAATATATTTAAAGTATGATTTATATAAGATTTGCATAAATAGTTAATTCGTTCAATCCAAATTCCAATTTAATATTTAATTAGGTACGTATTGATACTAATAGATAAGTGTAGGTAGGTACGTTAAATAGGTACCTATTTTAGATCGTTAAGATGCTCGCACGTGCCTCTATACGAATGTAGAAAAAAAGTAGAAGGGGAAGACAAAGATATTTAACGTTTGATTGATTGAATTTTCCAACGGGGAAAAAAATAGCAGGGCGAAATTTTCTCATTTTTTAAAAATATCAGACAAGTGAAAAAATATACTTATGGAGGGAAATTACCGTTATCATATATACCGGTACCTAACCTACCTACCTACTATATAGAAATCTGATTACGATACCCACAATGCATAAAAGAAAAATAACCGGAAATGGAAAAAATAATAAATCATCGTCATCAACGACTCAATTGCGAACGTTTTATAGCATTAAAGATAAATTTTTCACATTTCGAGCAATTTTTTCCACATGGAAATATTTTCTAATTTTCGAACAACAGTATCGAGGGAAATTTCGCCGCGTTCGAGGCGTTCCGTTGCGTCGAGAAAGGAATACAAATTTTTTCTGACACGTGCCGATTGAACTATATAACGATAGAATACGATCATATGTAATAAAATTATTATTATTATTATTTCTTAAAAATTTGTCTAAACTTTATATTGTTTCAGTTTACGAAAGAGACGGTCATAGATTCGTACATAGCGTTTATAAATAATTGGAAGTCGGCTAAGGAAGCTATAAAGCAAACGTGCCACATGAAACCGGCATTTGCAAAATTTCTAGAGGTTAGTTTAACCGTTTAACGTGTGCGCGTATTCGCGAACACAAACAATTTGTAAGAATATTTTTACCAATGCTGCTTTTTTTCCACATACTATTATACATTAGCATTAAATTATGATGGTAAAGTTTTGCCAACACGATTACCTACTTAATCCTACACTAAATCAAGCGAGGCAAGAAGTTTTTTTTTGTCTGAGCGAGAATGAGTTATTTTATACGTGAAAGTTTTTCTCGAAAAAATTCAGCTAATTTTTTTATCGTTTGAGAAGCATTAATTTTTTAATTTTTTCACTTAGGCGATGGCCAAAGAACATAAAGGAAAGTTGGCCTTAGATTCGTTATTAATTATGCCGGTACAAAGAATTCCACGTTACGAACTTTTAATTCAGGTAAATAATTTTGCATTAACGCTTCTTCCACCCTTTTTTATAGCGCCCGCCCGCCCGCCCGCCACCCTCCGCTGCACGTTTTAGCTGAAAAATCCGCAGACGGAGTAAGGTGTGTATAAATAAAGAGATAACATGGGAAAATTCGAGTCGAGATCGGGGTTTTTATTCTTTTGTTAACCGGCTGATGGCGCGATTTAAAACCTTGAGAAGCTTTATACATCTACAAGTGCTTCGGTTGCTCTTTTACCGGCGCATTATACGAATTTCATAGACGGATACTTTGGAGAAAATTTTATAAGAATCCGACAGCGAAGACGAGACGAGCCGCGCCGCGCCGTGCGTTCTTTAATATTGAAACACGTACCGGGCAGATATTTCAATTTAAAGAAGCTTTCTTTGATTAACGACGATGAATTTTAAATAAACATTAATTATTCGAAAATTTCGCGTATTAGAGAGAATTGCCGCTACCTACCGAGCTCGATTTTGAATTATTCGCCGTCGTTTTGTTTAAAACGAGTCGTAAGATTTTCTCTCGACGATTTAAAGTATTCGTTAATTTTTCTTCATTTTGTATTCTACGTTGTTGCGTTGTTTTGATCTTTTTATTGTCGAGTTTCAGCGATAAGAATTTACGCTGAGTGGTGCTTAAGATTTTAACCTAATAGCTTTTGCAATGCGTTTTATCGCCTTCGATTTGCGAGATAGGCTGGGCTGAATTTACACGTAACGTGTTTCGAAGTGTTTTGTTGAGTGTTTTTTTTTTCAGTATTTGTAAAGATGTTAGGATTTTTAAATTTTCAAATTTAGGTACATGCGTGAGAAAATCTTCTAAAGCTTCTAATTTTCAGGTGTGTGAAATGGTAGGTTTACTCTTGGATATAACGTACAGGTGTCCTGTCCCAATTGTAATCCCCCTGTGATGGAAATTTTCAGTTACTCAATCACCGATTTTTCTCATTTTTTTTCCAGCACATAAGTACGTTGGGTTGGTCTGAAAAATTTTGTACAGCTTAGATGGAAAATGAGAGTCTTGCGGAATTTTGAGTTTTTCCACATTGTTCAAAAATTGAATGGAAGAGTGCCTCGTTTTTAGACAGATTTATAGACCCGATTTCGACAAAGTGGGGGATATACTTTACCAAATAGTATTTTTGATGGGCTAATTTTCTTCGGAAAACGCTACAAAATATCGAAATGTGCAATTGGACTCATTTTGCTAAGAATTTTCGGTTTCAACGTATAAATGAGAAAATAGTATTTTAGAGTAGGTACAAATTTTTTCAAAAAAATTTCCTAAAATTTTTGAAATGTAGGATTAGGCAGCTGCAACTTCGAGATTTAATTTTCTTTTTAAATAGGTACCAATGTGTTCTGACTGAGGGCTACTTCCGACAATGAGTGAGAAAAAGTGTATTTTCTGCACCCTACTTTTTAAAAAATGTCCCAAAACCGTGAAATATGCGATTGAGTAGCTCCAGCTCTGGGAATTTTCAAAATAGTGAAAAAAAAATGAAATAACTGGATTAGATAGATTTGAATATAATAAGTTAAGGAATAAGGTTTTGAGCTAAAGTTATCTAAAAATGGCGTCAGTTTAGTTTGGACGTTACAGTGGTCAAAAAATCAATGTTTAATTTTTTTGGATTTTCATGTGATAAAGCTTCAGCAGTTCAGAAATCGTTCTCCACTTCCCTAAGTGCCTATATTGCCCTAAAAAAAAGTTGCAGACTTTTGATCGATCAGAATTTCATGTTTTCATATTTTGAAAAAATACGCCTGGACATCTTTAAATGGTTGTTACTTTTTTTTTCGTTCAATATATAGGTCGCGAAGGTTGCAATTCTTGGACTTTTGAGACATTTTTACGTCTTTCTGTCTTCATTGAACTAAAAAAAAATGTCGGTTGCAGAAAGTTTCAACAAAAATATATATTTTCATCTCAGAAAAATTCACAAAATTACCTTCAAAAACTTGAGTTAGGTACGTTTTTCTGGGAAAAGTGATTTTGGTTGCTAACACACAAACCAGCTACAATGAAGAAATTTGAATCAAAGTACCTCACCAGTCGACATTTTAATCGCTGAAATTCATTTCGAGATTTTTGAAAATTAAAATTTGAGCCAAAAATGTTGAAAAATCAAAATCTTACCAAATTGCCCTGGTAAGCTGAAATTTGATTTGTAGGTACCCTATTTTCAACCTCCCAAGTTCATTGGTGATGGTTTTGAACGGGTTTGGAGCTTACCATAATTTTCTTACGTTTGAGATTTCTTGAGACAATCCAAATTTTGAAAGCTAAAATCTCAAGACTGGTTGAATTTAGGTGAAATCTGTCTACCATTTGAAAATTTGAATAACATTATAGCAAAGTTCATATTTTACTATATTTTTAACAAAATAATTTTTAAAATGAAATTTAAACTTCCCGCGAGGGGGTACTAGGGCCCTCCATTTTGAGCAAAATTCAAAAAAAATAAAAATGACACGATAGTACAAATATGTTGCTTATTGCTGATTTTAAGGCATTGACACCATTCACTTCGAATTTGGCTTATTTTCTTGATCCGACCTCCATGAATTCCCTCCCCTTCCCACACCATCTGGAAAACTGAACAACACATGATAACTCATCGTCGTTTATTTGGTTTTCAGTATTGAGGGCATTATTGTAAAATTTTTCATCTTTGGTATTCTGTTAGATACATCTATCTAAATTTTTACTGTAGTCGCTAACTCTCTGGACACCTTGTAGTTGGTGCATTCTTAGTTTTAAAAAGCTCATTTGTCATAATTTATTATACGTGAGGGAGGCGTTATATCTGGCGGTATAGAAATTTTTAAACGTGCGGTGTAAACATCCGCATAAGTATGAAGTCGATCGTTCGAAGTCTGAGCCTTACTTTTGGCAGGAAAAAAAATTCATCATAGCAGCGTCGTTTTTATTTACACAAGACTAATTGCTCGAATAACCATAAGATGGATTTTTAATTTCGCTTGTTTAAATATTTATTCCATTTTTTTCTTTTTTTTTTTTTTTAATACGTCGGACCTTTCTCATAATGATATAATTCGGTAAAGAGGAGAAATTTTCGCAGAAATAATATTGGCAAGTGACTCGAATACGCGTTCGAGTGTTTACCGAGATAACAAAAAAGTAAATAATAATTTGCACCGAAATGATCAATTATCAACTCGAGCCCGGTTACGCTGTGTTTATAGTTTAAAAATACATCAAAGAACTTAATGAATATTTCAAAACGCGAGCGTATTAAAAATCCTGCTGTATCTAATACACCAAACGAATCACCTACATTCGCAAACTTTTTAATATACGATGTATCGATTTAACGTCAAATTTAAAACGAGCTCTTCAACTTTAAAATTTGTAGCGAACGAAAAAAAAAAGCCAATTAAAATTCTTAACGGATTTATCACACCGAAGCCCACGAAACACGAATAAAAAATCAATTAAGTTGAAAACCCGTTCATTAAATGTTTCGTATTTTGAAAACTTTTGAGAAATGTGAAATTTTCCATTTTTATTGCTCACTGCTGCTGTCGACTGAGTAAATCTAGTTTATATTTGGTAAATTAATTCGCTTTCGTTTTTATTGCACTTTCGCCGTGTTTGTACAATGTTAAATCCCTTTAATAAAAGCTACGTATATTTATAAAATTTCGTTCAACTTTATATACAACGTTATATTTATATTTTTCAGTTCCGCGTGTTTTTGAGCCTTTTTTCACTTTTTTTTTTAATGTTACCGCGAGAGTCCCAAAAGAGATATTTTAAATGAAATTGCGGTTTCTTGAATCGTATCCAATTTATGGATAGAGTTCGATGGTCCGGTTAAATCGCGAATATAAGAACAGGGGTTACTGTAGCTTTATTGATAGGTATGATGAGGAACATTCCCTCGTTGGCGGTACCTGCTCATAATCACCTACCTCCAAATTTGTATTTTTTCCCACCCTCGAACACCCAGTATGCACTTGAATCATTAGGTAAATTAATATTGTTCTATTTTCAGTCTTTAATAAAACACACGGAAGTTTGCCATCCGGATTTCGAGAAATTACAAGAAGCCCTGCACCAAGTCCACGAGCTGGCAGTGCGAATAAACTGCACCGAACGTGAAAACTTGGAATTAGAACAGATCGAAAACTTGATCGACGGCTTGGGTAATTTGGTATCAGCTGATCGTCAATTTTTGAGATACGATTTAGTCAGCATGACCTCGGGACAAGGATTAAGTCGTAAAGAACGTGCCCTGTTTCTTTTTAATGATCTCCTTATAATTACCAGCGTAAAAAGACGAAGTAGTACGGTGAAAAAGCCACTTTCGTAAGTTATTTTCCCTCTAAATTAAGTAGGTATAAGCTATAGTGTATTTTAACCACGTACCTACGTGATCTAACACCCGTTTTTTTCCCTTCTTATTCTGTTGCAGAAGTAGTCCTGGTAGCATAGCTAGTTCATTAGAAGCAAATAAATATAAATTACTGATGAAAATTCCGCTAGAACATTTGGACATAGTGAAAGGTAAATGTGAAGAAATATTTTCTCGGTGTTTTCTAAAGAAGCAAATTAGCTCCCTAGTCTTGTGAAAAGCAACAGTAGCCAATAAAATCCACTCACTTGTGGATCGTGACTAATTGCCAACAAATTTAATTAATGATCTTGGCTCGTAGTCAACTTATTTATCTGTTCTCTTATCCAATGAAGAAATCGCCACGATTATAAATGCATCAATACCTAGCGAAATTAAAACGCTAAGAATTAAGATTTATGAATATTTTAGCCATCGGAAAAGTATACACGCGCCATTGAGTCTTATTCTTATATACTTTTATTGCGGTTGCTGACCAATGTAAATATTCGTGAAATTTTTTCCCTCCCCTCGTCAAGTTGAAGTGTATAGTACATACTTATACATGAAATAGAGTAATCGATTTCATTTCTATTTTAGAAGCTTTCGTAGCTTTTATATTTAATTATGTATACTTTACGACCTTCTCGTTTTATCATTGATTTTTGGTCTAGAATTTATTATTGTACATATTGTATACATATGTACTTAGGTTTATTTACATATTTTTGTTCGAAATGGTCGACCGACTGTATGTTCTCATAATAATTTGTTTGTTTGTAATTTTTAATTTTTACAGTGAAAGATGATAATTTACGAAGAATTATGAAAGAAATGGAGTTTTTATCCGAAGATGTAAACACACTGTCGCAAATGTCAGATTTAGTTTCTTCTTTACATTGTCCTCATAGTCAGTTAGAAGAAAGCATTAGAGAAATGCTAGGCGCTCTTAATAAACAATTAAATGAAAGACATATCAGCGAATCGCAACTATCGTATTTAGAACTGGCCCTAAGTACAAGGTAATTATACCTATATACTGCATGGACGTAAAACGTAGACCATTTTCATCAGCAGCTCGCTTTTCATATTGATAATGAATCCTCCAGCTAAGCCTCTAAATAAGCTTTGAAGTTTTTGAAATACACGTATCCTATCCTCGTCTTTATGCAAATTAGTTATGCTTATCGTCGACGAGTATTTAACGTTTATATGAAGACCCTTTGAAATAGGTCAAAATTTGGGTCGTTTCAAATAACGATATTTTTAGAGAGCAATTTTACGTTCCCGTATACGTTTGCGAATATGCCCTATACCGAGTACCATTTGCGTGTTGCAATTTTCGATTTTTTTTGCTCTCGCTGAATTGTATTTTTTTTTTAATTATTTGTTTTGAATTTATTGCGGGTTTTTATGGGTAATTCGTGTGTGCTGTTGTTCGTGTACGGTGCAACGTGCATATGAACGTAGATGAAAAAATTTAATAGAGAACCGTTTTTTTTACGTCCTCTTTTGCATTTTTTTTTGTTATTTTAAATTACTTGAAATATTATGGAAATTATTTTAAATTCAAAATTGCGTTGCGGGGATAATTTTGCACATTTTTTCTGGAAATTGAGAAAGCACCAAAAGTGAGTTTAAAACTAGAATATTCAAAACGACGTGCTAAAAATTTCACTTCTGATCGTCTTTATTCAACTTTTTGATCTTAAAATTTGACATTGTAAACGTATTTGGCGTCTTCAAATAGGTACCATATGTATTTCTGACCCATGTTGAAAATTTAAAATTTTGAAACTATAAAACCGCCTTCCTTTTCAGAGCATGGGATGAAATTGGAAATTGAAAACGAATTTAGTGAGGTCAAAAACCGGTTTTCGCTACAATACTCATGTTTGAAAATTTCAAATTTGAAAATATAAACACCTTTCTTCTTTCCACCTCCGTTCTCGGGGCTCTAATCAGAGTATAGGGTGAAATTCGACATTGAAAACGAATTCAGTGACCTCGAAAATCCCAGATGACACCGCAATCGAATTTTCATCCTTCATTTCGTTTCAGAATATTGGCTCAATTTTAATTTTGTCCTCCTTGGGCTATTTTGAAGCAATTTTCGGTGGGTGGCCAGCTTTTTTTTACAGCTTGCAAAATTGGAAACTTAACGAGCCGAATCGTCAATCCTTTTTTGAATCTCCTCTCCCTCTCCTCCTCATCTAAATCACCCAACAGAAAAATGCAATCAAACTTCAAATTCTTTCGAAAAGTTGGATTTATAGAATGAACATTTTTTGGACTGTCAGAACCATAATCTTAGTTATTCAAATTTATTTATAAAATTTATGAAGATTTTCTATCAACGTGGCATGTGATTTTTGGCGTTTTTCAAGTTTCAAAAAAAAACAACACAAAAATAAAGAACCTAAGTATTGAAAGTGTTGAAATTGGAATTAATTTTTTGAGGCGAATATCGGATAAGAAACAAACTTTTTCCAGTTACATTGATGAGCTTCCAGTTTGACAATTTCTAACAATTTTGGACTGTTTCTTTAAGTTACAAACTCGTTCTTGAAATTCTGAACTGTAATACTCGTATTCATTTTGCTGAAATAGCCGATTTGTAGTTTGAGAGCTTCGAATCCCCCTCGCCCATTCAATTCTATGATATGAAAATGGTATTCGGTTGCGCCGGGTACTCCGTAACAGCCAACAGGTGTCAGACAATTCATCCAGTAATATAGCTTGCCGATCCTAGAAACTGAAGGAGCACAGTTGTGGAGAAACTCCTATCAACTTTATTTCAACTTCAAAATTGAAGAGGTCACGGTTCATTAACATTTTTGAAGGGCTCTTGTAGTTACAATATTCAGACGTGTGGGCAAAATATGTAAGCTCTCTAAAAACTTCAATCAATCACAACCTTTTTGATTTTGATGTTGAGCTAAATTTTAAAGGACTTTTGTGGTTCTCCTAGTGAATTTTGGTATTATGGAATGATGATCACATTGAGCCTATCTAACGTTTTCTGTGTTATTTTTAGAAGACATTGTAGCAAAATAGAACTTTATTTGTTTTTAATCTGTGTATCTTTGTTTTTGCAGGAATAGTGTAGAAAATATATCGGCAGTATTTCCAAAACCTGAGAAAAGAACAAGTTGGGAAGAAACATTCTTCGAAGCGAAAGCCAGACTGAGTGAGTATAAAAACGAATGTTTGTCAGATGGCCTTAACTAAAACCCTTTTGAGTTTGTGTACCATAACACCATCATAATCATTGCCATTTCTGTAAAAACTTGTAGGTACCTATCATTTTTTTCTTCTTCAATCGATGTACCGAATACGACTATCGAGACAAATATTACCTATCCATTTAGGTACTTACATACGTAAATTTACCTATATACTTGATGTAGGAATTTTTCATTATACATATCTGCAGATAGGTGCTAGGTTTCTACGAATTTTAATGAAATTGCCCAGATATCAAGACATTTTGAAAAACGGGGGGATTGTACCCTGTACATTGTGAAAATGAAGAATTGTACGAACTCAAGTTTTTGGCCATAGCCCCTCGTCCCGGAATATTTTTCTAGTATGGTTGCATTTCTGCCAGACATTAATTGTGTTTTTACTTGAAAAGATGTGTCAGGCGATAGAAGATTGTGTCCTGAATTTTTAACATCAGTTCCTATTCGTAAAACACGCGCAGGATTGCAATTCACTTGCGCTACGGCTGCGTACAATCAACAAGACGTTTGGGTTTGTAATAGTGACGGTTTTGTCGGTCAGGTGTGCATTTTAAGCTTACATCCAGAGCCTGCAGTGACATCTTGTAACGGAGTTTGTAACGCTAGAATTTTATCCGTTACTTCCGTTCCAGTGTCACGAATTATGTAAGTGTGAACAGAAATACCTTATTATTACTATCACTTTTTGTGTACAATATTTCCAATTCTTTCTCTATGGGTAGGAAAAAACCGATTCCCTAGTCCTTCTCTATGTGCTTCAAAGTCTCGCGCCATATTTCTATTACATTAACAAATGCATGTGAAAAATTTCAGCCTGCTTGAGTTTTTTTTTTCATTCTTCTTGTTCTTCGCGCTTTAGTTAGAGATGCTATCTTTTTTCCATTTTTTTTGTCTGGTGTGTCTTTTATTGGGGAAAATTGTATTTTTCATGTTTCTATTTTGATGGTTTGTTTTCAGAGAGAAATTCAACGCTGATGCACAAACAGATTCCGTTAAAGGCGACTCCTATGAAGAAGTAAACGAAAGCATTCCATTAGATAATAACGAAGGCGATATTCCCGATATACATTTAGACAGGTTGGTATCTACGATCATCGATCAAGCACAGCTACTCGAGATTTTTCGAGAGAATCATAATCAAAGATAGAAATTAAGTGAGGTATTATGATCAAAAAGTACTCATACTACCATTATTGCTCGGCAGCTCGACTTCCATTATACCTAGAAATAAGAAAGCTCGTTGAGGTCTAATTGTCTCAAATTTGTACCTGGGACCTACTTCTTACACAGGTAAGTGGGCATGGTCTCTTTCGAAAGAATAGAGTTCTAGTTACAAATTGAAACCCCAACGAGCTCTCTAGGTGTGATTGGAGCCGAGCAATCAGGGTAGTACGAGTAGGTACTTTTTGATCATACCTCGTATACCTATAGCAGGTGGCTGATCACTCTATAATCAGTGCATATAGTTTTACTTACCTACTCGTTGATAATGTATTGTGAATTTTTCCGCAGTAGTTCATCAAGTGAAGATGAAGATGGCGAAGAAGAATTAAGCATAGAAGAATTGAAAATAACCGATAATTCCAATTCGGAAAATGGCGACTCGACGATGTGGTTGGGTACTGAAGACGGATACATCTATATTTTTAATTGTACAGATAGTTTAAGAGTTAAAAGAAACAAACAGAAGTATAAACATAATTCCGCGGTCTATTGCATTTTGTAAGTAGATATTACTTTTCCCTTTTTTCAGACGTGTTTCATAAATACAACTGTTTAAATGTTCGTGGTTTTTCAGGTACCATGATAAAAATGTATTCGTTTCATTAGCTGACGGTGAAGTTCATGTGTATAGCTGGAGTCCGGGTTAGAAAATTTTTTCACGTACGACCTGTGTTCTTAAAAGTACTTCTGGCTGTATTTTGGAATTTATTCAGTTTCAGGATGGAATCTTACCGATCCAGTTACTATCATACGAGTTGGATGTAAAACAACGCCTGCGCTACGTATGTTACTAGTTTGTGGAAAGTTATGGTGCATTTGCCATAATATAATCAAAGTTATAAGTTTCCAGACTCTGAAAGTTGAGGTACCTACCTATTTGTTGATTCTTTGATTATGTTTATAGAGAACTTTCTTTCGCTTACTATTAGACTTGGTTTAGCTTCATCATTCAAGGGTGAAGGTGAACAATTCCACAGCTCATATTTTTCTTGTAATATCTATCCGGTTTGAGTATGTTTGTGCAAGCAATCAGCACTTTCTTTGTTCAATAAGAGAACAAAATCGTTTTTGTTCCTTGTAAGCTAAATGAAGTTGATCATTCTATTTGGTTATATTTTATAGTTTATTTGACAGAATGGTTTTAATGTTGAAATACCTACCAAGAAATTGAAGTGATGCTCAGTTCGGTCACCTAAAGTAGAAAACTATAAATCTGTTTTAATTTTAAATTTAAAAAAAAAATACCTATACAGGGTGTCTGGTGAGTTGATGTCAAAACTTCAGATGAATTTTTGCTCAACTTACTTTGAAATTGAAGCCCGGGGTGACAACTCTATATTACTTTAGTTAAGCCCGGGGCTAAAAAAATTTTAAAATATAAAATTGAAAAAACGTCTTTATTTTGACCTTGGGAATTGGTAGTACTTCAGAAAATAAACAAATTTTGTCATTATGAACTTTTGTCAAACTTTGAATTTTGAAATGGAAGGGGCTAGAAGCAGAAATATTTGTTTGTTTTGAAATATTTACTTTTAAGATAATTGAATCAGTCATTTCAAAAACCCCATTCTGAACTTTTTAAAATTTTTCAGGAAATGAAAAAAACTGTTTGTGCGCTTTATTTTCATGGTATAACAGTAAACTTGTGCAGTAATTGATAGGTCTTATGATTACAAATATTTCTGTACCTTTACCAGAACTTGAAGTTTTGTAGACTGCGAGCAATTCCATTGTGAAATATGTGGAGTTATGGGGTTTTCGAAATGACTTTTTTTTAAAACCTGAAAAGTGACATGTAATCCTAGAAAATCCAGTAACTACAATACCCAAAATGATTGAGTATGGATTTTCATTCATTTATTGAAGTTATACCTGCAATCTACGATTCAATTAATTTAATGTACCTAATAAAGAAGCAACAAAAATGTTATCCATTTCCCGGCATAAATTAAAAAATTGAATTACGTTGATGTTCATGAAATTAATGTTCTTCGTTTGTCTTATAAAAAAATGATTTCAAAAACCCTGTAAATGCAGGAGTTATGGGGTTTTCGAAATGACAAACGCTGAAATACCTATGCACTTTTGAGCTACCTTCCAACTTTATCCGATAGAGCTCGCAAAGCACCATCAGAATCAGTGACAAACATAAAAACCCCTTAAATGATGATTTATGGGGTTTTCGAAATGACTGATTCAATTCTGTTTCTGACCCCTTCAATTTGAAAGTTGGGCAAAAATTCATAATGACAAAATTTGTATATTTTTCAAAGCAATACCCATTCCCAAGGTCAAACATGCGTTTTTCGCAATTTTTTTTAAGCTCGGTTGCCCCTACTTGTCTACATATATAACTTTTTTTTCAAGTCTGGTTAGGTATATCCGAATTTGAAGTTTTGACATCCACTTACCAGACACCCTGTAGGTATGTTTAGAAACAATATATGTTAACATGTAAAAAAAATTCGGTCGACGTTTTTTTTAAAACTCTCTCTTGAACGTACAAGAAATGATATCAAACATTTCATTTTTTAAAGTAGGTATTAAATTTAATGAAGTTAATTAAACAATTTCGAATTTTTGTTCAGTTTTGAGTTATAGATACAGATACATAATGTATGTACATTACATATAATTATTTTGAGTTGGGATTTGGGAAGCTTCTCTCTTTTCTTTTTTGAAAAGTTCAGTCTCACAAAATTTCAAGAATTAGGCTGAAAAAATCTTCACAAAGAAAAAATTGATATCTAGTTGGCACTTGATTTGTAAGATTTTTTATTGAGAGACAAATAAGAACTGAGAAAATAAACACGAATCTCTTTTGGTTTAATAATTATTTCCCCAAGAAGAAAAAATTAATTATTGTGCAAAAATCCATCGAAAGCGTCGACGCCTCGACGGTCGACGATCGAAAGTAAGAAAAAAATTTTGTCCCTTCAAATAATAAAGTAGGCAACTTGGCTTGAGCGGATCTCCCTTCCAGTTCTCCAGATGTTGGGTGGTGCTGGCGGGGTATGTTGTTGTATTATACATCGGTTTCTTATCATTCCTTATATTTTCATCTTAATATATCTCTTCGTCTTCCTATATCCAAATTATGTCCATATTTTGATTTTGTTTTTTGTGTCATCTTTGTGTAATTTCAAATTGTGGCAGTGTAAAAGCCATAAACGTGATTCAACGTATTGCTTTAGAATAGCGAAAATTACGTATTTGAAAATTAATTTTATGAAGATCAAGTACCAGAGGTGATCGCCACCCCGTTCCTCCCGATTGTGTATTTTCACCTATTTTCTCACCTGAAAACGATCCTATCAAATGGCAATTAGAATTTCATCCAGCAGTTGTGGATATGTTTCCAGCCGAATTCGGTCTTCTTTATGGATTTCATTCAAGTAAAGACGAGATTAAAACACGTGGCCCGGTATCAGGAGAATTTACACTATCGATAATAAATGCAGAAGGTGAAAATTTGAACATTTATCAACAGCATTTCACATTGAGTGAAGAAGATGATGAATTTTCTGGTTTGTTTGGTGAAAGTGAGATATACATGGATGTCACTTCACGCAATCACGTTTATATACCTAAACCTACTATTTTGACTGCGGATGGTAAACCTTTGAATGGCATATTATTGCCGAAGAAAAATCTTACCGTTACATGCGTGGTTAATTATTTCTATCATGACGATTTACTCGGTCTTATCCAACCCCGCAGTTTATTTTCGTTTGAAGCGTACAATCCTTTTGATGGTTTCGAAAAAGCCTTTCTAAATCTTGAGTCAAGCGATGTTACGATATCTGTCAATGGAAAGGAATACCCTGCTCATAAAATTATACTGTCGTCGCGAAGCAAAGTATTTGAAGCTATGTTCAAATACAGTATGAAGGAGAGTAAATCAAATCGTATTGAAGTGAATGATATCGACGAACAAGTTTTCTTAGAAGCTCTACGTTATATCTATACGGGCGAAGCTCATAATTTGAACACGCTAGCCCCTAAGTTGTTACGGGTAGCTGATCAATTTGATCTTGAGAAATTGAAAATCGTTTGCGGAAATGTGTTACTCGGAGAGCTATCTGTGGAAACGGCCGTAAATATTTTAATATTAGCCGATATGTGCAATGCGAAAGATTTAAAAAATTAGACGATCGAGTTTATAAAATCGAACTCGGAAGATGTTGCTAAAGTTACTGATTCTGAAGTCGAGAAAGAACTTCTATCTCGGCCTTATTTGTTGAAGATTTTAAATATTCCTTCGTTTTCCTAACGTTAGAAATAGCCCATAATTGAATGTACTCGTTACTCTACTGTCAAAGTGTCGACTGTCGTGCCTTGTGTGATTCAAGTGATTTTGTTTAATTCGAGTTTTAATTTTGTATTTCTGAAGCGTATCTGATTTCAATGCTTTTCATCTTTATTTACCATTACTTTTTATGTATGTAGTTATAAAAATTGTATTTCAATTTTCAAATTTGTATCTATGTACGCGTGTTTACAAAAATAAAAAAAAATATTCTTGAATCATGTTACCTATAGCTCATGTTGAATTTGATTTGTAATATAAAAGTAATAGGTATTGCAATGTTCAATATGGGAGAAAAATAATAACTTATATTGAAAGTCACGCTAGTTGAAAACATTTGAAAGTACAGAAAAAGAACTTAGTAGGTATTTGATGAAAAAGATAAAAAAAACTGAATTTTGAGGGGAAAATCTAAAAAATATCCAAAAGGTACACTAAAAAGTTGAAATAAATGGAGTGAATTGAAAACTTATGGTTTTAATTGAAAATGATATTTTATTCCATGGAAAAATTGGAAAAATGATGATAGGTGGGTAGATCATGGGTAGATAGAGATAAACATCGTTGACAAATGACAAATTTTTTATTTTTACTTATTTTATTTTTTTCGTTTTTTTCGAGAGATGAACGTTCTAAAAATATAAAAACCTATTGAATACTTCTTACTTACCTAACTTTAATTCTGAGAAAAAATTTTGCATTTTGATTTGATCATTTGACTAGATTAGATTTGACTTAAGACTGTACGTAACCTATTCACCTATTGTCTTATCTTATCGTCTTGCGATGCGCACATGTTATGAATAATCATGCAGAAATTTCAAATATGATTAACTTTAAGTATAACGGTTTCATTGAAAAACGACGGATGAACTTTTCAATCATTTTATTTTAAAATGTTTCAAAATTATCATTATTATAAACGAGCTTTTAGATAAAGGGTTAGATTTCGCCTGTGTAATATTTTCCTTTCCCTTTGGATGTTGTCCCTTGTCGGCCTTGTCCCTTTGCTATAGTTTCACTCAGGTGAAATCGGTGGACATCTTTTCGGCCATCTTTGGTGCAAAATGATGATTTCAGCCATAATCAGTCACAGCACAACAGCTGTTCGACAATGACGTCACTGTGACGAAAAGATGGCCACCGATTTTACCTGAGTGAAGCTATAGTGCCTTACCTTTGAACCTTTGGTGCATGCACAATTGCATACCGAAACACGCTGCACTCTTCGAATTTTGATTGGTTGTTTGTATTATCATTCTGTTTTGTGTTGTGACGAGTGTGTGTTTTTATACTAAGGCACTACTTCACTGAAGAATGAAGATAAAAGTTGTTGATGAAATAATGAATGAATGTTCGAATCTGAATATCCGCTGCTAGAAGATTCCAAGTAATAATATTTAATAATGTAAGTAGAGCATCATTATTAGATCATACAGTTTCTGATGAAAATACGTATACAAATCGTTATAGCTTATTAATAAATATGTACTTTATTTGAACTGTTCTTTGTTTTGCTAGATGTCAGACTCGCAGCATATCGGCACATTTTTCGCGACCATTGATAAAGTTAAAGCTTGTAATTTATCGTGGACCGTGCCGCTGTACGACGAGGATGACGAAGATGATGGGCTGCCTCTAATATCGCCATCTTTCTCACCTGAAAACGATTCTATAAAATGGGAAACATCGTTTTGGCAAGCAACTAGGAATGGTTGCAGACCCGAACTCGGTCTTTATTGTGATAGCGAAGACGAGATTAAAACACGTGGCCCGGTATCAGGAGAATTTACACTATCGATATTGAATGCAGAAGGCGCGAAGGTGGACATTCATCAACAGCATTTCATATTGCAGACAGACGCCGGTTTAGACTTCGAAAATGTTGGTGAAGTTTTTGAACTTTTGATTTTGACAGCGGATGGTAAACCTATGGACAATTTATCACTGCCGCCGGATGGAAATCTAACCATCATATGTATGGTTAATTATTTCTATCATAAAGATATAGATATTAACCATCAACGTAGTTTGTATTCTTTCGAAGCACTTCACAGTCCGCTTGATTGTTATGAAAAGTCCTTTCTGAATCCTAAGTTCAGTGATGTCACCATATGTATCAACGGGAAAGAGTACCCAAGTCATAAAGTTATACTATCATCGCGGAGTAAAGTGTTCGAAGCAATGTTTCAGCATGACTTGCAGGAGAACCAAACAAGTCGCATCCAAGTGAATGACATCAACGAAGTTGTTTTTTTAGAAATCCTGCGTTTCATCTATACGGGTAAAGTTGAGAATTTGGACTCTCTGGCCTCTGAATTGTTGCCAGTAGCTGATCGATACGATCTTCGGAAACTGAAAATTATTTGCGAAAATGCTCTAATCGGGAAACTATCCGCAAAAACAGCGGCAAGTATTTTAATATTGGCCGATATGTGCGATGCGAAGGATTTGAAAAATCAGACGGTCGAGTTTATAAAATCGCATTCTGAAGATGTGGTGAAAAATACGAATTTGGACCACAAGAAAGAACTGATATCTCGACCATATTTATTGAAGAATTTAAGCAAACATATTCGTTCACTTTTAGAGGTTGAGAAGTAAATGCTGCTGAATGTGTTTTACTGTTCGCGCGCCGTGTAATTTGAAAAATATCGTTTTTACGTTTCTAATGTTTTTTTAATGTTTCCAATGTAGTTTAGTCATAATTTTTTTCGTCTGAAAAACATTTGATGAATAAATAATGTTATTTAGCTGGGGAGCTTTATTTTTTTCTCTACTTATCGTCTATCTTCTCTTGTTTAAAATGATGCACTAATGTTGCTGCGCTGGATATCCCAACTTCTTTTACAAAGATTGTTCTTCTTGGCTTCACCTGCTAAAATCCCTTGAATGATTACCTACAAGGTTCTCCTATTATTTTTTTCAGACCTTTTTTACGCAGTAATCACCCCAATCGCGTAGAATAGGTAGATAATTACAAAGAAAGAAAGTTCTGTTCTGCCTGCGCTTACTTTTGTTCTGTAATGAGTATTTCCAAATACCAAATATGTGCCTACTGAATCAAATATTTTCCTTTTTAGAATTCCTTCACGTTGAATGAAAATAACAGAGCAATCACAGCAGTCGCAGTATTCGGTTACGGCGTATGGCTTTCGCTGCAGAATTCAGCGATGTTACGAGTCGTTCATGCCATCTCATGCGAAATCTTGGCTGAAGTCAATGTTACTCAGGCTGTTACTAAAATGCTATCAGGTGAAAAAAATTTACTCCAATTCTTGACGAATTTTCAATCGTTACTTTTGCTAATTTTCATTTTTGATTTAAGGTACCGATGACATTATTAGACAACATAAATCAGCCTGTTTACGTGTAACTGCGTTATTAGCGTGCAAAGATTTACTATGGATTGGAACCAGCGCAGGCGTCGTATTAACCATGTCTTTACCTGTGGTTAAACGTGATACGACAAAACTAACCAATATCCAACCTCCAATTGGTAAGCATTAATTATTTGTGAAACCACATAATGCCTTCAAATTGCTCCTTATGCAGTTTATATAAAATATAATATCTTCTTTGATATTCAGGTGTACCGCATGGACATACCGGACAAGTACGATTTTTAACTTCCGTAAAATGCACTAAAAATTACAATAACGCACGACGTTCTTCCAAAGCCGCGAGTAAAAAAAGTGTTCGAACCAAAACTTCGAAAATGTTGGTTATATCTGGAGGCGATGGATACGAAGATTTTCGTTCCAATTCTGTGCCTGAAGTCTCCGGTAGAGAAGATTCCACCAATCACTTGTTGATTTGGCGAGTTTAAGAGTTACACGATCTTTTTCTTTTCATCGTCTCGACTTCGACTTTTTATAATTTGTAATAACAAGACGTTCTGATCAATAGCTTTTTCATCGTACGTGCGTCTATGAAGTATTTTCAATTTTTTCGTGTACCTAGTAGGTACCTACCTATCTACTCATTTTTATTGCTCAACTATCCTGTCTTGTGTAATATGATGGTTAATTGTGCCTATGTTGAATTGATGTGAAATGGACGATCATGTCTTTCAAATATCATTTCAGTATTGTGGGACCATTTTAAAGTTGATTCCAAAAATTTTAACAGTATTTTATGATTTTTTTTCTTCTTTCAAATTAATTGGCCCTTTAAAATTGTATTATACATGTTATTGAGATCAAAATTTTTAAAAACCAACACTTGGTGAAATTCTTGTAATCATTGGTATGTTTTACATTATTCTAAATTTCTGAAAAAGATTAATTGTTTAGAAAACAATTTTCTACTTTTCTATTATTTTTTTTCTCGCAAAAAATCGTTCTAATTTTAGAGGATCCAAAAAGTATATCAACAGACAGAGTCGTAAGTGCTGAAACTCAGTTTTCGTCTACTTCCTGAACCAGTTTATGGTTGTTTCGAGTCCATCTGAAGTCTTCAAAAATTTTTTAGATTTTTCAGTTCTCAAAGAATACTTTTAAAGAAGTACCTATACTCTTCTAAAGCCATTGTACTCCTTTTTTAATTTTTTTGTACTCATTAGAAGTTTCCTTTAATGTAGGTACGAGTACTTGCATTTTAAATTCATTTAAACTGAAAATAATTTTTATAAAATTGAATAGGTATCAATTTTCCTCACATTCACAATATCTCACTCGTTGTATTTCAATACTACATATTTTTCGTGTTTTATAAAATCTTTTAAATTATCTATCAAATATGTATGTTAAAACGTAGAATTAAGTTTATTCTTGATGTTGTTTTGTTTTATTTTAATAATTGAAAAGTTAAACTTTTCTCGACTCTCAAAACACCTACTCGGAATATTCCTCATCGACAAATAAATTTTGTTTGAAAACAATTATGGGAAAAAATTTCGTTTTGCCTTCCACTTCAACTTTTAGGCCTATTTTCTCTGTGTGAATAACTTTTTTTTGACCCATTTCCAATCCAGGCGAGATAGGTCAGAATGGGTTTTATTGCTGAAAAAAAAAATATTTCTACGAATATTATATCATCTATGTACCTACCTACTACATATTACTTCATCATCATCTCTTGTGAAGATTATCGCGGATACTGTTTTTGTTTAAAACTCTTAAACATCTTATAATTAAGTTATAACCTAGATAATTTGTTGCATCTTTTTCGAATTCTTCCTTCATTTGTAAGTTGTGTAATTTTTAAATGATATCTGTCTATCTTTAATAAGCGTCGAACTTGAAAAATATCGTCCCGATTCTTTGTACTAATTCCGATAGGTGATCGTGAAACTTTTTCTCATAACATACCTATATCCATGTTTTTAATAAGTTTTTTTTTGTACAGTGTTGTAACGATTTTTTGTGTTATTAATTTGAATTAAATATTTTCAGTTAGTATTATGTCATTTGCGTTGATCATTTTTTCAGAACATTTTGCTCCTGCAAACTGATGTTTAGACAAACATATCTACATGAACTTGATAAGTGTTACATAGTTTCTGGGCGGAAGGCCTTATATTATATGTCTTATTTCTTTCCTGAAACATCTTGCATCTTCCGATTGCCGCTTTTTTAGAGGTTTTCAAAAATATTGAAAATTCAAAGAAGTCAAAAGTCAATAGGTAGGTACGTAGATTTTTTTTCAAATTTTCAATTTTTCAACCTCTCAAAAGAATTTCTAAAATAAAATATATACAAATACATTTCTTTTGAAAAAATGTATCTACTGACTAAGTATATTCTATGAAATTCTCAAAACTTTTGGACTACGCTCTCCGGAGAACGAGAATTTTGAATTTTGAGCACGTATGGAGATGGACACATTTCTCGGGATGGGGTCATGGGGTGGAGGTTCGTCCAACTCAAACATTTTTTGGGATGGTTTTACTTTTACATTTTACATCAAAACTAACATTTTGGTTTCGTCTTCGTCAAAATTGGAGAAAGAAAGTGCCGATTTCACCATCTTATCCTGAAAATTTAATAAAAGGGAAAGGCGAAAGGGGAAAGGCTCTTGAGTCTTGAAGAAAAGAAAAAGACAACCACGAAGACGGAAGATGACCAACACCACGTGTTCCAGTTCCACCGTCTCCACTCCCATCTAAAAAAAAAACCCTAATAAAATAATTTTGTATCAATCGGTATCAATCAGAAATGAAATCAGAATCAATCAATCAATTATTATTCAATCAATCTTTCGACAGTTTCGACCTGGTTTACCAGTAATTACAGAAATATCAAACTGGCTACAATTTGCGGCATTGGACTAATGTCCTGTAGTTTTAATCTAGGTCATTTTTGTTTCTCTATAGAGCATTGTCATATGGCGCAATGCGGGATAGTTTACCCTAGCGCCTGTGCCACGGTAGGACAACTTGGCCGGCACTACTATAGACGCATACGATTTCTCATGTAAAAAATGCAATTTTTTCGATTGTATGCGAGTTCGGGTGAACTTTCATGTAGTCTCAAATTAAAGGCAATAAAATTCTGTATCGATTGATCTTAAATTTTCATCATTTCGCGTAAAAATAACGATTTTATGAATACTTCTATTTTACTGATTTTCGAATACTACGTACGTCATCTTTAAACTATAAACTACTCGAAATTTTCAATGAGCACATATGTGTTTTGAATGATTAAAATGTTCAGAATTTTATCCTCTTTAAAATGAATTTTTCCCGAAAGCTCTACCTTTTACCGTTAAAAAGTTCTCGAAGCTTTAAGTTGCAAAAACCAGCTGCAGGCAGTAATTATTGAACTTTGAACTAAAATTAATCGAAATATTCAGTGAACACATAGGTATTTTAATGCAGAAAATTGTTTGTAATTTTATTTTCTTTAAAATGGGGGTTTCCCGAAAGCTCTGCCTTTTACCGTTCAAAAGTTCTTGAAGATCAAAGTTGCCAAAAGTTGTCACTGATCAATACCAAAATGAACTGATAGGTATTATATGTAGGTACTTACTCAGTGATGATACAATTTGACCACTTTCGGCAACTTTGATCTTCCAGAGTTTTTGAATGGTAAAAGATAGAGCTTTTGGTACAAATAAGTAGGATAAAATTACGAACGTTTTGTTGTATTAAAATACCTATGTGTTCGCTGAAAATTTCGGTTAATTTCAGTTCAAAGTTCAATACTTATACTGCTCGCAGCTGGTTTTCGCCTTGTTTTTGCAACTTCAAGCTTCGAGAACTTATGAACGGTAAAAGGCAGAGCTTTCGGGAAACCCCCATTTTAAAGAAAATAAAATTACAAACAATTTTCTGCATTAAAATACCTATGTGTTCACTGAATATTTCGATTAATTTTAGTTCAAAGTTCAATGATTACTGCCTGCAGCTGGTTTTTGCAACTTAAAGCTTCGAGAACTTTTTAACGGTAAAAGGTAGAGCTTTCGGGAAAAATTCATTTTAAAGAGGATAAAATTCTGAACATTTTAATCATTCAAAACACATATGTGCTCATTGAAAATTTCGAGTAGTTTATAGTTTAAAGATGACGTACGTAGTATTCGAAAATCAGTAAAAATAGAAGTATTCATAAAATCGTTATTTTTACGCGAAATGATGAAAATTTAAGATCAATCGATACAGAATTTTATTGCCTTTAATTTGAGACTACATGAAAGTTCACCCGAACTCGCGTACAATCGAAAAAATTGCATTTTTTACATGAGAAATCGTATGCGTCTATAGTAGTGCCGGCCAAGTTGTCATCCCTTGGCACAGGCGCTAGGGTATGCAGCAATTTTGTAAATGCTCTATGCGTTGACAAGTTCATTATCAGTTGTTATCATCGTAAATAAAAAATAAAAATTGCGTAATTGAAAATATTTTCTAAGTTTGGTCGTTTGCTTAAAAATGTATACTTTCCCATAATAATCCGCCGTTAACAATTTTCAAAAGTCTATGAGTGAGTAAAACTACAACTTTTCGCAATAGTTTTTCAGCAATGTCGTTACCTGTTAGAACAATCAATGTGTTACGAATCGCGAAAAAGTTTCCATCCAAAGGATTACAAGCAGAAGTCCGAAGACATTTTGGAACCACGAATAAACATTCGTTCAATCCTTGGATAAAATATCTCGGCATCGCAGCATCATGCGGAATTGGATACACGACATGGATCACGTACAGAAACACGGCGACAGTTCATGCTTTTAAATTGAAGAAGGTTAGTAATGGATATAATTAGGATGATATTATTTGAAAAATTATGTATTCGTTTGTGAAGATACCTGTTGGTGGTATTCCCTGAATTTCATTCATTCGAATCAGCTGAGAGTAAACATTCCCAAGACATCATTCTGAAACGGTGACGTTATTCATCTTCCTGCGAATTACATATTAACGTATCGACATCGACGAGTATTTCACCTCAAGTTTGTCCCTGTCACCTGCTCGAACTGACACAGGAAAATGAAATGAAATACTACGTCAAGCTACCGCATCGAATCGGTTACTTTGAATGTACGTTGCAAGCTGCGAATTCTAAAGTTGAGTCGCGGTCGTTGACCCGATTTTGAATATTGCCAAATTCTTCCACATATAGGTACATACATAAAACTTTAGTCGATGGATAGCTGCGTTTATTTTTCCCACTCTATTGAAGAAAACTACGAATCTGAATTAAATGCCGATGATGAAGATTATAGTTTGTTATGATTTAAAGGTATGATGATTTCAGTTTGTTGAAGGTGTGGTTTTTGTTTATCGATGTGGATAGGATAGGAATCTTTTTCACTGGCCCTATGTAATTTAGTGGTTGGTTTCAAGAAAATTAGTTGGCCTATTTTTCGGTTTCCAATTTTATTGAGTTCGAATTGAATTAACATAGAAGTTATCATCCTATTCAAACTTGTCTCACTACCTACTTAGGTGAAAAAGTATCTAAGGAATTTCAAGTAGCATTCTAACTTATTTGAACAGTTGAATAATTTATATTTACGTTTTCGTTTGCAGAAAGACAAAGACGAAGAGTTCTCTAAAGATGTGAAATTAACGTCGAGGGAACGTCATTTCATTAAGTTTGCATCGGTCGAATACGATGGCCAAATCTACATGACACCTCAAGATTTCTTGGAATCGTTCGTCGAGGAAGAACCAAGACGTAAGTGATTACTCATCGTTGACGAAATTACGAAAACTAAATGTTATAATTTCGTATGTATACGATGTAGCACGACTGAAACGACGAGGGATTGCCAATAAAGAACTGGATGAGATCAAAAACGCTACGCCGATGCTGAGAAAAGGTTCCAGCAAGTTGTTCAGAGCGCTCAGAGATAAAGGTAGATCGTTATTTTTTTGAAAAAAAGATGTTTGCAGTGTTTATATACCTTCTTAATGTAGCGATGGATTCATAGAATTTACTTATTTCCACTAATATTTTATTTTCCTTTTGTTCAGGAATTATTTCGTATACGGAATACTTATTTTTGCTGTCTATTCTTACGAGTAAGTTGCTGAGTAAATCATAATACTATCTACCTTTTACATGACGTCCTTAAATTCGGATCGTTGATGTCAAAACCTACTAAATATTCATAGAAGAATAGCAAAACGCACGGTGTTAATCATCTATGTGACTTTTGAGATCTTTTTTGCCCTTGTTAGCTTTTGACTTGTTGATTCCCAAATAACAAATTCAATTCCAATTTTCAACAAAGATTCAAATAACTACAGCATTAGACGTATTGAACTGCAAAGTACCTACATAGGTACCTAAACTTTCAATTTTGAATCTTATTAAGTAACAGTTGATATTTTTTTTCAAACAACGCGAAGTAGCCATTTTTGTTTTCAATATTACATAATGTTTCTAAGCAATCAAAATATATTTTCAACAGAACCAGAAACTGGATTTCTGATCGCATTCAACATGTTCGACACAGACGGCAACCAGAAAGTCGACAAAGAAGAATTTCTAGTGGTGAGTTAATTTTGCAAAAAGTTTCTAAAAATTTCAATCATTCTTTTTACACACACGCTGCGCAGTAGCCACCATTTCGCCGATTATGATTTTTATTTGCGACACATTTTCATACTTTTTATTCTCTTGATTTTCCAAACGAAAATCATTTCTTCAAGTAGTACTGATGTTGAAATTTGATATAGGTGTTTTGCATGATTTGCACGTATGTTAGTTTTTTTTTTCAATTGTTCAAGCATCGAGTTTCATGTTGTATCAGACGATCTATTGATACGAAATGCAGAAAAATTGATCGTCATTTTAATCATTCGAATGGATTTAATATCATCAAGGCTAATTTGGGAAATTCATGTGATGTGTTCTAACATAGATTGTATCCGACACTCTTCTACTGCCTCTTGAAAGTATTTTGACAAATTTTGCGTCATACACCACTTTTATGTACAATTCTGAAGGAAGAAGAATGATCAATTTTTTAGTAATATCAACCATATTCTAAACTATTTGATACCGTTGGTACTTTCCAGGTTATCAATAGTATCGATACTAAATTTAAAATGCTTTGAATTTTCACACTTTTCACGGTGAAAGACTGAGAGACGTTCACAGCATCTGAAAATTTCATTATAAGGGAAATAAGCCGACTTGGTCTATAAAAGATGCATGTAGGCCTACATGAAACAAAACATGAAGTTTTTTAAATTGAGAATGCTGATTAGTCATGAGCCAAAATTCTGTGGTAAGTTACTGTTGGTCAATGTACCTATGTAGTTGATCTTGATAATTTCGATACCGCATTTTGATCATCATTTGATATCAAAATTTTCAGTTGGAGACATTTTTTTGTTACCAAATTCAAGTTTTTTTTTCTGAAGATGAATTCTTTCTAGTATGATTAGTCGTTCAAATACTTTCAAGTTTCAAGATGAAGTATCAAGTGAGGATGTGGAACTGTGCATTGTGGGGTTGTGCGGTTATGAAATAGTAAACGAATTGCTATGGAATTCATGCACACGTTGCAGTAAAATATACTTGTAATCGTACATGTTTGCATGCTGCAAAAAACACATTGAGAAGCTCTTTAGATTTTTTTTTCATTTTTTTTATTTATTCGTCGACTGCGTTATAGATTTTGCACTTGTTAAGCGGCGACATCAGAGCTCGAGCTGCAGTCAATGATGAAATGAAACAAGCAGTGAGTGTTTGTTGTTTTATTCTTAAGAAAATTAATGCGATGGTGGTGGATTTTAATCAAAGTGCTCGTAAATATGTGTACTTGTATTCTTTCGATCAATCAACAGTTGACCGGTTGATTGATCCTATCCTTTTCTAACTAAGGTGAAGGACTGAAGGTAATTGTAATACCTATACTTGTAATTATCTTAATGAATTGTTAATAACCTTGCAGACAGGTGAGTCGAAGCAACATAACCGAAATTTTTCATTAGCATGAGATGGATTTTGGTTTTAATATTTTTATACTTAAATATGTGAATGAAATTTACTTACCTGGGTACCAACTTGTCATGAACTGATATGCAAAGACCGGTGCCTGGTTGATTATGAAATAGTATAACAGCATGTATTGGTGTCCTGTTACTAAGTTGAATCATATTACAATTAATTACTTTGTATAAAAATGAATAGGCATCAACAATGATGAAAACAGTAGTAAACAATGAACCATCTTGAATTATTCTAGTCCTCTGACTTGATTTGGTTATGTTGCTCTTATCAAAAAAACGCACATGTAGCTACTCGTACTAGCTACTAAGTACCAACCTGTATAAAATTACTCAGGCGAATGAAGAGCACTATTATTGTACTATTTTGCACAAGCTATTACGTAGGCTAATTTCGTTGAATAAATTAACTGATTTTTTTCATTTAAATTTGTACTCGTCTCAGCTAATGAAGTTCTCATTAAATAGCAGTCCGTCAATGAAAACTGAAAACCACGGCAAAAGTTTTTTTTCCGTAAGTGAATTTTAAGTACGTGGTGCTGAAATGTGTGTGGCTTTGAATGTGTTACCCGTTTGAATGAATTTTCTGGTTAGAAATCGTATAGATATCATGATAATCTACTCTATTTTTAATCGAATAGGTACCTAACAAAATAAAAATATGTTGGTATATTTTGAAGTAGATCGATTTACATTTTCTGTAATTTGATTTAGTTTGAATATCACGCTTCGAAAGCTTCTTATTGATTTTTATTTTGTTTGATTTGAAATTGTTCTTACTTTAATTACTTATTAACGAATTATTAGCGATTAACTGACCGCATGAATTAAATGCTGCCGCTTAATAGAATGCAGCGGCATAGGTATAATGAAAGGTAAAAGTCTCAGTTGTTCGTAGGAATATATGAACCTAGAATGAGGATCAGTTGATGGAAAGTTGTCAATACCTAATTGTTATTCGTGAAATTACAGATGGAAAAAATCTTCAGTTTGGCTTGGGCTGATAAACATGGCTCGAATGCCATTGGAAGTAATGATACACTGAATCAGAATACAGCTTTAGATGGAGGCCAGAGCTTACAACGTAAAAATTTAGTCGATACTACTTTGCTGATTCATTTCTTTGGCAAAAAAGGAAACATTACTTTACAATATGAAGATTTCAGAAGGTTCTACAAATATAATATATTATTTATTTTTTAATTATGATTTTTTTTTGAATCGTATGTTCATGCAGTAAATTATTCTTACCTATAACAGATTTATGGAGAATCTTCAAACCGAAGTATTAGAAATGGAATTCCAAGAATTCGCCAAAGGTGGTAATACCATTAACGAGATTGATTTTGCCAGAATACTTCTTCGATATACTCACCTTGATCCGAAATTGTTAGTTTAGTCATTATTTATGATGATGAAGAAATTAACCTTTTCTGACTTGTTGTAATCTGGTTCAAATTCAATTGTTCATTTTTCAGGTGCAATATGTACTTGGATAGACTGCTGAATAGATTAAAGGAAAATGAAGGTATTCCGCCAGGTATTACGTTTCCAGAATTCAAAGTATTCTGTCAATTCTTAAACAATCTGGAAGATTTTACGATTGCCATGCGAATGTACACGTTGGCGGATCACCCGATATCAAAAGGTTCATACACTTCAATAAAATAAGGATCCAGCGCTAGGAAAATTTCATTAATGTTTTGTGCCCTTGATATTCTGCAGAGGAGTTCCATCGAGCGGTGAAAATCTGCACCGGAACCAGCCTTAGTAAACACTTGGTTCACACGGTGTTCGCCATATTTGATGAAGATGGCGATGGCCAACTCAGTTATCGAGAATTTATTGCCATTATGAAAGACAGACTACACAGGGGATTCAAAGTAAACTTTCAAATGTCTATCGGTCTATGTTGACTCAATTTTTACTTTTAGAATTTGGATTAATCAATGATCTCTGTGTCTTGTTTTCAGTCTCATACTAAAGGAGAAGGATGGGAAGCATTCAAAACGTGTATTAAGCAAGAGATAAAATCTCCTGTTGCCAGATAATTTAATACCGCGCTTAAAAATTTATTGTTACCTCAATTTTTTTGTTATTTTCTTATCAAATTCTCGTTTGCTATTACTTAATCTCATATCTTTTTCTGTTGCTTTTGTATGTACTTGTTATTTGTAATTTCATTTCGCTATAATGTTATGTGCAATCTAATAATAAAAATACTCATTTCAAGCGTTTAATTCGTCATATCTTTTAAAAAATGAAAGTGTTGTCAACTTCGGAAGCATTTCACATCTGACTGGAATCAGTTTTCAGCTCGCTTTTCTGATCGAGTCAGTTGAAGTCGGCCATCAAAAACATTTTGAGCCTCACTTTAGAAAAAAAGAAGGCCTTTCAGGGAATTCAATAATGAAAGTTAACTCCTTTCTCTTAATCTCACTTCTTATGAGACTTCAAAACACAACCTTTTGAATTTCTAGAATAAAATCGATTTTCATCAGTTTTTTTCACAAGGATGGAAAAAATCCAATTCAGTACCTTGATGTTCGTAATCGTTTGTCTTGTTGGATTTCTTGCTGTGAACTACGAGTTACCTAGTATTAACAAAATCAATCGAACAATTTAATTACAATTATTATAATTTTTTAAAAATTAGGCTGATATTTTCATTTTTAAATTGACAATACTTCAAAATGAGAAATTATACAATGAGGCTCTTAATTATACATATTTACAATTTGTTTTACAATATCTTCAATTGAAAGTTTTATATTCTGCGATAAAATAGAAATAATCACAACGTTCATCAATACTTCTAGTGTAACTTTCTAATATCACATTCACCTTTCATTGAAAATACACACTCGTTAATTACCGGTAATAAAGGAAAAGAAGCAATCCATCGAGGGAAAAAATTATAATTTCGTACTTCACGAATACATCCAGGGAAGTTATGCAACGAAAGAATGAAACAAAAGGGTAAATGCAATAGGCAAAGAGTCAAACTCTTCTTTGATTAACACAACCATAATTACTTTTTGTCTCGATTGAACACATGGAAATTGTTCGTTTGTTTTCTAACAGAAATTAAAGAATGTTCAACAAGCCGGCAGGAACACTCTAGAACATGAAAATTAAACACAGAGTAAGAAAAATGAAAAAAATAACGTAGTCGACTAAACAAAAATATTAATACCGAAAATTTTCTTTAGGCTGAGAGAACTTGTTGCGAACAATGAAATTGGCTACTATTTCGGCTACTTGACCGGGTTCATCTTCATGTACCGCATGGCCAACTTTGGTAAGAACATGCATCGCAAATTTACCTATAATCGATACGAATGCGAATTACAAAACACAAACCGAATGTGGATTTTACTTTGAAATACTATTACCTTGCATTTGTCCAACGGTCAAATTTTTGTCTAGACGATCAATATTAGCTAGTAAGAGTAATTTCTGAGCTCTCGAACTTAAAAATATATTTGAAAGACCTTGGAACCAACCGCGCCAATATTTCTCCGTTTTGCACAAGTCGATTCTCCAAGTGTATTTACCACCGGGAGCTTTCACCTATTTGAACAATAATTTTTCATATTTTTTATTTTTATAATTTTAAAAAATGATGCTCGAGAACAAAATACCAACTGGAACTTTGAATTCAGCCTCGTCCTCTTGAATCGTCTCAGGAACAATTGCAGGCCGCATGACATCAGGTTCGTCGACTGATCCCGGAGGAGTTGAAGGTTCCTCACAAGCTGCCAAGACCCCTGTTTCCGCACTAAACGAGAAATTTCATGATAATTTGTGGTCACAAAAGTCAGTCTACTCTTGACACAATTACTTACTTTTTTATTTGACCGGGTACCGATACTTGGGCTGATTCAACGTTCTTAACTTGACCATTAAATAAACTAAAAAAGAAAAATGAATTACATTTTAAGAAAAATTATATTTTAATGCAACAATACATGAAAAAAAAAATGAAAATACAAATTTGTTACCTCCAAGAAATCGCGTCTTGAATTGATTTAAACGAAGTAGGCCGGCTTCTTAGAAATGATTGCATGCTAGCTAGTGCATCCACTGCAGTTCCTTCGACTACGTCAATTACTATTAATCCAATTACTGTATCGATCAGATGGTTATACGTTGTATGAATGGCTATTGCACCTCCCATGCTATGGCCCATTAAAATTATCGGCGGGGGAGTTTCGGGATACAGAGCTGTGATTACATCGCCGACATCCCTATAAATGAAATTACAGTGTTAGACGTGGAATACAGGTGGTTTGAAAAAAATTAAAGCAATAAATGAACATACTTAGCCAAAGTAACTTCTGATAAATCGTCGTCATTGGTTGTTGTTGTGCTACCATGTCCTCTCAAATCTATGGCTAATATTTGACAGTCGACCATCGAGTAAATTTCTTTCTAAACATTTCGTAGCATTAATTATTCGAGAATATTTGTAGCGTTTATTATCGTACGTGCTAGGTCAATTACTCACGGCGAATAAAGACCAAGTTAATCCGCTGTATCCACCGCCGTGAAGTAGTACTAAAAGTGGTCCGGAATCACCGAGAGTGTAAACATTGAAACTGTTTTCTTCCACTTCAACTTTACGACAATCTGTGAAATATTTGTCCCAGGAAATTGGCACGAAATCTTCTGCCTGCCTCATTCTACCTCTGAAAAAGTAGTAATAAGGGGAATAAATACAGAAATTTGAAATTACTCGGAAAGCTGAAAGTACAAACCTGGGTCCCTGTGTTCTTCTTGGGATTGGAGGTAGTAGTTTTGAAGGGTGAACTTTTGATGCCAAAACCTCTTTGCGTAAGGAAGACATTTCTGAGACTTTTAAACAATCTCAGTCTCAATTTTCACACACAAAAACTGATTCTGTATTCGGTAATTTGCAGAAAATTGGTTGCGTTCCGCTAAGACTTTCGGAATTCGGAAAATCGATTTATCAGAAACACTTGAAAAAAAAATAAAAACAAAAAACACATACATCTGAGAGCAAAAATTTCCCACAGTCGTTTGTTCTACTGCAGAGAAAAATTAGAGAGAATGAAGAAGAAAAAGACAACAACACTGATGTTGTCAGATTTTTCATTTTTTTTGCATTCAATTATTTTCCTTTATTTTCCATTTATTTTCTATTTTCTTCTTTATTTTGTTTTTCAAGAAACAATTACTTGAGTAATCACAATCATTTTACGACAAAACAATTTATATTTCAAAAAATAATTGATGAACGAAGTAAAAAAACAAAAATTCTTTGTGATTCAATTTTGTGTTTTCCATTTTCCGCTTTCAGTTTCACTTTTCACTTTCGTTTCAAATTCCACAAGTTCCATGACTCCACCCCCACCCCACTCTAATTTTCCGGTGATAGTGATAAAAAAAAATAAAAATTGAGCGGTGTTGTGATAAGGAATTGCATGTTTTTGCGCAAATTTTAATTTTTTACTTACATTTTTCTCACATTGTAAAAATTATTGTTACCGTAGCAAGTATTGCTTTTCAATTATTATTCATCGCTATTGTATCTTCATTCGAAAACTTGTAAAAGCTCAGATATTTCACTTGAGTAAGTATCCTGTAATGTCAATGTTATATTCTTGATGTACATGTAGTTATGTTCTATTGATGATTTCAGGTGACATTTCAATGTAAATCAGTATCTTCGAAAGTTCTGTATCTGCGTAACATGCACTGTAACGATGTCGTCAATTCAATGAGTTCTATTACGATAAATAACGCTGCATTACTACACATATCGTTTTTAATATACCAGATTTCTTGGCTACCCACTACGTGACAACCAGACGAAATTTCAAATCAAATTCACGATGGCTGTGACATTAAACGATAGAAAAATCTGTCCTTTCATGAGGAACATCAACAACATCAGGAATATATGTATTATGGCCCATGTCGATCATGGAAAAACCACGTTAGCAGATTCATTGATCGCCAGCAATGGTATAATTTCTCCTCGTTTGGCTGGTAAACTTCGATACATGGATAGTCGTAAAGATGAACAAGAACGTGGTATTACGATGAAGAGTAGTTCCATATCTTTACTTCATAAAAAGCAAGGAGACGAGTACTTGATAAATTTGATCGATTCTCCTGGGCATGTTGACTTCTCATTGGAGGTTTCCACAGCTGTGAGATTATGCGACGGAGCTTTGATTATGGTCGACGTTGTGGAAGGAGTTTGTGCTCAAACACGTGTATCTTTAAAACACGCTTGGGCGGAAAAAATCAAACCTTTATTAGTGCTGAATAAAATCGATCGTCTTATAACGGAAACCAAGATGGCTCCTATGGATGCTTACGTTCAACTGATGCAAATACTCGAACAGGTTAATTCGATCATGGGTGATCTTTTTCGTAGCGACGTGATGGAAAAGAGCGAAGAGACTAAAAGCGAAAATATTTCAAAAACTGATGATATCACTGTATCCGATTGGAGTTCGGGCTTGGACGACGCGGACGATTCTAATTTATATTTCTCTCCGGAAGAAGGCAATGTGATTTTCGCTTCTGCTATCGACGGATGGGGTTTCACATTGGACGATTTCGTTGAAATTTTCGCCAAAAAACTAGGTTTCAGTACAGCTGTGCTGCGTAAAACGTTATGGGGTAATTATTACCTTAATTCTAAGACCAAACGTGTTATGAAAGGAGCTCAAGAGATGGCCAAGAAACCCTTATTCGTGCAACTCATATTGGAGAATATTTGGTTATTTTACGATACAATAACAACTAAGCGAGATAAAGACAAGACGACACATATGATCGAAAGTCTGAATATCGATTTGAAACCGCAACTGTTACGTTTCAACGATCCAGTAACTTTATTACGTAATATTTTTGGTAAATGGTTACCGTTATCTCGAGCTATTTTAAATTCAGTCTGTACTAAACTTCCAGCACCCAATAATCTATCTGAAGAGAAAATCGATAACCTCATGTTCGGTTCGAAACAAATATTTTACGACGAAGCTTGCGCAGAAACTTTAGCCTTGAAGTCGTGTTTCGATAAATGTTCCCAAGATGAAAACGCTCCTCTAATAGTTTTCATTTCTAAAATGTTTCCTGTTGAGAAAAAACACTTGCCGGAAAATAGAGTGAAACCGCTCACTTTGGAGGAAATCAATCAAAGACGTGAACAAGCTAAGCAAAGATTAGCTGCCTTAGCCCAAAGTGATCAGTCTAACGGACCCGTCGAACCAGTTGAAGATGAAAAACCAGATTCGAGTTGCGACGAAACATTCATAGCTTTCGCTCGAATTTACAGCGGGCGTATTTTCAAAGGCCAAAAAGTATACGTTTTGGGGCCAAAACACGATCCCAATAAAGCCCTGAAAAAAATCAAGGATGGATACCAAATTAATCCGGATGCAACTCTGAAGGATTTAAAGTCCGACGAACATATAACTCAGGTGGAAATCTCCCAGCTGTATTTATTAATGGGTCGAGAGCTCGAACCACTTGATGAAGTGCCTGCTGGTAACGTATTTGGAATCGGTGGTCTAGAAGAACACGTTCTAAAAAGTGCCACCTTAGCGAGCGATGTAGCTTGCCCAGCATTCAGCGATCTTCACGTTATGGCTACTCCTATTTTACGAGTAGCGGTTGAACCTGAAAACCCGGCCCAGTTGTCGCAGCTCACGCAAGGTCTGAAATTACTCAATCAAGCCGATGCCAGTGTCCAAGTTCTGGTACAAGAAACCGGCGAACACGTGTTGATCACTGCTGGAGAAGTTCATCTGCAACGATGTATCGAAGATCTTCGCGAAAGATACGCGAAAATTCCGGTGCTCGTTTCGGAACCAATTATACCATTTCGTGAGACCGTTGTACCTCCTCCAACTGTTGATATGGTTAAAGAAGCCATAACTCGTAATACCACGAAACAAAGTAACGCCGAAGATGGCATTGTAACCATAAGCACATCTAATGGCTCATGTACCATCAAGATCAAAGCTATACCTTTATCAAACAATGTGATCCAAGTATTGGAAAAAAATACGGAGCTGATAAAATTTGTAACCGCTTCTGTCAGTTTAATGAAACATCAAGACACCGATCTAACATCGAAACTATCCGAACTGAATATCGAATCTAATGATTCCGATGTGAAATCTTCGAACCACGAAATCAAAGGCTTATTAGAATTGAAAACTAAACTCATGGAAGCATTTAAAACTGATCCATTAACAGCAAATGATATTACAGTCGATGACATCTGGAGTTTCGGGCCGAAATCCTGCGGACCCAATATTCTATTCAATATATCGTCAACGGCTGACTCAAAATTCTCATTCTGGTCAAATTTACAAAAACCTGGCGATAATCTGTACGCCAAGTACGAGAGTAGTTTCCTCGGTGGTTTCCAAATAGCTTCTCTTTCTGGTCCACTTTGCGAAGAACCCATGATGGGAGTAGGGTTCGTTATCTACGACTGGAATATCTCTGAAGACGTCACTACATCTATAAATACCCCTTATGGACCGTTTTCCGGCCAGCTTATGTCTACAGTGAAAGAAGGCTGTCGTAAATCCTTCCAAATGCAACCTCAAAGACTGATGGCAGCGATGTACACTTGTAATATCTTAGTCAATGCCGAAGTTCTCGGTAAAATGTACGGTTTACTTAATAAAAGGCACGGTCGCGTATTACACGGTGATTTAGCTCAAGGATCCGCAGCTACGTTCACCATAACTGCCTATTTACCAGTAGCCGAAAGTTTTCGGTTTGCTTCTGAAGTGCATAAACAAACTTCTGGATTGGCGAATCCTCAGCTGGTGTTTAGTCATTGGGAAGTGATCGATTTGGATCCTTTTTGGACCCCAAATACCGAAGAAGAGTATTTACTCTATGGAGAAAAAGCGGATTCTGAAAATTATGCCAGAAATTATATGAACAAGGTGAGGAAAAGGAAAGGACTGCCTACTGACGAGAAGGTAGTCGAATATGCTGAAAAACAGAGAACTCTGTCAAAAAATAAGTGATATTTTTTTGTATTCTGTGTGTTTTTTAAACATAAATTTCCTGTCATTTGTTTTATAAATTTGTAATCCATGTTGCATTAAATTTTTCTTGATGATTAAAAAATTGTTGTTTTTCTTCTGTTTGGAAAATCAGTCGAATAATATTGATCAATGTTAGTTTCTTTTCAGAATTATTATGGACTAGGAAAAATTGAAGTTCTCAAAACACCAAGTTGAACAGAAAAATCTTTTAATAAAAATATTCAAAATTTTTTAATAACATTCCATTAACAATAACAAAGAAACTTTTACAAAATGAGTAACCTATACGAACAGGTGTTTTGTACTTGAATGAACAAAAACTTCGATCGATATAATTATAAAAATAAGGAAAAATAAATACATATTCATAGGCATACAAAAAAAGAAAAAAATATAAGGCACATTAACTAGCTCTGCATTCTAACTGCGAAGATTCTTCAGAAGAAGAACCACTATTACTAATAAACATAACATCTAAATCATCTTTTTTCATTCGTTTATGATTTTTTTCAGCTGCTAAATCAAGATCACGAACCACTTTTTCATTAACCTTACCATCCTATAGACGAAAAAAAAAAAAAATTAAACAGGGAAAATTAAAGATCAACAAACTTTCAGTGTAAAAAATGAGCATTAAAATAAACGTACTTCTGGCTTGGGCGTCCATATTCGAACAACAGGTTCAATACCACTTGATGCTAATAAACAATAGTAAGGATGTGGTTGGAGGCAATTCACAATTGACGAATCGCCTTTCAAAATACGAATATTATTTTCGGTAAAACGATCCCAAAAGAATATCGAGCCGTCATCCGAGCCAGCTACAATGAATCGTCCGTCACTGAAAAAAGAGAATTGCATTAGAACAAATGGTGAAAAAAATGAAAGATTTTTCTCGAACGACATACTTTCCGAAAAAATTAGCCTCTTTAATATCGGTGGTAGAATTACAGTGGCCGCAGTAACGATGCTCGTAATCCGATGCTTTTTTTCGCCATACTTTTTCCGGTTTGGAGACCTGCAATCCTAAATTCGTATCCGCCACATAAATCCCACTTAATTGTAACGATACAAGTACTGATCGTTCTGACCTATTATCGTCTAATGTTCGAGAAAAAAAATCACATAATGGTAATTATTTCCTACCAATGAATGTAGTACATATGCACACACAATTACAAAGCATGCGTGTAAGTTGAAGCGTTATTAACCATATGGGGACATGCTCTAATCGCACATTCTGTACGCTGTAATAATTTTTGAACGCAGTCCCGAAAACCTTAAGCCCAAATTTTTAAGCATGCAAGAATTTCAATGTGATGATACTTACGTCTAGAACTTTTACGGTTTTTTTCAACCGTATGCTTTTTGCAAGCATCTTCTATATCTTTTTCTAAAGCTCGACAAGCGTGACTGTCCGCGTGATTCATGAATTTCGATTTAAACATGTCCAAACAAGTTTTAGCTTCTTCGAATCTCTTCAGTTCGTGAAAACATCTTGCTAATCTGTAAAGAGATATTTTTACACAGGGTTGGAAATTTCAATTTATCGCAAATCACGAAAACCAACCTGAAGAATGCTTTCATGTAATCAGGATCTAATTTCAGAGCTGTGCTGCAGTCACGTAGTGCTGCGTACATGTCACCTTTCCTAGAATTTGATATGGATCATCGGAATTAATCATCAGAAAAAAATTATTCATAGAGATGTTCTCAACACTAGATATTTACCATGCTCTTTTCATGTAAGCCGCGGCTCGATTACCAAAAAGTACAGCGCTGGTTTTATATTTACGAATAGCGTCATTGTACATTCTGATAGCCTTAAGATATTCACCGTTTTTGAAATGTTCATTGGCCTGAGAAAAAATTTCAGATTATTTCATAATTCGATATGAGCGAAGATTATCACAAATAATTTTCATACCGCTAATTTAATGTCTTCGATGACATTTGGTAGAATATCGTTAGTTTTATCGTCGTTCAAACACGTATCTGTAATCATGCCGTTGTTCTCATGGATTGAGTCGTTCACAGCCTCATATTCTGCAATGAATTCGTAATTTCAGTACGAGCAGACTTTCAAAAATTACTCTGTTGGTAGAAATACGTTACCTTTAATAATAGGAACACTTGGAATAGTAAAATATTTGGCGGGATGCTTTCTGGTAACATCGAATAAGTAAACTTGTTCACTTCCAAGATTAGCAAGTAAATCTTTGCCATCAGGACTGAACGAAAGATAAGTCACCGCATTATGTTCCGCTTTCTTACAGCCACTTTTGATTTGCAGATGCCCTATAAAGAAATCGCCACATTCAACTCGCGGAAACCTTTCGCAATCAACTACGTATTTTATCGATTACTCACCTGGTACAAAATATTGAACACAACCGCTAATTACATTATCAGTAATTCGCCAAGCTTCTTTGAGTTCTGATTCGCTACAGCTGTCAGAGGATTCATCTTCGACGATTTTCTGATACCATTGGCCAGATTTCTATGAAAATCAACGTGTAACATTTATTTCCAATAAAAAAATCACGCTGATACGCGTACAACTTACTCGATTCGTGGTAACTTTAATCATTCTTCTGTCGTAAAGCCGAATATAAGGATCGTTGGAGCCTACTGCTAACATTTCCGTTCGAACTGGGTTCACAGTAATGCATTTACCTTCGGCTAAAGCACCTTGATGATTTTTCAAATTTATTATGACGTTTTTCGCATCTTCGTCGCAAGTATGATGAATTCGGATATCAGCTTGGCTGCAAAGAATTACACATTAGCAATATAAAGATAGAAAATCGAACGTTAGTGAAATATGTAGATATTGATTCGATTACCGAATAATTCCATCTTCGGAAGCGCTCCAGAATAAATCTGGTACATCGGGAGCGACGGCGATGCGTTTGATTCGAGAACGAGCGCAGTTGCACACGTACACTGTATCTTTGGTTACAACATCTATACCTGATATTTTACAATCAGCGGCACCAGTAACTATTTTGGTATCATTGGTATGAGGCATGAACTGCACGTAAAAAATAAAAGCGTAAGATACGTAAAATATTCACTGGATAGATAAAAAAGATGAGAGATTTACCTTGACTGAAAATATGTTCCCATTATGAAAGGTGGGTAGAGTGGTCAATTTCTTTTTATGGAAAGGATCCCATATTATGACATGAGTATCATCCGAACCCGAGGCTAATAAACTGCAGAGGAAACAAACCAATGAGAAATAGTACTAAAAAATCAACTTACAGTACAAGAAATGTTACCTTCCAGTGTCATTCCACTGCAAACAATTTACACATCCATCATGACCTTCTAGGTCGATTTCGAGTCCCAGACGGTCGATAAATTTATCAGTTACGTGAAGTTTTTTCTGTAATACGTAACATATGTCATCCTGAAAGTGAAAAACATTAGTCAAACATCAGTCTACAATATATGTCCATTTTTATGGTTCTTCAACTATACGCTCACGTTAATTTCTCTGTTAGTGGCTAAATTCACAACATTTGGTATCTTTCTGAAACTGCTCATTGCGTAATTCTTCGACTAAAAACAGAAATGAAATTATAAAAGGTTAATGAAATATGCCATTGGTAAAAATGAAATGCGGCATTCATTCGAGTTCAAGACCCGGTCACCGAAAATGCTCAACATATTCCAAAAGCACATCAAACACAGCGGAATTGATGTGTATTACTCCAATTAAAGGAATATGCTAGAACATTAGAATTCATCACGATTAAACATATCATGAAAACAAATCAACAATATTTATTCACCTTTAATCCTCTAGAATAAGCAATTAGTCAACGTAACCATTTCCTTTATCCATTCGAACAGCTGAGTAAATTTTTATACTACACTCGAAACAATTCGGTTAACTGGTTCTTTTTGATGGATATATCGAAAGAATTGCGTACAAAATGTACAAAATCACCAAATATCTAATTAGAACATAAAGAATGAATAATTTTTCCGAAGTACTTTATAGAAATCAGCAAAAGTACTCAAAATCGTAGTTTGATAAACGAATGAATAATAAAAATGCAGGTTGGGATTGGGAATAATCAATGCAGAACTAAAAGCAAAATTTCGTTTCATCCGTTTTTAATTTTTCAAAGGAACGAATTTTATTTACTTTTATGGCATATCTTATGTTGAAATGAATCTAAATAAGAAAATAATTCATTTTTAAATGAATAAAATTATGAAATATTATTACAAATTTCGAGTTCGCCATTTTTTGTTTTGTTTTTTTTATTGCTACAACTTTGGTAACATTGAAATATGAAAGAATTTGCCCTTCCCTCATCTCGCCCATTTCGACAAATTAGAATGGTAGTAATATTAATTATTCAGTTTTTTAATTGAAAAAATATTATTTGATGGAATAATTGGAATATGGAATTTTGAATTGTTCAAGTTATTACTTTAAATGCAATTAGAAATAATTCCATTACATTTTCATTCTACTAGTTGATTTTCTACACGAAAGTTCGACGAGTTTTAAGTCTTGTTTACGTTCTAAACTCTTATCATTTTTGCTTTTGAGTGATATCACTTTTTCATTGATCAAAAAATTCAAAATGGTAAAAAACTCCTGTAATTAAAATTTTCGTGCGTTCATGTAACTTGATTCGTATAATGGCAGGTAGTTACTATTTCGTTATAGTCGGTCATAATGATAATGCTCTATTCGAAATGGAATTTTCGCCGACATCCAAAGACTTCAAGGTAAGGAATCTATACGTGTATTATTTTGATAACACCATCACTCAACGTGCATAGGCATGGATTTTATATTGTCTATTTATAGAAAGAAGATCATCGACACTTGGATCAGTTCGTAGCTCATGCAGCTTTAGATCTCGTAGACGAACATATGTGGAAAAATCCCAGTATGTATTTGAAGAATGTTGACAAATTTAACCAATGGTTTGTGTCTGCTTTCGTTACTGCTAGTCGAATGCGATTCGTTATGGTTCATGATGCTAAAAACGAAGATGGTATCAAGAGCTTTTTCACCGAAGTGTATGAATTATTCATCAAGGTAATACATATATCAATATCAACCAGCTGATTCATACTTTACAATGAAGGTTTTATTGATAATTGTTTCATTAATTTCAGTACTCGATGAATCCATTTTATAAAATAAATACTCCTATCAAGTGTCCCTCGTTCGAACGTAAGGTGTTATTTTATGGAAGAAAACACCTAGTGAATTGATTTGATTACATGAAGAGTTGTTATCGCTTTTTGAACACAACTGAACATCTTACCTGTTCAATAAGACATCAAGCAAGAATCGATGTAAATTTGTAAATAATATTTTTATACTGTATTTTTTTCTTGTTATATTTTTATTTTGAAAATACATATGGGAACAGTCATCCACTGTGCGTTGTTTTTTTTAGACGAAAAAAAAACTCGAAAATTGATAAAATCAAAATATATTTACTTCCTAAGTACATTTAAAAAATTAACAACGGACTTCCTTACATTTCATAAGACATTACACATTCCATTATTTAAAAATACTTTATAACACAAATAAGAGTTTACAGTTAAAATCACATGAGCAAGTAAAAAATCTACGAGTATGCTGGATTAAAATCAAGTTAAAATAAACAATTAAAAATAACCTCAATACCATTAACTAAAAAGTTCGCCTCCAAAGTCAAGTGAAAGTACGTAAAAACACAAAATTATTCAGATTTGTCAAATTTAACACTTTTCAGCATTTTTTCGGTAACTTCTTTGTACTGCTGATTCATCAGATTATAAGTAGTGCTCATCAACGTTTCAATATTTTCTTTTTTCAATCCCTTTGTAGGAATAGCGGGCAAAATCTTGATATTAACGTTTCCTGAAACAGCAATCACTCGAGTGAATTAATTGAACCATAATGTAACAAAATTGTACTTTATTTGACTCTACGAACCTCCATCAAAAATGCACTTCTTGGAATTCAAGAAGTAATATTGAGACACGACGATTGGTTGTAGAGGACATTGAGACGAAATAGCCACGTGAAATGCTCCTTTTTTAAACGGTAATAATTCATCTCCACCATGTCTGGTACCTTCTGGGAACATGCACAATTTCGCCTAAAACACGTTCATCAGTTTAATACTTGTACATTATAAATTCCGAATCATCGTTCAAATTTTACAACAAACGCTAAATTACCTTTCGATCATTTATTGTTTTCGCTGTTTTATTAATAGTTTCTTTAGCTTTTTCACCATTCAGTCTATCAATGAAAATAGTACCCCATAACCAGGTGGCTAATCCGAAGGGCCACATGTAGAAAATCTCTTTTTTAGCAATAACCGAACATCGATCAAAAATAGGCCATATTTCTGATAAAACTGCGATCAAAATTAAACATACATACATGAAAATATGATCATACGAAAGAGAAAAATCATTGAAAATATTGTTACCTAGCATATCGACGATGCTTTGATGGTTAATGAGTACTACGCTAGCTGAATCTTGAACAATATTTTCTTTTCCTTCGACGGTACATTTGACACCTAATGCTCGTCCAACCGTTTTCAATGACCACGCAGGTATCCTTCAAAACAGGAAAATGTAATTAGTATTTTTATCACGAAAAATGAAAATACATTTGTACTACTCACAACGCATTTTTGGAATCTTTCGGTCGTAGTAACATTAGTGGAATGCACATAGTTGCAGCTGTGGTCATTGCTAATGCGAAAATGGTATGTTTTATGTAGTATCGAAATACATTATTTGTAACGTAGAAGTACACCAAAGTACCAACACTAGCAGCCCCAATGAATTGAGTAAGCGCATTCATGATTCAAGTTGCTATTGAAAATAACACAATCAGATGAAAACACATTGAAAATGTTTATTGGTAACAAAGTTGATGGTAATTGACATGAAACAAATTTATCACTACTGACAAAAATTACACCATTCCACTAGACACAAAGATGTGGAACATGATTTATGAACTGTTTTCCTCCGAAGGAATGACTAACAAATAACTTCTATGAAGAAGATAATACAAAAGAAAGTGTTTGATATTGATGCCATAATTTGCATACAATATCCATTTTTGATCAATTTTATTCGTTCTATCAAAATCATATTCCGTAATAATAAATGCAGATATAAAAACTTATACGTACTTGATACAAACTAGTCTTGTGGAATTCAATATTTGCAATCAATTACAACTTAAAATTAAATTGCAGCTCAAAAATTAATAACACATTCGCGAAAAAAGAAAAAATTTCCATTTTCTTATCACATTCACATAGAATTTTATTATCATAGAAAAGAAACGTCACGCTAGTGTCGCCAGTGTACCCAGGTACCAGTGTCGTTACTTGACGTCACAACCATGATGTAGAGGTAGTCCATCTCCATACCCCAAGGAAAAAAAACTTGGTCTAAATTCTGATTTCAATGATTTCAAAAATTTAATGATTCTAAGTAGACGCTAACGCTACCTCTCAAAGTTAACACAATCAGTCATGTAAAAAGTAAAAGTGTGGCTGTGTGGCTTCATTTATAGCATAAAATTTGATAACAAACAATACCGCTTATGATTTTTAGTTCGCATGACTACATTTCTTGGAGGTCGAGACAGTTTTTGAATGAATATAAAGTTATTAATAACAGTGATTAAAGCATTGAAATTATTGAATAATAATATTATAATAATCAGATTAGATGATAATGCGGAAATATGGATAAACATATAGGTCGTAAGTCTGAATAAAAAATGCAATCGGTGGAGTACTTATAAGTATCAATCACGTGTTTTTTGCGGTGTCAAAACATGTTTAAAAAATTGGAATATTTCCATTACTCATAAGACCGAAGTCCTCTTCTGCCCTCTTTACCTCTCCATTTTAGCTGGCTCGCAGTGTGAAGTCTAATCCAAATCGAGAAATGAACGAGCCAAGGAATTTAATTCATCTTTTGAGTGAGCCCTTTTTTGAAATCAAGTCTGTGGGGTTAAGCTCAGCTGGAGTCCCAAATTCAAAAACTTAAGCCTAATCTTGCATTTTTCAAGTTCTAGGTTCATACCTGCTAGTCTCAGCTCACGATAAAAGTGACGAAATGTCATAGTTTGTATTTGAAGGTTTATAATTTAAAAAAATTTTTAATTTCCCAATTTTTGTTTCTTAAAAAAAAAAACTTCACCGTGAAGGCGGAAAATTTAAAAACTTGTATTGTAACGTAATCTCCTCCACGAACTTTCAACAATATTTTTGTACCCGCATTTACTAGTCACTTTTGTCATCGATTAACAGAATAAAATACCTATGAATTAATGTAACAAAAAATTAAGAATAATAAGTCGTTGATTTATCAAGAGATCACTTTAGATTAAAACTCTCCACCTAATTTCATGTAATTAATGTAATCATATTAATTTTTATTCATGAGACAATAAAGCCAATAATTTTGATTAAAAACAAATTATCAACTTAGGTACTTACGTCAAAAATCATGCATGTACAAAAAGCGAAGTCATTTATCGAAATTTTTCAAAATTTGATAGAAAAGTGGAAAAACAAGGTAAAAATTTGAGATTTTTTTAGCTAGGTAATATTTAACCTCTACCCCTGCTTCAAGTGAGAGTTCGAAAATAAAATATTGATCCATGTACAAAGTAGGTAATTTCTAAAAGTGAAAAATTTTAAAGTCCTAAATTTGAAGAAAAATTTGTTAAATAGAGGGTAAATTGTTACCTAAGAAGAACTAAGAAGTATCAATTATTTATATCCCTTTTAAGAAGTCGTTATTTACGTTTTAATTTTGCGCTGAAATGAAATTGAATCTAAACAGGCTTAATTTGAATCTTTTTCATTTTAAATTTTTTTTCAGAATGTTGTCACGGGAATCTACATATACATACTCGTTTAATACGAGTACCTAAAGGCTAAAAATAGATATAAAATTTCAATTTATTTTTAAAAAGATCCGATAAATCAAACATCCATTATTTTAATCACAATACTGAGAGATGACCTACACAAAACCATTATTGAGTAACAAATTTTGTTTAAAACAAAGTGGTAGCATTACTGTGGATGTTCTAGATTTTCGGATCAGTATTCATTAATTAGTACATAATATATTACATATAAGGCAATGGTAATGGTAACAATATAAAGCAAAAATAAAAATTAAGTGACAGAACTACAAAGAGCGCTAAATGCCAAAAACGTTTTTTACAGGAGAGCAAAAATATTTTGCGTAACACGTACGGCTTATGGAGAGCCTATCTTTTGGCGTTTATTTGTACGACATGGAAAAGTGTTGTCTCAAATATGAAACAATGAGCGCACACACGCGTTATACGTATAACCTAGGGGCTTAGGTATAGGTATATACATTGTGCTGAAAAAACTCATTTTGACAAACATAGCACTTAGCACTCTTTGTACTTCCCTCAACTCATTAATACATTCGTTTATAAACAGCCAAAAATTTGAAACAGGATTATAAATTTCTACAACAAGGTAATTTACCTTGCTCTCTTTGCTTTTTTAACATCGCGCGAAATTCGTCGTTTTTAGCAGACATTAAGTTATAAACTTTTTCGATTAACGTGTCGATATCGTCCAAAGTTAATCCTTTCGTAGGAATTGGCTCTAAAGCTTCTACAATAACTTTACCTAAAACACATCGCAATTGCAATTTTAAACTTTGCTCCATTACAAGTTTATTAGATAGGTAAGGTACCTAGTTATACTCTACGTATAGGTATGAATGTTTGTCGTAACCAATGAAGACTTACCTTTGCCAAAATAATGTGTTTTTCCATCGATAAAATAATACGGAGAAAATACCACTGGAATGACAGGAACTTGACAACAGATCGCTACTCTGAAAGCGCCTTTTTTGAAAGGTAACAGTTTTTCAGGGTTTCTATTCCTTGTTCCTTCAGGAAACATCCATAATTTAGCCTGTAATATAAAGCGTATTACATTTCTGGAAATTATTCTGTTACACAGTACCTATTTCGAATGATTTGTTTTTGGTTAGGGCTGCCTAAATTTTACGCTAACTCAGAATCGGTGTCCCTAATAGACTATGGATGGTTACGTTTTATGTAGGTACATAATATTTTACTACACATACATACCTTTTGCCTACAAACATATTCAGCAGTTTTGTTAATAGTTTGGTGAGTTTTTTCGTATGAAGGAACTCGATCAATGAATACTACTCCAGCAATCCACGCTAATAATCCGAAAGGCCAAATGTAGAATACTTTTTTACGAGCAATCGCTGTACATTTCTCCATCACATCCCAAAACGTAAACATGCCTTGATTTCAAAAATGAATAATTAGTTGGTAAATTGAAAATTCAATGCATATTGTGGAACTTATACCTAAGTATATAGGTAGGTAGGTAGTTTTTTTTTTGCGGACTCACCTAACACATCGAAGAAAGATTGATGATTAGCTACAACAACAGCAGTTCCATGTTCTTTAGATAGGACTTTTCCATTTCTCAGTTCGAATTCTACACCGATTATTTTTCTAACTGGTCGACAAATGTAAGCGCCGTAACTACAATTAGAAAAGAAACAATGCGTAGGTATAATTACAATTAGAAAAGCACGATTTCATAACAGTAGGCCATTTTTTTGTTAAAAAAATTCGAACATCTCAGTTTTGCTACAATGAATTATGCGTCGCTTTACCACTTATTGTTAATTGTTCTTTAGAATTCGAATTTTGAATAACTTCAAACTTCAACTGAATATGTAATTATTAAAGTAGATCAATGGTAGGTAGTAGGTACCTATATGTATAGCTGAGTTATGCAGAATTGCAGCAATGCAATAGGAAATAAGTGCAGTGTGGAGTACCTACCTAACCATTGGAAGAGCTACATATAAAATTATGTCAGCTGTCAAATTTTCATCTCACTAAATAATTAACGCCTGATAGGTATTTTTACAATTTTTTTTATTAATCAATTGCTTTAATTAATACATTAAGTCTTATAAAAACTACATTTACCTAACGTTCTTTCTAAAATTAAAATCCATGCTCTATTCGATTTCTACGATTACTTAAGTATAAGGATGGGTTAAGTACTATAATTAAAATATACCTAAGTAATAGAAATATCAGCAAATCGAGAAAAAAAAATGACAACACTATATTTTTGAAAATTTTTATTTTTTGTTGTTAAAGTTGTCATTTATATATTTTCATTCATTTGTACCTGTGTAATGTTTCGGTTGATCACAGTGAATGATTATAATTAATGATGGCACATGATTGGTTGTTGGCCTGAGGTGATGACATTTCACCAATCATATGCATCTATTATACGTTGCCAACCTATATTTTTAATAAAAAACTTTCTTTGGGGTTCACGATATTTTTGTGCACCCTGTAAGTACATTTATATCATACTTATGTAATTTTACATCATCCTGCAAGATGAGTTCAACTGTACAACATCAAAATTTGATTTCAGAAGTTGAAAACCCATTCATTTGAATCTAAAAATCTTCGCACTTGAAATTTTTTTCAAAGTGAAGTATTTGTCAGAAATAGCGTAAATGTGCCTAAGTTTGCGCGCTTCCTAAGATTGCGCAGTAACGATTTCTCAGAACCAGTGAGAGTTACAACATTGATACCGCCTTTACTTGAAAGAAGAATCAAAATGATCATACTTGACGCTTTTTGGTGATGGTAGCACCAAGTGTTGCCAATTGACAAGCGAAAAACTTTTTTTTCAAATTTTTTAATAACTTTTCCAATAAAAGTCGCACGCGATAATTTTTATGGAAATGGCAGCAGAGATCTGAATAAGCTATTTTTAGATTCGTCATTGTCTGGGGATTATAACAAGCACATATTTCAAGTATTTTCTGCTTTAATTAGGTTTCAATTTTTCAATTTTTTAAAAAACACCCCTGTGCCTAAGATTGCGATTTTTAGTTTTTGCTACTTTTCTAAACTAATAATGATACTTTTTGAAATTTTCGTCAAGAATTCAATTTATTTGAATGAAATGACACCTTCTATACGTGTATCGAGTTTACTCCTTGTCAAAAGCTAGGGAGAAATGGGTGTAGTGCTGGAAATATTAGATATGAGTGCATTTCCAGTGTGGTTCACTCAGAAGTTTCAAATGCACGTTCTTGTGAGACATTTTGTTTGCTTTCATCATTAATTAAACAATATTGACGAATTTCTATGTTTTTCACTGGTGCACAATCTTGGGAAGGTGAATGCGCAATCTTAGGAAGGCATATGCCTAAGTTTGCGCATTTGACTTTTTTTGGTTTTTGGTCAAAATATCAAAAACTAAATCGATCAAAAAATTTATTTCAGGGGCAAATCATAGCCAAATGTTTGAAGAACCTTCTGTACAAATTTCAATATTCTAGCTCCTTTTCATAAAAAGTAGTGACTGTTTGAAAATTAGGTGCGCAAACTTAGGCACATTTACCCTATTCCATAAAACAGTCTAAATTAGGTACATGTGTGTTTTCTATCACTTTGTTGCTGGAAAATTTATGGCCTATGGGTATAGCGATGAGGTTTTAATTCTCGTCCTGCCTCTGATCCACCCTTCCCCTGTTCTCCCTTCAACGCTTAAAATTGTAATCTACCTAGGTGTACCTTTTCCTACTCTAATTTCATCAACTACCTACACAATTACGTAAAATACATAAATAAATGATTCATTCGTTTCCTGTACATAGAGCCTTGGCTGCTTCAATATCCGCCATTGTTTCAATCTTCAAAGCATCCATACCATCGCCTTTACGAACGAATATTTTTCCATCACGAGTCCAAACATATTTGAAATTGTGGTGCGTTTTCAACACCAATGCTTTCTGCAATAGATCAGCACGCTGTTTGGGCAGATGTTCATTGACAAAGATTTTACAATTTTCCCTGAATCCTAATACTCGCGAATTCAGCTTTCTCTCTCGACATTCCCTGATGAACGTAGTTTTATGTTTTCTTCTGACAAATTTCACAAGTATATTAGGTGGCCTGTTGCAGTCAATATTTGTAGATAGTAGTCGGTGGCTGGCATCGATATCCCCTGCGTACAGAGGCATGCCTACTTGCGCTGCTAATGCAAGAACAATTTGATCTGTTGATTCCTTCGGTAAGTGAGGAACGCCCTGGATTACAACGTTATTACGTCGACTATAAACGTCCATATTTTCCAGATATTTTGCATTTGCATTCGAATCCATGGCATTCTCATCGCCGGATTCGAGATTATTGACCTGGACCAGGACGTTTGATTGTGGTTCGGTTTCTTCATTCAAAGATCTACGATCTAAGCGTCCGATAATGTCGGCAATGTTATCAATTTTTACACGCATATCCGCAATTTCTTTTTTGATAGTTGCGACTTCCTCTTCGAGAACTCGTCGCATAACTCTTTCTATTCGTGTTTCCAGCATTCCATGCGTAAGGGAAGAGTTTGCATTGGTGCCAACATCTTGCTGACGCACGTCATGGTCAGTAAGGCTGAGAAATACTTTATAGTTATCACGGTTGTTTGGGGACATCTTTAAGAGCATAAGTCAAATTAGTAATTAAAAAAAGGACGCACACCAAAACACTCCTCGACTCGATACACTGGAGCACGCCGACACAATGCGTCATTATGAAGCCAACATCGATTATATACATACATATTATAAGTCATAGATGGGGCAAGATTACTGATAACAGTCATCGCTTGAACATACAAAGTATTCTGCACTATACAGATAAAAGATTTTTTTAATTTGCCACTGACTATAGTCCAATAAATGAGCAAATAAACATGACCCTCTATGCAACAGATGGGTCACTGCTTCTCATTGTTGCGCGAGAAGGGTGAGGGAGTGCTAGGTTGAAAAACGAATGAAACCGCCAATTCCTCGCCTATGAGTTAGGTATGACGATTCCTTGCCCTACGATAATTCCTCGCACATGACAATTTCTAGCCTACGACAGTAATTCCTTGCTTTTAAACTTAGCATAAAAAGTTGAAAATGGAATACATACGAGTACAAAAATGCTTAAAATGAGTGCCCAAGGGAATGAACAAAAGCAAAAACGATTCTGTTCAACACTCGGTTGGCAAAATGAAAAAGTCGGGAAAGCAGAAAAAACATTTAAAAAATATGTAAATGTTTCAATGAATAAAAATCTAATTAACTCATTTGTCCGAAAATATGAACTCTAAAGAACACAGAAAAGGCAGACGTCCATTTTCTGTAGGTTTATTATGTAATAAATCATAGAGGTAGATAACTAGATACCTACAGGGTGCCCAGAAATATCGAGCACCCCTAAAAAAGTTTTCTACTAAAATACTTTGGTTGGCCACAGTGAATGATAATAATTTACAGCACATGATTGGTTGTTGGACTGGAGAGATAACATTCCACCAAGCATATGCATCTATTTCACGTTGCCAACCTATATTTTTAATGAAAAACTCACGATATTTCTGGGCACCCTGTATGTACTTTATGTAAGCAGGTAGTTTCATACCTACATAACCAATAACGTAAATAGCACGCCGGATTATACTTACAGACAATTTAGAACGCCTTGTCTCATATTCAGCACGAAAAATGGCCATACTAAGGTGCCGAAAAACGCCGGATAGGTCAGATAAGCAGTGTAACACGCGAAAAATCGTATTTTGCTTTCGTAGCCGAAAATGTACTGGAGTATTATAGCTGTCAATAAGATGATGGCAGGATACCAGACGACATTGTTGAAATACGCGATAAGGAACGATACGATGCTCTCGTAGTGCCTGGAAATAAAAGCAAAGCGTCGTTAGAAATGTTAAGAAATACACTAAAATTTTAAAAAAATACCTAACCAAATTTTCATATTGTAAGAGGGTATAAATACATTAACACCTCCAAAATAACAAATACGCAGATTAGGTAATCAGAGGCTGTGCGTATGGGCTGACATTCCATTACATTATAATTGGGTACTATAGGTGGTATATTGTAAAATAAACGTGCATTGAAACGTGTTTCAATACCTCTTATCTCTATTCTGTGCACACTAATGAAAAAATCGCGAGTATTTTTTTTTTAGTAAAATTGAAAACCAACTAAAGGAACAAACATACATACATACTTATAATCCCATTTATAATTTCAAATTTTAATTGGTATAGAAGTAATTGTATCAGAAGTGCGTTGAAAACTCACTCACACTTGAATCACAATCACATGTATAGTACCTATGTGCCTGTGTTTGGGTTTTTGGAGGTTAAAAAAGATTCTTCGAGAAAAATGCTCGATTGAATGATTAAAGATATACCTATTACATAAGTACTGAAAAAATTATGATTAGATTAGTGTGCGTTTCTATTTTAATCGAATATTTTTTTTAATCGCTTTGTTCATTACGTTCAAACTACATAATACGAAGTTTACGTATATTATGATTCTGTTTTCAGTTAGGTACCTACTGGATAGTCGGATAGGTAGAACTAGGTACAATAGGTACATAACATATTTTTATTGCGCTCTTTGGTACATTGTGCATAATTATGTAGTGAGGTAGATATACCTATACTATACGAGTGTTAGGTCAATAAAAATCGTAAAATGAGTTTTTTGTTTGTTATATTTTTCACTTTTTTTCCTTCCTTGTTCACTAGTCGAAGAATTATCTATTACGATAATAGGATAATTGTAGTGTAATCTGTAAATGATACGATTATAATTATTCAGATTGAACCCCAATTAAAGGTACCTACGTATTAGGTGTAGTTACATTTAATGACTCATCAGCAATCGAAGTTGTATCACCAACTTTCTTATGTAAATTAAATTTTCACAAAAGGACTTGAATAAATATTATACTCAAGTTCTGGTTGACAACACAAAATTTAGAACAACACTTTACCATCAAAGTTCGACACCTTCCCTTTTAAAAACATTAAATAACAAGCAGATAAAATTAGAGGCTCGATCGTCTGCAAAAAATGAGATGAAAAAGAGCAAAATACAGATACACAAAAAAAGTACCGTACATTGAATTTTGATTCTTGACCAAAACTTAAAAATATAGGAAAGAGTCCGTGCGGTGTTTTTAAAAAATCATAATATGTCACATATGAAAAATTGGTGAAAATTAACTTGGTATAGGTAGATTGGAATAGATTAGATACATTCATCAGAAACATCACAACTGCGGTACTTTTTTAAAAATGTTTAATCATTCCCAATAAATTTTTTAAAGACAGAAGAATATCTATAACTCATGAAAAGTAAGGCAGCATGCAGTAGGTAGATCTAATAGGTACAGCTTACATAAAATCATCTAAAATCGTATTCATTTTCTAAACAAAATTCCTCGGAGAAAATCACATACGAGAAAACATTTCAGTCGCCTAATTACAAAATATTGTGTCTTGGAAATTTTTAAACGTTCCAGAAATGGAAATCGACGTGTTGATTTCACAAGTAGGTACGTACTACCAGGCCCGTAGCCAGCATAAGGGCAGCCAGGGCGCCGCCCTGGCTGGCAAAACGCTTTGCCCTGGCTGGGCAAATCCGCAAATTTCTCCTCTTTCAAACAAATTTTGAAATTGAATTCAAAATAATTGCATACCTTATTCGAGGTGTCTAACAAGTTCTACTGGTCCTACTGAAGTCCTACTTTTTCTCAAAAGTTCTTTTAGTCCTACTAAAGTCCTATTTTTCAACAATTTTATCCAAAAGTCCTTCTTTTTTCAAATTTTCAATTTTTCCCATTTTTCCGGAATTCTGAACAAATTTTGTGGAAAAGGGCTCATTTGTCGACTTTTTTAGATTTTGAATTACACATTTTGAGAGGTTTTGTCCTAGCTTCGCTCGTGCTATTTGCATCTTCTTTTCTCGCATAGAAAACTTAGGTATTTTGTTCAAATTCAAGAAATGTTCAAAGTTTGAATCAGAAAAATAAACTCCTCTCTCCATAAAAAATCTTTTTATTTTCACTTCTCAAAACATGATTGAATTTTTGAAAGCTGTTGGCCTCGCTTCATTTCGGATTGTTCGCTTTTCTTTTTCAAGTTTGAAATTTTTTTTTTAATAATCATTCGGATTTTTAAAAATTTTAAAACAAAAATAATAAACTTCTTCATGTACATATATCATACAAGAAAACATCGTTTTCATACCCTTCATAGCCTAATACTAATTTTTGGGATTCACCCTCGCTTCGCTCGGGTCCGTTTGCTTTTCTTTTTAGGATTTTAAATTTTCCAAAAAAATTACCATTTAAATTTAGGTAAAAATTTGAAGCAAAATAATGAACTTTTTATAAATAACTCAACACACAAAAAACGTTGTTTTATACCTCTAGAAATACTGATTTTTGAGAGCTTTTGCCCTCGCTTCGCTCGGGCCCATTTGCTTTTCTTTTTCAATTTTTAATTTTTCTAAAAAAAAAAATCATCATTTGAATACCATCGTTTTTATGCCTCTTGAAATACTGATTTCCACCAAATACAAAATTTGCGACACCCCCCCCCCCCCAGAACTCATGAATTTTGGTAAATTGTCATGCCCTGGTTACAATTCCATCTGCCCTGACTGAAAAAAATCCTGGCTACGGGCCTGCGTACTACGTAGGTATTTCATAAAGTATTCGATTGTGCAGCTCACTAAACCAAAAATAGCCTTTCGAAGCTGTTCGACGGGCTGCAACTTTATGAATTGAACGCACTTAAATTACCTACAATTAATTATAATAAAAAGGTTGTTGCTCAGAAAATTTAATAATTAGGGTTAAAAATTATCCTTTGAGTTTAGTACATAGGCAATCGCATTTGAAGAAATCGGGGAGGATCAAGAGGAAGGTCGTGCTATTCTGTCGACGAAAAATTAGTTTTAGTGTCCCAAGTACAATACTCAAATAATGGTGTTCATCAATTTTATGGACGATAAAACAATTCAGTCGGCGAATTAACGATTTTGCCAACATAGGTAGGTACTTAGGTAGGTAGCTATAGGTAATTCGAATTTTCTAAATATTAGAAGCGGTGTATCTCTCCCCTCCCATAAATCCGTTTCTGGTTGAGTTACTAATGTTGAAAATAAAGAGTTGAAATATTAAAATTTCCATGAAAAAAAAAACCTTCGAAGTTTTAGTCGCCGAATCAAAGTTGTGTGGATTTCATTTATTTTAATTTGAATCAGAAATTAATTGGAAACTCTAAAAATTTCTAGTGCCTAATCTGAATTTTGGGTTTAAGTTGCTGACATTTTTCTTCTAATCACCTATGAATTTTCAAACTTTGAAAAAAAAAATGACAACCTCAACTTGAGCCCTAAAAGGTCACTTGTCTTATATCGAACGTTCGACCTTTAAAATAGGTAAAGAAAATCAGAAATCCTATACTTTAATACCTAATAAATTCTAACAAAAAAAAATCAAGTTTGAAAACTCAAACTCGGACCTTGACATTTTATATGTATTACAGATTCATCAGATCCAAAACAAAGGCATGTATAATAAGTAGAACATTTTGATCAGCTGTATCAAATTTTCGACATTTTTTGATTGTTATCTAATAAATCTGAATCGTTCATTCTCTATCAGTCGATACTTTAGTAACTCTGAAAAGATTCCTTCATCTCATTTAAGTTCTGTCCACCTCACGTGAAAGCTCACTCGAAACCACCTGACAGAAGCTTTATGACGTCCTTTGTAGATAGCCGCGAATGAAAGTATTCGTATTATCGCATTCTCTCAACGTGTCGTCATTCGCGATAAGCACGTCCTTCACTTTCAAAAACTTTAGGTACCTAATAACGTTTTTTTTTTTTTTTTAAATCTTAAAATAAAAGTGGATAAGTAATAGGTATTGAGATATTAAGGTAAGTATAAACCATAATAACTTTTACACTCTTGTTATCATAATTAGTTTCTCGTATGTAGTTTGTATATTGATGATTGGATCCTTTCGGACTTACGAAAAATGTTAATTAAAATACCTATTCTCCAATTTTGGAACCATTCATTTTGGAAATTGACATGAGTTTGAAAGTTAAATAGGTAAGTAAGAATCTTGAAAAAAATTATGTCCCACTAATCTTGTTGTCATTATATATAGGTATTCAAAATTAAGTCAAAACTCGCAGGTACCGATATAGTATTAACCCTTAAATTGTGAAGATCTCTTTACCCTAATTTATCGATAGGTATACCCCCTCCTTATTTTTACCCATCTGTATGAGGGAATTTCTTTTTGATGTCACAGTTTGCTGATAGGCATTACGAAAAATGGTCAACTTGCGAAGATTGTAGCCGAAATTAATATTTTAGGAATCAATTGTAGATATGTGAAATATTACTTTATGCTGACTTCCTATAATGGATTAAGAAGAGACTTACCCCGGCTAGATTGGTAAATAATATTACACAGAATAATACACGACACGCGGTGTTGGTAGAATTATGTATTCAATTACGATACATGTCGATTTAAACACAATTACACAATGAAACAATAATATAATAATTGCCTTCTTCGGCGAAACCGTTTAACACAATTAATACACTGATAAACTCAAATTAACCATATAAACTCAAATTGACATTACAAAGAAATAATAAGTTCAAATTAACCATTCACGCGAACGTGCCCAATAAACTCAAATTAACTGACCCGACACTACACAGTAGTACATGACGAATAACGGCCGCAGCGCCGATCACCGGACTCGACGTCCAGCTCGCGACGCTGTTCAGTGTTACCACCACAAGGGTGGTAATCTGTCCCTAATATCCCTTGCAGGAACGGCATATATCCCTCTCACATATGCCCCTTCGTGTGTTTACTCGTGAGAGTAGCCACAGAGGAACATACGGATATTATGAGAGTTATATGACGCACCTGTAAGGTGATTGACCCGATGTAGGATCGGTCCCCTGCCCCCCGTGTGTTTCACTGTGTGAAAGTAGGAGCAGAGAAAATACACTTTTCACCCACGTACGTAAGTAACTGCACTCGTCTACCACCCCTGAACTCAGTGCACTGCACTGTCCACCAGCGATCCAAGAACCGAAGGCAAGCGCGAGCAGCTCACATGAGCCAGGTGTACCAGGTATGTACAGTATACTTGCGAGACAGTTTCCAAAAAGAAGACTTTTCCCTAATCTATTCGAAATTTTTCTGTTTCAGCGCAGTGGCTGGAGTACCCTTCCGGTCAAAATTGGAGATAAGACAAAAGCCAAGAGGAGCGAACCGTTATTCGAATCGCAGTGGATTCTGTTTCAGGTCAGCTGTACTGCACTGTGGCAGAAATGGGCGAAATTACATCAAAAAATTTAAGAGTTGATAAAAATGAAAACTGTCAAAAAATACGTCAAAAAACATTCAAAATACATAAAACAAACACTTTTTACAAATTAATAGTGGACTTCTTTTTTATCTTCTTTTACTGGCGCTTTATATAAAAACAATAACAAATGCTTAAAAATTAAAAATTGAGCACCTCTTTTGAAAAAATTTACAATTTTGGTCCACGTGTTTCGAAAAAATAAAAATTAAGAAAAAATAAAGATTGAAAATTAAACAAAAACAAACATAAACAACAAGATAGGAAAAATGAAAAAACGGTCACGTAACCGTAAACTAGTTACTACAGGGTACATGATATTTTACACAATTCTAACATCATTGAATGAATTACAAATCGGACAAATTACACTGTTTATATCAACATCACAAAAGAAAATCATCGATTGCACACGCAGGTGCGAGAAAACGACTAGCAAGACGTAATGAATCGTATACAATTTTTTATCTTTGAAGAGTCGATTGAAAATACTGGAACCGTCGGATGAAAATCGTAGATAACGTGATGGTACGACGACGAGATGGAAAATTAATTTCGTTGAGGCGGTACAGTCCCTCGCCTTTACTACGCTGAGTCGACTGGCTTTAACGTTGCCAGGAATCGTTACGACATTCGATGATTTGCTAAGTGAAGCGAAAACCCATAGCAATTAGTAACATGATATGGAAAATATCACGCCGATGTAGGCGTTGTAAAAATTTGGACAATTTTAAATTATTGAAACTACGTTAATTCACTCGATTTTGATAAAAAAAAAAAAATAAATAAAAATGGTCAAAACTACGAAAATATTGGCGACTTCGAGTGAATTTTGAAAGTTTTACTGGTGAAATTTTGGCCCTAGGTATAGAAACCTTTTTTGAATTTATCAGTACCTACTTTTTGGTGGGTAGGTACCTACAATTTTGAAGTTCATTTTTACATTGCCAAAATTTATTTTTTTAATAACTTTCCCAGTGGGAAAAGTTGAATAAAAATTTCACCAGTTTTTGTATATTGTTTAGGTATGTAACCTCTTTAGGAATTTTTAATCTTCCTCGTTCTTCGAATCGTCGAAATTGTCTTTCATCGGAGATTTGAGTTCAGCTAAGCTGGGCTCATCCTCCATTTTGGATTCGTCTGTCGCTGAGGACAGTGTCGATTGTGCCGATGTGTTCGGCGATTGAAACGTTGTATTGGCTGGCGTAGTAGCCACCGATGATGCGAATGAGGTTTGAGGTTGCGTCGGTGTATTCGGCGCTGTGCTGGTGTCCATGTGTTCGATTCCAAGCGATCGTGGGCTCGGGTTGGGTGCGAAGCTGAGGTAATTCGGTGCGGTGGATCGCGGTGACCCTTGGACAATCGGTTGAGTTGACGCAGGTAGCGCCGGTGAAGCCGGAGCTGACGGTGTAGCTTGAGCTTGAGATGCTGGCGGTGTTGCCAGACTATCGATCGATTGAAATATCTCATTCGCACTTTGACCCGAAGTAGGGGCATTTTGCGTAGTATTACGCGTTGGAGAGAATATGCGAGAGTTTACTGTGATAGTAGCCGTGCCTCCGGGTATTTTCACTGTTTGTTGTCCGAGAGCAGGTATGCTCTGTGAAGTTTGTTGATTAATACCAGCTCCAGCGGATGCTGCGTTGTCGGCAGGTGGCGTAGGAGCGGGTTGGCTCGATGGTCCAGCAACGGCGTTTGGTTGCTGGTTTTGCTGAGTATTATTATTCGCAGCGAGTTGCTGCTGTACTGAGGCGTTGAGTTCACGGTCGCTATCATCGTTTCCCGCATTGGACGCATTGTCGTCGTCATTTCCTTCGTAGTTGTCATTATCATCGTTGGCACGTTCGGTGACGTCTAATGGAATCATGATAAATTCGTTGCGTACGGTTATGACGAAGTCAGTGAAGTCTTCTAGTCGGTACATTGGACCGAATTGATCAATCTCAGGTTCTAGACCTGCGAAGAAATCGAGTGGTGCCATCATTTGGATGGTACCGCTGAACGTTCTAGTCCAAGTGCTGCGGAGAACTCGCTCGTAGTCTTGTAAGACTTGTTGGGGTTGTTCGCGGTAGCGAATCAATGGCATTACATAGATTTCCTCAACTTGTCTACGTTGCAATAGGCGAAGTAGCGCAATAAATTGTTGTTCGAAATTGAACGCTGCTGTTCCATGGAATGCGTCCCAATTTCCAATCGATATCATGAGCCGCCGTGGGATCTGTGGTAATGAAGTCAAGTAATTGATAAGGTCTTGGAGCGTAAGGTCTCTGCGATATAGCGAGGGGTGGAGGAGGTCGCGCATTTCGGGTTTACGTTGCAAAATGTATTGCACCATGCCAAATACAAATCCATCGCCGAGCATTAAAATATCTTGCGCAGCTAGCGCAGTTTGAACCGTACTGTCGCGGTTGTGGATTCCGAGTAACGTATACCGCAGTGGGTATTGGTTTAGTGGGAAAAACGGACGTAAATAGTCCGTATTGATATTGTATCGCGTTCTAAAGCGATTATGATTGCGTCGTGTTTGAGCTAGCGGGTCACGACGCTGACGCGGTGCAGCGGGTCGTGCGGGGGTACTTTCCACTGTACGCCGTTGACGAGGGGGTGCAGCTGCGTTGGGTACAATTACGCGTCCTTGCGCGTCATATTGCTGTCTATGTTGTTCCAATACTGGTTCGTTCGGATTGGCTTGCGGAGGTACCGCATTGTCGAGACGCTGAGCCTGTTGATTTTGGAGCGCACGTCGTTGCCGTGGTGTATTTGAAGCAGGTGCCACGGGCGCCGGTGGCGGCATGTTGTGACGTGCTGGAGCTTGGCCGCGAGGCATGCGTACATTAGCGGCTCCAGGAGCGGCGAATTGGGGTTGATAATTCGCTGGTTGTTGTTGCGGCGCTGCGGCTGCTGTACCTGGCATCGGAGACGTATTGCGTTGTTGCATTGATCCTAATTGCGGTCTATACGCGCGGTTAGTACGAGCGGCGTCGTCTTGTTGGGCTGGGGCTGCGGCTGCGGCAGCATAAGAGTGTGATGATGAGGCGCCCATGTTCACGTCCGATGACATGTCGCCGGCTACCGGAAAAAAATTCACTAGCGAACCGCTAGCTGGTTGATTAGGTATACGAAGCTTCGTTCGAATAATTTTTTCAGTTGGAAAATGAAAGTAATTTCAAAGTAAGGGTATTTCGAATTGTATTCGATTTGTCTTTCCACAGTGGGTGATGGTTAATGCAACCCCCGAAATAGGTAGGGTTTGTTTTTCATTTCTTTTTCCATTTCTTTGCACTTTTCGTCAAATTTTTCTTTTTCTTTTTTACGCTGTGCCATGTCAGCTTTTAAACGCAAATAAGATTCGCTGTTTTTGTCTTTTTGTTTCTTCCTGAGTTCGAGGTTTCTTTTTTCAATGTCGCGTATACACGCGTTGTAGCGTGGTTTGACTTTTTTAGCCAATTCAGCATATTGGTTCAAAAACTGTTTTCTTTTACGAATTCGAGTCGGTTCCGAAAGTGCATCGTCGATCTCTGTAGGGTCGACTTTGAGTTTTTGTAGTAGTTCAATTAGGTCTTTTTGTTCAGGTTCAGTGTCTGATTTGAATTTCACTTTTTTCTTTTTTCGTGACGTTTTAGCTGACTCGTTGTCAGTGTCAGACGATGCGTCATATTGTTTGACGTGAAACAAATTTAAATTTTTTAATTCTTCGACCATAGAGTCGGTATTTGTATTGTCCTTTGTAGGTTTCTTTTCCACCGTGGGAATTTCTTTTTGGTTGGGTTTGGGGGTTTGTTTACTTGCCCCAGTGTCCAATTTTGGTTTTTTTGTAATTTCAGTATCAAAAATAGATTCGTAGCCTTGATCGATTGGATCATCGAAATGAATACTTTGAGTATTAAAATTCGTAAATTGTGGTTTCCAGCCTGTTTTAGCCTGTCTTGCAGCTAGTCGAGCTGAAATACGGGATTTGTCCTGTTTGGTGGTGGGAGTGGGGTACCCTGCCCCTGTCGGTAGTGCTCTAGATGTACTAGGGGGATGAATATTAGTGTTGGTGTTCGAGCCTGTGGCCTGTGTAGTATTTTTGATCCTGTCTGCGACAGATGGTTTTTTCTTTTTAGGTGTAAGTGTAGGTGTAGGCTTGAGTTCAGCTTTTTTCCGTTTTTTATATTTCTTCTTGCGTGCGATACGAGCTTTTTGTTTTTGTGTCTTCTCCTCAGATGAGAGATTTGTTGAGCTCATAATCGACTCATAAAGTTGTGTGTCAAATTTTTTCAAATTTCGCAAATTTAGGCGCTGTTCTCGCGCTACGTCAATTACCTTTTTAATAATCATTCGTGAGCCTTTGTCATATACTGCTTTGTCAGCGTCAGTGGCTAATGGTATGCCTTGTATACGTCTTACGCGCGAATCGCTATCTTCAGTCGAGGTAGACGAATAGGTTTTTGTCAAGTGATTGTTTAGAAAATTTTTTATTTTCGAAATCATGTCTGCTTGATCGATGTACGAGTGTAAACAAGGGTCTTTCCTCATTCTGTCTATTTCGTCTTGTGTCATGAAAAGCGTGAGTTGTCTCACGTTTGCTACTCGATTTACGTTCGAGTTGTCAATTGGTTCTATTAAGTAGCAATTTTTTCCAGATCGTTGTAAGATCATGTAAGGTCCAGATTTCTTTGGGTAAAATTTTTCACCTGTTAACCTGTCACTGTTGGACAGTTTGTGATTTGTGAGTAATACTAAGTCACCTAGACGTAATGTAGTGGGGTCTGGGTGTTCCTTGTTAAAATTATATTCGTCCTCGATTTCTTTCAATCGACGTTTTTCACGTATGAAAGTTTCTATAATCTGTTTTTGTGACATGTTGTCAACTTTTAGGCTAAGTAAGTCAGTGGTGTATACTGCTTTCTTCGCAAGTTGGTCTGCAATAATGTTAGTGTATTCCAATTTTCTGGCATATACATGAATAAATTCACAACGTTTAAACTGCTCTTTGAGTTTGAGAATTTTTTCGAAAATGATTTTGTGGAAAACAGGTTTTTTCCTAGAGTTTAACCAGTTATTCTTTTTCCATCTCTCGACGGTGTGGTTCAGTGCTTTGATTGCATAGTTCGAATCAGAAAAGCATTTGACTTTTTCAAAGCCATTTCTTTTCATCGTCATAAGTGCTATGAGTATCGCTATGAGTTCAGCATAGTTGTTGGAGACAGGAAAGTCTCCTTTCTCTCCGATCCGTACGGATATGTTTTTATTTGATTCGGGAGCGAAGCAAATGCCGATTCCAGCGACTGCATCGTCGTCACCGTTTTTGGAGCAAGCTCCGTCCGCGGTGACGCGTGCACTACCGTCTGGTTCGATGATCACATCATCTTTGTCTAGCTTGTATTCCCAGTTTTCCTGGATTGTCATTGAGGGTAATTTTGTTTTTGCTAGCTTTTGCAGCAGTTCAAGTAAGCTATGAGTGAAATTGAATATATTGTCTTTATGAGGTAATTTCTCCGAAATGGGATCTGAAATGCCCCAGGCCTCATTAGGTTTGAACCCAAAAATACCTGGAGTATTGTTTATCTCGTTTTCAATTTCATTGACGTAAGTGTACCAGTTTGCGTGTGTTGTGTAAGGATCGTGTTCCTTGTTTATTTTGGTTCGCAATTTGTCACCTATAATTCGCATAGTACGTTCAACCGACGAAGATTGCGGGTTGTACGCATTTGTATGCGCAACTTTTATGTTTCTGTCTTGGAGTAGATTATACCACTCTTCACTTATAAATTGTTTACCGTTATCAGTGATAACTTTTTTGACTGTTACTGCATTTTTCAGTATGTCATTAAGTATGGTTTTCATCTCTCGACAAACGTTTTCAGCCTTAATTTCAGGCAGTGAGCGAATCCAGTTTTTACCGGTAAAAATGTCTTTAGCGACAAGTAGGTACTTAGGTTTTCCTTCTATAGCCGGAGCTGGTCCGTATAAGTCCACAGATAGGACTTCTCCAATGCCGAAGGCTTCGACTTTGCCAAATTCTATACTCTTAGGTTGCGAGTAATTTTTATTTAATTTGCATACTAGGCATGCATTGGTTATTTCGCGAATGTATTCCAGCGATCGAGGATGGTAGTAAATTCGGCGGAATGCCATGTCGAGTTTATTGGCACCTGTGTGGCCATATGCAGTATGTAAGAAATCTACAGTGTCGTAGAAGAGTTCGTCAGGTAAGTATGGCACCTGAGTTTTGTCAGGTAGTGTTTTCATTAGGATTACCTTCATCTTAACTTTTTTCTGAGTCGTATCAGATTCGCTACGAGTGTCAGGTGAAGATGAGATCTCTTCTGTAGTTTTCATTTCTCGTAGGGTAAAGCGTTTTAATAGCTTTTTCTTAGCTTCAATCTCAGCTTTTTTGTCAGGAGAATGATATTTTCTTAATTTTTTAATAAGTTTAGCGCAAGTATCGTCGTTTTGTTGGTATCTTGCAATGTCGGATAGTTTAGTAATTAGCATGGGAACGTTTTCATCTAGAAAATTTATGTCAAACGTCGTGATTAGTGTTTGGAAATTTTTTATTTCCAGTTCAGGTGCTTGTAGCACGTATAGCATTCTGTTTGATGTATTTAATTTGAAACGTAAATCGAAGCAATTTAGCATCGTGATCCAGTACGCAGCTTTGCGATGAGTCTGCATCATTTCACGATACCGATTGATCGTGGCTAGTAAGTGTGATTTGACGTTGATAATACGTCCGTGTACCCACATTTGTAGCCTTTTCAGTACTTGTACAAGAGCCATCATGTCTTTGTCAAAAGGTGTAAAATGTTTTTGGTGCTCCTCGAAAGCTATCGATACGTATAAGCATACGTGTTTAATTTCCTGTTCGGTAACAGGATCAATAGTAATGTAAAATAGTACCGCATTCATTGCGTCGTCTGTAACGTGGGTGTCTAAGCAGAGTTCCCCCGTAGGCGGGGGTGGTTGTATTTTAAAGTCTTTGCAATATTCTGCCTTGAGCTCCTCGAAAGCTTTTTCTTGGAGTTCTCCCCACTCAATTTTGCCATCTTTGGCATTTTTACCTTGCGTAGTAGCATAAATAGGTGCAAGAATTTGCATGTAGTTAGGTATAAAGTTTCTGTACAGGCCAGTTAGGCCAACTAATTGTAGAAGTTGTTTCACAGTCGTAATGTGAAATTTGCCATTTTTCTGGTGTTTGTTAACAAATTCCATGAACTTTTTGACCTTTTCGCTTTGTTTAGCGACTTCATCCTTAGATAAGACGAATCCTAAGTGTTCTGCATAGTTGCGGAAAAATTGTGTTTTGTTTGGATTGAGTTTTAATCCATTTTCGCGTATTTTGTCAAATACGTATAATAATCGGTCTAGAGTCTCCTTGAATGTCGAGCCAGACACTTTCACGTCGTCTACGAATTTTGTAATTCCTTTTTGGTCAGGTATAACCTTATTTATCATGTAGACAAATTCGCCGCTTGATATGTTCAAGCCGTAAGGTAGTCGGCAAAATTCGTAAACTTGGCCGCATACCTGAAATGCTGTAAATTGACGAGAAGCTTCGTCTAGTACTAATTGCCAAAATCCACAAGTAAAATCCAGCGTACAAAAAAGGTTGTCACCTTGGTTTTCGTAGATAATGTATTCTACAGTATTAGGCTCAGTGAGCACTTTTTGTAGTACTTTATTCAGTTCGTCGGCATCTAAACATAGCCGTATGTCACCGTTTTTCTTGATAACAGGTGCGGTAGTGTTTATGTAATTAGACCTTGAAGGTCTTATAATGCCGAGCTTTAGCATTTTGGAAATTGTGCGTCGGAGCGCTTCAATGATTTTCTGGGAGGGTCTGAATTTTTCACCTCTCCACAGGCCTAATGGAGGAATTTTTCCATCTTTAAATTTAAATTTGACCGTCTCCCCACGGTATCGGCCAGCATTGAAGCTGAATATGTCTGAGTAAGTTTTAAGTTTGTCCCAAGCGTCATTAGCTTCTTGTAAGGTTATGTCACCTTTTATAACTAGGTTATTGAGATCAGTTCTCATATTTTTTAGGTAAAGCTCTCTAGCTTGGTTTTGTTCGTGAGCCCAGTCTTCATCCATGTAGAATGTGTTTTGACTGATCAAACGAATAGCTTCACGTTTGTTTTTTCTGAGAACTGCAATCTTTTTGACTGGGTAAATATCGTTGATTTCAGTTTTATTCAAATATGGTATTTTAAAGGACTTTGCCTTTTTAGGGTGGCACTCGGCATATTCATGCCCCTCGCGGTGGTTAATGACTATGCCAAGGTGGCGCATTGATAATCGGCCAATTAACAGTGATTTACCTGTTGTGTCAAGTACGTAGAATGGCATGCATACCATATGGGTACCTAGACGTACACATATCTCGACGCAGTGCGTCATTGCTTTAACTAGTGAGTTGTCTGCCATGCGTAAATTGACAGGATTGTTCAATTTTACGTAACGTATCCATTGTGGGTGTTCTCTTGTAATGTAGTCAACGAGAGTTTTCGTCATTACGTTGGGGAGAGCCCCCGAATCCAACTGAGCTGGTAATGGCATGTCGTTAATAAAAATAGGTATCGCTGTAATATGGTCAATCTTCATTAGACTGGGCAATTGAGGAACTGAGTCCTGTGTAACATTGTCTTCGTTGACCGTTGGTATCACGTTTATACCCACATTGTGTATTTCAAACGTTGGAACTACGTCGTCGGGTTCATCGAACCCTGAGTCAGTGTCATTTTCGAGAGTGTTTTCGTTAATATTTTCAATTTCAGGTTTAGTGATTTCTACGACGTTGTAGTAATGTTCTCCATCGTTAGGATCATGTTTTTCAAGCATTACTAGTGGCGGATCAAAACCACCTTTTGTTTCTTGAGGAATAAACCTGATGTTGTGAGTATTGAGTTTCATAATGTCATCAAGCTCAAGTATAGCTTTGTTTAATTCGATATTGGGATCGCATTTTAATGCTTGGTCGTCGCAAATTTCTATTTTGTTGTCTTTGGACACTTTTATTGTTTTTGGTCCTAAAGGCGAATCGTATGCATAGTATTTTGCATTGTCAGCAATGTTTGCCATCGAAACTGGTATTTCGACTAATTTTCTTAATTTTATTTCTGGTGGTTTAGTGCCATCGTCTACAATTTTTACAGTATGAGTATATAGGTCCTCTATGTCGGCCATATTGACCAAATATTCATTTAATCTGTCGTTTGTAGGCGACTTCTTCGCTTCGTCTTTCACGATTGTACGTTTTTTGTCGCCGTCCTGAGCGATTTGTTTTCGACCTAGTGGCGAATTGTAATCGTAGAGTCTTGAAAATTTGGCAGCTTTTGCTGGTGGATCGTACGTAATTTTGTGAAATGAACCTTTATGTCCGTCGGGAATGTATTCCCTTCGTTCATATTCACCGGAGATTGGACTGCAGTGAATTCGTTCTGCTAATAATTGTACTAAAGCACGCATTGTGCTTCTGTTTATTTGGACTTGGTCGTCCTTATGTTCATGTGAGGATTCTTCAGACTGTTCAGTCTTAGGATGTACTCTTTCATTGTCAGATAGGTGGATGTTTTCGTATTTGAGTAGATGCTGGCACATCATATCTAGTATAACTGGGTACATAGCCATTTCTGGATAATGTCTGTTCATTGTGTTTGAAAAATGGAACGTGTTTTCCAATGGCATTATTTTGTTATCCGTAGATGCTTCCGGTAGTTGAAAATGTGTGTCATCAGTGTGTACGCATGTTTCAGTGCGTAAAAATTGGTACGCTAGGTCGCGTATAAAAGTGATTCGCGGATCTTCCGCAATACGAACGAATATATCGCGAGTTTTGCTATATTTGCCTATTTTGACGCCGTATTTCGGGTTGCGGTAAGGTAGTACAACAGGCATCAGGAGTATGATGTGTTTAGCCTTGTGATTATCGAAAATCATGTTTACAATTTTACGTAATTTCTCTTCTGTTTTATCGAATGGTTCGTTGAAGAAATTTAATTCTGCCTGGCAAGCAGATAATATGAATGTTGCGTTAGGTGTAAATTTCGATTTTTTGATTATATCGTGGAGGTCATTGAGCTTAATTTGCTCTTGTATGCAAGCAGGTAGATTGTATTGTCGTTTGAATGTACCTCTACGAATATAGTGTACGAGGCTGTCGCCAACCCAAATGTAGTCATCAAGTATAGACGAGTCTGGCTTAATCGGAGTCTCATTTGTACTAGGCGCAGACTCCTGATCGCCTAGTTCTTGGCGTTTCCCTGCGCCGTGTTAGTTGTATTAGGCTGGGGTGTACCAGTGGTGGTAGATGCAGTTGTATTAGGCGCAGTGGGTTGCGGAATGGGTCCAGTTTGTGTAAATGGACTCGTAATTGGGGCCTGCTGTGAAGCCTGTGTGGTAGGTTGGGGCGTGGTGGGTGGTGGCGGGGTATTGAATTGGATACCTGCTACGTTAGCAGCAAGAGTTGCCATCGCTGCTTGCGATTGTTGTGCTTGTTGCATTTGCAACATTTGTTGTACTTGTGTTGCAGTAAAAAATGTTTCCTGAGGCAATGTAGCCGTTGTCTGTTGTTGTTGTTCCTCCTCTTCGAGGTCAACAACATTACCATATTGATCGTATGCGATTACATAAGCCGGCACCGTATTGTCCGTTTCCGTATCGATATCAGTTACGTTTACTGAGTGTGTATTATTGTAAGGTACTTCAATTTGACCTGAGTGAGGTGAAAATTCACCTAGACAGTTACCTTCAGCATCGTAAGCTAAATATTTCACTTCCAGAGGCTTTGCTCTGTGTTTATTATTTTGGAAATTGGGTGGTGGAAAATTTGGCGCTTTACCATTTGTTATCGCGAGTACTCCCGGTGTAGGGGGGGCTGTAAGCGCGAGTGGACCTCTATTGGGAGGAGGAATGTTATAACCATTTCCTATCTGTTTGTACCCCATCGTAAAAGGGTTAAGTGGTATTCCATTTATTGCACGTCCTTGCATGTCGTGGTGCGCGAAATTTCCGCTTGGTTGGTCTTTAGGCGGTTTCATGTCCGCATTCCAACGGTTGTTGAGTATCGTATCTCGAGGTATGTTTGTGCGTCGAGGGTTACCGTTTGGTCCACGCTCAAATGGTTCCAGTTTAATTTCCTGGTGCCAAAGTCGCTGATAATCGTCTGCAATGCTCTGCATTTTTTCAATAAATTCAGTAACCGTCGTGTTGTTTGTTATAGGTAATTCTCTGTGGAATTGTTTTGGCATTTTAGTCCTAAACATCTGTAATAGGAATTCTGTACCGCGATGATTTGATTGCGCTAATGTCTTTAACCATCTTGTTAAAAATGCTACGAGTTCTGGCAGAGTCTTAGCGGAATTGACCCTGTCGCACTGAAGTTCAGCTTGACCTTGTATGGTTGCGTTCCAGTAATATTTGAGGAAACTGGTTTTCGTCGCTTCGTACGTGTCAGTGCTGCGGCACGTTTGTCGCCATTGGGCGGCGTCCTTCGTAATGACTACGGACTTAAACGCAGCCGCTTTGTGCTGATTTTCAATTTTGTACATCGCCATATGATCTTCAAAGGCTTCAATGAATTCGTGGGGGTGCCACCGATTCTCCTCTGTGTATGTAATGCCGGCGTTCTTCATGATACCGAAGTCAATACGAGGTGGTTGTAAATTGCCTTGAATAGCTGTAAATTGTTGGTGCGGTGGCACCGCGTCGTATTTATCTTTTAGACGAAAGAATTCAGTTGTTAGTACTTCGTGGTTACGAGTATTCCTTTTAGTTTCAATTATGTTTTGACGTAATGTTTCGTCTGTATTGTCTGCACGTTCGGTAAGTTGTAGTACCGAGTACTGTGTGCTTGTTTTTAATTCAGCGAATTCAGCTGCGTGCTCAGTGGCCCAAGTGTTTATGTTGTTAATCGATTGTCTCAATTCGGCGAGATTAGTCTCCGATGATGTTAGTCTAGGGTCGACATTGCGAACAAAATTAGCTGCATTCGCAGCTGATATAGCAGCTTCTTGCGCGGCAAGGCGCGAATTCTGAGCGGCTTGGCTGCTAGTTGCCACTTGGTTATTAAATTGTTGTTGCTGAATGTACAGCTCTGTCAAATGTTCTCTTTCTACCGCGAATCCTTGTTGGATTGTAGCTTTCAAGTATGCGCAATTGATTGCTTCGTCATCCTCAGGTAGATCCGGGAAGTTTATATTCGGAATGTTATTATTCCCAGCCATTTCGGGTTTAGTTTCGGAGATTGGCTGTAAAGTAGATTTTGGCACACTACGGCGCGATGTACTCTTTCCTTGTAACGCACGTTCGTTATAATCTACTCGTGTGGTGGTCCGAGTACTGCGGCGCAGTGGTGTATTGGACATAAAATAAATTCTCTAAACGTATTCGAAAAATATTTTTATTGTATAAACTAATTGAAGCAAGTTAAGAATATTCACGAGGTAGTAATAAAGAGAAAATTAGTAGGTACTGCGGCGGTACCTTCACACGAGACGCGCACTTGAAAAATTGGCGCGAACTCGTGGAATCGTTTTAACCGTTGAGACGACGGCGGCAGCTGCAGCTACGGCGATATCGTCCGATGTTCGATGCAACGAGCGGGTGCAGCAGCGGCGTTGGCGGGCCGGCTGCTACTGTACGATGCACTGTTCTATCTAAAAACGCGGGAACTTTTCTTCGGCCTTTTGTGGGCGCTTATTCTCCGGAAAATTCACACGAACAAAAGCGAAAAAAGCTCCTAATATTATCTAGATAAATTTAGCGCAGTATTTATCATGCAAATTGGGCCAGGGAGCCCAAATTAAGCTCACGCGGATGCGTGTATAAGCAGGAAAAATGCACTAAATTTAATTTCAGATTGCAGTTAGGCGCCAATGTGAAATATTACTTTATGCTGACTTCCTATAATGGATTAAGAAGAGACTTACCCCGGCTAGATTGGTAAATAATATTACACAGAATAATACACGACACGCGGTGTTGGTAGAATTATGTATTCAATTACGATACATGTCGATTTAAACACAATTACACAATGAAACAATAATATAATAATTGCCTTCTTCGGCGAAACCGTTTAACACAATTAATACACTGATAAACTCAAATTAACCATATAAACTCAAATTGACATTACAAAGAAATAATAAGTTCAAATTAACCATTCACGCGAACGTGCCCAATAAACTCAAATTAACTGACCCGACACTACACAGTAGTACATGACGAATAACGGCCGCAGCGCCGATCACCGGACTCGACGTCCAGCTCGCGACGCTGTTCAGTGTTACCACCACAAGGGTGGTAATCTGTCCCTAATATCCCTTGCAGGAACGGCATATATCCCTCTCACAGATATTAGCAAAGGATATAGGTACCTGATGTATAGTGTCTACCAAATATCAATCTGAAACAATGAAATGTACACCCATGTTCAAAGATTACATTAAGAAATAAAGCCACATTCGAGCGTTAGATTGAAAAGATTGTTTTCTAAATACTTGCGGCGGGTAGGTTAGTAGAAGATACTACATAGATAGGTCGATTATGTGATAGGTACTGCTCAATTTCGTTTTATAGGATAGGATGGATGTATATGAGTATAAGTATGCCTAAATGACCTCACTTCACTTGGTCTATCTATCGAGTTCACAACGAACGTAAAATGAATACATAATGAAAAAAAAATTAGAAACTGATTTATGTCACATGCTGTAGCCAAGAAATGACAAAAATTGGACTTTTAAGATTAGTGTAGGTAGGTACATCTACATACTGTACCTACTTTGGGGTGGGCGATAGATATGTAAATACTCATCAATTTATCACCTGCCTATTGATTTACTTTTCTTTATAGATACTCGTATAAGTAAGTGGCTAATCTGTAGGTACTATAAACTACATCTGGTTTCATTTTATTATTATTAATTATTATTATTATTTTTTCAATATCTCTAATAAAATCAACACGCGAAAGCGCTAAATTCTTTTAAAGAGTAATAAATTAGGTAATATAAATTAAAAACACAAATCAATTACAACGTAGCTCGGATGTTTTTTCCAATCCTTGAATTTATTACTTAATCTCGATTGAAAAAACATCCCTCAACAATAGATAGAATTCTAAAGCATAGATTCAACTATATAAGTATAGGGCCAACTTACGGGTACAGCTGATCAAGAATTTTATCATACGACTCCATGTTATGCGGTCTTTAAATAAGTTATTCACCGATGAACAAAATATTTAGTACATAATGCCACAGAAAAAAAAGCCGAAATTGCATCCGATTACCGTACCATCGAAAAGATCCGAACGGAATGACAATTAAAACATCATTATTCTCATTCGATCGGCGGCGTACCATATGAAGCACGAACCTATCTATGTATCTCTATACCTACACTTAATACGATCAAAGTGCAACCGGTCAGGATTGGTTTGATTGGTTCTCTGTACTCGCCACACGCACACACATCATACCACGTTCGTTTTTTATGAAAAAAATTTATTTGAAAAATCATCGTGATGATAAGAAACACATCGTTTGATTTGAATGTTGACAGCATATACGAGAAATCGCCGCGGTCAAGATTACCTATACAAAATATTTTCATACTGTATTCACGTTGTATGCACCTTTACATGATGTAGAGGTGAATTGACAATCTTATGAGTATTTGTATGCGCACGTATATGGTCTTGGAAAATAATCCGATTACGTGCATCGATAAGATTATTACAACTAATTATTACTCCATTAGCCCAGCCAAAACATTTTTGCAAAAATATTTCAATAGGTACCTACTCATTGGAGTGATATAATATTTTTAACTTATGGGTATGGCTTCAGTTCTTCAGGCACTAGAAAATTTCCATGACTGACCGAAATTTGAGAGGGAAATCAGACCTGAAAAAATTCTGTTTACTGTTTCACTTGTACAATGAAGATTATAATGTTTTCTATCGAAATTTAATTTTATTGAGGTGAAAATTTAACGCTTGTCTTGTGGGCGACCAGATAATTTCGATATAAATTTGTTTGAGTTCCCTCTATAGGTACCTGTCTTCTTACCTTCCTAAATACATATTTGATTTAAATTTTGTTAAAAATTATTTCATACAATTCAATTGCAAATCTTGGATTTTATATTCATTATAAAATCTTCTAGAGGTATACGGCTGACTCATTTTTTCCCGCATTCCACCTCTTGCCTTTGCCGCAATAATGCAAAGTAAACATTGAGATGAGGAGAGGGGAAGAGCGGAAACTAACGCTTGCCGTGAAACATCGAACTGTCGAAGAAATAGAGATATCTACAATTTGATCCGTGACTCGTGAGACGTAGACGGTACCTATTGAATTAGGGTAAACTTCCAATTCTGGGTCTGTCGGCCAAATGTGAGTCAGCAATAATTTTAAACTCATTTTTAGGTAAGATCAAAGTATTAACAAATCTTGAAACCTTGTTGGTCGTGAAGAGTAGCTAATTTTGTACTATCCATGTTAATTTCAAGTTCTAAATAGAATTTTTTTTGTTTAAAAATGATGCAGACCACGTATGGTTTTGCATATACCGAAGAGTGGTCTTCGAAAAATTATTCCTTAAGTAATAAAAATGAATACTTTTTTTTCCAAGTAGGTATTATATTATGTATGTACTTATACAGGTAGTTCAATAAACGAGAGTGTGAGGAACAGTTTCAATGCATAAAATTTCAAATTTTGGGTATGCGAGGCATTGGAAATTCAGAATTAGGCCGTGATTGATTTATTTAAAAATTTTTGGTTTTTTGAGTGTTTCACAAAAAAAAATTGCTAAAAATACAAAAATTATTAAACTAATTGTTCCACTTAAAAATTGGATCGGCAACCCCCTTCCATCTCCCCTTTGGCAGTTCCACAAATCCACAAAAAACCTGACCCAGAATTGGTAGTTTACCTCAAATAAATTTGAAAAACGATCTGCTCATTCTCTTTTCAATCGTTGAAGACACGTGACACTGACTGATCGAGTTATTATGCACTTCACAATCTTCAGTTTTTTCCTCGAATTTCTGTTTCTATGACGCGGAATCTCCAAAATCTTTCTCCTATACCTTTCATTTCTACGTTTATTCTTAAAATCATTTACAAAAATTGGAATAGAAATAAAACAAAAATTGTTTAGTTTTGAAGCAAAAAAAAAATTTATTCGCAATCTTCCATTTTAATGAAAAGTAATCATCGATTCATAAATACATAAATTATGTAAGTATATCATTATATGTACTAGTCATTAAGTAGAACACCACTGGACATCAACAACATGAGATGTACCTACACGTTCTGATACGATAGCCGGCGATGAACAGTTTATGCAATTATTTTCGCTTTAAAACAGAAATGATAGTCTACCTAGTACCTACCTACCTACCTACTTCACTGCCACCGTTTTGTAATCAATCTGAAATGTTTAGCTTGAATTTTGATAGATTCGTATTTCCCGAAAAAAGTAAGTTCTACCGTGCGTTACTTTGTAATTTATTTCAACTTATCATTTTTATTTCAACAGTTGAATTCAAATTCTGTAGGTAAATTATTAGATATCAGTTACCTATCGCTCGTATCATAATCACTAGGGCTAGGATTTTCAAGCGCTATCAAACACGTTTTAAGCGCTAAAAAAAAGCAATAAAAATGTAAGAAAAAAGCAAAAACAAGCGCTATCAAATCCTACCATGTTACGTATCAAAATGAAGGTTTTTTTAAACCGAGCAAGACCCCTCCTTTAAATATATGTACAACTTGAACCAAAATGAACTAAAAGATGAAAAGGAGAAAAAAAAGGAACAAAACTGAAACTAAAAATTTAATAAAAAATAAAATAAAATAAAAATAGAAAAATGAAAACTGAATCTGTTATTTTTCAGTTTTTCTTCCCTTGTTTTTTTGAACTCATCTTTTTTTAACAACTATTTTTTTTTTCAAAAATGTGCAAAAAGTTGATAAATTTTAGTATTTTTGGAACTTATTTCTTCATTTTACCAATTTTTTACCAAAAAAAAGCGCTAACGACGAAAAAAAGCCCCAAAAAAGCAAAATTTCCGCCTTTTTTGCCCAAAATAAGCATTTTAAAGCATTTACACCCAAAAAAAGCAAAAAAAAGCACTATCAACTTTCACCATTTGCCTCAGAATGGAATGAAACGCAAAGAAAATATATTTATGCCGCATAGGGTGTTGCTACAAAAAAAAAAGCATTATCATAAAAATCTTAGCCCTAATAATCACTATAAAGACCTAATAATTTCAGCTTTCAAGAATAGCGGGACATTTTTTTTCTTTTTTTCTTTTGAGAATTGTAAAGGTCCAATTCGAAAATGTACTCAGATGTAATTACGTACAACCAAGTGATGTTATTTTATTTTTCACTGGTATAGGTAAAGAGTTATCACTTCGGCTTTCCGTGAGACTTCTTCCTCTACTTATATTGACTTGGCTGAAAGGAAGAGATACCTAGCGTAATAGATAAGATAGGTAGATCTAGGTACTCACTAAAATTAAAAGAAATGATACTAGCATGTTTTTTTAAAATGTTTTATCGGCTGCAAGATGTGAGAAGGCCAAATTTGCTCATTAAAATTACAAAATAATCACAAATTCAAAATCTCTCAGAAATTTTTACCCTTCAGAATAAAATTATTTTTCCTTTGTTTCAAGAAAATCAGGCAAAAAATGGAAAAAGTAGCTTTCAGGAATAAAATTTTGATTAAATGATTTTCGTGGCTTAAATTTTCGAGATGTGCAAAAAAAACTTCCTTCCGAGGTTTAGAAAGAGACCAATTTTCATGGTGAAGTAGACAATCTGAATTAGGTACTTCGCCTTAGTTCCTTCAAAATCAAACATACGCAATTATTTTATTCACATCTCACGTAACTATTACCTACTAGTACTCGCTTTTATAAAAAGCATTCAATTATGAATTATGTCCATATCTTTTTCAGTCTTAAAGTTCGATCATTTTATTCGTTTTTGAAAAAATCTTTCCTCATTTGCCCAAAAAAATTAGATTGAAATCATAGGTAGGTATTAAAAAGTTTTACATTTTTCGAACTTTTCAAACTACTTTTCAGGTTTGTTTGCATGAAAATTGCCAAGTCGGTTTCATTTTCATAAAACTGATTTAGTGGGTTCTGGGTGTAAAATCCATTTTCAAATACATATGCTTACCAACGTAATTTTTATTTTGAGGTTTATTTTAACAAATGTAAGATGGATGAAAACAAAACTTTAAAATTTACCTTGAACCGGAGGCGATTTCCATGAAAGTAGATTCACAATTATTCTTTAATGATTGAATAAATTTCAAAAACATACGTGAAGATGAAAACATAACGGTAAATTCCCTAATTAGAAGCACTTTTTTGAAGAACTAATATTTTCCCCGAAAAAATGAGTTATAACATATTACATAAATTTCTGCGTAAATGAAAGTTAATAATTAGGTACATATTTATGACTTTTTTTTAAATTCATTTTTTCTGTAAAAATGTGTAGATCAAAAGCAGAAATTTCTAATTAATTTTTAAAAAAGAAAACCACAAGTTTTATAACTCGATATGTATTTCTATAAGTAGGTCTAAGCGAGTTTTCAACTTTTATTATTTATTAAACACCACCAATAATGAACATTAATTATTAAAAAATAACGCAAGCCACATACTTATGTGAGCAAACGTTTTCTAAAAGTTTTTATTTCAACTAAAAAAAAAAACGATCTTTTTAATAATTTTAATCCCTACAGTCACTTTTCACAAGTTTTTTATACCACTGTGGAGGGGAAAGTTCCCCCATTTTCTTTTTCTTAGCATCAACGCCAAACTGACTGCGGTGATCAACCAGAATCAAGTGCACGAATTGAAAATGAAATGAAGTGAGTTGAGTCGAAGTGATTACCTATAGGATTGATACTAAAATTAATTACGAATAAACGGTGGTGCGTTGTTGAATTAACAAAGGTTAAATTTAAAAACGAAATCATGTTGTAAGAAAATTTGGCCACGTAAAGGTAACACAGTGCATGGTTAAATATTTTTACCTTCGTAGTTGAAAGTTTTGGCAGTCGGTATTTAGAAATCAATTCACATTTGATAACATCTATGGTAAGTAGGTACGTGACAAAATTTTTTCTCGATTCATTAGTCTAACTTTTTTTTCTGTAATGCTTCTTATATTCATAAAACATCCATACAAGACCATTGACCATGCTAAAATAGGCTCATAATCTTTCGTAATCTATTTTTTCGCGATGATAAAAATAATTTTGCTCCAAAAGAACGCGAACCTTATCACAGATGCACCATTACCTTTCACTGAAAATGCAAACATAGGTACTGCAATGTTGAAATCGTCAACCCGAGATCGAATATAGGTATAGGTAATAGGTATTCAGATAGTTCACCGCGAGAACTTGAATTTAACGCACTGACGCATCATCGCGTTGTTATCAAACTTCTGACGAATTTTACTACCATTTAGTTGAAAAGAGTAAGGGAATGGATTAGGTGAAATTCTTTTCATCTTAATGTACAGATTTTTCGTTCAATTTCTCCCGTGATTTCTCGCTCACTTACCTTTCAATAATGTGATTTATTTGTTTCATTTCTGTATTTGTTTCGCGTTATCGTGTTTAAAAGTAGGTAGGTAGGTATGCCATTCTATAAAAAAAAATCCTAGACGAATCAGTTAACGCATTTTTATGATTAATGGTTATATAAAATTTAAAATAATCGTTATTTGATAACACGTGTTCGCAATTAAGCACACGAAGAACAAGAGAATGCAATCTCATGTACCTTTTTTGCATCGTTATGACGATGTGAAAATTTCTCGAAAAAATAGTTGGATCGTAAACTTTTCGATGAAAAATATCCACTGTGCTTAATTTTTTCAAATTCACTACGGTACAAAGTTCAATTCGGCACGCGAGATAGGTATCTATACCTACATTTGATTTACTTTTTTAATTCGATCAACAAAATTTTGAAGCGGAAAAAAACCAAATCACCAATCATTTTTAGATCAGTGTACAAGATTGTAGCATTTAAACATATTACAACTTCGTATATATTAATCGTATGAAGTATTGATGATGTGGTCCATTAGTCCGATATATTTTTCCTGACTCGATGCTATTTTTAATCACAAAAACAAATTTTACAATAAGACTAACATAATTGTTCAACACGTCTCTTATAAAACCCTTTGCTGGCCGCAACATGAGACATTACTTTGCAATTGCTCGTCTTCATGTGTAACTCGACTTTTTTTTTTATCAATTCATCGATAAGTATTAAAATCGGCTCGCTCGTTTCTCATTTTCTAACAGCGGTGTAGTGATATTGTAACACCTCTTGATACCTATCGTTGATATCAATCATCTACTCGGTTTAGTTACAAACCCATTGGCGTTGCTCTTGTTTACATTTTCGTTATTTTGTTTCGGTTCAACTTATCAATGGCTTAGTTTATTTTCACAAATTATATCGAATTAATAGTGATTTTTTTTGAATGGTCGCATCGTGGACTAATTTACGATATACGAAGAATTATTTTGAATTTATTGGTGAGTAATGAAATGCTATACGATATTAGTATTTTACATAGACCATTTAAGTAGTTAAAAATGTTCAATTCTATACATCCAAGTAGGTACTTTTTTTAAAAAAATAATCTGTTAGCATAATTGCAAATGTACGAGTCTTGATAAAAATACTCACCCAACAATATCTAATCTATAATACTATAAAGGAAAGTCCCCTTTTTTTGAAGTAGGTAAACTCGAAACTTGCCGAACCAAAAATTCTGAATTTGTATACATACGGACGCCTGTAAGCTGGAGAGTGTTTATAGCAAAAAAAAATTTGAAAAAGTTTAAAAGTACAATTGTTATAAAGCTTCAAAGTTGAAAAAAATGACGACTTTTTTGGACTTTGCGGAGGTGAAACCAGTTTGCGGAGAGACGAGGTAAAATTTCGTTGCAAAGCGAGTGTATTACGTTGCATTGATGGTAGGTACTGGAAGTGGGGTGGTTCTAAGTGTAGTAGGAGTCTATCAGGTTGTGAAATACCGAATAGGAGTATGTATCATCTCCATACAGCAGTTTGGAACAGTGTTGCCAGGTTTTTGAGATGTTAAAACCCCAATTTATGACGGGACCGCAATTTTTGGAAAGAGCGAGTTCTAAAACCCCCAAATCCAAATTTCGAGCTGCCCAAGTTAATTTTTCGAATTTTGGCAAATTTTTGAAAATTCAAAATTTGTGACGCGGCCAGCCATACCATATGTCGGAAAACTTTTTTTTAAGATAATCGCGTTTTCATGGAAAAAGTCAGAAAATATCAAAAAAAATTTTTTTGTGGATTCATATACTATGAAGCCTATACTTTGGAATGGGTGTACCCACCGATCTCAAACACGTCGTTTTAGTGGTGAAAAACTGGTTTTACAAAAGTGCTTTTCATAAAAAAATGTCAAAAAAAAAAAAAAAAATATTATGATGTAAAACCATTAAAAGATGAAGAAAATCAAAAAAAAAAAAAAAAAAAATTTAAAAATGTTACAAAAGTAACCCAAACTTTCAAACACGTTTTTCTCAGAATTTTGGTTTTTGAATTTCAAAAAATACGCAACTTTGAAATTTTGAAAATTTGTCAGATTTTAATATTTTGAAAATCTGTTTGCACCAGGGATGGAAACCGAAATGAAAAAAAATATCGGTTATTTTTTTAGCGGTTATTTTTTTCAAAATTATTTATTATGGTTACGGTTAAGGGTTACGGTTATGACCCAAAAAAATAAAGGTTACGTTTAAAAATAAAGGTTACGGTTTTTTTCATTTCTCAAAAATTAATTGCACTTTTAATGTCAAAAAAGTGCGGATGCGGCCAAAAAAACGAGAATAAAATGCAATTTTACAGCAGTTTTTTGAGTTTGAAGAAAATTTTAGAAAAATTGACCCCTTTTTTTCTCAAAAATCATAATAAATGTTATATTTTACACAAAAAAAATGAGATTTTTACTCAAAAAAATAACCGTTATGTGTTTAACCAAAACAAAAAAATGAATCGGTTAAGGTTATGGTTAAAAAATTTCAAATCAAAAATATCGGTTATGGTTATGGTTACGGTTACAGTTTTTGCCTCATTTTAGCGGTTAAAATTCATTTCGGTTAAAAATTTCGGTTACGGTTTCCATCCCTGGTTTGCACCATTGAAAAGAGGAAGAAAAACACTACCAGAAACCACAATAAAACGAAAAAAATTTTTGCCGACATATGGTATGGTATCGCTGGCCGCGTCACATTTACTGTTTTTGGCGATTTATGCTTTTTCTTAAAAAGTATGTACTTGACCAATAAAAATGGTCAAAATAAGTCCCAAAACTAATATTAATTCCCCAAATCTAAATTTCACCATTTCCAGCCATTCTGGAGCCTCCAGCGATATTTTTCAATTTCTCCAGAATTTTGAATTTGCTCCAGAAATCGTGAATATGAAATTGGGCAGCTAAAAATCGAGTTGTGCGTTATACTCGATCTGTTTAACGAGTTTATCCACATTTGAGTAGGTTTTGGGGCAGACACCTCAAGAGTGGTTTTTTGACCAGCTTTTTTCAAATAGAAAATCCAAAAAAATCAAAAGTTTTCCATTGGCGAGGAAATTTTTGAAATTTGCGCGAATCGCTGAATTTCGTCCACAACTAACCTCCCGAGCAGGGATGGAAGAGCCTTGAATTCAGGGCTCCCGCTCTTGGCTCTGGCTCAGCTCCCTGCAAGTTTTAGCTCTAGCTCGCTCTTGGCTCTTGGCTCTTTTTCTTTACATGAGCTCTTTGGCTCCTTGCTCGCTCCACAATTCTTTCCGACTCTGCTCTTTGACTCTCAGCTCCCTCTTCCAATTTCTCGGCTCCGACTCCAGCTCCAGCTCTGGCTCTTGGCTCTTTAAATTAGAATTTAAAATTCATGAAAAACGATGAAAAAAATAAAAATATACTGCATTAATTTTCATTTTATTCCTCAATGAGAAAACAAACATAGAAATTCTTCATTTTCTTCACAAATTTGAGTTGAAAGTTGAATTTTTGATAAAATTGTGCGCATTTTTGCCATTTTTTTTACTTTTTTTTCTACTTGTAGGGAGCCAAAGAGCCTAAAAAATTTTGTGGGCTCCCACTCGGCTCTGGCTCTTTTCAGGTTAAAGACTCCTTATGATGATGGCTCTCTTGAGTAAAATAAGGAGCTCTTTTGCAAGAGAGCTCTTTATGTTTTTCTGCACTTTCATTTATTTGGCTCTTGGCTCTGGCTCTAGCTCCTCAAAAAATCCGGCTCTTTCAGACTCTGGCTCCGGCTCGCTCCCGGCTCTTCCATCCCTGCTCCCGAGACCGAATTCCGCCATTTCCACCAATTTGGAGCCTCCAGCGCGATTTTTAAATTTCTCCAGAATTTTGAATTTGCTCCAGAAGCCATGTTGAAGACTGCGGCACGTTAAACTGAATAGGGATCTAAACTCTGAACTTTGAATACTCGAAAATGGTGATAGCTTCTAACTATAAATCATCCATCTGCGATCTTTTACACGTAAATGTATCAAAATCATCAAATTTCAATTAAGATTACTCAAAATTAAATTTATATTTTCCTTTATTTATTTTTTTTTTTTATATACTGAGATCTGTAGCTTTGATTGTTGGAAAGTTATTCAGTTCAGGTTCAAAGTTGTAAAAACGCAAGGAGTAATAAAAATGAAATTTTGAATTGAAATTTCTTGAAATTTTCAGTGAGCACCTCAGCGTTTTACTAAAACATTCTGCATTTTATCCTCTCTACTTGGGGATACAACGTTGAACTTGAATAACTTGAATGAAAAAAACTGCAAAGCAACCCTCATGCCTCAGTAAATCAGTGCTACAAAATCGGATAAAATAGAATTCCGAAACATCTGACTCACTGAAAAGTGGAAATTTTTAAACTCAATTCTAAATTGATTCATACAAAATTCATAAGCGTTACTTCAAAAAACAGCTGAATACTTCGATAGGAAATTTTATATGAACTACTGAAGTGGGGATGGTGAAAGGTTGAAATAGCAGATAGGTCATTTTTTTGGAGTGGTATATTTTATTCCTCAGGCATAAAATTTTACGTAAGTAAATCCACTAAATTTTGAATACAATTTTTAAAAAAAATGAAAAAGAGCAGTGAACCCAATGCACCAGAAAAAAGCATCATATTAGACCATCAAGATTATGACCGCATTTTTCGAGAAGGTTGCGATCTTATGTGACCATTTTTGACATTTTGTACCTTATGTGACTGTGATTTGGGGGGCTTGGCCTGTGTTTGAAAAATTCCACTATCCAAAAATCACTGATAATGAAAATGAAAAAAATAAAATAAAAAGAGTACCTAATTCATTAATAAGTTGAAAATTACAGAATTAAGGCAATTTTTGGAGGGGCATTACGGGCATTATCTACATCAGGTGGAATGTGAAATAAGATGATTACCAAACAATTTTTTATTCATTCATATGTAAATAAACAAAATCAGCTCTAGATCTCTCCAATAAAAATTTCAAACTTCGAAGAATGAAAATGAAAAAAAGAATTAAAAGCGGATAATTGACCAATTTTATTATTTATTAACAATTTTTTGTTCAAAAATTATGTCTATTCCGGGATGAGTGCCGACTTTGGAAAAAGGGCCGGGGGAGTAAAATTTTTGATATTTCACAAGTTTTTGAGCTCAAACTAACTAGATGATTCACAACGTGTCAAATTTTGTAGGTAGGTTACAGTGAACCTTCAATTTTTCAGCCTGGAAACTGTTCTAATAGTTCAGACGTTCAGAAATAAAACTTGAGGAATGAAGTACTTTCAGGAACTAAAGCTGACCCCAGAAGTGGAGAGGGTGAAAGGTTCAAATTACAGAAAGGTCTTTTTTGGAGGGGCATTAGTGTCATTAACCACATTAGGTGAAATATGACGACAATTACCAAACAATTTTTTATTTACTCATAAATGAATTTTAAAAAATGCAGCTCCATCTTTCCACTCCACCCGTCCGAAGGACGGGTATTTTCTGCTTGTTAAATGAATAAATTTCAAGGTTGAGTAGCCATTTCCGAATTCTGAAATCTAAAGTTTTAAGGAATAATCTATCAATATTACAATCTGCTGCAAAATTTTTATAAACCGATTTATATATACTGTATGAGGTTGGTAGTAGGTACGTGAAAGATTATCAAGATATTATCGTCTTGAGACACTGACTCATAAAAGATTTCCACAAATTAATGCAAAACGCGAATTTTAGAAATTGTAGACGTATGAATAATCAACCGATTAGTTAGTCTTTTTCTGAAATCCAAGTTTCATAGGTCATAAAATGTGAAACTGTAATCGCAGATTTGAAACATGGTACCTTAGCAGAATGAAATCAATGGGATTGAAAAATTAACGTGAAAACTTTTCCAAATGTTCGTAATTTTATATCGTTGTTTTATTTTTTATTTATTTATTTTTTCTTCAAATTAGAAACTCAATTTCAAGCATGAACATGAAGCTGGAATATTGGATTACGACATTGTTACCTGTCTTAATTTTGATCTACCGCAACCCGAAATGGAGAAGAACGGTGAAGTGTTACGTGAAATATCTGGTTTTCTTCGTATATTTGGCATCAATTTCAACATTGGGACTTCCTTTGTGCTTGAAACATCCGGCGAATTGTAAATCAATGTGGTAAGCTCATATCTTTGTTGTACATGTGAATGCTGTTGAGAGAATTTATTTAAATCTATCATTTTATTCCATTTTTAGGGTATATGCTTCGTTGTTAACTCCTGTCTCGAAGATTCTGGGCATTAAATGGGAAATTCGACATCGTGAAAAAATGATCAGCAATGATAAAAGCTCAATTTGTATCGCAAATCATCAATCTTTGTACGATATAGTTGGTGAGTTGAACACTTTCAATAAGTATAACGCAGATATTAGGTAGGTGCCTAGGTACCTAGAGATATAGATATCTCTGAAGGTACAGGTATATGGTGTTAATTTCTCAGTTTGGATATTATGATACTTGGTGGATGAAGTAGTTCTGTGATTACATATTTAATGTTACTCATACATACCTACTCGTTTATCCAATCATACCTAAAAATTTTCCTTTGTGTAAAATTTTGTCGATGCTTTGAAAAACAACCAATACCTTTGTAGGTGAATGATCATATCTCAACTAATGGCATCATTACGTTTGCACATGTCATAGTGAAGTATTGTATTATCATCAGTAACGTTACAGATGATAAAAAGTATTCTTTGACGTCATAATCACGCGATTTTATATTATTGTTGTCTCGTCTGTATGTGTGTATTCCTATTCCAAATTCCGATTATGAAAAATTCAATTTGATCATTTCATCTTTTGCAAGTTGATAGGATATGAAATATGTAGGTAAGGTACGTAACCGGTCTCTGAAATGAACTATATACATTTGCAATGAGATAATTTTACAATGTGGATCAACGTACCTACCAAGAGATAGATATCTACGATTACAAACAGTTTAAAAATAAAAGAGCAAATTTTCAAAAATCAAGTTTTCGTTGATCAAATTTAGATTACATCATTCTTTTGATCAAAACTGATGTGAGTTTTTAAATAAAATTATAAAAATCTAATTTTAAAATAAGTGATAATTCACTTGTTTAAAAATATATTTTGAGTCCCTTTAATATAACCTACTTACAAAATTAAATATTCATTCTTGAAATACGTACATATAAGTGTGCATATACATGTGTCAAGGTTATCGGAGATTCGAAAAAAATTCAATTCAAAAATCAAATGTACAGACAGATATGTTTCACGCTATCTGCGTGAAGCAATTTTCCATTACCTACGTATTTTAAATCACGTGAGAAATTATTCCAGCGATTTTAAGTAATTAAGTCTTAATATTATTATAGGGCACTGTATTGTTATTTAAAAATTAATTTATTATATACTTCATTTACCTATCTACAGTTTAAGTTTAGGCTGGTACTTCGTATAGATCGTATGTATACGTATTATTGTATAATTTCTTGATGCATTGTCTTGTAATTAATTTAGCATTATTTTTTTACTGTTAGATACTAACCACCATATCGGTAATGACGTTTTTGTCCTTAGGAATGCTACTTGTGTTTAAATCTTGCTCTTTACGTTGTGGCATAATAGCCAGAAACTTTTTCTTTTGGTTGTGGCCAGTTGGTTTGGCTATGTGGATGGCTGGAATAGTTTTCATCAGAAGACAAACCGGATTGGAAAAAACTAAACAATGTTTCAACGAGGGAGCGCAAAGACTTTTTAAAAATAAAGTAAGTACCTACTGTATGTACTATCTATTTCCCTACTTGACTTTTAACTTACCTACATTTTTAAATATTTTAATCATATTACTTAAAAACTGTAGTTATAGGCACTTATTGTTAGGCTAATGATTTTTGAAAAATTATATTTAAATCTGTTTTGTTTTGTTTTTTTTTTCAAAGGAAAAGTTATGGGTGTTCGTAGAAGGCACAAGGAATAAACATCCGGAAACTTTGCTTCCTTTCAAAAAAGGAGCCTTTGTTACCGCTATCGATAATCAAGTTCCTTTACAACCGATCTTATTTTCTCCATTTTACTTCGTCGATATCAAAGAGAAAAGATTTGATTCGGGTAAATAATTTTTATCGATTTTATTTCAATTTTTTCTTTCAGTTACCCAGTCTCTAAAATTGGAAAAATTTGTAATTTTTCGTGATTATTGTTCAGGTAAAATTATAATAGAAGTTATGGATCCCATATCAACAGAAGGATTAACACGTGACGATTTAGATGATCTAGTGGCCAATACGTATACCCTTATGTCAGAAAAACATAAGCAACTGATGAACGAATTAAAACCGTGTGTAGAAGAGTATAAAAACTCAATTAGTAGGTAAATAAGATCTTTGATATTTAATTATCAAGCGTGATTTCATTTGTTTGTTCGCTCATTTTTTTTTATAAGTTATTGTTTTTTGAGCAAGATAATTAAAGTTTTGCAATACGATACGTTGATACATATTGTGGTTGTACTTACTTAAGTAATGTTGTTATTTATTTGTATCTCTTCATTTACAATACGTCCTAGTGATATTATTTCTATACTTTTGTGTTGTCATTATAATTTTTTTTATACTTAATAAGATAATTTGTAAACCGTGGACGTGTATTTATCGTAAGGCACATAAGGACTTTATAGGTACCTACCTAAATGATTTGTGATAAAAATGATAATTTTAATGATTCATCTTTTGTGATTTTTTTTGTAGTGAATTTAAGAAATATACGAAGTTTTTTTCATCAACTAATTTGGTGTTTACTTTTGATGAATACCTACTCTCTTAAACACAAATTTGACTACCTGGTTTTATATACTATACACCTATACTTACCTAATATCATCTTAATTAATGCTCAGGTGATGTTTAATTTCATGTAGATTTTCGAAACCTTAATGTAATACCAAGTATTGATTAAAGTTATGAAACTGTTTCTTATCGTTCATTTTTCGTTAATTTCAATCATCTATCTTCTATTTAGGTACAAACTGAATTACATTACGCAAAGTGAATACGTAGAATTGAGTTGAATTACGCGCAGAGGTATTAGGGTAAGCTTATAAACCGAAACTTGGGAAAAAATTCAATGTGACTACTGAAAATCGGAAATTGTGACGATACCGATTGGTTTTGGTAGAAAAGTAAAATTAAATTAGGTAAATAATTATTTTTAGAACAAAAAAAAAAACAGAGCTAAAAAATACTCAACAATAAACTCACCAAAAACCAAAACACTATCGATTATTTTTTTACCGCAACGCAAGGTTACATTCAAATAAAGCTAAAATTTTACTTCATTTTTTAAATTAAGTAAATACAACACCAACAATATGAAAAATATAAATTTAATCAACATGGAATGAAAATTTTCGTTACAATCTAAATTAATCTTTCATATGTACAAAATAAATATTATAGTTCGCTGACAACAACTACAACAAGCAATGAAAAAATTTCCAAGTAACGAAAAAAATACATATCATATAAGGTAACAATACAAAAATTAAAAATATACAACATCTACAATCAAAAACTTAGAATAGAAATTCAATGTAAAAAAAACACCACCAAAAAGTTGATAACTGAGTAATCGAAAATGGTTAATTCATAAACACCTCAACTACGAGCAGATCTCATCTCTTTAACGACGTTTCAACTTCCCTGGCTTAATCGAGAGCATACGTCTCATTTTTGGATCATTTTCTGCAACGGAATGGCTTCTTGCTCGCGAATTTTGATCTGTTATCAATCTGTTATGGTGATGGTGATATTCATTCGACGTTAATTGATTCTGATGACGAAGTCTGGATTCTTTGGCGCTATTTCCAACTTTTTTGGTTCGTTTACGTGAACTGCTCTCTGGATTCGCACTGGTGTACTCTTCATTCACCATTTCTTCATACTCCAATATCAACTTCTTCGCATTCCTGCAATTTTCCTCTGGTTCCCAGGAATTGGCAGTTTCATCGTACCCTTTCCATTTGACCTGGTAGTAAACTCTACCCTTTTGTACGCGTTTACCAACTATACGCTCAACTGTGTAACTTGCATTGGTGCGACAACTATGAACAGAATTACACAGAAGAATTAGGTAGGTATTTACTATTCAAAGTATTTGTTGTATAAAAACTGAAAAAATGTCTCATTAAAAAACAATTCATAAAACGTATTATAACGAACCTCATGTTTACTCTGTGTTCTGCAGCCGGAGACGTAGGGGATTCTAGAGTTTCTTATCACTGAACCAAGCTCGACAAAAATACCTTTTCAATTTAATATACGATAAACAGATGGTTTCGCTTCCGACTCCAGATGCTGCAGGATACGCCAAAACAATTGAACCACAATGTGTTTCACATCTGGCATAATCAAGCAAAAAATGTAAAAGAAAATAAGAGCTTGAAATTTTATGACTGGTTACCGTCAATGGCTCCATACCAGGGTTGTACAAAAACGTGTTTTTTTTGAAAAAAACAAAAAAAACGTTTTTTTTTGTTTAAAACGTTTTTTTTGTTTTAAAACAGTTTTTTTCTCGTGTTTGAAACTATGTGTTTAAAACGCGTTTTAAACACGTTTAAAATGTGTTTTAAACACAAATTCATTTGTTTTGGGTTCACCAGACATCAATTTTTGAGATGTGACGTCATAAAAACGCTATAAAGCTCAAGAAATATTGAAAAATTGGAATCAAAACACAAAATTTGTCTCTAAAAATACAGTTGGTTCAATTTCACCTTTTTTAAACAAAAAACTAAAAAAAACGTGATTTTTTAAGGAAATTGGAGTTGAAAAAAAACACGTTTAAAACAAAAAAAAACACAGTTTTAAACGGCTTTTTTGTTTAAAACATCGCTCTGTTTTTTTTCACTTGTTTTAAACGTGTTTTAAACATGTTTAAAACATTTTTGTTTTAAACATGTACAACCCTGCTCCATACGTGTCTTTACCTACCTAATAACTGATGGACAATTCAATAGTTCTTTTCTGGAAAACCGTATCACCTCACCTGTACAAAAATTTACGGAAATGAAGCACTCTTGTGTCAGTTGTGTCATAACATTAATGGACTCCTTACCTGCTGGAGTGCCGGCGTAATTAACGTGGAATCAGTAAAGAGCTTTAGGAAACAGAAAGTACTCGCAGATTGACACTTGACAGTTTTCAAACTGAGAGATATCACCTTTTGTTTACTTATTTACTGAAATCAGTGTTACCAGTTTGTATAATGATTTATTGACCTTTCGCAATTTGTTGAAAAATTCACCTGAAGATCTTAATTAGTTACCTACGAAGTAAAAATGCCTGAAACTAAAGTGGCTTATATGTACATGTATCATGTATGCCAGTTAAGGGCATACTTTCAGAAGTATAGGTAGCTAGGTACGTAGGTAGGTACCTCCTTCCCCCTCGCGTCCTTTCGGTCCTTTAATTGGGGTAAACGGTAAACCGTAAATGATTCTGATCACGAATTTAATCGCGATTCGCGAACGTTCCATTCTACCTATGTTTTTATGTTCAACATTAAAATTTCAAATTTCCTACCTATCTATACCTATACAATTTTTTTTTGTTCTAGTCACCCCTATTTGCCAATTATTATTCATCAAAAATAGTTACAGTGTTGTGGAATGGCGAAAGGGACCTCAGCCGTAAGAAAAAACATATTTTTGAATGAAGGCCCCTAGATTTTTAAAAGAGATGACAAACATGTTTCTGGGTTTTATGGCAATTGAATTAATTTTGTCTGTAAGTAAGGTAATGTAGGTAATGTAGTTCACTTTTAGTTTTACGTACATACATTGTTGCTTTCCTAAAGGTATTATGTACAAGTGGAGTTTATCATTGTACACTTTGGGGATGGCTACACTTGCAATGCGTGTGTAAGTTGAGCACGCATTGTACGCGTTTTCCCCCCCCAAAAAAATGAGTTAAAAAGTGGTACTCAGATATGAGATGGTGAAGTTACTTGAATGATCCCAAACATTTTATAATTTAAGGCGAATTTTTCAAAATTCGTAAATTTTTGCCGAATAATGGTGTAACTTCTTCAATTTACTGATGAGATGTTTTTATGACAAACTGCCTATCTTCAAAATTGAAGGTGCAAACACAATTTGAAAATTCAAAATATACAAAATCTAGGGCACCACAAATTTGAAAAATTTGAACCGAGTTTGCCCCTTCAATTTTGAAGACAAGAAATTTGTCTTAATAACATTTTTTGTTCGTCCCCTCGAGTAGGTAGTAGGTACTATGGGTTATGGCCGTTATGGGTTATGGGCATCATTCGAAGAAATTTGTCTTAATAACATTTTTTGTTTGTCCCCTCAAGTACTATGGGTTATGGGTTATGGGCAATGGGCATCATTCGAATGATTCAAGCAAGTCCTTATTTTTAATGATTTTTCAAAAGTAGTAAATTACGAGTTTTGAGAAGCACGTGGATCCTTCAATTTACAAGATAGAAAACCAGTCATAATAACGTTTTTTGTTCATCACCCATCACCCTCGAGTCAAGTACTACAGGGTGCCCAGAAATATCCAGTGGGTACCCCTAAAAAAGTTTTCTACTAAAAGTAAAATACTTTGGTTGGTCACAGGGTAAGATAATAATGATAGCACATGATTGGTTGTTGGACTGGAGAGATAACATTCCACCAATCATATGCATCTATTTCAAGTTGCCAACCTATATTTTTAATGAAAAACTTTCTTAGGGGTACTCGATATTTCTGGGCACCCTGTACCTACATGTTATATGACAGCTGGAAAGAATAAATAATCAGCAGGTACAACAAGATAACAAAATGTACTTAATATCTACTAACTAATCAACACTTGAAAAAATTATATAGCAAACAGTTACAAAATAAAATATAAATAAAAACTGAACACAATATTTTCTTGACGTTTACGACATTTGATTAATCATGCACTGGATCTTCTCCAAAACCTTATATGGTTTTCTAAAAAGTCAACATATAAATTAGGCCATCTTTCTGCAACTTCTTTGTTACTAAACTTGAAAACTCTATCTGCAACTTTAGTTTTCACTAGCACAGTAATGCCTCCGTCAGGTGAGCCTGATGGTTCGATTCCAACAATTTCAATTTGCTCAGAAGGACAACTTTTGACGGACAGTTCCTCTTCATACTCCAAAATTGAGGACATCGCTTCCTCACAATTCTCCATTGGTTCCCAGGTACTCTTGCTTTCATCGTAACCCTGCCATTTGACTAAATAGTAAACAACGCCTTTACGTACACGTTTACCGATTATGCGGTCTACCGAATAATATTCGTTCTCAGGGAACTCGGTCATGTCAACCACATCGGTCATGTCAACCACATCGGTCATGTCAACCACATCGGTCATGTCAACCACATCGGCCGTGTCAGTCACATCGGCCACACTGGAACAGACAAGTTATATTTATGCATGATTATTGATTAGGTATAGGCATATTGTTTCAAATTAATTAAATGTTGATTTTTAAATGGGCTGAATTTGGCGCCAAAATGTTCATGTTTTTTTGTACATCAAAATCGGCGTCATGATTAAATTCTAAAAGCTTGGGAAAAATAACAGTCTGGTCATTCAAGTTTTTTATTCAAACTAATTCCTACAAAAGGTTTTTGCTTTTTTTTTCGGGATACTGTAGTGGAAGGGTCCTATTCAACATACTAAAAGTCTCACCCCGTACCCCGCCTGCGTCGCGTGCTAGAGCGTGAAAAGTGTCCCGCCGCGGCGTTTTTTGCGATTTTCTCGCTAGGGGTTGATTATTCGTCGAAAATAGCTTTATTTTTGTGTTCTACGTCAAATTTCCGATCTAGTGATATATCAACTGTCCTTCTAACCCCAAGGGGTGGGGCTAGAACCATTCAAATGAGAGGGGTTTTCTGAAAAATACAAAAAAGCTATCGGCGCAAATGAGGGGTGAAATGGCCCCCAAGAGCGTTCGGGATGATACTAGCATGGAAGGTGGGTACCATCTAGAAACTTCCGTGTGAAAAATTTCAGATCCACACCACCTAACCTTTTTTGGGAACCCCCCTTTTCTGATAATTCAATAACGCCTATCTCAGCCCCATTTCAACCGATTTTGAAAATTTTGCTGTATGTTATGTATATTCTTGGTAGCCCCACAAAAATTTTCAACCTCCTCCCTTCATATTTACCTCTCAAAATGGTGTAAATACTATACTGAAAAAGTTTCAAAATCAGTTAAAATGGGGCTGAGAAAAGCGTTATTGAAATTTCAGAAAAGGGGGGTTCCCAAAAAAGGAGAGGTGGTGTGGATCTGAAATTTTTCACGCGGAAGTTTCTAGATGGTACCCACCTTCCATGCTAGTATCAACCCGACGCTCTTGGGGGCCATTTCACCCCTCATTTGCGCCGATAGCTTTTTTGTATTTTTCAGAAAACCCCTCTCATTTGAATGGTGCCAGCCCCATCCCTTTGGGGGTAGAAGAACAGTTGATATATCACTAGATCGGAAATTTGACGTAGAACACAAAAATAAAGCTATTTTCGACGAATAATCAACCCCTAGCGAGAAAATCGCAAAAAACGCCGCGGCGGGACACTCTTCACGCTCTAGCACGCGACGCAGGCGGGGTAGGGGAGAGACTTTTAGTATGTTGAATAGGACCCTTCCACTACAGTATCCAGCAAAAAAACCTTTTGTAAGAATTATCCGAATAAATCCTCTTATTTCATCTAAAATGACTGGACTCTAATGACACTTTCATAATTTGAATCTATCATTCTAACATATTTTCTAACAATGAAAACATCCAAAAAGTCAAGCACAAACAAGTAGGTAGGCACTACAAACCTCATGTTGACGGTAGGTCTAGGTACTCGTACAAACACGTTCAAAAATATTTGAATTTAAATTCGACCGTCACAAATCTTATTTTACAAAAAATAGAACTTTTGAGTTAGTGATAACGACAAACGTAATCCACAATATTAATCACTTCTTATCGAACGAACACTACAGTCCACACACACCACACTCCTACATTTATGTACATATGTCTAGGTACTGCGTCTTATCATCACTTCACATGGGTATGGGTATGGCCGGGTGTGAGTGTAGCTGTGTACATAGGCCGATTTTCTATTGGTGTACCATCATACCTACAGCAGAGTTTTTAACGCAGCCAAACCAGTGTTTCCCAATCTTCTATCAATCAGTATTGCCTAGTAATATACCTACCGATTTGGAGAAAATTTTTTATTTAAAAAAAAGTTGGAATATGCGCTAGGCGGATGAGCGTGGGTAACTTTTCAACCTTACCTATCTTAAATTCATTTATGGATCTTCCTTTACTTAACCTCAGAATTTCAGCGGCTAACTACTTAACTATAGGGAGTAGGGAACCTCTCGAAGTGTCCTCCGGGGATTTATGATAGAAAGTGGTCTAAGTGGTAGCCCATAGCACAAGTATCACACCATTAAAATATTAGCTCCCAGTTTTGAGTTTGGCTCCCACAGCAAGGTTTTAAATTTTAAAATTTTCAAAAATCGCAACCCCGATGCTCAGGTCCAGGGCTTTCCCACGATGTTGTCGTGTGATCATTCAAATTTTCATTAAAAATAAAGAATTTGAATAATCTTTGAAAAATATAATATGAAAAATTTAGTAGAAAATGAAATAAAACGTGACCCTAGAACCAGCGCGTGGGTCAAAATTCTACCAAGACAACACCATGGGAAAAACATGAGCGTCGGGGTAGATTTTAAAATTCGAAATTTCACTATGTGGGAGCTGAACTCAAAACTGGCAGCTAATATTTTAATGGTGAGGTACTTGGACTATGGGCTACCTCTTAGACCATTTCCCATCCAAACCCCCAAGGAACACTTCGCGAGGTTCCCCCAGTAAGTTGTGCTTATCGCTTCATAATTTTTTTTCATGGTTTCTCTTTGCTTGGCAAATTAGCCTTGCACCATTCAAGAAGGTAGCAGCGTAGCTCTTTGCCACCTTGAAAGTAAAATGTACTGTAGTAAAGATAAACGTTTAGAAATAAAAATGATGAACTTTTGAATTTTTTTAATACATTTTTTCAGATATATTGTTTTTGGTTGTATCAACGATCAGCCACATGAAAATGATTGGATCTGGTCAGAGATCCAATCAGGTCTTTTCTATTGCATCTGCAGGGCCGTCGAGAGCTAATGCGGGCACGAGACAAGTAATAATTTGGCCCCATTTCGGAACTAAACTAGGTACATATATGTAGAGGTTTCTTCAACTGAAATTTGCTGACTGATTTAAGGAAAAAATACGAATTTTACCAATTGATATCATACCTATTTACATGACTTATCATGACTTATAAAAATTTTCATTTTCTGTTGCGGATTTTTCGAGGCTCAAATATGAATTTTTCTATTTTAAAACACGAAACAACTGGGCACTGGGCGTAAAAATCCTAGCAACTAAACACACCCAGTAGGTACCTACCTACCTACCTACCTACCTATAAAAAATCCACAAAAAAATATTTTAATTTAAAAAAATAGCCCCGAGCGAAGCAAGGGTGGAAATTTTTAAAATTTGTATTTTAATATAATAGAACTAAAAACAATGTTTTTTTTGTGCGAGTTTATTTTTTGGTTTTTAAAATTTTAGAATTTAAACATTTTTTTAGGATGTTAATTTTGAAAACAAAAAAAAGAGAATAGGCCCAAGTGAAAGCGAAAGCTCTAGAAAATTTGTATTTCGAGAGGCATAAAAACTATACGTTTTACGCGAGAAGTTTATTTTTCCTATATATCAATATCTACTTTTGTAACGTTATGGCACCATTTAGTTGAATGTCGTTGTGGCACCAGGTAGCAAGTGAAGAAAACTTAGTCATTTACGCGAGCGTTTTTCTGGCAACGGTTTATTCATTAATAAAAACCAACTGGTGCCTATATATTATATGAGTATAGAGTGATGATTAAGGGTATAAGCAACAGCATCATCTAATCGAAACATTTTACAACGAATTTTTACAAAAGAATACATCGAAAACAAATGAGACCTGAAAATGGTGCCACAACGTCTGTTGACTATATAATTTTACCAATATATTAAAAGGGACTTTTAAATGTCGTTGTGGCACCATTACAAAAATTTGCCTAACGACCCCTGGCAGTGCCCTGATGACATTCCACACGATTTTAAATAAAATACGTTGTGGCACCATTTGGTGGTGCCACAACGTAAATTTTGGTGCCTGAACGTGTGTAAAGTATATAAAATGGTGCCACAAGTACATCAATTATGAGTATATATATTTTTTTTTTAGAAATTCTAATTTTGAAAAATTAAAACAAAACAAGCCCGAGCGAAACGAGAGCAAAAGCTTTTGAAAACTTGTGTTTTGAGAAGTAAAAAAACTGGGTTTATTAACTCGACTCCTTCAATTCAGAACTACACTAAAATCTATGCATGAATTCATTATGATTTGCTGATCTTATGCTGATGAAAGGAAATTATTCCAAGGCGGGACACCCTGTATTCACAACAATATCCAAATTTCAAGTAAATTGTAGTGTTTTTTTTTCTGCAGAATAACTTGAAATTTTATTGCATTATTTTTGAGAAATTTTTTAAATCCCAAGATGCATATCGATAATAAAAGAAGTACCTATCTCTAGTTCTCTACATTAATATAAAATTTATAAGCATTATTTTTTTTAAAAAAAACATGAAAGAGTAGAGAAAAATTTTCATTTTAAAAAATGCAGATTGCAGGTTTTGAATAAGTGCCTACTTAAAAGGAATGGGAAATTTCTGTTTTAAAGTGAATTATAATTCTTATTTACGAAACAGCAGTGGGAATTTCATGTGAAAGTACTGAGAGGTGAAAAATATTTACCGAAAATTTAATAATGAGGAATTGAGGAATCAGATCATAGATAACTAATCATAGGCATATGAAATGCGTAGAATGATTGAACGTCAAAATTAAATATTTATATTTTGAGTGGCTTATATATACAGCACATTTTAAACAAGTAGGAAATCAAAATTTACACGAAATATAAAAAATAATTAAAACAATTGAAGCGCTGGATAGTTTTCAAAAATAACTGTACGAGTATACAGACATGCTTGAAAGTCTGAACATTAAAATAACACCAATAACGCAAGTACCTATTCTAATTGGTAATAAATACGAAATTTTTACCCAGAATATCAATCAAGTGTCATATGTAATAGAGAATACATTGCATCAGTTTTTTGGCACCTTAAGCAGGCATCTGAATTAAAATGATACTGCATAATATGTACTTCGATACGTTTTTCGTTTTTATTTTTCTGGTCCCAAGTACTTTTAATAAATAACATAACACATTAGAATAAATTGACTGACCATTTACGAGACTAGCAAATCACAAAAGGTAGGTACCTAATAATAAATAAATAAAAGTTGACCCAAAACTTTTGAAAAAATAAAATTTCAAGATTTTTACTCTTATTTTTTAGATCAACAGGGAGCGAGAGAGAACATTTAATTATATTATCGGTAATAATAATATTTCAGGATTTTTATTCAACTTGGTCAACGTTTCCCTGGAATCTAATTCTTTGTTCTTTTTAGTTATTTTGAAATTACTGATATCGATCGGTTTGTTTTCCATTTGTGCGTCGTCGTCGTTTTCTTCTGATTTGACGATAACTTCAGGGTAGAATTCGTCATCTTTGATTTCAGGTTTGCACAGCGGTTTATGTTTCAATAACTCTTGTTCGGTACGAAAATTTAAAGAGCAAGCTTCGCATTTATGATTACGAAATACGCTTTTATACTGATGCGTTTGCACGTGTCGATTCAACTTATCCGTGCGAGAAAAACATTTTCCGCAGACGCCGCATGAAAATGGCTTATAACCGGTGTGAACTGCCTCGTGTCTGGTTAATTCGCGCCTTCTGTAGAAGGATTTTTCGCACATCGAACATCCGTATGGTTTAACGGCAGTGTGAATTTTTTTATGAGAATCCAATGAGTGTTTCTGCGAGAATTTCTTATGGCAAATGTCGCATTTGAAAATGTTTTCTGGTTTAGGTTCTACGACAGCGGTATTTATAACATTCACCGTTGTAGGGGCAGGATTCCAGCCATTAGTTTGAGTACCACTGAAAGCTTCGCGAATTAAAGCTCTGAATGTTCGATTTCCTCGTTCTAGGTCCGATTTCTGTACCCGAAACGAACAATAAGTACGAGTATTTTAGAAAATTGTAAATCAAATGTAACCAGAGATATGAATCAATACTTACGCTTATTTGGTCCAATGCGCTGTTTTCTATGGCTTCTTCTTCTGTATTATTGGTTGCGGATGTTTCCATGTTAGGAGGCTGCGAAAAAATTTAATCATTCGAGTAACTGATGTACGTTTGTAAATAAATGGTGTTTCTATGTACGGGGTTGGTTATTGTAGGCGTTTGTGAGAAACACTAGAAATGCAAAAAGTACTATTACCGGTTTATAATGATGAAATTGAATATGTTTCGTTAAATCTTCTTTACGACTAAACGACGTAGGACATTCGTAACACTGGAATGGTCTCGGCTCGCCGGAATGAAGTTTCTCGTGTCTGACTAATTTATCTTTTCTGTTAAAAGGCACCGAGCACACAGTACATATCCAAGGCTTAATCCCGCTATGAATTATCTGGTGCCTTTTCAAGTCACCCCTTGATCCAAATATTTTCGGACACGCTGAACACGAAAATGGCCTATTTCCGTTATGCATTCGTAAATGTTTATTCAGACTAGTACTCCGAGTGAAGGAATTTCCGCATACTGAGCATACGTAAGGACGAACTCCTGTGAAAATATGATGGAAATTTTATTAAAAGAATTGTCTTTATTCTAATTTGAAGTATGACACGTTCGTCTTAGCGTACAGAATATGAAGTAGGTAGGTAGTAGGTAAGTAGGTACCTGTATGAGTTATAGCGTGTTTTCGTAGATCAGATCCGTAACAGAAGGATTTCTGGCAGACGGGGCATCGGAATGGTTTCACTTGATCGTGTAAATCAGAATGTTTCAAATACGACATTCTGTCTGGAAATGATTTTCCACACATTTGACATATATGCGGATTACCATCACTATGCACTCTCCAATGTGCTTTTAAATCAGTTCTCAATTCGAAACTCTCTTCGCAGTAATCACAAGGGAATGGTGGCTCCTGCAGAAAAAAAAACTCAATTATACCACGGATCTCAAAATATTCGATAATTACTGTAATTAAGTCAGGTAGGTAATTTAAAAAAAAAAAAAAAAAAAATGAAAAGTACTCACCGAGGTATGTATTAAAGCGTGTCGATTGAACTTTTCTTCGGTTGGAAAACTCGAATTACAATATTGACATATCCATTGACTAGAATTTTCACTGTTTTCATTCTCCTCGTTTCCATTATTCATCCAAACAGGTTCGAATTCTTGGCCTAGCATTGGCCGATTCTGCATTTGATCTTGATCCTCTTCTGAATCATCGTCTTCCATGTTGAGTGGATCAACATCGGCGACGATGTTTTGCTCAGCGTTACCTTCTTCACTGCAGTCTTCGCTGCCCATGAGATTGGAATTCTCATCTTCGTCGTCTTCTGGTTCAACTTTGACGCAATATGTTAAAGGCTCCACTTCGAGTTCTTCGGCGACAACCTGAAGACATTTAGAAAGGTCGTTAAAAAGAATTCATTTTTTGTTAGGCGATTTGTTACGCTTCATAGAAATGAATTGATCTCATCAATAGACATGAAATTAAATTGTATTGGCGAATGACCAGTTCCCAGGTGAATTTTGACTATTTTTCAATACTTCAATATGAGAAGAAATTCGACATACCATTGTACTCCTACTCCATGAGAAGGTGAAGGCGAGGGGGAGAAGAGGGAGGATTATTATCCTTTTTTGATCATTTTTAGCAATAAATTTTTCATTAGTGAAAAATGCCAAGAAGAGGGACATTTCTGTTGGAAACTGAAACTGGGTAGATAAACACAGATTACGATTACAAAATCTGATATACCTAATTCAATTTAAAAAAAATTAAAAATGAAGGACTTGAAGGCTTGAAAGCTTCGTAAAAAGACTTCTGAAATTCATAAAATTGGGTCAACGTTCAGATAATGCAAAAAAATTATTTTTAGAATTTTCCTTGTAAAAACGTTGATTTTCAAAACTTGAAAAAAATTAACGAATATACCTACATGTATTTTTTTTGTTGAAAAAACAGCTTCCCCTTTATTTTGTGCTTTGCATTTTCTTTCGAAAACAGTAATAATCATTGGTGATTCATTTGAAATCAGTTCCTTAATTGATCATAAATAACAAAAATGACCATTTCAGAATTTGGACAAGAACAATCGTAGAAAAACAGTTTTTGCATTCAGTAAGACCTTCCAGCCATAAAAAATGTTGGGAAAAATGCCACGCTGAGTTACCGAGTGAATACATACATAGGTAGGTAACATATCTATATTTTTTCAAAATTGTACCTGTGCATAAAATCACCAAAAATTTCATTGGAAAATTAAAAATCCGCATTTTTCCAAGAAAATAATTTGAAAAATTTCATTAAATAACCTAAAAATTTTATTATAGGGGTTTCAGACCATAAGCAATAACTTCTTCTCGTTAGTTTCAAAATTCAAAAATTTAAGATAGCACCATTTCACCCAATGCTGAAGAAGTGAAAAATTTTACAAATATTTAAAAAGAAAAATTAAAATTGACCCTTTAGTTGTATTACCCACCTCAATTTTTTTTGTAGATTTGTAACGGGTAAGTACATATAATGTTTTTTGAACAACAATCAAAACTTCTGCGAGAAAATTCTTCAAAAAAAAAAAAGAAAATGTAGCGAAGAAATTTGACACCTCATAAGCTTTCATCCCCTTTGAACTTTGTGTCCACATAAAATGGAAAATAAAAGGTACTAAATGACGGCCTTTGCGTCAATGTGTCAAATTTTTATCAAGCAATTACTTTGAAAAAATATATTCCGAATCATCCTATTTATGTACATCAACCTGAAAACAATATTAGGTCAATTTGGAGCTGTGAGAAGAGGCGGCGGGTGAATTATATCAGGAACCGAATATGTAATCTATTCGAAGACGAAACCAACCAGTTAGTCTATAGGTACCTATCGAATTATAGCAAAAATAAATAATGCATTATACATACTTCATTCGATAAGTCTCCATTTTTGTTATTCAGTAACACCTGTTGTAATTGTTTTTCGGCATTTTCTTGCTTTTGTTTATATTCCTACAAAACACCGAAAGAAATAAGTAGATTAATTTAAATGCAACAAACCGAAAAGGTTTTGAAAAAAACAGTACCCATAAGTAGATACATAATATTACATATCGCAACACAAACCTTATCTTGTACATATCGACGTAAAATCTCATCCGATCGTTTAGCTTGCTGACGGAATTCAAAAGCTCGGACAATTTTCATAGAACATGTTTTACAAATAAAATTCGGCAGTTCGTCATTTTCACAGACCTACAAAAACACATTCAACATAAACGAGTTAGAAACATCTAAATTTGCAAGTGGATTTCAACATTAATCTCTGATTAAACTATTCATATCATATACGAGTATGTACATGTAGACTCGCTGAGCCTAAGCTCGTCAAAAATGCGGTTTCAATTAAAGGTACCTATTGACGCGGCTTGATAATTTACCGAAGTTCAAAAAAACACGTAGTATGGCTATACCTAACAGAAACCACGGTTCAGTTTATGGTTAAACTACTCTGGGTAGTTACAGTACCTAGTAATTCAAATTTAATGCTTTAACTAAGTATATATTCGAGTATCTACCAAAAACGTGCTAATAAACCACTTGCACTGCAGATCGCATTGTTTTAATGTAAACCTAAACTTGACGATATTAATCAGCAAAATGGAGGTACATAATACCTATATGGTATAAATGGCAAATAGGTAGATACAGGTACACCTACGTATCGACTGAAAAATAATGAATATCGTGGCACAAAAAACGCCGGTACTAAAAATTTATGATAGGTAGGTGCTATACCTACCAACCGAAGAATCAGTGGATATTTTCGATAATTTCAAATCGCACAGATACCCATACATTTCAACAAACATCACATGTCAAAGTTAACCTTGGTCTAGTTTTTGGGAAGCGCTCGTGTACATATAAGTAACCTTATACGTTAGATTTGTTTAGGTCAATAACGTAAACGTACTCGTACATGTAAGTGTCATGCCATCTGCATCATTTATTAACCATCCGCCATAATATACCAATACCTCTGCCATACCGCCAACATAACCGTAAAATTAACCCACCATCAAACACCCAACTGGGTAATTTTCCACTAGGTATATGTACTTATGACAAACCTACTTCCTCAAAAAAAAAAAAAAAAAGGTTCGAGTAGTTTCTTATGAAAATCAATAAACGAAAATAACAATGCAAAACCCGAGGGGACCCAATGAGGAAATTTTGAATTCATAAATATAGGTAGAGGTATCTATCATATGTACAAATTCACCATAGGCAGAAGTATAGTGTATTCACACGCAATGATGAATAATTAATACAGTCGATGTTTTACTACATAAGTAGGTAAGTGTAGGTAGGTACTCTGTAGTCTGTAGAATTTATCGCTTTCACACTTTCGTATTTCATATATGTATTGGTAGTTAGGTATAGAAGTACGATGTATATGTAGATGTACTCGTATTATAATATTATGGGCACCAATGGAAATATTATATCGCATTTTAAATATAGTATATCAACATGATAAAAAGTAAGATATCGTTCATACGGTTCATATCGTATGTTCCAATGCCTGTCTGTTGTGTATGGTTATGGTATATAACCTTGAATTACTTTAAACTTGGTATACAATTTTACACATTTTTCAAAACCAAACAATCGAATAATTAAGTAAAAAAATACCTTACTTATCTATTTCCATGGTCCCCGATAATATTGGGCTAGCAGGTGAGAATTTTTATGTGGGTTGGCGACATTGATCAATGTGTTTTGATATGTCGCAGCGCTCCCAACCCATATTTTTTCACGAAAATTCTCGCTAGCTGTGCTCAGCAATTTTATTGGAGACCCTGTATTAGACATATTTCACACAACTTCGTATATAGGTATCAACAATTTTGCTGTTACAGACAAGGTTCGAAATTGGAAATGCATGACATACCTACCTAAAGCTTTACCTTTTAATACAAAAGTCAACTTTTGTCGATTGACAACAGCGTACAATTACTTCGTAAAATTTCCTTTCGAACAGCTTTCAAAATTATGTGCAGTTTATGGCATATACTTAATAGACTCGAGTATAATGCGGCGTTCGGTGTCTCACAAGTGTATAAAAATTAGGTCAAAACAGGATAATTTACGGATATGAAAAAATGGCGCATGCGATATCACACATAAAGTAAAAAAATGGAAAATTAATTCCCCCTGTGTTAACCCAAAAAGAAGCGACGACAGTCCAATTTCATACATTATACTGCATCGCGCGTCATGGAAAAAAATGAAAAAAAGACAAAAGGGTAGCGAAGTGAAAATTAACTTAATGAAGAGAATAATATTTTCAGTTAATACGTACATCAAAAAGCTTTTGATTAATTTAAAAAATCATTCTATCATAAAAATGACGTGCAGTTTTTGCATTTATAGGTAGGTATCATACTTTTATCATTGCGTCCTAGAATGATGATATTGGTAAAATGAGAGTTTAAAAAATCCGAGGTATCGAATTTTACAAATAGGTGGTCAAAATATACATCTAATTCAAAAATCTGATTTCGATGGGTGGATGAAACTGAAAAATAAATTTTCAAAATGGTTTGTAGGATTCAATGTAAGTAGGTACTAGAACTAATCTAGCTTCTTAATAAATTCTACGAGAAAACCAAAATTGAAAAAATCATATCGAGGATTAGATATCTACGATAGTTTCCTTTCTTTAAAAGAGTGAATTTTTAAATCTCTAACTTTTTTATAATTTTTTGCGAAAAAATGATGTATCTACCTATTTACCTTAATTTATCAAAATAAACGTAATACATTTTGTTTTTTCACTTCAGTGAAAGTGATTTCCATAGACTTACCTACTGCTACTACATAGTACATATTGTAGAAAATGAGAACTGAAAATTCCAATGGTGGACTTTTATTTATATAATTAGGTACAATGATTTTTTTTTCTTAAAAAATATTTTCAAATAAGAAATTAAAAATGTACCAAGATTTTCTACGGTTCAAGTTTGATAATTTTTTTGAAGCTGATCATTCATAAGCTACCAATAAAGCACACTCATGAGGTCATAAAGCATACCCATACCCATACCGTCTCAAGCTCTTACAGGGTGCCCAGAAATATCGTGAACCCCTAAAAAAGTTTTCTGCTAAATACTTCGGTTGGTCACAGTGAATGAATGATTGATAATAATGATAGCACATGATTGGTTGTTGGACTGGAGAGATAACATTCCACCAATCATATGCATCTATTTCACGTTGCCAACCTATATTTTTAATGAAAAACTTTTAACTTTCTTTGGGGTTCACGATATTTCTGGGCACCCTGTACTTCTTAGCCCTCTTTGGCCTATTTCCTTCCCATTAAGTAGGTGTAGAATTTGTTCTTCGAAATCAATCGATGAACGTTACAAAAGATGATAATGAGATACAAATTCACGATCCTATCCCACCATGAAAAAAAGAAGAAAAATTAGGACATTTTATTAATCAACGGGACACCGGTTGCGTCAGTCATCTGATTATAGGCTAATAAAGGAGACGAATGAGACGAAGTTGTCGATCTGGCGATCTTACAAACTTTGCTTTCTTCTTCAAAATTGCACCGGTGTGAAAATGAAATTTAACGAAATTAAAACCTACTTTTTTATTGAAATGAAACTTGAAAGCGAAATAAAAGTAGGTAGGTAATTATTAATTTCGATTTTTATTTTTTTTTAAACACGCGCAACACGTTATGACGTAAGGTGAGTAATGTAAACAAAATGCAATTTGCCAACTTTGGTGTAAACTGTGTAAACACGTGACATTGATAAAAGAAAAAAAAAGTCACGTGGGTTAGGAGGTGAAGTGAAAAATAGTAAATGGAACACCAGAATCTCATGGAAAACTCAAAATTTCAGTATTGAAGTCTTGAACCAGAATTGAAGAAAAAGAATAGAACACCAGTTACCCGTGATGATAACAATTAGTACATCAATATAAAAAGTAAGTTTAATTCACTACTTCATGCTTCAAAACAGAAAGATTACGTTGTCCTGTTATCAATTTTCAGTTGTGTAGCAAAAGCATAGCGAAAGATTTCATGAAGAAAACTCATCACCGGTCGTCAAGTAAAAGGATTAGCTATATATGTAGGCTATGTATTATGGAAGATGGCACTTCAACAGTATCAAAACCAGACACCAGTTAGTATTTAATTATTTAAAGACCTAATTTAAAAATACATAAATGGATATAGATAAAGGATAAAGGAGCAATCCTTCGTAGCTCCCATAATCATAAAAAAAACAATGAACAGAACAAGAACAACCTGTAATCGTTTTAAAATTGGGCACCAGATTTCTATATCTCGTTTTCAATCACTTTAATATTCGCTGGTTTCTTGCACAGTTTTTTCAAGGGAAAAGTACTAATCCGTAGAAGAAACTATGAAGAGGAGAACAAAAATCCTAGACGTGCTAAGAAGACATACCCTAATGTCCAGTGTCCTGATGTACACACAATAGCTACTTAAGAAAAAGGAAACACTTTCGCAGAGAGAACAGGGTACACCACAGGCAGTCTTTTGTGTTAAGAAACCTCCGTTTTGTTAACGTGAGTACGTATTCCTATATGGTACCCTTGAAGCCTTGAATATTGACTTTACAATACGGTATAGTATAAGTACTCGTAAGTTTCGAAAACAGTCTAACAAAAAATTATAACATTGTCAGTATAGGTAAACCAATTTACAAGAAAGAAATATCAAATCGAAGATTCCAACATTGATAGTTACCTTTCCAAGTACACAAACGAAAAAAAAACACCGAATAAATCGCAATCATTTTTCAGATAAATCATCTTTAAATAACACGAATGGAAGCAGCGGAAGCTATTCCATCTACGCGCCGAACGAGCAAATTGAAACTCAACGTGCACAGATGTAAACGTGTTGAAACAAATGAAGAATTCTACTCAGCTTTGAACGAAGAATATATTATGTTTATCAACGAGAACACATAGGTAGTAGTGTTACGTAAATATGTGTTAAGTTATTACTCGCCGGTGATCGTTTGCATAATAAGTGCACTAGGTAGGTAACTTAAATGAGTGTGATCTCATTGAAAAAATACATTAGACCCAGACTTGAAACGTTACAGACGAAAATAAACGAAGAACGTTAGACGATCAATTAAAATTACTCATAGTATAAGAGAGTGAGATAATTACCTCGAGCGAAGTGCACGCTGTTATTTTCACAGATAATGGTTCATCTCCGTAACGTAGGCCGAAAGTAGCATCGCCGAATATACTAATTAATTCAACACCGCTGACTAGACACAGACGACACAACGAATTGAAATTCTTCAAAATGATAACATTTTCCATTTCGTTTGATATAGGTACTCCGTACGAACGTATACTCAGAACATATGATCATTGATAAGAGAGAAAAATTACGCAAGTTACTCGACGACGACGACGACCACGAAGAAGACGATGACGACAACGACGTAAAAAAAACGTTCAAAATTAATAAAAATATTCTCGAGTCGACCGAAGACCGCGTAAAAAAAGCAACGCTCGGCTGCCTGAGAAGCGAAACGCGACGCGAATAAGCGGGACGTCGGACGAAAAACAGAAAAGGAATAAGCTCTCTCACAGACACATAGACACACGTACAGCCGAGTACAGAGTGCTACGTACACGTTATAGGGTAAGAACGACGCTGCCTGGGAGCATTACGAAGCGATTCCCCACTTGCATGGGGTTCTAGTCGCGCCGCCTGCCCGACATCGCTTTTACCACTTCGCACACCGCGCGTTTCGCCGCCGACGACGACGACACCGACTGCGTTAAATTATAATAGGGGATAGCCCTTCCCCCCGAGGCCCGGGCCGTTCAAACTTGCCTTCTAGGTGTGTATCGTTTTGGCCCAGCAATGCCTCTTCTCAGCAGACTCCCTTCGCCCTTACGGACACGATGCCAAAGGATCCCCAGTAGGACGCCCGTGTACATCGACATCGATTTTTTAGAAAAACCCTCTTCTATTCCGCGCGCTTACTGCTTTGCCAGTATCCGGCCGTCAGTTTTAACGTTCGCCCCTCTTTTAAGTCCCTTGGCTATAAATGTCCTTCCACCGCACCGTGTCCCTCTGTCTCATTTGCCCCTTTTGTCGGCTCGTGTTTCGAGCGAAAAAAAAACACACCAAGAAAGCTGACCGTTAACCGTTCCTTTAGCCAGCGGGCGAGAAGTTCGAGGGGCTTGTACTCGAGTAATCGCATTATGTGTACCTAATACGGGCGTATTATTAAATAAGAAAAAAAATCCCAGAGTGAAAATGCGAAAAAAAAACAACCGCAAATGCTACATAAAACAGAACATCATCGTAGAGAGCCTTTATTTACGACTAACGAAGACGATGCGAGTAACTTTTCAGGCTTAAAAACGGTACCACCGCTTCTGCCTCGGTCGCGAATTAAATTTCTGACCTAGATCTACGTGCGTACGGTACACTCGAATCTAGAAATTTGCCAAAGCCGAAGCGTACACGACGATAAAAAATTTTCGCATTTGACCCGGTGAACTTGTTTTGATAAATTTCTATTTTTATTTGATTTCTTAACGAGCCAATCGTGCCGTACAAAAAAAGACCAATAACACCATACATCAGCCTTCTACTCAACATTTTGTGTTCATTGAGAGCTCGCGTACACCTCGTACCTATATTGTTATCACCTTAACCGCGAACTCGTTTCAACTCTCATTTAACTTCATTCAATTATCCCTATAGTTACTCCTTTCTTCGTTACTTTTATACCATTTCATTTCGCTTTGTTTAATCTCACTCTTCGTCGCCGTATCTTTTTTGCACCGTGTTATTATTATTACGTTGCTGTATAACTTGTACTACTATACGTATCCGACCCATTCCGGCGCGTCGTGTCGCCCGTTGATATATTTTCATCTGCTAATCGGTTCGCTAACTTTGAAAATTATGATTTAATTTGTCGCAGTAAACATTATTGTTTTCCTGTTCGAGTTTTCGTTTATTTTTATACCTAGGTAATTTCACCTATTGCAAGGGTTGAAATGTCTTTTTAATTATATGTTTTTCGATTCGCTTTTAAAACGTCGTTCTTTTTCACACCTGTTGGTGGAAGTCTGCTGGGTTAAGGTTTTTATTGCTCTTTTGCGTTGGTTGAGATTTTTTTTAAATTTACGTGCAAACGAATGCATTTGTCTAATTCTTACCTGTTTTTTTTTCTGGCATGTCGTGATTTTGGATTAGAGATCGATTCCGAGGTAATGTTTGAGAATCGCTGGAAATGAAATATGATGGGGGCCTATCTATCGAATCGAAAATTGCCAATCAATTATTTCATTTCTATGATTTCTCTGCTCATTTTTTCATTCACAGTATTCGATTTGATTAATAAGATTCCATGTTTTACATGACATAACTTTCTGTCCTAATGTGTGGAAAATTGGCATTTTTATGTGAGCCCTCCCTTCCCCCCCCCCTCCCTATTGAGTTCCAGAGTTGCATTTGCCCATCTGAATTTTTCTGTAAAGCGCCCTCAACCTTTCGATTAAATGAGCCCTTAAACTGAAAAAAATGAATCATTCGTAATTTTGAATTTTATTTCAGGATGTCAGTGGTCGTCATCGTGGTTGTCTATATCAGCGTTAGGTTGGTTGGCGTGTGTGCTATGGCGCGGGCTTTACTGAGAAGGAAGGCAATTTGGAGTACATCGTTACTATCGCTGAGTCTCCTACTTGGCCTTCATCTGCTTTTCCTGCTTTGTGGGGTTGTACATATTTGAGGATCTACTTGGGGATTCCATCATGACTAATGCACAATTTTAGCATTCACTTTTATTATTTTAAACCTCAACTTGATGGTAAAACGTGATAAATTGTGGGTTTTGAAAAATGTTCCTATCGATTCGCACATCAAGATTTTCAAAGTATGATAGCCATGACTCTGGTCGGTATACAAATCCCTGATCTAGGTAGGTAAAATTGAAAATCGAACACCTGTTTCATTTACCTACCAATATACTTGAAAATTAGCAGGCACCATTTTACAAAATTTTATGGGATATGAAATAACCTTTAGTGGCTTTAGTATGTCTTCATTCCTACCAATTCATGTGATTTAGTCCTAATAAAACAACGAAAAAAAAATTTTTTTTGATGATGACACTAAAAAACAGCCAAAAAAAAAAATTTGATGATAAAATCTCTAATTTTCGAATTAATTTCATATTTTGAAATGATTACAAGGGTGATTTATGCTTTCTACGCTCTCGTAATATATTTTCAAAACAGGGTACGGATGGCTATATTAATTAATCGAACATAAGATATATGATTGGAAGCTGAAAAATATGAGTATTTGACTATTGTTTTCGCAGTGTAAAAAAGACTATTATTATAAATCATTTCTCGCCACGTTATTTGAATATTTGCCAAATATTGTTCGCGGTGATACGATTACAAATAGGTATAGATACGCGAATTTATTATTATCTGAGCCTTTTTAAATTGGTAGGTACTCGAAGCTTTCGTGCTCAAATATTTGTTGCGTTGATTAATCAGATTGGGTTTAAAGTCTTCATTCAGTTCGATTCGGATCTATTTGACCGACTTTTTAACATTTTGAGTTTTTTTTTAAAATTCGAGTCAGGAGTGTTTGGCTCTGGCAGTTTTACCTATCAGCAGTAAATTTTTGAATATTTACCAAAAAGTAAAAGAGAGAATACCTACTGTTATTCTTTTTATTTATCCGTGTGTGGACTACGTTACTGTTACTTACCCTGTACGTAATCACCTACACCTAGGTAATTCATTAACGAATAACAAAGTTAAGTTTTAATTTTTAATTAATTAACTCGGACATAAAACTTTTGTAGCGCGAAGGCCGCACACAAAATTGTAATGCAAACGAGAGAGTCTTTTATGCAGACGGAAATTACTAGGTAGACCGGTTTCGTATTATTTTCAAAACAATCGTTCTTATCAATGTCAGAATTATATCAAATAGTACGTTTTTCGTGTTTTATGGATTTTTTTGAATGTTTTTCATAATATGTACTTACTTTCCATTGCGAAGTATTATGAACTTGTTTGATTTAAAAATAAAGCTCATCGTTAGGTTTTAATTAAAAATTTTCGGGAAGTTTGCCTCTGGTGTAGGTAACTTTGATTATGAATGATTTTTTTTTCTTGTTTGATTTACCCCAATTAAGTGAGTGGGTACGAGTTCGAGTGTGGAAGGAGACGGAGAGTACTGTAGCATGCTATTTTTCTGTACACTTTAGGATTGTCTAGTTGTATAGAAGTCCTATTATAAGTTACACAGTACCTACATGCATAGGCGAAGTACCTCTTAGTCCTCTCCCCTCTAATTTCAACCTTTAGTGAAATGTTATTCCTGCTTGGTCCTTACAAGTGGTCAAACGATTGAATAAAAGGTCGATTTTGTAATAGGCAGGTAATATCCTTTTTTCAATAGATTCGTATTGTTCAGTTTAATTGTTGAAAAGAATTCTTTATCATGAAAATATATTTAACATGGTAATAAAAATGTAACTTTTATTCTCCTTCATTGCACTATGTTTTAAAAAAAAGTAAAAAACCAAAAAAAAAACAACAAAACGAATACAAAAAATAAACCATGAATTACGTATAACCATTTTAAAGAAAGTAGAAACACTCAAGTAAGCCTATTATTATTTTTTTGAAACGAAGATTGGATCAGATCTGTATTTTATTTTTTTATAACCACCAAGCATTTCAATTTTTTAGGGAGGGGGGATTTATATTCATAGATACAATTTTTTGTCTTCTTCAAGTTGAGTAAAAATGTTCTTGGGTGTTCCTGAAATTGGATTACTTAATATCTTCCTGAATGATGATGCTTAGGTTGAATATCATATTGTAAAATTTTCCATGGTTACTCATCATCAGGGAATCGATAATTGGCGCTGTAACATAAGTTTTATCAAATTAAAATGAGTATATAGGTATAGCTAAATAATTTTAAAAAAATAAAAAATAAAAATGAAAATACAGACGTAGAGTTAGCAAATTGGCAGATTAAAAATGCTTAGCGAATGTGAAATTTTGACATTACTTATTCCGTTCATTCTATTCTTTTTTAGAAATGTTTATTCATTTTTCTTTAATTTCTTCTTGCGTGATAATGAACTAACAAAAATTTGAAAAAGTGTTGACTATGAAAAAACGTTGCCTCGTTCCATCAAAAAAGTAATGGAATACTTATTTGGAAAAATGTACTGTTTTTTCGACTTTTCGTGTACCAAGGGGGTACGCTACTGATCGCTATAAGGAAAAACGACTGGTGTTATTTTTGCTTCCCTGCTGTTTCAAAAGAATGAATATCAGGCCACAGAAATAGAATTAACTTTTTCTCTCGATAGGGGTAGTATCCCACCCACACCAAAATTTTTGAATCGAACAAAGGGTATTCAAAAGAGGATTCCAAAATACACCGCCAGCAAAAATTTCAAGTATCGAAATTTATTTTTCACCATTTTTGATGAACTTTGGACTTTGGATTCTTTCTTCCTCTTACACAATATTTCCTCATACTATTTTTCTCAAAAGAATAGCCAGTTCAAAAACAATATAATCATCCTTCCCCAAAATCATAATTTAACTTTTTTCAAAAATTGGAATCGAATTTCATGAAAATGAAAGTTCCTCGATTAAACAGGAATCTCTACGTATTTTTTCCCTTCAATATGCGAAAATTGGTCGAACGCATCATCCAATATTTTTTCGCCAGTCAATCTTGCAAAAAATACTCCTATACTAGAACATTTACACGCGTACCTAATTAATAAGTATTCTTTTTCTTATAATTATTAGTATCATATTCATATCCGGTAATGAACAGTATATTAATTAGTTTTCCTATTCTGATGAGATGGCATCAAATCTCGTGTTTTTTCAGCATTTAGCGCACTTTCCTAGTTATAGGTATAATTAAACAAATGCAGGGAGTTTATTGAGATTATTTCATTTTTTAAAAAAATAATTAAGGTTTATGTAGGCGTATAACTAAATGAACGTTCAATTATCGAGCCACGTGCATCGCGCAGTTCTCAGTAGGTATATCCAGAGCCAAAAAAACCTAACACGCAAAATAAGGGTTCAAATTGAATACGTTAATTTCATCATCATTCCCTGATCTACCCTCTCTATCGTGCTTGTTTCGTATGTACTTACACAGCCTACTACGTAGCAACCTATTTAATTTTTTTTCCGCTTTGTGATCGCGACATTGCTCAATCTTTTAAAAAAGAAAAATTACCATCTGGTAACGTTGGCGATTCCGTCGCATACTCCATAAATATCATTAAATGCTCGCTTTTTGCCGCAACTTTGTAACCTTGGACGGCCATTTTGGCATACAAAATATCTTTGACAGTCCGAGGGATGAGGGTACAGTTGAAGATCGTTTTCTGATATACTGTTGCTGTTCAAAGGGCACGCGAAACCTAGATAACCTGAGGAAAAACGAGCAAATTAATAGATAATATTGGTCTTGTAGATTTGGACGAATTTAGTCGAAATAGGTACGATGGTTTACTTTCGGCATCGCACGAGGGAACTTGGTCAGGCCAGTCGCATTTATAAGTTCTTTCGTCGAAAGCTAACCCTTCCGGGCAATTGAAAATAAATCCTTCGCCATTAGCGCAATTTACAAATTGTCCGCAATGGGTTTGATCTCCCATTCTGAAGTATCCGAACTGACGAGGACAATTTTCAGTCGATTGAGGTTCCTCTGCGTTGTACGAGTAGGTACGTTACATGAAAAGATAAATATACACGTTACGGTCGATTTTCGTAAATAATACCATCGTGTGTACGCTTTCTTCTGCTTTGTGTTGTAAACAAAAACACGAAAATAGTGTACCACTCACGAAGGGCGCTTCTTCCTTCGCAATCTACATCTATCGGGTATCCGCAAGGGTAGCCAAATAATGCCCCATTAGCGTTGAAAAGAAGACCATCCGGGCACAGCTTGCGTTCGGCTACACCATTCACACATTCTATGTAGGCGTCACATTGACTTGTCGCGTATCTGCCGTTCTTTTCAGGACAACTCAGTTGGAAGTGACCTGTAAAAGTAACATATTGACGTCAACGTGTGGATTTATATGTTTTAAAAATTCGCATCTTTGGAGATACTATTATTGGAATGTAATCGCTGGTTTTTTACGTTCTTAAAACACTGAGAAAAAGGGGTACCTATTATTTTCAAGTTACAGGCAATTTGGACGCAAGACATGAGATAAGACGTAAAGTTGGACACACCAGAAAAAATGAACGGAAATGCTGCTTGTAATTTGTAAATGATGTGCACACAGTTTCAAAAAATCGTACAATTCAAATGTTAAAGTAATAGGTAGGTAGGGTAGGTATTAATTTATTCACCTTCACTTCAGGAGTAGTGTGCAGTGATTTTTAAGGTTGAAAGTGTGAGATATTTTTATAGCTCAATTATTAAAAATTTTAAGACTTAGGTATAATTTTTTTTCCAACTGATTTAATGTTACAATCATTACGATGTTTCCTAAATAAGTCACATATTTAACTTAGGTATTCAATGATAAAGTGACATGTGCAGATTGGTTGTTGGTTCCAGTGAACCAACTCTGCTTGTACAGGGTGTTCCAGAATAACCTTTCACTTTTGTTTTATTAGTAGCTCTGAGAGAAAAATGGTTACGGAAATTTTTTTATAACCAAAATGAAGTAGAAATGTGCCGTTTTTAGACCATATATTTGAGTTTTCATTATAAATTAAGTTTTAAAAATTATTCCACCAAGATGTTTTCCATCATTTTTGACACAATCGACCAAACGTTTTTTAAAATTATTGAACACTTTGTTGAGCATTTCTCTTCTAATCAGTCTTGATTCACGAATAATATTATCTAGGAGCTGTTTCAGAGTCCTAGGATCATCTTGATATACTTTTGACTTGAGGTAACCCCATAAAAAAAAAATCACATACTGAAAAATCAGGGGATCGAGGTGGCCATGAAATTTCTGTGTTCAGCGAAATTATTCGATGACCAAAATGCTCACGCAATAAAGAAATCGTGTCCGTTGCGGAATGACAGGTAGCGCCATCCTGTTGGAACCAAGTAACTCTATACTTGTGTCTGCGTTTCAATTCAGGAATGAGAAACTCGTTTAACATTTTGCGATACCTCTCACCGTTCACCGTTTCATCAAACACATACGGTCCCACTATCCCGCGCACACTGTCATGCGAAGTTAACTAACTTATATCACAGACGTACTACGTTTGACGTGACAATTATAACTCACCTCGTGTAAGCCCGCCTTTTCTCAATAACCGAAGCGTGGCACAGACAAAAATAATGAGAACAGAATCAAAAAATCCACTTTGAAAAAATGCATCGGGAGGAAGGCGATTCTGAAACTACGCAAAATTCTGAACAAAATGGCGTTTTGAAAATTTTTCCGCGACCCCCCACTTCCTCTCCCATTGCGACTTGAAAAATCAATTTTCTCCAATTTCTTGAAAAAATGAAAAAATTGAACCGGAGGAAGGGGATATTTAATGTACTTGATTAGACGAGCAAAATGGCGCATTCACAATTTTTCTACCCCCCACCCTTTTCTCTCCCACTACCTGATGTTTTTGTGGAGTGGGGGGAACATGAAGAAAATACAAAAAAATTGAACCGGAGGAAGGGGATATTTAATGTACTTGATTAGACGAGCAAAATGGCGCATTTGAAATTTTTCTGCCCCCCACCCTTTTCTCTCCCACTATCCGATGTTTTTTTAAAAATCGAAAAAACATCGGATAGTGGGAGAGAAAAGGGTGGGGGGTAGAAAAATTGTGAATGCGCCATTTTGCTCGTCTAATCAAGTACATTAAATATCCCCTTCCTCCGGTTCAATTTTTTCATTTTTTCAAGAAATTGGAGAAAATTGATTTTTCAAGTCGCAATGGGAGAGGAAGTGGGGGGTCGCGGAAAAATTTTCAAAACGCCATTTTGTTCAGAATTTTGCGTAGTTTCAGAATCGCCTTCCTCCCGATGCATTTTTTCAAAGTGGATTTTTTGATTCTGTTCTCATTATTTTTGTCTGTGCCACGCTTCGGTTATTGAGAAAAGGCGGGCTTACACGAGGTGAGTTATAATTGTCACGTCAAACGTAGTACGTCTGTGATATAAGTTAGTTAACTTCGCATGACAGTGTGCGCGGGATCTATACCGAATTTAGCCACGCCCATCCAAACAGTCAACTTAGCGGAGTGTAGAGGTTTCTCGTGTATTATCATCGGATTCTCTGTCGACCAGTAGCGCATATTTTGTTTATTCACATCACCGTTTAGATAAAAATGAGCTTCATCAGTAAAGAGTAACGAGTTCAATGGAATCTCACCAGTATCAATTCTTGTAAGCATATCCTCGGCAAATGATTTTCTTCTCACAAAATCAGTTTTTTGTAACTTTTGAATGATTAAAATCTTATATGGATGGAAACTGAGGTCTTCAGATAAAATTCGTTGCAGAGAAGTTGGTTTGATTTTTAAATTTAACGCTCGTTTACGTATTGAAGTGGTAGGGGTAGTCTGTACTGAATGCCTTACTCGGTCCGTTGTTTCTGGCGTTCTTACTGATCTTTTCCGACCTGTAGGCTTATTTTTACAAGCATGAGCGGTTTTCTCGAAGTTTTTTACCCATAATTTCACTGTTGGCCTCGATGGCACTTCACTTTTACCGGTAAGTTTAAAATGTTTGCGGAAGGCACGAATTGCACTAATGTAAGAGTCATTATTTTTGAAAAAGGCCTTTACAATAAAAGCGCGCTGCACAGCCGTCCACTTCTCCATGGTAAAAAATTAATACTGAAACATAATTCGGCATGTGTTGGCTACCTGGAACCGCTTTTACCATTCCCCTAACACCATTTGAACGCAGATCAGTGCTCACCAAAATGTGAAAGGTTATTCTGGAACACCCTGTACATAACATTATACAAGTACTAAATCACTTAGTCATGACGTCATGAGGCTTTTGACTTTTAAGACGCCTAACCAATATACTACATATACTTATGTAGTATCTAACAGTTATGTAAATTGCCTCTGGGTTGACTGGGTTGATGACATGATGTGCACATGAAGTCGTTTCTCATGCTTTGTTGCAAAATCTCGAACAACTTCATCTATCCACATTTGTTTGAAACCATCTTGCTCCAGCAATTGTTCTGAAAGTTTTATTTTAAACAGATGGGATGATTTTACGATTTGATGCTTTAGCACATCCCTATAACTTGTATCCTATATGTCCACACGGGTTTAATTATCATTTGATAAATTAGCCTTTTACTCTCAATCTTCATTTTTGAATGATGTCCAATCAACCAGTAGGTACATTAAGCAGAGTTTTAAGTTGATTAGGGTTTTCTTCTGATCAATTTGGTTCCACCAGATAAGACTAGAGTCAAGATGAATACCTACCCGGGTATTTTGCATGGCTGGCAGCTAGAATTTCATTCTATTTAATGTACACTATGCATTGAACATCGCTCTGAGTTGGCTTTTGCTCATTTAGCTTATCAATAATATACGTAGAGGTACCGATCAGTACAACAACGCCAATTTATTTTTTCCAATTTCCAAAATGTTCTCATTGCTTTTTGTTAGGTATGAAAAAAAAAAAAAAAAATACAAAAAAGATGCATATTCTGATAGACTTGATTTATTTGTATCAAAGCAGGAAACAATGTTATTTCAAGCTTCTAATAATTCTTATTTTTCGAGTACAAAAAATAATGTTTAAAGTAAGGAAGGCTGGGAAAACTCTTTTTAGAAATGAATCAACTCTTCAGTCGATTTAACTCATTTTGAAGAGAGTTAATTGAAATAGGCCAACTCAACTTTTTCAAAACTCTTTTTAAAAAAGAATCAAATTCTGAATTGATGACGAAAGGAATCAAACGAAAAGTTGAATCTGAATTGGAGTTAAAAAAAACTCCGACTTACACCAGGTAACTTTTGAGAATCTTTGTTAGTTTTTTTTTGACAAAACTAAAAAATATGGTCAGGTTTGCAAATGCAAAAACTTCAGTTCAGATTTTTGGTCAAGTTTGGAGACCCTGGAAACTTTGGGTAGGTTTGGAAAAAGTAGAAAATTTGTCTAGATTTGCGAATGCAAAAGTTTTAAATTAGGTTTGGCGAAAAGAATTGAAAAGTTTGAATATGTCTGGGAAAGATTACAAAGATTAAGTTTGGAGAATCCGGAGGACTTTGGTTATTAGAGAAAATATGTAGAATACTGTTATCAAGCAAAACTCAAAAATTTGGTGGGGTTTCCGGAAACTGAAAAATTTATTTAAATTTGGTTTGAAGTTTGAGATAGATTCCGTCAGTGCTTTACTTTGGAGTAGGTGAGTCTGACGTTAGTTAAGTATATGCAAAGATTTGTACTGATTTGACGTTTAGCATCAACATGTTTTAATGTTCTCAAAGCCAATCCCAAATTTATTCATTTGTCAAAACAATTTAGGTTTTTGATTTATTCCTTACATTTTGTTTTATATTGTCTAACGCATTGGAAAAAGTCATAGAAAACGTATTGCACTTTTTTGTTCCAAGTATACTTACAATTTATTATGTAAAATAAGTATTCCAATTTTTTTATACTCGTAGTAAAATCTACTTGGGTACCGATATTTTTGCAATAAGTAGATCCTGCAGATTAATCATATAATCAACGAGAACATAGTCCCACGTTAATAAAATTGCATAACCGGCAAATACGCAGGATAAAAGTTTTTCCATTTCACTCGTACAAGCCGTTGTAGTCGAGAACACACCGTATCTCATTTCATGGAACCAAAAACTCATTTGCTCGGTGGCCCGACGATCAGTGCAGCAATTCGCCTATCTTCTACGAGTATATTCTCAAAGGACGTTGGTCTAGATTTTACCAATCTTTCATTAAAAACTGAATATTGATCGGGGTCATTTGGTAGTCTCGTGTACCTACTTTTGAGAGTGTCGAACGCACCCTCCAAAGGGACCTTTAAAGATACCACATAAAATAGCCAGTAAATTTGATACATTTTCGTGGTTATTGTGCTTATTCGTTCGTAAATCTGGGTAAATTTCCTTCTATCACAATTTTGGTCCGATAAAAAAAGATTTTCCTATCGATATGGGTACAAGTACTTATAATAGGCTCGCATTTAAGTAAAAATAATAATCACTCATACATTACCTACCGTTTGTAATTAATGCAAAACAACAACACACAAATATTAACGCTCGTAACATGATGTTTTTAATTTACACGAAATTTTTTTAATTCTAAATTATTACGGATGCAAAAAAATAAAAATGCACGCGAACGATCATCAACTTATTCACTAATCAGTGTATGCGAGTACATTTCAGTGGTCCATTCGCTATTGACTACTGTGTAAATATATTCTCATCGCGATGGTAATAAAATCACGACGATGCGGGAATATTGCCAGTGGTAATTACTACCTCAACATTGAAATAAACACTCGAATACACGTAAAAAGTCACTCCTCGAGGTGTACCGTAATTATACCTGTTGGAAACGTTTAAATAACAATACGACTCTTGAAATTTATTTTTAATTATGTAATTTAGCACATCAATTCGACTGAGATAATTGAATGTCTACTTCCTTTCAAGTACATTAGTAATTAAGTAGGTATATGTACTTGGATAGTACCTATTGTAAATATGTACTTATTTGTCAAAAAATAATGCCATCTTGTTACCATGTCGATTTATTTGCACGTTCAAATGTCTTAATCTCACCTATGTGATATTTTTCTGTTCTGTTAGGTCATCGGAGTACGGTGTTGGAATGAAACCCCCAAAAAAGATGTGCAACTTCTGCAAATTTTACTCCATTCTAGTATATCGGTGCATTAATTCAACGAAAGCTGCAGTCTTATTTACAACGAAAGCCAAGAATATTTTTCAAGGTGATTCGGTTAAAAATGTTACGCGTGAAACTGGTGTATTCTTCATTTAAAATTTTATTTAATTATGTAACACACAACGAGTCACAAAAAACAAGGCAATCCGAGGAAACAGGTTAAATGTGTATGCGAAAATAGTTACATTAGACGAATTAACATGGTGAAAAATTCGCTTTAATTCAGGTATACCGGCTTGATTAAAATTAATACAATCCGTTTTTTCATAAGTAGGTACTCAAGTAAAAATAGACGTCTTGTGCGTAGAGAACGGATTCCGTTTTGTAAAATAATCGAAATACTGGAATTACTTATCTACGTATTTAATTTTCTTCTAGAATCAATGCGAATAGTTGAAATTACTTGAACGTTAATGGCTAAGCGCGAGTAATGTCGGCCAAAATTTTCCAAAAGTAATTTAAAATTGTCGAGTTTCAAGGTTGTTTCCGCGACGTACTCGATTTTTTCGTACATACGTACCTAACGAAAGTATTGGTGCACAGAATCCTTTAATTTTCGTGAAAATTCATTTTGAAATGTGGATTGTGGGTTAAATCTGCATTCCAGCTGCTCAAAATTTTACCTACTTTGGGAGGGGAAAAAACTGCGAACACCTCAAACTACGTTTTTTGACTTACCTACCTATTTCGAGACTGCTGTAGATTCGAATCCGTCATCCATTTTTCACCTTCGTCATTACATATTCAATTTCAGATTTTGAATTAAGTTTTTGGTAAGAAGAATCATATTTTTGCTTAAAAATTATTGAAAATGAGAAAATTTCTGACAAAAAAATCATTCAAGACGTTTGGCTTTGATTTAAACGGGAATGAGATTTTTGGAAAGAACGTTGCTTGAAACCCTCATGATAATCGAAATTTCAGCCAGCCAGTCTGAATCTGAAGCTCCTACCCGATTTCCGATTTTTCCAGAATTTTAAAAACATACTTATTCGAAGTGTGTCCTATTGGAAGTCGACTGTGAGGTAACTGAGGTAACTCGTTAAATAGGTCGACAATGAGCCGAAATTCGATTTTTATCTGCCCCTGAAGAAATTTGAAAATCTGTAGAAATCGAAAATCACGCTGGGAGGCTTCAGAATAGTCGAATGTATTGAAATTTGACTTGGATTAGTTTTTGGACGGATACCTATTCAAATAACACTACAGGGTGCCCAGAAATATCGAGTACCCCTAAGAAAGTTTTTCATTAAAAATAGGTATAGGTTGGCAGATGCATATGATTGGTGGAATGTTATCTCTCCAGTCCAACAACCAATCATGTGCTATCATTATTATCATTCATTGTGACCAACCGAAGTATTTTAGTAGAAAACTTTTTTAGGGGTACTCGATATTTCTGGGCACCCTGTACATATACCAATATCTTTTTTTAAATCATAAATTGCCATAAGTGGTCAATTTTTTATTTTTAAAAATTGAAAAATCAATTGAGACTGCTGAAATTTTAGTTATGTGGGTTTCAGACCATGCTCTTTGCAAAAATTGTACTCTCCTCCATATTGAAGGTGGACACCTCGATTGGTTTGTGGTTTCCTAGTGAGGGAAGAGGGAAATGTGGCGATGGCAAGGTGCAGTTTGCAAATTTTCGTTGAATGTAATCTCTTTTTACGTAGACCACTTTTTACTTCGTTTTCAGTTTTGTAGATGGCATTAGGAGTAGGTACTTACTTAAAATCGTATTGCAGTGGTGTCGCCAGGCATTTAGAAGAAGTCAGAAGTGTGCCTTAAAAAATGATCAAAGCAAAGTTGTAATTTCTACCCCCTTCAATTTTTTACCCCTGTCTCTTATTCACATATGTACAAAAAATTAATGTTTACCGAATTAAAAAAAAAGTTTTTTAATGTGAAATAAAAGATGAGAACTCAATTTTGCCAATTGATATAGGTACTTAATAACATGTGGATAATTAGGTAGGTTATAATTCATAGCCTATTATAAGTTTAAAAATTTTCATTTTCATTTTTATTTTTATTTTGTGAAAATTCCTGTTTTCATAAGTGAAAGAACAATGTTTTTTCATGGGAGGAAATCGATTTTTTGGACTCAAAAATTTCAAAATTCGGGTGATTTTTTTTTAGAAATTTGTCTTGAAAAAGAAAAGCAAAAAAAGCCCGAATAAAGTGAGAGCAATAGTTTTCATTTTTATTCATTTTTTTTTTTTTTGAGAATTATCAATTATTACAGTTTGACGGGACTTTATGCTGATTTTATTTTTAATATAATTTACCAAGTAATATCAAATAATCAGTAGAACAAAAATTGTTTTGAGAGTGTTTATATGTAATTACAAAATTACTACATCCGTAATATGGGGGTTTTAGATTTGGTTTGTGACTAGTCACCGAAACAAGCTGAATAAAAACACAGAATATTTTACGATTTTTATTCTCGTCGTTGCGTATCTTTAGCATAATAAATTTATCTACTACATTAAAAATAACGAATATAAACAATAATAAGTAGAACTTCGTAAACGTATGTAAAATCGATCGTCAAATAAATATTCACAAAAAAAAGATGAGTAAAAATTCCGCGTTGAAAAAAATCAAAACGATACAAATATTCGACTATAAATATCAAATACTTATAAGACAATTTCAATTACCTAAGGCACTCTAAAACTTATAATAAAATTGCATCTCTTTTGATTATTCAAACAATTGGGCGTAAATTATCCGGAAATGTCACCAAACGACAAACGTATCCGGTCAATTAAATAATAAACATACACGAATAACGTAATAAAAAAAAAAAATAGAAAGAAATAACTTTTTTTCTTTCGAATCTCATCTTGGAAGCTAGTTGCAGAAAAACTAGCTTCAAAGAGGGTGCGACTAGTTTCAAAAAAATTACCCTTTTTCCCAAACCCAAATTTGTAATGTTTTTCAAAACTGGTCGCGTTTATTTAAAATTAAACAACAATATAAATATAACTTAAAATCGAAATCACTGTACAATGAAATTACCAAGTAGTAAAAATGGTTTGAAATGTATGTACAAATTATTGGTCGATATATTCAATAATCGAGATGATAAAAATTATCCGTTAAAAAAAATCGAAAATGAGTTAAAATTAAGTAAAATTCGAGTAAGTATTGAGATAATCGATTCAAAGAGTTTTAATTTTTCAAAATTTTTCATTTTTTTTTTTTTGAACAATATGAATCAGGTACTCAGAAAGATGTCGATTCCAATCAAAAATATCCTAAATTCACGAACAATTCCCAATCGTTGGCTAAACTAATGTAAATAATTTACTTAAATCACTGCAGCAAAAAAAAAAAAAAATGAATAAAAATGAAAATTACTGTTCAAAGTTTGCCAACATTAATTTGACGCATTAAAATGGAAGAATTTTTAGCTCCTTCGAAGCAATTTTTAAAATAATTTAATCAAAAAAAGGAAATACGATCTCGGAATCGAACGTAGAAAAAATAAAAAGCATCCAAATAGTGTTGGCTTTTGAAAAATAGACAAAAATATCAGTATAAAAATACAAAATAACAATAAATGAAGCACCAAAATTCTAACTCAAATCAGACCTCCTATTTGAAGAAATCAGCAAGCACACAGCTTTCCCAATACTGCTATTTTTGTTCGATAAAAAGAAGAAAAAAATGAATAAACCAAGCAAAAGTACAGCCAACAAAACGCAGATATCGACGTTATCACAGCATAATGCTAAAAAGAAAAAAATATACTAATTTTAATACTTATACGTGGAAGAAAATAAACCTAAAAAATCTTAAGAAAAATCACAAAAATCGCATACGGCAAAATATTAGCATAGAGTCTACACAATGAATTATCAAAACAAAAAAATTCTATCTAGGTATTAGCGATTCAACAAAAGAAAAAAAAAAGAAAAAAAGTACGGTGGTAACTTGACAAGATTAATCATCAGATTTTATGATTTATCAGAATATTACATAAAAAATTAAGTGAATAAACTGATTAATACACGATACAAGTTGATTACCCTGATTACACGTAGACAAAAATAGAGTATAAAAAATGATTACACTTTGAAATGTACATAGCCGGTAAGTATTCGAAGTAATAATGGAAAACATTCGAGACATTTTCAAAGTATAAATTTTATAATAAAACATCATCTATCTTAAAAATACAGTATTTATGGCTGTTCATATTTTCGAATTAAAGTATCAGGGGTTCGTAATTTTTCTTCGCTAATTATACAGGAATCAATCTTCAAAGTGTCTTGAAGTCAGCCCTTGTCTGAAAAATAGAAAAAAAATAACATTATTGCATTGTCAATCTGACCTTCCCATTTCAAATTAAAAAATTTGATCATTGTGGGATTTTCTCGTCACTTATTGTCAATGGTTTATCATGAGAAAACCATTTATCGTAATCGAGTGCGTATGGATGTTTTTTTTTATCGGGAATTAAAATTTAAATCCTCGGTCAACTAATTTCATTCAAGTACAAAATAGAAGAATAATAGACATGTTGGACAAGAAAAATTAGATTCTACATATTTCATGAACATTAGTAATTTAAAAAATGAAAAATTGCAGCTATTTTTTTTCAATTCAATTCGTAAAAATAGTATTTTATAATCCCGTTACACTGATGTAGATAATTTTCCAACAAATTCGTACTTGTTTTCAAGACAATTTCAAATTTTTTATTCAAGTTTAAATTTAAAAAAATTGAAAACATATAACAGAGCATAACAGATTTCTTTGCTAAAATAGCCCAAAGGTGTTTCGGATTAATGTTTGATTTTAAACAACCATAAGCATAACATTTTTTAATTTAGGCCCAAGACTAAGAGTATAAATGAATGACTTTTGAATTTTCCTTTCCACTGATTTTACTTTACCAGTTTGAGAGGAATTAAAAATTTATAATATTTTTAGGGCTCCACGAGTCACGAAAAGAATACCGTAATAAATCAAGAATAATTATAAACGTAAAGAGCTGATTCTAATGTAGGCACATGTAACTTTAAAAAGTAAAACAAATGGTTTTGAAACAACAGCAGTAACAATTCAAATTTATTTTCGACTGCCCATTTTCCGAGCTTTAAATCAACATTTTCCACAAGGTTGGTTTCAGGTTTAATCTTTACACGAGCATTTTTTCTTTACAGCAAAATGAAATAAATGATTTTTTAATTTAGATTAAAATTAAAAAACAGAAATTTATATCACTTTGTTAATATATGTATGTTATCCTCAATCAATTTAATCATATTTTGGGGAGGAGAAGGGTGGGGGGTACATGTACACAATCTTATAACTGACACATGTTATACTTACCAGTCTCATTATTTTATGAAATAGAAAAATCAGTTCGTCCAGGAATCGTTCATCGTTAGACGATACATCCTTTACGTGTACCATAGAATACTTTAAGTTCAGGATAACTGAAATGTTTAATAATTGATTGCGTTTTACTCGATATTATGGCACGGGCACGATCCGGTCGGAATTTCTTGATACCAGGTCTATGAACTAGGAAAGCATTATCTAGAATTTGGAATTCGTAATCCAAAACGCACAAAGCATAACCCTGCAAGAAAAAACAAACAATAGGTAAGTATTAGTGGAAACAAAATAAAATTTAAAAATGCTTATTAGCAGAAAAAAGTGTCATCAAAAACTGAAACTCTCATCTCCTCGTACTCCAACAAATATTTTTATGGGACAGATCCCTTTGAAGTTTGAAATGTCAAAATTCTAGAATTTTTTCTGTGTAATATTTTTGATACATGCAAAAAATTGCGCTTTTTAATGGGTAACAAAAATAAATTAGTCTTTGAAGCCTTTTATCATGCTAATAATAATTGACATTGAAAATTTTCGAGTTCAAAAACTAAATATTTTGGATACAAAAAATGAGCATTTGTTCCTCGTTAAAAGTTTATTTTTTGGTCCAAAATATAACATTTTCGAGCCAAAAAAACGTATCTTTGATAACAAAAAGTCAGTTTTTTGACATCAATTTTTTTTTTACTGTTCTTTAGGGCCACAAATAATTTTCAATGACGTAAAATTCAGCATTTTTTACGGGCAAAATCGAACATTTTTGGCGCTGAAATTTACTACATTTTTTTGCTTCAAAAATAATTTTTCTTTTGGTGGCCGAAATTATATTTCTTTGGAGTCAAAAAATAGATGGAAAAAATTATTTATTTTCATTTCCAACAAAATTTGTTTTTTTCAATGACAAAAATCTAGATTTTATCAATACCAAAAAATTCAACAGTTTTTGGTATCAAAAATGAAAACATAATGTGTTAGTGCCAAACTAACATTTTTTTTTTGTTGCCAAAATTACCTATATATGTTTTGACCTGAAAAGGAACATATTTTTTGGGACCATTTATAGAATTTTCTTTAGTAACAAAAATGAAATTTTTTGTGTCAAAAAACAACAACAAACACATAAAATACTCGTGACAAATTTTTTATGCCAAAAAACAAATATCTTCTTGATGCCCATAATGAATTTTTTGAATGCCAAAAAATCATTTTTTTTTTCAACTTTTTTCGTGCTTTGATGTCAAAATTCAAGATTTTTGGTATCAAAAATAAAAAATTTTTGGATCCAAAAAACGTGTCATTTTATGTTGAAAAGTACCTGTTTTGGTATCAAAAATTACATTTCTTTGAGACTAAAAATGACACTTTTTCATGTAAAATTTTCACGCCAAAAAATGAATGTTTTTCAGATACCAAAGATGCCAACTTTTCTTTAAATGATACTAAATCAGAGTGTTTTAATGGTTGAAAAATGCAAGATTTTTTGATTCCAATAATACGAGTAACACTGCTTCTGTGTCAAATTTTTCTACGCTAAAAAAATAAACGTCTTTATACCTAGATGCCAAAAATCAAAGTTTTTTAATGCCAAAATTGGTTTTACAAAGTCAAAATTTTTTTCAATATCTGCAAATAGAACGTTTTTGATGCAAAAAAAAAAACAAATTTTTTCATTCCAAGAATGACTTTTTTTGAATTTTAATCCAATGTACTTTTTGATGTGAAAAATTATTCAATGATACCAAAAAACGAACTAACAAAGTTGAAATATCGAAAACCCATATTTGAAAAACCAACAACAAAAAACGAATGAACAATTACCAAATTAATCATTCTCCATACTTTCAGAAGGCGATACCCCGATAAATTATCTCTTTCGCTTCCCTTCCTCCTCCTGCAAAGTGTTCCCCCTGATGAAATTTTTAGGTACCTATCTGTAATATCATCGCGTTAACGATTAAACTTGCTCGATGAGAACAATTCACCGCGTAAAAAAGTTTTGCGAAAACTTTTCGAGGAAATATGAAAAATACATCCGAGATGAATTCTCATCCGAGCGTAATAATACTCGTAAAAAGTTAACTTTTAACGTCAATGTAACTCAAATCAACAGAGAACACGCCGCCATATCGTTTACAAGTGAAATATACAACAATAAAACACGTTATTTAAATCGTTCAACTGGTAATAAAATCGTAATTTACATGTTTCAAGTTACCGAAGAATCTTCTTTACGAGTTAAAAATCATGTTTAGAATCTGTAGTAGAAAGACAGACACCTTTTACTAAGTATAAGAACTCTTTTTACCTATCTACTGAAGAACTGATGAGCGAGCTCTTTGAAAAACCTCAGTATCATTTTCACGCTTTCGTGGTTTTGAAAAATACTTCGGTCAGATTTTTTTGTCGAACAACCATTTTAATTACCTACGAGTCGAAAGACTTCTTATGCGATAAATATTTCGTTTTTTGACATTAATTCCCATTTTTTTTTCATATTTTAGTTATAGAAGATTTGTAAAAAAAATATCTATAGCAGAAGCAGAATACAATTACATAATTTATGTAAGTAGGTACTATACTTAGGTGTATAATTTACCTGTGTCATTTTATCACTTCGCCCTTCCCAGCTCAGTCTTTCGTCATAGTACGGATCTCTATTTGTACCGATAAATATCGGCTCCCAGCGTCCTTTTCGTTTCGCTATATGGAACACATGGAGTCCAGGGGTAACAGGAACTTTAATCCATTCATTACCTTTGGGAACGGTATGGCAATCTGGACATACGTGTTTATGAAATGGTATCGCTGTGCCATTCGCTAACATACGAACCTGCAATAAACCACACAATGAAGAAAAATCGTGAAATTTATGTTTTCAAAAACCTGATTTAGTACACGAACTATGAGCTATAATATAAACTTACATATACCTAGATCAGAGAACAAAAAAAAAAGGGAGAAAAATGAGACGGTTCAGTATAGGTGCAATCAATTTAAATCCATTTGAACATAATTTAGAGATAAAACCTATGAGTAAATCTGTACTTGGTTTTTTTCCATTTCATCGAGTATACCTTCTCATAATTTACCTACTCAACGTATTCTCGCATCGAGATCTTTTAAAGAAAATTGTACTCCGTAGACTTTTTTTTCTTTTATCGGCTGAGATGCTTTTGATACGAAATGGGTAATTTCCATACCAAAGCTACGAGCTACGACAAAAATATCTACCTAACCACCGAGTAAGTTCAAGTACAAGAATATCTGACTATGAGGCAAATACCGAATACATTTTCATATGTCAATTTGCGAAAGAACAAAGATCACTATCTGCAAGCCAGGTATATTTTTCAACCGCGCACTTTACTCATAAACTATCGAAATATCTACGTATTTTGATCTCGAGACTCGATACTTCGCAGATATTATTTTAAACTGTAAGTACCTGCACCTACGTCCTACACCTATATCGGAGTATAATCTAAAAGTGCCTATGTCTAGGGTTCTTAATCGAATAGCTCGCAGGTATGTATAAGTTGAATTTCAGCTCGGCTACAAGGACACGAGTACCTACAATTTGCAGCAGGGATGAGGGAACAAAATCCTCCCACGTATCCCTTAATCGTGTAGGTAGGTATTTCAATATTATATATGTATAGCACTTTTCCTCGGATACTTTGTTACTGTAAAACAATTTTACGTATTTTTCATGACAAGTTTGATACCTCCTATCTGACTTTTTTTCCAAAAAGTTTTCATCACATCAATAAGACGAATCCAATGATTAAAAAAATTTTATTCTTGAAAAACAAAGTCACATACGAGGTGTCAAATTCGCCACCGACGAAATACCAAACATTTTGATTTCGAAGCATGAATTTCAAAGGACTTAGATTATAGATCCAGTCATGAAAGGATAAGAATAATAAATTCAATTTTGTGGGTTCTGATCTTCATTTGAGCCCTTTTCGTTGGATTTTTGGCTCGAATTTGGGAAGTATTCGCAGGACATCTTCGAAAAAATTCAGTCTAGGTTCTCTCTTCGCTCTTGTACGCAATTTTTTTTTGCACTGCATTCTAGCTAAAAAGCTCAACAGGAAGTAAGAACTGTCATTACTCTGAAGCTAAAAACTGTCCAGGCTAGAATTTTTTCCAAAATGTCGACCTCAAGCTATAGTATTTTCGGTATTTTTTGCAAATTTTTACACGTGATAAGTCAGGGTACAAAATCCAAAAAAAAATTTTTTTGAGAGATTTTTAATTTTTTTTTGAAGCACATAAAACATTAAATGTAGGGCTCGTACTCAACCCCCCCCCCCACCCTAAAAAATATAACTCTAGTAACTAAAAAAGCTCGGAAAAGTAAACGAGGGATAAACATTTTTACGGGGGGAAAATGGCCAAAAAACCACAAAACAACTCACTGCAACTTTTAAGGTTTACAACGCGACTTTTTGACAATTTTTGACAACAAAATGAGAATTTTTGTAATTTTTGGCAAAAAGCCAATTTTTGGAAAAAAGCGAGACTTTGGAAATTTCAGCAAAAGGAATACTTACCTTTCTGGCAATTTTGGACAAAAAATCGAATTTTCTAATGAAATTCAATTTTTGGGAAAAAGTGACACTTTTAAGGATTTTTTTTTGCAAAAAAATGAAAATTTCAAGTCATTTTGCTAAAAAGCAAAAAATTTTGACACTAGAAAAAAGTGAGATTTTGACATTTTTATCAGAAAGCAGGACTGTCTGGTAATTAGGTATGTATTGACAAAAAACATTTACCTTTTGACAATTTCTGACAAAATAGCGAAAACTAGGTAATTTTTAAGAAAAAGGTGAGTCTTTCTTAGCAGTTTCACTAAATTGACGTCAAAAAACAGGACTTTTTGACGAATTGGTAAAAAAATACCAACTATTTTTTTCGCAATTTACGTCCAAAAAGCAACACTTTTAGCAACTTACTGTTTCAGTAAAAAAAAAATTAGACTTCGGCGTAATTTTTTGAAAACAAACGCGAATTTTTTAGCAATTTTGTCAAAAAATCAAGGATTTTTGTCAATTTTTAGCAAAACACAAAATTTTTTGGAAGTTACTGGCGAAAAAATTACGCTTACCTATTCGCAATCTTCGTCGAAAAAGCGAAGCTTTGTTCAAATTTTTGGTGAAAAGACGAGATTTTTTAGACATACTTTGGGGTAATTTTGAGGGGAAAATTCAGACATTTTGGATTTTTTTGGCGAAAAAGCGAGTTTTTTGTTAGCAATTCTTAGCACTAGACGAGACTTTTTGACAATTTTGACATATGGCGAGATTTTATACCATTTTTGGCAGAACACACATTTTATAGCCAAATTTCGATCACAGAGCCCGAATTCATTTTTTTGGCTTTAAATTTTTCTCGCTTTTACTAAAAGGAATGAAAAATATGAATTTTGAGAACTTGTTCAAAATAATTGCGAAAAAGGTGTTTATAGTAATATTTAGACAACATAGATTCGGAGCCGATCTGAATTAATTAGGGACAGATAAGAGTGCCTTCGAAGTTCCATCAGCATTATTTTAGTTGAGTGTAAGCTTGATATATGTACATGAGAGAAATTCAGAGTTAACAAAACTATGAACAAGACACCTTTGAATCAGTGAAGAGGTTCTCCTCTTATGTGTTCAACTCATTCAATACATGGATGTAATTGAAGAATAATATTTAATTATCAAATACACGTACGGCGATGGCGATAAAACTGGAATAGAATAGGATAGAACAGAATAAAATGAAATAAAGGCGTCGATATCGACGGATGATACAGAAGAAGATGTACTTTATACACATACACACAGGGCTCCGTTATTATTACTCTTTTCTACCTGTACCTCTATAATACTCGCGTATGTAGAATATGGATGCATTGAGCGGCGAGAATTACAGCCTGCGGTAAAGCATATATAGCTCAGGTATTAGGTACATATATCGCTTATGGTGTACTAAATTTCATGTACATGGCTATGTACAACGACGACGTATGACCGCAACGTACATAAGTACGTAAATAACCTATACATTGATAGCACATCCACATAGTACGTATTCGAAAACCCATCGCCCGACTAATGCACTTGAGACTGGCTTGTTTATGGTGACTATGAAAACCAGTTCATTTACCCGTACTGGTACGATTAGCGGTTCTTGATCGAAGATATATACCTCATGCTCTATCAACACATTACGCCGAGCCGGTGAGTACGAGGATACAAGTGGTTGAAAATTTTCTCGCCGACGTATTTCTCAGTATCTGGGCCTGGGCTACGGGCAAGTATAGTATAGGTACTCGTACGTGCAATTTTGGTGGCCAATTTCGTACACCACCGTAGAGGTAGAGGTAGAGGTACCTCTGCCCAGAAATATACGTACAAACGAGAGAACCGTAGGTAATGATGAGCAAGCCGCAGGAAATGTTATTTCATTGCAGTTGTTTGTTTTTCACGCAATCACGCGCCGCACTGCCGCGCCGAGAGCTGCCGCTGGCCAAATAATTTCATTAATGCAACGACCAATTCGTTCGCTAATATAAATGCACACACGAAAAATAAACACCGATGCGAGCTTTTTCGTAGTATAGGTAGATTAATGTGACGGTGAAATCTTGCTCGTTACATGCGAAATTCGTGAAACGGATTCTCTATACTACTGTAATGAATTAAAATACGTGATTAGAATAACGCCACCATCACCATCACGCCCAACGGTTTGTGATGTGTTTACATTGTGTGCCTCTGCCTCTATTGTTTTGTGGTATTTTGCTCGGAAAATTTTATCATTTTCACGACGAAAAGAATTTAGGCGTTGTTATAAAACAGCTAAATGAAAATAAGAGTAGGTATAGCTTGTCGTTAAGTAATACTTAGCTTTAAAATTTTCTCAAAATTATATTTACTAATTTTAGAGTTGATTTTTCAAATTTTTGAAAAAAATTACCAGATTCGTCGATTTTTGTTGCGTATCAATAATTCTTCAAATTTTTCAAAAAAGTTCACTCGAGTTGCAAAATTTACCAATTTTAAACAAAATATGACCAATTTTTGAATATTAGCGACTTTTTGGCAAATTTTTAGTGGTCGAAAGAGCACTTCGGTGCTTTTGTCTCTGATTGGGAAACTAAGCTACAAACTTCGGAGGCCCATATCCTGAAGTATGATTGGTTATTATAATAGAGAATATGAATTAACATTTCAAGAAATAAAATTTGAACTTTCACCATCAAAGCTCAACTATTCACGATGGACAATAAAATTGAAAGCTGTCTAGGTGCCTACCATTTAAAAATTAACTTGAAAAATGGAAAACTAATTTAAAAGGATTTTGATGGTTGAAGGTATAGGTGAGCAAAAGAGGAGCGATCCCAACATTGATCAAACTTCAAATACCTACTCGTAAATTGAAAGCAGAATGACGCATTAATGATTACTACCGAATATTGGCTTATTTCTTCGATCCAACTCTTCAGACCTTTCGCCCTCACCCCCCCCCCCCCCCCGAAGTGTTGAAATGGTTCAAAAATTAGAATTGGCACGACAGAAAAAGTGATTTGAACGACAGGACATTCAAACGACAAAATAGGGTATTTCAACGACAAATTGTTAACGACGGTTCAGCACGACAATTTAGGTAAAACGAACGACAATTCGATTTCATATAGGTAACTACGAAAGAAATGTAATCCACGTCCAAATAAAATTTTGACCACCAAAAAAATTATTGCGCGGAAAAATAAATGATTCTCCGCCAAAAAAAAATTTTCCAGAAACATAATTGTAACAAAAAAATTGTTTGTAAAAATAAACAAAATAAATAAGTTTTACAAATGGAAAATCCTACTTTTAAAAAAAAACTCCTTTTTCAAGTTGAATTTGGAAAAGTTTTGATTCCCAAAAAAATTTGATTTCTTGCAGAAAAAGTTTTTTTTTTGTTGCCAAAATTATGAAAAAAATCTGTTTTTTTGGTCAAAATTTTCAAAAACTTTCAAGAACTCTTTCTTTTTTTCAGAATTATTAAATAAATTTTGCTTTTTACAAAACTGCAAAAATACTTTTTTTTTCAAAAACTGCCATAAATTTTCTATTTTTGATTCCTTTTATTTTGTTAAATTGTTTTTGTGAAAATTGTGAACAAGTTTTGCTTTTTTGGTCAATACCACCGAAAAATATAGCTTTTCATCGAAACTATCAAAAAATCTTACTTTTTATTATTTTTTTGATCATTGCTCTATTGCATCCCAGGGTCAAATTTTAAAAACTTTTTTGAATATTTCGTTTTTTGTTTTTTTTTTGTTTTTGAAAAAAAATCTCCAAAAAAAGGGGCACGTTCTAAACTCGGCCATTATGACTTTTTTTTAAAATCGTGGTGGCGTCATTTTTGACCGGATTTGGATTAAAAAAATAATAATAAAGGTTGATCTTTTCTCCATTGCACCCTAAGTTAAATTTTGAAAAAAATTGAATATTTTGTTTTTTTATTTGAAAAAACCTCCAAAGAAGGGCACTTTGGAAACTCAATTTGGCGGGGAGAAAAAGTGGTTTCATAAGAACGAATTTTACTCGGTTTCATGCAGTGCATATACGTGAATACGTGATATTACCCAGAAAGAGCACATTCCACCTCGATATTTTGCCGCAAACCGCAACTTCATAATTATATAGACCAAATTGGGAATTCGGTATTTCGGGTCAAAGTCGCGGTCCGGAATTGGTAGGTCGGTCTGCGAGCGATAGTTTACCCTACCTCATTTTTGAAAAAAAATGTACCTACATACAATACAAAAACGTAATGTGATACGTCGATTTCATCCCACTGATCTATGGGAGCCCTCACCAACTATCCATTTTGAAAAAATATGAAAGTTACAAAATTTCAATTTCAACACCTACGAGTAGATATAACCAAGATTCATTTTCAAGAACGATGAACGAATGAGCTAAAAGCATAATGCTATTGCTATTAAAATGAAATTAAATCTGAAAAATACCATTTTAAAGAAACGTATGAATAGAATTATTTTTCGAGCAAGAGTACGAAGAAAACGCCGGATACGTGTGAAAATTCGTTAAATATCAAACAATTCTCAAAGGGCCTTCAGCGAATTTTACTCGTACCTACTACCTATATATTATACGATGAAAATCTCCATGCTAAGTCATTCCTATTTCAATTCTACACACACATTGAAGCCAAGACACTCGTACGTACTACCTTTCGCGTACAACTGCGAACAGTATAAGAACTTGCGTTACTTTTTTTTCACCCCCAGCTTCGTTTCCCTGTCTAAAGAACGCTTCATTATAGCGAACAGTCTCACACATTAACGCGTATGTACTTTCGCTTTAAGGCAACGTGTTAAAAAATGTTTCAAAAATTTGAATATTACATTCGCATACGTGTAAAAAGTCATGTTACCTAAGATTTTTCGAAATTTCAACACGTCCTAAATAATTTCGCCTTTGACGAGGTGAATTTTAATAACTCGAGTTGAACTCGACGCCAAGTTTCGCACCGACTGATCACCATAATATATCAGCAAGTTTTCAATTTTGTTACACGAGTAAGTATAAAAAATAGATTATCTTTGGATATATTTAAACACGTAAACGCATTACTTGTCACATGCATTAAAACTTTTAAACGTCCCTCTATGCTTAACTTACCTATACGAGTACATACCTCGTCTAAGCACCTTTGATAATAAACTCACCTTAAACTTTACTACCTAGCTATTTGTGCTGTACTATTTTATACTTTACATCTATACGTACCCTGAATTCAACTTTCACCGTTTCACGTCACCTCCTAAACTTTCTGATCACTCGTATACCTACTCACGAATTCGGTGTAGGTATATAGGTAATAGATGTAGGCTGGCACATTACTTCCACTCACACATACGTACTACGTGGTAACTTTTGCACGTAGTTCTTTACTCATTATTTCAACCTTTTCAAAGTCACACGACAACAGGCTCGAAACGAATCAAAGCAATTCAACAGCTTTTATAAATTTACGTACGAAATGTTCGTCTAGGTGTACGAGTATACAGGTAGAGGTACCTAATAGAAACACCTTCGTTACTTTTCTTTATTATATCCCATCGTAGGCTTTGAATCTGTTTCGTAATTCTATCCGAATAAAGACTCGTCGTAAATTCGATAAAATTTTTCACGATTGGATTACAACGCAACGTGCTTATTTACTATACGAATAGAATAGCAATCCTTTGGCGACACTTATCTACTATTTCAAGGTTAAATCTATCCTTTGAGGGTCTCATCTCGAGCCAATAATGCGATTTAAACACACTAGTTCGTGAAAAGATTTTCGCGCTCACCTTTCCGAATGTTTGGGTAAAAAAAATCACGCGAAACACGATAAAAAAAGAAAATAAAAAGTTTGCATTGACCCCAGCTTAGCGATGGCCATGCTAAAAGAGTCTATTCGAACGAATGGAGCGTGGTTTATTTGAATTTGAATCATAAAGTATAGCCTACTCAGCTCACCAATATGTATGGTACATATAAGATGCGTGGCATAACAAAGTTGTTTGACAAATTTACAAATGCGACGTGATGGTCAAACAGAAGCATAACTAGTGAGTTAGTGATAGCGAAATTACTCGTATTACATTTCATGGATAATTACCTGGCCTTATTAGTTATTACATGGTTCAATTTTTTTCAAATGAAATTTAATAATTCCTTAGGTATGTAAGGTTAAATGAAAGGGGTTTCAAATTTTAAAGTACGTAATTTCCACGAAGTTATTCTACTCAGCAGAAAACTTTTCGGGTGAAAAAAAAATTGAAACCGAACTCAAAAATAGGTGGACATATTTTTCAAAGGTTCATGGAAAATATCAAAATTCAATCTACTCGAGATGATGGTAGCTAAAATTCAGTTGGCAGTTAATTCCCACCCCCTCCCTCCCGAGGTAATTATACTGGTTGTTTTGCGTCATTTCGGAACTGTCCAAAATTTTTGGAGTTTTCTAAATTTCGAAAAATCCGCAGAGATGGTATCAAAAAATACACCACCAAGTCCATCGATTGGCGGTGTTTTCCAAGACATTATGAAGCCTTCGGTGCATTTCTGGATTTTTCAGCAATTTAGGAAAAATCATATCAGAAGGATCAAATAGAAATTTAAAGTCTATGAACTTGAATTTACTGCATTTTCGATGCTTTTGATCGATTTGAGCGCAAATCTTTAAAAAACCGTTCCTGCAGATTCAAATTCAAAAATATTTTGTAAACGAAAAATTTGAAAATTCATGAAAAGCTTTTGAACTGGTTGGAGGTAAAAAATGGGATATAAAATCGAATTTCAGTTTCTTATGTTACCGCGTTGATAAATAAGGAATTCTTATTTATTTTATTCAATTTTTTTTCTTCAAAAATATCTGATCATTGGACTTGAAGACAATTTTTGGATTTGAACTCACAGAAAAGGATTCTGAAAATTGTTTTCTAAATTGATCGAACGAGTCACGGTACGTAAGTTTATAGAGACTGGGATTCGATTTTGGCTTTTTTTTAAGCCATATTTTTTCAATAATTGTAAAATACAAGAATCCAGTGGAAATCCAGATATGGCTCAATACCATCACCTATTCATTAGGTAGGTTGAAAATAGAGTATAAACCAAATTTGAGTTTTCTACCGCAATTTGATCAAATTTTGAATTTTCCCCCAGGAATTGAGCCGTATTTGAATTTTCAAAAATTTCACAAAAATTGAAAAATGAACTTAGCTTTTGAAATTTGGGCTAGTGATGTAAGTACTTATTATTTTTAAGATTTTTTCTGATTTTTCTTCACCACCTCCAAAAATTTTTCCGTTAGTTGAAATGCTTCATTCGTTAAGCACTATGTATTGTATTTCTTAACTTTTTTATTTCAGCGCGAAACCTTCAAAAATCAAAAAACTGTTTTTTTTAAACCAATTTCTTGCACCTGTAGTGGCCAACTCTGGCCGATTTTTCCCCGCAATACTTATATCATAAAAATTTGGGAAAAATTCGCCAATTTTTCCCATGTTTTTATAATTTTTAGTTTAAAATTTCAATCATGCTATTTTGGAAAATCTTAAATCATTATTCGGGTGACTTATCTGGCTAAAATTCTTTCCTAGATTCGGTATCAAGCCCAAATATCCCGCTTATTGTATTTTCAGGAAATTTTTAATTTTCAACTTTTTTTTACCCATTAATCAAAAAATACTTACTTATAGGTACCTACTTTTCTTTTTCATTTGGAAAAGTCACTCATCAATCTGGCATGAGTAAAAAAGACCTTTTAATTTATTTGAAATGTCGACGTTTTGATACATTTTGAGTTCAGGGATTCCCAAAGAAGGGTTATTTAAAAAGTGCTCTTCTACATAAATCTAAAAATTTTATTATGTTAGTTTTTTAAAAGATTTTGTACTCCCTTAAAATTGAAAAAACCACCATGACTGAAAATTTTCAAATGCTTCAACAACCACACACTTCTCGATGTGAAAGAGGAGCAATAGCTCAGGCACAAAAATCTCGAAGCTTTACCCCTTCAATCATGAGAGTCGGCAGCCCAACTTATTCTGACGCAGTTTAGGTTGCCTATAACGAGACAAATTTTTCGACACCTTGAATACCTACAACACCCGGTATATTTCACACTAAAAACAAGAAAATTTTGAAACTTTCCTCAAAATCAGTACAACGGGGTTGAAATTTATAATTATCAAGTTCTGTTATCTCCCTTCTACGAACACAATACCCAAACATGGCAATATATTTTCAATCCTTGCGCAGTTTTCAGACCTAGTTGAGCAAAAATGGGCTCGCAGTACCTAAATAAACACTAGTACAAAAGAAAATGTAATTCAACTCTTGGTTACTCGTAGTCGTAGCCGTGCCACAAACCAACATACTATGGTAGTATACACGAAAACCTCTCAGGAATTGGCGATTTTGTATAGGAAACGCAAACGGCAACCAGCTAACGTAATGCATCGCACGCAAACATCCCGTATATGTATTACTTACATGTCATATTATATACGTAGCTACATTTAACGCATTCGCACTCGCAGATGGTCATTAACATGCGATAATTAGTTTAATGTTTGCACAACGTCATAACCATGTGTATTACGTACACAGGCAACCGGCACCGCTGATCTAATCTACCATTCTTGATGGTACCATGCAAATGTCAATGTCATAATTTCAATTACTTACAACGCCGCGCTGGTAGGTTTTGTTTCATCATTATCGTTATAGGTAAAGGTAGAGGTACTACCTTTAATGTTTACATGTCATTTATCAACATTTTATACACATGTAACACATAGTAAAAGTATAACTCGACAACATGGTATCAGAGCATGTGAGCAGTGGTTTAACAGAGTAATTCTACAATGTACATGACGGTGGCGTTTACTTCCTCATACTATGTCGATCTAAAGTACATAATAATCTATGCTTCTTATGTTCTTAACGTCATCTTCGTCGTCGTCAAAAATCCAATAGATAAATGAGACGAGTATCTTCGTCTAACGGAACGTCACCGTCGTCGCCCTTTGCCAATCACACAATGAGTAGGCAATTTAACGCCTCTTCGTGTTAACTTATTTGCATTCTCGCACTTGTCCTAGTCTTTATAGGTATTATGCAGACTGCAGAGTACCGGTACACGACACCTCACACTTTACTTTGCAGCTTACAGAGTACGAACGCGAATGCCTCACGCGCCCCGGTTTTAATCGCGTAAATTCGCCATTTACTTGGCCAAGAGCTTAATGCATCGTCCGTCAATCATACCAACAAATATGAAGCGATTCAAGAATGCCAAGAATCCGTATCACATTAAACGAACCGGATGCCTATTGGCAGACTCCATCAAGTAACCATAGCTGGCTGGTAATTTACCACATGTTACCCAGCAGTTACTGTATAGACACATTCAACTTGAGAATTTATTCGTTCTTTACCTCGTCCCCTTTATTTTTACCCCCATATTATGCAGAATAGGTACATTGACGTCTAATTTTGGTATCTGCTAATTTGCTTCATTATTTCGGCTAAGTTTAATTGGCATGGCGTACTTAATCGTGTGAATTTGCGCTTAAACTAATGAGAACATGAACGTAGAGAAAAAAACAAGATGGGAACACAGATCAATTGAAAGTACTCATTCACGACATTGGTACGTTTTTGATCTGGAGGTTGTTCACAGAAAAAAAAGTTTGAAAAACACATGGTTCGAAACAAAGCATGAAAAAAATGCCCGAAGTCATTTTTTCAATATTTGCATAACACGAATCCGGATTCAGGAATGATCAAGAGTTGAGTTGTTTGGTAAATGGATGACAAATATAAGGAAAAGTTGCGTTTTTACGAAGAAAAAAATTCAAAATCTATATTTTTTGACCGTTGGAGAAGAGGTGGGTATACTGCATAGTACCTCAAAAAAATGAGCATCTACTGATATTTTGTCCAACTTGCAAATCAAAAAGTACATAAGAACATACTTTGAAAAAAATTCTAAAAAATTACTGAAATAATGAAGACATTGAAAATTGTATGATTGCAAATTTTTGCCAACGATTAACATTTAAAAAGTTATTCACAAAATTGAAAGGTTTACATTTTTTTTTATCAACTTTGAGCAACTTCTAAGTTTTTTTTTTTCAACGCAACAAGTGATTTGGGCATTCAGTCTACGACAGAAACATGAAAATAAAGTTCTGAAATTTGAGGTCATAAAAATTCAAAATTACGTACTATTTCACAGATAAAACAATAAGAATCTCATTTTCAAGGACATGGACAAAGGGGACGGTATTTCGGGATGGAGTCACTATCATATCACTATCTAGAGCCAAAATTTTAAAAAAAGATCTGATGAAAATTTAGTGTATCTGAAAAATGTAAATGTGAAAGTTCTTTGCTTTTTGAAGCTATTTTTTGAAAAATTTTCGCTGATGCTTCAAAAATTATCTCAAAGGAAAAATGAGCTTTCTACGACCAAAAATTTTATTTTACTCTTATAAAGCATTCATTGCCCCCTCCGTCCGAAAACTCATTATTTTACCAACTTCAAAAAGGGAAACCCCTTAAAATTAATACAATGAAAATTAGTTTTAGCTGGTTTTTTTCAAAACTAGTTGAATTTCGAATTTTAATTCAAATTTGTGAGAAATCTATTTTTGACATCGAAATGGAGCTAAGATTCAAAAAAGAAGAATAATTTCAAACATTGAGATAAAAAAGTAATTAGCTTCATTTTCCTGATACAAAAAGACAGAAAACAAATGGAAGAAAAAAAAACTCGGAAATTCAGCAAAAACATTTAAAATGATGATTAAGATGAAATTATGATATTTTACCTATCTAAATTTCAAAACACTCGGAAAATTTTCAACAATTAAAAAAAAGGTACGAAAAATACCGAAAAATGATTTTAAAAAACCCAGAAAAATCAAAAACTGCGTATATAAGTAGAAATTTAAACTATTTTTAAAACGACACAAAAAAAAATCCAAAAAAGCAGTGAAAAAATATTAAAATCCAGTTTATTCTACAAAATACATATGTATTTTGGTGCCCTTTTGAAATCCCAAAAATTGGGATTTTTCGACATTTTAACAAAAAACATGATGAATAGAATTATTCAAGAAAATTTGAATCATGATTATTTTTCCTTTGAGCTTTGCTAATGTTTTAAACGTGATTATGCGGAAGTAGTTATCCATTTGGTAGATGCTAAAGACATTGAGAGATCACTTGAACCAAAAAAGAAAGTGAAAAGAAAATTCGGAACATTTGAAACATTTTCAAATTTTTCAAACTCTGGGCTCTCGTCGGGGAAGTGAAACATTTAAAGTGAACATTTAACATTTTATGATTTTTCACTAGCCTCTATCAATTTTTTTCTAAAATTGAAAAACGACTCACCCTGACCATACGTTTTCTCAAAACTTTCAAAAATACCAATATTTAGGTATCCAAATGAAGTGTAAAAATATAAAACTTTCTGAAAAAATTTCGTGAAGTGGAAACAAAGAACCAAACTTTTTCAATAATTGAATTCTGGATCGTTAACGAGAAGAAGGGAGGAGAAGGCCTTCTCTAACAATTTTTTGAGAATGGAAACATTATGCTCAAAAGATCTTAGTCGATTTTTGGATGCCCCCTTCCCTTGCTCCTCTTCCACTCTATTTTTTTACTCAACACCTATCGTGATGAAGACATTTTCTTCAAAAGATGAAACGTTTTATCTTATTTGATCAATTAAATTCAATCGTGAAATTCTCTCATTTCTACTTTCACGCATGAAAATAATTCAATCAAGGAGTTGATTAATTATTCGTAATCAACCCCTCAACTTCAAAAGTCAAACTATGCGACGAATGTCATACTCCTATAACACTGACGTACATTAGTTCGTTTGACTGATAACCCATCTTTTTATGCGGGATCGCGACCCTTGTGAAAATCCCATTCATTCTTATAAGTACATATATGGAACTGAGAAAGGCAATTTTCAGAATATTTATATTCCTTTGGCATACTCGACCGTTGTCCATTCTTGGCGATAAATATCTCGAAAAAATTCAATAAAGAGCAAACCGTAAAATAATTTCTGTAGCACGAGGAAAATGTACAGAAAAAACTAAATACCATTGGCAAATACCGATGCAACAGCTCGGCAAAACTTCAATGCTGCAAAAATTCCGCTTCGTACGGCAGAAAATATTTAAAATTCGCCGACTTTTCGGCATAGTTTTATTTTATAAGATAGACGATTATTAAAACGATATTATTTTTAAAAAACGAATATTATAAAATCTAATCGCGTGCGTAGTGTGCAAGTCTGCAGGTACACACAAGTATAAAATATATATAAACTGGAAAATAATAGCGCCTAGCCATCGTTTTTTTTTTCACCCAAGATATTAGGTCAAACAGTGTAATATTCAAATTAGGCCGGACACGACTACTCAATTTCACTACTCACGCATTATCGTATTATGGGTATCCGATTATAAAAATGTGTATTATTTTTCGTTATAAAAACGACCGAATAATCTGGTACCTATAAAGAATAATGTAGTCCACCGATTATAACTATCTACGAGTACGAGCATAAGAGTAAAGTATACAGTGAAAGGGTAGATGGGCGTGCTTACTTATTTAACGAGGCGCTTGTTTTTCGCACCATTCTCATTAAACATACATAAAATAGCGTACCTCTACCTTTACATATACTACTACCCATTCAGCATAGACGAGTCCGATTGCAAATTCGAGCCCGATGATCAAATCGCAGTACACCTAAAGCGAAAGTTACTTACTATAGGGCTGTAACTAATCCCAGCCGGTAAACAACTTTCATATAATATAACATTTCAGACAGATTTCCAAAACCGACCGTATCAACAAAGGGCTAACCAGTAACCGGCATGGCGTTTCGCATCGCAGAATAAAATTCATTTATCAAGCTCACCAAAAATGACACTATACGTCTATGATAAAAATAAAATACCAAATTATAAAACCAACCTCGATATACCATCTTTTGCCCGTAGATAAATGCGTAAAATAAACGTAAAAATTTACACAAACCGAGCACGTTATCGTTATAATCTTCAGCCTATTCTTAACTGGACTGTATAGTGGATGGACTTTTTAGGATTCGAAAATGAGATTTTTACGTTCGAGTATTTTACGATTTCGAAATTGTATAACCTTTCGAAAAATTACCACTCTATTGTAGATTACTTTACAATGAAAGGGGATATTTGGGAATTTTTTCATGCTCTTCTGTTACGTGCTCATTTTCTATTTAGCTCATATTTCTAAAAATTTGACCACGGATACCTCTTTATTATAGCTAAGCCATATTTTCTACCTTTTTTTAGTGTTGCAACTTTCTCTCTCTGACCTGCTATAGAATTTTGAATAAATTGCAAAATTTTCCATATTGGGGTTACTTTAACCCTCCTTCTCCTTTTGACGTGTTTTCATGAACGATTCGAACCTTCAATATGTACTGATTGAATGAAAAAAATTGCATATAAAAGCACAATTCTTCATAAACACAACTAAAAAATTCATTTCATCGTATTCTGTGAAGATGAGAAAATTCGATGCTTCGTTTTTATAAACTCGTTTTCTGATCTTCCAATTCAAAATTTAATTTATTTATAATCTTGACGATAAATTCGCAGTTAAAAGAAGTATCCATAATGAAAGCTTCGATCTTCAAAAGAGAAGGTAATCGCCATGTAAACTACCAGATACTGAAATCAACAAACCGTCCACTGCGTCGTCGCACATGGAACTCGAAACCAAATTACCACTTGGTACGTATTAAGCCAAGTTTTTAATGTCAATTAATAACTAATTTATGAACCGGTATCGAAAATACAACCGGTGGCAATCACGATATATCTGTATCATTATGAGACGTGCAATACTAAGTTGAGCTCGATTCGGCTTCAATGTAGTTCGATTTCGTAGCGAACAAAACAAAATGAAATGAAAATCCAAGCATCGAGTATATAATTCGACGCTAAAGGGGTTTATACGTTCGTAGTTTGTACAAATACGTTATTGGTGCAACGAATATTTCATTCTGAGAAACCAGCACATGAACAGCACACACAGACACAGCATCGGGCAACTTTTGACAATCTGTGACTTCACTGAGAGAGGTGATATACTTATTACCTATCTATAGTCTAAAGGGAAATATAACTTCGGTAAAGTTGAATTCATCTACAAACGACTGGCGTCGCCAAATAATATTTTCTCTCTTTCTCTACGACAAATATTACACTCGAGCTAAAATAATAGATCGCTATAGAAACTTTTTATTCTGATTCCAAACGGGAATGGAAAAATTCTCAGTACCAGGGACGATTGTGTGGTAATTTTTTCCCAAAAATTCACTGAGAAGTAGCCAAAGATATTCGATGGGACCGAATCAAAATACGAGTACGGTACTTCGAAAGGAAAACAAAAAGGTTCCTTTCATTTATTGTCCAACTTCAAACTTGAAATAGGTATGAGGTTGATTGACATTTTCAAAGTGCTCTATCAATCATTCATAGTGCTTTAAAATTTTGATGTTGAACAAAACTTGAAAATGACTTTCCTTCCTATATTCCTTTCAAAGCTCTGCAACATGATTCAATCTGCGATATTTGAGGAAGGAGTTATGCTATGAATCAAAATTTGAACACTCGAGTCGATAACCTTGCCCCTTCAAATTCCAGGATCTGCAAATCGATTTACACCTGTGTAAAAACTTGATTACTTAATAATTTTTTATTTTTTTTTAGTAAAGTCACTTGGGGCATAATACTGATTCTATTTTCAGAGATATTTCCAGTGAGATTGCACAGTTTTCCGCTCCTCATCACACTTATCGGTCATGAAGGTCCAAAAAGAGCAGGAAACTTCAAAACAACTTGAAATTCCACCTGCATATCGACTTCATAGCGTATTGAAATTACTTTACAGCGTAAATTTCGGCTTTACTGCTTCATTTGATGAAATTTTGTGGAAATTTCAAGTTTCAAAAATGTACTGGAGGCTCCAAAAATTTTCAAACATGGATGGCGGCTCCAAAATGACATAAACTCACTAGCAGTCGACTTAATAACGTGTTTAAGTTGGAGTACAGCGTGACCTTCGGATTTCCAACTCCATTTGATGAAGTTTTGTGGAAAATTCGAGTTTCAAAAATCTGCTGGAGGCTCTAGAACGGCTCAAAACTGTTTCCAATCGTCGAAAATAGGGTATATGCCAAAATTCAGGTTTCTTGATCTATTTGGTAAAATTTTGATTTTTTTTTCATTTTTTAAACTTGATTTTCAAATGGATTTTGCCCATCACTAATGAACTGGCACAATCAAGACTCGAATCCAAGCACAGATTTATGGAAATAGTCCAGGAACTTGAGGAACCCCCAAAAGTAGAGAGATGTCAGGCTTGGAGTTCCGCTGCTGGTGGAAGAGTACTAAAGACGACGTAGGATAATTTATGTAATAAAAATCAAAAATCGAACTTACCAATTCCTCCTTGGTAGTAGGCGGAACGGCGAACGACTCTACTTCGAATAAACATAACGGAAAGACTTTGGGTTTATCATGCAACAGCGGCGGATCTTGTCTTCTTATCATTTCCAAAAAATCCGATATAATTCCCGGACTAGGATACAGTTCGATATCGGAAGCGAGAATATAATGCGTCAAGGCGGTATCTCTGGCGATATTTCTGCCCACGTTGACCGGATAAAGTAACTTTTTGTGAGATCTGTACAACGAACTAGACGAAACGTTGTACCATGGCGGCGAGCTGGCGCAATTCACGCTATCGTCTTCCAACACCTTATCCGGCTGCGGAATCGTCTTCGGTAGATGTTTCGCCTCGAAGTACACGTGAAAGGTAACATATTCCGAAATCAATGGTGAGCTGCATTTTCTCAGGTAACGTATACTAGCCAAAGTGGCGACGAAATCGGTGCCCGGCGCGTGCAAAGACAACGATATCGGTCCACGCCAGCGCTCGATCAAAGGCTTCAAATTATCCAAAAACGTGTAATCGGCGTGCGTCGTGTAAGTTACACTCTCGTGACACAGGAACGTACGATTCGCCACTACGTAGTTGTACAACACCCAAAAGTCGCCTTTTTGCGCGATCGTGTACTCGTTACTTTTGTCATGGCACTGGATCACGTCACGCAACGAAGGCCCCGCTCCTCCGTCTGATATCTGCGGCGTTGAGACGCTACTGCCGGCGAAATCTTGGCCTCGATCTTGCCCATCTGCCAGCGAAGCGTCTGTCGACTTGAATGTGGTACTCACTCTGCCCGAACGACCTTGCGCATTTGTTGTCGTACCTGGAAAAACAAAAGGAAAATAAACGATTACAAAAAATTTGAAATATCACACTTGACATTTAAATTTAATTGGGGGGGGGGGGTCAATTGTAGCTCACGGATTGCTAAGGGTCTAGAACGCTTCGATATCATAACTAACCGATTTAAGTGATGACAAAAAGAATGTAAACCAAATTTCGGATTTCTACCCCAATTTAGCCAAATTTGATTTTTTTCAATATAGGACCTGAAGTGAACCAAAAATTCGTCAAAAATCGAAAAATAATCATTCATCCTCCAAAATGTTTCTTACGAGCATTTCTGGATAAATCCTTTCTTTATTTCTTTGTCCAATCACAAAATTTTTCCATTTGTTGGAATACCTCTCTTCCTCATTAATCTGAATTTTAAAAATTTTCAAAAACAATGTTGCACACAATTCCAAAACTTCCACATGAGAATTTATTGAATTAAAAAAAAATCCCACTTAATTCGATGCATCCTGATTTAACAACAAAACATTCAAATCATCAAAAGCATAATATAACCGTATCAATTATCATCTCGGGTCTCACTATTAAACGTTTGAATTTAATCAACGAATTAACGCACAAAGCATAATTCACGTGGTTTTCACACAGCCAACAAACTTTTACTCGCATTAGTCGTATGCTCAGCGAAATGCATGAGAACATCCGTTCGCCTTTGGTACAATGCAAATTCAATTAATATTCGTAATTAAAAATTACTCATCACGTCGAAAGATTGTTTTCAAAAAATGCTCTCAGTTGACTGCGCCAATTATCAAATAAAAAAAAAATCGATTTTCCAGCTGAGAAAATTGAAAAATTGAGCCCATTCTATTCTATGGTACCAACGACAACGACGACGTAATAAATGACTATCTATTTATCCGCTTTTACGATTCATAAGCGTATTACAAAATAGTATTACTATGTGATTTGCATGTACGACAAGAATTCGCACTCGTTTGGAAAATCTTATATGAGATAACAACGCAGATAGGTAGGTACACAGTTGTTTTGCAAACACATCAGGTACATACACACAAAGTACAATTTACAAGGCAACTGAACCTGGCACGATGATATTGTTCTAAAAGGTGACTTAAGCAGGTAAGCGTGACAACTGTAAAAGCTGCGAAAACCGCATCAAAGGCAGAATACCTTTACCTACTCTTACGTTTGTATATCTATCTATCGCTTCGAAGCTCGCAGACTAAATATTCAAACAATCGAATCATTTTCGCAGATGACGCTTTTATGTAATACGAATTCGCAATATTGCACCGGAATGACTGACGTATAATGCCAAAATCGTCTTGTAATAGTAAAAGACAACTCGGTAGTCAGTCTCACAGTTACCCTTAAGATCATTTCTGCGGGGTACCTATTCTGTAAGACGACATTTTAGTCAACGATGCTAACGAACTTTACTTTACGAGCACCTAATTTGTTATTTAGGATGAAATTAACCCCCTTACTTACCCGTCAATCGCCTTATTATAAAAGTATCCTCATCTATCGATGCTCCCCACAAAGTACGTGAAAGTTAAACAACTCGAATAAGTTTTAATGAATCAACCAACAGTAAGGAAATACTTGTGCTTTAATGCCGCAGTTTCGATCAAAAAGGCTTAAAAAGTTTTTTAAAACGTCGAGTTGGCTTATCTAAATTGCCATTAGGTATATACCATAAAGCGAACTTCGATATCACTTAATATATCCACATTCCTACCTATAATTGTAAATTAACACGCGAATTTGCCACGCTCGGTTTCCCAACAAAACTATACGTACAGAGGGCTACCTTACAACCCAGAATTTTTCCACCTTCTTTTGGAATTCCATCACACTGGAATCGAATTCTCGTACCGTACCAAGATTTGAATTCAAGTACTGAGCTTTTCACACTCTGTCATCGAGTTTCAAATGAAAATGTAGGTACCTACTCGCACGTATAAGGTATGTGAGTCTATACACTCATTTTGTTCTTTAGATCTCACGTGTAATATATTTTGAAGCTCTAAACGCAGCATTTTATCAAACATGGTGAGTATTTACGTCGTCGCTACGCCATCGTACATAGCACATCCAAACGCCAACCATATTGAAATTCCTTTCCTTATTAAGCCTTTATGTACGCTCGAGAGTGAAATTGTTGTTGTTTGTTTTATAACCACGCGTATGGAAGATGATACCGAAGAGATATGCACGTTTTTAAGCTTATACATATACAAGATATAGCTTTTTGCCAAGCTCAACGCGCCTAAGTAAGTATGTCTACGAGTATGGCGGAGACTTCCATAAAGAAAAACATCGACGAAAAAACTCACCACAAAAATGAGGGTAGGTATTTTTTTTTTCAGTTCTTATTTGGTTTATACTTAATTTAGTTAAGGCAGAAAACTCGTTAAAACGGGGGAATTTTGTACATCAAGGTAGGTGGTATACACAAAAGAGACGAAAAACAATGATATCCTCCGCTGAACTCCAGAAAAAAGATAGTCTAGATTCTGAATAGTTTGATTTTTTTGGATTTTTTTCTAGGACTCGTTTTCCTAAAAACATCCACACAAATTCATACCGAATGTGCATGAAGCCAGGATTAGGACTTTGAGAACAGTGTTAGGATAACATATTCTCATTAGGAATTTCAAATTTTATCACTTCCAATAGCTAAATGGTTTCATTTCAAGAATTTTTTTTGAGAAAAAAATTGAACTGAATAAACTCCAATCACATTACTATTCGGAGTATCAAAATCTACAGACGAAATGAGGAGGAGAACGAGAATTAAATGAACCGAAAATTTTGATGATTAAGTAGCATTTCAGTAATTTTTTAGCATTCTGAAATCGCTCTGATTTTTTCGGCTTAGAAACCAAAAAATAAAACATTCAAAAACTGATGAAATTTCTGGAAAATCTGACAACATTTAGTGAAAATTTTCGGGTTCTAAAAATCACAAGCCATAAAAGATTGAATCACTACCACTTCCAATTAAATTAGTAATTGGAGGCAATGAAATTTTGAAAGAAGTTCACATCAAGTGAAAATAAGGACCCTGAGGAAGAGGTAATCATTTCAAAATGTATGATGCATATTTATGCAATTGTAAATTTGAAAAGCTCGAAAACATAACACAAATAAAAAACTAAATCCAGTGCAATAATTTTTTTTAATGAGAAAATTTCTGAATTTTCCAGAAGGGCGAGATTTCTTAAAGTTTTTCGAGTAGGTAGACCTTGCAAATTTCCCGGAGACAAGCTTTCTTATGGTCAACTAATATAATTTGATGAAATGCAAAGAACCATACACAATTGTAAGTAATCATTAGGGTAGATCGCAAAAAAAAGTCGACGGATTTTGACCAGATTCCAGGGATGGAAAGCGAGCTGAAAGCTGAAAGCTGAGGAAGTTTGGGATTTTTGAAAGCTAAAAGCTAAAGCCAAAACTTCATTTATTCAGCTTTCCATCCCTGCCAAATTCAGCAGAGACTTTCATTTTGAGTTGAAAGGCGTGCAGTTAGAGGGGAGATTTGGGAACTCAAAAACTTGTTTCAGGAAAAATGGTCCTGTCGTCAAATGAAAGTATTTGAGATTCTTCATCGATCTTTGCTATTGCCGTCAAAATCCAAGACCACTTTTAAGGTTCTACTGAGCGGTTGAAAATTTACAAATCGCTAACATATTTTTGGATAAAATCGTGTTTTTAAAATTTTTTCTTGACAAATTTTTTGCATTAATTTATGGGAAAATATTAAAAGATATCATTCCTGAAACTGGAAAAATATTTTGGAACGCAGTGGTGCCAATTTTTTAATAATTTTTGTCAACTTCAAAAAATTGGAAAAAAAACTAAAAACTTATAAAACTTTTTTTATTTTTCGAAATTGGCAAAAATTATCAAAAAATTGGCATCACTGCCTTCCAAAATATTTGTACAGTTTCTGGAATGATACTTTCAATATTTTGGCATAATTAACGTAAAAAATTTGCTAAAAAAATTTCAAAACACAATTATCCTAAAATAAAAGATTTGCAAGTTTTCAGCCGATCATAGTACATACTTAGAACCTAAAAGTGGTCTTAGATTTTGACGGTAAAAGCATCGGTCGGCGCAGAATCTGTAATACTTTCATTTGAGACGTGATTTTTTTTGAAAATCCCTACTCCTTAAGGACCCTATCTCCCCAACATGGACATTGGACACCTCCGAAGCTAAACATTTGTGTGGGTAACTTTCAACTCAAAATGAAGGAATTTACCGAATTTGGACAAAATTCGCCGATATTTTTCTCGCGATTTACTCAAAAATTCATGTTTTGTGATGACAATGAGGGTCGAGGGGGAAAGAGATCTTATTGTATGGAGTTTTTTTTTAGTATTGACCAAAATTGTGTTCAAATCTAACTTCAATTTTACATTTCTCACGTAAAAATTTTCAGGTTATGACATATAGGGGCATTTTTCAGAAAAAAGAATGGAATCTTGCAAAATGAGACACTGAAAAAAACTTCTCCGCCAGAACTTTATTTTAGAGGCTGGGTATAATTAATCAAATTTTTTTTGTGAATGTTCAACGAGGCCTCTTCATATAAACTGGACCAAACACCCATCTGAACCGATTTCCTATAAATTGTATAAAATAAAGGAAAGAGAAAGTAGTTGGAAGAGAGGTCGTCAACGAAACTGTCATTTAATTAAAATATATAAGTAATTCCACCTGTGTGTAAGTGTATCTGTATAGTTGATACATACGAGAAACTGGTCGTTACCGAAAGGGCAATATTATGACTGGTTTGTGGTTAACCTTGCCCCCTTATTACAGTACGTTACAAGCTCCCGAAAGCTTTTAAAATTTTCGACACAGTCCGGATACCGGGTTAGGCATTGTTTATAATTTTATTTTATCATACCTGTCGTATATATTTCACGAAGATTCTCGTATGCGTTTTATAATACCTACTGTATAATAATACGATGAGTATATCGAATATACATATACGAACCATATACTCGTACATGTTTTGTAATACCGTGTAAGAAACGATTACAAACGCATCCGGTTTTTCGTTGTAATAGGGTGAAAGTGTAAGTTGACAATTAAGAAATCGTGTTTTCATTTATCGAGTTTCAATACTATAATACACACATAGGTACATATACCAGTGCAAGTTGGAAAGAATCTTTGTTTTGCAAATTCTAATTCACAAAGAAAGTTTCCATTTCGTTTCGTGTAAGTAATGAAGAATCGCACACGTACGTACGAAATCCGAGAAAATATAGAGGTACTTGTAATACATTATGCATAGGTATATAGGCCTTTTCAACGGTAAACCTCGATTATTCGTTTTAATTTTTCCACATCGTCGTCTCAAGACCTCCAAAATGTGTATAAAATATACGACGAAACTGCGTGCAAAAATGCCGTTATCGTATGCGAATATATCGTAAATAAAAAGCAAATCACCGCCGCGCCGAGCGATATGGGCTAAAGTATAGCGGTGAAGAATAGCCCTCCGGGGTACAATTATAACTGCAACTATGCCGGAAAGCGTCCTCTTCCCAGGTAATATACTCGCAACTTTGTACTTAGACTTACCTACCCAACTATACCGTTTCAACATACATAAAACGAAAAGGAAAAAGCCAGAAACCCCCGAGTCAATTTTTACCTCGCGTATATTCGGGTTACATACTTGCAGATATTTTTTACGCAAAATATTTCCTCGCCAATTTAACCAAGTCTATTTCGTTTAATATAAAGGCTAAACGGGTACGCATGTACATGTTGTAGAAGTAGATAGGTAAGATAGAAGAGAAGTACCTATTTACACAGCTCTCTATGTTTGTATAGAAACGAGAGCAATTTATCGAAGGTGATATAGGGTAAGTATACCCACTATATAGACGGGATCCGGGTTGAACATGATTTACATATTTTTGATATTTTCTCGTCGTGTTATCGCGAACGCGAATAGCGAATAGCGAATACCTCACCGTGGCTCAGAATGTCGCTTTTATTTCTTAATAATTATCAACTTTCGAGCCGAGTAAAATATTAATTACGAAATTTTGTAAGTCGAGTCGAAATGAACCCCGAGTGAGTAATAATTATTTTATCGAGGTATCTTACCCTTTTGCAACGAGCGTCCCAAAACCTACATACATAGTGTCATTTTTCGCTAAATTCTTTCTCTTTCCCCTTCCTTAACACTTACAACGACAAAATGACGTCTAATTTTGGAAATTCAAAAAAAAAATGTCTTGGACAAAAAGAGAAAAAAAAGAGCCTCAAACAGTAACCGTAGAAAATTTAAAATTTTTTTTCAAAAAATCGTGATCGGAACTTGCTGAACATATTTTGAAAATTTACCACAATCCGGAACATTTTTCCTCTTTTTGCGAAGCTCTTCGCTAGATATTTTTGAAAAACTCCGAAGTTGAAAATCACGAAATTTTGGTGTGATCGATTCCCAAAAACTTTATTCAAAAGAAAAAAAATTGTAAAATTAAATTATAGAAATTTACTACTATGCAGGTGCAGGAAAGTGGAAGGAGAAGGGGGGATATAAAGGGGAGACCAACCAATAATAATTTTTAATTTCATATGATCGGAAAATGAGTAGTTTCCTAGACAGTTTTGTGGTTGGAAAATACGTCTTTAACGCATCTATCAAAACAAGTGCGGAAAGTAGGTAGTTATTTTCCTCCCTAGGGAGGAAAGTAACTGTTTTCCGCACATGTTTACAAATTCGAAATTAGCCATTTTTTAAAATTTCAGCATTTATTTTCCTCTCATATGAAATTAAAATAGTATACTACGTATTTTCCGATTAAATTTTCAAAAACAAGGAATATTCAACTTGCAAAAATTACCTACAAGTTTAAGTTTAAACTCGTCACCTCGGATTTGCGATTCAACTGCTTCAGTCAATTGAGAATATCGAAGTACAGGATTAAATTTTAAGCTGGCGAAGTTAATCACACCGCCTTCTGGAACAATTCCGGTGTTCAGGAAAAAAACTTTCTGACTTTTGGTCAAGATCGATTCGGAGGATTGATTTTTAGTACTTACAAACCAAAGGGTATTCCCGGATAAAATAGGTGAAATGCCCCTGTCTTCGAATTTTTGATTTTTTGATTGATGATTGTTGGGTACCTCTAAAAAAATTGTAGACCCAAAAATTTGTCCCCCACCCCACCCCACCCTTGTCCACAATGACGAAAAAAACGTTTTTTAGGGGGGGAATCGCTTTTTAACGAGTTTTGAATAAAAAGTTTTTATTTTACCCAAAATATGTACAGGAAAAATGAGTCTATCCACATGAATTTTTTCGAAATTTTTCGGCCTCCTGGGGGGGAGGGGAGATATTGACAGAAGAAAATTTGAAACCGCCATATCTCCGAACCTAATTCTTGTGCACACATTTTTTTTCTTCAGAAAATATGTTCAGGTAAGAACTATTTTTTTAAATTTTTTTTAATTTTTTCTCCAGGTGGGCCATCTTCAAAAACTCAAAAAACTCTTCAAAATGCGCTTTTTGTGTCATAATAGCACCGCCAATTTAAAAAAAAACACTCGTAATGAAGTTCTGATGCTTTGCACGTGAACCTTGAAAATCTGTAGAAGGTGCAACAATTCCTCTAAAAGCTCATTTTGGGCCCATGGGCACCTCCCCACCTAATTTTGGGTCTGAAAAATGTTGGCAATATGGGTGTCGTTTTCATATAAATCGAACCCCCTGAACACGAATATGAAGTTGGATTTACAGTTGGACCCTTCCAAGGGCCCCATGGGGGGGGGTACAGTGCTCCAAAATGGGAAAAAATCAAAAATCTGAGGACAGGGGCATTTCAACTATTTTATCCGGGAATACCCTTTCAGGTTTTTACCTCTGGTTTGTTCAAATCCCCATTAGGTAGGTAGATGGTAAATTTTTCGTACAAAAATATTAGGCAGGAAAAATACTTCGGCGTGAGCACATGACGATAATGGTGCAAGGAAAAAAATTAAAATTTTGGCACCCCTACCCCTCATTTTAATTTTTGAAAATTGAGTCTAGAAATATGATGTCATTGATAAATGAATTTTCATTTTATTTATTCGTATGCTTAAATAATAAAAATTACCTGTACTATTTTTTTCGTGTGACTCAGCTAAAATTTCTCAGTGTGATAGACTTTAAAAGATGACAGATAAACCACAAAAAAAAACAGTAGGAACCACATCGAAAAAGATTATAATCTAAAATTCCATATTTTTCCATTTGGAATTTTCATTTCATAATAGTTTACACGTACAAGAAAACATAGTTAACTTCTGACTACGACAGATTCACAATATTTCAGCTCATTGTTCGTTTTAAAAACCGTCATCCGGGCATCGTGCAAAAAAAATGCATATCTAACTCTCGAGACGCGTCAAAACACACGCGTACGTAAATTTTCTATGCACGTCTAACGGAAATCACATTTAAATAAACTCAACAACGGTGCCCACCACTGAACGGTAATCTGTTCAAATATATGAGTATGTACTATGTATGAAAACATTACTCAGCATATATTCGACTTCGTGGTTAAGCTTCCTATATGAAAAATAAGTCCACGCGAAGATACACGCTAATAACCGAGAAATACTCACAAAGACACGAAAATTAACACAAAAGATATTCACCTGATGTGCATTAAATTCATCATAGTCGGAGGTACGAGTAATATACCTTACTATGTGCAGACAAGAATGAGTATAAGGTACTCTAGGTACCCATATCGAAACAATGCTTCGTAATGCTTTTACACACGCGTGTATTCCTCCTCAATTTCAGTTTACAAGTACTAATATTACAAAATACCTGGCTAACCTCTATTCATTTCGTCAATCGCTGTCTACTTAGCAAATACTCGTATTATAATAGAAAATGGGAGTTGAAAGTTTATCAACAGTTTATACAGGGGGTAGTCATACGTACTACAGCTTTAGGTACCTCGACTTAATGCCAATAGTAGATAAATGAAATTTCTGCAAAGAAATCGTCACACGGTGAATTTTCCAATCACATAGCACATCGCATCTATCCGATGAAAATCCATTTTACTATAGAAGACAACGTGAAAAATATAAACTTATTTACATTTTGGCTCGAGACGAAATTCCCTATTTTCAAACTTCTAAAATTCCATCGTAAACTTTACCTACTTTTGGTATTACTGCGAACAGATTCGAAGATTTACTCTACTTTTTTTTCAGCACGAAAGTTACGCTACCTGCGTTGAAAAGTATCTTCGTAGGTTCAGGTTACTACGGTATTTGTTCGGTAAAATGATAAATGGAATGCGTTTAAATAAATTCGCAGACGTCGAGAAAATAGCAAAAATTGTATCGAATTGTTTCCTAATTGAATACAACAAAATTTCAAAAGTTTTAAAATAATGTAAAGCCTGAAATTCCCCCTCGTCTCCCTTCAACGTGTATATGAATGATTGATCGATATTTCTAACAAATAAATAAAACAGGAGACTAAAATTTAAGCAAGATTAACCATAAGTCCGTCGTCGTTGTTTTTAGTTTCGGTTCTTAATTCCTTTTCACTCCGAAAATGAAAATACATACCTAACGCTTATAAACGCAGAGAACATTTTCAAAAATTCTCTTTCATGTTCTTAACTTGTTGCTATCTGTTATTTTTCAGTAAAACTGAGCTTATGAGTATGCAGGCAGCGGAGAAAATGGTGAGTTATGGTTTGGCGGGTTTGTATCCAGATCAACGAGAGAGAGCAAATCAGATGAGCCACGTGTTGAAAAATAAAAAAATGAAATCTCGAAAATATGAGCGTTCTTCTCCAGTAAATGTTGAAAAAAAAAACGTCGACAGGAAAATCTACCGATCGTTTACCAATGAAATATTTTTGAACAATGAACTGAACAAAAACCAAGGTAACTGAAGGATTTTTGAGATTAAGTTTTTAAAACGGGTATGATTTTAAAACAAGTTCTCAGTTTTTTTTTCAACTAGAAAAGTCAAACAAAACAAATTTTTTTTTCAAAATTATTTGAAAAAAATTTAGGAAACCAGATGTTGGTTGAAAATAAAATGTACGATTTCGTAAAGGAGACACTTTGGCGAATAGATTATGGGTTTTCGAAAGTCTAATATGGGATTTTAGATCGGTGAAAAATCACTAAAATCGAACAAAAGTGACAGCACAGGAAATATCAGTAAAATCAGCTGAAAAGCTTAATTTTGTAGCGACATTGGTTAATGGCTACTGATTTTTCTCAATTTGTTGATTTTCACAGAATTTTGATGGTTTTTACTAATTCAAGAAAAAAAAGCATAGAAAAAATGAAAAATGTCCCGGACATCGAGTAATCGCAGTAGAACATTATGACACCATAGAAACTAATTTTGGAAAAATATCGAATGGGTTCCAAAATGAGCATTGTTCATAACCACAAGCGTTGAAGTTCATTTGGGCGAATTTGTAACAATTTTGACAAATTGGAATTTCCAAAAAATACGCAAATTACAACTTTCCAACTTGATTACTTATGTACTCCAAATTTTATAAGAACTTAGAACTGTAATTACTAAGACCTAGTTGGAGCCTTTTGATCAGCTCAAAATGGTTATATAGTGCTTTCAATCAGAGGATCAAATTTCATATTAGATAATAGTTCAAAAAAATAATGAATTTTGATTTTTTCTCTCATATGTATTTACTGTTTTGATTTTCAAAAATTTCTCTAAATTTGAGAAATAGACTTCAACATCTGAAATTTTGGTTTTCCATGTCTTGTGATATCTCAAATATACGTACGAGTATTTACAGAAGTAATTGAAATTGGTTTGAATCCGAAGAAAGGATGTAAGTCCATCAAATCGAATTCATTTTTCAACAAAGCTTAGATAGTCAGTTTTGAATTTAAAATTTAGGTATATTTTCCAATTTTTTGAAAAATTCTCAGTCTGAACAGTGAACACAATGCAAAAGAATGTAGAAAATTATGATGAAACCTATTTATTTCAAAACACGTTCATTCAAAAACAACTTTTTTTGAACTTACCCCATCCCCATTTTTTCGTACGTAAAAAACACAGCAAAAGTAGGTACAGACACTAACTCTACCTACAACTTGGCCAAAAAGTTTTACCCCATTTCTCCATAGTCTATTTATATACTTCCGTACACAAGAAAATATACCAATTCACCTCTCCACAGCTCATAAGTAAGACCGAAAGTCGCGCGAACACGATTTTCATTTTCTACAACTTTGAAACTTTCGTATTACAAGTAATTCGAACCAAGACGAGACCCACCCCGGTAAGAATTTGTTACCACTAAGGCCATTATCGTACATTAATTTACATGAGCTATACAGCACGTTGAGTTACACAGCCATAACATCTTGAAAAGAATTACTTCGATGGCCAAAAAAAACCATCGCCGACGAAATTTCACTTAAATAGTTTTTTCGGTTCAACAAAACGTTAGTAGAAATACCCCCATTACATAACAAAACGGCGTACTAAAATTCATAACGACGGCGGTGTCGAGATGAGCCAGAATGAGGCTCGTAAATCTATTCGGGCTTTTTTTTCGCCATTTTCTCTTATAGGCTACTAAAAAGTACAAGTATCTACTCGGTGTACCGGAAGCGGAAAACTTGGCTATTTGGCGTTTCCACTCGAGTTAAATTGTCTTGATGGATGCATTTGCATGATACGCGTATATCTAGTCTAGCGTGTACAATGTACACGTATATGCCTATTGCCTAAGCTGATCCAAGTACATACACAGGGTGTCCTGAGAGTGAGTAGCCAAAAAAAAAATCGATGCTCGGATGATTATTTGCCTATCTTGAGAATTGAATGGGTCAATGCCACTACTGAAATTTAAGCTGTGGTTTACATACCTTGCACTATTGGATTCACCGAAGGAGGTTGCTGTCCCAACGAGCTAGCCGCATTCGAGCCAATCACTTGCGCTACGAGCTTCTGGCTGCTGGACACTTCGTAAAAATTCGTCACCTCGTTACCCAATTGAATAACTTCGGCATTTCGCGCAGATCCAAACTGCAGATCTTCCGATATATCGAAGGCGCCATTTCTACACCAACAAACCATAAAACATAATGTAAAAAATCAGCCCATCTATACAACATTAATCATACACGGGATGCATTTATTATGCACTTATAGTACATACGAGTACGTATACCTACAACACGAATGAAAACGAAACTGAATTTCAACCTATTATTAAATATTACATAAATGCTCACTCGTGTAGCCGTATAACAAAAACGTTAACGCGATTTAGGTACCTACTACATAATATTATTAAAAATTACACCCACCTGATCGTGTAGTAGGTGGCAAAGTAAAATATTACAGCCGCATTTACAAAGATGCTAGCCCGTAGAATCCAGTTACGATGTTTGAGCATATTAAGCTCCGAGATGTTTCCAGAATTTTTTTCTCCAGGGTTTTCGGCGATTCATAGCATCCTCTAATTATCGCTCTACCAGCATCGTATTTCTCTACAAAGCAAAAACAAAAACAACACACAACCGAACGTTAGTATTATGATTTATACATTCGATAAATACGAGTACACGCACCAGCGATTCTATATTTAAAAAGCATATAATATAAGTACGAGTACTTCGTCAATCGTCGAAAAAAAATACGTAAAACAATAGGCCAAATTTCCGAGTAAAAGTAACACATACGTTATAAATACGCATATTTTCCGGAATGTATCATTCACGCTAGTTGAATCGTAGTAATTGATGGAAAGCTTTCAAATCCCAAATCTTTTTCATATGTATTAGGTATAGGTAGATATTACTTAATTCCTAAAAACTGCCTATACGTAAGTTACGTATAAAAGTAGGTGCCTCTGCCTACTACTCGTACATACGAGGCACAGGTAGCATAGTCTATAACAATATTGTTCATAAAAACATTAGAACCATTTTGACTGACTAATTAATTTTTTAATTAGCATCAGGGGGTATCATCATGTCTTAGTTTACCTCCTCTTTGGCAACCTAAATAAACACGAAAGTAGGTATTGTACTATACTATAACACGAGTGCTTGCATTTTATGTGCTGATGCAGGCACTTACATTGCATATTTTATTACTTACATTTGAGCTAAATGTAGAAAAATTTAGTTTACGATGTTTCGCAATAAAATGTTTTCAGAATGAGACTTCCAAAGACATTTCTACTGTCACCAAAGAAGCATCTTACCTATGTCAAAGAAGCAAGACGTATGAACGTTGCCCATCGGATCGTAAATTTTTTTTCTCGAAATTTTGCAAGGTTGTATGGCTTTAAGAAGGAAATACGTGAGCCACAATTCGGAGCTCTTTGACCCTTTCGGCACCCAAGAAAAATTTCAAGGATGTTCAAAAATTTTCATCACGCTTTGCAGGTTCCTCGTATGTAGTAATAAAATGATTTTTTTTCACCGATAACAGCGATTAAAATGTTAAATGAACAAAAAAAAAATGATTCCGCCAAATTTACCCATCGAACGTTCTTTTTTTCTGAAGGTGAACAGAACGCAATGAAGTTCATTATTCTGGTTAGGGAGGAGGAGCGGGGAAAAACTACATTTCACATTGATATTTTTTTTAAAATGCAGAGTTTGGATTTGCACCATTCACTACTACTAAATCCTCGAATGACTTCAGTAAAATATGTTAGAAATCAAACATTACTCTAAAATTTGAGTGCCAAGAAACATCTATTTTTTTTTTCAAAAAAAGTCTCCAAGTTTGAAAAATGGCAACTTCTATTACTGAATTTTTTTGTTGAAGTCTGACCAAAATTCTTCCAATTTTCAAGTTTTCAAACCTTGGATTTGTTTTGAACCAAAAAAAAAGCATACAAAATAATCCACCAAGCCAAACTTTAGGTACTACGAGTATATCCAGTTTTAAATTTTTTGTGGATTTTTAAAGGTTCAAATTTGATCTAATTTTCATGGAAAAATCAAAATTTGAAAGAGAACGTTGACATTTAATCTAAGTCTCAGTTTTGATCTCTCCATTCGACTGATGAGGATTCCGAGATCCCTTCCGGAAATCAAAAATAGGATATAGACTAAATTTCAGCTCTTCATCTTAATTTTATCAATATTTTTTAAACTGAAAATCGGAGCATTCAATCAATAAAACCAGATAAACAGCCCTCGAAAGCAAATTTTTTATTACAATTTCAAATATTATATCATTCATAGGTATAACTTGAGAATATTCGATTCGAATTCCGGATTACTCGTATGTACTTGGTAAAAAATTGATTTCAACAAATAATAATCATCGATTTTGTTTTCTTCTTTTTTTCACCTTAATTATCAAAAGCTAGTAAAGAACTTGGTAAGAAAATTACAAAATTACCTAAGGGTGATTAACCATTTAGGTGTTTAAGTGCGGAAAAAAGGCAAAGTCAAAAAATTAAAGTAATTATCTAGCCAGAGCCAGGGTGAAAAGTTTAATTTTTAATAAATATTCAAATTACCTAATTTTTAAAACTAGGGAAACCTTTTTTCAACTCCTTGAATGAAATTTTCAGTACACCACATTACTTAAAATCGATTTTTAAAAAAAGCACCGGAGTAAATTAACGTTGGAAATATTTTTTCATCCAATGAAACAAATTGAAAATATTTTCTTTTAGATCGTACTTCACGAGTAAAAAACAAACTCCACTCTGAATAATTTTCACTTTAACACTTCAGCTCATAAAATATTACGTAGGTTGTATAAGTAGACCTTTATAAGGTAGTCGACAAACTCTCATCATAGTCAATACTAGACACCAAATATCAACTTCTAAAAAATACGATGAAAAAGTCAAAGAAAAAAAAACTATCGTAAGAAAAAAAAACACGCAAAATAATCGTATTTTTCCCGATTGTAACACGTTACCGCTAAATAAATTTTCACAACGAAGGTACCTTCTTATATACCTTCTTCGCTTGCAAAGGAAATTAATTTTTACAACAAACTTTATCTTTTTCCGGCGCTAATCACTTTTATTAAGCAGCAGTTCTTGCTTTTTTTCGCCTAGTGCTATACCTACTCGAGGCTATTTGCCAATTCAGCGTTTAACAACGAGCGTAATTCAATTTGGAATAATTATTCAATAAAATAAACACGACTTTTAAAAGTGTGAAAGGGTTAAAAAATTAATTTCCTTCTTGAGGTTCTTAGTAAAAAATTATAATTACGATGGGATAAATATTAATCCGTAACATAAAGAATTTTCGTTCCAACTAAGTTTGAATCCAGAATCGAGTTCAAAAGGATGAGAGGAAGAAAAAGTTTTTTCACTAGTCAGTTTTAAGAGCAAAATCTTCATTCGACTCCAATTGAGGTAGGTATCAAGTTCGTTTTCTGCAATGATGTGAAAGGATGGGAAGAGGGTGGCGAGATGGAGAAAAAAGTAGGAATCATGAAAATCAAAGTTCGTGAATTTTTCCTAATTTTAGAAAGGAAATCTAAGGAAATATTCAAACCACCAGAAGAAAATTCTTGAATCTGGTGAGGAAAAATCGAAAGATCATTCAAAAATAAAAAATCTTAAGAACTGAATTTCAATTTTGGATTCTTTGCAAATTTTCGCAACTCAGACCCATTTCCCAAGAAAAAATTAAATTTTGCTAAAAGTGAGGTAAAAACTCGATATTTGGTTTTCATACCTATTATTACCTTGCCTCCCCCTCCCCCATTGCTAAAAAATAAAGGTAATCATGATTAGTTACTTTCATTTGTTATTTGAACTTGGTCGAGGAATTCTCTAACATATTATCCAATTAATTGAGAAAAATTTTTCAAAGGAATAATTTTTTTTCCAAAGTCATCGCATAAATTATCCGTCATGTTATTCGAACGCGTACTAGTACCAATTTTCCTGGTCTACATAACAGCTACGTTACATTACAAGTACCAGCAGCAGTGTTTGAATAAAGATGTAAGTTCCTTTCGATTAATTATCCATTAATATACCCATTTATGGTAGCGATTCTTTTGTTAAAATATAATAAAAGAACGCGTGATAAGAATAACTCGATGAAAATATTTTCATAAATATAATACACACGCCATTTTCCTATACTTATTACCTTACGCGCGTACGTCTTTATGTGCACGATTAATGTATTTTTAAAAGTTGATAGTAATGCCATAGCGTGTGAGCTTTTGATGTCTACGTAAGGCTACGTAAAGCTCTCTCTAATGTCTCTACGATATTTCTTTTTTTGACGAATTTGTAACACGACAATACGAGAGTGATGGGGGAGGGGGCAGGGACAGAAAACTTATCTGAATGAAAAAAAACCTCCCAGTGATCCAAACATCACAATTGTACTCGTACTAATGATCTGTAGCATTAAAAATGGTCGTGTTATATTTGTACGTACATACCTACGATGAAATTACAGCATCAAAAAACCAACGAATTTAGCCCCGAGATAAAATACCAATTGTGAGGGTTTCCTTGCTCGGACACCAGTTAGTAATTCCTTGTTTGGGTCATCGCGAATGAATAAGACTCGAAAACCGTTAATTCTTTAGAAAAAAATTTCAAACGAGTTTTTTGACAATTCCGAACACGTTACAAAGCGAAAGACCAAATTAAATTAATACGAGTCGTCTCAGCTACATACAAGTTGTACAAATTTTAACTTTTTATACGTAAGTATACGACTCGTCCGATGTCGTTAGATGATTTTTAAATTGAATCAACCACCAACGTATCGCGTGCTATAAATTATGGACAGCTGAGTAGTTCCTAGTTCGTGTCACGATAGGCAATGTCGTCAACTGATACTGATACATATATTCGTACAGTCGTCGCGTTTCCTCGTCTATTTCGGACAACGAACGGTTCGGCGTGGGTTGGGTACCTATTTAGTATTTTCTCTCCTTTGTTTTTAATTATATTATTTATTCCATTGTTTTGAGCCACCCGCTGATATAATTTTGTACGATGAACTTTGCCTAGACAGACAATGACGTGTTAACATCGCTACGAAAATTTTTACGTAAAAAATCATATCAACGTCAAAATAACATGAAATTTTCACTAAAAATCAGCGAAGTTTTTCTCAATATTGCATCAAAATGAGTAGGAATATTATTTTTTTAAATGCTATGCTACGAAGTTCGTTTTCTCCATCACCATTCCTTGGGGTTGATGACTCACCCTACAATACAAAAATAGACAGCATTTTATATTTTTGCGATATTTTCATTTAATTTTGCCTTTCCTTTATAGGATTCCGTGTCTCTACAAAAAATGAAATTTTTGCTTTGCCCTTTTCTCAAAACCACTGTTCATAATCAAGTACATACCTAGGTAATCATTAAACTCATCAAACAAAATGGTTTTATAGGCAAATGAAAATTTTGAACTAGCCAAAGAAAAATTGAAAAAGTGTACAAAAATACACTATAAATTATAGAACAAAATTTCAGCAACTGAATTTTGAAGTTTTAAATCTAAAAATTTTAGGCTGTTTTCTATGAAGAAAATCACCGAAATTTGAATAAATTGAGGCAGAGGGCTGAAGTTTGGTTCATATGTATATTCCATTTTCAATCTCCCGAATTGATTGATGTTAGTTTTGAGCCATTCTGAAGCTTAAAACCAATTTTCGGATTTTTTAATTTTTACAGATGAAAAAATTCCTGTAAAAAGGGTCCAAGTGAAATTCAGCAAAGGCACAAATTCTTAGAATTCTTTCGATAATTCCAATTTGCACTGACTTAATTTACTCGATAATTTTTTTAAAAATTTAAACATTTACTGAAAGCTGCAGAATAACTCTGAATCAATCGAAGTGATCACTGATAAACTAAGTCCGAGGATTTTTCACGAACGGAAGATTCAAAAATGTGCTCGAGGCTTCCGGTCAGAAATAGAAAATTTTAGTTTTCTTCCTGAATCCATCTTTCACAAAATTATGAAAAATCAAATTTGACTCATTTCCCCAGAGAAACTCAAAATAGGGAACAAACTGAGGTAAAAAGATGAAGTCTGCCCGATATTTTGCATTCAACCAACTGAAAATCGACTAAAGATGGTTTCGTGTAGTTCTAAAACTTTCAATAGAATTTTGGAATTCTCAGTTTTCAAAAAGTTCCACCAAAAAGGGACCAAAATGGGATTCAGCATCTACATAGAAACTCTCCCATGCAAAAAAATCATAGATTAGTAGTACTGCAGTAGTACCACAATACTACTTTCAAAGTCATGAACAATTAGTATACTGGAAGTAGTACTGGTATTATACTTGAGTAGTACTGCAGTACTACTTTCAAATTCATGTACTATTTATTTTGTAGTTCAGTATTACTCAGTATTACAGTACTGGAAGTAGTACTAATATTATACTTTAGTAGTACGGACCATGTACTGACTATAGTACTGAAGTAGTACTGAACCTTGCATCACCCTACAACTCACAGTGGGCTGTGAGCACCCTCAAAACGGGCGTAATTCAAAAACTTACAACGAACTAAAACAATGGTACAATGATATCCTCCCTTATGTTTTTGGGGTCGCAGAATACGAATTCGACAATATTTTTTTTGTAGGGGTGGGGGTGAGGGGGTGAAGGGGGCGAAAAATTCAAAATTTGACTATAATGATGTGTGATACATCGAAATGTATGTTTTTGAGGGTGTAGATCACGAATCTGACAATACTTTTTTCGTAAAGGTCAATGGTGGGGGCTGAGACGGTGAAAATGGTTAAAAATTCAAAATTTGACTATAATGATGTGTGATATGTCGAAATGTACCAATTTTCATCAATTTACTCAATTTTAGTTGTTATAAAGTAATTATAGAGGTATAATTTACGTTGAAACTCCGTTTTTCCTATTTATAAATACCTAGGAATAGAACAAAATTTTTGCACGTAGATGCACGGGAAATTCCAGCGGCTAGTAATACTTGAGGTAGTGTATTTCAAGATGTCAATTTCCATTTTTGCCCCCAAATGCCCGGCGACTACAACAGTCAATTATACCTAGTGAAGAATCATGGTGAATTTTGTTAAAATGTTACAAATTTTTTCTTCCAGGGACTTTGACGGCTCCCCAATAGAAAATTCTTCATCCCCCGCCCTTCACCCCTTCTACACCCTCGAAAACGTACATTTTGACATATCACACGTCATTATGGTCAAATTTTGAATTTTTCACCGTTTTCACCCCCTTCATCCGCCACAATTCACCCCTACGAGAAAAATATTGTCAAATTCGTGATCTACACCCTCAAAAACATACAATTCGATATATCACACATCATTATGGTCAAATTTTGAATTTTTCACCGTCTCCATCCCCCACCATTCACCCCTACGAAAAAAATATTGTCAAATTCGTGATCTACACCCTCAAAAACATACAATTCGATATATCACACATCATTATGGTCAAATTTTGAATTTTTCACCCCCTCCATCCCCTACCATTCACCCCTACGAAAAAAATATTGTCAAATTCGTGATCTACAACCTCGAAAACATACATTTCGACATATCACACATCATTATAGTCGAATTTTGTATTTTTCGCCCCCTTCGCCCCCTCGCCCCCACCCCTATAAAAAAATATTGTTGAATTCGTATTCTGGGACCCCAAAAACATAAGGGAGGATATCATTGTACCATTGTTTTAGGGTTCATCGTAAGTTTTTGAGTTACACGCCCGTTTTTAGGGTGCTCATACAGCCCACTGTGCAACTAATGTAATTCAAAAATGCTCCATCAGTACTATATTAATACTATAGCATGTTTTAGATCCGTCTTCAGTACTTCCACAGAAGTTAAGCAGTCTCAGGCCTGGCTAGAGGTTGGATAGGTGACCGTTTAGAAATTATTCTCTAGGAGTACTGAAGTTCGGTAGTTCAGTAGTACTGTAGTAAAACTAGGTGCAGTTCTGCTGTGTGATACTATTTTTTTCATAGAATCGTGAAGTTACAGTACTACTGAAAAGTAGTACTGCAGTATTACTTTTCAGTAGTACTGTGGTACTACTGTGTGATGGTACTAGAGTACTACTTGAAAAGTTCAAATTGTTACTACTGAAAGTAGTACTGCTTTCAGTATTAAATTAGTAGTACTATTTTTTTGCATGGGCTGGTTCAACAAATTTGAAAATTGATTTGCTAAAATTGAAAATTTTGAAGAAAATTACAGCATTTGAGTTTAAAATTCAGGAATCAGATGAGAGCTCATAAATTTTACAACCATTCCGTCGTTAACAGCCAAAACGGACTTAGCGCAAATATAATTTTGTAACGCCTCCTTTTTTCACGTTAATTCGTGAAAAAATACTTAAAGTTCAATTTTTCACTCAGAAAGTCTGTAGAATATGAAAATAAAAGATTTTCAATGAATTTTGTAAAAACGTTAGAGTATTTTGACCAAATTCAGAGAAAATCTTCATTCTTAGTTGAAAGTCATTACTTGGAAATTTTTTTTCTCCGGAAGTGGTCCTGTAGGGGAGATATGGGTCGTCAAAGAAGAAAGGGCTTTTTCAAATAAATCGTGATTTTTTCGCTCTAGATTCCACCCAATCTATTTTGGGGGAAATGACTCATTGTCAGTTCCAAAAGAAAGTATTATAAGGGATCTGTGTCGAGTTAGTCCATTGTTATAAAAGAACCAAGACCACTTTAAAGTTCCATTGACCCACTGAAAATTTAAAAATCGCTTATTCTTGGGTAAATTTGCGTTATGAAAATATTTTTCTCTCGAATAATCACGAAAGATAACATTTCTGAAATTCTGAAACTTGGGGAATATTTTCAAACGTGTAGTAGTACCAATTTTTTGGTCATCAATCATCATTGTCGATCCTTTTAAATTTTTTCGAGTTTTTGAAATTGGCAACAATTACTCACAAATTAGAAATAATACATTAGAGGAAAATGATCTGATCTGATTGAGTAGGTAATTGAATCAGATCAAATCCGTTCATACAAATGGATTTGACCACATTTAATCAGACCACAGTTTTGATCAAATTACATCTGTTCACACCCGATCGGATTCCATCTTTTCCCTCTCAGAATATTAAAAAACTTGGAGTAAAACAACTTTTTATGATTTAAAAAAAAATTCAATCACTAATTTTTTGCTTCGCATTTTCAGCGCAGGATAGTTCCAAATAATTCGCTGAACAAACTTAATACTGCTTTTATCCTCGTTCGAGATTTTCAAAAACGTATTATCGCTGATATCTTTTAAAATTATTTATTTAAGATGTTTACAGCATCTCATATTGACCCATTTAGTATCTATATAAATTTGTAATAACACTGCAGGCATCTTAAACGAATTTTCGTGTGTAAAAAAATAACGTCGGTTTATTTCTACCTCGTTGAACAAATCTTTTTTCCAATTTCGTTTTGCTGTGTCAAAGTCGAAACATAGATAGAAATAATTTTCCAATACTGGTTAACGCACTCAGTTCCACCGCGACGAGATTTCTGTTTTTACCACAATTTTATTAAATTACGAGGAAAATTTTTTTATTTCGCTTCAAGTATGTTGCACTCTCAACAAGCAAAAAACCTTAAAAGTCGTACACAGCTACAGCAAATATTAGCTCACGACGTTCGGGGAATAATATACCTCGTACTTTTTATCGAAAAGAAACAGCGAAGGCGAAAAATTCTTTGTTTTAAATTTCTATTCACGTGCTGACATCGATAAAGACAAAAAAGGCACCTACACCTACATACATACAATTTGCCTTGAAACTTCATTTAGAACTTTTCACTCGTTCAAAGTGTTTACGAATACTATACGTGAAGATGTGGCCTAATAAAAACGGCAAAAATTGTCGAAAAATGTTTGGAAAATTTGTTTTTCAAATATTTTACAGTATATAAAAATACACCGAATTGGGTATTATATATTAATTTATTCATCGACGTTATCGCCTCATATTGCGGTGAAAATTCAACGAAGCTTTTTCACACCATCAGATCTCTCGGGTGGTTTTCTTTTAAAAGTACATATTTGCGTATCAAGGTCGTATATATTATCAACGTTGAAAGAATCTTAACAACCGTGGAGACTTTTCCGATACCTACGAGAGTATTTTTCACTTTAAAAAACTCTTTTCGATTAGTTCTACTTCACGTAATTAAACGATGACCATGAAAATACTACGTGGAAATTGACCATCGAAAATAATTTAATAACGAGGCGCAGCCGCCGCCGCCTAGCAATCGAATCGCAGTGGCCAAAGGAAAGGAATTAAGAGAAGAAAGTACTGTTATAAAAGTATCGCTTACTTGTACCAATGTACCGGCCTATACTTATAGGTAGTTACAAAAAAAATTACAACATTGGGTTCGCGTAATTAAATCGACATCTTCGACATCGAACTGGTATCTGAAATATTGGTAAATCGAGGCGACCCGTTAAGAGGTGTAAGTATAGAATCGACGTAATTTCGATTTAAATTCTCGTGTAAATCGGTCACCGAATCCGTCCAACTGGCGAAATTTTTTTCCAAGCACGTGCAATTAACCAAATGAAAATCTTTTGAAAAACGAAACGCGATTTTAAATCGAGTTTACACGCAGTTACATCATAAAAAAAGTGATTTAAGGTGTTCGAAGCGCGGATAGCAATTCGCTTGATTACTTCGACAAAATAGCACGCGATTGTACTATTGTTTGAACTGATGACGGCCCAATTCGACGACCAGGGTGTAACTTAGTGGAATTAAAAAACGTGTTATTGGAATAAAAATTCGTCGAATTTACGAAATATAGGTAACTCGAGTTACGAAATTTGGACGTTCGAGTGGTTTTTTGAGGCAGGGCAGAGAGAAAGGGGATGGAGGATTTGTACGAGAACGAAACCAGCCTCTTTCCTCAAATTTGAACCCATTTCACGTGGATTATGCTCAAAGAGTGACCAAACTGTCAATTCAAAATTCCATTTCTAAAAATTAATATGTACTTTTTCAAACGAAAAACTTTCCACTTATAAAGGCCTTTCAACATCAATTTCGCGAAAATTACTTTCATCTACAAGTCAGCCTATTGATCATCTTGAATTAAAACACTTTGACGACATTCTCTAACCCACACTCTCGTATTTCAATAAACAAACCATCGTCAACTAATTTTGACAAACGCTAAAAATTTACACAAACTCAGCAGTTATTGTATCTAAGCATAAATATCGAATTACCTTCGTTAAAAATTCATCCTCTGCAAATTTTTCATCGCGAAGAAACCCATACTAAAAACATCAAACAAATTTCTGGCCCAATTGACAAAAATCACGATAAAGTTAAACTTTCTGCAGAGAAAAAACACAGACGCGTAACGCAATTTATGCTTTGACGAAATTCAGGCGAATTTTCCAACACGAATTATGTCAAATCGAAAGGAAAATTGATGAAATTTCTTTAAAGTGCTCGCGATGCGATGTGATGTGATGCGCTCGAACAACACGAAAACCCGAATATCAATGATTTTCGGCGTCAAATGCCATTTCAAGTAGGTAAATTCTTTCGCCTTTGTTTCCAATAAAAAGCGAAATGACAGTAGCACGTTTACGCTGACTTGAAAGTACTCGTATACGAGTATATGGAGAAGCCCGTCGATAAACATATACGATATATGGAAATGTAAAACGAATGTTTCAATTTAATGATACACACTCGTTTAAAAATGTTTCCTGTCTCGAGTATACTTTGAAATAATCTCCAACCACGAGAGCTATTTCGCCAATATTCAAATTGACAAACGTTCCATACTGCGACAAAAAGTTCAAAACACTCGAAATACCTACCTACACGAGTATCGAGTAATTCCAATTTAGTAATTTGTATGTAACTATGAAAGTCGCCATTTTTTTCAAAATCAAACTTTCTATTAATATAAATCATACGATATAGGATAGGAATAAACTTCGTTCATTTATCAAATTTATCATTGACCTGTTTACATTTTGAATAAAATTTCTGTCCCAGTGACCCTAAGATACTTTTCCACAGGTACCAAAGAGGCCATCATGCTACTTAGGAAGCTGCGTTTACCTTTTATTGACAATTTAACTTATTAGATTTTTTATTTTTAAACTTCTCCATCGCTACCGAAGATACTGGCTATTAATCACCTATCGTAGCACTCTTCGCGATATAAAACATGCTGTTTTCGGTGTGGAATTGAAATATCGCGAATATGGTGGTGCAACGTCGTACACATAATTTCTCGCGTAGATTCGAATGCGCTTATAATCTTCGGTGATTGATTAGCCAATTAATTTGAACGCGGATTTCGTTTTCCTTCAGTTTATATTATCTCATCGCTGCCTTGATCGCAGCTCGTAGGTTGTTCGATGTTTCCCTGGGTAAAAATTCGTTTCGAAATAACATCGTATAACGGCTTACCCACTTTTTCATCATTTTCACTTCACCACTTCGTACATCTTAATCGGATTAACGAGAGCTTATCATCGATACTTGTTCACAACTCAACTTCATCATCACCAATCAACCCGTATTAATCCAGTCGATTAATCAAATTCGAATCAAATTACGATATTTGAAAAATATGCAAAATTTTAGTCAAGTTTTGCAAGTTCCAGGTGGAATTTTTTTCTTATAAAAGATGAATTTAATATTCCAATTAAAATCATTTTCGACAAAGTGGCACCATAAATTTGTAGCAAATGGTAGAAAGTATCAGGTATCTGAATTATACCTACCTACCTACCTACCTACACATTCGATGTTGATCGACAAACATCCTGCAGATGATATGAAAATAAAACCCTACGTAATACTGCATATTCAACAGATTTCATTTTTTGGGGGATATTGCAAGGTTGAAATTTTTACCTTCCATCTCCACAAGTTGTTACCTAGCTTGAGAAAATAATTCCTTACTTTTTATTTTCCCCTTATTTGAGGATAAATCCAATTTGTCTAAAAATATCCCACTTCTGCGACAGAATTTTTCTAAATAATTCTTCTTTATGACGAGTTTTGTGAAAATGTTCACCCTCTTATTATCCAATACGCAGAAAGCCACAACTGATTCTTTAGAATATTCAATTATCTTTAGAAAAGAGATCTTAGTTCCTCTTGTTCATCGTCCAAGGGAGAGTGGGAGTCGAAATTATTAAATAGAGCTATTTTGATGAAGGTGGATCAAATACAAAGGATGACTGTAAAAACGTAAAAATAATTCAATTAATTTTTTTTCAATTTTTATTATGGGGATTTTCTAATGAAAATGGACCAAATCTAAAGATTAGAATGTTAAAAACTTGAAAATTTTTATTTTTTTAGATTTCTAATATTAGGTATTTCAGAACAGGGAGGAGGATTACCGCATCATTGTCAATCCAGCGTAAAACGAAGATTATAGGCTACATATATTTGGCGCAGAGCAGAAAAGTTGACAGCATATTGCACCATTTTGCTCCCTTAAACAAGTGAAGCAAAAGTCACGTATAATTCGAAGAAAAAGTCGAACTCTTCACGAGATAATTTTATTTCGTAAAAAAAACTCATTGATGGGCGTTTAGTTCTTGAGACACGAGTTTATATAGGCGGATGATTTTTTTAAATTCTGCCAATGCCTACACAATTTTAGACGAATCGTGTCATAATTCAAGATTTTATGGAGTGGTGTTGGTTATATTTTTTGGAAAAAAGAATCGAATGTCAAAATTGACCAAATTGTCATTTTTTTCTTCTTTTTTTTTGCAAAGAATGGTTTCAAAACTGAGCTCTGAGGGCTTATGATGAATTTAGCACATGATGTGTAAAGTTTGAAAACTGAGTAAACAAGAACCAACAAACCAAAAATCAATCTGCTTCAAGTCAAAATACTCAAAATGTCAAAAAAATTAATAAAACAAAAACTGGGAAGAATTGTTTTGGTTTTCAGATGCTTTGGTTTCGGTTAATTGTCAACTTGAAGTGGATTTTAGTGATTTTGGTTTCAGTTACTGCTAAAAGTCATTACCCATTTTTTTTTTAAAATGATACTTACTCTGCTACATTCAAATCTCGTTCAACATTCAATTTAAATCGAATTAAAAAATTCTATTACTATCTACAGAAGCTTAAGTCATAAAACATGCGAAAAATTTCATGAAAATTTTCAATTTTTCTTCCAACAGTTTTCCTGATTTTTTATCACTTTTTTAAATATGAAAACCCATATTACAATATATGACTTTTTTTTTCTTTTTTGAAAAAATCACGCCACAAAACCAATTTTGTGAATAAAGGAAAACTTTGGTAGGTATGCTTGAATTATGTTAAACTAAACCTATAGGTGATATAGATACCTAATAACTTTTTGTTAAAATGAAAACGTGAAAAATTGACATCCGTTAAAAACAGAAAAAGAAGAGATGAAAAATAAATTACACTGAAAAAAAAATGTTAAATTATAAATCCTAACCTTGCTAATAAATTAGCAATTTATGCATTCAGGGTTTTCCCAGCCATCCTTTTCCATGTTTTCACGGTTTTTTTAAAAATCAAATCATTTTTTCGACGTAAAAATTAAATTCTTCTTATAAGCCTCCGATTCACATTCACGCAATCCTTCGTATATTTTAATGTACGTTTAATTCGATGGAACTAACGCGTCGTATAGCGAGGAAAATTTTTCATTGAAATTTTATAAATTTAGAACCAATTCAAACCTGCTCGTACATAGATGGATAGGTTACCTCTATATAATACAACATACTCGATACAATATTTTGACCCATCGTAACAACAGCTCCTCGTCGTACTCGAAATATTTTTTTAATTGCTAGTATTATATCGCGAATATGCATTACATATATATGTATCGTCGAAAGCATAAAAAAAATCCGTATTATAATAATTATAAAGCGTAAGCAAATTATAAAGCATAAGAGCCAATTAAAGTACGAAGTACATTACCGACTACTCAAACGTCAAGAGTCAAGACATACCTGAAACAGAGAGAAAAAACACAAGAATATTAATTAACGGTCATTACTTCGCGTAAAATGAAAGAGTAAGTATTCGTAATTTCATCGTTGAACGGGGTTAAACGGGCGGAAAATTTGTTACTATCAAGTTCGCCATGTAGCAAACTACGCCTTGATCGTCGTCTTTTTAGCTTTCATTTTCTTCATTTGCTGCGCGTTTTATCATAAAGAAATCTCTCGTAGGTCGTGAAAAATAAGTATCAACTTTACTCTCGCGAATTTCATGTTAACGCCTTATAGAACGCGGTCGTTTAGAAATGGAATAAAATTTTCGTGTGTTTTGCTCTTTTTTTCGTCTAGATGCTGAAATTTTTTTCACTCGATGTGAAAAAAAAAAACTGAAAGACGCGAATGAGTCGCATAATGGAAATTTAATAACACTTGTTGAAATGTTTTCTAAAAAATTGCAGAAAAGTTTTTTCAGTTGAATTTTTGGCAAATGTTGAGAATTTTCAACAAGAAAATGTGTAGGTACTATTAATATCCATTACAAACATAGCTGTTATTTTTCCAATTTTTACGTTCGGTGAAGATAAATTTACATTTTTGTACCTAACTGTAGTTTCTAGGATTGACTTTAAATATAAACTCCACGAATGTATTCATGGGTTGGGTGGGGGATGAAGTTGGAAGAGGTGGAGGACAGCTTGAATATTTTTAGATATTGAGTAGTTAGAGGTACCCATAGAAAAATTTCGAGATGTGCATCCCCAATTTTCATTTCCATTTCCAGAAAATATAGCACATGATTGGTTACACCTTAGCCGAATTCAAATTAAGTAGGCAGGTAGGTATGTACTAGGTACACAGCAGACGTTTGTTATAGGATCCCTCGAATACAATAATTTCCAATACACCTAATACCAGGTACCTATCACGTATTCATTCGATGCATTTTTACATTTAATTACCTATATCTACGAGTATCTAGTACCTAGTCAGGAATGTACAGGAGTAGAATTTCCTCAACGTGAAATTCAATTTATTGCAAAATGCCAGGTTTGATGAACTGCGTGTAGAATAATTCGAGCGGAAACTCGTTGTTGGAATTTTAAACACAGGTACGAAAATAGCAGTTTTCTGTCGTTTTAGATTATTTTTAGTTATACTCGTGTACATAGAGATGATGAAGGAAGCAGCAAGAGGCCGCGCCGACGTATGACCCGAAGAAAAATCCAACATGCAACTGGTAATTACGATGTCATTACCAAATGACCATTACCACGTTCATGATTAGGTACGAATTGAGATTAACCTAGAAAAAAATCCAGTTATAAGTTTCATCTCTATCTCATCGGAATACTATAAAGATGGGCGGCTTTGATTAGTAAGATGTTCATTCAAAAAATAGCCGACATAATTTAATGATACGAAGTATACCCATGTACATCGTCGTGGTACCAATTACGTAGGTACCTTCAAATGGAATCGCGAATAACTGAAACACCAGGTACGTACTTCGATGTACCAGTATTCTTTTTCAAAAATTATATTCGTTTTTTCATTAGAAACACGGGTCGTAAAATTGAACTCGTATCTCATGTCGAGTTAATGGAAGTTGCCAGACTCAACTTTGGCCAATACGAGAGTTTACATGGAAATTAGTTCATTTCTGCAATGATGGTGGGCCTTTCAATCAAATCGATAGTTTTGAGCGAATAAAATGAAGTTTTTGGCGTTTGATTTTGATTAGTGGGTGGATACAGCAGATCATTATGTAATCTCGTTGGAAAAAAACTGCCAAGTATTACTGTAGTGTTGGTAATTCTTCGTTTAACTGTTTAATACTGATCTACGGTGTAGAAAAATGTACTGTTTGACACCCTTTCACTTAATCTTGAGCGTGTATTGTAAATATACATCATTTAAGCGAGTACGAGTATAACAACGTAATTCATATCTCGGTACACATATTTTTCTATCTGTTATTAAATGATTCGTTTTTTGTGGAGAGAGAGTGCACTCTCGCTTTTAACAGACACGTTCCCTTCATATTGGAGAAATATGACGGAATGTGAATTTGATAATTGATCACGCGTTAACGTACAAATACCATGATGCGTTGTTCGCCACATGATAACAATCATCTAGAGTTGTGTTTGTACGTAAGATAATTTACCTTTGCAGAGATCTTTCAGAAATTGTTTGTTTTGTCACCTATTTTATGTGTTGAATGTGGGCATAGTAGACAATGTAGGCATGCTTGCTAGTTTACTAGGTTATTATAATTTGTAGCTGTGCTATGTTTACAAAACCAAAACCATCAAAATGTGTGTAAAGATTTGATGGATTTGTTTCAATTATATTAAGTATGCTCGTTAGTGTTGTATGTGTTTGCGAGATTTAGTTTGAAATACATGCAAACGAGAGATGAGTAATTTTCCAACATTTTCAGTAAGAAAAGATTTTTTCGATTTTGAAGTGACCTCCCCCCCCCCCTCCATTGAAGGCTTTTGAAGTCTTGAAGTCTCCTACAGTCATCTGAAATCATCACCAATCAGTCCAGGACATCGAAAATTAGACATGAATCATCAAAAAGTTTTCTTCCTCAAATAGATCTAATTCTGATACTCTTCAAAAACCGATTAAATTTGTTGGGTTACCTATATTCAAATCCACCCACCCCCACTCATTAAATTATTCGCTTTTTTTAAGAGGAATATAATCGAAATTGCGGAATACTCGTCGAATTTTTTCACGCACTTCAAGAAGTTCAAGATTATAGATTTCTGCCAAGTAAATTAGTACAAATCATTGAACATTACAAATCAAATGGGATTGAAAACTTTTAGATAAGAACAATGTAGGCATTACTTCATATCTAAATAAATAAAATAATTTGAAATTTATTGTTCAATTTCCATCACTCATTTCTACTATTCGAGTATATCGTCAAGTGGGTACCTAAGACCTATATTTACAATGGGATACACATATCTATTTCATTGCATGCTGTCTCAAATTTACTACTTCGTGTACATGGTTTTTGAGCATTCAAGTTGTAATTAGCTGTACGTGTTGAGCTAATCGAGTAAATTCATAGTAAAATGTATCAATTATTATCGTTTCTATTCGTACTGCCTATTTTCGTGGACAATCCTGCTTCGGGGTATGTGCCATCAAAAGAATGCGGCGAACCATTAATTCTAACCCCTTTGATAAAAAAAGGAGAAATCAACTTAGCCAGAGAAAAATCATACGTGAAACCTCTGCTTCCTAACATCTTCAGCCACTCCGGATTTTTAACGGTAAACGAAAGTACAAATTCCAATTTATTCTTTTGGTTTTTTAAACAATCGAGTTCAGAATGGTCATCACGTCCAGTGATACTCTGGTTACAAGGCGGTCCAGGATCAAGTTCTCTTTTCGGACTTTTTACTGAAAATGGTCCTTTTCAAGTGAAAAAAGGTAAATTGGTGGAAAGCAAGTATTCGTGGATCAAGCTGTATAATGTATTGTACATCGATAATCCTATCGGTACAGGGTTCAGCTTCACCACTGATTATTACGTCACAACTGAACAAGAAGTTGGTCAACATTTATTTGACGCCCTAATTCAGTTTTTCACTCTGTTTCCAGAACTTCGTAAAAATAAGTTCATCATATCCGGAGAATCATACGCTGGTAAATATCTTCCAGCTTTAGGGTATGCAATATACAAAGGAAATCCAAAGGCATCGAATTCCATAAATTTACAAGGTATTTTCGTCGGAAATGGATGGACTGATCCAGAGAATATGCAGGATTACGCCACACATCTGCATAGACTAGGGTTAATTGATCGCAAACAGAAATTAATTGTGCAACAGTACGAAGAAGATGCAAAGATACTGATTCGGAATGCCTTATGGGGTAATGCTACAAATGCTTGGAGTGAAGCTCTGGAATCTTTTTTAAAATTCTCCAATTTCTCTTGTGTGTATGATTACACTCGAGAGAACTATTGCGGAGGTCATTCTTATTTTGATATCATAAACACTGATGAATTCAGAAAAGCTATTCACGTAGGACAAACAGATTACAAGGGCTGGTCTAAGGAAGTTCACCTACACCTAGGAGATGATATGGGTAAAAGTATTAGGCCACAAATAGAAGAATTATTGGAAGAGTATCCAATAATGTTTTTCAGTGGTCAGTTGGATATTATTGTAGCACATTACCTGACCTCTAATTTCATCAACCAGTTGCATTGGAGTGGAGCTGATGAATACAGTGAAGCGAAAAGAAATATGTGGTACGTCAACGATCATTTAGCCGGATATTACAAGACTTACGGGAATTTAAAGGAAGCTTTGGTCCGTAATGCTGGACATATGGTTCCTTCAAAACGTCCTTTGTTCTTATTAGATTTGCTGGGAAAATTTGTCGATGGTGAAATTTGAAATTCAGTCAATTAAATTCCGGAAGAATAATGTCATCATGTTTCAAGAATTTCCTGATATTTTTTCCATAGAATTATTGCTCTTCGGTAGCTTATCTAGTTAGTAGAGTAAGCATGTTGAAATTTCAAAAACAAAAGTTATCTGTAACATACTTATCAGTTTTTTTTTATCCGAGGATTTCTTTCTATAAAACTTGAATTTCAACTTATGAGATCAACATTACGTAGGTATGTACATACTTTTCATTTTCAGGTCAGATTTTATCAAATGTCTCACATAATACCATGACCGTAATGGGAATTTTTCCAAATTTTGTAAACTCAGCGTCTCTGAAAGTCAGTCAATATTCTTCCAAGTTCATTTAGAAGTAGGGCATAATGTCAGAGAGACAAATGAATTTTTTTTACACGTATTCAAAACTCAAAGTATCAATTATCATTATCATCAATTTACTTTTTTTTTGAGTAGAAAGGAGTGAATTGTTGTGTGACGTCAACTCATCACAGGAAAGTTTTTTACCGGCTCAAAGAACTTCAAAAATGAGAACTCAAGATTTCTGTGAAATATAAATTGGCATGTATACATATATCGTACCTTCGTACCATTAAAATTGAAGGTAAATAAGTTAACAATATAGGTTTTCGTTTCAAACCCAATTTGAAATTACATTATATTGCTCATGCACTCGAGTGACTAGTCAAGTGGGCAAATACACAAATACTTACCTACATAGATTGAAATATTTTATCGCGCATTCTTCCTAATCTATTTATTAGGTATCATTATTTGAACAAATTGAGTTGCGATTACTTAGTATCAATGTTTTGTGTTTAACGTCGCGACGAACTCATACGTAAGTAAAATGTATCGCTCATTTTCGATGTTATTTGTATTGGCCACCATTGTAGACAACTCAGTATCGGAGTATAAACCATCTAAAAAATGCGGTGATCCATTAATTCTAACCCCATTGATAAAAAAAGGAGAAATCAACTTAGCCAGAGAAAAATCATACGTGAAACCTCTGCTTCCCAACATCTTCAGCCACTCCGGATTTTTAACGGTAAACGAAAGTACAAATTCCAATTTATTCTTTTGGTTTTTTAAACAATCGAGTTCAGAATGGTCATCACGTCCAGTAATACTCTGGTTACAAGGAGGTCCAGGATGCAGTTCTCTTTTCGGACTTTTTACTGAAAATGGTCCTTTTCAAGTGAAAAAAGGTAAATTGGTGGAAAACAAGTATTCGTGGACCAAGTTCTATAATGTACTGTACATCGATAATCCCATCGGTGCAGGGTTCAGCTTCACCAATGATTATTACGTCACAACTGAACAAGAAGTTGGTCAACATTTATTTGACGCATTAACTCAGTTTTTCACAATGTTTCCAGAACTTCGTAAAAATAAGTTCATCATATCAGGAGAATCATACGCTGGTAAATACCTTCCAGCTTTAGGGTACGCAATATACAAAGGGAACCCAAAAGCTTCACATCCGATAAACTTACAAGGTATTTTCCTCGGAAATGGGTGGACTGATCCGGAGAATATGCAGGAATACGCTACACATTTGCATAGGCTCGGATTAATCGACCGCAGACAGAAATTAATTGTGCAACAGTACGAAGAAGATGCTAGAATACTAATTCGGAACGGCCGATGGGGCAGTGCTAACAATGCTTCTGATAAAGTTCTACAATATGTTGAACATTTCACAAACTTTTCTCATTTGTATGATTACACTCGAGAGAACTTTGACGGAGGCGATTCTTATTTGGATATCATAAAGAATGATGAATTCAGAAAAGCTATTCACGTTGGACAAACAGAATATGACGACGTGTCTGAGCAAGCTTTTCTACACCTAGGAGATGATGAGACACAAAGTGTCAAGCCACAGATTGAAGAATTATTAGAAGCATATCCAATAATGTTTTACAGTGGTCAGTTGGATATTATTGTAGCACATTATTTGACCTCTAATTTCATCAACCAGTTGCATTGGAGTGGAGCTGATGGATACAGTGAAGCCAAAAGAAACATGTGGTACGTCAACGATCATTTAGCCGGCTATTACAAGACTTTTGGTAACTTGAAAGAAGCTTTGATCCGTAATGCTGGGCATATGGTTTCTGCAAGACGTCCTCTGTTCTTATTAGATTTACTGGGTAAATTCGTCGAGGGTGAAATTTGATTGTGGCGAGTACACTCAGAAAGAATCAGATAATGTTTTGATAATTGTGTGATTTTCTTGTGTGATTAGTTACCTACTTAGTTGCTTATTTTGTTAATAAAGTTGTAGAAATTTCATAAATAAAAGTCATCAGTCATCAGATTTTTTAGAACAGTGCGATAAGTACCTAAGGTATATTTTTGTTTTAGAAATGGAGCACTTTGAATGAGTTGGACAGCTGAAGTTATCTAAACATCAAACACTTTGATTCAACGAAAATCAAAGGTAGGTACATTAGGCGTACAGAAACCGCCATTTCTGAGTGACTGAAGAGGCAAATGACTGGAGAGAACTAATTTCAAGCAGCAAATGCTCGACTTCGGGAAAGGTTATACTTCTCCAAACAAGGTGGCACGTGGCTAAAATTTTCATTAAAAATTTATCGAATTTTTGAAATTTTTCAAAACATGTTGCCCCTTTGAATTCCAAAATGGTTGACTTTTAGTTTCACGTTGATTTGTACATCAGAATCCGAAATCTCTCATTGTCAGACGCATGATGGTACACCCAGCATGCAAATTGGTGTACACTTTGGTATTCGGTTTCAACGACGAGATAGGGTTGAGGAAGACCTAATAAAAGCTATTCCATGTTCTGGTTCCTGGTACATAGTGCACGCAATTTGGTAAATTATCGTTAACGAAGTGCTCGTGCTTTTTGAAACGGCAACAAAAGAGTAAAGACACCCTATCATCTTGTTAGCATGGTACACTAATCGAAGCGAATCGATCAGTTTATTGTAAACCTACACACTCGTATGTGCTATAAAGACGAAGAAGACATGATGGATAAAAAGCCAATATTTCCCACATGTACCTACCTATACGAATAGAAAAGACACACAGACTATATCCATTTATGTACATAGTCTCGAAGAGGCAGATACATTACATTACACATAAAGCGTATGCATGTATATGTATGATGCATATAGTACCTATACGTATGCACTTCATTGAGCCATAAGACGTCGCCGTCGCGATAAATGAACTCGTACAATGTTACAGAAGTTAGCAACGCGATGCGATTTGAATAACCGGATAAATATCCAGCGCGTGACGTAAATAGACCATAACCCGCTTAAGAGATGGCGGTAAATATGGCACAGCACAACATAGCAGAAGTCGTCTCCTAGAACCAATTTCGCATTTAATATAAATCCCCATTCGTCATCGAATTTATTTACCTTTGGACGCGAGCGCCGTTGAGATGCGTTAGCGTTTTTTTTTCTATTCCATTCCTATAACATAGAATTCTTCTCTTTTTTTACCTATATTTTTTCCAACTAGGAACAATACATGGCGCGTACCATTGAGCTACTTTTTACGATTTTCGTACACGAATTGTGATGACGATTGACGACTTGCTTTGCCTTGCTACACAGCAGACGACGCGACGGTCTAGATTCGTATAAGCGTAACGACGATCTAGCGGAATTGGTAAATGACAATTAATGTTTTGAAGCGCGATTCCATCCAGGTACCGTGAAGAAAACCTCCGAGCCGCCGTCGTGATAACAGGAAATATTCGCAGTTTGGTGTAAAATATTATGCAATTAAGAATTTTTCACAGGTACCGTAGCATCGACGACCAAGGTGGTGACTTAATAGATTGATGACATTGGGTGAATTGCATCGCGCAACAAGCAAACGGTCGTATTTGGACGACCTTAATTTTACAGCCTTGAGGTAGAAATCAAGATCAATTTGTTCGGTCTCTTTTGTACAGGTACCCGAGTATTTGGTGATGACGGATTCGAGACGAGTAAAAAAGTGGACAACGCGAAATGAATCTAATGAGGCAAGAAAATGAGAAGAGAAGGAGGGAGGGAGAGGAGAAAGAAAGGTGAACTGAAAATTTGATGTACATAGATACCTACGTATTTGGAAAAACACGTGATTATGTAGATCACTTTGAAATTCAAAATATCCATCCACCATAGGTGATCTGAAAATTCAATCGTATTCTGATTAACGTCAACTCCTTCTCCCCTCCACAGCTCATGGTAGGTACATTCCATCAGGACCCCCCCCCCTTTTAGGCCATTAAAGATCTGGAGAATATCCAGTATCCACTCAAGAAAAAATATACAAATCAAATTCAAAATTAAATTCGTGATTTGAATTTTGAAAAGTTGACTTGGTAAATTACGCCATCCACCCTCTTCTCATTCCTTCCTACTCTCCCACAAAATACCAAACTCGAGCCCAGCAAAAATCTCGTGAAAAAATAACTCCGATAAAGAGCTTCTTTCATCTTGAAAACTGCAACAAGGAAGAAAATTACCCCAAGTAGGTTGAATTTTTTTTTTCAAAAAAGTACATAGTTTTTTCGCCAAACCATTTCCCAGCTTTAAATTGAATTTTCTCGGGCAAAAACGTAATAAAAACATCGACGAAATACCAACCCTTTCCAACGTACTTACATCGCAACAATGGCCATTCAATGAAAAAAAGTCGCACTCGATTTACATTTCAACAGCTCGACGTTGTCATAGACTCATTTCAATATCAATAAATCACCTAAATCGCCGTACCAAATTTTAATCCACGAGTGAAATTTTTCTCGTTAAATTCTTCGCAGCAGCTTTCGAAAAATTCTTCGTCATTCTCGCCAAAATAACCATAGTTCAATTCCTTCTTTACTTCCCCCCTCGTCAACCATTATATCCCAACTGGGAGAAATTTAGTTCGACTGTCGCGTTTCGAAACGAACCCAGAGAAAGGAAAAAAGAAACACTTAAAACGCTCACGTTTTGCTGGGGGTGTCATTGAATAAAATAATCGAGATTACGTCTCGCGAGTAAAATTTCGCATCCCTTACCGAGTACCAAATTAAAACTACTACACTGAATACAAAATTCGAGAGAAGGTTTTCATTTCGACTGTTGATTATTTGCTCAGTCGGCAATTTCCTCCGTGTTCCGGTGTTTTGTTGGCGAAAAAAGGGTCTACGACTTTACGTAAGGTCACCACAATAAAACGTCGACGAAACCAAAAACCAAGTTGCAAGTACAATACGGTGCTTCTTTTATGTAAATCGAGGTGACCGACTGCAATTTTGGTTTTCAAGTTACGAAATACCGAACACAGATGAGGATTCAGACGCCCCGCTCGGATCCTTTACCTATGGCTTGACCAGGAGGTAGCCAGGCAGAAGCAAAGCATAGGCGCTACTTGGCAAGAATTAATTCTCCAACTTACACGTGTTTCGCACACCTTTTCATCGTATAAGTATAACTCGCGAGTCGCGATGATACACGTTCGGTACGCGAGCTATTCCTAATTATTGCTTTTACCAGGTATCCGTAGAATGTAGAGAGGCATGTAATTCTTCGACTTCGAAGGTTTTTTTTTCTACGTTTTTTTTTACGACTTGCCGCCGTCTTTATATAGATATACTTTGATATTTGTACTTTTCCGTGTGTACATTTACGCGCGCGTATAGAAACATTGCTATATTGCCTCCGGCGTTTCAATTCCAGTTGAAGTCGATCTTTTACGACGTATGCGTGCGTTAATTTTGCGTTAATGATGCATAATTCCGTTATCTGAATTAACAGCACGAAGATATATGTTATCTTGGTTAGAAACGTGATTTCAAGTCAATAACCGTAACGTTACTTTTTATACTTTTTTATTACCCCGAATTCACCGACCACAATCTTGGCTATTTTTTTCATTTCCTCTTCTACCGCCTTCCTTTCCTTCTTCTAATCATATTCAACGCTAGGTACATAGACATACAAAATGTTGCACCTAGTTTGATATCTGCAGGTTCGAGTTCGATATGAAAGATGATGATTTTTCTCACACTGTATACTTAGTTATTACTTAAATTGTGCGGTTTCAGCGCGATTGACGTCAGACAGAGGTAAACAAGCGAATTGGTAGACCAATAATCATAGTTTAAATCAAAATTGAAAAAAAATTATTCGTTGTTTTTTTTTGACAAATTATGCTTCCTTATTCTTGTTTCTAGTGAGGGGATGGGGGAAAAGAGAGTCAAATTCGTATGCAATAATAATATAGAGTTGATCAGAAAATAATTAGACTGATCAATTGAAAAAAAATTGAAAATATTATGCTTGAAAATTTAATAAAAATAATTGTTCAGACGTTGAAAAAAAAACTGAATTTTGTACAATTTTAAAGAAGGAAAGAGAAAGAGTTTTTGGAATAATTTGGAAATTGGCAGCGAATTTTCTGTCCCCAACAAGGAAAATAGAGAAGTCGAGCTTCCAAAAATTCACCCCCAGTCAAAATTTCTGACAATGAATTTCATTTTTTGATTTTTGGAAAATTTTTAAAAATTCTGCATTTGGATTATTTTTTTAAGACAAAGAGTCCCACACCTGAATGAAACTCTTCAACGCCCAAAAATTCAGATCAACTGTTCTGACGACTCCCATACGATCGGATATAAAATAAAAATCCGTTCCTGCCGGTTTAAATTCATATAGTTTTTTTTGAATACAGGAAACTTCTTTCCTCAATTTGATGGGATTTTAATTTTTCGTTGGAAATAGGACTTTGAATATGTAATGTCAAGAAGACTCGAAAAAAATTTAAGATTTTTCGTGACCATTTAGCCCAGCAAATTTTTCAACATTAAAAAAAATGATCCGTTTTTCCCCCTGGAGTACGTATCTTCGAACTACATACTACGAACGTTGTTTTTTTTTTCAAGTTCAAAAAATACCTGCCAAGGGGGCTTCGCCGAAAATGAACTTGGGAATGCATTTAAAAAACTGGACTGAAAATACAGCTAGGATCAAAATATTTTTTCACACAATTGTTCTACATAGAAGCGGAATTTTCAAAGTCTCAAATTTCATTTTTAAAAAAAATAAGAGTCAAATATTGACCATTCCCCTTGAAAGTCATTTTATAACAATTTTTATTATGTAAAACTTGGTTAAATTTTGAAAAATTAGTTGAATTTATCTACATTAATTTTCGCATAAATTACGAAGAACTTACCTACTCATTCTAATATTTTCTTGATCTTAACAAAAATTTGTACTCACCTGAAACAAAAAAACAAAATAAACAGTCAATTAAAGGATTGCTAAAATTTCGTGATTTTTGAAAATGTACACAAAAATTTGAATTTCTGAATCTTTGTTACTTTCAATCAAACCATCATCAACAATGAGCTATTAATGGTAATTAGATTAAATAAAAATATGAACACCTGTAGATTACGATGGGGCAAGGGTAAGGTAAGAATCGGCATTACTCTGTTTTCAACACACATCTCTCGGCTGAACAAAATAATCAAATCAATTAGCCACGTTTGCAATCATTTCCACCGATTTCATCGATAGATTATTTTCCAATTAATTAACGAAACATTTACATGAACTTATTAACATCACGCAACAATCACTTATGGAAATTTGCTAATTTCTACCGCAAGTTTCTTCGACTATAAGTACTCGAGGTTTCCTTGAATTTTACAAAATTTTGTAACTTCGTCGGAAATGACGAGATTTCCATAATTATTTTCAAGCGAACCTCTTTCGTCTGTAAATAACCCCGGAACGTGTCTTTTTATCAATTTTTCACAGAACAGGAGCCAAAATACGAGTACACATTGGAGAGGACAGGACACGAATACGTGGGTTGCTTTCAAAAAGTTTCGTAAAATAAAATTTTAATTTAAAAGGATCAAATTCGACGATTTGTACCAATTCCAGATTTCTCTAGCACAAATGGGATATTTAGGTCAAGGCATTAAAAAAGATGCAAAATTTTTAAAACTCAACAATTGAAAAAATTTAAAATAGGTATAATTTTTTGCAAAAAAAAAAAAAAAAGTGATTAAATCCACGATTCATAATTAAAATAGGTGATGCATTACACGTTTTTAGCAATGTAAATGGTTTCCCATTCTTGTATTCCAAACCTCAAATAATTTAATTCATTTTCAAATACCCAATGACAAATCTAAAAATAGAGACGAGTGCTTCATCTTGAAAAAAAATATCGCCCATCTCGAAGCTTCCGAACGTTCAGTTATTTCTGTACAATTTTATGATCGGCTAGCGTCGTAAAAGGGCTGAAAATGAAACGAGGAAAGGTCAAGATTTTTCTCATAAAACTCTTTTCGTAACTTGGTGGCGCCTTATCTGCTCACATTACCTACTAAATTTCCACCCCCATACCTAGCAAAGCAGCCTAGCTCATCTTTCAGCAATCGTAATCGCAGTTTGACATAGGATGAGCTTATGAAACCCAAGTTGACATCAATATGCACACAGTCAGCAATTCCAAGTACTACTTTAAATACTTGACCTCCTGCACTGAATGCAAAAAAAAAGTACACAAGTAATTTTACTTTTTAGTTTTTTCGTCGGCGGCGATGAACTATAGTAGGTATTTGCGTACATCGTTATTTAAAAATTATACACCTGGGCTTGGGTGTATCGAAAACCAAGCTTGTACGCCCTTAGCCTGCTATTCTATCCTCACTAGCACTGTCTGAGCACGAAGTCGACCAAAAAATCTTCCATTTCCGGGTTACTCATCCGAATCTTTCATCTTCTCTCTCGTCAGCGCGACACCGTGATCCGCGAAGGATGGCGGTAACAACACTGGCAAAATTCGCGCCTAAATTACACACGCCTTCATTATTTATAGCATACGAGCGAGCGAGGATTACCGGCGCGAACGTGCTGAGATTTGGCTAACTCTTCGCGTACTAGTTTCGTATAGGAAAAGACGCGACGCAGAGCGAGGCGAAGGGCCTCGATCGGTATAAATTATCATCGAGAAAGAAGTCAATGTTATGCGTTATTTTATACGTACCTACTATACGAAGTACATCCGACTGTTCTAATGATAATGACCTTATTTTTACACGAGCGGCGCGATTAAATCTACGTGGGGGCTATGGGCTATACTTATGCATAACCGCGTGCTTTGATGCTGGCTGGCGTGTACCTCTACCTACCGTAGTCTCTCTCTTTCTTTCGCTAAATAAGAGCAAATCTCTGCAACGTTCAAGTCTCCGACAGCGAACGTAGTTTTTCGATAACGTTCCGTAATTACGTTGTCCGGTTTCCTGGCCATTTCAAATTGTCATACGTACGTATTTCGTCGGCAATACTATGTAGATGTAGATGTAGATGTAGATACAATAACGTATTTAAGGCGTTCACCTTATAATACATTTATACGAGTACTACTGCGTAAGACTTAGCCCAGGTGGACTTATGCAATCGTCGTCGTGAACGCAAAATACACGCGTAAAGCACGCGACAGTTTCCTAATTTCAATTCACCAAATGCCATGCTACTTGTATTGTGTCTATGTGTACATAACAAAGTGAGCGTTCGATGGAGGCGTTAAACATCGTATCGCATAAACTGATTTTGTGAACTGTTTTTCCAAATTAAATAGCACACGGGCACGTTTCACGCTATATACTTATCTATCTGTATATTTTTTATATACCTATAATAAAAGATGAAAGTTGCCAAGATTTTAATACAAATATGGAGATAATCTTATGACATATTACGAAATTTGAAATTTCCATCATCAACTATATCAAACCAGGGAACCTCACGAATTGCTCCTCCCCCGAGAGTTTAATGAAAACTCGAACATTGAGGATCGATGATTTATTCATTTTTTGGATTCGACCTCTCACTGTCTTCCAGTCACTCAATATTTTACAAAAAAAAAAAAGAAAAAAAAAAGAGACGAATATTCGGACTCAACGACCCAAAAATCAAATGTCAACAATTTTTTCACAATTTTTTAGGTTTTTCCCCAATTTAGAAGGATAGAGAAGCACGTGTGAGGGGGCATAATCAAAAAATAATATGATTAAGAGCACTGAGGAGGAAGGCAGGAGAGTCAGATCGAAAAAATACAATAATATTCGAACTTAGCACCTTCATAACAATAACAATCGATGGGTATATTACATCATTTTTTAAAAAGTTTTATACTTTGCTCAAATTAGGGAACCTTAGCCCCTCTGGAACTTGAACATCCCATTTTGAAAATTATTTTATTGCAAAGAAAGTATAATATGTCTTCACAGTAATTACTTCACATTTGTTAAAAGGTTGTGGCAGCTTTTGCACCCACTCATTATGAAAAGTTGAATTTCTAGTTTTTCCAAAAAATTATTTTAAAAAAATTGTAAATAAGAACAACAGGTCAATCGTTTACTGATTTTTCTCATTTTCAATCATAGCATTGGAATTGGGAGCTCCTCCTCCCCCCTTCGAAAAAAATATCAGCAGCCCAAATGAAAAATTGAGGGTTTTAGATAGATTTGAATTTTCCAAAAATGATGCAAATAAATGAAAAAATGAAATGACCAGTTTACCTACAATCACAATAAACCCAATTCCGACAAAAAAAAAATACATATTTTTTACGGGCTCAATTTTTCAAACAACATACTTCAGAATTTTAAAATTCTTGGTTGAGCTGCAGCTACAACTCTGAAAGTTCTTTCAAGGTCAAATTCTAATCGCCCAACCCGTTTTGAAGGCCTTTTTTAACACGCGAGAAAAAAATCTTATTTTCTGGTCCAAAAAATATGCTATGTTAGATTTCAAAATGCGAGATTGGGTAGCTTCAACTTTGACAAGATGTATTTTCGATTATGATACCTTTTTTTTTTATTTTTTTATTATTCATTTGAGCCTCCTAAAAATTTTACTTTTTTCCCTCTGGTCAAAAGTAGACCTGTAAACGGAATTGTAACTAGTACAATATGACTGGAAAATGAGGTTTTTGAGACATTAATCAAAAATTTGATTTTTATTATCAGTTTCTCGCTCATTGAATTTTCGAATTATTCGATTTTTTGACGTTTCAAATTTTCTTTCGCCTTAATTAAATCGGGTGATTGGGACCCAACTTCACTTTTTTCAAATTTCAAAGCAGTGTAATTAATTTTATGGGTCGTTGACCTACGGTGATCCTCATTTCTCAATCTCAAATTTCAAAGATGAAACGGCGGAAACTGGAAACCTAAATGGATCAATTTGAAAGGAGGGTGGTTGATCATCAAATGAAGTAAAATAATTTAAACACGAATTATGCATCCGCTAATTTGATAACCTCGATATAATAATGACACAAACAAAACCTACACAAGAATGATTAATAATTGGAAATACCAAACCACCCGAATGAGTGATAATCCAGCTAGCTAGCTACCAAATTAATTTTTCTTTGCACATCGAATGGGAAATTTTTCTAAAGTTTGAAATTTCCCTATGGCGTGACGGACTACGATGGTACTCTGATACTGGAAATTTATTCCAGATGAATATCGTATACCTACTTGAGCAACATTTCGAAAACTTTTTAATTGGGTACAAAGCGTGAATTAAAAATTCATAATGAAATTTAACGAAAATTTGAGTTGCGAAAATTTTACCCAAGTTTTCGGCGTAAATACCTAATTACCCTTATTTCAAACGCATCAACTGGAGCATTACAAATACCTACCTACATAAACGAAAAAACTTTTTTGAAAAGTAGCGAAAAATTTTTACGCACAAGAAATACGAATAAGATCGTAAATATTTACCTGCCGGCGATATTATTGCGATTTTAAATTTATTAGAATCGTTTCAGGAAACGACGAAAATAGGTAGGTGATTCTTTCGGTCTTGCTTTGTTAGTTTTGTTTTATAATTCGAGCAAAACTGGGCCATTATAACAATTTTATACTTTTAATGGAAAACTCGATATGAAATGAAAATTTTGAACTTAATTTCTCACCCTCACTAGTCCTTCACCTACTTCAAATTCACTGCAGTTAATTTTTTTTTAAACGACCCCCTTTCCCTTTTTCCATCCAACCTTGCAATCTTCGTGCAAAAAAACGGTTTCAAAAAATTATTTATCAATATCAAACCTCACGAGAAAAAAATGACTATTTCATCGTCAGTATTGGAAAATTTTCCACTCGCCGCTATCAAACCTACCGCAAGAAAATACCAAAAATTGACAAGTTTTCATATCCTCCTTCCTGCCATGACAATACGTAATACGGATTTCTAATCCCAACAACAATTCCATATTCCAAATCAACTGTCTTAGCTCAAGAATGTAAACAAGAAGGGTTGTAAACAACTTTGGATTAAAAAGAAAAGACACACGACATTGTCGCATTGATCTGCAGGTACCTTACAAATGAAATTACACGAGAGATTCCGAGCATACAATTTTAATCTCGTCGAATACGTCTCATCGACGAACACGTCGTCATTTCCATATTCAAAATGCACAACGGCTTTGAAACGAGCAATCATATCTCAAAATACCATATTCACTCCTTGTCGCAATTCTAATTCAACATAAACACCGCTACAATGATGCTCACACGCCCAGGTAGGATATCCCAAGAAGACGAGAAGGAGCAGTAGAGGAAAAAACAACACAATTCCCTACATCAATACGCCATAACAAACACCCTATGCAAATTTACTTAAACGTAGGTATACTTAATACATATAGCTACACAGAGAGCTATACATGATGTTATTGTATTCGTATTGCAAATTTTTCATCGTTTTGGAATTCAACGGGGAATTTAAGAAATTAGTTTACATATTCGTGTCACTGGGCCAAGTTAAATTATAGTATAGCTAGTCTGAGCGGAAATTTTTTTACAATGATTGAGAGTTGTACCTCTACCCCGTAAAATTAACCAACGCAACGAGAAACTCATCACGTAGGTGGGTGGGTGTAATTTTTTCAAAATTGAGGTAACTTCGCGTAAGATGACTTTTTTTCATCTTTCGCGAATATGGTTTAAAAATAACGTTTGAACGAGATTTTACACCAAGAGACAACGTAAATACTCCCATCAAATACAAGTGCGTATACGTCATTTATTCCTTTTTATCTTGGTAGCTTAGTTGATACCGCTACGACTAACTAAGAGAACACGAGCATATTAATTGCATTTAGCTAGATACACGCTTTTGAAAAATTTAATTAACGTATTTCATAAATTTAATACGACCTACGGTTACGTTCACACGTTGACGTTTGCGAGAGAGAGCTTTACCTTTCACGAATCGCGAATACCAACTACATTATCAAAGATGTAATTTTGAATTTTCCACGCTTTATAAAAGCTTGTATAAAGAATTAACGCGATTCATCGTCTTCTGTACAGTATCTACATGATCAAATTGTTTATTTTTCTTAATAGAATTTACCTACCTACATCAATCGAGTTACAGACGTTCGTATATAATACGAGACGAAAAATAATTTTGCACGGTGTCGAGAAGATATTAACAGGTTTATACACTTCGCCATTTCATTGCTTCCTCAAAAGAAACCAAAGTAGGTAAAGGTATATTCTTACATAGTGCACGCCGCCGTCGTCGCCGCCGCTTCAGCGCGTACACCTCCGTATAATTCAATTTAAATCTGACAAAAGTTCTGTGAGCAGACGGAATAGCTGATACTTAATTCAATTATTTAGAGATAACTCCATGTAAAATAAAGTAATGTTTGAGCTCTTTTGATTAATTTTTCAGTCAGGATGAAACATAACAGAATATTGACTGGTCTCAAATTATCTCAAAAAATATGCTGAAAATACATTATGAGCCTCTTAAATCGACATTCAACTCCCGTCCCTGTAACAGCTCAAATTTCGAAATTTTTTCGGAAGTATTGAAACATTTATTGCATAACAAATTCATTGTTTCGACCGATTTTCATCATCATTTTTTGAATTGATGGCGGGGTAGGTGGGGAGGGGGGTAGGTTGAAGAGGAAAACTAATTTTTGAGAAAATTTCAGCCGAACAATAACGACGACAAATTTTTGAAAATCGACCCAAAATGATCAAATTATGCGACATCGCGTCATTATCAAACCAGACCCACCCTAAAAGTTGACAAATTTTTCCCAAATGTGGATAACGTATTCACTTTATGAACAAATTTCAAAAAATCCCAATTTTTCATCGAATATTTTCAACTGAATAATAAATGCATTTAGGTGCAACATTTTTAAAAGATATGGGATTTCTTTCTTTTCTCATCAAAAATTGAAAACGTGCTTTGTCGGACTTTTTTTGCTTAAAAACGTTTCGATTTTTCAACAATGGAGGAGGCGAGGAGGAAGCCCTTCAAAAATCTGAATCCAAAAATTCAATTGATAATCAAATTTGATGCCTCAACAGACGAATGATTTTCTCTACAATTCTCCATCAATTTTTCATTTTACTCGAATTAATTTATACAAAGAAGCATAGGGCTTGTAAACTATGAGTGACTACATACTCGGAAGATGTTGAAAATGTAAAGAACAATCATGGAAGTAGCGATTGCCTCCTCCAATCATTTTCCAAAAAATTGAAATTAAAACTGCGTCAATTTATTCGACCACGTCGTTGATCTTTTATAACCTTACTTTTTTGATTAATTTTTCCCGAATCATGAAAAATTTACGGTCATAAATTTTTTATTTTTACCTCAACCATATTTTGAATAATAAAATTCGCACTGATGAGGTTAAAAATACACGCAGAATCGTATAAAAATGTAAGTTACGAGTACGATACATAGTCGTACTTTCTTCTTATTACAATTTCGTTAGGAACGTAAGCGTATATTACACGTATTCGTATAAATGCGAATATAATTTATTGTAGGTCTTTTTTCCGGTTTCCCTTTCGTAATAAAGCAGGCACGCTTGAAAAATGTTTGCATTGGGTAATTATCTGTTATGGTAAGTCATCTTGTATTAACAGTCGTACGTATACATATAGCGTAATTAAAAAATCAGACGACTCGTTTCCGTTATTATAGGCTCACGGTGTACCTTACGGTTTTCGAGGATACATCGAATTTTAAATTTTATTCGACACTTTGATCCCTACTACACACGCTACAAAGGGCTAGAAAATCCACAGCGAGCGAAAAAAAAAGTCCAATAGATTAGAAATTGATTTGATTTAGGGGACGTTGAAATACGACGTGGTATACGTTCAACGGTTCAACAAAAATACACCTTGACTTACCTTCACCACTACATCAAGATGATTGCTTTTCTAGCCATAAACAATGTCCACTTTATTTTTTTCGCAATTTTTCTTCGAGTCAAGTGGTATTTGAACGAAAAATGAAATTTATCGACGATTAATGCATCTAGGACCAATACAAGACAGTTCTTTCGTATTTTTTTCTCGTCCTTCGGTCGAAAAAATTGTTCCAACTACGTTCATAATTTATTACTAATTTCCATGAAAAATAACCCTTTCCAGTACGAAAGGCTACAGGTTCATTAGACGTGTATTCCCTTCAGTTTTCCGGTCGTCATAATACGTACGAACATTTTTAACGAAATTGTCTCTTAGCTGCGATTTAGAAATGAAAAATAAAGTTGAATAATTAATACAGAAAAAGTGAAAAAAATCCCTAGCGTACTGCACGAATGGGGAACAAAGCACCTTACCACGGTTAGAAATATTTCTGTGCTCGTGCATGCGAAAAATATGTAATTATACCCCAAGAATTCCATTTTTCTTTACAGTCAATAAACATACCAGAACAGAAACATGCATAACTCGAGGATGTAGCTGTAGGTATTTATTTTCATCTGCTATGTATTTAATTTTTATACGTTCGCGAATAAAGTATAGGAAAGGGAAAAGGAGAAGGATGCCAGCCAAAGAAAAAAACAATTCTTCTGCAATATTAGATATTGCAAGTCAAAATGCAAAACCAGATGTACACAAGCATCATCTGTGAAACTACGGAAGTGCCACCTTGCATCCGCTATACTCTGATTTCTAATAATATACACTATAGGAGAATCCCACCAGAAACTGGATTAACATGGACGAAATTTCTTTACATTTCGGTTTCACTTTTTGTACAAATACGTTTAATTAATCCACAAGCCTTTTATAATTAAAGTATTTCAACTTTGGATTTTGAAAACTTGCCTAAGAAACCGAATGCGTCTGTCTCAAGATGCAGAAAAATCCCAGACGAAAATAATAAGAAAAACTTTTTCCAATTTCCCATCACGAAACGTATAGGCTACAGAAAAGTACTCAACCTTGTCGAACTTTTCTTATATTCCGAAATTTTTGTCAACACATTTGTAAAATCGCTTCCGAACAGCTTTATACTGCCTATATACTTTTTCATAATAAATGAGACTTGATTCAAACTATACCTACGTACTAGCATTTTCCAGCGTTTCAGTATGAATTATCGATAGCTATTTACTGCAAACATCTGGTTCCTTATAAAATGAAGTACACTCGTATAGACGCGACTACGTCCTTCGTGTACCTAACTTTGCGATGAGAAAATTCTTCAATTTTTACAGCCTAATTTTATTATTTTCGTTTTCATTCGCAAAATTGTTTCTATGATTTTATTTTTTAAAGCTCGAATCACTTCTACTGGTATAGCAGAAGTTAACGATCATCAAATTTTTGCAGTTCCCTGCATGCCATGCAGACATGATCAGCACTGGATTTTGGATTGTTTGATAAAAATTTAAAAAGTGGATGGGGGAAGGAGAGGAGGATGTTAAGATAGTTTCTTCTGAAATTTGTTATGTTTTGCATAAATGACCTAGTTATTAAAAAAATGTATTTTTTTCAGCAGGATGTAAGAGTTTGTATTTTTTAAATTACAAGATTTATTACACCCGTAAGGGAGGGGGGGAGTTAGATTTGGTTTGTGAGGTTGATGTTTTTTATTAGGGAGATGAATTTTTGTATTTCAGAAGGTTCGTCAGGGATAGTAGGTGGGTTTTCTTTTATCTGTAGTGTAAGTCTGTTTTGTTTTAGTCGGGGACAGTTGAAAAGTATGTGTTGGAAGGATGTGGGTTAATTTCTGCAAAATTGACAATTTTCGAGTTTTGACTGAAATACCTAATTTTTAACTTTTGAACAAAATTAAGTAAATAAAAATTGAGCTCTTTTTTACGTCTTCTTGGAGGGTCCTCGAACAATCTCCAGATGATTTAGTCGTTTGAGTTATTCCAGTTGACTCAAGTCAGCTCGAGTCATACATAAATAGATAACTCAAACTATTTTTCCTTCCTCCCCCCCTTTTTTTTTACAATTTTTCATTTCAAATACCTAGGTACTGAATGGAAATCTCCAACATTTTTGAAAAGTTTTTCACCCTTGCTTCGTTCGAGCAGACACAAATTCCTCGCGTTTTTTCAATGCGAAAAACTACGGTTTTCTAATAAAAAAATGTATCTACGCCGAAAAATATAGTAAAAATGATTTCGATATTGAAAACTGAAATTTTTCAAAAATTTTGCGCTCCAGTATATTAATAATTAAGGAATCACAGTCAATAAATTAAAAAATTTCAACAGCAAATTTTTCATATTATAAAATCCGAAAAAAATATTTTTTTCCAATTATTATCGTTGCTGATGGTATTTTCATAAAAAAATATTTCTTCAAATTTATTTCCCTAAAATGTTTGAAAAATTGCAACACTGAACTGCCTCTGTGTGGTGAGGATCCAACCAAATTTTCACGTAAAAATTAACGACCCCCTCTGCTCTCACCCTGAGGAACTATTGGATTTAAATTTTCATTACATCTGGGAAAATTTTGGGAGAAATTGAACTTTGACGGAAACATATTATTTTAGGTAGTGGAAAACTCGAATTTTGCACTTTTTTCGCCACATTTTCTATAAATCTTCTGAACGGAAATACAGCGAAGTTGCTATAACTAAAGGTCTTAAAATAGAACAGGTGGATACTTCATGCCAAGTTACAAATCGAACAACTCGACACATTCGAACCATTTTTAAGCCTAAGTTTAAAATGCAATATTGAAAAACTTACATCAATTTTTCATCAATTTCGCGATTTTATGGCACATTTAAACATTAGTACGCAAGCACCTTCCTTGGCACATGCACTCGAACTCACACAACATTCGAAAGATCACAGGAAAAAAATCATAAATAACAAATAAACACTACATCCATCAACCACGAACAAAAAATTCTACGAATCACACGCGAAAAAAAAATTCTAATATTTTGATGAAATTGCTTATCGCGATCAACACAACATATATGCGACACTTCAACACATCAACAACATCATACGACGACCAAGTACTCGGTACATCTCACGCACATAGAAATCTATAGGTATTTAAAGTACCTAACCGCGATGATAAAAATTATTGAAAAAGGAAAAAAAATATACAACTAAAAATAGTACAACGGCTTATTACCGGAATGCCGTTAAAACCGCATTCTTCTAATAAAATCGAGCTCCCTTGCGCGCGGTAATAAGATTAAACTGTTCACCGTATCAAAACGACTAACTAAAGGCGATCGATGTTCCTTTCAGTAAAACCGTACTGTTCTCCAGATGCACTGATCTTCCACGACCACGACCAAGAGCAAGAGCAAGAGCAAGACCAGCAAATCGAAAAAAGTGGAAACGATGACGCGAATGATCATGATAACATCGTGTGGAAACATTTACATAACTTGTTCTGCGCTTTTTTTGAACGGCGGTGGCAGCTCGCGCGTTCGTGTTCCGATCCGCGAGACCGCGACGCGATCGCGATGCGGTCTCTGCGCGCACCTTGCGCTACTCTTTCACCTTTCTCCGCGCAAAACCATCACATCGTCGCGTCGCGTCCGTCGTCGGGCAATTTATGTCGCCCCATCAAACGCATCAATCGTCATTTGAATAATTTAATCAGTACCTATAAATGAATCGAGCCGAAATACACGTGCCCGTATCATCAATCATGTCATCTAGATGGTATCGTCGTCGCCGTAGCCAAGTTACAGGTACCTGCTGCCAAAAGTCAAATTCAGATTCCTATTTTCCAGCAATTTCCATTTCATCCTTGAAAATTCATCTTTGAGCGTTCAAAATATGACGGAATATTTTGAGCCTCGCAGATCAAGTGGAGGCCGTTTCGAGTCGTTCTAGAGCGTCAACAACATTTTCAAAATACCAGCGACGCTCCAGAATTTCTCAAAACTGTTCAAAACTGCTTCCAATCAATTTGAGTGCGAAACTAAATTTTAGTTTTCTAGCTCTATTACGTAAAATTTTGATTTTTTCACTTTTTGGCTCAAATATTTTCAAAAATTCATCACCAATACTTGAAAAATGAACTCTGACATCTGAAATTTTAGCTCGGCTGATAGGGGTTTTTGCACTCTTTTGATCCGGCTTCGTTTGGACCCGAAACTTTTCTGCTGGTTTGGATGCTTCCTTTGTAAGATCAATTATATTTTAAAACAAAAAAATCAAAATTGATATACCCCAGAAACCATGAGACACCCTCGCCACAGCCACTTTACTTTATCAAAGCATGAAAAAGGTCACAATCTCCAGCAAGCGTTTTCTTTCGCGATCTTGCACCATTTAAATTCGCAATTTCGTCCAAAAAAATTCTTTAGTTAAAAACATCCGTGAATCTCTCGTAGAAAATTTATTCTCAGACTGAAAAAACGACGATGGATTTTTTATATTTTTTTTTCATTTTCCGAATTCTTCGAGATTGAAAAAATTTGAAAACATGACCTTGAAAAATTCTCACAACTTGCACCACAACAAAGTAGGTTCAACCAAACATTTTAAAGCACAACATTTTTCACATTTCACCGATATCAATAAAATCAAATTTTCTTTCAAAAGGATGCTTGCCTTTCATTTTAATTAAATCAACTTGTATATAAAAAATTTTTCCAACCTATCAAAATTCCCGTCTTACAAACCACGTATCAAAAACATCCTCGATTCATGAATCGCGACGTTTCCTTTCAAGTAAATTTCCATTTCGCTTAATATTGGCAATTACGCGAAAAAAGAAGCACAGGGAAGGTATTTTTCCACAAACCCAATCATCGAGTTGAAAATGAAAAGAAAATTGTATTTAAAACGCTCCTACCGGGTGAATATGAAAACGTCTGCCAAATTAACATCCGTCACAAAACTCTCAAAAACATTTCTTTTTTCACCTTTTACCGGCGAAAAATAAAATTAAAACCGATAAATGTCCAACAAAAATTTAATCAAGGAAATTTCACTCTAAAATGAACTAATCCAAACAGCAACGAAACTTCAACCTGAATTTCACCTCATGAATCTAATTAATCCAGGTACATGTCCAAAATCATTCGCCCATATTTATCTTGAAATCTTCGTTTGGGAAAGTACCATACTTTTCGAATACATTTTGAAAAGGGAGAGAGAGCCGAGAGAGGAGCAAAGTGTGCACTTTCATTTCGAAAAATAATTAAGTAACCATGAAAACTGACTTACTTATTGTTAAACGTCTACATTTTTACAGCAAAAATCTGATACTCACCTGAAACAAAACAGAAAAAATGCTCAAAATTAATTGAATTTCAATAAATACAATAAATTTTAAACCATAATTTACGAATCATTGAACCATCTACACATTTTGGTCAGAACACCCTACAAGTTATCTATTTTCAGCAACGACTCTTCGATATGCTTTTAAAAATCTCCGACCGATTACACTGTCGAAGAAAACTTCTAACAGAATAACTCGACACACATTTCCATCGAGTAAAAAACACCCTGCAATGTCTATTTACGCAGACCAATACTTTCTACTCATCGTGGAAGACTGAATTTGACGGATGAAAAGCAAAATTTTGGCATCTAATACTCGTACGTACGTCGAAAAATCCAGCCTTCGAGTGAAGAACTAACCCCTGAAAGGCGATAATGGTCACGGCATTCCTTCCACTAGTTGAATTCGAGCTTTGGTTATTCATCTGTGAATAGAATTTCAGAAGCTTTGCAAAAAGCTTGCAAGTTATTAAGAGCGTTTCCGCGATGATTTTAGAGCTTTTAAACAATCGAAGCAGATACAAAAGAAAAATCGCGGTTGCGATTATTACGCGCAAAGAACACTTATAGTTATAAAAATATACTTATTCGAGTATTTCTACTTTAATAGCAGTGATTTCTTTTTAAAGAAAAATTTCGGTTGTTTATAATTGATTCGAACAATTTATTTCTTTAAAAATTATCAAATTTAATTCAAAACGTTTAATTAAAGTTCTTCAAATGCTCATTTACTTTAAAAATATTTTTTACACGAGGCGCGCGTTTTTTTTTACTCGTTTGTGAAATTCATTTGCTCATTTTTTTCCGCTTAAATTCAATTCATTTACCTTCGTTTTTTTCCTTACTAAACGCATCGGCTAAAACAATTTCTTAGCTATCGTAACTGAACCAATTTTCAGGTAATCTTTGCAACGAAGGAACGAGAGAGTATCACGAGTAGTTGCTCAGACGTCGTCGTCGTAAATTTTCTTAAATAAGCTATCAAAGTTGGCAGAAAAAATTTTCATCAAAAGACTTTATTTTTTTTTAACACAAAGACGAGAAAAAAAATAAACAGAATAAAAATACTAATTTTAAAAAATTGCAGCATTTAGAAAAACTGTAATTATACAAAGTTGTTCGCGAAGTTTATTTTCATTAATTCAACAGAATGAAAGATAAAATTCGCATTTTTTTTTTAAACAGCTGGCATTTTGAGAACATTACAGTTAAGAGAGTTTATTCGAGTCATGAGAAATTGCATTGCATTAACTTAAAAACGCATAATCGTCCTGCAATAAACGTGCCAAATCATAAGAAAAAAATGTTGGCAGGTCGTTCTAAAATAGAACGAACAAGTAAAAAGTATACGAACTCAAAATTCCTCTACGAAATAAAATTTCAACCAAGACCAAGGTTAAAACAGAGAATTTTTTTAATCGCTATAAATTTACTCATTTATATGCAAAGGTATCTGCATAAAACAAGTACAGCTCTCGAGACAATGGTCGAATTGAAATTCCCAAATACCTGTTCGACAAATATCTAGCGTTAATTTCTCAATATTGTTAGCCTCTCGAACACAAATCGTAATGGTATAATTAAAACGCTGAAATATATAGCGGACGGTTCTACTAATCAAGTTCAATTAAGGCGCGTCGTGTGGCCACGATTAAATTAATGGCCGGTTTTTAATTACTGCAAAGTGGCATCGCAGATTTCTGTCCAAACAATAGACGCCTCACAGATTAAAAACTTGTAATTAACGCTTTGCTAAACCGCGAAATCGCGCGCGCACGCGTCGTTAAAACGGTTTACAAAATCGTGTTTAATTTGTAAGTAAAGTAGGCATACCTACTTTATACTGTGTGCAAGACGAATGATCGTTTGACCTAAACAAAAGTAAAATTATGGGGCAAGGACGCTGTAAAATTATACGATCGAAATTTCGTTTAATTTACCTATAGGCTACCTGAATGTTTTCAACAGGTTACTATGTTGAAAACTGCAGAAGGAGGAATGGTCAGTTGGCGATCATCTGTGTTTACGAGAGATAAAAATAAACGATCGTAAACAAAAATTTATTCAGGTAAGTGGACGAATTGATTTGAGGAATTTCGATGACAATGGCTTATTGGGCGTTGGGACGATAGATTTGTAAATTTCGAAGAGTGTATTACCCTACCTACATCGAAAGTACACTAAAAGAATCTATCAGGAGACGACTTTTTGAATCGTGCTTCTAGAAAAAAATTACCATTCGTTGGCAGATTTAATGAAGAGAGAGGGGGGAGGGGTTTGGCAATTTTAAGCTTGATTTTTAAAATAATTTTCATTCATTTGGGGGGAAAAATAAATAGAAGTGGTACACACGTATTTTTTTCGATCATTCTGATGCATTTTTCAAAATTTATATTCTTCACTCATTCTGATGATGGTTTGAAAAATTGGATTAAAAAATTGAATTTGACTAACCTGATCAGAATAACCCTATAAATTGTGGTAATCAGGGTATTTCAACCTGCTCAGCACGAATCCAGCATTCGTTTTTTCTAAAAGGAAGTTTTAATGAAAAGTGGAAATCAAAATTCTTACTATCAGCATATCTTCAACTTCAAGTCATTTTGTAGAGAAATAAAAGTGGTATTTAATTTCAAAGTCAATGCGTGAGGAAGCTTCAGGAACTCAAAAAATCGCACCTCTTGAAGAAGGGACTAGAGTTCTGCGCAGAACAGCATCCAAAAATGGCAAAAATCGATTTAAAAAAAAATAACCCTACTTTGAGGACACCTAGCTCAGCTCCTTGTATGACTAGGGTGCTCAAAATTTCTCTGGATGGTCTTCCATTCGAAGTAAGCTTACTCTTCAATTTTTATTAAAATCCAAGACATTTTTTTTCACGCCACCCTAATCATTATACAAACGTACTTGTAAGTAAGGGATGTACCAGGGTTTTTTGTTAACAAGTCGAACAATATTAGTTCCAATTTTCCATCAATTAAATTAGAGGTTTTTCAATCTCAAAAATATTTTCAACATTTTAATTTAAAAAAATAGTGACGAATTAACCATTAAAGTAATCATTTTCCAAATAAGGACCGCATTCAGAACATCCATTTTTTCGAGCTTTTTTATATGTATCAACATCCTCCTGTTCTCTTCTCATTTTCTCGTTCATTATACTTAAATCAATCCCATTTTCCTAAATTTTCAAACCAAATTTTCATCTGTGGGATACACATTTTTGTTTTGAAGATCAAATTTCGAAAACATTTTTTTCCAAAGTGATTTGTCAATAGAACTTTCTTCTCTCCTTCTCGGGTTCAAATTACTTTAAAATTTGAGGAGAAAAAATTACAAAAAAATCATTGGAGAAACGGAGCCCAGACACCCTCAAGGTTCAAAAGATACCAATCTACTGACAAAACATAGAACTGCCCTTCTCCGATGAACTCACCTCCCCTCTGAACACCTCAATGTTCGCATTATACTTATACACAGGTATTCTCAGTATTCTTACTGAAATAGGCCCATATTTTACCTTCTGGAAAAAAAATTTTCCATCCGACCCTCGAACAATACTTACGTTTCAGTCATTCAGCGAAAAGCTAATTTAAATTAGATAAAAACGAGATTGTGCCGATTCAAAGAACACAAAAATATACTAATAATACCACAATCTATTCATTTTATTGAAGGGTAAAAAGCTATAAGTTTATCGATATCAGTGGTAAAAAAAAAGAAGAAAGTTTTCCAAGTTTAAAAACTTGGTCGAGTGAGCTCGACGGAGGCAGATACCATCTTATAACCAAGTTATCTCAAAACGAGACAAGTTTTGCGACAAAAACATCGAGCAAAACTGAATTAAATATTTCTACTCGTATTCGGAATTTATTCTTTGATGGTTGAACTGCTATTACTGTACATGCACACTTAGAGGTACATACCTATTACCATTTGCATTTACCAACTCGAGTCAAAACTGAAACTTACTAACGTTACCCAAGTTTAACTTGGCCATTAAGGCATCCATAATACAACAACAATTCAAAAACAATGTCGATCATTTCAAACAATCTTCAACCCTATAGCAGGCCGGTCGCGGTATACCGAAAACAACGTCAAATAAATAACATTTTATGCTGAAAGTTGTGCTTGGTGGTGCTGGTGTTGAAAAAAAAATGCTCTCGAACTGAGCCTTCGCGTCCTCGTTGGTTGACTTCACGTAATCATTTATTATTCAACATACACGCCGGGTATAGAGCGTTAACGCGAGTAAAGCGAGGGTCGAAAACAATGAAATCTCAACAACTATGTGTATACGACCTTATCACGAATTAAAACTCAAAAGAATAATGAACATACTTTCATTAACAAAAGATTTAAGACCTTCCTGTACAAGCAGAGGCATCGTTGTTCGCTCCTAAATATTCAATGGCAACGTGAAATTTTATCGTTTCTTCCAAAAAAAATAATATAAAACACCATCCTACGTTACGTAAATTAAATACCGCATTTTTACCAATAATAAAATATCAACATCATCGCGATTTTCAATCTTTGCAAAAAGCACCTTACATTTTCGATATAGATTGCTACTCTTTTGTTATTTTATAGTTCCATATAAAAAGCTGTAGACGTTTGCGATATTTTAAATGTCATCGAAACGCGCGTACCTATAGATGGATATACGAGTATAAGTTTGAGTATACATACATAAGCATTTTCCAGTGAAGGAAAACGAAAAAAAAGGTTAATATTTTCGATAGCTTTTGCATATATATTTCTTTAACCTTTTTTTGGGGATATAAAAGATCAATATACCCAGAACGTGCCATTTAGTTAACTTTCTTATTTTCGAATAAAGACTAAAGATCGCGATTTAGAATAAAATAACACCATGGGCTTTTATAGAGGCAATGGCGATGGCGCGAGATCAGGCTATTTTTTTAATTACGCCCTCGCGGTCGTAAACACGTTTTTTGATAGGTTTTAATCGTTGCATGATTAAAAATAATCCTCTTCTTCGTTTCTTTCCATGTTTTTGCCGCGTGCAAGTTGAAAGAAAATACAAATTTGAATACCCATCGAAATGTAATGAAAATTAAAATCCAGATGAGCTGCACGCGATAGTTCATTTGTACAAAATATGCATGTAGCCGACACTCTCTCGTAATGATTTAATTACTCATCGTAAAACATGACACGAAGTTGTAGTCGAATACTACATACATACGTATTACGATCAGTCTGGTATATCGTAGTTTAACTATCAGTTTAATTTAGCCCTCCCCCTCCCCCTTCACCGGTCATTTGATGCATAGATAAGTGTTGTTATGAGAATTGAGTGTAGTGTGCTACATGAAAAAATTTGGAATTTCACTCCGACAATCATTTAAAAAAAAACTCCTTATCTCATGGTGGGAAAATAAATAGTGCTTTTTTTGAAAAGTTGAAAAAACGAGGTTTGAAAAAAATTCAGTTTGATATCATCAAAAAACACAGACCACGATTTTATATCTCTGGGTTTTAACTTTCAAAATTTCGAAATTGCAAAAAGAGAATACTTCAAGGCCGAGTTCAAAATCTAAGTGTTTTTTTTTTCACGATTGCGGCGAAAGGAAAAACAAAACAGAAAATAACATTAAAAACGAAATTCTGGAAAACTGAAAACGGAAACTGAAACGGAAATCTAGGAAAACAAAAAGGTTGAACTTTAAACGAAATTTGGAGAAAGCGAAAATGAAAACTGAAACAAAATTTTTAGATACCTAAATGATAAAACGGAAACTAATTTTTTTTTGTTCAGAAAAACAAAAATAAAAACTAAAAACGGAAGCAGAAACGAAATTTTGAGGAAAAAAACAAGAACAAGAACTGAAACGAAATATCAGAGAAACAGAAATAAAAGCTGAAAGCGGAAGGACATTAAAAAACTGAAAATAGAAAATGAAAACTGAAAACAAAAACGAAAACCTGAGAAAAAACTGAAATCAAAAACGGAAACCCCTCGCCCCCAAAATCAAAAATCGAAAACAAAACCGACATCTTGAACAAACCTGAAAATTGAACTCTCCTGATTAGAAAAAGTTTTTTGGTTTTCCTCCGATCTTCCAGAGTATAACGAGGAGGAGGAGGACGGAGGAGAAGAAGGTACGCTGAATTTTCACCATTAAAAATGAGATTGTATGCGCAAGCTAAAATTGAAAATCACATAAAAATTATGATCCACCTAACTTGTATTCCATTTTGAAATATTTTATTTTCAAAATCAAAATGGTCATTAGCTCTCATAAAGAGGAAGCAGTCCATCTCGAAATTGGGCTAAAATTTCAAAAAAAAATTGCGGCATTCGAAATATTAATGGACGTGTTTTCGAAGCCACTGAAGAACACTAATATGGTCTTACTTTTTCGATTAAACCCCTTCCCTTACCACCTCCTTTAAAATCGAAATTCAAGAAATGATCCATTTAGTGTGACATATCGATTAATACATTATTATGTTTTCAATTTCACCTCCCAAATAAACCTCCCTCCCGAGTGAATTCTCTCCTGAAATCTGAAATTAGCACTAAAAGTCGAGTTAATTTCAAGGATACACTCGAAATTGTATAAATACCACCTCGTGTAGAACATCGGCTCAAAAAGTTTTCATACCGAATCCATCACGTCCGATAAAAAAATTTATAATTTCGCATCGACTCCAATCTATAAAAATTACGCGTAAAAAAATAATCTGCATTAAAAGAATCAGGGGACAAAAAAACGATAAATCATCTAACGAAGCACACCATCGAGCATCGAGTAAATTCCTCACATCTGCGCCGATCCGTTGGTAAATTTTTTTTCCACCTCGTAAATGTCAATTACAATTCGATTCGAATGTGAAAAACGATCAGCGTGTATTTTTTTTCCACATGCGCCATAAGTAAACCGCAATCATTCAACGACCGTTTGTTTATACGAATAATAAATTACGTATGAAATAAACTTAGATCGGTATCCCGTGCGAAAATGATAAATATTCGAGCAAAACCCAACCACATACCGTTAATTGGACACGAAGACGACTCGTAGACTCGAGTCGACGAGGATTAAATTATATTAAGCCTACTACGAGTACCTACTACCTACCTATTTAGGCTGAATAATATTTCGTTTGTTCGAAGAGGCAAATTTGTAGCGTAAGGTTTTGAATGAAAATGAAAACGAACTTCTTTCTCGATTAAATTTTGTAATTAAAACAAAAAGTCCTCGGCTCTTTTTATTTAAATTTCAAAGCTATGCCAGCCAACGCTTCAGTTATCATGCTGTTGAGGACGACGGACGACGATACCGAATGAAAAAAAATCAAATTCAATTACCAAGCAGCTCTTATATACTCCTACTCGTATAAAACGTAATGAAAAATCAATTCGTGTTTCCGCAAAAAAAGACCAAGCTCGACAACTAAAGAGTACTCTGTCTGGGCATAAAAAATCAACAACAACAACAAATCAGTAATTCAGTATCATCTATTCTTCGATATATGTTTTAATTAAAGTTCTAGGCTTCTCATCGCAATATTCTCGTTAATAAAAGATAACTCCGAGTACCCAGGCTAGATTTTTATTTCTAGTTTTTATATAAGATGAACTGTAAGTAGGAAAAAATGTGCATTCGCGACTCGCGTTATAGGTACCTCTACCTATAAACATGATACATTAGGTATACACCTCGAGTTCATTTGTAAACTACTCGAAATAATGGCTTTTAAAAAATTTTCCGACCACTATTCTTTGCGTTCTATACGCACAGCGGCCATAAAGTCATCTTTAATATCATATATGATATATTTATGTTGCGACAAATAATCCAGCTAAGTAGTTAAACCTTTGCTCATACGTTTGCTTGTATCCATTTCATAATACGAGCATTACGTACTTGGCTTTTCTTTTAACTAATTTCACAAGTATAGGTACATATAAAAATATTTTTTATGTCCATTGTCCACAAGCCATTTCAAAATAAACTGCAACCTTTCTGTGGTCAACGTAAATTATACACGCAGATAAAAACAAACCTGTAACCGAAGCTTTTGTTTAAACGAGAGTCATCAACCGACCCTACAACCTTGATCATTGATAGCCAACTTTGAAATCGCAAGTGTCATCATTTTTCGTTAGATTTACTACAATTGTATAAGCATCCACAATGAATATCGCAACAGAGAGAACTTGTTACATCTTTACAAAAATATTCTACTCGAAATTCTCGTTGTTGGTTAAACGCGAAATGATAACTCGATGTTTTCACAATAGAGCATTTTGTATTAGGAAGTGTCGAGTATAATACACATTTGTTAATTTCCGGCCTTCTTGTATTAATGGCAATGGGAATGAGAATGAGATCACCATGTCATGTCATGTATACCACGTTTTTGTCGCAGCTTATAATAACGAAAAGTGACAGTAAGTGCCTAGCTGCCTACCAAAGCTAACAAATAGTACCAGGTAATTTTCAAGTTCACTATGTCAACGGCCAAAATGGCATATCTTAATCTCACTAGTAAATTACAAATGTTCCGGTATTGTCTGTTATTATTATTATTTTTTCTCCATAACAGTATTATATGAACTATAAAACAATCGATCGTATTAGAAAGGTAGACATGCAAATGAGCCAGAGGTGCACCTAAAAATTCTCTCTAGGGGCGGGCTAAAAAAGTATAATGCAGGGGAGGGGAGGAGTCAGAAATTGGCGACCTCGAATGAGTGATTCAGATTCAAAAAAAAAAAAAAAGAACTTTGAGGATAAAAAGTCAAAATTATTTTATTGAGGGTTTCAAAAGCCTCTAGACAGACGATGAAATACAATTTTTGGAGCCTACCCTTTTTTTTATCGTCATACTCGAATTTAATGAGTCAAATTACTCTCATTTTCACTGTTTACGGGAAGTCAAGTGAAATTTTGAAAATATTCATCCTAGTTCCTAAAATCTAAAATAAATGAAAAATCTGGTCAAAAAATCAAATTTTGAAAAATTTGCATTTTCACACAGGAAGTCTACTCATAAAATTCGAATTCATACGCAGTTAGCTGAACTCCCCTGAAATGCACTTTTTTGCAATCATTTGACTCCATTTTTTCGAAATTTGATTCAAACTGTTGTCACCGTATATATCTGGGGACGTCAGGGTCGTTTTAAAAGTACATATTAAAATCTATTTTGTAAATTAAAAATGAGTAGAAAAAAATTTTAATGAGAGGGGGGGATTTATGTTGGGAACCTTCACTTGAATGCTAAAATTTGCACAATTTCGCCAGAAAATAACTGTTCCAAGATAGATCTAAAAGTGAGAAAATTATAAGTTTTGAAGTAAAACCCCTCCTTCCCTAAGATGGCACGATGGTTTTCAAAATAATCTCTTACCATCATGAAAATGCACAAGGGTCGCAAAAAAATTGAAAAAATTGACTTATGCCAACCCCCTACCTTAACCTGCAACGAGAGCTTTCATCGTGACTAAAAAATTCAAAATCCCCGCACCCACCCAAAAAACACACCGATGATTAAATTTTTTTCTTTTTTGAATACGTCGTTCGGTATTCTTCAAACCCATAAAAAATACGATTATATTCTGCGATCTTGAAACATGTAGGTACTTGTGCATTTGGAAACATCACATTCTATGAAGGAAATCGTGAGTTTCATCCCCCTGAACCTCTCACTTCCTGACCCACTATAGGAACAAATATTGCGAAAATTGTAATTTGCAACCTTTGAAACGTGAAGTGACTTAGTTTTTTACGACTTTTTTAAAAAACGGTTACGATGAAATTGAATTATATGCGATTTTATTGCTAGGTATACGTTATTATTAGACCAATGTGTATTGAGTAATTCATCTAAGGAACATTATTGCCATACTTGACATTGAAATTAATTAATATTGCTCATTTGTCGATATACTTGAATTACTAAAAATTAAAACTCTAGAATTTCTCACTGCAAAGAAATATCTAATTAGGAGCACCGGCGTAGATCCTTTCAACTTGAATAACACCGAGCATTTTGATGAAATTTTTTGCAAATAAATAGGCTATTAACTAGAGGTAAGGTACTTGGGAATTGGTCTTTCGAAATTGTCATCTCGTCATTTATACTTCAGAGAAATCAAGTATAATATAATCTAATTGGGAATTCAAAGTTCATCCCTTTGTTATTATTTTCCAAAAACTGGTAACTTTCTCATCAGGCCAATTTAACTTTTTAATAAATTTAATTGAAATTTCCATTTTCACGCATCGCATCGTCGAATTCATTGACGAATTAAATCTTTGGTATTAATGAGAAAGGTACGTTTTATTCGTGTTACTTACTCCAGACGGGAGCTTCTTTGAAATTACATAATTAAAAATAGGTAACTTAGAATCAGCAGGTAGGTAATGGGTGCAGAGACGCAAACTTGTATAATTTCAGCAGGTACTGCAGCAATGCAGCTATACTCATTACACCTGATGTACATCTTTGTTAATTATTCAATAATTCGAAGACACGATCGGAATAAATTTTACTGGCACGCGTACGAGAAGCTGACAAATTTACTCGTGAAATGTTTGCATTTCGAAACTGTACGGCTCAATTTCGATAAAATTTTGTAATATTTTCAACAAGTTTTAATGATTTTTGAAGGCATGTAAAATAGCCCAAATTGAAACCTTGAACATTTTTTTTGAATCACTCTATTCTGCAGTTTTATACCGAAATGTATATTCATGAAAGTTGAACGTAGCATAAGGATGATTTTTAATTGTTAACATTTTTCAATGTAAAATAAAGAAGATTCTAATTTTAAATTGAAAATTTAATTTTGAAATTTCTCTTTCCTTCGGCATTTCACCCATACACTGAATGCCAAAAATCAAACATTGACTTGAAAGCCAAACGTTTTCGCCAAATCTTCGGAATTGTTCCTCAACAATTTTTTTTTTCAAAAAAGAAAAATTGAAAAAGGACCCACCTCTATATTTAATGATTATATCTCTCATAATTTTCAGGAAACATAATCAATACCATTCTCGTGAGTTGAACGCTACAGATCACAGTCTAACAGTGCCAGATTTTCTGATTGTGAAACAGTTGAATAAATCGACGGCGAAATATTATAAAGACATCTACCTCACCAGTCCGCAGTCCACATAAAACCGCAATTTTAATACACCCAAACTCATACGTACGTCTTTATCACAAGTCCAAGTCCACCTACATAAATGTAAAATTATATAACTACTATACAGTTACAGATCCGAATCCATATAATGTGTAAGCAGTCGCCGGCATGTTATCCTAAAAAAAGTGCACTATTCGCCCGTCATATTCAAGTCAAACACAACAACCGCATAATAACGCCCGCACATTATCGTCAAACCAGTAACCTTAAATTATTCGACCACCGTAAAGATGAACGATGTCTTAGGAGAAAAAAATGCCAAAAACATGCGTCTTACGTCTAGGTCACATCAGTAGCAGCATAACCATCCATGACGAATAAAGCAATCGCTCTTCGACCATCATCATCAGTTCGCTGCGCTTGGTAAATGGTAAATCTGCTACCTCTAAACTAGCATAAGTACTGACTAACCCATAGCAACCTACGTGTGCGTACATTTCAGCATAACATTTGTGATTTTTCATAAACGATTTTTCATCTTACACAAAGAACACGTTCGATTAATTTATCTCTCTATTTTTTTTTTTTTTTTAACGCGTCCACGTTGAATTAAACGCATAAGTACCATACACGGGCGATGAATTTACGCTTAATTACCGCGTAAGCGTGTGTCTCGTATACAGGGTGTCCTATCAAATATTCATCATTTGGATCTGAGTCTAAATAAGAGAAGGAATTTCAAAGAAAATCATTTTTTAACCAAGATACGGGCTCAGAAATTCAAAATGAATGAAACCGATTCAGCGAAAAAATTGCAAGTGAATTTTAAACCTAATGTCTCACTCAATTTTTCACAACAAAATTTCATTCGACGAAAAATTCAAAGTGACCTCAGGATTCGATCATGATGACATGGAAAACATCAAATACGCTATTTGCCTGTCTATATCGAGTTGAAAAAGCTAAATATTTGTAGAGTTTGAAATTATATAGGTAACCAAAAAAAAAAATTGAAATCGCCAATGCATCTTGTTCGTGAAAAACTGCAGAACGTCTTTGATATTTTTGTGCAACTTTAGGGGGGGGGGGTCATCAGTTGTATTCAGCTTTTGTGAGCTAAATATGGCATGTTAGGGTCTCCTAGAGGTTTTAATGATCTTTGGTTCAAGAATCGTAAACTTTCAAAAAAAATTGGAAACACTTTTTCAGCTCAGAGGTCTGTTTGGTCCCGGACGGTCACTTATATTTTTATTCATCGAGATCATTAGTGTAGAATTTTCATTCACACGACTCACTCTTCCTACCACCAAAAAAATGAATAATTATAAAAATTGCAATTCGTTTATTCATTTCAACCCTCTTTCCCCTCCCCCACCCACTTCACCAAATCGTTCGTGGCAATTTTCCTCGCTCCTCAGGATGATATCCAAAATATACGGACGTCATATTATTTTTCATTGTGGATTTTTAAATTTTGAAAAGAACATCACTTACAAACTCTGTTCCATCATCATTATTTTGTTTACAATCATTTTTTTTTCAGTTCAATTTTTTCAAGTTAAACTGAAAAATGAAAAAAAAATTAGAAGAAAAAAATGTAAGCAACAATGCCACAACAGCGTAGAAAATCACTATTAATACAAATTCATCTCATCAAAATTCTCCAAAACTATTTTGAGTGTTTTCGCCATTTTAAAATCATCAGGAATGATTATACAAGTATTCATTTCTTCAGGGGTTCCAAAATATCAAAATTTTTGAAGTACATACGAAAATTGCCTAACAAAGTAATCATTAATTACATATTGTGAACCCATAACAGAGAGAAAAGCATGCACAATCACCTCAAAAGGAGGCAAAATTAGTCTATATTGCATTTCGGGTACTCCTCAAAAAGAAATAAAATGAGAAAAATCACAGCAAACGGTTTTTCTTTCAAATAAATATAGGCATACCGAGGTATCTTTGATGAAAATTCATTCAAAATAATATTTTTCTTAAATTATTAAACCAGGGAAGGCGGATTAGGAGCTAGAGTAAAAAACACGATTTTTTCGAAATTGCCTCCACTCCTCCAGTTCTTTTTGAAGATCCATATCTATCCTTCAGGAATACCATGTGAGGCTAAAAAATTTTTTGGGTGGATTTAAAAAACTCAAATTGAAGATCTCGACCAAATGAGGTCAAAATCTAACAACTTTTTTTTTGAGATGGACCCAAATAAAATGAGTACATTTATGTACATACGAGTATAGCTGTAGTCAAGAGCAAAACTGAAAACAACCAGATATTAACTATTCACCCCTCGATCTTCTTACCGATTCGAAACGATGTTGAAAGACAAAAGTTACCATTATTTTTGAATTATAACCTCCAAACAGAAAAGTAGGCTGCAATTTTTGTAAAATAATTTTTCAACATTTTTTGAACAAAACCAGATTTTAAGATCAATTAGGGAAGTGGTTATGGGTTGAGCTGAGTTGGATGGAATTTTTACCACAGCGTTTTGAGACCAAATCATATAAATAATTGGACAACTGTTACCAATTGTACTTCCAAAAAAAATCCCTTCCTCCTTCCTCTCAATAAAAGCCAACATGTTGCACCTGTTCATCTAAAGCTTTTAGTTTCTCGTATTATTTGATTCTAATCAATAATCATATTTCCGTCCGAAGTTTTGCAGATTTTAGATGGGACACCTTGTAGGGTGGACGTAGGTAGATCTATGCAGCAGACAGATCTAAGTAGGTATAACACATATTATGTTTAAGGCGTGCGGCCACGATGGCCAGTTCACTGAAGAATTGCGATGATGAAATTAACAAAATCATGCGGATACTACGTACTCATACGATGTAGGTACATTACATACGGATACATATAGTCTACATAGAAACATTCTGTATAGATCGCTTCATACTATGCCGTAACCGTAAATAAGCTTATGTATTCGTTTTATAATCAAGGTTGAAGTCACCATACAGGTAAACGACCGACCTTAACCGTACCAGCTATCAGTTTTTATTGGCATATACGCTAGAAAGAGAGAGAGAGAGAAAAAAAGAAGAAATCACGAAAAACTATTAAATTATGGGGAATTTGCATCATATACGGATGAATTTTTTTCTGCTTTCTTCGAAACCGAAATATGTAGCGTATATAAAAGCATACGATAACGGGTTGGCATCAGTCCTGTCCTAGCTAAACCTATACTCGTCGTAGTATAAATTTTCTATCATGCTGAGACACAGATGACCATACGTGATCGGATAATAGGCTCGGGTTTAATACACACTGATTTGCACGCGATAACCGAAGATGTTCGTTCGTCTTGTTTCGATGCTAACGGCGCTATTATAGGCGAATTTTTGACACGATACGCGAGATATACTACGAGTGTCGAGTACCTATGTACATAAAAAAGAATTTTTATAAAGCGTCAAAAATATTCGGCCAAATTGACATCTGAAAGAACACTGATTCGATTTGCTTTCGTAGCGTGTTTAAAAATTTCTTCTGCACTAAGACGACGACGAAGCAGTTTTCCTGGAGCCATACCCCAGCCTCCTTCTTTGTACCACGGTGCGGCTTTCAAAAGTCATATAATTCCGCATAAAAGCACGATTTTCGCACTTCAAAGTAACTACCCTCGTATTCTCGAAAGCAGCTCGTATCGCAACTCGGGCTATCATTTATATTAAAACCACACCATCCGCAACCCTATAATTCACATCAAAACTCGAACCACTTCTCGCGGTCACATTATAATCACGAGCTCGCGAGAACTTTTTTCCAATCTTTTCGTCGTCTGTGTTCTCGTAATTAATCGAAACGATGCGGCGTGCGAATTTTCGCCAACAAATCAAGCCAGCCAAGAGAAAAGAAAACCTGTAGGTGTACGAAGATTCACCGTAAATACAATTACAATCGTATACCGAATAATAGTGTGAATAATACCTTGACGCAAATCGTCTTTCGTCTATCGAGAGTCCCTCTCAATTGTCAAGGTAAAGAAGAACAACATCATGAATCGTTATGAAAAATTATTATAAATGTGTACTAACGACTCGACCGACGTCTCTCATCGTGTGGCTCTGGCTGGCGCACTCGATTATCGCATGATTCATTGTCAGATTTATTCGCGTATTGTGAGACCGTTAATATGAGAAACGTGTTTGTAAGGGCGTTAATTAGATACCGCGTCTTCAATTCTATAGCTTGTACTGTACCTTACACACGATACTTCTAGCCTCATCGTCGAATAAATGCCACGATGAATATGTCATTCGACATTCAGTCTGGCCATCGTTTTCATATTGTTTCGCAGTCTCGAAATATTATACTTCAAGCCCCCAACCTGTTGCCTACAGACTCGACGTTATTAACTGCTTATATCCGCACGCCTTTTCTTTGCAGCTAGGCTACGAGAAGAACGTTGACTCCGGAAGGTACGAGTAATATAGATCGTCGATGATAAACGTAGGTAAATTAACGTCCAGGGTCTCCAGACTCCCTTTTTTCGCACCTCTCTTCCTTTCTTTCTAATCAAATGGTAACAGGTGCTGGACTAAATGACAGGTCTGGGTATACAATACCAAATTATCTGATTGAAAAATGGTATTTTCACAGTGACAGTGGTGCGAATGAATGACCCGGCGAAGGACAATGAAATTTCGTATCTTAGATTAGCAGACGTTTATGCGAAAGTAATTACATGGTCTTTGGGAACATCTCGATGCGTCTTCTGCTTTCGTTTTTGTGTGATCTTACAACGCTGAAATGCAAATGAATGTTTCAGTAAAATAAACGGTTAAATATCCGGTCGAATATTTGAGAAATTTCAATTTTTCCTATTGTAAGATAGATATCTCGTGGTACATCAGTTCGACTTTCATTCTTCGATTCGATGTAAAAACAAGATTGAGAGCATTCTCTAAATTTTCAACAACAAAAATTTCAAAAAAATTTCAATTTCTGAAAAGATTGCACTTGGTTTTCCAAAGCAAAAAATTCTTATTTTAGAGAATCTGATAATGTCAAAGTTTCTCACAGTTGATCCAAGTGAGCTGATTTTCATATTTATTCCTCTAAAAAATTGAAAATTTTACGAAAATACTGTGCTTTTTTCAAGCTTATTTAACCTTTGATCAACATGAAATTGAATTTTTTTTCAATTTTCAAAAATTCAAGATGACAGTTTTTATACGTATGTAACTTTAAACTGCAAAATGATTTTTTTCAACGATATGATCATCACATGAAATTTTCTTTTAAATTCTCAACAGTGATTAATTTTTCTTTAACTCTTCCTTTTGAGCATCATAAGAAAAGAAACTTGTGTTGAAAATTACTCTCACTTCCTAGCAAAAATCTCAGTCTAATATTCTGCTTGACTCCTTCACATGAAAAAATTTCTTCGTGCTAAAAAAATTTCTGAACACGCTTTTATTCTTGTGTATAATAAAAAGCATCCTTGACTTTCAAGTTTCCCGTCATCCTCAAAGAAATAAAAACAATCAAGGTTATTTGCCAAAATTCCATTTTTATTACTCAGCTATTCGCAAAATATGTTCCTTTGAAAAGTACATACTAAAAATTTGTATCCCATTATTTCCTTCATTCGATATTTTCGTCCAACATGAAAAAAACTAAACACGTTACGAAAACAGCTGTGAAAAAATAAGGGTAGCATGATAACCACTGGTCATTAAATAACCTAAACCATTACCATCAGTACATCTCATTACGACTAAACACACACTTTTCAACCCTAATCTCATCAACAGAATTACATCGTAGAAACAACACATGTTTCTACAACACCCATAGGCCTTGATACAGGGCACGTAAAAAACATATCATCGCAAGGAGATGAACTACAAATACATCATTTTGCTGAATTTTAGCAACAAACACGAGCAATCCATATCAACGCCGAAAACGCCTTTAACCGTTATGTTTACCGGAGTCATGTCATCGATAAACAATGGCAAAAAAATGTAACAGCTTCGCATGAATGCGAAATAAAATTATCATTTCCCTTTCTTCTATACTCGTATGTATCGAACGTGTAAAACAGAGCAGAACATCCATTTTCACACGTAATATACTTTATACAATGTTTTAAATTAATTCGCGGAATGAAAATATTGCTAGCCTATTCTTCCTGCAGTGGATGTTGATTTTCATTTCGAATGTCTATATTTATCAAAAACATGGAATGAAATATTGCACAGGAGACGAGAGAGTCCCTAGAGTATAAATCCGAATTTGAAAATGAAATATACTTTTTTCATTCGTTCGTTAAAACAATAGGTAACGAATACCCAAGAGGAAGGAAAAAAATTAAGCCTAGATGCGCCGAAAGAGATTAGGCGCCGTTCAATGACTTTTTAATAGATCCACTTATATAATGTTGGAATTAGAGCCATCACGAGTCATTATCATTTCAACATGATGAAAACATCAAACTACTGTGTACTTACCGAAGTTTTGGTAGGTATTTTAAGACGATCCGTGGCCACCAAACGCCTTCGAGTCTGTCGTACCTGAAACAACATAAAGCAATGGTCAATCATCTATGGCCTTTTTTTTTTTTTCAAAATCATTACAAGTAAGTATACAACATGTACAACGTTTACACATTTTAAAAACATTATTCGCGCTTTCATCGTACACCACAACATACGTAGTACGTTAGTGGTACATACTCATCACTTAACGAGCATCAACTACACATAAAACAATAGCCCAGGTAAACCGCAAGATTAAACAATACCAAATGAGTTTCGTAAGCTTAACCCATCAGTTCTTCTCGCTACTGGTCAATAATTACGTGAATTTTGCAAGCACACTGTACTGTACCTAAGACCAGTTAATGCTCACCAATAAAAACACATTGTTGGACAACATAAAAAATAACCTTAAGACGTTTGTAGCGAGTTTCCAAATGGTTGAATTCAAATTGGTCGTGATTTTCTCATCTACCTATTACGTGGCCGAGCTAGGAATTATGTAAAAAAATACGTAGGTAAAGGTATCGCGCATTAGACAGACTCCTGCAGACACCAAGGGCGAGATGAATTTTCTTTCATTGTGCAGATGAAAAATTCAATGCCGGAAAAACCTGACGAAGGTGTAGTCGAATTACCCTTAATTACCGCATGTCGAATTTTTCACCGAAATACTCGAGAGTCGAGAACTCGACGGATGATGACGGTACGCGACTATGACCTCTGACAATGCTCGAGTTTTTCCAGCACCAAGGTCATTGCATCGTTTACCAAAGAATAATCGAATAACGGGTTCTCGATACATCCGAAACGTGAAATTACTATCGAGCTACCACCAGCGCAGCACCGCAACCATGCTTTATATACTCGTAGTAAGAGTATACGTCTAGGTACTCGTACATCTACTTGCTCGAAACGAATCGTTTCTTTGAATAAATTCGACATCTAATAACGCATTAATAATTAACTTTGTTAGCACGATTATTATTATGGTACTCGTATATACATACCATATCAACAAATCATGACGTAATTCCGAGAAATGCACCGGTTCCCATAAAGGTACCTTTGGTACATCTCCTCGCTATATTTACGAGCAAAAAAAAAATGAATAAAAACATGCCTTCGGTGCAACTCGAAGTCATAGGAAAACCGCAGAATGATCTGACCTGCGTGATTGCTGATCGGCCCTTCAATCTTAATACCATATTTTCAATCTCATCAGATTCCAAGCATTATTATAATAAACACTTCGTACATGCAGGTACGAGTAGGTGTAGGTTTAGGTATTAACTTCTCAGCGTACTATTGAAAAATTTGTACCTATCTTGGCAAATTATTATCCAGTGAATAGAGTTGGAGATGGTTCATTAGATAGTTGCAAGATGAGTAATCAGTGGTCAGTGCATTCTTCAAATGAAGAAAAAAGAAGAAAATCGCACGGAATTGATTGAGTGGGGAATTGCGAATTACATTAGAGGAAACTTGCGGTAAGAGGGGTGAAAATCAGAATAGACTTTTTTTTAATAGATTAAAAATGGGTAAAATCACAAGCCAGAGAATGGAGAAATTTATTCCAATTTTTGATACATATTAATTTTTAATATTTTGTGAGCAAGATTTCTCATCTTTCTTCAAATTCGCGTTCTTACGATTTTATTTAACACAATCCTGTAACCCCTTTCTTCCCACAAAAATGAAAATTGTGAAATGAAAATACTTGAACCTTATCACTTGCATAGTCTTTAATATTGTTGACCATGCCCCCTCCAAAAAATCAAAACCTACCTACTGGTTTTACAAATTTGGAAAAAATTAGATCATGAAAATTTTCAAAGATTCCGATAAAAATACGTTCACGTATATTGAAGTGTGACTCTACATAAAGCACATCTACTCACTCAATAATCATCTATACACATATCTTTACAAAATAAATTTTACATAATCAAAGCTCACATTTTTCACAATAACTGACCATCCAATGTTTAATTGCACAAAAAAGTAAGTTTCTGCATGAACCTCACGATCTTGCTTTTAACAAAACTAACGAACAAAACCTTAAACTTGGCACTCGAATAAAAACACGTCTTCATCATCATCATCATCATCATCATGGGGAAGATATCTCAACTATCTCATTAGAATAGCTGCTAAAAAAACAAACTCCATTCATCGAGTAAAGCACCAAAGAATAATTGATACCCTTTGGAAAATTATTACCTTCGGTTTTAATTAAAAACGAAGCATCGTGACAAAGTCGTACTTATTTTGAATTTTGTTTGTATACTCATCGATGATGTTATAGTAGGTATTTTGCGAAAAAACAAACCACCTTGATGAGTCGTGATTGGCGGATGGTTGGATGGTTTAACTTTGAAAATTCATCGTATTTTTTGGCGTCCTTGTAACGCGAGGAGATTTCCCTTGAAAAGTTGATTAAATTATTGGAAATATTATCAATCGAGACGAGTATGCACGTACGTATATTTTTAGAGGTGACGCGAAATATGACATGATTCTTTATCACCTTGTGTAGTGTATAGTTTCGCACCTCATCATCGTATCCATCCGTCTCGTTTTACAAATGGGTTAAAATTACGCTAAAATTACAATAACGCAAAGGATAAAATTGAGATAAATTTTCGCAACGTTACCGGGAACTTTATCGAATTTCAATCGAAGTGATTTTTCAATACGTCGTATTAGAGACGCAGCTTGGACTAGTTCAATTTTAAATCTGCAGCAGCCTGATAGCTTGATAGTTATTTATCAGAGATCGTAATAAATTGTTGCTACGTACCGTAGCACGATAGGTAGCCAAGATATCTATAAGGTGGTTTACCTAATACCTTGTACTGTACATGGTACATGAAGTAAACATCCAAAGGGGTGTCTATGCGGGAGAATTTTATTTTTATCACATGGTCTTGTCACTTAGAAAAATAAATCTTCCATTTCCGTTGATGCGGATGTTCAAAATCCAGTGCTTACCAATATCACTTTAGATACCTACTTGAAAATGTGCCTTAAATCTTTTACCAAATAAACCCTCGCGCATCGTCGACGTTGTAGTTGGTCTTGGTACCTCTATTCTACCTATATTTTTCGAGATAAAATGCTTCTGAGACTAAATACGTAAACCAACATCAAATAGAGAAACATCGTAATCGGTAAATTTTTGATAATATCGCGAGCAAAACCATTCACTTAGAACTACCCGAATTCGTCGTCGACTCGCTGTATTCGTTCGGATATAAATATCGTCGAGTAATTCATCTTCAGCATAGGTACGAGTATCTCTATCTCGTAATCCTGCTCGTATATTCTCACAAAAACGTTGATTTATTGATCAAAATCAAGCGCTTTGAGCGTATTATTTTTTTCCCTCTCAGCGTAGGTTTCACACTAAAAGTGGTTTTTACATTGAGGGCAAATTGTTGAAAAACTTTACTCATACGGTTCGCCGAGAATTAGAGAATAGAATATGTGCACTACGAGCATATAATCGACATTTTACAAGAAATACGACGAGTAAATTTGCATAAGATTTATTTATAAACTACACCGAGGATGTTCGAGATATATAATCATGGATATTTAATGCGATCGATGTTTCTACAGCGAGAGAAGTACGCGCGTATCTTCCGGTACTGAATAAGTTGGTGTACTTGCATTATCAATAAATTAATTTAATTTTAATTTTTATAACGTACCTCGAACGTAGACAGAAGAAAGCAAAACATTAATTTAAATACGTAATTTACTCGCCCGAGGTGTTTTAGGTATACTCGAACGTGTATTGGATAGATGATACTGGATACCTAATTTTGGTGTATTTTTTTTATTTTTAGAGATGTTTATCTTCCTTCGGGTTGTGTACTTGTAAGATTTGCATTTTTATAGTGTTTTCTTTCGTATTCTAGAATTTTAACCCTCACTTTTGTATAGATAATATTGCAGTGTGTAAAATCGGTCGACTTATAAAACATCTTCTATGCTGTAGATGGGCTATAGGTAGGTAGGTAGGTAGGTAGGTACCTACGAGGTTTCATTAGCGTGAAAACTCGAGCAACAAAATCGTTAAGAACGCGCGCCATCCTTCAGTGAATTAATAAATTATTAGTTAACAAAAAATTCACAAACGTTTGCAAATTGTTATACCGCACGGGATGTACCCTAAATACCGGAAATTAATTTCGTATATAAACACGTACCATATACGTATACTCGCATGAAACTATTCATTATTCATCTTCAATATCATTACCTATACATACTCGGAATTCATTATAGATCAAAGATGAGTTTGCACAACAAGTTGGCGTTAAATTTATACGCAGGCACGTAAAAATAACGTTTATCTTTTGGGGACACCCTGTTAATATAATACCTAGCTGAGAAATGAAACCTTTATTCGGGAAGACTTGTACTATGAAAAGTCGAGTGTAGGCAGAGGTAGCCCAACAGCAAGAGTTTGAGCCGCAATAAAAAAAATTTCGGCTTGGGTAAAAGAGCATGAATCGAATCCCGTTGAAAAAATCTAATATCTTTTTAGACAGTTGGAAAGTTTAGTACGAGTATCTTTAAAGGTATAAACTGTCTTGTGTAATACTCCACAATCCATTTTGCCATGTACCATATTTCACGGTCTTCGAGTCACAGTATCAAATTCAATACGAGTTGTAAAAGTTTTAGAAAATGGTTCGAAATACGAGTACGTGGGTTATCGATAAAATACCTACCTTCGAGTAGAAAATTTAGTGGCAGGAAATTTGTGTAAATTCCAACAATAAAAGAAATTGCCGAAAAAGCCCGAAATAATTTTGAAAATAGCTTCAATTGCATTTGAAATGGATTTTTGAAAAAAATTAGCAAAACTTGATAATTTATTGCAGGATATGCGAGGCGTTTCATTTTGTCTTCTTTTTTTGGTCATTCAATGAGATGTCCTAGTTCAGTCTTTCAGAAAAATGATTTCTTCGACTTTACTCGATTTTCCAAACCATTTTTTAAAAAATTTTCTAGATCTTTCAAACATCAACTTTAAAGTAGCAGGGAGAGAAAGAGGATTAATCTTATTAGTTAAACGAACTGTATAGCAGGGAAACGGGTTGAATTCCATGACAGTTAAGTTCCTCAAGGCCCCTCTCATCCTAATGTAACTAAATTGAGATATTCCCTAAAACGTAATTTTCCAGAAACGAGAAATTCCTCGATTATTTTCAATTTTCCAGTCTCTGGAAAATCGAACACTCTGGTTACCAAATAGTAGGTGTTACATCGATATTTTAAAAATAGGCGCCCAAATGACAGCTTTTCTCGACAAATATTCATCACGATAATGCACGCAGAGTGGGTGATATTTTGAAAAAAAATATATATAAAAAAATAAACGAATATCGAACACGCGATTTGGCCATAATTTACTCGTAGGTTCGATTGCGCACTTGATTTTCGCATCGTAACAGCAAGCAGTGCTCAGCAATTTGATGAAAACCTCTCAATACTTTTCGATGCAAATAAACGATGTTAACAAATTGCTCCAAGTCGAATTTGAATGTACATCGTTGGTAATTGGTATACCTACTTCAAGTCTCGAGTAGATTTAAATTGAAAAATCTTATAAAAATTCATCCATCGAAATGTACGACGAAATTAGTTTAATTCGATGCACGCGTAATTTAACGCTGAATAATTTCAGTCAAAGGGTCGTAACGACGAGAAGATCAAAAAGGAGGTGAAAATTGACGTTAGCGACGAGTTCAATAGATACATTAGTGAGGAGAAATCACTTAAAATTAGATTACGAGAAACTGTAAGTTTTACAACCAAGTAAATGAAATTATTACAAGTATTTTCTAACACTATCCCCGGTGTCCAGCGATGTAAGGTGACTTATAGTCTGCTACTGTACTCCAGAAATGACGTATATATGTATAGTATAAAACTTGTACATTACTTCTCCATAAAAATACCATTTCCGTAAACTAACCCGTGCGTTTCCGGCAACCGAAACTTTTTCTTTCATTCGACCACGAAACAAGAAGAAGATATGAGCGAAGCATGAGTCAAAAACTACATATAAGCAGATACAGCAATTTTTCTTCAGATTTTTATCTACAAAACGTAGTTACAGGTAGTTAAATACTATTTATAAATGACGCCGAGTATTTGACTGATTAACCGGTTATAATACGTGAGGTAATTTTTTAATAAAAATTTCATTTTCCGACTGACTTTTGCACGGAAGCACCGGCACGTCAGTCGGGTCGCATTTTGATTTATTACGAGGCTGAAATCGTTTATTATTTTGGCGCGTTTTTAAATGAATAATTAGCTCGGTTTCGGTCTAAATATTCGACGAGAGATACTTCGTATATTATATTTATAACTGGAGTCGAAAAAATAGATTAAATTCATCCGAGCTGGTTATTTTCAAAATATGTTTTCTTAGGTTACGAGTAAGTATATTTCACGAAGTATATTATACTTATAAACGAATATCATGCAGTGTATTCTTAATTAACGAAATTGTTATTACATTTTCTTCGAGTGTTAGAAACAACTTTCAGTTTTTTTTAACATTTTTTTTTACTATCAAGTATATAAATATCAAATATCCTGAATAAAAAACACACATCATTACGAGCGGTTGGCACTTTTAGAATAAGTATAGGTACCTACATCAAGTATCTGTACAATGTTGAGATATTTCTTTTACTTTTATACGCTACGCTACGCTACAAGAAGTAAAAAATTTCAGAACTTCGTTTATTAATTTTTTCTTTGTTTTTTTTTTGTTTTTGTGAAAAATACTTCTATAAACCTACCAACAGCTGTAGATAATGATTGAAGATTACTTTAATGAAATTTTTTATTGCATCGAGGATAAATTTTTTGTCTGAGACGAGCTCTACGGTTGATACGATGTCGTCTTAGCCATAATTATAATAGCTGTAGACTAAAGTTATTCGAGGATATTTTCCTCGTAATGTTGAAATAAGATACTGGATTACTGGTGCACGTAGATACAGGGTGAATCGTAAATCGTGAGCTTCCTTCGAAACAGCAAATAGGCAACTCATCCTCATCGCAAGGTAGGCCAATTATAAATGGATTACGCAAAGTTACTGAGAAGAGAGGAGGGAGTGAAGGGAGTCGAGATGAATGTAAGTTGACAATTTTTCAATTTTTTGCTGAACATTTGAACAAGCACCTAAAAAATTGTGAAAAATTAAATTGCGCTATTTTGGGAACTCCTTGATTCCCTCTCAGGTGATCCACTGGGCTAAAAATTTACGTTTGAATTCATATTAAGTGAACTCAAAACATGTGCGTAAATCGCAAAAATTGAAATTTCAGCAAAATAAAAATTTATAGATTTTTATTACTTACTCGTTGAGGAGCATCAAGTGGTCCCCAAAATGACACGGTTCGATTTTTCAAGTAAACATTATAATACGGGCACGGAGAAAATTGACAAAATATACAGGTGTGTGGCATGTTCATGATTCCTCTTGATCCCCCCCCCCCCAATCGATGGCCAAAATTTATTCTCAATAATTACTCCTCCTAAAGAGATTACTAAAATATTTCCATCAAAAATGGAAATTTCGCCCCTTGGAATAAATTGAAGATAATCATCACAGTTGAGAACCATTTCATCATTTCTTGCATTAATAGTATTCAGGGCTGCAAAAGTAAATTGCAACTTCCATCTCACCACAGTTTTCAATTGACCAAAAGTCGAAAATTCCGCGTAAAACTGAATTTAAAAAATCCCAAACGAACTTATTCTACTCTCAACAATTCGAATATCAAGCAACCATACACACTTGAAGTAGGATAAGTTGCCTACTTGAAGAGTTGAAGGGCTCTAGCACTTATGAAACATCCTGTATACAGCAAGACGTGTTGGTCTTTGTACTTAACGTTTCGGAAGGAAAACTCTAGCTTCGCTCGATGGCTCGGCAAAAATTAATTTAAATGTAGACCGTTATATATATGTACTGAAACTCTTTTTGAAAAAGTTGATTTTAATCGGTTGTTAGGTTAAAAAGTAGAGAAAATGTTTTTCACAACGGAACGAAGCGAGTTATCCGGATTTATAATGTATTCATTGAAAATATAGTCGACTCGAGTTAGTGGTATTAATTTTTCAGTACTTGTAGCTTTAGAAATTCGCTAAAGAAGCTTCGCATGGCGGCATTCTTTTTTACATAGTTTAACGAAATGAGCTTTCTTTCTTTTTTTTTCCACAGCGAAGTGCTTTCTCAAAGGGGTACAAGTTTCTAGCATGTTTGGCGAGTTGAAATATTTATTTGGGCGACTCTATGTCTCTATACTTTACCCTATCCTATGCTTTTTGATAATCTCTCATTCTACAGCTGAGGTTGGGAAATTAATGCCACCTTGGAAACTATGATCGAAAAATAGGATTACTTGATGTAGCATAGATATGGCAGTATTACCAACGAGTACGTACAATTAACGACTACGTTGATTTTTTTTAGCTAGTCGAAACTTTTGCATAATTGCAATCTGTTTACATTACACCGTGTTCGGGCAATACCGAGATAAGTAATCGGATCACCTTACTTAGCCAACGAGCCAAGTTTTTAAATGATGCAATTATATAGTTTTGCATAAACTAGACTACCTCTTGTACGAAAACGTGTTTCATTTCAGTAAGATCACGTATCAATAAAAACAATGGGAATTGATTACATTAGACTAATAGGCTACCATAGGTCTAGCCTAGGTAAGTACAAGTATAAAGGCCAAAATCTTTGAATATTTACACAAGTAACAGCAGTTAACCATATCTTGATATTGTTTGAAATAGATACCATTACCTACACGCAGTTTCGCTATGAACTAAAATGACGACACTTCCTCTATAGTACTATCTGCTGCACTTGTTCGTATAATCTTTATCTCTCTGTGAACGACTTCCCTTTAGAACAAATTATGAAGATAAAACTAGCGGTTTGCGTTCAAATTGATTCTTGTTTCTCATGCACATACTCGTTGAACTTATTATAATACGAATACAATGTTTACATACGAAGCGACATTGTCTAAGCGATTAGTTAATTAGTGTGTTTTTATTTTAGCGAATTTATTACCAATGTCAAAACACTAAGTATATTCTTTTGAATGCAGTGAAAGCTAAGCACCTTTCACTTGCGTAAGTCTCGGCATATTATACCAATATATCGTTGTTTCCTTCCGAAGTTCCGATGCACGAATTTCATGCATGCACGATTTTTTTTCCAGCTAATATCTCCCAAAACGACCAATTTGTTCAGAAAATTTGTAACGCGAGCTGGTGATTAGGATATTGTGATTTATTGTGCTCGTGAATAATGTCGCCTTTGACGGAAATACCTCGAGTTATGTTGCGAATTATCACGAAATAAAAGTAATTTGATTGTCGGCTTGATTTTTTTGCATGTACATTCTACTTATACGTAATTTTATTTTTGGGTACTAGAATCAGTTACACAACAATCTCGGTTATCTAATCATACACACATCAACAGACCTTCAAGTTCAAACTGGCAGTATCCTGATTTGAAGCAAATTTTGTCCCCATCTTCCAGCGGTTCGAAAAAGGAGGAGATGAGCTTCAAGATCTTAACATACCTACTTTCCCATTGGGTGGAATGGTGCTTGAGACAGAAAAATTTTGAAAGCTCTTATATTTTTGAGGATCAAAACGATGAAAAAATTGTAAAAAAAATTATAATAAAAAAAACGTCGAATTTGATTATCTAATCGTTTTTTGGGTTCAACTCCTCAAAGTGCCCCCAGGGTCATTCCACGTCAATTCGACCAAGAAGTGGTAATGAGGGTTGGCGATTTTTTTGAAATTTTTCCAGTAAAGGCTGCTAGGGGGTGTCAAAGTTTTCAGTGAACTATGAAATATCATCGATTTCAGCAGTGGATTACTCAATAACCGCGATACCTTCCAAAATGGAACTTTTTCCAATAGTTGAGGGTTTTGAAAGACTTTTTGGTGATATCATAAAAATCATAATCCACTGCTGAAATGGATGATATTTCATGTTCACTGAAAACTTTGACACCCCTTATAGCAGCCTTTGAAATCGGGCTAGAGAGCTGCGATTTGCGCCATTGGTCATCCCTTCGGTAGGTCTTTTTACCGGAAAAATTTCAAAAAAATCGTCGACCCCCCCCCATACCACTTTTTGGTCGAATTGACGTGGAATGACCCCCCCCTCCGTCACGCACCTTTTTCAAAATGAAGCCTAAAAATTATTACGAGCTCGGATACAGTTATCACTGATCTGAGAAAGTCAAGTTACGTTGGAAACTTTTGAATAGGTACCTATACCTACGTATACGATACGCTTCGTCATTTTTAGTAGATTCATAAAATCTGCTTCCTATTTTTCTGTATCTGACGTGACGAGTGACTTCGAAATTAAAAAAAGAACAAAAAAAGGAAAAATTGAATCACCAAGAACCTTTCCAAAATCTCTCTCACTCGAAAAATCCGAAGCTCGAAAAACTCTCTTCTCGCCCTCCCTCCTCCTCAAAATGGTTTCATGTCAGCAAACAAGTTGTTAGGTAACCTACTTTGGCACGACATCGACTCATAGGTAAGATATCCAAATTACAAAAACACCAGAACTACCAGCAGACAATTGAGCGACGATGAAAACCGCAAATATGTAGGTATGAATCATCGTCCAAGCGTCCGTCGTCGCTCAGCGACGATATAATAACCCGAATGGAAACAGCCTTCGTAAGAATGCAGCCCACCGGAACCAGCAATAAGCACATATGTATAGGCAGATACTCGACACTCTTATAGAGATGCATAACAGCTCGAGCCCAAGCTATACGCGCGTATAAATCAATCAATACAACCAGGACCACACGAAAATAGAAATTACCAGTTCATAAACACGGTTAAATTACCGGTTAGAAAAATAGAAGAAAAAAAATATCGCATAGTTCTCGTTTGATTATTCATCCTTAGCAGTATAATACCCATCATCAATCTATCAATACTTACCAATGCAAATATACATGACTGTACATCATTAACCTCGACATAGGGATTAGGTCGAACCTGCTGCGTCGTCGTTGGCAGTGCTTTACGTGAGCTTTACACCTTCGTTGGAAGGAGAAAGGGGGCAAGGGGAACAAAAAAACCGGATACATAATGGGACACAACGTACGTTTGTTTATGTCAACTTGCGAACGCGTGAACGCGAATTTGAAAAATCTAAACTTAACTAAACGAAAGTGTTGGGTTGCGTAAATAATAAACCCATCAATGAAACCGAATGCGGAAACAAAAAAAAAAAACAACAGAAAACAAAAAAAGAACTCCGTTAAATGAAAAGCGAATTAGCCGTCGAATTTAATAAACGCTCTTTGATCCATTGTTCATCTGACTCTGTGACTTTCGCAACTCGGCAGCGCATCCGTTCACAATACCTTTTCAGCTTCCGAATTCGTTCGAGTGCTCGTTAAATGATAATTAAATTGGAAAAAAAGAGCCAAGATTGCGAGTCCTTCGCGCCCTCCATCGTGTCATTTCCGAGAACATTCCACAATGAAGAATATTTCATAAAAACTCGCACTTCGCAGACGGACGATTGCTAGGTACCTATTTTCTTTTCTCAATTAAAACGTGTTTTTTTTTCCTTTTCAATTCAATCGTAAACGCCAAGTTCATAGTTCACACTTCATATACACGTCGGAATCGGAAATGCCACTTTGAAACCACGTACATGTAAGTACGAGGTAGACCCCACGATAATCGCAATTGCTTTTCAAATGCGCTGAAATTAATTATACGAGTAAATATTGGAACGTTACGGCGACGTAACGAGTTAAAAAGCCATACCTACGAGCGAAGGGCGACTATTATTACGTATGACTGCATTATCGCCTTAAAAAAAACTCACCTATAACGCATAATTATCGCGCAATATTTTCCCCATCAACGATCGCCAGCGCCACCAATTTAATAACTTACATATGTACGTAGACGTATGTTTTGCCATCTTCGAATAAATATTTTATTTAGCGGGCATTATGAAATTTTCATTCTTTTATTTCTGTCAGTCGAAATTATCGTGTTTACCCGGCTACGTAGGTACCTACCTAGTGTATTACGTGGTATATAGGACGCGAAACCATTGTAAAGAGCCTTGTGTCTGGCATTTTGACGGCGATTGTTAATCACATTAATGGAACTGTACAGCGTACTGCTCTGCCTCTGTGCAGTTATTTTTCTATCGTACGTTTTAAATCTCTTTTAAAGGTCCCATCACATCAGCACAAAAACCATTCCACTTACACACCAGCTCGACGTACTGTAATCGAGCTTGTATTCCCTTCACATCCCCTTTCCACCTAGTCATGGTTTTCATACGCCAATTTTAACACTTCACCAGTATACAGGGTGTCCGAAAAGTGAGTCAAATTATAAATTTGGATGTCATCAAGGACCAAATTTCACTTTAAAAAAATTCCAATGAACTTATTGCTCATCGTGAAAGGTCAACGGGCGAACACCCTTCCAACAAAGTCAAAATCAAAATTAATTTTCGATCATGAAGGTGGATAGTACATTTATATAAAAAATTGAGAAAATTTTGATCAAATAAGTTTTTGCCTAGCTTGCAAATAAAAGGAGCTGCGAATAGATTCTTTTTCTGAAATTTTCTAATTTAAAATTTAATGGACTATCACTTTGAATGATTAAGAAATGTTAGTTCTCATCGTCAATATGAAACCTGGCTTACCTGGTATGACTTCTGAAGACAAACAAAAAAAAGTTCTCTACCTAGTGATCTATCCCAAAGGTTAGAAGAGTTATAAAGAGTTGAAAATGATGAGAAAAATTTTTTAAAAATCCAAGCAAAATTGAAATCGAGTTTTTATTGAACAAAAATTTCGGTGTATATAACTTCTGAAAACGAGAAAAAAGGTCTGTAACAAAATTATCCATCTTCGAAACAGTAGAAGCTGTAGGAGATGAGAGTAACTCAAATTTGTAGCTCACTGGAAATTTTGAGTCCTCATAGACATGTTTGTCCCCAGTAGTTAAGGCGTGAACTGGCACCCAGGTTTTTTGGTACCTTCGCACCCAGTACCTATGCACTCGGCGCGTAGGTACTGGGTGTGAAGGTACCAAAAAACCTGGGTGCCAGTTCACGCCCTAACTACTGTCCCTTCCATTCTGCAATCAGCCGAAATCCATAGTAAAAATCATTTTTGACTATCTCTTCTAGAAAAGGTTTTGCCCCATTCAGTTTTTAAAATAGCAACATAATCGTCTTGGTTTTTTTCCAATGTCACAATTTCTACTTCGATCATTCACTCTTCGGACACCCTGTAAAGCATATCCAGCATCGATACATCCTCAAATAATTGAAGTGCTTTTATTTGCATTAATTTTTCACCATCACAAGCACGTTTTAATAGCTCGACAATGCATATATATTATATATACACTAATGTACCAAACTAACTCAAACACGAATGAATGGCGATGGCAGTGCGTATTCCGAAAAATATCTCGAATTAATGACACAATTTAATTACAAATTCCACGCTCGCATTCCATAACCTGAATTTTCTACTGCGGCGTGACCTTGCAGTATAATTTCGACTTGTTTTTTTTTTCGTCGCTTATTTTTTTCACCGACGACGTTTCTTCCAGATTCCGGACTAATATCTCGACTTGGTGACGATATAGCCAAAATGTTTTGTTCTGCGAGCGCGAGCCACTATCTAATGAATAATGATTGATGAGGAAATCATTTCCACTAATCTGCATCGTATTAACTTTCGAAGAATAAACGTTTTTACGTGGGTTGTTATTGTTGGTTCAATGGTTTCATTCTACAAAAATTAAGGCTAGCAAAATAATTTATAAACTTACAAGGAAACGTTTGGCCGGAAATTCATTCGAGAAAGAATGTGAAACTTTCGTAACAATTTCACTGCTAATTAAAAATTAACCAAGTTAAGGTTTGATAAGTTTAAATTTAACCCTTTTTATATGCGTAGGAAAGATGTGAATTGTGAAGGGATGAAATGTGAAAACTTCTGTTTATATCGAGATCGAGTGTTGGCTAGATAGAAATTAGTGAACGAGGTCATTTTTATCGATAATTAATTCAAATCTCGGAATGTAGATAAATATAATTCCAATTCTGAGCTGAAATTTTCAGCAAAATAAAAAAAATGCTACGAGGAAGAATAACCAACAGGGAAGATATTTTTAAGATAATTTTGATATTTATCAAGTATGCTTCTCCTCTCCCTCTCCCTCCCTCATTCCCACGGGCTCGAACAGTATTATACCATTTTTCAAACCTTCGATGTTTAAATATTTGAGTGGATTTTAAAAAAATTTCAAAATAGCGATGATCTCTGCAATTCATGTTTTCTTTCATTTTTCTGCTCACACGGATAGGAGCGATTCTAAAATAATGAAACAAAAGCTAAAATCTACAATTTTCAGTGAATCGTGAAATGAAAAAAACACACAACTAAAACGAAGAGTATTCGAATATGAAAAATTACTCTTCGCTCAAATTACAATTTTAAAAATTAATTCAATACCTATCGTACCAATACCCACAAAAAAGAAAATTCCTCGAGGGTAAATTCTAAGTTCAAATTTATAAAAAGAAATATTTTCATCCAGGATAAAAGTACGTTCACCTCAAAAAAAAAGACGAAAAAAAATCTCAACGCGAAAAACGTGTTTACAATTTAATTATGAGAAAGCAACTCAATTCTGATAACACGACTCGAAGAAAAAATTGTAAAAACGGAACCAGCAAAATTATAGGACAGGCGCATTTTTCTTTTATACATAATTGATATACACTCCGATAAATGAAAAAATAAAAAAATACTGTATTGAAGTGGATCAAGTCCGAGAACTCGAAATGAATAATACAACGAAAAAAAAGTTCAGTTTATTAATTTTTTGTTAGATAGAGAGCAAAAAAAATAATGTCTTGGAAAATTAGTCTATCGTTCGATTATTTCATCTAAGTTTTTCCTTTCATACTTTTTATACCTAACGTAAGTATAGAAATAAAATGAAAAATTATTGATCGTTTACGTTGCATCAATTAAAATTTTGCAAGAACGAAAAAGTGCTGAAGATTGACGCTGTGAACTCTAATTTGATGACATTTTTTGAAAATGTGTACTTTTTAGGCAAAATAATTCGTAGGTAGGGATACCCCATTTTAAATCTTTCATCATACACGTATTTCTTTACTTGTAAATTAAAAAAAAGAGAAATTTTTACCGAACCCATTTCTACCAAGAATCTGCGGGCAAAGCTCAACTTTGATCAATGATCAGCTAAAAAATTGAGAAATTTCATACTTATATGTATCTTGAATTACTAACACTATACACTCGAGGCAACAAAAATAACTTTCATGTTCAAAAATTGACTAATTGATCGCGGACCATCTATCCATCGAGAATCATATTAAAATTGATTTGTGAGCCTAGAAGAGACAAATCATCATAATCATTTCGAGGAAAACACACGCAAAATTTGATTCGTTACAGTAGCAATACTCTTTCGTTTTTTTCTCGCCCTTAAGTAATGGAATTTTCCAAAATGAGAAATGTCCACAGCATTTTATCAAAAAACCAAAAAAAAAAATTAATAAATAAACAAAAAATGACAATAAAAATGAAACAGCGACTGTACATTTCCAACAGCGAACTTTTTTTTAACAATAACGGTGTAATTTACGATCCGGTGGATTTCCAAACTATTTTGGCGTCTGTGAAAACATATCTACCCGATAAAATAAACAATACAAATGAGCACATTTTCAGCAAATACGTGTGTATCTCCGAGTATGTTAAGAATTCACAAAGGAGGGGGGGGGAGGAAAAACTCGACCTATTACCCACAAAAACCGAGAGAGAATCCAAATTCTGAAATGGTTTCACGGTCAATAAAACAAAAACACGGAAAAAAGCGCGCCATAATATTATTATGGAGCATCTCCGATAGAATATACTCGTAGTTCTCTGCTGTAGTTAGTACAATGACACGACAATAAGAAATCGTCTGCTGCATCACAGACACCAGAAATCCTTGACAAGAATTTATTTGAAATTGGATTAAATTTTCATTACGTTTTATACAAACAAGCCATGGATGCTGTTTATCATTCGTACGTACTCGTATATGTACGAGAGTATATCTTATATGCAGAATTACGTGTAAAATGAAAATGTATTTTTAATACGATTCGATGTATGTCGATTGTCGAAGGTACCCATTGCGACATTCTGCATCGTCTGGTACGTGCGCCATTATTTCTTTATTACGTTTATTCTGGCCGAACAAGTTACGTGGTCTGCTCTTTAATGCCGATACAAGTTGAAAAAAAAGACAAATTTTTCTCGCGTACATCGAATTGAAAAATTCAACCGGTTTGCAGCAGCACAGGAGATGGTATACATTGCCTATGGATTGGTGTAGATATTCTTTTATGCCATTATGCATATAACATGATAATGGAAAAGTTTTTTTTCAATACTCGTCTAAGGTAACAGTCGTTCTCCAGTTTTAATACTATAAGTATAAGAAATAAAAAGAAAGGAAGGTGTAAATATCGAGTAACATTCCACTTACAATAAAATTTCAACCGGATATATTATAATTACCGACGATGGCAGATAGGGATGAAATTCCTCAGTAATATGATTTGAGTTGACCATGGTTCATTCGTGAAATTACAATAAAATGCTATATGTCGATCGCGGTAATCGAATCGCATTTCGACCACTACATTTGCCAAAAACTCACCGGACACCCATCAAGGTTATCTTTCAAAGTTTATAATAGCTGAATGTTGAACTATAAAACTAGATCAGAGAGAAACCTGAGTATACTCGGTGCAGAGAGGTAAAAAGAAGAGAAAGAAAAACGCGTACTGGTTACCAAAAAGTAAAATAAAATATGTAAAATGCCAACTAAACCGGCAACGTGAGACGAATTTTTTTCGTCGGAAAGTTTTTTCCAAAAGTTTGCCTTCGGAAGTTTGCTTCGGTGTCGACGTTAATTTAAAATCAATTCGTTGATCGAATGGGAAAGCACAAAAGAAGTATTTTTCACTGTGCTGGATAAGGAAACTGAAAAATCCAATACGCATTCTGAAAGTGTTCGTGCTTTTTTTTTGTATTTTTAAATACCCGCTCGGTTCAATTACAGAACTGATAAATTACCGCACCTCTACGCTTCGTCTGAAAAGTTTTGATTTCTAATTTAAGAATCGAAAATTGGCGTGGTTTTTCTATAGAATTTTCGAACCGCTATCGCAGCGAGAATGTGTCGAAAAGAATTAACGTAAACAATAATTCGACACTCGAGTTTTACGTAGTTCGACGATTGATTTTCAAAAGTAATTTAAAACAATTCATAATGATTGAGAAGTACTTGTCTATTTCAAGTTCAAACTCCTAAAAACATGAATGAATGTACCTACTTGCATCGCATACACATACTTAACGGACATAAAAAATTATATCAAATCGATTATTAGTCGAGTCAGGGCGATTGTAAGTGCTTGTATGTACTAGTTATTATTTTACCATCTATTATCATTTTTTGCTGGCGACGAGTCAATAATGTTTGGAAGTGATTTGCCGAATCGCGATTTTCGTAAGCGTCAATTTTTTTTCTCATCATTCGACGTGAATAGAATTTTATATACATTATGAGATGTTTACGAAATACCCACCAAAATTTTTTATGTGACTGGATGACTAATAAGTTGCTTAGATGCAATCATCGAATAAGACATGTAACAATTTTATGCGCATTTTATCAATTAATTCAAACGACGTAAGATTATCCGATGTATTGGGATAGGTTTTATGCATCAAAAAAGTAATTTTCAATTCACACATCACATGAAAAAATAAAGAACTCAGCAGACTCTTGTTGAGGAGCTTCAAGTTCCAAAACAATTAACCTCGCAACATTTTCTTTCAGGAAACCGCTGGCATAATTACACGACCAAAATTTTTGGCATCAGAAAATAATATTGTAACACGGCTCGTTTCCAATTTTTCCTCAGAAAAAGTAACTTTAAGTTAACCACCAAAAAAGCTCGAAAAAGTTACCAAAGGCAATGACAATTTTTACAAAAGAACATTTCTGAAAAAACGAGACTTTTGGACAATTTTCGAGAAAAAAATGAAATTTTTAGGAATTTTTTGAAAAATAAACGAAACTTTAGCAATTTGAAAAGCCAGAACTTTTTACTACTTTTGGCAAAGAGCAAGACTTTTGCAATATTTTAGCAAAGCGTAGAATTTTCTGGGGATTGTTGCTAAAAGTGATACTTCTTGACAATTTCTGGCAAAAAAGAAAGGACCATTGGATAGATTTGAAAAAATAATGAAAATCTTTAAAAATTGCAAGATTTCTGCAAAGGGCAAAAATTTGACAATTTTAGTAGAAATCAGCAACTTTTAGAAATTTTTGGAAAAGAAATATCACATTTTTTTTGACAAGTGAGACCTTCTTTACGAAGGTGAAAAACGCATATTTCTATAACGCGAGGGTGGAAAAGTCGACTTTCCACCCACAGTTAGGAAAAAATAGTAATTGCTAAAAATCTAGAATTTTTGGCAATTTTTGGCAAAAAGCAAGACTGACAACTTCATTGGCGATCATTGGCAAAGCAAGACTTTTCGGTAAAAAGTACGACTTTTTGGAGTGTTTTGCAAAAAACCGAGGATAATTTTTGACAAAACGCAAGATTAGCAATTTTAGCAAAAAACACGACGCAAAAAAATTATAATTTTTGGCAATGTTTATCGAAAATGGGAAACTTTTTTTTCAATTTTTCAGTTAAAAAGCGAGACTTTCGGGCAATTTTTATAAAGAAATGAGGATATGTGAAAAAGTGACAATTTTCACCATGAAAACGTCGAGACTATTTGGAAATTAGTACAAAATTGAGATTTTTTACTATTTTTGGCAAAAAGCGAAACTGGGGCACTTTCAGCAATAGGCAGCGCTTTGAAACCGTAACGCTGAAAATGCACATCTGCAAGCAATTAGAAAAGCTGAAAAATCTTGAAAAAATTATACTTTGTGTGCAGAATGACCCTTTTCCCCCTTCCATTTCCATCCTCTTTCAAATTTTAATTGACTTTCTTCAAAGATATTTCGTTTCACAACTTTTAAGACGATTTAACACAAAACAGCTAACTTCGATAAGTAAATGTTTCTCCGGCCAGAATGTTAACAACGTTTCAATGCAATCAACTAACACAAAATGGATACGAAGCTTTAAACGAAACGAAAACTTGTTTTAAAATCAAACAGATAGCGAATTGTGTGGTAAAACCGAAAGCAATCGCAATAATTCTCAAGTAATCGCGAGAACAATACCATCGCCTTAATTACCTTCATTATAAGTAAAACACTCTCGCTTCAAACATTCAAAAGCGAATCATTTAGATTGAGAAAATTAACATACGAATAAGCCTATCGTCACTTTACGTTAAATCAAACCCAAAACTATAAATGAATTAGGCCTCGATAAATCAACCAAAATGAAGACAATACGCGTTATAATTAAAACCGAACCGAGCAGATTTATCAACATATCATTCTTGTAATACGAATAACAGTCAGGTAGAGGTATATAGACTACATAGTACTTCTACCTAGCATACCATTTCCCCGTTTTAAATGCCGCAACACAGCGACGTCAGTTCATTTGACGATGAGCATTGAGAGAGCGAGAGAGGGAGGAGAGGGAGGAGAGGAGAGAATTTACATCCGAATATACAGAATAATCAACACAACGAGAACGACAAGTTCACCGCAAAATGTAAAATCTGCCAAATGTAACCTTTGAAAAATCTAAGAAATTTCTATGACAACATGCGAAAGCAAACAACCATCTACCCACCAAACGAAAGGCGAAATTACCATAAAGAACGTTTGAGAAAAATCTACTTAAATTTGAATCGAAGGAAATTCACCTTGCCTTACTCGTAGCAAAAAGCGTTTGCTAAACGAATGTCAACAAAAATGCCTAAATTATACTCGAATTCTCGCCAGAATAATTTATAACGACGTAGAGAGTTCTACATATAGGTTGATTTATGGCATTAAACTATACCTATTTTCCATACAACAATCTTGTACTTACAGTATGAAAATTCAACTTCAATATCTTCAATTGGCGATCCAAACAATAAACTTCATCATCTGTAACAGAAAAATCAACAATGGTAAAAATTAGCCTTCTGGTAAATGGCACAGATGAACTCATACACACCAAAACACTTGATAAAAAAAATCATCGGTAACTTTTTCACATACTACTGGTCTAACAGTATGAGGAGGTTATGTCGTTATTTAATCTCATTTATATTACATAAACGTACCAATACACAACTGGAACTGCACATGTTCAAATTTCAGGGTAAGGGGACCGAAGGTTAATGTTAACATTCGCACACATCACAACATCGCAAAAGACCTAATAATAAATGGAACTGAGCAAACAAAAAAATTATAACAAAAAATCAAGCTACCGGTGGCCCAGCCCGGCCTACGCACAGTAAGTAAGTATACTTTCATCGTGTATTTTTTCTTTCTTTATAAAAATGCTATTTCTGCCATCCGACTTAAGTCAACAAAAAGCATCCTTTTGTAGGCTACGTCTATAACAGATTTTACATTTAAACGAGTCTTTGAGACTGATGAAGCGTGCATTTGAACAAGCGAGAGGAGAAAAAAAACAATCCTCCAGCGCAGCAGGCCTTTTTACACGTTCTTTATTCGAATTCGCTTTTTATGAATACGAAAAAAAAAGCTCCAGTGTAATTACTTTTTCTCAAGCTGCAGCCGCAAAAAACACATATTCGCTCGAATTTAATAAACATATCGAATATAACCGCGTCTGCGTCAGCAACGCCAACAAGTTATTACAATTTCTCATCATTTTTCTCGACCTTGTTACGCATCGATGCGATGGGTTAATAGACGAAAATCGAACTAGCCGGAAAAGTAAATAATGTCTTAAGAAAACGCAGAAACCGCAACGAGAGTGCAAGTAAAAAACCACAGTCGAAGATGAACGCTCCTGATGTTGAGAAGCGAAAGAGGCTAAAAAAAATCTGAATTAAAAATACCAACAAATTACCATTAAGACCACTATGATTGAGCCACGAAGAGGGATATGCTTCGAAGCACCCATGCTCGGAATCGGAAATTCGATTTACTATCGATTGTGTTACGTTACGTGTATTTTGCCAGTCATTCTCGTCGAACTTGAATTGAACCATGACCAGGGGCGAATGGGATTTTTACATTTTTCAATACTGCTCGCCGCTTAAAAACACGTAAATCGATTACCCCCTTTTTCAGCGATGAAAAACTGAAATCTTTTCAACTTCAGTTTCTGTTTCAATTTCAGTTTTTTAACCATCGTTTTCTTCTATACTCTCTCCTCACAAACAGCGGATAGAAAAAATGATTTGCACGACAAATAGCCATAGGTACGATAAAATTACGAGAAAAAATGGAGAGAAAATATCGATCGAATGACTGAAGAAATAAGAATGCCCATAATTTACTGTGCTCTTGGCCCCTTTTAAAATTTTTGTACAATTTTTTATTGCTTTTTCAGCATTTTTTTTCTGTTTCTAAGAACCACAATTTTTACAAATGTAACTCACATTTCATTTTATTTTCCAATGATTCTGATTGATTTTTTTTTCAATTTTATCGCATAATTTCTCATATTATGAAATAAAATTGTTTTTTTTTCAATTTTATCGCATATCGCATAAACTCTCATATTATCATGCAATAAAAACGTAAATTAGAAAAAAAATTTCAAAGATTTTTTGGTAGGTACCATATTTTTGATAATTGGTTATCAAACTATTTCGACTAGTTTTGTAATGTATCTATACTTTGACAATAAATTCACGAGAAATTTTTTACATTCATTTTTCTGAATGCTTCCTTATCGTTACTTCGCGGTTTCTTTCTTCCTCAATTTATTTTAGATTCAACAGAGAGAAAAATTTCGAAACGAAAATCACATCGTTTCAAGTTTTTATGCAAATCAGCTTGAAAAATTTCATATGCGAGAATTTTTTCAATTTTTTTTCTCTCCAGTTTATTTTTTCCATCTCTGGCGTTACTTTCTAATCGATTTTTTAGCTATAAAATTTTATTCTCGTGTCTCAAATTGGAAGAATTCGATACGAGATTTAGCCCCATTCACTAAATTACCAAGATTTACGATCTTTGCGAACACGTGTGCGTGAAATGTGAAATAATCTGTCGTTCGAGGACGCCACTAATCTTGAAATAATTCAATATGTTTCAGAATCGCAGCCTTCAATAGCTGTGAAAAACTGTATCAAAAATGATTGATTAGTAGATTTTGTAAAATGTTTATTTTAAAGCCGAAATAGCAAGTTTCGGGCCATTTTCATTCTTGGTAATGTACGATTTAGGCAATGAAATAATGTATTCAAATCCTCGGTAATTATGCACCGTGGTAGGTATACACAGAGTTGAAATCTGCGATTACGATTACGTTTACGAATTAATCTCCGCTAAAACGTTCGTTTTAAATTCAAGGATGATAAACAAACTGTGATAAAAAGTGAAACGTTTCGTGCTCCTGTTCGAATTTTTCATCGGTTGAAAAAAAAATAGGTAGTTTAATTACGATTGCGTAATTTGAATCATCCCACTAGTGCCAATTACCGCTCGATAATTGCCCATAAGGATATACTGGAATTGGTATCGACGTGCGAATATCAGTCGTATAGATGATAATTTGTCGATGGAACCGGTTCTGTTTAGTTTTTTGAATGATTTTACTACACATAGCGAGCGATTTCAACTGCATAGCCCGGCCTGGATGTACAAAAAAATTGGCAAAAAATATCATGTACCTAATTATTATTATAGTAAACATGCGAGTAAAAATTCGACAAGTTGTGGTTGAATTTATAATTAATCAGAAAATGAGTCCATGCGTAAGATTATTTTTAGCATTCCGGTTCTTCTAGTTCGAAATTGGTTGAACGCGAATTTAAAATGGAAGTGGATTTATCTACCTTCAGCGATGAATTTATGTATCGTGCCATTTTCATTGTAAACGAAAATGTCGACGATTTAATGAAACGTCTCGTTTTTGTCATTTTCGATTACACGAGCGAGCTACACAAGCTGAAAATACGCCTGTAAAGAAACGTCGAACGAAATATTAAAATAGGTACATACTACATACGTATAATTGTTACGACAACGATGTCTTCGAACTGCTGAGAAAAAATCGCAAAAATACGTACAACCAACGCTGGTTTTGACGCGTGTTATATGTACGCGTATATTTTTTTTTCACATGGTTTTTTTCTCCCTCGTGCCATATTTACCAGAAATTATACGATTATGTGGTGAAATTCTTGCAGCTTTTATACCAAATTCTATGTGCTTTTATGACCTGTTTTACGTTTAGAAACGCGCATTTATACGGTTAAAGCATCCGAAATGATGTGTAACCGTGATAATATTACTGGCAGATGAGTTTAGCGAGATGTTTTTTTGAATTTGAAAAACAGATATTGTTGGCAATAATATTTTGGGGGTTTATATGTAGGTACTTTCGTTGTTTTTTTTTCAGCTTAAATATGCACGCGTTGAATGGAATAGAATACTTTTATTCGTTGATTTTGACTTTGTGCCTTTTAATATTTAATATTGAAAATAGTTTTGATTGCTAATGAGGTTCGAGTTTTTTTTTTGCCTCTTGTACATAATAATAAAATTCCTAAAAATTTGTTTTTTCCTCCCTCGAATATTTAATTTTGTTCGAACAATTCGGACGGCTGAATTAGATCAATAATGTTAATTAAATAAGTTGGTTTTCTTTTTAAACCGTATTTTTAGAAGATGAACAGTTTCCTGGTTTTGCTGTACTTTCTTGTAAATGGAAAAGTTATAAAAATGGCGCGAAAAACGTCAAGAAATTTTATATCTTGAAAATTTCAGCTTACTTTAGTTATTGCTTAAGGGCGCTAAAAGAAGACTTGCTTTTAATTCTTTGTTGTTTGTTGGAATGGTGGCGCATGGCGGTAGATATTTACGATGGTACAGTTTTGTTGAATTTTCACTTCATACGACTCTTAAGGATAACTACTTAGGCAGAAGACTATACGTAGTAGGAGGAAAATTTCAGCGCCAAGCTGGTATCACTCATGGGTCTTGACTGTAATTCGTTTATCTTTATTTCTATTTCTAAGCTGAGAAAAGGTTAGAAATTTGGTGTACTTAACTGAGCGTGATTTACGTAGTTTACTTCCAGTCGACTTTTCCTCAAAAGACGTTCTTGAGGGTACAAATTTTACGTTGTATAGATCATATATATAGGTTTACGATACTGAAATAATTCGTTTTCAATTGAACAAAGGGATATGTCACCATTTCACTTGGAAAATCGCTCTTGCTCTTTCTTTCTATAGGAAAAAATCTTCGTGTAGTGAATTGAGGAGAAAAAAAGAGAATGTGGGGAGGGGATACAAAATTGAAACAGAACATGCTCCTTGTACCAGTACTATTAGAGTTACGTATCATGGGTCATTTTCTGTCAATTTTATCTAAATTTGCACACTTCTGATAACTCATCGACGACTGTTTGTACTCGTAGTATTTTCATGATCTTGTGTGTGATGAAGGTGGTTTTACAGAGCTTCGAACATCCTGCAAGACGATGATAGTGAAAATATCTCAAAATGGATTGCTTAGGTTCTGATTCAAAATGGCTACTATGGTGTATAGTTTTTTTTTCAATTTTTAAATGAGTTTTAGTGGTGATCAAACAAGCTCACTTCTACTTTATATTGAAGTTTGTTTTGAAATTTCAAAACATGAGTAATTTTTGATACATTTTCAATGTTTTGAATTTGCATTTGGATTAAAAATGAGAAAATTAGTAAGAACAGGGAGCTCGATTGCTTCTGCTATTCGCTTGCATGCCCTGCTATTAGATTTCTTGACTGTTTTTCTTTTTTTTAATCTTCAACATTTAGAATTTTTCATTTATTCCGTCCTTCTTTCAGAATTCTGAAAAAAAATGCTTTTGCTGGGTAAAAAATTGAAAGGACCTTTTTTTGAAATTACAAAATTTCAACAATAATTTTGGTTTGAAGAAATGCTGCCCCCCTCCCCGCCACACACACAAAATCCAAAAAATATTGAAAAAGTGTATTTTGTAGAACTACCTTTTACTGTGCTTTTACTAGCTATGAAAAAAATATACCAAAAATTAGCAAAAAAAACAGCTGCAGGTGTTTTCTTGAATCCACAAAGGTATCTGAAATCCTGAGTAACAATTTTTTTCCTTCAAGTTATTCTTCTCAAAATCGTTCAAGACCAGCAAAATCAAGATGTATACCTTATATGTACTAAATCGAAAAAATAAATAAATAAAAAGGATGACCTTTTGCTGACTTTTGAATGACCAGTTTTTCGCTTTTGGACGATATGACCTTTTTTTAAAATTAAGCAGCTTTAAAATTCAACTTGAATGGGTGATTTTTATGAAATTTTTCGGGCTGACCAAGGTAAAAATAATGGAAAAATTCCATCCACGTCCAGAATTTTCTCAATTTCAGGGTTGTTGGCATCTATTATCACTGAAATTCCGTCAATTTTTGGAATTTTCAAGTGATTTCTATGATAATTTTACGGGTTTTATAATGCTTTGTGTTTTCTTCACGATTATATCATTTCATTTCAAAATTTGACTGATTTTTCGTAATTTTCCGAGAAACAAATCGCATAACTGAGCATTTTTGCAATATTTTTATCAATTTTTATTCAATATTAAACAATTTTTAAGGTACTTCGACAAATGTTTAAGCGATTTTTGTAAAATTTTGCTCAATTATGCTAATTTTTTCATAAATTTATGATAACTTTTCGTAAGTGGTACATAGATCAATACACCAATAATTTTCGTATTTTCTGCATTTTCAACAGATCATCATTCAACTTTCAGGATATTTATTGTACCTAAAAAAAGTTTAAAAAATAAAAAAAATCCAATTTATCCGAAAATTTTTCATTACTACGTCAGAATTTTTAAAAATAATCCCCTTTTTAAGAGAAAACTTATTCAAATCTTCCAAGCTATGTCGGCTCCCTGATATGGAGCCCTCCTCCAAAAAAGTGTACGAAATCAAAACCAAAAAAAAGTAAAAACAGCTAAATGGGGGAACGGGGCGGGAGTTATTACGTGAAATTGATGTATAAAATTCAAAACTGGAAATCCAAAAACCTACTCATACGAAGTTTTAGATTTTTGGCGAGCTAAAACTGTAGGTACGTAGAAATTGTAAAAATATCGTTGAAAAAATAATTTCTGGTAAGTACGAAGTCTAAAATTTTTACTCAGGGAACTCGGCACTTCTCATCAAAAGCAATTCAAATGAAAAAGTTGTAGGTACGTAATTAAAAACAAACTCGAATTACTCGTATATCGAGTAAATAAAGGAGGAGGTCGTGTTATTCTATGTTCAGGTAATGATGGACTGCTAATTGTACAACTGACTTCAGGGATCTAAATTTAGAAATCACAAGTTTCGCGGAGGTCGTCTATAATTTTATTTCAGTTATATCCGTGAAATGCACAGCGCAATGAGCACCCCGCGATCTCATAGGTATGTGGTAGGTAGGTTCCCCATAACTTTTATTTCAATAATTTGGCGCAGAAATGAACTCTTTTAAGATGCCGGACTATGATACGGTACAAGTCTCCTTTTTTTTTTAATAGCTCATAAAAATATTTTCGTATGCAGAAAGCAAGACCGTCAATATCGTCGAATAAGAAGGGAAAAAAACATTTAACCTCGCATCAAAATGCAGCATCCTAGATTCCCATATGGGTAAAATATGAAAATTTTTTATAGCATCGTGGTGGTAATGAAATTTTCGTAATTTATATGCGATCTAGTTTCAATTTATGGCTTTGAAGAGTGTATAGGTACTTAATCCGATTGAAGGTAGGAATTTGATACCTACCTACGAGTTCAACATTAAAGTTCGGTCGTTTGGGTTGATTTATGCTTAATACGCGCGAATGTTGAAATAATAGTCATAGACACGGCACATATGATGCGAATGAATAATACATATGAGGTGATAATCGACGGTTATCTGTTAAAAATCTTGGCTTTTGTATTTAACCTGGTCATAAAGGTATTAACTGGACGTATATGTACGCAATCTAATTTCGGCGGTGTTGATTTTATTGTATTTGTACAATTGAAAGACCCACGCGATGCCACTGTTGAATAACGATGTGAGAATGTATCCAAGGTTTTTTTCTCTTTTTTTTTTGACGCGAGGCGAACTGCACAGAGAATACGCATGGTAATCCATTTCTCCAACTCGTATAGGTATAGCATCTATTCTCTTAGATGTGTTTTATTTATATCTATTTTTTCTATTTCTCGAAATACGCGATCTAAATTTCCACGATGTAGGTTGCGCACGTAGGTAAATCACGTCGAATAGCTTGTTGAACTTGAACGACAGTTGTTGCGGAAAAGAGTCTCCCATATTATAGATGGGTGTTATGGCATGACAGTGTGGTGGGTTTTATCGGATACGCGTACTTACGTATGTATGAGAATGATTTAGCGCGTATATTATACTACGTAATACGTGATGGGATTTTTTCGTTCTTTTTTTCTCGAACGAGAGAGTCGCAGTCGACAAAATCGAGATAATTTCAGTATCACGTATGCTGGGATACCTTCGTACATTTAAAACCTCTAGTAAATAGACGTTAACACAAAGTGTATATATAGAGCTATGGGTATAGGTATATTATGGGTATAACGTATACTAATTGGAATGCATGATCGGATGTGTATCTGCTGCCTATATGTACGAGTATACGAGCATATTGGTTGCCTGGTTGCAGGGAGCGAGCAGTGGCATTTGCTAGTAGGTCAAGTACCGCTCCTCAGGTGATTCGAATTGGCCGCCGGTCATAGGTGACCCAGTGGCAAGTACTAAACTATGGTTTTAAATATAATACGCCGAACTTAAAATTATATTACCACCGGTTTAATTACACATCGTATCGTGCACCGGCTAGTTTTCATCTTCTCAGAGCTGCTAATTCGATGCGCTCCGCTGTAGCTGGAATTTGTGTAGTCTGAAAATTCCAGACCGGTTTCATGTTCTGCCCCTTTAGGTCTAGCTTTGGCACTTGAAAGGATGGCGTTTAAGCCGCAGTCGCATCGATGCGTGTGTGTCGACTGTAGATGAGTGCAACGATCATTTCAACCATCGTGCGAAAATGGCGCGGCGTTTTCCATCGTTCGCGAATGTGATTGGGGACTGGATCTGGTTTGGTTATACGATGCTGGTTGGGGTTTTTCCGTGTTGATTTGCTTAGTGATATTCCATATCCGGAGTTGAAAGATTGGCGAGATGTGATCTCAATTTGAAGATAACAAGTGAGGAAGTGGTGGATCTGGAAGTGCCTACACCTACTTGATTTTTGGGAGACATTTTCATTCGTATTTGCTTCCGCATGATTCTCAATCTCGTTGAAGATTCTGAGCTGCTATGCGTTCCATCGTCGATTTATCTCAAGTTAGACTCACTTAAAGAGCATATCACTCCCAGCTCTGAGCCAAATTTTGAGCTTTCGAAGCTGATTTTCCGATTTTTGGCAAATTTTTGAAAAATACCAAAATGATCTGTTGATAATTGTAGGTACATATACATATTTTCGATTCTGTACGGAAATTGACCGTCGAAATCTTCCCAACGCACTGAAATTGCTGCACTCGAAACTGATATCAGTGTTATATGTTTACTCATTCGACAAATTCTTTAGGGTGGATCACAAAAAAAAAAAAAAAAAAAAATGGCAGATTTTCACCAAATTCAGTAAAGATTTTTACTTTAGGTTGAAAATTGCTCAGAAAAATGTTTAGCTCTGGCGGTCCTTCTGGAGGGGCAATATGAGCCCTTACAGAAGAGGCGTTTTCGAAGATATCGTTTTAAGACCACTTTTAGGGTTCTTCCTGATATCAGTGGTTAAAAAATTGCAAATCGCTTATTTTAGCATAAATTCGTGTTTTGAACATTTTTTCTTCGCAAATATTTCACATTCGCAATTTTGCCAAAATACCTATTGAAAGATATCATTTCTGATTTTGAAACTAGGGAAATATTTTGGAACTATATGGTGCGAATTTTGTTGGTCATTACTACAAGCTTCGAATAATTTAAAAAATTTCCCAAGTTTTTGGCTATTTTTCTCGAAATTTTTATATGTAGATGGAAAGAACGCATCAAAATTCCAAAGAAAAAAATTTTGGCTATCAAAGTTAATTTTTTGATTTCTGCCGAATTTTAGAAAATTCAAAACAAAATATTTTAGTGAATTTCCAAATTTTTAAAAAATATTTGACGCAGTGTTGCAAACATTTTTCTTGAAACCGCCTTTAAAAGACATTTTGAAAATTTGATATTTTCAATCAGTATTCATCCCCTCCCCCTTGTCATTGTACTTTTCTTTCATTTTTCGAAATTTTTCAAATTCAATCAAAAATAAGGCTAATTTGTAAGGACCTGATCTGATGCAACCAGAATCGGATTTTAAACCACTTTTGAGGCAGAAAGCACGCGTTGAATCCTACAGATTGCAAAAATCACATTTTTTCGGGTTCAAAACAATGAAATCATAATTCGTAAATTCAATGCACGATTGCACGTGGTACTCATTGCTTGCAATTTCATATTTAGCGAGTCAAATTTCTTCAATCCAGACTCACAAGGTGATAATTTTTGACCCCCCCCCCCCCCACCAGTTTTTAAACTAAACCACATTTAACAAACATCTCATTAGTCGTTCAAAACACCAACTTCAACATTTTTCAAGAGGAAAAATGGTTTAAAAATTTATTTAATTTATTTCTCGTCACTTTATTGGGAATTTCAACATTTTTTATCGAATGTTTACATTTAGAAGAAAAAACAGAAAAAGGAGCAAAAGTGAAGAACAAAATATACATCAAAATGTCCAAAATAGGTATGCATTTATGGTGAAGAAAAGAGGGAGGCAGAAATGTGGAAAAAATGGGAAGAGGTCACCTTAGATATCAAACAATTTCGAGCTGGACATTTTTTCTGACAATAATTACGTAGGTAGGTACTTGTTTTTTACGTCCGGAAGAACGACAATAACCCCATCTCCCTCCCCATAAAATGACCAGAATACCAATAAATACACTTGCAGTAAAGCTTCGCATTTCTTAACCCAAATTTCGCAAGATCATCCAGCATCATCAACAAAATCACAGGCAAACCCTCTATTTGGCCATTTAAAAATTTCTCCACTTGAAAAAAATTGACCACGCTCAAAAAAATTCACTCGACAATTTCCACAGTTCATTCGCCTTTGTTTCAAACAAAGAAGGATTTCATCACCTATAACTCGTAGTATTTCGCATTCGGAAAAAAAGCACAGTCCAACGAACCTTTCCGCAACATCTTCACAAATCGCACAGCTCGCAAATCTTTCCAGTAAATTTCTACTCGTGGTCTAATCTTTTGTCCACACCTTAGAGTACCTTTATACTTTGTAATATAACTAATCCGTATAAATTGACGTATTGACGGTTAAACACACCCAAGTCGAATACAATTTACCGACGATAATTTACGACTACTTTCATCGGGCCGACGACGACGACTATACGATGGACGACGTATGAGTGAATGTATCTTGGCGTTGACCCATAAACAAAAGGTATAAAATTTCGCGCAATTAAGAAATTTCTAATCTTCAAATCGAAAAGACCTCGGTAAGTAACTTGTTCGTGTTTCGATTGAAAGTTCTCGAAACAAAGAGCATTTCGCTGGCTAGCGCCCTCATCGCGAATATTTCAACAAAGTTGCCAACTCGTACCTATCGCTAAATCTGCTGATAAAACAACTACGCACCCGCATAGTAATTTAATACGTATTAATTGCCGTGCGAATTTTAGCGCAGCCAAGTTCTCCTCTTAATCCTTTGCTTGGTGTGACCTTCGTTCATCGTGAAGATGAGTGACATCTATTTCATAAGTAACTTAACACTGCTAAAAACGAAAGTTCCTGCACTATGTACCTACAGTCCTACACCTAAGGTAAGTAATCGTATTTTTTCTCGATAGGTTCTTCTTATCAATGAGAACTAAAAAAAAGAGACCACGTGGATCTATGTTAATCGAAATTTCATGATCATTCGTCTCATGTACATAAGTACTCAGTTACATTGAACTTTTGAAAACCGACGACGACCGACATGTTCGCCAAATGATGCTCGTGCAACGGCATTCTCAACATACGATGATTACACGTTACAAAACTCGCGCATTCCGTATAGAAAATTACTTCCGAATGGCAGCTATAGTACGTAGTACATATTTACACAGTGCTTGAAATTACAGCACATATTTCGACGCATTCGAACAGACATAGAGAGAAATAGATTGAAAAAAATTAAAAATACAGTTATTCGCGCAAATCGTCTACTTCAAAACGAGATTCGAAAGAAAAATATAGGTATACGTAGCAGCATCTAAAGTAACAAGTCTGAGAGAAGATGAGATTGCTCGGGTCATTCTATTCATATAATTACTACGTACGATAAACAATTAAGTTTTGACGAAATTAGCTACGGGTATGCCCATTTTAATTTATCAAGCTAAAAATAGTCTAGCTTTGAAACTACCATCGGATTGCATGCTCTTATACCTTTAATATTATTTACAGCATTCTTTTATCCGGTAATTACCACTGAAAAAAACCAGTTCGAATGGAAAGATTCTACACTTCAACAACCATCAATCTTTGAACACCTCCCAGATACGTGATTTCGTGCTTCGCAAACGATACTTGATGGCTTTTATCGCCACGAGTATTTTCAAATTCGAATAAAAATATCACCTCGAGATGTCATTTTTATAGGTACGCAAACATTTGGATGAGAAAACAAGACAGAGACATTCACAAAATCACGTCTAGCTCGTATTAAATATTAATTTACAAGAAATCGATATTCAATGAGGGAATCTATGTACCTCTATACCTACCTATCCTATACCTGTGTCTGTTGATAATTACACCCTTTTTAGCGAAACCGGGTAACACTTAATTGATTCTCTATACCTCGAAACTATGTACTTAAAACAGAGTAAATATCGTTTAATTTCAACTAAACCCCGATGAACTACGCCAAACTAGTCTATTTATCATTACAGTGCGATATCTACGACGAGAACGTTAATATTTTCTCACCACTTCGTCCCATACCCGGATGAAAACAGCTCTAGCTGGTATTTAGAAACTTACAACTATTCTATTCGTGGTGTTTTCTTTATCAAAATATAAACATCCACAATATTCAACGATCAAATTGAATTCTTCATTCGCCAAATTCTTACTTTGACATCGAAAATTAACCGGCAGAATAACAACCGCAGGAATCTCAGCGCAAAGTAAAGATACGAAATTAAATACAAATTTCTTCGCTTCTCGTCGATAAAGTACGAGCAACAACCATATTACGAAGATATCCAGAACCTCGCCTCGTATTTTCAGTTTCAATATCTGACAACGAATGAGCTAAATAAATTATACAGATTTTTAAATTTCGCCAATTTTTCCCGCGATAACCTTCAGTTCGCAATCAAAATCGACTCGAAGAAAGAATATTAAAACAATACTTTTTAGGATGCTTTCGTTAAAAAAAAAAAACATATTTTTAATTTTTCTTTTTAAGGCAAGACAAACAGACCGACAGACGAACAGACTTTAAATCAAGAGCTTTCTTTCACATCGAATAAAAATGGTTTCCATGTGAAAACATATTTGTACATAATAATAAAGTGTAAAAAGACCTCGAATTTCATTTTCACAAGTGTAAGTAATATTTCGCTCAAAAAAAAACTACGAATTTTTATTTCGTTGTTTTTTTTATTTCTATTGCTGTAGTGAAATTAATCAAAACCAAGGTTTCATTTGTTTCCTTTTCTCGTATATTTGCAAATAAAACGGCTGGAAGAACCGTTGAATAATTTCATTCCGCAGTAATACGAAATAAATGAATATAACGTTGTCAAACGACACAATTCATGACACCAACACCATCACCACCTCTCTCAACACACCTATAATATTGCAAAATGTCGCTTCACCTTGCCATAAGAAAACAACACCGTTCGTTTTATTCCAAGCATTTTGTTATTTTTCGGTCGTATTTCACTATGCAGTAATAGCGTGTAGAAGTAGCTCGTATTCCGAGTACCTAAGAAGAATGGTCATTTATGACGTGCATAATTTCTACGAATGTCAGTTCGGGACTCTATACGAGGAAAAAGGCATTCGCAATTCGATTATTATTCAAAGACCATAATATTTAAATCATCATAAATAATAAATTCGATTTCATCTTGGTCAGTTACGCTATTAATGATCAAATTACTAGCTCTCTTACTCCTCTGCCTGGTCTACGACGACAATTACATCCTCATAACACCTATTTTCAACTCGTATTGAAGACGAAACGCCACCGCCATCAGACATCAGTACATTTCATTTTCAACAGCCAAATGCGAAAAATTATCAATTTGTTCGTCCGATTAAATCATCATTCTGGGACCCTGACCTTACTCGTTTACGTGCTTAGCGAAATTTCTATACAAATGTGAGTGGATATGCGCCTCTCACTGATTGAAGCCTCACACGTACTACATACATGCTCATTCAATATAATACACAATACTTCGACTATCTATTCCATGTTCCTCTATAACTGCAGGATGGCCAAGCATCAAATTTTTATACAATGTATCGTCCGTTTATTAAATATAATTGCGAAATTGCCTATAGGCATCGCGCCCTTCTATCCAGCCGTATCGATCTCTCATGTAGCATGTAAGTACGTACTATAAGACAATGCTTGTTCTTTTTCTTAACGATGTGAACCAAAATCTCACACAATAATCTTTTATATACATACGTATTGTATGCCCAGTAGTATGAAGTGTTAATAACCAGCTTTACTGTATAATTTTAGGCGCAAACTTCTAAAAATCATATTTTTCTCCTCCAATACTAATATCTATCTATAAGTATACCCACACTGGACATTCGATCAAACGTTTTCCATGCTCTGAATTTGGAACAAAAAAGGTACAAATAAGATGCTTATCAAATTTAAAGGGGCAATGATTTAGAATATTTCACAAAAACCAATTTTTCGCAGAAATTTATTTTTTGAGACAATTTTGACAAAAGTGATCTTTATGAAAATATCTATATTTTTACTCAAAAATTTCATTGGTGATGATTTTGGACTGGTAACTTTTCAACCCCCCTGGTCCATTTTTACTCATCCTAAATACAAAGGAAATTTAAGGATATGAAATTTCCATGCTTCTTTCTTGCTTTTGTGAGATGAGTATCGAAAAAATATATATATATTTTCAAAACCACCAACCTAATAAACCAAATCTAAACCACTTTCTTCACGGGTGTAATAATCCTGCAATTATAAACACCCAAAAAAAATTGTTTTTAAAACTAAATTTTTGCTGAAGATGGCATAATTAATTCATTCTCCAAAGAGTCATTTGCGGCGATTTTTTGTTTACAGAGTTTTTAGAAGGCACAAGGAAATTTCTATACTTAAACCAGACGAATTAAAATCAAAAGAGCATTCGAACATTCGCCATTAGGCGAAATTCCAGAGGGGGGGGGCTAAATTTCATTTTTAATTCGATTTTTACAAAATTTTCAAAAAAATTGTTCATCAACTTACTCATTAACGCGTTCTGTTATTCTCGTGACAAAAATCTGTACTCACCTATAACAAAAAACAAAATTAATTATTAATTAGTCGAATTACAATAATCTCACAGAGCATACAATGTAAAAGGAAATTGTAATTCGATACGACACCCACTTTGGGCCAATGTAAGCAGGTTGTGTCATAAAAAAATGACAGTTAGGTAATAATGGATGGAATTCCAAACAAAGGTGACTTGAAATCATAAGGTGCAAATGAGGTATTTTTTCATTTTTTTCGTCATTTTTTTCTCATTTTTCAAAATTACTTTTCTAATTTGGGCTCATTAGAAATGAATGTAGTCCCTGTCCCTACGATCGACAATTTTCTCAATGTCTGATTTTAAAAAATGGATAAGTAAAATATTACAATTCTATAGCTACTCCTCAAAATAGGGAGATGCAGAAGATCAGTAAAAAATCACTGTAAATGTTATTTTTGGAATCAAATCAAATCCATTTATAATATCACAACTGCTTCGATAAAAAATTTAAGTAGTCTCATAACGAACAAATATCTCGCGATCTGGCTTTACATTTAGTACACTTCTTTTTACTTTAATCTTTCCATCAACGAAACAACCCACTTCTATAAAACAATGAATTCATTTTGGTAATTTATATAGGCATGAAGTAAACGTGCGCCGAATCTGTATTTATAATCTAAATCAACTCGCGGTTTCGCGTTCGCTGCGGCCTACTATTGGCATAATTTTCAACGCCTTCCAAGCGTTCGCGTTATTTTTACTTTTATCTAAGTATACGCCAGATCTAGGTAATTGGAGTTCAAAGATGAAGTTCATACGCCAGAAGAACTGGATATTTCACCAAGCCGAGCACGCATTTTTCGTATTTATTTTTTCTCGTCGTACCTGTAATGTCGACTACTAGTTTTACAAATGTACATAAATAAGGTGTAAGTCTACTCTACATACCAGCTCGAGTACCCACTACCTACCTACTATCTCTTAGCAACTGATTCGATAAAAATAATGTAATTCAAAATTATAAATAAAACTACTTCAAACTTAAGGCTGTGCAGAAGTAAACATCATATTAAGCTTATTTCTTTTCTCGAGTATGTAATTTTCTTTTTCGCATAACGAATTACGAAACGAAGAGATGTGACTTGAATAAGTTGAGGGTTTTGCTCTCCTTTCTACAACACAGTTCAGTTCAAAGTTTCCATCATTCATGGAAATTATAGTTCCTTCAATTCTTTTGGTTCTTTCAGCTCCTCTAGTTCCGTTGGTTTTTTTCAACTCTCTTGGTTTTTTCAATTTTTCTGGTCCGTCTAGTTCTTTTGGATCTTCAAGATTTTTCTGCACCGGCACGATTAATAATTCATCATTTCTTAGTATGTTAAGAAAATTGTGATCTCATGGGCAAAGTATCTACTTGACCTTCTTCTTCATGATCCTGATATAATCTTACAATTTTCTCAAGAGTCTCTCCCTCCCTCATTTCCAGGAAAAGGCACTCCAACCTAATAGGCTTCTCTACCTGCTCAAGATCTCTTCTTCCTATTCGTCAAGAAACGTGACCTTTCCAAAAATCAATATGTAGTTACAAAAAAGTTATAAAACATTCATTCCATAGCAGTCGCGTTATACCAAAATTCTGAATCTTTGAATTCTTCACAATGAACCACCAGCACTCAAAAATCGATCAGTACATTGCTGAAAAATTACCATAAAAAACATTAACCCCATTTGAACTTGGCTCATCAGTCATCACGCTCAGTTCATGCAATCTCGTTGACTAATAAACAAATCAAGAAACACAGTCATCTGAACGAAACGAATGGCAAAAAATTGCGACAACCTAATAAAAATCAATCTCCTTTATTCGTTTAATAATGTTTTATGCCTCAAGTTTGAAACAAAAGAAGGCATAAAACACCATTGAGCTCGAGCATTCAAACGAAACGCATACACAATTATAAAGAGGAAATTTGGAAAATGGCGAAAACTTTTTTGTTAAAACGTCTCACGTAAATCCTAAATCCAAGATAGTGGGAAAAAACACCATTCGGAAAGAAAATCTGAAAGAAACGCCGATAAAACTCGTAACGAAGTTAAAAATTGCAAACCTAGCGACTTCTGCGAAATAGAAAAATCCCAACGCAACGAGGTTCTCGGTCTCGGTGAATTTCAGCGCCAGTACCAGGAACACGAAGAAGGTTGCTGGTTATCGACTTGATATAATGCGGATAAACATGGTGCATTTCTTTTTCGTCTTGAATCATTATTCAACCGAATGCCAAAGGCGGTTTTGATGAATCAGTACGTTGGCGAAAATCGTCTGCGTTTTGCGAATATTTCACCGGCTAGGGTGAAACCAGTTACACTTGACCGATAACAAGTCGAGGGAATATTTTAAACGCAGTCGCAGGTCCAGGTACACCAAGTTTTAGCTCACAATATCAATGCACAAATCGAATCATCAGACTAGGTAGAGAAGATGTAGAAGCGAATAAGAGGAGGGCTACAGCTACAGCACGTCCACGACCAATCAAACATTCATTAACGATGACCCTTCAAGGTTGTGAAGTTTCACCGAATGCGTGCTTCCGTAAAATACCATATAAAAATTTGGGACAAACGATAGCCTCACGGCGCACGTATAATAATAATTTAGCAGAAACTAATTAACAACTTTGTGGACTTGGCCAAAATAACCATACTCAAATTCCTCGTATTTCTATACATAGTAGCAGTATCGTCTTTCACCGACATAACCGCAGGTTTTACTACTGTAACTTACTATCTGCTCGATGAATTAATTAACTTATTAACGTCTCACATCGTTGAGTAAATCTGACATGGAATCCGATTGTACGCAGGTACCATACTGCTTGTAAATAATTTAGTTTTTAAAAATGTAATTTTATAAATATGTATTTTCAATAATTTTTCTTCGAAAAAATTTAAACTAAAAAATTCTAGTCCAGTTTTGGGAAACCATCACCAAGTAAAAGAATTCAAAACGAACCCATCGTGGTCTTCACATCATCGAGCAACAATTTTGAAAACAATTTCAACCTTTAGGCTATTCTAAAAGTAACCTTTGAAGAATTTCTTCGCATTTTCTAATTTATTAGATATGTACAGATACCTACTCGTATACGTACTTCTGCTTACGTAGGTAGGTACCTACAGAAAACTTGTGATATCTTCCCGAAGAGATACGAAAAAAACCTACATATACGTGCTCTTCCTTAACACATCCTGAAGCTATTGAAAGTAAACCCAAACCCAACACCACAAACAAACCAAACCGTATTGAAAACCTACCATTCCATTAGGTAAACAAGTTGTCTAAAATTGTTTACGAACTACTCGGACTGCGAGAATAAAATCAAGTAAGAACAAGAAGCAGTATACGGCTATCGCTCTGAATAAAACATCACCGAAGAGAGCTCGACTTTCGAATAAGAAAACCCAAACAGACAAATTGCGATACAATTTAAGTATTTTGATAAATATTTCAAAACTGTTGCCATCATAAAACGCTCGAAATTTGTCACATAGAAAATTCAAACGAGAGACTTTACTTTTTTTTCTCTCTCAGAGCCAAGTATACTTTAAACGGAGTAAAAAAAAGGCAGAAATTATACGTAAATATTTTTTCAACCTAAATACGAATATTTTACCAAGTTTAATGTACCATAGGATGAGAAACAGGTGAGGGATGAACTCATCCATAATTCTTTTCATTTCACGGGGATACTTTCGCGCGTATAAATATTTGAATTAGGAATGGCTGCTCAGTGCTCTTCGTACTACATACATTTACGGTGTGTTTTATTTTATCTCGTCAAAATAATTCTGACACTAGTTTTAACTTATTAACCATGTTTTGACAATTCGCTTCGGGTTTTCATTGACAAACACACAGCTTGTCACATGTGTTAGGTTTGAATCACCCCTGTTTCACTGCCGTAAGTATTTATAGGGAAGGCATTCGCAGCGTAAACAGACCTTATGTTCGGCATATTTTCAGACGTTCGCGTTCGCTTTCAATACCTAATTACGATGATTTAATTTCAAACGTTGGAAAAAAGGCCCCTTCAAATATTTACACGAAATTTATAATCGAAAAGGGAACGATTTCAAAGCACGAAAGGCCTATATATTCGCAATCTTTTTCAAATCAATTTTTTTTCCTCGACTCTCGTAACCAATTTTGCTCCTATTTTATACAATATTCGAAACCAAAGCAGTCGAACTTCAAATTCAAAAAATACGTAAAAATCAACGAAATTTAACTATCGGGGTGACTATCAATCTGGAATAATCGCAAAAGGTACGTAATTTAATTTTTTTACGTCTACAAAAACGAGCACATTTTTTTTTAATTTCAGAAAAAATGCCAGAAAAATTGCCTTTATGCAAAAGACGTGAAAAATTCAAGCGTTCAAAGTCAATATCCTTCTCAACACCACTCCACAATTTCAGAAAAGTTATAAATTTTTTTTCCAAATTGGAAAATAGGAAAAAATATTAAAGATCCAACTGTTTCTAAAATTGCACTAATCTATTTCAATTTTAAGTTGATATTAGTTGAAACATGAATTTTCGTCAACACCTTCATTTTATTAGGGGGGGGGGGGGGATGAAAGAGAATCGTTCTTCATACTTTCCTTCAGATTTCAACAGAATAATTTTTTTTCATTCGTTGTTTTTCACCATTTTTGGTGAATTTAGAGTGCACCGTGTGGCTGAAGAAGAAAAATACATATCAGGATCGAATGTGAAAGTGAATTTTTTAAATGCTTACATTTCCAATAGCAAGGGTCCAGTGTTATAAAATTTTGAAGAAAAAATTTCTCGATAGAAAATTGACGTATTTTTTCGAATATTTTTCCAAAAATTCTTATAATAGGTACCTTTCATACTTTTTGTACCTGTCATTGCCAACCCAAGTACATTCTCAGCCAAACGCATCAAAGAAATCATCTTTCGACCGAAAATAAGCAACGCTCGAATTGCCTTATAAATTTCTATCGTTTCAAATACACATATAATATCTCTCAAACTAACACCTCACGTACGAGCACATTCGCACAAAAATGGATAATTTTTTATCGCTTCTATTCCAACATCGCAAAATTATTAAATCAAACGGTGAACACAAATTTACAGAAAAAAAAAACAACGGTCGCCTTGTCGAAGCTTCAATTTCATCACGTGACATGGCCAGTGGCTACCCTTGCCTTTGAAAAAAATCTCAAAAATCCGATGATACAAAAAATACACGTGTCTAGGCTTTTTTCTGCATTTATAAAACCGTAGGAGTTTATCGCACTCGTCTACGTCGAGTGGTCTAACCAAATAGAACGATAATACATCGCACGACTTCATATAGTAAGTACATACTCGGACATTGAATTTCCAAATAAAGAACATATTTTATCAAACGACGAGGAGATGAATTCACTTTACACGTGAATTTCAAGAGTCATAATATGGTGACAATATCTAAACCGGATACTGTAACCGGAATTAACACCGATAACCAACATCCTCCGATGGGTAAAACTAAATGAAAAAAATGACATTTTATGGATGAAGAAAGAAAAAACGCCCATTCAACAAAATTCTATCGGTCAGTTTTGCAATAGAGCATCGGAATCACGTATGCATTCGATGCGATTTCCTCCAACGTCATCGTTGCATTTAGCATTTATTTATGCACACTTCTCGATATCCGTTAACGGACTCTCTGTACTTATACAAACACATTGATCAGCCGCCTATTTCCGGCATCATCGGCAAGCTAAATTAAACCTATCCCGCTGATATCATTCAAATTAAAAGGTGTCAGTAGTCAACGAGGAATACCTGTAGTTTATGTATTGACGTTAAATACCTACTACCTAGACGAGATAGGCAGATGCACTAGGCGGGCAAAGCTTATCACGAGTATTCGAAATCGATATCTTAATTGACATTCGATCGATGCGTAAACATGCACATCTACGAGTACATACAACAACGTGTTCGAGAGCGAAAGTCATTAACATCTTTCACATAATAGGGTCGAGCCCTGTACGGTGCCCGGATCACCAAAACATCGAGCTTTATTCAACCTATGTAATAGTAATTCTATAATCAAAATGCGTTTCTTACAGGTGAGGTGCCCTATAGCTTCATTTTACAAATACTATCACGCGAGTATGATAAAGCCTCGCAGCCAATCTCAACTTCTCGTCGCGAAGAGCTGTCAAACCAGCGAGCAAATACAAATAAATCTAATCAGAGGGAAATACCTTTCGGAACATCGACGAATTACTAATTAGCGCAACGCGCTCGTAGTAGCACTGAACTCATTGTTCTTCCGATACAACATCATAGTTTTGAATTTATAGAGATACCTGTAGACCATGCGTCCAACATCAGTGTAGCTCAATCAAAATTATCAACGTCCACTATGTCGTGTCCGTTTTCACTTACACACAGGAAGACATAAATAATGTTTTCATTCATCGCGCCATCCATTCGACCAATTTAAATGGTCAACTTGGCCTATTCATTGGTAAGACAAATTTTTGCCGTATTTTGGGTCGAATACTTATACCATATCTACACGAGCACACGATATCAGTGACCTGTCTAATTCACGTTTTGTTCGCGAATCTATCGACTCAATTAGACAACAATATCGACTGAATAAACCTTTCACACGAGGAGTATTCTTTGAACATGATAAATCTCTCCTTCTATACTCGTGAATACATAATATTATCATTTCGTTTTGAAAAGGGTTAGGTTTACGATACGAGATGACTTTCGAAACGTCATCGGTCGTCGGTCTTATGAAAACAACCATCTCAGAATTTACTCCCTTATTTCGATGTGACACTTGTTTGCTTTGAAAAGGGGTTATACAGGGTCAAAAAGAGTATTTATGTTCGTATCAATTCTAAATTCTAAATATCACCATTCGGGGTCGAAAAATTTACAGACAAGACAAGGTGTCTGGCTTTTCGTGGAACTAATATTTCTGATTTTTCTTTTGTTTTTCAGATAAAGTTTTCCAATTTCACGGACTCTATAATATACTGTAATCAGATTATTCACAATAAATATTTTGAAATGAACACATGCGCACTAAAAAAAATCAAAAAATTCTCATTTTCACATCACGAAAGATATTTCAGGACAGAAAAATTCTTAAACCGGACAAAACTAAATCAAAAGAACATGCAAAAATACATAATCAGCCAAACTTTTTGGGGCTAAAATGCATTTTTAGATTTTTGGCGAGTTTTTTAATGTTAAATTTGGGCTAAAAATGCAGGAAAATCAAAATTTCATCGAATCAACACAGAAAGCTGAAATTTGGTATGCATTATATATTTTCGACTCCCTCCCCCTCAAATCGATTGAAAATGGTTTCGAACCAGTATGGGCAGTTTTAGAGCCACCAGCAATTGTAAATTCTACTTTTTGAAAAAACCACTCTGGAAATTCGTGAGAAGGGAGGGCGATGTGAAAAATGAAAATACAACACATATCAAATTTCACCTTTCTAGATCAATTTGTGGAGATTCTGTTTTTCTCCGCATTTTTGTCCAAAATTATGATTTTTAAAAATTTACCAAAAATCAAAAAAAAATACATTTAAAGCAGCTGAAATTTTAACTGGTGGTATATCTCCGCAAACTCTTTCAATTTATGAAAATTTTGTACATCATTAGGTGAAAACAACATCAAGTATAGAAATCATATGGGTAAATGGTTATTAAACATTTTTCTCCAAAAAAAACTCTTTCCTTCTTCCGCAAAACTAAAAAACTGATTTTATGTATTTTTCGAAAGAAAAAAAAAGGTGGGAAAGTGAGAGTATTTGCTGAAAAATTTTCAAATTCAACCAGCGTAGGTACGTTGGAATAATTTCAAATTTTTAATCTTTAAATTCCAAGCGTAAAAAAATTACCGTTTCATTTTTGAATCTACGTGTCATTTCAACATCACTTTGACTGCAGTATATTTGTGAACCAAATCCTGAGTCTAAAAAGTCGCCCCAACGGAATAAAATTTTGGCATCAACTTCGAAAAAACTCGGTGAGATGGAATTTTCTACGAAAAAAATTGAATCTAAACATTGAAAAAATAAATAACAAGATGAGAAAAAATTTGAGAACATCACCAGTAAATTTTGTAGCATTGATTTCCTTCTAGATGCCTATACAAACTGAAATAAAATGCGAAAAAAATACCTGGTAAAGTTTACATGAACAAGAAAAAAACCACGAGCACGAGTCAAGCACGCGAAACAGATGGAAAATTTCACGGCGAGCTGTTGGAAAATTACCGAACACGAAGACAGAAGCCGGCACGAAGCACGATCACAGCCATTCACATCCACTCCCCTACCCTACCCTTTCATCAACGAGAAATTCTCGACATTTCTTCAAAAACCAAACAGACTGAAAATTTGACATGATAAATCTCGACTAACGGAAAAAATACTCCAGTGAAAAAATATTTTTCTTTTCGACAACAGCGCGAACCGCGAAAGCTCTCGATTTCGCACTAACGTCGCAATACATCTTCATTAAGATCACATAACCAAAAAATCATTATTCTCTTTTAAAAGACAACCCATCTTATTACACCAGAAAACGTTTGCGGTGCCACAAACGAACGCCGCAATGATTAAAATTTACACGTACTTATGAAAAATATCTACCAACAAAACCTACTACCGTTTTGTAATCCACCTTAATACTCAAAACGGTTCAACTTTCGAGAGAAAAAACCCCGTGTAAAAATACTCCGCCAAGAGCTATTTGTTATCAAACCAACGCTTCCAAGACATTCCATAAATGATGCGAAACCCATTGCACGTTTTTCTTCGAGTACGTTTAGACAAAACCTCGCTTACATTTTTCATTTGAAGTACTACACCTAAGCTTAAGAAAAAAAACAAAAGCGTTGAAAAAAAGGCGCGAAATATATCCGTTCTAACGTTTAAAAAATTCTGGCAGAGAATTAACGTGTGTAAGCATAACGTGGATAAAGAAAACGATACGTAGTCGAAAGGAGAGGTTGTGAGGTATGAAGAAAAAAAAGGGGTAAAATGACGAATCCCCAATCCAATTAATTTAATCGCTTAAACGAAGTAATTCGAAAATCCATTTCCGTTTGCTTATTTATTACCATAGTAACTAATAAACGCTTCATTGCGAAGAAAATTCAGTTTGAAGCTTCGCATCAACGGTAACCAGTCAAAAGTCGTATTTCGTAATGTACTTAATGCAGCTACCTATAGTACCTTACCTACGTATGTAGCTAGTAGCTACATGCGTACATCGCTAAAACGCAAACGACGTTTAATTATAAGCTTTCGCCTTGAAAGTATCCCAAGTTTTATGAAGACACACTTTTCCCTTCGTATCGAGATGTTGATAAAATGTACCTTTTTTTTCGCTATAACCAAACAACGTTAATTATCCGATCAATTAACTTGGCCAATTTGAACGTATTAATCATCAAAATTCCTCATGAGATAAAATCAGATAAATTCGATCAGTTTTGTTATCGAGCAAGAAAAGTATCCTAAAGACCGAAAAGTGATTGGCACACTCACAGAAAAGTTGAAGGAATATCCAAAAATACTAACCAAGCAAAATTTCAGGTGCTGATTTCTTTTCTGATTTTTAGCAAATTTTTGAAAAATTAAAAATGGCTTCCTCCATCTAAACAAACTTTATCGAATTGAAGTACAAACTGGTAAAGCAGAAACGTTTTCTGTGGTGGTGGTTTTGATCCGTTTTGGAGTCTCCAGCAGATATTTGGATCCTTCTATACTTTCAAAAAATCACATCAAAAGGGCCCAATAGGAAGTTGAAAATCGAGTTTAAGGCTTTCGTAATATCTTTGATCGATTTGAGCATAAATCTAAAAGATTTTTCTGCCTGTGCAAATCCGTCCTCCAACCATTATATTTTTATAAAATTTTTCAAGAATCAAAAAATTTGAAAACCGGCTGGAGGTTCCAGAACAGCTCGAATCAGCTTGGGAGATTAAAATCGAGTCAGCACAAACCAAATTACAACTTTTCTGCTACAATTTCATCTTTTGATTTTTCCACAGGAAATAAGCCAAACTAGCATTCTCAAAAATTCGCCGAAAATCAAAAAAAGAAATCCAGTACACGAAATGTTACCCATTGATACAGTATCAATTAAAATTACGAAATTTTAAAATTGGCAAACTCGTTCCTGGTGAAATTAAATACGCTACAGCAGCATTTTCAAAACACAAGTGAGATAAATCGACGACAAAATAAGCCTGATTTATAGCGTTGCAAAAAGTCATTACAATTTTTTTTTTCAATTCTCGTCAATAGTACACAAATGGCTACCAGCCAATATACCGGAAAAAGTCTCAATTTAAGGAAACCTTTAGCTCGGGCGACATCACGCCTCAATACGAATTTAAATCTTGGAACGAATTCAACGAAGCGAGTAGCAAAAATCTAATAAATGTCTCGATTGCTCGATATCGCAGTATTTTCAAATACCTACTACATACATTTGTGTATCTGCATATCGACTCGTACAACATTTGAAAACATATCCTCTTCCGTTCGCATACCCAATGGGGCATCTCTTCATTCAAAATACATAATCTGGTCTGGAAAATAATCGTTTCACACAACATTAAGTCCATTTAGGAAGAGCCTCCTACTATATCCATGTGTATAATAATGTATAATCAGGTTAAACGATATGTTCATGTTCAACATTGTTCAAACATTCGTCCACTATATGAGACTCCCGTCATACTTGGAAAATTACGCTATGGTGACGCGACGCTATACGCTCTCGTTTATGGAAAAAAATTGGATCACGTTGACGCGTCCTTTGCACAAAAATAAAAGTGAAAAATAACACGAATGCCTACTACACGCGTTTAAGTAGGTAGTACAAGTCGTACGAATCACACTTACGAGCTGGCTGAGCTACTTATGGCGGATATTTGACTCTCAAGTCTCATTCTCAGCGAACTTCGCGTTTTTATCTCTGTCAACATTCCGATAAAGAATACTGTCGTGAAAAGAGACGAAAAATTCGACAAAGATAACGCAGTTTCAACCTAACACTCGTTTAAGAGGAGGAAAAACCAAGAGCTCAAAATGTAGGAAGCTATAGGCATTTTGATATCAATTTTTGTATTAGGTAAGCTGCCTTCTTTTAGGATCTCAAGTTGAAATTTTTTTCCCTAATCCGACTTAATCTCAATTTTACAACCTGATTCGTCATATCTCATATCTCTTTCAGTATTTCCAACCCTTTTGTAAAAAAAATTGCCTAGGGCCAATTTTCAAATTCTAGGTAAGGTAAAGTACCAGTTGTGGTTATACTTTTTTCAACATGCTCTGAGAAGGCCAAATTTCAACTTTTTTCAAATTTTTTTTATTTTGTTGTGTAGTGTGACTGTTGAACTACATAATACTTGGGAGGAAAAAAAAAATCAAGAATATTTCATTTCTTAGTAGAGAATCTCAAAAACTTCCAATTATCCGCTAACCGGGCCCCCTGGCCCGGTTGCGGACAAAGATTGCTCTAAATAGTACTAGATGAAATCAAAAATTCTCAAAAATATGCAGAGGTGGTTATTTCATCTTATTACTATCCAAAAACTTCCGCAGTTATGAAAAATTACATATTTGACTCACTTTTCTCCATTATTGAAATTTTCCTTCCAAAAAATTTTAAATTCTCAATTTTTATCATTTTGAAACTTCAATGCTTTTGTACATAGACTTCATGGGTGAATTTTCATGTTGTCATGAATGCAACGAAATGATTAAATGTTACAGAAAAAGATACATGCGATAATTTTTTTTTTTAGCCCATAGGAACGATTATCCACAACTGGGACCCCTATCCACAACTGGTACTTTACCTTACATGAAAACGATTTCACAAATTTCAACTATGGATTTCCAAAAATGTCGAATATCCTGGATTTTTACATGAGGTTCTATTAAAGTGTAGCCAAACACCTGTAAAAATATTTGTTCTAAAAATTAAAAATTGGCCACCCTTGCTAAAAAAAAAAAAAAAATTTAAGTGGAGAATTTTTATATTTTTATGGTTTTGAATGGATGACGTAAAAAATGGTCACGGAGGCTAGGTCGTCTGCTTATTCTACGAGGTAGATCCATAGTCCATAGAGACGTTTTCTGGGAGACCTTGTTTTAACCAAGATCAACAACCTACGTTTTCAAAGAAGACGAATTCGTATGCTCTATCGAGAACGAAAGATGGAAAAAAGTTGGCGAATTTTCACGGGTAACTTTTTTTTCTAGTTGAAAAATAACGACACAACGTTCCTCAGAGGCTCGACGTTTTCGTAAATTAGAAATTTATCGACTATCATCGGTTTAATAAAGGTAGGCAAAAGACCAACGTGACTTTTCAACGTTTCGTGACGAGTGAACATTTTACCAAGATCGTATTCGAAGCGATGATGCAGTAGAGGGATGTTTTCGTAAATAACATCTTTATCGAGGAAAACTTTTCAAAAGCGTGGGTTTCAGATATAGGTATGTACAAAGCAAATACATGAATGAAATCACGAGAGAAAAATTTTCTCGTCGAATCGTTATCTAGCTCGCGATATTACTCGTACTTGTACCTGCTCCTGCTCGTGTGGCAGATAGGTAAAATTATCGATTCGATGTTAATCAAATACCATTTATGTAAATTTATGAAATTCGTGTTAAGCGTACATCGAGCCAGGACGGAAGTGGGAAGTCGACAAGGGTGCAGATTATTAATAAAAAATCGAATTTACGCGGCTAAATCCGGTCTATAGGTAAAACCTGGCCGTAAAGTCTTCAGTTTTTCACATCAACGATGAATTTTAACCGTGATTACTGATTACATTACGTCTACGTCGTCATATGTAATACCCAAACCCAAACAAGATACACCGCAACACCGGTAGTTGGCTATTCAATTTAATAATTCATAATTTAAAAATGCATATCCCATGCACGACGACGATATCACCTAAAGGTAAATTTCCTATGATATTACTTCGGAAGACCAAGTCGTTCCACACGAGGGAGGGTTTTTTATCATCGTGTGTATTAACAGTTGCCTAGCAAGTGTGGTATAAATAAGGGGGAGATTGAAAAAAAAAGGGGTTCTTTATCGATACGAAACGGAATTGCTAACGCGATGATGTGTTTACCTGTGCTGTACCGACGTCGATGACTTTGCCTTATGGTTTTTAAACGTTCGAGACTCAATGCTCGTAAAGAGTAATTTTTTTCGTGCTCGTCAACCATTATCAACATACGGGTTAGTGTACCGGTAATAGCGAAAAGTACACAGCATAGCGTCGTAATTAACACGTGCAAGCATCGTTCTGTTGGCATCTTGTTAATCGAGGCTAGTTACGAGTTAGAATGGATATGTGTATCGATGTACTTAGGCGATGATTTGCATGTTGACAGTACTTGTTATGGTTCCGCAAAGAAGAGTTTACAACTTACGAGGAAACTACTCGAAAGTTGTTTTCATTTTCTCAGGTCTCAGGATAAGATTTGAATGAATCGAGGTGATTTCTTCGCCTCATCTGAGGAGAAAAAATTAGTGAAAATTTTGGAAAACATTAATTTGAAAAGTTGAAACAAAAACTTGATGGAAGGTATTGAAAATTTAAAAATTTGAAACAATTACTAAAAACCAGAATATTTCTAATCATAAATTCAAATTTTCAATAATGATACCTATTGCTTTTTTGATCGGTGAAAAAATTATTTTTTTGATTTTTGCTCGTCGTTTTACGTCACAAAGTCAGAACAGAAATTTCTCAAAAAAAAAAGGTTCTAAATTTATCCAGAAGGTTTTTCAAAATGTTACGAAGGGAATTTTTCATTGCAATGTAAATGTGAGCTTTTTTCCACAAAATTCTTTATAAAAATCACGATTCTGATTTTCAAAATATTTTTAGATGACAAAATGTAGTTCAAGAGTACCTAGACCTACGTCAACGAGGTCCATAAGTTTCAATTCCATGCTTGAAACTCATTTCGAGTAATTTCTAAATTTTCAAAGTGAAAGTGGATTAAAATTTTTCAGCAAAAATTGCAATCTAATCTCGCACATTGCACAGGGCCTCAACGCAATCTTCCTAATTTCACTGCTTGAATTACTTTGAGCAGTGGTAAGTATAAGAGACGGAGAGGAACGACTTTTGCAAGGTGCACATTGCACAATTCCTAATATGTATGTATGTACACTATACAGGATGGCTCATATGGAAACCTTCAAATACAAAATCGCTCAAAACAATTGAGCTTTCCAATTTTTCTTCAAATATCTGAACAACAAAGCCTCTCAGAAGAATTCATAAGACTTCACAGGTGAAAATTTCATTGTTCATGTGTCATTTTTGAAATTATTTCAATTTTGAATAAAGACCACCCTCCAACTCTCAAAACAGTAAATAGGCTGAAAAACTCCCAAAAACTGCATACTTACATTGAAACTTTTTGCTGTATTTGGGGAAATCATTCGGGTATTTTTGGAGCCATTGAATAATTTGAATGCAGTTTTTCTGGAATCTTTTGGTCCTTTTTATTTTTCTGCAGCTGAAGGGTAGTTTTTACTCACTTTTAATCAGAAAATGACAAACGACGAAATGTACGAATGAAAGCATCGTACATTTATATTTAATTCAACAGCTCCCATTCAGTACATGCTATCCCGAAAAAACAATAAAATTTTCTGTTGTTGTACCAAAAATAAGTTTAGAAAATTTCTCGTAACGCCCAAATTACCTTAAAACCAAATAGGTAGTCGTTTTATCGCCATTTCAGTACAAAAGAAGGGGAAAAAAAGAAACAAAAATCGTACAAAAGATTTAAAAAACTGGAATAAGTATACTCGTATACTTACACTTAGCCGAGAGAAAAGATTTTTCAAATATTAACGCTGCCGAAAAATTTAAAAAATTCACTTCAACATAAAGAAGCGAGCGACCAGACACGAAAATCTTTTTCAAGATAATAATCGTTTCTTTTGACAAAAATGTACTCTTTTTTTATTCTCTCTATAATTGTTCTCTTCGCAAGTAGGTATTCTTTTTTTTTTTATTATTTTTTCCTCTTTTTTATACAAAACACGAACCTGGAGCGCTATCGCAAAATGCATTTGCTTCAATCGGATTGGACCAAAGTTGCAGAATTTCTTCTAGCAAATCTGACGACTGCATTCTTCACGCTTATTATCTGCACTTCTATTTTTATTTTTTATCTAGCCTTTTTCTCTTTTTTTCCCTCCTGGTAAACCAACTAGTTTTTTTACCTAATAAATGATGCAATATTTTTTTCTCATCTTTTAATAACGAATTCACAGATAAAATCGAAAACAACTCGCCGCTTCGTTAATATTCTATTTACAAAAAACCGGTTAAATTCCATCTTCGATGTCCGAAATTGTAACTCGAGCTGCGATGAAAATTTTCACCGGTAGAATTTTCCATCGCATCGGTTCGGAATTCGGAGTAAAAATTCGACATGATTTTGCTCGGCTAAAAAAGCCACGTTTCGTTGTAAATAATTACAGGACGAAATTAGCTGGCGTAAGATCTTGAAAAGCGATGACTTTTAACACGCGCGTAGTATTTTCGTCGAATCGAAAAAAGGCCCAGTCAAAAAGTTAAAACTAGGTCGTCGCCGACATCCGTATAATACATAAAATGCGAGTGAGCTTTAAAGTCGCACTTTATTTTCGTGTCTAGCTGTGTTTTCTGCCTACGTTTTAGGCTAAAACACCATACCGAAAAGTTCATTTATACTAAACGATATAAGTATTCCCAAACACGAGCAATTAATTTACCAAACCAGACCTCTACTGCTAGAGTTTCATGAAACCGTAACGACCAAAAAATGAATCCGCAAAAATTTCTCATTTTTCCATCCTTACGAACCCACGCACATTCGACCAAGCGTAAAATATGAGATGAGAGAGAAAAAATACTAAAATTCCAACCATTTCTGTCTTATAAACTGTCTAAAGTCTATGAGGTTATCTATACTTTTTCGGATTAAAAATTTCAAAACGTGGTGTCATTTTAGGGTGAAAATTGTCGTACATTTCAGCTTCTAATGGCGACAGGAAATTCTCTTGTTACTGGCTAGTCTATTAACAATACAAGGGCATTACCATCTATGTTTTTTTGTCGCCTCGTTCTTTTCACTTGGAATAATGGAGTTTATACGATATAGGTAGGCTACAGCTACACCTATCGGCATTTATTTGAAAAATTCGTCATTGATTAGTAACCAATGCCGGTAACTCGATACAGATTATATGGAATATTTTCAACAGAATACTTCGCGTCGAGCTACCATGACCTCGCCCGACGACGTCGCTTTGTTTGCTAATTCGTCGCTGCTGCAGTCACTGTCACGGTCGCTACGAATTGCCATATTCGCACATACTCGTAATCGATCATTTGATTACGAGTATGTGAGATTTTTTTCACTTCTTACGATAAGTATGCCTCGTTACGATTATTCATCGATTCGTACAAAAGTAATAAATTGAGGTAGGTAAATCTGCGTAAAATTTGACATATTTTTTTTACAATAATGAGATTTCATCGACCCATCCAAATGTTAAAGGAACTTTGGAAATTCACATCTCATCTCACAAATGAAAAAATCATGCCATTTTTGAAAACTAAAAGGAAGTCCCCCCCCCCCTAAGTGAACATTCATCAAAATATTTTCCCTTCCATCTGTATTCTGTACGAACCATCTTATTTTCCAACTTTAATTATTTTGTTTTGTTTTTTTAGCAATAAAAATGGTCCCTACTTTCCAAGACGCCAAAAAGCCCAAGACAGAAATTAAAGTACCAAAAATTTCCCTTTGTTTTCGTTTACGAGTAAGGAAAAAAAGGTAAGATAACGGTGCGGCGTGCTGAAAAGTTGGAAAAATGTGTCTTAGTGGGGGGGGGGGGGGTGGAATGGGAATTTTGGCAAATATAAATATCAATGAGTAGGGTGTCGTTTTCTTATGATTCGGTATCACTGGGCACGAATATGACGTCAGATTTTGTTTTACACTCACACAGCCCCTCCGGAGCCCTAAGCCCCCTCAATTTTTAATATTTTTAAAAATAAACTTACTTTGATGATTTTAGTCTCGTTTTCTTATGATTCGATACCGCTGAGCACGAAAATGACGTCAGATTTTCTGCTACACTCACATAGCCCCTGGGAAGCCATCAGCCTTAGTGATGTTATGAGCATATGCTCACCGAGCAAATTCGCGAAATATGCGTGAAGAAAAAAGCATGTGACATATCAAAATACACGCCAGAGGTCGCTATTAATGAATAAACTGATAAAAACGCTATCAACTCAACTCACCTCCTCGAAGTCAGAAAATGAAATGATTTGAGCTGTTTTTAATTTTATTCCATAACAATTTCTCGGTAAAGACTGAAAAGTGATGAATTTTGGTTTCATTTGATTCCCAACGTTTAAAATATTTGAAAAAGTTGTCCTTCACTCCAGAAAGTTCTGCTGTTTTCCTCTTTTTTACATGACATCCTGTTTGTTTGACACTTTTTAGTCTACTAACTTCTTCTATTTTTTTAATCATGAAACAAAATTTGAGAAACTCCCTTCTGAAAAATATTGAAGTACCTATTTTTAAGAGGAAATGATTTGTTTTTTCATATTTTAAATAACAATTTTTGTACTTCCCATTTATTCTTTTTTTTCTTCTTATCATTTTTTTTTTAAATATGAATTTCTAAAAATTTTCTGTCAAGTGATGATGAAATCAAAGTAAGTTTATTTTTCAAATATTAAAAATTGAGGGGGGCTTAGGGCTCCGGAGGGGCTGTGTGAGTGTAAAACAAAATCTGACGTCATATTCGTGCCCAGCTGTACCGAATCATAAGAAAACGACACCCTACTCATTGATATTTATATTTGCCAAAATTCCCATTTCACCCCCCCCCCCCCACTAAGACACATTCTTGGTTTTTGTTATTAAACTGCCATATCATTCTAGTTGGTTTTTCATTTTATTGCTCTGTACTTTGAAATTGCTTCACCTATTGGCTATCACATCATCTAAATGCGCTTGAGAAATTGAACTTGGCTAATGGCTATCCTACACATACTCTTGAGTATAAAATGTAAAGTACCTACCTACCAATACAGCCACTCTTTTCATTTCTGTAATTTTTCCAACTTTTCAGCACGCCGCACCATTGAAAAAATGTCGAAAAAAGTACATGAACGTTTGGGGGTCAAAATTACATCCAAATAACGCGTTTCTAAAACTGTACCTCGCAATCTTGATTCTTGATATGCATAAAAAATGAAAAAAACGCCATCTTGAGGGTTAAATAATGAGGGGAGGGGGATTGAAAATTTTTGTGGGGAAACCTTATAAAGATATACATAACGTACTGAAAAATTTTCAAAATCTGTTGAAATGGGGCTGAGAAACGTGTTATTGAAGTTTCAGAAAAGTGGGGTTCCCCAAAAAGGGGAAGGGGTGTGGATCAGAAACTTTCCACGCGGAAGTTTCTCAATGGTACCTACCTTCCATGCTAATATCAACTCGAACGTTTTCGGGGACCATTTCACCCCTCTTAGGCGCCTATAGCCTTTATGTATTTTTCAGAAAACCCCCCTCATTTAAATGGTTGCCATGTGACCGTAAAGAAGCGTAGTTTTTTTCTTTCAACAACTAAAGCAAAATATGTAAGATGAAATTAAATATATAGCATTGCGAAGTAAAGTTCTGTACAAAGTAGGGTGGGTTTAAATGTCATCTGCGTGATAGAAGAAAACTTCTGGAAAAAATTGATATTTCATATTTTTTTGTACTTGAGCTTTAAAATCTTGTTTTCTATTGCACTTTCAAATATACCTAATTTTGTAGAGAATTTTACTTTCCTTACATTTTTTTTCTTCCTTTATAAAAACAAAAAAAATCAGTGCATTACGTTGTGACGTCAGCTCTAACAGCAGCTAACATGCTTGAATGTAAGGCTCACCACTACAAACACAGTACGTTAATACATTACACGTCACGTTGCAATTCCACCACTCGGACATTTTCGGTGTATTTCGACTCTCACTACCACAAACATACAGCGTCTTGTAAACGTCTTGTAAACGCCTTACTAACACACCTCCGACTTCCGAGTCGTTCGCTCTCGTCCAGAAGTTGTTTGACGGGTTTTGATTTTTTAATATAGAGAGAAAATGGTCCCTACTTTCCAAGACGCCAAAAAGCCCAAGACAGAAATTAAAGTACCAAAAATTTCCCTTTGTTTTCGTTTACGAGTAAGGAAAAAAAGGTAAGATAACGGTAATATTATTCAGAAGATTAAAGATTAAACTTAATTCATCTGTTAATTATAGTTAAATTCCAGATTATACTTTTATAAAACTGTTCATTATAATTGAATTACCCAACGTAGCAGGTACGAAAAAATTGAATTAAGTATTTAAATCTGCGAGTTTATCTCGTCGTAATTCTATAAATTATGTTAGGAAACGAAAAATTACACCCGAATGAATGTTTGAGACGATTAAATGAATTTTGAAACAACCGAGGAGAAAATAAATCGAATATGAATTATCACCATCTACCTAAAAGTTGAAATTTAAAAAAAATTCAACGATAATGGATTAATATCAAAAGTAGGTAGGTAGGTAATTGGATCTAAAAAGTTTACAAACGAACACCTTTTTGAATTAAACTACATATAATGAAACCTATTGATTTGATTTATAACTGATCGATAAGCAACGAATAAATCTTCCCTTCCAAAAAAATTAGCAAGGCGAGTTTTTTTCAAGCATTTTAAGCTCAATTGTTGAAAATATGAGGAAATTATTTTAAATTTTCTAAATGAGAGTTGCGATTTAACAAATTTGGAGTCTTTTTGCACAAATCATAAACAGCTATAAAAAAATTACTTACCTATGCAATATCACGTTTTCTTATTCTTAGGACCTTATAGGACAAAAACTGGTATTCACCTGAAACAAAAAAATAAAGTTGACCGACGATTAGTGAATTGACAATTATTTCATACAGCACATAATTTAAAAGAAAAATTCAATTCGTAAGGCATGCCCTTTAAACCAATTTCTCTCCGTGAGGTCAACTATAAAATTCTCGAACTTCAACAAATCGTCAAGTTTCTTGGAATATCAATTTGACAGGTATACAATTGCTGTTCCTCTTTCCTTCTGATTTTGAAAAAAAAAACTTGATTTTTCCAATTATTTTTTCGAAGTTATTTTTCGAACTCTCGTTTGGGAGCATGATGCGATGTGTTTCGATGTGCCCCTACAAATGAAAGACTTCATAATAAACTTATAAGTTACAACTTATCTCAGAAACCATATCCCTCACTCTCATTTCCCTTTCCTTCGCCTCACATTTTTCAATCAACACGCGATCCAGACAAAATCACTGGAAAATCAACCATGAACTTTTTTCGTAAGGGTAAAAAACACCAATTTTTCTACGAATCTGTCAGTTTTGTAAGCTTAAACTTTCGTCCAATTTCAAAGGGTCTCAAATCTCCGGCAAAATGCTTACTTTTCCGCTGTTCTTTGATTTTTTTCTTTTCAAAATTGCTAAAAATGATTTATTTTTTGTTGTGATATTTAAATCAAAAACCGAGGATTCTAATCACAGGATGCAAAAGTGCATATTTTGATTAGTCTTCAGAGTTCAGCTAGGAAAAAATTTAAATCATGAGGTCAATTTAAAGAACGCTGGGCGATATTAGACCGATTCTCAGAATGAAGTTTTAAACAGAAATATTTAGTAATTTGATGAGTAGAATTCGATAGGAAGTTGAAAATTAATTTATAAATATGCCATTTCTCCTCCCCCCCTCTTCTCCTCTCTAAATACGCTAGTAGTGGTTTAGACCTATTCTCTAGCTTCTAGTAAATTCAGGAATTCAAGTTTTTTCTATACATTTTATTTTAAAAAGCTAAATGTAATTCAACCTATATAAGCTCGAAAACAAATTTAGGGAGAATTATTCTCAAGGCGATCGAAAGGGCCGAAAATGGCCAATCTGCGATTGCAGAAGCATGTATTTTATATTGGGGCCTTTTCATTGGATTTTTTTAAAGTGAAAAATTCAAAAATCTAGGTGTGTAATTAGCAGTTCCAGAACAGCTCAAAAACACCATTAATCAACCCAGGAAATCCAAAACTTGCTTAATATTATATAAACCGAATTTTAGCACTTATTGATCAAATTTTGATTTTTTTTCTCATAGACAATAATCGAATTTTTCTAAAAATTTGCCAAAAACTGAAAAAAATCAATACCTACTATTAGTAGAACGTTGTCTGTGGTGAAGTATCTTTGGATGATGGATTGATAAACGCTCTCTCAATCTCTACATACTATAAGACTGATCACAAAATTTTACTCGAGGGTCAGGAATTCTTCCAGTGGAATGGGCACAATTTTATCAAAGGGAAGGGTGCAAAACCAGATTTTCAGGTATGAAAAAGTCGAAATTAGAGATAATTTTTTTTAAATTCATCACAACATAGACGATCATCTTATTTGAAAAATCCTCTCACCGGGCATCCTGTATATCGATTTTGATACAGCATTGAACTTCTTGGAGGGAATTTAGGCAAAAAACAGGAACCAAAAAAAATGTATTTTTGTACGTTTTGCATCAAATTTTCAACTTCCTGGGAAGATTGATCACTCCTTTTGCCTCCTCCAAGATACTAAAACGAAGCTTTTCATTTAAAATACATAAGTATCTTTTCAATCCCTATTCACCCCTTAAATTTGACACATGAACGCATTTTTTGCGAGTCCGTGCTCGCGGTAATAAGTAGGTATGTTCGCCAAATTATTCACCAGTTACTTCACATCACTCATCGCACCTCAACATCATTCCTAATAATAATTAATTCAACCCTCGACACGACGAATAAACAACATAGGTAATTTCAAACACTCGAATTCGAGTTCGCGAGTTCACAAACATCGCGATGATGCGTCGAAATCGAATGTTGGCAATGGAAACCAAAACATATGGCATTTTTGCATCTACTTAATATTCGATACATGACGAAGGCAGCCAGGATCAAAGAACTCGAAGCACGCACAAATATTATACGAGGAGCTACAGAGTACAGAAGAGCATCACAGTCACAGAGAACACATAAAGCAGCCAATTGTACAGCAGCACAGCAACGACGCGCATCGTAATTTGGCGCCCTAAAGACGGCGTTTATTTTACCCCTTGTTATCTGTGTACGAGCACGCTGCACACATCGAGAAAATTTTCGAGGCTTTTTTTACTCCAAACGAAATTGTCATTTTCAATATAATAATAACGGAGATTGCGAGATAACCAGCTTGAATGCTTGCACGATAATTTCCTGTAGTATGCATAGGTGCAAATGATGGTATGCAGTATGCACCTATTACGAGAATATTGCACATACCGTAACAAGTGAATTTACCATAGGCATACATGGTACAGATGGGTAATTTAAATTATTCACACAATGGTTGATAGATTAAATTGTTGCACATCGCATCGTTTAACATCAAATGTCTCGTAAAGACCAAAATTACTTTATAATAGCGTATTTTTTTCAACAAATTTCACTCGCAGCATCGTACATAATATACATGTACGTTGAAATGTCTCTTGTCAGCATACGTACCTAAACCTATACCAAGCATATGAACTGAACGTACCCTACCTACCTACCTACAACCTACACCTAAATCTACGTTGGCGTTTCACCGTATTCGCATATTATGCCTATGTAAAATGTTGTCAAGTACACGACGACTTGACGAAAACTTCATTTGTTTACATTGTCGTATAAATCATTCGCAGAAATGCGTAGCCTACTATTAATTCCACATACATAAGCTACTGTTTCATTTAAACAGCTATTTCATCAGTACAGGGAGGCAAAAGAAAAATCTAATTTGAAATATCCAAACGAGATTATTATAATTTGGACGAAATAACCAATCGACTCGATCAATACAGGAATATGTATATTGAAGGAGGAAAAAACGACACATCTAAATACCTAATTTAAACCCTCGGGCAATTTCGAATTTCATACACCGGTTTGCCTATCAATTATGCAAATAGTACCACATCATCGACATTACCACCGGTCTAGATGGGTAATGGGTATCTAAAAATAAAAGAAACCCATACCACACGTGCTGTGTGAACTTCGAATTGACATAAATTCGAAAAATAATAGCTGATATTTTAGCCAATTTCTTGAAAATAGTCGTAGAGTATACCACTTGTAAAATTCCAAGAACGGACCGTTCGGCTGGAACGAATCAGTCACAAGAACAGTAGGGGATGGCGCCCTATATTCTAAAAGAAGAGAAAAAACACGTTTTTGCGAATCTATAATAGAAGATATAACCCTGTCTTCATCTCCATTCTCCAGTCTTCGTTGGATTCAATTCATCATCGAATACCGCGCGGATACAAGACGTTACTATACGTGTAGAGATACTAGTTGAATCCGTTCTGCAGAAAAATTCTTTCTAGCAAAAATAAAAATGATGCGGAATTCCATTCCCATTCCATTTTCATATGCAAATATCTACGTAAGTATTTCGTGTTCCAAGAACTGACTGCATATTACATACGTCTGTAAATCATTCGACTGCTCGAAAGCGCAGGCAAATACGTATAATCGAATAGGTATATTAAAATAAACATCGCCAACATCGGGTAGTTAGATGTAATTATGATTATGAAAAAAAGGCCAAAAAAAACTTGGGTTTTCTGACCGATGTGCTATTACGATCAAAATGATTATACGAATGTGAAAAATTACTAATGAAATGATAAGAAATAATCAACCATCCAGGATGCGTGGGTAATTTTTTCAATGATTCTTGGTAAGAAGGATCTTCGTCATTCGCGTAAACCGAACGAAAATAACACGAGGGTTTTTTCAAATTATCTCAGAACTCAAAACTTTTGGAATTTCAAACGAAGCCATTTTACTGGATTGGAACATTGATAAAATACTACATACTGATTTTCACTTTAATGCTTCAGCACTCAGCTTCCGTGATTTTTCACAGATCTTTTTCCAAAAATTCTGATCGCTGAATCCATTACGACTGAAATTTTTGATTGATTAGGTGATTTGGAGTTGGAGAGAATACTTCGTACCTACGAAGTGAAAATTTTTAAAAAGTTTTTCTGACCCAGAACGAAAAACCGAATTCGTCAAAGTCAAAATTTAATCATAAAAATCGATTTTTTTTCAATTTTTCAAATTGGAAAAAAAATTGTCAGTTTTTCTTCAAATTTTTATTCCTGCTTCGCTTTAAAAAAATCAACCTACTCAATGCGTTCAATTCTGTTTTTTTTTCACAGTTGTTTTTTTCCTTCGTTGTTCTCCTGCTTATATACCTACTTACTCACAATTTTTTTCAAATCTTCAACTCTCATCTCACAGAAGATTCAATCAAGTACAAATTTACTAAAATTTGAAGCTAATTCATTTCTTTATCGTTGAAATCCACTTTCAATTGCAAAGAAATAATAAATGAGATTTTTTGTTGAAAATTTGACAAAATTAGGTACAAAAAGGAAATTTTTGAGTTTTTTTCCCCCCGGCAAATTTGGCAATACTGGTTTTCAGCTGTCCATTTCTACGCCTTTCGTATTATCAGCGTATGAAATCTCACCATACTTGGAATCGATTATTTTTTGAATTGATTAAATTAAATTCCATGAAATTTTGAATGTTATCAAATCATCGATAAAGAAGATGAATTAAAATTTTTTCGGGGAATTTGGCAACACCGACACGACTCCCAGTACCAGCTGTTCATTTTTGCGTCATTGAAAAACACTATTTTTCAAACAAAAATACAATTACATGTACATACCTATGTATTTAGGATTTCCTAGAAATAAATTATTCGAACGTTTTATCCCAAGATTTACCTCGAATGTTGCCTTAAAATTGAGAAAAGAAGCTGATTCAGCAGTCACTCAGTCAGTACACACTACCACATTGGGAAATCTTTATTCTAGTTCTCAAAGTGATTTGAAAAATTTTTATAGCGCAGGCGCAGGATGAACCGGTTGAAGTATCGAGAATTATTGTAATCAGTTAAAAGACACTGATTTTTTTCTAAATTTCTATTTTTATTTAATACTCAGCAGAGAAGCTTTCAACGTGTTACTTTTTTCCCCTTTCTTTTGTGAAATTAGTCACTCATTCTTTATACTGGCATTCAACCAAAGCTTGAACCCTGCGATGATCTTATACTCAATGTTAGGTATGACTTTATTTCTCAAAAATGAAATCAGTCCGGTTACATTTCAAGTTCATAAATGATGATTATAGGCTCCATTATCTGATACAACTTCGATCTCGTAATTCTAGATCGATATTTTTTTCAAATAATTCGACTCGTTATAAAAATTTAACCAACATAAATCCAGAAAATCGAATGACAAGTAACATCAAAACAACGCATTATACGAGTTATTTTGACCATAACGTTGAAAAATCTCAAACAAGAAAAAACTCTAGATGCAGAGTAGGTAAGTAATGAAGTATCCGTTGTCATTTCTATCTCCCTAGAGTTGAACAGAATGACAAATACATATCGATAAATTAAAACCAATAAAACGTTATTCTTTCCAAGTGAATAATTTCATCGGTTCGACTTCGTGAAAACTACACGCTGAGATGAATAGTTAATCCACGTGCTTGAAATAAAAATTAAGAAAAATCTCGTATAATATTATTACATCATAGGTAGCACATTTCAACGAACGATTTCAACATCTATTGATATTTTTCACGGTGAGATACTTAATGCTTTTGGTGATGATTAAATTTTACATTCCAAGTGAAAGAAATAAAGTATGTATTCCAAAAATAACAGATCATAAACTCTCGCTACAATATAAATTTTACAATCACATACTGATCAAAAGCAATTACAACGAAGAACGAAACAAAACCACGATCCAAAAATAAACGTACAGATGCACTCAAAGTAAGCACTATTTTCCTACCTAAGTACCACTTAGGTACCTATCTTATGCCTCTGGCAAATGACAATTTTCTACACAGGGTTTGTTTGTCCAACGAAGGAACAGTTTTCTAAAATCTCCAACTTATTTTCATTACATTGTTTCTAAAAAACAGAAGACAAATCCACCTTTTCAGGACTTAAATGTTTACCAACCTTTTCTAAACACTCTCATGACATTTTGTCAACAACTTACTATGTTGCTACATCAAACTATATCAACATCTGGATTTTTCACTTTCTTTTAAATTTTAATATAGGTCAACAACGCGAACCAACATCCACAATTGTTTAGTGTAGCTGTTCACAAATAATAATGCACATGTGTTTCAGAACCGTTAACTTATCATGGTTTGATTCGGACAACATGAATGCTTCTTCTGGTTGCACAAACGTTAGATATACGTTTACGTATAGGTAGAGTGTTACCTAGTCCTCGTTAGTCTAGTTTGGTTACTTCCTATACAGTTTAATATTTTTGTTCAAACAATGCGAATTGAACTGAACGATGGCGGAGTATTTGCGTAGATTTTTGTTACATAAAAGTGATGAAGAAATGATCAGTGTTTTTTGTTAAGATAGATTTTTTCATCTCGTACGATGGAGAGTTGGCAATTGACATTTGTTCGAGGGAACTTCACTTCGATCATCAACACTGTGTACTTGTAAAGTTAGGTACTCTAAAGTTGATCAGAATTACACCGATAATTATCTGGCAGAGTGAGAAAAATTACAACCACAACACAAATCATTTCCTCATTCAGACCGAAAACCGAAACACAAACCAAAACAAAGCTTCAGATCAGAATACTCACATGAATCCACAAACTGGTAAAACACAGATTACGCACCACACACAACAAAACAATTCTAAAAACCAGTAATGTTTTAATTCATAAACATAAAAAATATTAACGAAATAAAACAGAAATTATTTTAATAAAAACACGCGAAAATATTCGAATTAACAAAACCGAACGAAACAGTATTACTTTACTTATACGAATCAAACTCGCACGTAAGAATTTACGACGTAAAACGAACACAAGACGACCAACCTTCCCACGAACAAATGCCGGTTAAAACTGATTCATATCGCAGCATGTTACTGCTAGAACACAGTCGGAGTCGGTCTCAATGGCAAGAGAGGGTGGTAGAGGAACAAGGCAAAAGGAAGAGGAACGTTTGACCATTCGGTGTGTTCTGGAATACATCATCGTTCGTCGAAGTGTAGTGCTCCGTTGCTTGCTGTAGTTAAAATTTAAAAGGGTTGATTATATCGGGGATTTTTTTTTTCATTTCATATTCGTGCTCTGTCGAATTATTATGTTTAGTTTTCAATTACTTTGTAGAGTCTATGAAGGTCACTGGGTTCCGAATGATTTGGTGTTATTTTCTTTTATAGAGCGTATACGGTTGTTTTTCAAGATGACGAATTAAAAATATGTATATACGAAAGGCATACTAAACATTGATTATATTATGGATGAAATTTCCATCTTTGTTAGAAATTCGTCTTGATTTCTTCGGGTTTCATTTGAATAACAAATACTGCACGAATAAGTATCTATCAACTATTCATCGTTGATCGTTTCGAATTCAAGGTCTCGTATGTGTCTTACAAACCTTGTCAAAAGCATCGGTAGTGATAACTGCATCTATAAGTAGGGATGAGATTCAACCTTGTTCAATTCTCGGAAATTTTTACTAATTAACCCGGCTAAAATATCCACATTTAGGTAGACGCACTCGTAGACATAAAACACTATTTTAGAAGTGAATTTCATCGAAATAACCTAAAAAGTGAATAGATTTTTAAGCAATTAGAACGTTAAGTAGGTACCTAGGTCAGAAAAAGATAGAACGTGACGACCGACGACGACGGCTGATGAGAGTGTTAACAATAACAAAGTCAAAGTCTGCCATGCTAATGCCAACTTAATATAAGATATGTATGTACATATGTAAGAATGGAGTAGAGAGAATAGGAATAGAAGGCATTCGAAAGACAATTAAAAAGGGATGATAATAACATGACACAACCGACTGATGATAAGATTGTTCAACTTCAAGTAGATTCCAGTGTAATATAGGTAGGGTAATCAAGATAGTACCTAGAGATGGTAATTTAACATGAAATAACAGCTTAGGTATAAGTATTTTGCGGTAATTTCGAATAAAATGAATGATTTGGTGAGTGAATAACATTTCATCAAGAAGTTAGATAATTTTAAAGTCCATTATAATAATTTAGCACGTCATACACAATGTCGTTGGTTTGGTTTTAACGTCACTGCTCGAACTCTATGTCGAAGGTTTTGTTTTGTCTAGGCTAAAGAGGAATAGAAATAGAAAATTTTTAATCCTCGGGATCAAGATATAGGTAATCTGATGATTACAATAAAAATATCTGTTACCTCGTACATAGGCTTATGTATATACGTACTTAGCAATGAAGTACCTACTACCTAAACATAAATTGAAAGAATAAAATGCTGCAGCTAGTTTATTAATTAATAGGTAAAATGGCTTGATTCAGTTTTTAAAAAAATTGGGCAAAAATCGAAAAACCCCCAGCAAGAGCTGGTTGAACTGATGCCTGATACGTTATATGAGATGACTAAAATACAAATTATTAATTCTGAAAAAAAGACAGCAAATGGCTGCGATGCAACAAAAACACAAAATTGCAACACTTCAAGAGATCTATAAATGCATGAAACTCCTAAAATTACTACAAATGACTGAAACATTACTACACGATGTCAAGACTTTCGAAATACAAAACATTAACAGAACCTACCTAAAAGCCTCTGGCAGGATTTATGGATCTTCCAGCTCTTGAAAAACACCTCCCTCCCTCCCGCGAACACCACACAAATTCAGGATCCGAGTGAAAAATAAGTTCCTTTGAATAAAAAAAATCTTCAAAAATTATACAAAAATTTGTCAAGAAATCGTCTTAAAAAATGGGTGTAGGTATAAAGTCTTCTCTCCAAAGAAAGTTTTAAATCAAAATCATGGATATTTTTTTTGGTGAAGTTGACTCAATGCTCGATCAGACATGATCATCCAAACCCGGTTTTCAGCCTGAGCGTTATAGAGGGTCAAGTAAATAAACAAATGATAAGTTTTCTTCAAATTTCTAGGAAAATACTGCGTCACATTTCGATCACCAAATTCCGTTCAATATAATAAGAACGTTTAGGTACGAATATCGATACTTATTCCTAGAACTTCGCACAATTTTCAACTCCAGGTAGAAAAATCAGCATAAATTTTCGCCGAACGCTTCGTAGGTATTCCTCATTCTAGTGCATAATCATCGCATAACACACTCGTACGACGTAGTAGCGCCAATTAATCCCTACCTATCGTTGTTTACAAAAAAAATGAAATAAAAACTATATTATTAAAAATTAAAACAGTGTCTAGGTCATCGCACCGGGAAAACTCGAACGCATTTCATTGGCTAATCCGAAACAACGAGCAAAACGAGTAAACAATACAATAGTATGAAGATGGACGTGTAATATGCTGCCAAGTAGAAGTACAAATCTTCTGCACGGCATTTCCTCTTCAATACTTAAATGACTCAGAGGTACTCGTGAAAAGGGTAATTACCCGGCGCTATATAAGACGTACCTATACTTAACGAGAGCTCGATTATCATCTGACCAATGCTGACGAAAACGTGGACCTCTTGCGTTGATTTTCATAGCTGGCTGATTATGTTCATTTGCCTACTATACCAACTCTGTCTATGACCATCGAGAGCAAGAGTCAGTGTAATACACTCATCTAGGTTTATTGAACCTTTTTTCGCTTAGGTATACCGTGACTATTAATAATTATCGCATTGTTTATGCAACACGTCGTTGTGTGTTTTTCATTCGAAACTATAGCATCGAGGCAGTTGAATGAAAATTTGATGGCTCGTCTTCATATACTTTATTATATTTTCAAGTTCAACGTAATCCGTCATACGATGCATTTCTTTAATAAGTGGATCGAAAATTAATGAGCCAATTTCCGAGCGTACATAGAGCTTTGACCGAATAGCCACTGGTCACGCGATAGTCACAGCTTGGCCAAAGCACTATAAGAATTATTCCAAAAATATTCACCATTAGCCTTAAAATAGATCTAGAACTTTTATTTAGAAGTTTTCAATTGTCTTGGATTTTTTTTTCAAAATTTCAAACGCAAAACTCTACCTCTCCTTCCTGTCTGATTGCATTTGAGCTTTTTTTGAATAATATTTTTGAAAAAAAAACTAGGTTAATTTTTTTTAAAACGGGGTAAGAGATTCGAAAAACCAACAAAAAGTATGTACCCTACCCACCCAAATTTGAAAAAAAAGGCAAAAGATCATAGCCACATAAATTTTACAAAATTAACCATGCATCCTCAAATACATTTTATTTCCTTGCTTTAATAAATTCTATAGGTAGGTATTCAAAATATGGAAAATTACAAATAAACCTGTTGTAAAAATCTGCCGCAAGTTTAACTCAAATAAGTTTTAATTATTCAACTCATTTTAAACTCAAGTATAGGTATATGTAGCAAAAAGAAAGAAAAACTATTCATCTTATTGCGGATATTGTTGTGAGTTTGTCGTGTAGTTTTCATAATAGAATGAATAACGGTTAGAAGTTTTCTTTGCTTCGACACCGAGCTTAGTTACTTTATGTCGCACTTGTAGGTACCTATCTGAAACGTGGGTATGTACGCGAAAGTTTGAAGAGTTTTTGCAAATTCATTTATACGTTGGAAATATTAATCTATATTCTTTCGCATACGTCATCGCAGGTGAGAACTATTCGAATCATAAAACGATCAAAAGTTTCAAACTTTTACGCACTTTTGTTACAAATATATGTGTAGGTACCTACCTAAAATCTGTACAATATTTTTCATCATCATCATAATCGCTCCCTCGAATCTCGCTTTCACCACCCTATAAAGTACGATTTTCACTTCTGTATAACCTATTGTTCAATTGAATCTCCACGTAAAATACGTGTAGAAGAACAGTTTCATAATCATTCCGGCGTAATAAATTCTTCCCCCTCTTCTTCGACTTATCCGTTTAAAAATACAAAATTATCCCTTATTTTTTATACACGAATCAGTAACCAAATCTACTTGATTTAGTATCACGAATAGGCCTACCTACAATATAAGCGGATAACATTTTATTTTTCCATGCTGAAGGTATACTCTACGAGTACCTATAAAGGATAAAAATAATAATCCACATCCAATATGCCAACCTAATTTCCGCTTGTATTTTCATATGAATCGTTTATGTAGGTTCTTTCGGGTATAAATCAACGTCACAACCTTATAAATACTTAAGCCAAATGCATACGCATTGCATAGCTATAGGTAGGTAGGTATAATAGGTGTATTTAAACATTAAACGAAAGAATTAAACAGTCGAAAATGTCAAACATATTTCCCACATATGACGAAATAATTTATCCCTGCGACCATAAACTTCATTTTAAATCTAGGAGTACGAGTACCTCCGGAACCTAGATAGTTGCATTTCTGCATGGACGTATATTTTCTACCCTTATAATACCTAAATTGTTGTTGCTTTTTTTTTTCAACAAAAAAAAAACACCATTAGTATAATAGTGCAATAAATTAAATCCACATAATTCAACTTTTTAGTCAAATTTTATGGCGTAAACAAAGGAAACGTAGTAAGAGTAAGTGTATTTTATAAAAGCGAGTAGTGGACGCCGAACGGGGTACACTGGAAGGGAGATATATACGTAGAATATACATTTACATTTCCAGAGGGTTCATTTAACCATATTCAACCATTAAGTATTACGAAAAACAGCTAAAATTATAATAATGTCTCATGTGAAATGGTTTATGCTTAACCAACGAAGACAGGAGTACCTATGAACGCCAATACCCAAACAATGAAAAAATTATGAGAATTTTATATTTTCAAAATTTTATCGCTACTTGTTTGTAATCGCATAAAACTGCAGAAGGCAGCTAAGGTAGGATGGCAGGAAAAATCAGTTTTTAAAAATTGCAGCCGAATACTTCTTTGTAACTTCCAATGACAAACATACCTACTTTCAAGAACGAAACTTACTAGGGAAGTACACAATTACACATGGAGGTGTCAGCCTCCAATATGAAAAAAAAACAATTTTCTGAAAGAGCATGATCTGAAACACCCATAGTTAAAATTTCAGGAGTTCGAATCAATTCATCTTTTTTTTTACGAATTTTTGACCATCAAAATTTGGTGATTTTACTTTTTTTTATTAATTGAAGTATCTACCTCCTTTTTCAATAAAAATAATGAAAATTAGTTCTACCGAATTCTATCCTTTTTATCTGTGAAGCCTCCGGTGCAATTTTCAAGTTTTCTAATCGAGTTCTAGCTTATTCTCAAACTATACTTAACAGATGTATCACAATTATTGATCGATGATTTCCAGATAGACCCTTCGAGTGTTTTCTTGGCCAGCATAGGCCAAAAATTCAAAAAATCAAATATTCTTCATTTGCAAAGAAATTTTTGAAACTCGCGTGAATAATCCTCTTCTTCCTATAAAACCAGTCCCTGGATTCAAGTTTCACCACTTCCAGTGATTCTGAAGCCTCCAGTATAATTATACTGGAGGCTCTAGTATTTTTTCAAAACTAATAATATTTTTCTACATTGGAATATTCTAGATTTTTCCACAATTTTTGAATTTTTTCAAAAGGTGCAATTTATTTGAGCAGTTGAAAATCAAGTTGTAGTTCATTCTCGATCAGTTCAAAGAGTTTATTCACAATTGGGGAGATCTTCAGTATGATACTTACCACAATATGTTTTTTTTTTACCAGCAAGGGCGAAAAATTCATAAAATCAAACATTCGCTGTTCACAGAGAAATTTCTAAAATTCGAGGTAATGACCGCATCTTCTCTAGAATCAACCCCCCCCCCCCCCTCCCCGGATCAGAATTTCACTATTTTCGTCCATTTTGGAGCCTCTAGTGCGATTTCCAATTCTTTGGGGGGATTTTTGGATTTTTCGAGAAATGAATTTGGGCAGCTAATAATTCAGTTCTTGCTTATTTTTGACCTATTCAAGAAGTTCTGTAATTATCAATCGAGGTAATTTCCAGACAGACAAATACAGTGTATTTTTTGAACAGCAATAATTTCTGATTACTTATTTGTAAATTTCACCATACTAATTACTTGTATCAGTTGTATCTCTGCAAGTAGAAAATTGTGTGCTCTGCATTCTGCAATTACCTATTGGAAAAATATACAGCTGCGAGTCAGCAGCAACAGAATTTGAAAAAAATGAATGTACTTGGACAAAAGACTTATTAGCAAGCACCACTCGCGTTTATGCGTGCTAAAGTTCATTTGTCCTAATGTTAAGGCGTTTTTCTTGGAAAACTGAAACTCTCACAATGTTACTGGAGATTCCAGAACAGTTTGAAACTTCCTCCAAACGGTTCGAAATGTTGAAAATAGGGTAGGTATCAAATGAATCTTAGCTTTCAAATCAGTTTGGTAAACTTTTGTGGAAATTTTAACATTCATATATCTGTTAGGCGCTCCGTAACTGCTCAAAACGGCTCAAAACCGATTCAAATCGAGTTGGAGGGTCGAAAATAGGGTACATACCAAATTCCAGTTTTCAAGATCAATTAGATAAAATTGTGGATTTTTCAGATTTTTGGTCCAAAGATTTTTCAAAATTCAAAAAATAAATTCTATCACCTGAAATTTGTGCTCGCAAGAATACCTTTTTCGTTAGAAATTATTTGATTGTACTAAAAAATCAGGTATAAAGCTCATCGTAGATTTACGGAATAAAGCATTTATTTAAAGTACGATCAAAATCAATGTCGCTCATTGAATCAAAGGTTGAGGTGCTCTACTGGTCTACTCACGGAATTATCAAAGTGACAAAATTTTGATCTAAAGTGATTTTTGAATTTGTCTATTTTTTCATTTATAGTAGACTCTTTTGCAATACACTTGCACAAAGCCCACAAAGGAATTAATAAAACAACCAATGAAAGCCCTGTCACAGCCATCAGGGGTCCCTGACAACCACCAAGTACATACCTCATGGGTGCTTGTTAGAATTTTAAAATCCCTGCAGTAGAGTATTTGAAAAGTAACTGTTCAAATTTTTTCGTTCTACGATGGTCGCCAGGTCACTGATTCAAACTTTTCACATTTATAATAATTTTTTTCCAATTTTTCATTTTTCATTTTCAATACAGAAGAGTATGGAGTCAACTAGAAATTTGCACTTGTAAAACTACCCTGTTAATAGAAGTCATCCCCCATTTTTAAAATTTTCAACTAATATTTTGTCCATCTACAGTCTACACTTGGAAAATCTTTCAATCGAAATAAATTTTGAAAAATTCAATGAAAAAGCAACCACCAGCTCGCTAACATCAGCCAAAACAACTCTCTTTTCATCACGAGTAAGTAAATTACCTTCAGAAAAATAATATGTCGATTCGAACACCGCGGTTTCGCACCCACGAAAAATTTCATCAAAAAAAAAAGTAAAAGTAGAAAAATGCAAATTCTACCGAAACGCGCGTCAAAAGAGAGTGAAAGAAATTTAAATACGAAATGAAGTAAAGTTGATTGTAATTTGTTTATCGATATTAAATTATTCATAACTTTTTCACAAGACATCGTGGGTGATTTCCTCGATGAATAATTGAGTATCGATAGATCTGAATTTGCAATCAGGTACTCGTATCTGTACATCTACAACAACGATATGATGCGATTAGACCATGAAACCTGACAGTACTGAAAGTTCGCTATTTCGTGACTTTTCCTACCACAGGAACGAATATTTATTGACACGTTTTAATCACGTACGTACGTAATGCAATTGTTCTATAGAAATGAATTTATTAAAGTAGAAATATGCAATAATATTTATTCGATGCATCGATAACGTTACCGTCGATTTATTACAGTGGGTGTTATTTTCTACCTATTCGGCAACAGTGAATGACGTTTTCAATTTCATCCCTGTTACGTTAGGTATGTTTTGTTGTGACAATTACAAATGTAAATACGGTTAATTTATTCGCATCGCATATACAACTAATAGGTATAAAGGTTAGAGATGGGTAAGGTACCACTACTACCGACCTAGTTCTTTCGTGATTTAGCGTGTATATATTTTTGGCGAATTTATTTTTTCGTTTACAGTTTTGTCAATATTTGGCCAAAAAATAACGCCAACTTATTTTGTATATACTAGGCACCTACGTAACATATTTATTCATTTTATTACACGTTTCTGGTTAAATGAACCAAGTAAATGGGTAAAGGTACTACATTTTAAAACGTTCGTTTAATCTTTAATTAACATGGGTAGGTAGGTAGGTTTTTGGGTTCAATGAGCCATACGCGCGAACGTGTGCTCGGATGAAAAATTTATAAACTTTCAATCATATAGTATTCATCTTCGCGTTTGGAAATCATTTCTCTTCTTTTTTCCGCTAGAAAAACCGCGTTCATTTGAAAATAGTGGAATAGTATCTAACAGACGTTCGTAGATATATTTACCGGCGGCGTAAAAACATCGTTAACATATGCTTGTAATATATTTTTCCCACGGGTTAAAGGATCGCAAAAAAAGGTCTCAGAAATTGTACATGATAAATTTATTTTCTTACGTTTGATACGCGACGCCATACAGCACGATTTTCAATTCAATGGAAGCTTTGAAATTCAATCTTTTTTTTTTCAGTGTTGGTTATTTGTGAACGAAAGTACTAAATCTGCATGTATATTCAAAGCATTTTTGAGCTTTTCCAGTTCTTATGATCGAATCTCATGTCTGAGCTGAGCTGGTAGAACGATTCGAGGTTGTGTTTTTTAATTTCTTACAAGAGTAGTACAGTACGTATCCCAACCGTGAACTAACACGAACATTTTTCCAGCAGGATAGTAGGGAATCGATTGAGAACCTTAAAATACATCATCGGTCAAAATTTTAGGAGCTGAAATTCATTTTTACATTTTTGGCGAATTTTGGAAAAGTCAAATTTGGGCCAAAAATGCGGGGGGGGGGGGATTTCACCAAATGGACCTACGAGTAGAAAGCTAAAATTTGGTTTGTACCATATTTTCGACTTCCCGAAATGGATTGGCGATGGTTCGAACTATTTTAAAGCCTTCAGTAGATTTTCGGATTCTCCAGTTGAATTAAAAAAAAAAAAAAAAAAAAAAACGCTGCAGATAGAGTGAAAATAGAATTCAGAACACGTAAACTCGGATTTACCATCATTGTGATCCATTCGATTGAATAAGGCACATATTTTCAAAATTTTTTAGTGCCGGATCAAATTCGTTTCTTCGGGTGATAATTTTTTTTTTAATTGAAAAAAAATCAAAATCCGCTAGAGGCTCTAAATTTATTCGAAATCATCACCAATCGACTCGTTCGCGGTTTGAAATTTCAAAAATCGAAAAATGTATTTCAGCACCTTAAATTTAGACTGATGGTGTGGTAAGTATATCAGCTCATCATCGTAATGTAGTTCCATTTCACGTCAAGATGTCCTTATCACTTTTGATCGCGCGATAAAATATTCAATCGACGAATCGAGAATGTAAAACGAAACGGTTGTTTCTGAAACTTGAGAAAAAGAAATGTTACAATCTGCGAACGTCACGAAGGTCGAAATTATTGTCGAAAAATTCACATGCGAAAAATTAAATTTGGCGAACGCGTACGCGGCTATCGAGCATTTTACACACGTTGTGCCAGCATACATTTATTAGCCTACTTGAACTACATTGTCTTTATCGCGTTTATTCCGACTGTCTAAATCAAAGTCCCGTTCGTCAGTTGATAATGAACTCACTTATATGCAATATTGGTAATTTACCTACGGAAATAATGCATAACATGTAACTCGGCGAGTAAATTATATGCATAGAATGTGCGGAATTTGAATTTACTACTTTCATTCGCAAATTCCAATCACGCATCTTGCGAGTTAATTAATTTCGAATTACTCGTAGGTATTAAATAATCGTGTACCTTTCTTCAACGTTTAGAATATACGTATCAATATCGATATTTAGTTATTTTTGACCTATTTTCAGTAATATAGCTATAGCTATACCTAACAAGGAATAAAAATTCCTCGAAATGAATTTCCTCATAGTAAAATCTAGCTTGAAAAATAATGTTTTTAAAAAAATGAGCAAAATTATATTTTTTAATTTTTTTTTTAAATTTTAATTTCTGACTAAATTGCGAATTCCTGTAGATGAAAAAAGGATTTATAAAGAATAAATAAAATGTTTGTCGACGCATATAATATCCAGAGACGCAGCTCAGTATGTAATAACTGTAATAAGTATTTCATATGTAGGAGGCATTTTTAAAATTTCAAAATCAATTTTGAAAGCCAAAAAAGCTACAGTGAAAATCAAAAAAATTGGAAGCATCTGTAATGTAATTTTCCACTTGCATGCAAACATCCCATTTGACTTGAAGATGCCCAAAAAATATTCTTTTTGTTTTTTTTTTTTTTTTTCATTTCAACTTTAACTGATTGGTTTTTGATTTGTTGGGCCCTGTTTAATACGTACCTATACTTCTCAAACTCTTCACTTCACGACTCACTCAACTCCATTACTTACTGATTAGCCCGTTATTAAAACTTCTCCCTCTAATAAACCAAAAAAGGAGGAGAATAAAATTCCACTTTTTCGGTTTATTTACGAGTATGATGACTGATTGTTTGATTTGGTAACACTGTGACTGTGAAACTTTCAAAAGTGATAGGCAGTAATTTAAAAATTAGATTTTAATTCTGCTGAATTATGGAGGGCGGGAATTGAAACACACATTTAAAAAAAATAAGGGAATTATTCTTAGCCAAAACCAAAACGATAGAAAATCCAAAAATAAAACCAAAACCAACAAGTATTTCTTCCATTTTCGGTAAGTGGTTACCTCAACTGCAACAATTGCCAAGCTCCAAGTAGATTCAATTTCTTTCTACTTTAAAAGTTCATTAATTTCAAATTGGAAGTCATCCTTGTACTAGTGTTTTATCGAGTACATAGATTATTTCATTTTTGTACGTGGAATTATTACGTTAATTAATTTTGAATTTTCTATAGATTAATTTTCAAAATCAAAATTCATATTCGAGCAGCAATAACTGAATTAATGACGAGTCATCATTTTTCATACTTCGTACCTACTTCTATCGTAAAAAGTTATCCTTGTAGAGTCATCGTGAGCAGAAATGCCAATTTTTATGGCATTTTTCAAATGCAAGGTCAACTGTACGAAGTACATGCATAGATAGGTTTAGGTGAATTGTTAAAATTACCTACGTAAATGAAATTTATGAAATAGTGTTTATTGTTCAGCACGTGAGGTAGCATTGATGTCGGTTTGAACATGTGATATTTCAAAAATAGTCCTGTGATTTTGCAAGTTTTTAAAACAATACTTACCTACATCTAAAAATAAAATGATTTATAGGCAATATTAATGGGGAAATTATTCGCCAGCTTGAGTTGTTATTGGACCCTTCCACCTGATTAAATATGCTGTTATTCTCAACTGCATAGAACGACGGTAGAAAGTTTAAGAGTCGTGTTACAAATCATTACGATAAAAATATTCATTAATCCGAAAGAGCTGATTATGCAAAATTGCAAAATTGGTAGGTAAGATCGACGTAATGTTTCTAAGAGGAACTTTTCGATAAGCGAACAACATAAATAAATGGTACCTATGCTTATTTTTGAAACATTTCATCTCAATGATAATTTTTTCTTTTGTTCACATTTTTTTTACAACAAAAAAGAATACTAATTTTTTCAAAAATTGAAGAAGTAGAGAAAAAATTGTCCACCAATGATTTTTTCCACGTAAAGTTATCATCATTTTAAGAAGAATATAAACATCACTATTTTCGGTTTTCTCTCAACCATTTTAGGCATGGTTAATACCGCAAAATTCCAGAAGTTCCAGTACCAAAAGTTTATTTTTGACCACTTGGTGAATTTCAGGAAACGTGGTATAGGTTCTTAAGTTCATTTTTGGCCCCTTCAGAGTGATTTCAAATTTCAGGAGAAAATTGAAAAATCGCTGGAGGCTCCAGAATGGTCCAAAAACCAGTAGTTGTCGATGTTTAGGACTTGAACTGTAGGAATTATTCACATTAGTTGTTCAAAAAAATTATATTTCATAAAAAAGTTCAAAAATCGCGTTTGAAACACTTTTTTCAAATTTTTCAAATTTTCCAAAAAATCCAAAAATGCACCTTTTGACCTAAAATTTTGGTGACAAGGGTTTTGGGACGTGTTCTTTCAATATACTTAGCTCGGTTTCGTTCAAATCGTAGAAGGCCATCTCAAAAAAGCTCTTTATCAGTAATAACAACATAAATATGGTATCAATTCTAACAATTTATGTAACATCTTTTCAAACCAATTTTTTTATTGAATGTTCAAATTGTTTTGAATGCAAGTCATATGACCAGGAGAATTGATTTAAACTGTTTCGAAGCTCACAGCTGAGAAATATCATGAAAAGGGTCCAAATGAATTCAGTAAGTTAGTACCTTATCCATGTATCAAAATTTGTTCCTGTCAGTTGAATACGAATCCATTTTTCTAATCCCCCTCATCCTTCATCTAATGATTTGGACGTTTTTATCTAGAACTTTTATTTTTTTTCCCCACCAGAATCAAGATACCCAACCTCACTTCACACTTATCCATTTGGTTTTTCATTTCAACGCAAAATGTGGAAACGTCATGTGGCCCAATTCTTTTTTTTCAAAAAAGACTTCAAAAAGCACTCTTTTGTTAGTCATGGTGAAATTCTCGCTCGACTCTGAATTCGCTGTACTCACACACGCCTAAATCCACGTATGTAAGTAAAAATAAACATTTCAAACTCTAGCACATGTGCATTTTGCATTCAAAATGTGTGCCATTAAACGCGAGGATGCGTTTTGTTCGGCACGTGAAATGATTACCTAGAACTTTGTTGTCGAGTTGTTCGCGCGAATAATACCTACAAGAAATTTTATCCGTTTATGCGGTACAAATACTCAAACGAAACGTCGCTTCGTATAATCCGACATTATACTTTTAACATGGCAAATGTACCGAAGGTATACGAGTACTCAGTAAGTCAGAATAAATTGCCATTTTTACGAAACGCGAGTGCTTTTTCCACGAGTACCTACGTCAATCTGGCGTACTAAAAAGACTAAAAGAGTAAAAATTCGTCGGTTGGTAGGTAATGGTAAAAGAAGAATCTAGGAGGGAAATTGTACGAAATTCTGACTCGTTTTTTTTCACACAGAATGGCAAATACGTGTGTGTGGTGTTAAATAATTGATTAGATTTGGCTTTTTTTTTTTCAAGAGCCGATCTTTGTCGGGTTGGTCGGTGTATTAAAATTTATGAAGTTCTCGTTTTGAATTTGCTTTTGTATGGTCACGTGTTTTGCAATATGATAGGTCGGTAGGGGTACCAGGTACATGTAGATGAAAATGCGAGCGATGAAAAACGCAAGTTGGAAAACCTACGGTCCTTGATTTAGATAATGAAAACAAGCCTAAAAAAAAAGAAGTTATTTTAAAGACGAAGTTAGTCACACTATCGTATCGTTCCTATACATACAAAACACGATTAATAAGCCGTAAATCATATAATGATCGCGCTTATTAATAAATTATAGTCGTATTAGCTCGATAAAAATCAGAAAGCCTTGATCTTGCCTGGAAAATTACTAATTGAATCAACCATGACCATAATCAAACGAAATAATTTGCGTTTTTCTATGATGCTGATTTCAATGGTATTATTATGTCTACTGTCTAGCGTCCTGTATTAAAATTGGCGGCTCTATTCTACCCAATTTGGATTTAATTTTGAAAAAAATAAATAAAAATCATGTGACATGTCATTTTGTATGTTTTCGATAACGCTGATATCAAATTTCAACTCAATTTTTTGATACGAGACCCCTAAGATCCACGATTAGCACCAAAATTTTAAATTTAAAAAAATGTTGAAATTCAGAGTTTAGCTTGAATATTTTATTTACCTACGTAATAATATCTTGAGTGAAGAGTGAACCAAAAATTATCAGAACACAGGGCATCATCAAAATTACCTATCATTGTTAATTATTACACCTACATATTCTTACATATTATTTGGATAAGTATTTTGAGTAAACAGCTCACAGAGGAAACACATTCCCTTTGAACTTTACAAATTTTTAGGACCTAAAAAGGTGCTTGTGCATATAAATTACGTACATTGCGGAATAATTTAATCAAATGTATGTATTACGACTCTAGTCTAAAACCGCTCATATCTTACTAATAAACGTCGAGCTTTACACAAGAAACCGCCTTTTTCAACATCTGTAAATTTAGCTTTTGATGTTAGTGGTATTGGTGAAACACTGTGGCAAGGCAATTTCTCAACAATAGAAGATGAAAGATTTCATGCATCGTATTTAACGAATACAAAGTAACATCGAGAAGTTTAAAGTAAATAATGCGGCTTACCGAGGAATTAATTACACTGACAAAGAGTACGCGGCGATGATGTTTCATTTTAAATGAAAACTTTCTTCACCCATAACGTTTAACTTTGGGATTATTATAATATCATTTCAAGCTAACGCTTGGAATTTATTTAATAATTATAAAACTGGCAGAATTGTATGGTACATTAGACGATTCAGGATATTTTATTTTAATAAGCGAATAATTTTCATGAAAAATTGAAAGAGTTTTCTAAAATTTAATCGCGAGGATTAATAGAAAAAAATTAAAGCTTTTTATTCAAAATTGAAGCATTCTCTCCAATTTATTTTGCTACTGAAGATACCAATTCATCGATAATTCAAAAAAAATAATAAAATTTCATTTTTTTTCAGCGTTCAAAGTGCATATTTACTCGTAGATAGCTAATTACAATACATTCCTAAATTTTAATATCCCGATGAAATCGGAATCCATAAATTCATCACACGGAAAAGATTGCCAATTTTGCGCATTATTAATTTGGTATCCGTTTCCGAGATAACTTGACCAATAATTAAAACGCACGAAATTATATTTTCAATAGTAATAGTCCATATACCTTCACACGTTTTCAACCATCCTTGACCCTTTAGCGAGAGTAGACGTGCGAAAGACACCTGTTGCAGATGCGTCCAGACGTCATCGAAAAAAAAAAATCATAACCGAATACATACACTTGCCCACTCGGAAGAAATAAATCATCAAGGTGATCCACCGACCATCGCAGCAGCCGCCGAGTCGTTTAGAAATCACGAGGAAGAATTCGAATCTTTTTACCATTGATATAGGTATACGAATTATGACGTCACCATAATAAATAAACTTAATGATTCAATGGATTAAGTCATTATCGTGACACAGTTTTATATTTTCGTATTCGTATTCGCAAACACGCGCATCACTTGTATATTTCGGTCTCCCCTTCACCCTGCTTTTCCAACAACAATCACCTTTTACCAGGTTGGTTAATCATTAAACTGCAGCCGTATTCATAATTACCTGAATCCCGGATTTGATTTACGTTCGATGAAGTAATTTGCGGAAAAATTCGAAGTATTTTGTGATTATTTATTGCAATGTATGTATATTATACACATACTGTATTTACATAGCAACTCACTGTGTTCAGTGTTTAAAAATATCTGGTCTCATGAAATTTCAATATAAAAAGCAATAATGTTCAGTGTTCCACTTTTCAAAGGAAAAAAATCGACTCGAGGGTCGTAAAATATTGAAAAACACTGAAAGTCCAATAATAAATGAACCTAAATCAATTCATGCAAGATTTGAGCCCTTTATTTTTCGAAATTAGAGGATCCAAAATCACGAAAAAGAGGAGCAGCAAACGAAGCCATTTGTCCTGTTCTCCAACTTTTAAAAAGCAAGAGAAATTTTAAAAAATTGGTTAAGAAAATTATTTTTTCCCACGGAGTAATTCTCCACAGAGGAGAGGAGGGGCAGGGGCACTCAGGTTAGACCTTGACCAGAAAACTTGAAATTTTCTCCACATTTTGTTGAGATTATTTGGCCATAATTTTTCGCAAGGTTCCATAAATAAATGAAAAATTACCAACTTTTAAATTAGAAAAAATAATAGATAATAATAAGCAAATAAAAAAAATATTGAGCGTCAGTAATGATTTCAGGTGACGTCCTAATTTACTCAAAGTCATATCTAGAACAAACAATGAACCTCTAAAATAATTACAAAGTTTGAACTGAACATCTCCTATTAGGTAGGTACCCCTATAAAAAGTCTCAAAAGACACTAAAAATCGTTTACAAAAATGATAAATGATACAGATTCTGAAAGATGAGTACTAAACTAAATTCGAATTCAGCACCTCAAAAAACACTACAAACGATGTGTTACACGGTATACGTTGTTTTTGGAATTTCTCATCCCCTCCTCGAAAAAAAAAATTAAAAAATAAGACGAGAGTGTCGACATTTTTTCATCTTTAAAATAGAAATCATTCAAGTGTGTGTTGAGAAAAAACCAAAAGTGCAAACTTGCAAGATTTTGAAAATGAAATGCAGGATTCAATAAGCCTAAGTGTAAATCTGATCCTAAGTCCCTCTTTAAAAAGCTCTGAGGAGGCCTCAATTTTGATTTTTTGATCACCCATTTCAAAATCAGAATCAGAATTGCTCAAAAACGTCTTTAAATGAAAAAATTTCAAGACGTAAATGTTTTGCAATGATTTTTTTAAAAACTCGTATGTAAACAAAAGAACATGCAAATTTTCAAAGCTCTTCAGGAACTATTCCCCAAAAAATTGATTTAAAATAAAAATCACTAAATTTAACCATCTCCTGGTATAATTAAGTCCCTACAGAATTTGACAGAGATCTTGAGACTCATTTATCAGTAAAAATGAGAATAAAAGAATCCGCACAATTTTTTCCTACTGAATAAGAAAATGCAATCATGAGGAAAACTGAATCATTTGATCATTAAGAGGCGGTTTAACTCGAAAATCCATCTCATTGTACCGCTCTCTCTTCAAAATTTACTTAAAATTTTTTAAATACATAAAAACAAAACACACATTTATCAGAGGTCATTGCCCTTTGTCAATCTTATTCGGATTACGATCAATTCCCTAAATAAAAATGAATTTATGTAAGTAGGAATGTAGGTAGGTAGATAGATAGGTAGGTAGGTAGGTAGGTAGGTAGGTAGGTAGGTATTTTACGAATGAAAACTCAGCTCATCCATTAATCTACTATAGCTAGAATTTCTAAGGGTCAAAGATCATGAATCAGGATATTAATTACCATAGAACTCTCATAAGCACGTTTTACCACCCTCCCCATCCCTTCATGATCTTTCGATAATTCTAACCACAGGGTGCTAAAAATCGAAGTACGTAATATGTAACTTACAACATTTTTTGAATAACGAAAAAAAAGAAGATAAAAGTGAAATATTTGGAATCTACGTAGGTATATAGCACTTGACATACAATATTACTTCTCTTAGATAAGCTGTGTAGCAAAAACTATATAAGCTCGAATGTAGCCAGGGTATAGTCGATCCTTCGCGATTCAATGAGAGATGATGAATGGGATTGGCACGTTCTATACGTGACGCCTGGGTCTCTACCTTGTTACGACTGCTCCAGGTGAAACCCCTCTGATCTCAGATCTATTTTCAAAATATTTAACAGGTAACTAAGAAACCGACAATTTCAATCGCGGAATATTAAAAAATCAAACTTATAGGTGCCCAAACTGAATTAGGTACGTGATTCTCATCATGATTCATGATTTTGTTCTACTCTGAATGTCTGTGTTCTGTAAGTAAGAGCAGGTAAACTCATTTAGAATTTTCATGACATCCCCCCCCCTCAACAGACAAATAAAAAATATTTCAATGCAACGAAAAGTGTAAAACTTTGAATAGTTATAACAAAATTAATGAACATGTAAAACAAAATCAATGCTGAATTTATTTTTATTTTTATTTTTTTCTAAACAGAAAGCAAATTTTTAGAATTTATTTTCACTATTCAGCAACAATATTTTGTCGGTTTGATGTATTTAAAAAAAAAAATTTTGAAATACAAAAATAAAAAACTCCGCTTTAATCTTTTTTCATGGTACCTACCTACTTCATTAAGAACTATCAAAAAATTTTGTAAACTGATTTTTACTTTAAATTAACTATTGAGGTAGTTTGGACCTGAAGTAGATACTGCATACTTGTGGACGTAACCATGTTCTAGTATGTACATAAATTGTACGAGGCACCACCTTAGCAGGAGATTATCCCTCATGAAGCATTATTCTTCACTCACCTCCCACAATTACAAAAAAAAGTACGTATCGATATGATCGGTAAAATAATTGGTAAACGTCAATCACAATAATAAGCCTCTAACACGTATACAAAATTCGTGAAACTTGAAGATTTACGAGGAACGAAGAAGATCAACTACCTCGAGCTACTGATCGACTAATACAAATAAGCGGATTGATTGGTAATAAAAATAAAATCCCAACACCATGACCTACGTTAATTTCAAACTAGTTGCATAAAAATACCGTACAATGGTACTTACAAATGCATGTTCGCTTGTCCGTCGATAAGGCGGTGACTATACTCTGGATGGTACCATCTTCAAGGCTGAAGAATTAATCGAACGCGTCAGAAGTGGCGCCGATGAGCATTTCTCAAAGGATATATCAAGCAGATAAGTAGAAATGTATCCGCACCTTGGCTTTTACCTTTAGGTATAACATTCTCGGACGATGTAGTTGTAGCCTGCTGTTTTATGAATGCTGCGAGGCGTTTCGCGAGAATATATAATAAACGCTGAAAAAAAAAGAGTAACCTTTTAAAAGAGTAGGTAGTAAAACCGTATACCTGAGGAGATAAGACAATCGAGATTTACATTCCTACAATAGTGTCGTTGGGAATGGGATGGATTTTCAATATACGTTTAAAATGATAAAGGTGCCGTTATAGGTTAGATCTTGTACGTAGGTACCTACCTATATAATATTCACCTTTGAAAATAATGCGGTTTTTTAGATGAAAATTTTCCATCGATTTCGGATTTCCTCTGCGCACTTTTTCCCAAAACTTTGGAAAACAATAAAAGCGAATTGTACATTTTTACAAAGTCAACAAAAATTTCAAATTCAAATAATCTAGCGAAAGTTTCAAATATCATGAGATCTCAATTAAATAACGAATAGCACGTTTCTATCAGGAATACGATCAATATTTGGTCAAAAAATTCAACCTTCGGTGTACCATATTGAAAAGAATTACTGTTTTTTCAAACACACTCGTATCCTCAAATAACTAACAATTAAAATCTTTTTAAAATCGATATTCAAGGTTAATAAATTATTTAATATTTCAATAATACGTTCGTATACACCACATATGATCGTATCACCATTGAAATCCATTTTCAAGGAACTTCGACGTGCTGATGATTTTCATACGTTGTGAAAAAACGCCTTCGTAGGCATACTTAATCGAACGAGTAGGACAAAAGCATCGTGTAAAATTCATTAAAACATCAAGGGGGATATTCGACGAGCATACTTTAAGATAAATTAAAAAACGTCATTTCGGATAACCATCGTACATGGCGAATTCTATTCAAAAATAAATTCGATAATTCGTTTTATTAATTAAAATATGCGGGAAAAATGTTCGAAAAACACGTCAATTTTGAAAAAGTTAATTAATCGTCCATTTTCGCTTTATTCGTCACGCGATTCAATCAAAAACAGATGTCAAGTCGAGTTTTTAAATCGTCGAGCTTTTCTCTATCTTCCTCTTCCTCTTGACCTAAAATTATAGATTTGTCAACGTATAAAAAATGCAGTTCTTCGAAGAAATTCGCAAATCGATGACGAACGAGGCAACATAATTTTTAGCGAGAAATTTTAGCTTTCTTCCCTGGAACCAATGAGTACATAACAGTAATCAGACGAGCAACTTGTTACCAAATTCTATTTACCTCATAAATTCCAACGTAGTTTTAACAGCCATGTTAATTATAATTAACTTCCAGTACCATCACATTCGTCAGTCTAACGTAATCACCGAAAAAGCTGGTCAACGTGAATTAGGATAACTAAATTACCTACAACGTTTGCTTTGTTCTGGTACATTTCCATTTCCACCTTTGATACAACTTGTAAGCTAGATATTACACGAGAATTTTGAAATTTACCAAAAAATTAAGTAAGATAAACGTTAATGTAATAATGGTTCGCTTTGATGATACTTTATACTCACTTTTTTCTTTCAACAAACGTATTGCATAAAAATCCTGTACTGTCGTTAGATGCTCATCATTGTTATTTTCACTACTTAATGATGGACAAAAATTCGTTGATAACTCGACGAAATGATGAGGTGATTAGGTAGATGGGAATATTTGATCAAATGCAGAAGTACAAATATTTTGAATGCACTTCCACAATGCATCATCTGAAACAAAAAATTACATAAAAATTCACTAGATAGTTGAAAAAACAACGATGAATTCACTATTATCCATTAGCATCGTTGAGTACCTACCTAGGTACCTACGTATTTTTCCTATCAACTTTTCAATTTTAAATTTACCAGACAGTTATTAGTATAGTTAATACGCGAATATCTCATAAAACACGTAAACAAACGTGAGATGGAGATTCTAAAAATGATTTACCACATATTCGTTAGTAATGTTTAGAACTTCTCGTAAGTAGGTACTAGGTACATATATTTGATTCTGCGAACATCAATGACTTCAACGTAGGTAATTCTTTTCTGATTCGCGACTGATATCTGATCATTAAAAAAATATGGGTACTTACAATTAATGTCAAGGTTCCGACTCGGACAAGCTAAACCCCATAAACTCGATTAAGTCACCAAGCCTGACGTAATTTCAGAATACAAATCAACTCCGGAACTAAAACCAAGAGTACCTTATGGATTATTGTAATCTAACACGGTTGCGTTTCGAATCTTGCTAATTTAATTAAACCTGGTAGGTACTTAAGATAGCTATAGATACGTACCTTTGCTCTTTGGAAGCGAATTTTTTCCAAGGACACCGACCTTTGAATACTTCACGGAGGATGTTTTTTTACATTTTACATTCTCATCATTTTCTCGTTGAATAAGACGAACGTGTTCGCAAGGACGTTCGTGATTGCACGCATCAAAGAAATTCTATAAAGCAAAACCGACAGACGTGGTGAAAATCGCGTCTCTTTTCTAAAAAACAAACTTCACAGTGTAAACCGACGGAGGAGCGTGGAAAATTAATTCCATTATGGCAAATATGTTTACTTTTCGTAGTTTTGATTTATAGCAAATATACGTTTGGAAAAAACATTGTGCTTGGTTTCAAAGTACTTACTCGAATAAATTTAATATAAAAAAATGTAACATATTTGCAGTAATGCGATACAATCAGGGGTTCCTAAGAGCGAGTGTAGGATCAAAGAAATAGAATTATCGAACTTTAACATTTTTTTCCAGATTCCGGATCATATTTCACCGAAAGGAATTTTTATGCAGTAGCAGAGGTGCACATTTTATATCAAATACATATAAAGTCAAAATATGAAACTGGAACATAAATATTGATATCATAGTCGCTCTCAGGAATCTTTCTATCTTGAGTGGGATAATTAGATCGGTATTTTTTTTCTTAATGTGACAGCATAAATATTTCATAATAATAGATAAGTAATAACAGTTTCTAAACTTTTACTGCCTACCCGTACATCGAATACTCGTAAGCATCTTCTTGTTTCTTCGCTTTTCTAGGAACAATGAACTTTCCAGACGACAAAATGTGTTCATACTCATAGGTTCTTCGACAATGAATACATTGCAAAAAAATATTACTGGCGTTTTTATGAATCGATACAGAATCTTTACAACATTTTTTCAATTTATTAAAATACATAGTACGAAATCATTTACCGAGGTACCTACTTTGGGTGAAAATTAATTTCACTTCTTGTTAGTTGTTTGGTATCCTGAACAAATCATTGACCTCAGGATTGCGATCACTGTTGCGCTCAGTGGAAAAATTTTTCGGTACCTTCATCTGGATTCACAGCAGCATTCTATTCCTCTCGCGAGTCGCGATGGTGTGGAATATGTTGCCATTTCTGCGCCTGAAAATGGAATAATGTATGAATAACGGAAAATTCGATTTGAGTAGAAGGTTGATCCAACATGATCCGACATACTCGTAAGGTATGATAATTCCTAATAATTCTAATCTAAATAATTTATACCAAAATTAGGCTACAATAAATTTAGAGGACAAAAATTATTTCCAAGAATAAGAGATTGAAGAACTGATAGGTAGGGTAAAGTCACCAGTAGTTGACATGATCCAGTAGTTGACACCTACGTCACAAAAATCGCCATTTTGGTGTCCCAGTGTAATTATTGAAAACACTGATTGCACTAAAAATTAATTCATACCTCCCTTATTATTAGCCGTGAGTTAGGTGATGATTATCAGTCATACTTTTTGCGTTTTATCAACTTTTATTTTCACCATGAAAATTTTGCAAAGTGTTTTACAATTATTTTTCTACATCAAACAATTTTGAACATTTTGAGATGGTTATTATACCATTTGAAAGCTAATGAGATACACTTTCTTTCTAACTACTTTTGATTGATTCATAATCACATTTTCATGCTCGATAAGCCGGGTGTCAATTACTGGGGTTTTTTAGACACTTTTTGAAATGATCGTAAAAATCTCAAAAATGCGCTTACGAATGTGAAACACAAATCAAAATGTAAGGGAAACTGTGTTCTTTTAGATGTACTTACCAAAGTTTTCAAAAAAATATCAACTTGAGCTGTAGGTTGTTTTTTTATCAAAAAGTATCAAAAATCTGTTCAACTACTGGCGACTTTACCCTATCCATGCAATCGCGTTAGTAATTTAAATTTAAATTTGTCTGTAAATTATTTAACAAAAAAATTATAACGATCGTTTTTTTAAATTGCCTAATCAACGATATCTAAATAATATATTTTTATCACTTGAACTGTTGCAATACAGAGTATTTTTTTAGTTTCGCTATCGTGTATTAATGATCTATTAAATTAAAATCTAAATCAATCAACGGTTATCTCAAAACGTTAAATCTGCTTTTCAGATTACCTATTTGATGGCAGTCGAAAACTCCACGATGCCACGTTCGGAGAATAGATTATTTCCAGTTACCTCATTCAACTGAATAAATCATAATGTGTTCATTTCGAGTATTTTTAGCAATAATTGGTAAGTAGGTACTTTTAATCAATCTCTATTGTCTAATCCTGGAAAAAGCTCCAATGTTGAAAAATAATTTCATGTTCATTTTCTACATACTCGGTCGTTTTATTCAAGATTAAACAACAACTTATTTCTTAGGAATATTATTCCAACTATGCGATATAAATGGAGAACGTAACGCTAATGCAGCAGCTATCGTATACTTCAGTGTTCCTACAAGAGAATTGGCTGAAAAGCTTTCACGGTAAGAAAACACATTATGAACTTTTTCAATAAATCAAGTATGGTAGGTAGTAGGTACCTGCGAATTTTTACCATATGTAATCAGTTCTCATTTTCTTTATTTTACAGAGCCCTCGTAGAAGAAAAATTGGTGGCTTGTGTTCATATTATGCCAGACGTCACAGCAGTGTGGGTATAAAAGCTTTACAACTGAACTAAATGAAACTCAAGTTGCCTATAATAAATAATCCAATTTGATTTTTAAATTAAAAAAAAAAATACTTTCAGGTTTCCAACGAATAAAGGTGAAATTAAGGCTGAAACCCAAACATTTGTGGTAAGTAAGAAATTCTTAATCCATGAGCTAGGTAACAAAAAGAAGGGGTAATATTTGAATGGCATTTCACCTACAAACTAATACTGCTTTTTTAGATAGCCAAAAGTGCCACATCGAGGATACAAGAAGCCGTAGAATTCATCAAGTGAGTTGAAACAATTCAATTAAGTAGGAACTTATAATTTATCAATAGCATCTCATTTTCAGAACTGATTTCTAAAATTTAATGTTGGTCAAGTATTTATGGACAATATTTGTAATTTCATCATGTTTTGCAATTTTTAGGAAAAATCACCCAGATTCTATGCCTGATGTCGTAGCAACACCGGTGAGAAATCTTTTGATTGATTGTCTAAAATTCATTATTATTAAACTTTCAATACTGAACCAAAATCTGGAGGATCTTTATAGAACCTACGGTCACTAATCGCTCCACCTTTGCAACATTGTTCTTTCTACAGATCAGAGCTGGAAATGATTTGTTTTTGGAATGGGTGTTATCGGTAGTCCCTCCGAATATCAAAAAATGTTTGCACACGAATTGCACCAAGACTAAACCGAATAGAAAATCACCACCGCGACTTCAAATTACTACCCTTCAAGACTCGGAAGATCCGAATGTCAGCGAAAAAGACGAACAAGATGAAAATTTAGACGATGAACCTCCTACCGAAGATGAAGAAGAAAATGATGGTTCGGAAAATCCCAATTATGAGAATGATCCTAACGAATAGCCTCGTGTGAACTGTCTTCCGCAGAGGAACCGATCGGTTTACATTCAATTATTTAGGACACGAACTACCAAAATACCGATGGTAGCTTAGAAATGGCCTGATTTGCCTCGGTTCGATCTAACGACAAGCATAAGATCATGCCTCATATTTTATTGGGTTTGTTAAATTAATCTACATATAAGACGTAAGCGAATGACTGACTGTTTTAAAAAATTGATTCTAATCTCTTCATTTTTACTTCAAAATTAAATTTTTATTGGTACCTTACCTATGCTCCTTTCTTGAGATAAAAGTGATTTGTGGTTTGATCATAAATTGACATTTGTAACAAAAAACGAAATCAAAATGATTGGTTCAAGCGTAATAAGTACTTGACTGCCACTGTTTTTTGGCAAAAATCCTGATGTAAATTAGAGTCTGACTAAGAATTTTTTCAAAATTCCATGGACAAGCACTTTCATAAAAACTTGACTATCGCGCAATTTTATCTCACTTCGTGAAATTTTGAAAAGGTGCTTCTTCAGGGCGGCACTTCCTAATTCACATCCGGTTAATTGGGATTTTGCAAAAATTTTACGAACAGGTGGGAAAAAATTGGTAGTCAAGTTTTTATGAAAGTCAAAGATTTTGATAAAACTCAACTCAACTAGCCACTAGGTATCATTTTTTTCAACTTGTCGGCAGAATTTTGAAAAAATTATTTTTCTTTGTCAGGACACTAATCTAATTCGCAGGGGTAGTCAAGTACATATTACACTGTATTACCTGAAAGTTTTCAATCAATTGAAAATTGAAATGTACTCACATGAATGATGAAATGAAGGTTCAGCACTTCAGCTCTGGTGGAAGTAGGTAGATTCCCATGATTCCAAGGAAACATAACGTCTTCATCTTCAGGACAGTTCAACGGTCAGTACACCTCCAAAGAAAGTAATGCTGAAACTTTGGAACTGGAAGTTTCACATTCACATCATTTCATCGATTCAAATTCCAAAACTAATACATTATTTCTTTCATCAAAAAACGTTTTCAAAATTCATGAGGCAGCCTTGGGCAGCCATCCATGTCATGAGTGATGACCGATAAAAAAAAATAAAAAAAATCGTGGAAAATGACGTCACGCGGGTTTTGTCAACAACAAATCTTGGTATTCGAAGCGAGAGTTACAACGAGCAAGCTTAGTAAAACTCAACTTCCAAAACGAAATACGAATTGAATATTATTGTATTTGTAATTGAAACAATATCCTTTCTAATTTCTATTTTACTATTACTTTGTATTCAATGAATGAAATGACGCCCATATGAGTCAGAAAAATGAAAATAAATGATAAATGAAATCCCCAATTTTGTACGCCAATTGTATTTTACTTCACTTGTAACCCTCGCTTTATACAGCTGCCCTTCTCCTTACCCTTCACTTCACCACAAGTCGCGCCAAGTGTTTTATTTTGCTGATAACACCGGTAAATGAATAATAATAATACATCTGAAAATTTGAACTGTCGTGTATTCAGCTTGAAAAAAGTTAAATTTTAATGAAAAAACTAGCAGTTCCTTCCTTACTAGTGAAGAAGAATGTGTTTTTATTCATGTCTGGTAAGTAAATTCAAAATATCAATAATGTAAGCCACGTTCTAATTGAAAAATATGACTCAACTATTCCATATATTTGAAACGCAATTAAATTACGGCCTACTTTAATTAATTGTGTTATCCGAATGTATATGAATTTTCTACGGAGAAGTCACGTTTACCGTTTGTCTAGGAGGTATCCTGTTCAATTTGTTAACTCGGAGTGATTCTACGATGACTTCTGATCAGTCCATTCATTCTGTAGTTTATGTGACCACACCGAATGAAGATGTCGCCAAAAATATAGCAAGGTATGAGTCTTTTCTCGAGAGATACCTGCTATTCTTTTCTTTCATTATTCAGTGCATATCATTGATATCTAATTATTCATTTTGCAGAGGTTTAGTTTCAAAAAAACTAGCAGCTTGTGTTAATATCGTACCAAAAATTACCTCTATGTGAGTATTCACTAAGCTAAGTATACGTCTTTGTCGTATGAAATAATAGGCAGGTTCTATCCAAAACGATGTATTCGTCAATATGTACAATAATCAACTGTTAAACTGTCTCAGTACATACTTATGGTCTAGCTGGCTATGTACTAAATTAATAAACGATATAGAATCGTCATGTTTGAGTGTCCTACTTTTCATTCTCTCACTCCTCAACCTATTCCTCGAATTCTGACTCATCCAACTAGCTCACTCTCTGTACACACCTATTACTCATACAACATCTACCTCTTCCTTTAAAAAATAAGTGACCTCACTTATCAATACTTAGTCTATTATTGTAAAATTCTAAACATCTTATGCCAAGTTTTTACAAACAGTTTACATTTTTTGATGCTTATGGGTAAAAAAAAAAATGCTTATAAAATGAAAACAAGAATATTTAAAATGAAACAGTGTTTTTCTGGTCAGTTTTTGAACATTATTGTTTACAAATAATGAGTAAATAAACTGAACTAAAAATTATAGGTTGAATAATTTCTCATGCTATTATAATTTACCAATTTATAAAATGTGACCAGTTTTTTTCCATAGAAATAACTATGTACAATGGATAGGTACTAAAAAATATAACTTAGTAACCATATAGGTATATTTACAACTTACAATCTGATTTCTGATCAGATGACCTTTGGGGATTGTGGTAATAGGGTACTCTACTTTTCCCCTAGTACCTCCCTTCTAGTTCATTCTGTCATGGTAGGGCCTCAGATAGTCCATACCATGTCCCTAAAGTTTCTTGATAGGTATTTGTCATATTTGAGTAAATTTCTACACAAACTTATAGTAATTAAATACTAAAGTTTCTAATTGGTAGGTAGTCTAATTTTTTCTCTCTTTGTCATTTTTCTTTTTTCTTTTTGCTTTTTTTCACCTGTAGAAGGTGGGTAGCTTTTTCTCTCTAATTTTTTTCTCTTATTTCTCTCTTTATTTTTCTCTAATTTCTCTCTTTATTTCTGTAGGCCTACATTTCTACTGATTTTTCTTACTCTAATTTTTGTAATTTTAAAATTCTATTCCTATTATAACTCTAGTCAACTTATTCTAAAATCCACACTGGCCACATGTGGAATCTTATTATATCATGTAAAATTAAAATTCTTAACCTATTTGTAATCCTATGCATTTCTTATCCTATTTTTTCAGCAGTCTTGATTTGAATTTCTCTGAATATATTTTTTCAATCTTCTTACATGTACTGTATCTTCTTTTCCATCAACTTCAATTTGGTAGTTTAATGGGGTTACTCTCTTCAGTACTTTATGAGGTCCTGTGTATTTTGTTTTCAATTTTCCCAAATGTTTCCATGGTTTTTCCAAGAGTACGAGATCACCAGGGTTGTATAGAACCTCCCTGTGTTTTTGGTCGTAACTCTTTTTGTATTCGTTCTGATTTTTCAAAATCAGTTCAGGAATTTCTTTTCTGATTTTTTGGATTTCATCTATCTGGGCTTGTCTGTCTTTTTTATCTTTTGTATTTAATCCAAGCTTGTTATCAATTGGTAAATTGGGTTGTTGTCCATATAAAATATAATATGGACTCAATCCATTAAATCTAGCTACTGGAGTGGTATTGTAGGAAAATACTACAAATTTAATAAATTCACTCCAGTTTGTCCTATTTTCATTTACGTAATGTGAAAGGGAGCTACAAAGTGTGCCATTTTTCCTTTCTACTGATCCTTGGCTCTGAGCTGAGTAGCTAGAGCTATAAATTAACTCAATTCCTAATTTTTTGCACACTTCTTGGAATTTTGAATTTTTAAAATGAGTTCCATTGTCACAGGATATTTTTTTCGGGCATCCATAGATACTTATGAGCTCATATAAAAATTTGATCACACTCTCAGCTGAAGCACTACACACAGGCTTTGCTATAGCAAATTTTGTAGCCTGGCATGTACCTACCAAGATGTATTCATGACCTGAGCTTTTTGTAAGTGGGCCAACAAAGTCTAGTTCTAGGTGTCCAAAAATTTCACAATTTTTCACTTCAATTGGTTTCAATAATCCTGGTTTTTTCCCAGTATCTTTTTTCCTTAGCTGGCAGGAATGGCAGCTTTTGATGTAATTTTTTACATCTGATATCATTCCTGTCCAGTAGTACCTTTTCTGAATTTTTTCAACAGTTTTATTCATTCCATAATGACCTCCTCCAAATGGGTTATCATGGAGAGCCTCTAGTATTTTTGGAATTAATTTTCTCGGAATAACAATTGATTTAATTAGGCCATATGGTGTTTTTTGGTGAAATACCAAAATTCCATCTTCATTTATGTCATATCTTCTACTGGCTCTCATGTATTTTTTGTAATCTGGATTTGAGCTTTTCAGTTTTCCTAGTTTGGCTTCAATCACATTTTTACAAAATTCATCATTTTCCTGTTCTGTTTTGAAATAAATTTTTTCTTGTCTTTCTTCATTTTTCACTTCTTGTATGACATTTTCAGTGGGTATTTCTTCTTCTTTCTCAGGTATTTCTACCCTACTTAGTATATCTGGGACCACATTTGTTTTTCCTGGTTTGTGTTTGATATCAAAATCAAATTCTGATAATTTGAGAATCATTCTAGCCATTCTAGCATTTGGTTCTTTGGCCTTTGTGTAATAAATTAAGGCTGCATGGTCAGTAAATACTGTAAAATGGATTCCAAACAAATACTCTCGAAAATGTTGAATTGTCTCTGTCAGTGCTGTAAGTTCAAGGTCATAAGCACAGTATGTTTTCTGCCTAGGTTGGAGCTTTTTACTGAAGTAAGCAACTGGGTGCTTTTCTCCAGTTTTTTCATTAATTTGTGAAAGTACCCCTCCTATAGCTGTGCTTGAAGCATCCAATTCTACAATCGTTTCTCTCTCTTCTTTATAAATTGCCAAAACTGGCTCACTTGTTAACAAGGTTTTCAATTTTTGGAATGCTTCTTCATGTTCTTCTTTCCATTTGACCTTTGTGGTAGGTTTCACATCACCCTTGGTGAGTTCGGATAGGCAACTTGAAATTTTTGCAAAATTTTTGATAAACTTTCTGTAATGAGAGCACATTCCCACAAATGACATCACATTTCTCACTGTGATTGGTCTGGGAAAATTCCGGATTGCTCTAGTATTTTTCTCAATAGGCTTGATTTTTTCTCCATTTACCTTGTAGCCCAATAATTCGATTTCATCATAGAAAAACTTACACTTGGAAGTTTTGAGTTTAAGATTCAATTTGTCAAGTCTTTGGAGTGTCAGCTCAAGATTTTTTAAAGCCTCCTCAAAGGTTTTTCTATATGAGCAGATATCATCCATGTAAGCCACCACTCCATTATATAATAAATCAGCCAACTCTGTGCTGATTATTTTACTAAAGGCTGCTGGTGAATTCATAAGTCCTTGGGGTAGTCTACAATATTCAAAAATCTGGTTATCTACAATGATAGCTGTCAAATATCTGGATCCTTCTTTGATAGGTATTTGGTGAAAACCTGAATTACAATCTAAAATACAAAATTTTCTGGCTCCTTCAAGTGCCATGAAAATATTTCCCATTCTGGGAACAGAATTTCTATCTGGGATCAATTTTTTATTCAGCTCTTGAAAATTGCTAATAAATCTAAATTTCCCATTTTTCTTTACTAAGAAGGCTGGAGCACAGTAGTTGGATTTTGACCTTCTCAAAATGCCTGCTTTAACCATAGCATTTATTTGCCTCCAAATTTCTCTCCTCTCAACAGGAGCTAATTTGTATGATCTTGAGGCTACTGGCTCATCATCTCTCACTTTCAATTCATATTCGTCCACATTAGCCTTGCTAACCTCCAGTGAGTTCATAGTGAATAGATGTTTGTATTTTTCAACTAGTTTAATTACTCTCGACCTATCTTCTGTCTTTAGATTTTTGGAAATATTGATAATATTTCCTTCATTATCTCTCACTTCATCATTTGCTGAAAATTCCTTTTCATTTGGTGTTGTTTTAATCACGTCAGTTTTCATTTCATATGCCTGCTTAATAATATGAACTTGGCCTATTTGCTGTGTTGCATAAATTCGTTGAGGTATGTTGGTGTAATTGTGTAGTTCAAGTTTCCACTCCCCAGTCTCTTCTTTGTTGGTAATTAGTCTTATTCCGGCGATGTTATGGAATGTCTGAGTTGGCAAAATTAAAATTGATTCATTTTCTGCCAGCTCAGCATTCATATCCAGATTAAATACTTTACGTTTGTTTGGTCCGATGATTATATCGTCTGTTGATATAATTTTATTGCTGACCATATTTATGAGTGGTCTATTAAAAAAATTAATCCACCTCTCGTCCATCGGTATATGAATGGCATTCCTTCCAGTTCCTATTTGTATAATCTTCTTGGAAAAATCAACTATAGCGGCATGTTCGAGTAGAAAATCTACACCTAGTATAATGTCTGAGCTTAAACCTCTCGTAACATTCATTTTTGCCGAGTATTTCTTTCTATTTAATGCAAATGTTTTCCTAATCATGCCTGTTACCACCATAGATGAGTCATTTGCACACTGTAGCTGTGTATTTGAACTGTTTAATTTTTCATGGTCACCTACTAACTTTTCATTTATCAATGTCAGGTTACTGCCAGTATCTACCACTGCTTTGTATTTTTTATTATCAATGTAGATAGGTATTTCTAAATTTGGTACTGAAATTGTGTTTGCTTTTTCAATGTGGTGAATTTTTATCTTGGAATTTTCTGATTTTTGAGGTATAATTTTCTCCTTGTTCTGTTCTATGGTATTTTTGATTTGTTCATGTTCATCTTCGGAAAAATACCTCAATAAAGTGAATCTGTTGAAGTGTTCAATTTTTGTAAAGTGTTCAGTTGATTTTTCATTGTGTAGGTAGAATACTGGAGTTTTGGTAGGAACTGGATGCCTTTTCTTATCTAGTTTTTTGACTCATTTTTGCAGTTATCTGTATCATGTCCGAGGCGATCACAGATTTCACAATATAATTTGTTTCTGCAATTTTTCTCCACATGTCCCCTGCGATTACAGTATCTGCAATATGGTATATCTTTTCTTTGGTCATTTCTTTCATCATCTGAATTTTGGTCATCCTGTCTATTTTGATTTCTGTAATTTTGATTTCTGTATGTCCTATTTTGGTATTTTCTATCTTGATTTCCTTGGTAATTATAGCCTCTTCTTTCACTCACTTTGTTTACAGTCATTTCAATAATTTTTTCTAAACTAGTTTCTTCATTTTCGTAATTTGTTATTTGATTGATTTTATTCACAGTTTGATGAATTATTTTTTCTACTGGAGTATCACTTTTCTTTTCATTTTCCATGATTTTTGATTTTATTGTTTTAATTTCATTTACTAGTTTTTCAATTTTGTCTTCAGTTTCCTTTTTTTCTCCTATTAGTAGCAAGTTGGCTTCATATTTTTGGATATTTTCCCTCAATTGTTTCAAAGTTCCATTTTCTCTCATCCCAATTGCAGAAATTACCTCAGGTTTCAGGCCTTTTAGAATAAATCTACAAATTCTTCTTTCTTCCATTTTTTCATCACAAGTTTTGCACAATTGAATCACATCTGTCAAGTATTCCAAAATACTTTCATTTTCTTTTTGGCTTCTTTTCATCAATTTCATTTCAGCCAAATCTTTACTTGCACTGCCATTAAATTCTGATAAAAATTGTGCTTTTAAATTTTTCCAGTCTTTCACTTCATTTTTGTCCATGTTATAGTAAACATTTAATGCCAAATCTGTTAAATAGGCAGGAAAGTATTTGAATTTTTTCACATCATCCCAATCATTTATACTGGCATATAGTTCAAATTTTTGAATAAATTCATCTGCAGTATTTTTCAGGCCAGAAAATGAACCTGGATGGATTATTGGAGTGTCTCTTGTCATTTTTATAAAAAAACTGAGCTTTGCTGGTCCTGGATTTTTGCTCGAAATTTCAGAAATGTCCTTAGTTGATTTCTTGAAAATTCACTTTTGGTGCTTTTTCTTCACTTATGATTAAAATAATAATTACGCGAATGGTGCGAATATAATAATAATTAATTAATTCAACGAATTATTTACCATTTGTTCTCGGAGTATTTACCTTGGTTCTTCCTTGTTGGGTGCCAATTCTGTCGTATGAAATAATAGGCAGGTTCTATCCAAAACGATGTATTCGTCAATATGTACAATAATCAACTGTTAAACTGTCTCAGTACATACTTATGGTCTAGCTGGCTATGTACTAAATTAATAAACGATATAGAATCGTCATGTTTGAGTGTCCTACTTTTCATTCTCTCACTCCTCAACCTATTCCTCGAATTCTGACTCATCCAACTAGCTCACTCTCTGTACACACCTATTACTCATACAACAGTCTTATTCTTCACAAAATCGACACTTATCCATATAATGTGCTGTTTTACTTCAGATACGAATGGGAAGGTAAAGTGAACGAAGATGCGGAAGTATTAATGGTAATTTTTCATAATGCTTTGTATCATAATATTGTATATTTTTTAGAATCGGAAACCGCTTGAATTTCTGTATGTTTAATTTCTCTGTGTTTAGATGATCAAAACTCGAAGTTCGGCTGTGCAAAATTTAACAGATTATGTCAAGTATGTGAATTAGGATTTCCAGTTGCTGTATCTCACCTTCTCATTCTAAGCTGGCGTTCATCTACATCTACATAATAATGTATTTTATGGAAAATGTTTCCTTGACTCGAACTCCAGAGTTATTCTTACAATGAGATGATGGATTCTAGAATCTAAAATATGAAATTTTGTGGCTCGAAATGTCTAAATCTTAAAATTATTTTGGAAGGAATGATGATGGAAGAGGAGAGGGGGGGGAGTCAGCTGACATTACGTAATTAAGTAGTCGTTTTTTCTTGACATGCTAATGAAACGATTCTTGTGAGAATGGGATCCAAAAAATTGGAAATTCGATAATTGAAGGCCAGCTCAATCTTACACTCCATCGTGATTTTGGAAATTAATCGAAATATTGTTCATTTTTAGGCAAAACCATCCTTACAAAGTTTGTGAAGTTATCGCTACAAAGGTATGGTTAATTCATCGTATCAAATTTCATAATATTAGTTTTTTTCAACGAGTTTATTTCATTTTTTAAATTACAGATTCACGGTGGTAATGCTGATTATTTGAACTGGGTATCCGAATCTGTATCTGTGCCCACCGGTGTGCCTGAAAGCTAATATATTCATCGTTCTCTTCATTAATTTCTAAGCCAATTTATAGCATTTTTAAATACCTAGTAAAATATTTTAATTTAATCGTCGAAGGGTACCAGTACTTTTCTAAAATTGAAATACAGCAAGAAATTAATTTCCTGTAGTTAAGCATTTTTTATTCTAAGAAAACTAGTGCCTAATTTTCCTACGTTTGCGTCGGCGTTACGTGACGTTGTGACCTCACATCGAACAAAGAAAAGAAAACACCTTATTGTAATTCACGTTTTTAATAATCATTTAAAACATTATGACTTGACACTTGGCTAATTAATTCTAACATACCAAAATAAAAATCCACAAAAAAGAATAGAATGAACTAAAACGGTCACGGCATAATATAAAAAAAAAAGAAGAGAAGAAATAAATTATATAAGTTACATAGGAACATAAAGCATTTGTGAAAGTATCAAATTTCGTGGCTTTTAGAGTTGTAAATTCATAGGCGATTCTGGCACAATTTCAAGCGTTTAGATACATTGGTCAAACAGTCAAACTAAAACTTCTAAACAAAAACCCTGACAATAATTGAAAACGTTACTTCGTTGATAATCGATGGTCCAATAATTAGGTAAAATAAAGGCTGTAAATAAAACCCAGTGAAGGTAAAAGCATTTTCGTAACATCGGTTCCGGAAATTTTTACTTAAGATATGTACTTATACGAGGAAGACGTTATACAGCCTTTAAAAAAAAAAAAAGATCCCGATTCGTGTGAAAAATTTCTTCGCTTAATCACAAGTACAACGTTGGTATTATCTATTGCTTATATAAATAAGGTGTATCAAATCGGGTTCTGGTTCTGTAAGTAATAAGAAAAAAAAACAGAGTCAGAGAGAAAAAAGGATAAATTGACATCATGGTAATCGACTTCTTTAAAATAGAAAATTTAATACGAACTATTTCGTTACTTTCATCAACTACTTATATTGTAGGTATAGGTATAGGTAAATTGCAATATTGGTACGAATTATAAAGGTAAATATTAAGCACGTGAAAAGTTACCTTTTCAATCATTCAAAGCTCACAAAAAAATTGCCATAACATAATAGAAAAATTTTATCAATCGGTTAAATATGCTTTCATAGTTGAAAAAAAAACTTTCATCGTATAAATTAATTGAATGATAAATTGACAATATGTAAATCATAATTCACAGTTCAAATAAATATAACGCTATCGAGGCTCAATTTGCGATCAATACAGAAGCTAGAACATCAATGAAGGAAATAAATAGGATGTATTTTCGTTTTGGCATCGTATTATGTAGTAATAATAGCGAGGTAACAATCATTATTTCAAGTCTGAATCATCATCTGAATTACAACATAAATTTTAAGATAAAGTGTACGAGAGTAAGCTGGAAAATTGATTTTGAGTTTGATCAATAGGCACCTGAGTGAAATTTCATCGATCTTGTTCAAAGTTGTTTTTCAAGTTCCTGGAACTTAAGCAATCAAAAAAGTAAAATTTTGAGAACTGAAGTGCTAAGTCAGGAATAGAGCAGAATACAATATGTAAAAGAAAGCATCAGGAATCCCTTTAACAAGGCATCCCTTAACGAAAGACCCTCCTTCGAAGAGTTGAATATGCAACTCATCCAAAGTCCAAGTACGAATGTTTGGGTCGTCTGAAAATCCGAAGGGACTAAATCAAGCTCATCAGAAAAATTTAGTTAGTTAATTTCACTTGATTTTTCCAATTTTTCACGAGTTTCAAATTTTGCGTCACAGCACTCTTTGGAGTGGAGAGGAGATTCAGCTCCCTTAGCTCACAAAAAGCTATGAATTGTTATAAATTTGAAGGAGATGCGTTCGAGTTCGAATACTTATCAGCTCATTTTTTAAAATTTGAATTCTGTGACACCCCTCCCCTTCCTAAAAATGAAAATTTCGTGTCATAGATCGTTTTTAACATTTTCAAAGTGTCCCCTTAGACTCCAATTTTGAAAAACAAAAAAAACAAAAAAAACATGAGAAATTATAAAAATGTAAAGTGTTATGCACACTTCTTTATAATTTGAAAAAAATAAACAACCCCAACTCACTCCGGTACACTTTGGTTTAGAAAAATAAATAATAAAAATTCAAGATCTAAATAAATGGTGAACTTCGATTTTTACAACTTTCAAAATTTTTTTCACGATGATATTAAACGAATCAACTTTTATCCATAAAACAGGGAATCTAGACCTACATTACATGATTTGAAATTCTTTGGTCGTGTTGTACCTATACACTTAATACATACTAAGAAATATTGATCGAAAAGAGGAACTATCTTTTTCATCTTTCTGCATCTATCCAAAACAATACATCTGCGAATGCAAATTTGCAACAAAACGACGATACAACACGAAGGCAAAAACCGAGTGAACTATAGAATTTAAAAACTAACGTCATTCCACTTTGCAATCCCCCGCTGTAAATTCTTGCCAATGATTCTCTATAACGTGATCGATGGTATCACGTACCGAAACATCAACCAACTTGATGGGTTACTATTTCTAGTATCACTTTACATGTAAACCACACCATAAGATGCGCTCGAGTAAAAAGGAAAATTTGTTAAAAGGTTAAAAATAAAAATAAAATAACGAAGCTTCGATACCGAGACGGGGACCGACACAATTGCGAGAAAATATGTATAAAACCGCGTACCTATCTACGTTGTAAGTATAGGTAAGGTGGGTAAATCAAGATGTATATTTTTCACTCGATCCGGAAGATGTTTCAAATTACCCCGAGCATATTTTATGAATCAGTTCGACGACGATGCTGGTTTTCCTGTATGGCATGTGTAGTCTAGTCGTACGATGCGAATGCGATTTATGCACCGTATCGTGGCATGTTCTCGAGATTACGGTAAGAAGCATTTTCACGGGTTATGATAAAATGAAATTTTAACGAATTCCACTATACCGAATGCTGGTTTAAATTATAAACGAGGAATACCATACCGAGAACCACCCCATCATTCGAGTTTTCGCTACACACTGTGTTATACAACGACGAAAAATGACGATGGTTTATCTGGATAGAAAATCTTTTAAAAGTACTCGTACCGAGAATTAGGAATTTTTCAAAAATTCGGCGAAAGTAAATTTTGTACGGTTTAATTAAAAAAAAAAAAAAAACGTCGTCTCGCTCACGTTCACGTTCATGGTTTATACTCATTCATAATCTTACAAACCTCTTTATCACAGCGTCCCCAAAGAGTATTATCAATTCATGCCTCGTCGTTTTTTGCCGGCGCGAAATACACGTACATTATAAATTATTGCTTAACAGCTACACGTAGATACTTATTCGATCCTTAGTAAAAAAAAAAAATGAATTTGTACTTCCTTTTGCAAAATAAAAAAAATAAATAAATAAACGAAAAAATGAAATAAAATAAAAAAATAAAATTAAATAACGAAAAGAGGGAAGGGTAGAGGAAGAGGGAAAGAACGTAGGATCGGCATACTTAACATTTCTATAGTGTTTGAAACACTATTTCAAGTATTATAGGAAAACCGAATTTAAAATATTTTTCAGAAATTAAATACATCACAGACATTTACAACCGACAGCGTAAACTTTTCACATCTACGCTATTTTAAATAGAATAGTAAAACACGTACACAAAAAAAAACACATTTAAACTATAAGCTAACAATTAACGTAATAAAAAGATATACCACTAAACGCTAACAAGGTCATACGGAAAAATTCGTCGTAAAAATAGCAACAAATATAATTGAACCAGGTACTTATCTAAATATAATAATTGACAATGTTCGAAAAAAAAAATTAAATACTTAATAATAAAATTAGGAGGAATTTGGAATCACATGACTTATGCGAGACGATTTCTTTTGTTCACTTTATTACTTTTTGCATTTATCACACGTCGATCCGGACATCGTCAATGATTTCTCCCTCGGTATATGGTGAATACTCTTGGCAGCGGAAAAACATAATTTCATTATGTATGGAAACTTATTACCTGATTAACAAAATTAGCCGGATTAAATTTATGTTAATTATCTTCGCGTGGATTGTAAACCGATTTAAAGGGATATTGATACGGCGCGATTTGAATTTTACTAGTCTATTTCCACATATGCAATGCATCTACATTCTACATTACCTTTGGTGAAGTTTCCTTAATAATACCTAACGTACGAATACATACAAGTATTGGCTGAAATCGGTCGTAGTTATTCCCCTAACTTTGTAATCAGATGATACAGAAGCACAAGCTCCATAAATGTAAATATATTATTGGCAGATTTGGAGATTCGTAAGGGGTAAATTAATTCAGTTTCAAAACTTTATTACTTATTTCCTTTATGGAACGTAACTTCCTTCGCTTCGGTTTTGAATCCTGATAAAAAATTCATCTAGTAGAGAAACTGAACTCTACCCGATGAAAAATTGAAGCTGGTAACGAAATTAAGGTAAAAGTGTATGCGGTAACCGTCCCCCTCCCCTTCTCTTTTCATCTACTGGTCTTTTTATTCAGCTGCTCAGTCGAAAAACTAGAGGTCGTGCAAGGGTTTAAATTCTTCAAAAATAGTCCTAAAATTCCATAAGTCGATAGAAAAAGCATTGCTTCGAGTACCTATACTTCAGGGGCATTTAGCGACATTTTGGTAACACCAGCGTTCTAAAAAGTTCGCGATAGGTAATACATGCTAAAGTTTATTTGGACGAATTTTGGAGAGCTTTTACGGAAAACTAGAACTTTCAAAATGTTACTAAAGGCTTCAAACAAGCTCTAAACAACTCAAAACCACTTCCAATCGATATAAGGGAAGGAGGAGACAGAGCACTTTTCAAATTTCAACTTTCCAATCAGGTCGGGTGAAATTTTACGAGAGTTATATTTTTCAAAAATTAGCTGGAGAGCCTAAAACTGTTTAAAACGACCCAAAACCACTTCCAATAAATAGAGGCGAGGGCGAGGATCAAAAATAGGGTACACATTAAATTCCAGGGTCTCAACTCGATCGAGTGGATTTTCGATTTTTTGGCCCAGATTTGATTAATTAAAACTTTTCAAAATACAAGAAACGAATTTCAGCCACTAAAATTTTGATTGGAGGGAGGGATGGAGGAAGGGATATTTGCATATTATTCTTTCAATGTATGTAGAAGGTATTTATTCCCACCCGGAATTTTTTAACCAAATCGAATCTCTTACGAGTGATTCTGAAAAAAAATTAATTTTTAAAAAAAGGGCTGAACTTCAAAAATTTATCAAAAATGAATACCTTATTCATCCAAAAAAATTTTCCTCAACTCAGAAATTATATTGGCTACTTTCTTTTTCAAAGGTTGTCTGAAACATGAAATTTGTAAGCATTTTTTCCTGGTTTCAAAAATTATCAGTAAGTAATAAAGCAAGTTTCACTTTCAACAAAAAAAATGGCTATGGAAATTGAGAATAAAATGAATTTTTGATCAACATGCGAGTGAATTTCAGAAAAAAAAAATGAAAGAAAAAAAGGGGGAAAATTGAACGTTCAAAAACGGACAATTTTTTTGTCAAAATATCACTAACTTGTCGTGTCTGCATGCTTCACCACCACCCTCTCCTCCACACCATCGGAATCTGGCCATTTTGGATCCTTCAGAAAGTTTTAGATTTTCTCCAGAAATTTCAAATTGTTCTGGAAGGGCCAGAAATGAGCTTTAGCACCCTTTGGCTGGGTACCGTGAAATTCGGAGAATGTGAGTTTAAAAACAAATTTTTGTACAATTTGTAAATTCCAGAAAAAATTTTTAAAAAAATTTTCGAAAAGGCACACCATGAACAATTGTTGTTAAGAGATGAGAGGGTTGAAAATTTAAATAAAATATTATTCATTCCGGTTGATTATTTATTTATTTTTTTTAACAAATACACAAATATTTTTTTAAAAGAACTTCAAAAATTGTCAGAACAATAACTTCTTTGAGGTTAAAATTCACCAAAAATCCAAAAATGAGCTTAAAAGCACCTACAATTTTGATTACCTACAGATCTAGTTTGGTTTCGTTCAAATCGGAGAGTGTGCGTGTCAGTTCAGAATGTTTCCTTGTGAGGAAAGATTCAAAATTTCAACTTTTGAGCTTTTGACCAAGAGAGTATGGAGCGAAGATGTTGAAATACATACCTACTGAATTAAAATATATTGAATTGTCACTGTCACATTTTTAAGGTGATCTCATACTGTAAAAAATTCCAAAATTCAAACTCGAACCTTTCGCCAAAAAAATATGGGAAGAAGGCGGAGCAGATTATAAACATTAAATTAAAAAATTTCAGATTCCAATCACTTTTTTGAAGATCATTTCACAAATAAATTTCATAAATTGCAAGGAAAAATTTGATTACCTATCTCAGTTTCAAAATAATCTCGTTAAACTTATTCTTTTTGTATCGAAAATTCCTCCACGCAAGGAAAACTCAAATACATATTAGAATCTCTTGAGTTTTTTAGTAGTCAAAAAAATGCTCGAGTGGTCGAGCGAAAGAAATTTCCACAACGTGTGAGAGTAAATCTCTTCTTAATATAATTGAAACGGTTGTTTTTGAATTTAAAATTCGATTATCTACGAGTTGATTTACGACTTGCCTTTCACAGCAAGTATCTCACGAATTACCAATCTATATTAAAACGAGTGTAGGTAGAGGTACTAAATTAAAGCACCGGTTCACCAGGTGTACGTTATACATATAGCTTCTTTCACAGTACCAACCAAAAAACCTTATGGGGTTGTCGTGAGGGGCAAGAGGGAGGCCAAAGATACCTTTTAATAAGCAATAAGAGCTACAGACCATTAAAAATATACACATCGATTTTCAACCCACCATTTTTTTTCAGTCGAGCAGCAAAGAATAAAATGTTTATAATTGTTACTCGTATAACCGAAAAATCGAATGTTAGCTGCTCGAAGGTTTTCAAAAAATTCATTTAGAACTTTTTTGCCCTCCTCCCTTCCTCCCTGCCACAACACGTCATTCATAAGATAACATAGTACATACCCTTCCACAGACCGACATCATGTAAAAAATTAGTTTGATGGTTTCTTAGGAATTAACTATTTTCATAGTTCGAATTGCTGCATATAGGGTATACTCAAGACATAAGTTAAGGTTAGTGTTAAAAAAAAATTCGATACCATCGACATTAAAATTAAATTACGATATCGAAAACTCGCGTTCTCCATCATTCGAATCCTCATAAATTCAGAATAATATCAAAGTAATAAGATTTTCAACACCAGCCAGGCTATAAACTAGGTACAAACGAAAGCGTCAATAATTACATATCTGAAAAAGCCTCGTCTATGCTTATACGACCCTATACGCCCTCGAATTCGGCTAAATTTAACGAGAATTTTCCATTTCTTCTCGACGTGATTTTTATAACCAAATACCAAACACCTACGTAGAAAAATAATCCGAAATCGTACGTTTTAAGGAATTAGTTTTCTGAAATCGACTACGGTATTAGAATTATTCCACAAACCTTGAGATTTTACTGGTAAATGATTGCACGTCATTAGAGCTTCGACGGATTCGGGAACAGATTTAAATTCCACTAAACCAGTTGAGCTTCGGACAATACCATCGACACCGCCTGAAAGAAAAAAATTATCAATCCGTGAAAAGTAGATAACAATTGAGGTAGGTAACGGTATACAGTATACCCGATACTCTATCCAACTACCAAGAAGGAAAATTGGATGAAATTTCAATCTCGCGAATTCGAGGTGATTTATCTCGCAACATAGTAGCGAGTAATCTAGGGTAATTTTATGCGTACCCGAAGAGTAAGGTACCTAACGTTAAATACCGCATTTTATATCAGAAGACGAGACGTTTTGCGGCTACAAACAAGGCGAGAGAGCTACGGTGGAAAATTTTCGAGTTTAATGGATTGTATTTGAACTGTTATATATACGCGCAATATTTAAGCAATTTAATAGCGCGCCGGGATCATCTTCGTTAACCAAAAAAGCAATGTTTCAAGCTCGAATAATTAACTTAAAACATAATTTCCCAGTAAACGTAGTTGTTTTTCAAATTCACCCACTTCGTCATGATGACTAAATTTAAAACTATAACAGCGTTATTCTAGTATGTACTTCGACAATTTTCATCGGTATAATGATGCAATTATTTTGAAATTTCACGCGCCCGTACCTATTATTTTTTTAATTAAATCGAAATGTAATTTTTTTCCCCGGCGCGAGTTGTAGGTATTATAATGAAAAAATTGAACGGGAATTCGATATTTTTTTCGAATCGACGAGTTGTTTAATTTAAGTAATATGCATTTCCAATCATCTATCCATTTTTTTACCCGCGTTTTGTTAGAAAAAGTAGATCAATTATTTTAATTAATTGAAAAAATGCGGGCAAGGTGAGCATCTTTATTGTGAAATTCTAATTAGACAGTCAGATTTTTAGAACGAAATTTTATTCAACCGAAGTACTTATTCCTTATTTTTCTCTTCAACAAAGGCTCGAAATTCTCAATTTTTACTCCAGAAGCAGATATGAAAAGAAAAAATTTCGCTATTTCAATGCATCGGAAATAAAGGAGAATGTTGAAAACAACGATAAACTGAAAAATTTTAATTCTAGTGACATCAAATATCCTACATCTGTTTAAGGCATTTTATTAATTAGCCAAGTCTATATCGAGTGTTCCATTAATCTTTGCAAACATTGTTTCTTGTAATATAGCAACCATAACCACTCAAAAGTGAATTGGTTTGCTGTTTGCTGACCCTGAAAAATGAAGGGGAAAGATTACATCTCCAAAAGTGTTTCATAAACGTTCATGTGATTGAATTTTAATTGAGCTATTCAATTGGACATTATAAAAATGTTACATAGAAATTTATTTAGCACATAATATTTTGGTTTTGGATAAATTCTTCCCGCGAAATTTGTGACGAGTAAAAACCTCTCCAAGTAAAATTCATTGGAATTTTCATCAAGTTTTTAGGTCAGTCCAAATATTGTGAAATCAGATGACATGTATAGGCTCTAAAAATTAGAAATTGATCAATTTTTTTCAAAATTCCTAAAAGTCAGACATACATATAATAATATTTTAGAAGTCTGACATTATGAAAAGAATTCAACAGCATTTTTTGTAAGTTCTTAAAAATCAGACAAAATATTGTAAAATTAGGTCGGTATGCTCTTCAAAATTGATTAAGGTCACTGATCTAAGTGTCCAGTCACTCATGAGTGTCTGTCTGCCCATTTGACCTTTCAAGGCCATTGACCCGTCTGTCTGGCATCCCAAGGTCGTGTGTCTGCCTGTCTGACCTCTCAAAGTCATTGACCATTCCATTCTATCTGTCTGGTGAATTAGTCATTTATATGTATAAAGCTTTGCTAAGCAAGTATAATATAATTATCTTCAACGTGTACTGTACGTCACAAGTAAATAAACTTTCACACAAAACAGTCTACAACTCATTTCAACCCTTAACATTTGGTCCTCCGAGCCGGATGCTATCTGCGCATTGAAAAAGAAAGAAGAATGACGGAGATAGTTCATCAACAATGCAGTTATCAAGATAATCAGTCATATTGTATCATCATTTACAGTTTATTGTCGTCTACTAGAAGACATTCTTTATTTTTCAACGCGCAAATAGCATCCGGCTCGGAGGACCAAATGTTAAGGGTTGAAATGATTTGTGGACTGTTTTATAAGAACGTTTATTTACTACTTATGATTATGACGTTACATAAAGAATACATCTCAAAGATAATTATATTATACTTGCTTAGCAACGCTTTATATATATGACATATTCACCACTGCCTTCCCAAGTTGTCTGCCTGCTAAGGTCATTGACCACTCTGTCTGGCCTCCTGAAGTCATTGACCCTTCTTTATTGCTTCCCAAGAGCGTCTGCCGATCTGTGTCTTCCTTCTTAAAGTCACTGACCCGCCTGTTTGGCCTGTCAAGGTTGTTTGCCCACCTGTCTAGCCTTTCATGGGTGTCTGTTTGGTCTGATAAGGTCATTGACCCGTCTGCGCCACTTCCCAAGGTCGTCTGTCTGTCTGACTGGTTGGTCTCATAAGGTCATTGACCCATCTATGTGGCTTCTTAATGTCGTATGTCCGCCTGTCTAGCCTCTCTTAAGGTCATGGACCCGTCTGTCTGGTTTCTCAAAGTCATCTGCATGTCTGTTTGGCCTCTCAAGGTTGTCTGCATGCATGCATGTCTGGCCTCTTGAGGTCTTTGAACTACTTATCTAGCTAGTAGCTTTGCATAGTCGTCTGTCTGCCTTCTCAATGTCATTAACCCGTCTGTCTGGCTTTTAAAGGTCGCCTGTGTTCCTGCCCAGTCTCTCAAGGTCACTGACCTGTCTGTCCGGCTTCTCAGCAATTTAATAATTTTGTTTCAAGTTCTTATAAGTTAGATTTGGTATCTGAATGTCCACTTTGATAAATGAAAAAAAAATGCAAAGAATAATTAGTATTTTTTTAAAAGTTTTCAAAAGTCTAAAAAGTCCAGCATAATGTTTGGAATTGAATGTAATTTTTTCCAAGTTCTTAAAAGTCAGATCAAATGTTGCAAAAGCAAAATCAGATAAATGCTCTAAACACTGCAAATTGATCTTATTGAATCCAAAAATCATATTGATCTCTTGTAAGAGTTCCCACCAATTTTGATTGCATCCTGATGCGTGCAACTTTGATGAATTAAAATTAAAGAAAGTAAGTAAGGATAATATCGCTTTCCAAACCGAGTAAGAATCCAAACGGCTACAGAAATAACGTCCACATTCCGTAATTATGAACTTGAGCAAAATACAAATATTTAAATACCTAACCTACAATGAATAACTTTCGATGTTCTATTATAAACAAATTAGGTATTTAGATTAACGAAGTCGAAGAAATTACATTTAATGCTCCATAACTTCGCAATTCACCCCTTTAATTCTGAGGATTGGCAAACAAATTTACATAGTATGTATAAGTGGTTCTGGTTTTCGCTCTAGGTATACTAATCGAGTTATTAAGAACAATTAATGGAACACCCGGTATAACCCATATGCAAGTTGACAAATTATAATCGAATGACGCATCTACATAGCTACTCACTGCACTCGTGTCTTTGAGTTTGAACATTGAAAATTAATGGCACCCTCAATAGTCGCTTTCTCTACTTATTCGAGATGAGAAATTCGTCTTTAAAAAATGAAGAATATTCAAATACGCCAAGTTGATTACACACGTCGGCGTAATGTTATTACAATGAAGATTCGCCGTTTTAAGATGCAAACACACGCATACGCCTCTACGTATAAGACGTGAGCTTTGCGAGCATTCATAGACATAAGAGTAAAAGTAAACAAAATTACCTCTTTTAGGAAACAACTTTAAGCGTACAACTCTAATTCCTTCTAAAGCGCTATTAAACACATCGACTAATTCTTCTTCTGAAATGTTGGTTGGAGTGTTATAGAAATGCAATATCTGCAGGAAAACATTCTCGCATTAATTTTGCATCATTACGAGCGACGATTCGCCAACTCCAACTCACGTTGGTAGGTATGTACTTTGTACTTACTACTTAGTACTTCTACTTACCCTAGAAGGAGGCTGGATTCTGTTTTTTAGAGACGACACGCGATTATAGTATCTATTATGTCTATGACTAGAATAATCTTTAAACCCTTCGGTACCGTCTGGTAATGTAAATGAGCCTCTGTTTTCGCTAACGAACGGTTGCTTCGAATACCTACAACAAATCGAATCCCATTACAGGCGTCAATCCGAGAGCTACGTGTACGTACGTCGTACATACGAGCGACGCGAACGCGATGGAAAAAAAACGTGCTATAAATCACGTAGAGTGCCATTTATTTCAAATGAAAAAACTTAATTAACGCGTTAACTATATAAATGTATACCTACCCAAGAGACAATTCACGGCCATCTAACATATCGGTTGGATTTAAATTAGCCATACATCTATCCACAGCGTATTGATCACTCATTTGAACCATGGCGCAGCCTTCTTTAGTTTTTAAAAATTTTATCTAAAGAACAAAAAGAAACAAACCACGGACGCGGTTAAATTAGCCGGTAGCCGGTACTGGGCAATTACGGAGACTGTCAAAACAGCAGTAACCGTTTTGACTCTTCTAAACCTATACAGATACACTTTAGTTACTAAGTACTATATCGAGCCGAGAAAGAGTAACTTCACAATGCGAAGCAATTACGTGGTTTCCTTTTAGAAAATTCCGTCGCACGAAAATCTCGCCACAACGAGCTCTCATCACAAAACCACCAAAAGATCCCCGTAATGTAAAATTAAACTCTCGCTGGTGCACAGCCCGGCGGCCCGGCCCCGGTCCGGAATTCTTTTCAAATTCGTCAACGCAACTGACATCTTTTCCAAATCGATCCTTTTCTCGCGACGTGTCATCATTTCGTGAGTACCTCTCTACCTATTATAATGAAATCTCGTAGCACATTCGCCATGTAATTACACTCTTACGAAAATCCAACCAACACCGGGCCTAGTGTCGTAATTTTCTGCCGGTGCTCTTTTTTGACGATACGATACGATACGATGCCTTATACTCGTATATAATGCAATTTCCTTATTCCACGTAGGGTGTAGGTATGCTTATTGCTTATGTGTGTGGGCCTACATACAGCGTTTTAGCTTTGCTTCATTAGCGATGCGCGCACTTTACCCCTTATCCTGTGCTTGGTGGCGGTTTCATGTGTGAAATATTCAAATTATTTGATTTATGTGGTTAAAGTCAAAGTTGATTTTCTCAAAATTCAATTCTAAGCATCCAATGCACGATGATGACGATGGCGACGGACGTGGCTTCGGCTTTACATAGGTATTATACAGGGTGTCCCTTCCAAGAGTAATCTCCTTTCACCACAAACACAGCAATTTATTCTGAGTTCTTGAATGTTGGTTTCCTTGGCCACGGAACTTAACGGACTACCTACCATAAATCGTAGTGCTGAATAATGATGAACAGGAGCATGGATCGTGAAAAAAAGTCGGAGAATTTTGACCAAATTTAGTGGAGGCCTTCATTTTGAATTGAAAGTTAGGTACTCATGAAAAATTTTCAACTCCGGAAGTGCTTTTGGAGGGACAACATGAGTCCTCAAAGAAGGGGAATTTTTTTTTAAATCGTCGTTTTTTCGCTCCAGCCATTACCTAACCTGTTTTGTGAAAAATGGTCAATTTCAAAAGATAGTGTTTGAAATTCTACGTCGACTTGGGCTATTGCCATCAAAATCCAAGACCACTATTAGGGCCATAACGATTTGAAAATTTTCAACCGTTCAATAGAACCCTAAAAGTGATCTTGGACATTGATGTTAATGGCCCAAGTCCACGCAGAATTAAATAAGTCACAGCAAAACGAAGTGCACGTGTGACTTCGTGACCTTTTGAGCAATTTTCTCACATAATGCTCGAAAAAAATTTGTCACATCAAAAAAGACAAAAATTGAACCCTTTCAACTTTCCTAAAAATTTTTCAACCCCCCCCCCCGCAACAAGATAGATTTCTCATTTTTTTAAACTATTTCGAGAGAGTAAAATTCATTCAAATGCGAAAGATAGAGGATTTTTCTTCAATTTAGCAGTGATTTTTCAGGGTGTTACAAAATTTCAAAATAAAAAAGGCAGGGTTTTAGCAGGACTTTTAGCAGGGCATTATTCAAACATTTGGGATTTTTCAAGAGGGAGAGGGAGTGGACGAGGCAAAATTTTACAATCAAACTTTTCACTTTTCTCAAGTCTTCAAACATGCCAAGATTTTTTTCAAGCAAGCGGATGCCGAGAATATAATTTTATTATGTACCTATTTCAATTTTTGATTTTACTCGTTGAAATCGGGCGAATAAAAAACTTTTTTCAAAACGAAAATTTTTTTAATAATGTAAAAAAAATTAATGAAAAATTTCAACATTTGGAAAAAAATATACCAATTTTTCGAAATAAAACGGTGAGTTTTAAAGTGAAATAAGCAAAAATAAAAATAACAATTCTGTCATATTTTTAGGGGTATATAAACGCTGTTATCTTGAGTTATGAATAAAGAAGTTTATTATTTTTGCTTCAAAATTTCAAAACTTGCATGATTATTTGTTTTGAAAAAATTCAAACTTGAAAAAGAAAAGCAAACCAGCCCGAGTGAAGCAAGGCCAAGAAAGCGTTTAAAAATTCATGTTTTAAGAATTAAAAATAAAGTTTTTTTAATGGAGGGAAGGGTTTATTTTTATGATTGAAACTTTGAACACTTCTTGAATTTGAACAATAAGTTGTTTATAATTATGGAAATTGGAAAAAGAAGCGCATTTAAAAAGTATTTAGGTAATTCAAGTTCTAAAAAAGTCGATCAATGAGCCCTTTTCTACAAAATTTTTTTCACTACTTTCACTACCAACTTTCAAAATCACTACCTTTTCACTACTTTCTCTACTTTGTAGACACCCTGTACTCAAAGTTGATCGAATATTTAAAAAAAATAACAAAAAAATAAATCAACAAACAAACAACAAAAGTGAAAAAATATGTCCGGAAGTTGATCATTTTTACCATTTTTGATAGAAATCTTTGAAACTTTTCTTTATTTTCCGATATATTCAGGGCAGTGTCCCAGTAGGTACGTATTTCTCGCTCCAAGCAAACTTTTATTTCCCGACAACTTCCCCTCACCCCTCTCCACCACATAAACTGAATATGTTGACCAGCACGCAATTTTTTCGGATTACACAGAAAAGATCGAAAGAGCATCCAACATTAGACCACTGGACCAAATTTCAATGCAAGGGGTTGATTTTGTATAATTTTTAGCAATTTTTTATAAATTCAAATTTGGCTAAATTCCTATTAAAAAAAGCAAAAATTGATAAATTTGGGATAGAAAGCTAAAAATAGTTTTGAGCCTTTTCATCAGAGCCTGTAGCGGATCTTTGGATTTTCCAGTGTTGAAAAGAAGCTGAATTCCATTTTAGCTTTTTTTTAATATCAATAATTTTTCCAAAACTGGAATATCTTAAAATCTGCTAAAAGCTTTAAAAGGGCTCAAAACTACCACAGATCGATACTGTAGATCAAAAATAAGATGTGAACCAAATTTAATCTTTTAGTTTCTACATCAAAACTCGAATAGAAAATTTTCAAGCCAGTGGCTCTTTTACCTCTGTCACTAGATAAATCTCAAAAAAAAAAGTATGAAACAAAATCTAAAAATTGTTTATATTTTGTGCACAAATTATGAACAAAATATCATTCAAATTGTGAACCATCATTTCAAACCAGATTTCCTCGTTAGATCGGACACCCTGTATATACCCTGTTCTACAAAGTTTCACACCACCTACACTACACACTATGTCCAATACGAATTCAATTTTTCGCTATAATTTATTCGTATTTTATTCGTAAATTTCAAAAGGTTAAAATTATACGCCAACGGATACTGCTCACTGCTCTAGTTGTAGATTGTATTTTCTACATAAAGGTAAATGGTAAATACACAAAACACCATCTACGAGTATTTTCAATACGAAAAGGATCTGTTTCTGTTTTTACGTATTTATCTACTTGGGATTTGTTTTTATTTTAGGCCGATTTTCACCATCGCAAAAAAAAAGCAGGAAAAAGGAAAGCAGCTAACCAGAGAAGCAAGATATATTATCAAACAGTAGACAGGAATCCTAAAACAATAAATACTTTTGTTTTAGGGTTCGCGTAGTGGAAAAAGTTCAACTCATTAATTATTCAAGAGCTGTCAAATTCTCGTATGTACCTACAAGTTCATGGAATTCTGAGTTGAAGATGATGCGAAACAAAGCGAATTAGCGAAATATATAATGCAAGTCGAGATGTCTTGAGAATAAAACTCGCAAAAGAAATTTGCCAAATATTCGGGCGTGATTTTCGGCGATTTCGTGAAGTTTTTATTATGTTCGTTGTATACCTGCCTGCCTACATCTATCTCTAGATTCTATACTAAACTTATAAAGCAAGTGTTTCAATTGCGTGTGTGTGGGTAATTTTGGTGCTTTTGGTTTTGTAATTCAACTGTTGGCAGGTTTGTTTACCTTCATCAAAATCAAATGGAAAAACTTATTTTGCATAGAACGTGATTTTTCTCGTACAATATTATAACATCTTCGTTATTAAATTTGCGTTAAGCACAATCTAAACAGTTTTTTTTTTTGTTTTTTTAAACTCATATCCATTACCTAAGTTGAGCTACGAATATGAAAATCGCAGGTAATTTTTTTTTCTTTTTTCCTAAACCACACGTATCCTAAAAATGTTTATTTTGGAATGAAAATAATACCTCTGTAGTTAGTTTTATACCGATTAAGTAATTAATATCAACAAGCGCCACTAAGCTCCCAAAATTGAAAGCATTATCGTGTTAAAATTCAAGCCCGAAGCCCGCGCTACGCTTCCACGACGCGCCGCGGCCCGGCCAGTGACTCACGCCGTCGGGCAGTCGAACGTTATTGTACTGAATGCTTTTCAATATGAATCAAAATTCGTAAAAAATGATTGAATAAGTATTAACTTTGATTCACCAAAGATTTGCGATTTGGTTTGCTAATATAAAAGGGAGAAGTTCATTCGACTCTTTTTTTTTTTTTTTTTGAAAATCTGGAGTCATTCATTAAAAATTTTTTAATATCATTTCAAAAAAAAAAAAGATAACCAGGGAGATTCAAGCAGTCCCCTTTAATTCCATTGAAAAATACAATTTTCGCACACCACTGAAAACACACCTGCTATACTTTCGAATCAAATACTCATTCGAGTAACAATTCGCACGTCAATAAATTAATTAACGAATCCTTAGTTGATATTTTTCCATCACCATGAAAGTACAACACAGCCTGATAATATTCATCAACTTTTAATGGAAACAAGTCATATCACACGTACAACATTTTGCTATCAAACCGAACACATTTTATGTATTCCTTTCTCTTCCTCCATCATATTTCATCTTCGAATAAAAATTACCCGAAGCTCTCGAACGATACAAAAAGCGATAATTTTCGGACTCAAGAAAGAAAAAATGTAAAAATACGGCGCAACAAAATGGTTATAAATGATGAAAAAAGTATCTATACCTCGGCCTTATCAGCACACACGTTTCTATCGCTCTCAAAATGTTTCCCTCGTTCTTATCTTCCGTATAGATTCTTTTTTTTCATTCAACCAAAGTATAAACATTAAATAAAAATTTCCTAAAGATGCACAGGCTGGCGTACCGCCTTGGGGGGTATTTCAATTCAAAATGCAGATCAAGTTACCCCCATAGATTTACGAGTAGGGCTATAGTAAAAATAAAAATTTCCACTTACCCTTACTACGTTACCATATAAACAAAATAAATTGAAAAGTCGATCGCAATTTGTTCTTAGAGGATCGAGGTCATAAACCATTAATACAGGTGAACTAGCAATAGGAGCAGGTTGAAAGGTAGTCAAAGTACCCACAGATACCGCAGTCGTACTTCTGTAAAATAACACAAAGAAGAAAATTATTCCTACAAATCGGAAAATTTAGAGGCTATTTTTTTCTCAAGAATCTTACAATTAATGGTTTTATTCCATAAACCTTGGATAATTTCACGAAAAACATTTTCAAAGTCTGTCAAGAAACTGTTAAATTCTCAAAGAAAATTTTTTGATTTGAAAAAGTGGTCTGAATTGCGGAAAATAAAAAATCTTGGAGCTCAAATTTTTCAAAAAACAAAAAAATATTGTAATTTTGATTCAAAACATTTCAATGATCAAGACAAGAATAAATTATTGAGAAAATGGTTTTTTTTTTAAATAATAATCTTGAGGACTTGATTTTTTTTTCAATTTCATCATGTTTTTTTGCTTTGTTTGGGAAGTTCTGAGAGTGATTTAAACAACTTCCAAGCAGAAAAATGGGCAGCTCCACAATCTGCAAAACACGGGTAGGCGACCTGCGAGTAATTCACTTTTAGGCTCGAGAAATTAATCAAAATGTTAACGAAGATCATTTCGAGGATTTTTCAAAAATTTTCGCACGTGCATGTTTCTCATTCCTTTTTCGATAACTAACGAAGGGAAAGGTGAAAATTTTTTTCCCTAGCTCCACTGTTGAAAAAATGCTTCAATAAGACTTGTTTTCATCGTAAAAATTGAAATTTTTCTAAAATTACATATTTCTAACTGCAAATTTGTTAGAAAAGTCACAAAAATATTGACGTTTTTATTGTGAAAACGAAAAAATTCGAGGGAACAAGAAAGAGGCTGGTAGAATTGGAGGGAGGTTAAAAATAAAGAAGTGTTTTCAAAGCTCGCCCCACTTTTTCGAATTTTTACCCCACCTAATTGCCTCATCAAGGGAAATTTTCAAAAAATTTTAATCATATTTTCTTTACTCTATTTTTTAAAAAAATTTTAAACTTTGAAAAACTCAATAAAAATGGACCAAAATATGTAGCTTGGAAAACTGGTGGAAGTTTTGTCTCGAAAATAAATTACGTATTTAGAAGAATTCTGGCAATTTGATTTTTTTGATTTTCAAGGCACAATTAAATTTCAAGTTGGAGAGCTAAAATTTACCTACAGGGAATTTTAAAAAAAAAACTAAAAACGAACAACTTTAGGGTACGGGAGCACTGAGCAGAAAAAAATCATAAGAAACAAGTTCACATGTAAAAATAAGAATCAACCCCCTTCTTCAGAAACTTTCAAAATTTTAGTCTCGGAATGTCTGGGTAGCGGGTATAGTTCTGAAAAAATCTCAAATTATATTCTGCAATTATTATAGTCAGAATATGACCAAAATATTGTAGATTTCAAAATTTGTACCAGCACAATTCGACTTTTCCGAAAATATTCTTCTTCTCACTGGTATCAAAGTGCATGGAACCACGAAACGTGATGCAATTTTTGAGCTATTCCTCGGACTATTTTAATCTTTGTAGAACCCTCAGTTTTTCGAAGAAGCAGGCAGCTGCATTTTTCCCCCTAAGCTACTCTTGTTGGTCCTCATGGTCTTGAAAAGAAATGCTCGAAATCGATGACCAGGTTACCGAGAGGTCCCCTCGTAAACGTTACTCCTTAATGCTATCTTTTTAAATTGAAGTTTACCCATTTTTAAAAGCTCTTCTAGAAGACATGATAAAGTAGGATACACCCGAGTTCTTTTTTTTTTTTCAATTTCGGTCAGAAGTAGCCTCTCATAACACTACCAAGCTATACTAATCGTAATCGTATTATTAATAATTTCACTAATTACTTTTCGATACTCGTAACAGTGATACTGCCCAACGTATCGTTGTTATTGGTAGATACTCCAGAAGGCACCACTTCCATCGATGACATTACAGGTGACGTCGGAGGAGGAGGAGGCGGAGGCGGTGGTAACGGCGGAGGAGGCAATGCAGGAGGTGGCGGGGCGATAATTCCTCCTGTAATGTACGGATTACAAACATCAATTCCATTAGATGGTTCTGAACTGAAGTGGAACAACGATGGAGGAACTAAAACAACAAATCAGCAAAATTATTATTTGCTTAAAAAATAAAAAATTACTATACGTCGCGACGCGTGTGCCTATAAAATTAAGCACGCGTTATTATCAAATACGACTACATCATACTAAACACGTATAAATAAGTAAATAGGCTAGAATTTTCGATAGGCTGATGTAGGTAAAAAAAAAATCAATTCACGTTTTCTAAATCAATATCGTTTCGTGTAAATCAAAGTGCCAATCACCATATTCCTACATATTCGTAGACCTCTAAGGGGGAGAGTACCGCCGCCCCCAATAACGGTCTCATTTTTTCCATGATATGCTCTGCCATGCCACCCCTGTGCAGTCTTTTCTGGTAAGAATCTCGCGCGTAATTTAATTCTCGCTATAAATACTCGAGCTTTCGAAGCCAAACTAAACGAAAATGACGCTTAAATCAATCTCCGTTACAACCGAATATAAACTCATCTGGCATCTCGAAAACGGCGAAATTTTCCACTAGCTTAATCGTTCGCAATCGCATATAGCTCGGTGTGACCCGGGTACCCCAATACTTGTACGAATGGGTTTCTTTGGATTTCATTTCTTATACATATATACTTAATCGTCGTAACTTCGATACGCGATAGGCGATACGATATCGAATTTTAATTATAATAATCGTTAAACGAACCGAAATACAAGCTTTTTGATTACACGAGTCGAAATAATACATCGCGTCATCTGAAAATTATTCCATTCCCCCTCCCCTTCTTCGACACTTCTCTCGTCGGCCTATATTATTTAAACTTTATCGATGGAAAAGTTCACAGGTCAAAAATTACGATGTGCGTTATAAAACGCCTCGACTTGACTTCGTTTTCGTATAAATTGTAGTAGATACGAAACGAAGACGAAAAAAAAGTCGAGAAAAATTCCGTATCATGTTACCTACTTTCGTAGGTAAAACTCGAAAAAAAAACTTTTCAACATTGTATAAGTAAAATGCTATATCACCTTTTTAATTTCAGAGTCTAGCAAAAAATGCGAGAAGACAAAAATAAGTTCTCAAAGAATTCGAGAGCCAAATTTTTTCTCAATAAAATTTCGCTATTTTTCATCTCAGACGCAAATAAAAACGCCCCCAAGCCCACCCTGCCACCCCCAACAAAAAAAATACGAAAGCATCGATGAAAACAGAATTCATTTGAGTATACCTATTAATAAAATTGTATTATGGATTTTAAATGGTTGAATCAATAAATCTTTACTGATTAATCAGTGAAATTGGATATTTCGCTGAAAAGACTATTGAATCACTGAAATTTTTATTACAAAAATGATATTGAAAAAAAATCGTTGCCTAAATCGATCATTTTCATATTCTTGAATTAGTGATTTAATCGTAATTACTCAACCAGTGGCAGAATATTTTCGAGGAAAAATTTCAAAAAAATCGATTTGGTATTCAATTTACACGATTTTGCTAATCCTCCTCCCCCCTTCCCTCATCCTAATTTCACCATTCCGAGTTATTCCTGGAGTCTCCAGAGCGATTTTACATTTCTCCATATTTTTAAAATTTCTCCAGAAAGGGTAATAATTAATTTGAGCAGCTAAAAATCAAGTTGGGGCCTAATCTCAACCTATTTAAAAGTTGGGTTGATGAAATTTTAGTCGTGTTTCAGACCATACTCTTTCCAAAAATCGCGACTAAACATCGAGTGAACTTGCCTGAGCAAAAAAAATATCCATGATTTAAGACTTTCCTTGAAGAGGAGACTTCACATTCATTTTCTTTCATTTTATAATTTTCAACATTTTCAATCAAAGGCACATTTCAAGACCAATTGAGGAGAAGGAAAGGTCGAGTCAGAGAGTAACATTTTCAACAAACAGTTTCCTAATCTACGAGAAATCGCGTTTGTAGGATCCTTTAAAAAAAATATGATTTTCCCAAAATTTCCTCGATCAAGTAAAATAATGAGAAAATACGCGCAACAAAATTATCGTTATTCAACTTTTCCCATCGCATCAAATATTTGTTATTCCAAACTCGATGCTTACTCGTCAGAATTTTTTTCCCGATTCAAAATTTGAAAAAAAAAATAATAGCTTTTTTGTCACATCTCGCTCCATAATAACTAAATATCAAATTCAGATGACGACCCAAAGTCCTCCAAAACGTAACCTAGAGACTCCAAAAACGCAAAACAAAATTAGTATTTTCAAAATAACGAAACGTATCTTCTATCCTACTCAGTATCCATACGTATTTTTCGAGGTGGAAAAATCCATCTAAAAAACGACTAGAATTACTCGTCGTATAATTCGCTTCCATTATAACCGTATATCGAGCTCCCGAAGCGAAACTAAAGGTAAATTTTATTTTGCACGATTGATAAACGACTTTTAACTCGAGAATCGGCAAGCTTTCATAATACAACTGTCGATTGCCTCGGCAATCTCATTTACATAACCACAAAGTGACGAAAAGGTTTAAAAAGAGAGAAGTCTAAAAAACGTTTCACGAAATTAAATCTGCCAATGCCTTAGCCGAAGCCGCAGCTGCAGCCGCAGCGGCGTAGCGTACAAAGCTTGCACCGTTGTCACCTTTGTCCCTAGACCCACAACTACCCGAACGAACGCAAGTATAAGCTTTCCAATTACAAAAAGAAATCCATTTTAGAGGCAAAAATGCAAATGAAAATCAATTTTTTTCTTCTTATATATCCCGTAGAATAGAAAAGAATATGTAAATGAATTGTATACTTATAAAGAAAATATCGCGTTAAATTCAACCATTATACACCAAAGTTTACTCGCCTCTCCTATCTTCCTATCTAAGTATTTTTCCTTCATATACGTGCCAGACGAGTGACTATAAGATTGGAAGTTAAAAAGGTCGCTTGTTTTTGCGACTTTTTTCAACTCCTCAGTCCTTATCCATTGTGTACTTCTACTTACTGCCTTTTTTCTCCAGTTCAACTCGTAGTAGGTACCTTCTACCTATATAGGATAGGCTACGTAATACGTAAAACGTAACGCGGACATATCATTAGAAAAACTTGAAAAACGCTCGACATTTTCTGCTTAGTGCTACTCTAACTTTTCAACTTGAGCAGATATTATAATACAAGATGAAAGAAGGATGCGATGAAAAAAAACGACGGCTCGGGCTCGAGAACTTGTTACCTTGATTAAATATATCGCCTACTGAAAATAGAGAATTTGAAAAATATAAATTCAACTTTTACCTCTCCTTTTTATATTAATTTTTTACTTAATATACCGAGCACCGACAGAGTATCCGGTAGACAACGACGACGAAACGCTCAAGACATTTTTCAAACAAAATATTAAAAATTTTAAAGCAATTTTCTTTCCTTTTTAAATAAATTACCACGGTGAAAAACCATTTGTCAATCTGTTACTCGAGTGGAAAAAACCTCCACCTGGTTACTTCTTTTTACGTATTTTAAAAATGTCCATAAAATAGGAAACATTGATACGATATATCGACTGGTTTATTTTCTCGGTGAAATTGATATTGAAATTTTTCACTTATTATTTTGACTATCCTTAAAATAGTCCAAAATAAAATAATCGTTTCCATCAGGGCCAGATTTCAACGTCCGAATTTAGTAAGTATTTTTTCATCGACAGTTTCACCAAATTTTATATATCTATCAACGAATGGAAGAAGAAACGAAGCAAATCATCTGTATTTGATAAGGGTTCAACTTATGGAACACAAGCCAACGTAAAATACGCGTACGATAAGAAGTGATTGCCTTTTGATTGGAACATGGAAGTAAAAATCAAAAATGAAAATATTATTCGAATGTCAACGGTGGTTAAAATTTTTGGAAAAAAGTACCATATTTCGAATAACCCTTCCGCTTCTCGGAGCGAGAAAAATTTGTGATATTTTCGCGAAAGGCAAAAACAATTTAAAATTTCCAACACGAGTCGAGTTGTGTTTTCATTCGAATCGAAGCACATATCTTTTCGGTTCTAGGGTCATCGCATTTATCCCACACACATCGTAATATTGTATACAGAGAAAGCAATACAAATAAATGAATGTTGCACAGTGGAACGAAAAAACACAACGAAATCGATGAAGGGCAAAAACAAGGAAATCAGTTACAAATATAAAAATACTATATCGTAAAAACGGATAGGATACAGGGGAAAAAATTAAATTACGAAAAGAATACGTTAAATAAAATAGCGATAGGAAAATATCTGATAAAACTATACCAATGAAAATGGCAAGAAAAAAATACCGCCGCATATTTTCAACCTTATATACGTATGTATAGCATCTTCTACACAAAGTATAAAGGTTTAAAATGTAAAGCAGATGAAAGAGTGAGCGTAGATAATATATCGATGATAGAGAATTGCTTTTTGGCTCTCATAAATTTAAATTTTAAATTACTTCGGGAATCTATACCAGCTATAAATTGAAACGCGTATGAAAAATTCAAAACTATAAAAACCGTCGTGGTGAAGTGTTTTGAAAATTATTCGAAGACTGCTGACAATTTATGGAGGAGAAAAATTGACGAGAATTTGCTTCAGAACATTTATAAGTCAGTCGAATGTAACATCGAGGGCTAAAGTAAAAACTGAATACCAATTAGTTAATGGTCAATGGTCATTGGTCATAGATCACAAATCGTGTTAAAATATCCAAAAACTGAGAGGATAGTTTTAGATTTCAAAATTTTTTAAAAAAATTTTAAGATTTTTTTTCATATGAAAAAATTGTTGAAATACAAATTCAAATTTTTCGTAATAAATCTGCGGTGTCATTTAAAAAAAGAGAGGATTTGAAACGCATTTGAAAAAGTTTAAACATCACAGGACAATCATCAGATTTCAGAGGAAATGAATTTTCTTTAGAAAAGTTTTAAACAGTCATTTGAAATGCAAAACCAATACAGAAAATTAATTAAAATTTCGCGAATACAATAAAAAATAATTATGAGCCATTCTAAAGGTGAAAAAAATCATTTACAACACGATAAAATTGATTCATCTTCTCACCACCGCAACCCCCCTCCCTCCCCAAAAAAATCATCGAATTTCCAAATATTCGTCAATTTTCCGCAATCAAATTTAGCAAAATTTACAATATTTTAGAAAAATTTCAAAATATTTTAAATAAATACTTATCCCACTTTTGAAACAATTTGCTTGATTTTAAAAGCTAAATTAATATTTCTGGAGGGTTTTTCATGATAATTTATTTCCATTCATAAAATTTTACTCAACTTTGACGCCACTTTTTTCAAACAAATTTCATCATTTTCCATTTTCCTCACAATTTTAAACAGCGGTATTGAGGAGATTTGAAATTTTTCAAAATGATCTTCAAGTTTGAAGAAAACTTTGAACATTTAGATAAAAAATTTTGACTCGAGAAGAATCGTGAATTTCACTTTTTATTTGAAAAATTGAGGATTTTTTGGAAATTTAAACGACTTTAATTTAAGAAACAAAACAAAAAACAAAAAAGAAATGGTTCCATTTCAATTCTACTTTCCTCTATTAAATTAAAGCACTCAGCAGAACTATTTTTTGTCAGTATTTGCCTAACAAGGGAACCCTCCCACATGATAATCTCCGATTTGAATGAAACTTGGACTGGTGGAATGAGGACCTCAAAAAACCCCCATCCCCCAATTTTCAGCTGCTGAAGTTGATTTTTCGATTTTTGACGAGCGTTTGAAGTTTTGTGTAGGTACACAGGTAAAGTTCTTCTGTAAATTCGAAAAATGGTCGTTTCTCCCCACCGCATGAACTTCAGCAGCTGAAATTTTGGTCAAAGAGTCTATGCTTGATACCTAATTGACTAATACTACCGCCGGCCGGATCTGGAATTATCATCAGAAATCGAATTTTTTGCCCAACTGCTGGTTTTTAAACGCCATTGAAAAATTTGAAAAATGAGTCAATTAAGCTCTTCTAATGAACTTCAAGGGCTCAAATTTTGGTCAAACAGTCTCTGCCGAATACCAAATCGACTCATGCCATCATTGGCCGGATCCGGCCATCCGTTCAGGAAACAAGATTTTTTACTGTTTTTTCCCATGTTATGAATGAATTCAAAAAATGGCCGTTTCTCCCCACCACATGAACTTCAGCAGCTGAAATTTTGGCCAAAGGGTCTCTGCTTGATACCTAATCGATAAGTACTACCGTCGGTCAAATCTGGAATTATCATCAGAAATCGAATTTTTTGACTCATAACATGAGAAAAAGTATAAAAAATACACAAAACTTCACACGCTCGCCAAAAATAGAAAAATCAACTTCAGCAGCTGAAAATTTAGGGATGGGGGTTTTTTGAGGTCCTCTTTCCACCTGTCCAAGTTTCATTCAAATCGGAGATTATCATGTGGGAGGGTTCCCTTGTAAGTAATACACGAGATAAATTTTATCAATTCATCAATTTCTTTCAACTTATCACATGCACTTTACGATATTCAAGTATAGGTAAATAAAAATACACAGACGTAATACGCAATAAATACGCTAGTTATAGGTAGGTAATGAAAATGTATTCACACGTGGCCAAATTACACGGGAAAATATCCGACTGCATAATCTCGAAATTCCTCTTTTCAGCAAAATCTCTTTTGTAGATAACGGTATGGGTATACAGTCAAGCTTTATTAACATTATTTCACCCAAAACAGATAAAAAGAGATAAGATCCTCGAGAAAAGTAAAGTATACGACCTAAGCAACATTAATACTTGAAAAAAGAAACATCAAATCCTGATTTTCCCACAGATTGTCCTTCTTTCTCAAAACATAGAAATGGCTTGTAACTTTCAAAAAGAGGGGAAAAAACATCGGCAACCCAAATCTTCAACTATGAATCTTTAGTAGGTATGTAAAAAGGGGTAGGAGAGGGTTAAAGGTTCACGTATCCCCATTTCTCCGTAAATTAGTCGCGTCCTTTTGGGATTGTGGAACTCTATTAAAAAAACAATTCAAATTTATGCATCAAATTTGAGCACCCTTTCTCCATACTAGAGTCAATTTAGAGGGGCTGAGACTGAGCCTGTGAGCCTTCAGATTTTTTTATAATACTAATTTTCGGAAATAAATTTCGATTTCCTTTCGATCGATTTCGATTTCAGTTTTTTTTCGTAGTTTTTACTACTACCTCTTCGCGAACGAACAAACAAAGAAATAAAAAGAACCATTTCGATGAAAGATTGTGATGCATTCAAGTGGTCCGTTATTAAAATTTTAGAAAAGTAAATGGGTGTTCATCTGATGGACCCAAAAAATCAACGAGAAAAATCTGTACTTTTCGATGTTTGCCCAAAATATCAGAAAAACAAAACCTTTTGATTGAAAAAATATCACACTTCACGGGAGGAAAAACTTTTATATGCTCTACGATTTTGAATCTTTCCATTTTTTTGTAAGTAATCAAAAATATAGGTAAGTATTTTTTTGTTATTAAAAATTGATAAAACAACTCATGTCTTCCATGAAATAAAGCTGCCAAGGAAAAAATGAAAAAGTAACACTTCGCAAGTGGGAAACATCTCTCACAACTATGTTGGTTTTTGTTTTCTCGATGTATTTTGAAAAGCCAATAGTTTGTGATGAGTCAATTTTTCATCACGATTCACGAACAATCAATTTAAGGTGAATCGGAACTTTCCTGCTTTTGCTCGAAAATCTCAAAAATACTTATGGCCTCCTGCAAAGAAATTTTATACTCTAAAATTTCATTCTTTCTCATTTTTCTCATTGTGCCCTAAGTATTAGTTTTTTTCAAAAATGTATTGAATGTACGTACTAGTATTTTAAAGGTAACCTAAGTATGGGAATTTTTAAAAAATTTTCATAACAAAAAAATTAATTTTTGGTTTAATGAGAAAAACAAAGAGAAAGAAGGTGGTAAAACATAAAATTTTCCACGGTACAATTATTCATAATTTTTTAGGTAGCTTTACTTTTGAAAACTGGTGAGATTTGGAACCGTGAAATACATCTGTTAGGCTGGATAGAGCAACAAAACACACTGTGCTTTTTCTCAAGAAAATCGACCCAAAAACCAGCAACAAATCGCGACAAAACGGCAAAGGGATTAAAAAAAATTAAAAACAGATGCTATAAAATCTCAGTTAGCAAACTGAAAACAACAGCTTATACATTACACCCGGAAAACGAGCGAAATTCTAATATCTCGACAATGAATTATCAATTGCGTTTATTACAACGGCGATGAACGCTTTCTCACGTTGATAATTAAATCGTCTAGTTAATTTAAATTTAACAAGGAAAAGTATAACTTAAAAAGGATACTCGAAAATTACGTTTTAAATAAAACGACATCTGATAAAACAACGCTGAAAGGAAATACTAATTGAAAATTATCCAACCCTCGTATAATTTGTATCATTAGTAACGGCGAAAAAAGCACCTAATTTTGGCCATTTTTTTCCTCCTCCGCCACTCAGTCTAGCGTATCTCATTTTTTTTGTCGTAGTCGTCTTCGTTTGTCGTAGAACAAAACGCTTCGTAGAATCGTTTACATTTTTAAAAATATATAGTCGGTAATCAAGCTCTCTCGGTGTTCAAGTCACAGCTTCTCTTGCCTTGTCTTAGGTAAAAAGGCGATAATTTTTCACGTCTAGGATTCGCCTTAAAGCTCTTCATCCTGTCTGTACTGTACATAGGTAGTACCTACTACGTCAATAACCGTGGGAAAATTTCCACCAACGACATTTCCCCAGCGTTGGGGTTTTGGGCAGCGCTACAGGGGGGCAAAACGGTAGCTTAGGCAGTACAACGAAAGCCGAGTCGAGTTCAAAAACGTAATAAACTTTTAAATCGAGTCGATTAATAACACGGCGCCGCGTCTGCAAAAAGATAACTCATAATTGAAAAGATTTCGGGGCCGATAAAACGAGCTCGAGCAGCCGGGACCGGGACCGAGTCGGGGCCACGCTGCAGGAAATGTAGCCTACGCCGCGCCGCCGAGTGCTAGTGGGAAAAAAAGGCTAAAAACAAGGGTATTAAAATAACAAGCGGAATTGAGACCGGCAAGAAGAGCAAGCAAATCGCAATAGCTTCAGCCAAACCTAACCGGGTAAAATTATTTTTCATTAAGCATATAACGCGGAAACGTATATAATAAATTACTAGTCCGTAATTACACGACGACCTTTAGGAATCGGAAAGGCATTTAGTTAAGTGCACCGCTAACAACATATTCTCGCGTCGACAAAAAAAAAAAAAAAAAAGGAGAGAAAAGGGGAAAAAATAAAGGTAATTCTATACCGACAAATAATTCGATTAAACTGAAATAAATTATTCGTACCTAAATACGACGAAGGGCGTGTCCTGTCAATTTCTATTTGAATAGGTTGCACCGAAGTAGTCTGAAGTAATCCTTTTCCTACAGGTTCGGGTAATAACGCTGGCCTATTGCTGGTATGAGTTTTGCCTGTACCAAACAGAAAAAAAACATACGAGAAAAAAAATTCAATTAACTTTCAAACATAATGAATACTGTCAAAACAGTGACAGAGAAAAATAGTTTTTCGCCATAATTTCCAGGCTTAACTCGTACTGCGTTTTTTTTTTTTTTTTTTTTTTTTTTTTCATCAACGAGTTACTAGGTACATAATAAAAAAAAAGAAAAAAGAAAATCCTCGTTAACGGTAACGTTTATTTTTTCAAATTAATAACTTTAAATACTTTACCGGAAATTTTTTCTCGTAAATTCGCGGCTCGGCGCGAAAACCAGTTCGTTTGAGATCACATTTAATCCTCTCATCATGTCACAAATCTTGCACATAGACAAACATATCGAACTTGTCGCAAAATTCACCCAGAGTCATTTAGCTAGGTACAGTTTTTGTTCACCTTTAGGTACGTGGGAAGGTACAAAGGGCTAGAAAATTTTCAAAAATTGTCACAAAATGAAAAATTAAAAGGAAAGAAAAACAAAAAAGATTTATAATCTAAAATAGTGGTGGTATCAGTGTTTGGTTTTCGTATAAGCACATACGAGAGTACGATGCTGTATACGATTAGGTAATTGTGTGTGCTGGATATTCAAATTTGAAATGGAGTTGCCGTTTCTCGAGACAGGGATCTCGTCCCGAATATAATAATTTTAAATTACTTATGTTTCAAAAACAGATCCGACTCGTTTCCATTTCCCCAAATTAATGGTTGCAAGATGAATTGAACAAATTTTGAATTACGTAATTCCACATACGAGATTTTTTTCTTCTTTTTTCAGTCTGAGAAAGGAATTTGGAGCTTTCGTATTGTTGCATCCACCTACTACTCACCTGTTTTTTTTTCTTAAATTTAATTTTTCGAAACATTAATTCATCTGTGGCAATCTATACCTACCTATAGTAAGTATGCCTATCGCATAAAAAAATTGGAAATTTCTTTCAAGTGTTCGAAAACAGATAACAAGAATAATGTTTCAACAGCCGAAGAAAAAAGTTGATAAAATTTTTAACAAATAGTTCGAAATTTCTTTCTTTTGTAAAAACTTTTCGAGAAAAAAATTTTTTGAAAGCGTTTGACAAGCTTTTAAAAGGTTTAAGTTAGTAAAAAATCAATTCGAAATAGCGTCGAAGTCATGCATCACATGAAACGCATCGATATCTTTTTAAAATTCCATTTAAGTAAGTCAAAAGTAGGCCTAAGTACGTAAACTGTATTTGAAAATAGTTTTTCTTAAATCGGTTCAGGATCAACTTAAAAATTGAACGTTTTTCTTCGAATGAATCTAAATTAATTTCAAGTAGGTATTCGAATTTTACGTAAAATTTTCGATTACATTTTAATAATGTTTTATTGATTTGAAATTATTTCATTTGATTATGTATAAATGATTCCATTTGTTTGAAAAATATTTTCACCTGAAAACTGTTAGGGCAGGCATCCAAAAAAATCATCAAATCAAAATGCAGGTCTTTATGGAACCTTTCCTAAATTTTCAGAGGATCTTAAGCGCAGTATTTCTTCAAATTTATGTTCACCCTCTTCTCAAAAATGCTTTTAACTGTTAGAAGTATTTTTGGAATGCGCTTCTAGCTCGTCTTTCTTCAATTCTCTTGTATCCCTTTAAGATGAGAATGATTTTCTTCCTCGAGTCGTAACTGGTTCACCGAACTAAGATTTTCCTCACTTTCTTTTTTTATCTACTTCAAAAGAAAATTTTTTAAAAAGAATTTTGACCAAAAAAAAAGAACTTTTGAGTTGGATTCAGTAAATTTTTGGTTTTCAGCACCACTTTGTTGAATGCAGAACTTTTTTCATCATTTCCAGGACTTGTATGAACCTATAGCTGAATTTGCATATAATTTTGTCAAAAAATATATTTTTAATGTACAATAAAAATTTTTTATTACATTATTCGTAAAGTTGATCTCTGAAATTGAAAATGTAAAATTAACACTGTAGCATTTGGAAAAAAATAAAAAACATTATCTGCTAAAAGTACATATTTCAACTTTAGAACAATTACGTTATTTGCTTCAAATGAAAAAAATCGTTCAAAAATGTTCTCGATCGTTTTGATTGAATTTTTGAAAATAAAATTGGATTTAAATATTTTTCATATCGATAATCGATTGAATTTTTCCAAAAAGATTAATTCCTTCCAAAAAATACATTGATAAATTGGCCAGAAAGAACATTCAAAATTTCTCTTTTTGAAACACTTATGATATGAATTACTATCTTTCCGACTCCCTTCTCCAAATTAAGATAGGCTGAGAGATTCAAGAAGGCCCCACTTTAAGATCTTTCAAAACCTTGATGAAAATGGTTTACAAAATATCCTATATTACACGAAAAAAATTTCAGCTCTCCAAGTCGATATTTAATTTTTGCTCTCCTTCCTCCCTCCCACCCATTCCTGTAAAACTGGTAATTTTTTCAAAATTTGAATTACTTTTCCTCAAAAAAATTTCATTGGTTCCTTTTCACTTTCTTTTTTTGGAAAGAGTGGGAAGGGAGGGAACGTAAAAATGTTTCTTCATGTGCTAAAGATCATGGAAAAATTTTGAGGAAAAAAAATGGTTCTGATGCTGTTGTTTTCACTCAAGAAGACCATTTTCAATGAATTTTTCTCTTCATACCTTTGCCCTACATTCTCAAAAAAGTGTTCTCACTCGCTCCCTTCACTAAACAAAATGATAAAGAATGACGAATATTTTATTATCAAAAATTTAAACATTGAATAACATTTTCCCGAGATTATTCGAGCTTTTTATACCCATTTGAGAAAATGTATGTAGAACTTTTCTTCAAATTTTTAGTGAAATTTGTAACTATCGATGTAAATTTTTGAAGCTTTAAAGTTAATAAAGAAACAGTGATTCAATAAAAAATGGATTTTTAAATTTTTTTTTTCATTATTATTATCATCTTTTACTCAGTTTTGAAAAATCAATTAATATCTGATTCTTCAATTTTTGAAACAGAGCATTGATTATATTTTTTCCTTCTGAGAAAACATCTGAATAAGATCCAATAATCAATTTTTGTGAAATTGAAACATACGTACAAGTTGATTTTGAGTACCTAATAAAATAATGAAATCGATTCCTTTTAAACCTATAACTCTAAGCATTTAGATCTTGAAACCAACAGCCTCTGCATCAACCAATGGAAAAAAGTAAAAAAGAAGAACGTAGATAAATGAATTTTTTATGCAAAACAAAAGCTACCCGGAAATTATTATACTTTTTTGTAAAAAAATCTTCTACCTCAAAATTATCAAAAATTGATCTGCTAAAACAAAAATCACACAACAAATTTCCGCCAGACTTTAATTAAATAATCACAACCTTTTCAAATTATTCCCAAATAATTCCATTCGAATATTTTCAGCCCAACAAAAGGATAATCTGCAAAAGCATTAATTCCCAATTTGAAAACAAAAATAACCAACCTTGATCGTTTATTCGTTTGACAGACATCAATTCGAAATTTCGAATGAGCTGAAAAAGAATCTCTTGATTTAGCAAGGCTTCGATTCGAAGCTGCCTATTTAAATCTGCACGCGTATAAAACGAAAATTCGAACACAAAAACCCAAGCAAAAAGCACTCAAAAGCTATACGAATCCCTGTCTCGATCGGCAACCTTGGAAAAATCATGTCTGTTATTATTAATTCTTATATGTTTGTCTGTGTGCAGTGCAATGATGAAGTCTCTTCCATAAAGTTAAATTGTTTTGTACAGCATTAGTATTAGATGATAAAACGATATCGTGTACATTTGACCATTTAGGATTATATTACTAAGTACACATATTATACATATATAAAACAATGGCTATGGCGGCGGACGACGTGTACGGCGCTTTTATTCCTCGTTTTTATATATAGTAATACATTACTCGTATAAAATTTTACAACGGATAAAAATCGAATTTCAATCGACGACGTCAAAGCTGTAGTTTATTTCGACCATAAAATTCAACGCTCAGAAATGACCCCCCGAGGGAAAATATTAAACAATAACAAAACATAGTCGCCCCCCAAAAAAATTCAATACACTCGTGCACGTAATCTTATAATTTCCTTCGACTCCCCCCCCCCACCCCTATGATATTCTCATTGTCGGCGTCAAAAACCCATTGTTCGTTTTATAGATGTGTAGGCCTATTCACAGCCTTCCATCAAACATTCCGCTAGGCAAAATCTGTTTAAAAATTAACCAGCTTTTATGTTCATTTGATACCCACGACCGCGACATCGGCGTCGTACTTACAACAAAACACGAGCGGCGATAAAAAAAGAGTTTATAAAAATTAACAAAACCGCACAAGTCTTTATCGAATTAGCCTTTAAAGTTCAGTTTTATACGCTTTGTAAAACCTCGAGCATTTGTACAAAAGAAAGACTCTTTTTTTTTTCTGAATCGAAAGCAAAAAATATACTATAAAAGTTCACCGTTGTTTTGTTCTTGTATTTTTTTTCTCTGCAACATTTCGCGAGTAAATTAAATTCCGTTTTAGAATATTTCCAGCTTATACATCGATAAATTATCCGAGCGAAGTATCAACTGAACGCGTACACAAAGAAGAAAAATAAAATTGTGAAATTGAATATTTATTTGAAGAATACAAAAAAAAAGAGAGAAAAATCACAGTCGACGTCGCATCTATACTTATAGGAAAAAAACTCTCGTTCTTGTCGCAATTGGAAACTTTTTTTTATTCGGCCAAAATTGAAGATTTATTCAAAACTAAATCAGTATACAAAGCAAATGATATATTTAAATCAAGAAACAGCTTTCGAAGCAGTTTCAATTAAATTATTTCCTTTTTCTCGTTCATTTCCTTCATTTTCGCTAATGAAATTCTCCGCACCCGAGTTAACATATCCAATCGAACGTATCTCGATGAAACACCCGACCAAGTATTCGCTATACTCTATATTTTCCAATGATTAACTATACATTTGCGGTATCGGATGCAATGTGGTTTTATCGTCGAATATACGACTAAAAAGCTTTCAACTTATGTATGTAGATAGAATATACATGTACCTAATATGTGTATTTGCGTGCTATTCGCGTTTAAAAAAACATCTTTGTACGAGTAAATCTTTTAAAGTTTCATACACGTACGTGCGGTGTAATGTACTGGTAAAAATATTTCAATATATAACTATCACTCAACGTCGCTTCAAAGGAGAAAAAAATAATACACCTACGTAGTTTAACGTTTAGTCTACGGTTTATGAATTTATAGAGTGATCGGATATGATCCGAGCCCTTCAAAGTAGAATAATGGCAACCTAATTTACATCTTGTCGTGCTTATTCAAGACTGCTATAAGATACGTGTACCTACTACCTACTCATACACGTATTAGCCCTCAAAATATACTTCTTGTCCCTTCGACAACACTTATAGACAACATGTGTTACACCAGCAAGGATAGAATTTTATTTTTTTGAAAGGAGAAGGGAGAAGAGAGGGAGAAGATGAGTAGTTTGAATGCTGTACCAAACATATTACATAATTCCAATTTATTGAGATAATTTTTAGGTAGGTACCTCTGTCACATTATGGTGAGCTATAAGACACATATTTACAATTTACCAAAAAAAAAACAAAGCTAAAAAAATTTTTTCAACAATCGTATTACATATTCTTTACTCTGTGAGATCAATGAATACAATTTTTTCGACCTCAGGTACTTTTTCAGGGGCTCTAAAAATGATACAGGGTGTTCCGTAACGCGTGTTGAATAATTCATCCGGTAATGTAGCGACTTCAACTACTTATACATCAGTAAATTGGTTTACGACCGTTTAAATTTGAGTAAAAAATTTTATCACAAAAAAACGACAACATTTAGAAATTTTTGGCAAGAAACGAGATTTTTTTCTAATAAAAAAAAAGTAACTTCAGTAATAATTTGAAATGCGCTCTATACGATTTCTCTTATGAACCCCTGAAATGGAGGCAAAAGTTGTTACTCGCCACAGGTGGTCTCGTACAATGAAGACACGAAAGTTACAACCATTGAAATTCAAATTCTGAGCATTTTTCTTTGCAGTAGGTCTAGGTATACATATAAATAAGGGTGGTAACGTGATATGATGAAGGTAAATATTGACTCAAAAAGAGGGTTGAAATCTTTGTTTCGAAGCCTAGCTTATCCTTAAAACCACTCTAACGCAACTACCGATGAAAAAATAACCACAAGTGTTTTCAAATAATGGTAGTATTGTTGGGATTTGAGTAAATACCTATATCTATGCATTAAAAAAATTGACACTTTGAAACAAACTCAATAAATTACAAACCGAATAATTAGTAGATTCCCCTTTTATCATAAAAATCAATTATTTTCATTCTTGAATTTGTTCATTTTTTATAATATGCGTTCTTTCCATTTACTTAATGCACATGAAATATAATTTTCATTAGAAATGATTTATATTTTCTTTCTATCGTTCATTCAACATTTCAATACAGAAAATCTAAAATGAAGCTTCTTCTTTATATAACTTTTTGTCGAATTAGGAAAAGATATATTTGCGGAAAAATAATCAGATTATTTTCGCATCACCCTGTAAATGAACACTTCATTTCGACAAATTCGTGTATAAATGATACTACAACTGAGAGCTTTCAAAAACAGAACACAACAAAAAAATCACCACGACTCAGCATTATTAAAACTTTAAACAAATATTCCACCAAACCCTTAATTTTGAAAATTCTTTTGAAAAAAATACTTTTCGCCCAATTTCGCTCCAATTATAATATTTTTTTCTTCAAATCATTATTATGTAAATCGAGAAAGAAGCCAATTAATAAAAAAAAAAAAACCATAATAATCACGATAGGTAAACATTTTTTTTTTTTTTTTGGAAAACGAAATATTCGATGAGATCCAAATTGATATAACGAGCCATATTCAAGGTTCATTTTTCGGGAAACTCAACAACACGACCTCCATCGTTCGCCTCCTCATTTATAGCTGATGGAACATGTATTTTAAAATTCCCCACGCATGGAAGTTTTTTTTCACCTTGGAATTACATTGAAATTCAAATTTATAGGCATGAATCTAACGGTTTTCAATTTTCTCGTCATTCAAAATCGTGAGCAAACTCCCAACACAATAGCATTTTTTTCCCTTCGAAAGTTAAATTGGAAATTATTTTTAGCTTAATCCGAAGTTAAAAGTTGAAAAATTCATCACAGTTGTTTAAATTTGTTATGTAAACATTCTCGAGTTTAATTTAAAAACTTCTCAAAGACTAAAATTCAAACTGGCCAATTCTCACTTCCGTTCAAAAAGCTTTGATTTAACAAACGAAAAATTTCAACAATGCGATTAAATTATTTTCAAAATCATTTGAACTTTCGTTTTGATAAAACTTTTCTTCGAGAAAAAAAATATAAGGAAAACTGATAACCACAGACGTTTCATTCTTCTCGTTGGAATTTTTAGAGTTTGGTATTTTCCATTGATGACATTCCTTCCTCATAAAGTGAAATGATACATAGATACCGAATTCAAAGTTCAAACGCGGTACAGTTATAAGTAATCATATTCTAGTCCAAGTCTTTTTCGTCGAGCTAGAAATAATCCCCTTACTTCTAAAATATGCTCACGTATAAAACTAAGCAACCCTTTTTTTTCATCATCTCCTTCAAATAAAAAAAAGGGAGTATAAAATATTCCAAGCAAAGGTAAAAAAATCCGTATTCTGTCGTTTTGCTTCTATATGTAGGTACTTGTGTAAGTAAGGCTACAAATTAGATTCTAAGCAGACCTACGATTTAAATTTTAATTACGAAGGTCTGCTTTGATTTTCATCACGTTACACCGGCGATTCATAAGGTAGAAAAAACTCCAGCTTGAAATTAATCACCACGAGAAATTTGTATTCGACGAAAATTTAGTGTTTTCAGCTCTACCTCTTCGAGTACCACACCAGCCATCAAGCCATTAAAAAATCCACCAAAAAAACACGCTCTTGAGCCGTTCAAGTTGTAATTTATTTCGTGATAATTCAAAAGCTCATTGTTATTTAAAAGAAACGCTGATACTTTCGAGTGTAAAGTTTATCTTTTAAAACTTCCACTAAAGCGTGGCAAAATTACACAAACTTTTGCGGCGAATATCATCGCCTCCTTCGAAACACGTACAATATTTTTCTTTAAAATTAAACATTTTTATCGACATTTTCTGCACAATAATTCGGTTATACGAAATGGAAAATTGTTTTCAGCGCGCTTGCTTTCGTGGATTCTCATTGCCTTGCGAAATTCATCATGTAGATATCCGAACTCGCATTTCGAATTGAGTTATAAGATATTAAATCTCATCTTTATTCTACAGTATGATTCGTAAGGTGACACCAGAAAATCTTAACTAAGCTTAAATTTTGCTTCGAATAATTTTTCAATCAATTTAGGGGATAAAGAGAAGAGTTTTTGTAACAATTACAACCGTTAGATCATAAAAGTCCAAGTTAAAGAAATTTTTGAAAATCAAAATAGGGGTTTCTGCATCTACTAATTTTAACAATGACAAAAAAAAATCAATTGAACAGGAGTAGTTACAACAGAGCAAAGTAAATTTTTTCGTAATCTATCACTATTGAAAAAAAAGGATTACGAAAAGTGAATTTCAAAATTTTTGCATCTTTTGAATTTTTAGGTTTTTAGAATTTTAGATTTTATTTTTTGCAAAATTAGATTACAAATCTGTATTTTAAGCACGAAAGAATTATGATTCATCATCTTAAATATTTGCGAGAGGGCATATAGCCTAAGCTCCGAAAAGCTGATCCCAATATTCGAGACTATAGATTTATCCAAAAATTTATCAATTAATACCTATCAGAAATTTTAAATTTTTTTCAAATTTCTGTAAACTTACCAGAAAATATAACAATCTATAAATGCACGATTTTTCAACATTTTAGCCTTGAAAGTTCAAAATTTTCAAATTTATTCCTCGATAATTTACTCATTTTCATGAAAACGCTGGAATGACAAAAATGTGGGTATATTTTTACGTAGAAATCCGGTATTTCATCCCAAAATAACAATTCAACTATCTAATGAATGCCGCAATGGGCGTATAAAAATAAATATTTCTCATTCATTCGAAATTATACCATTCAGATAAAAACCATCATACAACTCGGGAAACTTTCACTTTCAATGGAAAAATTCCCAAAAATTCTTGGGTTTTTCTCGATTCATCTGCGAGTTTTATGTTATCATCTTCTATAATAAAACGACGTTAAAACCAGGCGAACGAATACCTCGAATCGTAATCACCTTGAAAAAATTTCAATCAACTTCGAGTTCAACGTATTCCAACATCACCCACTGATTTTTCAATTTACACAAGAACATCCTGTACGAAAAAAATTTTGAGTAAATTTTCAAATTTTATAAAATTCGAGCCTTTGTAGTCGTGAGAAAACAAAGGTAAAGAAAAAGTACCAGTGGGCGAGAAAATTAAATGAAGAACAAAACTTCTTATCAAGTTTCTTTGACGTCAATTTAAATTTTAAAACAAATTCTAAGTCAAATTCAGCTCACCTCAAAAAACAAATTACAGCTTTCATTTATACATTTTGATTTTACGAGGACGTGAATAGAAGTAATTAAAAGAATATTCTCTTAATAGGCACTGGAAAAATTTCAATTCTGTGGACTGTTGAAAAAACAAAAAAACTCCAGTGAACTCGACATTTTTTCGATTTTCTGAGAAACGTGCTTCATTATACCCAACATTATTCAACCAGAGAATTTTTTTAGACAATAAATTACCCAATATATTCTATTATACAGTCTCCTCTAACGTAATATAGAATTATCCTACTTTATTTACTTACAGAACACCCAGTACACGTGCATCTTTCTGCGAAAATCCTCGCAAAAAACCTTCGAAATAATTTGGATCATTTTTTCCTCATTCTCATACGTAATATATAATCAATTCCTTCCATACCGAAAGTATACACCACACATAATAAGGAATAAAGTAAGTGGTACACACCAGTGATCCTTCAACAACGTATAAAATATCAAATTAAAGAGAGGAATTCTATCCAGAAAAAATTATTCGTTTGACCTTTCGTCTCATAAACGCGTTTCTAATTCATTTTAATAACGTGAATTACGACTTTCAAGTTACACAGGGTGGCAAACATTAACGCTCCGACGACGAGCACAGTCGAGCTACGTACGGAGGAATATTTCAAAAGAAATTTTAATTAAGTAAAAAATATACGAGAGCAATTAAGGCAGAAAGTACCTACAAAAATGTTTAATAATTTTTACCTCTCAACGTGGTCGTAATGTAAAAGTATTATGTATTTCGATATCTCTAGACCACAAATCGATATAGTTCTCGCGTCATCACTTCGGATACTAAAGAGTTATAATTTTAATTATCTTGTACAGATATGTCGTTTGCCAAACGTATATAGGTATTAGGTACCTACCTAAGTTCATCGAATTCAGACTGCAACAACCTTAAACGACGAGTAGCAGTTGCTAGTGACTATAATACTTATACGCGTATAATTTCAGTATAGAAACCCCGACGACGACGGTGTAATTAATTTTAACCGAAAATACTAGATATCATTTAATATCGGCCAACATCTTCCCTCACCGTACACGAATTCGCCAAATTAACGATACAAACGTTTGTTTTTAACTGCTTTTGAAACTTCAACGTATGCTTTTAATTACTTTTGATTTTCGTCGCGTAAAGTTTTACATGCATATACGATTTTCAATTTGACTTGACGATTTTATACCGAATGCATTCCCCACACAGTAAACCATTTATTCTTCCTCTCGTTTCTCATACTCAAATATACCCAGTGTTTCGAATAATTTGCCAAATAAAGATCAAGCAATCCAAATCACACACATGTGTATTGGTTTGCGTATTCTACGAGTGTAAAGGATAAAGATACGGAAAATCGAATAAAATTTCATTAAAACGTTATATCGGGTACGTTTTAGTTACGTTTTAGTTTTGCACAAATAAGGTATTACAGATAAGTGAAATTTAATTAACCTATATAATAAAACATCAAAAGTTCTATGTACAAAGTAGGTTATGTACATATTCTGCATACGCTGAAAATTAAAGGAGCTATAGCAATAGGAAAATTTATCAAATGCGCTTTCTGTTGATTTTCATTTGACATGAGAGTACTCAGTATCAACATGACCTGGGTATTTTATGGTACAAAATAAGTTGCGATGTGTTTTGTGGAGGTTCAAACATATTCATCTCATAAAATGTCACAACTTCCTTGTCTAGATAGAAAACTCGAAAAAGCTACCAGCTGAAATTCGAGGTATACCTAACCTACAAATGTTTAACTAAGCAACTCATTTCTTAAAATATACAAGCTGTCCTATCCGTGAAAAATATTGGCCAAGAAGTCACAAATACGTGTGCTTGAATTTTAAAAATTACATAAACAAAAATTTTAATTTAAAACCCAGTCATTCTAGACACTCGAACCCAAAAAATTCCAACAAGAAGGAATTTTTTCAATGAAGGGGATACGAGTAAGTATTGTTCTGATCAACGCACTGAAAGTTTTCACCTCCATTCATGATGAGCGTCACTCCAAGAGGGAGGGAGGGGTTCAACCCTTCAAAAAGTAAGATTTTTCGTGTTTTTCTCCAAAAATATGGATTCTAAAAAAAAAAAAACAGTCGTAAACAAAATTACTTACTTTACGAAAATTTTCAACATAAAAAGCTATTATTTTTCGAGTAAGATGAATAATTGTTACGCAGATGAGCGTCTTCGAATGTTGAGGACCATTCAATTCGAATATAAAAAGTGAATTCAACCGGAATATTTGACACCCTGAGCATGAATCTGACATTGATTTTTTCAAAATAGAATTTTTAAAAGTTAAAAATCAAAAAATGCAAACAAATGGTAAAAATTGACTTTGTTTTAACTTCTCAAGTAAAAACAGTCTCAAACTTGAAGAACAGACACTTCATAAAAATACTTCAATAAAATGTGTTTTTTTTTCAAACATAGATTTTCTCTGAATATTCAGTTTTAGATTTTAGTGAATTCAAATTCGCGAAAGCTGATAATAGCAAAAAAGTAAAAATTCACCAAAATATTCGATTTTCAGCGATTGTTTGCAATTTTGAAATATTAAAAACTCTCATTTTGAAACAACCAATGCTGGATTCGTTCTCGGGGGTCAAAATTACCCCAATTACAACACGTTTCATGATCATTTTCGTCAAATGACTCAAATTCTCTTTTTTCATTTGAATTGAATAGTCCTCATTTTTTGTTGCAAATTTCATGTAGAGCAATTTTTTCACGCTTATTCTTCTCTTAGAACCCATGTTTTTGGAGGCGAACACGAAAAATCCATCTTTGGAGAGGTCCCGCCACTTTGTTCTGAGCGATGCTCAATATTAGGGATGGGGACTTTCGAAATGTTACTCACAACTAACACTAAGCCGGTCCCTAGCTTAAAAAAAAGTACTTCCTATCAAGATTTTTTTGGGCGAGACGTGAAAAGTTGCTTAAAATGACTGAGCTAATTTCTCACTTTAAAATTCTGCATATTAAAATTAATGTACCTAACTGAAGGGATTTTCAATTCTTTTTAAGCAGTTCTACAGATTTTAAAAAATTCCAAGCCATTAAAATCATTTATTAAAATTTTAAAAATAACGTTGAATCTATACAATTTGAGGTCTTACAACGATGAATCTATGAACTCAAGCTGTGCCGTCTGAATGACTAATAAAAAGAGGTTATACTCAGATGTCTCAGATAGAGCATCCTGTATTTCTAAAGTCCGAAAGTATCAACATTCAAACATCTCAAAATTTTCTCAATTTTTCTAGAATTCTATTTCATATACTTATGCAAGTTATAGGGTTTCTTTAAAATAATTAAATTGTGAAACTCGATAAATTGAGAATCTAAATTGCTCTAAAACCCAGAATTTTCCGACTTTTATTTCATTTTAGTTTTAATCAATTTTTAAAATTTTCCATAGGCTTCCAAAATTCCAGGAGATGTTCTAAGTGGGTCAAATTTTTGAATTCATAGACATTTATGTAGATATGTACTTCCAAAATTATGCATACTTGACTTATTTTATTCAACGTTTGATATTCTGTAGGTATTAAATTACAAATAGGTAGGTTAATTAAATTTATTTCATCAGTAATATTTAACACTGTACCATGCAACATTCAAAGAAACAACATTCCATAATCCAAATCTATAATCCATTCCTTCAATTTTCATACCGAGCAAACCAATTTACACGCGTGTACTTTAGTTTGCAGCATTACCTAGGCAAATTATTCAGACCCATCAATGGAGCACCCGGTACGAATACCATTACTTTGTATATGCAAATCAAACGTACACTAAAATGTCAAATGTATAATACTGAGTCAGCATGCACGAATACGAGTAGGTATTTGGTCTAATGAATTACCAATTCAATGCCGATGGAATAAAGCAGAAGAGCGGGCATACAGCGAACGAGAGAACAACTGCAAACTATGGACAATACGGCTTTAAATTGTGTATACTTAGCGTAAGAAAATTACCTAAATTAAAATACGCGCGTTTTATAGCCATGTCTGCGTTGTCGAGAAAATGAATTATTACAACTTCGTAGCATAATAAAACCGATCCGTAAACCGAACCATTTGAAAATTTAAACGCTTACGCGGGAGTTAACTTCGTCTATAAATTTCAAAATGAGAAATCTACGCGGTTCTTATTTTCCTTTCTTTTTACTTTTTTTTTTTTTTTTTAATAATATCGCGAAGGTTAATGATTCGCAGCATTGAATATTATACTGAATAAAGCACTCAAATTTCACACTGTGGGAAAGGAGACAAGAGGAAACCAATTTTCAAAAATTAAACATTAAAATTCTATCAACATATTCGCGCAAATTTAATTTAACACTTGAATGGATGCCGGATGACGATGACGTACTTAACACTATCCGTCTCTTCAAATATGTACTCGCTCGTTTATGTACTTTAAAATATTTTCAGAATAATAAAGAAAATCAAATACGCGTTGTTCATTTCGAAGAGGTACACGCGACGTATAAAGGTTCGGTAGGTGCTGGTGAAAGAGAATTCACCCTCATCTAATTTTGACCATACAAAGCGTTATGATTGCAGTTCATCACCTTCTGCTTAACGATGCTGCAACCCAAACTACACAACAGTAAGCTGGTTTGTTGACTCCGAGATTAAAAAGGGGGAAGAAAATTATACACTATCGAATTTCTTTCTCATTATAACATACTATACAACGCTTCTAACATCGCAAACATACTAAATTAACGTAGGTAGAGGTGCATATAACCTTTTTCCTGGAAAATTCAGTAAGCCTTAGCAAATAAACAATGTTTATAATTTTGCTGGCCTCTTACTTGAATAAGTTGCAAAGTTACAATTTGTAAACCTTATCATACAAGGTGTCCAGAAAAATAATCAAAATAATATAATTTGTTCATAGCTTCGAAAAATTTACGCCGGGCAAGCATTACGTACATCTTCCCTCGACCCTCTCCCACCACAAGCAATCATCAATTTTATTCGAGGAAGGGAAATATTTTTGAACTGGATAAAGCTGAGTCGAGCCAAAATTTTTGGTGCTGAAGTATATTTTTCGATTTTTGGTGAATTTTTGAACATTAAACTTTAGTTCAGAAATGTAAAAAAAAATGAAAATTTTATTGATGTAACTAAGCTGAAAAAATGAAATTTTGTGTATACCTTTTTATTGACTCCTCTCCCTCGAAAAATCAATTTGAAACGAGCCTATCTTGTGAAAATTCAACCCTTAAAAAACCTGATAGAGCCTCCATGAAGTGCTCAAAAAGATTTGAAAAAATTTCTATTTTGATTCAATGGTTCAAAAATTTGGTACGAATCAAATTTCACCTTTCTAGCTCAACTACTTAGGTAAAATTTTGTGTTTTTTTCGCATTTTTGACTCACATTTGATTTTCAAAAATTCGTCAAAAATCGAAAAATGTAGCATAGCACCTAAAATTTTAGCTGGTGGAGTATTTTGGCGAGTTGGTTGATCTAGCTTCATCCTCTTCAGAAAATTTTCTGCCGGTTGCGATAGTCGTTTGTGAGGCTTTTTTCAAACTTTTTATCATAAAAACGCATGAAAATTACGATCAGGTTTCAGAATTGGGCTGGTAAACTTTTTTCCCCTTCACAATACAATTAATTTTCCAGTTTGATTTCTCGATTTTTGGTGAATATGAAAATACAGAATTCTAGCATCACCTATCATACATTTTTTTCTCATCTTCACTGTTGAACGCGATGTCGACTTGTCGACTCGAATCTACGAGTTTCATTTCTTATCTGCTCAAAGCTTTGTAAAGAGAAGAACAAAGCAAAACAGATTTATTTTCCCGATTAAGAAGATTTTTTTTTTCAAAAAAGATTAAGGAAAAAATGCACTCGAAATGAAAAAATAATCTGTTTTATTAATATTTTTTTTTCATTTTTTTCTTTCAATCTAGATTCACTTCCCCTTCAACATTTCGATGAAAGCTGACAAAATAATGTAAAACGTCATATGTTTTCAGTGACTTTTACCCTTTCGATGCACGACACTTTGCTATTAAAAAGACGTGGTAGGGAAATCGTCATACGAATTTGCATAAATTAAAGGCCTAAATGAAAGTGTTGCGTTTGATTATACCTCCGTGAGGTTATTTACACCTAGCCCAGGTATATAATGATTTTACCAGCGTGAAAATGAAATGGAAAAAAAATCTAATAATTAATTACTTAACGAGGCAACAAAGCGGTATAAAAATGAATTTTTCAATTTATAATCAGATAAGATGAATGTAGAAGAATAGGGGTTATTATTACAACCGAAGGCTGCTGATATGGGCGCCCAGCGTTACGACTCGACTTGAACGAACAAGTACCACCAACCACTTAAATGATGAACAATAAAACAGAGAGGCAGACTTTTTATAGATGAATAATCTCCTCATGGTTGTGGCTGTGGCTCGCACCATATACTCGTACATGTACGTTAGTGGGGAAAAAACCAAGAGAAGAGACCGTCATACTCGTATATACGAATTATGCCTAGTTTCGGCCTTGGAAGCTCATCTCTAAAGCTCACGCTACACATATTCAAGTTTCTAATTCAAGCGCTCATTATATATACGACCCAAATTAACTGCGACAATATTAAATTTCGCAGAAAATTTACGATCTTCGTATACCTACCTAGTACCTACCAAATATTACACATAACGTAATTATATAGACGACTTGTAATATCGAAAGAAGACACTTGAAAAAAATACACGTAAGATGTAAGAGAAAAAAAAAGTTCGCTAATTAATATAAGAGTAATCGATTACACAAGGTGATGATATTATCGTAATTCGCAAAAGGGAATTTCGTGAGAATATCACATTAAAAGCAATTTTATGATTATAGTAATTCCCAATTCAGAACGTATAAAACGAATACCAAGCTGGAGTTTAGTTTTTAAGGACCCCGAAAAACTGCTCTACATATGAAATATGTATGGTATAGCATGAAAAATCAAAATTATTTTCTCAACTCTCAACCAAATAGTCCAATTATAAAATTGAGCTTCCAAGTTGCAACCTTGAAACCCTATATGAATAAAGCTTTGAAGCTACTTCGATATCTTTTTTCAATTTCGGTTTCGTATTGTTAACGTCTCCTCTTATTTTTCACCAAAATTGCCCATTGATTCTCTAGTACAAGCTTTACGATATCTATTACAGTTTATACCCTTTCCCTCGTCCTCTGTATCTTTTGGAAACATACCCTTTTTGATAAGAAAAAGAACAGACAAGTTGAACGAAGTTCTATCGCAATAACAATCCCCAAGGAATGAAAACACTTTTCTCGCGATATCTGAAACCGATTCGCAAGTTGATTATTTTAATTTCACCGCAGATTAATCTTTTTATTTATTCAATTTTACATCTTTTTCGAATTCGTTTATCGTGACGTTATTTTGAAAAAATTGCAGAATTCTACGGTTGATATTCCGTAAAATTTCCATCGAATATATTTTCAATTAAATCTGGTCGTTTAAAAATGCTCGGGTTTGAATTTCAATATGTATTTATATAAAAGATTTCATTCAAGGTGTTGATGAATAATTTGCCTGTGGCAGGGCAGAGTTCAGAAACTGAAGAGAATGCATTTGAAGTCTGACTAGAGTATCATTGAAAAGTTTAGTGTTTAACAAAAACCATTAAAATGAATTTGATATTTATTGTCATTTTTTCTAAAATTGCGATTATCTCAAAAAAAATTCCGACATGGTATGGTATGGTATGGTATGGTATGGTATGGTATGGTATCGTTCAGCGGATCACATTTGAATTAAAAGTCACAGAGTCTCATTCCGAAAAAATCATAATTTTTGCTAGCCCTCACACCACCTATGTTTTGGAAAATGGCTCTGTCCCAAAACATAGTATTTGAGATTCTGCATCAACCTAAAGGCTGTAGCCATCCAAATCCAAGACCACTATTAGGGTTCTACTGAGCGGTTGAAAATCGACAAATTGCTAATTTTTGAGTAAATTGGCTGCTACATTACCTCCCGCTCGCTAATCGCTCGGCGGACAAATTAGCGATTCTCTCCCTTAAAAACGTAAAATATTTTCTTCTCGAACGTTACACGTTCACAAAGATGAGTATCATTTCTGAAACTGGGGGAATATTTTAGGGTACAATGGCGCCAATTTCAAAAAATTGAGAAAAATATCCAAAAATAACAATCAGATTTTTTCGAGTTTTTGAAATTGACACGAAGTGTTCAAAAATTGGCACCACTGTAATCTAAACTATTCCCCCATGGCGATAGTCCAGGTCGACGCAGAACTTCACAGGTCATACTCTGGGACTGAGCTATTTTTCCAGAACAGGTTGGATAAAGGCTAGAGCAAAAAACACCACGACTTTTCACCGACTTTTTTCAAAAATACCCTCTTTTTGAGGACCCATATCTACCCTCTAAAGAAGACCTCTGGGACTAAAATTTTTCCTCGGTGACTTTTAATATAATTATAATGAAGGTCTGCATGGAATTTGGACACCTCAAACAGAACACTTGGTATAAAAAATATCGAATTTTTCGTCCGTTCGTTCCATGACCAGAAAGCATCGAGCAGAAAAAGACCAGAAAAAGAAAAAAAAGCAAGCTGATCTTTATTACAAATTCATGAGAAAAAAAGTAATTTGTCGCGTAAACGCAGAACTTACGTTAAGTACAGCGACTCTGCGAGCGTATTCGGTGTACGTATATTTTTTTCATCTAAAATGGATTTTTCGTATTATGCAAAGTTAAAAGTAGCTTTATTAAGGACGTTGCGAAAAGAAAGGGGAAAAAGTAGTGAGATAAAGAGAGAGAAAAAATGAAATTTAAATTTCATCTGTTCGGTATATGTTTAATAGTATTTTTATGTAGGGAGTAAAAAATGTTGTGCATTTTTTTGTAAGTCGAGCAGTCATTTGAAAGAATTTAGCGTAAGGGTTTTTTTTTTCAAGAGAGATATACTCGCGTTGCGTTCCCCATCGGCAAATGTATAGTATGGTCGGAAAATTAAAACCTGACTCGCGGCTATATCTATACATACAATTTCGTAGGCAAAGGCACAAAATGGAAGAGGGTTGTGATTTGGTGTACCTACTTAAAGATGCTCGAGTAAGTAAACGAGGCAAGTTTTAAGTAAATTCGACTACTATAAGATGACACAACTTCCTTTAGTCTAGCGAAAAAGGGTTTATCGTGTTCACGTATTTACGCTGCGCGCGTGATACGCGTTGCGTTTTTTTAAACAGCTTTTATATGGCGACGCGACGCGTCCGCCGCGACGCCATATTATAAAAGTTGATAATCGGGCAAGCGTGCTCGCGCCTCAAAGTACGAGTATACTTAAACTTACGTATATCTATACGATACACAATATGTACGTGCGTGTGACAGAGTAAGCGAGAGAAAGATATCCGCCGAGTGTAACCAGATTATACCTATTATCTTCCGTTTGTCGCTAAAAATGGCTTGTGAAGTTTTGAAAAAGATTTATATATATTTGGCGCGGATATACAGCGTATTTTAGGCTATAAAGTATATAGCAAGAAAGTTTACATCGCAGTTGTTAACTATTTAAGATAATCAAGCATTCTACTTATGACAGGAAATTAACTTCGATGGCAGCTGCGTTATCTGTACCATTCATTATTCATAAGGTCGAAAAAGTTTTCGCAGTTACAGTATATACTTTCGAGTTAACGCCAAGTTATTTTTCATCAATTAAAATTGCCGCTGGTCTAAAGCAGGCATATCGTCAACGTTGATTTACACCTTCTTGGTGCACCTAGTCGTATCGTACATAACATAAAAGGAAGGGTTTCTCCGCGATTATCGACTCGAAAGTAATTTTATGATTGATTTCGACGAATTCGCGTTCTATTTTTTCTCCTCAAGGCTCAACCCCATATCCCTTCTTCGATAGCGTTTATTAAGATTTTCAAAATTTCCTATCGTCTTATTCTAGAAATATCGAATACATTTTAAAGCAAAAATTCCCTTCTCTAATTGACATTAAGAACTAAAATTTTTGACTGGAATATTTTTCGAGAGGACTAATTAGCAGTCTACTCTACATGCCATGTTTTTAAAAAATGATCAACCTGCCGAGTGCGGAATCTTTCGATGAGTAGAAAATTTGAGCTAGAAAAAGTATAACTTATACCAAGTTAGACAATGGGAGGAAGGAGTTGAAAAAACAACATTTTTTCAACTTTGTGTTGGCAGAAAAAAGTGAACGTTATTACAAATTTGATATTTGGAAACAGACGAGAAGGATGGAAACAAATTCTGAAAATTTCGAAAAAAGAAAATCTTTGAAACGAAACATTTCATCATTTTTCCAAGTACGTAATTCGGTAAGCACTATAAGCAGGCAATATGAATTTTTCATCCTGACATTAACTCGGACTCCTTTAAACGAAAACCATCCTGTATTTTCTTCGCCGTCATCATTCAACACCTTTTTATTCAGCAGTCGTAACTTAAGAAGGTTTAACCATACGATAGTAAAAACCACATCACACAATCCGAGATACTACACCGCGAAAATACATTTTACTCAACTTATACCACTCTTAGGGATTAAATTGAATCTTACGACACACTCTGGTATCAATAAAGAAGATTTCAAATCGACGTATAAAACATTAATTTGGAGCATAAATTTGAATTATTTAGCTAAAAAAGCTTCTCTAGCACGCCACTGTTTCACACAAAAGAACAGTATAATCATACAGGGTGTCCAGAGCAAGTGTATGGCAACACCTCATCAGATTTGGATACAGCTGGCGTCATTAGAGAAGCGCCAAAAGTGTTTAAAATTTTTGTCTATGAAGAGAACTTCTTAACTGTTTAATTTTGCAGATCAGACACGTTTCAAAAAAAAAAAAAAAAAAAGAAGAAGAAGAAGGATGCGAGTCAAACTACCTCCCTCTGTCACATTAGGATTGGCAATTAACAATTCTGACTGTTCCTAAGGAGGAAAAATGCAAAAACAAATTGTGAACTCGCAAAGTTTGGGAAGAACTTTTCAAATTTCAATATCAGGTAAAAAATAATGAAATTTCTTTGATTACCTTTTGTCCTACATAATATTATCCACACATTTAGTCATTTTTGAGATTGCCATAATTTCTAGTCAAAGTCTGTTTGCAGTCCCTTTGATTTGAAAGGAAGGCAAAAAGCCGAATGTATGAGAAAACGTTGCTCATTTTCACTGCTTCAGTTGTCGCATGGCGCACATCCAGATCTGACTGTAGCTACAGAAAAACTGTAAAGTGCCATTGATGAGTGATGACATTTACTAGTGGATAGAAAGATGGCATGTGAAAATCAACAACGACAAATCTGAACATGTAATATTTTCTAATCAAAACATCAGTTACATGCCTGGGCTGGGATTATGAACTTTCGTTAACGTTAACGTTAACGAATTTGTTAACTCACATTTTTTTTCTGTGACTTTTTGTTAACTTTTTGTTAAGCCATGTTAAGTTTACAAATGAGAAAATATCTTTCGTTAACGTTAACAAATACTTTCAACTAACAATACTGGCAACTCTATTTAAAATACATTGAACGTTTTTGTCACAATAATAGCGCGATCTGAACGGCCTGGTTTGAAACTAACTATTATCAAAAATGCTCTATAACTGGGTTGAATCAGATTCAAATCAGCAAATCAGATGCTTGTGGTAAAATTTAGTTTCACTCCAGGCCGCTAGGAGGATAAAACACCATTTTTTGATGGAGTTGCCAGTATTGTCAGTTGATAGTACATATTTGATGTTAATGAATTTGTTAACTGTAACAAAAGTTTATAATAGATACCCTGTATTCCTAAATGGATAAATGATACCAGAAAAACCAAGCATGAAGTACCTTGATATGCACCTGGACAGAAAACTTAGGTACATAGAGAATCCATATTGAAAAGAAATGAGATGAAGTCAACCTAAAGCTGCATAATACGTCATGGCTACTTAGTAAGAAAACATCGCTTCAGAATAAGCTATTGATTTATAAAAGACTCATTAAACCAATTTGGACCTACAGAGCACCTTTCTGGGGAACAGCTAGAAAAAATACAGCAATGCCAGAATATATGGCTGCGTAAAGTCACCTGTGCACCCCGGTATGTTTGCAATGATCAAATCCATCAGGACCTCATATAGCATGATACAATGATACATATATAGAAGAAATTCATAAATGTGTAATAAGGTAATACGAGCGACTATCGTATCGGACTACCCAAACGCTGAAGCAAGACAGCTGGTGGATGCACTGCAATTTTGACGATTAAAACGATAATGTTGATGATGATGATTTTTCAATGTACTACCCGCCCTTTGGGTCAAAACTGGATTTTGACCTCAACTTTTTCCTTTCCAAAAACGTAATTCGCTCCTCCAATGTTCGAGATGGGCAAAACTTTCTTAATTCATTTTTTCATAGCAAGTGGCACGAGATTGCATTCAAATCTCAAATATTTCCGTCCATTTACCGGACACCATGTATACACAGCAAAATATATATCTTCATTCTCCACCATTTCTATACGAGGGTAAAGTCAGACTTCAAGAGATGATTTTTCATCGACTATGTTCATTGGATGCCTCTCTTAGACGTAAGTATACAGGAGAAATTCCACATTGAAATCGTGTCCACGAGTAAATCTCATACACCGGCAATAACATTTATTGACATTTTTATCGGTCGTGCGCCTGCTGCAACTTGAGAGTCGGCGAAATCGTAAATATCAGGTCTTTTGGTGCACGAAACAGATACAATTTGAAAATCCATTCGTTCTTATTACGTCGCTTTTCGCGCCACCATAATAAAAACACAATGAAAAATAAGCACCGCGATAAGGTAATAAAGTAGCAATAGTAACACGAGTACATAGTAAATGCTTTTCAACGTTTTCGGTAAGTGGGAAATGAAAAGACGAGGAAAAAAAGAGGCGAATTACACGAGAGAAGCTGCAAATTACACTAACTTTCGTAATACATACAAAAGTACACAAACTACGTGTACACGTTTTCCACTAGTAAAAAGAACACTAATAATATTTCACATTATATACTCGTACCCTCGACTGCCCCCTCGCTTCGGGGCACTCTACTATGCAGTATTCTGCATTCAGTTGGTCGCTAGTTGAGGTTTTTTCCCCTACCTTTGTCGTCTTGCTTTTGCTTTTAAAATACAATGTTTCGCCTCGTACTCTATTTTTCTCGCAACATTATCATCCAAATAAATCGCTAAACGAGGTTAATTTTTGAAAAATTCCCATTCGCTAAACGCGCATTCGTTAACTAAATTTATCGTTGTTTCTGGCTGCCACTTCCCTTTTCTCTTTACGCTCTCGCGATCCCTTTAGTCGCGAAAGTACGTATACTGTACCAGGAGGCTTTTAACGCGTTAAAAAAATTACTACAAAAACTAATTTTCACAACCTCCGCTCTTTCAATTTATCGGTTCATTTCCTGAGCGCTGCCGTTGCAACAATTTTATTATTTATTAAAAACCGAGCCAACAGCCGCGTGCCTCGTTAAATTGTTTGTAAATATAAAAGAGAGAATTATCCAACGGGCGCGATATAGTGACGATGAGAAAAAATATTCGCTTTGACGCGACCCGGACCTCCATCATTATAATGTATTTTTTGGTAAACGGGGTGTCCCATGAAACGTCTGTCACATTTCACATTTGTGGATACATTGTGTACACTATAGGGTGATAAAATGAATAACACGAGAAATTTTTTCCCTATGTTTAATTGCCATCAATTTGCTGTGGAAATACGAGTAATATCGGTGAATTTTCACGGCGATAAATTAATATTGACACGAAACACTAGCGATGATTTTGAAAAATATGGGTCTGGCGGGCACGAGAACAGCTTCCCACGGATGTCTGGTGGGAAATTGACGTATCCGTTCGGAAAAGGAAAAGCGTACCGCTATGTTAAATGGATTCAACATCCCTTCCAAGTTCCAGGAATCACGAGATGCAGTTTAGCTGCGTCACATCACCAAAAAAATGCAGAAATTTTTATTTCTTTGGTTTCATTACAACCTAACTCAGCCATTTTCTTCTCCATTAAAAAAAATAATATCTTTCCATGTTTGACTTAGTTACCTAATGTGAAAGATTTGAGAAGAAAAATTTTCAGAGCGCGAATTTACCCAAAAAATGAACGATTTGTGAATAATTTTCAACCCCTTAGTAGAACCCCAAAAGTGGCCTTGGTTTTTGACGGCAATGGCCTGAGGTGACGCAGAATCTGAAATGTCATCTTTTGGAACTGGGTCAGTTTTCTCAAACCCAATTTGGCAGGGACTAGAGCGAAAAACTGCGATTTTTTCGAAAATGCTCCCTCTTTGAAGATTCATACTTATCTCCCTTCCACGGGAACCTCTGGAGCTGACATTTTTTCTGAGTAGTTTTCAAACTCAAAATAAAGGTCCTCGCTGAATTTGGTCAAAATCTTATACCACATTTTTTTAAAATCTCAATAAATCACAGCTTCTTTAATTTTGGCATTGGACACGAATTGAAAAAGACCTTTCTTGCGCCACTATTAAAGTTCTGCAACATGACTTGATCAACATTCAACCTATTTGGAATATTCAACACGGAATCGGCAAACCAGTTAACTCGCGTATTTTGAGTTTCTGACTGAATGCTACCTTTAAAGAAACATCCTGCATAAAAAATAATCTTTTCCCACGCTTACACAAACGTTATTATAATGCAATTTAAGAAATGCATTCTTACATCATCAAGCACGGCTATCAGGTCACGTGTATCTATTCAAAGTTTGAAAATCTGACTTCATTTAATAAACAACGTGTCCCGAATAAATACGTTAACTACCACAAAGGAAGGAAAATTTCTACCGTAGGAAAACGAATTCGCCGGCACTTTAATTTCTACGCCATCGCTGGCAAAAGCACCTTGTCTTAACGAATCACAAAGCTTTTCGCGTTTCAATTTCGTTCGTTTAATAGCGTAAAAGGCGAGCGTACGAATTCGCGTAATTATACGTAATATTTAAATAGCGTCGTATCCGTCGGCAAATTTCTCAATTTTCACGACACCCGTCTTGTCGTCGCGCAAAAAAACACCCTAAAGCCGGCAAAAAATATATCTATATCTAAACCTTAAAACGTAAAAACTTGATTATAGGATAAGTTGGAGCAAATGTGAATTTCAAGAACTACTATAACCTTTTTGCAACTACAATAACGAAATTTTATCAAACGAGCGAATCTCTTCTTTTTTCAGTTATTAACTCCATAGCATGAAAAAAGCAACAACAATAATACAACGCTGAGGGAAAGAAAAAGAATATGATTTTTTTTCCAACAGACGTAATACTACAACAGAGTAGAGCGAGCAGATAAAAACTTTTTCCTCGCCTTTCTCGAATTACCAAATAATTTCTCGATTCCAACTTCAATATTTTTCACCGCTTATTCGATTCTGCAGGCTTTTAGCAAGTTTTTAATCGCCAGCGACATGAAACAAAAAGGTATGCTAGCTCAGAGTAGACGGGCATATTTTAATCTAAATGAAAACTACACCCTAAATATGCGTATGCGCCTTTTCGCAAAACAATTTATGACCGAAAGTTGCCAAGTTTACCTCGATTTATGGATGTTCAGCATTCAAACATTTTACTACATTGACAAATAACTTTTCCGCTCAAATACAGAGTGTTAAGGCTTCGCGGTGAATTACTTTCTGGCCTTTTTTTTCTCCCTCTCTTCTTTCTCCCTCTGTCCTTTGCCGGTTGCTTTCGAAAAGCAACGCGTAAAGTAATCCTGCTATATTTTTTCAGTCGGCTTAGATATGCTTATATTGACTCCCATAGACCGTGGTGTATTTTTTAAACCAATAAACTGTTCAAAAATACTGCACAAGTTTTTTCTTCTTCGCCGGAAAAAATGTCTTTTTCCGGCAGGATTTTATTCTGCTCGCTTTACCTTTGAGAAATACACATTGTGACAGAGAAGAAATAAGAAATTGTCGCAATTTCATGACGAGAGGAAGAAAATGTCAATTGTTCATTTTTCTGACGATCCGGAAAATTGTGTCACCGATTTGAATAGGAAAAGGTTCAACATTAATTGCTCCTACTCGCCCTCAATTCGAGGGAAAGTTGAAATTTAAAAAACATCATATCAATTTTTTTCAAATTTTAAAGGTTCAAAAATTGAAATCGAGTCTCTATTTTGCACTTAAAAACTCTCTCTTGAGCACTGTTCTTCCACATCCACCCCCCCTCCTCTAAAAAATTTTAAATTTGAATTCGCTTATGTAATTTTCAAAAAAAAACTCAGCTTCCCCAACTCAAAAAAAAATCGATATCTTCCAGATAAGGAGAAAAAAAGCAAAAAAGAATAAAACAGTAACTAGGTAAAGAACAAAGAACTCCAAACGAACGAAGATGAAGATTAAAAGTTATAAACTTTCAAACGCCTAAGGCAATTTTCAATTTCCATAAAAACTAGAGCCATAAATTAATTGAAATGCCATAAAGTAACAAGAATGTTTTTGATGAACAAAAAATTTTCAACAGGTACCACCATTCTATATTAATCCAAATAAGTACTATAGGCTACGCTTTTGAAGAAAACTCTGGAAAATTACAGTATTTTACGATAATTATGTACATACCTACACAAGCACGACGTAAGTATGTCATTCAGAGGTGAAAAAATGATAAAAGGAAAAGGAAACACTATCCACACAGTTACATTTTAGCGAATGTAGATACTAAATAATAAAATCAATAAACAGGTTTAGGTACTCGATACAAATTATAATTATACGTTAATATGACGTGAGTAGTTTTGGGAAGGTCATTTTGTACTTATGCACTATGTAGCTATAGTGATAGAGGCACCTCAATGAACCTACTTTCCAATAATATTCTCCAAATGAATACAAATTTTGAAACTTTGTAACATACCATATTAAACGCGAAAATCCAAAATATACAAATTGTCTAACGTGATTAAAATTAAAATTCATTTTATCAATTTAATCGTTCGCCTAATGGCTAATTATTTGATGGAAATATGTTGTAGGGGTATCAACAGATTAGACAATAGGAAAAAACTCGTAATAACCGTTCTAGATATACCTATATTCAAAATAATCTTCCGTTTCGTAATTGACTCATTTAAATAATAATCGTTTGTATGTAATATCGTGTATCATAATATCGTATGGTAAAAAATTATTCATTGTAGCCTTATTTAGGCGAACCGAAACGCATTCAATGAGAAAACAATACAGGGTGTCCTGGGAATAGGTGATTAAACTGAACATTTGGATACAAAAGGGAAATAGGAATTTTAGAGCCTATTAAAAAACCCTTTGGGTGAGCCTGTTGCTTTTTTTTATAACTCAGAGGAAAAGACATCAAAGGGGAGGGAGCAGTGAAAATGAATATTTTGTTTTGACCATAAAAATGGGTAGTAGATCGAAAGAAAAGCAAAATTCAATGGAATGAGTTTTACCCCAACTTGCAAATTGAAGGAGCTAGGTACCACTATACAAATAGATTTAGAGAAAAAAGTAGGTACTGTAATTTGAAAAATGATGGAGAAAATGAAATACTTATTTGTACGTCAAATAAAGTAAACGAATTTTATTATTACAACTTTTTGCCTGGGACTAAAATTTACAAGGTTTACAAAATAATGTTCATTAAATTTCAATTTCCGATAAAAGGTTTCCGTGACAGATTTTGTTCACTTTTCTACTTTTGAGATGTACTCGCAATTTTTTTTTTCAAAAATCAAAATTATAATTTTTTTGAAAACAGAATGTTTTGAATTTTTCTACAATTTTCATCTGTTTATAATTCATTAAACTTTAAAGATAGGCCATTTTGGCAAAGAACCTTCTTTGTTCGTCTGCAAAAATTATGCCAATAAAATTCATCCTGAAAATTCTCAGTCATTCTCTCCCCGGACACCCTGTCGGTAATACGATGAATAAAATGAAACCTGAATTTCGTTAAAAGCTCGATACAGTATTGTGTGGCAAGAATGGGTAAATATCCGGAGGGGTAAAAAAGACACCAGAAACGAGCAGTCAGCATTTATTGTCAAAGAACCGCCCTGGTAGAATAATATCTTTGTCCAGAAAGCGTAATCATAACCGCAAGCTGAAAGTTAATCTAAACGGCGCTGGCGAGAGGCGAAAAAAATCCCTTAAAACGAGGACACGCCACACCATTCCGCGTGGTGTTTTTCTTATTTGAAAATGTCGATTATACGACGGACGACTGGACTCGGTGGACGGTGTTGGGCGCTTTTTAGCGTTCGTCCTCATAAAAATACGCTTCCAGTGTATTAACATCGAGTATATAAATCGTTAAACTACACTACACAACGAAAGCTTCGTCTACTCGTTAAATTCTCGACGTCTTTTCTATTCGAGGTCTCAAATAATAAAAATTTTTCTAATAGGGGTTTTCTTCGACGCTGCTTTCGATTTACGAGTATTTAACGCAATTTTTAAAAACTACTCGGGCTAAAATTTAATGGATCGAATGCGGCCAAATTTCCAACAAGGTTAAACCATTTAAAATTTCTGTCGTCTGTCGCTCTTGTAGATATACTATCACGTTTCGTTTCATTTTTCTTCGTCTTTTTTTTTCACCACTTGTCTCGCCAAACAATTCGCACACGCAGTCTACTACGTACATTATCGGTTAAACAGCTGATAATTTAATTACACGAGTAAGTAAGGTAACAGTCGAGCCTAAATTTCAACGCGTAAAAATCGTGACAAGTTTTTCACAAAGTTAGGTATCTTTATCAACACCATTAAAAACGTATGCCTCTACTTACTGTATATCTACGTATTAAGAAAGATTTACTGGAGAATTTTCTAAAAAGCGAATGGTTTACTTTTTTCTGTTCTCGTTAGACTTTTTCAACTTTCCCAATTCCTCTTTTACTTTCTTCAACATCGAAATTCACGAGTAGAAAACTAATCTCACAATAGTGGTGTTTACTTTAACGCAATAAAATGTGCCGAGGAAGTGAGGATTACCAGTGCGTCAGAAACCATCGTGAACAAAATACGCAGAAAATACCAAAAAGGGAGTATTTAATTTGGTAGGAAAGAAACGTTTCGACGTCATAATTAATGACGAACCACGTAAAAATAATATTTTCCGAGTGCAATCTAAAAGCATTAAAATAAGAGAAAATTAAATCTGAAAAAAAAAGGAAAAAAGAAGCTGCATCGAGTTGAGATTTTGTTGATTCTATTCCTTTTTTCTTAGATCGACTTCAATGAGGCTCTAAATTTAGGGAAGAGAAAATGGAAGATTTAAAATTTTTTTAATGTCGAAAAAATGAAAACGAAAAACAAAATAGAAGAAAAATCAAAAACACATTACAAAAATTCTAAATTTCTGCGTTAGAAAAAAAGGTATTTTTTAAACACCCTCTTGGTTCCCATTTTCAGTTGTCAAAGGGGTGAAATGATACAATCAAAATAAAAATTAAGGAGGAGAGGGGAGAGGATTAAAACAAAATACATATCAACTTTCTCAGTACTTAAATAGGTAGCTATTCAAATATCAGAAGTCATTCAGCTTAAAAGCTTGTAAATTAATAGGTACCTATAACCATCATTAATATTTGAATTGAAAATCAAGGCGTAAACACCAATCCGTTTAAAAATTGGCAGAAATTCTTCATCATTTATTCATCTTACGTACTCACTTTAAGCCACGTGCACGATTCTACAAAAATCACCCTCTCAACCCCACATCCCCATGCGAAGTAAATGTCACTCCTAAACAGACTATCGAAATAAGTTTCTTTTAAAAATTCCAAAAACCAATACCTAATTCAGTTTTTTTTTTTGCGAATAGATACAAAATTATATCTGTGCAGTCTAAACCACCTTTCAATTTTCAAGATCAATACTTTATACTCATCAACTTCAACTCTACCCGGGTAAAAAAAAACTTAAATCGTTTCGTTGCTTGTTAAATACCACAAGACATACGTCTTCGAGTTATTAGACTTTATTCTCGTGCGAAATATTACGGTCAATTCAAGATATGAAAGTACCCTTGTGCAAGCCTTTGATTATACATACGAATTTATGGTTGAAAGAAAAATGAAAATCTAGCATACCTATCATGCCAACTCTTACAGCGCCATCCGCCACGTTCCACGCACAGATATTTTTCATACGAGTCGGAAAATTCCGTACGTTGGACATTCCGTGACCCAGTAAGCTTTTCATTAATTCTGCTAATGTCGTCCGAGGTAATAAAGCTCACCGTATACGCGTTCACCAATTAGGGGCCGGTGATAAATAGAGAAAATTTTTAAAAACTTTGATAACGTTCCCCAAAACATTAAGGAAAAAAATCACGCGTCCAGCTTTCACTTTGAATTGATATTTACGACTATTTTTTAACACCGATTTGAAATCTTTAATGATAATCGATTTAGATTAATCGGCCAGCAACGTATAATTCAAACATGATCCCTTTTACGAACCCAGCAAGCAACGGGTCAGGATATACGCTATACGCGCCTTTGCAAACGTCCTGTGCACGTATTTTTCGTCAATCGACGTCGACTGTAAGTACGACGTATCATTCGCGTGCTTGGATTTGTTTTTTCTCTATTTCTATACTTTTTTCGTTTCTTTTTTTTTAGTGTGCGTAGCACACTATTAGTTTCGGTCTGAAAATGAAAAAATTCTTTGGAACGAATGTTCTCTTAGATGGAGGGGCCGATTTTCTTGAAATTTTCACACGTAGATGTGGTCTAACGTGAGGCATGGAACGCCGTAATTATAATTGCAATTACTCAATTAGCTTCTTGAGTAATTGCAATTAATTACGAAAATTTGTACCAAAAAAAGAATAAAAAGGGGAGAAGGGCCATATCAAAAGGGACGCCGACAAAAGCAAAGCCGCCGTCAGTTAAATTTCAAAATTTATGTAACACCACAGGGGTTCTAAAATCTTTTCTATTGTTCAATTTTCGAATTTATTTTTCAAAATTGAACAATAGAAAAGATTTTATCAAAAGGGAAGCCGACCCCTCTGGTGTTATATTTATCAAAAGCCAAGCCGACACCCTTTATGTTCACTTATCTGCCGGTTTTTATTGAATTGAGCGAACACAACGGGTGGTAAAAATTTATTTTTGAAGAGCCTTTAAATTTTCAAAATTGAACAATGAGAAAGGTATCAAAAGCGGCGCCGACATCTGTTTTAAAATGTAACACTGCAGGTGTCCTAAAATATTCTTATCTACAGTGTTATCTTTCCCTTTGTTCAATTTCAAACATTTCTCTATTGTTCAATTTTGAGAAAGGTCTTTAGAGCACCTGCAGGTGTTTCATTTACACACCTTTAGTACCTAGACAATGAAAGCAGGTGGCTACCCTTAGTAACCAAATCCCACCAGTCATTTGCGCTTTGGCTGTGCTCCAGAGAAGTTCTATCCGTGTCGCGTTATACTTTCGAGCTTTCGGTATTGTGCTGTGCATTTCATGTTGCATAGTGCTTTCGAGCTTTCGTTTTTGCGTATAGTGCTTTCAATATTACGTTGTGCTTTTGATATCTTATAGTGCTTTTTTAATCGCGTTGTGTTTTCGAGCTTTTGAACTTTCAGAATTGCATTGTGCTTTTATCAAAATCGTGTTGTGCTTTTTTTCAAAATCGCGTTTTGTTTTCACCTTGTTTTTTTTTCATAATCGCGTTGTGCTTTTTTTTCAAAATCACGGTGTGCTTTTTTTTTGAAAACGCGTTGTGCTTTTTTTCCGAAATTGTGTGGTGTTTTTTTTTAAATCGCGTTGTGCTTTTTTATTTCACAATTACTTTGAGCTTTTTTTTCAAAATTGCGTTGTGCTTTTTTCCGAAATTGCGTAGTGCTTTTTTTTTGAAATCACGTGGTGCTTTTTTTTAAAAAATCCCATTGTGCTGTTTTTTGAAATTGGGTTGTGCTTTTTTTTTCTGAAATTGGGTCGTGCTTTTTTTTCATATTCCCGTTGCGCTTTTTTTTCAAAATCTTTTTCAAAATCACAGTGTGCTTTTTTTTGAAAACACGTTTTTTTTTTTTTTTTGAAATCACATTGTGCTTTTTTTTCTGGAATCATGTTGTGCTTTTTTTTTAGAAATCGGGCTGTGCTTTTTTTTCATAATTGCGTTGCGCTTTCTTTTCAAAATCGCGCTGTGCTTTTTTTTCTGAAATCTCGCGTTTTTTAATTAAAATCGCGTTGTGCTTTTTTTCAAAATAGTGTGGTGTTTTTTTAAAATCGCGTTGTGCTTTTTCATTTCAAAATCACGTTGAGCTTTTTTTTCAAAATCATGTTGTGCTTTTTTCCGAACTTGTGTGGTGCTTTTTTTTGAAATCGCGTTCTGCTTTTTTTTTTGAAATCGCATGGTGCTTTTTTTAAAAATCCTGTTGCGCTTTTTTTTCTGGAATCGTGTTGTGCTTTTTTTCAGAAATCGGGTTGTGCTTTTTTTTCATAATCGCGTTGTGCTTTTTTTCCGAAATCTCTTGTTTTTTTATTAAAATTGGGTTTTGCTTTTTTTTTGAAATCCAGTAGTGCTTTTTTTTCAGAAATCGGGTTGTGCTTTTGTTTTCATAATCGCGTTGTGCTTTTCTTTCCAAAATTGTGTTGTGCTTTTTTTCCCTGAAATCTCGTGTTTTTTTTAAATCGAGTTGTGCTTTTTTTTTGAAATCGCGTTGTGCTTTTTTCTGCGTGTTGTGCTCTTCTTTCCAAAATTGCGTTGTGCATTTTTTTCAAAATCTCGTTTTTTTTTCAAAATTGTGTAGTGCTTTTTCTTTAAAATCGCGTTGTGCTTTTTTTTGAAATCCCATTGTGCTTTTTTTTGCGCGTTGTGCTCTCATTTCCAAAATCGCGTTGTGCATTTTTTTCAAAATTGCGTTTTTTCCCCAAAATTTACGTAGTGCTTTTTCTTTAAAATCGCGTTGTGCTTTTCTTTCCAAAATCACGTTGTGCTGTTTTTTCAAAATCGCGTTGTGCTTTTTTTTTGAAATCGTGTTGTGCTTTTTTTTAGAAATCGCATTGTGCTTTTTTTTTTAGAAATCGCGTAGTGCTTTTTTTAAAACTCCCGTTGTACTTTTTTTTGAAATCGCGTTGTGCTGTTTTTTCTCGAAATCACATAGTGCTTTTTTTTCATAATCGCGTTTTGCTTTTTTTTCCAAAATCTCATGGTGCTTTTTTTCCGAAATCGCGTTTTCCCAAATTGCTACGTGCTGTTTCTCAAAATCGCGTTTTTTCGAAAATCGTGTTGTGCTTTTTTTAAAAATTGCGTTTTCATTTCGAAATCGCGTTGTGCTTTTATTACAAAATCGCGTTGTGCTTTTTCAAAATCGAGTTGCGCAGTTTTTTCAGAATTGTGTTGTGCTTTTTCCAAAATTGAGTTTTTTTTTTCAAAATTAGGTTTTTTTACTTTCAAAATTGCGTTGAGCGCGTTGTGCTTTTTCTTAAAGTCGCGTTTTTTTTCAAAATCGTGTTGTGCTTTTTTTTTCATAATCACATTTTCCAAAATCGCGTTGTGCATTTTCTCAAAATTGCGTTTTTCCCATAATTGCGTTGTTTTTTTTTCAAAATCGCGTTGCGCATACTTTCTCAATATCGCGTTATCGCGGTGTGCTTTTTTTTCAAAATCGTGTTGTGATTTTTTTTCAAAATCGCGTTCTATTTTCGAAATTTGCGTTGTGCTTTTTTTCAAAATTGTGGGGTGATTTTTTTTCAAAATCGCTATTGTGCTTATTATTTTAAAGTCGCGTTGTGATTTTTTTCGTAGTTGCGTCTTTTTTTGAAATTTTGTTCTGTTTTTTTTTTTCGAAACCACGTTGTTACCTAACTAAATAGGCTACGCACACTATTGCAGCTGCGCTAAGCGCAGCTGTCTAGTTTTTTTTTTAAACACGGTGGATAGGTATTCTTAGATTGAATTCCCTTTGATTTGAAGTTGGTTGATTCGTTTATATGTAATGATTTTCTCGACAGACAGACATTCCAACGTATATATACGCGATTGCTTTGTAAATCGTTAATGTGCCGGGGTTTTTTCTTCCACAACAAAGTTACTATTTTTATACCATTTCAAAACAGAAAAAATTCCGCTTGTTGACATTCGATGTTCATTAGTTAATTTATTACGAAAACGTTATATGTAAACTTACCTATCGTGAAATCCCAACTATCCAGATCGTTTCTGAAAACGTTTAATTTGGTGGGCTGAAAACAGAAAATAAATAAAAACTATTATTATTACGAATTACCTGTAGGAATAATTTCATAACAATGCTTAGTGCTCAATTGAAGGGTTCCTTTCCAAGTCGGCCTAAGTCCATTTTTATCATTTTTGAGTTAGCAGCGCCATCTGCTGGTACAGGTCGGTTAACACCTTTATCACCTTGTCCCAACACCTGGCGTTACTTTTTTCGCTCAGGAGCGCTGTTTTGCCGGCTCGAAAAAACAGCTGATTATTCCAAAGTGGCCTAAATCATACATTTTTTAAGAATTTGTATACAAGTGCGGTTGTGCCGGTTTTTTTTTCAAGTTTTTCAACGATTTTCGAGAGACGAAATTTGAAGGTGCTTCGAATGAAATTGTTTCAGAAATGTATTAAATTAATGATTCGTGAATTTTTTTTTGAAAAAACGCGTTTTTCAGCTCTTTTTCGAAATTTTTAACATCAGATTATTCCAAATGGGCCTAAGTCCACTTTTTCTGACTGTTTGACGCGCTCTGGAGCTGAAAATACGCAAAATTAAAAAAATACCAATACGGTACTTTAAAGCAGAAAGATCAAGCTTCACAACCATATAATCACATCATTTATTATTGAAGCGGAAGGGCGAGAAAAACACTTATTTGTGTTTTTCTCGAAACGAAAAAAATGGACTTAGGCCGACTTGGAAAGGAACCCTTCAATTGAACAGTCACGACAACAATAAAATTGCAATGAAAATAATATGTAACATCACGAAATTTGAAAAAAATCTCGCGAAAAAAAACTTGAAAGTAAAAAAAAAGTTGTGAAAAATTACGTCATATAAAATGATAAAATTAAAATACAAACTTCGGAACAGTTTACAAAAATCGCACAAAGTATCAAGTATCATAAAAAATTGTAAAATTGGCACGAAAATAATGATTGAAAATTATCAAAAATTGATGAACTGAAATAAATTTTAGCTTTCCAACTTCATTGAGTAAAATATGAAATTTCGCTTTAAAAAAATCTAGCTGCTGGAGGCTCAAGACTGCTCAAAACGGTTCAAAAACAGGGTATACAGCAAAATTTCAGCGTTCTAGGTTAATTTGAGGAAATTTTTATTTATTTTCTAGTTTTACTACAAATTTGATTTTCAAAAATCCACCTAAAATCGTAAAATAAACTTTAGCGCCTGAAATGGCTGACGATAAATTTTTACATGCGATTTCGATTTAGCGTTTTCCGATTCGAAAATTTTTCTGCCGGTTGGATTCATGCCTTAGGAATGTTGAAAATTGATCTTTAAACATGAGGTTACAGTTATTGACTGAGAAAATAAAAATCTTCAAGTTTGAAGAAAGAAGTCATCCAAAATTAAAAATGAATACGCAATCCTGTGAACTTTTATCAAAAATATTGTAAAATGTATTCAACTGTCACTGAGCAGTTTCCAATCAGAATCCTTGTCAGAGGAAAATGTACCTACTTCCCTCATGGGATCCATAATCCGTATAGATCTCCGTGGATTCTTCACTCATACAATAAACATACCTAAACATGTTTTAATCCAAAAACACTGAAAATAAAGTTTATAGGTTAGCTTTTGAAAAAGAAAAATTGACTTCAAATTCTGAGAATCCTACAAAAACCGAATTTTTTGGCGCGAAAGTTTGAAAAAAAAATAACGAGAAAACACCCAAATCGTATGAACGACGTACCTACTTTCATCCATCTACCTACCTACAAGACTATACTACACTAATTCAGGGGGAAATTATATTCGCAGAATGGCGCACACAAAAACGTGCTGAAACGATTGCGGCAAAAAATCCGCGGTAACGTTCTTCGAATAGCAAAAAATTAATTTAATTTAAAAGTTTATAACGACATTGGACTTGAAAATGTAAACTTTCATGAATTTAATGAAGGCGAAAAGAAGCAGCGCCGAGTAGCGGCTCAACAAAGTTGTAAAATTAATAACGTATATTTTTCTATACACGAGGAAACATTATTAAAGAGAATATTTCATCGGAAATACAAATCGTAACATTTATCGTTTTATTAAAAATACGTATCCTATTCTATCCACAACCGCGTGTTTTAGAGCAGAAAAAAAAATATACGCAAACGAATGACTCGTCGATCTTTTGTTGATACACACATTTCGTCGTGGTTGGCTTTTTTTCTGTTCGTCATTTCAGCTCACCCAACTTCAAACTCGTTCGGTTAATACCTCTCGAGACAATTTTTCTACTATACGTTAATGCACTTTAACTGTAAAACCATTACGTTAGATGTTACGACTCGTAAAAGAGAGAAAAAAAAATATATAAATCGATTTCACGAATTGGGATCAGCAAAAACGTTATAAGAAACAGAGCAAAAAAGACAGAGACAGTGAGGGGAGGGGAAACCTCTTCCAACAATCCGAAGCCGAGTCGAAAATTTCAATAATGGTTAAATTCTGCGTTACATCCGGGCTGCCGTTTTATAATGTTTAATCTGATATCGGTGAAATTTTCGCCCTTTTCTTATCATTTCGAGCTTGTTTTTAATCTCTTAGGGATCTAGCATACCTTGATGGGATTTAAACGATGTTAATTTCGCGCGCCTACACTTTCGCCAACTTATTACGTCGACGTTTGTTCATTTAAATGCGAAAAATTTCCGCAGATTTCGTTTTATTTCTCCAAGCACCAGCTGTTGCAGTTATACCTACACGTTGAGAAAGGCCTAAAAGAAAGAAAAATCAAACGGAAGTATAAAGGTGCCTATTTCCAAACCGTAGAGTATTATATTGAAATAGTTCACATTTTTATTGGACGATAAAAAAAAGCACAAATTGTTTTTTACGTCCTTTTAAATTGGACGATTTTTTTCCCGTTGATATTCCCCTATTCATCGTATATATGTAATATAGGTACCTACCTGCGCATGCATATACGGGCGATTAAAATTCAATAGACTTTTCGCATTTTAAAATTGTGCGTTAGGTGTACATTGAATAAATTACGTACTTAAAAAGAATTTAAATTTCCATTCATTAGTTTTTGTATCAATTCATCTTTCTTAATAATATTATTGAGTTTACGTTGATGGTGAGTGAATTAATCTAAAAAATGTTGGCAATATTTTTTTAGTTTTAGGAGCGATGAGGTGTAAAACGTCACATGAACAGTAGTTATCTTATCTGCAACATTTCAGTTGTCCAATACGATTTCATGATCAATTTTTTAAGACCAGGGAATTTCCTACTGAGATAATTTCAATAATTCCAAGGACTCTATATTTTGTGTTGAGAAAAGCTGACATTTTCACTGTGGATCACCTTGTGGACAAATCGAAATATTCTTTTCAATTATTTCTAACAAAGTACTTAGAAGGGAATCTCTTTTGAACTCACACTCTCTGATTTGAACAAAACCAAGCTAGATTGAAAGAGCACGTCTTGGAACCTCCGCAACCAAATTTCAGACACTAAAGTTCATTTTTAAATTTCTGGAGATTTTTTGAAAATTTCAAAAAATTCAAAAAAGTTGTTCAGAAGGCGATTTTTTAACGTTTTATTTTCATGATATATTCATTTTTTTTTAGCAAAGTGAACCAATGTGAATAATTCCATTAATTCAGCTCTCACACGTCAACAACTAAGTACTAGTTTTGCTACATTTAGGAGCCTTCAGCGATTTTTAATATTCTCCAGGAATTTCAAATCTCTCTGGAAAGACCAAAAATGAACTTTGGCACTCATAATTTTGTTCGGTGCTTATTAGACACCTTTTCGACCGTTTAGCTGGTAACCGCGAGATTCCAAAACTGTGAGTTCAAGAGTGAATTTTTGACCAATTTGTAAATTCCAGGAAATTCCAGAAAAAGTGAAAAAATTACATTTCAACCCTTCCACGGCGATTTGAAATTTCTTGAAAAATGTGAAAAATCGCTGTAGGCTCTAAAAAGTTTACATTTCGATGGTTTTCGAGTCGAGTAATCGTGTTCAATTTGTTTTTTAGAACCTAAAGACTCCTTTCATTTCATACGTAACCCTCCCCTTTCCGTGCCCTTTTTCGAGAGCTACCGCTGATGGATTCTCATCAAGCATATAGTATCAAGTTGTAGGGAATTCCATGTAGAATAATTTAGGTTCAATACTTTCTTTCGTAAATACCATCATTTTCAGGTTATTTGCGAAAAACTGAAATTGTGGACACGTTTGATCCCTGTGAGGGGTTAGCATAAAGATTGAAGGTGTAAACTTTTTTGTAAATGCTCGTTTGGGTGTCTTTCTGAACACATTTTACAAAAAAAAACTCGATGTACCAATTCTATTTTTCACCACTCCTTCTCCCTTTTTTGACATTCTTTTCCTATAGCCTACTGGTTCAGTTGAGCAATGTTTTGTTTTTAATTTTTTTTAATTTTTTTTATTTTTATGAAAAAAGCGAAGTATTTTTTCTTAGGTGAAGCCTTTTGCTTCACGGGGTTCTTCTCTCACGCTGGCAACGAGCCTGGAATACTGAAATCATGTACATTACTCAACTCATTATACTGTATAATGTACATATTCTTGGTCCTTAATGTTCAAATGTATGTAGCTAAAATTAATTCAAATGAAATTGATTTTGATTTTTTCAAAAAAATTTTACATCAACCGTCTTTTTTTCGAAACTTACTACCAAACACCTACACCTATTTAATATTGTTATTAACAGGTGTTGATAAGCAATTCGGGTCTTGTCTCATTCAGAATTTTCATCACCATTTCCACAATGGCCGGATATTTGAAAATTCAATTTTTTTCTCATTCCATTCACAAATAATGTATTCATAGGTATAATAAACGCGAATAACGCGATGGGTTTTCTTTCGTAGTCGTTATAATGCGCAAATGCGTATAAATGGCACAAAGTAAGAATAAAATTGAAATATAATATCACGATTTGTAATTTCGATGCATTTTTTGCGATTTTTCTGCGAGCAGCACAACAATTCGTCGAATAAAATATAATTTCCGCTTTTATTGAACGCCTTCGCTCAAATTCCAAAGATATCATTGTATACAACAAAATATGAACGAATAACGTATATTTTGCATGAAAATGGTTCAAATCCAGAGAGAAAACTAAATTCAAGGAATGCAAAATAGAATTTTCAATAATAGTATATTATGCATTTTTCCTTGAAATTAATGACACTTACATCTATACGTAACTCGTAACACTATTCTCAACACGATAAAAAAAAAACTGTGACAAAATATAAGTACGTAAAAAGAGCTTTCCACGTTAAAGAAGAAAAAACCACAAAAATTTAACTAGTAAAACAATAATATACCACAAACAAATGAGCAGTATAACAACGTAGAGAAATGCATACAAGGACTTTGAAAATTAGAAACCGCCATCGCCCCTTTCGACCGAGTTGACTTTAGCATAACAAACCTCATTCTGGTAGCAGCTCTTACAGCTACAGTAACAAACCCCACTTTATTATTTCGCTTAGCGTGCATAAAAGAACGAGGATGACGATATACAAAGCACAGCAGCGTTATTTGATCTCCGTGTACTCGTATGTCTATGTAGTATGTATGTACCAAGCAGTATGCAATATTCTTAGCAAAGTAGAAAAATTTTGCAGTTCAAGTTACACAACAGCAAAACAAGAAGAAGCGAGTTATAAAGTACGGATAATCCTCAGTTGAAAATACATCTGCGACAAGAAACACTACATAAGAAGCATTTCGCCGTCGTCATTTGTCTATCGAACACCATGCTTTTGCCTTCCACCCATCGCCATCGTACCTACCATTACGTCGACTAGGTTAAACAAATACGCCAAGATAGAGCGAGAGAAAAAAAAACCTAGGCGTTAAAATTTTTAGAACAACAATCTCCACTTTCTTCGCATTTTAAAATGTTTACCTTCGCATTTTCGCGCACACAGTCACCGGGGGAAAAAACCCCACGTAGCAAAATTAAACATCCAGTTGAATCTTGAATTTCACAATGAATTCGTAATGGCTGGTATTGTTTTTTTCAACATTTCAAACGTCGAGCAGCGTAAAAACAAATACCGTACCAGGTCAAATTAATGCACAAATGTACCAGCACACGGTGCACGCTTTTCCAACGAGTTGAAAAAAATTCCCACCTAACCAATTACACGTTTATTTTTTTTATTACGTTTCATCCTTCGCCATTCGTGTTGTAAAAAACAAACCCATGTCACCCTCTTGTCACAAATTAAAAAATACACTTTACATGTTATAAAAATACGAGTATATATCTCGCTCTCGCGTCCAGAGATGTATATTTATGTACAATGCATACCGACAGGGTGTCTCGATCCGATCAAGCGTAAATATATGTAAGCATATGTGTAAATCTTCATCAGCAATGAAAATGAATAAAATTTGCATGAATAGGATGACCATTTTGACGTCTAAAGGCGTAACCATCTCAATTTCTTCTGAATAAACCAATTTTCTAGTAGCATAATTTTGGTCAACATTGGAATGAAAAATCAAAAACCGAGCTTTCGTGCTGAAAACTTGACTTTTCTCAACAAATTTAAAAGTTGAGCCTACCATTGATAAATTTGAAAAATTTACAATAGAAATTCTAGTTTACCTCCTCTTTAAAGAACTTATTTTTAAAATGAGATCTCAAAAATCTTCGGGTGCATAAAAACCACATATTCGATCACAATTAAAAAAAAAAATGTAGGCATCTTTTGTGGAAAGGGTACTAAAATCAACATTAAAAAATTTGGAAGGACTCTTTTTAAAATCGCTCTTTTACGTTAACCTCAAATCCAAAATTTGAACCAATTTGGTTCCAGAGGAGGAGAGATACGTCCAAAAATTTAAATTTTTGGAATTTCCCCCAAAATTTTGAAAAAACTGAAATACAACCACAACATGTCATGTCTCAATAAAATATAGCTAAGGACCAATTTTGATTTCATGGGCACTAAATTTGGAGGAGTTGGTGCTAAAAAATTTTGAAATCCGTTTTTAGCTAAATTATACTTTGACCTCAAATCCGTGAAATTTGAATCAATTTGTTTCCAAGAGAGAGGAGTGAAGATGCCCCAAAAACCACAATTTTGGAATTTTTATCTCCCCCAACATTTGGAAAATACATACAAGCAACATATCCGAGATGATCTGTAAATGCAACATAAAGCGAGCAGACCGAACCAGGAGTTGGGGCCATGGCGGAGCCTCCTAGTAAGATTCTATTCCTCAGCAAATCGGAAAGAAATTCAAGCAAAAATGTTTTCAATTAAAAATTTCACCATAAAATTACGTTTCAATTGAAAATAGCAGCGAGGAGGAGAAGTATAGAAAATTAATTGAGAGCTACTTTTTTCAAGCCAAAAGAATTAACTTTTTCTTTTCATCTTTACTTTAAAAAATAGTTTAGTCAGTGATTAAGACTCGACTAACATAAAATCGCCTTAGTTTCTTGATATTTCAATTTACAACACAATATCATTAGGTACGAGAACTGAACGTATAAGATGAATTTATCAAAATTGACGATGTCAGAAAAGTAGAACTTTGAATTGTCTCAATTCTTCGGCCTTTCAACGCAGCTAATATTATTATGCCAGGTAGACTTTGAAATATCCCAATTTCTTGACATTACAACACAATTTTATCAAGTCGCGCTCTTTTTTGTTTCGGTTCTCCTTTTCCGGCCTTTTTTCAAAAGGTAACCCCTCTGCCTCCTTAGCCCAAAACTAAATCCTGGCTGAAGGATCGTGTTCTTTAAAATTTCAAAACCCATTGTTCCTTAAAACGTCTAAATTGGTTTCCTGTTCGTATATAAAGCTTTTCACTTTCGATATTTAAACGACGTTTAATTAATAGGACACCCTGTATACGGAGAAAAAAAGAATCATTCGAATTCGTATAACATCACGTCGATTGGGCCTATTACCACTATTTAACTGCTGATCGATTGTGCCATGTTGTAGAAACCCTGACAAAGCTAATTACGCGACAGAGCATGGGCATTTTTGGTAAGAATAAGGCGACTCGTGTTCTCCATACAAGCGCGCACGAGTCAATAAAAATTCTGCGTATTTTTTTTTCTCCGAGTATATCGTATCTCTCGTGCTACTGAATCTAATTTTTGTTCTAGTCGTAAATTAGACGGTAAAAAACCTACGAGACCGGAGTCAGCCATTAAATCGAGCGATAAATGAATTTCGCGATTGATAATTTACTCCACCATATGTGCAGTGCGTATAGCCTTATAAACAAATACAATACCTACATAATATACCGAACAATGCAATGTAGCTAAGGTAGTAGGCACGTGAAAATAAAAATCAAAATTTTACTGCACGCATTCGATGCAAATAAAAAATCATCTATAAAACTTTTCTCCGGCTTTTAAACTTTAAAAGCGAAAATTTCTTTCGATATCTAGCACCGCACCTTAATGCTGGTGGTTTATCTGCAGGGGAAAAAAACTAAACGACCTTTTTCATTCGACTAATTTTACGACGAATTTTCTAAATTTAAGTATAATTAACTTTTAATCCATAAAATAGTATAGTTTCGATAAAGTATAAAGTTGGCTGGATATCGATAGTGGCAACTCGTTGTCATGGTAATTAATACTAATAAATATTTATTTCGAAGAAATATCATTCGAGTTGTTATAAAGTAATAAATTTAGCTCATTTCTATATAATATCAATTCCTTATAAGTGGTTCTCATTATTCATATTTCATCGAGTAATTTTCTAAATTAAAATACTGTTGGTATAGGACGCCTTCGTCGTATTACTTTCAGTCTAAACCCTTTACCTTTTCTATTTACGGAGCGATAATTTCGAATTCATTGATCCTGTCATAACATCAAACCAGCTGAATGATTAAATTTTCGTTTAACCTTGAAAATTCATACAATACCACCACTGCTTTCTTTCTAGGGGAAAAGTTGAAAAACCTTTAAGCTTCCGCATGCTTGAATAAATTTACTTCCAGATTGACTTAATATGACCCATATCAATCAATCTTCATCTGAAATCGTAAGAATGAGTTTTTGAAATATCAATTTATTCACGGGAAAATAAAGGCCCAGAATTCCAGTGAGGTAGGTTATAATATCTTTTGCAAATACGAGAGCAGACATTTATTAATCTGAAAGTCACACAAATTGATATAGTAGATAATCACGAGAGAAAGCATTTAGGGAGGCGAAATTCAAGTTAATCCAAAGCAAAGTTTAGATTTTGCTATACAAGGGTCATTCCATCTCAATTCGAGCAAGTTTTCGATCACTGTTCATTTTTTTAATCTAATTTCCATAATTTTTATTGAATAAGTAATTAAGTATCCCTTTAAAAAAATTTAAAAAACGTAAATCGTTGAAAACAATCAATTTTGAAATTTAAAAAAATCGAAAAATGAATTAGGGTAGCTGCAATTTCAACTATGGGGGATTCAGACCACCCTCTTTCCGAAAATCATGGTCTCGTTCGAATCGAAGGAGGACATCTCCAGAGGTTCTCGTGTAAGAAATTATTGTAAAATACAAGAAAAGCTCTACGAAGGACATGTTTGAATTCACATACCTAGACCTACCTAAGTATATAAAACAAAAAAATGTAAAATAAATAATAATAGAAAAAATTCAACGAACAATAAATATCTACGAACAACATTTTCTAGGGTTTCTATTGAATTTAAGTAACATTTTTGACTGATGAAATTTTTAAAAATCACACAATTTCGACGTTTTTATCTTCTTGAAAGCTTACATTACCTCTCCCTAGTCCCTACTGTTCTTCAAAAAATAACTAATTTTGAGAAATTCAATTTTTGTAAAACATAGATCCTCTAAAATTTTACCCCTCTCTCCGCTCCAATCAATAAAGAGCAGGTACATATCAAAATCTGTTTTCAAGTTAGTTCTGGTCTTATTATGTACTTATGATCTAAGAATAATAATTCTCGTACAGTCGCTATCAAGTAAAAAAGGCTAATTTTCTCATGTTTACTTTACTTCACGACACTAATAAAATCTGCTTTCAGTGCTTTCGTTTAGAAGAAAATTTTCCATCATTTTCCTCATATTTAATTTCGACTTGACGAAACCATGAAACCATATTAAGTTTCAACAGCAACTATTCGTACAACTTGAAACTATCTGAATTCATTCAAATTTATGTACCTACACATATTGAAGCATATAAGTACCTGTACCTACATATGTAGAAAAGCAAAGAAAAAAGCTCAACTTGTACGTATAAATATTCAAACAACTTTGACCTCTTCACTTTCAACCACTAAACATTTTATTCTCTCTGAAAATATGTAGTACGCCAGAAAGGGAAAAAATTACGTACAGCGATTTTATTCGCTTTCTGAAATCGTACTCGTATGTTTTGCAAAAGATACTGGCAGCTTTCCTTACAGTCAGGGTAAACTTTATCGTATACCTATAGGTAAGTTACATCTTGTACTCGTACACTATACTACAATTTACCCGCAAAAATCATTCGTTTTGTGCAAATTCATTAGAGCGAAAAATCACACGAACGTAGAAAATCTTACACAATCGCAAAACACCCGTTACAATACCTTTAGCTAAACTGGCTTTGAAACGCATTATACCGTAATAATGAAAACTTTTCCCCCACAAAAGCATCACTCATCGTATAGATAGGAAAATTTCCATCGCATCCGATCAAATCGAATAATAATAGCCTAAAAACCAATATATTTTTTTGCATAATTAAAGGTCTTCTTTTGATAGCCATCATTCCACATACGAGTATACTCGTAGGTAGTCCAGTAGGTACACCTAGGCAGCTATTTTTTTCCTCTCGTACGCGGCCAAGTTTATAATTAATAGCACAACAGCCTGGTGGTACCGTAGTTGTACGAGTATACAACATACTAAAATAAAATATCGGATTTTTTTTTTCAATAATGTTATTTTATCAATCGAGCAGCGACAAATTCGAGTATCATGGCTGACATGCAAACTACAGATTAACACTTTCTAGTTTCGAGCTTCTGTAATATACATACATACGTGTGGCCTAGGCGATTTAAAATTAAATCGGGTACGTTAACGAGGCAACACCAAATACATATTATCATCGCCATAGACCAAACTACACAGTTACAGTTACAGCTACAGTGACGACAACGCGTTATATACATACACATAGCAATCAGTAATGATGATAAGTTAGCAAAATATGTCCGAGATGGCAACATAAAAATATTTTATGCGTCAGACATGTGAGATTTCGTAAGGCAGAAAATTATCATTTTGAATTACCCCCTGTTTTGAGAACGCTAGCGTCTCCTTCAATTACGTATACGTTGTTAACGCCTCACATCGTGATTTCTAATACAAACTTGCAAAATGACGATATAAAAAAAGAAACTTTTATACACAAACTTCATCTTGCGACCGAATTGCCTCTTATTCTTTTAAAACCGCTACAGGGTGTTTCGCAGTTTAGCTATCGTCATATTATTTGAATTGCTCTAAGTGGAATGTTTTTTGAATGGCAGGCTATTTGAGAGGTTTCAATTTCTACCGGCGGTTTTTGACGACTTTAGCCAAGTTCACAGTTTCAGAAAATGTGTTAAATAAAGAAAGATATAAGGAAATATTCCCAATATCTATACAATTGCGTAGTTGAAATGCTTTATTTTTACATTGATCTTATTGGACGAACTTTGATGCTAAATTACAGAAGGGCGGATGGACAGTAGGTATAAATACATGTTTTTCAAAACTATTAAAAATGCATACATTTTTGTAAATACGTTGAACAGTTTTTGAAAAAAAAATCTTTTCATGAGAATTGAAAACTCTACATTTTTAGAACTTTTTTTCGAAATCAGGAAGGCGAAAAAATAAATCGCATCCAAAAAATAAGAGTATAGATATTCGAACTCATGTACTTTTAAAAGCCAAAAAAATAACGTTTCTCAGGCCAATTTTTATATGTATTTTAGGTATTTTGGCCGTACCTGAAGAGCACAGACGAAAGGAGGAAATGTTCCAATAAGAGACTGGATCAGAAAAAATGAGCTAATATCCAAACTTGGTACTTTCAAATTATTTTTATTGATCGAAATCCGGAAATCAGAGACTTAAATGACTCCTACAAAAGGGTCTTCACAACAATTTTCTCAAATGTTCAAGGTTTGACAATTCCATAAGAAATACCTAGTAAACGTGTGAAAATGACAAAAGAGCCTCCTCCCTCTCAATTTTCGAGAGGGTTGGGGCGAAAAATATGAAGAATGTTTTACTAGATTACTGACCATGGAAGGAAACCCGTGAAAAAAATAGGACACTCGTATGTACGTATGTACAATTGTACAAACAGAAAATGCCAATTTGAAGCTCAAATTAAAATTATTTGTACCATTCTGTACTTAATATTTTGTAGGTGATTTAAAAAAACAAACAAACAAACAAACATATAAACTCGCAAATTATCTGCTAATGAATTTGCTTCATGTGAAATGACCCAAAAAAACAGCACAAAAAATTTATCCTTTTCGAATTTAAATTCCAGTCAACACGGGGTTTCCAATCAGACTTTTTTTTACATGCGTTGCTGGTTTGCATATTCAGGTCCGTTAATAGAGTCAGCCATGTTTTAGCGGCCAGTAAAATGTAGCGAAAAGGGCATTTGTGTATGCAACAGCCACAACCATTAGTTATTGAGGCGTTTTACGCGATTGATGAATTTTACTTCGTTCTCAATAACGTCAAAGTTCAACATACCATTTAACACAACGGTCAAAATGCACCGAAAAAGGTCTATAGAGTAAGACGGACGACATGGAAGATGACAGGAGGGGCTGGGGAAGGATCACATCCCTTTATTCGAGTTGTTTTTACATTTAAAAAAAGTACCATGTGTATCTCCTACTTACTCGTTTGACTTGACGAGATTTTAACAGTTTTTTTTTTTCATTTTTTGAGAGCAGAAGTGTCATTTATTTGGCTATTTCGTATCTTAGGGAATTTTCCAGCATTCCATTTGACATAATGAACGACAAAATGATGCACCTTGGATTTTATGTCGTTTTTGGCGGAAAAAAAGTTCTTGAAAAATATTTCAAAATATCAAAATGTATTCGTAGATGAAGTTGGTTCGGGGAGAGAAAAAATTAAGAGAACTACTTACAGCACTGTTTTTTTGTAACAAGTTCAATCAGAAGCGCCAAAATACCTGGTACTGAACATTTGTTCACCAGCATTAGTAATTCAAACCTTCTTTGTTCAAAAGAAAATTTAGCAAGTCCGTTGCTATTTGTTGAAATAAAACACTCTTTTCAAAAAAAAAAATTGAAACATCATTAAAAATCATAACAAGGGAACCCGGAGGTGTCCACTTTCGATTTGAACGAGACCGTGATTTTTTGGAAACACAAAAATTGATTTTTTAAAAATTATTAAAAATTCAAAAATGACAATTTTTTTGAGATTATTTGCCTGAAACCACCCCTCCCCCGTCAGGATTTCATTATTTCGGTCTATTTTAGAGCCACTAGAACGGTTTTCAATTTCCCAAAAAATGTTGAATTTAGGCAGCTGAAAATCGAATTATGACTTATTCTCAGCCTGCTTGACAAGATTATCCACATTTGGGTAGATTTTTTTGAACAACACCTCGAGTGTTATTTTCGACCAGCACTTTTTGATTGAAATTGGTATCTTTCACAGACAATGAGAAGGTAGATCAGTCACAATTCAATTTTCAACTGCCCAAATGAATTTCCACGCATTCTGGAGAAATCGAAAATCGCGCAGGAGTCTCCAGAATGTCCCTCAACGGTAAAATTAGGTTCAGAGAAGGTCTCATATAATCATTTTTATCCTAAATAATTTTTTTTTAAAATCATAATAGGGGTACGCCGAAAATGGTCAATTTTAATTTTCAAAACTTCTCCAAAAATCAAAAAATCAATTTGAAATCTGAAATTCTGGCTAAACGGGTTTTAGACTATGCACTTTCCTAAAATCGCGATCCCGTTTAAATTGGAGACAAATACCTCGAGAAATTCCTTCGATTATGAATAACATTTTTTTTTTCAAATTTTCTCAGTCTAAGAAAACTGAAAGAGGGGAAGGGTTACTAAATCAGCATAATCTCCAGATCTGCATTCGCTACGTCTATAATTGTTCTGAACGAAACATTGAATTATTTTCTCGAACTTCAACATGTTATCGAAGTTGAACCCATCATAGCATGAAATATGATCTCTTATCTCTCGCGTGCGAAGTGCTTCTGGTACCACTTTAGAGTTTACAACACACTCAAACACTCCACTTAGGGCTATTAAACTACAGCAATTTCTATGACTCGTCATACAGAACAATTCAAAACTACGGCACTTAGTTCCGGAACACCCTGTATTATAAAAGTTTATACACAAAACGCGAGACAAATCAACTCGTCGTATAAAAAAATTTTCGCCGGGTTTTTCTTCCCTTGTTTTCTTTTTAAAAAAACACCATTACATTCCCTATCCTCCAACTTGCTACCATACTTTTCGAAACGATCTCACATACAGTCTCTTACACGAGCACATTCGCGAATATGATGACGAAACTATTCAACCATTTCAATAATGATGGTAAAGAAAACACAAACACACAGTAATATGTACTTAAAATTTTCCTAAGCTTTTATTTCAACGTATCGTACGAGTGGGTCTGATGCTGATGGGCTTTTACCAAAATACATTATTTCGGTAGAATTGGCTGGTTACACCATCATCGTTGTCGCTCGTATCGTCAATGTGCCATACCCATTGTAAACAGCATCAAAATAGCCTATTCGAGTCGGTGGGTATTTGAAGAAGCTAAAAGAAATAACTAAATGACAATAAGCAAAATGTATCACCTACGACCTAATTCCATTTTTGTTTTCAGTGTAACAATGAATCCCGATACATCACCGGTTAATCCGATACATCATTCTTATACCGAGTGAAATTACGTAATGAAGCTTCTCGAATTTCGCCCCAAGGTGTAATACATCTTTACGCTAGCCTACACGCGAACCACCTAAATATTTCCCATTTGTCGAGTTAAAAACCAACATAAAAGACACCTTTGCGACAGGTCAGATGACCTGGCTGGCAGGGCAGGGGATGAAGGACGCGTGTAACAATTTAGAATTAAAATGCCTCGGAAAACGCTTCAGCTTTAGTTTTAAAACCAATAAATATACCGGAGGAGTGAAATCTTCCATAAATACAACTATAGCCGAGAAAATCCTTTTATTAAATTTGTAAGATAGTAAGACCATCGTGGCGGGAAATCCCGCCACGTATGATACACAATCGACGAGTAAAAAACACTATAGGTAGATCCTATTTGCAATTCCAATATCGTAACGTTGATTCTCAAAGGCGCAGCGAAAGAAATACTTACGGGGCTGTGTTTTAAAATATTGGAAGCGCAGGCGGGTACTGCGCCAGGGGCACCGAAGAGACGGCTTATACAAGTAGATACGATATAGAAGAAATGCCGAGAAAGCCTCGACTAAGCAAACGAAAACATTTACAGATTCTATATCGCGTTCCAGTCGTCGTTGTCGTTTATTCGCATATTAATTTGGCGCGATGTTGATGCTGCGATGCCACAGCCACGCGATGGCGTGCAAGGCGTCGTCGTCGTCGACGTCGTTTGCGAGAAACTGAGAAATTTTGCGCTGCGCCGCGTTCGCGTTATGTTGCGAAATTTCCATTAAATTCTAATTAAAATCCTATCACTATCACCTGAAAAGTAATTAATTTTGAATTTATTTTTTAAAATGTGCAAGTTGGTAACCACTCTCATTATGCTCATTGAACCCTTTCGTGACTGATGAGACAAATACTATATTTGGAATTTTAAATGACTTCCAATGACGACATTTAGTCGCCTCTCGTCCCGTTCAGCCGTATTACAGACACTATGATACGTATACATACACGTTAGCTTAGCTACACGTTACGTAATTTCGATCGAAAATGTGAATTTAGTTTATTTTTCTAATAGAGCTGCACGTCGCGTCGCTCTTCGACTCCATCGATATACTTACTAAACTATGGGTACTATAAGTATACGAGTCCATTCTATTCGCTACACTTTACCATTCGACATGTGTAAACGACGCACGATACGATACGATCTACCTCAGCTACACCATTCTATCCACCTACCTATCTATCCATCTGTATAAAAATATGTAAATATTACACGCGGCGGTGGCGACGAATAATAATAATAAAAAAAAAAACATTTTATACGAAAAGTGCATGTATGTATTTACAATATTTACGTAGTCGGTTTATCGTCGATCACAACAAACCGCGAACCCAGTGGAAAGAGTGAACTAAAATGATAAAATATTCGTTGTGTGTAATATTCTTGGAAATCTTCCGCTAAATGTATTCGAAACATTGGAAATGGAAAATTTCTACCTGTTTTAGAAGTGTATCATTGCGACACTCGAACCATGCACGGTTTGGCCAAGAGATGAAATGTCATAAAATGCAAGGGAATTTGGTATTTTTCCATCGTATTTTACGTGACGTGTTCGTAAAATTGACCGATGCACGCAAAAAATACTCGCTGATTCTTATTTAAGTTTTGTTTTTATAAGTGGAAAATTTTCCAAGATCTTCTAGAGACTGGTTCCATAGAAGAAATAAAGTATGAAAAAGTGCAGTTCAACTGCACATATTTGTACAAAATAATAATTATGTATTTACTCAACGTTCGTCGGCCGTCTTCAAAGAAAATAAATAGTTTAATTTATTTAAAGAAAAAAATAAGATATTTTGAGGGTGTTTTTACCAATGCATTTGACTCTTGTCACGCAGGAAAAAATATGGTTCACATTTTAAAATCGATAGCGAGCAACAAATCCTTCGAAGACTAGGTCTTGTATTATGTAAATACACATGTTGCTATTTATGTAGGTAGGTAGCTAATTTGTTTAATGCAATTTCGTTGAAGTGTTTCCAAAAACTTTGAGATCATTTTATTTATCATGGACAGCTTCGCCAAAATACATAGGTACTACGATTTATTAAATTTTCAAGAAATTTTAGAGACCAATGACGGCGCTAGAAGTGTCGAATTAAAAAAATAAGTTTAGATTCGTATTCAGCGCTCCTAAAACCTCATAAACCATATGTCACACATTTTTTTTCAATTTCCAGGAAATTTTGGGCGCCAATAGGGACGTTGGAGGGGTTGAATTAAAAAAATAAATTGATATTCGTATTCAGCGGTTTCGAAAACGTATAAAACGATTGTTATACGTTATTTGACAGTATTTTATAAATTTTGACTAAAATTCTGAGGCTCGGTACCTCTATGAAAAGTTCATATTTGTAAACATCAAATTTTAAGTTATAGATCCGAGATTTGAAAAACATTTGAAAATTGAGCTTTCAAAAAAGTTCAACTTTGAACTACTAAAATTTCTGTCAAATATTATTGAAACTACTCTCAATTAACTTTAAGACGTCGCAAGCAGATTTCACGGTTCTTGAATCATGCAAAGTCAAAATTGTCCTGCAAAATCGAAAATCAAAATTTTTCTCGAGAGCAACTCAACCCCTTTGTATCTCAGGCCAGGCCAACACGCATAATTGCACTCAGGATAGATTGCCTATGCTACGAGTGAAAGGGGGTTATTCTAAGGCGGGACACCTTGTATATGATATGATAAGCAATTTTTTTGCAATACTTGAAGTAGGTATTGTGAAACACTTCTAATGAAGTATCACCTATATTCTCACTAAAACCCATCGATATTTTTTCGAAATGATGATTTGAAAAATGGAAGAAATTTTAGTCATAACGAAAATTATGGAAGTTAAGCTTCAGCCTTCAATCTCATAATAATAAATAATAAATAAAAAGCTTTATTTTTACAAGTGTTACAAGTTCAATCTCATACTCAGCTGACAACTTTTTTCATTTTGTATCATTGTAATAATGTATGTAGTTTGTTGGTTATGGCTCGAACGCAATATTTGCTCATCTATAGCTAGAGAAGCTGTAAAGTTTCGTGGCCCTTTTTAAATAACAAAGGTAGATGAATTTTTTAAAAAGCTCATTGGTAGCTTATTATGGCCACAACATTAAGGATGCAATCATTCATAATTTCAGATTTTCAAATCAGAAAATTCTCTCAACAAAGTATCTCGTATTTTCAGGATTTTAGAATTTTCATTTAAATTTTACTTCGCATTGATAATTGAGCTATTGCATGACGTGGTGAGGTGCCTATAATTTATGACAAAAAATCTGCATTTTGCTCAAGTAAGTATTCGAACTATTGAAGCGACCAATTTTTCATTTCTTTAAACTACTACAAAGATAAACAAAATGTTCAACTGATCCATACAATATGAAACTTGGAACTAAACAGACTAAATAGTAAACAAAAAGTTGTTAAATCAAGTATTAATTCAATACTTTGAAAACGTTTAAAATGGAAAAAATAATTTGTAAAAACGAGGCAAAAATGGTAATATTCTGATAAAGGTGATTTATAAAATAACAGAAAATAATCATAGCAAAAGCATCTCAAAGTTTATGATAAGAAGAATGGAATGGTGCTTAAAAGGACTTGAAGAAAACAGCAAAATTTATGAACTTACCGACTCGTTATCATGTTCTCTCATTTTCATAACAAAAAATTTACACTCACCTGAAACAAAAAACAAAATAAACCTTCGATTAACGAATTGGCAATCATTTCATGGTGCATAATTATAATTACATAATAACAAATCCAAAAAAAAATCTACATCAGAATCAGAAATGACAGGAAATATTCTAAAAATAATTTTATAGCACCAATGCTTGTAGTGTAAGCCATTTGGTGTAATTTTTCATTTCTATAAATTAATGCTCTGATTTGTAAAAACCTTGGGTCCCTCACTCGAACCTTCACTTCTCTACCAGAGTATGAAATTCAGAAATTTTCAAACCACCCTGTATACGATCAAGAGCGATGTTATGTTATACAAATACTCCAGTTTCAAAACAAAATAAACACAACTCGCTGCAACGACGCGACAACGGCGACATGGTCATTAAATTTATCATCGTTAATTCAATTCTCATAATAATTTCCTATCGAAGCAGTCGAATTTTTCACCTATGAGTTTTTTTTTTACTCGTTTTCTGTTTTAATTATCATTTTAATTTACAGGCGCTTATTTGCATATCATTTGCGGTAATTTCAGCACAATGATGCGATGGTAACATCGTTGTGGTCTCGTGCTTCGGGATATATTCCATGTAATATTCCATTAAAACGTAGCAAGTTACACAGAGCGATAAAGGAGCCTAATTTCCCACACCTAAACGAAGTTTTGGACACGTTACGTCTAAATTTTCAACGTTACACGAAGACTAAAAAGCACACAAAGATCGACGTTGCTGTAGGCCTTTAAATAGAAAAGAAAGACGATTCGTCTAGTGGACATGGAATTGGATTTTTCTCGTCGCAATTTCTTCGAATTTAATACAGGCTATAAAAGAAGAGGGCGAGGAATTGAGGATAGCTATCATAAAAACTAGGTACCCAATTTAAAGCTGCAGAATTCACCGAATTGAATACCCCAAATTCTGCATTTAATGCTCTTCATAGAAATTCTGTAATGGTCGGCTCAAAGAAACTATTTTTGGATGGAAGGGGGGGCTGGATTTGAGATTTTTGGTTTAATTGAATGAAATGTTTTCCACCTGCAGATTCAAAATCGTGCGAACGAATTATGAGATTTTTAAAAATTAATTCGCCCTCTAAGAGCGGGGGGGGGCAAGGAAGGAAGTTCAAAGTTCTGAATTTTAAATTTTAAATTTTTGAACACATTCTGTCCAAGTTTTGTCTTCGCGCGATTTTTCATCTGCGTAATAAATAGCTAAGAGACCCAAGCTCGCAAACTTGAAAACCAGCATTGAATCGACTCAACAACGTACACGCGCCTGATTTAATAAAAAGTAAACAGACACGCGATAATTTACACTCCTTACAATGAAAACTTGCACGAAATTTTTTTGCAATTAAAATAAATAATGCTATTTTTGGTCTAGGGTATTCGAACAAAATCGTTTCGTTTTATTTACCAAGGTCTAATTTAAGAAGTATGAATATACTATAATTCCATGTAATTAATAAAAACAGGTTTAAGATTTTCCCAAGTTAATACTGTCTCATGTGCACTAGGATATTGAGTAGATTATTCTTCTCAACTGTTTTTCTTAAAAAGGAATTTCATGAATAGAACTTTTTTTTGATTTTTTCTCCACTTAGGAGGCTACCGGCATCACTTTTTTTACAGATAGGGGAAAAATTTAACTTTCCTCATCGTGTGATATTTAAATCCTACTTTAAACTAATTAGGTACTCAAATTATCGTCGATAAGCATGCCTATTAAAAACACTTAAAGAATTGCGTTTCTGTTTCCCTTTGCTCAGGCACGCATTTAAAAGCATTCGTTCACTTATATGTATTTGAATGTAAACCATCTAGTGCATCACGTAAGTAATACACTTGAAGAATTCTTCGATTCGATGAGTATACATAATCGAATAAGGATGAAGAAAATCTTCCATTAGTCGTGATAAAATTAAATTAGCGGTGAAAAACAACAATACGTAATGAATCGGGGTAAAAAATTCAACGTCAAATAAACAACCATAAAAGACTTGGCGTAAGCTTGTACCTCGTTTCATTACGTTCCACTTGAAAATACCCGTAAGCGTATACTGCAGCTGAGTTTGACATTTTTCGAATATCGACGACTGGAATTAACCCTGCGATGGGTATTTTTAAAACACATCTTTCTATCGTACTATATTATTAAGTACTCGTATTATCTCAAATTGGAAAAAATACACGTCATTAATAAATGATCACATTTTGGTTCGAAAATGGCGTTGTAATAATTGAAAAATATAAGCAATTGAAGCGACAGAGCTGGTAAACTGAAAACTTTTCATACGAATTACTTAGTTGAACAGAAATGCCGACAAAGGCCAGTTACAAGACAACGGGTTAAATTTACCTTTGAATTACGGTTCAAACTCAGTTTATGAAAATTAATGTTATACGATTACGGTTTAATTCAACCTGAATTTCCATTTAGGTAAAACACAACGACAAATTAATCACAATTTATGCCCGAATATACGACTCTTGTGAAATTTTACTGGTTTAATGATGTTAACAAAATAAGCGGACTGAATGAATTTTTTAGATTATGAGACGAATTTTGCATCTGTACACCAAAATAAAAACATCAGCATGGCTGCCCTAGATGAATCAGCACAAAAATCAAATCTATTGGCGGTGTTGAAACAGAAATTGGAGTTGTCAGATTGGAGCTGAGTGGCTGATTTTGCAGTGCATAATAAAAGGAACCAATATCAACAGCTTGGGGCAAAAAAAAAAAAGCTTTTAAAGGCATTTTTTTTCGAATTAAACCAAACACATCAAAGTAAAGGTCATAGGTGGATAAGAAGGCTGAATTTTCCACTGAGACTTTTCGGGTTGAAATTAATGTAGGCAGGTGCCATCGAGAAACCTCCATGAGGAAAGTTTTCTACAGCTCCGACACACTGATTTTTAAGAGATACCCCCTTTTCTGAAATTACAATAGAATTTTTTTTACCGGTCTCCTAAAAATCAATTTTCTAATAATACATAAATGTTGCAAACATCTATAAGAGGCATTCCCACAAAAATTTGCACCCCCTTCCCTCATATTTTCCCCCAAAAATTGAGCATTTTACTCATTTCATTTCTTTGATTATGAAGTTTCAAGGTACAATTTTAGAAATTGAATGAGTTTTTCAGATGCACATAATACTTTTGACCCCCCCCCCCCCCCATGAACATTGTGCTTATATTTTTGAATTGAAAAAAACGTGTCATAGGAGGGGAGAAATGTAATTTTTTGGAAAAAAATTGCTTTTAATGAACGGGGTGTAGTGTTCGTTTATAATTCGATAACGTCAAATTCAGTATTACACTCGTTCAATCCCCTTCTCAGCTTCAGTTTCTATCCACCAATTATGACACAGAGCCACTTTAATACATAATGTCACTTTAATAGGTATGATGAATTGAACTGATTGAAGACGAGAATGAGGGTAGCACAAAATCTAACCTCATATATTCGTGTTCAGAAAGTTCGACTGATATGAAAAAGACATCATCAATGTAGTTCTGTATTTTTTTTTAAAAAAAGTAGAAATTGAGGATTCCGAAGGAAGCTGGATAAGTGTGGCGCTAAATCTGCCGTTTCCTCGCATCAACACTTTTCAAATGAAAAATAAATTCATCCTGTCATTTTTCGCACTCCTACCACAATATGCCAAATATTTCACATCAAAAACGCTGATTTCCGGCCCGAAGAACTCCGTTAACCCATGCTGTCATATCCAGAATCCAAATAACCACCGATATTCGCACTTGTTCCCTTTATACAACACTCGACATACCCCTTTGAGAGAATCCGTGTAGGTTATCTCAATCGAGGATAATTAAAGCGTTTAACAAGACGTCCCTGAAGCAATCATACAGCTCGCAGGATAGAATCGCACAGCATATGGATTGGTAAGGCACCTAGACGTAACGTATACGAGTATGAAAGGTATCTGCCAACGATGCGAGCCATTATTAACAAGCTAGGTAAGGTATCCTTTCGTTTCGAAACAGTACACGAACGAAACGCGCAGTCAGCACATACACGACAGGATAAACGTGACGAAGACAATACTTGGACCATAATTATACCTATCAAAATTCCATCATCGTTGTACCCACAAATACGAACGAAACTCGATATGTACATGACGTCAAAACATTATTTATACGCCCTGAAGAAACGTTACGGAAATACGTGTCATTCAACACCTAGCAAAATGGATCACTCTACCAAATTAGCACTCATCGTTGTTATTTCGAAGGTGATGGCTGGATAGTGAAGAGCAGCGTTATACAAACCGAAATACAGGGCTACTGCAGTAGGAAAAAAAAAGCTATTGAAAAAAATATATAAGCGTGAAATTTAACCACAATCGAGATCGATATTCGTATACAACTTGGGTCGTCAAAAGACAGACTTGTGTGTATACGTAAAGTAAACCTATCTATAGCATCACCGAAGCGAGCAAAAACAACATTTAGATGATTGCCATCGCGTACAGAAATCCTTTGAGCGAAGATAAATGTATAGTGTAAGGCAAGATGTCTACTAGAGCTAGTCATCGAAATGTCCTATTAAGTTCAGCTTCATATTTCAATCATGCTAGCGTCTTTTCTTGCGCTACGCTAGTTATAATGTTAATTGTGTCGGATTATCACGCGCGAGGAGCTGCAAAAGATTGCACGCCGCCGCCGCCGACTTCTCTTAAAACTCGATCGCGAAATACTCCAGCTCGGCTGCGGTTATATGCATACTAATCTTGAAAACTTGCAACAACCATGTCTGAGTCAGCAAACAACAAAAACTTATATACGAATGAACTTTATATACGAGTACGAAGACGATGAAGACGTAAACGTACAAAACGTGACAACGTGAAAACATAAATCTACGCAATTCTACACCCATCGCATCGTTCTCTCGTCACTTCGGCTCTTCATCCTCTCGCATCGCGTACTCTTTTAAAACGTCTTCGTCGTTATATAAAATTTGACGAATAAATTTCTCCGCCATGTGCTAATTTATTGCGCGTAAAAACCACCCGAAGTGTATACTTTAACAATACCCCCAGGGAAGGAAAAAATTTTACCACCTTGTTAAAATCGTTAAAATAATTATTTCGAGTACTTTATAGGATAGGCTGGCGTTTTGAAAAAGTCTCCATTAGAGTAGATCGTAATGATGGTTTCGGCGACTCCAGCTATAGTTATAGCTTTGTTCAAAAGCAAACACTATAATTTCTCGCAACACTTCACCAAAACACTACTAGGTGGTTAGGTAAGTAGGTAGAAGATAGGCCTTTACCTATAGTATACTCAAAAAGGCTAAACACAAGGGCGAATGTACGAGTATTTTAAAGGCGTACGTACCAGGCTCGATAACAAATAACATATAATACCAAAATGAAAGTTAATTCATTAGGACGCGAACGTGGAAACTTTTTGCTGCAGGTATCAACTTACACATGGACTAGCCAAACACGGTGATAAAATATTAACGAATCCATTACGCGTCGCACGCCATTATTCTACGAAAATTTTCAACCTTCAAATTTCACCATAACGTTTTACATAATTAAAATACGCCTCGAAATTGCAGTTACGCCAGTATAGATCTTTTCTTATCAATTCGTAATACTACACGTGATAATGATGGCAGATTTGTCAAAGCTCGAGAAAAAATTTCAAGAATTTTTTTATAACGAAGAAATTTACGGAAAATTAAAGGTCTGGATTTCATGAGTGATTTGAATAGCCCTTTCTTTCCTCTTTCCAATGGTCCAAACAGATCGAAAAAACGTTGAAAATTAGCGTTTCTGTAAATTGTCAAAATTTTCGAATTTCAAACAAAAAATTTTAAAAACTGGAAAAAAGTGATTTAAGAGCTTTACATGCGTTTTTAGTCCGTATTTTGTGGACGAAGCATCCTAGAAAACTACTAATAGTTGTAAGCAAAAAGAAGATTTCATGTTCTACAATTTTTTTTCACATCATTTTTCCCTTAGGATAAATAGTTTCCACATAAAATCACTTTTAATGTTGAAAAACACGAAAAAAAATTCAAAGCATAGATGTAGTCAAAATGTATGGGGGTCATTCCACGTCAATTGGAGCAAGAAGTGGTAGTGGGGTTCGGCGATTTTTTTGAAGTTTATCCTGTGGAACGACCTTCCGAAGGGATGACCAATGGCGCAAATCGTAGCCCTCTAGCCCATTTTTAAAGGAAGCCAGGGGGTGTCAAAGTTTTCAGTGAACCTAAAATATCATCCATTTCAATAGTCCCTTTGAAATAAACTCCTCACAAAAAAAATCAAAATTCGAAAAAATTCAATTTTCAATTTCAAACATCAAAAAAAGTTTAAATTTATTCAGTTGTCTTATTTTGACCTCTTTCTGTCGAATTTCATGAAAAAGTTGATAAAAATTACACTCACAACAAAAAAATAAAATTCGTTCATTTTTTGAATCTTTTCGAATTTTGATTTTTTTGTGATGAGTTCATTTCATCGAGTGAAAGGGGGTTTTCAACTTTTTCAACAGATACGTAAAAATAGGTATCAAATGGGTCAACTTCACCTATCAAAACTTTTTTTTCATGTTTGAAATCAAAAAATCACATTTTTTCGCAAACTTTAGATTTTTTAAAATCAACTTTGCAACATAGAACCATCCCAATTTTTTAATATGTTGTTCAGCATGAAAGGTTGTTCATAATATATTTTTTTCAGAATTTTTGAGAGTCGGAACTATATGAAAACTACGTTTCGAAGCTTTTTGAGCTAATTTTTTATATGAAAAAAAGTGGCAACACTGATTTTTATGATATCACCAAAAAGTCTTTCAAAACACCTCCCCTAACAATGGGAAAATGTTGCATTTTGGTAGGTATCACGGTTATCGAGTAAATCCACTGCAGAAATGTATGATATTTTAGGTTCACTGGAAACTTTGACACCCCCTGACTGCCTTTAAAAATGGGCTAGAGGGCTGCGATTTGTGCCATTGGTCATCCCTTCGGAAGGTCTTTCCATAGGAAAAATTTCAAATAAAAAAATCGCCGAATCCCCCTACCACTTCTTGGTTCAATCGACGTGGAATGACCCATGGGTTAAAAAACTGTTCTAGGCGGGGCATGACTTAAATCATAAAGAATATTCTTGATTTTTATACAGTCTTTCATAAATTATGATTTTAATGTGTTTCAATGATTCTTATTTCAAAAAGCCCCTCAGAAAAACTAAATTTGAGGGGGGAAGATGGCACTTTTGTTATTTCATAATTATCAATTTTTAGATAAAAATAATCAAAATGAAATTTTCTCTAGTTTTAGTTAGTTGGACTGATGATGTCTCCAAATTACCTTTATCTGAAGTATCCCAATCTAGAAACCAACGAACTTGAAACATTCAACAACTACTAAAAAATGTTTATAATCAAGTTTGTTTTTTTCTGTACCTATCAGAATGTAGAATTTTTCTGGAAAAATTAAATTCTTGGTTAATCTTTTTCGGGTAATTTCAAAACACTCTCGTTTAGTTGAACTTCATAAAATACCTATTGTATAAAATGAATAGTTGGATAATCGCAGCGGTTGATTTCAAAAAAAATTCAAGGTTTTGCAGACTCGAAATTTGTGAAAGAAAATTCCAAGCCTGATCTTATCCTTGAAGGAAAAGGAAAATGAAAATATTTGATAGAGTATCGTAAATTGCGTGAAATAGGTTTTCTCGATTGCTATTGTGTAGCTTCTTCAATTCTGAATTTGAACGAAATCCACAAAAGCTAACATCTCGAATCACTTTGTATAACTTTTCAAAGGTATACGTGAAATCGGTACGTATGACAAATTTCATCCATCTCTATTATTCGAGAAATTATAGGCTACATTTTGGGACAAAAATTAAACCTGATACCGAACAACTATACCTACCTACCCTTTAAAATCAACCTATTTAAATTGATGCAGTTCGGGTTGCCGTGTCGTTGTATGGAAGGAGAGCAATGTAAGACGAGTAGCACACCCTGTATATAAAATTTTAACTGTCTTGATCATCCGACTATCTATACAACTGCGGATATAGGTCTAGGAAATAGGTATCCCATTTCAAAGTAGGCTCAATTCAGATGGTTCAGTTAGTCATTGAGATACTAATTTGTCCAGTAAGTCTATAAAATTTCAACGCGAATGGGAGGATGGTTTGAAATGTTGAAATATTATAGTCATTTCTACTTCTCGTCTAAGGTTTTTGGGCTTTTCATTTATAGCGTAATTAAATTATTATTATGTACAGTGTAGAAAATTCTCATTTCGAAAAATATCGAAAGAAATAAAGTCGAGCGAAGAAGTACCCCATGGTGTATTGAACGCGTCGAAAAGCTCGATGCTTAGAGCGAAGATATCGGCGAAAATGTCGAATGGGACGAGATAAAAAAAATATATGTGTATCGGAGATTCGTTTATACTGCGAAAAAATGGATTCGCATTTTCGTCGTGGATAAATGACATCGGCTTGTTCATATTTTACATTGAAATTTGGTTGACTTTGGCAGTTATATAGAACTTTGGATCGAGTCGCTGATATATGAGTTTTCTTCATAGATCAGTTCGTTTTCGTATTTACCTACTTAGGTACCTATACCTACCCTCGTAGCGTTACATAACGCGGATAAAATGAGGCGTAATATCGTCAGCAAGGTATAAATGAAAAATTACTATACACGTAGAATAAAAAGATTAAGCTAGGTCGACGTGTGTGGAATTACCCTTAATTTGTGTTTTTCTTTTCACAAACGCCGCGTAAAAAAGGGCGCCAAAAAATACGTAGGTAGGTTTAAACTTTCGAAATATCTACTCGAGTAGGACAAAAAAAAGAAGGTAAAAAATGAAGGCGAAATCGTTGTAATATATTCGAATGTTAACGATGTTGTCATTTTGGAATTTATTTTACGTACGAGAGAAGACTCCAGTAATGTACTATTTATTTACTATGTTCAAGTTATGTTTTGGTAAAAACATTTTTTCATCTTTTATCCTCGCGCCGCGTTGCGTTTTCAAGTTTATAGTGTGCTATGGCGAAGTAAAAAAAAAAAAAAAAAAAACGATGATATAGAGAGAAAGAAGAGATAAATAGTGTAAATAAAAAGTCGCTCCAATAAAAATTGTGAGCATATTTTCTCCTCCTTTCGCTTTCCATATCAAAGCCTCAAGTATACACTTGACGTAGATTAATGAGTTCGACATACATTTTTTTTCGCGATATCAACAATGACGAAGACTACGCGGAAGATGCTGCGAGAAAAAAAAGAAGAAAAAGAAACGCGAAGGTTTTCACGACAGATTTGAAATAGTGAATAATACAAGGCGGTAAGCTGTGTTTGACCTTGCGATTGAATTTCGTATCAGTGAGATTTTCATTTTTACCCGCTTAAGTAACACTTGTGAAATAATTTCGTGACATTTTGGACGATGACCAAGTAAACGTGTTTTATTTCATACCAGATGGTATTGTGCCTACGATTCGAATAATATTGCGGCGGTATTTTGGCGCCCAATTTTTTTCCTCTTCGTGTTCTTCGTCTACTGTTTCATTGCACCAAAATAATCGTGATTTGTTTCCTGACTACTGTACTATGACCCTAGACTGTCTATAGTGTCTACTGGTCTGTAGGTAGTACCGTTAACAGTGTGTCCCAGTTTTCGATCGATAAGCCAGTTTCGAAAAACGAAATTCATGCGACACAACTGAAATTTTTACGACTGTTTTATATTTAAAATTGAAGACGAAAATTGCAAAATTTCCTTTAAAAAAAGAAAAACTTACGAATAGTTTTAAATTTTGGCTCAACTTTTCCAAGATGAATAAAAAAAAATATTGATAAGAAAATGTGTATTTTTACAATTGAAGTTGTTGACCAGAAAATTGCATTAATAAAACAATAAATTTCAAAGTTTTCAAAATAAATTTAAAATGTGAAAGGATTGATGAGAATGGCTGAGAAACGTATTTTGGATTTTTTCAAAAAAATTTTAGGTACTTTGCCTGTCTTCGAAAATTTTGGTATTTTTATTGTGGAATTTTTTTGGCTGCGTTGTCGTTTTTGAAAATATTAAAAAGACAACACTTATGCATATCAACTGTAGTGCGACGTCATTCATACGTATAAAACCGACAAATTCAACGAATCCTCGTTTTTGAGTATTGGTTAGCATGAAAGGGCATGTCACAAAGATCCTCTAATCTCGTACTCGTAGATGGAAAATTTAGTCGAACATGAAAAAAATTCTCCAGCATGTTCAAAAAGAAAAATAAAAAGAAAAAAAACACTGAAAAAGTTTTGCATCGATCTTGTACTTTCACCTCCAATACTCGTTTTTTTTTGCCAATTTTTGAAAAACTGTGTGGAAGGGGGGTGGAGGGGTTGCCCTAAAAATTATCTAAGTTTGTGAACTGTTGAAAAATGCAATATCGGCATTCAATTCTAACTTTCTGAAAACGTAGATTTTAATTTCATCAGCTATAGGTATTTGTCCATTCGACCAAAAATAAACCGCTAAGGGTGGTGAAAAAAGTTTCAAAATTCCAAAATTTTGAAAAATGCAATACATACGTATGATATTGAATTATAAATTTTTGAGAACGCTGATTTCAATTTCATCAACCATTTGCCTCTTTCACCAAAAATTATCCCACTAGGAAGAGAGAGGAGAGGAACAAAATTTTGAAAAATTTGAAAAAAGCAATACCCTACGAGCATCAAATTATAGGTTTTTGAGTACGTCGATTTCAATTTGGGATGAAATGGTCTTCAAAAATGAATTTGATGCCATTAAAAATCCAGATTTATACTGATCCCTATTTTGAATTTTTTGAAAATTTTCGTTTTTGAACCTCCCTTTTGAAGTCCATTTCGGGGTTTGGGTCAAATGGTTTTCAAAAATGAATTCTGGATCACAAAAAAATTGATACTCATATTTTTTGAAAATTTTCAATTTTGAACCACCATTTTGAGACCCTTTTTGAAAAGGAATTCGACGCCCTTGAAACCCCAAAATGGCAATACTCATACCTACTGTATTTTTAGAAAATCTGCAACTCTGAACCTACCCTTCGAGACCCATTTTGATTTAGTATGTAGGTGAATGGACGTCAAAAATGAGATCAGTATCTTTGAGAACCCCCCCCCCCTCACGAAAATTTCAACTTTTTATGGACAGAACTCTGGATTTGCATAGTTGAATTTTTCACAAGGATAATATCACGCTGCGATTTTGAAGTTTCGTAAATCCGCAACTGCCCAGAAAAATGCATTCAACCGTTTGAAGTATCAATAATTTATAATCTATTCTACTTACGACCTACTAAAATCGGTTAAAATCTCACACTGAACTCGAAAAAAACGATGATTTTTGCTTTAGCCACAACATTGACCATTTTACTTAAAACATGAGGATTTGATCTCTGATTTAATTTGAGTTTGATCACAGGTTTTTCGGCACCCTGTGCACGTTCATCCAATCGTTCAAATTTTTTTAACATAATAACTTACCTTCTCTCAACCATATCTCTCAACTTCAACACCATCGGGCTTCTAAATCAATTTTTCTTTCAGTCTCAACTCAAAACCTACTGGAAAAATTTTATAAATCACAATAACTCCTATCTGATTTGAAATCTAGTTCATTGCTGGAGTCTCTCAACATTTAATAAATTCATCATCGTTCAGTCAAACAAAAGCACTGAGGTAATAACTTCGAACTTTGAACATACTTAGTCAACTTTCAGCCAGGAAGAAAAATACAAAATACATCGATGTTTCAATTATTTGCCCATTCTAACAATTTCTTTTGGAAAATAATCCACTACTTTCGTACCAATTCAACCATTTAGAACGCATCCACCTAGCCAACTCAACATTCAAAAACTTATTAGGTACCACACTAAGTCCTACTCCTACACATAACAAACTTACGATACCAAGTCAAGTCCTACACGTAAACCGTCGCCTATATTGTTGTTTAGCATAAACACGACGAAAATTTGAAGCTTAAAGGCCATTACGGCCAATCCTTTGGTCGTTTTAGGAAAAACATAGCGACGTACAATAACACGCGCACGCCCGCGCCATCTATATTAAATCCGTTCCGCGTCAAGAATGGTTGCTTGGGAAAACTAAAATCCTTAAGCCGAGGCCAGAATTCAAAACACATTCGCTGTATATACCAAGAAACTCGTATTAAGCTGTCTTCAAACATACAAACAATTAAAGGCTAAGTGGTATTTTAATTAAAGGTCGTCGTATTTCAAAACAACCTAAATGAAATTCTCACAAATGTCGAGCATTTATTGTTCGAAATAATCCATTCGAACCTAAGCCTATACGTTATACGAGTAGGTACCTACATAACAAGCGACGTTTTGAAAAAAATTCTTCACTCGTAACCGGGGGTTTAGAAAAAAAAAATCCCCCACTTGATTAATTACCCGATCGAGGGAATATCGTGAAAAAAAAATTAATTTCCGCGTTAAATATCTCGCATTGATAAATAGATTAATTAACCAACACGTAGCCGTGTATTAAATGATTACAAATTCACACGACGTTAACACACTAACGATGCAAGACCAGCCTTCTATAACATCTGTCATAAACAAACTGTACTGTATAGCGAAATTCGAATAAATGATCAAAACATAAAATATCATATTCTGCTCGACCTAACAATAAATCCAATTTAGAATCGTCGCTCATGAATGTACGACGTTTTTCCTCTTTCGGTCCGAATCCGGATCCCAATGTTTTCCCCCAAGTCGCCGAGTCTCGTATGCTACTATGTGTATTGTAATTATTGTCGGTGATATGGTCGACTATGTTCAAACATTAAACAACGAGAGCGAACGACCGTATATTTCCATATACCCAGACCCACATTCAAACCCAGAAAAAAGCACTATAACCGTTGATAAAAAAAATTACCCAAACCATTCGTTCGTAATTTTTCATTCTGCAATGCGGTATCTTTCGTATAAAAAATACTTACTCGTGTACCAAAAACAAGAAAAAACTAAAGAAAAAAATTAACATAAGATATGCCATTTGCAGAACCAAGCTTAAATTTCTACAAATTCAATTACTTGTCAAAACACAGCATCCGCGATCTATAGTCGAGTTGGCTAAAAACCACTACCACCAAAACGCATTTCCAACATTTATTAAATTCGCCTTTTCTTTTTGTTTACATCAGCGTATAATACGAGTATCTCTTTCTGCGTCGAAAAATTGAACGCGAAAATTCCCACGACAAAGAATAATAATCGAATATTAATTCGTGGATAATGTTCAGTCTCCAATCCGTATCAATAGAAAAGTTTTAATCGAGAAATTTTCAATCGGATCAAATATACATATAGAAATACGGTTGGTAATTATTTGTATAAAAATGTAAATATGGGTAAGGAAGAGTTGGCCAGGAAGAATTTCAGTTTTAATAGAACCACGATTTTTGAAAATAGCATTGTCTGAAACCCCCAAACAAAAATTTTAGCTGCCCAAATTGATTTTTCGATTTTTAGCGAATTTTTAAAAATTCAAAATTGACCATTTTTTAGAGATACATACAATGCCTCTTTTAGAAATGCATACCTACTCATTCAGTAAAAATTGTGAAAATTAGTTTTGAAACTAATATCAATACTCTGCAGAGTAAATTTCGACTTTCCAACTCCATTTCATGAAATTTTGTAAAAATTTGAAGTTTCGAAAATCTACCGGAGGCTTAAGTATTTTCTAAAAAGTTGCTGGAAGCTCCAAAATGACTTAAAATCCATCTGTAGTCGACTTCATAGTGTATTGAAATTAATTTTCATAATGAAGTTCGGCCTTCCAACGGCATTTGATGAAATTTCGTGGAAATTCAAGTTTTAAAAATCTACTGAAGACTCCAGGAATTTTAAAAAAGTCGCTGGAGGCTCCAAAATGACTTGAACCCACCTAATAGCGTCTTCAAAGGGTGTTAAAATTGGAGTATAGAGTAAATTTCGGCTTTCCAACTTCATTTGATGAAATTTTGTGAAAATTTAAAGTTTCAAAAATCTGCTGGAGGCTCCAGGAATTTTCAAAAAGTTGCTGGAGGCTCCAAAACGACTTGAAATCCACCAGCAGTCGACTTCGTAGCGTATTGAAATCAGTTTGCTGAATAAATTTAGGCTTTCCAACTCCATATTTAATGAAATTTTGTGGGAAATTCAAGTTTTAAAAATCTGTTGGAGGCTCCAGAAATCTTCAAAAAGTCGCTGGAGGCTCCAAAATGACTTGAACCTACCTGATGTCGTCTTCAAAGGGTGTTACAATTTGAGTGTAGAGTAAATTTCGGCTTTCCAACTCCATTTGATGAAATTTTGCGAAAATTTAAAGTTTCAAAAATGTGCTTAAGGCTCCAGGGATTTTCAAAAAGTCGCCGGAGGCTCCAAAACGACTTGAAATCCACCTGCAGTCGACTTCGTAGCGTATTGAAATCAGTCTGCTGAATAAATTTAGGCTTTCCAACTCTATTTGATGAAATTTTGTGGGAATTTCAAGTTTCAAAAATCTGTTGGAGGCTCCAGAACTACTCAAAACGGTTTGAAACAGTTTCCAATCGATTTGGCAGGTCAAAAATTAGGGATATCCCAAATTTCAGCTTTCTAAGTCAATTTGGTAAAATTTTGATTTTCCCCCCAATTTTTGGCCTGATTATCAAAAATTCACCAAAAATCGAAAAAGGCATTTTAGCATTTGAAATTTTGACAGTGAAAATCCTATGTTGGGACGCAAAATCTGTGATTTTGGCTGACCGGTCAATCAAAATGACCACCATTTTGTAAGTAGGGCCACTTTTTTTTCCACGACAACTGCTACATAGAAATGTTCCTTAGGACTACCCTATAAGAAAAAAGTTGCTCCAGAGGATCGGCCGGGGGGGGGATAGATTCTTATGCGGGCCCTCCGACTAACCGCTCTGCACCGTTCTGACTACGATGTATATCCTGATTTAAACCCGAGCCAGTTTATTACACAAAATTCAGAAAACTTTACACCAATCGATAGGAAATTTCAATACCTTCAATTTACATCAAAATAGAATTTAATTCAAACCGTTTTGTTTTCGAGAAAAATCAAAAAGTGTGCTTAGCCTTTCCCAATGATATAACGCAATGCAATATTTATGCGCTTCGTTTACTACTGAACTTTATAAATCTTATCAATCTAAAAAATAATGAGCTCTGCGCCATCTTGGAAAAAGTCCCACATATCAATATAAAAGTGTAACCTACTATGTAAGTCGTATACAGAGGTTAATCACACACTGAAAGAATATTTTAATAGCGCACCAACAAAAAATGAAATCCAACTACATACATACGTAGGTACTTTTCTCTTTATTTAGCCATAAATAAAAATCAAGAAAATGGAAAAGAATATTGAATCTGGAAACTAAACTCGGTCATGATTTCATTCGCGTAACAAGCATTTTTCAAGAAAAGCAATGGTTTGAAAATATCCTCAATACGACGCGACGGCATCTAACAAAACCCTCCACATTCGAGAGGATCAAAATAACGCTACCGGAACGAGAAGGGGGTTTATAATGTATTTTTACACCATTCGAATGCATTTTTTGCATATTTCCGTCGAGCGAGTCTTACTCGAGGTCGAGAAAAAAGGGGTTCTTTCGACGATGACGCTACTAACGTGGAAAATTTCCATTCAGTTACTTGATCCGGATGGTTAAAAAATTTATTTCATTCTCAGTCACTATCTAAAAATAAATGAGAAATCGATTCTCAGTTTGAATTTCTTTCGCAATTAAATTGGAAAAGTACAATTTTGATGAAATTAGATACCAACTCTAACAGTATGAAAAAAGTACTCATTTATCAAAATAAGTCCGAAATCCATCTTTGAATTCAAAAATAACTACCAGTATTTTTAAAATCCTCGATATGTAAAATAAAATCTTCTTATCCTACATCGATCTTATAATAAAATTGGGAAGCTGGAAGAAAATGTATCATCTTTACTCCCGATGAAATTCTTTTCAGAGATACCTTTTGACATAAAAATTCATGATTTGAAATTTAAAAAAAGAGCAAAAAATTCCATCCCAAAAGCGTTATCGTTTTATATACATAAAGGTAACTATGACTAAAATTTCATCGCGCTGACGTTACAGAAATTCCTTCTAATTACGAATTCGTGCTTTGGCAACAAGACAGGGTAAATTTAACAACAAAAAAAACCTACCTATACGAAAAAGTACAACTGTACATACGTCCAGTAGGTATCCGAGTACAATTCCATGCATTCCTTTAAAAGTGAAAAATTTTATGCGAAATTTATGAATGAATTAACGAGCTAATTACGTTCGAACTTTGGAAAATTAAATTTCACGCAACAACTTACAATTGTTCGTTTTCTTCATGTTGGCTCGAAATCAAAACATTACATCGCGAGTGCGAGTAATAAAAATCGTTGATCTTGGATATAAATCAAATTAACGCATAAACGACTCGTACAATTAAAGTGCGAACAAATAAATTATATTAAAAATAATGAAGTCAGCGAAAATGTCGTACACTGTACGTATAGTATGTAAGATATAAAAATACACCTATTATACCGCTATATATTTTAATAGACGCCAATCTACGCTTGAATTAAAAAAAAAAAAAAAAAAAAAAAAGGAAAAGGAAAAATACGAAATAGAAAAACCAAACGTGAAAAATTTCAAATATGTTATCTATATCTATTCTCAATTAATTAAGTTGGCTATTTTTGAACGGAGATTGAGGCAGGCATTATTTACTTCAATTAAAATCAAATCCCTAGTAGCGTTTAAATTCTTGGCAGAATTAAATTCGCTTTCCATTGTGAAACCCAATCGAAAGATAATTTCGAAAAATCACAAACTACTCGTGGAATTACTTTTTGTATTTCTTTTTAGTTTTAATCTTATACTCTATATACGTCTATAAGCCTTTCACAGACTTCTACATAAGAATTAAAAATTGCTAATGAGTTTTTCTTCTAACGAACCAATCATTTTCTATGTGTTTCTCGTCCACACGCGAGCTGGCTGTATGCTATATGGCGCTTTTAAGCTTTTATATAGGTAGTACTTTACTTTTCCAACATTAAACGGTTAATTCGATTTGAAAAAATGTAAGAATTTTTTCCTCGCTTTGGAAACTTTAATCAACGTTGTCTTGTATTTTGGTATAATTTTATTACAGGAATTTGCGATATTATTCAGTCTACCATATCGTACCCACGTTAAAATACACGTCGTTATCTTAAAGGTTTCCGAAACGCTATGGAATTTTACCTTTAATAATAATATATTTACAATATTATGAACGCATAAAAATTACTTTTAACAAGTTTCGCATCAATCTTTTCCAAGAATTCGAAAAGTAAGGCATAAAATGCCAACATTTCACCAATATATCCTTCACGTTTCTCCCTTCGAGTCAATCATTCTTGAAAACACCGTTCGCATTTAAATTAACCCGCCAGGCCGTCACGGCGAATTCGATAAAAATAAGGAAAACTTGGCCAAAGTACAAAAAAAAAAACTTTATCAATAATACTCCTCGTGTAGTAGGTGTACATGAAAGTTCGATACTTAATTCAAATTTTATACCTCTAAATTCGGCCGAAATGAAAAGTAAATTTTTAAAGAGTAAGTAGTCCCACCATGAATGTATTTTAAGCGACCGACCGCGGTAAAATGACTCGGTAAATAATGAAATCGAATAAATATTTTAAACAGCCCGGCCACAAAATAATAAACAAACATCCATTACCGTGTTTTTCTTCTTATTCGCTTGCATGGTCAAACACAACCACTGCATGAATTTCCTTAAAGAGCAGAATTATGGAAATATAATGTATTTTCATACAGTATACTTTTTATTCCAAAAGTCGAGAGATTTCTCATAAATTGCAATTTTTTTTTTCATTTGAAATGAAAAAAAATAACGTCGCAGCTTTTTCAACAGAAATTTCCCGCACGTTATATAATTTTCAATAAGAAAAAAACCTTGAAACATTCCGAATACGTTTATCATTTCGGTCTTTTCAAGGATTTATAAATACAACAAAAAAGGATGTCTAAAATCACGATTATAAGGCAATGAAAAGCAACGAGGATAAGCTGGAAATTTCAACCAGTTAAAAAAAATATTCGTAGATCTATTAAATTTATAAACAAAATTTCAGCTTCTAACGTCCGTTTGTTTTGAGAAAAAGTTACAATTTTACATAAAAATCGACATTTTTTTTTAAAATCAGGCAATGCGAGGAAAACCTTAAAAGTTGAAATCCTCGAAAGATAAAGTTCATTTTGCAGAAAAAATTATTCCATTCAGTATTTCATTTTCAAACTCAAATTCTTTCCCCTCCCAAAAAAGAAGAAATCTTGAAAGTGTTTTATAAGTTTTGGGCTATTAATTCTGGAGCCTCGAGCGATTCGTCAATTTTCTCAAGAAATTTCAAATCGCTCAGGAAGGGTTAAAAATGAACTTTAGCACCTACAAATTTGGATTCCGATATTTTTAGGTGGTTTTCACGAAATTCAGTAATGTGAGTTCAAAAATTAATTTCTAACCAATTTGTATGTATGTTAATTGCAGAAAAAGTTGAAAAAAATCAAATTTTTAAAAAATGTATGAAAGGAAAACGGTCGAAGGTGCCAACTTCATTTCGGGCCCTTTCAGAGCGATTTGAACTTTCTGGAGAAAATTAAAAAATCGCTGGAGGCTCCAGAATAGTTCAAAACTAGGTACCTACCCACTTGTTGTTGATGTGTGGTAGTTGAATTTGAAGAAATTATTCAAATTGGTCAACTTTGCCCAAAACAATTTATATTTTGCATTCAAAAAGATGGAGATTTGCCCTTGAAAAGGCTTTTTCGAATATTTCAAACAATCAAAAATTCTCAAATATTCAAAAATGGACTTCAGCACCTGAAATTTCGGTTACGGAGGTTTTAGGACATGCTCCTTCGATCTGGCTTGGTTTCGTTTAAATCAGAGAGTGTGAGTTCAAAAAGTTGGCTTGTAACAAGAAAAAGTTATTCTTTGAGTTGAAAAAAATTATTCTCAGAACGAGATTTTTGATTTTTACTCCCGCTTCTTCCTCTACCACTTTTTTCATCGGAAGGTCCGCGACAAATATAAATTAGTCTATAATTTTTTTATGATTTTTACAAAAAAAATTGAATGAGCAACTTTTTTGGACAACCACAATGACGTTTTGATGAAAAAAACTAATTAAGTCACATTAAAAGTAGCTTAGAACAAATCAAGGGGTCCCCAAATTTGTAAACTCGAACTTCTCAATCTCAATTCTTATTTCTTTCATGTGGTAGACGGTAGACCTCCTTTACATTTTTATTCCTCTTCTTATACCTACCACAAACTTGAACTGCAGCTGAATTTAAATCGAGTATCATCTCAGCGATTCCTATTTCTTTCTATTTCATTCACTACACTCGCCATACTAATATTTTTAACAAATTAGAAAAGAATCCGAATAAAAATGACTAATATCTTAATCCATGATGTGAATATAATTTGAATAAACTTTTAAAAAGTTATCCGAGAAAAATTGTAAACGAACTCGATCTGAAAATACTTAATCGTAATTTTCGTAATTTTTAAAAGTACTTGGCAGGCAGATAATTTCTTTTTTAAAAAGCTCCATTCTGTGACCCAATTAAAAAATATTTCATGAAATAATCCGGTAACATTTTTCTAAAACGTTAACCGTACAGAATTAAGGCAAACCGAAAGACTTATCCCACTCGCTTTTGAATTTTAATACGACGACGACGGTAGGGTATAAACTTGGCCGAAAGAAATATCTTGTTATCTACACTGGAAATTTTCGCGGAGAAAAAGTTTTTTGCAAACCGGAAACTCTTAAATGTTCCGGTTTCGTGACGTTTTATGAAAAACTTTTTTTTGTCACTCTTAGGAAATTTAATTTCGAACGAGAATTTCTGTCGTAAATTAAATTGTGAAATGAAATATTACGATTTGATTTTTCACCACAGAGCAAAAAAAAAATATACATACATAAACGTGCAACGGAATTAAATCGAATAAAAAAAAATATTTGTATTTTTCATGTCTTTTTTACCACGCGGCAATCAACGGTACAAAAAAAGGGGGAGAGATTCGTCCAAGTGTTTGAAAATTCAAATAATCGTTCATAATAAATACGCGTTTCTGATATCGTAGCTATCGGCGAATAAAAAAACAATTCACGGTACGATGATGCGGATTAATTTTTTCACATAAATAACAAAACCCTTGCCGCATAACAAAATCTTCGCCAATAATGGCAAATCTCCATTAGACATGGAAACAATTCAGTTATAAAATGTAGTGGCTTGTACCTTGCTGTATATGAATTCGTATTAGCGATTTTTTTTATTCTTACTCATCCTGAAAGGTATTTTTTACAAATATCGTAGAAAAAGATCGATTACCCCCTACGTTTTATTACACAACCAATTCTCAGTTGACAAGGGTATATTTTTCCCTTATCACTTGACTTCATTCGGCTACATACTTTTGCAAAGCAGAATCGACAGTCAACTGTGTATGTTTTTTTTCCTTCAATGGATTTATATTATCTAGCGAGTCTTCTTTTGAACCCATTCAACATTCAACCACCTCTTATTAAAAGCTCTTCATCCACACGTATCACAATAAAAAGAAAAAAAATTACTTTAGCTATGCGTCATTTGCAGTGATACTCAAAATAGACGACTCGTCGAAAAACTGAAATATTTCTGCGTTAATTTTAGCGGAGAAAATTATCGTTCATATTTTCGAGAAATAATGAATCAAGTATTCAAGTTGCCATAAAAGAAACTCGATGGAAAATCTATGTAAACCGAGCTAATTATCATACCACCTCATCTTTTAAAATTCATAACCTATCACCCGGTATGCTGAAGTTTTCCTCTTCTGCGAACGCCATTAGGGGATGAATTTCTAAAGAAATATTCCTATAAAAATGTTTCTCTACGTATAGAAAGCTACGAGAGGTGTAGTGATTGTCTTTTTATTTTTAAATTGTCAAGTAAACCCCTTTAATGTTAATTCTGCCAAGTTTAGATCAATAGATTATACTCTATGAATCGATTAGAATACTTATAGACGAGGTACCTATGGTACCATCAATACCAAGTTTACAGCGAGTAAGACAAAAAGTCATTAATCAACAGCTGTTGGGAAGCTTAAGGAATATAAAAGACATTGATGGTTATTTGAAAGTCGTTTTATCGACAGATATGACAAATTACTGATTTAGTCTGAAGTAAACTCGAAGCGGTTATTATTTCATCGTCGATATTCGTTTAAATTATCTAAAAATAAGTATAAAATTGAGTAAAATTACCTTGGCGAATTCGATTTTCAACGTGCAGCATCCAGAGTAGATGTCTGCTCCATCCAACGCTTCCTTGGCCCTCTTAGCTGTCTCTACGTCTGCAAACGTGTTAACGAATTAAGGAAGATATGCTTCTTGTTCTTAATAACCAATATTTGTGCAAACACGTCAACAAATATTTCTTTTGGCACAACGAGGTAGTTTTATCATCAGAGTAAATGATCGGGAAATATAATTAACCTAAAGTTGGCCCATGTCAAGTGTAAGTCGTCGAGCATAATTAAAACACACTAATGCAACGTTTTCAACTACTTCTTTGTAGGAAAACATTGTCTTCTTCGTTACAATTAACATGCGAAATTAGGTAACTAAAAGCTATTCTAACTATTTGATTCTTTTTAGTAAAAGATTTTTTATTACGAAATTAAAAAAAAAATATATGTTATTAAAGGATATTCGACCATAGCTTGAACGGCTCTCTTTCGAAAAATAACGATACGGTTTACTTTTCCAACCGGCGAAGATATGGTATTAATGACCTCCTGGAAAAAAACCAAACCGATAATGGAAATTTACTATAATACCTACATCAGTTGAAACGAATGAATTTTTAAATATAAAATACCAACCGTTGTAATTGGATAACGAGGATTCAGTATGGTATATAAAAGTACATGATTAGGCGGTAAATCTGGCCTGAAATCAAAACCAGAATTAGGAATTTTAATAATGCAACGTATTTGCAGAAACATTGTTCAGCTCATTATCATACGTTGATTTCAAGTACATAGTTGCTGGTATGATACTTGAAAGTGTGCTATCATTATGACCCTTATTATCGGCGAAAATTTCAAGTATACGTAAAATACTTCGTTAATTTACTAACCGTTTACGCCTTATAGCAATTGCAGTATCAATTTTCGGTGTATTATTCGTTTCAGTACAGTTCTGCAAAATAAAAAGTAAACTTCAATTATCAGCTGATTGGAGTACTTGACAATTAAATTAGCAATAAATGTACTAAACATATAAACGGAAAGATGCCGCATTCGGCAGCTAAAAATATATCAAAATCAAAATAAGTATTCCACAGGTGTAAATGACTTCGATGGATTTTTTTTCGCCGAGTAGGTAAATATCTCATAAAGAGCGGTGATATCGTGGAAGTGTTATCATTAGCGGTGCGTGAGGTTTATAAAAATTGTAAAATTGCTGGAAATTCGGTTCTAATTATAAATTACAAATAAAATAAAATACTATATCCTTACTATCTGAAAATTGTTCGATACTTTATCATCATTTCTTGCACGTTTGGACTGAGATGAATCTCCGTTGTATGTCGCCATAAATGAATATAATATTAAATTAAAACACTACTTATAATAACGAACTAAATTCCATAATATTTATTTAATCGACGCAAACGAAATTACAAAAACCATTACTACTCTGATAAAAATTATACGACCACCATTCGACGAACTATTAGTAAAAACGAAACATAAACACTGGCGAAAGAAACATCACAATGACCCACTATCAGAAGTTTAGAACTACTGTGCGGTGTTGCTGCGTACTCGTTTCAGGCCACGGAAATTTTTAATGCAAGAAACGACGCATGTATAGCAGCACGATGCAGCGCATTTTTCAAGACGCTCCGTTGAGGCGTTGAAACTTGAAAGTTCACTTCGAAAATTTTGAACTTTCTTCAAAATATAAACTGTCGATTAGCTGGAGACTTGACTACCTATATAGTCAGTGGAATCGTCATGGAACGTCCAATCGTCCATAAAAGCTCTCTCTCGATAATATTTTAAATAAAGTCAATTTTTTATGCAAGATCACAAAAATGCAAAGGCGGAAATAGCTCAGGAATGTGATGAATTGAATTACGTACCTACAACTGTTACGATACTTCGTGTAATTGAATGGATAGTACGAAGAAGCAATTGAAAATTGTGTTTCATTGAAATGAAATAATCATTACACAAATGTAAATTAGTCTAAACTTTTATTGATAATTTTTGACAAAATATACGAACCCTTTTCTATTTCTTTTTGATTGTAAGTTGATTACTTTTTTTTTACAAGATAAAATATGACTATCGCCATTCAGAATTAACATTAACTTAATAAAATACTGATCTCTCACACAATAAATAAACGTTAATATAAAATCACACATCTTTACAATAGATACAAAAAAAATTTTATTCGTTTTTGTCTCAATAATGAAACATTGATTCATTTTTTTCTCTTTTATATATTCAATAATACCAGTACCAGCTGGCATAAAGTTTACCAAATTGTACGTCTCCTCAGGCCTTCACACTAATTTTGCTCACCGTGATTTAAAATAAACAATTAACTGGGTAACTCACTGCAACGTTAAAACGACTGAATAAATAAATAGTTATATGCTTAATATAAAATAAAAATCGCGAAGAATTAAAATCAATTTCAACTTTGGCTTTTTCGTTTCTTCTTGGCCGATGCCTGGATTTCTTCATCATTCGAAGATTTTTCTATCGATCCAGAAGGGGAATTAATACTGAATTCATTTCCTAGAATCAGCGAAAGAATACGTTTAAGATCAGGAATTCCCATTTGAATTTTGAAAATACATTTTCAACTTACTTTCGGGAGAAACATCGACATCCATCAGTTCAGAAAATTTCTGAGGGAAATTATGTTTACATTCGTGTAGCTGTCTCTTTAGATCGTTAATAATGGCTTCATTATTGCTCAATCTGGCAGACTGCTCGCTACTGGTCTCGGTCAATTCTTTGATTAATTTTCCTTGTTGACGCACCAATTTTGTGAGCCTCAGTAATTTTCTTCGTCGCTCGTTATCCTACAAAAATCAATCATGATGTGAAAATAAAATTATCGAATGTGCATTGCAGGTGAATGCATACAGAACTTACTTTCGTTATCTTAGCTTTACAATATGCTTCATCATTTCGATACTGGAGGAAACATTGTTTTACCATTTTTTTAATTGACTGTCGCTTTATAACTGGGACTGGCTTCAGATGAATATTATGACTGCTTGATTCCAAGCTAGTCGAGAGTGCTAAATCATTTGTTATAGCTAAAAAAGAAGCTTGTATGAATACAAAATTGAACAAAGTATTTTCTAAAAGTTACAGGCAGAAATAGATAAAACGTACTATTGAACTGTTTGCTGAAAAAAGCAAATCCTCTGTGTGATGTTAAAGCAAGCATTTCCTTTTTTCTCAAATCTGGAGCGATTTTATCCTCGAAGTATTCAATAGCCATTGTAGATACATCTCGAAGTTCTTGCAAAATAAAGTAGGGCGAGTGAGAATGAGGTTCCTTGCTCGATTTCAAGTTATTATCAAGATTCCTCATTACAAAGAATAGTTCATCGATAACCTGTACAAAAGATGTAATTAGAACACACTATGACACCGAGATAAATGATAAAAATAATGACGAGTACTTTTCCAGGAATAAAACAGCATAATTTTGCTTCAATAAATCGACCAAAAGCCATTGACAGCATATTCAAGCGACTTTCTATAGCTGATAGTATATCACATTTTTTGGCTAACGGATGTTTCTTTCTTTCCGATTCTCTACGTGGGAGACGAGCCTTGACGGCTTTGAGCGAAGAATTTTGATACTTCTCAGCTGCGTGGAATCCTCGATTTAGCAAAAACCATCCTATCCGGTTGAACTGCTGACATACCTTCGAGTAACACGTCAATTAATTTCAGTACACAATTTTGTAACCATGGTATAAGTATTACAAGTTCTTTACTTACTATTCGATTTTTAGCAATTTCATCGTAATTGAGGAATGAAATGATGTGCTCCAGAACGAATTCAGGTAGTTCAGTTAACAACATAACGATTCACTTGAGAGAGTCTGTGGTGAATAGGTGATAATTTTATGATACACTACACAATCACACGAACGAATGATCAATCATTCAACTACATAATTCATAAATAATGAGGTTAATACATGATTTGAAAGCAATATGATACGCAAATAATGTTCTGTTTAGGTGTTATTTTTCGTAAAGATTTCGAGATTTTTCAGACGACAAGCAACAATTCAACAAAATGAAACATTAAGAATCAAAGTATTACTCAAAACCAAACAATTTCTTCTGAAATAATAAAAGTTCCGAAGCTTGAACTTTAATTACTACCTTCTACCTGCCCCAAAATCACTAGTGAAGCCTCGAATTTTGGTGATTACAGCTGAAAGGATGGGAAGAGTAAGTCCGTCGCAATCTAGGGAAGGCAACAACACAAAGTCTACCTTATCGGTCTACCCAGGAGAAAAAACGAGCGTCTCGAGAGCAAATATGTGTAACCAATCAGAAGCGAGTTAGTTTTTATCTGTTGTCTCTCTTTGTTCCGTTGTTTACGTTTTGGACTTGTATTTTATTTTATGATGGTGTATTCGTATTAATTCGTATATTTATTGTCATACATGTGTATAAATCATCACATTACAAATAAAATAACAAATGAATCAATGTAACATAACTTTACTAAACCGTAAACGTTAAATATTATTAAACGATATCAAAGCTGTACGTACTTAACTAGTATCAATATCAAAATTCAAAACGTCGAATTCTCAATGAAGATGATCGTCACAACACAAACACTTAACGATCATCTTTATCGAGAATTCGAAATGACACTTGTATTAATTAGCCATATCGTCACAAGCACATAACGATCATCTTTATTGAGAATTCGAACTACACGTTTTGAATTTTGACACTAGTAGATACAGCTTTAATAATTATTCAACATGATAGTAAAGTTATCTTACATTGATTCATTTATTATTCGTAATGTGATGATATGATACATTGTATGACGAAAAAACGACGTTGGAAAACGTATTTCTATCTTTTTTTAAAGAAAAATATAGAAATATATACGAATACACCATCATAAAATAAAATACAAGTCCAAAACGTAAACAACGAAGGAAAGAGAGACAACAGATAAAAATGAACTCGCTTCTGATTGGTTACACATATTTGCTCTCGAGACGCTCGTGAGAAAAATGTCGCCTACTACAAAAACCGGTATTTTCACGGCTCGTACTATTTGTATTTCTTTTCAATGCGTAATTTTGCGAGGAGGTACCGAATAATTTCAAGATTCAAAGTAGAGAATTGCAGAAATTTGAGTTTTACTCTAAATCAGTCTCGAGGAGCCCACAATTTTATTATACCATTTTAAAGCAATTTTTATGCTCTTTTCAACGGTATAATTTTTTTCGAAATCCTCAAACGCGATCGTGCTTAAAAACGTGAAAAACTGTGTAATTTTGAGGGGAAAAAGTTGTTTGACATGAATTAAAGAATTTTTTCTCAAAATTCACCTAGACGAGCCCAACATTTTTTTGTACCACATTATAGCAATTTTTATTCTCTTTCCAATGGTTTAATTTTTTTAACGTCCAGGACAGTGAACTCGCTTAAAAAAGCGAACTTGGAGCAGAAAACTGCTCAGGAGAAAAATGTCACCAATCCGGTAGACCATATAGGTAGACTGAGAATAGATTTGAGTTTTACTCGAAAACCATCTCGAGGAGACTACAATTTTTTTACGTCATATTAAAGCAATTTTTCTCCTCTTTCCAGTGGTATCATTTTTTTCAAAATCCTCACAATTTTTCATCGAGTAAATTGCATATTTACGAGATGAAAAACGATGAAAAGAGGCCAAATGGCCATTATTTTGAATAAAATTCACCAAAATTCATTTTTGAGCATAAGGATGGTAGAAAAAATTCAGCACCACACAACGATACCAAAATAATAAAAATCCACAGAATGATTCGTTGAAAACTGCAATATTCCTACTTGAGCTCTTCAATTTCTAGCTAAAACCTTTTACATCTCGAAAAATTGCAAATTTCTTGATGAAAAATTTCGAGGATTTTAAAAACTTTTATATCATTGGAAAGCTGATAAAATTCTGCACAAAATGACGCCATAAAACAAGGGGGTCGTCCATCTGGTTCAAAAGTTCTGACGAGTCGAAGTATAAAGTTGATAAAAAGTGACCTAAAGTAAGCTACCTATTTCAAGTTGAATTTTTTCATAGAAAATGCAGCGCTCAGATAGAAAAATTGCAGTTTTGAGCAAACTATTTGGTGAATTTTTTTCATCTTGATACCATTGTGTGGTGCTAAAAATTTCCTACCAAGCAGTACCCTTAAAAATGAATTTTGGTGAATTTTATTCAAAATAATGGCCAGTTGGCCTCTTTTCATCCTTTTTCATCTCGTAAATATGCAATTTACTCGATGAAAAATTGTGAGGATTTTGAAAAAAATGATATCACTGGAAAGAGGAGAAAAAATGCTTCAATATGACGTAAAAAATTGAGGGCTCCTCGAGATGGTTTTCGAATAAAACTCAAATCTATTCTCAGTCTACCTATATGGTCTACCGGATTGGTGACATTTTTCTCCTAAGCAGTTTTCTGCTCTAAGTTCGCTTTTTTAAGCGAGTTCACTGTCATGGAAGTTAAAAAAAATTAAACCATTGAAAAGAGAATAAAAATTGCTTTAATATGGTACAAAGAAATGTTGGGCTCGTCGAGGTGAATTTTGAGAAAAAATTGTTTAATTAATCTCAAACCACTTATTTTTCTCAAAATTAGGCAGTTTTTCACGTTTTTAAGCACGACCGCGTTTGAGGATTTCGAAAAAAATTATACCGTTGAAAAGAGGATAAAAAATGCTTTAAAATGGTATAATAAAATTGCAGTCTTTTCGAGATGGATTTCGAGTTAAACTCAAATCTATTTCTGTGTCTACCTGTGGTCTACTGGATTAGAGACATTTTTCTCCTGAGCAGTTTTCTGCTCCAAGTTCGCTTTTTTAAGCGAGTTCACTGTCCTGGACGTTAAAAAAAATTAAACCATTGGAAAGAGAATAAAAATTGCTATAATGTGGTACAAAAAAATGTTGGGCTCGTCTAGGTGAATTTTGAGAAAAAATTCTTTAATTCATGTCAAACAACTTTTTCCCCTCAAAATTACACAGTTTTTCACGTTTTTAAGCACGATCGCGTTTGAGGATTTCGAAAAAAATTATACCGTTGAAAAGAGCATAAAAATTGCTTTAAAATGGTATAATAAAATTGTGGGCTCCTCGAGACTGATTTCGAGTAAAACTCAAATTTCTGCAATTCTCTACTTTGAATCTTGAAATTATTCGGTACCTCCTCGCAAAATTACGCATTGAAAAGAAATACAAATAGTACGAGCCGTGAAAATACCGGTTTTTGTAGTAGGCGACATTTTTCTCCTGGGTAGACCGATAAGGTAGACTTTGTGTTGTTGCCTTCCCTAGATTGCGACGGACTTTGGGAAGAGTAGAGGAGAAAATTTCTGACAACGTCAACAAACCGGACTTGACCTCAATTTCGACAAAATCAGGGAGTTTGCGTCTTTTATTATTTTCTTCTTTTTTGACTAATTTTACAATTTGATGTAATTTTTAATTATTTAATGATAATTAATTTTATTTGTTTCAATCTTTTTCATCATTTTTGTGTACGTAAACTCAAATTACGGTTAAAAAACTGAGATTATCGATGTTGAAAAAAATTGAAAAAAAATGTGTGACATGTTAAATCCCTGTGTCAAATCTATTCATTACACATCTTTGAAAAAAATCTAAACAAATCATCAAGGAAAAATTTTTGACAAGCTGACAAGTGACCAGGAAAAACTAAAAAATTTTCTCATAAATTGCACTTATTGCTAAAGAATTCATCTTCGGCGGAGCTTATTCCCAAGTTTCTTTGTGTTTTCCCTAGTGTTTGTGTGTATATGCATCATCAAATTTGTGAAATTTCAATCAAGTTGTGTAGTTTTTCACGTATGTACAAATCAGATACTTTTTTACGTATCTCTCTCTATTCTTATTAATGATAACATCTTGAAGTGCTTTCAAGATCCTACGTACGTTTACCGTATATTCTTCGCATTTTATGTATTACTCGAGTATCTGATTTTGGTTACAGGCTAGTTTTCCAATTCGAACGTCATGATATTAACTGATTTGCCTGAGCACATCCTGAGACAGATTTTCTCCTACATGAGTTACGATGAAATTGCCAAAAACCGAATAGTAAGTATTTCGTCCAGTTCGACATTTTCGTCGTTGTATTTTACATAATAATAACTTTACGGAATAATAACTTTACGGTTTCAAAAGATTTGTAGACAGTTCAACCAGTTAGGATGGCACTTGCTTAACAAAGGATTCAATGCTGCTGAAGAATATCAGCGTTCTTCTCTAAAAGCCGTCAAATTGCTCCTTCCACGAAGAGAATCTGAAAGAAGGAAACATCCGCTATCAAAAAAATGCGATATTCTGACCGCAATTGAAACTCGATTGTCTATGCTGTCTATGGCATTTAGCAGATTTATCGAAACGAAACTATGTTGTTTCATTCCTGGAAAGGTAGGTATTGTGATTAGCAGTTGTATTCAGAAGGGCTTCAAAAAGTTTTTCAAAAATTCCTACATACACTAATCCTTGTTTTCTGAAGCGTCAGAAATATTTTCGACGTACAATTACGCTGTTTCCCAGCTCTGGCAATAACTGTACCATTTTAGTAAATCTTCATGTGCCACTATGATTGATAGGTAGTTGTCTGGAATTAGTATTTTTAAAATGAATAATTTTACATTTCCAATAACACAGGTCATTGATGAACTGTTTCGAGTCATGAGATCTCTTGACGACATATTCAGCGGATGCTGTGAACCTCAGCCACCACTTCAGATTTTACAAGAACTACGAGATGTATCTACTATGGCTATGGAATATTTCGAAGATAAAATTGCCCCAGATTTGCGAAAGAAAGAAATGGCTGCGCTTACATCCCAAAGAACATTCACCGTTTTTAGTGAGCAATTAAATACTAATTCATGGCATAACTTGATACATTTTTTTTAATGCATTACCTTGTATATGGAACGGTTTTAGATGTATCCAATGAATTAGCGTCTACATCCAGTAATGAAATTAGTAATTATGATTTTCATTTGAAACCCTCTTCAGTATTAAAACGACAGTCTATTGAAAAAATGGTGAAAGAATACTGCGCTCGATACCAAAATGATGACATTCGCTGTAAAAATAAAAAAAAGAAAGTAAGGTCCACGTTTTCAAAAAATGTTTTATTAATCTCAAAGTTCTCTTTTTCATATGCTTCATTTTACTTTTTGAAGGAAGCTGTCGAAAGAAAAAAATTATCCAGGCTGACGAAAATTGTGCGCCAACAAGGAAAATCGATTAAAGAATTGACCGAAGCGATTAACGAACAATCTGTTCGTCTCAGTAATAGTGAAGCAGTCATCAATGATTTGAAGAGACAGCACGATGAGTGGAAACACAATGTATCTCAGAAGTTTAGTAACTTAATGGATATATCTCCTGAAGGTATGAAAGCACGGTTTTTACCGTATTAATTTTTTTCTTATCGTAATAAATGGGTTTTCCTGTTTTAGAGAGCGTTCCATTCAATATTAATTCGCCTTCGGGCTCGAAACAAAAAGTTAGTACGGATGAAAAAGCTGAAGAATCGGTCTCGAAAAAAAGAAAATACTCAGGGACTGTATCTCAACAGGACACCGCGCCCGCCAGTTCTGATCTATTCACTGCTCAGTGATTACTCCTTGAATATATAACTTTTACCATGTCTGATCGTAGTTATCGAGACTTGTCCCTAATAGCGATGTATGGAAGCCAAAAATCAACCTTATGTTTTATAAAATATTTGAATTTATTGGTTTATTTTTTATTACTTTTTTTTTTTTTACAAATCAGTTTCAAAGTAGAGGACTAATATTGTTGTAAAATATGTAGTATAAATTTGATAGCGTGAAACACATTTTTGTGACTTGAAATCAAATACATTTAGATTTAGTCGATTTTGCACAATATTTGTGTTCAATTAATACGAGTTAGTTTCATTTGTATCTATAATGTACATCCGTAATAAATTAGCATGTTCATTTATTTAAAAAAGAAAAACACATCTTTGTATTTCAAATTTCAATAAAAATTATATAATTCGCTTGTATAATGGTTATTTCGACACGTAGAATACGGCTCTTCTTCAAATTTTGCTTTGAAAAAAAATGAACGTATTTCAGATTGGTGATTTTGCTTCAATTTTCTCAATTCTGAACAAAAAGCATCGCGATAAAATGATTTAATAATCAATTGCTAAAGAAGTGGAAAAACAAGAAAACTACTTATTGTTTAACTGTTTAAGTATAGACTGAATACCTCTTTCTTTATGAAGTAAAAGATTTTCAATTTTTTTATTTTTCCATTCTGATTGTAAATTTCTGCACGAATCTTCTCGCTGTTTGATATGCATTCGAGTTTCGATGGATTTCTTGTAAAAAAGTTTTTCTTGCAGCTCCATTCGCGTCGTGTTTATGTAATCAATTTTCTGATCAGAATTAAAATTGACAGAATTATAAAAATGAAAGTAAAATTTCACGTACCTTCATTTTGAAGATTAAAATATGGATGCATGTTTCTTAATAACATGTTCAAGTAGGTATACAGGTTAATGTTTCATGTTTGTAAAAATTGAATATACATGTATATCGTTGCTTTATTAGGAAAAGGTCGTAACTACAATTTTTATAAAAAATGAGATAGTGGTATCATTGGAAAGAGAATTTTGTCCTCTACATGATGCAACACTTGAAATTGAATTTTGATGTTTTTTGTTCTCGTAATAGCCGAAAACAAATGGTTTTAAATATACGTTTTCAAAACCGTTACAATGAAAAGGTTCTAAATGATATTGTTTCTCAGATTGAACCTATTTCTTTCGATTTTTGTAATTTGTTGGTAAGAAAAGTCATTATAAACACATAATTTCACGTAATTTCACTGATAAATTGCAGAAAATCAACCTCATCACCTTAAGGATATCGTTCCTGTGTATTTCTTATGGGCTTTTGATGAAAAAAGCTTGACTTAAGGTGAAAGTTCCTTTGTTGAATTTTACTTTTTTCAGTTCAGAGTTCCTCAAATAAAAAAATGAAAAATCAGTGCTACCAGGATGTTTATTTTGAAAATTAGCAGGAAAATGATTGCAATAACCAAATGTTCTCTTACCTTATCTAAAACTATCAAGTGTACTTGATAGAATGCTCTTTAAAAATTAAAATGCATTTTCTGAGAAATCAACTTTCATGTAGTTACGACCTTTTCCTAATAAAGCAACGATATACAGAGTGGCCAGAAATATCGGGTACCCCTAAGAAAGTTTTTCATTAAAAATATAGGTTGGCAACGTGAAATAGATGCATATGATTGGTGGAATGTTTTCTCTCCAGTCCAACAACCAATCATGTGTTATCATTATTATCATTCACTGTGACCAACCGAAGTATTTAGTTAGAAAACTTTTTTAGGGGTACCCGATATTTCTGGCCACCCTGTACTTTGTGTGTGCAGGTACCTTTTCCTTTACAAGCCATGTTATATGTTCAATTTTCTTCGTAATTGCTATCTGAGTTTTTAAATTACGTTTGTCTACTGTTAAAAGAGATTTTTGCAAGTCGTTAATTTTTCTCTTCTCTTCTACGGTGTCTACTTCGTACTCAATTTGTGATTCTTGTTCTGGAAGTTTTTCTTATTAGGTACTATGATTATTTAAAAGTAAATAGGTACGTGAAGGTGAAATTAAAATTCAAACACAGTTTCGGTGAGTAAGCAAGCTGACGTTGAATTATTTAGCATAAAAAATGACCTTGCACAAAAATTTAAACGTCTTTTCAACAAATTTCTCAATTTCAAGTGGTATTGGAGCACTCAGCACTATAGTAGTTGGGCTCCACTTGTATGAGTACCTAATAAACTTACCAGGTTTTAAAAATAATAAGGAATTCAATTTTTCATCGTAAGGAGAAATCCAAGGATCAGTTTGAGTTTCTGAATCACGATAGTCAGTCTGAGTTGATTTCGTAGACTTATTTTTTTGTTTGATTACAGGGAAGTCTTTTAATTTTACTTTCGTTGCTTTACTTTCTCCAATACTATTGATGCTAATTTTATGAGCCGACGAATTCATATAGTTTTCGTACCTCATTTTGACTGGCGAGTCGATGTTCGATCTAAACAAAATCGAGATTTCGAATTCCAAATTATAAATCGCAGCAATATAATGATAGAATAGTTTACTTTTACGAAATAACACTGATTCGAAACCAAACAGTCAGTAAAATAGTACGCTAGTATATATGTAGTAATTGTAGTAGGTAGGTGCGGGTACCAACTTGGAAACAAATTTGTAAAGATCGCGACCACAAACTTCATCATTTTTTTCAAATAATTTCATCGTCTCTTCTTTTCTGCAATTTCACAACAAATGTGAAAAAATATCAGCAGATTTTTCAGGAAAATTTTGGTTGATTAAATTAAGCAAATGTTTACTTATGCTTTTCTTCCCAAGAAATAGGTAAGCTTTCTGTTTTAAAAATGAATTGATGTTTAGGAAATCGGCGAACATCACTGAACATCGATTGGTAAACCGGACGAATGTTCTACATGACATAAAATTATTATTGAAATAGGTACAGAAATCAAAAAAGATATAAACGTGACATTCTCACAAAAATACTTTGTAATGAAAAATCCAAACAGTGGCAAAATATTGTTTACTCACCTGTTCGGCTGTTTCTTCAAGAGCATCTTCAGCTAATCGATAAAAATTTTTCGAAGTCGGAATGCAGTATTCTGGATCTAAATATTTTCGAAATTGACAAAAAGTTAATGTTGAAGTAGATACTCATTTCCATTACAAGCTTACAAATTTGAAGTTCATTCATACCGTAAATAAAATCAAACGGTCTTGATTCAGTAACATTTCGATTTGAAATGACAGGATAATTGAGATTCATATTTGTAGGAATAATGGTCAAAAATTAAGTAAACATGATAGGTGTTAAAAACATATCAATTAATACGAAATTGACGTATCCTAGACAACCACTACGCGTTGGTTGCCAAGAGACCACTTTCGCTCAGTGGTGAGATAATTAAATAAATAATTCTGTCAATGAAAAAACATTATTTTATTACGATAACACAACAATAGATGTTCAAATAAAATAACTATCCTTTATCTACAATATCAATGTCTGATCAAGTATTTCATGCATTCACGTTTCTTTCTTTTCTGATTTCTCTTCTGGAAATAAAAATGCAATAACACGTTGATATTACAATGAGATGAAAATCGTTAAGGGTACCTATAATTTTTCGTTACGGCAAAAAAAAGGTGGTTTAAGCGACAAGTAATTCATTCACGACTGAGAAATACGCCACACGGTACATGCAAAATCACGCGACAAATTTTAAATGGCAATCACGGTCCAAAAGTATATTGACACGACAAATTTTACGTTTTGAAAAAAAATGAAAATTAGATACATTTAGTCAAGTTTAATACAAATAGAAAAATATCACGGATGATTGAAGTTATAACGTTTTTTCAGCTTTTGATAGCCTTCCTCTTTTTCGTTTTTGGCCAAAAAGAAATCGATTTTGCTTCAGGGGTTTTTGTCGTTGAAATCTCCTTTTTCGCCGGGTGATTGTATATTTTCCAATTACTAGGCTACTACATAAAAATTACACCATTAGTTCGATGAAACTTACTTTTTGTATACAGAGCGTCCTCACGTTGTTGAACGGTTTTACGAAAACTCTCAGCGTCTTCACTTAATGCTGCATATCTCGGGTCAATAGCGCGAAGTTGTATCTCCCTAGGAGGAAAGAATAACATTTTATAAATGCCACCAAATGCCCAAATGAATATAGTTGCCCATCCAATGTACTGAGCTTTACGAATGTGTTTATTCCACCATGGCATAGATCTAGTTGTTTTATATCTTTGTTTATCCCAATCATCATATCGTACACCCATCGTAAAAAGAATTAATTCTATCTTCCAAGATTTTTACGCTGTTGACTAGATGGATTTCCTATTCCCGAACAAGATGTGGTAGGAACTTGTAACTTAGAACAGCAGATACGTAATTCCTCAATTACATCTTCACATTTATCGTCACGGAAGTCATTTTCTGAAATCAAAATAGAAACTAGAATATCCTGAGGAAGTACTGAGCTTTTTGGTTTCCAACTTGACCAAGGAAAATGACTTATCGGTCAGCTAAAGTAAACGCTACTTGCTAATTCTTACCCTGAAGACACTTCTGTATTTTACATGCAAATTTTTTACAAGGGTTATAATCTTTAGAACTCATTAAATTAAGAGAAATAGTTTCAAAATTTCATTTTTCAAACTTTCATTTTCGAACTTTCATCTTATCACTCTGCCTTATCAAAAGCTTATCACTAATGCTCTTTGGCTTTTTAGTCGTACTTTCGCGACATTTTTCTCAAGGTCGTTGATCAATCTTACAGTGTTGTACTTCTGAATGCTCGAAAATTCTTTCTGATTCAAAAATGAAAATCTAAATTCTTCAATTTTGAATAATTTCAAAATTTCCAGCTTGCTTATGACTTTCTAAGCAAAAAAGTTCAATTTTATGTATCTTGAACTACGCAGCCTCCAATAATTCAATCATGAACTTATGAAACCATGAAATGTAGTAAAGTTCCTCAAAGAGTGTTTCAACACTTTTGGGATTTACAACAGGTTGACATGAAATCATACTGCGTAATGAGGAAGGAGTAAAAAAACACCAAGTGCCGATACCGACTGACAAGAGCGTTTAGCGCACGTTTTTATTAATTTCGAATTAATTTTGCATTAAACTCGGTTATTTTTGCGGTTAAAAAAATGTAGATGATGATTTTATTACTGTACATTACTGAAGTAATCAATCCGCGAGTCTAACCAACGCTTCAGTCATGTCTGGAAAATTTTTAGCATCTTTTTCTAACAGTGGACGTTACTACGCTCATTTTAGTAATGATGGAAAATTGCGAATTTGGGACGTGATTTCCTGCACATTGAAGCAAGAATATACTCCAGACTTTAATCTAACCTCACCCATCACCGATTTGGAATGGATTTCATCGTCGAAAAAAGTATGTAAAATATTTCATCCATCTGTTTATCGTGTTACGTGTTTAAAAAGTACAAATGAATTTTGTATCTGCATGGTTCATCTCATTACAGATACTAGATCTATCTTCTAAAAGAAAACGAAAATTATCTGACGATAGTGATGACACCAACGAATATCTCGCCCTGGGATCCAAATCAGGAAGTATTTTCATCTATAGCGTATCTTCTTGCAGTATTGTGAATACATTTCAGAAAGGACATACGAGTCGTGTAAATAGTATTTCATGGTGCAAATCGCTCGCCAACCAGTTATTTAGTTGTTATGAAGATCAGCACTTAGTTCAATGGAACATTGAGACTGGATCCCCGTTAAGGTTAATTTACATTCTAACTGTTGATTCAAATTGCACCAACAGCTTTCTACATTTATGTGCGTTACAGAGAATGGAAATGCGGGAAGATGTCTTGTGTGGCTGTGTCACCCGATGGTAAATCGTTGGTCACCGCCAAAACTGAGATAAAATGGTGGGATATTTCTGGCGAAAAAGAAAAATTACTGAAGACCTTCAACGGACACGCGACTGATGTTTTATCACTCAAATTTGTACAGATTTGCGGAGAATCGTGTATTTTAAGCGCAGCTGCGGACAATAGATTCATAAATGCATGGTAAGATATTCAAACATTTTGGGTTTCGTGTTACTTGCACGAATTGTTCTATTTCATTGGTTGTATTAATGCTTATAGTTGATCATTTTTTAAAAATGTTAATTAATCTCGATTCACTACGTGTTTTAGGCTACTAAATGCTTCTTCAAAAGATCGATGTGCCTTTGCTACTTTTGCTCTAGACGATGCATTGGTTTCAATATCAGTGTGGAATACTAGCGATGGAGGTGTAGATATCTTGGCTAGCTCAAGAACTGGTGTTTTACAGGCTTATCACTGTACCATAAATGGGTAAGTCTAAAACAGTCCAGCAGAATGTATTTCGTAAGTATGAATATCTCAACTGTTTATTTTTATAGGAAAAAGCACACTAAACCTATAAAATCGAAGTTGAACGTGCAAATCGCCTCAGAAAGTGATAATTCTAAAGCTCCAGTTGAGCAAATTCCTATCGTCGGTGCTAGCTTGTGTGATGAAAACGTTGCGTATATTGCTTATGGAAACGATGTGATTTTGTCATTTGAAAAATTGGTTTGTATTTTATTCCGTTTGTTTGAATTTTGTTACGAGTGTTAGATTTGAATTGTTTTTTTAATTTTAAGGCGTTGAATTCATCGGAAAAAAATATGTTCATTGTTCGGCAAGATCCTAAAAAAAGAATTTTATCAACGAAACAGCAATCAGCTAATAAGGTGAGTAATTCATTTCTCAAAAGAGCGAAAAATAATTACATTTCGCCATACTGACATCTTGATTATTGCAGATATTACCAAGTTCATCCAGCAAGTCTGTACAGTACGCCCATCCTGAAGCTGTGAACGGATTTTCTAGTAATAGCAGTAGTAAAAAGCCTCAAAAAAGATCCCTTTCTTCCAGTAAAACTGTTGACGTACCATTAGAATTGCGTTTAGAAAATCTAGCTGTCGATGTGCCATCAACGTCGACTACTCCAGCGTCTGAGAGTCTGGTTCACTTACTACTTCAAGTGAGCTTTTTATTCAGATTATTTCTATATCACCTGTTATTTGAATTGTATGATTTTAATCTATTCTCTTTTTAGGGGCTGAAAAGCAAAGATAATAGAATTCTGCACGATGTTTTATTAGATAAGGAAGAAAATGTGATAAGGACTACGATTAGTAGATTACCAGTTGATGCTATTCTACCTCTTAGTGGCGAATTAATATCCATGCTGCAGGGGAAACGTGATGAGTTAGTAGTATTCGTATTCGTTTAACACGTTTTCTATTCATTATTTTTGATACTTATACTTCTGTTCTTCGAATGTAGGAGTGATGCTGCTATAAAATGGCTAAAATTCATATTAATCATACACGCTGCTCATTTAATATCGCTTTCTCAAGTCACCGAAATATTTGCTCCCGTATTTCCAATCATCGAAAGTAGATTAAACATGCTCGGCCCATTATATAGGCTAGTCGGAAGATTAGACTTAATGGTTGAACAAATCAAGCACAGGACAGATAAAGTGGACAAGTCTTCGCAAAATGTCAACTTACAACCCAAACTCATTTATCAAGATGAAGGTAATCTATTGAAGGCATTCTAAAATAACACGTTTTCTTTTACAACCAAATAATTTTTATTCATTTGACAAAACACAGATTCTGAAGAAGACGACGAAAATAACGGTGATGCCTTTAAAGATGAAATCATTTCAAATAATGATTCCGATGACCATTGGGCTGAAGATGACGATATGACAGAAAGTGATGATGATAGTGGACAAGAACAGAACGCGGATATTGATATGGAAATTATCGATAATACATAACCATTTTTAGAATTTTATATAAATTCATTGTTATATGAATAATTTTATATAAAAAAAATTAAAACCATGTTCTTAAACTCTCTTTGTTGAAGTTTTTCTGTATTTACTTTTTAATAATGTATTTTGCATTTTTTGAAGTGTTCTCTTCGGTTGTAATTTTGTTTATATGAAACCGATCTATGATTGCTTATATTGTTATGACCAAATTTTCAGCAATACGAAGTTTGTATAATGTTGGAAAATGGCTACTCTCCATTATCAATTTTATAAATTTTGTGAAAAATATAAAATTTTTAACAATTTGAATTATTGGTTTAATTATTGATATAATATACCTACAGCGAAATGATAAATCAAGTGTTGGTAGTACTTGAGGCATTGTTGAAAAGTCATTCGCCGCTCAAAATTTGATATTCAAAACCATTTTCTTAAAATCTCAACTTTATTTTTTTATATTTACAAAATTTTCACAAACTAAACCTAATTTTTTTCAACATAGGAAGAAACGTACAAGTCGCTTAGCTCAAAATTTATCAACACATTCAATGGACGTTCAGATTAATCTAGCTTAAATTTATTTTCTCTTCTTTTTCGGATCGGGAGGTATTTCATAAGTTATCGTAGGTTTCGAGAAATCAAATATCTCCGGTAAAACGATATCTTTAGGTAACGGTTCTTTCAAGTCTTCCGGATAAAAAGTGGGGAAAATGGGTTGATTTTTATGATTAAGAAGTCTGAAAAAAGAAAAAAATCGATTAATCGATAATCTAAACCTTGGAAATTGTAATAAAAATTACCATTCGAAATAATTACTTGTGTGTGACATTCGTGTCATATACATAAACAATGGAATTTGTATCTCCGGCGATAGCTTGTCCCTTCACCCAGATCACGTTATATTCCGTGTCCATCCGTAAAATCTGAAACAAAAATAGATCCGAAATGAGAACCATTCAATTCACTCGTATTTGATTGTAAACAGATGTGTACATAATGTGATAATATTAAAAAACGTAGTACCTGAAGACCTCTCTGTACTCTGAATCTGTAACCCATATGACCAGGTAACTTTTTACCCGGTTTTACTCTTTTATCTCGACCCTGTCCTATCGTGCCAGGACGACGATGGGTTTTAGTCTGACCATGAGTTGCAGGTTGTCCATGAAATCCCCAACGTTTCATTACTCCTTGAAAACCTCGTTGGATGCTAAATTCGACAGAAAAATTTAGTATTAAAAAATAGAACAAGCGTAGATACAAATGAAAATTCCAACTCACGTCAGTCCTCTAACATCTACATAATCACCAACTTTGAAATGAGCAGCAAATAACGGTGTTCCGGGTTGAATTTTGGCTTCCGGCGTGATTAGAAACCTTCCTAAGACTTTTTTCGGCATTAAACCTTGTTTAAAAAACAAACCACAGTATTCTTTTGTAAACTAGAAGAAAAAAAAAATCGTCGATTATTTATAAACTCTTTTTGTTTTACATGAACTAAGGTAAGAAAACAAGTACTTTTTGAGGATCCGTGCTCTCGGCACCAACTAAAAGACATCCGAGATTTTTCTTATGTCCAATACAATCGTATGGCTTTCTAGGAGGATCAAAATCTTCAGGTGGTATGTACTTGATCACATGATTATCTACGAACTGCCGACCCAAACTTTCATATGAGAAACTATACGTCTTATAAGAAATATATGTCTGTGGATGAATATTATCGTACTTGAATTAACGTCGACGCTACTTTTTTGCCATCTTTCGTCCATAAAGGATAAACGCCGATTTTCCGGCCAATTAATCCGGTTCTTTGACTTTTAATGTTCCATTGGCCGCGCTCAAAAGGTTCACTTTGAAGAGGAGTTTTCACATTGTATGTTTGAACGCCACCGATCACATCTGGTTCGCCGAAGTCATCATGCACGATTTCTTGAATGAATTCTCGATTAGTTCGAGAAATATTTTCTTGATAATTCTAATCAAATGTCATGAGTTTATAACCATTTAACACGGTGAAAAATAAAATATATAGATGCTTACAGCTCTCTCTTTTTGAAGATACCAGAACGGATATTTGATACGCAATGGACGAGGTTTATACACTCCTCTGATTTGTATTAGGGCGCAGTTTGATATTCTAAACGTTGTTATGAATATTAGTAAAATAAAATGAAAATTTATGCGGAAAACAAAGCAATGTTTTACTTACTTCGATGAAACACAAAGCAATGAACTGGTCTCAGCTATAAGTGTTCTACCTTCTCGTAAGAAGGCCGGTAATATTTTATTCATATTTGATATCTTTCAAGATACAATATGAGAAAAATATCTAGTTGAAAAACCTCGTTCTTAATTCATAACTTGTACTTCTGTCATTTTATCAATTCGAAATTCGAATCTATCACAAAAATTTTTTTGTAAAAAATTTTGTTATCACAATCATGCGGCATGATCATCAAAATTTTCCTGCAAGCCCTGATATTTTTTGGAATCAAACATATAAATAGCGAGCCTACAGGACTGTTTATGTACTACATCTATTGCAGTTTTTGGATTTTCACCAGGTTTTTTCGAAAATTTTAGTGACTTTAGCGGCATATCAAAATAAAATTTCATTCGAGGAGTTTTGTTTTCAACTGATAAAAAAAATCAAAATCCGTCACTGTCAGAAGAATTATGAGCAATTTGAAAGCGAAATACGTGTAAAATAAATCATATAAAATGAAAGAGAATAAAATCAGTGGAACAGTAAGAAAGAAATATCTCAAATTTCAGATCCCGGTGTAGGTAAAGTTTTTAAAATGGGGTTTTTAGCTGATACCGTAGTCATATTAATTTCTCAGGTAAAAATATATATGTAAATTATTCAATTTTTTCTGTTTTAAGTAATCTTCTTGCTCTTTATTAACCATTTTTATCACTTTTTTCCAGCTCGTTTTTTTTGTCGGTGGGCAAATATTCTTCGTGAAGCAACTGTTTCGTGATTATGAAGTTAGACATTCGCTGGTCCAGTTCATTTTTTCAATTACGCTATGTTCTTCTTTAATCATGTTTGAACTCATCATTTTCGAAATTATTGGATTTCTCGAACTCAGGTACAGTGTTTCATGAAACACTCCGGTCAATTGATCCTACTCAGTGAAATTTAACTTGTTTGATTTTTGCAGCTCGAGATACTTCTACTGGAATGTCTATCTATATTTGATGTTATTCTTAGTCATTGTGATCATACCATTCTACATAGGATATTTTGTAGTCAGCAATATTCACATGGGTATGTAATTTCTTTGGCTCCAAGTACTCAAATTTGATACTACCGTAGATTATGATGAAATTTTTTCTATATTACAGTCAGGAAAAAATTTATCCGTCCGTTAACAGTGTTAGTATGGCTTATTTACCTATATTTCTTTTGGAAAGTCGGAGATCCGTTTCCTATTTTGAACCCCAAGTATGGAATTCTATCTATTGAACAAGGTATAAGCAGAATTGGAGTAATTGGAGTCACAGTAATGGCATTATTATCTGGATTTGGTGCTGTCAACTACCCTTATACGTCTATGGCATATTTCATTAGGTACCTACACAATGCGCTCCCTCAATACGCAGAGATTTTTCCATGTTTAAATATTTCCGATCGTTTTTCTTTGATGTTGAAAATTAATATTTCAGATCGGTATCTCGTACAGATGTGATGAATACAGAAAAACGTCTTTTGCAGACTATCGACATGATTATAAATAAGAAGAAAAGAATAGCTGTCGCGAGTCATAAATCATCATCGTTATCTATGAACGACAGTCAAACAAAATCAATTTGGGGTTTTCTGAAAAACGTGTCCGTATCTGTGACCGGTTCTGGAGAAAGTATCCTTTAAAACTTCGAAGAAATATCACCAAAAATTTCTCAAAAGACATTAAATTTCCTTAACTTGCCACAGATATTGGTTTATTGCGTCAGGAAATATCGGCTTTGGAAGAATTGAGTCGTCATTTGTTTTTAGAACTGCACGATATTCATAACGAAATGGAACGTGCTGAATGGGCCAAAACATGGCGTGGAAAATATTTTAATTTCCTTGGATATTTATTTTCGTTGTACTGTATGTGGAAGATATTTATCGTAAGTTTGCGATTAATATTGATCTATTTTTTTTTTTCGAGTGAGGATGTTTGAATTTGAATATTTTTGCAGTCTACCATCAATATTGTGTTTGATCGAGTTGGGAAAAAAGACCCTGTCACTCGTGGAATGGAAATACTGGTCCATTGGGTTGGAATTGATATCGATGTGGCTTTTTGGTCACAGCATATTTCATTTTTTCTAGTTGGATGTATCGTTATTACTTCAATTCGAGGCTTACTTCTTACTTTGACTAAGGTAATCATTATGTTTACATAAATGTAATTGAAGAGCTCTATTCCAAAGTGGGTTAAGTCATTTTAAAAAAAGGCACGTTTTACGGAGATTTTTATTTCAAAAGTGGGTTAAGTCATCAATTTTTCAAAGTAAATTTTTCTACAAGTGATTGTTCTATGTTCAAAGAAAGGAAAGGTGCACCGACCTTTGGAAACAGAACAAATTTCAGTATCAAAAACTTTGAATACATTTTTTGGAGGAAAAAATGACTTAACCCACTTTGGAATAGAGCTCTTCAATTTTTTGCTGACAATACTGCATCTTTTAAAAATTACCTGTATACTTTTGCAGTTTTTCTACGCCATTTCTAGCAGTAAATCGTCAAATGTGATCGTCTTAATTTTAGCAGAAATTATGGTAAGTTGTAATCACCCCCAACGTTTTTTTTTTTTTGAGATACCTTCCACTGATGATGATCTTCATTTTAGGGAATGTATTTTGTGTCAACTGTACTTTTGATGCGAATGAACATGCCTCCAGAGTACCGCACAATTATTACTCAGGTTTTGGGTAATTTACAATTCAATTTCTATCATCGATGGTTTGACGTGATTTTTTTAGTTAGCGCACTATCGTCTATTGGATTTTTATACCTAGCTCACAAACGAGCACCAAATGAGAAATGAAAAAAGGTAACCATTTTTGGTCTATTACTTCAATATTACGAACTGTTCGTGAGTAACGTTTGTGATGCAATTCTTGAAAGTACTGTCCAGTTATCGTTACGAGTATTTTCTTTGTGATTGGTGATTGAGCTTACACGGTTACAAATTACTGTCGGTAAACATGATTAAGATTGGTGTGATTTCATTTCATAATTCGATTTCTTCGCATAGACTTGAGTTTTTATGTACAATAAGCATATTTTTAACATTCTTTCGAATGCATCGTTATTAACTTCTGTGAAGTGTCTTGAATTAAATAAAATTTATTTACAAAACACTCGTAAAGAAATGATTTTTTAACAGTAATGAACTTATTTAGTAGATGAACAATGTTTATATGCAGTTTCCAGTAATTCTGTCATTATTGGATAAATTTCGTGAAACGATATTTTATTCTGTTGTTTGACAAACAGTTGGTAACGTTGTAAGGCACCGCTGATCAATTCTAGACGTTCTCGCTCAGTTTTATGGTTATCTAACCATTGCGAAAGTCTAGCTATTGACCAATTACAACTCTGAAAAGATACATGAAATTAGAAACGTCCAATATTTGGAAACAAATACAAACAAGAGCAATTTTCAAATTACTTCGTGCGGAGAAGGTATTTCAGGAGGAGCGTACGAGAATAGAAACATCAACGCCAAACTATAAGGTATAGTTTTACCAAGCAATGCATTATCAGATATCTGTTTTGGATCTGTGACTGTTATCAAAGGTCGAAGTGATCGAAGAACTTTGTAGTTTTCGCCAATTATTTTTATCTCGGGGCAAAGCGGCGATAATGCATTTTCGATCTGAAATATAAAATTCATTATTTCTGAAATTAAGTGTTACTGATGTTGATTAGTATCTACCTTTTGAAAATCTTCGACTATTCTTTGCCGACCACCAGCTTCCAAAGGTCGAATTAAACAAACATGTCTTAAAAATAATTCGACGCATCGAGAAGCAATATCAATACAGCTGTAAATTATGAAAAATGTATAATTTTCGGAGCATAAATTGAGGCTTTGTATTTACTTAAAATACCAGTACCATTTTTCAACGATCTGACGATGATGGAAAGGTTTTAAATAATTAGTGTGAGCTCTAGAAATAAAAGCTTGAAGTTCTTTCAGGTATAGCGAAGGAGGAAGTGGATCAGAATTTACGCTGCTGAAATGGGGAAATCAATGAATGTAAATTATGATGTTGAGTTCCTACCCAAATAAAAAGTATTCAACTTCTTACTACTCACATTTTAAAGTTTTCTTGGTGCATTGTTAGTATAATAGATTCGATAGCTTCGCAAATGGAATTTTTCAGAGGATCTATTATATTGACGATCAATTCGTCAACATGGTCGAATTCTTTATTTAGTTCATTTCTACTGGATTCCGGTTTATCCGATAACTTATTGGAAATTATTTTTTGCAATTGTTGTTTTAAATGATACAATGTATTTGCAATGTTTATGTTCAATTGTTGCGCTGCGTTGGGCAAATCTGCATTCGAAAAATAAAAGCATTTCAGACGGAGGCAAAAAAACACCTGCCATCAATCTAACTAATATTCGTATGATTCGTACCTATCACTTGGGATGCATTTCCTTCTTTTACGATTAACAGGTCACTGTTATCAGAAAATAATTGAATGGCTTTACCAACATTTCGAACGACAGTTTTGCATAACTTGTCATGGACTAAAGACACGCTGAATTCGCTGCAGAAAATATTCACATGATTCATTTGGATATAGGCACTTTCAGAAAAAAGAACAAAAAATACCTACTTCGATATGAAAGAAGTAAATGAATCAATTTCTTGAGAAGTTGGTAAACCATCCCCCGGGAACATTGGATGCACACAATTCAATAATCTCGATAACGAAAGATGTATATATGCATTTTCAAATCGATTAGCAAAACGTTCACTGTAAAACAGCACGTTGAATTATTCTCGTAAATTAATTTACCTAAATATATTTGGAGAAGTACTCACTTATGGGTAAATAATTTAGAAATATGGCCGGAAGGTAGAGGCATTTTGTTAATTATTTTTTGTAACTTCTCATCCAAATCTTTATGCGGTCTTAATAATTTAGGATATTCTGCTTCGAGAGCTTGTTTTATAAAAGACGAATCTAAAAAATTGAAATAAAATTAGAAACACAATTTTTCATCATATTTTTGTTCTACTCGTATCTCAAATATACCATCAGCGGCAGCAATCAATTTTCTGAACAACATTTCAGAAACATCTGTCCAAAATTTTGCACTAATTTCATAGTTTTCGGGTGGAAAATCATGGCTTTCTGAATTCAAACTTGATGGACAGTGCTTAACGATCACATATTGAAGAATGTAAATCTGTGAACATTTTTTCAGATATTCATAATTTTTCCAAGAGAAATTTCAATCCTCTATCAAAAAAATTGATTACCTGTGCGCACTGGGGATATATGATGGTTTCCAGTAAATTACTCCAGTTTGACCATAATTTACTTCGGAATGCGGCAACATTTACTCCAGGGAACGTACTACCGGTGACTCTTCCAGGACCTGAGCCTGTTTCAAATTAGATATTGAAAATACTGAACGGATAGTTTTCTAATTTCATGTTATTATAACACAAGAATTCAGATGAATTACTTTTAATCCTAGGGGCCTTTTCTTGCTCGGTTGATTGATTCATTAATGAAGTAATATCGAGTGCTGCTTTCGTGTTCTTTTCAACAGTTGAAAGCGCACTGTCCACGATGGTTTTAACTACCTTGCTTAATGAATTCAAATTCAGAAATACTTGAATGCAAACAGCAACCTGATTACAGAAAAACAGCAATTAGAAAAGAATACGAGATCAATTATTTGCAAATATCAAAGCAATTACAATTTAACCTTACTTGGTTTTCATTTTGATCTTTTAACGCCTCCATCAAGGAATTTCGCGTTCGGTTCAATATCTGTTTCCTTTGCTTTTCAATGAGTTTTATATCATTTTCCAAAATATCGATTCCAGATAAATCTATATCCTCACAAAACTCATCTAAAACAATATACGAGAAAAGATATGCAACATTTGACGGCATCATTACGATTCACGATGAAACCACAATAATTGTTTCTCACCAACTTCTTTAATTAATGCAGACGTTTTTAAATCATCGTGTTTTTGTACAACTTTTGCTAATTGTTGTACTTGTATCACGCATCGTAGAATGTTCGATGTATCGTGTAAACGTGTCAATATATTACACTGTCTTTCAATATCGTCGTAAGGTTCAACAATTTTATTCCGGACACTTTTCACAGATGACAATAGTTCCTAAAACAGAACGAAATTAGAAAAAAAAACAACGAATATTTGAAAAAAGTACACATAAACGAAGGTGTAACTCAATCTTCATGCTTACTCGAATTTTGGTCTTCATATTAATCAAAGCTTCTTCCAAATTTTCTACCCATTTCCCATGGGATATCAAGTCGTGGTAATTATTATGGATCTGAGACTGGAGTTCTTTCTCGAGAAGGCCTATGCCTGAAAATTATCGCATTGGAGCGAAGGTAATTACTTTCAAGAGAAAAAGAATGATTTGAGGTACCTTTGGTAAGAGCAGACAGCTGTTCTGAGGCACTCAGAGTGAACGAGAGTACAGTAGTATTATCCAACTCTTCTTGAGAATTCAAGAACTGCGACAGATATTCTGCGAAGAATAATTTCAAAGTGAGTAAAAAGTAGCACCTTATTATTTCAAAAATAACACTTACTATCGTTCTCAATGATTTTCCAGACATCTTTATCGTCTACTTCTGTAGTTAATCCCATTTTTGAGGGTTACCGACGAATTAAATTTAATGAATGCTGATCATAGGAATGATTTTGATCAAATTCAACGCGACACGAACGATTTCATTTCATCGGTACTAATCGGTACTTACCCGGAGATTGCATATTTTTATCAAAATGAAAAGTTCTTATCAAAATTTTTGTTGTGGTGTTGGCGTGAAATAAGTTGCCTACCATGATTTTGTAAGGCTAATGGCAGTACTGGCGTAGTTCCTAATTTGTGAATATGGCGTCGTGATCGACAATTTCATCCAACAACGATCAATTATTCAGCAATTTTTTGCTATAGGTATCCATCAACTATCAACTTATCAAGTTCCTTTTCTTCTCCTCGAGTAGTAGAGGAGCGGTTCCTATTACAAACGAATGCATATAGGTAAGTACTCAATACTCATCAAAGGATGAACCTGTTTAAAAGTAAAATCGAAATTGACCCAACACAACTACTGCAGTATGAAAAACGTATATTTAAAAATAAAATTCCAAAAAGCATTGCAAATAATTATATAACAAAACGAATACAACAATAAAAATTGATGTAAGCTCATAAAAATAAAATTGAAACGTATTCAAAGCGTAGAAAAAAAACATTTTGAGTCATTAAGCTTAACCCATGGAGCCTTCTCTCCAGTCACTGAAATACTTTTTGAAAGCAGTTGCTTCTCCTCCTTCAACCACTCGAGTTACCTAGAAATTGAAAAAAAATATACCATTAATTTAACTTACGTACTTGATATTTTATCAATGGAATAACAACCAGAATGCAAAGAAAAAAATACCTGAGTCCATGCAGGATACTTATTAGCTTTTATGAAATCTTCGGCATTTTTCATCGCTCCAGTTTTCTCTTGTGTGGTTCCCTTTTTACCAATCCAAACGTATATTCCCGAAGTCTTCGTGTCAAGAATGAAACAGTCCTGCACAAGAAGCGTAATGTTTAGACATTACACAACTCTTCTTTCAGTTTTATTCAATATTCCACAGAAATGTGATACTTACATCAGTTTTCAAAAGAGATTGCTTAAGTGGTTTTTGACTAATCAATTCAGTCTTCAGGCTACCGCTTGCATCGCTGACTTTGTATAATGCTACATCAGACTGCGGCAAAAAATAACCATCATTATAATCAGATATTTATACAGAAAAATACAGCTGTAAAATCGCAAACTTACATCTTGTTTCTTCTCGAATGCTTCGTCATCATCTGTAGCTGGAGCATCAGCAACGTCTTTCGGCGAACCAGATCCCAATTCTTTGAAGAATTTTTCCACATCTTCATCGCCACTTTCACCGACCTCTGCGATCAGAAAAATTTAAATTGAAAATCTCGTTCAAACAATCTCGTAAGCACAATAAAATAGGCGAATCAAAATGTCTACAAAAGCAATAGAGTTGGTTCATGAATTTCATCCAGCTACATTTAAAATAGGTATTAAAATATTTCAGATTTTCAAGCCAAAAATTGACTGAAAAGTAGTTCATAGTCATAGCACGTACATAATCCATGTAAATGTAAGTACTAACTAAGTACTCATGATTTAATCTAGGTAAACGTGCATTTTTCAGGTTAACGATGAAAACGTTGCCAAGCATGTTTCTGCTCCGTTTGTAGAGAAAAATATGTAGTTCAGTTGTTGTAATTGTTTAAAAAACCGTTACTTTTTTCCGACAATTATTCGTAAAAATTCGAGGAAATATTATTAACGATCGTAAAATATAAGTTGAATGCTTCGCTTCATTATACAGGGTGTTCCAGAATAACCTTTCACTTTTGTTTTATTAGTAGCTCTGAGAGAAAAATGGTTACGGAAATTTTTTTATAACCAAAATGAAGTAGAAATGTGCCGTTTTTAGACCATATATTTGAGTTTTCATTATAAATTAAGTTTTAAAAATTATTCCACCAAGATGTTTTCCATCATTTTTGACACAATCGACCAAACGTTTTTTAAAATTATTGAACACTTTGTTGAGCATTTCTCTTCTAATCAGTCTTGATTCACGAATAATATTATCTAGGAGCTGTTTCAGAGTCCTAGGATCATCTTGATATACTTTTGACTTGAGGTAACCCCATAAAAAAAAATCACATACTGAAAAATCAGGGGATCGAGGTGGCCATGAAATTTCTGTGTTCAGCGAAATTATTCGATGACCAAAATGCTCACGCAATAAAGAAATCGTGTCCGTTGCGGAATGACAGGTAGCGCCATCCTGTTGGAACCAAGTAACTCTATACTTGTGTCTGCGTTTCAATTCAGGAATGAGAAACTCGTTTAACATTTTGCGATACCTCTCACCGTTCACCGTTTCATCAAACACATACGGTCCCACTATACCGAATTTAGCCACGCCCATCCAAACAGTCAACTTAGCGGAGTGTAGAGGTTTCTCGTGTATTATCATCGGATTCTCTGTCGACCAGTAGCGCATATTTTGTTTATTCACATCACCGTTTAGATAAAAATGAGCTTCATCAGTAAAGAGTAACGAGTTCAATGGAATCTCACCAGTATCAATTCTTGTAAGCATATCCTCGGCAAATGATTTTCTTCTCACAAAATCAGTTTTTTGTAACTTTTGAATGATTAAAATCTTATATGGATGGAAACTGAGGTCTTCAGATAAAATTCGTTGCAGAGAAGTTGGTTTGATTTTTAAATTTAACGCTCGTTTACGTATTGAAGTGGTAGGGGTAGTCTGTACTGAATGCCTTACTCGGTCCGTTGTTTCTGGCGTTCTTACTGATCTTTTCCGACCTGTAGGCTTATTTTTACAAGCATGAGCGGTTTTCTCGAAGTTTTTTACCCATAATTTCACTGTTGGCCTCGATGGCACTTCACTTTTACCGGTAAGTTTAAAATGTTTGCGGAAGGCACGAATTGCACTAATGTAAGAGTCATTATTTTTGAAAAAGGCCTTTACAATAAAAGCGCGCTGCACAGCCGTCCACTTCTCCATGGTAAAAAATTAATACTGAAACATAATTCGGCATGTGTTGGCTACCTGGAACCGCTTTTACCATTCCCCTAACACCATTTGAACGCAGATCAGTGCTCACCAAAATGTGAAAGGTTATTCTGGAACACCCTGTAGTTGCAAGAATGGTACGAGTACATACGAGATAAGCAGTCGCGCGATGCCTACCTATTTTTGTCACATGTGCCCTTCCTTTATGGTCTTCGTCGCGAATTTCATTCGCAACCGTCGCAGCTGTTAATCGTTCAGTACGTTTGGACTTTTCTCCACAATAGATGAATAATTCTTTTCCAGAGTCTAAAATGTAGCAGTCTCCTTTGTTCATAGATTTCACATTGACAGGAACCTAATGAGAAAAAATAAAAATCATCGATTGTTGACGAGAGAATTACAATTTTTCACAAGAATATACTTACCAAAGTTACACGAATATTTTTTTTCCCTTTCACTTGGTATAATTTTTTAGCACCATCAGGGTTTATTTCGGTATGTTGGAAACCAGAAGCAACACCGCCAGGTAGATAACGAACTCCTTGAAAATTAAAATAAAAAACACTGATTAGCTTATACAGATAAGGAATTCATCCGCATCAATAACATATTAGGTATTCTACAAAAAATTGTTTATTTTATTTTTTCATCGGATTCCATTCAATGATACATTATTTTACTGGCAATGATTCAATTTTTACGATCAAACGTACGCTGGTTCATTTACTTTTCAATTATTGACTCACCGTACCCAAGATAGGTAAATGAAGGTACGATTTAATTTGACTCGACCAAAAAAAACAAGTTCTCAAAATTTAACAGCTATTAAAATAACAAATAACATCTGTAATGTCCATATATTTGGTATGTATACGAAAGTCATAGATGAATGAAAAATTACCTCCTTTGAAATAGGACACGAAAAGATCAGATTCGTGTCCTTGGACTTCTCTGTATTGCACGGGTACGCCTCCCAAACCATCATCTAGTTGTACAGCAAAGATAGCCGCCGAACCCGCTTCGTCCTAAATTTTATTAGAAGAGTAGGTAATCGATTTTTTTTACTCATCGTTTTTGTCAGTTGAATTAATATGGCATAAAATTACCTGCGATGTATCGTTTCCTAACCAGTAATGGATATCCCAACTAAACTTTCCGCCTTGTTCTTTAGTCTAAAAAAAATCATGATTTTAGTTACCTACGTATTGAAAGGGAAATGATGTACGCGATGTGATAAAAATATTGCAGTTGGAATAATAATACGTTGTTTAAATAATAATCAGCGGAAACACTTCTTACATATATGGATAAAATTTTAAAATATACGACAAAAAATGTATTACGTATCTCATCCAGTTTGTATATAATGATGTGAGATAAATTTTTTCAACTTACATTTAGAACGATAAACGAATCGCCGGAATAAAATTTGCCATAATTCTCTTTTGGATATGGTTTTGGTTCGAAATCCTGGAAACATTATTTTACATAAAGTAATTAAAACGATATATTATCTAAATTGATAATACTATAAGAGATAGATAGGTACGTGGGCAAATTTTAGATTTAATCATGTATCGAACTGAAAATTTGCTTCCTTAATAACAAGGAAATGTGTCTTATCAGCAATTTTAAAAGCGGAACCTACACAAAAATCATGCATAGATAACATTTGTACAAAAATGCAATTGAATATCCCATACGAATGAAATATGTACCTAATTTTCTTTCATTAGCTATGCTATTCAAGTAGGTGTGTAGATGTACATGGTACAATAAAAAGGTGATCTAAATATGCACAACACGCACAAATGCACAGCAAACCACAAAAAAAGAAACCGTTGTACAGATCTTTCCGCTTCATAAAAAATTAACAATTCAATATGAGAAAATAATAACAACAATGACAATAGGTAGGTATACGTAAAAGTGTTGAGTAAGCAAGGCAGTGATACGATTAATAATATAAGGTAACCTACCTCGATTCTCCATATTTCCAAACCAGCTTTCTTGCCGGCGTTTTCAAAATTTTTGTGCATAACTGTAGATTTCGTTTTGGGGTTATTAGCACTGGAAGATGATGCTTTAGTAGTTGCTGCTCTCTCGGAACGAACTGCGGCGCCTAATGTCTGACTGATGCCGCAGACTATGACAAACAGCAACATGAACTTCAAAATAGAAGGGGAAGCCGGCCATGTTGACGTAACATTCATATTTCCCTCTTTCGGCAAACTTTGACCTTCACACTTCATAGATAGAGAAAAACGTTATTAGAATTTTGTTCAAATAAGTATGAAGCATCACTTTGTATTTTCCTACAAACGTTCACAAATTAGGTAGGTACTTGCAATGCAATAATAGGGTATTTATTTATCTATACCAGATTAATTGGTATTAACTAAGTATAACTATAGTTAAGTTGGTAAATAAAGATATTTTGCGATGATATCATCGTAATTCTTTCAAATCTACCGCAAAAAATTAAATAGGTAGCATTTGATAGCCTTGTGACCTTTATTGACCATACAAGATCAGAGTTGGCGCGATTCGAATCGCGTGAAAGAATCGAGAAAGAATCCGATTCTCACGATTCGAATCGGATTCGAATCGCGGTTCCCCAAGTCAAAAGAATCGGGAAATGCAGGAATCCGATTCCCTTTTATAGATAATCGCACCTCCTCGATTCCCTGCGATTCCTTGCAGATGTTTTTCACGTGTTAAAACAGTAAAATGTATTATTTTTAATGCCTTTTAAGTCATGCATTTACATTTTGTAATTCGGAACTGATGACATTTTTTTAAAGGTCGGCTGTTGTGTGAAAATATCGCGAATCAGTGATTCTATACAGTGAAGGAATCGCGCAACGTAAGAATCGGGGCGGCTATTACCGAAATATTTTTGCCTCCGCAATCGACGTAATCCAACGCAATGAACGTAAAAGATTGCGTCGTTTGCGTAAATAAAAAGCAACCGTGTTGAGCGTAATGTGCGTTATTTTAATATTTGAGTAACAATAATGTTAATAAAAGCCCAATTAACAATTAAAATTTTTTATTTTTCCAAATAACGCCAATAATTTGCAACGCTCATTACGTCGATTGCGGCGATTGCGGAAGCAAAAATATTTCGGTAATAGCCGCCCTGATCCTCTTTAATGGAGAATCGCGCCTTCTCGATTCCCTGCGATTCCCTGCTCACAGCAACAAACTAAAGAATAGAACATGCAAAATGAGCACATACCAAGTTGGGGAAATTACTCATTTCATTTCAGATTCATTTGTGAAGTCCTGAAGTTGAAAAAAAATAGTATTTGGGAATCGGAATCGGAGGGAATCGAGAACCGCTAAAGAATCGGATTCAGAACCGGATTTGCTTTGTGAAAGAATCGAGACTGGAGAATCGCGATTCTCTCAAGTATGAGAATCGTAATTCAGGAATCCGATTCTGACAAACCGAGGAATCGCGCCAACTCTGTACAAGATAAGTAGGGTTTAACACATTGTACTCTCTTGAAAAGGCATTGGCCTATTGTTAATCGAAATGTTTTTGAAAATGCTACTAGGGAATCATCACGCTTGAAAGAAGTTTTAGTTTTATTGACCTTATCAAAGGGGATGAAACATTCAATAGAAAGGGTATGAAAGTGGGCTTTATAAATAAATAAATAAAATATCATCTTTGCTACTAAAAAAAAAGTCAATGCGTAATTTTGAAAATATTAAAATAATACGAGCCCGAGACCACCATCAATGCAATGATGGGTAGAATTTAACAAAAGTTTGAAATGATGTCCATCTAGTGGAATATTAAATAATGTACAGGGATGTGTTATGTAACAACTAGGAAATCTTTTAATTTAACATGTCAACAACATTTTGATAGAAAAAAATTGTTTTTTGTAACCACATTTTACACGACAGTATTATTTTTATCTCTGGTAATTAGCCAACAGAAAAATGCTCTTTTTCCTTAAAATATAAAATTTTGCAATTTTCTCAAGTCGAGTCCAGTGTATTTATAAAAAATGAAACCATGATACCTAATTTTTATTTTTATTTAGTACCTACCAAGAAACAATACCACAATAGAAGAATTTTTTGAATTAAATTTCTAGCCAAATACTTATTATGACGATGACACATGCAAAGTTTCGTTGAATTTACTATACAGTAAGTAAATACCTAATTACAATTTCCTTTACACTCTGACATTCACTTTGGTAAATGTCAAACTGCATAGGCTTAAATTAGAGAACAATGCCTTCAAAAAATGACTACAATATAGAAATATTATCAAAAAACGATGTCAACAATACAAAAGTTAGGTATAGATAGACTTTACGTACCTTTATTTTACTCAGCAAACACTCGCACAAAGAACCAGTCTGTTCAGTTTTCTGCTAGTTAATAGAAGCAAAACAAATTCATCTGAAGTTTGTAATCTCTTTATAGAAATTGATGGTCATAATAAATAAGGCTATATATTTTCTGTTCTAACAAGCAAACAAACTGTGGGGATAAATGATGAATAATAATGAATGCAAATTAACCTTTTATCGATACCTATATTCAAAGATTAGTATAGTTATTTCGTATTACGTTTTAATTAATAAATTTAAAAAAAAATCGATTTATTATACCAACAATTATTTCAGTGTAGGTACTTCTCTTCTACCTACTTCATACGTGTTTGTAACTTCAGTCGTGATCAATTGATCATAACTTTAAAATTCTTCTCGTTTTCCATTTAAGTCTTTGTACCTATACTTAGACCTTGAGAAATCGTTTCGAAGAAAAATCTACAAGATTTGGTTTAATGGGTTTCAGGTTTTATTTTAGGTTTAGCCTAATAAAACAAGCAGAGCCAAGCGATACTCATCTGACCAAAAAATTTATTACTTCTATATCTATTGTATCTTGAGGCTATGAATTCGTTTTTGAAAGCTGCCACACCGAAAATTGCAGTATTAAAACACGCCTAATCCATCTTCTAATCATGAACGCTGGAAACAAAAGAATTTTAGTGCAATAGCCTAAGACCTGAAAGTTACTTATCTCGTTGCATGTATAATCATTCAAAATTTCAAAATATTTACCATAAGTACCTACTTTTGTATAAGTTATGTCGAGCGTGTGTCACCTTTGAAAATATTTATCTACTGATGCTGAGCCAAAAAGTTGATTAATGGAGAAGGGAATGCGTGAAATTCCCAACTCCGAAATCTGAGAATTTATGTCTTTGACTTATAAATTTAGGCTGTTACACGAAAAAAAGGAGTGTCAAATTAACCAACACCTCCGAACCGAATGACTCAAAAATTCCAGAAAATTTGTTATCAATTTCGATCGAATTCATACCTTCCCCCTCTTCTTTATCGTTTATCGTTTTAAAAACCGATTGATATGATTAATTATCATGTAAATAAATACCTAAGTGAATTTGGCTATTAATTTGACAATTTGTGTTATATTTTTTCTATCTCGTTTGTTTTTCTCTCAAAAATAAAACCTAACACGTTTGAAAAAACTGATTCATCATTTGGAACAAGGCGTAAGTATTGTATATTGATCGTTGTGTAAGTTCAATCATCATCAAAATATAATAAACAGTCTGCAGAAAGGTGAAGTCAGAAGTAGGGTAGCAGCGTGAATAATTCATTCTAAATGCTGTAATTACTATTACTTTACAGTTCATTCTCTCGGGATAATGTACGTATGTAATGAACGTTCACTTTTATGACTAATAATATTCGGTCCATCTGTGACGCGTAGATAGGCACATGTTGTGCAGATGCCTACATCAGTACAATGAATCATCGTGAAATTTACGTGCGTTGAGCCGTTGAAGAAAAAAGAAATACCTGAATGACAGCTAGATTAGATTCATTTCAAGAAAATTTGACCGTTCCGTTACGCTACATCGCAATTCTATTTTTCACTTGAATTTGGAATTGTAATCTGTATAGCATGGTTTATCTATTGTAAGCTGCTAAAAAAATATTAGGATATCAATATTGTAGGAAGAAGTTCTTCATCTCATAGTAAAATGGGTTAAACTTGATTACCTTGAGTAAATACAAAATTAGTCATAAATATTTGTGATGTTCTACTCTACGACAGTGACGTTCGAAAAGAAAACGGTGTTTTGAAAATTAGCTTTTAAAGCGAATTGAATATACGGGTCGTATGCATGTTTTTGAACGTACGCAATGTTTATGGGTTGAGCATTTAATGAGTATCCAATGACTAATTCAACGGGTAAAACCTATACATTATCGAGAGATATTCGTCTCACTGTTCCGTTAATTTTCAGATTTTCAAGACGTGATGACTTTAGAATCGGATTCGAATTTACACAATTTACCAGACCTACAGTTGCACGACGACGATGTGTATAAAATACTGAACGAACGAAACATTCTTTTTGAAAGTTTACAGAAAGAAGTAAATGCATTAAAGGCGAATCTCGAACATATTTTACAACCGTTTTGGCAAGAAATAAAAAATGGTAGGTAGACTGTTTTATTTGGACGCAACGTCGTCGTCGTAAATGGGAAAGTAAATAATCAAAGCATTTAATACTTCGCGGTATCTTCAACATTTTTCTTTTTCTAGAAATGTTTGATTTAAAAAATCAAATCAAAGACAAAGATGAGAAAATTAAACAGCTCGAAGCGGATTATGAAAAACAAACGACGAAATTAGAGAACATACGAAATGATTTGTTAGTAATGAAAGAAACTCACGAAAATGCCTGGCAAAATCAAAGCGTTTGTTTAAACGCATTGAGTTTAACACTTGGTTCTCTGCTTTGGAAAGCATCCAAAGAACCCACCGCTGTACAAAGCATCACTACCGGGGTGTGTATTAAAATAATAAGATCTTCTTTGATTTGCTTCTGTGAATTACCTACCTACTTTATAAAATCAAGACATGCATATTTAATTGAAACATGCGAAATTCTTTTGAAGATAAATTTTTATGTTTTAGGACAAACTCCCGGATTTGTTTGAAATTGTTCGTGGCTCGTTGAGAAGCTTTTTCGACGTTTATGTAGATAAATTACCAGATTCGAAATCCGACGTGAAAAAATTTATAACTACGTTCGTTGGTATTATTTCAAATATCGCTGCAAACTCGGAAGGAAGAAGTGCTTTAGTAAGAAGTGAAGAAGGACAACTTTTAATCAAAGAATTATTAGAAAAATTACCTCGAATTCCTAAGGATGAAGTTTCTCTGAACAGGTTAATTATACTTCAGATGAAATTTATTTGAATACCTATGTGGGTTTAAAAACCTAATCGTAATTATTTTATTTGTATTTTACAGAGTCTTCTTATCGACTTTATTCAACGTCAGTATTAACAGAATAGGCCTATCACTGATCGAAAATGAATTCACATTGTTAGAAAGAATAGTTCACAACATTCTATCCAAAAACGAACAGAAAAAAATATCTCTTAAATTACTGGAATCAATCACTTACGAAACCAAAAATCAGGAATTGATAGAATATCTGAGCATTGTAGTAAGATTTGAAAAAAAAAATCAAGTCCAACTAGATAATCTCATTTAGAATTTCTTTCATTTATTATTTTATTGTTTTGTTAATATAGATACCGTTCGAAGAATTAAAAGATAGCGACGATGAAACTTCATTGAAATTGAATGAATTAATGATTAATATGGGAAAAAATTCAGAATACGAAGAGATTGTAATAGATTAACGTATCTACCAATTCATATGCAAGATTTATAAAAATGGTTTTATTTTTTACATCATACATCTCAAACTTGTATTTATAAATATTACTGTACATCACAATAAAATACATACATTAATTAGTTAACAGACAAATTTTTCAGTTGTAAACATCGCATTGTAAAACAGTAAGACTATTGTCCAAAAATATTTTCGAAATTGCTATATTATGCAGCTAATTTTAGAAAACAACGAACGTAAAATTTAAAAATTCTGCAGAAAAAACACAATCCTATTACTTCTGTAGGTTTTTGATTTTTAAGGCGATTTTTTCTTTGGTTTCAGTTTTTATTTGAAATTATTATCAAAAAGATATTTAGAATTTGAGAAATTACAAGCGTCCATATGTCCTCAGAATTCGTTGAAGTGCCTATGGAGAAAATAGTACAACACACGTGCAATATGACGCTATTTTCGGGCTCAAGATAGACGCTTTGTGAGAAAATGACTACTGCTATCATTGGAATTATCATATGTAATTTAAACAAAAAAAAAATGACCGTAGATTATCGTTTAAATGAAAAAAATGAGGTAAAGGTAAGTTGAAAAAAAATACAAGGAATAATATGACACCGGGTAATAAACAGCTCTTAACTGCTTTTGAAAGTAAAAATTATTTCCACAGTAATTAACTCATAAAAATACACTTCTTGGGTATAATGTCTCAAGAAAAGTTCTTCGGAATTTTTTTGTAGGTACATTGATTCGGAAAAATTATTCTAAACATGCGATACAAAGTAGTAGGATAAGTAGGTCAACTACTGCTAGATGGACCACTCGGTTCTATTAAACGATAACGCTCGTCTTCTCCACCAGAATTCCTCAAGTTTTCGATCACAAAATTTTTGTTTTTATTTTTTTTTGAAACAACTAATCGTCTATTTGCTCCGCTTCCATAACTACGTGATTTCAGATGAAACATTTGAGCAATTCTGAAATGAAAATTTCAAGATATTTAAAACCATAATAATTGAACTGTTCTTACTGAAAAACGTGCACCACTAATAATTGGAAATACGTACGAATGTAATTTACTCCGTTCTTCTTTCGTAAAATCATTAGAAAATAACAGATCATAATGGGTATCGTTCTCAGCATAAGCTTTTAGTTTCTGCCTTATCTTTTGGATAACTTCGGCTTCGGTTAAATTCGTACCAAATCCACTCCGATGAACGGATTCTTGAACACTTCAATAAAGACAAGAAATTCCGTAAGTTCTAAATTATACATCGAGTTTAATCGGCATTTTCCTCTACTTACGTAACCGGTTCCGAAATTCCTTGCTCTGTTTTTCCTAGGCCACCGCCTTTCCAACCCATCAGTTTCATCATTTTATTACCAACGCAATTTTCATCAATTCGTGACGTTTCTACGCGTTCAGTCAAGTTTTTATCAATCGTAGAACCATCAGTCAAGATTTTGATTTTTTCCTTTTAAAAAAATGAGAAAAAAAAACACTGAGTAACTTAGGCAATAGATTAAAGAATAATTATTTTAAATTCAATTCTATCATCAACCTCAAGCGTGTAGCAAATTTCCTGCATAGAATTGAGCAACTCTTGAACCGCAGCTTTTTTAGACAGTTGTTTACTACTAGCGACAGATGTGGATAAAATTTTACTTTGAATTAATAAATTACATTCCCATTTACTGTAATAAAAATGACGAATTATTTTTCAAGGACTAATACGAACTCGGTTTTATGTATTTATTTTGCAAAATATAGTACTTACTCATTAGTGTTACTACGTTTAATGATATCATACTGAGGAGTGATTTTATGGTGAGAAAACGAACGGTGTAAAATAGCAGCACCATGATCGAAAAAATTTTCATCGATATTCTTCAAAATTGTTATGTTATTAATTCCCGGAAACAATGAAAGTAAATCAAAAACTTGTGTAGAAAAAATACAATTCTGCGGATCATTTGTTTTGGCGGTGTTAGCTTCTTCGATTTTATCGGCGGTATCTTCTATTTTGACGGTAGATGAAGTAAGAGTACTATTGGATTTGTCTGGATTTGAAATAATTGACGAAGAAATTAGGGAAGGTTGAGAAGTTGAACTATTGCTATTATTATTTGAAATACTGGCTGCAGATTGTCCTGTAAATTCAACGGATGAAGTTACAAAAACACCAAGAAAAATATGTTTGAACAATTTTTCCGTCTTCAAAAACGACAATTTTCAACACAAACAAGAAACTCACAGGTGGTTCTACCTTTAATTTTTGCACCAGCTGCGTCTGATGCCTGGACAAAAGTTCTTTGTATTTTATTTTGTTTTTTCTCGCGGAATGAATCTGCAATTCCTTCTGATAATTCGCCGACTAATTTCATAGTGTCTTCCGGATACCTGTGAATAGATAATTCAAGTTTATAACGTACAGATATTAACATGCATTATTTTAAAAATATATGAGGGAGATATTACCGGCATCCGAGAAGTTCAATATTGAAAAACACTTGAGCAAGACATATTAATTGATCTTCCGGGTACTTATCTTTATGAGCTAACAAAAAAGATCTTCTCAGTTCCCAATGCTCCTGACATTCAAAAGGAGATTTATATTTCTCCACGTCCCAACTTGTATCGAAACCCATTATTATAAAAATTCAATTTTTAAGTAATATTAAATAAAAGTATTCCACGTTTTACCTCTTAAATAAAAATAAAAATGGCAATGGCTTATTGTTCTCAAAAAAATGATAATTTTTGCACGCCGATAAAAAGCAGTGTTGGTTCTTTAAAATGCAAAAATAGACATCTTTCAAAAATATTGACTGATACACAAAAAAACGATTAATGATTAATAAAAATAAATACGAAAATTTATTAAAAAATTGAAAAATATATTGATAATTATTTACATTTTGACTTACTTTGAACGTTTCTTCCGAAAAAAACGTCTAAAAAATGTATTCTCACATCACGAATGTTTTTTTTGCTATTTTTTTTATATGAAAAATTGAAACCTGTTTCAAATTTCAATGGAAATTCTTATCATATTCACGGCATTGGAATATGAAAATATGAAATGAAAGGAAAACTATCAAAAAATTTTGATTTTTTTCAGTGTTTTCTTCTATTTTCTATCTTGTAATATCTTATAATTATCATTAATTCAATATTATGTTATTCGCTGTACATTCTTCAGGCAATTGAAATTGTTACAAGAAAAAAACAAGTATGTTTGGAGTAATTAAGACCAGGCCGCTTGTAGAAGTCATCTGCAAAAATCATCTCTTGAAATACAACAGTAAGTTCATTCTTTTTGATGTATCTTCCTGTATTACTACCTTAAAACAGGTGACTTGAAATGTCTACATTTTTCAGAATGTTTCAATTCCACCAGTACTGCTGCGAACCAGTTCGTGCACCCTGTCAAAGACCAACCTAAAAACGCCGATATTGATTTAAATGTTCGTCATATATATCCTGAATTTTTGCCGGACCCAAATTTGAAGATGAGAAATCATATCAGAGAGAAATTAGAACGTTCTGACATGTTGAAGAGAAGAGCTCATATCGAATTACCCGAGTTTTACGTAGGTAAGGTCTCATTTGTAATTCGCAATTGCCTTATTTCCAATTATCGTTTGAAAAGCTCAAATTACTCTTCAACATTATCCATTAGGCAGCATTTTGGCAGTGACTTCATCGAATGTTCATGCACCCATGAAAACTACTCGTTTCTTAGGTATCTGTATTCAGCGTGAAGGCTGCGGATTGAGGGCAACTTTTACTCTTCGAAACACGGTGGATAATCAAGGTGCGATGTTAATTCTGAAAATTAAAATTTTACGTGTTCATTTAAAATTCTACGTTTACACAATCCATTTAATTTTGGTTCTATTTGTAGGTATTGAAATTACGTACGATCTTTATGATCCTAAGATTCAAAAAGTAGAAGTTATTCGTTTGGAGAAAAGAATTGATAAAGATATTCGCTATTTGGCCGATGCTGAACCTGAATACACAACTTTCCCTATGGACATGGAACCAGAATATCTAGCTGAAGGAGAAACTGTACCAGTGAATCCAATACAAGTAAAACCTCTCTCCATTTTTTGTAAACAAACAAAAAGGGTCGAACGTGCCAACTGTGTTTGTGTTTCTTTTGCTTAGGTCAAATTGAAACCCATACCTTGGAGAGCTCGTTACGAAATAAAAGACTATAAAGGAATTAAGGATTACGATCTACCCGAATATCGATGGAAATTAGCTGGCAGGGTGCAAAAAATTCCTGAAGAGTATGTGAAAAACGACTTGATGCAAATTTACAGGTTTGAAATTTTGCTCATTTGTGACCTCACTGCTGTGGATTTCATTTTGAAAAACTCTTAACAAATTACTTTTTTTTTTCAATTTCTTAGAAATACAATTCCAGAAGATGAGCAGAAAGAAATTTTCACGGAAGTCTTATCTGAAATTCAGAAGTATGAGATCAAGAGAAGGAAAATTAAACGTAGATCCGGTTTCGTTCCTCCTAAAAAATCAGCGTAATATGTGGATGTGGATGATAATTTACTGTACATATTTCACGAGTATTAATAAAACTACTGTTGACTTTTCAAATTATCATTATTCATCATCATTTTGTGAAGTACGTTCTAATTGATTTAGTGCTCAGTTAATTTCTTCCTTCATAAAGTATGTATTTGTTAACTTGTTTATGTTTTTTCATCGACATCATGAAATCGGAATGGGCTTCCGGCTTGCTGAAATTAGATTTGAAAACGAAAACAAATTTTTAGATGCCGTCGGGTACTGTATAAAATTAGGAAATTCGTATTCTTCATTAAAATTTCCACTTATGTACTATGCGTACTCAAGATTTTTTTTTAATTTTATGAATAATTAAATATTCGAACAATAAAATTAATGTCGCTTTCTAAGCATGGTATTTGTACATCAACACTCATTCCCTGATCAAATCCAACGCAATTTTCAAATAATTTGTTGATGAATTGCATTTTCATTACATTGAATTCAGTTTTGATCAGACTTATGAATTTTCAGTTCAAATAATGTATTTTGTAGTTGGTTTCTTATATCTTACTCTCTGAACATGAGTGTAAAAAATTAATTTACTTTTCTTGCGCGGATCCTATAACGTAAAACCCCTAATAATTTGAAAAAATGTTTAGTTCATTATTGTAGGTATATCTTCAATGGCGAACTACATGTACTATCATACTACGTAGGTAAGGCTTCAAAGACCCAATCATGAAGTTTTTTTTCAATCTCAGAAATTTGGATGCATTCAAGAAACTCTTTCTAGTCTTTCTCTTTCAAAGTATTTCCTTCATTTTTTAAAGAGAGTATTATTTAATTGAAAAAAAAATAAATGACGAGTTATGATTATGAATTTATGACAATTATGACATAAATACGTTGCGATGAGCGACGTCGCAACGGTCGCATCATCCTGTAAATTTCATAAGGCAGATTTTTTTTCAAGCATTTTTATTTGCTGCATTTAGGTACGCATTCGTTCAAAATTTCAAAATTCTGTCAAAATATGAGGTAGTGAGTGACTACTGACTAGTGAGGTTCCTTCTCAAATTTTTTCAAATTTTGTAGATTTCAAACCTTTTTCAAACAGAAACAGAACGATGATTCGCATTCTCAGAGTTAGCTATTTTTTCATTTTTTTATACTTGATTAAACTGTTTGAGAAGTTGATTCTCGAATGCTCTTCAAAACAGCTGTGACATCCTACCGCATCCTACTCATCATTTTTGTATTTTTTTAAAAGAATACTTTCAATCTTTTTAGAATTTTCAATTTCTTACTTCTTAAAATAATTGAAAACGTTGAAAAATTAAAGATAGATATTGGTAATATATTATTTTTCAATCTTTAAAAACATAATTTGAAATTTTCACCAACCTTGTTATGGCAGAACAAAGTTCAAGAATAGATCCTTCATTCTGATCACGTTATTTTTTTACGAAGGATTTTTAAGGGATTTTTGTAATCAAATATTGGTAACATTTATGTAAAAAAAGACATGAAATGCCGCTCTCTCTATAATTTTCTGATTTTGTGTATGAAGAAGGAAGATTTGAGAAAATATAGCGTTTATTAAACATAAATAATGTAATTCTTGCAGTAGCTTATGTGTTTACCAGAAGTGTTTTTGAAATTTATCCTCACTTCTATGTTGGAGTATGCATTTTTCTTCGAAAGGTTTTTCAGTATACTCCCATTATCGTTAACAACTCGTTACTTCAGTTATAAAACCGCATTTTATGTGCTATCTTGTGGCAGCAACTCCAGCTGAAAAAGGGATTCAATCACTAGAGATTTGAAATATTATGCCCATCATCGTACCGCAGTCATATACTTTATGAGGTAATGTAAAATCTTAAATTTGAAATTGAATTATTATTATCACTAACGCACCCCTGAATGAGGGCTATCACCACTGTAACACTTCCTCGTTTTCGGATCACACTAAACACTAGTCCTCAAACTGTGTTTTCATATTAATGCTGCAATTAAGAAATCTATTTCAGTATCGATGTGTACTGTTATTCATGTATAAAGGCGGGAAATTTCAATTGTTATAGCGTTAGTTGAAAACAATTTTCTAACCTGAGGGATTCCATCTTACTCTCAATTAACTGACTCAAATTTTCATTCGTGTATTTTGTATTTGATGCAACGTAGATTGAACATGAATCTCTAATTTAATGATTATGATGTTTGTTGTAGAATGGAGAATTCTTCCATTGAGAAAGAAGTGAATTCAGTTGAAAACACCGAAGATGCAGATCGTGTAAATCATATACCATCTAAAAATGAAAATGCTTCGAGTAATGCTGTAGCGGAGGATGTTTCTAGTAACGATATTGATGTAGGCCCCACGCTCGATGGATTAACACAGAAAGAAACTCGTAAAAATGAAGGTGATGTTGTTAATCTTAAACCAATTAAGTCGTCTGGTAATAATTCTATTGAGATTAATGGCGACTTGAATGAAAAATCTGATGAAAATCTATCAGAGTCCAATTCACTACCTAATGATAAAATCATCGAAGTAAATGAAGAGATCGGTGCCGTTTGTTCAGATTCAAGTAAAGAATCACTTGATGCGAACGAGGATAAAAATGATACGTCTGCGAGTTCCAATGGTAAATCCAGTAATCGGGAAAAAGAAAAAGATGATACTCCGTCTATTCCGAGTACTAATGAAAACGGCTCGGAAGTGGATTCGTCGCAACTTGATGATTTATCGTCGAGAAATAAGAATATTACAAACTCCAGCTGTGATTCTGAAGATTACCTTTCAGCTACGGATTCAAACGAAATTTCTACGCCAGCTAAACAAAGTAAATCAGGCGATGGATCACAAATTAGTATAGCTGATGAGGTTACCAGTGATGAAGTGGATAGTTCTGTGGCTCGAGACGACAGTGCGAATTTTAATAGCTTTTCCAAATCGGTACCAAGTGTCGAGAACCACGAAAAAAGTGAAAATTCAACGAATTCTCTCGAACCTATGGAAGTAGACAGATCGCCTTCTCCTGCCAGTATTACCGAAAGCAACGAAAAAGACGATTCCAATTTCGAGTCAGCGGCCAAAAGCCCCGAGCAAAAAGACACTGTAGAGGAAACTAGTGAAAATCCCAAATCAATGAATAAAGACAACCAGCAAGCTGATTCCAACGTTGACAAAACCAATGAGAATTCGGACCTAATAAACGAAGATCATGATCCATCAAAAAGTGAAGACCAATCGTCTAGCACTGCGGAAAAACTTGACGATGATCAAATCACTGATAACTCGCTGCAAGATACTTCTGCAAACGTTGACAGCACCAAAGAATCGCCAGGTGCCGATGCTTCTGCAAACGTCGATAGTACCAAAGAAACGTCAGGTACCGATGTAACTTCCGTTAATACGAGTAACTCGACTATCAGTAAAACCGTCTCAGAAACCGTTAATAATAAAGAATCAACGTCGGAAGAAACCTCAGATGCAAAAAATACCGAAGTTTTGCATATCGATGAAAACGACGAAGAGCCGGAGGAAGTGATGGATACATCAGAATGTGACCCTTTTGGACAAGTTTCCGAAAATGCAGCGACTGAAGTTGAAGAAATGGAAGTTGATGGAACCAGCAGTTGTAAAGATGCGCAAAGCGAAATGGTGGAAATCGTTACCGTCATCAATTCAACCGAAGAATATTCTAGTAGTAGCGAATCGGCATCGAAATCAACTCATGAAAAATCGTCGACCGACGATTCCGTTGATCAAACCGATGAGAATTGTATCATCCCAGATAACGTGAACAATGAAGGTGACGAGGGTGCTAAGACGACCATTGAAGTTGTAAAACCAAAGTTTGATATAACGCCGGTTCGTTTGGAAAAATTGATGGATCCGAGTAAATTTGTTAATTCGCAAGAAAAGAGCAATGAACTAATCCAAGATAAAAGCAGTAGTACTACCAACGATCCAGATTCGAATAATCTTACAGTTACCAGTAGGCCACAACGACAAGCTGCAAAAAAAGCTGAATCTCAAATTAAGGTACCTCTTATCAAGTTCTCTTACAAATTGAAAAATATTGTATTGTTATTTTACATCGATAAAATTTTCTGCTCCAGGAAATCGTTGCTCAAACCGAAAGTGAGAGTTACAATATCGAAGATATTGAAAAGTTAGCAGAACCGTCGCTGCAAGTTTGTTACCGTTGTAGTCGTGTAAGTGAACTTTAATCATTCGCATTACCATCTTAGAAAATATTCTATCTTACGATGTTATTTTGTTTTCAGCTAAGGCAATGCCGATTCGTAGCTTCGTTAGGGTCTAGGACAGTGTATCTTTGTCAAGAAAGTTGTTTCGAGTCCGCTTCAGAAAAGAAAGGAATAACGTTGAAATGCACGTCGAAATTACAACCTGCAGCGCCTCAGAAAGCCCCATCGGTGCCGGATTCCATCCACTTTCTAAGAAAATGCAGCCAATGTAACTTACATAATATTTTGGATGATAAGTCATTGACTTGGGAAGCTATGGATTTTTGCAATGAAGATTGTTTAAGTACGTATTCTGTTAGCGTAACAATTCCAAAAATATCGACGGAAAATTCCTGCATCTTATATTTTATAATTTCTAGGCCGTTACCAAGTTCAGCATGGAGCGAATTGTGCGTTTTGCAAAGGAAGTGTTCAGCATATGAGCATGGGAAAATATTCGGTACGATTTGGCTTAGAAGCTAGGCAGTTTTGTTCCGGCACCTGTTTGGAAGAATTCAAAAAAGGATTAAAGTCGTGTAGCTACTGTCAACAAGATATTACCAAAGCGACCGATATCATCACTGCCCAAATTGGCGATAAAGGACAGACGAAGGTAAATTTTGAAATTTATTTTGTGAAGTTTTCGACCTTGTTAATTCTGAAATATTTGTAGGATTTTTGTTTGCAAAGTTGCGTTGAAAAGTATGAAAGAATGAGCACTAATTCGCCGTTGCCAGTCATTCGAGACACTTGTACCGTTTGCGCTCAGTTGAAAGATGTTGAGGTTCAGGTTTTTATACAGTCAAGAACACACCCCTTGTGTAGTGATGTTTGTTTCATGACTTTTAAATTCGCCAATAATATATCTGATGTTGGTGAGTGGTTTATGAACCAATTTAATGTATTTCTAGTTGTATTATCAACGACCTAATTTAATGGGAAATAATTTTCAGATCAATGTCACATATGTAAAAAATTCTACGAAGAAGGAAATCCTGATAGTTATTTCGTATTTCACGATGATACTCCGTATAATTTTTGCAGCAAAGTCTGTATGAATGTGTTTATATTATTTAGAAGAAAAATCGTGCCATGCAATTGGTGCAAAGTGAGTGTCTATTTACTCAAATTAAATCAAAACTGTAATTATAGAACTATAACTCAAATATGTACGTATGTTTTTCATTTTAGGTGAAGAAGTACAATTTTGATATGATTAAAAGGTGTTCCTCCGGCGGAAGTAGTGTTATGATGTGTTCATTGAACTGCCTAACGTTATATCAAGTTTCTATGAATGCTACCTCAACGCGAAAGTAAGGATTGAAGATGTTTATCTCAATGCCTAATTGCCTACCTGTACAAATCAATGTTCTAATGTTTAATTTCATCGTTTCAGAATCAAATGTGATCTCTGTTCATCCATTAATTACGCGCAGTATCATTTAACGATGTCAGATGCAACGATAAGAAATTTCTGTTCTTATAATTGCGTAATGATTTTCCAAACGCAATATAATAAAACGCCATTAACGATGCATGAGCCTAATAAATCAAATTCAGCTCCAGTACCTCTCGGTTAGATTTCAACATATCTGCATACGATTTCCGCAAAGAAAAGCAATCGTTTTAACGAAATTTTATTTTCTGTTTTTTTAGGAGCTCCTAAAAGAGCTATACTTCATCAAAAAACAGTTGTTACACCGAGTGAGTATAACAGTCGTGAAATATAAATTATGTCTCGTGAACTGAATTTTCGTAATATTTTTTTTTTGCTTCGCAGCTAACGATCTTCAGCGAAATTCTATTCAAAAATCCATTACTACCGTAGCCAACGGACTTTTACCGCAGCTAACCAGTACTGGGACTTTGAAAGTATGTCAATGAAGTTTTCATTCAACTTTCTGAGGGCGTTTCTTTTACTCTGAATCTTATGTTGACAGATAAGCAGTCCATTGACGGTTGCAACTGCAAGTGGTCCTAGTACTCTGCTGACTACAACGTCGACAGCCAAAACACAAACTGTTACGAAATATATTCAGCAAATCATCATTAAACCGCCAGAACCGAAAGAGACGACGAATAAGTTCACGCAGTGTAATATAAATACTGCCAACAAAAGTGTTTCTTGTCAACCCGAAGTTTCCACGCAGGAAACCCAAACCGGTAATAATTTAACAATACACAATAAAATGATGACTACTTCTATGTCAATGGCGACTAATTGCTAACATATGTGATGCTTCTAGATGAAATTTCAAAGTATCCGGCAATCGTACCTATTCCGGTTCCAATATATGTTCCTGCTCCAATGCATATGTTTACTACGCCTTTTCCAGTACCAGTACCGTTTGCATTACCCATACCTGTGCCTATATTCATACCGACCACTAAAAGTACTTATAAAGGAGTTGTTCAATACATAAAGGTCAGCAGAAGTACTTAATTGATGAGAAGTGAATTCGGTAGACGGTTTTTGACAATAAAAAAATATATTTTATTTATAGGAAATCGTTGATAAAACGCCAGCTAATCCTTTCGAAGCTGATTTACTCTTAATGGCCAAAATGGTTGCTGGTGAAGAAAAACCCGAAGAATCGGAAGAAGTTACGAAAAATGACAGTGGCGAAGACGATGAAATGCCATTTGTTGACGCTACTCAAGGTTAATAAAATTTTACTCGTAAGATCGTGCCTTCAGAAAAAGACCATTCTTTATTAAATTAAATTTTCATGTTCCGTAGATGGTGAAAGTTTCGCTGAATCTGAATCTTCAACGTCTAATAATTTTGGCGACGATGTATTACAAATGGCTATGAAAATGGCTACCGAGCAGTTGAGTAACTCGCCGACAGTAGACTTGGAAGCTGAATTAACTTCGAACACGATTACACCGCAGACACAAACTGAAGGTAGCTGGAATGAAATTATAATTACATTTTGTTGGCGTGGGATCGAATTATAAGACAAGATATTTTGTAGACAACAATGCGAAAACCGAAGTGGTCGATGTTCCAGTAGAGCCTAGAATGACGCGTACTCGAAAACGAGCCAGTAAAGCAGCTAGTGAGACTCCGACTCGAAAAAGAGGACGGCAACAAACCACAGCTCCAACAGAAAATGATTCACAGTCGAGTACCGCATTATCTCAGTCCCCCGATGTATCCTCTGCGTCTGTGGTTCCAGAAAGTGAAAGACCCGATGTTAATATGTGTCTGAAAGTGAGTCTTGGTGATTATGCGTCACTTTTCTTAGTCTCTTAATTACTAAGTACGTATATAATGCATATTTTTTTTTTTTTTGTTTTTAGTTTACAATCGGAATAAGAGCATGGAAACAGTGGCTGCTAGCTAAAAATGAACAACTCGAACAAGCCGCCACTGCTGCAAATAAGAAAGCCAAAACTTTCAATTTGAATATTTTAAAGTTGACGACGGATGAACTGAATTACTTGCTATGTTTATTTGTGAAAGAAGTTCGAAAACCGAATGGAGATGAATACGCTCCTGATACAATCTATTATTTATGTTTAAGCATTCAGCAGTATTTATTCGAAAACGGTCGAATCGATAATATTTTCACCGATACGTTTTACGAACCTTTTACTAATGCACTTGACGAAGTGGCTAAGAAATTTTCCGAAATCAACGACGCCACTCGTAAGTATAAACGTGGGTAGTGTAAATGTATATTTTGATGAACTGTGTGAATAATTCCCATTGAATTTTCAGAATATATCGTGACGCGTGTCGAAGAAGAACATTTGTGGGAAAGTAAACAGTTAGGAGCACATTCTCCTCACGTTTTATTAGCTACTTTGATGTTCTTCAACACAAAATATTTTAATTTGGCGGTATGTTATCAGAAGTTGTAGCGTTACTGTTGTTTAGTATCATTGGTTTGCAGAATATCAACTAATCTTGAATCTAACCATTTTACAGACTCTCGAAGAGCATATGCAGCTATCGTTTTCACATATAATGAAACACTGGAAACGTAACCCGAATACTCCAGTTGGAAAACCAGGTTCACCAGCAGCCAATAGAAATGTTGTTCTAAGATTTTATCCACCTCAAGCAGCATTAGGTAAGTAACTGTAAAAAGGAATCTTAATCACCAAATGAATTATTATTTCACTGACCAATTCTACGTTCCCAGATGCTCCTAATTCTCGAAAGAAGAAAGTGTACGAACAGCATGAAAACGAAGTTAATCCTTTGAGGTGTCCTGTTAAGTTATATGAATTCTATTTAAGTAAATGGTAAGTTTGGAAATACTCCTTTCTTTGTATCTTAACAGATGACGATAACAGTTTAAAAATCTTGATCTTCTTGTTTTTCTATAGCCCAGAAAGCGTTAAACAACGTAACGACGTATTTTATTTACAACCAGAACGTTCGTGCGTTCCAGACAGCCCTGTATGGTATTCGACGATGCCTTTGCAAAAAGATTTATTAATGAAGATGCTGCACCGGGTTAGAATGGTGAAAGAAGTGAATGTTTCACTTTTGGCCTCGTGAAATGAGAAGTGAACCGCCTGATTACTTGTCATTATAAGTAATCGAGCATTGGCGGTCGAAATTTGTTGGTCATTGATTTATTATTCTCTTTTACTTTTTCGTAACAATACATTGTACTATGTACTGTGTATGTTTAGTTTTAGTGGAGATGTGTCTATTTTAAGGATACGAGTTATATGTATTGGAGTTTTCATTTATTTGATTTTTTTATATTTCATTTTTGTATAATGCTTTATATTATATAGTTTGATTTTTAAGGTTTGTTTGTTCATTTGTTTGTTCTTTTTTTTTTGGTAATTGTAGTGTAAATATTATGCTGTACATGTTTACATGTTGGGATACTTAATTGTGTATTTTTGAAGTGACGGTAGTTCCAGGGTTGCATTTACATTGCAATAAACTTGACGATCGTCTTATGTAATTTTCATAGGAAGTGATTTTATTTTCAATCACGATGTCAGCATCGAGTGATAATATGATAAGTTATGATTGCCCTGTTAAATTTTTTTTCAGGTACCTAGACGTATGTTGATTAGGTTTTACTTTGTAATCCATGATATGTAGCAATTTTAGGATAAGTCATGAGATGATTTATTTTATAACAAGTTACTGTTGTAAATACATTATTATTTGAAAATTTTTTATTCTTCATTCCTTTTTAGTTTTTTTCTCCTGTTGAAAATAGGAAGGATAATATGAAAGGAGAAGGAATAAAATAATCGAACGAATTTAGCCATCGGAATAAACGCTGCGTTGATGTTGAACTTTTGATTTTCTGAAAATGAAAGCAGGGTTTTCTGAACGCTGAAACGGCGGCGGAAGTTCTTACCTTTTTTCAGTTTTTTCGTCCTGCGTATTACGTTTCTAGTGAAGTTGAAGTTGCTCTGTATTGTGTATTTTGTTACAATAATACAAGTGTACGAGAAGCATAATATAACGCTGTATAAATTCCATGAATTAAGCTCAACTTACGAAGTCACGCAAGCGCAGTACAAGAAAATTTTTACGTCGTTAAATTGCAGTTCATAGATGTGCTATATTTCGGTGTATTATATTTGTCTTAAATGAATTATAAGCTTTAAGCTTTGCTTTCGAAAGTTATGTTATGTTGTATGATGATAATTGCAAACTGAATACAGTGTTCGTGTTGGTGACGAAGTGTTCGAAGAGATAAACGTTGTGAAGTTCGGTTATCAATGTTTTGGTTATGAATATCATTCTCTAAGCGTAACGAGTATCGATGTGTTAATTTGTTTTAAACAGTTTTATAACTAATTCGTGTCTTATATATTAATTATTGTAGTCTAATTGCGGGCATCGTTGTTATTGTAATAGCACGATTCGTGTTTACCCAGCTGTATAATATCTAACACTTTCGAAACAGCTACTCGTTTTCTTAGGTTGTTATCATTAAAATAAGTAATAATGTTTTCTGGATTAACTAATCAAGTTACTAATTGGATGGGTAAAAAACAAGAAGAAGATGTTCCAAAAACTGAAGGTGAATCATTGTCACCTAAAGAAGAAGAAAATATCGAAGTTCCTGAAAGAAAAGAATCTGGGTTAGTGTTAGGTGTTTTTCATTCCCTACTGAATCATATGGCGTCTGATGAATGTTTTCGAATTTGATAAATTAATTTTTGCATCATTTTATTTACGCAGTGCAACGAAAGCGAGTCGTTTAGAAATGTTGGGAAATGTTAAAAACCAAATGACCAGTTGGATCGGCGGTGGAATAGCGAGCTTGAGGAAAACATCTGAAGGAGAGGCTGTTCCGGCCAATGCTGAATTACCACCAGAGTCACCTGTTTCAGAAACATCTGTTAAAGGATCTATCAAAGAGAAAGATGACGATGATAATTCTAGGTTTGTTGCTTATTGATTTGTGCTTTTGTACAATGAACGTAGTAATCAATACTGTTTGTATTTCATTTTTATAGTGCCACTGGTGGAGCTGATAGCGAAAATTTGATTTCCGATGATGAAGAAGGAGCTAAAGAAGAAGGATTTGCCGGCGGAGCAGGTTTGTTTGAGTAATGGTTTGAGTCAGCCAAGTCGCTTGTAATGTATTCTGTTGGTTCAATCTTTGAAACTGCAGAACTATAAGTTATTTTAGCTTCTAAGCAAAGAACTTTAATTCGTTTTTCTTTTTCAGTTTCAACCAAAGCTTTACAAGGTGCGAAAAGTTTTGGCAGTTTTTTGTATACTGCTGTGAATAAAGCGGGTAAAACAGTAACAGAAGCAGGAGCTAAAATCAAAAAGACTGTAGAAGAAAATGTAATGATAATTGCCTATTTCGATAATAATATTTCATTTATGCTTCATTTGAGAATTTATATCAATTTGTGTTTTTTTAATTTCAGAGCATTTTAGGAGAATTCAATAAAGAGCAAGAAGCCTTCATTAAAGATAAAGAAGCCAAAGGAAATGGTACCGCTGTACCTCCTTGGTCAGGTTGTCCGAATGAAGCTGCGCTGAAAGAACAGTGTCTCTCATTGTCAACAGTACGTTATACCTACTTTGTTTTAACTACCCTAACATTAGTGTACAAATTACCCCACAAGTTGAACTTTTAAAATTGAATGAGTGGAAAGAAGTAATTTTATTACAACGTGTGTATTGATTGGCGACATGCTTGGTTGGTTACAGGATAAAAAGAATTTTGTAAGAAGTCCTCCATCGGGAGCCGATTTTCAATTTGATTACAAAGTATCTTACCCCGTTGCCATGGCAACTTTAGCAGAAGATCCAAATCTTGAAAAAATGCGGTTCGAATTGGTGCCTAAAGTGTAAGAATATCATATTTCCTACTTCGTTCGCCTAGTTTGACTTTTAAATTAACTTTGTACGGTGTTACAGTATTAGCGAAGAAAAATTCTGGCGAAATTATTTTTATCGCGTTAATTTGATTTGCCAAGCTAATGAATTGTCTTCAATGGCTGCTTCAGAAGGGCAGCAATCATTATCAAAAACTGATGAAAATCCAAATGGTAAGTTGACGTTTTTTTTTGCTCCCTTCTCTCTTTATGTTTTATCAATTTGCAGCTTTATTTTTTTGAATTTTTTTCGTAGCATTATTATTGTTAAGACCTACTATTCATAATATACTATCGTGACTGTACTTTAGACGCAGAAAAAACTAATTGAGTTTTTTTCGCTTGAAAAATCGTATCGTGTTTGATCCGTATCTTGAATTTAAAGAACAAATGGAATTGCTTAAAAACATTTATTTGAATTTCAACATTGGCATTGGAAAAAAATTTGAACACGATAAAATTTTTAATTTAGAAATGCACTTCGAAACGTTTTAAAATGTTTTTATTTAGTAGAAATGCTTATACACACATCACTCGAGCTTTTTGTATTATTTTGTGCTAGTCAACGTTCCAAATGCATGCGCTAGTATGACCCGTTTAGAAGATGAATCTTCACAAATCACTGCTGAATTTGTTTCCGATAATTTTACCGCTTCACAAAAAGATATCGAAGAAGTAGAAGAAGGTATGAAGAAACTTGGTATGAGAAGCTCTCCTACTACTGAAGAAGGTTAGCTTTTTTTGCTTTGTTTTTTATTTTGTTTTAGAATTTAACTGATTCTTGAAGTGAGTAATTTGTATTTTTGTAAGTATATATTGAAATGGGATTTCTATGTAGTTGAAACTGTCACTTAAATCGCATGCTTCTAATACTCTGTAGTCTGTATGGTGATACGCTTTTGGTAAGAGGTAGTTCATCTTTTGTTGAACATTAACCAATGGAAATAACAATCAAGTTTGCAAAAGACTGAAGCAAACAATCTTCATGTACATATTTGTTTTTTTTTTGTGGTTACGTACTTGGAGTAAGTTGTTTATGAAATCCTAATCCAACTGTTGAGTTTTTATTAACCAAGAAACTTGCAATGTTTTCAATCCTCTCGTTCTTATAACGATAGAGAATTGAGAATTTTTGTGTTTGATGGGATGAAACGTTATGTTTATTTTGTATAAATTTTATTAACATATCATTTTTTAACAAAAACTATTTACAATATTTACATAATTAGCGCACTTAATCGAATGTTGTTTGTTGACAGCTTGAATTTGACGAAGGGTTTTCGGAAGATAAAATACTGCCTTTTCTAAAGTGATTCATTCGCTTTTGATTTATTATGAAAAAGATTCATCTATTTAGTATTTGCTTTTGCTTCTTAATGCGCTTTTATTTAGTTCTTTGGTTCCTTTTTTCAATTTCTTCATGTACGGTTTAAAAATAGGTACGTAAAAAGTATACGTATGATTAGTTTCTCAAAAAAGTTATTGTGATGTTGAAATTTTCATCATTTTTCCTCGCATTGATAAAGGTATTCATTCTTTGTAGGAAGAAACGATAAAAATATAAATATTTTTTTGAATGCTTTTATAATTTCTTGATAAAATACGATGAAGAAATTCTTGAATCATCGTTAGCGATAAATTCATCGTAAATATGTTTGCCTAATAATCTCAAATCTTTTTGAAATTTAATCATAAATATTTCTGATTTAGATATTTCAATTTGCATGTGTGAGTTTGGTATTGAAACTTTTCATGTACCTACCCCTCGAAATCCCCTGTGGACCGAGTTATAAAATAATACATAACGAAACAATCTATTTAATGATGTTATCGTGAATCAGTCAAGCTCAATTCCATGGAATATATTGTGTAGAAAAAAAAAATAAACACACGTGAATATTTTATTTAAAATTGAAAGCTCTTCTTTTTATTTTGTTACTGCGGCTAAAGAATATATTATAATTTCAGCTTTACTCATCACAATTCATGTTGCTTGTTTTATTTCTTCATCGCAATTTCCTTACATTTTATTTTTTCAATTTTTCACGCCGTAGTGCTTCGCTATATATTTTGATTTATTAAAAAGAGAGAAAAGCCTATCTTTCACGTTCTTCCATTATTGCTTTGTTATCATGGAAACATTATATCCCTGTCTTTTAGAACGCGAATGGGAGAAAGAGCTCGACGAAGAATTACAAAGTTTCGAAGTTGTTGACGGTGCTAACAACGATATGCAGTGGAAAAGTCATTCCGATGATATTCTAGATTCGGATGAAATATCGGATCTTAAGTAAATAAACCTAATTACTTGTTAAACGCGTTTGTTTCTAGCGTTCTTGTCATTTGTAAAGTAGTCCCGTATGTGTACGAATACGATTGCAAACTGGACAGTTATAAAATTTGTCTTATTGCGGTCATATTTTACGAATTGTATAAGCGTACTCCGCCTATGCTCTGTATAAGCTTTAACCTTCTCTTCCTTCGCTATAAAATACTTATTCTTTCATTCATCGCATTAGGCTTGATTTCGTTGTTATTAAACAAAAAACAGAAAAAAACAAAAAAAAAACGATATCGTTATAATTTTAATTTATAAAGGAGATATGTAATATCAAAATTGTGAATTGATAATAATTACCGTTATTGATATTTATATAGGCTTGAAAATTAGATGCGTTAGTGATTTTTATATTCTAAGTTCATCTTTCGTCTCGAATCGAGTAAAAAAAATTATAATCTGTTTGAATTCTACGAAAAATTGAAATTGGAAAAATTACATTGACAAGAAAAATATCAACACGATTGTGTATTATTTTGTTTTGAAATTTAAAACATGTCAATTATTCAGTAACAATATTTTATTGATAATTTCGAAAAATTGTATCGTATAGGAAAAAGAAAATCACTCGTTACTCCGTTCATTAAACGGTACCTATGTTGTTTTATCGATGATGTTAGGTGGTATTTATATGTGCGCATCATATCATTCCATTATCTTTTTATAACGCCAATTTTTATTATTTCGCTATACCTACGTATTGAATATCGCTTACTTCTTTCTCCTACTCAGCCAAAAAAAAAAAATATTTGAGAACGTCTCCGAGTAATTTTTTACGATATTTATGGTTTATATTGTTATCAAGTTATTCTTATTAATGTTGTGAATGTTAAAAAGTATGTTATTTTCTTTAAATCTAGTCAATATTTTTATTCGTTTTATTTATTGCTGTGGTTTTTGTAGCATTTAAGTCTATATTCAAGTTACTTATATACTTGTATTGTTAACGTTTTGAGGTTTTGTTTTATATAAAATATTGTAATGGTAAATTCAATAATTTCGCTTTTAGACGTTTTCTATTTCAGGATTTCCTTGTGCTATGCCGATATCGTATAACGTTTTAAAATTCCAAATTTCTCCATTAGGCCATGAAGTCTTTAAAAGTGTTTCCACTTGTATACGATGTTGGTAATATTTATGCACAATTAGAATTAGATTTGATAGGTTTTGAATATGGATTAAGTATTTAAAATGGTATGAACATATCATGCCGAATTCCAATTATTACTCACAGGCTGTCGAAAAAAGTTCCCTTCATTATACGAAACGCAATAGCGTAATTTTATTTTAATTATTAAAATTTTTCTCCTCGCTGCGATCGCTTTTTATTCTTACGAATATGTATGTACTTCTAATAGGCGTTTATTTGGCGGATTGTTTTGTTTCGTAAAGATGAATCGTTAAAGGAGAATTATCGTATGAGATGATTTAAATGTTATTAATCACTCTATGTCGGAGTAAGTGTACATTTGAAATCTTCTCGCCTTCTTTTTTTCCTATTTATTATGTATTTTTCTTGTTTAAATTTCTTCGTTTTTCCAAATTTTTGACATGATATGCTAATATGTGATCATTGTATCAAATATTTTCAAATATTTATAATTTTTTTTATGTTTATGTTTGTACTTACCATTACTTACCTTAATGCTTAAAAGAATGGTTATTCGCTTATCTATTATATACGAATGTTTCATTATATAATATTCTCTACCGTTTATTTTTCTTTTATAATGATTAATTGTTACTTGTAGCTTGAATATAATTAAATAAAGCTATTTATACCTAGATGCGCTAATTTTCTTCATCGTTAGGGTATGCAGGTGTTGCTAAATGTTTGCTGGGTTGACAATATGTATTAGAAACAGTAAACACATTGGAAAATGATTGATTATTGATTCGGTAAAAGTGCGAAAATTCTTTGTGTACAACTGAATCTTTTTGCTAGATGCTATTTTCGTACTCAGAATGGAAAATTTTCCAATTTTACTGCATATTTTGTCAACACTGAAGACGAAGAAATTGCTATTATTCACCTTTTTGTATTTTATATCGTGTTGATTACGAGTAGATAGGTACGTGAAGAACAGGAAGCGTCTGCTTTGATCTAATGGGGTTGTGTTGTCGTTGTCCAAACATTGAATCTTGGGATCTTGTGGTACATAGAATTCTAGTACAAACAACAGTAACAACACGAATGAAATGATTTAAAGTTCAAGACTACTGCTTTGATTGAAAACAACGATAAAACAATAACTTTGGGTACGAGGGTAGGATTCATTTTTGTTCGCGTGTTGGGAAAATGAATAACAGACATGATAGGTAATTTTCTGGAGGATTTTTCCACTTGTTATGGACAGTAAAAATGTGTGTTGAGTGTGACTGTCATTATATGGTGCTCACGCTAAATTAGCTTTTGATATGATTATGAATACGAATGAAAAAAAATTATGCATTCGCAGGTATCCACAAAAAGAATCGAAATCTTTTTCGCTCGTCTTCCGCTCAGCAAACTCTTTCTTTTCGATACCCATCTGTCAAAGCAATATCATATTTCATAATTTTAAACGTAGGTAATCTTATGGAATATGGAAATTATAAATCAACTCTCTTCGAATGAGTTTCCAATTTTGAATTTTTTCTAACAATATTTTTTTTTTGACCGCGAACGACCCTAACGTCCTCTCGCGTCATTTGAATTCGTTCGCTCATATTGACCTTCATTCTGCTAAAAATTCTTATCACATCATAACTGATAACTAAATATCTCAACAACCATTATAAAATTTCAAATTTTATTGAGTTCAACTCATGATTTTGTAAAATCCTCGAGTATTTTTCTGAAATATTAGTCAATATGTCGATGGTATACAAGGCAGCCGTTTCAGTTGGTGATAAGATTGTTCCAAAAGCTTTGCAACCATTATGGCAACATCCAGCAGGTGATTTTAAATTCTACTCATACTTTTTTTCTGTTTTGTACACCTTATTACTTCTGATAATAATGTTGAATGTAATTTTCCCTCCTAGGTCCGAAAACTGTTTTCTTTTGGGCTCCTGTATTCAAATGGGTAAGTTTCACAGTCATTTCAACTGTTTTGGGTTGAAGTTTGAGTGCTAATTAGCATTTCGATTTTGAAGTATATGTAATGAAATCATTTTTTTCCAAAGGGACTAGTTATCGCTGGAATTGGCGATCTACAAAGACCAGCTGAGAAAATCAGCGTTTCTCAATCTTCCGCGTTGGCTGCCACTGGTGTCATTTGGTCAAGATACTCGCTAGTTATAATCCCGAAAAATTGGAGTTTGTTCAGCGTTAATATTTTTGTGGCCATTACTAGTATTTATCAGTTGACCAGAGCTATTAGGTAATGTTTGAAATCATCATATTTTATTCAATTGTGTAGACGTAGCATTCAGTTCAACTCCTTTATATATTATAATTTCATGTGTTTTATGTTAATGCAGGTATCAACAATCTTTAAAAGAAAAGGATGCTCAATGAATCAATACATGAGGTTTTATGATAGGTAGAAAATTGATGAACAAAACTCGTTGATTGTTCTTTACCAAATTAATCTCCTGAGATGCTTCTAGCAATTCCAATTTTGTTTTTGTTTACTCTAAAAAGTGGTTTTTGTAATATTGTGATAAGTATCATTTAAAAATTAAGCGTGGGAAAGTTACTATCGAAATTATTTGATTGTAATCGGTTGTTTTCTGTTATTTTTCTTCTAAAGAGTTACCAATAAATTTTTCGGTACAATTTATTGTTGATGTGTTAATTAAACGTTGATTCAATTATAAGAAAATGTTGAGAGTCGTGTTCTTTGAATGAAAGAAGTAGGTATGCTGTAGTTGAAGTAATATACGTGTTCTGTATATACTTTAGCTAAAAAAAAAAAAAGTAATGAATTTGAACTAATATTTCGTTCAAATTCAAAATAAAAAATAAACATAGGAAATGAAAGATCCCTTAAAGTCCTTAAAGGAACCGCTTATGTTCACTGGAGTGGAATTTTTCTGGAAACTGGAAAACGCAGGAGTCATACTTCAAAGCCTGATTTTAAATTTAAGATGTTCAATTATTTCAAAGCTCGACGTCAACACTATTTCCATACAGATTTACATTCATATATTTGAAATTTTTCAACTTTAAAATTAACGCAGATTGTTTTGAAATTTTAAATTTGCGATTTTTTATTTCAATTTTCAACAAAAAAAAAATTTGAACGTTAATTCACTTTGTTTGAACCAAGAACTGAAACCTAGGCTAATACGGATTACGGAAGGAAATTCTCATATAATTTTTTATGTAAGTACACTGCAAGCTTTAAAATTTTCTAGTTGACCTATTTTTTTCGAAAAATGGAAATGAAAATCAACTAGTGACTATTTGACTAGTAAAGTAATAAAAAATAAATTATTTATTCAAAAAAAATAAATTATTTATTCAAAAAAAATAAATAAATAAAAATTGTTCATCCAACAACTAGCGCTACAACTAGAATATAGGTAACTTTCAGCACCTATCTGTGGCTGCCATATCAGCCATATGATTGTGTAAACTTGAAAGCTTGAATTGATAACGAAAGTTTAAAAAACTTGCGTGCAACGTGATTGTGAGCTGCTTTGGTTAGTCAAAGTTGTGATTTTGATTTCGAGAACCGAAAGCTTTCCAGTCAAAACGTGCGGTTAAAATATGTGATTCGATGGCGTATAATATAAAAACTGTTGACATTCGTCGATTGAAAATACATTGCTGGCGTCGCGTCGCTTTTGTAATGAATGGAACTTGTATGTAATACTTCGAGGTTATTTTTTAATCGTGGAATGAAAATCACCGTGTCTTATTTTAACTGTATATCTTGTAGTTTTTAGTCAATTCGTGTATTTTTTAGTAAATTTGTAGTTTATTAGATAATTTTATCGTATCAGACAAATTTTATCCTTCGAGAAGACGCTGCTATCGATACGTCAACGACTTGGTGAGTGTTGTTTTCATAACTATCGGCTTTTTAATATTTAATGTACAGATTTACCATTATGACCAGTATTTTTGTATTATAAGTATCCAAAACGTATACTGGTATGAAAATAACGTCGATCAGCTCAAAATATGCGAAATCCATTGTTCTCGTTGTTTTGCAATAATCGAACATTTATGTGGCGGGATTCTGCAACCTCCATTACTTTGGTCACGAGTTCATCTATTGGAATTCAGTTTTACTACTTTTTTTATTAACGTGATCTTCCGGTATGAGTTTATAATTGACAATTGTTTTGTATGGAAAATTATTTCTTTACAATAGGGTACGAAACTACTACATGATTCTTATAGCTGGCGTATGTACGTTTATACGCGATTGGATATGGATCAATTTTAGACGCACGGATTGGTATAAAAATCATAATCAATTCACCCCTAGTTCAAACAGCAATAATTATTCCCTCGTGGTTTATGAAGTACTAATTAATATTTCGAAGACCTCCGATATTTTGGTTGTGGTATGTTCGTGAGAAAAGTAAACAAAATATTGGCGGGGTAGGAGCCGTGTACATAATATATTTCTTCACACATGAATATCTATATCAATCAATGCCCATTTTTTATAATAATTTCCTTGTAATATATTATTTAATGAATTATAATCAATACCTACTTAATAATTATTCCATTTTGAGTGAATGGGTGCTGATATTTGTTTTCGTGACTCATAATCATGAACTCGAGTATGTAGTGGTCAGTCTGAGTCTGTTAATGGTGAAGGAGATGAGGTATGGTCTCAATCTGGAAAGTCCCCCAAAGAATTGAGAAAAACCAAATTGTACCTAAATTCGTTCATTTTTTTTTGTAGCCCAAGAAAAAAACTAAGCAAAAAAATGTAGTTTTTCTTTCAAAGAAAATCCCCTCCTGTTGCTTATTGGACAACAGTATAAAAACATCTTGAAAATTCGAAACAGTATTGTAGTTTGAAACAAGAAAATTATGCAAATAATATCGCCAAACGTTTTAAAAACGAATTTCTACCAAACAATACGGGTAAAAGATTTTCGTTTTTGGAACGAACAACTATTTTGAATTATTTTTACATAACTACGTTAAAAGCTGTATAATTTCCATATTTCCATATCCCTCTTATTACTTTTTACTCTTGGCGAATATTTCTGGTGTAAAATGAATCAGGGTCGTTACAGATGATGGATAATGAAACACAATTAGGAAAATAGGATCGGCGACAGATGGCCGTACATCTGTTATTTTATTTTAAATAATAATCTTCCACGGATTTGTCGAATGCAACTTACTTTTTTCCATAAAAAACTGAAGATTTTCAATCGATCGAAATTTTGATGAAAATCTCAGTCCCAAATATACGAACTCGTATTGAATTTCGAAAAAATTCATTAGTTTTACATATTTGTTATTCTGAGTCAACCAGCTCTATTCTTGAACATTTATTATAAAAAATAAGAAAAATCTAAGTTACTGTAACTATTTTTTTTTTCAAATAACGGATCATTATACCTTTTTTTCTTTTGTCTCTTTCAAACAGTTGTAAGTTAGATAAACATGTACATCTCGAACGAAATTCAAATTGACGCAAGCCATGTTAGGTTTTAAAAAGCTAACATATTATCGTCAGTTGTCAAACAACCGTATTAGAACAATTGCCGCAAAAAGTAGACAACATGAGCCGCCATTACTTCATCGAATAACGCAACATCCTCTGTGTACAATGCAACAAAACGTATTACCAGTCAATGAACTTTTTTCCAACTCATTTATGCGCTTTTGTTTTCCAACTACCTCAGTCGAACTCGAACGTCATTTGGTTTTGAAAATTTTTACCAAGACTCTTTAATATTATTCGATGTTCTCTGTACCTACTACCTACCTATTGGGTAGGTAAACGTTGCCATATGGATGAAAAAAATAGAATAAAATAGACAATTCGACAATTGTCGAATTCGTTTCACATGGGTTGGACACGAACGCCGGACCAGGTCATAAACAAACAATGCGAATTGTTTTGTTCATTTAATTGACATACTCTGGACCTAAAAATCAATGAAAAATTCATAGCGAACAAATATAACACAGACGAATATATGCAGGTATCATTTCAAGCCTACGATTTATAGACGCATTTAACCATTTGTATGCATCCTATTCGTACGATAAATATTCGCCCATTATGTAATGATTGTAATTCTACGCAGACGGCTACGCAATTTTAGTCTCGTTTTTACTTTCCGCCGCTTTAGCTTCGTGTATACTATTAGCTTGTAAATATTGTAAGTACGAGAAAATATTTTTTGGTACATCCATTTTCAGTTTTAAAGTGGTATGTAGCATCGAATATAGTGACCACTAAGTTGGCGGAGCATATTTTTCACTTAAAAGTTCAAAATAACCAAGCATAATATTCTCTCCTTCCTCTGCAAGAGATACATTCAGCTTCCTAGGTCATTCCCACCCCATTTAAGGCGGAATTAAGGTGGAAAACCCCTCATTTTACCCTTATTTTCGGTTTTTTCCTCCTTAAAAGAAGTGGGGATGACCTAGGAAGCTGAAATTTGGATATGTTAATCACAATGGGAGTACTGACCAATGATATGATTTTGGACCATTTTCATCCATTTGGGACCATATTATGGCCCTCCAAAAAAAATGACCTTACAGTAATTTTCGAATTTGACCCTCTCCCACTCTAGGGGTCGACTTTAGGTCCCAAAATAATCTCATTCCCCAAGTTTGACTTTTTTTGATCGATTAGAACAGGTTTCAAGTCCCAAAGTCATGAAATGTAAACTTATTGAAATCACATCACTTTGAGGGGTCGTAGCGCCCCCCTTGGGGCTAGGGAGTTGGTTGAGAGCTCATTTGATAGGTATTTGAGGAGAGATTAAATAATCAGTGCTTATTTTACTCAAAAGTAATTTTTTGACAAAAAACTGATTTTGGGGGGCTTTGATCCACTGTGGGGGATTAGCTCCAGTGGTAGGGGCGGGGGCTTTTAGTATGTTGTTCACTACACCATCCTAGACAATATTCGCAAAAAAAACCTTTGATCCCAATTATGTCCGGGTCAAATCGTAATTTGACTGGGCTAATAAGATTGAAGCCAAGTTGAGAATTGATTAAACGCTGCTTGGTACCGGTCTTTTGAGTTTTCAGGAAGTAAGTTCTGTTTCTGTTTAGCAATGTTAGCTGAACGAAGTAATTCGGACGATGTGTTACACTGACGTTGTCTTTGTAAACACACTGAACAATACTGTTTATGCGTTATCAAAAAATACGCCCTTTCGAGTGGAAAAATACACCATTAAAATTTTAACTGTCGGTTTTGAGTTTAGCTCTCGTAGTAAAATTTTGAATTTGAATATTTTTCAAAAAGCACTACCCCGACACTACAGTTTTTCCCACGGTGTTGTCGTGGGAAAATTTTGACCCACGCGCTTGACCAAGAGGCATGATTCATTTTCCCGTTCAACTAAATTTTTCATATTTCTTCTTCCATAGATTATTCAAATTTTCATCAAAAATTAAAAAATTTGAATAATCTTCGAAAAATATAATTTGAAAAATTTAGTTGAACGGGAAAATGAATCATGCCTCTTGGTCAAGCGCGGGGATCAAAATTTCTCAACGACAACGCCGCCGTGGGAAAAACCTGAGCGTCGGGGTAGCGATTTTTAAAAAGGAATTTTAGAATTCAAAATTTTACTGTGGGACTTAAACTCAAAACTGTCAGCTGAAATTTTAAAGGGTTGTGAATGTGGTACTTGGGCCAAAGGCTACAACTGACGATGAGACCACTTTCCATCCAAATCTCGAAAGGGACTCTTCATGGAAGTTCCTTAGTGAATGCTGAAGAGTGCTGACGCTCGGAGCTCAGAAAGATTAGTCATTTTAGAAACACAGTCAACTTGGAGATTTAGAATCCACGAGAATCTGCTTAGGTAAATAATAGCTTTTGAAAATGGATGTTCGATTTTATTTGAAAAAATAAGACTTTTTAAGGTTTTGGAAGTTGGTGAATGGAATCTAAAAAGTGTTGAAAAAAGATATCATGTTAAGTAAGAAATTCGAGGTAAACTCATTACTTAATACTTACCAACACTTGTCATCTTCCTAAAAACGTCACTACATTTAATTATTTAAACATTTACACGTTCCTGTGAAATGTTTCTAAAAACACCTGTTTTTATGCTTCGTTATCATTTATTTGTCAAATCACTCTTTGGTACTAATTACAAAATCATGTCAGTCTCACTTGTATTGGTAGAATTTACGTTTCAAGTGAAAGCGTTTTATAATTTTTCATCGAGGGTTTCAATTAATGCGACGAAATATCGAAATATATTACTATAGTATGTTGCTAAATTACATTTGAAAAGTATTATAATTGCTCCGAAATTATTTGCACATTTGTTTTAATTTCTTCGTGTTGCAAAATTAAATAGCTTTGGTATACAAGACGATATGTTTATGAGTTTTATTATACTTCCTTCTGCGAATATAACTTCCCCTAATTCAGTACACCCTTTGGTTAATAAATTTCAAAGCTTTTATGCCTTTCTTAAAGGGTTGTGAGGATACGAGTTTCTATTAAACCGACTATTTTTCATAATTATTATATTTTACTGGAGTAGCGTAATACGATATCGGTTAATTTTTTCTATCGAGCTTTTAAATTTCTATAAATGAAGGTGCTGCAGTTAAAACGGTTCAAACGTTGATCGCGATGTTGCATGCGACCCTGCATGTGAAGTACCCGCCTCAAATGTCTACCTTGAAAGCTACTTATATATAAGTAGACGAGAGAGTTCATAACACGAATAGAAACCAAACAGAACTGACCCCTGTAGTCTGGACTTGAGACACGAAAGTACCTACCTATTATTATCGTGTCTGTGACCGCTCATCTTTTTGATGATTAATAATTGAATGAATAATGGCTAAAAACTTGACAAGACTTTTTATGCAGTATCTGTAATTCTGTATGACATGAGGTAGAATTTTGAGTTGCTGGAAAACGACATCAAGAGACAAGAGTTAATTTAGGATACTGTTGTGGTGGTCAGATATAGATAATATTCGGTCAGCTTATTGTTCTGTAATGCTAGCCAATTTTTGAAAATTTCTGCAGAACTTTTCATTTTGAGGACTTTGAGGTTAACAGAAAATACAAAATGAAGTACTGCAATAATAGTCAAAGTTACTGATGAAACGTTTTTGAATCAGCGAAGGCACTTATGAAAATTGCAAAATGTTCATCGAGTATTATTTTTTGTTGCAAATTTGAAGGGATTGCAGGCCATTCCAAAGGTGAGAAAAAACATGAGAAATAGTCAGTGTCGAATAAGGTTGATGTAGGTATGTACAATTTATAAAACTAAAAAGCACATCTGTGGCATTTTCTCACTCTACATCATGTAGGTAGAGGTACTAGGTAGGTATGTTCGAATTTGGACCTTGGACCACTTTTGAATTTTGCTTTGGAAATCCACATACCTAGTTGATTTGAGAAAATCCTCTATTTCCTATTTCCAAAGTGCTCGGTAACTCAATTTCACTTTTTTTTTTGAGTACGAGTATCATCAATCAGCATCTAATTTTTCAGTTGAGCTTCTCCCATGAAAATTCTAGAAGTAGAAACTTACCCCTGAGATTTCTTTCGAAAGGCATTACAAAGTTGAATTAATAAAATAATCACTCCCTACTCCCTAGTCTCTACGCAAGTTCATAATGTTGAAAATGTTGAAAAGCATAAAATAATATCGAATGGCAATTGATAATATTATTCAATTCATCATTCCCACGAAGAATTTCAAGAATCAGACGGTTAAGATTTGAAATGGATTTTTAATCGTGGTGGGAGGAGTAACGAACGTACGTGATTGAATTCTTCAAAGCACGACTGACTCGTGACTAGTTGGTGGCTGGCGTGTTGAAGTTTTCGATGCAGGTTGTAAGTTGTACGTGTGTGCTGTGTAGACCTTAGTTTAGTCTTTGGTATCGTAATAGTCAGTACGTATACTAAAATACTCGTATGTCGTCGGCTTTAGTTTCGATATCGTTGTAATATTTCGCCGGGTTATAGTAGCGATGAATTGCGACGCGTAATGATGTAATGAGCCGAGTATTATCAAACAACATGTGAAGTTCGGGTGAATTTTTTTATCGTGTAATTTTTATTCGTCGTTTCTAGTCTGTTTAAATTTTAACCGTTTTTTTTCTCTTAGTGCCAAACGTCAAACGATCGATCGTTTGAATTTTAAATGTTCGTTATGGTTTCATGTTCGCTGTAGCATTTTCCTCTTCAACGTTTTGATTTGGTTTGCTTTTGTTTTGTTCGAATCGTTTAATCAAAATATTACCTACCCAGTGTTGTTGATCGTATCGTATATTAGTGCCATATTTTGTGGAAATTCCATGTCAACGAATGCATTTACGAGATGGTGAGTGGAATTAGTTCATTGTTTAGGTATTCGGCATTTATGTACCTGCTTATGATTGCGATTTCGTCGACAGTTGTGTTTTTTTTTCGAACGATCACGTGTACGCTAAAGTACTAGAAGCTAAGTGATTTTTAAAAGGATGCGATCATGGTATGTTATGTAAAATTGTATTACATATTCAAGTTTCATGATAGGAGATCTGCGAGTTGAGATTATTATCTCATGGTTGATTTGTCAGGGTTTCTGATATGATTATCGACTGAAAATATTTACGTATCTATTTCCATTTCATATCATCGTAAGATTGCATTTTCAGCGAATAACTTATAAGGATGTTCAAAGGTCAGATTTTCTCGAATAACAGGGATTAGGCTTTGATTAAGTTGGAATTTTCCGAATTATTGAGATTTTCTCTAAATAGGTATTTGCCCTAAAAAGCTTAAAACAGTAAACACTGATGCATACCTAGTACCTACTCTTCATTTATTGTTCTACAGGGTGCCCAGAAATATCGAGTACCTACCCTGAAGAAAGTTTTTTATTATTGGTTGGCAATGTGAAATAGATGCATATGATTGGTGGAATGTTATCTCTCCAGTCCAACAACCAATCAGGTGCTATCATTATTATCATTCACTGTGACCAACCGAAGTATTTTTATTTTAGTAGAAAACTTTTTTAGGGGTACTGATATTTCTTGGCACCCTGTATGTAGCATTAGGTTTGTTCGGGCGACCTCTTCTAACTTCTACAAGTGAAGAACCTTCTATAAACTGAAAAAGTTCTATAATTCATAATTTCTACTAGCCCCCGAACGATTTTAGAGAACTGTTACATGTGATTTGAATGGATTTGAATTTGTTATCAGTTTGTCCAGCATTTTTATTTGTGTGAATTAATTTTAACCATAGAAATGGGGGACAGATTTCGCAGCTGAAGTGACTAAATGCTGAGAAGCTATTGCTTGGTACGGTTCGGAGTTCTCATACAGCACAACTAATTCATTATAGGAATTTCGAGACAATGGTAAAAATCTTATAAATTCAATATCAGAATAACGTTGTGTAACTTCTTCAAAAAAATATAAAATTGAAACTCTGGGAACAGTGACATATTTTTGCATAATTAAACAGATTTCCTCGTCAAAATCATCGTCAGAATTTAACAATTCAGCTACTTGATGATGAACCGTGAATATGGGTTCCATTGTGCCAAAATACATATTACTGAAACGTTTTCAGTGTTTTATATTTCACTTCTATCAAAAATTAAAAATTGAAAATTTCTTATCAGCGTCACTTTTTCTGGTTTATCACTTGATGTACAGCTTCTACAACTTAACTTCTACACCTCTTCAAACTTTTTGCGGCATAGAAAATTTAAGACAACATTGAGGAAAATCAAACTGGCTCAGTGATGAAAACTACACGTGAGCACAAAATTTCCCTTTTTTCCACGAATTTCATTTCAAAACTAAAAACTGTTTCTCCCTTTTTTCCAAATTCAAAGCTGCTTTCAACAAAAACAATACATAATTAATTAACTTCAATTTGCATGCAATAATTTATTATATTTTAATTTTCAATATAAAAATAACCTAATACATAATATATTGAGGTACAGACATATTTTTGTAATTTGTACTTATCGATATCTTTAAGAGAAAATATAGTAGGGTATACATTTTTCAAAGTTTATTCTCAGCTTCTGTAACTTTGAATCATTCGATGGTCTTCAATTTTTCAATTAAATGAGGAATTCTAATTTCTTTAGTTTTCATACTGAATAATATGTGCTCAGGTGCCTCAGGTTCTATCATTTTGAATTCATCAAAGCACTTATTGATTGGTAAACTAGTCTTATTTGTATAGCAGCTTCTATACATAGATTCAAACATGAAACTTTGATTTCATTCTGGATGTTTAGTGGAATTTCAACTATTGAGCTATCTTCACAGTCAGAGTCAAAAAAAAACTTCCTTCAAAGGTCAAAAATAATTTGGGTATTATAAGTTGAATGCTGCTGAGTTTTTGGCAGGGTCAATGAATTTCATTATGAATCGATTTTTTGCAACTTGAATAATCTTGGATTTAAAAAAAAATTAGTGTACCAGCATATTTATTTTTAAGAAAAAAAAGTAAATTAATAAAATTAATCAAAGTAGATATTATGGTATACCAATACACCCATTTTTTATTAAAACAAGGGAACAAACCAATAAAATTAATTAAAACTAAATAAATTATGATATCTATGTGGTTAATGTCATCATGTGGTACTTACTCTGTTTCTTCCTCAATCGACGTTATACGGTTCTGCTTGATTATTTTGAACCGTGGAATAATTATTTACAGCAGATTTGATACTACAGATTAAGTACATATTTGTAATACTCATTAAAAAAATGATATGATAAACAATTATTCATCAATGTTACTTAGGGATCACTTAGCTAAGTAGTGAATTTTGAAGCAATTTTTCTAGGTGTGATTGAATTTTTGAAATTTTTTTAAATATTAAATTGAGAGATTGAACTCCAAAATATTGATTTATTATTTTAAAAATATGAAATTTTCATTTGTTTATGAGAAAAACTGAATCAAAATTTACTATTTAACTAAGTCATCCCTAAGTAACATCTATGAGTATGGTATGCCTCTAATATGGTATACTAATAAAACCACTTTTAATTTGTAGATTAAAGAACAAACAAATAAAATTAATCTAACTTTTCATAATTTGACTGAAAGGAAAATGCAACATCGTCGAAGTATTGAATCAACGACTGCATGACTTTGTAAAAAAATACATTTTTAAAACTTGAGCTGATGCTAGTTATCAGCTAAAAGGATGTTTGAATCGAAAAACAGATCTTCAATTCAATCTTTCAGTTTCCTTAAAAGATTTACCTGAAACCAAGGTTGTACATTGTTTTCAGTTCACAGAGTGGAAATGTAGTAGTAGTCCTGAAATGTCCCTTATTTTTCATTCTGAGAAAATTATTTACTAATTTTTGATCATCTTTTAAATTAAAAAATTTGCTTGTCCCCTTCATCGTTATATGCTTTGATGATAAAAATTTAGAAATTTACAGAAAAAAGAATTAAAAAATGAATTGTTTGCTAGAAGAAGCATCAGAATGAGGAACACGCACCAGCCAAGGGGTGCCGCCGCTCATTTGACTTCTTCTGCTTTTCCTATTCCATTTTAAAACAGGACAATTCTTCAGCAATAAGAACCAATTGAACAAAAATTGATAAAGACTTCCCCGCATGCATTCAGAAACTTTTCTTTCTATGGTTCTACACTGTATAGTCATAGTCACATAACTACTGACCAAATTTAAAAATGAAATGTGGAAAAAAATGTATATTTTGGGGTACTCTTAACTTATTTGTCACCGACTCAACGTGATCGCCTGTATTTTTGTACCCACTTTTAATCTAATGCAATGATCCAAAATTCACAATTATTTCTATATCGTCAACCTAATCATGCACGAGTGTTGTGTGGTATATCTCTTGAAATAAAGCACACGCACGAGCATGACACTATGGTTCGTTATCTTATCAAAAATGAAACCCCAATCTGGGTATTAAAAGTTGTTTATTTCAACGAAATTACGACACAAATCGTGCCCATTTCAGAAACGAATTATCAAACTTTCAAACATCGTGGTTTTTTCTTGGCAAATAATTTTAAACTTGGCGATACTTTTTTTTGGTTATCATTATCTTTTAATCTTTATAACCAACGTTAAGCTTTTTTTACATTATTTCTTTTTATTTTTATTACTGTTGTTGCGTGTTAAATTATAGTTTTCTTATTTGTATATTTTTATGAATTTTCCGCAAAGGCTGGCAACTTTTTTGACCCGAGTCTCACTGAACTTGAGGTTACGTATTATAATTCCTGTTGAAGTTACCTTCACTTTTTAATTCAGTCAAACTTTATTTAGCAAAATGTATTTTTTATCAATAATCATATTATTGACCTTCTTTGTTCAACTTGATCATTTAGGATCATTGATTGATGTGTGAGACCCTGTGAATTGAAACGTTTGAATTAAAGGTCATGAATAGTAGTATTTCAATTTTGATTGGTGCAAAGATTGCATGAAGCGCCGTCCCATACTTGAATACTGAAAAAATTTGACAAAAACCTAACCATGTACGACGTACGTGTAGTTTTAAATTTACTAAAAACGAAGCTTCCTGTCCAATCGGAGTCGCTTCATTTATGCTTTCTTAAGAAACTGATCAATGGTCTCAAATTTCTGGAAATATAAAAATAAATGTATATTTTAGGATGTTCTATCACGTTGATAAAAATAATACCAAAAATTAACGTACTCATCACTTTTATAAATCCGGTCCTCAGTGCTCTACATGTTTTTTTTTTTTCTTAAATTCTGCGACTGAGTCAACCGAACGTCAAAGCCCGACTTGTATTAATGTTTTCTGATTAATCCTGTGTACTTCTTGTATTACAGTTGAGAAAAATAATGCGATTATCATCAATTTTTCCGCTTGAAAAGTTTCCTCTATATAGTTTAAAAAATAGAGAAGTTTCGCTGCTACGCGGAAGTACTGCCTACTGTTGCATATAATTTTCAGGGTTATTTTTTTATAATTTGAAATGTGAGATTAATTCAACAACGTTAACTTAGAATATTAAAATGTAAGTGGAAAAATGTCATAATGACATAATCACATTCATATGAGAAACCGTCGCGTCGTCGGGGTATATCATTTTCGTATTGCATACAATTTTCTTTTCATTTCTTTTTGAAGTAAGACGAAGGTTATAGTTGTATAATTTGATCAAGCTTCGAGGATATCTGAGGGGTCACTGGGGAGTGGGGACCAAGTGTACGAAAATTTAAAGCCTGTTTTGATAAAATCTTGATCAAAACATTTGAGATCGTCAAAGCTATGATATGACTTCCAAAAATGTATTTTTTTTTAGATTTCTAGGAATGTGAGACGATTGGTCAACTTCTTAAGAAAGCATATATCGCGAAATGGAAAATGAAGTGACTCCGATTGGACAGGAAGCTTTGTTTTTGGTTATTTCATAACTACACACATGGTTAGATTTTTGCCGAATTCTTTCAGTATTCTTTCAAATATCGAACACCACTTCATATAATTAGCATCTTCTTCTTTTTCAGTTTTGAGTCCTCGAAATCAAAATTCACCATTCGTTCGATTTTACGTGAAATGATAAATAAAAGTACCTATAGGTACTACAGATTATTGGTTGATTACCACATGGAATGAACCAGTACGAGTATCTGTTGTTCCAATGTTGGTCGTCGAGTTGAGATGAAAGTAAATACGCTATAGTGGCGACAATGTTCCCTTAATTCACGCCGTATTACAGTCGTGCCTTATACGATTGTAATCTGATATATGTGTACCTATATTATATGCTAAAATATTAAAATGTGTACTCAGTACTCACATACATACATACTATACCTTTACCTACCTATATGTGTGTCATTCGGTAAATGGAATCGCGTAATTTACGTGTATTGAACACGCAGCAAAAAATAGGCTTATTAAAGGCAAACAGCATGGTGGTGAAAGGAAGTGTGTGTGTACATTAGATGATGCGTTAGGATAAAAAAATCTCAAATTTGACATATTCTGGTCGCAGAATATGCCTACTTCGTGCCGGTACTGATTTTTTATACGATAATTGCGTGCCTAACTGCCTACCTAGTGTCTGCATACGTTTACGTTGTCGTATTTACCATGTACGAGTTTGTGTACCTATTATTGATCCATAGATCTGGTCGTACCTCTATCTAATGCCTACTTTGTATTGGTAAATTCTCTTTGAAAGTTGTTTGGGTATATTTTTGTGAGTAAATACGGATTCAGTTACTGATAAAAAGTCGTATATTAGCGTAAAAATACCATTTATCAAGATACAAAAAATGTTTCATGCATTGGCGAACCGCTCATTTATTTTTGAAAGCTTCATTAAAACACGGTTGATGCACGTGGTTTTCCAAGGTATAGAATTTCCTCAAATTCAAATGTGTTCGTACTTATGCTCTTTGAATGGCTTAGTGAAGTATAGATAGATATGCAATTAGGGTGATGGGCTACGCCATGATGATGATGATATTTCACATTAATAATTCCAGAACATCAGAGAAACCATTTCTGAAACTGGGGATATATTTTGAAATACAGTGGTACCAATTTTTTTGATCATCATTGCCTCTTTCAAAAAATCGAGATATGTAAATAGCCGAAAACTTATCAAATTTTTTCGTTTGTTTGCAACTGGCAATAATGGCCAAAAAATTGGTACCACTGTATTCCAAAGTGCATAATTATTTCCCCAGTTATGAAAATTATATATCCATCTTTCTATGTTGGGCTTGTTTCAAAATTTTTCTTTTTGCATTCGACTTGAATCTTTTCTTCTTCAAGGGTTTTGTTGATCTGAAAATCATTTTCGAGTTCGACTTTCCGCGACTCTGTTTCAAAGTTCAATTTTTCTTCTTCTTTATTTAATTTCTTTCCATAATTATCTTTACAAATCAAATTCTGAAACCATGGAAGTACTAACTCAAAACGAGTCTCGCAGATTTTTCAATGAAATATGTACTATAGTTATACATACTTAATTACTTACATAAGGAGTGGAAGAAAATGTATTCAGCATGCCTTTTTCGAGATTTATCTTCATCATTTGGATTTTTCGAGACCTTTTCACTTCGAGAACGAAAAGGTGAAGAAGCACTGTTGTGAAGAGTGAAAAATGTCAAATGATGAAATTTTCCATTCGTGTGGTATGTACCATCTGTATGTATGTACCTTTTCATGTTCATGTCCATTGTCTTCTTACATTATTTTAACGAAAACGATTCCGCTATATAAATGTGATTTTATTACCTACCTACAAGTCGTCATCACATCGTGTATTGCTCGACAACTAATATTTCAATTCATTAATGATTTTTTAAAAAATCGAATTGTGAATAGCACTCAATTAAGAAAGTATACACATACCTACAACAATAATGCTGCTCATGATACCGCGTAAGTGCGACCCGACGGTGACTGCAGCAATGGTAATGGAACGGATGGAGGTTTGCAGAGTACATCTAATGTAGCGAATGAATGGTAATTAATGCGTGTGATCAAGTAGTATCGAGTATAATAAAAGTCGTTCTGGTTGTGTGGTCGTTTGCAACCGCCGTGTGTGGAATGTGCGAAATTCACCTTTTGAGCACGTTCACTAATTCACTTTGGATGATGAGAAACATTTTCTGTTTTGGTTCCTAAGGAATTGATTCATTTCCCGTTGTAATTGAGAAATCTTTCGCTTGAAAAAATGATCAGTTTCCGCATGTTTTTCGCTTTTCTTTGGGAGTTTTTTGTTTGAGGAACTTGTGCGTCAGCTTCCGCACATCAACTCTAGTTCTTTCTATATTGATTTTGAGGTCTTTTGAAAAAACAGAAGTAATGCTATGAGCTGATGTTGTAAAATGGAAAAATCGTAGACGAGTTTGAAAGGTGCCGGATTTTTCCCAAATTTTTTTTGAAAAATTCCGAGATCAGCGATCTTCAAATGTTTAAAATTCTTTATTTCAGATTTCCTCTTTTCAGACGTAACATTTTTTCCCTGCGAAATTTTTCGCCCTTCGACTTTCCATCATGCTTTATAAAATAATAGATACGTACATGACTCATTTTCGAAGCCGAACATAGATAGTCTCGATTGATGAATCCGGTTTGAAGTGATGCGTTGCGAATGAATGAAGTTTTTTGATCACCCTATACCTGAAACGCGAATTGGCTACTTTTGTAATAATAAATTCTCAATCTACCATATACGCTCTGCAATAAAGAATGATTGTTCAGCCATTTTAATCTATCGTACTTACTATACGACGATGATTGTCTGCAAGAATGTGTAAAGATACTGAGAGATTTGTTGCAGAAGGTCAGAAAACGAATGTATTTCTATCGCGATTATTCACAAAGCGGTGATTGGTGTCGTCGTCATCGTCGTCGCTGTGCGTACCTATAATGTAAAATTGAAATTACCCGCCAAGACTATTGTAACTGGTTACCACTTTTTTTAGGTGACAATGTGTCGTTTCATTGGTATTTACTTATTCTAATTGAGTACACCAAACGGCGGCGAATATGTTCACGTCATTTATTCGTGTATTGAAAACAGTATAACTTATTGCGAAAAGAAATTATTCGTGGTTAATGGATTCTAATGGCGAATTCCGTTGTGCCAGAACAAAATCCCATATGTGAGGTTTTAATTATTTGAACACGATTTTTGTCGAGATGATTCGATTATTTGATCATCGTGGTATGCTATCATCGAGATACTTACTTAAACAGAGATGATGATGTAATAATAGTGCTAAATTTTTTTGCAAGTCTATCGAGCGATGGTGAAAATTGTACTTCTCGAAGCCTTTGAATGGGATCGTGCGCCGGGAAGACAAACGTACCAGATAATTCTTCGCGTGGTGCCTTCGAAAAAAAAATTAATAGTAACAATGACTGGTGAAAATTTTCACCTTAATGCGTACGGTACGCTCACTCGCGGACATTTTAAATTATCGCAAAGATTACGGAAGTAGATCTTTATAAGAGATCGTGTCGTCGCAAGAGGTAATAGGCTATTTGTAGAGCATCCAGAAGTGACAGTATATATACGGGTACCTATTCTCATGGATAGGCTCAGGTACTTAGACTCGAACACGTGTATGAAGATGTGATGAGGTATAGTGGTTGGATTTGGTTTATTTTTCCGGTTACTCACTTACCATAAGAAACGAAAGATTTCGTTTATTTTATAATTACAAACGAATACACTCTTATAACGACGATATTTTAGAAAATATTTAAGAAAAATTACCATCTGAGTAGAAAGTTGATGTTTACTCGACGTTGTTTTAATGCACATATACTCGCTGTATGCGGTATAGGCCTACTACGAAGCGATTTTTATTTTTACTCTATTTATGCAAACTCACACCTCGTACAAATGTCAATTCTCTTCTTACGCTTTTTGTTACCACTTTCTTTTAACGGCGTAAGGCGAAAGAAAGGAAACGCCCTGTGTGTCGAACAATGAGCGTGTGTCGTTTTAACGGGTCTCCAAAAATGGCAAGATGCATTTTTTTGTTTTCGATGTTTTTTCACGCAATGTAGGTATGAACTGGTCGAAAAGGTATGCACCGCGGAAGAAAAGATTACGCTTTGATAACTGCTTCCTCTTTGGTCGGTCGAAGGGAAAAAGCAATAGATCGTAGGACGCCTACCTGAAACTTTATAGGTAGTATACGATGCCAGTGCGAGGTTTTTACGTGAAAAAGCAATTATTGTGTTGGGCGATTATTGTCACTATAGAGTGGATTTTTTCTTTATGCTTTTTTCTTTCGATTTTGGTCGGATTATTTTTAGAAAGATGCCTGTTTCGTCATATTTGAAATTAGGTACTTGCGTAAGCGTATAATTTACCGGAGGAGACTGGATGGCTGCTGCGGTGGCGATGTCGAGCCTATGCACAGAAAACGTGAGTTGAAAATTATCTCAATCGGTCGCCAAAATTCATTAATAAAAATGAATTGACATATTCGAAATTATTCAGTTTTGTTCTCCGGTACCCACGATGAATTACGTAAGAATCGCGATTAAACCCTCAGGATTGTTGGGTTGCCTTGTATTTATGGTATTTTTGTGAAATGAGAATTTGGAACTTATACTACTTCGTCAAAATTTGCGACAAAAATTGAAAGGTTTCATGAATATGCTTTTGAAGTCTATGGCGCTGAAAGTACATATACAAACTTCTGTAAAAACTCAATCATTTTTGTACTTGAAAATTATTCTTTTCGCAACTTTCATTTTTATTTTGATTGCAAGAAAGTTTGCTCACAACCAATCACGGACAGAAATTGAAAATTCAAAAATGCCTGAACTCATATTGAACTTTGAACTTTCAGCAATACAGACTTCAGAAGCATATTCGTGTAAATCCTACGTCCTTGTCGTAAATTTTCAAAACAGATGGAATTTCTCGTGTTTGTGCGTTGGCCGAGTAGAAGAATTTCACACAACTGAGAAGTACGAGTTAAAATTACGAAAAGAAAAAATTAAAAATATAAAGGTGATTGTGCTTTTGTAAAACTTTGAACTTTGAACTGCAAAGACTTCTAAAGCATGATCATGAAAATTGTCCCTCGGTGTCGCAATTTTTGGTATAGTTGAAAATTTCACACTTGTGCGTTATTTGCTGAGTATACAATGGTTTCACGCAACTGAAAAAAATTATTACGTAAAAGAAGAATATTGTGTGATAAAAAAATACTTGAGCTTTTACCGAAGTGTGTAACTTTGTACTTTCACCATCAAAAGCATAATGTACATTGAAAAAGTTTTCAATTTTTTATCGTAAATTTCAATAAAGTCATATTGTTCTACATCTAGTTCTTGGCATACATTTTGTCTCATGTCTTTGCTACTTTTGCGAGATGAATTAATCAAATAAATGCAAAAAAACGCTCTGTATCTGTACCCCACTAGCCACACCTTTGGTAATCACATTACATATGTGAAAGCATAAGAACAAATTCATCAATTTGAAAACGAAACACTGTAATTTGTATTTTACCTCAACTTTTTCCTATTTATACCCCACTAAAAATGGGGCATGGCTCGCTACATGCACCCAAACCTTCAGATATTGCGGTGGCTGTAACGAAGAGTCTGACAATTACCTCAGGTGGGTCACATTAAAGAAAGAAAAGAGTAAATTTCATAAACGTATGTACATTTTTCTAGACAAAAGCAATTATCGTGGTGCATTTAAAAAATTCGTTTATGATTAAGAAAATTACTGGGCTCGGAACCCGAATAAGTATCGCAGCTATGTTATTACAGTAAACCACAAGACAAAGTAACAAGTACTACTAAATAAGGTTTCGAGATAAGAAATCATCGTCCTACACAACGAAAATTGTTTAGTTCGACGTATCTGAGGTATCGCAGGTTAATACACCTACGATATGTATCTATATTTTTTTTCTTTCCTTCTTTTTTAGCCCTTTGGTGTGTAATGCTGTCACACATCATTGGAGTCTATTTTTAAATCATTTTGTAAGTATTTTTAAACAAGTAAATGAAAAATGTTCATGATTACGTGATGTGATGGTTGAATTTTCTTCACATGTAAGTATGGTAGACTGCTTTTACCCTCATAAAAAAGAGAATGTTCGTTTTGATTTTTAAAGAATTAGTATCGATCTAGCTTTTTTGGAACATATGATTTTTGATCGTGTATCGTTTTTCGTCATTTGCAACTTCTCTGTTGATTGGAAATGAAACAACAACCTGATCCAAAATTGTGATCTCTTGATCCGAACCGCTGAGAATGCAACATTCAATTCTGGATATTTTGGAAACTTTTTGAACCAATCTCTTCTTTCTTCTCTTTGACGCGGAAGTTTATCCTACGTATTCAAAATTTGTAATGAATTGTGATTAAATTATTTTTTCCCCAATAGCAGTTCGCTACTTTTTCAATCAGCGTATGCATAAAGTACATAATTATGTAGGTAAAGTATTGGGGTACCCAGATTTTTGCCCTAGATAAATAGCGAGTGTTTTCACTTTTTTATTGGATCTTAAACTATATTGTCTATTTGGAGCTATGCACTAAAATATAAACTGGGTAGGTATTTATGACACTAGAAATAGTAAACGGTGATGTAAAATTAAAATAGCACGAGTTCACTCGCATCGTTCGAGGAAGGTAATTCGGACAAATTTTCGTAGAAGTGTTACATTTCTCACGTGATTTGCGCACGCCAAACCATCGCCGAAGTGTGACTGTGCAGTGTGCATTGTAAAATGATTAATTGGTTATTCGTTTTTTGTCGTATTATTTTACATAGGATGATTGTGCTTGGAAGAACTCTAAAGCATTCGAGTAAAGTTTTGTGTACTTGACCAAAGTAAGGTCTATTTTCCTCTTGGTTTTCTTGGAAGTTGGAACACTTATTTCCAGAGCTGGATGAACTGTATAACAGCAATGGGAAAGACAGAAATTTGAGAGCAGTGTGAGAAAAGCTGCGAGAATGACTACGTACGAGCGGATAAATGCCAAGCCATCGAGTTAATTAAGGCGCCGCGTTAATAAAACTGAACTATATTTAAATACTGGACTAATTAATAATTAAAAAATGTGCAAATGACTTTATTTTAATAGATGTAACATGAACAGGAGACGTGAGAGTTGATTTACGTGTGAGATGCTACGGTCATGGTCGTCAAAAGTAAGGATTAGCGTTTTGTTTTCGTCTCAGGTATCTTCTTTTTTTCCAATTTTGCAAAAAATTCTCAGGATATAACAAGTATAAAAATAGACGTAGGTACTGTATTGTGTGCGTGCCATGATAATGAGGCGTATAATTAGGCCATTTCGCCGAAACCAATGCCAATAGGTGTTTGTTTAGTGACGAAAGCATGAACAAATAACTATGCGAATAAGCGTGCGGTTTTTTGTACGGCCGCGGCAGGTCGATGATTTTTAACTATTAAATCGAAGTTATTAATTAATGACGCAGCTGTTGCCGTTAGCGATGGTATCGCGCGAATTTAGCTCCTCTATGGTAACTTGGGAACGTCAGCGGTGTGCCACCGACATCCTGCGACTTGCGATACCTATGTCATTTCCTGCTCGTCGTGAATGATGATTATATGTGTCTCCGATGGTTGGCATGAATGGTTGACGACAAGGCGAAAATGTCAGATTTATCAGACATGCATACTATATACTCGTACGAGCAAGCGTGGCTCATTTCTTATTTTACCTTTTACGGTGCACGCCATCGCCATGCCACATCTAATACAAACTACCATTTAATTGTACATTTAGTGATAATGTCGTAAAAGTATGAATGTTTTAAAGGACGTGTTTCACTGTGAGGATTTTTGTATGATATGTGTGTTGTATGATGAGTATGATTGTAGTTGAAAAGAGGCATGAGGAATTTGTTGCCTTATTGTGTATAGCGAATATTTTTTTTTCCGCGATAGTATGAGGAAGGTCGTTGTTTATTGAATTTGAATCACATACGGTATGACCCAAAAAAAGTGTCCAGTAGTCCAATGGAAATTAACTTCTGATTGAAAAGAGCTAGCGAAGCGGATGAATTGAAAATATCGAGTTTTTTTGTCGATATTTGTTGATCTTCTGTTGAAAGTTTTGTCCAACTTTTTAAAATCTGGTTGAAACCGACCTTTCTCAATTTTTAACATCATGTTCATCGGCATCAAGCTTTTAATTCCCCTTTGGAAGCACTCATTATGGGCTACTCAACGCCGCTTCATTCATCTTGCTATAGGTATTTCCAATTAATGCACTTATTTTCATTCTTTTGAAGCTTATGGTATAGTAGGGATGGTTGTTTCAAGAGACTAAAAAAAAGGTGCAAAACTGGATGCTAAACGAAAAATGTTTTTTCTAGTCTCTATGATGTTATTTTAAATGGCCAAAATTTGCGGAATTTTCGGATGCCAGATTCTTATTTTGTGAATGTAACTTGAATCATACTCAAAAACTATTTAAAACTAGAAAATGAGAGTAAAGATTACTAGTACATACGTAGTATTCTAAATTACAAGGCAATTCTTCAATTGCCGAATTTATAGCCAGCACCAAGCAGTGTTGCCAAATTACATTTTTCATTTAGTGCTAGTTATGTTGGAAATTATGCTTTTTGGTGCTAAAAATGCCTTAAGTATAACATGAATGCTAAATAAGCTGAAACTGTTTTTTTCCTAATTTTAACTTATTTTTTTCCAAAATTCCCGCAATGTTGCAAAAATTAACAATTTTTTTTCAATTTTTACCGAGGATTCCAATGTGATAAAAATGCCAAAAGCTCAAAAGTTTTATGCTAAAAATTATGCCAAATTTTTTAGCCTCTTTTTATGATAAAATTAATCCAATTGAAACTGAAAGGTGAACTATTTTCAACTCATTCTTCTGAAAAACTGATTGAAATACGTAGATGAAAAATTAATAAATTTTTGAATGTTTTATTATTTATTTCAGTCTTTTAGACATACATAAGTACACAGTTACACATGACACAATTATACCCAACATTCTTACAAAAAAATAACAAAAAAAAATCACACTTCGAAGTTTTAAAGTAGGTACATAAGACAATCACAGCAATAGTCACAAGAATACAAAAATATTTTTAAAAAACTTTATTCTTATACTAAAAAAATAATTAAAAAATCACAAGTTGAATAATCACAGAAACAATAATTATAAACATGACTATCATTGGTCAAACTAGAAAATAAAAAAATCACTGTCAATGTTACTTTCTTTGGTCAAAGTTACAACTCAAATTCAACATACACTATTATACTTACACAACATTCTTCTATAAAAAAAAAAAAAAATGAAAAATTCACCATTAACATTTAATTCATTGGTAAAAATCACAACTCAAATTGAACATACTCGTACACCAACACCATTACACTACACTCTACTGTATTATAAAAATGAATCACAAAAAATCACATTTGAAATCTATACCACTTATTTTTTTAAATATAAAAACAAATTCAAAATTTTTCAAATTTACGAGATTGCTATACCTCTTCCACAATTAGAGGTAGAGGAATATTTTTAAAGACATCATCAACGTTGTCTTCTTCAGGAAGTTCTTTTGGTTAGTCATCATTTTCACGGTAAGTAGCCAAGGTTCCAATAATTTTTTGGACATCGAGAGGAATAGTTGAAACACGTTCAATTCATCCTTTTCAGACCATAACGAATATTCAAAATAGCGTTAATCATCAGCAACTTCATTCTATTACTTTTTTTATTTTTTATGATATTCATACAGCTGAATACTTGTTCGATCTCCACACTTGACAATAGCAAAGATAAGAGTTGCATCGCCAAATTTGCAAGTTGTTCAAAGAGATTTAACCCTGCACCATCTTTGTAGGTTTTGACATCACATCACACCAAAAGCGAAAAGCATCACCTTTCTTGATAACATCTTTGTTCCAAGGAATTAGAACAATGCTGTTCCATTGAGATTCAATTGAATCAATTTCACTATCGGATAAATTAGCCCTTATTTCAGGCAACAAGATTAAATTAAATTTTATGTTCTTTTATTTGTGTGAAGTCTCGGGTAGTGCTTCACTATAAGGCACCTTTTAGTATGTTATGGCTATGGTACAGTGTTACCTGCCTGTTATTTCATTTTTTACATTTTTTCCTCCATTATTGTCCCACCTGTATAGATTTTTCAAAATTTATATAAATTATAAAAAAAACAGGATGCTAAAAATTGAATAAAGAAGCTAAATTTTAAAAAACAGTAAAATTTAGCGGGAGGGATATTTTGGAATGAAGTGTTGCCAATTTTTTACACTATTACAAATTTGGAAAAATCGAGAAAAATTGTCAAAAACTTGGATTATCAAATTTTTTTAATTTTTTGAAATTGACAATAATGCTCAGAAAACTGGCACCACTAGATTCCAAAATATTTTCGCAGTTTTAAAAATTATATCTCTTTGATGTTTTTGCTGAATCAACGTGGAATATTCGGGAAGAAAGAAATTTCAAGTACTGTATCTTCTTTTGAAACTGGACCATTTTCTCTAAAACAAATTAGGTAAGAACAAGAGCAAAAATTCAAGATTTTTTTCAAAAATGCCCTCTCTTTGAGGATCCATATCTTCCTTCTACGGGCGCCTCCGGAGCTAAAAATTTTCGTGAGTGGCTTTCAACTTGAAATGAATGATCTCCAATTTTGCGCTTTAGTAGCTTAGAGTAAAATGTCGAACTTGGGGCAAGATTTATATGGAGGCTCCTAATCGGCTCCAAAATGGTATGAAATTAAATCGGATGATCAATTTTCGTGTATGTTTCCATTCTTCCAACTTTTATGCTGGTAAATCGAATCCTGCTCAAAATAATTCCAAGATGCAAGTTTATGCATTGGTTACACTCTACACAATAGACGAGTTGCTTTGTGCCATATTATGCATTGCGGCGTATTTAATCGCCATTTAAATGATATTTCTTGCTGTATAAATTACAGCAGAGGCAGTGATGGCGGCATCGGCGTATTTATTTATCATAAGTATGTCGAAAAAGTACGAGGATGTTTGCGTGCTGCTGGAATATTAGGTGTGATATAATACGGTAAGGTGCTTGCACTAGGATGAGAAATTCGTGTTGAACATTTCTAGTCTTTAACGAGGTTTTTCGTCGTTATACCGCATGGCTCTGCGTGTAAAACGTGCGTATCGTAAAAAAAAAGCCGCGATGTATACGACGCTGTTTACCTACAATAAAAACGAATATGGAACATCTAATGCAGACGCAATGATTTGTGACCTGCTGTAGCAAAAATTACCTATACGCCCGGAAAAAGAGAAATACTATGTAAATATCCAGCTGTATTGTGTGTACTTTATAGATACTCTTAGCATATAATACATACCATGTAACAGGTACGATCTATCTACATTCTACATATCGTACATTTGGTTGTTGAATTTTGTTGACATTTTCGACGACGCGACGATGTGTAAGGTGTCGAGGAGGAAGTTACGATACCAGTGAGATAATTATTTTGAAGCACTTGCGAGGTGTTAAGTACGTCTACGTACTACATATACCATATGTAGAGGTACGATGAAGGTAGGAAGAAAGAAAATGGTGTTATTGGCGAGATTATAAATTTTTTTCGAGTCAAAGTTGTAAATCGATTTGGAGTAGATTTTATAACGAATTGCACGCTAATATCGCACCAACAATATTGTGTGTAGAAAAGATAGTTTATTTTAATGAATCATTATTTACCTAGATTTCCCACTTTCATGGCAGTTAGAAGATTAAAATGGTATCGTGATCGTATATTATTATTATATATTATACGTATAGTATTAAATAGCGATCGCGTTTTTTTTCTTCTATTTACTAAAACTTCTTACGTATAGTTTTATCGTTCGTTAACACTGCAGAAAGTGAGATCGACTAACGTTAAGGAAAGGATTCACGTATGTGTGGTAGTATAATTCCGTTTGGCAGTTCGATTCCCACGATTTTTCGTGTTTTATGGTATTTTATTAAACTGCTTTTATTAAGATTATCTATACGTATGCAAATGGTGTGGCGTCCGCTGATCTATTCGGTGCTGGTAATGAAACCATAGGCTATGATCTTCGTGGGTGCTTAGCAGCACCATGAAAATTAGATCAGCGTGTTACGAAATACCATAAAGTATCGATAAAATGAACTCGGTTGCTGGGATGTTTTTTTTTTAGTGAGCGGCAAATCGGAAATTTCTACGTAGGTGATGGGCTATAAAAACCATCAATTTGTCGGCTAATTTTTCTCCTACAGATGAGGTATTTTTACCTGCGAATGTTTTTACATGTGTTGGTGGAAATATCGAAACGAACGACCGGTTTATGTGTCGAATGTGTTTCGATATTCCTACTTGTACGTGCAGAAGGTGTGTTCGTATTTCGTATTCGTGGTTTAAAATTGTTCGATTTTGTCGCGTATGTTCGCGAGCTTAATTTACTACACGAAGCAGGAGCGAGAACTCATTAGAGTAATTAAAAGGACGAGTGGTAATGTGAGCAACCTCTAGCGTTTTCGTTAATTGAATGGCGTATGATTTGGGTGTCATGAAGTTCGACAATCAACTTTGGATGGAAGGTTGGCCAGAAAAATTGAGTATCTACCTGTTGAATTTGTGCTAGAAATTTTCAAAATATCTTTTTTTTACCACTGGAACGAGTATAAAATTTCTTTTCCTATGATATAAAAAAATTTGGGGTCCTCGAAATGGATTTTGAGAGAAAATTGAACTTTTGCAATTCACCATTTGTTGGCAAAATTGATACCGTAACCGTAACGTTTATGCTCGGTAATTTTAGTTTTTATTTTTAAATAAAAAATAAAATTCGTTTCGCGAATTCTAAATATCGCTGGTTATGTTTTTAATGAAATTTTGTTCTTTTCGTAAAATCGCGTAAACTGTTGGCTGTTAAATTATCGTTTATTTTTCGCTGTTTTCGTTATGTATATAAGTTCGTCGTGTTAATATTGATTCAATCGTCGAGTTATAAAGTTGTCGAGCTTCTGCTCAATTTTGTTTTTGTTTTGGTTCATTGACTTAGGTCATTGACCGAGTAAATAAATATTTCTATTTATTTTGAGTCGTTATGTTTTAGTATGTCGAATTGTTTGATTAAAAGTCAATATTCTTTGAGTCAGATTTATCGATTTTGATCGATTTATCGTACACCATTTTGCAATTTTTTCTCCATTCTCCTGCAAGATATGTTCGTTTTTGAACTGTGATTCGATTTACGTGTCTCTTTGAAACGAAGGCGAAACTTTGTTCAAATTTTTCAGCATTTTAGGCAATTTTTTGAGAAATAAGGGACAGCAATACTGAAATGCGCGTTGAAAATCAGAATCGATTTCCAACTCAATTTGCCTTAAAATGGCGTTTGTCTCACTTTGATGTTTTGGTTTTATAGCAAACGCGATTTGAGAATTTGACTAGTCGTCGCAAAGGCTAGGTCATAAAAGTCCACAACAAGTTGAGACGTTGAAGAACTATTGCGATACTCAAATGGACGTCTCGTTATAGTAGCACCATTGTCTCTTTACGTTCTCATCTCATCTCTGTGACAGTTTTTAAAATTTTCAAATCCTGGAGTAACTCTCGTAAATCATATTCAGTCTCTCAAATAAGATATTAATATGATAGCTACGTGATCTCAGGTTCATCTATACTCTTCCAAAGATCGAAGGTGTTTAAAAAAATGCTCCTATAAATAATCAATGCAAGTGCACCGCACACCAAACAAACATTAAATATCGATCACGATTTCTCATAAATCTGACGTAATAACATACTACGCCAAGTCGCTGTTAGGCCCAAATTTAACACGTTCGTGTATTATAAAAAAGCTGGATGCTGGGATATTTTTTTAATCACCCCTCTAAGTCATACCATGCAATCCTTACAAAAAAAGTTCACTTTCTTTCAGACAAGCTTCATTAACTCGCAATTAATGATAACAAACTTTCTCTCACCTTCTAAACCATATTTTATGTATCATTTCATCGTCCTACCTTTTGGCAAACAAATATAAAAACTCATTAAATGGGCAAATTTTTAAATTAGGTTCTCGGTAAGAGGTATATTGTGTATTGTATCGATTTTCATGCTTGGTGTTTTGTTTCGAATTTGATGAAAGAAACGTTTGTAAGTTGGTGTGAAGTTTATATTATGAATATTATTTTAAATATCGAATACTGGCGAATGTGGATATTACCTTTGTAAAATTATGTTTATGATACACCGAATGCATGCATTTGGCAAAAATTTGCCTAGATAATGCGCGCACTGGGAAGAGCGGTAGCCGAACTCGTGCACTTTTCCTATTAAAACACGTTTTTTTATTTTTATGAGAGGTCAGAAAAAACTTGGAAGTATTTTAATTCAAAGTGTAAGTTCAGAGCTGCAATTTAAAAAATACTTCCCTACCTTTTAATAGAAAATTAATAAATTGCTTCGAATCTTTTTTTGAAATTTTGGTCGGCGAATTGTGGTCATGTTGATTTTCCTATTTGAGATAGGGAGGTAATTTTTTTTTTAAATTGTGGCTCCGAACCTACCCTTTGAACTGAAGTACATATTTTTACGTACTGAAAAGTGTAGACACTGTATTACCTAGTATATTATTTATTGTTAGTTTGAAATTCAGAAAAATATTCAACTACAAAAACAACCATTCCATAATGAAATTACAATTAGAATAGTTTCTCCATGTACTCTACGCGTGGAAAATGTTTTACAAAAGATATCCTTAGGATTTCTGGCACATCGTTTCATTCCTTAAAAATTAACACATTTTGTTGTTTCAACAAAACTAAGAATGCAATATTTCACGAAAGGTGATTCAACCTTGATACGTACAATCTTATACCGATACCCTAGGGTATCGTAAGCTGCAACTTTGATGATATGAGTACAGTACATGTAGGTAGTTGATTCATTTTAATGTGCGCCATGAGAATTTTACGACGTTCTCAAATCTATTTTGCGTTGATATAATTTTATTTTGGTAAATTACCGATGATTCAAAAGCATTATTTTTCTATAAAGACTAGTGTATTCTCTTATATAGAATGAGCTTGGGCTGTTTGTATGTTTGAAGCTGAAGCTCATTACATTACTTAATCATGATTACAACGTTTCAAATCCATCTCTGAACGTCCAAACCAAGATAAACGTATTCAAATTTGCTACCCCTGTTATCAGTAGAGAATCGTAAAGAAAGGTAGTACCTATTCCATTATGGCATATTGCGTATTTCACTTCATACCTATTTAATTAAACGACTTGCTTATACAGCGACATGCGAACAGGTTGTTTCTCGACATTACTAATAAATTGGTTCATTGTTATGACAGTTCGAGAGTAAAAGTAGCGACAGTTGGTCAGTCAAGTGAAATGATGTACAAGGTTTTATAATCGTACATTGGAATTTGATCTAGTTACCGCGAATATTTTCAGTCCCTTTTTTTCCACTCATATACCTACACTACATATAGGTATGTAAACGGTAAACGTAATCTAATATTTAGGAAAAACTTTCTATTACCACTTTTGCTTTTTAATTACTCTCTTATGGACTCGATTAATAAAGAAATTAATGAATGATGGGTAATTATTATACTTGAGCCAAGCTATGGTAAACTGATAGGTAACCGAAACATCCATACGATATTTTCATCGAAGACGTTCTAGTTTGACAAAATATTTCATTTGTACGAAAACAATCTCTGACGGTGACCCGATACCACACATGGATCAAATTACAGAACAGCTATGCTTCACTCGAGCTCATTAGTAAAATTTAGAATCTACTGGCTCAATGCTCTGATTTCTAAGATTCAAGGTAAACATGCAAATGCACTGAGATTCAAAACGATGAACCTACACTAGCTGGATTTGCCTAAAGTGCCATAGGTATATTGCATTTCTGTACATTCGTCGCATTATGCAATTGAAAATTTTACTTGATCACATCACATTCTGGAAAAACATACCGAATTGAAAATAATTTCCAATATTAAACCTCATTACTTCATTAATCATTTTTTATACGAGATCATTTGTCCGAAAAAAAAAGATTTATGTACCTCCACGAACGAGAAACCTGACTTCCAACTAGACCATCGTCGGTACATGGTGCCGGTGCCTGACTATCTACTAATTCCAAGGTTAAGCAGAACTACAATCCATAATTTATTTTTCAAACATAAAATAAGTACATACGCTTTTACATTACAACAGCATACAAATCGACATTACTCACAATATACTAACGTAAGTAACGTAACATCAAACAAACACTACAATCGTACTGTTAAATAATGCTGTGCATACGCATTTACATACGTGCCATCTTAACCAATCGCAACCTAATACATTTAAATGAGAATGGTCACCCAGCATGTAGGTATAGGTAGGTCTAGGTACATACGTAGATTTACTAGACGAAGTGTTAAAATATAAAATGCCAATTTCCAGCGCCATTATGGGAAAAAATCAAATCGACTTTTAAAATTACAATCATTACATGACCAAGTTCCCCCCGTGGTACGTTCAAGGGTATTTTACTAGCTATATCAGCATGATTGGTGGCTTCGCAAGAGGTCATAAATTTCAGTAGATAACGAGTATGAAAATTATTATCCTTTATTCAGACTGCACGTTCACTTTCCCCATCTGGCAGGAATATTTTCTTGCCATCGATGTAAAATAATGAAAAGTGCATCTCATTCTCTTTGCAGTGCGAGTAATACGTACTTTATTGCCAGAATTCGACGATTAGAATGAAACCAAAATACGTAGATTGAAAGATGATTTCAAAAGTCCTCCATCCCATTCCCCATAATTTCAGCTGCATTTTATTTTCATCTGCTTAAGCTCGTATTATAGGGAAGATATGACAATTTTTTGATTTTTTGATGTTATGTGAAACAGCTGTAGCTATAGTCTGTCTCATTTAACTTGACCTCTCAAAAATTTCCTACGTTGCCAAAATGTGCAATGTTTTGATGTTTACAACTGCATAATTTCGTTACATAATACAACAAAGTCAAGCATTGCCCATGAAAAATAATATTTACTGGCTTCCAAAAATGAAAATACTGTAAATGTAATGTTATCAGTACCTATTTTCACAATTAAAATTACATTTTTCGTGTCATTTTCCATTATTATTATTAAAGATCGTGCTTATTACTTCAAATTATCTTCAAATAAGTACCTACCTAAGTTTCATTTTCATATTTTTCATTTAAAAAAAAAAATCAGCATTGTTCATTTGCTTTAATTTGCCGCGTAAGGTGATGTTGGCTTTTTGTTTTCTTTTGAAATTATTTGTGGCAACTGTGCCTTGTATTTACACAATGCGATAGAGTAGTGTGTAAGTATTGGTAATGGTCAAGTTAAATGAGACAGACTATAGGGTGGATCGTTTTTCAATTTTTTTCGAATTTCGATGGACCCTAACAAAAAATTATGGCCAAATGGCCTAAATGAGAAGCAGAAAAAATTTTGGTCAACGTTCTTCTGGAGCGATTTAAAAATGCTGGAACTTCCTATAAAAATAATTTATCTGATTGATTTTTTCGAAATCCACAAAATGACTCCATGCTGGAAGAGATTTTGGTTTCGCATTTGCATTACTTACTACTCATAATAATTGATTGAAATTTTAAATTTATAAAAAGAAATACTTCTTAAAGAACAGTAACTAAATCAAATGTACCAAATGTGCGATGAAAATAACTTAAAAACAAGGAAACACTACCTTATTGATCACTGATCAGTGTTACCAGACGAGGATTTGAAGGTGTCACGTGCTTTTTTTGTTGAAAGGAATTTCTTACGTTTGGCGACGCGCAAATGCGACACCGAGCATTTGCTCGAGCCAACACTACCTTAGTCCATTTTTTCCCTGTTGTAATAATTTCGAATTTGTTATTCGAGTATTGCTCAGTGAAAAATGTAAATAATTTTAATGAAGATTGAAAAAATTTCGAATACATTTCCAAGCTGTGGTACTTTCTACGCAGCTTCTTTGCGGCCATTAAAATCCGAAAAAATATACCGAGACCTGCAGCTGGAACCTTATTAAACGATTATGCTAGTCGGCCGCGACCGCGTGTTTCATAATTTCAAAACGAATAATCAAGATAATGAGAAGGGCAAAGGCATAGCCTATTGTTTGGATGAGCTTTACAAGCGAGCATCAGTAAAACCCGATCAATGTTGTCCACACATCGATCTTATCGTTTATGGGAATAGAAGATACCTATAAGTAGGCTTACTTTCTTCTTTTTACTCGTTTATACAAAGTTAACGCGATAATTTAATATTACTCTTTTCGTATTCGCTTAATAACCGCTTAATAGTCAGACATAAACGCGTTAATAGCCGTGTCCTAACATCGAAAATTATACCTCTTTAGTACTCGCTCGTAAATAAGATAGAGATACATGCGCACGTTGGCGCGATTAATTGGCGAGGGAATTAACATTTTTCAGTTTTTCTACCCTAGAAAAAAGTCACCTCGTTTTATCTCGAATGTGCATATATTTTTTCATAAGTATATATATAATGCATGTTTTCAGTTCCTAAGATGCGTGAAAAGGAAACCAGTTCCGATCTTTCCAATCAGAAACTAAGTATGTAAAACGTGACTCAAAACAAACGTTTTAAAAAATTCATCTAAATAAATTGATACCACGATATTACCTATAGGTAATAATATTAATATATTATACTCATTTCATTTTTCAACGTGGAAAACTAAGGAAAATAGAAGAAAGTTTTCAAGTAGGTCGACAAACCAGTTGATGAGCGTTGAGGCTATACACTCGATGACCGACGAAGTACCTTTTTTTCTTTTTAAAAATATTTATAATAATCTCTTGACATGGTAAATCGTGGTATTTTGTATGGAGCTGCGAGCTAATATAAATAGACGTCGATGATTGACCAGTCTCGATGAAGTTACTGACCAACATCTATCACAATCTTCTAACATACTCAATCTTTTGTTGCTCTCCTCCCCGGTTTACAAATGCATTTTGCTACAAGACTTATTCTAATGAGGTTCGATACGAATTGAATACAAATCTATTCTAGTTTCATTCATCTCAACTGTTACAGGTATATCAACGGTACCCTTGAAGTGTGTATGGGTGATTGGATTCTAGTTCTGTGTATGTTTAAAGAACAGAATTAAGTGCAGATGATGGTCATACTATGAAGTGAAGTAAACTAGGTTCAGCGTCAGAAAGCAATAACAACCTTGTTGTATTTTTAAAACTGTACTGATCTCCAGACTCTGCTAAAATATACCTATGTATGTTGTGCAGCTGAGAGTATCTCAATTCTAAAAACAGATACCTGTAATTATTTTGAAACTGAAGTGGCTTACCTGAAATTTTTCATCTAGAATTTTCTTTCAGTTGCTAGAAGCTGAATTTTAGTATACTGGTCCATTTTAACGTCCTAAGCTAAACAAAAATTTGAGGAGTCCCATTTCCGTCCGTAGTGAGCGTTCTCCTTTATTGTGAATCATGGCCCTTCAGATTTAGTTTTTGGCTCATATGTATATTGGATCCTAGAGCAAAAATGTGGGGAACAATGTTGATCTACATCAAATATCCAATCAGATGACACTCGTGCCTATCGTCTCCAATCGGCAAACACGAGATTAAAATACACAAATTACGAAGTTGAACACCGAAAGCTCATATGAAGTTCACGACGAACGGAGATGGGACTAGGTCCATAGCCTGTTCATTATTTCTATCTCTTTACCTACCTTCTCAATGCCATTATTCAGATTGATTGATAATATGTTTACTTATGTGAACTTGAAAAATACCTATCTTTGTTTTTGTACGCTTGAGATTGGTGAAACCCTTTGCTAGATGATACTCCATACCTGGAAAATATATGTACAATTTTACACTTTACCATTTAAGCGAACCCATAAATAGGCATTACGCCTCCTATGCACGTTTGGCGATGTAAATTTGTATGAGAATCAATTATGTATGAAAATAGCTTTCAGAAAAAGGTACCTATGGAGGTAGGTTTCGGTTACGGTGGAATGCCCAAGAGAGATGAAGCATAGAAGACGAGTTAAAAGCTCTCGTGTATTTGTAAAAAAGACGCTAAGACGTTTTGGTCCCATTCGTTTTGGTGTATGTCGGTGTTAATGGTTCTAAAATGCATTTCGGACTGTATGGAATAATATTTTAAAACGGATCGAGTGAAGGGCACCTGTACGAGTATGTGTAGAGTTTTCGGTGATCGCCGTTTTAAGCACGTTTGCTAATTTCCTGGACGTATTATTAAGCTATACGTACCACATAAGTGCTTCCCTTATGCGGATGTTCCAATGATACCGTTGCTAACTGAAGAAGGTATACTTGTATTGTATACATACGTGCATGTATCAGAAAAAATTAAAAATGACGATTGGAATATTGTACAGATGGGAGCGGATGACTGTTCTAATAGGTAACGCAGAGTATCACTCATATTCATTCAAATATACTTTTATGACCGTTACATTGATGCTTAGTCCGAGCTATAAGATTTAGATTACTACAGGATAAAAGTCTTAAACGGATGAGTTTCATTAATAACGCCCCGGAATATTGTCAGGTATACAAATGAGTACGCAGGCAGTCTAGTTTTTTTTCTTCATCTTCACATTGATCCATTGCCTTTGGTCGAGTCGAGTGTCTGGTGTACTTTGAATGACGTTGTACTCTTTCTTATGGGCATTATGTTTAATAGACGCATGGCACGAAATGCCATTCTGGGTATGATACGAGTACAAGCATTGACACTTGAATATACCACACCTGTGATGAAGCTGTGAGCGCATTAGTTTTGGGAAAATGTTTCGGCAAATAGGTTAATATAAAACGACCAGCATCGGTTTACTTTTAATGACTTCTATGCATTTGTCCGTTTGTAATTTACAAATTGAAAGCATGTTCTGGTGTTCGGCTTAGTCATCGAGAGATAATTGAATTTTTTACACGAGCTTTGTGAATTAGAAATATCTTCTGGGTCGTTTCACCTTGACTTACGATGAGTTGTGTGGCCACATTCGTTGGTAGTAATTTACGTAAATTTTGTGAAATCGCCTATACTTTCGGGGCAGAGTTTCATTTATTAGCGGACTGATTCTGTGTAGATTTAAAGATCGTCACGACGATGGATTGTTGATGGAATGATGGTGAAAGATAGATAGTATAGGACTATAGGTTTGTTTTCATCTCGTTTCAATTGTGTATTAAATACAAAGTTGCATCTTCTAGACTACTTTTTTTTGCATGTACTTTAGATAGGAGAATTTAATTCAGAACTTTTTCTTTTGCTGACCACACGTTTTTCATCTGATCCAAAATTTCCTTCGACACTTCCATGATATGCTCTCACAATTGCACCGTTAACTGAGCCTTTTTAGGTACATTTCTGATATCCTCGTCTGTCGCTAAAAGGTGTATTTTGTAAATAATAGGTATAGTGATCCGGACCCGGTACCAATACTTGACCACGAGGGACAGTTTTTAAAAATACCCAAGTAACGTAAATGTACGATGGTCACGTGTACATGCTAGTAAAATTATTCGAAAAACGTAGCGGAAAAGTGGCACCTCGGTTGAACTTTTCGTCGGTTTTGGCTGCCTATTCGAGCGTAATACGAGGTAATGCGAAGAATATATTTTTACGATGTCAGTGTAGGTACACCTTGCTAGCTGCCTTCTTTTCGGATGTATGTATTAGAAGGTATGTGATGAGACGGCGGTAGCGGCGTTCTCTATGGTTTATTTAAGCTCGGGGAATTTGTCGAGCTTAAAATATTAGAACACTTACTATTTGTAGCGCGCTTGTGGTACCGATAGTAAACGTTGAATTATATAACGTACATAAGTTTCAATTCCAATTTCTTGTGCGTATTGCACAACGTGCTCCCGCCACATAAACGTCTCGAGACGCGAGGTGATTTTAGCGTCGCTTTTTTAGAGACCCTTTGGGGTAATGAAGTCGTAAAGCTATGGAGGGTTCTATATTTTTACGCTCCATTCGAGTGTATGTAAAATATACCATACGTGTACCAACGTGTATTTGTGGACGACAACGCCACCGCGAGTTTTCGCTCGATGAATTATATTCGTCGTAAATTTGAACGGTGAATTTTTCAACCCCGAAAAAAGTTGTGTTTTTTAATACTTTTTAGGGTAAGTAATTGCATGCGTGATTTTGGAAGAAAATTTGAGATTTTAGTTTCGACTTGAATGGGATCTCGACTATAGTATCTTATTGGCGAGCAGATGTTATGGGCTCAATCTCTAAAAATATTTTCTCCTCCCTGCTTGCCCTATCCTTGTTGATGCGGGGTGTCTATCAGGTCATCAAAGTCATCAATGTCAATAAAATATTCTCAAGATTGAACGATAATTTGTCAAAAATGCAGAAAGTAGTTTGAAAATTACTATTGAATTGACCTCCCAGTTACTGAAATTTGCCATAAATTGATGAAAAAATTTGTTTAAATACCTACTTGAAAAATTATTTATATCGGCTGAAAATTGATGAAATATTTTTAAAACTGAGCAAAGATGCATAGTTACGAAAAAAATTGTGGAAAATTACGTGAAACTGATCGATAGTATCAAAATAAAATGAAATCGTGAAAAATCACAAGAAGCATTGTGAAAAACGTGAAATTCTAATTGAAAGTTATTAAAAATTTCTAGTGATAAGTCAGGCCTTGGTTGAGGTATATTCTCCAAAGAATTCAAAAAAAGTGGTTCTCTCGGTTCTTTTTGGTTGGGGGTTCAATTTGAATGGGATAAAAGTACAACCTAATTGAATCCTCTTGAAACGAACTCTCGATACTGACACACATTCTATTTATCTTATATACCTATAGCTACCTCTCGCATTTATAGTATAGTCGTGGTATTTAAATCCACTTTCAAAGGTAAATATGAATGCCCCTGCCTTTCTACAATATGTTCTTCTGTTTGACATCGTCTCGGTAAATGTAGCGCGTAGCTTTGAAGATATGGCTCTGAATTGATCTTAATTGCCTACTATCACGGAATAAATTTCTTAAAAGAATCGATTTAGACGATCGATAAAAGGTATACATATCGCATCGGGTGAAATTTATATTCTAGAGTTTCGCGATTTCCGCGATTAATTCGGTACCGATTAAAGAAACGTTCGAGAGGAAATTCTTCTCGTATACGTAGAATGGAAGTAAAAGTGTATCACAAGTGGAGAGGTATGGACAGGACACTGGACAGGGGTCTCTCTACCTATACGTACGCTTATCAGATAAACAGTTTAGCATTAAAATTGTCTAGTAGATCGATTAAATTCTCAAATATTTGTATTATGATCGAACAACCGACGATTATTACCTATTATATGCGGTTGTTAGGTATTTTTTTTTTTTATTTGGCCAGGTAATCATCTCGTTACACGCTGATACTGACCGCCCACAATGTGGAGTTTTGTGAACATAGGATGACTGTTATGGTTTATGTTCGTGACTTCTATGATTACTTTGGTAACGGTTCGCCGCTACTTGTCTCATTTTTTATGCTTGTCTTGTCTGGTCTGCATTCAGAAGGGGGAAAAGTCATATAGCCATGCGAGCGTTATGCGCTTCTTGTGATATGCACCGAGGATGATTTAAAATATTATTCGAATGCGACGGAAAAGCCCCTCGAGTTTCGTGTTGATTTTACTAACAAGATTCCAGGTTTTTATAAAAACTTATTCCGTTATGTAGGTATGCACTATGCAAGTATAAAGAGACTATATCTTTGTATAGGTGTGCATTGTACATACATACTCGTACAAGATGCGGCTTATTTACAAGGCGTCGCGAACAAATTGTTTTGCCAAGAGTGACATCGATTCGTGTTCGTGCATGTGGTTATAAAAGCACGTTGTTAAACGTGTGCTTGAAGACACAATATCCGCGAGAATAGATTTGTTTAACCTTTGTAATGTAATTATTCACGTTACAAACAAATTAAAACCTAATTCGCGACGCGACGCGTTTGTAAATCAGCGTCCAAACTGGATTCTTGAAATCGCCTTTTAAAGACTTTTTTGCTCTACTTTTTTACGAGCTTGTTTTCTTCGCCATTTATGACGGCTGCGAAAACGCTTTCGCTATTTGACCGTACGTAATATTGTATTGTCGATGATTTTCACCGGTCAGTTCACCTGCAACTAACGTTCGTGTGTGTTTTTGACAACGTATCGTGTATTGTGCATGCTGGTTGGATTTTCAAGTTATTGGTATTTTGGTTTTTGTTGGAATTGTAACCACGAATCTTACAAACAGTATTTGTATTTTGTCGAATTGAAATTATTCATTTGTGAACTCGATAGCCCATTTTTTAACTCAATTTATTGAATAGGTACCTTACTTTTCAATCATGTAACTCTAAACTGGATTCTTTAATGTACCATTTCTTGTGAAATATTCGCGAGTACGTTGATAACTTCTTCTTTGGAGTTCGAAAATTTCTAAATGCTGTCAATAATTTGGCACGGCATTTATTTTCATGCAAAAAATACCTTTACGATTTTTTCCATATTTTTTTTTCTTCTGGATATGAGATTACATCTCATTCCCTTATCAATGTGTATTAGTTTCGTTCTCCTTTTCTTGGTGTTTCGGTAGAAATTTTGCTGATTGAATTATCCGGTTGAAGTGTGTGAGGGTTTGATTTGCTCGAAAATGATACTATATATACTTAATGGGGTTTGTCTTGGAATACCTCTTGCTGGTTTCGTAATTTGATCAAAAACGCTATTAATTTTACTGCGATTAAAAAAATAAACAAAATGGTTGTTGGCAAGAATTTGATTTTTCCTCATTTTTAGATCCATTTTGTTGTGTTTTTGACATGTAGAAAAACAAAATGAGAAAAAAAATTGATGAAAAATGAGCCCTTTCTCTTCATTTTTTCGAGTTGGATTTTTGAGCAACAAACGTGATATTCTACTGCATGAAAACCTGTGCATTGACCACTGGACGTTGTAATTACAGCATTTGTCTGAGAACAGAAAGATATTATTTTTGAAATTTTATTACATTCACATGATCGCGGATGAAAAACAACTTCCACGACCATGTAAGCGAATAGTTTTTAACGTAATATGTAGTAAGACTTGACGGCGCGGGGGTTCTTCTAAACGCGTGCATAGAAAATGAAACCTATTTAAAAATGACATTGGCTTTTGCTTTCGCATTCATCGGCAAAGAACGACGATTTTACGTTGTAATTAAATCATAACTGCGCTATAAAGGCGATGTTATGCTCATTGTTTTTAATCACCGACGACCGTACGAAGGTGTAATTAAGATTACCCGGTCAGCGTTTAAAATTTACACGAATAAGAGAATTTTCCTCAGTAAATTGGTTCGAGAACTATATGCTCGAGTTGAATAATAGTAAAATAAAAAGGTAAGCAAACTGAAGATTACCGCTATATTAATTGTGCACGGTGTAACTGTTCGCACATTGATATTATTTACCTATTATTATAACTGCATTTTCAACGACAAATAACCTGACTCAGTTTATCAGTCGACATTAAATAACGTGGCAAACTGGTTTCTCAGCATTCCGTGAATTCTGATGGCGTTTAATATGCATTATACGTAACTATGGTTCGTTTTAGTTTTTTACAAGCGTCGAAAATTCGACTTGCAGCTAGTCTCGATTAGAATATAATTGAGCGGTTATCGACTCGATGTGAAGCTTGTGCGAAATATGTATTATCGCATTGTTCAGCTTCCAAGTAGGTATACGAACTGGTATCGCCATGATTAGGGTTAGGACCAGTGCCTCGAATTTTAAACATTTCACATCTGTTGAATGGGCTCGAAGTATGTTGAAAATGTTACCGGGTATGAATTTTGCACCTTTTGAAGGTCGTTGGTGATATTTGAACAATGTTGGGAAAAATTTAATTTGAAAATAATCGTTTTTTTTGTTTTTGAATTACACTAGTTTTCTGATTCAAGTACATATTATATTTTTATTGACGAGTAGGTAAATATTGCAATCGAAATATCGAATTACATTCTAAAACTTGTTAATTAGGGTGAATTTTAACTTATCTGAAATATAAGTGTAATTTATGCTAATTTAATAGAAACCATTCGCGCTGAAGAGTTTATGAAACAAGAAGACATTATTGAATTACAACGTAGTCGTGGTAATGCAGTCGACGAAGTAGTTTGGCAAATTTAATTTACTTCGAAATTGCGATACGTTGCTGGAGAGAGGAGATGTGACAAATAATCCATAAAAGGGTGTTGAGCCGGTGGGTAGCCCTTGATAAAAAAAATTAAAATTCAAAATAAAAATTAAAATAGCTTAAATAGCCGTGTTTTTAATGTACAAATCAAAGAATCCCTCCCACCATATCGATGAAAATCGCATCCAAACAGAATTGAACTTTTTTCCTATCAAACAATAACGAGAACTGAGGTGGGATTTTTTGAAAATTGTAGTTTTGCAACTTTCTTGAAATTGTCCGCTTGACTTCTCTAAATTTGTTGAAATTGCCAAAACGTTTGCCTGAAATTACGTTGTGTTTATAAATTGACATTCTAAACCTGAGGCCACATTGGAAGGTCAAAGATGATAATCAAATTCCCTCATTCGACTTCAACTTGGTTAATTTATGATGAGCAATTAACTCATAATGTCTTGAGAGTTGAAATGAAAAATTAGTTTCTATTTAGTATTCATTTTCCATTTCTGACTCCTTCGCTTACCATAAACAAGTCATTGCGAACGATCGCCTCAAAATGAATTGAGTACTTCAATCAAAATGCACTTTCAAATGGGAAACCTTTAAACCCTCAACTTCGATTCAAATTTTTTGTCAATTGAATGATTATTTTGCCTACCTTTTTCTCGAGTATCTTGTAAGTTTCCTTTGAATCGTTGGCTCGTTTTATCTCTCGCATTTTTGCTTTTATTTTTTACATCAGCTGTGTCGAACTTTCTGTCATCCTACCGCTCTTGCTGCATTTGCTGCTGAGTAAAAACAAAACCTACTCGTAGAGTTTGCTTCTTGAATGTGGAGAAACTTTTTTTTGTAACTGGCCAACTGGTGCATCTAAAATGCGGCGATCTCTGGTAAACCGATGGACATACCTAATGTAAACAGAACTCCACTCAGTTTGCATTATTCAATGAGTGATGTGAAACATTTCAATTATGCAGACGTCGTCGATTATCAACTTAAATTTGAGTACTTACATGATTTTCGTATTTCAGTTTTTCAGAAAACATTTTTAAATGTGCTCCTTGGCTCCATTAAAAATTGGGCAAAAAATGATTTTTGAAAAAAAAAAATAGGAAATGAAAATTCAAAAATCACCAATGAACTGAATTTCAACAGAACAAAACAATCCATAAATACAGGCAACAGCAAGGTTCATGAAGCAACGGTCAAGTGAATTTCATCTACTGAAGTTTTACTACAACCAGGGTGGTTAAATTAATGCCATTTTCATTCATCACGCGACTCGAGCAGTTTTAATGCAGATTTCATTCAAGCCGAATTTCTGCAACATATTTTTTTAATTCATGGCCGATTCTTCGCCAGTAAAGAATTCATCTCCAATTCGCAGTAAATCACTGAATTGGATGTCTAGTTATTCATTTCTTTGAGCCATAATTTTACACTCACAAAATCTGAAGATGTTATTGACCTTTGGTAAGGTTGAAATCTCGCTGCATATAATTAGTTCCTTTATTGAACAACGCATTCGGACATACTCGTATACTGAAGAGATTATCACGAATTTAATCTGAAATTTCATCAAGTTTCATCTTGGAAAACTTGAGTGAAAATTGTAGCTTATCAGAAATCACATTTTTCTCGGAAGCGGAAGAGGAAAAAAAATGAACTGAAGGCATGATTAAATGAAAATTTCTATGAATCTTCTTCTGTGGCCATATTAGGTTTCCTAAGAAAAAATTGCCTGTAGTCGTGTGACTGTTACATTACGATACTTTTATCATTTTCAGGTAGCTAGAAAGATAGTACGATGAGTAAACGTTGGGTTACACCTTCTTTCGATGCGGCGGCGATAGCGACGACCGAAGCAGAACCCGGAACGTTATCGAAAAAACGTAAGACGAAAAATACCGGAGGCGCTACTCGTCGCCGTCGACCAGTTGCCGGTACAAATTCGAGCACCAGCGTTACAGTGAAAAAGGGCGCCGTCGGCGTCGACTTGCTGAGCAAATATCAACCCGAAACTCCTGAAGATTTGGTCATCCATGTGAAGAAGGTCGATCAAGTTCGTACTTGGATACGCGAACGAATTTCGAATGGCAGCGGCGGCAATGGCAAATACCTTCTGTTACACGGGCCAAGCGGCAGTGGCAAAAGCACCACTTTCCGCGTGCTGGCCAAATCGTTGAACGTCAAGATCATCGAATGGATCACGCCGCTGGATCGCGAATGGTTGGCAGCTGACGACTACAACATCGATGACGATGGCGGCGGCGACGAATACAATCGTTATTTTCGCACTAGCAGCAGCGCCGGCGATACATTCGATAATTTTTTATGGCGCGCGTCGCGATACAGCTGCTTGACTACCGGCATCGAGAACGAGCCAGCGTCACCGGCTTTGAAAGTAATCCTGGTAAAAGATTTTCCACATTCGTTCGTGCAAAATCCGCACTCTTTTCACGATATTTTGAGAAAATACCGCCATTACAGTACGTATCCGGTGGTATTTGTGTGTAACGATGATTCGACTTCTCGCGATTTGTTCCCGGAGAGTATTCGCAGCGAATGCGGAGTGCAGGATATCGCCTTCAACGCCGTCAATTGTACGGCGATCACGAAAGCGTTGAAACGCGTCCTCGAAATCGAACTCGTTCACAATCCTCAGCTGGTGGGTCGTTTACCCGACGACGTTAGCTTACAATCTTTCCACGAACAATCGGGTGGCGACTTGAGATGCGCCCTTTTGAAACTTTATTTCGCCATCATCAAACCATCACCGTCGCAAAAGGAGCAGATACCGGCAACAGCGATTGGTGGCAGCACCAACAATAGCGAAGACAACGCCGCAGCCGCCGTTAAAGACCAACACAGCTCGGCGGACTTATTCAGAATACTAGGAAGAATTTTGTATTGCAAAAGGGAACCGCTGACGCAGACACAGCCACAAGTTCGTCATGCTCGCGATTACACATTCGTACACGATCCAGATCAGCTGGCGAAAAGCCTGGCCGATCGGCCTTCCACGTTGACAAATTTTCTGCAGGAAAATTACGTTTCGCGATTCGAAGACTTGACCAATGTAGCTGCTGTCGCCGATACGTTCTGCGTGGCCGACGTCGCTCTCAAACATCATTACTCGAGCCGAGAGACGGTGGCCGACGTTATCGTGCTAAACGGCCTCGTTCGTCGGCTAATGGTATCCAATATCCGGCCCAAAAAATCGTTCGCTCCTTTCGTCAAACCGCGAACATACGATAGCGCCGAAACATACGCGGCACTTTTCTCGCGCAACATCCGAAAGGTCTCGCCGTCGCATTTTCACTTTTCTTCGCCCGCACTGGTCACGCACGTGCTACCCTTCGCACGCGTCATTCCATCTGCGGACGAGTTGCAGCATCATTTGCGACAGATGGCAAAGTCCGGTCACACTGGTCGACTCGCTTCTTCCCTAATGCCTGCTTGACTGCAATGGCTCGTGGCAATTTTTTTCATCAAATTTTATGCTCTAGTGCTGTGTATCTGTTTTTATAATTAGTCTTTATTATTGTAAAAAAAATGCATAGGTATGACTGCTCCAGGTTGCAACAGCTCCGTACTTTGAACGTTTCGCATGTTTACTACTCTACTTATTCCTATTATATTCCCTGAAAATATGCGGTGAACGAGTAACACTTTCATTTCAAAAAAAGGAAAATAGCAATACCTAAAGATAATTGGAGTTCGTAGGACGAATGGGCCCGGCTGTGTTTTTTTGCCTTCCGCTCGGTGATCCGAGTAATTGTTGATGAAAGTTTCACAGATTCTTTGGAACTTTCTCAAGTATAAAAAAAACTCTGCAGTTTGAATCAATTTTTCGTCTTTGAAGTATTTCTGTTTTATTATTTCTTCATTTTGAAGTTTTAATCGTGTTCATCTTTAGCATTAGATTTATGGAGAAAAAAAAGTCGGAGGATATTGACCTTTAGTGAAGAAATTCATTTTGAATTGAAAGTTACTTGAAGAAAATTTTAGCTTCGAAGGTACTACTTTTGTAGGACACATGTGGGCCCCCAAGGAGAAAGTAGCCAACCCAACCTGTTTTGTAAAAAATGGCCCATTTCCTAGAGATAGTTCATACTTATGTACCTATGTACTTTGAGATTTTGCATCGTCCAGGCCATTTCTATCAAGATCCAAGACCACTTTTGAGGTTCTACTGAGCGATAAAAAACTTACAAATCGCATATTTTTGAGTAAATTTGTGTTTTGAAAATATTTTTTTCTCAATTATTACGCGTTAATTATGTGATGATATCGAAAAATATCATTTTTGAAATTGCGAGAATATTTTGGTATAGAGAGGTGCGAATTTCTTTGTCACCATTACCAATTTCAAAAGTTTTCAAATGGGCAATAATGATCAATAAATTAGCGCCTGCATAATATTCCAAAATATTTCCCCAATTTCAGAATTATTGATATTTTCAGATGTTTTAGCATAAGTACATGGTGCAAAATTTCTGTTTTGAAAAGAAGATATTTTCAAAACACGAATTACCTATCTCAAAAGTGAGCGATTTGCTTAGTAGAACACCAAAAAATTTTCTGACAGACTTTCAATTCAAAATGTAGATCTCCACTAATTTTGGTTAAAATCTTTCAACTTTTTTTTCGTGATCCATCTGAACGTGGAAATTGATGGATTTTTGTACGCAAGTTCTGTTTAATCGCATATTTAGCTGAACGAGTACGTTCTGAAATCAAAAACTGATGATGAAAACTGTGATGACACTTGATGGGCCATCAACATTCAACACCCTTTGAATGTTCTCTTATTTACATAAAAATGTGCTTGAAGAAGTTGAACAATTCTACGAGGAACGTGGGTGGAAACGTGGGTGCCTAATTGAAATTTCACAAAAGTCATGAATAGCTCTAATTATTTTGAGTAATTGTATAAATAATCCGCAAAAAAACAAAAAAAAACGAAGAAATTAATTCAATTTTCAATTGCATTGGTTTATTTTGAGTAATTGTATAAAAATAATCTGCAAAAAACAAAAACAAAAAAAGAAAAATTAATTTAATTCCTAATTGCATTGGTTTAAAATATTATCCAAATGGATCTCAGTGAAAATGATAACACCGGAGGTTTCAGTACTTTATTTCCTTTGAGGAATTTTATTTTTTCTCCTCATTCTCAAAAGTAATCTGTCCACTAAGCTTTTTTTTATTTTTTATTTTCACTTGTTTGATCTTTTTTGGATGGCAATCAGACCAATGTAAAACCAAGAAGGGTATCATTGCAAGCTCTCAGATTTCCTAGCAGAGTTTTCATTGCTATTTCTCAACAATTTTTTTTCTTATACCAATTCCTTGCAGTTGCGAGTGAAGGTCTCCTAAATCGGACACTCCAAAATGACTCATACAACAACTGAAATGTGCTTTGAATATAATGTTCATTTTGTACAATTTTTCCAATATCATAAATTCATAAGCATAACAATTGCAAACTCAAGCAGTCACCATATTTTTGTACTTTTGCCTGTATGGTACAATTGCGGTCAGCAATAATTTTTTGTGAATGATGCATGATGTACTCGTTGTTTGTTTTATTCCTTTTTTTCCCCTCAGAACTTCTTAAGAATTTTGTTATATATATTTTTTTTAGAAAAGTTTTGTTAGTGTAAAAACTCAAATTTCAACATTATAAAAGTGAAATATTACTATAAAAAAATTGTCATTCAGTTTTTATTATTTTTTTCTTTAGCTTTCTTAGTTATGGAACTTACAGAGCAGCAGGGATTGTCATTAGGTCTTAATTGATAGTGATGTTGATTATTTGAAAAAAATTAATTTTCGACTAAAAATAATTCATTTTGCATAATCAAATTAAGTATCAGATTACTCAGAAATGGCAGTTGCCAATCTTTGATCGGCAATTTATTCATGAAGAAAATTTTTTGGGGATGGTTTGGAGTTGAGCAACTATGAGTATGCTTCTCATCTTCATCATAATTCACAAGATCAGCTGCTGAAAATAATCATTTAGGAGTTTGTTGGCGTTACCAAAATATGTAAATACTTGCTAGTAATCTGTTTTTCAAAAAGTTTGATGATTTTTTGAGGTTATAAAATACAATAATACAATTTTCATTCGATCATATGTTTGTTCTACATATTTTGTGAATAATGCACGTAGGTATGTAGGGTATTTCAGAAAATATAACTGAATCATACAGCAATTTTCTTGTAGTGCTGATCAAGACGAGTATAACGATATACATTTTGAATTGGCGTATTTTTAGGGTAGGTATTCGAATATTTTAGGCAGTACGAGACCTCAAATAAGAGTATACTCGTACATATACTGGGTTTCCCTATTAATTAGTTGATCACATTGAATTTCTGACCGACTTCTTAGTCCAGGAAAAATAACATTCCATTGGGAAAAGTGAGGTAGAAAGCTGAATTTTGGTATACAGGTCCATTTTTTGGTGCTGAACACGAATCCGATGAGTCCCCGGTCGTCCCTGGTGAGCTTTCTCCCCTATTGTGGATCTAAGCCCCCCAAAACCAGTTTTTTGCAATTTTCTCCCCCGCATTGCATTTTAGCGAAAAATGAGGTTAGACACAAGAATCTACGTCAAATTTCCGATCTAGTGACATATCAACTTTTCTTCGACCCTCAAGGGGGTTGGAACCACAACCATTCAAAAAAGGGGGGTTCCCTGAAAAATACAAAACGTCTATAGGCGCCTAAGAGGGGTGAAATGGTCCCCGACAGCGTTTGAGTTGATATTAGCATGAAAAGTGGGTACCATAGAGAAACCTCCGCGCAAAAAATTTTAGATCCACACCCCCTCCCCTTTTTGCGGAACCCTCCTTTTTTGAAATTTCAGTATCACTTTCCTCAGCCCCATTTCAACCGATTTTGAAAATTTTTCTGGAGGTCATGTATATGCTTGATAGGTAACCCCACAAAAATTTTCAACCCCCTCCCCTCATATTTACCCCCCAAAATGGCGTTTTTTTCATTTTTTTAGGCCTATTAACAATCAAGATTGCGAGGTAAAATTTTGTAAACACGTTTTTTGGATGTATTTTTGGCCCCCAAACATCATATACTATATTAGAAATTTTTGCTTTGATGCGCCGTGGTAAAAACTTGAAATAATGTATCGTAGGGGGGTGCGGGTGAAATGGCAATTTTGAAAAAAACAACTATCAATGAGTAGGGTATCGTTTTCATATGATTCGACACCGTTGAGCACGAATATGACCTCCGATTTTTTGCTACACTCACCTACCCCTCTCCAGAGCCCCTCAGTCCCCTCAATTTTCACGATTTTCGAAATAATATAGTTATTTTGATGATGTTGGTGTCGTTTTCATATGATTCGACACCGCTGAGCACGAATACGACCTCCGATTTCTTGCTACACTCACCTACACCTCTCCAGAGCCCCTCAGCCCCCTCAATTTTCACGATTTCCGAAATGTAGTTATTTTGATGATGTTGGTGTCGTTTTCATATGATTCGATACCGCTGAGCACGAATATGACCTCAGATTTTCTGCTACAATCACCTACCCCTCTTCAGAGTCCCTCAGCCCCCTCATTTTTCACGATTTTCGAAAGAAAATGACGATTACAACTATTCCAGCGACGAAAGTTATACCACAGATGATGACATTAGTGATGATGACGATTAAGTGAATCACAAATTAACATTCTTTACTTTTTTTTATAAGTATTTCGTTACCATATTTTTTTCTTGTGATTTTTTATGTAGGTAGTCATTGAATTATAAAATACATACTCATACATACTCAAGTTACAGTTATCATGAATAATTATTATGCCACATATGCTCCGCATACCTATACAGTCCAGTACACATACAGATTGTTACGTTTTCTGCGTGGAAAAAAATTGAAGGGTCCACCCCCTCGAGGGGGAGCCATGTGCTGTAGCTCATTCTACGAGAAATTTTATGTACAATAACAATGAACTTACGTAATTTTTCCATAGCAATGAAACCAACATCACCAAAATAACTTTATTTCGAAAATCGTGAAAATTGAGGGGGCTGAGGGGCTCTGGAGAGGTGTAGGTGAGTGTAGCAAGAAATCGGAGGTCATATTCGTGCTCAGCGGTATCGAATCATATGAAAACGACACCAACATCATCAAAATAACTATATTTCGAAAATCGTGAAAATTGAGGGGGCTGAGGGGCTCTGGAGAGGGGTAGGTGAGTGTAGCAAAAAATCGGAGGTCATATTCGTGCTCAGCGGTATCGAATCATATGAAAACGATACCCTACTCATTGATAGTTGTTTTTTTCAAAATTGCCATTTCACCCCCCACCCCCCTACGATACATTATTTCAAGTTTTTACCACGGCGCATCAAAGCAAAAATTTCTAATATAGTATATGATGTTTGGGGGCCAAAAATACATCCAAAAAACGTGTTTACAAAATTTTACCTCGCAATCTTGATTGTTAATAGGCCTAAAAAAATGAAAAAAACGCCATTTTGGGGGGTAAATATGAGGGGAGGGGGTTGAAAATTTTTGTGGGGTTACCTATCAAGCATATACATGACCTCCAGAAAAATTTTCAAAATCGGTTGAAATGGGGCTGAGGAAAGTGATACTGAAATTTCAAAAAAGGAGGGTTCCGCAAAAAGGGGAGGGGGTGTGGATCTAAAATTTTTTGCGCGGAGGTTTCTCTATGGTACCCACTTTTCATGCTAATATCAACTCAAACGCTGTCGGGGACCATTTCACCCCTCTTAGGCGCCTATAGACGTTTTGTATTTTTCAGGGAACCCCCCTTTTTTGAATGGTTGTGGTTCCAACCCCCTTGAGGGTCGAAGAAAAGTTGATATGTCACTAGATCGGAAATTTGACGTAGATTCTTGTGTCTAACCTCATTTTTCGCTAAAATGCAATGCGGGGGAGAAAATTGCAAAAAACTGGTTTTGGGGGGCTTAGATCCACAATAGGGGAGAAAGCTCACCAGGGACGACCGGGGACTCATCGGATTCGTGTTCAGCACCAAAAAATGGACCTGTATACCAAAATTCAGCTTTCTACCTCACTTTTCCCAATGACCCTTTTTTTTCATCTAATTTTCCTGGACTATCTGTATTTTTATAATAATGTACAATGAAAAATGTCAAGTTCAACTTGGGCATTTTTTTTGTCAATTTCAATGAGACAGTTTCTCTATTCTTGCCGTCTAATGAAATCTGCGATCAACTTTGATATTTTTAGTGTATTTTTTTATACGGCAAGGCGACCTAATATCGATGATTTTCCTACTTGAAATCCGTTCAGTGTACTCGTTAAGTTTGAATTTCAACGAGAGATCCGCGTTGAAAACACAAAGACGAATTATTTTCTACGAATAAGGTCGCAGATTTATCAATTGTATACGACAAATCAGCAAATCAGCCCGGCGGCGCGGCGCGACGATTGTTTCGGTTGAAATTTGAAAACAACAGTAGCCAAGTTTCTAAACAGGTTCCTATATACCTTTTTAGGTAAATATGTTGATAAATGAACTTGTAATGAATCTCGATAATTGCGGAAATTGTTCTACATCTCGATTATTTCCGCTTGATAATAAGATATATGTGGGCGTTAGCGTGTTGTGTCCATAAGTCACGGTGATGTAGGCATACTTACTTGTACTTTTCAACATTACATACGAATTTAGCATGTACTTGTAGGTACTTGCGTAGATATGGGCTACTCCACTAGTTACGTCGATGGTTACTTTTTTTAATTAACGCATCTTCATTATTACTCGACGGAGCGTTGTATTTAAAAACAAGTCGAGAGTAATCGAATTGTTTAATGAGGACCACCGTGTATGTTTTTTTGCGGTTTTGAAAGAAAACTCATCGTGAAAATTGGCCTAGTGCGAGTTGAGATTGTTCATTTTTCCAATTCGCATTCGGATAGTTTGATGATTCGAGAAAAATATGGCAGTCTATTTCCTCAGGCTGACGTTGCTGACGTTGATGATATTCCATTAGCGTGTCTACGTCGTACTTTTTTCGTGTATGGTACTGATTCAAAGATGGAAACGAGAGGGAAAACTTTAATTTCGATTGTCTTCAAGTTCTGGTTATTGTTCAAAAATCGGATTTTGGCTCGGAATCGTTCGAGTCGTGTTCCATAGTGCTTCGTTTTTTGAGTACATCGGTTAGGTTTTTCTTCGGTGTGTTAACGCGCGTAATCAACGTTGTAATGTCGTCTTGTTGATCTTTGGGGAGCGTACAGCATAATTTTAAAGACGTTGTTGAAAAAATCTTATGTCGAACGGTGTGAGTCTTTGATTAGGATAGAGTAGTTTATCATTATGGTCGATTTTATGATGACAACGATGGAGTAGATACGTCTTTAAGATTACGAATAAGATTTAATTTGAAGACTAACGGATAATTATTTGGTTACGGTTTAAAACCATATCGAAAGTAAGGGTGAAAATGTAGAAGGTGTATAACGGGTTATTGATGGGGCTTCACGCGGTGATTCGAATTGTAGGTGTAGTACGTGTGGTGTAAGTAATTACGTAGTATACGCTGCTACATGATAGAAGTTGAAGATTATCGAGTTTGATGTCTTTTGAGCCGCTGTTAGAAATGATTTTTGGCGTCAAGCGCGGCATTTTGTAAAGGTCACTAGGGTTTTATTTTATTATTTCGTCGGTACTGGCGCCCTAGTGACATTTACAACGTTGAAAAGTTACCTCGTCCAAGCTTCTGACTCTTCACGAGGTGTTACACGTACAAGTGCGTCTTGTTTCATCCCTAAACAATTTTACTCGTAGATAACATAATAATTTTTCAACTTGGTTGAAAATTGAAAGCTTTTGAACGAACCTATTATGTATTTAAAATTTAGAAGAAAACGATTTTTCTTCAATTTTGAATTCGGACAACTTAAGAAGACTTGAAACATAAGTAGGTACCTACTTAAAACAACGCTTGTGAATTGTGAAGGCACCTTTAGGTACGTATTATTATTAATCTAGTCCATAGACGTACAGTCGTACACTAGTTTTGGTGAAGCTTGATTTATGACGAGTAAATTCCCTTATTTACATACTAGTAACGATTCGTGTCATTTCACTTACCAAGAAACAGGCAGCCAATCGGATATGTATCAAAATGAACAATGTCTATAGCCTATGATGCTGATAGTAGTAAATTTCGTGAGCGCTGCGAGATTTTTCAATTTGGTTTTTATGATTTCTCTACTATAATAATAAATCAAAAGCGTCCCTTCCGTGTTGTAATTTTGTAATAACTGCGTTAATTTCTTTAAACAATGGTAACTTTTGTCATGCTGAGCTGAGTTACCGCCAACGTGAGTTTTTACGTTTTCGTGCGCGCGATGTATTGCTCCACCGGCTGATCTAGATGATGAATCTTGATATTATCTTCTACATAGGTAAGTAGATGTAGTCGGCTGGACGTTTGTTTGCTTTTTTTATTCGGTGAAAATATGCTAAATTTTTAAAGATTTCCTGGTTTGGGTGGGTGGTTGTTATCGCGCTAGATTAATTATAATCGTGCGTTTTAAAACGTTTATCAACGGGAAGCCGAATTTTTCTAGTGGCCATTGCGACTGATCCTCTGGGCCGGGTTGATCTTTCACTTTAATTTTGGCACGATTGGTTATTATAAATAAAGTATTGTTTCTTTTTACCTGAAAATGTTGGTTCTAAATAATAAAAATTCGAATAATGTCCGATCAGGCGATTTTTACGTTGTACGCGATTTTCAATGGAACACTGAGACAATTGAAAGAACTATTCACCTATCTCTATAACTAATGAAAATTACTAAAAAATCAAATGAAGTGGCCCCCTCCCTTAAAAAACCAGACAACCGAGAAATGTGTCTAGTTGTATACAAAGATAGTACTGCTCATAATTATCAAGTGAACTGTGTGATGGCTTTAGCACCCATCTGCGGTTTCCTTTAACTCCTTGAGATGCCTGAGAAAATCTCTAGGTGAATCTTGGTCAGTTGGGTGTAGTCTGAGGTGGGTCGTCTTTGACTTATTTTTGGAAAATTGAAGGGGAGGATTTGATAAAAAGTTGTGGGAATACCTCAATAAACTGCAGGAAAAATTTTGGATCTCCAACTTGAACCATTACTTTTCTACTGGGGTTTCAAATTTTCAAATTTTACATTAAAATGAAGATTTAAAAATTTTTTTTGTCAATTTGTTCAAACTACACTTGAGAATAAGAAATCCGTTTTCGACTTTCTTTCACCATTTCAATGCTTTTGCATGACTTGCGAAAATAACACGATTTTGGACCTTTTCCAAAATTGTGTAAAATGACCTCTGACCTAAAAATAGTGACAAAAATTTAAAAACTGGTTTCTCACTTCTAAGTGGAATACGAGTAATACAAATATGATCAATTGACACCAAAAAAATGTTTTTTTTTCTACATATGTAAGTAAAATTTTCAATTTGAGGCTCTGATATAAAGGGGATGATTCAAGAATCCAAAATTTTTCCTACAGTCGTTTAAGATTCCCCAACAACTTATTATCGAATTCACCTCCAATTTTCAAAAAAAAAAAAAAAAAAAAGGTCAAAGACAAACCACCTTAGAACGAAGCATAGATGGCTGATGGAGAGGTCCAAAATGTTCAAAATTTCTGTATTATTTTTTTCACCCGTATCTCGAAATCTGAAAAAAAACAGGTGTAATCGAAAATTAGTGAAATGAATAACCGACTACCAAATTACAATAATTTGTTGCTCATTTTATTGGTTATACGCATGATGAAAACTACCAACAAAGAAGCCGATACAGTAGAAATGATCTATTCGTAGGCGGCGCGGCGTATTGCAATTGTAAAGTCGAAGGCTAAAAAAAAATATTATTACGTAGGTCGCTCGCAGGCTCTTCAAAATTGAGAATAAAGAATGTATTCATGTCGCCCAAAGCGATGCAATTCTGGTATTGTTTTTGTGTTAATTGAACGGACTTTCTTTTGCGGGGAGATTTTTTTTCATATTTTAGTACATGTCATTTGTAAGTTATTGTTTGAAATACGATATTTTCAGGCATTACACTTTGTACACCGACTGCACAGTGCACAGAGTGGAGAGAATTGCCCGTCGGCTTTATCGTCTCTTTTCCATATTTATATTAGTGTTTTGAAATTTTGTGAAGACTTTGTTGCGTCGTATCGAGTTACCAACACATACATAACGGTTACACGCAGTTATGGTTGAAAGAAAGCTCCTCGTGTCATTTTTCTAATCTACCGAGATTGGTAATTTCTCGAGTATTTGAAACAAAATTACCGCGTAAAGGGAGGTTTCTCTCGGTTAACAGATGTGACTCGAGAGTCGCGGAATATTTTTCGCTCGACTTGTAACGCTGTAGATGCAGGTTTTAATTTTACATCGAGTTTTCCTTTGCGGTGTGAAGGTGCGAAGGCAACGACGACCACCGATGGTTGTGTAATTTTGAAATATAAGACGAAAATAAATTGTTTTATCGCGATTAAATCGAATTGAAAACGACTCGTTTTAGTTTTCGGTCACGTAGTGAGGAGCTTATTTGTACGTATACCATATACGAGTGAGAAGGTCAGAGGAGACGATGACGAGTAGGTGATGAATTATGGTGAACGGATTCTCCGCGTCTCTGGAGGCTCAACATATGTATAGAATATTATAGGCGGTACGGTACCTGATACCTACGCTGTAATGGGTTTGAACAGCGTGCTGGATGTTCTCGTACTTTGTCGAAATTCTAAACGAAAAACTAATACAGAAAAGACCATAGTACTCGTAGATGTCGAATTTGGGTGGGTTTTCCACTTCAAAAAGTGAAAACCACTGAAAATCTGAAAATTGGTTCACATAATATCAAGTTATCCCCCCCTCCCCAAACCAATTTAACACAATTTTCGAGTCGATCTAGAGTTCCAACAGAAGTTGACTGTCGTTTCAGAAGGCGAGACTTTGCTATTAAATCTGATCTTGTCATAGATTTCATATTCCGAATCGATTAATGAAAGTTAAGTGAATCGCTAATCTGAGGTGGCTGGTTGAAAAGTTTATTTTCTGACATGCTGGAAATTCCAAATTTAAATATTCGGTATTTTAGGTTACCATACACACTAGGGAGGGTTTTTTGCATTTTTCTTAAAATTTTCAAAAATGGAAAAGTAGACATTTGATTTTATATGCTTCAAGTGTGCGCACTCCAATAAGACCCTGTGTTAAAAATTAGGCCACAAAATGCGTCACGTCAAAGTACACCACCACGCAGCGCAGTTATTGTCAAACATCATTATTTTCTATACAGTATATCAAGTTTTCTTAGGGTTTTTTCAGTTTTCTCATAAATGAATGATATTTAATAAGAGAAATGATTACCAAAAATATTTTAATAACATATTATATACTCATTATACACATGTTAGGGAAGTTAGATTTACATAATTACTTACAATAATATCCATTAAAAATAAAGTTGAAAACAATTTAGCCAGTTTTATTAGATTTCTATACTGCTGTTTCCTCATGCTTATGATTCATGAAGCTACATAATACACATAATGTGCATTCTACAAATGATTTATAACTGGATAATCTGATAGTTCAAATTGGAAGTACATAGAAGTGATAGTATGAAAATGTTCAACTCAGACATTTTCTAAACAAACCAAATTACACAGGAAATTAACCATTAATGATGATCATAAGAAAACATAACATCTTATGAAAATATCTGCACCAACCTTTATTTTGAAATCAGAGAACAGTAACATTTTTCTCAGTATTTTGTGATTCAGTCCCCATTTCAAATATATAAAATTACACCATCAGATGTTTTGGTGTAACTCTATCAGACCTGGTAGCAAAGATACCCAATTACACGCTCTTCAGAATTGAGAATTATTGTCATTCTCAGTGTCTCCAGATTTTTTTGATGTGAGGTCGCCATTTCGCCAATCCTAAATCGCCAATGTACCAGTGTTGCCAGATTTTTCAGATGTGAAGTTCCCAAAAAACATTAAACTACTAATATGTCAATTTTTTTGAAAAAACTTGTAATTTTTTTTTAAAAAGTATGTATTTTATAACTTTTTTATAAAAAATATAAAAAAAGCAAAACGCTAAGCTTAATAAGTCTAATGAAATTAGCACAGGCGGACGACTAACAGCACCTTTAAATGAAAAAAAAACCGAAATGTAAAAATAATTTATTGCTATTCAACTTTACATTTGATGATTCCTTTAGTTACCTTTTACTGAGCTTTCTTTGGATAAGTAATCGCGCAATGTTCTTCTTGGTATGTTGAAAGCTTTACTTGCAGTAAGAATATGCATTGTTTTCTCCCTTATATTCCTCATAGCATTTTTTTTTTCTGGTGTGTGTGACTCGTGACAGTCGTGACTCGGTGAAGAATATCCGATTACATAAGTCTGCGATTTTCCAGTAAGTATTGAAGGTGAGGAAGGTACAAGTTTATAAGACTTTCCAGTGAGTATTGAAGGCGAGTTTTGTGTGAGTATCGAAGGTGATGGAGGTGATGGTGGGAATCAGACATCCCAAATACCAGGTGGTGTTACCGAACGTTCGTATTTATAGCGGTGTCTGGAACATTTATCTATCATCTGCGCCACAGCTGTTCCACCATAAATAAGTTTTTGAGATTCATAGAAGTCCTTACACGAGTAGCAGGAATGACCCAGGAGTTTCCTCCTTTCACTTTGTTTCCTTACACAATCACCTTGGTACTTATATGGTGGGCTGTCTGTTGGTATTGTATCAAAACTGTCACGTCTGGGTTTTTTCTGTACAGTATTACTAATGTTACTGTTTGTATGTTTCAAATCACTTTTCATAACATTATCGCTATCGGACATTTTCCGTTCTTTTAATACATTAGCCATTGGAAATAAACGCTTCCAAACACATCGGATCTTATTTTCGGACATTTTTCACGATAAATTAATGACTAATCTCGGTTTCAAGTAGAAATTACACGATTTAATGATTGAAAACCACAATGAGAAAGAGCAATGTATTAGGTTCCGTTCCATCATAGTACCTTTTAGGCTTTTCTAACTCAGTCGACGAGGTAATAAAAAAAAAAAAAAGGATCCGTGAAGTTTTGATCCGTGATCCGGATTCGGATCCTTTTTTTGGCAATGATCTGTGATCCGTGATCCGAATCCTTTTTTATAAACGATCTGTGATCCGTGATCCGGATCATATTTTTTGCCATGATCCGTGATCCGTGATCCAGATCCTTTTTTTGAGGATCCGCAGCAACCCTGTTGTTAGTACTATCACCTAAAAATTGTCACACAGCGCCATCTACCCGTTTACCATGAGAACTATGGTAGTGGAGTAATTACTAAAGTGGCGTAATTAGCTGCACTTACCTTAGTAAAACTTACAAACATATAAAACATAGAGAACAACAATTATTTCTAAAAATAAAAAATAGTAAGTTTGTTTATATCTTTCTTAATATTGTAATTCCTAACATTACTCCGATAACAAAACTTATAAAAGTAATAAAAAACATGAAAAATGACCAAACTCATTTTTATAAAATGAGTCACTTCAATTTCTGATCTTCAGTCTCTTTTTTTTAGACCATCACAGAAAATTTGAGAAAAATTACACCAACAAAACTCAAGAAATACTCAATTACATATCAGTAGTACACAAAGAGTAGATACTTTCATCAACCTCTTTGTCTTTCTCAACGTTTAAAGCAGATTCAAATTCAGCTTCTTCTCCTTCTTCTTCTTCTTTTTTGTTCACTTTTTTCTTCTTAGTTTTCATTTTCTTTCTTTTCAGGATACATGATTTTTCGAGGTGAACTTCTTCAACATTTTACTGCTGGGGATAAATTTTAAACAGCATCCTCCTAGCCAATTTTTTGATGCAACTCTTACTCTGATGATGCAATCTAACATTTTCAACATAAGACGATTTCAAAGCTTGGTCTTGACAATTGTTACAATGCTAAAAATCCGTTTGACCGCTGCATTGCTTATAAGTTATAGGTAGGCTATTGGCCACCAACGCAAATTTAGAAAGATTAGGAAAGCTTGCTTTTTCTACCGCATTCATGATTTTTCCAATTTGGTACCAAAAGTTTGCTGTTGATGACCAAGATTTTGATTGATCAGTATTGTTTGGAAACAATTCTCTATAAGATAAGGTCTTGAATTGCCGCCACTCTGTTTCAAAATCATTTTTAGATACATCTTTTGGAGCCAAACTCCATGGAAAATCTTTGATAGAGATTACTTTGTTTGATGTACATACAGTAGGAGAAAAATATTGTAGTTTCTCAATAGTAACAAGATTTGAAGGTAAGCTATTCACCAGCTCCTTACACAACCTCAACAGAAAACTGATGCACCTTTTTTTGACAATCAATAACTTCTCTAAAGAAACACCATGGATTGTACTTTCAAATTCTTGGAACTTGTCGCCAAATTCAACGTCATTCGGAGATAATAGGGAATTGCCAATTTCAAAACCATAGTTGTTGATTGCATACTGCACACTTCTCATTTTTGCTTCATTCTCATTGATTACTGAAGCATTTCTAGGAACATTAATCCTCAAGCATGCCAGTCTAAATATATGACCAGAAATGGAAAGAATGAGCTTAAGTAAATCATCATACAAAGGTGAAATATCCACGTTGTCTGATTGAAATGATGAATTGACAGCATTAACTTATTTCAGTACAGAATTCAAAAAGTGAAGATATAATAAATTTTAATTATCTTCCAGCATATTCGCGAGCAATCTGGCAGTATAACAATTATTGATTTCTTTATCTGTACTCTCACGAATGTTCACAAAATGAGTCTTTAGTTCTGTCCACTGTTCAATAGTTCTTTTCACAACATTATGGAAAACGAGCCATCGTGTTGATGATAGTTGTTTCAGTTTCTGTGGTTTCTGTCCAAAATTGAGTTGTTGATACAAGGACTCATACATGAGTTTGCGTAATAGACTATGAGCGAACCAGTTCCTTGTTTGACGCTACAAGAAATCAATATTGCTAGGTAACTCTTCACCAGCCTTCACTGCACATTTAGCCAGGGAATGACAAATGCATTTCATGAGCTGTAAGTTTGAATTTGATTGCTTCAAAACAGTATATAAGGAATTATTGCAACCACACAGATTGCTTGCTCCGTTGGTAGCCAGTGCCATCATATTCTTTATATCAAGTTTAACTTCTTTAAGAAACAAGATGAAATTTAAACGTAATTGTTTGGCAGTTACCCTTTCTACAATTTGAAATTCTAGAAAATTGGTAATTATTTGGCCATGATTGTAGCTGAAATATCTGATGCAGTACGCCAATTTCAAATCGCCAAAAATGTGATAAATTGGCAAATCTGGAGACACTTATTCTCAAGAATGAGATCGGCAGGCGTTTTTTTGTTCACAGTATAAGAGTAAAACTGATCTCATTTTTTTGGTGATTTTTTTTTTCTTATGTGAGCAGACAACAGTGGAACAATTCTCTCTTTTTATGAAAATAGTCTAGTGTTATATAGTGTTACCTATAAAAAGCTAACCATAAGAACAAACAAATGACACAATTTTTCAATATTTTTTACAAATTACACTTGATAGTTTAATAAAACAAGAACATGAATCAATAAGTAAATAAATGATAAATGACATTTTAATGCAATTTTATTACATTTTAACATAAAAGTAAGTAGATATCTCAAGTTCAAATTAAGCTCTTTTGATTTCATCTCTGCTATATGTGCTTCAATTATGATCTTGATTTTTAATTTTCTCTCTAACACTTCTAGTTCGAACACCTTCTCTTCCCTCCACTTTTTTGCGGCATGTTCCGCTTTCATTTGCTCCAATCTCAGGCATATTTTTCTCACACATTGTTGAGGGTAGCTTTACCTGTAGCCCATTTGCTGACTTTATCTTGAATCACTTTTCTTGTTTTTGGTACATTTTGATCAGTGGTACCTAGCATCATTGTTGAAAAAAATGAATCAAATTTGAAATATTACATTCTCTATGGTAACAATTTTCAGTAGATATCAATGCTTACCTATTGTTCTCAATGGGGCAGAAACTTGATTTTTCAGTAACAGTGTACAGTGGTGTGAAAATTATTAGACTAGCGCAATTTTTTGCTACTACATAAACAGATTTTTGGGGAAATACGTACTATTTAATGAAATAAACTGATTTTGAATTTTTTATATCATATCATTGACCACAAGGAACACTTTTTTGTGGTTTGGAAACATTCATTTACTTTATAAAAAAATTTTCTAGTTGTAAAATGAAATTTCACCAATTAGGAAAAAATCAGTTTTTCAGTAATGAATAATTATAAATTTCTAAATCTGGGAGTAATTAAACGTGGATTCCGATTAAATGGACTTCTATGGACCTTAGCCGATGCTGATTGGCCATTGGTTTTCAAAATGGAGCTGTATTTTCGAAATGCGCCAACATTCATATTGGAATTTGGAGTTACAAAAAAGTCAAAAAAAACACGTTTTTTTATTGCTGATTTCTCAATTTCAACCAAAATTCAATAAATGGGACACCAAAATGACCGGAATTTAGTTGCGGATCTCCTCCCGTTGACAGAATTTTGCTATCTCATTTAGCTCTCGCGAAATTCGCAAAAGAATCTTGAAAAAATGAGATTTAAAAATATGACCAAAAAATCACGTTTTTCAAGCTACTTCTGCTCGTGGAAGGATAACGCGAATACCAATCGTTTCGCTCTAACCGCCATTCGATTCCTCATAAAATTTACCTTCAGAGTCAACTCCTGAAAAAATTTTTAGAAAGCTATTGCGATAATTCGCGATGTATTAGTAATTTCTTTTTTCTGAAGATCGCTTTGTATGCGATTTTTGCTGCATGAGCGATTTTGTGAAAAAATGAATTACTAATACCTCGCAAATTATCGCAATAGCTTTTTAAACATTTTTTCGGGAGTTGATTCTGAAGGTAAATTTTATGAGGAATCGAATGGCGGTTAGAGCGAAACGATTGGTATTCGTGTTTTTCTTCCACGAGCAGAAGTAGCTTGAAAAACGTGAATTTTTGTGCATTTTTTAAATTTCATTTTTCAAGATTCTTTTGCGAATTTCGCGAGAGCAAAATGAAATAGCAAAATTCTGTCAACGGGAGGAGATCCGCAACTAAATTCTGGTCATTTTAGTATCCCATTTATTGAATTTTGGTGGAAATTGAGAAATCAGAAATAGAAAAACGTGTTTTTTTGACTTTTTTGTAACTCCAAATTCCAATATGAATGTTGGCGCATTTCGAAAATACAGCTCCATTTTGAAAACCAATGGCCAATCAGCATCGGCCAAGGTCCATAGAAGTCCATTTAATCGGAATCCACGTTTAATTACTCCCAGATTTAGAAATTTATAATTATTCATTACTGAAAAACTGATTTTTTCCTAATTGGCGAAATTTCATTTTACAACTAGAAAATTTTTTTATAAAGTAAATGAATGTTTCCAAACCACAAAAAAGTGTTCCTTGCGGTCAATGATATGATATAAAAAATTCAAAATCAGTTTATTTCATTAAATAGTACGTATTTCTCCAAAAATCTGTTTATGTAGTAGCAAAAAATTGCGCTAGTCTAATAATTTTCACACCACTGTAGTTGTACCTTTCCATGGACCTGACGGAGTACTCATTTATGTAACTTACCAGGGAGGTGCCCTAGGTGACATTCACCAATTTCAACGATTCTTTCACCATTGGGTAGAGGACATCGAATATAGCATAACCTCAAATTTTCTGCTACTGAAGTTGATATTTTGATTTTTGAGAGTCTGAGAGTGGTTTTTCAATTTCACATAGAAATTTTGAAAAATTGAGCAAAAATAGTCGGCGTAAGTAGCATACCTAAACCTCTGGTAATATTTTGACATTTTTATACATACAGTGAGACTAGCCCATTATGAAATTTTCTGCTGCTAAAGTTGATAATTCAGCCATCCAGGGTGATTTTTTGATTTTCACATTTCAATTTTGAAAAAATTGATCAAAAATCAAAAATTGCCCTGGATGACTGAAATATCAAATTCAGCAGCTGAAAATTTCACCGTGGGTTAGTCTCATGGCATGTATTAAAATTCCTAAATAATATCGTGAAAGTTCAAGTATGCGACCTGGGCTGACTTATTTTTAGCCAATTTTTCAAAATTGCATTGTAAAAATCGAAAAATTGCTCTCAAAAATCGTAATATCAATTTAAGCAGCTAAAAATTTGGGGTTAGGCTGTGTTCGATGTCCTCTATCCAATGATGTAAGAATCATTGAAATCGGTGAATGTCACCTGGGACACCTCCCTTGTTAGCTGGCACCGGTGATCTAATTTGTTTGGAAGAAGATAACGGCGTTAACAACTTTGGCTCTGAATATTGATTTAAGAATTCAATGTTATGAATGAATAAGAACCGACCTGAAATTGAATAGAGTTTGACAGCATTTAATACTTTGTTGATTGATGAAGAATTTTCAATTGTTGATATTCATTATAATAAACCAAAGAAACTTTCTAGAACTGCAAAAGTTCGTCTTACCTATTCAAAATCTTTTTCAAATGAATTTTTTGTAATAGGTATAATCCTATTTTTGAATTTCTAGTGGGGTGGTCTATCTCGATTCGTGTACATGTAGTACTAAATCATATCACATATGACATCCCTGTACCAATTAGGAGAGTGTTTTTATTAGTGCCATGTTTATGAAGTCGGCGTTATAATCAAAGGATCACCTCGTGGGTATGTGTGGCGTTTACATATCGTAAAAGTGCAGCATTTTCGATACCACATCGTAGATCGTGGTATTTCGTTGTTTACGATTTGTAAACTTAATTAAAGCTCAAACTTTGGGAGTACGTTTACGATAATTTTCTTCATATTAAAAGCTCTTCGGATAGTCGTATTTTCACCTTTTTAGAATCGACGCGACGTGTAAAAAAAGGGCTCACTCCCTTACTAAACTTAATTAAAACGAAAGAACCGTAATATAGATGTTTATCTTAAACGAAAGGGTGGACCATACAGGTATACAAAATAGAAACCGAGTTTGTTTACTCGACGAATTATATCGATGTGTGTATAGAGTGGAACGATTTTACTAACTAGGAAGGGATTAAATTGCAGTATCTTTCTATGACACGTGTGCAGTGCATTCGTTGCACCGGTGCAAGTAACCTCGTGGTCGTGTTTTTTTTTGGCAGCCTTTACGGAATGCGTAAATTAATTTTGGAATGTAAAGTACTTACGTATATACATAGGCATACAGTTTATTTGACAATTATTAATGGGCTCGAAAGAGTCTTAGCTGTGTCACTGAGTGAAGATAAATACTCGTTAATCAGTAACTCAACTTGATACCTTTTTGTATGAATTTGTAAGTACATATTGCGACAATATTCGAGTATCCGGCTATTTATGAAGTTGCCATGTTTTTGTATTTGAGTGTGAATTGTTGATGTTGTTGAATAGGTGAATGAACTAAGTATTTCGCAACTGTCGACGATTTTTGTTATTTTAGTTTTTTTTACAATGAATGATTTATTAGTTTTTTAAAAGTTTCATTTACATGTACCATGTACCTATACTTACCATTGAAGAGTGTTGACGAGAAAAGAGAAGAATATCACCAAGAACAATTCTTTATGGAAATGACTAGATTTAAATATTTTGAATTTCTTTGTCACCTTGCTCGATCGATATTTTTAGATCCTTAGGAATCACTTGGCTCTGTGGTTAATTTTTAAGTAATTCTCTCAGGCGTGATTGAATTTTTGAAAATTTTTTTAATAATGAATTGGGAGATTGGACTCCGAAGTATCGATTTATCATTTTAAAAATATAAAATTTTTATTCGTTTATGAGAAAAATTGAATTAAAATTCACCACTTAGCCAAGTACATACTCGTACTTACTTAAACCACTAGATGTTCTTTAAAAGTGATCAATTTTTGATGTTCTTCCTCTTCTTCTTCGTCCAACTCTTCATTATAATTTTTAATCTTAATTTGTATTAAATCAGTCTTTTTTTTTTCTTTTTTTAGGATGTGATTATAATTTTTAATATAATTTGTATTAAATCAGTCTTTTTTTTCCTTTTTTTTTAGGATGTGGTGGTTTCTTACGAGTTGATCAATCTTGAAGATTTGCATTTAAGTGGAAAATATTATAAATGTTTCAACACTACACCCAAATGCAGGCAAGTTCAGTTTAAATATCTCGTTTCAGGTTTCATCTTATGATTTTTTTTGCGTAGAGATCGAACGTTCAGTTTGGAACTCATTATAATATTTTAAAATTTGTTACGTTTTTTTGGGGAAACGTCTTTTCAGTCCCCAAAATAATCTTACAACGCTAACTTGCGATCATAGGAAAAATTTTTGCTGTTGCAGACCAATAGGTAGTTTTCCAACTGTGTGATTGATTCTGCAGAGGGTGCTTGTTTGTGGGAATTTTTGAGCATGATACTCAAAGTGACAGCATTAAGGTTGATTGCAGTTCCATGTTGAGCAGTTGTTTTACCCTTTTACATCAAATAAATACTATGTACTTGTCCAGTTCTGACAGCAGGATATTCAGAGCATTGTTGATTACTTCAGGTTTAGGAGTTTCATAAACATTTAAGATGTTGTTTTGAGGTTTAAAAAATAGAAACAAATCATCTGTTATGTCGATTATTGTGCATAAAATTGTGAAATGCGAAGCAATCAAAACCTTGCCTCAATTTTCTACTGAAACATGCACAAAAGCATTGTAAGTGTAGCTTAACCGGATAGAATAATGCAATCCGATAGTATCTTAGAAAACAAAATGAGGAACAGAAGGAAAGATTTGTACTACAATCTTAATTAAAAATCTCGATTCTAAAGTGATGGAAAGTGTTTTTTTTTTCATCGCTGTAATCCAATAATTTTAAATAGGTACTTACATGCCTATTGCGGAAATGAGGAATATTTACTTTCTTTGAAAATTTAAGTTCTGCATATTTTACAAATTTTGAGATAAAATTCGTTAAATTCAATAAAATTGTCTCAAATGTTGAAGTTACCGCGAGTAAATTACGTATTATTGAACGGTGGATGCATATTTTTTCGAAAGAGAACTGGCTGTCATCGTTAAGTACTTTTATTAATTCTTTATGGTCTTAAAAAGTTACGCACTTTAGAAAGACTAAATTCTTGAACAAGCATCAGGTGGAAATTGTTCTTATAATATAGTTATCGGGGAGGAGTAAATATGATTAATGGGACAGTTTTAGTTCGTATTTAATAATAAATTAATTTTTGAAACAACCTGCACACTGCATAGTTTTGAAGGTTGACAACATCGTATAGCAGGATCAAGTTAACCTACGCCCTCGATCACACTTAATAATCTCGAACGAGTTTCTGAGTAATAAGAATTAGACATATTGGAATTTTTTCGAGTAGGATTGCGAAAAAATTGCAATGTGGGGTATTCGTCTGTAGGAGGCGTTGGTTTGAGGATGGGTGTGTTAATATATAATACATTAGGAAGCATCGAGGCAAAAAAGAGAAATAATTTCGAGTTTATCGATCCTGGTATTTTAATTTTTAATGAAAATACAAACTCTGTATTCATATCGCGTTTCTCACGTACACTTGGCCTTGGGTAAAGGTAAATGTTGCTGTAATTTTCCTTTTCGTAATCATTTCGATGGAGGGTGGATAGATGAAATGGTCAAAGGAAACACGATTCGTCTTTTTTTTCTTTTTTGGTCGGCTCTTGAATAATTAATGGTTCATTTTTACGCTATTTTTGGTATCGAGTTGTGTCATCATTGTTGACATTTGTGTTACGAAAACCAAAGATTTCGAACTGGTTGCTAAAATACCTTATACGTACAAGGTTGAATTTTGATAATTGAAAAAAAAATATATGTCATGCATGCTTAAACATTTATGGTGTTTGTAAATTCGTTAATAATTCCGGTTGCTAATTTTTTCTGTATTGTTCTCACAGGAACGCGAAGAAAAAACGCCAACTCCGAAGAAAAGTCGATTTGTGCCATAATAATAATACAGTCAATGTAGAACATTCTAGTCCAGTACCAAATAACGAATCAAAATTCAATCGTAACTGTTTTGACAATAAACGGATTCGAAACAATTATCATTATTTTTCGGACGGTGAATTATGCAAAATGCCAATGGGTATTACTTTTAGTTGTTTTTACTACTTTGATATTTTTTTCCTACTCGTGTCCGATCGTATTTTATTAATCTCTTCTGTTATCCATTTCGTAGATTTTGAAAATTCATCTATGAAAAATAGCTTTTCAATGTCGTCGCTTCAGCCTTCTATACGTGGACGTTTAAAGCAGTCTGATCAAGCGGCTAATGTCACGCCCGTGCTTCCAAATAGAGCCTACAATAGCCTGAATCATAAACTTAAGTGAGTACTCGTATATTGGAATTTTTATCGCTCTACGATGATGATTCAACATCGAAGTAATTTTTCAACGTGATTATTCGCAGGAAACGATCTCCTGAACAAGAATGCTGGCGAAATTCATGGGGTCAGGATGATCAAAAAGATGAACTATGGACAGCATTTAATTCCAACTATCAATATTTAATGAACAATAATCTTATAGAAAGTTGTACGGTTAGTTTTTGCCATTGGTTTTATATTTTGTTATGTATTATGTGATACGATTTTAATCGTTTGAAATAATTTTTAAATTTGTTTAAACGAAAAATATTTTACGAAAAAAAAAATTATAGTTATCCACAAAAAGGAACTTTTAACAATAACAACTTTATTGGCCTTTGCATGACCGTAATTGATCCAAATTGATCGATAAAATTAAACAATATCTTATGGCTGAAAAACAGTCAATAGTATTTCATTGGATGCGGCGGCGTTAACATCGAATTAAAAAAATAACAAAAATACGTTTTCCTTAACAGTAGGAATTGTTTTGTACTACTGCATGCTGCAGTGACATGTTAGACAGTTTGTTCGCGTTGCCTCTATATTTTCATTTTCGATGTCAGCACGTTCGATTTGGATTGACATTATTTGCTTTTTATTACCTATATGGCGACAGGATACTTCACTTTTGTTTGAAGTATTACGTAAATGAAGACTGGATGTCTGTCAGATCGGATGAGAAAAATACTAAATTTATTTGTCTTGATAAAGTTGCTGATAATATCTCACAAATACCTAAAAAAAAAAAGCAATGGAATATTGTACATTTGTGCATACAAAATTTTTACACTGGAATTTTCGAACATTTGATCAATATTTGAGTAAAATTTCTCATTTTTAGTGCGCGAAAAAGAGATGAGACCGAGAGGAAGGCCAAAGTGAACTGCTGGAAGAATTTAAATTTTACTGTACCCAATTCATGATTGAAACCAAAGTTCCAAATTTCAGATTTAAAGCCCCTAAATGTGGGTCGGTTTAATTTTTTTTTATAGTCAGATGATTTTATTATCATAATAATCTTTTTTTGACTTGAAGTAATACAAATTTTCTTTAAGGGAGGAGAGGGGGGAACAAAATTGAAAGATAGAGTCGAGAAATTGGACTCTCTATGTTCGTTACACAAATGAACTATTACTTTTTTCATGTTTTCTTGTTATTCAAAAAATGTGATGAATTTCAATAAAAATATTGATGAAACAATTTTTTTGAGTCCTGAATTTTTGTGGCAAGCGAGGGGGTGAGCAGCGAGAAATTCTCAGCACTGTATTTGACTTTTTTTTTGGGTTAAAAAGAGGTTTTTATTTGATTTGAAGCACCTAGTCGAAATGAAAATTTTCACTCTCTTTCCCGAAATAGAAGCAAGGTTGGAAAATAACTGCCTGTGGTATTCAATTTTGGGTTGCATTATCTCTACAAAATGATCTTTCCTTTTCCAATTTCTTGATATGACTGAGTTTCAGGAGTAAGTGGAAGATGGTAAGAGTTGTTACGAGGGAGTGAGATTTTCACGCCTTCTGGCGCTACTGTTTTAAGGTCTAAACATGATTTTTATGAAATTTTTGAAAAAAAAATCAGAATAATCATTTTGTAAAATACTCTACGGTGAATATTTCCACTTACAATTTATGCGTCTTGTTTTGTAAATTTCAATTTTCATTCGAGTGGTAGGTGATGAAAAAGCATGACCGAGCCACGTACGTAGTAATGAACTTGAATTAACTTGTTAAAAATGAATTTATTACCCTTTTTTTATTTTTTTGGCTACTAAACACGCGAACTTAATATTAACCTTGGTCGAGCCGATTTTTATCAGCATGGAAAATTATGTATTATTTTAAAACGTCAAATTAAAATTCTAGTCGCTTTTTGGTGTACCTGTCAATTTTTTCACGACTTATTTAGGAAATTCAATTGTTGTAGAACTTGAAATATTCACTAGAAATATTTACGATGAATACTTTCGTACCCAACTATTTCCATTTGATTGATTCTAATCGATATTTTCGTTTCAGGAGGTAAAAAATGACTTGAATTTATCTCCATCCAGCGATTGGACGTTTACCTATTTTAAACAACAGTACATCGAATTAGATTCTTGGCTTAATAGCGTACAAAGTGCTATTTACGCTAAAGAAGAAAATTTAACTATTGGCAACATAAGACTGGTATGCTCATTATTCGTGTACCTACCTATAAATATATTCGATTGGTAGCTTTGATTTCAATACAACGTAATTCATTGTATTTTGAACGATTTATTTTACAGACTCATGTAGAAGAATTGCAACGTAAAAATTACCAAAGAAAGATATTCGTTAGTCAAAGTTCACGATTAGTTACCCAGTATCCGCAATATAAAGATGAAATTTTAGAATACGTATCTCAATTGAACTTTAAATGGGATCAGTTAACACAAACCGTATCACCGAAGAGGAATATTAGTACAGATTATTGCTCCATTTATAGAGGTATTATTGGTTTTCTTTTAAATTTCACCAGTCGAGGTATTTTGTCGTGTCGGTCGTTAAAAATTTTCAAGATGTGTCAGAAAACGTATAATTTTATTTGTTTTATTATCGAGAAATTTTAAAAATGAGTTCATTATGAGTTTATGATTGAGTCATTTATCCAATATTGATAAAATACGAGAGAAGTACCTGCTTTGAAATTTCACTTCAAGTGTAGTCTAGGTAATAGGTATTGACGTTTTCAATTTTTTTTTAAATTTCTTCGAAAATTTCTGCTTTTTAAGCTTTTCAAGTACAATAGAGAATATTGTTGAATTGGTTTAATGAAATTTGAAGAATTATTTTCTACAGAGAAATCGCATCAAGAAATTATTTCACAGATGCATTGTCTTTAAATTTTTTCGAACTCATTGTTGAACGATTTTCAACGTTATTATTCACCGGTTTCCCGTGTAAGTTCGTATTTTGCCGAATAATTTCTAGTTGTGATGTTTGAGGTTTCAAAAACACCCCCTCCCCATACAAAAATATAAAAAAATTCAAAATAGACTTGTTTACGAAGCAAGCTGGAACGCTGCTCTCTATGATGACCATCCTCTCATTTATCTGATTGTGAGTTGTTTTTGAAAAGTGCTTGGAAAAATATGCATCGATTTTAATTTATCTGTAGTAAGAGTTGCCTTTGCATTCGATTTCACCGGAGCGTTTTTAAGAGCGTCTTAAGATTTCGGAAGCAGAGAAAGAAGTGGAGAAATATTGCTGCTTTCACGTACCGTTGACGAACTTGGAAAAAAAAAGTTTGAAAGAGTAGCCTGGCTTTTTGAAAATTTGTTGTTGAATAATAAGTGGTTAAATTGGATATGAAATAAAAAAAAAGAATTTATCAAAATTCATCTTAGATGATTGCCAGAAAATAAATTCAGTGTATTCCCATATAATACGAGTATGATATTGGTGATCATTTTTGAATAGATTTCTTTCTTCTTGAAGAATCCTTTATTTCATATTTAAAAATTCAAAAAATCGTTTTGATAGTGAACCAACCCTCGATATTGATGATGTAGGTTTGATCAAAGAATTTTATTCCATGAAGAAATTTATGTGTAAGATCTCGATGGAAAACAAAAAAATGAAAAAAGTTATTGATGCTGTTTTTTCTATCTGCATAAATATGTGTTATGTATTACGAGCCAAGATGTGGTTGAAAATAATTTTTGAAAGAAGGAAATAGGGAATATCTAATTAGAAACGTGATGAAAAATCGCAAATTAAACCATGGTTCTAGTTCAAATGATGTATCTTTGCAATTTAAAAAAACCATTTAATTTATTAGTACTTACCAACTAGAGTTAGTTTGTTTTAAACAAAATTTTTTAAAAAACTGTTAGAAACACTGTTTTAAGCACGTAAAACAAAGTTTGAAAACACATGTTTTTTTTGCGCTAATGAAATAATATTGAAGAAAACAAATCGTCTATGTAATCCAAATCGGCAATTTGACATATTTTGTTGTTTTTTTTTAAATTTTTATTTATATGTTTTAAACAGAGAAAGAAACAAAAAAAAAAAATGTTTTAAGCAAATAAAAAAAACGGTTTCGTTTTACTTTTTCTGCCAAAACTGTTACCGTAAGTTGATTTTTGAAGAAGAAGAAAAAAAAGGATTACATAATATACACATACATACATATGAACGTCATATGAATTAAAGGTTGATCTAGCGCTCACTCTCTATGCTTTTTTAAAAAAAGAAATAATTCTATAATGAATATTGAATTTCAACGAAAAATGAAAAAATGAAGAAACGAATGATTAGAGTAAGATCTAAGTCTAACAACTATACTTACGTTTTTTGTTTTTTGTTTTTGTTTTTTTAAATGATATTGATGGTATACAGGTACTCGTATTTTATTACCTACCATTTGAATTAAGACCGATTTCAATAGGCAAAGAACAAGTGCTTCAATTATTTCAAATTTCAAATTTCAATCGAGGAAAACTAGTGATTGTGTTTAAGTATTTCAATTTTTTTTTTTTTTTTTTTGAAAGATGTATGTAGTTGGCGAATTTGTTTTTGTTTTAGTTTTTTTTTCGGCATCTGTTTCTTTTTACAATATTGTTATTTGCCAAAGGAAAATTTTCGAGTTTTTTCGTTTGCGTTTAATGAATGATTTCTTACATTTGAACGACTTCAGTTGATTTTATTATGATTTTATGATTTACGATTGCTTACCTGTATTTATTTAATACCTAAATTCCCAGATTTTTTTCAACAAAAATTGACAATGTAGTTTCCAGTTTTTAGGTGGTCTTAGTTGTAGAATAAAATTGTTTTTCTCGTTATTTCAACATTTTTCTCTTACTTGAATAGGTAGGTATTTGAAAACTGGAAAAAATTGCAATTCATTATTTTTTATTCTAGCTGGTAAATTGATTTATTGAATGTTTCAACATTTTTATTTCACTTTAGGTGCCTGAAAATGGAAATGAAAAATGGAATTTTTTCATTCGAATTGAGAAATTGATTCATTGAATATACTTGACTACAGACACAGACCGTTCTTATATTTTTATGCTATTCTGACGTGCAATTAATCATTAGATTTTATTTGTTCATTTTCACATTGAATCCTTTTTTTTAAAAAAAATAATATCATCTTGTAAGATTTTCTGGAAAATATTTCTAATTTTTCATTTCAAGCAGGTACTTTGATGAACAATTCATTCTAAATAATTACAGTTTCTGGTTAGTTTTTTATTTTATTTATTCAAAACAATCACTGAAATCAACATTTAAGTCAATACTATAGTGTTTGTAAGTGATTTTTTTTAAAATTAATTTTATCTGCTAAAGTGAGCCATTTTTTAAAATTGTTTGACAAGCCTTTGCCATTATTTATATTTTTCGATTTATTGTGTGATTCTATATTTCAAAAATATCTGTACTGAGACTTTTTTTTGAATCTAGTGAGAATTTTTTTAAAACTACATTTTAATTTTGTTTTGCAGATGTTCAACGTGAATTAAATTGTCTTCGAAATTGGATAAAAGCTATGGAGAAGAAAATTCATCCTCTTAATTTTCGAACTGTGTGGTCCCACGATCAATTAAAATTGAAAGCTAAAGAACATGAGGTAAGTTTTTAAACTCCAATCAGTGTTTTAAGTAGATGCATATTTGAGTTGAAACTTAGCGTTCTCGATTACGATTTTTATTACAATATCATTAGAAACGAATGTGAATAATCGAAAGCATGTGGCAGATTCGTAGATCTTTCATTTGTGTCTTCACAGAAACTTTTAAAAAAAAAGATTCTTACTTATTTGGTTTATTTTCTGATGAAAACATGGATATTTTTCGACAATAATTTTTAATCTAGCCCTTCTTCCCTTTGAATACATTCAAGTTTCGATCAGCTGCTAATCGAAGGTCTTGTTGCATCGATTACGTATAACTTAATCTAAGCATTTATAAATAATTTTCGTGAAATTAAAATGACAACGAATATTTATCATTTAATTTCACTTTCCTTCGACGTAAATTAGGTACGAGTATAAAGATTTAGTTTCAAACACTTGAAAAAATTTTTATTCGTGAAATTAAGTAAATTAACGAAAAATCATTCTCCAAGACGTTCAAACGTTTCACAACTATGGAAGATTTTATATTTTATTAATTTGGCGTGAATCGTTTTTACTTGAATGGGCTTGGGTTCCTGGTTGGTAGATATTTGTGATTTTTTTTTTTTTTGGTCGTACCGGTAAATCAACAATACGGTAATAATAGCGAATGAAATCAGCGATTATTCTGAACTGCTTGAGAATCTCGAGAAATGTTCTCAAAAGTGATATTCATTGTCGTGAGAATTGGATTTTTGCATCGTTGATTTCTTAACCTACGCGTTACGTTATTTCAACTTCCTGGATGAACTCGCAAATTAGGTATCAATTTATCCGTTAGGTTTTATTTTTTTCACGTTTTTCGTGTTGGAAAAATTTCGATACTGGTTGATCTTATGTAGCATGATTACTGTCGTGATATCGTGATCTTGATGACTCGATGTTTTGTATATAGGATGTATCATATCAATGTTGGAGTTGTTTACATTTTCAGTCTGCATCTGATACCCAGACCCACACATGGTCATGAAAAATTTATGTTTTTAAAAATTTAATTAGCGATGCCGGAATTGATATTTCTTTTATCGAAATTGATCAGCTTATGTAGGTTTTTATGATGCAATCTGTTCAACAGTGGTAGCCAGAGCCGTCTAGAACCAAAACAGTACAAAACAAATATCATTTCCACAGCAGTCAGCCCCCTCTTTCTCAACTTCATAGAGAATTGAAACTGATAGAAAAATTATTAAACTGAATCAGTTTCTTCAAATCATGCAATAAAAAATTAAAATTTTTGAACGAATTTTGTGAAGTCGATTACGATTTCTGAACGATTGTTTCGTTAATTTTTTTCCTACGTACGTTTATGTATGTTTACCTCTTTGAAAATGTAGTTGATTTTTACCTATTTTTCAGTGAAATAGAGAGGGCAGGTACTATTTTTGTTAACTCGATGGAAGTGGGGGATTATGGTAGGTTTTCTTTGCGTGTTAGGGTCTAAGGATCAGGACTAGACCACTCATTCAAACTGGTGTTTCCTTATTTAATTATTTATTTATTTATTTATAAGTACTACATGTACCAAATTTTGAGGGAGATCAAACTCGAAAACTATGAACTACGGGATAAAAATGATTATGGTGATTTGTAGAGATGGTATTGAAGTTATGAGATTTTGAGTTTAATTAAAATCGGTTGAAACGTTTTCGAGATAATTGAGTTTGCGATTTTTATGCGGATTCCCTTCCAAACGAACTGCTTTCAGCTATTGTCGAAGAACATATTGAACAGTCAACTGTGCCTTTGAGAGAAGATGTATGTAGGGGAAGGATTAGAGTTCTGTCTGGTTGTTTCATTCTACATGTATAGATTGTACTTCTGTGTGAAATTTCATCTCATTAAAGAATCGTTTGAATTTGTATACCTTTGAGAAGGAGGGATGAAGTTAAATTCTACCTAAAGGGTACCCCCCGATAAGATAGGCAAAATGCCCTTAACCTCAGATTTCGATGAAACTCACAGGGTATGTTTAGTACCCCCAAAAAATAATTTTGGGCCCATAGCCCGCTCCCCACCCCACCCCCCTCAGCCAGGGGGGCCAAAAAACGCGTTTTTCAGGGGAAAAATTCTGTATCAGCGCGTAATTAAGATAAATTGATTCTGTAAACGAATATAGTTAGAAGATACATGGGCGTACCTCCCTGAATTTTTTCAGAATTTTTCATCACACGGGGAGAGAAGGGGGGACAAAAGAAAACTTTAAATCGACATTACTCCGGAACGAAAAAACATACCAAAACGATTTTTTCGTCAAATATGTATCTTTAGGTCTACTTTCTATAGAAGTCATCACCCGGCCATTTGGAGTGGTGGGTCAAGCTCAAAAGCTCAAAAAACTCTCAAACAACCACGTTTTTTGCGTTTTTCTCCAAAAATATGGACAAATGGCGAAAATCTAAGAGAACCAAGTTGTTCAGCGTGAAATTTTACCTCAGAATTGTGTAATTGAAAATTCATTTACACCGCATGATCGTAAAACTACATGCGCAGAAGTATTTGTGCTTACATCAAGATAGCTGAAAGGGTATTCTTGGGTAAAATAGGTGAAATGTCCCTGTCCTCGGATTTCTGAAATTTTGATGAAACATAGTTGGGTACCATTAAAAAAAATGTCGGAGGCAAAAAATCCCCCCCCCCCCACCTCCCCTTGCTCATAATAGCGAAAAAAGGGCCTTTTTCGGGGAGAAAAAATCCATGCTTCAACGAGTTTTGACAAAAAAATCTGTATTCACTCAAAATACTTGAAGGAGATATGATTCTAGCAACTTGAATTTTCTTCAAAAATTGTGGGCCCCCCAGGGGAGATATATTGACAAAAGAAAATTTGAAACCGCCGTATCTCCGAACCTAATTTAAGTACATGAAATTTTTTTTTCAAAAATGTATCTGCATGAGCACTATAATTGGTATTTTTTTTTCAAATTTTCCCTCCAGGTAGGCCATCTTCAAAAACTCAAAAAACACTCAAAATTGTGTTTTTTTGTCACAGCACCACCAAAAAAAGCGATCCATAATTTTGGATGCTGGCCTCCAAAAACAATAAGAAAACCAACTAACTTCTTTAAGGCTATTCTAATTTTTTGATGAAAAATGGTCAACTTTGGGCGGGGATTGTGCCAAAACTATAGAACGGATTTTTCTAGGGTTTGCTTTCAAAAGCGAGGGTATTTCGAGATATTTTTGATTCAGGACATTTGATGGCTATAATAGGGAATTGGATGGAGGTACTTTAGACGCTCACATCCCTGTTGTAAAAGCAAAATTAGAAAATATGGCTACATACCCTCGATTTCATAGATGAATCAGTATTGGTGAAAAAAAATTGGAAGAATTTTGAAAATTCACGGAGAAATCCCCGTCTGAAGTTTAGATGGGAGCGGGTCGCGGGACATAAGCACGACTAAATTCGTTCAATCGATTACATGCAGTCTTACGAACGAATGATGAAAATAACGAACAAATCGGTTTCATATTTCGACCGGTTGTCAAATTAGAATGCTCTCCGCAGAGTATACCCTTAAACTCCAATTTTTTGGCCATAGGCACCCGCTCTCCAAATTTTAGGGCGAAAGTAGACAGACAATATGGGTATCATTATCATATGAACCGAACTCGCTGAACATGAATATGAAGTTTGATTTGCAGTTGGACCCTCCCAACGACCACATTGGGGAGAGGGGTTGCCCAAAAATTAGAGTTTTTGTGAAAAATGCTTCATTATAGCGCTATTTACGCCATGCAACTTCTTAATCAAGGTTTTCTTGAATTACAAGTAGCTTACTTTTCAAGTACATGGTATCTAACTCAAAACTATCAGAAAGGTTTCTTTTTGGTGTCGATGATTAAATTTTTATGTGAGTTACCAAGTACATTGAAAACATAGGTATTACCTACCTACGTACTATGTAGTAGATTGGGTAAATCACCAAAAAAAGAAAAAAAACTGGATGTTTACCAATTTTAGCAAAAACTGTCATTTTGAGTTGAAAGTTGTACAGAAAAATTCTGGCTCCAGAAGTGCCCCTAAAGGGAAAACATGTGCCCTTAAAGTGGGAGTATTTTCGAAAAAACACGGTTTTTTCACTGTAGCCCCTGTACCCAATTTGTTTTGAGAAAAATGACGATCGACCCAGTCCTAAATGAATATATCTTAGATTCTGCGTCCATTCTATGCTATTATTTTAAATTGTTTTTGTCAATTTTGAAAAATCAACAAAAATTTAGGAATTTTTGCCAATCTTTCTTTATCAATTTTTTGAAACCTAAAATATTGTCATCACTGCGTTCCAAAATATTTCCTCAGTTTCAGAAATATATTATCTTTCAATATTTTTTCGTCATTATAGCGAAACTTTTGCGAAGAAAATATTTTCGAAACACCAACTACTAATACCACCTCTCCAAAAAAAAAAAAGATTTACTTTTCAATTTTCTCAGTAGAACCCCAAAAGTGGCCTTGGATTTTGATGGCAATAGCATGGATTGGCGCAGAATCTCAAATACCTATGTAGGTACTCTTATTATACTGTCTCCTCCATATATTTTGAGTGAATACAGATTTTTTTATCAAAACTCGTTGAAGCATGGATTTTTTCTCCCCGAAAAAGGTCCTTTTTTCGCTATTATGAGCAAGGGGAGGTGGGGGGGGGGGGATTTTTTGCCTCCGACATTTTTTTTAATGGTACCCAACTATGTTTCATCAAAATTTCAGAAATCCGAGGACAGGGACATTTCACCTATTTTACCCAAGAATACCCTTTCAGCTATCTTGATGTAAGCACAAATACTTCTGCGCATGTAGTTTTACGATCATGCGGTGTAAATGAATTTTCAATTACACAATTCTGAGGTAAAATTTCACGCTGAACAACTTGGTTCTCTTAGATTTTCGCCATTTGTCCATATTTTTGGAGAAAAACGCAAAAAACGTGGTTGTTTGAGAGTTTTTTGAGCTTTTGAGCTTGACCCACCACTCCAAATGGCCGGGTGATGACTTCTATAGAAAGTAGACCTAAAGATACATATTTGACGAAAAAATCGTTTTGGTATGTTTTTTCGTTCCGGAGTAATGTCGATTTAAAGTTTTCTTTTGTCCCCCCTTCTCTCCCCGTGTGATGAAAAATTCTGAAAAAATTCAGGGAGGTACGCCCATGTATCTTCTAACTATATTCGTTTACAGAATCAATTTATCTTAATTACGCGCTGATACAGAATTTTTCCCCTGAAAAACGCGTTTTTTGGCCCCCCTGGCTGAGGGGGGTGGGGTGGGGAGCGGGCTATGGGCCCAAAATTATTTTTTGGGGGTACTAAACATACCCTGTGAGTTTCATCGAAATCTGAGGTTAAGGGCATTTTGCCTATCTTATCGGGGGGTACCCTTTAGTAATTTTCACCAAAATTGTTTTTGTAATTTTTATCAAAATTAAAATGTTTGAAAATTGTTTACATTTCATTTTAGAGAATAAGCAACTAGTTGCTCCTCTGGTATTCAAGGTAGGCAAGCAGTAGCATCACTGATTTTCCATAATTTTATTTCCATTTGATTAAGGCAGGATTTAAACGATTGAATTTTTTTATACCAGCGTAACACTACTAAAAGCCTTTTTGCAATGAGCAATTAGCTCATGACTCGTGTTTGGTGGTCTTTTAGTTCAGAGCTTATCATAATTACACCATCCGATTGCTAATTTCATCTTCTTTCGAAACAGTTATCATGAAAAACATCCCACCTTGCATCTTTCTCATGTTGAAGGGGAAAAATCGAACATCTTGGTAAGTGCATCTCCTGATAAGGCTGATCAAACCGAACTGTCATATGTAAATACAAAAATATTTCACTGAGAATTCTTTCGTGTTGGTTTTCATTTTCAAAATCATTTTCCATTGAAATTAAATTATTGGAGGATTACAGATTCTTTATGAAAATCGTTAGAAAGTTATTTTAATACGCTCGAATGATTTCGTTGGTTATGCTTGTATGCCTAATCGACAATCGTAAACAGTTCCTTTTTTTATGTTATAATAACAATTACTAAACGTGTTTTATTTGGTTTAAAATAAATGAAAAAAAAAAACAATGTTACGATTGTATGAAATTCGCTTTTTTCGAATGATATAATTTATTATACTTAGTACTCGTATTTGATTACGTGGACAGTTGAATTTTGATCTTATGTTGAAAAATTACATCAAGGCTGTTTCAAAACAAAATTTTTCAGAAAACTTGACTCAGAAGAGATGTTTGAATTTTTTAAATTTTGATTGTTTCGAATTCGATGGTATAAGAGACTGAAAATTGGATTGCTTACCTGCAATCGAGTAGGTATTAAATATCATTTTCAATGGTTACTTTGTTGTTTGTTAACAATTCTGAATTGAAGAAAGCGAATAATAGGTGTAACTGTAGGCCTTATGTTAGAACTTTCTATAGCATTTTATTTAATGTTGATGCCTTATATGAAACTAAACTTGGACCTTGGTGTTAATTTGTTGGATTGAACGTCGTGTTTGAATTTGAATCAACTCTTTGCTACTCGTATAATTCAGTATCATATTGGTGCAAATACCGCAAATGCTTAGTTAAATGATTTAATTATGCATCTTATCTATGCTTAATTGAAGTGAAAATGATCGCCGATGAGTTACACGAAATAAATAAACTCGTAGCCGAATACCTATTTGAAATATTTTCTTCACGTGATCGTTTAGCCTAGTAAGCTACGTCTACGTAATTCGTAATTTAATAATTAGGTATCAACTTCCCAATATCAGCATACCCAATGAGGATATGTATCTACTCGAGTTGAATTTTTCATTTCAAATACTGCTTTAATTGTCAGATATAATTTACATTATGAGAAACACTCGTCATTTACAAACAATAAAATTACAACGAAAAATTACCTACTCGGTTGAGTATTTAAAACAGCATAAAATTCCGGCTGGTGTTTTCTTTCTAGTTTCTGAAAAAAAAAATCACGATCGAGAAGATCATCAGATGACAGAGATCATGATCTACTATGCGTTCGGTGTTGAAGGAGTAGGAGGATTGTTTCGGCGACGAGTTAACTCACTCTCGACGGTCGTGCCTGTAGTGCCTGTCCCCTATTGTTAGCCGGTATTCGCGGTTGGCGCGTTCTAACTCTTCAGTAGATTGCTTTCTTCGATGTTTGATGCTTGTGCGCGGAACGCGAACGCGTTTTCGTCCGATCGTATTGCTCGAGTTGTAAAATTTACGTAAATTTTTTTCATCTCCAAGTGATTTATCGTGGTAGTTTGCCCATCATCGAGTTGGTAGAGTTATTCGCGTGGTTGGTTGTGTCGCCGGAAAATGTAACAACTAGAAAACATCCTTAAACTAACGTATCTGTCGTAAATGCAGCGTTGAATTGAAATTGAATAATTCGTACCTCGTGCTGTTTCCTATCGTACGCAAATGCGTACCGGACGATAAAAATATACTCCGCGAAACCACCACCACATTGGTCGCTGACATCGGCAAAGCCTTCTTGCACTTGTAATATTTTTGTTTTAAACGAGGAATTTGATTAGTTTGACAATTTGCCAGTGGTTATTTGACTGCGACTGCGGTAGCCGGTATCTTCATTCTTCATTTCGTTACTAACCTTGCTCGCTTTTATTCGAATGGTTTAATTTTGAATCCGAATGTTGAACGTAATTCGAATTGTTGCTGTGCATTTGTAATTCAATTTTGGGCTCGATAATCGTTTTGGTATTTAGTACGTACCTACGTATAACGTACAATTGCATTGTGACTGTGAGCTTTAGTGATCAGAAATCGTTGAGGTAAGTTTGCGTGTGTTGTTAATTGTTACCTATCTGGACGGTTTCGTGGTGTGATTTTTATTATTTTTAAATTACTTTACTCGTTTAATTTAGTATGTAGTTAACTCCAAAGGCTATTGAAAGTCTACACTCGTACAGATAGTTGTTTTCATTTCAGTCTCGCTTCCGAAGTGATTTCTTAATCTAAAATTGATTAATTGTGATGATAATATCGTCGGTAACCTATTGACTGGCAGCAGAATGTAAACATTCTGGTTTTTTTTTGTTACTCTTGCTTGCTGCAGACACGAAACTGAATCGAGTTTTACTAGAATTAGATCAAAGATCTGGGAAACACGAGTGATTTCATTAATTTTATCTTCCATAGCTTCATTACGTATAGCAAAGGCTATTTAGAATATTAGAATGTGTATTTTTCTCGAGAAATGTTTTTTAAAAAGCTACATGTGCTTGAGTTCTTATCAACCGACGAATTGATGCGTAATATCGTATTTTTATCAACGAAGCTGATAAATTTAAACAGCTAATTTCCTCTTACTGATGGTTTGCTGAAGTGATGTTTGTCTTTATCGTTTGGGTTTTTAAACGATCAAGTTTTTCACGCAGACTGTAAAGTAATTGATAAGTAGTAGGTACCTAACTAATGCTGTCGAGGTTGTTTAATTTTTCGACAAATGGGATTTCGCAGAATGTAAACTTTTGCGATGAAGAGTTTATGTGATGAGTTAACTCATGATGTTGTTTGTGTTCCTAATTAGGCTTTGTATCGTTCCTATTGAAAGTAAAAGTGATAATTTTACGTTAAATGGAGAGAGGTGAAATGGAGGTGTTTGATAGGTTGACATTTGAATGTGCTTTTGTTACAGTAGTTTTATTTTGATTAGCTTCGATTTGGCCATTGTGTGTTTTTTATTTGCAATGTTGATTTGAACGATTCCAAAGAAAACAAAACAATTTGAACTGGTTGAAGTTGCAACCTAGCAGGAATACAAAACTTTGAAAATTATAAATATCGCAACACATTCCGTTAGCACTCGGATCAGCGAATGATCAATACTTATTCGGTCCTTCCGTGTTTTAGATTTTGCTAAGAAAATGCTGATATAAAAATGGAACTTGGCTCGATGTCTTTCATTAATTCGAATCGTGATGTTTTCAAAAATGGTTGCAAAATGATTTTTCCAAATTATAATTTCCTAATGATTGAAATTTATTTGAACCCAAAATTATTCAATTTTTGTTATCACTTCAAATGGGAATGGGTGGGAAGGGATGTCGGTATCTTGGAAACGGAACAATTCAATAAAAACAATTATTGTTTGCTTTATAATTTTAACGAATTTTTCTTCAGTTTATTGAACATTTTGCTCCAAAGACCCTAATTTTTCTGTTGAATGTTTGGAAATTCTTGAGATTTTAATTATAAGTATGAATATTTTTTTAATATGGAGTAATTTTGTAAAACGTTTGAGAATCTTGCAATGTAATTTTGTAAAAACTCTTATAACCCAAGCGGCGTACTCAATTTTTGGTTTAAATATTCACGGTGAAGAAGAGGTGAGGGAAGGGAGATAGCGGCACGTTCAAACGATTTTTTCCAAAAGAACAATGAAAATGCGCATTGAAACGTCTAAATTGTTCAAGTTTTTTACTACTTTGAACTTTTTTTTTATCTACTTACATATGTCTGGTCGCAGTTTTTGAAGGGAAAAAATATTTTGAATTGAAAAAAATTTCTCTGATTATACCTATTTTTCAGTTTCTGTGGAGAGTTTCAGTATTTTTTGATGCCATGATGCCTCAAATGTCGGGCCCGCTATGACTTCCTAATTTTCTATCTAAATATCTCGAGTTCCAGGTTCGTCTCTGAACAAATTTGGGAAGTACCTCTACCTTCCGTTTCGAGTTTCTTTTTTCAAAGGCCTACGGAAGGCTTCTCAAAACACTCCGAAGGCCTCCTAGTGTCTTCCTTGGAATGCAGTGCTTCTTCCGCATCGAAAATCCGTCATTGATTGATGTACATATTTCTGGTCCCAGCTCCTCAATTTTTGAACGAAGTCATTTCTGCTTCTTTCTTTAAACCAACGTTTTTTCATATTCGGTTTTTACTTTCATTTTCATTCAACAGAGTTTGTAATCAAAAGACGAAAAATGTAAATTTCGTTTATTCCTACACGACTGAAAATTTGTGTACCAGTTCTTTCATGTTTTTGGCCCTTCAGGAATTGTAGTCCAGGAAAATTGCTCATTTTATTTCCTCCTCTTATGGTTTGGTATACGCAAGTTTTGTATTTGTTGTCAAACTGTAAGGAATTTTTCTTGTAAAATCTTTCTTGGAACTCTGGTACCATAATTTTAAAAAATTACAATTTACGATTTTTTTCGAGTTGAAATTTATGGTTTCCTTCCCTCAGCTCTCCCTTAACGTCGTTTTCTTATTATGTCGCTAAAATTCCAAAATTTCAATTTTTATACATTTTTTTTCGCGAAGTTTTCTTGCTAAACGAATGCACTTTCATTCCTCATAGTTATTCTCATTCTGTTGAACATTTACGATGTGTACGAGCCTATATTCGAGTACATTCGTATAGGAATCTTAGAAACGTACTTATGTGTTATGATCGGAAAATGAATCGTAAAAAGTAAATTTATTTCCGTCTGTATTTGAAATTCGAATCAGTTCCGGTTGTGATAAGCATGACGAAAATGGAGGTATTTTTAATATTTCGTGCGGCCTGTTGAGGTTTGTAAAGCCTATGTACTATTCATGATCGGAAATCTGGATTATAATGATCGAAGAAAGTATACCATCTTGCCAGTTTCGTGAAGCGAATCATTCATAACGTGTTGTAATGGTGTGGTGTCTGGAACAGATCTCGGAATATTATACAAATTGAGCGAAATGTCGGAGAGCTGATGTTTTAAACTATACGCTCGACTTGCGAGAGGGGGCTTTCACCATGAAAACATAAATTAATACTGTTTACGACTAATTTTCATAGCATGTGTGACTTTTTGTATCGTTTGAACGATTCGAAATGGGAAATGCTCACTCGTACATACGACGAAATCATCGTCTGTTGTGTTTTGAAATAAACACATGTTCGGTGAATTTTAGGAACCTTGACTAAGTAACTCCGGCTTGATGGTTTTTTGTGTGCTCGTTGCGTTGGTGCATGAATTGTAAAATTAAACTAGAGTAGTCGCATTATGAATATTTTTTATCAAATTTGCTGATATTTTACTGATTTCCTACGTCAAATTTGAGCAAAATTACACGTTTCAAGGTGTTTTACTATATTGGGTCAAAAGTGACGTTTTCAAGTGTAATTTTTCATCGCCAAATGCGAAAATTTAACGATTATTGTCGCATGTGTTTCGTAACGAGTGTTTACTTCGGTAATATATGTAGTATCTTTTTTAAAAAAAATTGTTGTCTTTTTTTCTTCTTCTTCTGTACTTCGCATTGAACAAAATGAGAAAATAATGCGAACAGGTTTTCAAACACCCACTTAACAAGATTACAAGAGGATGCATATAAGTTGTTTACTGTAATACTATTCCCAAAAAGAACTCGTAGGCGTGATTATGGACAAAGTCCATGCGCCAAGTAACTTATTAGGGCTAAGAAATTGGAATATGTATTCTAGGCTTACTATATGTAATATTTATATAATGGTTATGTAAAATACGAGCTTAACTCATCATTACTTGTCATGCGCCAATAGAAATATAAATATTTTTGGTGAGAAGGTGCTAATGTGCGGTATCAAATGAATGTTTTTAGATACATAGGCTTTCTTTGGTACAAAAAAAAAAAAAAGAAAAAGGTCTGTATAAAAGTGAAAGGTTAGACGCAATGGTATCCAATTAAATTGGTACGAGTTTATTGTACCGTAAACGTTATTCGAATGCCATAAGCTTTAAGTTCGAGTTCGAGTACACGAATAGTACGTAGCTAGAGCTATACTCGTACGTCTGTCTATGCACGTAAGACGAATATTTCTCAAAGAGATTCTCTTTCTTTGCGGCAGCGTAACGACAGATTATCGCGTGTATATGTGTGGTGCTGGTGATGAATAGTCCGAAGTATTTTTCAGCCTCGCAAGGTCACAGATGCACCTTTTTAAAACGAAAATTAATGATTCGAACATTCATACGAATACGAGTTGGTGAATTTGTTCACCATGATGCACACTGGTATGCTCACTGCTCAGCTTATACGAGATAGTTCAGTTTGGTCAGATGTAACCAAATGGATATGCTCAAGAGTTGATAGTCGAGTAATGATATAAATAATAGATTTTATTAATGGAGCGTGTTTTGTGTACGACAGTGAAGCAAATAAATTTTAATTTGAAAACTTACCTACTGAAGGATGCCAAGTGCAGTCGATGAACTCGATAAGAAAACGTCGTTTACTCGCGGATTAAATCTTACTATGTGTGTACAGGCTGTAGGGTTATCAGAATGTGTCATTTATAATTACAGTATTTCCTGGTGAAAAGTGTGCTATGCTATACTATGCTTGTAAGAAGAAACATTTGATTGATTTTATTGAGTGGTATTTTGCCAGAAGATATCGTCTTTGGATTTCGAAAACGTGCGGTGTGGTTCAACGAGGTTTTGGATTAAATGACGTTCGTTTGCATTTCGAACGATGAGATCCTGATGTATGTAGTCAGGTCAGCTCGAAAAATCTCGATTGGTTTACTTGTGAAGCAGTAAATGAAGGATTTTGATATTACTTACTTCAGTTTGAGTGGGGTTTTGAAAAAATTGAGAAGCTACTTTAATTCATAATTTTTTTTGATCGGTTGTTCTGAATTCTTAATATTAAAATATTGAGATTTTTACGTTAAAGTCACGGATTTTCGTGAGATTAGCCGAGTTACTAGCTACTTTTTGTTCTTTGATCTCTGCATTTTTCATTGAGTACATATTTTCTCCTGAATTGCTTACTTGATGTTTCTTAAAAATTTGTTCAATTTTTATTTTTATTTTGGTGGAGAGGAGATTTCATTGGACTCTATAAAACAATGAAGAGTGGGAATGATCAACCTTTCATGTTACAAAATTTTTACAAGAAATGTCATTTTAAATACTCGTGTCATGTGTTATCTAATGTTTTTCTATTTGAAAAAAAATTGAAGATTTTTCGAGTCAAAAAGCATTTTCCATTTTTTGCCAGATTCAGTGGAGGAGAGAGACGGATTAGCGTAAAAAAAGTATTTTATTGAAGGTAATGCGAATAATCCGCAAACGTCCTGCATTTCAGTTTTAAAATTTTTGTTTGAATCTATTCTGATCCTTTTTTTTTGCTACGACATCCTTAATAGGTACCACAATGTGATAAATATGGGTAAAGAAGGTAAAATTTGAAAAAAAAAATTTCAAGATATTCAAAAGCTGGCTTTGTTATTGAAAAATGCTGTAATTTTTAGTTTTTTTTTTCTCAAATTATGATACTTATCCTCTTTTTTTCAGATTCCGCTCCTTTCAACAAATTTTAATGCGTTAAGTACATATTGGAAAATTGCAACATTTCCTTTTTTTTTCGTTTATTCAATTTTTTTTATTTTTTAAATATTTTTTTTCGATTCAATTTCCATGATTCTTTCTATTCCAATTTCTCAATAAAAAAAAGTTTCGTAATTTCTTTCATTTTTTGGAGTCATCTTCTAATTTTTATAAACACGTACGGCGAGACTCAGGTAATGACTTAACTTTTTAGACACACTGTGTATAAATAATGTAAAATACGATTTGTTTCTTTCCGACTGTAAACGCATATTTTAAAAATATTGGAACGATTGTAAAAAAAAAAGAAATAATAATATTGCCGAATGAATAGAAAACCTAATTATTAGTCGCTGTTGTTGGCGTTGTAGAATATACGATGATCGTTTAATAAGTCGAAACACCTTACACGCGAGCTATAAAGATACCGACTTGGCATATTAAGTACCTACGTTATTTTAGTCCATATAACAACTTGGGAGAAATTATACCTACTCATCTCGAAACGTACTACAAATAGCCAAAATCAAAGGATCGTAATTTATCGAAAATAGAGAAGGCGTAAGATTAAGAGAAATAAACGTTCAACGTGTAATTTATTATACGCGTATCGTTATTTGGACTACAGCGGTGTTCCTTGAAAGGGGAGAAAAAGGTAAAAAAATAATTTGGTTTGTATCCAGTTCTGGGCCATCGGCCATCGTTTTCGTTTGCGTTTTGAATATTGAAAACATCGTCTAAATAAATGTGTGTGGAATGAATTGCTCGAGCTTGTGGTACCTTTGGATAGCTAAAACATGTGCAATGAGTATTTTTCAGGTATACTTGAGAAAGAAAAGGTTCTAGGTCTCGGGCAGGTATTTCTATTTCGTTCTAGCTTGTAAGCGTGTATTGGTTTAAGTATCTCGATCAGCTGATGCTTTTATTATTATTACAAATAGGAACGATGATGATCGCACGCTGGGCACGTGTTCGGGGTTTGAATAAATTGCGACGGAGCGTGTTCCAGGTTCCAGGTATGTATCTACGAGACTGGAAAGGTTTCCGGTGATATGGTTGTTGATAGTTTATACGCGAGATAATATGATTGGAATGAATTCTTCGTAGAGATTGTGGATCTCCGAGTGTTAAGGTTTGAATGAGATGATGAAGAGAGCAGATGGCAGAGCGAGCATTTTATTTGTCCATATGTTGAATTTTTCTTTCGATATTCTGTGTAATCTGTCTTCAAGATCTGTAGAAATAGGTAATATCTCGTTATGATTACGTATGACTATGCTCGTATTTATATCAAAATGTTACTGTCTTATTGTGGGAGACGAAGACGGACGTGATGCATAAGTTGTATGGCACTTGGAAGTCGCTCAAGGTTTAGCGGTGTACGCGTAATTTGGCGAAAGTATTCATTTGTCGAATCAATTGATATTTCTATTCGTGAAAAATTACGATGAAGTTGAAATGATGAAGAAGGGAAAAAAGAACGAAAGTTATTACGACAGCAACTACGTATAACTAAGTGTTCGTATTCATTGAAATGTAAATAAACGTAGGTACTAAGTGAACGATTAGGCTTATCCTTAAATTTATTACGTAGGTAGATTTAACAAATTGGCATTTGAAATTGAAAAAAAAAATATGAGTCGACTTTGCACCGGAACTCTAACCACGTTATGCAATCCCGTTATAAACCTTTTGACTAGGTTAAGAAAATGAAAAAAAAAAACAATGAAAAATACGCACTATGTGGCGATAATGGTACACTAGTGTCACGAATGGACTATAATTTCTTGTATTAGCTCGGACGTTGAAAGCACGAGTCCGACTTGGGGATCACGAGCAATGTTCGATGAAGGCGCGAGCAGAGATGGCAATAATTAAACACGTGGTTCGTACTCAGATCCTACGTTGTACTTGTATCTATACTTTGAGGAGTAGGTAAAAATGAAGAAAAACACAACGCCCAGATGCGGAAATAGGAAAATCTGCGGCCACGATGTTTCGATGGTATATTTTTCAATTATAAATAGGCATATTTCCGTGTATTTCCATCGTACAGTGGTCACCATCCACCATCCACTATCCGGAGCTAGCGCCACTTGAAATGCACCGACTCGGTTATCAAGTTCGATCATAGTTTTTTCGCTAATTTCTTCCTGTTCCGGTTACAAAAACCGATTCGGCTTCGCTTTCTTCTCACGCTCCGTTAATTACGTCGTTTTTTACTTCATCTTTTCGCGCAGATCGCGGACTAATTTACGATGTTGGTAAAAAAAAAAGGAGAAAAATTAAGTACTCGTAGTTTTTATTATCTATTGTCATTGTAGGCTACGCGCGCTGTGCTGTGGTAAATCCGAATCCGATTCTAACTAGTAAGCTAAATGGATTGTCGTCAGTATTTGTACAGTTACGAATTCGAGGTTGTCTTTGTCTTCAGTTGTGGTGGTCCAAATATATCGAGTGTAAATTCTTTGCTACCTACGTATTCTTTTAAGTAACGTTAAAACACTTTCAGTTCACTCAAACTCCTGATTTCCAGTCGTTTTGTTTGTAGGACTTTGGCGATTTTAAATTCCAACTTGGAGTCAGAAGTGAAATTCTTCAAAATCACACAATTATGTCAAATAAGAAGAGGGGGAAGATTTGACAATTTTTTCCCAGTATTTTTACAAATGATCTTCAGGCGAAATTACACAATTCAACATGCACCACTAGACCTTCAATCAGTTTTTTTTCCTCCTAAAAAATATTGAAAAATGGAGAATCCCATGTTTGATTCAAAGGTACTCGATTGCATTAATTCGAATCAAGGACGTTGAAAACTAATACCCAGCTTCGTACCCGCATATATTGTATGCTATAATAAAAGCCATAATAATGTCGAGTGGCGATAATTACGCTCATGGCTCGTTTAGCAGATACCCTAGTGTATAAGCATGTTAGTACACATTGATTTAACTGCAACGGCTCGGATGGGTAACGAAAAAGTTTCATTTAAATTTACATTCGTGTACGTGGAAGTTATACTGGAGCATTTTTAAGGGGGAGTAATTTTTTTGAATTGGTTCGAATTGCGAAACTCGACTAGTCCAAGTGTATTGACCCTGCTGGATAAACTGAAGCGTTTCATCAGTTGGTGGTTTGACGTCATTAAGTATTACTTGGAAACACACGCGAAAGCAACGAACCGTGATTTTAGTCAGCTTGTGTACTTCAACTTGAGTGTATTGATATTGACGCAGCTGATCGATTATGCCTTTTTTTCGTGTAGAATTTTTTTTCCTCGTTCTTTCTATCAAAATAGAGGTGTTTTGCGAATAACAGTTTATCGACTTGGTTTAAGGAGGAGAAAAATGTATGGTAATTGTATCGTGAAATTGGCCTTTTTAAATGCTGATTCCATCTTGGTATTTACTTTCTCCTAGAAAGGATCGTTCTTTAGGGCGAGAGAACCGATCGAAAGACTATACCTATCCTATTGAAAATAGTTGGGGATGTGGAGAAAACCGTTGAAAAACTTTAGATCTCAGATTTAAAATTTCTCACCTCAAATGTAGCTTTTTTGCAGCAAAATTCCAAAAGGCTTCCTTTTTTGACAGAAACTGCTAGAAAGACCTGCCTTATTTTGTTAAAATTATTAATGCCTAGTTTTCTATTAGAAATTGACAAAATTTGCGAGATGGTATCCTTTTTTTTTGCATTAATTACCATGGAGGGTTGTTTTGCTAAAATCGTCTCCGTCTCAATTTTTGCCAATGATTGACAAGAAATTCCGGCTCTCTAACCAAAATTACTGAAATATTCTGTCATTTTTACCTATAATTGCCAACAATTTTCACTTTTTTTTATATAATTGCCGAAAAGTTTTACTTTTGCTGGAGAAAAATCATAAATGTTTGATTTGTTTCTGAAAATTCAGTCTTTTTAATCCTGAAATTGCGCAGTCTCGCTCTTTTGCCTGAAACTGCTAAAAAAAAGGTCTGGCTTTTGTACCAAAAAATTGCGAAATGATCTTACTTTTTTGTCAAAAATTGTGAGAAAGTGTCACCTTTTTTGCCAATAGTTTTCGAAAAGTCCTGCTTTTTGCTAGAATGGTCAAAGTCTCGATTGAGTTTCATTATTAGATTTTGAGCGGAATGCTTTGTTTCGTAGGCTATATATATATTTTTTTTTTTACATAGAGTAAATTTTATTGAGGTGTTAGCTTTTTTTTTCATGATTGTTTTCTGTATTAAAATATTTTTTTTGGTTACTTTTTGACCATTTTTTAAAACTTTTTTGGTTACCAAAGCTGATTTTTTTGGAAAAAGTCAAGCATGAACCTTGGAAGAAAGGCTGTACGGTTTGCAAGAATTTGTAATTTGTGAAAGTGGTCGAAAATTTTAGGTACGAATTAATTTGAAGCTTATTTATGAACCGGTTTTTCATCTAACCAGATCTGCATTGAATCGACTAAAATTTGAAAAAAAAAATTATGAATAGAAAAAATGACAATGAAGTCGTGATTCAGATAATTCGAGCATGCTCTTTGAACAGATTTAGAAAATGCAACGATATTTTTCGTATTTGATTGCTTGTTTAATTACCTATTAATATACACGCACAATAAAGTTACACCTACTTATGATGTAAGATATCTAATTGCACGATTATTTGGTGAAATTGACAATTTGTTTTGTTTTTTTGTTTCAGGTGAGTACTCAATTACCATTTTGAAAATACGCGATTTTACTGTTAAGTAGGTAAGTTATTTTGAAGTACTCGTGAACAAAAATATGTATTATTTTCCCTTGGATGGGGTCCTAAGTTACAATAGTTTTATTTACAGGTGTGCGCGACTTTTTACAAATTTCTTCTTCAGTCTGTGCCAAAATTCCATTCGTTCGCCATTCAATAATTCGTCTTTGACTTGTAATTTTTCATTAATGATTAAATGGCTCGGGCTGTCGGGAGTTGTAGGCTTCCATTCGACTTCTAATCCTTCATAATTGGGATTTCTGAAAAAATTTGTCTCTTATACCAATTTTAAAATTGTTAGATGTTGTATAAATATATTGTTTAGATGACTTACGATGTCTTGGCAAATGTGGTCAGTAAATTGGTCAGCGTATCTACTATTTTTCGATCGTTCGGCTGTATTCGAGCCATAGTTTTACCAGCCATTTCTTCACGGTAGCACCAGTAGCTGTAGTCAGCACCGTGGAAGGCACCTAGACAAAGATAATGTGGAATCGTGTGGAATACAATTAATTGTTTAGTATTTCGTGTGCTCGTCTGCTTACGTATAATGCATCGAACAAAATGTGATACCTGGTAATGGTTTTTCTAAAGATCGTTCAACTGTGGCTTTCATGACGCATAATTTTCCATCGTAGTGAAAATTATACACGTATACCGAAGTTGGAAGATCCGCTGAGATTACGTTTATCACCGAATCATAAACGTCTGACAACGCAATATCCGTTAAAATCTGAAAACAAATTTTTCGTTATTTAGGGAGAAAAAGTGCTACTTTCGCTCCTGCTTCTAATTTTTGGAAGTAAATGCTGGCGTTTTTCTCCCTCATAACGAAAAATATAATTATTATTCAACCAGAGAGTAAGAGTGATTTTCGACGATTTTGAATTATTTCCCTCGCTTCGCTTGGGCAATAAACCTCAAAATTCGTCGAAAATCACTTTTACTCGCTAGTTGAATAAACTGCTATTACGAAATTAGATAACGCATTGGAAAAATGTCAGCTTTTGCTGGAAGTTTTCGAAAGCGGTTTCATTATGTAGATTCGAGAGGTTACAAATGTTGTAAACGTATTTCATCGATGAAATTTCAAACGAAAAGCGATAAATACTATTCTCGTACATCGCATAGAATTGATTGTGAAGCAGTTTCTATCGACTCGCCAGCTAAGTAGAAATTTTCAACTTCTTTTTGTATGAGTTTCAATTCATCTTCGTTCAGTGCAGCAGCCCATCCCCAACAGTTTTGTTGAATCGCTTTATAAAAGCAAGTTTTCAAAGAAGTATTCAAAGCACCTGTACAGAAAACAAACTTAGGCCTAAAACTTGTCGTGAGATTAGTGTATCAACTAAGTATTTTATTTCGAATTCCGTTGAATCGACTTACGAAGCGTCACTAAAGTCATGGCAGCTTCTCTTTCACTAAATCCTATGATAATCGGAACACGGTTCGTTGAAGGGATCAGTTTTTCTGGTGATACAGGAAGTGGTGAATTCTCACCTGGTTCTGGAGTGATGAGGAATGGTGACTGAGGGTAAACTTGAATAGCAGTCTAATCAACACAACAGAGTCAATGTCTTGATCTTGACAAAAAATTCAAGCAATTAGTAAATTGTCTTACTTTATTGAACAAATGTTCCGGTCTTGTCAAAAATAAACTGTAAAGCTCTACGCTTTTGTAAAAGTTGAGCAGTTTTTTGTTGTCATCCGGTTTTCCATCGTAACCAAGCATTTGAGCGATTTTGTAAGCGACGGAAGCATTTTCCATCAAAAAAATTGCTACTGGAATGAAAGCGTAACAGCCCATGAGAATCGCTTTGTGATATAAACCTGTGGTCGAAGTGTGAATAGGTCGTAAGTAATCTAGGCAATTTTTTACTAGCTTTCGAGTGTTGAAAAAAAAATCGTTGAATTGGTCTAGGTACCTTTAGCCAAAGGTGACAATAACATAAAATGAACTATTGTGGAACCACTGCTGCTGCCCATCAATGTTATGTTGTCAGGATCTCCTCCAAAAACACTGATATTTTCTTTGATCCATTGCAGACTGAGTATTGCGTCTTTTAATCCTTGATTTCCAGAACACACTTTCATATTTAAATTGAGATATCCTGAAGGCATGTAAGCAAGTAGTAATTAAGATGCTGCCTTATTGTCAATGACATATTTTGCATATCATCAATATAATTTTCTTACCTAATACATGCAATCGGTATCCTACGCAAACGTATACGACATCGTGGTGCATAATATAGTCTGGAGCTCCATAATACGACGGATCTGGGGAACCATGAATAAATCCTCCTGGATGAAAATTCACCATGACTGCCTTCAAAGAATCTCCTTTCGAAGGTATCTGCAGTACGGTTAATCGTCATTTTGATTATGAAAAAATTGCTGCAGTGGTGTCATTTTGATGACAAAAACCGTCTCCAACTCAATCAACGGATCATCAATCATTAATGATAGGGAAAAAGATACAGATTGAATTACCAAAAAAAACACCCTGCGTCATTTCTTATTTTTTATATTTTTTTGCAATTCCGATTTTTCCGAATCAAAATCATTCAATAAATTCTCGTGCTGTGGCTGACACCTTACTTACCTTTGGTGTATAAATATTATTGTACAGGCAGTTTTCCGAACCAGTGAGATCTTTGTCTTTCAATGAAAATTGAGCACAACCGCCTTTTGGAACTGTTGCATCCAGGATGTTGCTCCATGGTTTTGCTTTTATAGGATCCTATTTCGTGATAAGTTAATATTTTTGTATATTACAATGTTCAATAATTCGTGGATTGAAATTACTTGTACCTACCTTGAAACGAGCTGTTCCCTCCGTTGACTGTCCGTAAGGCACTCCAAAAAATGTATAATAATCTACTCCAGAGTATGCAGTCTTCGCTTTGAAGCCACGTACTTTACCTTCTTTAACAGTAACGATCACTTTTTCAGACATATTTTGACCAAGATTTTCAAAACGGAAACGAAAATGGTGAATTAAAATTGGCACCAGTTTAAACTGAAAGTATGTATAGGTTTTGTAGTTGGGTGAACTTTTGAGACGAGCGTATTCAAATATTTTCATCAACGGAGAAAAGAGCGAAAGATTTCTAAACTGTCATTTTCCACCTTTATAACTTTTTAAAAATTTTAAAACACTATTATCAACTTTGGCTCTCCAATAGTGCGTATTGTGGTCTAGTTTTCTTTTTTTATGGCAGTCATTTTTCGAAAAATGCTAGGGAATGAATGTTATCACTTATAGTATTGCTAAAACTTGGTACTTTTGTCAATATTACTGCCATTTAACAATACCATTATCATAAAATGTAGTTTCCACCTTTTATCAGTCATTTTCATGTTTTATAGATACCTACCTACCTACATTTCTTTTTTAGTTTATAGTTCTCCTTTCTGCTTGTAATACATTTATCGTTAAAGGAAACAATTCTTGGAAATTTTTTTAAAAAATAAAGTATGAGAAACATTGAAGTTACCATTGTAACTTCATGTTTGCCTTGGGGTTTCGCAGTCAGGGGCTAAATTAGTCACTTCATATACTTCTGTAAAGCTAAGGAAAATATGAAGTGAATGCATGAATCCAATATACGTACATTTTATTTTTAAATGAATAAAATAACATTATGAAACTTACGTGATTCATATATGTACTTAGATAAAGCTATAGTTTTTTAAACATCATTCTGTACTAATCATTATAATAACCAAAAAATAAAAAGGTATTTATTGATGAATGAAATAACAAATTTAAATTATTTTTTTGAAAATGGCTTATTAAATCTAGTTTTTCCTTTTTAACCATTGGAGCCTAACATTTCTCGGGTCGAATAGCAAAAAAATCATTTTTACTCGTAATTTGAATCTTTATAACTAGGTAAATTTATTCTGAAAATGACTTTACACAGAGACGATAAATTAGGATAAATCATTTTCATTTTTTACTGCATTTCAAAAATATGTCATGTTTGACCGCGGTGACAACTTTGAGACTCTAGAATTCCAGCGTATCTGGAGTCATCGAACACCAATTGAAATTAAAATCACGGAGTAAATATACTAGAGCTAATTTCACACTCATATTTGCGAATCGGGAACCTGAAATTTAGAGGTGATAATTAAGGGTTTAAACAAGAAAGCGTGCATGATGAGTTGAAATTCAGTCTCATGCTAGTGTGTTACCTATACAACTCCTTGGACCATTCCCAAAAGGTAAATATGCATTGCGGCCATGCGTATGACTGAAGTCTTTAAATCTATCCGGGTTAAATTGTTGCGGGTTTGGGAAATATTCGGGATCCGAATGCAGTCCAGCGATAGGTATCAACACCTCAGTTCCTTTTTCGATAAATACCTCGGTACCAGGTATTTTATATCTACGAATGCAAATACGATTCAGGGCTCCGACAACAGGATATTTTCTCAATGTTTCTGTAACATATCGTGTCTTTTCAATTCATTATTGTAACTTCACTCTTAATTTTTCTTTACTCAAAATCAAATATTAGTTTAATCGAAATCAAGGTGTTATTCTATGTATGTATGTATGTATGTATGTATGTATGTATGTATATGGACCTAAGTATCCTCGACGTCACCATACATAAACAGTACCTTTTGGTCACCAGCTTTTAAAATGCCTCCGGCGGTGTATTTACTTCATATTTGTAATCAGCACAGTTGTAATAGTGCTTATACTCTTTTCCCCACTTGATTTACATGCTTTAAGTTTATACAAAAAAAAATTACGAGAATGGTACCAATTTGCCTCCGATTATAAACCGATCTGTTCCGTGACCTTGTGTATTTTAAAAGATATGGACTTTACCAAATTGTCACCGGCTGCCTTGCCTAATAGATTACAACTGCGCTGGCTACGAATACGAAAATATAACACAACTGGAAGCATTTAAAAAGCGGTGACCAAAAGGTACTGTTTATATATACGGTGACGTCGAGGGTATGTCTGTGTTGATGGAACAAAAATTTTAAAATCTGTATACAGTAGGTGTATACATGACCTTTTCGTCACCGGACAAACTTTTCCCCTTTTACGTTTCAGGGGAAAACAAACCGTTTGCACTTGGTATACACAGGGCAACGTTTTCGTCACCGGCAAAACGCCTCCGTCACCGATTTCGGTGACCAAGAGAACGCGTGAGTATATAAAAGGTGACGTAGAGGTACCCTTTGCATATCTATATATATATAGGCATTGCGGTAGGCTTATGAGCCAATTTTTCAAAATTTCAAAATTTTTAAAATCATTTTCAATTTTTGTTCTAATTAACTAATCGAAATTCTAATTGCACAGTCATTGAAATATATAATTTATCTGTATTAAGAAACAGAATAAAAAATTTTCTCCAAAAATTTTTTCAAAAAAATTTTAAAATTTTTTGAACTATATTGAATTTTGTGAAAATTGCTTGGTTGTCAAAAAGTCTGAACCACATCAAAATTTTTGGTATCAACAGTATTCCCATAGAGCAATAAAATGCAGAAAAATCATTAGTCAAATTTATCATCGTGCATACCCAATTTCAACAGGGCTTTGGGTATGCCGACCAGTACTTCCTATTCTATAGGCCTCATGTTAGTACTACATCTAGCGAACATCTCTGAGAAACATTTGGTGCGCGCAGCTAACTTTGACAAAACTAGTTTGAAACAGGTGGCTCACTTGTTATGTAACTTTAGCCTTTACAAAGTGAGCCAGGCTGGTAAACCTACTGGTTCACTTCTTATGCAAGATTAACCCATAGATGGGTTCATAAGTGTGCTGTCGTGAACATATATATATATAGATTTCCCCCATACATTACGCAGCCCATGATATTTCACTGACTTTTTGCGGACCGATTTGTGTTGGCACTAGCAGGGGCGCGCTTGAATTTTTCCACATGTTCTCACAGCAGCTTACTGCTGGGCCATGAGAAGAAGGTATATACTCCACCAGGTTGGAAAAAGACTTACATTTAGGCTTGTAATTCGATTTTCGATTTTTGAGGAGAGCTCCCCACTCAAGTGTATGTTTTTTAGATATTCCCCAGACTTTTTCCGCCACCAAAAAAATGTTTTCATTGACTTACAGAGAGGTGAGGAGCTCGATTCGCTCGTGTATGTAACGCCAAGTTGATAAAATCGGATAATGCAGGTCTTTAGTGATGTTTTGCCTTATGTACACACTGCGTTGGCTTGTTTTGAATGTCTGTAGCGATCGAAAACAGAACAGACTTTTTGCAGCCCGGTACCGGGCTGCAAAAAGTCCTGATGGGCCGCAAAAAGTCTGAGGTTTATCTAGTATGGGCTGCGTAATACCACGTTTCATGTGTATACTGTCTTATAGTACATTGCGAGATCCGACATATACACAGGCATTGCGAGATCCGACCCAAAAAATTTCGAAAAATGCTAAAAACTCAAATAATAACCCTACAACTTCGTTCGAACGCACGTTCCAGTGTGTAAACAGTGCCTTTCTATGCATTGCCGCCATCAATTTCGCGATCCGCATAAACCGAGATCCACCAACGGCCTAAACCTGATTTGGGGGTGGATCTCGCAAGATGCGTCGTTTATCTATTTTCAAAAATTGTATATAAGTATATGAATAGTAGGCAAAACGAGATCCGGCTGAAAATGTGTGTACAGGGTCCCCCGGATCTCACGAGTACCATGGCATATGAGAGAACTTGCGAGATCCGGCAAAAGGATCTCAGGATCTCGCAATGCCCGATTTTATATAAAACGGATCTCGTAATGTATGGTTTTTACATGTATGTATGTATGTATGTATGTATATATATGGACCTAAGTATCCTCGACGTCACCGTACATAAACAGTACCTTTTCGTCACCAGGCTTTAAAATGCCTCCGGCAGTGTATTTATAGCATATTCTTAACCAGCACAGTTGTAATAGTGATTATACTCTTTTCCCCACTTGATTTACATGCTTTAAGCTTATACAAAAAAAATTTACGAGAATGGTACCAATTTGCCTCCGACTATAAACTGATCTCTTTCGTGACCTTGTGTATTTAAAAAGATATTGACTATACCAAATTGTCACCTGCTGCCTTGCGTAATAGACTGCAACTGCGCTGGCTACGAATACGAAAATATAACACAACTGGAAGCATTTAAAAAGCGGTGACCAAAAGGTACTGTTTATATACGGTGACGTCGAGGGTATGTCTGTGTTGATGGAAAATTTTTTTTAAAATCTGTATACAGTAGGTGTAAACATGACCTTTTCGTCACCGGACAAAGTTTTGCCCTTTTACGTTTCAGGGGAAAACAAACCGTTTGAACTTGTTATACACAGGGAAACGTCTTCGTCACCGGCAAAACGCCTCCGTCACCGAATTCGGTGACGAAGAGAACGCGTGAGTATATAAAAGGTGACGTAGAGGTACCGTTTGCATATCTATGTATGTATGTATGTACATATGTGGTTCATTGCTTACCTGAAACTACCTGGTTCAAGTATGGCATACTGTTCAACATTTCGAGTGTTATTTCATCGTATTTCTTCAAATATTCGTCAATTTCTTGTTGAAGTTTTCTCTGTATATCTGCATTATTTGCCAATTCGTATAAGGTGAGACTTATCGTCAAACTCGAGGTTTCATATCCGGCCAAAAAGAACAGGAAACACTGTGCTGTCATTAGTTCATCTGTCATAACTGCAAAAATGCTAATTTTTTAGTACTTCAAATAACTTTTTGTATATTCGTAGTTCTGTTTTGCAATAGTCTTGTTTGATTTACACGGCTTACCTAATCTATGTGATTCTTGCTTATCCCCTTTTTGATTTTCATTTTCTCTCATATTAATCAATAACTGCAAAAAATCATTTCTATCTACAGCATTAGCTTGACGGTAATTAATCGTATCTCGAACTAGTTTATAGAAAAATTTGGTGACTGGTTTGTTAACCAGAGGAGCTCTAACGACTTTTTTCACCCAAGGTAAGGCGGATTGAGTGACTAATACGAGTTTTGCGTATAAATCGCGCATGAATATTTTCAGTGCCATTGTCTTGAATATAGAATTTCCATCTTGAATGGTATTAGCTTTTAGGCCAAAACCACACGAGGATATTACTTCAATCGTGTATCGGGTGCTGAAATCTTTGATTTCGATCGTGTCGTTGACTTCTGTGCATTTTCTGACCACTTCACTTAGCTCAATGGCGCATTCTTTCACCAAACTGAACATATATTTCATTTTTCCGGTCGTGAAGGTTGGTGATAATTTGGGTCTCAGTTCTGTTGTAAAAAAAAAAAAATCAGGGTAGTGCTTCAATACCTTCAATTTTCAAGCCAGTCAAATCATTGTATAAGAATTAGTTTTATAGAACTTTTACACCGTACAAAAAAGATATGTGCATATCTTTTCTGTGACAAAAATTGAAGTCGAAAATTTTAATCGGTCGTGGCCCCTTCAATTTTGAGATTGACCTAAAATGTGTAACTTCTGTCCCTTCAGTGTAGTTTTCAGAGGACATCCCAGTATGAACTCGAGATGTTTCTCTGTAACAAAGTACTCCTATTACTTACTTCTCCAAAGTGGTCCTGGAGCAGCAAACAAGGTCATAGTAAGAGGCTCATGTTTATCGAACGCAATATCACCGCGATCGTGAAAATACCCAAAATCCTTGATTAAAATTAACTTGATTAAGTCCGGGTCGCGAATCATTAATTTGGGAGCAAACTTCGCGAAACACCCACCAAATTTATGGCCTTTTAAGAGACGATATATTTTCGCATAATATTCGATCGCCGGAGATTTATATCATTCAAAATCCAGAACATTTGAAGGTACATAAGGGATCTGTTTGCGCTTCCAGTAATTGTAGTAATACTTGAAACTGAAGTGAATTGCTATTGCAACTGAAAGTAAGCTAAATGCGATGTTTTCCCACATTTTCAACTCGAGTTACTTCTTGAATAAATGGAAAAGCACTGGTGTCTGAACTTTGAAAGCAATACGACGAACAAACGAAAAAGCTCACCAGTGGTTATTTTTGTCTTGTCTATGTTACATGGTACATAACTTGAAAATGATTAGATATTTTTGCTACGCGAAGTTATCTTCTGTTAGTATCTGGATTTAGGTTCAAGGCAGTGGAATTGGCCCATTTAGGGAGTAGTTCTATTGAACATTTTAGTGTGCCTTTAAACTTTAGTACATGAGTTATTTCTACAGTCGAGCTGTTGTGCTGCACTTCTGTACAAAAATATCAAAAATTATTTGAAAAATGTAGTTTTTCAAACGTACATCTTTCATTTACAAGTATGTTCTATGCCTTGAAAATATACTTACCATTTTCATTTCGTTATAAAATAAAAAAAAAACGACAGCGAGAATTTCCATTTTAAATAAGTACCTCTTTTTTCTTCATAATAACTTGATCCTTGAACGTAATTGAAAGAACCATTTAGAATAAAGGCGAGAAGAAAAAAACGCATTTAGCATAAAAATTGGATTTTTAACATTATAATTCAAACGATACTGCACGTCCCTGGCATGCGAACTTTTGTTTTTTAATTCATGTCGTATAATACAATAACGGTCATCGACCTTAAAACTACTCTAACAATCTAGCAGAACTGCCCATTTCTAATGAGAAAAGGAACAAAATATCTAGAAAAAGAAAAAAAAACGTTTGAAAATTAACCCGACATATTAATGTTTGCCCACGTTTCCTGTCCACCCCTCTTTAACCAAATTGTAAGATACTATTTTGACATGAAACCAATCCTTCGCTTTTTCACCCTCCCTCTTCTTACCTATCGCTCAACTTTAATAAAAAAGGGATTCGACAGGCGCCACGTTTCCACCGAAAGTGTCTACATATTGTTATTTTCACTGCCAAAACCGAATATTGATCAACAAATTACGCCGTTATAATCTCCGCCTTTTGAAAAATCCCCAATAAAAAACACGAATACGAGTATCGCAGCCTGGGATAATTTAGATGGAATTATATTTTCATAAGCTTTCCATAAATATACAATACATATGCCTACTTTGAGAAAATACGAGTATGTTAACAGCAACTTTCGAAAGAACAACATTTTCTCACCGGTACGCGAGCACGTGGCGCGTTTTGTTTATGAAATCGTATGGTACAAAATTTTATGAATTCGTTCATTCATTTAAAAATCGCATTATTTACACGATGCAGTTTTAAGGTCTATATATGTGAAGAGTGATATTCCAAAACTCGCTTTGTCCATTTTCACAACTTTTCAGGAAAGAGGAAAAACAGTTTCCCTTTAAATGGGTAAATTGGCTTTTTAGGCGAGTTTAACACTTTATTTGGGTGGATTTATGAGGTAGGAGTGTAAGTATACACTTCATCCACTAAATACTGCTGAAAAAAATTTCAATAAAAATGGACAAAGCGCGTTTTGGAACATTATTTTTTTTTAAATTTTTAGTGAATTGGCTATTTAGGTGAGTTTAACACCTCATTTTGGTAGGTTGATGATGTAGGAATGTGAGTTAATACTTCATCTACCATGTACCGCTGAAAAACGCACTTTGATAAAAATGGACAAAGCGAGTTTTGGAATATCACTCTTCATGTGTAAACTTAGAGATTATAATCAACCGTTTGTGGTACACAGTACTTATGGCTTTCGAGAAGTGAGGCGAGGGGTACTTGAGCGAAAAATAGAATTACTGGAGTCTCTGTGGAACTTTATTGCTGTTCCTCGTGTAATTATTATGAACCTAAATACGCATAGGTATACCTACGCTTTTAACGGTTTTTAAAAACTTCAAAACGACCGGTAAAGTTCAAAAATACTATGACAGATGGTCGTAACTCAATGAGGGATGTTGACAGCATAATCGAGTAATAAAAAACGATAATTATTATTAACGCATGTTCGCGACAATACCTTCATGTTGTAATTGTTATCACTATACCGATACGATAGCCATTGAGAATTATTCAAACAGACGTATTCCATGCAGTGCACAGTACACACCTTTGGAAGAACTAGAATGGATTTCAATTAACGACCAGTATGGGTGCAAATAATTTTTACCCGATAATTTTTGTATTTTAAAATTACACATGAAAAACATAATCAGCTGTAATTTCGCCTACAAAACTAGAGGCGATAAACGATACCGGATCTGTACGTGGTATGATCATACTATTTTCGTAAATATCGTAATTCCCAAATCGTGCAAATAACGATGAACAGATACCATGTCAGAAATGAATTCTATAAAATTTCATCCAGCCTTGGAAGGTATTTTGTTTATTATTGCACAAAGATGCCAAGAATAGATTGTACTCGTTTTTTGCCCAAGAATCTAATTTTTTCTTCATATCAGTAGGTTGATGAAACACCTATTACTTTGGTTTATGACTTTCAACGATTTGATGATGAGTTTTGGTTGGTGTGTTGAGTGGGCTTGTGAAGTTGAATTCCAATCTGGAGCAATCTTCCTATTCCTATTCAAAATAGTACAAGTGTAAAATATTGCATACCTATTACCTACCTATATTTTCAATTTCCCAATTTTAGTTTAACCCCCCTCCGCCTCCACTGCAGCTAACTTACTTGAAAAGAACCTGCGGATCTTGTTTCAATCGTATTTACGTATCCTATTTTATTCGTCAGGGGGTTCCACGGGATTGAAGAACTTTGTGTTGAAAATTTGTGCCAAATTTTTTTGAATCAAGTTACCAAATATCGTGTTTCAGATTTACCTCCTAGTTCTATGAGATAATAATTTTTTTCTTTGGAATGGTAATCGTTATCCAATCTACTCGAAAGTCTCAAGTAACAGAATTTTTTTACAGCGGAATGATTTGATTGATTATTTATGATAGTTGAAACGCGAGACGTGAAAAATTTCAATGACATTTGCAAATTGAGCTGCGATTATCTCGATCAGACACGGATTTAAATAGCGGTTTTCTCTGCGTTGTCATTCGTATCACAAAAATAGACAGTATTAGAAGTTTTTCGCGAATAATTCACGAAATCCACACGACTACAAAAATCGGTTGATCGATCATCTTCAGCTTTAGATACGTATACCGACTCCAGGATGTATTTTTTTACGCTTGTGGACAAACCAAACGGACATGATGACGAAAAAAGGAAACAAAAAACAAAATTGAAAGGGGCCAAAATATGAGTAATTGTAAAAAGAGGAATTAAACGGACACTAGAACACGGGGCATATTTAATTATAGTTAAATAGATTAGGGCAGGTGTAAACAATAGCCTATACCTGTGGGGTATGGTTCATAATGATAGAGTTGAGCGCTTAGTAATGTCTTTCTGGTTGAAAGGTAATGACTAGCTTTGCGCGGCACCGTTTGTCTTATCCGCATCGCGTCGCCTATCGAATGCATAACAATAACTGCAGTTCGGTTTGATGTACGTATTTTTTTCACCAAGGTGTGCGGTATTACCTATAGGTGAAAAAAAGCCCAGCACTTTTCTCATTTTAGGTGGAAAATTGAAGTAAAACTAACGATGGCGACGAGAATTTTTTTCAAGTGTCTATAATCGAATTAGGTGAATGAACTTGGCTTTCTTCGGTCTCGTTATTTAATTAAATTCTTTTCAGTGTCGATAAGGTGCACTAGGAGATTTATCGAACCCAGTTGTAATATTGCCTTCGTCGAGTGGGTGTGTTGCTCGCGAATTTATTGGTATCGAGTTTTGACACCTAGTGAAATGATTAATGTTATTAGTATTGAAATCGAAACACGCCAATCTCACACCTTTGCTTTGATTTAGTTCAGCTGGGTTTCGGTTGCGCGATTCGCGAAACAGTGTAGAAAACCGGTTCAGTGTCGGCTTCGAAACGGTATTACAATATTGTACGCATAGGATATCCGCAGTCTACAGTCTGCACCGCTCTTTGACTTGCAATTCGCTCAACTTGTGAATCTAATTCTCGGTTAAGGGTATTCTTTACACTATTATCAGTAAGTGCGGTTTCTGGTTGCATACCAGTTTTTCCTTAACATGTATGTTTACGTTTGATGATTCAACTCGCGAACGACCAAAAATCACGAACTGCAGAGGTGCATTTCTTTTTTCTATTCATTCACAGTTAGACAATGGTGCATACTACACAACCCACTTTTAACAATACCAACCCTCTTCACCCCACACTTGCACAGTTTTTTAAATGGTCTCAGCTTCGTGTTGTGCAGTATAGTATAGGTTAGTGTGATACATTCAAGAATGACTTTTACAGGTACTGTACACCCTACCCCTACCCTGCTGTGTATTTTTATACCTATATTTATTTCTCTCAAACTGTCTTTTTTTTCTGGCAAGTCGCATGCGGCTGTGGTTGCACTCACAGGGTTATTTTAACCTACAGTAAGTAAGAATACAGTAAGCTGAATTAGAAAGAAGAGAGGACATACTCATGTGAAATATTGCATTTTCGAGAGTGATTCTGATGGGATTTTTCGGACTGGTCTTGAAAAAAATGATTAAAAATTCCCCTTCGTAAGAATTTTCTGCAGAACCAATTTTCTGATTGAAATTTTTTCCCCATTTTCCACCATTTTTGAGGGTGAGAATGAACTTTCTCGGTCAATTGAACACCCTTCAAAGAAAATTATTCCTGTGCTGCACGTTTTTTTTTCTTCAAGTAAGGAGCTTAGCACTCACTCTCAGAGAATTATGCTCAAAGTTTAAATGTACAACTTTCATCTATTCTTTTTTTCGTAGGATGCTTGGTTGATCTAGAAAAAAATATTTCTGTCAAAAAAGGTGAAAAAATAAGAAAAATTTTCAACCAAAAATTGATTTACAGAAAATTGTTACATGATGGAAAAAATTAGCTCCATTTTTTTTTAAAATCAGAAAACAGCATTTCAAAAGCTACGAGTACAAAGGTCCATCTCTGATATTTATAGTAGATAGGTAAATGATCGTTCAGTTGACAAGTCAAAATTGAGCATTCTATATTTTTCCAAAAGTATTTGAAAAGTGAAAAGCGAAACCTCTCATAGAAAAATCAACCATAGTACATGAATATCAATAGGTACTAAGAGATTTAATGCTATTTGATCAAAATGTTTTTCAATTTCTGGGTCAATATTCTTTTTTATAAAAAATGGGGCTAATGATGTTATGAGCATAATGTTCACTGCGCAAATGCGCGCATTTGCTCCAAATATTTTTGAGCAAATACGCGAAATATGCGCAAGGAAAGAAGCATGTGACATATTAAATTCAAAATACTCGCCAGAGGTCACTATTACCGAATAAACCAATAAGAACACTATCAACTTGAACCTTTTTTTTTCATTCCATAACAATTTCTTGGTCAAGAAGAATGAATTTCGATTTTATTTGATTCTCACAGATTAAAATATTTGAAAAAGATGTTCTTCAGAAAATTCTTCTTTCTCCCTTTTTTTTATGATGTCCTGTTTGTTTGACACTTTGTACTCGCTTTTTTTTATTTTTAAATCGATGGAACAAAAACTTTGAGACTCCCTCTTCTGAAAAATATTGCGGTATTTTTGGGAAAATGATTTTTTTTTCATATTTTAAATCAAAAATGTTTCCCATTTATCCTTCCCTTATTTTTAAAATTTGAGTTTCTAAACATTGTCTCTCAAGTGGACTGGTGATTCTGAAAAATATTAAGTAAGGTATTATTGGGGAAATGACTTGTTTTTCCATATTTTAAATCAATAATTTTTAAATTTCTTCATGATTCTTCCCTTATTTTGGAAGTTTTAATTTCGAAAAATTTTCTCTTGAGTGATGATGATTTTGGGGGAAAAGATCTAAACATTTAAATATTTGAATTGAAAAAAAAATCGAAATTGTGGCAAAATTTTGTAAATGAAAGTTAAGTATGGATCCTTAATTTGGTCACGAAAATTGTTTATGAAAATGTGACGCAGAACACAGCCAGCGATGCACACCATTTGAAATGGTACCATGTTACAAAGTCAATTTAAAAAAATTTTAAATTTGCGAAAAAATTCGATTTTTTGATTTAAAACATGAAAAAAAGTTTTGATAGGTGAAGTTGACCCATTTGACACCTATTTTTACGTATCTGTTTTTCATGAAATCCGTCAGAAAGAGGTCAAAATAAGACAACTGAATAAATTTAAACTTTTTTTAGGTATGTTTGAAATTGAAAATTGAATATTTTCGAATTTTGATTTTTTGTGAGGAGTTCATTTCATCGAGTGAAAGGGGTTTTTCAACTTTTTCAGCAGATACGTAAAAATAGGGGTCAAATGGGTCAACTTCACCTATCAAAACTTTTTTTCATGTTTTAAAACAAAAAATCATATTTTCTCGCAAACTTTCAATTTTTTTTAAATCGACTTCACGACATAATGCCATTAGAATTTTTTGATATGTTGTTCAGCATGAAAAGTTGTCCATAGGCCTATCATATTTTTTTCAGAATTTTTGAGAGTCGGAACGATATGAAAAGTACGTTTTGAAATTTTTCAAGCTAATTTTTCGTACGAAAAAAAGTGGCAACGCTGATTTTCATGATATCACCAAAAAGCCTTTCAAAACCACTAACTATTGGAAAAAGTTCCCTTTTGGTAGGTATCGCAGTTCTCAAGTAATCCACTGCTGAAATGGATGATATTTCAAGTTCACTGAAAACGTTGACAGCAGCCCCTGCCTGCCTTTAAAAATGGGCTAGACGGCTGCGATTTGCGCCATTGGTCATCCCTTCGGAAGGGCTTTCCATAGGAAAAATGTCAAAAAAATCGCCGAACCCCCCTACCACTTCTTGGTCCAATTGACGTGGAATGACCCACCAGCTTTGTGGTCTATTGCAAATGAATGTTCTTTTTAGACATGCCAATTTTCCTCAAAGAGAAGGAATTTGTCAAAATATGCACCTAGATTTTATAATTTTTTTTTCCACCACTACCTCTACCTCAAACCAAAACATCGAAAGATGTGCCTTACTTTCTGAAACTGGGGAAATATTTTGGAATTCAGTTGTGTCAGTTTTTTTGCCAATTTCATAAACTCGAAAAAAATGTTAGAAGTTTTAGGCAATATTTCATTTAATTATAGGACATTCAGAAACTAGTACTCAAATAATAATAATTTCAACTTACTGATGAAAAAAAATTGTTTTACCAAGAAGTAGAGTAATTATTAGTCAATTACATATCAGAAAAATTTCCTGGCTAAAATTGGAGTATTTGAAAAGAAAATCAAACAAGCCCATTGGTTGAAGTGAGAACTTGAGTTTTTAAAAATTGATAATTCAAGAAGTAAAAAAAAATTATTTTTGACGGTCAGAAAAGTCTATTTTTCAACATTTGATATTTAAAAGAAATTTGAACAAAAATGTTCAGAAAACACCAACTTGGAAAAAACAAACTTCATAGGTAAACCTACCTATGTATAGTTAGGTACCGATTCATAAAAAAGAATATCTTTCTATAGGTATTATTTTTAATTGATTACCTCGAATTTTTATGATTTTCACTTTTTCAAAAAATTTCCAGAAATTTTATTTTGGAAAGAGAATCGAGAATCCTCAAAATCGCCCTCGTTTCGCTCGGGAAAAAACTTCTGAAATTGCATATTCAAGAAGTAAAACAAAATTTTGACAATAGGAAACAGAAATAAAACATTGTCAACTTTTTGCAACGTAGACTGTTGAGGGAATGTTTTTAAAATTTTTCTCCATTTTTTATTTTTTGAAAAAGAAAAATGGGTATCCATAATTCCTTATTTTTCTCCAAATTTTACCATCCATCAAGTTTTCCGCTGTTAGGCGACCAGTAATCTCAGAAGTAAAACCGGTTTAATACGGTAAATCTGCGAAGAACGAAACTACCCTTCCTCAAAACGTCAAACACCCACACACACCCTCTACATTTTTTAGGCTGAACTGTAGCATGGAATGTTACATGTCCCGCCACCCGCTTCCGTCTATCAGAGTACTGAACTTTCACACCTGATTACTCCGTAAGTTTCAACTTTTTGAAATTTTTTTTTTCACAGTATGGTTCAAAAAAATGAGATCTAGCCGAGTACGTCGCCACATTTTTGATATAACCCTTCAGTTGCCTGCTTGGCTGTTCGCAACTTACCATACTTTCGAAGCTTTTTTGAGAAAAATAAATTGATAATTGCAAAAAATCGCCACGTAATCGGCTAGACAAAGGCATTAACATCATTTTAAAACAAATCCCAATAAAATCGGTTGAAAATTCACGGAGTAATCAGGTGCATAAGTTGGGCATTTTTCTCGAACTGAACTACTGATAACTCGTCGTAAAGAATACCCTTAAATACATGTAAGTTATTTGTCTTTTTTTACATCAACATCGATGCGATTGTGTTGCCAGTTCAACCGGTTTATTTTTTAATGAACCGTTTCGTTTAATACCTACCTTTTTATCCCCCTTTGCGGTCTGGATGGATTAAAAACAGGTGAATTTTTTCGCTTCATTTTCACAGCTCTCAGCTTAACCTGATTTCATTAATCGAACTTTAATTGTTTTATCGAAACGATGATGGATGCGCGATGCGCGAATTTCAAACCAGTTTAAGACTCTCAGTGTTGGTTATTTTAATTTGCCATGTACATATTACCCTCGTTTCTCACTTCCCTTCTTCTCTTTTTCTTCTTTTGGTGGTCGTTTTCGCTGACAATAGGTTTTTCTTGGCGTTACGATTGGGCAAAAAAATAGGACGTGTAGTAAATTATTTATTTTTTAAATGACTAAATTTATATGATAATTTGAAGCTATTTATAAAGAATCGTAAGTCTGGTGTTACGTTTTTCTGTTTTCGTTTCAACGAAACGCACTAATTAAAATACTAATGCGAGCACTTGTTCTCATTTTTTGTCGAATATTTTACGCTGTGCAGTCTGCACACCTGGTTTTTGGACTATAAATTAGCGGTCGCGAAGGGAAACATTCGTACTAGAATTTTATAAACGGTGTTCGATATTATTACACTAACCTCGAGTTCGAACATGAGCCTGAGCCGTATTAAATCTATAGATTACTGTATGGTTAAATGGTAGAAAAAGCGTGAAAAATAATTATTACTCAATGACACTGGCTAATTCTACTGCTGCTGGTGCTGTTGCTGATGCTGGTGATTGGCCAGCGAACGTGTCGACTGCTGATTGTAAGTTAACGATACTCAGGCTTAATGGGTATCGAGTTGAATGGCCTAATTTGATTTATTATTATGAAGGAAAAAAAGAAATAAACGAGATTACTTCCTTTTAGCGAATTGTCCATATTTATGTCTGTAGGCGGGCCAAGTGCACCGTGTGTCTGTGTACTCGTTCATTGCAAATGAATAATCGAAAAACGTGTGTACTGTGTGTAGCCACGATGACAATTGATTTTACTGCCCTGGGCATTGGTACTGACTGAGAGATGTATGTACATGAAAAATTCATTCTGTATCGAGTTGTCAAGTCGACCAAGACGAGATTAATGATGATGGTACTCGAGACAATCGTTCGTGTACATCTCTGGCAACATTGTTGTTTACATTATTCAGACATTATTAAACAACGTGGTATACACGAACATCGATAATTAAGTGCATCGCAAAAAGTGAGACTTTTCACGAGATATTTGAATTATGCTGAATTTTTTTCCCCAGTCGTGTAATTTACCTTTATAAGTACGTAGATTCTTTATAGGCCTGGAAGAGCTGTACGAGTTCTTCGAGTCACGCGATTTACCGCATGCTAATGATAATTTATCGGGTTCCTGACCCGACTCTATGGGTTGATTTTTTCGGCGAATTTACTTACTTGCCGAGTGTACGTAATGTAATTGAAATATTTTTCGGTCCTCGGAAGATAGTACATATTTTCAGCATTTTTGTTAATTGGGGTATCTAGTGATCCGGAATTACCGTTTCAATGTACTGATTGCGCCACACAGATAGCGAAATACCTATGGTCAAATTCGCGTCTTACTCTAATGAACCAATTATGTAAAAAATTGCGAAGCTGGATCTGTTATATAGGTCGTGTTGAAGTGCGAACAGGTAAAAAGGTCGGAGGATCGTAGATATGAAAAATTACGAGTACATAGTCGTTAGATCCGGACTTATGATTGTCTAAATCTCGTCTGGTGTGTTTAACCTTGAGAATTCGCTGTGTTTAGGATTCTAAATTATCCTATTATGGGAAAATTTGTGTGTGTGTTTTTTTTATCGCGGATTCGAAGATGTTGAATTTTATTACCTTTAGACTGCGCTATTGTTGGGGGGGGGGGGTATATATATTCCGATCATATCTGTACTCTTATAAATTGAGTTTTCAGAATTGATATTCAGTGTTCAATAATCAAATCGTTGTATCAAATCAACTAATTTTGATTTAAAATTTCATTCAATAAATTTAGTGTTACTTCCTCTCCTCCCGCACTTTCCTCAACTGGAAGTGCGGAATGAGAATTTTTAGCGTTGTTCTCACTTGCACTGAATTGGCATTTTTTTCCCCCTCTAAATTGAGGAGGAAAACGCGTCGTATATCTCCTTAACCCCTCCCCCCTCACATACTAATTAGAATCTCTTTTTTTGTGTAAATTGCAGTTAATTGCATTTTTTTAAATTTCTGGTGAGTTCGAAATTAAGTTCCTCAAATGTTGTTAAATTTGCTGAAAAAATTGGAACTAAGGAAACGATTTTTCAATGTCAAGAGTCCAGTACGAAATTTTTTAATGACCTGAAACCCCCGCAATGAAAATTTCAGTTGCCCAAGTTAATTTTTGGCGATTTTTTGAAAATTGAAATTTTCTATTTTCGGTAACTGATTTTTAAAAAATCGTGTTTATTCAGTGAAAATGATGAAAATTAGTCCTGAATTAACTTCCCAGTCCCCCGAATCGAATTTTTTTCATTTCGGACTATTTTTTGAGTCTTCTGTATTTCCGTACCTTCAGAAAAAATAATTTCAGAAAATTTGGAGAAATCGAAAATCGTGCTGTAGGCTTTACGGTGGAATTGGGTTCGGTGGACCTGATGATTTATTTTCAGGTTTAATTTTTCATCATTTTTACTTGCTGAATAAGTAATTATTTTTGAGACGTAAATCAGTGAAAATGGGCAATTTTAGATTTTTGAAATTCGTCAAAAATCGAAAAATCTATTTGAGTGAATGAAATTTTGGTTATGAGGGTTTCAGATGATGGTCTTTTTTCGAGCCATCTGTCTTTTGAATCTTTCTACTTAGTGGTGATGTTGGTGAGAAGGGAGGGGGTGGAGTACGACGCAGTTTTTAAAATGAGATGCTTTTCCAACAAAAAAAAATTGGAAATCCAAATTTCCTACACACTATTTTGAAAAAAATGATTCGAACAATTTTTTTATAGGTTCGATTTAGGATATCTAACAGTGCAGCAGTTCCTGACTTTGTCCTGCTATTTGCTCCGTGTATTTTCCTATCAAAAAAGTCCTTCATGAGCACTTTCTTTTCGACTACGTAAGAGTCGTTCGAAAGCAAGGGACCTTGAAGGCTTTCGGTGAGACATGCTAGACCATTTTCCCCCATTTCTTTGGCAATCAGTCAGTTATGTTGCTCGGATCAGCAGCAAATCGTGAGATTTCCTCGACTTGGTATAGATTTTTATCGAGTGACGACAAACTTCCTTGGTTCAAGTTCTGCATTCAGATCAACGGCAATAGTTTGATGAATATTTTAGTCTGAATTTGAGGTATTAGCTCGATACAGGTAGACAGATGGAGGTACTACTTAGCAATTGGTATTAAAATACGATAGGATTCGTCATGAATAACAAACGGTACTTTGTAAGTATAGCTGTAAGTGCGATGAAATTTCGTATAGTCACGATCCGATGCCATTTGTGAAAAAAAGATTTTCTGGTAATTTCATGTTTTTATATTCATATCGCATTCGTTTTGAAAATCGTGTTTATTCGCCGCAGAAATGGATTAGAGGAGATTGTTTGTTGGCATTGTCGGTTACCATACCTATTTGTTGGTACGTGGATACGATTTTATTTTACGATTGGCGTCTGCGCCGATTTATTTTTTTACTCGTTAGTCGTTAGTGTTTCTGATTCTGTTGCATCTTCTCTGGAGAATGAACGGCGACATCGGTAACAAAAAAGTTGATTTTACGACCGCTATATAGTCGTCGATTTATTGTGGGTTATGGAAAGCAACCTCAAAGGTTTCTCTTCTAGTTATGCGATTCGATTTACTCGAATTTATTGTAGCACAGTGCGAACTCGATTCGATGACAGAAAAAGGCAATATCGGTGTGTGGCGTTATTGAAGATATGCTTGAAATGCGAACAAACCAGCTCATCGGTGATTGGTACATGGTAACGAGATGAGCACTGAGGAAAGGAAGCTGTAGTACGTGCTCCATTGTGTGTAAGAAATTGAGAAAAAAAATCTCATTTGTCATTTGATTTGGCCAGCATCTCTAACAAACTATACGAAGTAAAATGACCATCAAGGTCGTAGCACGGTAGCATTTATACGACGCCTTTGACGGTTAAATATAAATTTACGACAATGGCTTGTATATCTAGGAAGTGATCGCCTGATCGGTGATCGGCGATGCTGTCATTGGTCGTTATTGGTGTTATTGTACTTGCCAGAGCACGGGTTACTAGCGCAACGAGCGGCGGCAAATGCAGTTCAATCACCGCTGCGCTGGTGCGGATTCGCCCCAGGAGGATTGATGTTGCATGTGCTACCATGTGAGAGAAAAACATCGCAGAGGAAGCGAGACGAAGTTTCAATGATGTTGAGCAAAAAATTGCGAATGTGGAATTTGTTACGCTCTCACCGCGATAACTGTCTCTACGCAGCTATGTCGATGTCGTATACGCTTTATAATTGAACACCAATAACGCGGACACGGATTGTCCACCGTTGTTTGTTGAGCTATTGACTCGAGGGACCACTTCTCCTGGGCAGATCTCGCGCTCTACAGAAGAGCGAATTGGTCGCCGAATTAGGTAATTGTTTCGATGGTATACGAATCATTACGTAATCGTCGCGAATTACGAGTACTTCTGTTTTTCTTTTGGTCCAATGAGGAGATTCCAGGCGCAGGCACAGCTCGAGAACGTTGCGTTGGTAATATGAGCTCCAGTATCTTGTCAGGAATCCCAAATTACCCGGAGACCCGGTAGATCATACGGATTACGCGAATAATAAAAATGTAGACCTCTGTATATAGTTAGTGAAAATACCTACAATTACTCGCGTTCGAGATGAATGAGTTATAACTGGTCGGTTGTTTTGATAATTTTGATTAATGTGCGAACTATTACCATTTAGTAAAAATAACGCGGAATTTGAATATTTATAGAAAGTAATTCAACTCGTTTTTGACGCGAGTTTGATGAGGTATCGCAGATACGACGATTTGTTATTTTTAATAAAATATTCGCCGCGCCGTACGAGTTCTGATATACTGGAAGGGAAGCGGAGAGGTTAACTGAGTGAATGAAGCAGAGTTTATTGCTAATCAAAATATGTAATCGTTGTCGGCATTGTGCATTATGTGACCGGTTATGCTATGATGTGTATACCTGGTTAAAAGTTTATTTATGATTTTTTATTTAAATCATAATTTTTATATATCTGATCGCGCATATCCGAGTATTTTTCGGCGCTTTTTTAATCGTCCCCGGATACGTTAATGTGTCTGAAATATGTCGACGGACTTTGGAGAAAGTGCATAACATAACTTACAATGTGTTTTTTTTCTTTTTCTTTTTATTAATGAAATATTTTTTTTCGTTTGTTTCAGGTGAGTTTTGTTGGTTGAAATTGGTTGCTTTATAAAATTTTTATGTTGGTTGAGTAAGTTGAATTTTATTCTTTTTTAATGGAATGACATCTGTATTTACGTAAAAGGAAGAAATGATTATCTGACGATCTCAACTCAAATTCGGTCGGGTTCTGTGTCATAAAATATAGATATATGCTGACTGCAAAACAGTTTTTGCTTTTTGTTCATTCGTTGATTTTAATTTTTTTTTTCAAATTTGAACTGAATTTAGAATGGTAAATTGCTTAGTTTTGGGTGAAAAAATTGGGCTTTTGTATGAATCAACTTGAAAAAAATTTGAAGGCCATGTGATAAATCAATAACTACTCGAATGATGTCAATGTGATTTCTAATCAGAGTTTGTTCGACTTAACTTATTTTTCTATTGAAAAGTAACTTAATCACTGCTCAAGAATACAGACCAAAATTTTCGAAGGATATTTCGCTCTCGAGTTATTTGTATTCGAAATCGATTAAATTATCGTTACTTTTCAAACAAATTACGAGAGAAATAATCCTCTTTCCTCTTTAATCCGTCTATTAAGTCTTAATGTCTGTTTTTATGTAATTTTTCCGGTAATGTTATCATTACATAAGATTGAAATCTGTCTAAAACATCATTTTAAATTAAACGTTTATTTCTTTTTCTCTCAATTTCACGATTAATTAATAGTGATTTTTATCGCCAGTTTTACTATTCATCGTTGTTAAATACCTACTTTACCTACCACCGGTGGTAGTGTTCCAAATGGGTTTATATTGCCAGAGCTACGTATAATTTTCTATAATGAATTTGTTTTCCCATCATTAAAACAAGTAGCTCATCATTATTTCGTTCTGGTTTAATAATTTCTTTGTGGTGTGTATTGAACTCGCGCGGTAGTAAAAAAAAAACTTTACTTATTGTCGTTCGCACAAATTTCGTAATGTACGTAAAAATTTCCATAAAAATATGACTAATGTGAGTAGGTCTCGGTGTAATATTCTACCTTTAGGTAGTACGCTCTCAAAATAAGAGATCTACTTAGAAAATCTCGAGATTATTGTAAACGTTGAAGAAACCATTCGCGATGGAATGGAATTCGTAAATCAAATCAAATATTGATCGAAACGTCGAGCAGAAGATAAGATAAAGGAGTAATAGTCGTCGTTGTGGAATTTTTTTCGCAATTCTTTTAATTGAAGTTTTGATGGAAGTGCCTGCCTGTGCCTATGGTAGGTCTAATAGGTATGGAGGTTTATGTCGCTTTATTTTGTATCTATAGTTTGAACTCTCAATTATATTGAGGCTCGGAATGAGTTTTTTTTTATGAGTTAGTATTATAGTCGGTAGGTAATGTCGAACGACGTAATCGTAAGATTTTGAAATCACGGCAGCTTTTTACGAAATTTTTCTCTGGTCAGAAGGATTGGCTGTTTATAAGTAGGAATTTTAGTTGTAAAATTCATTTACCTACTTAGTTGAAAAAATTTGATTTTTTTCAGTCGTTTCATGAAATATGGAATAACAATGTTCAAAAAGAAACAAAATATCTAAATAGTTGAAAAATCTCAAGTTATAAAAATTGAACAAAGCGACTTGAAATTGATACCCCTCAAAATCCCTGTGTACAAAAATTCAGTTTCAACCTTTTTTTTCTTGGGGGGAGGGGGGGTTGAAAATACGGAATTATTATGCTTCCGAGAAAAATAGAATTTAATAACAACGAAATCTGGTTTCTCACATAAATTACGTAGATAGACCAGAAAACTGATGATTTCTCAACTCTCAAAGGAATTTATTCGATTGATTGATCATTTTTCACGATTTTGATTTTCTATTTTGGAACTACATACATATTTGTTGAAAGTCGGTGGATTTTTCTCACCAATTTTAGAATTTCTCTAAAACACAATGTGATCAGCTTTGATTCCTGCCAACCGTGTTATGATTAGTAGGTACTTTTTGGTGAATCAAAACCGAAGAAAAAGCAAATTTATATTTTCATCATTGGTATTTTCGCTGTAAACAGATTTTAATTATTTTCAAAAATTTGATGATTGAAAAATGAAGTTAGATAGCTGAAAACAGTTCCTATTTTCTCCAAAAATGGTTAAAATGGCCCTTAACTTGAATGTGCCTCTCTTATTTTGGATTATCAAAAATCTCTGAAATCCAGTGAACGACACAGCAAAGTGAGAACTATTGCATTTGATTTTTAAAAACCAGGTTCTAGAAAATCTGTGTGAAAAACACAGCTACCGAAGTTTCAGACAATTTTAGTAAGTTTTCATTCGTTCTGAGTGATTTTTCTTAAGTTTATATTTTCACTGAATTTCTGAGAGATTTCTCCTATCTGGACTTGGGATCACCAAGCATCACGTATTAGGTATTTTTCATATCGAGGACATCCAGGGATGGGGGTTGATCAAATTATTAGCGCAGGCAAAGTACCTGCACATTTCCTTTTTCTCGATTTGATTGACATTTTGAGGTGATTGTAATTAATGGCTGGTATCCCGTTGAAATAATAATTGCGAGGAAATTCATTATGATATATTTCACTTTCGTTTTCCTTGTCTGAGTCGAAGTGCTGTTTTCTTTTTTCTTTTTTTTCCTTCAAGTTATGTTATGGTATTTAGGTAGGTAGAAGTACTCTTCTAGGTATGTAGTAAGTACATTTTTATGTCATTGGAAGTGCAGTATGAGATTGTTTAACGGTAATTGTCTGGTTTCGTACTGATTCAAGTTATTTTCCGGCTCAGTGATACCTAAATTACGAACGTGCATTCCATGTTCGGTTATTGATTACTTTTGCATACCTGTTTGACATTCACGTATCGATATTACTATTACGATTACCGTGTGTAATATGCAATATGCATCACGTTATTCACCAGGTTCTGAGTGTACTTATGTACTCTCATACCTCTACCTCTACCTACTCCACGTCTTATACTCGTACATATACGATATGAATGCATCCAAGTTACGCTTTACGTACCTACAGTGGACTGGACGCACGTGTATGTGTTTTTATTATTATTTTTTCTTCGTTTTCATAGCGCAGAGAGCCAGAGCTGCGAGTTGGAATTTAAAAGGAAATGGCTGAACGCCTACATATTCGTTTGTGTAATCTTCACATGCGAACTACAGAAGAGTAAAGCTTATCAGCGCAGATGATAGTATTCTCGGTTGTGTTCTAGACATTGACCTCTTTCTATACATGCTTTATATGTTTTAATCGTTCTTTATATGTATATTTTTCTTTTTTATGCATTCTCGATTTGGTCTCTTTCTCTGTGTCTTGGCGCGTCAGTGTCATTTGGTGAAAGGGTTCAGATCGTACTGTATGGTGTTGCAAGAGACTGCGCTTTTTTACTCATTTCCTGAGTCGTCGATTGTCCGCATCGTTGTCGCGGGCTGTGCGTTTTAATTTCTTTTTTTTTTTTTCAACTTCCTCGTCGTTTGTTGTGCATGATGCTGATGCGAACGAATTGACGTCACGGAATGAGAACAGATGCAATTTTGAAAGTTTAACACGAATGTAGAAATGCATACAAAAAATATGAGTAAAATTCTGTGCTGAGGGAGAGCCGGGAGAGGAGAAAGATGAAAGGAGTAAAAGGAGCCGCTTCCACGTGTACTAATAATTGAATGGTAATTAAGATCACATCTTAATAAAATATTATACCTATATGTAAAAAACAATCGGGCATAATTTGGTTGAAAAGCTTTAGGCCCAAAGAACTCGTTAGCGTTTTACTTTACCTTGGTCATTGAGAGTATTTGTAGTAGATACATAAATGTTAACTAGATTTAGATGTAATTTATGCATGACTAGTTAGAGAAAAAGCGATTGTCTCCATTTCATATTACGTAAATTTACCAAGTACGAGGTTCTCTTTTGAGATACCGAGTTACTACTATGTTGGTTAAACCGTAACTGGATACTCGTATTTTGTGTGTACTGCAAAATCATGCGGAGGCACGATTTCGCATTTATATGTTTATAAATGTAGTTCATTCAGGCTACAGATACGAAATTTAGTAGGGTATTTCGATTTGAGTGAGAAAAAATAAGTCATCGATATCGTAAGCGATGAAACCCAAGTGTACAGAAGTCATTGCGGTTTTAATGGGTCGTTATTTTATGCAAGCGGTGGAGGATATGTTTATGACCTATCGACGTACGAGTTTAGGTACGTAGTACGTACATGAAGTACGAGTACCAAACTAACGATTCCCGGATACACGATGGTAGTTTTACCTTTACCTTTACGTAAAAATATTCATAATCAGTGTTTCGATAATTTACCTATATTACCTTTACCTAAACCTTTATCATCGTATACCATCGAGCTATTAATTTAGCCGTATTAAATGCACCTTAGACCTACCCGAGCCAAGATAATTTGTTTTTTATTTATTTTTTATTGTGATCATAAAGCGCCATTCGTGGCAGGCTGGGGTAATGATGAAAAATTCGTAGAAAGTAATTTAAACATCTCATTTGAAACACAATAGAGTGGTATAACTTGTCTATAAGAACAGAGAATTATCTTGTAATTTTGAAAGGTTTAATAAATGCTCGAACTATCGCGAGGGGTGTATGGAATAATTTTACAATGAGCCACCGTCCGGCGTCCGCGTCGTATACGACGCGTAAGTACAATAAGTACATATACTATAGGTAGAGAGGTATACTTTCTCTTTTGGAGGATTTTTTTTTTTTTTCATTTGTATTATTTTGATAGTCGATGTCCAATATACCATACGAGTAAGTTAACCTTTCAAAAAAGAATGAGAATATTACAGCAGATGAATTTTTTTGTGTGTCTAGTGTGTGTAATGCCTATAGAGATAGACTATACTATTTAGTTGATTTTTCGAGTCGTTATTTCGCTCGCAGCGTATTAGAAACCGTTTAATTAATTCCTGCCGCTGTCGCCGGTGTTGCTGCGACTCGTGTATTTTTGACGGACGTTTTTTAAGGCGTTGGGGAATGGATTAGAGGTCGCGTGATGGGAGATATGCGCTGTTGTCGAGGGAATTTTGGATTTGATTGAGATGTTAGGTTGATGGTGAGGTTTCGAATGATGCCATGTAAGGTGAAGTGGGTTGAGAGCTGAGTGTGTTGGAATTTGGTTTTGTTTTTTTGTTTTTATGGTACATATATTGAGGTGTGTGTAGTGGAGAAGTAGTGAGAACGTACTCAAATGTATGAATCAAAGGATGAGAAATGCGCGAAGTTTGAGCCAAGTGTTGAAAAAATTTCAAAATTAAGCGTTTAAAATGATCTGAATTTTTTTTTTAAATATTGAAGTCAATTTTCTCTTTTATTCTTGATCCTGTGAGCCCTATGGTGGATCATTTTTTTGTGTTTTCACGAAGAACTCGAATTCAAAAATTCAGAGAGTCGAATCAATGGAAATTGACAACTTTTCACCTTATTTTTGTTTTATTTTTTTTTTCAAAAATTATGAAAAAGTATTATCTTTGGCCAAAAATGCTTTTTGAGAAAGGATCGTCTTTTTTTGTCGATAGTTCTCAAAAATTCTAGTTTTTGCTGTTTTACATACGGCTCTTTGCTTTTTCAAAAATTGACAATTTGCCGCCTGTTTGCCAAAAGTTTCAAAAAGTCTCGCTTTTTTCAAATACCTCCTTACATATTATTGAAAAGTCTCGTTTATTATTTGTCAGAATTTGTCAAAGCTCGTTTTTTCAACAAAAATTGCGAAAAAGCATAATTTTTTTGACAATGATGTCCAAAAAGTCTTACTTTTTGCTTAAATTATGAGCCTTTCTTTTTGTCAAAAATTGATAAAAATTCTCTCTTTTTTTCTCAAAACTACTGAAAATCTGTTGGTTTTGTGCTAGAAATTCCGAAAAGTATCACTATTCACTTATTTCTGAAAAGTTGTCCAAAAGTCACGATCTTTCTTCTGAAATTGTCTGTCAAAAAAAAACTTTTTTAAAACTTTTTAGAAATCTCGCTGTTTTATTGAAACATTGAAAAACAGTTCAACTTTTCAAAATTGAAGATCTAAACAGTTCGTTTTGTGATGTTCTGGTTTTTTTGCGTAATTTTTTTCAGCATTAAAATGTTTTGCTTGAGTTTTGTCATTTTTTTGGTTCCTTTAGGTACTTTTAATTTTTTGAGTTTTTTTGGTCGTTCAAGTTGTCTTTTTTTGGAAAAAATTGAAAACAAACCCTGGAAATCAAAGCACCTGATTAAATTTTTGGTTTCAATTGGTGCACAAAATGTCAACGTTTGTTGAAAGGAGACTTCAAAAAATGTACATGTATTTTACCTCTTTATTTTTTTATTAAAATCAAATCAATTTCTAATTTTTGCTTGCGCATCGATTAATTGATCTGGTGAAGATTGAATGATGAAAACAAGAGAAATTCTTATGTTTCTCTTAGGCTGTTTAATTTTTTCACCATACTTTATCGATTAGAGAATCTTCATCGTCGAATACTTGGAAAAAAGTTCATTTGAAATTCAAAAGCTATATATCTTCCAGAATCATTTTCACTTTTTAATTTAATCCATCTGGATATCTCGATACTTGCTACATATCGATGGGAAAACTCACCCGATTGTTGAACCGGTTACCACAAGTAGCCAGATCAGACTATTTACTGCATGTGTATAGGTAAGGTATAGATAGATGCGAGAATAAAAACATTTCTATAAAATAAAAAGTTCGAAAATCGTATCAAACCTGAAGCTATATGCTACTCGTACGTATGTTTGTACTGTTGTTTTACATGTGCATATATTTGTATCACGTCGTCGATACTTCAATCTCCTCAGGATAAATGGAAATATAATCGTATGTGTGTATGAATTGCAAAATTCATTGGACCGATCATTGTACGTAGACTATAAAGAGGTTTGTCTTCGAATCATTTATCAGTGTCGAAATCATTGTAACAACAAGTACGAGTAACTACGTATCGTCGTATCTAACGATATATGGTGTACTTGAAGCTGGCGAGTTTTCGATTCGAGATGCGTTAACAGAAAAAATAAAAGCGAAAGCACCAAATCTTAATTATATGTGTACGTTGCCATGCAGTAATAATGTGTAACCGTTAAATATCAGAATCAAAAATATCATACGCTGGACAGCGTCTCGATATGCGATTTTTATCTACATCTGGACCGTAACTATCGATTTCGTTATATTACGAGTATGGTATACGCGTGATAGGCCTATCAAAAAATGTAAAGATGCGTTAGCGAATGTTTTATGTATACGTCTATGAAAATAAAGTTCATCAATCGAAATTAAAGTTCTGAAATCATTAGCGAGCCTACCGTCGAAATTACGATTACATAAGCATAATCATAGGATGTTTGAAAATGCGTCTTGCTATTTAAGTATCAAAGTGAAAGAAATTTCAGCTTATGTCGTGAAATTGATTAAAACTTGAGATAAAATCGTAATTCGTGATTTGCACTCTTCGTGCTGATAAGTTTTACTTATTTGAAAACAAATGCAAATGTATGTATACGTGATACGCAATAAAGGTGCTATTTTTGGAAATTGAAGTACATACATAATATTGGATTGTGAAAATACCCAGATGTGAGATGAATTGTGTTAGTGTGGAATGATTGAGAATTTATGGCATATTTGGGAGTTGGATGGAATTGAATCAAACTTACAATTATTAGATTATAATTGGAAGATGTTTCAAAAGTTCGAGATGGGTGGTAAAAGTTCCTTTCGCTAGGACTGTGCTGTGCGCTGTGATCAAATTTTCCATGCGATGAAAAAAATAGGTATAAAAATTATTTTATGAAAAATCCGTGCAGTGTCATAAAATGGATCTTCAACCTTGCAAAAGTACAAGCATTTTTCATTTCATCAGACTCTACGTGTCTGTAATTAGGTCATTAGATGCAATTTTGAACCGGGTCTGACCTTGCTATTAATTTGTTCCGCCATCCGCATATTTACTTGCTAAGCTATTGAATGTAATACGTACGTTGCTAAAGAAGCGTGAGAAATTCGTTTTTTGTATCTACTCGTAGTCTGAGCTTTATTTTTTGCTCAAATATTTTTTAATTCTTAAAACGGTTTTCATTTTTCCAATTTTTTTTCTCTTTTGAAATAGTAAGTATAGCAGGTACCTAATGTGTGCGATTAGATATTTTGATGATTTTTTACACTGTATCTTTGTAGTTTCAGTTTTCTGACGAGTTTTTACTTTTTCGTAATTCGTTTCTAATTCTACCACGAAATTTTCAATTTTTCCCCAGTTTTTTCAATACGATGATGAAAACAATTTTTAGAACATTTTAATACCTACATTTTTCCAGGAAAATTATTTTCGGGGAATTTTCTTCCTTTACCTTCGTTTTTGAGGCTCTGCGGAACATAAAATCAAGGTTGTACCGAAGAGGTTGCGGGGGAGGGAGTAGGGCAAACGTGAAAATGCCAACTCAGAATTTTCCTCATCACGATATTTTCAACTAAAATTGTTTTCAAGTTCAAAAAATGAAACAAATCAATTTATACACTAGTTTATACATACGAGTTGATTTTTCAGTGGAGACAAAAATGACATTTGTCTTGCAAGAGAACTTCTCGAGGCAGCTGTCACCAATTAGAACGGGTCTGCGATTTTTGGAAAGAGTATGGCCTGAAACCCCCAAAATCAAAATTTCAGCTACTCAAATTGATTGAGTTTTCAAAAATCCGAAGTTGACTATTTTTGGCGATTTTTTAAAACTGAATTAAACTATGTAATAATTAACGTACAACTCGATTTTTAGCTGCACAAATTGAATTTCTCACCTTTGGAGAAATTCAAACATTCTAAGTAATTCGAAAATCGCGCTATCGTAGGCCCAAGAATAGCCAGAAATTACAAAATTCAATTCGATGTAGTTGATATTAGTTACAGAATTAGTTCGTATCATTTTTATTGAACAAATGCATTTTTTTCAAAAGCACGAATCTCTCAAAATAATTAATTTTGGATTTCAAAAATTCACCAAAGTGAGTATTATAACTGAAATTCTGGTTTTGCGGATTCCAAACGTGCTCTTTTCAAAAATCCCCATCTCTTTCAAATCACAGGCTAGGCGGACTCCTGAAAAATTCAGTGTTCAAAAACTGCAAAAGAGTATAAGACAGGAGTAAGGAGAAGGAAAGTTTATGTCAAAAATTATTTTTGAATTAATTCTTCGAATTCCAGAATTAATCTCGTTTGCACAGATTTTTTCCATTTTTCAAACCACGTTTCATGAAATCCAAAATTTAATGGGCGTTTGTCGATGAGCATCATGTATGCGAATTTCCTACTCAATTGAATCCATGTCCGACAAAATATCAATTCACTAGTCAGTCTGACAATAGAATCTATAGCCGCGGAGAAAAACTGACCCCATCTACCCTTTCGATATAATCTTTATTGTCTCTCGGTCCATTATGTAAATTCGCCTATTCACTCGATTTAAAGACGCAGACTCCAGCAGGTACATGGAGTATATTTCGCGAATGACATGTTCACTATTCAGCGAAAGCCAACTCTAGATCCGCGAACTCGAAACTCTTGCGTAATAAAACACGAGTCGAACCAAACAAACGAAACAAAAAAAACAATCGCGAATCCCAAAGTCGTGATGTACATTTTGCAAAACGTGTACATTGTACGCTGTATACTTGGCAATTTTCTTTCAGACTTTTACTTTTTCCTGCTGGCTTTGCTGATGGATTACGTTTAATTAATTACGACAACTAAATAAAAGACTATAAGATGACAAACTTTGTTGCATAGCTAAGAGACGACCTTTACTTATCGAAAATCACGAATTGCTCGGCGTTTTTCAGTTATGAAAAATTTAACCTTTTCCTTACCAAGGGCCAAGAGAAAGCATTTTTTATTAGCGGCAGTAACAGAGATATACGTAAGAATGGAAAAAATGCGATTAACTTTACGATATGGCTAAACAATGTTTTTTTTTTTTTACAATCTGAAGGGCTGATGGTGAATTACTGGCACAGGTGTATTATCGACTAACCAAATCTTCCTTCAATTAAACTCTCTATTCTTTGATGATTTTTACAGTTTTTATTCGGCGTGTTACTAGTTATTTCAATAACGGTGCCGGTCTCGTATGTATGTACTGTGTATGCCTGGCTCGTTAATTTTTTAACATAATTAAGAAAAAAAAACCGTCGTATGTAGTGAAAGTTTCCGTGATAGGAAGGAAGAAGAAAAAAAAAGGAAGCCAACCCGAGCTAAGATTTACTATACTTGTATATCGAACGTATATATATTTAATAATTTGATGACAGACGTGAGATTGATGTGTAATTTCGGAAGTAATTGCCACGTCGTCGTCGTCGTCGTGGTTAATGAGAATTACACGTTAAATCGAAAAGACCAATTGGTACATACGAGTGTATTTTTAATTTGAAATTATAATTTGGTTATGAAATTTATTTTGTCCAAATGCACGTTGTGTTTGAGGTTTTTGGTAAAGTAGGATAGTGTGTAGGATCTACATGATGTGGTAGGTTTGAATATTATACGAGCATATGACACCTTTACCCTACTTTTCGATGTGTTTCTTTTTTGTTTTGGTCCTGTGTGCATTTGGCAATGAGGTTTTTTTCTCTAATGGCCGTGTTATTATCTGTAATGCGGTAACGAAAACGAAATATTTATGCGGATATGTAATGTACGTAGTATGTACATAAAGTGTGTAGGAGATGATGTATCGGTATGTTGTACGACTACGACGATGAAGTGTGTTTTTTAGACGAATTTGCCTTTATAAATTGTTTTGCTGAGATGATAATTCAAACTATTGCGATGTACTGTGTTGGTGTGAGGGTTTTTATTCGACGAACCTATTATACCTTTCGTGCCTGAAAGTAATTTCACTTTGCGGATTTCGGGTATTTTTTTAAAGGAATTATAGATTTTTGAGTCACATGGTGTAGTTTGAAAAAAAACTAGGGTCAGTTTGAACATTATATTGAAACTTGAACATCTCAAAATGAGGGAAAGAATCTTATTCTAAAGCGTAAATTCGATCAGGATGGTGCAAAAATACGAAAATGGACCAGCTTTTTTTTGTGAAAAGTATGAAACTTTTTCCAAAATCTGCATTATTGTGCAAAATGAGTTTGCATAGAAGCAGCTAGAAATTGGCATGCTGATTAATTATGAGCACCCAAAAAACTGATTTAGGTTGTTTCCTCCCTGCCTTTTTTTGTCAAGTGTATCAAAATTATGGAATGGTAAATCAACTTCAACTAATTTGCGTTCTATTTTTTTTTGTGTGTTTCAGGTGAGTAGTGCGAATACTTTAGAAGTAATTGAATTTGTATCTATTGATGTGAATGAGTAAGTTATTTTAAAATTTAAAAAAAAAACGAGGTGCAGAGGGAAGTGTGGCTTCCTCTAAATTGAGGTCAAAATAGAAATTTTTCTACCTCAACACTTGAAAATCCGTGTGAAGTGAACATTGAAAAATGATCTTATCCTGATTATGTATTTTCACAAATATCACTCAGGATAGCGCAGTACATTTTTTTATGTTGCTCTTCATTCTAATCAAGTTTGACTCGCATGTATCTTGATGGTCCTGAAAGGAAGGGAGTGAATCTACTGATTCGTGAGAAGATAATAAACGTTAGGAACGATTTAAATGAGCATTTTCTTCAAAATATGGATACTTGAATAAATGTTATTGCAAGAAATTTATTGACGTTTTCCTCTTTTTTGACTAATCGCACCCTTGATCACGGATTCAAATAAATCTATAATTCATGTACATACGATGCATGATGAAAGATAATATACACGTAGTCTAACTTGATCACTTTTTCTTCCAAATTATGTACCTTACCATCATCATGATTTTTGAAGTTGTAATCTTCGTCATCTTCGCCATTACCTGTGTCAACTTATGTCGTTTCAACAGGTTTTATGACAATTTGAAACTCTTTATACCTTTTTAACAATTTTTATGATACTTATTTCAAGACTTTTTGATCAATTTGAACAATTCTTGAGGAAAGATTGCAATGCCCTTCGAGCGTTTCAAAAATCTTAAATCAAGTATTTTTATAGTAACGTTTGATCAGTTTTGCGACAATTCAGATTTTTTTTTGTAATGTTTCTACAATTTTTATGATAGATTTCGCATTTAATTTGTTCATATTCAATAATGTTTATGGCTATTTTTTTCATATTCTCCCATCATTTGTCTGACGTTTTGATAATTTCTCCTTAATTTCTATGTTTTTCGTGCTTTTAACATCATTTTCGACGGGTTTCCTGTCATCACAACTAACTTTTTCGATACGTATTTTGTACACTTTCAATATTTCGCAAAATACCTACTAAGTATGTAAGTAAAGGTTCTTCGGTTCAGCAAAAATAATTCAAACTTGAAAAAATATATCGTGCTTGGCTTTTTTAAAATTCATTTTTCATGTAAGTATTCTGAATGTTTCTCAAATTTCAGATGACAAACTTCGATTTTTTATAAACGTTTTCACAGGACTTATTTTCTGGGTACAAATCTGTGCAGTTCTCTTCAGATAACTGATAAAAAAAATTCATTTTTAGATTAAAGTTTTTTAGCGGGAAAGTCAATTCCTAATTTGCCCCGCGAAAGATTTTTTTAAAAATCGATTTTTTTCTTTATAAATCAGCGGGTATACCCCATTTTCTGGGGAACCTAGAAAACCGGGGAAAGTCAGGATGTTTGGCCTTTTTGGAAAAGTCATGAAAATGTCAGGAAATTCTGTAAATTGTCACTCCAAATCAGAGAGTTTCATGAAATTTCGGTAATAACCTGTAAGACTTTGGATTTTGCTTTAATTTTAGATACACTATTTTTTGTAGGAAAAAAAAGTGTCCCATTGTCTTTCTTTTGTTACACAAGGAGGTAGTAATATGACACCCCTCCCTCCACTCCTTATGTATTTATAGCTTCTTAAACATTGGTCATGAAAAGTTCATCAATTGATTGATAATACGTATGTATTCGCCTGTCACCACTAGCAAAGTTTGAAAAATCCCTTTGAGTGCAGTTGCATGGTTGAAGGATTTGGAAAATTGGAAAAAATGATCTAGGAAACCGAAAAAATCAGTTCTTCTGAAGAGTTCGCGTGAAAATGTGTATTTTTGGTGTTGTACTCAAAATCGGACCTTGAGGAACTTGGAATCCACAGCCCACTAAAGAAAGATAAGCGTTTACCAAATTCGTATTCAAACCTCCGTATTCCAAGATTCGGCTATTTTCTCTTTTTCTCCTCATGGAATGCCAATTTTTCTCTCCTAGACATAAAAAGTCAACTTCTTTGGGTGAGAATTGAAAAACATGAAATTTTTGCAATATGCAGACAAATTTTTTCGAATTGATTGCGGAAGTTTTTAGTGGTTCTCCTGTTTAGATTCCGCATAAAAATTTTTAAATTTGTAGCTCAACTTCACTTTCGAACTTGGACGCGTTTCAAGGTTTTTATTTGATCGAGATTTCAAAGTATTCGGGCGAAAAAGCTCGAACGTAACAATAGTACGATGTTTAGAAAATTTGACGCAGTCTGTAGTACTTTCCTTTTTCATCGAACAAGCAACGTTTTTTAAATTAATTTCTTCGCTATGGTCAACGTTCCACTACGAGGTGTATTTAATGCTAAAATAAACGTCTGCGTGAAAATGTACCACGTGTAATTAATTCGCGTTAATTTTTCCACTCGACGAACATTGTGTTGACGAGCGAGTAAATCTTGACAATTATTTTGCTCGCTGTGGTACCATTCGTGCTACAGATTATACGCTTGTCAGGCTGCATTTCGCGATGGTAATTCCAAAAATAAATACTTGCTGGTTCATTGGTTTTAATACTTAACGTATGGTTCGGTTTGGTTTATTTGTATGTACGAACGTGATTTACCGAAGGTATTTTTCAAAGTAGCTGTACAGTGTACAAGCTACTTACACGTATAGTTAGTTTTGGATTATGCATGTGCTCGTGTGTATTTGTGTGAAGATGAAGAAAAGGGCGATGTGAGGAATTCTCGGATACGTATGTCAATGCGTTGTATATTGTACAAGTGCATCGAGTTCGGTGTGATTTAAATGATTCGTGCTTCACGTGTAAAAAAAAAATGTTACCCCGCGATAAAGGAAGGCGGTTCGTCGAAACGGCTAATTTTTTAAGTTTACATTCGCAATTGACGTTTTTCAGCTGTACGCCTACACACGATTGTGTATCGTGCCATCGTCCATATGGTCACGATTCGCGAATATACCGCATTCCGTTTTAAAACTTCCTCGAGAACATCCGAATAATTATGCTTCACGATTTCGCGCTGAGCTACGTTGCACTGGCCATAAGCTTTGCATGTACCTGCCTACCTGGTTGTATCATCCTATCGTACTACTTAACGGAACAACGTGTTGATAATGACCGTTTCTGATATGGTGATTAGAACACCATCATCACTCCTATAGCTGTTCAGGTGTTTGAGAAGAGAATAAAGTTCGACGATAGGATTAATTAATACGCTTGTCGCTTATATCATCCGTATTTGATCGAAATGATGTACTATATCGTAATCGCAAGTAACGGTTTTGGATCTTGGATCGGTTGTTCTCTTTGTGGAGAGGTAATTGTCGATTACCGGGATAATGCGAGGTTGATGAGGATATACAATTTGGAATAGGATATTTTTCATTTTAGCGAAGTGCTTGAGAATATGATATGCGTATAAGTTATGTATGTACTCGTATGATGCTTTATGTGGGTATATTTGCATAATTAGTTTCCTATATGGTCATCGAATACGTATGTGGGCATTTGATATGATATTTGGTATTGAAATATTATTTTGATGACCTCTTTCCGTTTTTTCTTCGAATCTGTGTCAGTTGAAGTAGGTTCGGTTTTATTGTTTTGTAAAGAATATCAGAAAAAAAAGAGTTCGTATACGAAATATGAAGAAAATTCTCAAGAATTACGTAAAATTCGGTAAAGTGTTGAAAATACGTGAAATATTGATAGATAAAATCAAAATCATTCAGGAAACGAAAAATTGTCGAATTGGCGTTGAAAATTGCTATACTTAGGTGAAAGAAAAAAATTCGTAACATTTTGGTATAGTCTCAAAAGATCCGAAAAAGTCTGTGCCCCATTGAAAAAATTGTAAAATCACGAGAAAAATATTTCAAAATGATTTTGAAGTTGCTGAAACATCATAAAAATGATTTGAAAAATTGATGTAAGTAGTAAAACAAAAATAAATTGAAGTCGAACGAACCTAATTCGCGAGTCATGCTCATGCAGTTCCTCGTGTTCATGCTCGTAAATGTGAACTGTTTCGAAATTTTCTGATTTCTTGTGTTCGTTTACATTTATGCACTGTAATAAAGTATTTTTGAGCTGTGAAAAATTATTTTGCTTTATTATTTCGAATACCTTTTACGACTTGAGGCAATTTCCTTGATTGCAATACAGTACATGATTGGTCACATTACTCACATTCGAAGTGACTAAGTTACCCTTCAACATTTTGGTTCAATAAAAAAATTGAAAATGATTCCTTCTTATGGTCGTTTTTCTTTTAATTATAACTTTCAGAAATTTATATCTTCGAAAATCACTTTTTGGTCAGAAAGTCGATATAAATTCAATTTTTCCTCCAATTTATTGGATAAAAGTGAAAAAATTCAGATTTACGAAGTGGAAATTTAAATAAATTTTCTAAAGCTTTTGCCCTTGCTTCGCTTGGGCGAATTAATTTTTATTTTTTGAAATCGGTTTATTAAATTTTGGATCTCAATTCCTCCAATATTTTTCCTCATTGTGGATGGACTGGAAAAAAAATCGGTTCTGTAACACGTTCGTAATAAATCTGTTTTCTCCCCTTTGTCTCTTTTGAAGTGAAAATTTCCCATCGTTACGAATGGAAAAACAACGCAGTCCATTTGTTTGAGTATTTTTTTCTTTTCTAAATGTACTTATTGTTATTGTTGCTGTTTTGTCTTGACTCTTATTAGATGAATAGCAGAAGAAGTATCGCGAACTCGTTTGCTTAGCCGTTAAGAAATATCCGCTGTAATGATAATAGGATCCAGCTATGGTTATTTTTTTCACGTATCATTGAACTGTAATTTGAAGGACAAGACGATGATTTTTTCGTGGTTCTTTTGTTGTGGGTATATAGGTATAGATGAAGTTGGTGAAAAAAGATGATAGCAAATTCGCGGTTGCGAGTGCTAGATTTTTGTAATGCTGCAGCTTCTAGACTGGGGAGAAAGGTGGGTAATTTTTTTTTTGCCTGCGGCATCGTTTTTATGTAAAATCTTAGTCGGGAGGGCAGCGACTTACGCTATACTCGTAATTGAAAGTGTGGTAACACTTACGGTTAAACGGAGAAGAAAGTGTACCTACGTAGGAATGTTTCAATCCTCGATGCGTATTTTTTTAGCATTTTTTTGCGGCATTTTACATCTCTCATTTGCAGAACACGTATACTGTAACTGCACGTGGAATATGATGCAGCGGCGTGCAGCCATCGGCGATAATTATCAGCATAGGTACATTAAAATTTCGCCAAGTGCAGTTTATGTCTACGTACATAGGATGCAAAAGTAGCTCACGAAGCGGTGCAGCGCCCCATTTAGTGCACCTTATTACGCGAGGATAAAAGTGAAGAAAAAAATCGCGATGTATGTACTCGTACACTACACATTTGCACATAGAGGCATTAGTTGTGAAATTTTTTCGATAACGATGTATATGTGAGCAGACTTTAAATAGCGATGATTTATTTTCCTTGTAGTTGTAATTGTTAACGATTACACGGAAAGTTTAAACGTTATTGTGGTTTTCTCTGTTCCTCGTGGCGTGGTGTTGCTTTCTAGAGCATGAGCGCCTGAGCGGTTTGTACTCGTATGTATTTGGTTTTATATAAATTTTGTTCTGTTTCTATGGTTGGGGGTGAGCTGTGCGGTGGTGGTGAGGCGATCGTACTCGTATTTATATACAATCTCGTGTATGCTGATTTGCATAATTGTTCGGATTGTTCGTAAAATAGACCTAAGTATATAAGCTTAACCGTTAATCAAGTTGTTACATTTGAAGCACGACACTTGCGTCTGACTCGTGGCTCGGTGGCGGTGGTGGCGATGGCGGCAAATAATAGTATACATATAAGAGATATATTCACGTACAATACGTCTATACCTTTTACCTGTGAGTAGAGATCTATACCTACGTTTGTGTATGCAAGTTTATCTATCGTGTACTGAAGAAATCGAGTCATGTTCAGCTGCTGCGAGTTTTAAAGCCTGAAAAAAATTAATAGGTTGTGATTAGGAGCTCACGTTTGGCCTTGGTCAACTCGTAAATCGTAGAATTATTTCTGTTTTTGGACTTACTCTGGCCTGAGGATAAGGAATCGTTTCGATTGCAGTGTTGGTGATGGTGATGGTGATGGCAATGGCGTGTTGGTGTTCGCTGGTAACGTTCAAGTTACGCGATGTGTTTTGCAAATTCGTCGTAAATTGGAATTGGTAAATGAAATATGTAACGCGAACTATAAACGAATCGCACGAAAGGGCTTTGGCGAAGGATTCTGGGTTGTGCTTTGGAAATGGATTGATGTTTGTATAGAATGCCTTCTGTCTTCACGGATTGACCAGGAATAACAGTGAGATTTCATCTAACGATTCGATTTTTGTTTACGAAATTCCAGTTCTGCTACTTCATGGTACTAAAATTATCTGTATAATATGTGAGTAGGTAGTAGGTACATATTTATTTTCATTGGAGATGTTAGAAGTTGTATAAAACTCAATATCATAGGTAGGTACTCCAGAACCAGCCACGCTGGTACATTATGGTATGCTATAGTAAAGTGATTGAAAAGCGAAATGTGTATTACATTTCATAGGCATAATATGTGTTTGTATGTACGCAAATCCTCTCGATGACGGTATCAAATTGTAAAAACGGTTTCCATTTCACAAGCTGGCATACCAGTACAGCAAAAGTTGCCAGAAATTTCTCTACGTAGACACAAATATACCCCAAGCACTGAGCATCGGACAAATGAAGGCTGAGAGAGAGAAAGAGATACCCTTCGTACCTGGACAGAAACACCAGTAGTGGAAAGCAAATTATGGCGACTTTTTAAGATCGCTTTCCCAGTAATTTATGACTTTCTATACACGGTATAACTCGGAGGTCGTAATACATAGATGAATATCTACGAAGGAGGACGTTTTTTATCGAGTATACTCGCTGTGTACTACACTATTCAATATTAATATGTATACATATAGGATGAGGACGAGGTACATGAGGTGGTATATCGTAGTATAATACGTCGGATGTATTCGCATACATGGGATGAGAAAAGTTTACATGTATGATTTATCAATTATTTTGTTCTTCTTCATGAGATGTATGCTCGGTTTAAACCGGCTCTTTTCTAATGACAACTTACGCCTGGGTTTTAATTAATTAATAGGTCTTATCTTGGTTTTTGATACGAAGTACGAACTCGACCAAGCTGTTGATCATGTTGAAGGGCAGGAGAAAAGTTCGTATATTGACCCTGATGTGGGATGGTGTTGGAGTAGAGTGCTAAAACATATTCAACATTGTCGTTTCATTCATTTTGAATGATTTTTGAAAATTTGAAAATTCAGTTGAAAAATTCACAAATTTTTTGGTATTCAACTTATTTTGATTTTTTGTGCATTTTTCATTTGTTGAAAAAAATGATTCACTTCTGAAATATTGATATCATCATTATAAATATTTGTGAATATTTGCGGTATATATGGGCTCTACGTTGTGAATAAATGAAAATTGAAGAAAACAATAGTTTCGATGTTTTTTTAGATCAAACAGTTGCCTGATATTCACTTGCTGGTATTCTGTGTTAATTTGCATTTTGTAGGTGCACAGCGGAGAGTACAGTGGCAAATTGCACTGCAGTGTGTCTTTGTATTGGTGAGAAGATTTTCTAACAGCGAAGGAGTTTCACTTTTAATACAACATATGCGAGCTCTGCTCTACTCTTCGGATCGTTTTGACAGCAGGGAAGTCGAGTTTTCTTGAACTATACGTGTGTGGTACGATTTGCGAATTGTCTAGGCTTGTCATTGATAGTTTCTTCGATGTACTGGTAATGTTACTGCGAAACAATTTCTTTCTTTGGCAAATCATGTGTGCAGCGAAACGCAACGAATATCTGGTTGACTGTGGTCATATTCTACATACAGGTTCAGTTTTAGTGATCTCATAATGTATTCGATTTGTCTGTACATAGTACGAGTAGTTATAACGGTATGCACAAAACTGATCTCATTACTGTAGGTCTGAAACTCTGGTTATGGTATTTTCAAGAATAGATACGATATTCTGCCAATGCTATTAAAGAGCGTTAAAGTTTTATTGTTGTGGTCATTCTGATTACTTATTACAAAGTACTCAGACTGGATTCAGTGTTATGTTCTTACATTTGGTATTGTACTCTTGATATCCTGGGTGACTGCCGATTACAGTGTACAGCAAATGAAACAATAATTTTTTCATCGCTGTTTATCATAAGTATTTGGCCAGATTGAACAATAAACTTATGTAATTAGCTATGTAATGTACCTATTTGCTACCGTTTATCGATCTTTAAGTGTAGTACACGTTATCTCTATATGTACAATAGAAGTGGTTTTGCATATGATTTACTAGCGATTGGGAAGTTGCACTTGGAGATTAGTGCATTCCACTGATGTGTGGTTAGGTGTTTCCATCGCATTGTAAATCAAGTGTATATAGGTAGTTGGGTACCTTATTAGTAAATTACATATTATGAAAGTTCGTTGATTATCGAGATTTCGAATTAATTTTTCGAAGTGAATGATTGATTTGAAAATTTTGAAGGTTTCACTTTCGATGAATGACAAGTAAATAATAAATTTCTTCGTCGTTGAAGCGAAGAGGTATAATTCGATGCCTGAAAGTGAGTATGTTTTTGTTGTAGTGGATATTTTAAATAGAAGAAAGACACTTGAAAAAGATGGAGAATGTTTTTGTATGAAAGTGCATTAATGTTGAAAAAAAAAAAAAAAAAGGTGGTGAGGAATGGCATAATATACCGGCAGTGGCGTATCCAGGATTTTCTCAAGGAGGAGGCAAAACCAGATTTTTGGGCATGAAAAATCGAAATGAGGAGTAATTTTCTAGAAACGTGTCGTGATGTGTGGTGATTTCATGAAAGGCGAAAATTTTCAGAAAAAATGGGTTCGAACAACATAAAAGTCCATTTTTTTATGTTTTCTTTCAAATTTTTGCTCGCAAGGGGGGCCATGGCCCCTTCGCCTCCTCCCTTGGGTACGCCACTGTATACCGGCTTGAAAACACAAGAACGTTGAGAAAAAGTGGAAAGTTGGTATCAAATTTTTCTATGAAAGCTTAATTTTTGAAATGACACTGTACATAAGTATGAGTTGTAATTTAAAATTATGTAAAAAATTACCATAAAAAGAACTTTTAATACTACTGTATTTGGAAATATGTATCTTGCTTTTGAAATGGAGACCCTTAAGGAGAGGGAGGAGCAGCTCCCCCAATTTGAGTCAAAATTGAAAAAAAAACGAAGGGAGGAGTGCGGTATGTCGGGTAACATGATTTTCAAGTTGCTGAACACGAATGCGATCCTAGTTTTTGATTGGATCCATCTAAGGCCCCCAATATCACAATATTGGGATTGAAATTCAAATGAATAACGTCAAGTGCAACAAATCGAATATTAAATATTATGATTCTGAAGATGTGTGCTGAATGTGAATTGATCTTCATTTTTCGATTGGACCTTTCCTAAAAGCCCAATCACTCCAACTGGTAAGATTCGGAAGCTGTTGTAAGTTCCCATCTCGAATCGAATTGAGGAGGAGGTTTATCTTTAGGAAGGAGAAGAAATTTTGAGTAATTTGCTGGAGAAATTAGCGATTCCAGAATTTTTTTAATTTGAGATTTCTCGCTTATTAAAAACTTTGGATTTGCGATTCATTTGCCTTAATCGATTTGAAATCTCTGGAGGAGAAAATCAACTTCTGCTGGAGGCTTCAGATTAATCCAAAAATGATGGGAATGAACTCGGTGGATTTCAGATTTTTGTTTCCATATTTACCTTTTTTGTAAGATTTAGAAAATTGATATGCCCATAGGTTAGCTTCACCATTTTCAAAAATTCACCAATTATCGAAAAACCATTGATTCTCATCTGAGGTGTGGGTGACGTGATCTTTCAGCGAGTCAATTTTCACTTCAATCTGTGCTGACGTAGGGAAGCGGCTTTAGTCTTATTTTTTTTTCTCGTAAAATTTTTATCTGACTGATTGAATGTGATTTTAGGATTTTAAAATCATTTTTGCCGTACATTATAGCTAATGGTTTGACCCATTTTTTCGTTGTGAAATTATTCGCATAGTTTTTAAGATGATTTTTGTCATGTTTTGTTTGGGATTTCTTTCGATACTTTATACGCAGATTCTAAAGAAAGAAAAGTAGTTTAAAATTGGAAAAATTGATCTTTTGAAATTCACTAATTTGCATCAGTATTTTTCTTGTTCCTATTTCAATCGACGTATTTGCTATTTTCGCAAGTACAACTTTCGAAACAAATTTCCCAACAAAATCGATTTTTATTCCACGTGAAATGAAATATTGCATTGGGAAAATATAGCCATTGTCAACGTGAAGCGCTTGCACGCGAACTATTAAGGCCTATTTGTCGATTACTGCCTCGTATAAAGTTTTTATATTCATAAATTAAGTAATTAAAAGGATGGCAGCCGTAAAATAATAAACTGTCGTTTGCGTTGTTTAAAAGACGGAAGCGGTACGAAATTTTGTCTTCATTATTGTCGAGAGGGTAATTGTACTTCGTTTATTTTATGTACCATGCGAGTTACAGTGATAAGTGACAAAGTGGTTCCCAAATTAGGAATGATTGCCATAAGATGATCACGTTTAAGTGAATCTCGGCCAGATAAGGTACTTAAAAGGTTGAAATTGTCGAAAATATTCACCTAGATTTATATACTTACGTATCTTCGTACACTTGGTAATAATTATAATGATGAGTTTGGAATTGGTCAAAAGTGAAATTTTACCAGAGATGGTTTTTGGTGTTACTACTCGTAGTTGCGGGTAAACGCTAAAGCATTTTATTATTTACGCGCATTTCGACGATATAAGGCGTAAAAATTAACCTCGTTTTTGGATGAATGAACGAACCATTCATTGTATTGTATTGTAGGTAAATGTAAGCCGATGACAAATATGTGTATTTTTAATGTCCGTGACTACGGTTCGTCGAACCTATTTTGAAGAAAAGTTTAATTATCACTTCCGCATAAAAATATACCTACCTAAAAATCGAGCGAGCCTTCGTTGATGGAAAAGTTCTCGTCTTCGAGAAAAGATTTGTAAATAATGCGCGCGTGTTATTTTTTTCATTTTTACCTGTGTATGTGAATCGAAGAGAGAGAGTGCAACGAACGGTTCATTTTACTATTTTAATAACATATATTTAATCGTTAACATAGGTACACCCTAAAGCTCCATATTTGCGTGTTTGTTACGCCCTTTTTAATTAAATTTTTAGCACGTCGTTTAATTAACTGCACGTTGAATCGTGATATGTATTTGTAGGTTAGCGTGCGAAACAGCCTCGTGCGTACGATAGGTTACGTTTTGTTCACATTTTTCACGTGTTTCATTTTTCTCTCTCTTTTTTTTGCGCAGATCATACAAAGAGATGTCGAGTCACATGGCAAAACTGTCTTGACAGTGGTGAAATTTTGCGAAAAGTTATCGCAAAGCGGTACCGAGTCCGATGGAGTGAAAGATGCCAGATGTGAGACACCATTGAAGACAGCGCAGCATTGGGAACGAAGGTGGCACTTCTTGTATTTGAGGTGCCTCGAGTGGCAGTGCTATATCGAAGAACAGCTTAATAATTTGAAGAAGAAGAAAAGTATCGAGGTGAGTACATTACATACTATGTAGGCTAATTCTGGCTACATGTTACACCTGTTTCGATGTGGAACATATTACGAATTTTTAACTAAATATAGAAAATTGCTCGAGGTTTTTTTTTCGTTTCGAGTTTTTGATGATGGGGACTTGATAGGTCGGAAAGATGTGTGTTAGAAAAGTTTCCAAATTAGATCAAATCTTGAGGTGTTAATTTCTTGTCGGACCAAGGTATCAATTTTAAACAGGTTGTCAGTTTTTGTTGTTGTTTTTTTTCTGGATGAGATGTACTTACATTTTTTTAAAAAGTCGAGTGCAAGTTTTATAATTTTTGAAATTTTTATGCTCTGTGACTGCTGTTTAAAATTTTCATTTTTTGTATACTTGTATCTCCAGAGTAGCTGAAGTATCAACTTGGGCAGTCAAAATTTTGGTTCGAACCAATACTTTTTTTCGACTAGTTCAATGGAAAAATGTACACGTCTTCCAGAAATTTTGGGGAGATGATTCAGTTGCCTGAATATGCAGCTGTATTTCTGGAAAGTTGCTGAAATTTCGTTAAATGCTCGATATTGATGATTCGAATTCATTTCCAAAATTTTTTGGCTGTTCTGAAGCCTCTAGCTCAAAATGGATTTTTTTCAATTTTCTCCAGAATGATTGAATATTAAATTGGGTAATTGAGATTTTGGTTCATTCTCACTTTTAACTAGTTCAATTGAGAAAAATGTTCGCTTACAGCACATTCCAGCCGGCGGCGGGGGGGGGGGGTATGTTTTTTCCAAATAAACTTCATAATTGAATCGCTGGGTGCAGAAAGGGGCTAAGTCCATTTTCGCACTTTTCAGGAATAACAAAAAACTGATTATTTGAAAATCAAAATTTTTGGTAAACATGCTTAAGGTCATTGAAAGAGGACCCCAAGACACAATTTTTAGCACTGTTTAGAAAAAAAAATATTCACGTGCGCCGGCGCTGTTGCTGCCTAAACAAATGGGATTTAGACCCTTTCTGCATGCACAGAATCGACAAAATTTCTTTTATTGCTCGGGCACGAATGGGGCTTGATTCTACATCTAAGTACATCATTTAGACTGCTATCTCGTTTAAATTGATCAAAAACCCCTTGAGTTATAAGACTTTTTGCCGAAGTTGTTAATTTTTTCATCATTTTTCAGTTCAGAGATTAACTTAAATTTCAAAAAATGGTCTTCTCAAAAATGTTAGTTATTTTTCAAGGAATTTAAAAAATTTTACAAAAAAGTCATAAATGCGGATCCGCCCTTTTTCTGCGCCCAAATACCACTTTCCCGGCAGTTTTGCGGAAATCTGACATCACCAGTCAATCCGCCGTACTTTGAAACCCCTATATCCGTGAAAAAAAAATTTCCAAAAATGTGACTTGGTCCCTTTCTGCACCCACCGATTCAATTTTATTTTAGAAAATGAAAACTTTCCTGGAGGGTTCAGAACGCTGGAAAGTTACGAAAAAAATGACCTCAAAACTTAATACCCATTCTTAATCTAAACAAAGTTGCAATTGTTTCAATGAAATGAGGTTCGTCTTTTGAATTGAAAAAAATACGTCTTTATGAAAATAATAAATAGGTAGTATTTCTTTCAGTCTCCTCTCTCCCTTGCACAGTTCGAAAAAATATGCGCTGGTTTCTCCTGAAAGTATAAGCTTACAAATTATAATAATGTACATCAAGTTTAAACGGACATTCTCATTTCTCAATTTTTTGAAAAAATAATTATTTTCTTTGATTTGATTATTTTTCTGTTACATAGGTATTTAAAGAAAACGTTCTGAAAAATAATTCATTATGAAAATTGTGTAGGTAGGTTTAGAGGTGCCCAGTTGAGTTCTATTTTTCTTCGTTCATTCTATGTACATTCAAACAGAAAATTTTTTCTAAAATATCATCGAATTGAAATGTTGAAATTGAGAATGATTTTTTAAAAAACTTTATGGCTTTTTATTAGGATACTTATGGAAATTTTCTTCTTCAAATCAAAAATCAAATGAAAGTCCAATTGAAAATTTATTCGCCTCTGGCAAGAGGAGTTTCCATATTTGTTCGTTTAAGACGTTGGTTGGAAGTATCGCTGATGGCATTTCGAGATGATCGTTTCAACATATACGAAGCAGTAAAAAATCATACGCAGTGATCATTGGTCAATTTTCTCTCTTCGTTTCTTTATAAAGTTTATGTCTGACTTTAATTCTCGATAATCGTATTCGATTGGAATGCGGTTTGCAGCATTAGAAAGAGCAAAAGTGTCTGTACAATCGAACCTACGCTCCTAATGAAGTATTTCCTCAGGAGCTGTCTTGTAGCAAATTCAACTAAATCAGTGGCTGGATACGTTTATCTACCTACTTTTTAAAAACACCTTCGTGTCCTAGGCTATGGCTTTCCTATATATGTAGATGACTTACTGGCAGTTGGATCGGATACCTATCTTTTCTTAAAATTTGTTGATGGAAAAACCTACTTAGTACCTACTACCTAGTCTATAAATTTAACGATGACGTCGGTTCAGTATTGTGAATTCAAAAAATATATTCGAAATTAAATTTTATTTCTTCAATGCAAATTGTATAATTAATATTTGGTTTATGACGAAATGTATACCTGTAATATATCATGTCATAAATAAAATATTTGTTATCTTAACGATGATCGCACAAGTTGGTATACAACCTACCTGGTAATTTTTTTTCATATGTATTAGCGAACGCGCCTTTAAACGATTAAATAATAGCTATTAAAATTAGTTCCATGATGAAATTTATGATCGATATTCTATTGTTTTGCATTTATGCACTAAAAAGACCAGTACCTTAGTTATTTTTCTCATTTTTTTTTCATCTATACTTGGTCGTTAAAGTGTAACTAGATACGCGTGTTTTATTGATTTATCAATAAATTCGCAGCACGTCTAGAAGTATAAAGGTTCTTGATAAACAGCGGTCTACGTCAAAGTATTTTTTTGATGGCTTTACAGTTTACACCTATTGTAATATCGATGCTATTGCTAACCTCGTCTTTATGATGTCATCCTTGAAATTGTATTCGTTTCGTTGCGGTTTCGGATAAAATTTCATCGGTTCGAGATTCATCTAGTATGTGCATACTGCAGTTCTAATTTGATCATTACTTAAGTAGTTAAGTGTAATTTTGTTCAAAATTCGACGAAAAAAGTCGCCAATTACTCAGCGAACGTGGTTTATTTACGTAGACATTCGCTTACCTACTCATGAAATGGAAACCCTTTACGCTCGTTGATCTGTTGGGGAAATAAATTATTCAGGATGTTCTAATAGGAAGCCATGTGTTTTACATAACCTGATGTAAAATGGTGCCTAAATTTACCTTAATATCGACGATATTATTTCGTGGCTCGATGCTAGAAGATATTTCAACCTAAATACATAATATACCTACGTGTATTGCTACCGAACTTCGGAAATATTGATGCGAGCGATATGACAATTTGATATTCGTGTTTTTTGAAAATTCGTATTTCGTATTCTTCGTAAGTACGATATTTAGTTATTTATTGACTCATGTTGCTTGTTCTGTTGACAGAGCGCTAATGATACGGGAGCTGAAAGTGACGATGAACAACCTGCTTCTAAACATCTACGATTGGAAGGCTACGAATGCACAAAAATTGAAAAGCGATCGTCTTTTTTAAATAAGGTAAGGAATATGTCGTAATAGTGGTTTTGCGATAGTAATTACTTCCTTAAAGGTTTCGTCCGATTGAAATTCGCATACCTTATCGGTACGAAGGCGTCATTGAATATGCTTTAAATGGAAATTAATCGTATCAAGTTCTCTACTTGCTACACGAGGTGTTGATTTCTTAAATGTATCTGTCTGTATCTTTGTATACCTAGGCTATATACTTAGTACCTAATACTCTTATGTTATTTTCAGAACGAAAACAACCATGTGGATAAAATAATGGATACTAGTGAAAGCGTCGTTTCGGCCATGAATAAAGATCCAATCGTAAACGGTAACAATAACGTGCATATGATTGATTCCATCAAACAGTCCAATCAAATCAACGGTGGCGATGTACAATTGAATGAAAATTTCAACTCGTACGCTAACTTGATGAAGTTGCCTTTGGAAGAAGTTATATTGAATGATTCGGCGTTATATAATAAGTAATTTTATTATTATTATCCTTATTTTTTTTAGAGAATGATCGAGTATAAGACTACGTTGGAATTTCACAGATTGAAAGGTGATAGAAGTCACAGCTTTCTAACACGGTTTTAGATCACTTTCGTTCTCGTTGAGCTGAAAAATTGAACGTCACGATCCTAAATTTAATACCTATTTTAATTTGAAAAATATTCAATTACTTTTATGAAAATTTTCCAAAATTTTGAAGGCAAAGTAGAACGCATCAGCTAATTTAAAATCGTATCGTATCAAAGAACTAAGTAATTTTTTTCTTTCGTTTTTAAAAAACTTTTGAGATTTTTAATCATGAAGAAAATATGATCTAATCAGATATGAAATCCATTTTAATAATGGCTTCCGGATGATTCAATTTTTTCCACTTCTTTATCATAGATTAATCGACCATGCTTTAATGAGCATAAGACAGCTACTCTGTCATTAGTCAATTACCACTTGAAATCGTGTTTGATATTTGTTTGTGATTTCATTAGTGACGCCGTTTAGCAATTGATCCATGACACAGCAACAGCATCTGTGTTTCATTCCCTGAAATGTCGAATAATCGACGATTAATCGATTCAAAGTCGATTCATCTTGCATCAAGATGTTCAAGAAATTCCATTTAGACCCTGAAAGTTCTGAAAAAGTCGATTGTTTGAACGATAACTTCTGAAAAAGGGGAGGAGGACTGGACTATTTCTGAATTTGGCTCAGAAAGCCTTCATTTTTCGTTGAGAATTTATTCGTGATGAATTCCTTTTTTAAAAATCAGTTTTGTTTTTATTAATTTTTCTCATTTCTTTCCCTTTTTAAATGATTTTTGCATTCTCTGAAACATTTTTTTCGCAAAATTTTTCGAAATTCTCCGTACATTCTGAAATAATACTTATATTTTTGGAATTTCTGGAAAACTGATACATACATCCTGAAAATCATGTCTGAATTATTTGTAGAACAAGAACTAGAGTGGATATTTTTACCGAACTTTTTTTATCAAAAATAATATCAAATCCTCCCCTCTCCCGCCGCTGCTTTGATCTCTTGAAAAATCTTGAATTGATTGAAATTGAGTTGAAATGAAATATTTTCAACGAATTTTTTAATTCGGTACCTACATATTTCTGATTGTTTTGAAAAATCGTGGCATATACGGGATGGTCGCTCATGTGAGGTTTCAATTCAATGTTATTCAATTTCGTTGAATTTTTTAATGCTTGAAATCTTTTGAAAACGAAGCAGGTAAGACTTTTAGTACTCCCCCTCCCCCTCCTCCTCCTAAAAGCGACTTAATTGGCAAGTTTTTCAAAGTTTTCATCACAATTACTCGTAGTCCATTCGAGTTGAGCTTTTTCAATTTTTCTGAAATATCTCAAAAAAACCTCAACATTCGGGTGATTCCCTACAATTTCGTTTCTCTCCATTTTTTTAATAAGTTTCTTAATAATAAAAAAAAAATGAAAAAACCACAATTTTTCGTCGTAAAAATTTGATTTTTCTGGAGAAACCAGTGATCGTAACTCATAATTATTTCACATAATTTTTTTTCATATTTTTAAGTCGTGTCCTTGCTTCAAAAATATACTCATTTACTGAAAAAATGGGATTCTGTAAGAAGTAGGTAGAACACACCAAAATTTTATTGGTCCGAGAGACGCTTTAATTTTTGTGGAGTTGACAATGGAAATCTTTGAAAAAGTGAAAAACTATTGATTTTTTGAAGGATTTTATGATAAATTTTCGAGAGGAGAGTGGATGAATCATGAAAGAGCAACATATCTCGATTTCCACGATTTTTAACGAAATTTTGAAATTTGAAATTTCTCCTTAGGTAACTGATCCTTCAAGCTCTTGAATTAATTCAAATTTTACCACCCCCCGGCCCCCTCCAAAAATCCGATTTTTTCGGCGCCTTTCTTATAACATTGAACTTCTTCTGAAACGGTGAAGATCATTTAACATTGGGTGAAGGGGGCTAAATGAGAATTATTTTTTTATCGGAACCATTTAAAATAGATCAACAATTTCAATCTTGTGAAAAGGGTGACTGCATCAGTGAATCAGTCGATTTTACTAAACCACCATTTTTCATTTTGATGAAATTCCATCTCTTTTTCAAATTTCTCTATAATAGATTGACTGCATGAAAGATTCCTCACTCGTATTAATTCCAATATTGAAAATTGTTTCCTAGGTCCGATAAAAGCGCATCAAACTACGGCGTGTTTTACGCAAAGCACATCGATACGGATTCGGAGCATGAACGTAGACGAAAAAACGGTATTGTGAGGAACACCCACGAGGAATTGAAATCAGCGGACGAGTCTTCAGAAGACGAATGGACTTACACTTCGGCTAAAATGGACAAAAACGGGACCAATGACAACAACTCGATGGATACAGATACTTCGGAAAATGAGGGTTTGAACGAAGATAGAACTTTGGTGGAGAGCACAGACGAGCTGCGCGATTTATCGCGAAAAGTTCTCAGTGGTGAGAAGTTGAGCAAACCTTGTATACAGAAATTAGTCGAACAAGTGGATGAATTGGTACAGTCGCCGAAAAAAGTCGCTTCTCGTAAGAAAATCCCTGCTGCGGTTAAGCACGCTGAGCGTGTACGCGAATGGCTGAAAAAATGTCATTCGGATGAAAATTACAACACGGTGAGATTTTTTACTCCAAAATGAACTGTTATTTCGTAAATTTTTTCGAGATCGAATCTTAATTTAATCTATTAATGGAAAAAACAATGTATAAGAACAATGTATTGATACTCGGATGGTTTTTTATTCGCTGTAGGCTACCTCGGTTGGAGATAGTTGCGATGCCAGCGGGGAATATACTACAGAAGATGACGATCAATACGAACGGCGATCATCTTGCGATCAAACCTTGACACTTATTGGGTCTTCGCGAGATAACGGTATCGATTCTCCAATGAACGAAAGCTTGTCTATTGCCGATACACCTAAGGTAATTATCGAACCGAGTACATTAACGCGTTAGGGTTTCGACAGCTGCTGTTGTTAATTAAACAAACTCTATTCTTATCAAAGCTGTGTAACTAAGCGAACGAATTTTTGTTTATAGTTTTTTTTATTCTCCTACGCGAATGATTTATAGACTTTATTCGGTATTAAAAGCGGCATTTCTTTCACAGGTTATTCTTCGTCCAAAATCTAATTTTAAGAAGTCTCGTCCGCTGAGCACATCAGAATTACCCCAGTGTTCGCGTAATAAGCTAACGTCTCAGTTCTCCGTATCCGAATCAGCTTTGCATAAAATGATAGCGCCTCTGAAAGATGCCCAAGGCGCATTATCGTCATCGACCATCGAAGAATGCACAACTCAAACATTGGACGGTAGTGGATGCAGTATGAACTCGTTACGCAGACGGAAATTATTAAAACATCGCCGACGAAGCAATACGGTATATTGAAGCTCATCTCACGTTGTATTACTCCCCTCTTATGATGAATTTGACTTCATTTATATCTTTTTTTTAACAGGGTCGGAAAACGCATTCCGGTTCTGCGGACAGTTTGTCATCTGTACAGTCTCCTGATTCGTCTACAAGACGTAGATCTCCAACTAAACTACCGTCGTATCCGGTGAAATACGACGCTTCTTCTGAGCCGATGTCCAGACGTAGATTTTCATCTGTCGAACGAACGATTGCCAGTGATCCGGCAAACGGTGTGGTGCTTTCGACCAGCGGCACCGAAACCGAAGAAGACAGGGCTAATGGAAAATGCTTCATACCGAAGAAATTACTCAATTTACCAGCTTTTCGATTAGGTCCTCAGTACGGAGCGGTCACTTGTAGGGATACGGTTCCTTTGAGTGTTACGTCCACCGAAGAACAACTAAGTTCGTTCTCTGAACAAGCTTGGGATAGTTATCAAGTACACAGAATTAAAATTTCAAAAAATTTATATTGCAAGTTTTTGAAATGTTTTTTTAATAAATATGTTTTTGATATTTCGCAGGAAAAATATATGAGCGAGGCATACAGCGAAGAACCAGTTGATCCTGATCAAGTAAAGAAATTGTTAGAATTCGGAGACGATTACCGTAACTTTATCGATAGTCAATCCGACTGTGCTTCCAGTCTGACTCGTAGATCTCATAATGCATTAGGTTATAATAAGCATTTGGTAAGGGAACGACTAAACATGTCTGATACTTGGATCAGCGTGTCTGAGAAACTCGCTCGTTATCAAAATAATCACCTACGGATGTTTACTCACGTATTGTTTTATTTTTAGGCCTGCGACGAGAGCTCTGCTCCAGATAGCGATTCAGATTTGGAAGACGTTTACAATTTCTTGAAACGAAGTAATAATCAACTGTGTCACTGCGAGCAAGTGTTTGCCAAGTTGACCGCCAAGCCGGGATTGGATTATTTTGTAAGTTTTTCACTCAACGTGCAGCTGTTCATCGATAACGAAGAATTTGATCGAAACTTTTACAAATTGCGGTTTGTACTTTTTAGGTCAGTTTGAGAAATACGTGTCGCGAGAATATCCGATGCCATAGATTATTACTAGAACAGGTGAAAGAAGACAGATTACCAGCTATTACTCAGCAAGTTTCCGGTAAGTTATTAATTTTTCGATTTTTATCGATTCAGGGCATCGTATTAATGTGTGTTAACGCGTTTCGGAAGTAAACGTCGTTCATCGATGTACTATAAATATTCTATTATTTGAGACAATTAATGATACGCTGCTGGTCGGTAATATTGGAATTTCATTCGTCACTGTCCTCGAATACTATTCGATCATTTTCACGATTCATTATTACTCGACTAAGAATTGATTTTCAAGGCGGTCGTGTGAAATGAAATCTCTTTTAAGTTAACGAAACGTTTGAAAAATTTTCTAGGGTTGGTTTCATTGTAGTAAAGAGTGAAGAAAATGCATTAGGTGTTCTCTTGAAGAACGCGTTGGTATTTAAAAACAATTGCTATTGTTTTTATTTTTCAAGTGGCTAATAAAAAATGAAATTTTAAATGACGTTTTAAAATGTGGTGTTTGTTCAGGTGAAGATAATGAGTGTTCACTTTGTATTCATTTATTCAAAAAATAGAATTTTTAAAATGAATAGGTAATTTGAAAAATGAAATCATAAAATTCTAGAAATTTAGTTCGAATATTATTGCAATAAAAAATACCGCAGTTTACTGTAGGAATACGACAGCTCTGCATATTTGGGCGTAAAAAGACGTGTAAAAAATCTTTAAAATCCTCCTCATTCGAAACAAACATATGTTTTACGTCAAAAAACATAATTTACTTTCTATTTTAGAAAATTTGTCGTATTTAAACGAAGCAGTTAATTGGTATACGTGAAGCAATTAGTACTTAAGCTATGGGAGTTGCTCGGCATCTCGTCTCTTCGTCGTCGTTGTATGATTAATTCAGGCGGTAAGTCGTTTTACGGGGGAAATAATGAAAAAGAGTAGGAAGAAAACAACGTCGGTAGTTTATGGTTGAACCAGGTTTTTTTACCTGTCAAACGCCAACCAGCCAAACTTAGATATCAGCTGTAGGCGGCACTCGGTCTCTTTATGGGGTAATGATATTATAGAGTCATGTTGTAACCTTCGCACATAACGATCCACGCGAAAGGTGTATAATGTTGTTGTATGAGAGCGATATATTTTTAATACGGTGCCCGGTTTTTTGTCGTTGTTGTTTCTAGTCGAATTTCTTCATTTCGAAACAGAGCCTACTCGAGTTGAGTCGCGTTCGATTTTACGACGTGGTACGTTTTTTTTAAATAAAAATTTTGTCTTTGGCGAAGAAAAAGCTCAAATTTAAAGTAGTGAATAGTGATTAGTGCAACAAGGTGCGAAATGAAAGTTCTCATTATAACGGTTCGTCAACGTACGTTTCGATTTACTTACGGTTCGTGACCGAGACCGACGCGACGACCGAGTTTCAAGTGTAACGTTCTGTTTTTGTGCTGTTTTTAAAAAAGTTCAAATGATAGACGTTGCTGTGCAGACGGACGTATTTGGTAAGGTGTTTGGCGGCTCTTCGCTAGTTTAGCAGATGGCATTCAGTGTATAAATGTTTACTTTTTCGTGTTTTAAGGTTAATGATTTGATGCTATAAATGATTCGAGGATTGAGAGTAAGCGATGTGAGGGAGGGGATGCAATGATTCCAAATTTGGATTTGAGTTTATTTAATCGTAGAATATTTTGACTAATCCATCAAATAGGAATTGAACCAAATCGATCAAAAGTTGGAATTATCTTGTAAAAATAGTTAGCTGTGATTCATTGTGGTCACTTAATTGAAATTGTTTCTCTGTAAATTAATTTTATAGTTTCTTCATTAGTTGAATACGATTATTCAACTTTTTGGATCCTTCCATAACAAAAAAACTATCTGGCATCTCGGATTTTTGAATACCTAATCGCTTCCCAAACAAACTGAAGAAATCAGAAAATTTAGAGTTGTTTGAGGTGGAACTTGAAAATTTTTTTCAAAATGACGACGAATTATTCTTATACGAGTACCTAATACCTGAAAGTGAAAATTAAAGCAGTCTTGAAAAAATAAATGTTCAATTTCATTACTTGCTTTGTTTTTTTGATTTTGAAATGGATAAGGGAGGGGGGCAGGTGGTAGATATTTTTACGCCCTTTTTTTGGGCTAAAAATATCTAGATATTAAATTCATTTTTATAATAGAAATTCATTTTAAAAAATCAAATTTTGTATTTCAGCCAGTCAAGAGCTGATTATTGACTTGAAGAGTTTAGCCTTAGGTAACTTGAAAGAAAATCGCTTGTTAATGACATTCGTTCGCATTCCCTTCCTACACAGAAATGTTAATTATGAAAATAAATTTCGAAAAAAACACAGGTAAAAAAGTGGGTTTCAAATTTTTTATAGTTGAGCTTTTGAAAAAGTGGGAGGGGAAAGGATTGAATTTATTCAAATAGATTCAGGATCAAAGAACAATTTTTTTTAGAAGTAAAAATGAATCAAAATTTTCAAATTTTGAACTTGAACCAGCGCGGCGAGGAATTAATTATTAACAATTATTGACACGAAAAGCTTAGATGTTTACCTCATCTTTTTGAGATCATTATCACATCAATAAAATTTTTTGTTCAGTCATCTTTCATTTTGGCGGGGGGGAGAGGGAAAAGAAATCAACTTATGTACCTTTGTATTGAATCAGAAAATTGGAAGAATCCGTATTATCTTTGAATATTTATTGAAATTTTGAATTTAATCAGAGAAGTCGTGATTTTTTCATGTTTTGATGATTCAAAGTATTCCTAATAATTTTTTCTTTTGAATGGCTCATTTTTTCTGATGTTGAAAAATTGTCAACCAAAATGATGAAAAAAGCCACACCGTTCCGAAAACCAAATTGAGTTCCATAATTTTCCTCTTCATTTAATTTTACGATCATTGTGTTTCAATGTCTTCATTTCTGACTGTATTTTGTACGAGTATTTTTCATTTTGTGCCGCTCCCCTCCCCTCGTCCCAAAATCCGGTGGTCTGTGTCCGTCTATAGTCTATATCTGCAATGATTTATTTATTAATCTTGGACTTTTCAAGCAATAGTTGAAGAAGATGTCAGGTAGCCTATCGAGTTTGTTACAATGTTTTTTGTTTTTGTTTTTTTGTTTTTTTTTTAGCAGACTTACAAACTCATTATTTCTCTTTTCACCAAAAAGAGATATTTTCATAAATTTGTGAATTTTCTCATCTTCAAGATCTTGTTAATATTTGTTGAATAATTAGTTCGATGTTAACTCGATTTTTCACTTGTCTAATTAATGTGTAATGAACTTGAAATTCACGCTTAATAAATTAAGAATGAATCTGCGAATATATTAGTACTTGATAAATTCTGGTGTACATTTGTAGTAATTTCATTCTGAATGTAGTACACGTACTCGTGAAACTAGAAGTGAGCAGTAATGCATTGCATCATTTGCATTTCCGATTGTTTCATTCATTACTCTTTGCGAGTTAGTATGAATGGAATGAATTGGAAAAATATTCCAGTCAGTAGTTAGTAGTTTGGTACGGCTTTCTCACGTAATAGTTCAACAATAGGTTTGTTGTGGCAGCTGTTATTGTTCATTTTAATTCAACACTTCAGATTAATTTCAAAGCTTAACCAGCTACCTACTAGCTGAGTTTTGTTTATACCTACTTGTACGCTTATTATTTGTATGTAGCCGATTGTTGTGCTCTTTTTGGTCGTTGCAGTCAGTTTTGCGAATTTAATTTCGAAATATTGTTAGTTTTTGCCATATGCTTCGATTTCGCGAGTTTATTTTGCGACTTGCGAGTTTGTTTTGTTTGTATTAATTGCGAATACGTGGGGAACTTTCACTGTGTTGACGTGTTGCTGAGATATGCTTTCTCGAGTCTCATCTCTCGAGACGTATTAATTTGACGTGATTAATTTTCTTCTTGTATAAACTGCGTGTTTCTGTTTACTATTCAATTGTAATTAATGCGGTTGGCTGATGAAGGTAAATAAACTCGAGGTTTTTGAGCTCTATGGTTTTACGATATTCGAGAAAGGAATTATTATGATTTATTCGTTAGCCTATTTTGGAAGAAAATCTCATTACTGGGATGTGATATGAATATGATAGTGGATTTTTTGTTCAACGACGTTGATGAGAAATTGATCGATTCCCAAAAATGTAATTTATTTTGACTGGTTTAAATTCAGTTAGTAATTTTTTTACTTTAGAATTTGTTTCCTTTTAGAGGCAGATTACGAATTGTAATCGTGTGAAATTATAGTTATGTTTTCAAACAGTCTTCTTGACAAGTGATGTGATTCTTGATTGATTTAGGTAAAAGCGAATCCCTTTTAGGGATATTACAACATAGATAACCTTGGTACGCTCTGCTTTCAATGTACTCGTAGTTGACTGAAAAATACCACTCAACGCGGCTATTACGATTCTCGTACGAGTCGTTTTTTAAATGCACATACTCCTTTATAGGATATCCGTACCAAGCTCTGCTTTTTTTCAACGTAAATTTTTACGACCTAATGTAAACTTCCTCCGTGCATCGTATCGTACGTGTAACCCACATGCGTATTTATGAGATCGAACATCATATTCACATTGCGTACCGAATTTTTAACAGCTCACATGTTTATCGTTTAGGCCTATTAAATGTACATCACACGTCATTGAATGGATGTTACGTGGATCACCATCGTAGTCTATAATGTGTAAAATGCACTCTTTTGTACCATATGTGTAAAGTTTCGATTTACGGTATTGATAATGTGGTGGTAAACAGGATGAATGATTTTTTGTTTATTGAAATCGAATCAAAGACTGTCCAGTTATGAATTCTCACTTCATCGAATGAATTTGTAATTTTAGTCCATTTTTTATGAATTAATTTACCGATGGTGGAATTTTGTTCAACGACTTTGCCAATATTCTTGTTATGAGTTCATTGAGTAGAGTTGAGCTTCGAAATCTGTTTTCCATATTTCGCACCGACGATGCGATGCTGTGTTAAAAGAGTTATTATTGTTCATTTTTCAATCGTGTAACATGTATAAGATTTATGAGATGTTAATGTTGGCGATAATTTACGATCGTTGATTTTTATTATCATTTTTTCTCTATTTGATGTTCGATTATATTAATTTTTTATTGCCTTCGGTGTAAGCCTTTGAGTGAGAGCAGTTTGGAGTTGAACGTTTGAATGTGTTGAATGAAAAAAGCATGTCGAGAATTTGAGGAGGAAATTTATTCTGCTCAGCTGACAAGGGATCCTCTTGAGGTGTCCGCCTCGGATTTGAACGGGACCGCGATTTTTGGAAAGAGCATGGTCTAAAACCCCCAAAACCAAATTTTCAGCTGCCCAACTTCATATCTCGATATTTGGCGAACGTTTGAAAATTCAAAATTGACTGTTTTTGGTGATTTATGCTTTTTTCAAAAAAGTATGTACTTGATCAGTAAAAATGATCAAAATGAGTCCTAAAAGTGATATTAATTCCCTAAATCCAAATTTCACCATTTCCAGCCATTCTGGAGCCTCCAGCGCGATTTTTCAATTTCTCCAGAATTTTGAATATGCTCCAGAAGGCGTCAATATGAAGTTGGGCTGCTAAAAATCGAGTTGTGTGTTATACTTGACCTGTTTAACGAGTTTATCCACATTTAAGCCGATTCTGGAGGGGACACCTCAAGATTGGTTTTTTGGCCAGCTTTTTCATAATCATAACAAAAATATCCAAAAATCAAAAATTTCCCGTTTGCGAGAAAATTTTCGAAGTTGGCACGAATTGCTATATTTTGTCAAGAATTAATCCCACGAGGGCGAATTTTGCCATTTCCACTCATTCTGGAGCTTGCCTCGTCTGGAGAAATTGAAAAATCGTGCTGGAGGCTCCAGAATGGCTCCCCTTCCCTCTTTGAAAAGTTTGAAGAAGTCCACTCAAGCTGAATTATTTCTCATTCGGCTGCAGGTTTTTTTTGAAATTAATTCATAAATGTTTCCAAGTTTTGCCAGGCGTTCAGGGCAAACTAAACTTACCGAGCTAAAAACACAATAAAAGCAGAAAATGATTGGATTTGATCTGTTCTTCTGACCTGATCAGATCAGATCTGGGCATTCCATCCATCCAATTTGACGTAACCAGATTTGGTCAGATCTTACAATTAGTTTTTATCGTCTGATTGGGTTAGATCTGTTCAAACCTGATCAGCAGTCCAGCAAATGAAGTAAGAGAGACTTGATTGAATCCGATCAGATCTGAATAGAGATCCGGCCATTCCCGGATTCAAGCGAAAATTACGCTAAAACCAAGCTACGATTGAGTGGATCTGAATAGGTTGAGATTAAGCTAAGATCTCGCTGAATCAGCGCAAAGCTAAGACTATGAGCTGAATCCAAGGCTATTCTTTTATTACTATTTAGAAGACTCGCTCCAAAAGAGGCGATGAGTCGCGCCACCTTTGTAATCTGTAGCTGCCATTGATCATGATCCGCTCAAGTCAAGAATTACACTCATAACTGGATCCTTGATCATGATCTTTAGGCTTGACGAACATCCATGCATACTGAGTGAACAACGCGATGATAAATTGTGAAATATTGGCCAAAATAGGTACGAGAAAATTATTCATTCCAGAACAATGAAACTTGTTGGTCCGAAGCCTGGTAATCCTGTCAAAAAATTCCAGTCTTCTTCAGCTTCTGTCACCTTTGAAATTCCAAAGTCGAAGTCTACGATCCATTTGTCCCTGAAATACACAAAATTCTCTTCCCTTCCTTGTCCGTCCTTCTCACATTCTCGAATCTGACTAACATTTTAAACACCCGATGAAGCAATAACCATTCCTCAAGACGATATCTGTTCGTTGTGCTGCTATAAATTTATTATTACGCGATTATAATAGCATCGTGCGTTTAATTTTCACGAAATTGTTTCCGTTCATCAACAAAATACAGTACATGTGTTGATTTTTTTACGTTCAATATGCGGTGGTACAATGCAATGACGGAGTCGGCAGTCGTAGTGGGGCATAGTTTGAGATGGTTATCATAGTGATACTTTGGACCGGGTGTTCAATGTTATCTACGTTCAGTAATGTGGTGTGTGCTGTGCTATTTCAGTCTTTAATAATTATATTTGCTGCTCCGCGTGTGACAGTCATTTTTAGCGTTTAAAAGCGCGGGATTTTTTTTACGTTTCTCGGGTTTGTCAATAGTGATCTGGTCTTATGATGGTGCTAATAGTGATTCAGTGTTTTTTTCTAGAGTGATAAAGTAGTAATTGACATGGTATAGGTATCGATAGGCCTATCATTGATTTGCGAGTTGCGTTCGAACGTTGAGTGAAGTGATAAAACGTGGTGCGTGCGTGTTTCGTTCGGTACATTGTTAAATTAAGCGCCGAAAAATATCGTCAACATGCCTTGTTTGACATCTGAGAGTTTTATGAAGAGCGTAGAAAAATTATCCAGAGACATGTGTTCAACCCCTGTTTCTATAGACGACGGTGTCTGCGATAATACATCTTCTCTGTCTGAATTATCGACGGGCCAAACCTTCTACGATGATTATGACGCCGCTCTATGGCAACTGGAGAAACTGGCGAGTATTCGAATCGAGAGAGAGCATCTTATTCATCGAATTCTGAGTTTACTTCGTGATGACTCTTCGGCTACTGATAAGTGTGAGTTTATATGTATGTATACTTGATAGGTACCCATTTATTGAGAAATTGCATTCTGCTTGGAGGTGGAATTTGATTCCTTGCTGTAACGTTTCCTCAGCTCTTGTCAAAGTCCATGATTGCTATTGGTCGGTGGTGCACTCAGAACCTTCTATTGGGGTGAACGGTGGACTAAAACATTGTGGAATCGAAAGAGGTCTGACTTGGGCATTTTTAGTGGTCCCTAATTTTCTTCGAACAGTAATGCTTTGTTCTAGATACTCATTTTATTGGCCTATTATAAGGTTACAGATAGATGGGTGTAAGTCTAGGTATCTTTGATGGCGAAATCAGCAAAGAAATGCGTACTAGGAAGTTCCAAAGATCAGTTTTGGAGGATTGCTGTTCTGAAATCCTCTCTTTGGATGTTCTACTGGTCGTGTAATTGATTGTTTCCATCAGTTATGAGACTGAAATGATGATGGAGATCTTCAATCTTAAAGATTTTCTCTGTCGGAAAGTACGAAAAGTACCTACTGAAGATATACCTAATTGTGTTTGCTTGTTGAACCAGTGATATGCCAGCACGATAGTCGATAATCTAAATTTACGCAACCTCCTAGCTAGGCTTGCAAACATGCAAAATATTACGTGAAAGCTATGAATATTTATCATTTTTAGAATATTATCAGTAGTTGATTAGATTATGGAATGTAATTCATTTCCTTTGGTGTTGATTGCCGAGTGGCTGTTATCATATTTTTTGTCTGAACTCGAACACTCTAGCGTATAGTTTTCCTAGCACTAGAAATGATATCGAACTCAATTTTATTCCTCTTGTCATTACTTTCAGTCCATTACAATCAGTTCTTTCGTTTGATTAGGTCTATGTAAAATTGTGAAGTACATAATTATTGCTGACACGAATACTACCATAACACCATAATTTCGAACTTGTACTTTCAAAGATACGCACAGTTAAACTCGTGTTATCCTATTAAAATAATTACTACCACACGTTGTCGATGTGATTGCACCGATGACGACATGTTTTACTACAATGTAACTACGTTGTCTAGCCTAAATGAAATAAGACAATAAAAAAGTTCAATGTCTGACTTGAATAGAAGGAGCAATTACCCTGAGAAAGTAATTAAAAAGTTGGCAACCTTTGGAACGAGTGGAAACTCTTTTAATTTAAGATCTTCTGTATACGAGTACCATTATTATAGCTGCACGAAGGTCGACATTTGAAGAATGTGTTTTGAGTTGTTTGCCACTGATAAGCATTTCGAGCGAACTGTAGCGTATTAGCGTAAACCTCATCTCTGTAAGATCACCGTGTACAATTTTGTTCGAGTGCAGTGGGCTCTTAGCCAAAGACTAGATTTCTCGGGACAATTTTACCGAAAAAATTTTTCGAATTGCTTGACTACGTGCTGAGCTACGTAGGCTACTAAGATTAGAATAAGTTAGCACGGTGACATTAATTCTTCTTTTCTTTTTTTTGTGAAATTCTTGACTTGGTAATTGGAGCATGCGATTTATGAGAGGTTAACTCGTGTATTTGAAAGTATGGATGGATGAAATGAGGAATACTTATTTTGAAAGTCGTTATGAAGGTTTGATAGGGATAGAGATTAGTGTGGAACTTTGAATGATGGGAGTATAAATAGTGTCCGTGTGTAATTTTGATAATCATTGTGTACCTTGTTCTAAGTTGAAATGAATTTATTAATTTGACGTTAATGTTTTATTGATAAATTTGGTGTTTTTAAAAGCAGAAACGGGATCGACTTTAATCGATTTCTTGGAGAAAAAAAATATTACCTATTTGAATCAATTATCTGAAAATTAATCACTGGACGAAAAAATGGAAAAATTCAATTTTAGACTGAGAAGTAGGGGAAAAGTTTAGAATAAATATACTCAAAAATCTTTAGAAGTCGAAAAAATGTCCCTAAAATTGAATGGAGTAAACATTTGATATATTACTTTGGTTGTATATCAAGGAGAAAATTATTTAATCACACCTAATCAGATCCAATAGACGAGATCTGATTGGATCTGACCTGTCCTGAATAAATCTTGACAGGCCTGAAATTGAGTCCGATCGCCTGAATACGTTCAATTGGGAACGTCCAGATTTTATCAGATTTTGATCTAATCTAATCAAGAAGGTCTGTAAAGATCTAATCCGATGAAACTTTGATAGCCAAGTCTGATCAGACCCAATCAATTTTCGCTGAATGATTGTACGAGTATCATAATATTTTTCACTGAGAAAAAAATAGGTACAATTGGTTTTTGTTTTGGGTGGAGAGGTAAGGAGGGAGGTGTGATTTGTGGGTAAAAATGTCCATGGAATCTATGCTAGAAAATTTGATCTGCAACGTTGACTATTCTTTGAAATGTGAATGGTGAGAGAATGGTCGAACGTATATTGGTTATAAAATTAATTACACGTGAATCGAGCTACCGACACTAAATGACCAACTCATTACACTCTAATCTAATCAATTCTTGAAAATCCGACCATGCATATCATTAATTGAAAACTAATCAAATTTCATTCGAAATCGTCAATTTAGTGATAAAATGTATGTACATGCGCAGAATCTGCTTATCTATTTCTGTATTCATCATTTACGTCATGTATTTGTTTTTCAGGTATGCTGGAAAAATGGCAAATTCTCGAAGAAAAAGCCGACGACCAAGAGAAGATATGCTCTTTACGAAAAAACGTCAAAGATTTACACGACTGGTTATTCGATTTCACGAACAATATGCCTAATATGGCGTTAAATATCAACGATCGAGATCAACTCGAACGAAACATACGTCTAGTCAAGGTATGCACAAGTAGCAGTACCATATTACGTATTATATTACATAATTATATTTATTATAGGTTAATTTAAAAATGTCAACAAAGGCCAATTTAATTACAAAGATATGCGGGTATAATGTACATTGTAGACTATGTATAGTAACCAAGATTTTCATAATTTACAGACGGAACTGGACAATCTAAACGATAAGAAAGACTTAATCACCACGTACAACGCTAGAGCCCATAGATTACTAAATGATTCGAAATATTCTACTCCCGTACTGAAAGACGAAATCCACGGCCTATATCGCATTTGGGAAGAAGCACATAGAAAGTAAGTTATGATCTTAATTTGAAAAAAACGCGTCCGAAAGAGGAACACATTTTGTACAAAATGTCACTCTTTGTATAAGTTATTGCAAAAAAGCAACGTATGAAAAAAAAACACACCCTATGGGATATTTTTGTCTCGTGTTATTAAGGAACTATGTATGTGTGTAGCCTTCTGTAGTAGCGTACCGTACCTACATCATCAAGACATATCAATATAAAGTTTGACCATACTGCTTGAGTCAGTTTTGATGATTGATGATGCACGTCAAAGAGGAAAAAAATTACATTATCCCCTTTTCATTTTTCTTCTGTTTTGTTTTGTTATTAGCGTGACAAATCAACTGAGCTCGTTAAGAGGTATATCGTCCTCGTGGGAGTATTTCGATATGAATATGTCCGAATTGAAAACTGTCCTGAGAGAGGATCACGAAGCGTTGAACGTATTGAATAAAGTTTTAACGGAAAAAGAAAGTATTACCGTTGATGTAGCTAGCTCGATGAAGAATATCGCCAAATATCTTCCTGAAAAACAACATAATTTAGTTAAAGTGAGTTACGAGAAATTTAGGAAAGATATACTTTGTAAGTTTTTCACGAAGTATGTATCTAATTGCGTGAATTCTGATTTACAGGCGAATAATAACCATAATAATAATAATTGTTTAACGCATTTGGATTCCGATCACGTGGACAATATGTCGAGCTTTTTGATGAGTACCTTGAACGTGGAAGGATCGTTTTCTGATAGTGGAATATCAGATTCCGGTTCTGAACATGATCTTAGCGAACGTGAAAGACGTTTGGGGTTGCTCAAAAAGCTCGCTAGGCATTTAGAATCTGTGCTGGCTCCCGGTAGCGAAGCTTTGCTGAATATTATAAAGGTGAGTTGTTTGATGTTATGTATTTTGATCTGGAAGAATTTCAGTTTTCTTCATTTTTTAAAAATTTGAGTCGATGAAAAATTGTTTCGATTCATTTTCGAGGTATCCTACTCGAAAATTCACGGTTTCAGCGAAATAGAGCTGGGCAGTTTAGCCAAATAAAATTTTTAAAATTATAAAAGTAGAGTAGGCTTACCAAAAATGGTTCGAGTGATTTGACACGCACCAGCCTTACGCCAGAACTTCAAGTTGTTTTCTTCCAATTTTGAGTACTTGAATGCTATCGATCATTTTTTAGTTGAAAATTAAAATGGTATTTTATCCTACTAGTAAAATAAAGTGATTTTTGACGATTTTTGAGGTTTATTTCCCGAGCAAAGCGAGGGAAGTAATTAAAAATCGCCATAAATCACTTTATTTGACTAGTTGAATAACATATTTTATCCAAACGTGTGAAGAAAACGTCCATTTGATCACTCGAGCGACTAGCGAGAGTGAATAAAGTAGTGTTTTATTCTACTAGTAGGATAAATTAGTTTTATGCGTGTAAGTTGCAAATTTTTTGTTTTGAAATATGTAGTACTGTTGGAGTTCTGCAAAAATGTCGATGTACAATAAATTGACACCATTGACAAATCAAATTTTCTTGTATGTATTAAAAACAAAACCGAATGATTAGAAAAATGTAAATGAGGAACGAATAAAAAATACCTGTCTTTAAAAATATTTCAATTTCTTTTTGAACTTGAATTTCAAAAACAAAAACCACTTGAAACCATAATTGAGAGGCAAATGAGCTCCAATTTATTTTTTTCTGAGTTTTTTGTTAGCTTATTTGTTCATTTTCTTTCCTTTTTTCTTTGATTTTTAGTGAACTTTTGTTTCCCTTTTTGTATTTTCCTTGTAGTTTTCGTTTTGTTTTTCTTTCTCTCAAGCCATGTTTAGTCTTAGATTAATATTTTAATGGTCCTCTCTGGAATTGGGAATTGGCACAGCTGTCGAGAGGACCCAAATTTTGTGAAAATGGAATCACGAAGAAAAATAGGTTCTTGGGAGGAAAATAATTTCTGTGAATAATTAAACCATAACCAAGAACCAGTGACGGCATTAAATTCTTTTTGTTGTCATTTTCTGTTTTTTTTTTTTTGATAGAGGAATAAATTTATTTTTTTACTAGAAACTGAAAACAAATTCCAAAACGATGATAAAAACTAAAACAAAAAAAATGGAACAAACTCGAAACATTTATTTCAAAAGTGAAACTCATTTAATTCAACTCGAATTTTGTAGTTTTCAATCTTCTGGCGTGCATAGCTCGGGCCAGTTTTTTTTCATTTCTAAATTTAAATTTCTGGAAAATTACAGGTTTGTTTCGGAAAATAAAAGAGCTAAAAAAATCAACTTTTCACGTCAAAAATGATTTTGTGCTATTTCTTGAATCTTCCCTCAGGGTATGGTTTCCTTTTCTAAAATTATTGAAAAATTACTGTTCCAATTCAGAAAATGTCAAAAGCTGGAAAAATTGAAAATTATGTTATCAGGTATTCGATTAAGGAATTTTCGAAAGCTTACTTCCCTGCTTTGCTGATCACTATTTTTTATTTGTCCAAAATTGATTCAAATTTGAAACAGAATAACTTCGCGCATCAAAAATATGTATCCTAATGTTCTGTAATATTACATAATTATCTTGAATTTGCGTTTAATTTTTGGATTTTTCAAGAGTTATTGCCCTCGTTTTGATCAGACCATTCAAGTTTTTTTTTTTTTCAAATTGAAATTTTAATTATCTGATTGGGTTTGGTGATCTGATCACTCAGAGCAAGTTTTTAGCATAAGGTCGTCTGTCTGCCCTTTACAGGTCATTGACCCGTGTGTCTAAACGCTCAAAGTCGTCTATCTATCTGTCGGGCTTCTCAGCTTGTTCCAAGTTTTTATAAGTTCGATTTGGTATCATATCAATAATTCCATTTCATTACAAGTAAAAATTTCAAAGATTAGATACCTATGTACTTACTAATTTTTTCAAGTTTTCAAAAGTGTAACATAATTTCTGGAATTGAATGCAATTTTTCCAAGTTCTTAAATGCCAAATTAAATATTGTAAAATCAGATACATGCACTAAATATTGTAAATTTATTTATTTTTTCAAGTTTTTATAAGTCTGATGTATTTAAATTGTCAGAAAATATGACATAATATCAATAATTCCAGAAATTGGCTCGGATGATCATCATCCTTTGTTAGTTTTATTTTTCGTCGCATTTTCATTAAGATCAGTCAAGCTGTTAATTCTTCGCCAATCTGTTGTGGAAGTTCAATTTGATCTTTCAGAATTTTTGAAGAGTGATTTTGAGTCTCTTTTTAACACTCAGCAGAACTGGGTGAACAGATTTACTCCAACTTGTACACTTCATAGAGCTCCAAATTCCCAATGTTAGGCTTCGAGACGAAAAATTGCAAAATTGGTGCTGTGTAGAAATATTGAGATACGTACCTCCTTCTTACATTGTGGGTGGAAGAAACCCATTATATACGAGTAATTCAAGCGGAACCGTTTTTTCAAACTGTTGTTTCTTGAAAATATTGCAGTCTTTTTTTTTTTTTGCGTAAAACGATTTTTACTTGATACTTGACTTTGAAGCATCTGGAACTACTTACCTATTAACTTCAAATGATGCAATTTTTTTCAGAAAATTGACGAAGCTGAGAAAGAAATACGCGAATTGCAACAGACCTGCCGAACTTTAATAAAAACCGCCGATTTCGATAAGAAACAAAACACCAGCAGTATCTCGAAGATGGATAAACCATCGGTGGAAAGCTTTCGCAAGTACGTTTTTGTTTATGTTCTTAATTTTATTTATACGCGAATGAGGTAATAGTAGTAGAAGATCACCGGCGTTTGAAAGGGTGCAATTTACGTAAACCGAACGAACATGTTGTCGGTTTCAACTCGTAAAAATAAAGAAGAGAGCATCGTGCTGGTTGATGTTGCAAAAGACAAGGGCAAGGGTTTGTAAAACATGAACTAAACGTAATGCAAGTACGAGTAAAAAACAAAGAGAGGAAAAAAGAAGCAAATAGGGTGGGCCGCAAGTACCTACTCGAGTAGAAATTTCTCTCGTCGCAATTAAAATGCCAGATATCAAACGCTGAGGGATCTATTATTGCAATCATTATTGTCAAGTTTTAAGTATTCGGTAATGAGAAGCTACGGAGTACGAGATGCATAGGAATTATCTCATTGACCGAAGTCCTCTCCTACTCCGCCGTATCCAGAGCTAGGACTCTCGATGGTGGCGGTAAAAAATCTCTCGTGTTGAACGCTATGAGGCGAAGAGCGTGTACAACAGGACGTTATTTCTTTGCAGGTTAAGCGTCGTTTAATTCTCTCGTTACGAAAGTTTTGCTTTTCTTTTAAACTGTGAAAGTTTATGCGGCGCGAAGGGTTTTAAAATGCTATTAAATTGTTTAGTCGGAATACGCGGCGGGATTTTAAACGATCGTGTTTTTCTAGCCAAGATTTCGCTACCCTCCTTACCTTGCTTCACCTGTGCCAAGGTGTTGGTAAAGGAAACGCTAGCTGGGTGTATTGATAGATAGATTGATTGTCTTGTAAGAATGTATTATGGTATACCTGCTGGTGCATTTGTACGAGTAGGTAGCTATAGATGGGTCGGTATAATCCATATTACTATACGTACTCGTATACGTAATGTGATGTGCGAAAGAAAAGATGAATACGATAGTCAAACCCCCATTGTATAATATTGAATAAAAGGCATCGTAGTCGTACTCGCGATAACTAATAAAGCAGACCAATTTGTCAATTTGATCCCCATGTACTCGGATATTTATTCAAATTAGGTAATAACAACAGCGGGAGACAGATTTTTCTTGTTGCAAATACGTACGTGTACCTTTTTGAGACACCCGTGGCGGAAAATTCTCGCTCTTTTTTTTGCAAATTACATATCGTAGAGGTTTGTAAAAACGAACTAAAGAAGGTGAGAGTTTCGATATTTTCGATTTTTCAAGGGGAAGTGTGATTTTTACACCCTTGTTTTTAGTATTTTTCTTCGTAAAGAGTGTTCTCGATGTAGAAGATGCTGCAGTTGTGTTGTAAGATTGATTTCACTTTCTATGTAGTTTTATTAAAACTTGTATTTTTATCCAGAATCGAACCAATGGTTTAATTTGCTCTCGTTTGTCTGTTGTTTGTTGCAGAGAATCAAAATGTACGAAAAAAGCGAAATCCGGCGATCCGGAATCAGATCCGGATAAAAGCAGGTCGCGATTTTGGAGAGTGCTTCGTGCAGCTTTGCCATTTCACGTGGCGATCGTGGTGTTAATATGCGTAGCTTGTTTATTGGAACCTAATTGTTGTGACGCTATTAATAACCTTAACTTATCATTATCGCCGCAACTCAGGTATATTTCAGGACCCCCACCTACCTAAAAGATTAGTGACCTTATTTTGTTGCAATTTAGCTGAAGATGACGTCAAAGGACCCATCTGTTGTTCTAGTATGACAATCGAAAATTTTTTTTCAAGTCTGATTTGATATAACTTTTTTCCTGCGTTAGTACAAAATGTCGAATAATGTTATATTGCTAGGTTTACTTTATAGAGTATATTTTTCCTTCGTATTGTTTTCTTGTCTGTGTTCTTTTTTTTCTTTTGTATTGTCCCAATGCTTGCTTATTTTCGCGATTATGTAATTTTCCTCTGTAAAACGCGCCAATGAAATCACTGCCAAGCATTGATATACATTCCTTCTCTTGTACGTGTGTCGTTATTAAAATTAATCAGTTGTTTTTTGTGATAAAATTCTATACGAGAAATTGCATCGTGAGATTGTAACGTAAAGATTTTGATAGTTTTGGTTTAAAAGTCTCGTTGATATTTTGATTTGTTAATTTTTACACGATGAAATTTCCACGATAGAATTTTATATAGTAATTTTTTAGAAGATTTTTATTTTGTTGTAATTTTAAATTGATTTCTCACGTGTGTGTGTGTGTGTATATACGTAGGATCAGAAGTGATAAGACTACTCGTAGTTTGGTAAATTGATGAATTTTTAACAATTTTTTTTTAACCGAAGTCTTTTTTTTATATCGTACTAGTTTTGTTGTAGTTACCAAAAAATTTAAATTTGCAACTTTTGATACTACTTTTTTTGTTTTGGTATTTTTTTAGATTTCTATATATTTTTCTTTTTTTTTGAAACGTTTTATTATTATGTAAGTACAAAACATGTTTTTTCTCGTATTACGTATACGTTGTCTTCCTTTTAATCAGGTTTTTTTAATTTTACCGATCTCGGCAATATTTTCACATTTTAAATGTCTCGCAACTGTATTGTACATTTTGTAATTTGATGTGTGAATTTTGTAATGAAATTGTAAAGCTGAATTGAGAAAATGTTGAAGCATTTGGAAATTTTTGAAACATTCGAGTTAACATAAAAATAACACCTTTCGAATAAGTTGATTTTTTTTTATTCATTAAACGCTATCGCTTCAGATTTAAATGAATACTGAAAATTGTCGGGTATCCCAGTTACCGGTTCATTATGAAATTTTTTAATACGATCGTTTGAAATGGTCACCAAAGAATTTTTAATTGAAATAAATTTAATTGTACCAAAAATGATAGATTTTGATAAGTTTTTTTATCTGTATTTTTATTATCTCGAAGATGTAACGGTTTTTTCCCGTTGGAAAAATGATGTATTTATGTACTTGTAAATGCATTAAATCGATTACATAATAAAGTAATATAATGCATGTTAATTTTATTACTAATTTTAATAATTTATAACGTTTATTAATTTTAATATGTTAAAGCATTATTTGCGTAAGTTAACGAAAACGTGTTCATATTCACGATGTTTTAAAAACCTTTTTTTCTCATTTTAGTTCCTTTTAATGAAATAACGAAAAAACTGAAACGTTATTTTTAATGAATTTTACTCTTTTTTTTTGTTTTTGGTAAGAGTAACTTTTTTTTTATTTTTTTTATTTTAAAACTTAATTCATACAACGAAATCTTGCTGATGCTGTACATTTTCGAATTAGTTGGTGGTTGAAGAAATTTCTTCGCAGATGCTTTTTTCCTGGTAATTTTTTTTTCTTTTGTAAAGAATTCGAATAAATGTGTTGATCACCTGTAGTTTTACGTTGTTTTTTTTTATCAAGTCCCGTTTACAATGGCTGTAAAAAAAGCATTGGAAATTTTGTGTACGAATGTCTACGTTTTTTCTGTAGCTTTTTACGACCATTATAAACGAGATTTTACTCGGTTGTTGTTCGTTATTTTCATGAAGGCAAAGTTATCGAGACATTGAGAGTCGAAGAGGGCCAGAATAACCGGCCTCCCGTCTCTCCTTTGGTTAACGAAGTTGTTTGTGAAAAAATGATCGAATTATAATACAAGCTTGGAAGCAGATTTTTTTCAATAATTTGTGAAAGTTTATTTTACTTTTACAGTATATGAAATTTAGCAGCCGGGAAATTTTGCCCGTTCTCATCTCCCTGTACGGTTTTGCCCATAATGGACGGAGTGGAATATGATGGGTTAAACAATTTGTTTTTCTCGTCTTCAAGAGAAGAATTTCAGGGTTCTTCTTCGGCTACTTTTTAAGTACCTATTCAAGTTACTAAAGTTAGTAGAAATAACTTTTGCCAACATTTTCAATTTCAACCTTTTTTGTTGCTGAGGTCACTTTTTTTCAATTTTGTTTTTTGCCAAAAAATGACAAAAATTTTCGTTTTTCCGAAAGTTGATAAAAATTCTTTTTTTTTAGCTAAATTGAAAAATTGTGGTTTTTCTCAAAAAATTTCAAAAAGTCTTACTTTTTTCCAAAAATAGTTCGAACATCCTGTTTTTTGTCAAAGTTGTGAATGTCTTGTTTTTTGCCAAAATTGTAAAAAAAATCGTTTTTTAGCAAAATTGCTAGAAATTGCCATTTTTTGCAAAAAAAAACATTCGAAAAAGTTTTTTCAAAAATTGTCCAAAAGTTTCGCTTTTTTGCAAAAAATTGTCAAAGGGGAGGGTATTTTTTCGGTCACTTTTTTGGTTACATTTTGGTTTTTTTCTAGCCATTTTGGTTATCTTACTTAAATTACTTTTTCCTGGTAAAAATTGAGTTCGAGCCCTGGAATTTGCTAATAATTATGTTCAGCATATTGTTGCTCGAAATGTCAATTTTCGAACTGAAGGTTAAATGGTTGTATATTTTCAGATATTTTTGAGTTTTAAAAAAATATTTTATGCGGTGCGAGTGTAACTAATTTCTTTACCCCTTCTTTAAATACAAAAAAGTAGCAGAAGAAAAGATGTCGAAAGAGATGCCTATCTTCGCATTGAAGGGTACATTCATCAAAGAAAAAACATTGTAAAACAAGGTTTTAACATGATGGTTCCAAGAGGCAAATTCTCTGCTGGGTATTGAATAATGGCTAATGAAATGGAAAGAACCTTGTGAAATTAACGATTGAATTTCTGGAAATTCAATTTAGGAATCTCTAATTTTATCTGAACTCTTTAGTTTTCAGATCTCGAACAGGCGATGGAATTTGATTGTAATAAAATTGAAATTCAAGCGAGGGAAATTTTGTGAATCGAAATTTGAAACAAGGTCGTTCAAAGTATCAAATGGTCATTTTTACCGATTTTCTATGACGAAAAGACCTTGTGTATGAGAGGAATAAGAAATTCTGGCGGGCTAGCGCTTATTAGGTATTTTCTGGTACCTACCTATCGAGTAATTATTTCGCTGAAAGTTTTATCATTTTTTTCCAGCAGTTCAATTCGCGAGTAGGCCTAATCTAGATGCAGTGTTAAATGATAGGCATATTTTGAATATAATTTTACATTTGTTATGGAATACAAAAAAAAATGTATTGAATACATACATGTACTTACCTATAGTTACATAGGTTAGGTACACCAACGTTTACCTCATACTCGTTGTTTTAACCATACATACTGTTTATAATTGAGCGAGCGGCGTAAAGCTGAAAAATATCTACCTGTTATATCGTGCGATAACTGGCTCGTTTGATACAACTTGGTCGGTTAAAATGAAGGAAAAAAACACAAAATCTTCTTTTTAAACCGGAATTCATAAATCAAAACAAACGACGGACACACTTCAGTCAGACAGTCACCGGTAAATAATACCATTTCGTCGGTCTTTATTTCTTTGATATCTTTTCAAACATGTTTTTCTTGGTTTATTTTTGTTTTGTTTTATTTCTTATTATGTAGTGACTGTTTTAGATACTACAAAGTTCCTTTTGTTTTATACATTTTCCTCGGTAATGGTCCACGCATCTAAATGGCGAATAGGTGAATGGAAACGTGAAGTATCATTTTTAAAGTCATCGACTTCATGAATGAATATACTATACCACATCGTTATAATGTTGGTTGCGTTTGCGAATGCACATCATTGCATAATGTATTATTTTTTATGCCTAGCTGAAAATCATAAGGTGACGAAGGGTGAATGGGTGATTGATGGAATGAAGAGATCTGATCAAATTTTTAAGTTAGGCTGAGCAGCAAGCACCTAGTAAAAAGTTATTGGTGGGATCATTGTGATCTTAAATTTTCAAAAGATCCTTTAAAAATGACAATGTCACTTCAAGTAATTGTTGATTGAAATTTTAAAATGATGAATAATTTATTGTTCCTAGTCATTAAATAAAATTATGCAGAACTGCAGATCTAATGTCAGTAAAAACTAAAAAGAAGTACTCAGTGTCTCAGTCAATGCTCACCCTCGCGGAAAAAAATAGTACTTTCTGAGTAGTAGTTTTTTAACGGAGTAAAAAGTACTACTTTTTAACACCTTCATGAAGAAATATTAGTAGTTTTACGTAAAAACTACTACCTACTTTTGTCTAAAAACTAGTTCAAATTACTACTTCGTAAGTAGTAGTTTTGAAGTAGTAATTTTAACTAGTTTTTAGGCAAAAGTAGTAGTTTTTACGTAAAACTACTAATATTTCTCCATGAAAGTGTTAAAAAGTAGTACTTTTTACTCCGTTAAAAAACTACTACTCAGAAAGTACTATTTTTTTTCTGTAAGGGCAATCAATTTGAAATTTTGCATCATTGCATATTGTCATACTGTTTGATTAGATGCATGATGATCAGTGTAATCAAAATAATTATTTAGAAACTAGATTGAATTCTAATTCAAATTTGATTAAATTAAAATAAAAAAATGTTGATCAAAATTAAAAAATGAACGAATATACCCTGTCTGAAGTGAACGACTTTGAGAAAAAGAATACTCTTTAATCTTTTTACTGAAGAAATCATCGACCTTTTGGAGAATAAAAGGTCGATGGAAGAAATGAAGAATGGCAGAATCTACCACGACCGCACGACGATACCACGAATCAAGTAGGTACAAAGTTCAACCAAAACTTCAAATAAAGTGGAAATTTTCGTGAAAGTTGCTCGAAGAAACCGGTTCAACTCCAATTTTCATGATCTGAAAATGAAATCAATCTAGTAAGTATTATTGATTTGGAACTGAGTGTTTTTCAAAATCTCAGAGTCAGGAATACGAATTGAGTTTGTAGCTCATCATTTTCAACTATTTCGTATTCCTAGTTGATTCGAGTTGTTGATCTTTAACTTTTTTTATTTATCTACATCAGGTTAGAGTTTTCGAATTTGAAATCAATCCTAATTACTCGATAAATATTCCACCATTAAGTATCACGCAACAAGATTAGTCAACACTTTATAAGCATAAATAAGTCACAATCCACCTGCAATGACCGGACCGGAGAAGCGAGAGGTAAATTTATTTCCGCTGTACATAGGACAATCGTTAGTTTGAGATTACCTAACGCCACCAGACACTGGAGAAGGAAAACGTCGAGATACGTGTGGAATATTTTATTTGAAATTTTCTTCAACTTGTTCTTTTACAGTTTCCGGTTTTCTCGCCGATGTTAAAATCTACCTAACAATTCGAATTTAATTTCAGCCCCGCTTTGATTTGTTGTGTCGCCGTTACACAGTCAGAAAGTTCGTTCTATGATGGGAGCTGCATCACGGATTAGATGTGAATTTTGAAAGACCTGCAGACACGATGGAGAGACGGTGTATTATAAATCAAGGCCTCCGTGTACCCATAGTGGACATGAGTGAGTAATAAATTTTTCTCCTTCATCGTATTTAGGTTGATTACCATATTGCTGAGTTTTTTCTACGCAAATCAGATTTTTGTATTAATAATTCAGTACTCATTCTTACAATGATGGCCTCTTAAACGTTACACGGCGAATATTAATATATTTATTATCAAATCATAAATACTTAGGCGAGTATTCATGCGCCGAAATGGAGTGCCAACTGCACTATAGATCGTGCCAAAAATGCGAGATTTTTATTATCGAGCGGAATAACAATGAATTTGAAAATCGATAAATGTATTGTGCTCAATGAGTTTATTGTTTTCACATACCTTAAATGTAAGTATGTCAGGTCGTTCACGGGCATATTAAATTCTCGCGATGGTATTACGTAAATGAAAGAAAAAAGTTGTATACAAAATCATCGCATTGGATCATGGATGGGTATTGGATATTAGCTTATCGATATATACCTACTGTATACTTAATACTTTTACGATCGAATCATCCGAAAAAAAAAAATGATAACGCGGCTCGATTCATCCATTTTAGAGAATCGTTCCGTCGAGTTATAAGGTTTTTCACTCGAAAAACAATACGAACCTGTGCAATTATAGTACTTGGTAATCTTATTGTTTCAATATAGCTCCATAAATCTTATTTTAGATGTCGGTAAATTTTAATTTTGAGATATTTAACTCGCTAGGCGATAAAATAATTAGATATAGTTTTATAAATCGGAATTTTTTCAAATTACAGATCGGCCGCAATTAAACTAGTCACGAATCCAATGCATCGGTGTTAAAACAGAAGTTTTTAATGCGTTAATTACAACAAATGGTAAGCGCGATGAAATAATTTTCGCTAAAAAAAAACAACCAAACAACCGTACCGTCGTGTTAACCTTTCATTATTGAATTTCTTAATTCTTTTTCCTTTTCTATACGTACGGAAATTAAATTCAAAGAATCACATTCCAATTTCCAATCGACATTCTATTACCGGTATGATTCGTGTGATTGTATAAACTACCTGTAGATATACTATAGGTATATGGATAAAAATCATAGTAGAGGTATACCAGGTAATATCTTTGATTAGTCAGATATATATTTTTCATTCTATAGGTAACGCGTAAATGAAGAAAGTTATTAATTTTATTTTCACCGAAAAATGTATCTGGATTTGATTGCTAATAGAAGGCCTACACAATACAATCGGCGAATGTTTGGGTTTATATAGATGGTGAGTACCTATATAAGCTTCATCGTAAGTACTCAGTACAGCGAAATTTGCGTTTTCTTTTTTCAAAATATTCTCAGATGGTACCTACCCATGCTGGGCAATAAATACTTATTTTCTGAAGGAGTAAAATTACGATACTAGAATGAACTTCGATGTGAACGTATTACCCTCCAAAATGCATTTATAGTGTTTCAAAGTAGATAGGAATTTTCAATGAAGAAAAGCACACAGATTTTTACCTTTTAATAGTTTATTATACAATAATCTGTTATCTCGCGTTCGCGAAGATGCTGCTTATTTCACGATCCATTTACCATAAGCATACCTTTTACACATATTCCCGCACTCCTGCTGGTAAACGTATCGTATAGAACAATTTGAATTTAAAAAGATTCGCCGAGTTTTCATCGAAAGGGTTCCTCGACTAGATTAATTCCTTACGTCACCTCGCGTTGCTTCGATACCCTTGAAATTAGAAACCCTGAAAGATTTTCCATCCCATCGTAGTAGGTAGAGGTACCTATGTTTTGTCGGTAGCGTGGTGATTTTCACAGCGTAGGTATTGGTTAGGTTAGGTTATATGTATTTAAGGAATCGTATATAAATGATTATGAATTAGACTATAATAAACAAATTACTTATCATTAATAACAACTACTTAGTGACAAGATTTTACACAGGTAACAAGAGTTAAATTTGTTCTACTACACATACGTACGGACCTTTATAATGGCAAGTCATTAATCACGTACGAAGCGTAAATAACGTTTACTCGTATCTCGCCTCTTGTACACTAAAGCGTTTGTTGAACGAGATTTGATGACATGAGATGAGCGCTTTTTTGATACGGTTTCATTTTGATGTGCTGATTAATATATGTAGCGAAATGAGTATACTTCGTATGGATTTGAATATTACATGCATTGATGCATGGTTTTTATGTATACTTAGTAGGTACTTACACTTACCTACGTATACGATCGAGATGGAAAACTATTTGTATAATCCTAAATCTGATATTAGTGTTTCATATTCGTTGATATGTTTACATAGGTAGGTAGGTATTTGGGTATACTTATGTACCTAATAACGTTTTCATGCATATTCTTTGTGATATGATTTGTAAAAACGATACTTACTTAATTGAGCGTACCTACATTCGTAAATTGATTAGTTAACTGATTGATGGATCAGGTCGGAATGATTGTTTGTAAAATTAGGTGAATTAGATACCATAGGTAAGTACATATATGGTATATGTATACTTGTCAGAGTTTGATCTTACATAATGTTTCTAAGGATATTAAATTGGAGCGAGAATTGAATCGAGTACCTAATTGAACTTGACTTGAAACGGTTTAATTACCTAGGTACGTGTAAATCTTCAATTTATGAATTTAATTTTTTTTGCGTTTTGAAGAAATCTATTGATAAATGAAACGCTCCTCTTTCGTCTAAATTCTGAAGTTAATGTACCTAATTTTATCCAACTCGTTTCAAAAAATTTTTGAAATGTATTTTTTTTTTTAATTTAGAAAATTACAGTAATACCTATTTTACTATAGTGTTTTATTGTGCACGCACAACTCTCAAAACTGCGATGGTGTCAATCATGAATGAAAGGACCATCAGCTGACTGACAAGTTTCAATTTCAGATTTTAGATAGGTACAGATAGATAGTAGATACTCGTATTTGATTACATTTTTATTAATTTTGATTTTAAAATTTAAATTTCGATGCTTTGAGAAATTCATCCCAAAAACAACTTGGAACATATGAGGATCGATCAATTTTTCATCACGAACACTCTTGAAATCAGCTCAATTTCGGAAGGGAATAAGGGAAATCAGCCAAATTCATTCCACACAACTCACAAGTATAAGTAAAGTTCAGGGTTGTACAAAAACGTGTTTTTTTAAAAAAAAACAAAAAAAACGTTTTTTTTTGTTTAAAACGTTTTTTTTGTTTTAAAACAGTTTTTTTACTTGTTTAAAACTATGTGTTTAAAACACGTTTTAAACACGTTTAAAATGTGTTTTAAACACAAATACATTCGTTTTGGGTTCATCAGACATCAATTTTTAAGATGTGACGTCATAAAATAGCTATACAGCTCAAGAAATATTGAAAAATTGGAATCAAAACACAAAATTTGTCTCTAAAAATACTGTTTGTTCAATGTCACTTTTTTTCAACAAGAAATTAAAAAAAACGTGTTTTTTTTAGGAAATTGGAGTTGAAAAAAAACACGTTTAAAACAAAAAAAAACACTGTTTTAAACGGTTTTAAATGGCCTTTTTTGTTTAAAACATCGTTCTGTTTTTTTTCAGTTGTTTTAAACGTGTTTTAAACATGTACAACCCTGGTAAAAGAAACTCACACACAATTCTTTTTACATCGAGTATTATTATTTATTATATTTTATTGAATTAAATCATTTTTTCTTTTTTCATTTTATTATTTTTATTTGATAAAAAATTAAAGAATCTGAATTAGCCCCTTGCAATGACAGCGTATGCAAACAGTACAGCAGTAAAAATGCAATAACGTGGTCACCGGCATGGTCACCGGTCACGTGATGCTTTGTTTACTTCGAAAATATGATTATGATACGACTACTCCGTGTGCATGTGTTTTTCATGTTATAATTGTTTAAATTGTTATAAAATTTTGTAAAATCGTTTAATTAATGTTTAGTTTATACTTATCCTTTGTTTTTCAGTTTTATGACAATTCCAATGATTCATGCTTTTCTTCGCGTTCTCTTGAGTCGTGTCACTTCTGTAGCAGTATTACCTTCAATTCGGTCCATTGCATTTTGGTTTGGAAAGATTGAACTTCGATCGAATTAAAATGTATTCCAATCATTCTCAATTCCACAAGTCATCTGCACGTATGATCGCAAGTTCTGAAGATACGTAAGTAATTCATTTTACCGAAGTTGCTATATAATCTTGTTTGCTAACTATCTCATGAATGATGAAATTGTATCATTTCATCGTGAAGCTCATTGAAAGCACTGCATATAGTATTTTAGAATCTGCTGAGTTTCGAATTCAATCCTGAAATCAATGAAGTTTCGAAATTTGATCAATTTTAATCTTGTTTCAGCCAACTTATCTACCTGCTGAAATCGTTTCAAAAGTTGATCATACACAATTCATTGCAGCATAATTTCTGGTATGCATGATAAGTATTTCAAATCTACTGTCTGCGAATAGAAGCATAAGTATAGTCGACGTTCACTATTTCGCATTCTTCCAAATTCCCACTTGGTCGAATGCAACAGCTCTACAACAATAGAGAAATTGTTTATCAACATTATAAGTATACGAGTAGTAAGTCGATGGTGCATCGTATTGTCATCGTGCAACCGTCCATAATATAATATAAAGTCGTCAAATTGGACATAAAATTGAAATAACGTAAGAAGGGTTATTTGCCGGCATAAATGAGCGAATAAATGACCCCGAAGGGTTCGGAAACGATTGTTGGTAACGGTTGCGGCTTGTATGCGCGATGATCATGGTCGAATATAATGACCATTATGGTAGCCGCGTTCAAACCACCTTATTGCTTTTATTGTCCATTTCTGCCGTTTTAATAGATGTTTTGCCCCTCGCTAATTGCTCCTATTCGTCTTAATAATAGGCGAACATATTGTTTTAAGGGTTCGAATAAAACCTCATATCTTTCAATTTCACTTTTTCGATAGCCATTATTGGCGGAAAGTTTACGACGACAGAACTTCTGTGTCGAACTCTAGGTGGCCTTTTTTTATTTTTCTGTGTTGTGAAACAAATTGCGCAATTTGTGGTGATTTTAACTCTTGTTCGACGGTATCCTAAACAACGAACGGTTTGATGTGAGACAAGGACGACTTTTCCCACAACATGGCGCGCGTTCGATGAAATAGCTATAGACTCATCTACTGTACGACAAAATACCAATATTCAGCCGAAAGGGTTAAACCGTATATACGTATAGGTATATATGAGGTTATTTCTGATGGATGACTTAATACATATAATATGCACAGTAGTGACGTACATAGTATGGAAAGCAATAACAACAAGTAGGCTTTTCGTACTTTAAAACATAATTTGACGTTAATCCGTCCCTAAGGGTAATTCGGTAAAGGGTAAATTTCACACTCGAGCGGTTTTCCATTTTTTAAACTCTCTCGCGAAATGTTTTCCGAGGCCTAACGCCTTTTCAGAGACGCGTTCAAGCGCGCTATCTTTACCCCAAGATGTCACACTCGAATGGAGATTTTGTATAAGATACGCTAGGTTTTTAATAGCGTACAATGCAACAACTGATAATTGCAATACCGCAAAAATATTTCTATTATTATTTTATAAATAAGTGGCGGTTACCGACCCTGATTTTTTTTCACTCCACATTACTCATGGAACCCATTGCGCTAATGGAGCCAGCTTTCCGCCTTCGGCCAAACGTACTTTTAAATGATTTTCAATGTAAAATTTAAATCATTTACCAATCGATTCTAAATTACTCGCGTTGTATGTAGTAATTTTTTGATATTTTTAACGTATTCGAATCTAACACGACGAGTCTTCCTGTTCTTTCCTCTTTTTACATCGAAACGAACCCTGTTTAATTTATCCATCTCCATCGTCGTCAAACAGATAGGTAACTCCGAATAGAAATCTTATATTATTAAGACGTAAGTTATTATAAATTAATCTTCGAAGCTATAGTGAAAAAAATCCTAAAAGAAAATAAAGACTGAATGAAATATAATTTGTATTAAAGCTTCACAGGAGGTCAAATCATTCACAATACTCTAAACATTATGGTAAAACGTTGATTTATGGGTTTTAAGACAATAAGAAGCAACTCTACCACCACAACTCTGTACGTAAAGTACCATTCCGTCCATTCCTATACCTAACCCATCTTATAGGTATCTTCGATTCGGATGTAAACCTCAATCGGTCACGTTTTTCACGTAGAAATGATTTTTCTTCGACTAATCTTAAGACGACGACGGTTAATTAGATTTAATTATTGACGTCTGCTGAGAAATTTTAATTCTTTTAATGAATTGTTTCTTTTTCCATCTTGTTCTTTATCCCTTAATCTTTCAACAGGTGTTCAGTTCGTATGAATGTATGAATCCGAGTCCGACTTTCTGTTCGAATGAAAGAAATTAAAAATTGAATAAGCCAACAGAGATATAAATTATCAATGATATCGATGATACTGATGGGCGTGACTGAATAATATTAAAATGGCCGAAGAAATTCAAAATAAAACGTGGGTAAGGTGAAAGTTTGTATCTACTTTGTATACCCAACATTAAAGCCATACCTGAAGTTATTTTTTAGTTGTTGTACTTTTAAGTATCATATGATTGCTCTATTTTTGTTATTTGGGGTTATTTTGAACTAAAATTTATGTTCAGGCTATATAGATGGTATTTTTTATAAATGAAATTTCTTTGACATTGTGCTTTTGTGTATATATAGGTAGGTATACCTACCTATTATTTTATATTAAAAAACCAGAATAAAATTACAAAATATATTTTTTTTAAATGATCAAAATTTGGGAAGAAAAATGCCCATTGTCGTTTCAATTTCATCTTCAAGCACTGAAAAAAAAATTGAACCAATTTTTCACGAAACGTTTACTGTCCAAATTTGAGTCAATATCGATCCAAATTTCAGAAAAATCGCCTATCTCAAGTTTCCTTAGTTTCTAAAGCTGAAAAAAAAACAGATATTTTTCGAACAGCACACCCTACACTCTTTTTTTTTCTTCGCAAATGTTCATCAGAAAATTTTTTTTCATTAATTGTTTACTGATTGAAGGTTGCTAAAATTACGTTTTGAATTTGTATAATCATCACTTTCCGATGTGATATTTATAAGTTCGTAATTCAGCTTGAAAGCATTTTAATTCTGTTTCTGTAATATGTGATTTTTACTTCATGAAGATCGTCCCGCGCTCGGTAGCGTAGTGGTAAAGCCACGATTTCGCATGCTTGAGTGGTCCAAAACCGAAAGTCGTCGGTTCAAATCCCACTGCAGAGGCAAGAGTTTTCATGCAATGTATTGCATAGTGTTGGCAAGTAAACATGCGCGGGACCTTTTTACCCAGAAAAATAATTGTTGTTTTACTTGAATTTATTTCAATTTTTTTCAAATCTGAAGCAGTAAAAACCATAATACTAATATGAATCATTATATTGATAGTTATCACTTATCATATTAAATTGAATTCGAGTAAGATCAAAATTTTGCTTTTGTATGGAATTTTTATGAAAATTACATGGGAAGTTGAATATTTTATCGACTTTTTGCACCCTACCCAGTTGAGTTTTTAATATTTCAGTTTGTTAATTTTAATTTTTAATTCAGTTGTTGCCGTATAATTTATTCAATCAGGTACTTACATATTTTTCATTGATTTGATAATGTACCTACCTATTGACTGAAATATTAAGACTTCGTTTGTTTCAATTTCAATTTCAACTTCATGAATGTACACACAAAAATATTCAGATGCAACTTCAATTTAGATGGAAACTTTGTGAAATTGTGTTGTAAACAAATAATTTTTTTCAACTGAAAAGATTAAGGTTAAAAATTCTTGAACGCAAATGTTTTTTTAAAACTCAAAAATGAAACTTTCATTTTTATTGAATTTCTTGTTGAAAATCTCCGCTCCTCTTCCCAAAAAAAAATCGGATGACAGATTTAATTAGATCAAAATTGATCATGGATTTGAAAAAATATCTATTTGTATTTCATTAAATATTTAGTCTGAAAATCCATCTTTGATTATAGGGTTTGGTGTGTGGATCCAACTCAATCAAAAACATTCTGTAACGTAACTTCTTGTGTTTTTTTTTTTTTTGATAAGATTAAGATTTTATAGAAAAAAAATCATCGTGATCCAAAACAGGACTTGAATCACGCTATACCAGTAGGTATTTTTTGAGCACGAAAGTGAAACGTTTGAAATCTTATTTTCATATTATTCTGAATTCAAAATCTGAATCTACGCACTATCATGATTTAGAGCCTCAAAAAAAAAGTTACAGTTATTGCATAAATATAATTTTAAAAAAAGAGTTTTTGATGACTCTGCTGTTTAAAGGTTGAGGGGAGGGGGGTGGGAAGAGTGTGTTCACCTAAAAATTAATTTTTATTCAGTATTTTCAAGTTTTGGAGATGGTAATTTTCCAAAGAAAAACAAAGTAACCCCCTCCTCCCTCTCAGCCCAATTCCCTCTACCTTTATCGCTAATAAGTAGTTGGCGATTTGGGTTTTGAAACTGGAAAAATTTGTTTGAAAAATTAGTATCTACTTATTATGTTGAAAAAAACTATTGGTTGATCCTTGAGGTGGCTAAACTAGAGAAATTGGTCTGAGAGTCTAGTCCTCGAGTTTGAAAAATTGGAAAAATTGACATTAAAAATAATTGAGATTATTCGAAAAAAACCGTTTCCTCCCTCCCCGCTCTCTCCTCGAAAAAATACCTGGAAACCTTGCTCATCTTCTTAATTTTTATACATTAAAATTTAAAACCATAAAAAATGTTTTGTTTATTCTTTTTCATTGGATTTCGTTTTTTGAAATATTGAAAAGAGTCTTTGAAAACTGTGTTCTGAATTACTTATTAGGTGAAATTAGTCGTAAATTCAATTTTTTTATTAATTATTTTGAAAAGGGAGTCCTTCTACAAGCTGTGAAGGGAGAATTTTGCCACCTGACTGTAATTTCAGCTAAGGATGAGAGAAAGAATCATGTTTCCTGTAAGTTCAGAAAATGTGAAATATTAAGGCTTTAAACAAATTGTACTTTGTAGGTAGGTACGTAAAAGTCTTATAAAAGCGATATGCTTGAAGAAACTCTTTGCAAAAAGTGTGTATTTTCAGTTGTTCAATTTGAACTTCACTTCCCCTTTCCTTTCTCGTTGGATTGCACTGAAATACTCGTACGTTGTTGTGCATGTTTGAATAGCGAAGAACTGTTGTGTTTTTGGGGGGGGGGGGGCAGACATCACAATATTTCCAACTAACTCATGTACAAATTTACAAGTGGATATATGTAGTTCGATAGATTTGTATACGGAAGAAAATAAAAAAATGAAACGAACTCATTATGCCTCCTTAACATATTGAGGCCACTAGAATCAAATGTCTACTTCTCCACTTTTTTTCAAAAATGAGTTAAGCATGGTTTGGTATACTACAACATGTGCCGCATCCGATGAAAATGTCAAAATTTCAATTTTGTGTAAGGAAGTATGGTTAAACAGCGTGTAAAGTTAGGGGTTAGAATCAAAAGTGTACTTTTTTAATGGAGAAGTCAAGTTTAGAAACGAACCTGGTGGAAATTGAATGAAGGACTAGTGTTATGCCTTGAAATTAGGCTTGAAATTGAATAAATTCATCAAGTGAGGACCCTTCCCCCAAAAACACCTTTCATTTTTATTAACAAAAATTAATTTTTTTTACTTTGAAAAAAAAGGAAAATTATTTCAATTTCCAAATAAATGGTCATAAATGCAATATTATTTTAATTTCTCAAACTTTCCAAGCTTTTTTCAACTTTTAGCACCATATTACTAGAACAATTTTTGATTAAGTGCTCTAAAACGATGTAAAAAGTGTACGGTTGGAGACAAAACTTAACTTCTCCTAACTTCAAACTGCCCAGGAACTCTTACGGCAACGCGTAGGGTAAAACAAACATGTGGGTCACTATCGTCATGTTGGTACAAAAATATTAGACATATTACCTCGGTATTTTATGTTACGATAAATGCTAGGGAGGTTTTTTGCGTTTTTCTCAAAAAGTTCGAAAATGGAGAAGTAGAGATTTGATTCTAGTGGCCTCATTATGTGGATGAAAATATTGAAAAACTTCTCAAGCTCGCCGCATGCTTTTGTAATTTTTAAATAACTCGATTTAATCCAACACATCTTGTGATATTCCAAAAGTTTCCAATTAAAAAAAAAATATCATCTCGGTTTTGAGGAGAATTAGAAATCGTGATGTTCCTGGAGGCGGGGGGGGGGGGGGTGTTTTGTTTTAATTATCCGTAGAATGGCGGCCCACACCTATATGTAATCACCATAAAACTGAAATCAGTTTCCAATGAGAAAATATTTCTTAAAGATACGATTTTTGATTTTAGCCCTCAAAAATTCAATTTTATAAAATTTGAATAATTTTTGTTTTTTTATTTTTTTACAGTTCCTATTTCACTCCTGCAAAATTATCATCCTGGAATTGAAAAAATGATTGCAATTCATTTACTCGTACTCTAAATCGACTATTATTTCAAATTCTCATCTGAATTTCACCAATAATGAAAAATCAAATAAACAAATCAAAATGGTAGGTAAAATCACTAATTAGAATTTTACGACGCATAAATACAAATTTTAATTGCTCAAAATTTTAGCAATTTGAATTTCTTCGTTCCTGATCGCTTGTATATTTTGCCATTTTATTTTTTTATTTTGATAAATAATTAGAATAAGGTAATATAGATTAAATAATTCAAAAATAAAAAATAAAAACAAGCAGCAACGTATAAAATTTAATTTCATTATGATTTCAGCCGACCAGCCGTCAACTTCTTGCTTCGAATTCTAATCAAGTCGAGAAAGAAATCCGATTTTCATTTTCGCGGGAGGAAAAGATGTATTATCGATTGAGTATGGTATCCGGTTCAGTACAATTCTATCCGCCTAGAAGTAAGCGAAAGCTACCTATTGCTCGATGAAAAATATTCAATTTCTGCATTAAAAAAAAAAAAGAAAAACCTCGCGCTTCGAAAACCATAAAAACAACGCTGGAAGACATAGGTTAGGTATCAATAAGAAAAAGTACACTTTGTCGAAGGCGTTTCGTTGATAAAAATTTTTGCATATCGTAGTTTACCTTTCGAGAGCGATTTCAATACACCCAGCACAGCAAGAACCGCGATAATCCCTTCTAAAATAGTAACACACCTGTTGCGAATGGGCGGAGTTTAAACACGCGTTGTTGCTTACAAGCTCCGGTTCTATTCATCACGTGACGTAATCAACTCTTCCGCTCCCTTTTATTTCATATCACGGTATCAGTAAGATGCTCACGTGAAATCGTATTATCAGTATTTGAGTTCTTCTTTCGAGTTAAAGTGGTGTGCTTAACTCGTTCTAATTTGTATTTAAATTAGTGTTTTTCTTTTCAATTTTCACCTTTTTATTTAAATTAATTTACGGTATATTTAAATTAAAATTTTATCCGGTCGAATTATCGATTAATTGGGTTAAATTTTTTCGGTGTGTGTTGATTTGTTTTTTGGTTATCGGATTTATTTCATTTTTAGTTTTTTTTTTTGGCGCGATGTTTACGATTATCGTACGGTTCGATTGTACGTATTTTTCGATAGTTCACTAAATCGGTTGTTAATTCGGTATTTCTATTTGCCGATAATATCAGTTAATGCACGGATTGGCGGTAGAACTGGATCACACGGCAGGATTTGGCTCTTCACCATGGGCAGCAGCTATGCTGCACCCTTCGGCAGCTACTATGATGCAAGTTGCCCCAGACCATCATGGTTCCTATCACGCAGCCGCGGCTCATCATCATGCCGGACCGCCACCTACCGCTTTACCTATGGATTTGCACATGCCCCAAGCATTTCCTTATTACAGGTATCGTTACGGTTTCCGAAATTTACGTTTTTTTTTTTGGTATCGATTGGGTGTTTATTGCATATGATAGCAGAATATTACGCTTTACCTATCTATTTTGATAATAATCTTAATAAAATGAAGGATAGACTCGGTGATATCGTAAGGGATTATGGAAAAATTAAGCCACGTGCTGTTTTCGTGTCATATTATTGTACAGTATTGCGGTGAAAATTGGTTAGAATCTCAGAAAGAGGATACGATACTTAATTCTGCGTTCAAATATAACCTATTTTACATATTATAAAAGTTTTTCATACGAGAAGTATCAGGAAGTGCCAATTATTAATCTAAACGTTATTTACAATATGAAAATCTTGGGGAAAATACCACGAAATGAACCAGTTAGAAGATCTGTTTAATGTTAATCGCGTTTATCACGCTTTCAGTTTCCTTTTAAAATTCGATCCGACGATAATGACGTTAACGATAACATTTTGACAGATTTTTCTAATTAGGAAGCCTTCAACGTATTGAATTACTTTTTGCTGTTTCTTCGACGAATAATTTAAAAATAATGAATTTTTTTCGCCATTCTACAAGACGTGTGTGTATAGTTGAAAACATAAGTGCGGAAGGATCGAGCATTCATAAAGTATTACGAATAGGTATAGAATTCAAAACATATAGATACCTATAGGTAGACTAAATGTGAGAAATTTATGTTATATTAAAAAACGACTATTTTAACGTGATTTATAGGTAAAAATGTAATAAATTTTTTCCCGTCTCGCGAAGAAAAAAAAAATTATAATAAAGACTCTCGGTGGTGTGTTTGTAAGGCGACATAATGAATATTGAATGTGATAATAGCTAATATATCGAGGTGCGAGTTTCATATACTAGAATGTGTGACCTACTCAACATGAGGTCGAATAACCTTTTTTACGGATATTTCTTTGCCTGCTTACTCATATATGTAATAGTGTAAGGTGGACTTGACGCGATTCTCTCGCCACTGATTAATAAATTAAGCTCGCACATGCTCATGATCGTGTATATACATTACCTATGCATTATGCTGACTAGAAGAAAAAAGATATTTAGTTTTATTAATTTTCGAAAAATCATAGTTATTTTACGATCGTCTATTTTTTTTCATTTTAGAAGAGATAGGTGTTTAACTGATAATAGATTGGAGTTGGTATAGGTATTATGATTATGTACGCGAGTGTGAGTTTAATATTAAATTTTTTACTCGTATCTGGAGAAAATTATGCCACACTACATAGTTCATTTGTTAATTCGTTAACTAATATATTCGGCGTATGGTTTTTTTTCCTTTTCTATATAAATATTAAGTACATTATGAGGAATTTGAAACTCATAAACTCTTCGAAGCCATATCGAGATGGTGGTGTCTCGTAAAAGGTATATTTTATGACGTACTAGGCTTTTATAACGGTGTATACGAATTTACCAACTTTATCGCGATTCCAAAATCAATGAAAGGCGAATAAAATGGCAATAAAATCTACACAGTGGGGTCTCCTCTCCTGCCTTGGTTGGGTTCATCTTTATTATGGGGGTATATATACGAGAGCGTGATATGAAAAGCGTTGATGTGGTGAATTTTCACGTTTTGGATTTCTTTTACTTGTTGAAATTCGAAATTCGATCTAATTAACGAAATTGAAATTTATGGGTTGTTTTTGAATTTATCGTCTACCCAGGTACTAAATTTAAAGAAAAATTGAATTGGACTGAATTTCTATTTTGAAATTCTTTTCAATTATCAAATTTTAAAATTATGATAACGTTTTTCGTTTTTTTTTTTTTTTTTTGGAAATTAGTCATACATATTTGAGATTTTTTTAAACTTCTGATCGGTATTTTCATTGCACGCATAATATCTAAATAGGATTTTTCATCATCATGGAAATCTGTTTTTCCCGCTTTGTAATTTTTATAGAAAATAATATCTTGAATAATTTTTGTGATGAATCGTGAATTCGATTTTAATTGGTTAAAGAAAAAACGAGAAATAAATTTTCTATCAAATTTTTACCCTATGATTAAAAGAAGTCATCCTCGACCTCGTTAAACTTGAGTTAGATCCAATTTTTTTGATGTTGCACATAGTTTGGTGTACCTATTTGTGTTATAATATTCTTTCAGAAATTACCAAATTATTACTCTCTACAAAAAAATTGATGAAAAATGTAGAAATTGGGCGAGAAATGAAAGATTAGTGTAATGAAGAGTCGGAAGGTTTGTTGACCAGCAAAAAGTATATAGGTACTTAGATACAATGATAATTGTGTTCTGATTGATCGATTTTTAAGTATTCATCGAATTGGATTGGTTACACTTTCGTATGCAGTGAATACAGCTGAATTCTTTATCATTACCATAAGTATACTCTTTATGCACAATTATAAGTGTCATTTTTTTTCTTGTGGAATAGTGCACTGATTTTCTATTTTTGGAAGAATGGGAGAGGGAGCTCAATTTTATGTGTTCGGCGCTTACAAGAATTGAAGGGCTAAATCATCAACTATCCTATGAATGCATTACAATACTCATTGTTCCCTTTAAAATTGATGAAATATGAAAAAAAAATGTTTAAAGTTGTGTGAACAAAAAAATGACTAAGGCGGTTTTCACCATTAGCTCTTCAATTGTAAAAATTGTTCTTATTCCTGAAAATTCAAAAAGAATTTTTCCATTCAATGTGAATTTATTTATGTACTTAGGTATTTATTTATGGCACTGAATAACTATTCACACTATTGATCTGCCTTTTCCATAGTCTTATCACTCAGTCTTAGTTCTTTTTTGAATACCCTGCCAGGTTTTGATTGAGCTATTTTGATTTTTTTAAAGATTTTTTTCAGTGAGGTGTCTTTTTCTGAATTTTTGTTCAATTTTCTTCACTTGTATTCTTTTTTATTCAAATTTTCCCATTTTAAAACTATAAGTAAATTGACGTTTTGATTTTTTTTTGAAAGGAATTTGGTTACTTTTACTCAATTTTGTTATGACGTCTTCATTTTTGCTCATGAGTGTTCGATTATATCTTGAATGAGAAATTTTTAATTGGCATTTTACGTAGATTTTATTTTTTTGAATATTTGGTCTAGTCTACATAATTTTCAAATTTTACGTTCTAAGTGACATACCTACCTGTGTGAGATTCTATTCAATGTAGAGTCGAATTTCTCAAATTTTTCCTCGAATTTTTTTGTGGAACATTTTCGTTTCATTTAAAAATTAATCTCGATGTAATGGCGAGAAAATGTTATACCTACTTACTCCAAGTATAATTTTGTATTCCTTTATTCTTCTCAAAAATAGACTTTTCATGGTGAGAAAACTGTATAAAATTCAAAATTTTTCATCGCAAGCAAATAGCAATCAAACCAAGCTGAACTTGACTTCTGCTCAAATTACTCGTATCTCAAAAATAGTAAACCTCTTGGAATAAATGAATCACTCTCTATACTGATAAGTGATGAGAAATTTCATGTTCTACAATATTTTGACCATCTTCATTTGGCTGAAATTCGGCTCACTAAAAGTTCATTTCACTCACACCTCAGAACCAAATTTTTAGGTGCCGAAATTGATTACAGCGCTTTCTGGAGCGATTTCAGTGTGCCGGAGAAAAACTAATTTCTGCTGGAGGTTCCAGATCGTCTCATGAATGGTCGCAATCGATTCTGGAACCTATAACCAAACAGCTTTTTATCTCGTGGTTTATCATTTTTATGAAAATTTTGTCAGTAAATGGGCTATTTCAGCTATTTTAAAAAATTCGCCGAGATTCGAAAAATTAATTTCGGCAGCTGAAATGAAAATTTGGTTCTGAGGTGTGGGTAAGATGAACTTTCAGTGAGTCAAATTTCAGCCAAATTGGAGGCGAAGAGTTGACAAGGTTCCCGGGTTAGGTAATTTTCAATTCTCATTGAAATATTGATTAAAATTTGCAGCTGGTCTTCAATATCAAGCTGTTTTATTTTTAGGTACATATTTCATTTTTTTTTGTTTGTGTTTTCTTGGTAGTATTTCAGTTTTCAACATTCTAAAAATCATCCAAAACTCCAATTGGCAAAACCTATGGAACTCAATAACAAATCACAAACTATTTACCCACAAAAAATCAATCCTCCCTTGGCAGCATCTTAGTCACCTAAATAGATCAGAAGAAATTATATAATCACCCGCCTCCGAATTGGTCATGCCAAATTAACCCACAGCTATTTGTTCACCAAAGCTCCCAAACCCACCTGTCCATTCTGTAATTCTGAAATAATCTCCACTCAACACCTTCTATTCTATTGTCCCTCCCTCAAAACAAAACGTCATTCCTTAAACATTTCAGACCTCAACCCTACAATTCCTGACAATATCAAGCAAATGGAAAACATTCTTAAATACATCAAAGAAATCAATCTTTCAAACCAAATCCAGACTAACCCCTCGAAACTGGGCGTAAAAATCCTGGCAATTATACACGCCCAGTATAAAAAAATTTCAAAAAAAAAACTTTGATAATTATTAGGAAAGGTGGAATTTCACTGGACTTCTTTTCCCTCTCAATCGCAATAATCGTCCAATTTCTTTTTATATTTTTAATTTTGTTTGAATTTCTGTAAATTTTTCTCTATTTTTGGAAAATTTTGTTGTTGGGTTATCAAATTTTTCATTTTTCAATTTGTTTTGATTTTTTAAATTTATTTTTGTGGAATTTTCAGACGGCTAATTCAAGTTTAACACTGTTCATAGTGTTCATTCATTTCTGTATCAACTTTTGACATATTTTGAATGTCAACTTGTCAACTTCCATTCCAATATTATTTTAGCCTTTATTTTATTGGTTGGTGTAAAATTTCTATAATGTGAAAACCAAAAAATATTCCGTCGATTATTTTTGGAATAATTATATCTAGAGGAGAAGGTACAATTATGGACCCAGGTACAAATATGGACCCCCCTCTGTTTAGAGAATACTACTAGCGCTGCGGTCACGGTCTGTACTAAAAATTGTTCTAGTAGTGTAGTAATGACGATCTAGTTACATATTTTGGATCGATGCAAAATTCTGTGTCTGCAATCAGCATTTGATTTTTTTTTCGTGATTTTTTGTTGCCATTGGAAAATTTTACTCTGTTTTCTTTTAATAATTGATGTACTTCCAATAACGTTCAAAAAAAAAATTATTAGCGAAATAAGTAGCTCTCAGTGTATACTTTCAGAATATGCTTTCATACTTGTCATTACTTTACTCGATTTTCGTATTTTTTTCCATTTTTCATAAACTGACAAGTTTTTTTACGTTGGTATAAAATAATATGGACCCCTAAATTTTTTCATATAGGTAATTTTTCCTAGAATGCTGAGAAAAAAGCAATCAACAAATAAGAGAAGTCCTAAAAGACGGAAATGGGACGAAGAAAGTATGGTACGGGCCATTTTAAAAGTAAAAATAGTAAAATCCAGAAAGTTCGGTTTTTTCTTATGAAAATCGATTTTTTTTAATTTCGATTTTTTTCATGTATTTGATGTTTATTGTCATGCATTCGATGTTTTTTTCATATACTTAAGTTAAAAAACGTCTTTAAATATATTTTCGCATCATTTTCTGCAATTTTTAGACATTTTTTTAGGGGGTCCATATTTGTACCCGAGTCCATATTTGTACCAATTTATGTCACTTTTGTAAAATTCAAATTTCTCCGTGAGTTTTCAACCAAAAAAAAAAAATTTTTACACAATATACTAGAGTCTTTGGCCTTTCGAATGGTATATTCGAAAAACAAATTTGATAATTTTTTCTACCCTTTAAAGCCAAAAAGCTAGAGGGGGTCCATATTTGTACCTTCTCCTCTACCTGTCTAGGTGTCTACCTAATGTCAAATCATCTGTATAAGTTTTACTGATGTATGAAATGTTCACAAACAAAATTTCACCTATAGGATACCTTGACCATTAAAATAAAGCTACCCTCTACTCCACTCTTTCTCTCTACGAACATCAACTTTGCTTCAGAATTTCGCGTCCTTGAGTCTAGCATACGTTAAAATTGTTCAATTAATTGCGCACTCATTCTCTCAGTGTTTCACTTAAGCACTACGACGAGTATGTATACTCGATATTATAATAATCCACCACAGCCGCAACCATCGTGCAAATATTGTAGCTGCGGCGGCGGCGGCGGCGAGAATTACTCGACAAATAAATCGTTTAGCACAGGCACGCTGCTGCCTTTCAATAAACACTCGCGAGCATTGAATATAAAAATGTTAGTTGTTATTCAAAGGATTTTTTTTCGCTACGCTCAACTCAGTGCAGCGCAGCGCAGCGTCGCCCATATGCAAACTATGCAATTTAAAATGGATTAAGAAAATCGAGTTAAAATAAGCTTTTTGGTGCAATAACTTAAGAAAAAAAAAGGGCATACTGCACTTATGAAATAAAAAAAAGAAAACCACTTCGTTACGAGGAGGGTTGCGCCAGCAATAGTTGCCGGATTGATAAAAATGAATCAAATAACGCCTCCAGAAAGCGTCTGTATTAGACAAGGGGAAGAAGGGCGGATGGGAATAAATCGCTTTTAAAGGGTGCTACACGCTTTACGCGCCCTAGTACCGTAATTAAAATATACTGCCAATAATGTCATCTTATTTACTATGTAAAAATACCGTCGGTCGCGGGTTTATATTATACGACTTCTTAATGTGGTATTAAGTTGTTAGTGTTTCGTGTATAAAATAAAAAGAAATATATATAAATTATACGTAGGTACGACGAGTTTTACACACACGGATTAAAAGAACGAATTAATCGTAGTAAAGTCAAAAGTGTACATAATATAGAAGTGAGGTAGACTAGAGAAGAAAATAGATATCTATTCGGTGTTTTTCATAAATTTCACGCTAAATTCAAACAAATTTGTATACCTACCTATACGTATGTTTGGTATCTATGTACATGTTAGGTCATTGTCATGAGGGTATAGAAGCAGATCAAGATTAAAATAAAAAAAGAGTATGCATAAACTATGTGTAAACGGTGTTCGATAATTGTTTTATAAGTGTTTATCTATATCATAATATACCTATAATATGAGAACGATGAAGAAGCCGAGAATGAATATTACAATAGCCGAGCTTTGTGTGTACGATATAGACGGACGTACTATAGATATCTGTATCTTCTAGTATATTTATGATACCTATGAAAAGCATAGAGCAGGGTTAAAAACAAGATGTAATCATTACAAAACTGTCCAGACAAGGGGGTAATGGACCGCAGAATTAAAAACACGAGAACCGAATTCAGGCCCTGGCTATATCTATATGGCCGAGCAAAATGAGCCGTATTTAAATAACAAGCCTGGGAACATTTACAAGGTAGATTAATTTTTTTTTCTTTTTTCATTCTCGTAGTTTTTTTTATTTCTTCCCTCCTCCGAAATCGATTACTATAGAAGCATCATTTTTGATTATTAAACAGGCTACTACTTTCGAGATAGTTTGGTATTTTTAATAGCCATGACTACATGGTTTGCCTCGGTTACGTTTAATTTAGCTCATCGCTCGCTGGCTCGCTTTTCATCTAATGCTGATGATCGAGATGGCTGGATAGTGGATGTACCTACTACAATATACGAGTTTAATAATCGATATGATATAGTTAATCTATCCAACGGTATCGGTTTTATAATCGGTCTTCAAAATAAGACATTTTTCGAGTAATTAAAATTCGCAAGTTGGGCCGCCTCATCGAGCTTCTGTCCATCGTGGTGTGTGATGTTTCTGTATGTGTGGAAATTTCCGTTTGGTTGCCTGAAGCGATCGAGATCGAGTGTAGTGTGTTGAGGTAGTCTGCAAGATTTTTTATACCCGTACTTATAGCTTAAAATAGTGAATTTTTTGGAGTTCGGATTTTAAGGGGGATTAAGTAAGTGTATCTAGAGTGAAATGGTCCATCTGCTATGTATTATACGAAATTGAAATAGGGCCAATTGATGTACCTAATTTTAACTTGAAAAATCACGCGGAACCACTCATCCTCGATAAAGAAACGAACCCAGTGAAAAATTTAAATTTCCTTTTCTCCCCTTAACACTAGTTTTTTTAAATGAGTCCAGCTTTAAAACTGATACGTCACAATTTTGGGTCGATGATGGGCCTCATATTGAAAAGTTTTCGGTGTGACCTGAAAATTGAAACAGAAAATAGTGATTCCAGAAAGTTTAATCAAAAATTGATGAATCGAAAATTTTCAAATTTTTCGAAAATGTGGAATGAGTTTTTTTTTTGTAAACCCGAATTTTTGGTTCTTCAATGATCCTTGAAAATGAAAGTCTATGTTTGAAATGGTTCAAAAATCTCAAAAATTGTGTTGTTAATACCGTTCTTTAATATTTTACAAGGATAGATTTTTTGAGAGGAAATGCGAGAAATTGGAATTTTTCAAATATATTATTAAAAAACTATTTAGATACTTGTTTTTTTCTGTTTTTATTTATTTTTTCATTGTTCATTCGTCAACTTTTTTCAAGCATTTTTTCATTTTTTGTGCGGGAAGATAAAATCCGGAAAAATATTTCCTCTTGGAAAGAAATTTTAATTTTTCGTGTTGGAAAATTGAAATATTTGACGCAATGCTTTGGGCTTTGCTAAAAGTCTTCCTATTGAAAGATTTGTGTTTTCAGTTTTTTCTCAATGGCAGTCCTAAATATTTCTTATTGCCTCACTTCTTTGGCTTTTATAGCATCATTTTTAAACATATCCGCGTTTCTTAAAAAAAACGAAGATACGAAAAAATGGAGTTTTATGGAAGGACTTGATATCATGTGACCAAGGGATAATGTTTTGATATTTTGTTCTAAAAGTTTGAATGGATTTTTTAAAATGATGCTTTGGTGCAGGCAATTTGATTTGATTGCTAATAATCTCTTTGATCATCAAGTTTTTTATGAATTTTTTCGAACAACTCAAGCAGGGCGTCCATGCTCTGGAAAAATCGGAATAATTCTGGAACTTTCAACCGTATAAAAAAATCAAGGAATTTTGCAATTTTCACTCCAAAATCCGGAAATTTTGGAATACCTACGTATAATCTTTATTAATTGATAATTCTGCTATAAATTGAACAAATTTGACTCTTGTTAGTTTTCTAGTGAAAAATTAGATTTTTCATTGTGGCTAATGGCTATCTATACTGGTCGAAGAAAGTCTCCTCTTAATATTTCAATGCTCGGAATTCCGAACGAAAGAAAAGTCTGATAAAATATCATCAAATAATTTTTGAATGTTTTACATAGTAATTCATCAATTCCCCCTTCCCAAATTTCTTTAAAGTCAGAATTGATATCTAAAATGAAAGGATATTTCAAAAATTGATGCTTTTTTAAAAGTCTGGCATAATTTATGTACCTACGTATGTAATTAAGAATATTGTCACAATGTTTTCCAAGTTTTTGAAAGTAGGTATGACAAAATTGGAAAATTACTTTTTTGAAAGTTTCTAAAAGTGAGTTTTTCCAAGTTTTCAAAAGTCAGCCTGACGTGATTCTGCGTTACCAGGGTGTCTAACAGGTACTGCACGTACTGCAAGTACTGTAAAAGTACTGCATTGAAATCCTCGGTACTGCAAGTACTGCAAAGTACTGCATTTTGCCTGAAAAGTACTGTATTTTTTCTCAGAATCATTGATTTAAAATTTTTTAAAAACCTCAAAATGAGTTAATTGGTGAAAATTAAAAAAAAAAAATGTTCATTTTGTACCTTAAAAGATGGCAACACTTGTTAAATTAATACTTGTAAAAATTTTCTTGGGGTGGGGGGGGGGTCGGTGTAAGCTGGATAAAAAAAATGAGGTAATGCAAAAGGTACTGTAAAAGTACCGCATTTCTTCGGAGAAATTTTGTTAGGCACTCTGGTTACACAAATTTCAGAAAGACACCCCGCGCAAAAAACCTACCTATCCATATGTCGAAATCAAAAACAAAAAACAAATCGAGAAGAAGTAGTAAATTAAGGTTGAAAAGTACCTGTTTGATTGTATGCCTACGAGTACATTATAAATTTTCTTACTTTAAAAATTACCTACTACCTTACTCAGTTCATGTAATAATCTATAGTTTATAATTTGTTATGTAAAGGCTCATTTATAATGGTAATTGAAAAACATAAAATAAAATAATTGAAAAGTTCATCTGTCGTTTTTCAATGAAACCATTTATAATCAGTAATTGAAATTTCTGTGATTTTTCATTGAAAAGTTGGAATTTTCAACTTTTCAATTACTTTTGCTAGTTTTTCAATTACCATTATAAAAGAGCCTTAACTGTGCTGAATTTAATGTTGTGGTGTCCATAGCCTTAGTAGCTCGTATGGCACCCATAAAATAAAATAAAAATAAAAATCATCACTCAAAAGTACAGAAATTGGCCCAACATATTCAAAGAGCATAATAATTCTAGATCTTTTTTTTTTTTTTAGAATCATGATCAGAAAATTTTGAAAATTTTCAAATAATTTTGGGCCCTTGTTTTGCTTGAGCAGAAATTTGAAGTATCTTCTCTTCCTTTTTTAAGAGTAATTTTTGAAAAACAGGTTTGCATCAAAATTTTACAAATGCGTTGAAAAAATATCATGAAAATGCACGTGTTTTCGTGTTTTGATGTGAATGGGTTACCTACTAAATCAAAACTTTTCAAAAAAATTTTCCCTGGTTTTGTTCGAACCGCGAAATGTTCTCTCTCCCTTGAAAAATTGAAATCGGGTTTGCATTTCGTAATTATTAAGTAATATCTCACAATGTAGAGTTTTTTTTTCGCTAGTGAAAAAAAGTGAGTGGTTTTTCAGTGATGGGAAAGGGTTACAGCACAGTAAATTTTTGAGGAAAGATTTGAAAAATCCTAAAATTTGATTTTGAAAATTTGATGACGAACCCTAACTTTTTTTGATTGTTTGTTCTCATTTTTTGTTTAAAAAAAAATTATTCAATTTAAATTGAATTTTTCAATTGTGTTATGTTTTTGAATTCTTCAGAAAAAATTGCATAATTAAATGGGTAGGTGTCATAAATTTTGAGAATGAAGTGCATGCTGGGCAGTTGTATTATATCAATCTATGAAAATGTACCTTCCTTCCCCTCCTCCCATTTCTTTTGTCATAAAACATTCGACAAAAGTTTTTTTGGTTTGATTATACGAGTACATATTTATCACTATTAGGTACGTTTGAAAAAAATACCCTTTCCCCCACCATTTTGTATATCTAAGTAGGTAGTTGATATTTTAAAGATCTGTAGATATTGATGAATGAAATTGAAATTCTTACAATATCGAATATTCGTTGTTCCTCCTGCCAATCGCCAATCACACCTATGATAAATCCTTTGGATTCATTTTAAAAAACTTACTGTACTTGCTCTGTCTGCGTGTCTGTAAGCAAGTATACATACTCGTATAGTACCATGCGGTATATTTTTATAACCGCTTTACTCTATTAGCTCGAATGGCTTAAAGGTGTTTCCCTTCGGTTTAAATTCGGAAACGAGTGTACCAGATTAACGATCTCAAGTGAGAAGGAATAAATGCCGCCGCCTTATAGGGACGTGTTAAAAAAATCAAAGGCTTTGTACTTAGGGGTTATAAGGTGTTAGCATATAACGCCAGCTCATAGTTTGCATTTCGATTTCGCAGAAGGCGTTTGAAAAGCGCTAACGTATGAATATATTATTAGTCGCATCACGCCGTATGCAATATTTAAACCAAGTGATTCGTAAAATTTTACCCTATTTGTTTTATGCTAATTTCGTCGCAGTGTTTATGATTTGTTCGACAGACTCGACAGTCGACCAAAATTTCAAGACACATTCCAGTCTCATTGGTACATGGCATCGCGTGAAATTCTTCCCAACTATACGATACACCTAATTATTTACCTATTTGAAAAGTCATTCTTCCAATGTACATACATTGTACAATACTAATCATTTTTTCAAGAAGGAGGTACCTACCCTACCTGTTAAAATGTAATCATTTCGTCGAAACCATCATCTCGATAGAAAATTAGTCGTATCTATATGGTGCAACCACATACAGTAGGCAGTATAGACAGAGAAAGAGAGACGAGTTTGATTTCTTAGTCGATTTTAAGAACAACTGACAATAGGGTTGTTTTAGTTGTGGTTTCAATTCCCCATTCATCATTCTTAGTTTACGCGGTAAGAAGAAAAAACGCGGTTAAAATTACTCGTTCACTTGTGACACGCAGTACCTACTCTCATCTCTTCTTAATCCTGCAGTACACTTCGATCATGTAAACCTCATTATAATCTCGTCGTCTTTCTCGCGGGGAAGATGCTCTAAGTACAAAAAAACAACATCCGAAATATGTATTAGGGAAACGTTGATGAAATTTTTCATCATATACAGAGGCAGGCGCGTTATAAGATGCGACAGCTCGTTCAAATTGAAAATTAATATATTTTTTTGGGCTAAAGAAACGAAAAAAAAAACATCAACGATACGTACTACTTTACTTATGTACTGATTAATTTTGCAGTACGAAGAAGAAAAAAAAAACGATCACGTTTATTCCTTATGTATGATACATTATTCAACATTGGTTCAGCCATTATTACGTATTAAAAAACAACTCGCCAAATAGGTATAGTGCGGAGAATAACTCGACGCGTTTATTATTAACGAAACCGTATTGAATAACGTTATCGACGAGAAGCTCGTAACTTTCTCAAATTCAATTCGTTGTTGTGAGAAAAGTTTTTAAAATCGGTGTATGGGCTAAATTCAACAACCTTTCTTGTATGTCTCTGTTATACATAGATAGGTTTCGGTATAAGGTACCTAAGCTACCTATCTATATAATGATACGCGATCGTTCGGGTTCTTTTTTCTTCTTCATAGACTAACCGCAGATATTTTCTGTTCTTAATCCAAATGGTATATTGTCCGAAACCGAAGTATGTGGTCAGTTAAGGCAAACTTTCGTACTTTAATTATGCTGACTACTGAATCAAAACGAAATAAATCGTTTTAACGGCGTTCAATCGTATTGAAATTTGTAAAATCATTTCCAAGATATGGTTTACCAGTTGCCTCTTGATGTTCTGTCATAAACCACAAGGTCGATTTAATTCGACCATATAGGCTGAAAATTTTCCAGTGTTTTTAACAACAACGACAACTGTACCATACGCAAACCCAATTCAAAATTTAAATCTGTAATATGATATGCACTATAAGTACAGTGCTCGGTGTATTTCAAATATCGAAAAATGAAAATTTGCATTTGAGTGAAGATAGCTTCTCAAGTGTGTAATATATTTCACTTGCAATGTAGATGTTTAGAAAAAATTGTCGATTTGAAGCTTTTGAAAGAGTTAAATTGTCTGATGTGTGGAAGATCGTCCATTTTTTTGTATTTCTGCATATCTTTATTTTCTGTGAAAATTTTACCAAGAATATCTTAATTCATATTTTTTTATTCGTATTTTCTTTGATGTTTACTAGTAGTAGTTCAGTTTGTATCAAGTTTATTACCCGAAGAGAGGGTAAGAAGTGGAAGCGTACCAGTCATTTTAAAGAATGGAGCTGAGTAAAAAATACGGAAAAATTTGTCCAATTTTTTGTTGATTTTTTTAACCCTTTTTTAGGTATTTAATTTTTTCCCTGAATGCATTGTTATTTTCAACTACTACTTTTTCCCAGTATTTCCGATCAATTTTCTTGGCAATTTGAATAATTTTTATGGATTTTTCATAGAACATTGCTGACAATTTATGAATTTTTACCATACTTTTTTAGCACAATTCTGGTTCATTTGACCACACATATTTTTTTACTCTCGTGAAGTGAATTGATGAGAATTAAAAAGAAAATCCAAAATTAGTTCTGTTGAATTTTTGATGGAAATTAGGTAGGTAGTTGTTGAAGTTCAGAAAATTGACTTGCATTGTCGAAATTTTACGAAAACGCGGGAAATGCTTTTTGACGTTTCATGCTTGCATTGAGAACAAAAAAAGGATTACACTTCAAAAAGTTCCTCTTTTCGGCTTTGTAATTCATTGTGTACCTACTTATTCAAAAATGGATGGTTAAAAAAAATCTTTTTTTTTTTGTTTTTTGAAATTTTGAAAAGGGACCAGTGCTAAAACAGGGTATCTGGTTAGTAGATCGTGTGTAAGGATTTTATACAATTTAGACTTGAATGTATGACGAAAATTTGGGGGAAATGATTTTTATCGCATACAAATGTATATGAATGTTTGCACTTTGCAGTGTCCAAAAATGATGGACTCTGAATGAATAAAACAAACATTTGAAATGATTTTCGAAAGGAAAATTAGTGTGAAAAATTGTACGAAAAGGTCTCTTGAATGACATGTGAAAGATTAATAATTTTTGCCTAAAAAATTCTTGTGGATACCCTGTAAAATTATTCACATCAATGTAGGTAAAAGTCCTATACATTTATCCCCAAAAAAATTCAATTTTTTTCAGTTGTGAGCTGAGAGGGCGGGATTAGAACGAATCTCGAAAAAAAGATTCTAATCAAAACCACGAATCAAGCAATTTTCGAATCATTTTTAATTAATTGTGTATTCGGTGCATTTTATTATCAGAAAATGCTGGACTTGAATTGATTCTATTGTTTTATGATTGTGAATTACGATCTTCAAAATTGTCAAAAAAATGGTGAAATGTTGGCAAAATTGGACAAAATTTCACGAAAATTGCATAAAACGACGTTAAAAAACTTGTTAAAATCTTATTAAAATTGATGAAATAAGTATCTTGGATCTTGAGAGAAAGTTCGTGAAAATCGAGTAGATTTTTTTGGATTGGTCAATAAAATTGATCAAAATGTGATATCATCGAAGTGGAATGGGATTTGGTAAAAATTGCATGAAATATCATCTGCAGTAGTGTTTCCGCAATACAAGAAAGAATTAAATTTTCCCCTTATTCTGTCCGTTATTGGCGATTTACTTCAATTTTTATAATATTTTGTGTAATTTTTGCACAACATTGGAGACATTTTATTAATTTTTACACGATTTTTCTACATTTTTTTTGGTCAAATTTAACAATTTTTTTATCACATTCAAACCCATTGTTAGATATTTTAATCGAGTTTTGCAATTTTTATCCAACATTAACTAGGTACTTTGTGAATTTTTATGTAATTTTCAACATTGTTTTACTCGGCTGAACAATTTTTTCTCACATTTACACCAATTTTTGAAATTTTTTAAAAAACTTGATAACATTTTTGTAATTTTTTACATGTAGTTCTCAACGTTTTGTGGTTAGTTTTCACATTATTTTGAGAATTTCATTGTGAAAAGTTCTAATATATTATTAATATTATGTATTTAAAAAAAATTTTAATCATCAATTGATTACTCAAGTACTTTTTTTTGAAAAAAAAAATTGTTTTTGGTAAAACAAATGTGTACATTCAACATTGGGTTCAAGCTGAAAAATTGAAGAAATTGAGTGTACGGAATTTTTGATTTCTTGCACTCCCCCCAACCCAAAAAAAATTGTCGATTGATGGCTCTTTTTGCTTTCTAAAAACTTTTGAATTCACTCTCATTTTTGTACCAGGAGTAAAAAATATAATTCTCGAGGGGCTTTCAAAATTCTGAATAATTTTTGAGAAATTCATCATACTGATCTATCTTACTCAATATTTTGTATTTGTGATAGTAAATTTCACTTATCAATACTCAATTCAAAATTGAATATTCCGTAATTTTGATATTGATCTAGTAATTTTCAGCGTCTTCAGTTTTCATGTTATACAAAAAGTTGATATCGTAATGTTTTATTGTCTATGTTTTAATTCGTAAAATTCAACAGTACATCCACGTGCTTGTTTGGTCTTCGAAAATCGAAATTCTGTCGATTGAAGTTTGCATTTTTAATGAATAAAGTTGAATCAGAAACGTTAATTTCATTATTTTTCCTCAATCTGAAATCAGACAGTTTTAAAATAACACGTACATGTCGTTGTGTATTTTGTAATTTTTCCCGCCAAAATTTTTCTGTTTTCTTTTTAGAAATTTTAGAAAACTACTTTTTGAAAAATGCTCTTCTGAGGCACATGTAACTTAGAAGTAGGTACGAGTGAAACGAAGTTGATATGGAGAAGTTTCCACTCATGAAAAAAAAAAAGTATATGGTAATCATACGCAGTTGTACTCTCACTAATTGTTTTCCAATCCAGTCGTTTGGACGACTACCTAATTAATATATTCGTTTTTTTGTAAGGTTCTCGTGTATTAGGCTGGCCATACTTAAGCTATACGTATAGTACCCGTGAAGGATACGTAGACATACGTAACGTACCTCTACCTGTAATACCTACAGATAAATTACATTTTTGGTACTTTGTCAGGAGCAATTTTTTAAAAATCGTTCAGACCGCGTATGAAATCAAATCGTATTGATAATGTTAGGTTATAGCGCTTATAGTTTGTACTCTACACATACTCGTACGACGTACTCGTACCTATAAAGGTCCATCTTCCATCTCTCAAACAGCGCGAGCGCCAAGCTGCACATCACATAGAAAAGAAAGAAGAAAGAGGCGCCGAATATAATGACACATCTCATATATATTTATCCGAACTGATAGCCTATATGTTGTACGTATAGTATGTATTTGTTACACCCACCAGACCGTCGTCCTCTTACCTGCAATTACTTCATACTGTTCTCTTTCCAGTTATTTCTTTGTTTTAAAAACACATCTGCGCCTTACCTGTCCGTCATTTCTTAATATATTATTTCCATCTGTCAAACGTAGCTAATGTGAAGTTTATGGCGAAGAATATGTCTATTTTTCTCGTTACATATCTCTATGGTAAATTTTTCATGCATCGGAGACATAGAGATTAAGGAATTTTTTTTCTTCCGAACCCTCTCATTCTATGCTAATGTCGATCGTCCATGATTACGAGACATTTTTCTCAGACTTTATGGAACAAGTGACGAATATATTCTGAGAATGTTGTAATAATTAGTATTATCGTTTGATTGATGTATTACTGGGTGCAGATATGGCGGATATGAGTGTGAAGTTGAGAATCGCCCGGTGAGTAACAAGGTGCGATTAATTTTTGCGTCGTGTTGGAAATTTCGTCTAATTTTTGTCTGAGGATTCGAATCAATCTGTGTTTTGTTGTTTTGCACTTGGAGCTAGTCTATAGATTTGATGGTGATTTATTAGACTGTGTGATGGTTGTTTTTCATCTTTATTTTTAGTTTAGGTACCTACATTTTTGGCAGAAGGAATGCGAAAGAATGTCAGGATTTTCTGCTGCGCTGTTTTGGATTATTGAAATGGGTAGTATAATGCAGTAAATTGAGACAAATGAACGAGTATGAGAGATATGATTAAAGTTGTCGGGAGTATAGCGTATCTAGTTGCCTATAATAAATTACGAAAAATGACGAGTCATAAAATCAGTTCAACATGGATCTTCAGAAATCAAAATTTAAGTCCGTATAATTTTGAAAAATTATTTTAAAATTGAATCAAGTTTCGAGTAGGTGTTCAAAAAAGATAAGTATACGTCTCTTTAGAAGTCAGAATTTTCAAAAAGATTCAAAAAAATTGGGAAAATCATTTATTGGAAAGACTGGTTACCCTGTATATGAAATTCTCAAGTACGAAGAATTTTCTTAGGGAAAGAGAAATTGGCCCAAGTCGGAAGTGTTTGAAATAAGGCAAAAATGTCGTATTAAGGGTTAACGAACTATACAGTTCTCGTATAGTATTACCTATGGAAATACGCACACAACACTCATGTGTGTAGTGTACTCGTACTCGTACGTACGTCTACGTATGTCGTATACGAGTATTAATTCTACGACACGATTTCCAAATAAACGAACAAAGCTTAATTTTATGCAATTACCTAGGATAATTTTTTTGTGAGCAATCTCATTATATTTCATTTTAGAGGAAATACAAACGCGCGGACGCTTTCTCCACATATTGGTACATTGTTGACGTAAAGCGTTACTAATTTCCTTATAGGTTTAGTTCGAAAAAGAAAAAGGAGAAAAAAAATGGTAAAGAGAAGAAAAACACATGTAAAAATTATCCAATACGTATGTAATAAGAACGTTGGAATTGTAATTACAATCCTATCGCGAGGTGAAATGCAATTAGAGATCTTTTGTGAGTATAATTACCATTGTACGAGAATTAGGTAAAATCGTTGAATTATTTACGAATTGTTTGGCTCGACTGGCTATATATTTGTAGGTATAATAGGTATTGCTATCATATGGGTGAATTGAATATTAGGTAGGTACCACCAATGAGTCCAAATCGACCCATCAGTGGAGGTGGTAATTGAAAATTTAAAAAGTAATTAACAAATATTCCTCCTAAACGTTTATACCGGTTTTATTCAATTAAGAAGTATAGATACTAGATATGTATGTACCTATATGACTATATACGAGAGTCGGTGGAGATTTTTCATCGTCGTGTTTTTTTTTTTTTATTTTTTTAATAAAATGCGCGAGGTAAAGAGTTATATGGTATAGGTAACGCAGACGAGACATCGTTCATTTAACGCATTTGCGCCTAGTCGGTATATATTTACCAAATATTGACAAAATAAACCAAAAATCCAGTGTTTGTTTTTGAATTCTTTTACAGCATCCGAAGAACTCACTTAACGTTAACATTTTGTTTGCCGAAGCCACTTCAGTCGGAATCGTGTTTACATTTACTTTTCGGAGACATACTATACTATGCCAACGTACCTACATTTTGAATTTTTTTCCTCTCGTTTTCGTCATTGAGAGGCGCCTGCGATACAAGTATCGTTTTCTTGTAGACTGGCAGCGATGATTTGGTGATTTGTTTGATGAGATGGAAATAAAAAACTGATAGTTATGCAGGGAACTGTGTGGAGAAGTTGGAGGATATAAGGGTGGCGAGGGGATAAAAATCTGAAAAAGTGGATTATTTTTCAAAAAAGTTTTAAAATTGTTCAATTTTGAAAAAAAAAATTAGTAATTTTTTACACATTTTCTCTTAAACTGAAATTTCTTCTGTAGGTAATGTAAATTTGGTATTTTTTTGGGAGGGAGGGAGGGAGGGAGGGAGGGAGGAAGCGAGCGATTGAAGGAAGGAAGGGGGGAGAACGGTTTAGTCGAAGGAACTGTCCAAGTGTCTGATCGTTTTTGAAATTGTTTTTCGAAATTTGATGGAGCCTAAAGAAAAAATTATGGCCAAATATCCTCAATCAGGCGTTGAAAAAAATTCAAATTTTTAAAGTAAATTTCTATGTGGGTGATTGAAATAATTTTTCGATCATCGATTTTGCTGAAATGCGTGTACCTTGGTTGGTTATGAGTTGAAATTCTCCCAAAAAAATTTCAGCTTTCTGCCACTCTTGAGACATGAGGCATGTTACTACGAAGTACGTATTCCCTTTTCCTTTTTTGAAAAAAAAAAAACATCTTTCGTTTTTAACATCACAACTATCCTATAAATTCATGTACATTGAATTTTTTTTTTAATGCCCAGAAATTGATGAAGATGAAGTTGATGTTAAAAATTTGATTTTTCGTTTTAAAGATTCTGATTCTATTTTGAAATGACTTCTTTTTACCCTCCTCTTCCCTCGACTGGTTGTTTAAACACTTTTCTTGCGTTTTCAACTTTTTGTCAAATGAATACAACCTGTCTCATGTGAGACTAGAAAACGATGTATTGATACGTACGTTGGCTCTTCCTCTTCCAAATGTAATTCCACTTTTTTCGGCCTTCGATTTTTCCAGGTGGCACAGAAGTAAATTTTTACACAGTCGGATTTACAATTTTCTCATCCTAAGACAGATTAAAAATTGCCACCCTCTCACCCCATCCCGAAAAAAGTTGTGTATCTGAATTTCTTTCAATCTAGAATGAACTTCAAGAACCTTTGAATAAATATTGGTGCAAACATTACTGATTTTTTTTCTTTAAATCTCCCTTACATTTTCGAAAAAACAAGAATTTCAATGGATTGAGGAGGGATTTGCTTGATACACCAATTTTCAACTTGACAAGATCATCAAGAGCGCAATTTTGAATTTTTAAGGATGTGAAATTTTAAAAAAATCGTTGAGCATCTGAAAATAATTTTCGGAAATTTTTTTTGCAAATATTACCTAGAAAATGTCGAGTTGTGATAAAGCACCGTCATAATGTCAAATTTTAGGGGCTTTTCATTTTTTTTTAAATTAGGGAAATTGAGGAAAATTTCAGTTTGGCTCATGAATATCAAAATCTGACCTAATCGAAGTAGAAAACTGATGTTTGAAGCTTCCCAAATTAGTTTCTGCTCCTCTCAGGAAAAAAATTGATCATTTTGGAAAAATTGAAAATAACGCCGCGCCGGAGGCTCCAAGCTGGCTGAAAATGCTAGAATTGAGTTTGGAGGAATCGGTGTTGACTTTAGAACTGATTTCAATAATTTTAGTAAAAAATGTGTACACCTAAGCTACTCCTACGTAGAAACATAAATTTCAAATCGTGATTTTTGGATTTTCAAAAATGTGTCAAAATTCGTAAAATCAATTTTGACAACTAAAATTTTGATTACGGGATAAGGGAGTGTATCACCATCGTTTTCCCAAAAATCCCATTCTCGTTTCAATAAAAGCGGACTCTTCCAGTGGTCCCTTTGTGGGAATTTATTTTTGAATTAGTAGAGGAAATGCTATTCTGATTTTTGAAAATTGTTTGTTTCTCCAAGTTGAGGGAGTGTGTGCGACTTGACATTGATTCTGTAATTTGCGAATTGAGAGTCCTTTAATCAGATTTTTGCAGGGGTCGTGGTACTGAAAATAATGATTTTCATTTTTGGTTTTATGTTCGAGTTTTTGATCAGTCTTTGAACATGTGATTTTTGGGTTTTGGGTATTCGATTTTGACAATTTTATGCTCGTTTTGTTTTTAATTACATGTTTTTTCTCGCATAATATTGATTTTTTGGTTTAAAATTCTTGGTTATTTGAATGAAATTTTAAGATTTTTAAAACAAAATTAACTTAATTTTTGACAAATTTTACAACAATTTCAGCCATTTTTGGCAAGTTATAGTGTTTTTTCTCATGGAAGGGGGGGGGGAAAGGTAAAAAATTGAAACTTTGGACATTATGTCTAAAAAATTGCAAAAAAAAACTCGAGAATTTGGATTTTTGAAATTCAATGGACACCTTGATATTATTAGAATTCGCACATTTAGCGAAAACTTCAGCCACAGATTTTGCTATTGGGTACCTCTACTTAGGCTGTATCTACTGCAAACGATATGGCTATGCCTGTAAAATATTCGTCAATGCATAAGAGAAGATTAACCCTGAAGTAGCTTTATAATTAGTTGCGCGCGGCTATAGGCTAGTTCTCTTATTCGCTCAAGTTTTATAAGAAGATCGGTGCGACAGTCGTTTAATCATTTCGCCTTCGGTTCTATTCCATGATAATGATGACGACTGCGGATGGCAAAACTTACCTATAATGCTCGATGCCTAGAAAACTCGCTTTGATGGACATGTGACGAGAGATGGTCGCGAAAGAGAGGCGGTGCGGGCGACGGCGGGAAACAGCAATGAATACCATGGTTGGTCTTGGTAACGCAGCTCAGCACAAGCACATTCACTTAAAGCACGGATACGATTCATTTAAGTCCTCCTTCGTTTGTCGTCTGTCCAACATTCCAGCATATTGATTATGTACTTTTTTAAGGCCTATTGTTTTCCGCTTCTTCTTTTCCATTATGTATTACCTTCTTTTTTTTTTCTTTTCGTTCGTCTCCACTTCGTCGTCGTGTCCTTCTTCTAATATTTTTACATCTTTCCTTCATCCATCCATCGGTGCTGGTACGAACCAAGTCTATTGCGAACCTTGTCTAGACTTACAGCATTTCGTTTTGTATAGAATTGTTTTAATTTCTCGTTTGTAATTACAAAAATGTTAGTTAGATGGATTTTTTTTCAGCTAAATGATTTTTTGCCCGATACCCAACTACGGAGTACGAGGTTTTTTTCCTTCTTTAAATCAATGCAACTTGACTAGGTTGAAATTCTTTTGGGTTGATGTAACTTGTGCGAAAGATGTTTGGGTTCTTGTCTTCTTGTTGATATCTTCAGCATCAGTTCACCCTTACTTATCTTCGCTTTTGGCTATAAATGTAACGTGTTTACTTTTTATAAAGAACCTTCCGGAGAGAATACCCACTACACCTTTCTCTATGATTTTATGTTTTATTTTGTTATGTCTATATTAATGAGATCATTTCATCTTTCAATTGAAACGTATAACACTCTTTTAAACGGTTCAGTTTTCTAGAAGGTTAGTTTATAATTTCATTTCATAACACGCAACCGCAGACCAGACACGCGACATATAAGATTATGATTCTGGTATCATTAGTCGCGCTTTTAGTGATATGTTCGCTGACTCCTACACGCAGCTCGTGTTGTAATTTGCGTAAATTATGCGACCAACGATATACGAGTTCACTCGTAGATTTTCTGGTTACGCATATCGACTCGTCAAACAATCATTTTTCGCTGTGCGAATAAATTTGTCCGATTTGACGCGTCGCGTCGTCGTCTCGCTGCCATTCTTGACTCTTGAGGCAATATTTAGGTTTCAAACTTCACAACGTTTAACGGTTTCAATGTTTGGTGTCTTTGTCGTTGTGTTTTGATGGATAATAAATTAATTCGGCGTGTGAGATGAGTGTTTTGTGAGGCTGATCAGAGATAGAGGAGGGGGAATTGGCGCAGGGATTTTATGAGTGAGTTGAAGTTGCGAAACTGAAAGTGCAAAATTCATAGATTGGATGTAGGTCAAAGTTATGTGTGGTACTTTAAGTGATTAGTTCTTTTTTCGAAAAATTTCGAGTTAAAAGGTTAATTGACAAGCGAATAGGATTTTTGATTTTAAGCGGATTTTGATTTTGGACGGATTAATCAATGAATCCTTTGAGTGTTTTTTCAATTTTAAATGTTTTTCTCTGAGTAAGTACCTACAATTTTTTGAAGTTTTTCAATTTTGAATAGATTTATCTATTTATAATTTTGGCAGAATTTTTGATCAATTTTTTGGAAATTATGGGACTTTGATTTTGGTGCAATTTTTTTGTAAATTGTTTCAATTTTGACGAGTTTTTTTTGTAATTATTTTGAGGAGATTTTTGAATAATTTTATAAGAATTTGTTTGATGAGTTCGTGGCAAAATTGTTTTCGATTTTAGAGTGAATTTTTGTTTGTTTAGCTGGAGGTTTTCCCTCTTTAAGAGAATTTTATTCAAGAAATAGTAGGTACCAGGAAAAATAACAATTTTGAAAAAAAAAGTCATTAGTAGGCAGAAGATTTGTTGCTTAAGCATGAAAAATGATCTGTAAGCTCTAAGCTGCCAAATCAGCCGAATTTCTACTTTACAGCTTCTTTCAAGTTAATACATAGAAAAAGACCAAAGTCATAGATGATCTGAAAAAATGTGATAAACTGCAAAAGAAAACGGAAAAAATGAAAAGAGAACCTGTGAAGTCGAAAATTTTCAATTTTTAAGATTTTGTGTATGTCCATGTTCAAAACTTGTATCTCTTCAACGGTGTTTTTTTGTTGTTGAAAATTCTGGTTCCTTTTATTTTCTAGGATCTGTTTCTTATCGAAAAGAGTTGATTTTTTAAAGCTATTTTCTGCCAAAAGAGACAGTAAAATATTTTTAGTGAACATTCCTTAAAAGAGTCAATTTTTCAGCTTTCTTATTTCCTATCCAAAGAAGTTGAAGTTGATAAAAACTATTTTCTAGCAGTGGTGTGATGATTACCCTCAGTCCTCGAGGAGCCACTCCCACCCCCACCCCTAGTCCTCACATGTACAAAAATTATGTCTCTTTTTATATTTTGGTGAGGACTTGTTGTCTGGCTCTTTGATCAATTTTTTGCGATTTACAAAAAATGAAGAAAATGTCAAATTTTTCATCGTAATAATTCAATTTAAATCCAGCTTTAAAACACGCCCAGCTTAAAAAATTGTAAAAAAAAATACTTGTTCAAAACATTTTAAAAACAACGCTGTCCTAGAACTTCTCAAATGAAAAATTTTAATGCTCTACGTCTACAGTTTTGTTCCCTTTCATTTTTTTCTCTTGAATTAATTTTTTGGAATTTCATTATTTTTTTCCACAAACCACCGATTTTAATGGTCCTGAAAAAATAAAAAAATTGAAAAAAATCTACCTGCAGATCAAAATTTGTTTTTTAGGACTAGAACGTCGTTTTTGAAATAATTATTTTGAAGAAAATTTTGAAAATTTGATTCGATTGAATGATTTTTTGGAATAAAATACTTATTGGAATAAGTATAGAATGGGAAACAAATTAATTTGGGGAATTTTTGTTATCCTTGGCTTTTATTTATTAGTAAGTACTTACGTGTTGGGAGGGAAGGGAAGGGAAAAGGGAGACTTGAATGAAATACTGAATATGGCTAGTATTTTTCCATAACCAGAAACAAATTTTGAGGCATTTTTTTTTTAGGAATTGAAAGCACAACAAAATCGTAGGTATTGAAAAATACAATTTTGAAGGGATTGAAGTAAAAATGACCCCTCATCTGAAATTCATCAATTAATATACGTAATTTAATTTTAACCAAATTCAAAGTATAGGTTTTTTCAATTCGCAAAAGTGCAGTAGGTACCTAATTTTGGGATTTTTGTCAAGTTTGGTGTTTTTATTACGTACATGTCGTACAGATGATGATAAATCAGGGTGTCTACCAAGTAGTGAAAGTAGTGAAAAAGTAGTGATTTTCAGTAATTTTGCTTAAAAGGTAGTGAAAAACGAAAAAAAGCGGAAAATCCGATTTTCCACACAAGAAAAATTTTGTAGAAAATGGCTAATTTGTTGACTTTTTTAGAATTTGAATTACATATTTTTGAAAGCTTTTTCCTTCGCTTCGCTCGGGCTAGTTATTTGCTCTTCTTTTTCGATATAAAAACCTTATTGTTCAAATTCAAGAAATGTTCGAAATTTCAATCAGAAAAATACTTCCTTACCTCCATAAAAAAAACTTATTTTTAAACAAAAATACTGTAATAATCTTCTTCATTCATCACCCATGAAAACAACGTTTTTATACCCTTCACAATACTAATTTTCGATAGCTTATTCAAAAAATTGGTATATTTTTTTCCAAATATTGTTCAAATTTTCCATTGATTTTTTTAAATTTTTTATTTTGAAAAAAGTTCTTTATTTGCCCACTTTCATTACAGTAACATGAACCTTAAAGGTGAAAATAAAATCAAAAATTGAAATGACAAAATTATACTTTCGGCATCCGCTTGCTTGAAAAAAATCTTGGCATGTTTGAAGACATTGGAAAAGCGAAAAATTGTAATGTAAAATTTTGCCTCGTCCACCTCCTCTCCCTCTTGAAAAATCTCAAGTGTTCAAAAAATGTCCTGCCAAAGTCCTGCTTTTTTATTTTGAAATTTTGTTGGACTAGACACCCCGAATAATCACTGCTGAAAAAAAAATCTTTCATCTTTCTTTCATATTATCTATTTGAAAGAATTTTATTCTGAAAATAGTTGATTTGTTAATTTTTCGAGTTCGTTCATTTTTTATTTTTAATATGTGTAACAACGTGAATAAATGTAGCAATGGTTATAAAATCATTGAATTGATTTCAAATTGATGAAAACGTGTACTTACTCCATAATGTAAAAAAATTACAAAGTTCAAACCAAAAAAAAAAAAAAAAAAAAAAAAAAATGAAAAATCTTTCCTGTGGGAAGGGGGGGGGGGTGTTAAAAATATTTTGGAAGGCAGTGATTTTTCTTTTTGAAAGGTAGTGAAGAAGGTAGTGAAAAGGTATAGTGATTTTCGGTCAACAAATTCCCGTGGACACCTTGTAAATGTCCCTTCTCAGTCATTTCTGACCCATTTTTGGGGGTCAAGAAATAAAAAAAATATGAGATTACTTCAATTGATTTGGAATTTGTGTATGATCCAGTGGGGTCCCTCCTCATTCGATTTCATAATACATACATAACTATTATTCCATTACAACTTTTCAAAAAATCAAACGTTTGCGGTATTCCCAGTTTGCGATCTCAAAATCTCTGAATTCACGAAAAAAAAAATTATATAATTTATTAATTTTTCTTGAATTGTTAAAGGCTTCCATCTGATTTGTCGATATTCGATTCCCATTGATTTATTTAACGAGGAAGAATGGTCAAGAAATTAGTTTAATGACACATGTAAAGGTTTCGCTAGAAAAAAAAAAAGTGGAAAAAGATGAAGATAGTGATAAAAGAGTATACATACGTATACGTATAACTAGTAAGTCTGAAATACATTAAAGAACAGGTATTCACCGGAACACGCAAATATTTCGCATATGTCGCCACTACCTGCGCGTATTACTCCGAAAAAAACCTATAGAAATGGTTGAAAAAAAAACCATGAATGAACACGAGAAAACGATTCTCGTGTCGCGTCTACCTTCAAGTTCGGAACAAATAAAAAGAAGGTAAAAAAATAATAAAAGTAATTATTATCAGATCGGTTTTCAGATAGGTTTGTTTAAGTAGTTGTTAGGACAGGTTTAGGAAGTACGTAAGCGTCCAAATCGTCGCATTTGAGATCGCTGCACAACCAGTACATGGGCAGGGTTTCTCAAATTTACGGTAAAAAGTATCGCGATTAGAGGGTAAATTGAATCGAAACAAGGTATAATTGTAGGTAATTTTAGATATCGGGTATAAATATAATAGAAGCGGGGTTTTATTTTTCGATAAAAATATAGGTAGTATATTAGGTTTAGATTCTGTGTCGTAAAATTTAATACACGATGTTGTTAGAGTAAAATATATTTTTGATCTGGTTAAGAAAATTCATAGTTTACGTGGAAAATATTAGATACAAATTACCTAACCACTAAAAATACTCTTTTCCGAGAGTTTGGAAAGATTCCTCGTTAATAAAATAAGCCTACACGAGGAGTTTTTCTTTCGAAAAAGAATCATCTCGGAGTATTAATTTTTCTCTCGAATACCAGTCTGGTAGTGCGGGTGGGTAGGGGTGCATATCTTTAGCATACAACATCGCCTAAACGCAGATTACTGTTTGTATAAGTATATCTGCGAAAAGTTGAAGATATACGAATTTTGCCAACTTGTATATTGTATATGTACGTTTTGAAGTCATTAAAGGGGAAATTTTAGAAGCCACGTACAACACGAACAAGTTTTATCGGTAAAAGTTTAAGAAACAAATCGAGCCGAAGTCGCTTTGCGATTGCTGATGCCGCCGCCGCCGTTGCCACTGCCGTTCGCGCGTACAAATTAATTTATAACCGATTGCCGTTTTTCTAAAACTAAGTTGGGAAGCATGCGGATGCTGCTCGTAGACGTAGACGAAGAGAGAAACATAGAGGAGCAGATAGGTTAAAACAGTTCGATATCTTATGTCTAGCTGTTTATTCTTACACCCTCTACTGGCGTGCATTTAGATCTTGTCCGAAGTACATAAATCTATCTGGGCACAAATATTCTCAATCAGCATAATTGAAATTTTATGTTAAACTAGAATGTTTAAGTAAAAAAATAACTTGTTGCGGGATTTTCTCATTTTTAAATACGCGACCATTTTTTTTCCTTTTTACCAGCTCGTTATATTTAGGTAAATTAGTCATTTTACGATAAGGTTCTTGTTTTCGAGAATTATTGATACAGAGTGCAGTTCGCTTTCGCACGATGTCAACCGGTCTGCAGTTCTAGACATTGGTAGCCGAGAAGCTCGATGACGCATTCGAGGTTTTCCATGGAAAATGGGGGAGGGGGGAATGGAGACCCAAGATCTGGTTTCTTGAAGTTTGAGGAGTGGATTGAGGTTCAGAAATCGATTTTCTTTGCTGCAAAGTATTAAAAAGGAGGAAAAGGAGGACGAGTAAACAAATTGAAGCAGTTTTTCCTTCTTTTTTTTTTTTGAAAAATTCTGACTCAAAATATTGCTTCATTTTGTAAGTCCCTCTCCCGTTCAATATGCCACCAGCCCAACGGAGGAACAGAGTGACTTACGAGATCACGATTTCTAATCTACCTATACTTTTTATAACGTGCTCATACCAAAACAAAAGATATATCGTCTGAAAAAAAATTTAATCCTTATATAAAAACTCATAATAATTTATCCCTCCGTAAAAAACAACCCTTTGTAAAATATAGTATCACAAAATAATGAAGAACGAGCCAACTACAATGTAGGTAAGTACGAGTACCTTACCTACATATGTTTTCAAAGTGCATAAAAAAAAGAACAAGAGTAAAGATCTGAGATAATTGTTGGTCGCGCGGATGATATAAGACGAAAGAAATGGCAGGTTTATGAGTTGTCGGTTTTTAAGCGCGAAGCGGCGCGTATACATAGAAAAAGTCTTAGGGTTCACGCGCCCGCCGCTACCCCTTCCCCCTCTCTCCACGTTCGGCAATATAAGCTGTTAAACCTGCCACTGATAGAAACCGTGATAAACGCTTAAGAGTACACGTGCTTGTCAGAAAGACGACTCAATTATGCAGAAAGGGTAAATCGTCAGGTCACCCTCGATACTTAAAAATGATGAATCTTTATCTTGTCATCGAAATAGTGATATCCTACTATGTCTTAATCGCGTTTTCATTCTCTCGTACTCTTCTCTTCTCTTCGTCTCTTCTAGTGGCGTGTATCGTATGCTTTGCTCCCTGTATGTTTAATTCGTTCGTAATCCCATCTCTTGTCGTTGTTGGCGGAATTCGAAGCAAAAATGTTATGAATTTTTGCTCGCCATGTGATTATTCGTAGGTATTATAGGTATTCGTAGTTTGGTAGAAAAAGTTCGGTAGTTTGTGACGAAGATATGGCTACTTCTAGTTGGTACTTACTTGGCGTTTTGTGTGTTTTACAACGAGCAGGAGGAGGCGAAAAAAAAACTTCTGTTTGGAGAAGTAATCACTTTATTCAGTAACTGGTAAACACGACATTTACAAAAGTACACAGTATACTTCTTTGTTTTTCAATTAACGGTTACTCGATGACATTCGGTATCGGTAATTTACTAGCAAATGCTAAAATCACTGTGAAATGGGTATGAGAAAAAATGTTGAAATTAGTGCATACGAGTTGAAATTGGAGTTTCAAGTATTTTCGGGTATGCTCGTGGAGTGACTGAAAAGAGATTCGTAAGTAGAGGCAGATTCCAGATTAGCTGAAAAAGTTAACTGAGCCGAGAAAAAATAAAATTTGAGTGAAATATGAGGCAAGTATCGAGTATTAATGGATTCCAGAGGCCATACAATGACCAAGTTATGCAGAAAGCTTCCATTTTACCAAACTTTAGGAAAAAATTAAAAACTTTAAAAATGAAGATTTTTTTGAAATTTTTCAAACTATTTTAAAAATAGCAGTAAATAATTTAATCTTCTCGATTGCAGGTAACTCGACAAACGTTACCTGTTGCCCCTTTTGAAATGTAATTTTTTCTTTTTTGTGAAAATTTCTGTGCGGACAACTAGATGCTAAAAGTTCATTCATTTCAAGTATTGCCTTATGGGAGAGAAAAGGGAGGGAAAATTTGAAATTCACCGAATAAGCTGGTATCAGGAATGTAATCGCACCTAGAATTGTCATGTCTATGAAAATGAATATTCGTAAAATTCGCTTATTGGTTATTTTAGTATCGTAGTGTTAAGAAATAAATAATATTTTCAAATATTTATGTTTCGTGAATAATTATGCATAAAGATCGTAGGTGGTGGAACACGAGGAGCTAATACTTTTTTTCAGACATCTGAAGCATTTGAAAAAAAAATAGGATTAGCCGGTTCATCATTGAAAGAATATAAACTGGTGGCTTAGATATTTTTCAAAAATTCAAATGGTTGAAAGTGCCAGTCAAATTATTTTTTCAATTCTTTGCATGATATCGAAAAGTTTCAATTTAGGATTTCACATAGTCCATTTTCTGAGCCGCCCCCCTCCCTCCAATTCATAGTCTCATAGTCGTATTATTTTCAAGAATTTTGAAATTACTTAAAGTGCTATCCTGCATTGAATTGATCGAAGTTTATTTCCTTTCAAAATTTCTTCAACATTTCGAGGTTGTCCTTTTTCTATTTCTGCCTTTAAAGTTCCTCTTTCTAAATAATTCATTTTGAAAAAATTAAATTGGTATTTTTGATAAATTTTTAGCTTTTTCATTTATTTGAAAAAATTCTTGCCTCACTATCTCTCTCTCATTTCCCATTCCAACAAATTCGAAAATGTTCACAAAACTTCGTCAATTCCGCTTGAACTGTTCAGCTTTCTGAAAGAGCATCTCACTCTCAGCTCAGAATTTTGATTGAGCATTAAGCTACCTGAAATTTATTTTTTTGTTTTGGGCGAATTCTTGAAAATGACAGAAATAATTTTTGAATTTTGGCCCGTTGTATCGTTCAAAAAAATGGCCAGGGGTTTCCAAAATGGTGTAGTTCAATTTTTTAGTAGAAATTATAAAACATGAAAAAATTAACGAATTTGGTCCAAATTTCAGTTGAGGTAGTTGAGCGTCTTTCATGATAAATATTGTGAGAGAAAAATTTCCGACCAAAATTGACCACTTTAGGTGGTAAAATCTTGAAATGATCAGTTTTTAGCATTTTCAAAACTCTTGTACCTACTTGTATAAAAAATTCGAAAAAATTAATGTTGTGTTTACCTGGGTGGATCACAAAAAAAAAAAAATGTTGGGGATTTAAACCAAATTCAACGAAGATTTCATCTTGAGTTGAAAGTCACACAAAAAAAAATGTTAGTCTTGGAGGTGCTCCCGTAGAGATGATATGGATTTTCGAAAAGGGGGAATTTTCGAAAAAATCGTGGTTAAAAAACCTTAAATTTTCAAAAAAATCCAAAATCGCTAATTTTTGCAACAAATTGTCCTAAACTTTGCCTGCTCCCTGAATTCGGACTCCGAATTGATTACCTTCATTTTTGGACTGATCTGGAACCTTCAGCAAAATTTGACTGTTCTGGAGAAAACGTTGTAATCAACTTCGGTATAGCTGAAAATTTATAGTTCTGAGGTCTGGGTGACATGCTCTTTCAGTAAACCAAATTTCATCTCGATCGGAGTTGACGAGTTATGAGGGTTCCCTCGAAAATAAAAGGTACGAAGTATAGTAAAGTAGGTAATCATTCGAAGATATTGAAAATCAGTAGCAACGACTCCAGCACGCGTCAGCATTAAAAATTTCAAGTAGAAAAATTAAATTCATCTTAACGCCACCATAACCGTCGCAATAAACGCGTAAAATCACCCAAATAAACAAAACCTAGAAGGAAATAAAAAATAAACCTCCCAGTAAAGATGAGTAAACAAAAAACCGAAGAATTAATTCGTCCGTAGTAAAATTTAACGTCGTCTTTATGGCTGTATTTGTCAGAAAAATTATATCGTTTGATAATTTAATAATTCAAACGGACGCGACCGCGGGGGGAATAGATTACGTTGACATTTTTATCACGTTAATAATAAGTGTTACTATTATACGCAACATTATCATATTTGTGGTTCTGTGTATTTCGATGTTATCTGTTTAAGGTTTATGTAAAATACCGACAGTTAGTGCCACCTGTGGGTAGCGGAGCGGCTTTACGAAATATTTATAACCCACCCATTATGTTTAATGGGTCTGTTGTCACATTATCTGATACTTGAACTCGTTCAAAAGTGTCTGGAGAAAAATTAAATTAATAAATAAAAAAAGTAAATAATAAAAATACAATTATAATTTCGTTTTGAAGAGAATAAAAAAATAGGGAAAGAAAAATATTTTTCAATTTTTACGTTTTAAGCGGCGATGAGTTTTGTGTAAATTACATTCAGCATTATTACTTGGGTGCCGATTCTATGTACCAAAAAGTTGTGTAAATTTGCGAGTAGACGTGTAAAAAAAAACTATATTATGGAAAAACTTTCCACCGAAATGGTAACGCAGCCTAAATTATGAAAAAAAAGCTAAAGAAACTTTGGCAGCAAAATCGTATAGTTTGGTAATAGCTACGACACAAGGGCGAAGTACACTTTAAACTATCTGTTACGATATTTTTGAAATTTTTTTTACATTTTTACGAAAATTACCGAAGACCATTAAGGGGTAGCTTATTTACATTGATATTAGCAACATTTAGTATCCTACATTCGTCGAAAAACCAACGATATAGGTAATAGAATACACTTGTGACCGTATTAAACATATGTTACACGTTCGAGGGTTATTTGAAATTTCCCTTTTAAAAGAACCTTTCCCTAAAACACCTTAACACCTTAGTATCAACATTCTAACATTACCCCTTCAGCTCGTCCGAATAAACTTTCAAGTGTAGTATACTTGTATTTGCAAAACACCCATGCTTCCATCCTTATGGTGCGCGTATAAAAGACAAACCTTAGGTATATTGGGAGACATTTGCGAATAACTTCGTGCATACACGCTGGTTTAATTATCGTTCGGCTTTCCCGCACTAATTTCGTTTTAATTTTACAATGGTCGAGTTTTCTCGACTCTCGTATTTGGCAAACCAGAATCATTGAATAGGTATTAGTGTGCTGTGCGGTTTTACACAACGTTACCAATTCTCATGTACATCTCTAGGTGCTGCTGTGGTGTGTTCTATAATTTATAATACCTAACCAGCGGTCTGTTAATGCAACAAGTGCCCAACTAACTCGGTGATTAAGAGCCCTAATTTTATTTACAATATGTTCCATGTTCCTAAGTAGATGTAATTCAATCTGGGTTCATTACTTGACCTAATTGTGTGTGTTGGCTATTGTTTGAGATTATGATGGGTATTTTTTCACTTTATTTGACGATTGTATTTTCTCTGAAATTATTCGTACAATATTTATCGATTGAAATATTGAATTTAAAATGTAGGTCGTAGCTAACTAAGAAATGTTCTGAAGTGATTCTCTCTCATCAGAACAAAGCTTTATCTAGCGTGTACTCAAAAGAGGTAGTGTCTAACCTGTCCCTATTTAGTTTTTTAAGGATCGCCTTATGTGGAAAATTGGAGTAGGTACCTACTACCTAGTTACCTACCTACCTACCTACCTACTTACTATTATAAAGAATTAAACAGATAATTTTATCTTTAGAATTACAAGAGTTCCAAACCATTAAAAATGATTTTAAAAATTCTAAAAATTTCAGGTTTTTAAAATTTTAAATGATTTAAAAATCTAAATGGGCAAAAGTATTTGGTTACTTTTTAAGTAAACAAATTACTTAAAGTTACTTTTAGTAATTTTTGGTTACTTTCACTACAATTTTGTGGTTACTAAAGTAACCAAAAATCTCACCTTTTGCCAAAATTTCCGAATAGACTCGTTTCTTGTTAAAAATTGTCATTTTTCCCTAAAAAATTTCAAAAATTCCAAAAATTTAGTTCTCATTTTTTCTCTAAAAATTATCCAAAAGTCCCAAAAAACCTCACTTTTGCGAAAAACTTCTTTCCATTTTTTCGCAATAATTTCCAAAAATTCCTGTTTTTTTCTGAAATTGTCAGTCTTTCTTTTTGCCAAAAATTGTTAAAAATTTTCTTTTTTTTTACAAAAAATTGTCCGGAAGTCTTGCTTATTGCCGAAAGTGCTAGCTTTTTAGCAATTGAAAAGTCTCGATTTTTTACCTAAAATTTCCAATACTACATTCGAAAAAAGTGGCGAAAACATTTTATTTCTTTAATTGGTAATTCCCAAAAATGGCTAATTTTTGCTAAAGTTGTCAAATTTTTGCGTTTTAAATTTTTTTTTTGTTTTTCAAAAACTATCTAAAAGCCTTGCTTAGGTATTAACCAGAAATTGCCAAAAAGTATCTTTTTTTCTACCAATATTTCCCAAAGGTTCCTGTTTTTTGCCAAAAAATGTAAAAAATCTTTGCTTCAACAAAATTTCTAGAAATAGTTGTTTTTTTTGTAAAAAATTTCAGTCTTACTTTTTTCTAAAAATATGTAGTTCAAAAATCAGTCTCGTTTTATTTTGCCATAAGTAAGTTGGCTTTTTCGCCATAAATTGCAGAAGTCCTTACTTTGTTGCCAAAAATTGTCAAAAAGTTTCAAAATAATTCAAGTTTTTAAAATATTGTACTAAACATTTCAATTTGTACCTATAATGTTCTGGTTTTTTTTTCGCTCGTGTTTTGTCACTTTTTTGGTTACTACATATAACGTTTTTTTTTGGAGGGGGGAATTAAGTACAAGTCATGAAATTTTTAAAATAATACTACGTATAAATGTCAGGTTTCTGAACATTTAATAATTGATTTTGAAAATCTAGTTAGAAAATGTTAAACATGCCAAATCAGACCAAGAACGTGTGAACGAATCTTGAAGCTTTTTCAAAAGTTCAAATCCAGATGCGGGTGTAAACTGAGAGTAGAGGGGACAGTTTCAAAGAAACCTAAACTAGATTGAAGTGTATAATTATTAGGTTTTGGTATGTTTTTGAAAAACAACTTTAGCTAGATGAAGAATCTCAACTCATAAAATGGTTTTTCAATATATGTATATTCATTTCGGGTATTTTTTGAAAAACAACGTTAGTTAAGTGAGAAATCGTCTTTCAGAGGGTGGTTTTGTTTTTTGTTCTTACTGTATGGGTATTTTTATTGATTTTTAAGCGCTTTCGACTGTTTTGGATTTATGTTAATAAATTTTGACCTTTTGCCCTCCAGTTTTTGTCATATTTCAGTCATTTTTTTTCTTCGAAATTTCATCAATTTTTTCAATAATTTCCAGTGATTTTCAGACCAATTTTACAGTATTCATCAGTCTGTGTGTCATGTTTGCAAAATTTTATTTGATGCTAATAATATTTTTTGATCAATTTATTTTAAACTGTTTTGCATTTTGATAATTTTCAAAGCAATTTTTACAAAATTTTACCCAATTTTGCTGAAAAGTTTTTTTATTATAAACTCTCGAAATATCATTAAAAATCCTTGTACGTGCCTGTTTTGTCTTGGGGGAAGTAGGTACGCTAGATCCGATGAGAAAAGTTGGCAGCTTTGATCTGTTGAATAACTTATCTTCGTTGTTACTCGGATACATTTTTTTACGATTCATTTTCGATGAATTTTCTGAATTCAATTTCGCTCAAAGCGTTGATTATACCCACACATGAAGGGTGTGATATGTATTTTTATGAACTATGTACCTACTTGAAAAGAGAATACGACACGTGAGGTATAGGTATAATACTGGTGTATATTGGCACGGTAGATCGAGGGAAAAAGAACAGAAGAGGAGGGGGAAAATCATACATACCGAAGTCTATATCACATGGAAAAGCTTTCCGAAACGCGTAATTTTTTCTCTTTTTTTTTGACTCGGTAAATCTTATTGTAGCTGCGAAAATGATTTCGCACTACTTGGTCGACTTAGAAAAAATATAACATAAAGACATTTGGGGAGAGTTTTTAAGGCGACGAAGAAAATCGGCTATAGCATTTGTCGCGGACGGGAGACGAAGGTGTCATTTTTAGGGGTCTATATGTTGGTTATTGTCAGTAGTATGCGAGCAGTTCTTATGGCGATGGCCGCCGGGGCGCGAATCTAATAACACGCCGGCACAACCAACACAAATACCACACAAATCACCCCAAACGACTTATCTTATACAACAGGAAAAAGCTTTTTGTATGTTCGTCTTCGTCTAGCAGCGGTAAGCCAACGAAGATGGAAACGCTTCAATAAAGCAAAAAGACGTGGTCTTTCGACGTCGGAATGGGGAAAATGCCGATTTCGTCGGCTTTGAATATGATTTATTTCCACTTTAAATGATCTTGTTAATAAACACGACAAATATCCGAGTACACGTCCTCGTTGTTATTTGCATTTTTCTACTCAATAATAAAATACCTTTGTATTTTCTTCCTTCGACGTCTTCCACTTTAAGCGCTTTTTTTCGCGTATAAAAAGGGTATTAGGAGGATAATTTTTTGGTTGGGCTGTAAAAAATTTAATTTTTTTCGCACCAGTCGACCCTTTAATGACGGGTTTCCGTAGTTTACGATTTTGCGATTTTCTTTTATTATTAAACTTGTAAATTTTTCTTATAAGAGACCGGAGATCTGGGTCGTGTACTTATTGGAAGTGATGAAGACAGCTGTAGATAGGCCTACATAACATGATAAGGAGTGAGAAGAGCGCAGTAATTAAAAAATTAGGCTATTTTAATCGTTCGCTGCTGATGCGTCGTTTACGAATCGTATTTATTCTTAGAATTAAAAGCAGATCATTTTTTTAAAAGGTATACTAGACAGGTAGACGCTATAGCAGCTATATGAGAAGATGGACGGACAAGACGTATGTACCTCTACCTAGTACCTATTCGCTATACAACCACACCTATTTTTTCCATAAACGTATCGAAAACCGATATATACATTGGTATAACAAGCATTCAGCAGCTTACTCAGACGTATTACTCGTAAACTTACATACAACTAGCATTAAACGCATTACTCCATCGATTGCATTGTTCGTTACATTTTTTTCCCTCTTTTTTTTTTAATGCTTGTTTTTTCATTTATTAAGAATGATAATTAAAACATGGGCATCTAGTCCATATATCGCGGAATTGCATCGCATACCTCCCTGTTAGATTTTTTTCTAGATTATCCATTTAAGGATACCAAGTAACATAGTTCTTGGATCTTTTAAATGGTCACTAGATACTGATAAGAAAAGAATCAATCATTTTATTATGAAACATGTGTATAAAAAATGAACGCATTTTTATCCATAGACGAATGAAAATTTCATTTCCAGCGAGATAATTTTTTTGTGTTGTTCTGAGTCGATGTGCGGATACCATAGAGGGTAGATCTTTTTTCTAAGGAGGGTATTGCGATGGAAATAGGCATAATTCTGTGATGATATCTCTAAAGGAGATTGAGATAAATGTAGTAGAATATAGACTGTATTGCTGTAATTATTTATCTATCTTATAGTTGGTATTTAGCAAAAAAAAATGAAGTACACGAGTATCTATATTTTGTGAGTAATTTTTTCCATTTTTTTTCTTGTTGTTACAGATATCGGGAAGAAGCGTTATGTTGGACGGACAGGTGAGTTGTTGCATTAGATTATATGTATTTTTACGACTACGTATAGTTATTTTGCGATGTTTATATGTAGGGTAGGGTATTGGTTTGTCAAAAGAGATGGCTTTGCTTTGATAAGTAAAACGTCATGTTATCAAAAAGAGCGCATTTCAATTTTCATTGATAGAATTTTTGGAAATGTACCCCCCCCCCATCAGGGAAAATTTTGGATCTGAAAATGAATATGAATTTCAACGTTCTCGGAAATGTTATGGTCTTCAAATATGTGCGTATCAGCCAAATTTTTTCAAAATTTGAATTTTTGCTCCTCTCTTTCCAAGTCAGTATTTTGTTTAAGAAGATGACACGGGTGAAATTTTCAACCATTGAAATTTTTCAGTGATTTTTGAAAATTAAACACTTGTAAAATTATACTCATTATTCATTCTGATCCCTCAAGGAAACTTGCGCGTGCCAAAGACCTAATTATCATCCCCCCCTTCGTTTCGACTCTCGATCGGCGTACTGGATTGGAATTTGCGGAGAAATGATTCTCTTAACAAGAAAATACCAAATGCTACTAATAGAAAGAAAAAGTGCATACCCTGAAATTACGTATGTACTTCCATTGAATGTACTTTTGCGACACGACGAGTGTTTGGAAAATCGTTCATCTCTGAAATCCAAACTGGATCTTTTGAACGTAAGGAGGTTGGAGGCCAGAATTTTGAAAAATAAATAGGGGTGTCAAAATTGTATATAAATGTATGTATTTTTATGACGCTGATTCCTGTTTCGATAACCATTGCTCTCGGAATCAGAACGAGCTTCAGAGGTGAATTTTTACGAAAGTTACGAAAATTGACTTTTGGTAACTTTTTTTTATAAATCTTGGTTAGGTGCTGAAGTTACTTTTTAGAAAAAAAAATTCAAAGTACAATTTGTCCAGATGTCGAATCTATTTCGCGAATTTTTTTAAAAGAAATATCTCGCTTTTTGCCAAGAATACTAAAGTAGTTACAAATCCCACCTTTTTCAAAGTTGCCAAAAAGCCTCGTTTCTTGTTAAAAATTTCTAAAAATTGTTGTTTCTCACAAAAAATTCCAAAGTCTCAATTTTTTTCAAAAAAATCCCCCCAAGTCTAGCTTTATTGGCGGAAATGTCAAAAATTGTCAAAAATGAAAAAAGTATCGCTTTTTCAACAAATTACGAAAGAGTACCTATCACTTTTTTGTAAATATGTACTATGATTGCCAAAAAGTATTGCTTTTGGTGAAATTATGAAAGTTTTGCTATTTGCAGAGAAGCGACAAAACACCTCGCTTTTTAGCAAAATTTCCTAAAATTGCTAAGAAGTTTTGCCTTTTACTAAAATTTTTGTCGAAGTCTTGTTTGCTACCAAAAATAGCAAAAAGTATCACCTTTCGCCAAAATTGCCAAGAAGTCTCATTTTTTGCCAAAAAGTCCCAACGTGTCGCTTTTTTACCTAAAATTGCTAACTTTCTTCTGCTGAAATTGTCAAAAGTTTCGTTTTTTGTCAGAAATTGCAAAATCCTCTTTTTGTTGCCCCACATTGCAAAAATTTTGATTTTACCGACTTTGCCGTGAAACGGAAAAGTGAGGTATTGTATTTGTCATGATGGTTGAGGATTGGGGTGGGGGTGGATTTTCTTGACGAATTGAAGTGTGCTGATCACGATAAGACCTATGGCGCCAAACGAGATAAGTTTATATATATATGTATGTATGTATGTATGCATGTATGTATGTATATATCAATTTATGTATAAATTTGTGTCACGCTGAACTCAAAAGCTCCGAACTTTAAGTCGAAACTGATGATGGCAAAATATTGCTTTGATACTGAACTAGAGAAATTTTTAATTTGGTCGAAATCGATTCAGCCGTTTACGAGATATGAACGTTTAAGTGTGTTTCAACGTTATGGATAAGCTGAAATTTGTGTAAACCCTTATATCTCGCAAACGGCTCACCCCCAACAAACAGACGGGGTAGTTAGGGTGTGTAGGTTGCGGATTGGTGCGCCGGAGGTCGGGTGTTCGAATCCCGCGCGAGTCAAGAGGCAAAATTTTTTTGTCGATTTTTTTGTCAATTTTATTCGTCCAAAATTTTTTTGTCACAAAAAATCAAAATTTTTCAAAAATTTTTAATGTAATTTTTGTTTTAACAAAAAACATTAAGTTTTTGGTAAATAACCAGTAACTTTTGATAATTTTTTTTTTGGTGAATTAATATTAATTTTTGGTAAATAAAATGATTAGTTATTTTTGGTGAATTACTCGTAATTAAAGTTGGTCAAAAATTTTGGTAAATTGCTTGGGTAAATTTTGTTTTGGTAAATTAATGGCGTAATTTTTGGTAAATTGGTATTCCAATTGGTAAATTTTCGTAAATTGCTGGGGTAATTTTCAGTTTTTCAATAAAGTTGGTTGAAAATTTTGGTAAATTACTGGGGTAATTTTTGGTAAATTGGTAAATTTTAGTAAATTGCTGTGGTAATTTTTAGTATTATTAAATTAGTGGGGTAATTTATTTTGTTGAATTTGTGTCAACCTTTGGAAGTAAATTACTTGGGTAATAAAAAATTGGTAAATTGGTGGGGTAATGTCTGGTAAATTAATGAGGTAAATGTTGGTAAATTGCTGGGGTAATTTTTGGAAAATTGGTAAATTAATGGGTAATGTCTGTTAAATTACTGAGGTAAATGTTGGTAAATTGCTGGGGTTATTTTTGGTAATTTGATAAATTTTGATAAATTGGTAAATTTTGGTAAATTGGTAAATTTTGGTAAATTTGGGTAAATTTGGGTAAATTTGGGTAAATTGGTAAATTTTGGTAAATAGGTAAATTTCGGTGGTTCCGTAAATTTTGGTAAATTGGTAAATTTTGAGGTAATGTCTGGTAATTTACTGAGGTAAATGTTGGTAAATTTCTGGGGGTTATTTTTGGTAAATTGGTAAATTTTGGTAAATTTGGGTAAATTGGAAAATTTTGGTAGTCCTGTAAATTTTGGTAAATTGGTAAATTTTGAGGTAATGTCTGGTAAATTACTGAGGTAAATGTTGGTAAATTGCTGGGGGTTATTTAGAGCAAAGTCGGTTGATCTTGCGAACTGCGCAAGATGTTTTTTCGAATTAAAAAGTTGCAGAAATTAACTTTTTGACAAAAATTGCGAAAAATTAGGAATCATTGTCTGAAAGTCCTGTTTTTTGCCAAAATTGTACAAGTTTCTATCGAGTTCTATGTTTAGATTTTAATTAAAAACGTAAAGTGATGGTCTTTTTTGTGATTTTTTTTCCTGCATTATAATGTTTTGTCCGTGTTTTGTCGCTTTTTTGGTTATTTTTTCAAGCTTTTTTGGTTACTAAAGGTGTTTTTTTTCTGAAAAAAATAAGTATGAGCCCTGCAAAATTTATCTCCTCCTGACAGTCCCTCCAGTTTTAATTTTTGAATTGAACGCCCTGGTTTTGGAATTAGCTCTTTTTGAAAATGAATTTACTTATTTTAAGTCGATTGAACTCATTTTCAGAAGAGTTATGAAGTTTATGCCATAAAACCACTTCCATGGATTCTGTCACTTTAATAAGTCCGTGGTTCATTTTTAAAAATTTATTTTGGGCAAAAATTTTAATATGGAAGAGGACAAATTAATAACTCCGCAAGGTTCAAAATAGCAATGATTCTGTAAAATTCCCGAATAATAATTGCTGTTCCTATGTTGTACCATAAGTTCGTGATGCTTTCGAAACTTTTCGACGACGATATCGCGTACGTATTTGGCATTCTGTGGGGTGGGAAGGGAGGGGAGGGGGTGGCAGAAAACTCCCGAAATATACGCATCTATTTCGCAATATCTTTCAAGAGGTTAACCGTGAAATGTTGTCAGATCAATTTCAAACTCTTGAAACAATCCCCTCCTCCATCTCGCCGACCTCACCGTCTCATTTGAATACATGTAACGTGCAACATGTCGCATATACGAGTAGTTATACCTTCAACGTTACTAACTATAGTGTATATCAAAGGATTCAGGAAATCCATTATCTATTCTATTCTATCAAAGCATAAAATTCGCCCGGTAAATCATTCATTCTGTACGCGAGTATGTACGAGTATGTAGAGGTACAAAAACGACGAATTTTTCATCAACGAAGAGTGAGAGAGGCTGGAAGGGAAGAGGTACATATATGTAGGTAAAGTAAAGGTATTAAGAAAAGGGGAAAAAACGATATAGAAAAAAAGTGAAATAAAAATCCGTATCGAGGAGCGACACCATCGAACCCATCAATAATATACTATTGAGCTAAGAGTGCAGTGTAAGTAGTGTAAGTACCTCTACCTATATGTACGTATAGTGGTGTAACGCGCGAAGGAATTTATTAATGTAATCAGAGAGTAAGTAATTTGTTTTGCTTTATATTTCATCGTATATGTTGTTGTAGGGTACTGTATAGTGTGCGAGTGCCTGAAAGATCGTTTAAAAATAAGGTAGTTGTCCGTTGAAAATTTAAAATACCTTCACGAATTGGCGACGCGCGTGCGTGCCACAGATGGACAATTGGACATTTGTTAGAAGCAGCTACTCAAGCTACTGTCACCGTTATAATGATAACTTTTTCGTTGGTATTTAACGGCTGCTGGTCAAAAGAAGCAAAAAAATCTATCGACGTATCCTCTCCACTCTTCGCAGCATCCACGTTGACCATCGACGCGTCCTTTTTATCGATTTAATTTATTTTTAAAATTACGCCGCATTGATTTGTTTTTGTTTCTGTGGTAGTACGCTACATATACGCTCTTTTTTTCCTATAGAGTATAGAGGTACCTAGCTTTTTTTTTCATTCGGTGATTTGGTCGTCGTACACGTTAATGACGTGTGACTAATTGAGATTCTAATTCACGCTAATACAATCGTTGGATGGACGATGTCGACGATCGACGATCGATGCACTGTAGTCTGCTTGGACACAGTTGGTAAGAATTTGATGCACAGAAGTGCGCCAATTTTGCAGCCAGATGAAACGAGTTTATAGAATTTGTTTGCGTTGGTCTTTTTTCCCTGACTCTCGACTGTTTTCCGATGTTTTTTCTTGATTACAGTGCATATTTTGATACGCTATCCTATTCAGGTATACGTATAAGTTCTCACGATTACAGAGCCTGGACCTGGACTCTGTGTCGGTTTTGGGTTTTTGGACGCGGTATTTATCGTATGCCTACACACATACGAGTAGATAAGTTATTGTAGAATATTGATTAAATCCTATTATTAAACGGATTATTATTCGTCTGAGTGGCGGGTATAGTAGGTAATTACTCTCGGATTACGATTTTTGTCTACGTTGTTGGTCTGGTTTTTTTTTATCCATTTGTACCTATTATAGAGAAGAGAGCTGAAAGTGAGTGTATGAATGAGATAGGATGTTCGGGGCGGGTGTTATTTTTTGAAATTTTTGTTTACTTTCGCGATAGTTGTGATGGTTTTTCGTCGAATGCGTTTAAAATGAAAAATTATTGCAATTTCATGCTAATTACTTGATAAAACATGTAAGTTGAAAGCATTTGCGCAGAAGATGTATTCAGTGGCGACAAGTTTAATTATTACCTTGGCGTTAAACGGTTTTTATGGTCAATTTCTGACCAATAGCTGTGAATTAAATACGTCAGACGTCGAGCTAGCCGAGCACCGAGCCCTGCCGAGTCGGGTTATTTAATTCATCGTCTCTCTTAAATGCTCTTAATCTGTTTAAAAACGGTTTTAAAAAAGGGGTATATAAGATGAGTATACCGAGCTATATGTATATGTATACGAGTAGGTAGATTCGTATGGCGTGAACTTGGAAAATTTGTAGGCTCGATCATCGGTTCGCAATATTATTTTTAAACCGCGCAATTATTATAATTAGTGCTACGTCCGATGAACGCGTTGCTGCGGTCGGTTAATTTTTCATCGATTGTACCAGGCGCCAGTATTGACTGCTGAATGATGCTGCTTCTAATGCAGAAGCTTGTATCTGTTTTAGAGACACACCCGTTTCTCAAAGTAGACATCGGAAAACGCTTGGTCTCGGTACGATGAGTAATCGTGTGAAATTATTCTTTAGAAAAAATATGCTTATTTTGATAGTATAATTAGTTCGAGAATTTCTTGAATGGATGGACTGCTCCTGCTCGTAGATTGAATGGGATGAAAATGACCGGAAAGAATTTGTCAAGTGGAAGAAAAATGAAAAATTTTATACTCGTAGATATAGCGAAGATGACAGGAATTTTCAAATTAAAATGGTAAAGGTAATTTTAAATCCCCTCCCTCTGCAAACAAATTATTGAAATATCCAAAGACGTTAGAAAAGCGAAAAACTGGAGTGTGAAATGTCGACCCCCGCCCTTTCCTTCCCAAGAAAGTCGTGAAGTGTTTGCAAAATTAACTACCAGTGAAATATTGGAATGGGAATGGTATTTGTGACACTTCTCTTTCTGCCTTCTTCTCCGAAAAAATCTTGAAATTTCTAATCATAATGACATTAGAAAATTGTACAAAAATCAGTATGCTAAATTTTTACTTCCCTTCACCCCCCCCCCCCAAAGCTATAAAGTAGTAAGTGGTAGATATTTAAGAAAAAATGTTGCCAACAATGGTTAAATAATTCGGAAGTCACTGAGGTGAGCTTCCTCTCCCCTAATTGATGAACATTTTCCTGCTCTAATTGAAATTGAAAAAGAGTTGAAAATTTTCATTTTTAATTTAATGCGTTTTTTTCTTGTTAAAAAATCAAGATTTCCTATTTATAATTTTCAGTTTTTTTGTAGTTCGTCCTTTGAGAGACGAATCTCCTATTTTAATCCTCTCATCAGCTCATCACCCTTTAGGCGCGCTGAACTTTTCCTGTAATCTTCAATAATCTGGATTTTGAATTCTCAAAAATAGTACCTACCTATATGTACATCTAATAACCGGATTTTAGAAACCATTTCAGGATTCTAGAAGTTTATTTCCATTATTTGAGAAATGCTTGATATTCTACTCTGTCTACTTTTGAGCATCCTAATCGGAGCCATATCAATATATGAATAGATTTTCTTAAATTTAATATCATATATTCGTATTGCCAGTTAGGGAGGTGAAGAATTAGGTAATCTCAGCGATTCATTAGGTATTTGAATTGGATAGATATAACAATCTGTTGAAAAGGAAGCAAAAGTTTGAATATTTCAAATCTCTGTTTGAAGAATTTGCTTCAGGTTTGCAACACGATCTTCAGCTTCAAATTCAAAGTAGAAGGATAAAATATGTATTTTTCTGTCTATGGGCATCTCCGAGTTGAAAAGGTTTGCGCAGGGTGTCCGGGAAGCGGAGGTACAAACTTCAGATTTGGATATAACCGGGTACGAGTAAAAAAAACGTAAAATAAACAAGTTGCCTATTTTGAAAATTGAAGGGGCAAAATACATTTTCAAAATCCAAGAGCCAAAATCCAATTTTGACCATGGGGGTGGGTAGTACTATGAAAAATGAACAAAATTAAATACCTATTATGACTTTTTGCCCCATTTGCGAATTGAAGGGGCTACAAATGATTTTTAAAAAAATCGCGATGAAAAAAATATACCTATACGGAAATGAATAAGTACAATAATATACTTCGTCAAAAAATAAACAAATTTTGTTATGATTATTCTTTTTCTTACTCTGAAATTTAAAAAGTTTTTGAAGCTCAACAATTTTCGATTTGTTAAAAATTTGACTAAATTTACAATTTTTGAGCTTCAAAAACTTTTTAAATTTTAGAGCAAAAAAAAAATGATCGTAACAAAATTTGTTTATTTTTTGACCTAGTATTCATTTCCACATTCACTTTTTATTTGTAGCCTTTTCAATTTGCAAGTTAGGCAAAAGGTCATTTTTACTCTTGGATTTTGAAAACGTATTTTTCCCCTTCAATTTTGAAGATAGGCCACACTTTCAATAACCTTTTTTCTTGATCGATTCCGTTGTATCCAACTCTGAAGTTTGTACCACCACTCCCGGACACCCAGTAGAAAAGAGATGGATTTTCTACTTCATGTAGGTACATATTAGCGGTCTCAAAAAATGAGAGATGACATGGTTGTGTTTTCATCAACAAAATTGCTTACTCGATGGTTCGTCATTGTCAGTTGTTGAAAATTTTGTACTTACTCAAGTTTGTGACACAGTTACTCTTTGTAGGTATGTATCTTATTTTCGCCCAACTTGAAATCCGTAAGTAGCTGACTAAGTGTAGTGAGCTAATGCCAACTGCCCGTACCTCCTCTTGAAATGGGTCCGCTTGTCAGCGAACATAGGTAAATAATTTTCCGCGTCATTCGTCACACAAACTATGACAAGTTTTAATTCTTATTGAATTACAAATTTTTTAGAAAGTCTTGTTCGATAGTATTGTTTGGTGAAACGAAACAGATATACTTACTTATTCGTAGGTATATGCTGTAGCCATAAGTATGTAATATAAACTTTTGTACGTATACATATTAAACGCCATTATAAGTGGGTCTGTTTATGTAGTATTATGGTAGAAGATCCATAAATTGCGATAATTATAGCGTTTGTTTTGAGTCGAAGAATTTTCTAGTTGCGTAGTCCGGGTTATTTTTTTAATTTCGTACCATTCTTTAAAACAAGTCCGTAAACAAAATGTAAATACATGTCATCTTAAGGTACATATCATTGCTATGTGGTAAGTATGGGCCAAGTTTCAAATATACAATAGCGAGCTCTAATTTGTAAAACGAAGTAAACGCTGGTACATACCATGACTGGGTATAGTGGATACTGTGGTGATGAGCCAACTTGTGACTGTGAGACATTGTACTCCCGTGTAATGTTGGCACCTACATAAGTAAGTATAGGTATACAGATGAATTGGTATGGGTGGTGCTGAAGAGTTGGGAATGAGATTACTGATGCGAAAATTCGCGAAACCAATTAATAAGATATTAGGTGGCAGTGACATGATGGCGGTGCGATGATGGCAATGATGCTGCGGCCAACCTAGGAGAGAGAATATGGAAGAAGAAGTTTAGCATGTCTTGGAAGGGAGCTAGATTGTGTTCTCTTAAAACATGTCTGGTAAATAAGTAAATGTAAATAAAGCGACTTGGATAGAAGTTTAACGCAAGAGTCAGTGGCGAGATGAGGACAAGTCACGTAATAATGGGAACAGATGTCAACAAGAACGTGAACGCAATTACAAACGCAGTAAATCACCGACTAGCACGCACCACAATGTACCTTTTTTTTTTCGTTTCTCTGTATACACCGATGTGTGTTTCTATGTATTGAATAAGTCGATCCGAACGAACGTCTTGCGTTTGGGAAAAAAATTTGCGATATCGTCGAGTTGAAAATTTACAGCTACGTGATGTACAAAATGACCAGATGCCGTGTTCAATTAATACCAGTACACCCGGTAGGGAAAAAATTTAACGCTGCGCGGAGTCGTGATTTTTTTCTCTCTTCAATCTCGTTACGGTACAGGTGATATGGAAATTTTATATTGAATGAAAACGAAAGAGCCGACTTTGCGCCTCATCTTACTGGTTAGTCGGTCGGGCTCGGATATGTTTAATGTGGAGCTTGAAGTGGTGGTCGTTAGAAGCGGCTTCTATTTTGATGGAAATTCAATAAGAATTTATCGTGTCTGTCTGCGTGTAACCTTTCAGGACATTCTTATTAACATCATCTATCCATCTACCATTCTGGTTCTCATTCTTACTCGTATATAACCGTTCTTCTTTGGTGTTTTTTTTTTTTTTTGCTTTCCTGTACTAGGCTCTTCTGTTTTGCTTTTTGACTATGATAGCGTTTGATTTCAAGATTTTTTTGGGAGGGGGGGTTATGTAGTAAGTTTAGTCGGCTGAAAATGATGGTCTAATATTTTCACTTTTGTTCGAAGTATGTTTCGAAATGGTTTCTACTTCGGTGGATTTGAATAGAACGGGTGTGGGCTGCATGAAATCATTTAAATAACAAATACTACGTATGTTATAACTTAATTAGAAAGAAATCAGAAAAAATTAAAAATTTGAGGTAAAACTGATTTTCCATTCCAATTAGGTAGACTGCGTATGGAGTGTCACGTTTGCTTACTCGGAAGTGTTTAAAGGTTATGCGAATTTTTGCAGGACGTTCAAGCAAAAGTTCGTCTGCATGTTTCGGATTTAGAAGTGACTAGGTACTAGAAATAAAAAGCTTTGTAAGGAATTTGGCGCTTATCCTTGTTATTTGAAAGGGCACAGACTTCCGCTGGGGGAGTGAATCAGCATACTTAGTCGATTTTTTCAATTTTGTTCGTACTGTCCTGTTTGCAACGATGAAAAATAATTTTAGAGCTCATCATCAACCTTGTATCAGTTTCCAGGAGGGAGGGGGGTAGCATGTGAATACATGATTTTCCCTCTTTGAGCTAGATTTTGAGCATCTTTTTGGTCAATTGATGCAAAATTTTATTCCGAATGTGAATTGCAGGTTCCTATTTTCACACTCGGTACAAATGCGAAGTAATATTAATAGGTAGTGAAAAAGTGACGGATTCAGTCAACATTGCAAGAAAAAATTCCAAAAAAATTTTGGAAAATGTGAAAATATTACTTTAAAAATCCAAAGTTGTTCATTGTTGAAAAAATGACAGTTTTTTATGAATTGGCGGAGCAGTTGAAATATTATGTTGAATATTTTGTAAAAAAGATGGTGAAAAAATGTAGGTACCTATACCTAGTGGTGAAGTAGTGATTTTTTGAAAAAATAATCTGTTAGATGCCTGAACATGGTACCAGATTTTTTGTTGTTTTCCCACTCTAAAATCATTTTAAAATTCTGATAATGACGTCTTTTCACTGGTTTTGAGTCGACATTTTTTTTTGAAAAATATTTTTCAACGTATACTTATTTTTCAAAATTTGATTTTTCGAATATGTACCTGCATTTTTCATGAGCAACAAATTTCAGAATGGGAAAAGAAAAAAATCTTCAAATTATCTGAATTATTGGTTGTGAAAACAATTTCGAGCAGCTGTAACTAAATAAAAGTTGAATTTTCTCCCCGCAGTTTCAAATCATTTTAGGGAGTCCCCCACATTGCTTTGAAAGTGATCGCAATCGACGGGGGGGGGGGGTTGACTTTGATAGTTGAATGGAGTTAGTGGTGATTTTCTATAGTAATGGATGATTTTGGGATTAGTTTAAAATTCGAGCAATTTTGAAAAAAATGCTTCAAGAGAGCTAACTTTGTATGATAACAACACTTTCTAGAACGATCTGAATTTGTTGGAGAAAAGTGAACTTTTACTGGATACTTCAGATATAGGTTTGTAAATAGTCGCAATCGATTTGGAAGGACAGGGAAGTTTCGAGTATCTTCTGCGGAAATACACGTAGGTATGATTTTTTTTTTCAAATTCAGAGCAACTTCGAACTTTGGAAAAAAAAAAAATGCTTCCAAAGTTGATTGCAGCGCTCTCTTGCGGCGATTCAAAACTTTGATAGAAAAGGTCAGCTTTTCTTAAATGTTCCAGATCGGTTTGAGAATGGTTGAAATCGGTTTGGGAATCGACTTAGGCATACGAACCAGTTTTCAACCTGAGTATACAATGAAGTTTTTTGTCATTTTCAAAATTTCTCCTAAAATCGAAAAATCAATTTTTGAAGCTCAAAATTTGATTAGGTATAAAAATAGGTGACATACTTTTCAGTGAGCCAAATTTCAGCTCGTTCGGAGTCGTCCTTTAAATAAATTCAACGATCTGATCAATCGTGTTTTTCCAAAGGTCATCAAACCAAAAAACCAGCACCGCACGACTCGACACACCGTGTGCCGCTCTACATGCTAAGAATTTCTTACAAATTCAGCAAGAAGATGAATGATTTACGACGAATGTCGTTAATGATGACTTCTTTTTGCTTCTGCATTACTCTACGTAAGAGTAAAGTTGATCTAGTAAACACAATCTCTTCGGATAGGCATACAGGTACATACTTTTTTTTTTTGCATGAGGTAATTATTGGCATATGCCATTCGAGAATCTTGCTCAACAATAGAGTAGAAAAACTCGTATGCTCTTCAAAGAAATCCAAACGTAATAATCTTTTTTTCCAATGTTTAGCCGGTTTACATCGATGTAGACGAGGCAGGTTAGAGGAGGGTGTCAAATACTCGTAGATACAAGGAAGGAGAATTAGAGTGTGACAAACGCTCTTCCGAATTTATCTCGCAAAATGACCAATTTCGTCGCTGTCTTCGTCGTCGATTTGCAAACAAGTCGACACTATACTCGATCGTATGTAGGATAATTCTGACCAATTTACACAACGCGAACGCAACGCGAAAACGCCAACTGGATAATCGATTTAGTTCACCTGTCAAGGGTGCGAAATGGACGTACGCCCGGTGAATGGATAATACTGAAGCTAACGCGATATATGTATGGTCCGCGCGTACAGTGCGAGTTTCCGCGACGCGGGAGAGCGTTGTTGGATTGTACATATACGTCGAACTCGAAGCACTAGGCACTGGCACTAGGCAGACAGGCAGGTACCATATACCACGAATAGTAAATTCGAAATTTATCTCGATAAATCAGCTGTCAAAGAAAATACGCGTACTGTACGTTTAAATTTCATAACGCATTACTTTTAATTTGTTTTTAACTAGATTTATAACGTACCTCTGCCTTTGCCTCTCTCGCAGTACCCGTTAAACTGATTTATTTTTCTTTACGTAATGAGTATTCGTTAATTATTACTACTTTTTTTTCGCTTCGTCCCCATCTTTGTGTCTTCGTCTCTCTCTCTCTCTCTCGAGTTCTTCTACGAGTATATGGCGGCGATTATCGATCTCGGAAGCTGATACAGTACGGGCTTTTGTAGATAACATTTTGTAATTCGAGATAAGTATAACTGGTTATTAAATAGGTACTTTAACGGATGTTATTAATGTAACCTGTTTTCTAATGATCTACGACAGGTTTACTATTAGTAAAACAGCGCATGAGGGAGGGTTTTTCTCATTCTTATTAATATTGTTTCAAATCGTACACCTTTTTTGATACTTTAATCAACATCGCGTACTCACACTCATTGGACACACAGATGCAGACGTACGTATAGCTAGATGTACCATTGTACATGTGTAGTGTACCTCACTTTGCTCTTCCTAAGCTACGTTCATATTTGTTGTAACTATTTAAAATCCTTTGCGGGCTGGGAATAGTCTAGCGATGAAAGTTTAATATTTCAAATTCAAGCGTGAAACGCTAAATTGAGAAATTATCGTAGATTAAAAATACAGAAATATTTTCAGAATACAAGATGCAAAGAAGTATTTTTTAGTATCCCGAACGGAAAAACGAAAGCTTATGGAAAAGTTCGATTCGTGTACAAAATTGAACATTTTCTTCACAAGATGGGAGTACCGAGTTGAGAGCTTTATCGAAATTACCACCCCGAAAATCAAAAACTTCGTCATCTTACCTAAAATTCATTGTTTTAAAATCTCAAAAAATTCTCAATTTAAACCATTTTTGTGTAGAATATTAAAGTTTTGTTTCTCTGCTGTGAATCCTGATACAAACAAACGGTCTTAAAAGTTTAATTTTGAAACGAGCTGTCGTGTAAATCAGAAAAACTTTCATCAATTTTTGAGCTTTTTCGTATTGCTCATTTGCTCCAAAATCTATGAAAACGTCTCAACCCTTCAATAATTCAAGTTACTGTTCGACGATTTATGATTTCCCATGGAGGCATTTTTTATGCTTATGAGACAATTTTCATAGCCTGGAGTAATGCAAGACAGTATCTAAGATTTTTCAAATCAGAGCAAATGAAATTTTAGCCAGGGTAATAAAACACAAGAAAATACACCGTTCTCTCTTTGAAAAATCTCCGGAATTCCAGTTATTCCATTGAATTTTTTGATTTTTCCCTTAAAATTTGAGTGCAAATTCTTATTTTGTGAAATCGGTGGTCAGAAAACTGTAATATTTACTGAGAATCTCTCTGACCTATCACTATTCGAAAAATCATATCGAATTCGAGGATGAGCGTTGAGAAAGGACGAATATAGTATGGCAAGTGTGCTTTCAAGTTTCAACTCTCGTAGTTTGGTGCTTTTAAAAATAAAATGACCGATTTTCTTATGTTAATACCTACCTTTCTTATCCTGCGCTAAAAATAATTTTCGACAAGTTGAGAACTCATTTAGATAGATTTTGCCGGCCTTACCATTCTTACTTAGGAGGGGAGGAGGAACCCTACTGAAGGGAGAAAGCTTCATTGGAGCAAGTTAGAGCAATCAGTCCGAACCTTAGAGCACTCTCCTCTCCCCCTCACCTCAGAACAATTTGTTTAACCTGTTTAGCGCCTCCAGGTTGGTTGTCTATCTGTTTAGTTGGTAAAGCCACCTTGCCCGCCAGGCCTCTCAAGGTCACTGACCTGTATGTCTGACCTCTAAAGGTTATTTATCCGTATGTCTGGTTTCTTGAAGTCATTGTCATTGCTACGTCTTGTCTGTATGGTTTCCTAAAGTCGACGGTCTGACCTCTCAATTCTTAATGTCATTGATCCGGCTGTCTGGCCTTTTAAGGTCATTGGCCTGTCTGTCGGGCTTCTCAAGGTTGTCTGCGTGTCAGTCTGACTCCCTAAGGTCGTCAGTCCGCCTGTCTGGCTTCTTAAGGTCATTGACCTAGGCTACCTGTCTAGGTCTACATGTTTACCTGGCTTCTGAAGGTCACTGACCCGGCTGTCTGGCTTCTCAAGGTCGTCCGTCCTCCTGTCTAGCTTAATGAGGTCATTGACCTGTCTGTCTGGCTTCTCAACGTCGTCTTTCTGCTTATCTGGTGTTCCAAAGCTCCAAAATGCTAATTGAAATTACGTAATTTACAGGCCACGTACTTATTAGGGGCCAAAAATCACTTTTTAAATTTTATAATTTGGAAGCCTTGCAAACTCTAAAAATGGATTTGTTTCTTAATTTTGTAGGCCGTGTGAATTTCAAAAATTGATCGACAGTGATGGTGGATTTTGAAATTTGAAGGCCACGCGAACTCCAGAAATTTATTTGAAATATGTATTTAATTTGGAGGACATCAATGCAAATTCCAAAAATCAAATCGAAATTTCAGTTCATGTAATCTCTGAAAATGATCATGTCTTTTCATAGTGTGAAGGTCATGTGAATTCTGAAAAATGATTTGAAATTTTATTATTCGGAGGCCATGCTAGCTTCAGAGATCAAATATGAAATTTTATGATTGGAGGCCATTCAATCTCCAAAAATTGATTCAATTTTTCAAAGTTCAAAGACCATGCAAATTACAAAAAATGATTTTAAATTTTGTAATTCGGTGGCAATGCAAGTTCCAAAAATCAATTTGAAATAATAGTTTTTGAAGGCCATGCAAACTCCAAAAATAGATTAGATTTTTCAGAATAATCACCGAAGAGAGACTTCATGTATTTTTAGAAGATCGAAGGGAAAGAACATTTTGGATTGGAGGAACTCGTTGATCGATTTGAATAATCCTTTATGTATACTTTTTCAAATATGTGCGATATGAGCGCCTGAAATACATAAATCCTGTATCACACAGGTCTCGGTTAGAAGAAAAAAGAACCAAAATCTGTCCTATATTGTATCTACCTAACCGCGTGACTATATCGCTGATTAATAGCCACGTCAGATATATCGCTTCAACTTGTTACACCTATTACCTCTGGAATTGTACTTGATACTACTACATACATTATTAAGCTACATTACTCATCACCGCAGAGACCGAAGAGACACCGCACACCGCACCGCACCAGACGCATCTACATAAGCAAACGAAAATCATATTTGACATGCAAAACAGCCGGCTTCTTTTTTTTCTCTATTTTTTTATAAAGCGATATGAATCAGTGTATGTTGCGGTACGCGATCGTGTCGACAGTGGCATTTAACATGTTGTAAAAGTAGCGATTTGTGCGTTACATTTACCATTTGATTTAAAAAGGCGCGCGAGAATGAGACTGGTGCTGACTAATGACTCTGTCATAACGACAATATCCAATTTCAGTACGTTCATGTATCATTTCGCGTACCGAACCAGCCTTTTCAATGTGCTTGCCTGCTACGTAGCCTATTTGAATTTCTAACTTCTTATTTCAATATTTTCTACTTTAATTTACATACCAATAGATTTACTTATACTATATTATAGTGTGGAATATCGGTTTGTTCACGTGTATGTAGCGTTACATTACTTTTCCAGTGTATGTAGGTTTTTTTTTTCTTTACCTCCCCTGCTTCGACTTCTTCATCTGTACCAAGATGTCTTGACTTGTACTCGTACTATAGGCTATAACGATTCTTTAAAGAAAAAGTACTTATTAATGAGGTTCGCCTAATTTTCACCGCATATGCGTAATTCAATAATACTCGTACACCTTTCGCTTGATTTCTCGTCGTGTCCTTATACCTACTTAAGTTACACGGCTACTGTATTTTTTACGCTTCGATGTACTTTCATTTTAGCATATGAATCGACTTTTTGACTAAAAATGAGTCTTATGAAGACTAATTTTGGGTTTTTATTCAAATGTGTCGAGTATTTTAGTCCTATGTGAGGTATGGGTACAGCCAGGGCTATTTGTAAAATTGGACAAAATTTCAACTTGGTATTTTCAAGAGATTCGGTTGTACAGAAAGAAGCAAGAATGAGCTTGAAAATGATGGATACTCATTCGAAAAAGAGAGAAAAAAATTTCAAACGAAAGCTAGAAGAAAAAAATCCTATTAAAATTGCATAAAACAACAATAAATTTTTCTTCCCATCATTTCATTTGTACGTTAATAGTTTGTTTGTACTACATATTCAAACTCGTATATAGCAAATGAAATATTATCGAACTACGTAATGGTAAAATTGAATTCTCTCTCTTTTTTTTTTTGCAGAAAACCGTTGGACTCGGAAGTTGTCCATTCGACGTCAGTAAACGCTCGGTAAGTGTGATAAAAAGGATTTTTTTTTTCAATTAAAACCTCGTATATAAAATACGTACTCGTATGTAAGAAACACGCGGCATTATTTATTTGTACATACGAGCAGGCCGGTAATTACGCCATTTCTACCCCGAAGGTTTTTGCACTAGCTGTATGGCAGATGACCTTGTCTGGATGCGTCTCTGTGTTTACAATTTATTGGTAAAAATTTGATTATAAGCGCGCGGTCGTCGGTACGTTTGTTGTACGGTGTACGGTGCACGGTGTATAAAAAGTTCAAAGCACTCGGCTAGATTGCGGAATAAAAATATATGTATCTTATTTTGTATTTCACGTATACGTACTATGGTGTACGTAGTCGTTGGTCGAAATATTCAGTCGTGAAGATGGACTTTAAATGCTCGACTGCTCGTATTTAAGATGAATAAAGCAACTAACAAGGAAGACGTTGATTAGGCCAATGTAACAATTCGCGAAGCGAACAGTCTCGCAATTGAACGTTTCCAGTTGAACGTATTCGTATAGTTTTTTTCTTCTTCTGTGTGGCTGTAGTGTACCTCTTATATGTGGAAACTCGTATGTGCTGTGCTGTGCTGCTGTATAGTACTTACTTACTTACGTGTATTTATATACCGAGTATATTTTCAATTCTATTAAGAAGATAGACTTACTATAATCCGGAAATGGCTACAATGTAGGACGAAGGCTATTTCAACGACTTTAAAAATCATTTATTTTTCTTACCAGTGCTATATGCTGGTGTGTAATGTGTATGTATTGGTATCTTCGTAATGGTTTAACAACATCACTATTACAATAAAGTACGAGACCACAGTCGAGTAAAAGCGCATGCTTTCAATTTGTAATGCGTTTTAGTACGCCGCACACGCGGTGTCATCGCCTGGTCATTAACAGAGATGTTGAAAATGGAGGAGAGAGGAGGGAAGGGGGAGTGATGCCTGTTTTTTGTGAAAACGAAGGCGTAGATTACCTGTACTCGAATTCTAATACTGTCCAAATCGGGTGATATGGAGAAGAAGAAATTGGCCTCTGCAAAGGCTTTTGCATTTAAGAAATGTATTTTATAGAAGTCCAGTTAAATTAATTAGACCATCAAGAGTTGTACCTACCTTTATCAGATCTGATCAGATCCGGATTGGTTTTAAGTTTTGATCGTATTAGGCTTGTTCTGTGTTGATCTGATCAAATCTCAAGAGTTCCGGTCACACCTGTTCAATTATTACATCAGATCCGGGTATTCCCTGGATCCAATTTATCTGACCAGATCTAATCAGATCAGAGTTTTGATCGGATTTTTCAGACCTGATTAGATCGAAAGTTTTTCTTTGGGGAGGGAAGATGAGTAAAACATATGCTCTATTTAGCCTCTATTCCCTCTTGTATTTCTTCCCTATCATTTTCATCGTCAGGAGCACTGAATTTGGAAAACTGAAATTCGTATTTCTTCCTATTCGGGTATGTCCTTTTTGCAATAGACCAATAGATATGCATGATATTTCCAATTCATCATCACTCAGATTTCCTTTCTAATGATAGAAAGAGGGAGTTTGTTTGAATAATCATTCATGTTTAAAAAATCAAATTTTACTGGAGCTCAAAATAACGTACATAGGTATTTCATTTGAATTTCGGGTGAAAATTTGATTCAAGGAAAAAGTGAAAAAAGTTCAATTTTCAAAAAAATTTGCAATATTGATTATGGTGGGTTTCAAACAAATCCAGTGAAAATTTACTTTTTTGAAATTTCAAAAAAAAAATATTTTTTGAAAAACTTGATAAATCATTATTTCGTTAAAGAAAAATTTCATTTCAAATTGTGCAATGGAATTTGTTTGGGGTTTTTGACCTTGCTTTAGTGTTTTTTGAAGAAACTATAATACAATTTTTCATTCGCACCCTTCCTTGAAAAAAAATATCACTGATAAAAAATTGGATAAATGAAATAGCATTGTATCGTATAATTCAAAATAAATACATTCTACAGTTTAATGTTCGGTGAGTATTCTAAATTACCTCCAGAACTCTTCATTTGTTTTGAAATACTTATTACAACTACTTGGTGAATTGTTGGTGAAGAGATCATCAGAATGTCTTCATGACCCTTGAAATTTTTTTGGCCATCTGGTGACTCCTTGGTGAATTCTGGTGACTTCTGGTGACCGATTCACCAAGGAGTCACCATATGGGTCATCTTCTTTCTCATGACGAACTGATGTTTAAGTATTCACCAGAAAACCTCCACAGCGCTTCAAGACTTTTCCGATTGTCTGGTGACTTCTTCGTGGGTTGTGGTGAATTCTGGTGACTTCTGGTGACAGATTCACCAAGAAGTCACCAAGTGGATTTTTGTCTTTCTTATGACGAATTTGTTGGTGAAGAAATCACCAGAATGTCCTAATGGACCTTGAAAATTTTTCTGACAGTCTGGTGACTATCTGGTGATTTCTTGGTGACTTCTGGTGATAGATTCACCATGAAGTCACCAAGTGGATTTTTGTCTTTCTTATGGTGAATTGTTGATGAAAAAATCACCAGAATGTCCTCATGACCCTTGAAATTTTTGTTGACCATCTGGTGACTCCTTGGTGAATTTTGGTTAGGTACTTCTGGTGACAGATTCACCGAGAAGTCACCATGTGGGTATTCATCATTCTCATGGCTAACTGATGTTCAAGTACTTATTCACAAGAATGTCCCCTCTGCACTTGAAAACTTTTCTGACTGTCTGGTGACTGAATTCTGGTGACGTCTGGTGAAGATTCACCAAGAAGTCACCAAGTGGCTTTTTGTCTTTCTTATGACGAATTGTTGGCGAAGAAATCATCAGAATGTCCTAATGGACCTTGAAAATTTTTCCAACAGTCTGGTGACTTCTTGGTGGGTTCTGGTGAATTCTGGAGACTTCTGGTGACAGATTCACCATGAAGTCACCAAGTAGGTTTTTGTCTTTCTTATGGTGAATTGTTGGTGAAGAGGTCACCCGAATGTCCTCATGACCCTTGAAAATTTTTTTGACTATCTGGTGACTTCTGGTGACAGATTCACCTATAGATAAGTCGCCATGTTGGTTTTTGTCTATTTCTGTGAAACATGAACATTGCACAATCTGGAAATCGAAAGGGCAAAAGTAGGTATCTAAATTCGCAAAACCCAAATTTCTGACCATGGCTTCTGACACAACTTTTTATGTAAAAAAAATTCTTCCCCGTAAACAGCCTTTGTTATAGAAGTTTGCGAGGGTGCTTCAAAATCAAAATAATTAAGTAGGTATTGATTTTTGCACCTGACAATTTCTCTTAATGAAATATTTGCTTAATTTTTCTCATCTTAAAAAGTTTTACGAATTCACCTTTAAAGTTATCCAAATTTAAACTACCGGAAATTTTAGGGATTAAATTTTTTTTTTAAATCACTTTATTTTTGACGGTGGCATGGTTATAAATGAATATTACCTTTCGTCCAATTTTTCGTCTGTTAATCTATTCACCTGATAAACAAAATATGTTCAAAGTTTTATGGTATCTACAAGGATGATCGTGGCGGACAGCGTTTCTGAAGAAGAGGAAGTAACCCTAATGCTGGAATAGATACCTACTCTTCAAAATATCAGGGATTTCAGAACCTGGTGGCAGGAATCAGGCTCGACCCTTTAATTAGATCCTTCATCATCAATGACCATAATAGCCTGTATCAACTTGACATGCAAATCGTCGGATTTCGGACACTATGGGAAGATCACCGCAGGTGAAGAATGTACCATGCTGTATGTGGCAACGAGTTTTTAGTAGGTAACAATAAGATGGCGAAATTAAAATAGTCGCCATCGCCAGTTCGTGGCGTAAATGAAAAGGCCGAACGCGATTACCCGAAGCGATTTAGAAGAGCGTTAGTAGAGAAGATAATGTAATCGATAGCGAAAGAGAGAGAACTCGTTGTCTTGTACAGGTGTAATTGAATTCCATCGAGGATAATTGCATCGCATCGCGAAGCTTCTCTAATATCGCTGTGTGTACGGTGGTGTGCCTGCTATACCTATAACTGCAGCAGACGACGATAAAGATTAAAGATACTCGCTGATTTTACGTACTGGAGGAAATTATCGTCGATGTGTGATGTTCTCGTGTAGCACTTACACGGATAAGATGTGGTACCAGTTGGCGTGAGTGTACGTATAGGTAATAATGAGGCATACTAGGTTTAGACGATCCGCCAGCGATACCAACAGCTGGAGAAGGTCTGCAGTGCCTCAGCATCGCAGTCTCGTAGGAGTTGAACTCAAACGAGGAGGAAAAATTGTCATCGAAGACGAAAGTAGTACTTTTAACAGTAGCAGAGTACGATGCCCTAAATAATGAAAAAGAAAATATATAACGAACGTTTGCATATTAACCGTGACCGTGAGGGTTGCAATGACGTCATATCCAGTTAAGTCACGTATACTTTGACTCTCTTGCACACAGATGAGAAAGAGTAAGATGAAAAGAGTGAACGACCAGAAGGGCAGAGAGACGGAGACGTTGGTCGAATGAACGTGCCGTCGGCAAGGCAGTCTGGAAGACTATTTATCCCGGCAACTAAACGATGAAGATGCATTTTCGGTTTTGAACCAGTAAAATTCAGGGCACGTGTAACTGACGATTCGTGATCAGCAGCTCCGGTGGTGGTTTATAGGTTCGGGTATCGTGAACGAGAAACATGTACCCTGCCATAGCATCGCATTCGCCGTTTTATTTTCATCGTTTCTTTAAAGGTAGGTAGGTAGGTATATGGAGAAGAGATACGTAGTAGACGTAGGCTATACGTAGACGTGTACGTAGTACAACGTATGTCTACGGTGCGTCGCGCCGCCATCCACCGACCTCTCCGGTACCTTGGCTAACCTGCGCGCGAAGTAGAGGGATAAAAAAAGTCCACCGTAGAACGCCCACCTTGCTGTGTATAGTAGTACGAGTATGCTATGTATTAATTGTCGACAACGGAGACCGGCTTGTCTTATGCTCAGACTGTAACCAACTAGCTGTGTACGGTGTAGCTATAGCGAAAACGTGAAGGTTCGTGAAAGACTTGACCCACGACATCTCCCATTGATGAATGGACGAGCCTTTTCGGTGCGATAAACATTCGCATCGTGTTCCGGCCATAAATTCTCCAATGTCCGAACATTATCGCGCTAAAATCGAAATTTAGTTCGTCTTGAGGCGGAATTAGGACAACTTGCGAAGACGACCGATGTACTCGTATTTACACGGCAGTGCGAGATTTTGGCCGAAAAAATTCGCCCTCGCGATCTCCATCCACCGTTTCGCTATTACTCCTAGTATAGAGATATATGGGTCGCGTGGATGATTTAATGGGTCCTGCTGTCTTGCTCCCAGTCCCCGACGACGCCGCGCCGCGCCGCCGTCGTTTAATTTGTTTGGTTTACGAGGCGTGGTACCCGAGGTGGTTTTTAGTACGCTCTCTGCTGCGCTGTCCAGAGAGTTTATTCAACGGGTTTAATTTTTCAATTAGCTAACGCTTTTGTTTGTACGTATATACTGTAGTAGATAAATGGGATGGTTTTTCAATGAATCTTTGCAGTAGGTTAACGACTCGTTCAGAGATGTTTGAAACCATATCGTATGGCCGAGTTGAGTAGTGATTTTTTTTCATGTTCGAGATTTTGTGTGGCACTTTGTATTTTTATTGAGAAAAATAATCGAGCATCTGTAGAGTTCTGTGTACATAATCATTGTTTCTTTTTTTTATGGAGATAATCTGTGACTAGTTCTTGTTATACCTACTTATTTTTAGGTACCTATGAATAAATATGGGTATATGGCATGCGTTATGATAGTTCAAAATTTTATCGATTCATACACAGTTTTTAAAATCATTTTTTGAGAATTTTTGCAGTAAAATCAGGTTTTTGTAAAATGTTGAGTAAATTGAGAGGAAATAAGTCTGATTATGAATGAAGAAATGATGAAAAATATCTTCTGTTCATTTCTTCGGGGACTGCATTTTTTTATCAGAAATAAGGGGGGAGTCAAAACTCCTTAACTCAGTTTCGTAACAAGAAACCCACATTGAACAAGCTCATTATACTCGTACTTAATATTTAGATTTGTTTTATTTCGATTTTTATTTATCTATTGAAAAATAAATAAATAAATAAGAGACCTAATAGAATAGACTGCTGAAAAAATGTCATTCGTTCAATCATGGGTTTTTAGGGTTCTGCAAGTGAAAATTTTCAAGTTCCTAAAATGAGAATTTTCATATGTATCTACTAAAGAGCCACCAGCATCTATAAGATGATGAAGTTTGACTTTGATTCTAATTAAGTCAAAACTGACCTGGAGGATTGTCTCTGACGTGACGCTCTGTTGTAAAAACACTTTATTCAAATTTTGTCCTTCCACCCGTTCCGTTCCTTTTTCCCTTCGAAAATGTTGCCCCGTACATCAGAACCTTGAGAGGCCAGACAGAGACGACCTTGGGAAGCTAGACAGGTGAGTTAAGGACCATAAGAGACCAGACAGAAAGACAGACGACCTTGGGAAGCTAGACAAGTGAGTTAAGGACCGTAAGAGACCAGGAAGACAGACGACCTTGAGAAGTCAGACAGATGGGTCAATAACCTCAAGTAGCGAGGAAGCCAGACAGACTACCTTGGGAAACCATACTGTCGAATCAATGAGCTTAAAAGACCAGACAGGCAGACAGCTGGACTACCACGAGAGGCAAGACAAGTAGGTCAGTGACCTTTAGTTAGCAGACATATGGGTCAATGACCTCGAGTGACCATGCATTGAAGCAGACGACCTTGGGAAGTCATATTGATGGGTCAATGACTTTAAAAGGCCGGACAGACTGACAGACGACCTTCGGAGACTATAAAAGTGAGTCAATGATTTTGAGAGTCTAGACACATGGGTCAATAACCTTAAAATACCAGACAGACAGATGACCTTGGAAAGTCAGACAGACGGGTTAATGACCTGAAGAGGCCAGGCAGGCAGATAGACAAACTTGAGAGGCTAGACAAGTTGGTCAGTGATCTTGAGAGGCCAGACATGCAGACAAACGTCCTTGAGGGGGCAATGTGACAGGTTGATGGAAGTTGCTGAAAACCTGTGTCCTTTTTCGCTCGTTAAATCATCAAAGTCTTGAAGTCTCGTATTTTACTAAAAAGTTACAAAAATGTATCATTCTTCGACAAAAATTTAAACTTTTTTCAAAAACTGCTAGAAATTCTCACTTTTTCCTCAAAAAGTTTTCCTTTTTGCTATAGTATTAGTAAATCGTCAAAGTCTTGATTTTAACCAAATTTACCCCAATCTTTTATTATTTTACCAAAAATTGTAAATGAATCTTACTTCTTTGCTAAAACAAAAAAATTTCACTTTTTGCCAAAAATTAAAAAGTCTTGTGCAAATCTTGCTATTTTGCCCGAAATTGACAAAAAAGCCCTGCCTTTCGTTAAAATTGCCAGTCTCGCTTTTGTCGAAAATTGTCAAAAAAACTCTTTGGAGAAAAACCAAAAAATAAACAAGCGATTTTAAATTCAAGTGCACATAATCTGAAATCAAAAACTGATAAAACCGATTAATTTATACATTCTAGTACGTTTGTTTCGATCCTGACGACCTTATTTTTGTCCTCAAACCCAAAATCAACCTGGGGAATTGTAGATTATTTTTGATGATTTTTCATCGTAAAAAGATACAGCACTTTTGAAATTTCAAAATACGCTCAGTTATTTATTTGGATTTGAAAAAAATTTCAACTGCGAGGACGTTTTAATCACCGTATGTGGGTGGCTTCTTTGCAGATTTTAGATAGCAGGGTGAAGGACGGTGAGCTGAAGGTGGAAGTTACTCAGGTAGTAAGGTACATTACATATTATGGTTTTATTATCACAACACCATTATTCAATTCGAGCATTAAATCCACGCAAAAGGACGAATAAAACGACGACGACGTATTCCTATCAAATTGACAATACTATGGTAATTCTAATGATGATGTTCGTACATTTATAACCGGATTTTCACCATTTCATTGGTCACAAATTTATCCGAAGATCGCGCGCGCATTCGTAATGCAAATAAAATATAAATAACTTTACGTAGGGTTAAATTACGATATTCGCAATCGTACATCGCAATTAGACTATTCACAAAGTGTCTTTTGATAGTCATTATAACGAGTACGAGTAGGTAATATCTACTCGTGTACGTGAACCGGTCGTTGTAAATTTCGCGTATTGTTCGCTCGACCGTGTAATGTTTTCTACTATAACAAGATGGTAATTTTTTTCCGCGTTTTCTTTTTCGCTCGTAATAATCATATTTTGCGAGTATGATTTTTATTCGCACTACTCGTATTCGGGTGTTTGTTTATTTTTCATTGTACAAATAAACGAGCCAACCAACCAGTCTGCGTGTTGTTATTTTTCACGTGAGGCGAAAATTACGTTGCTTTACGTAGGTATCTCTACTGTATGGGCAAGGTGAAGAGAGAGGATAGGATTTATTCATTTTTTTTCTTCGTTGCGGCGATTATACGAGTATCGGTGGTGTTGGTGTAGTACCTAAGTGCATTAAAGGCCTTATGACGTGTAGTTTTTCAAAGGGAAAATCCATTTCTACGGTAAAAAAAGATATTGGCGCTGATGTAACGATGTCGTTATCATAGTAGTAGCGTCTGATAAGATCGATCTCAAGTGTGTCTAGAGGATTTAGTCTAAAGCTAAACGAATTCGATGTATAATGTTACGATTGCTAGGATTACTTGTTTACGACTGGGATGAGCGTTTTATAGGTTATATCGGTAGAGGTTTATTTTACCAATGGAATCCTTCCTTATCAATTCGATTTTAGCGAATAATTTTCTTATACTTGCCCACACCAACCATCTTTTACCTATACGGGGTGTTAGTGTATTACTTAATAAAGTAACCTACAGTTCTGTAGTAGGCCTAAACAAATACAACCGAGTTTCCTCATTCTTGAAAACCTAAGTCGAGGCCGAACGCGGTGATACGATAGGCTAGCTTTAGCCTCTGTATTAAATGTTTTAATTAAATGTCCAAATCCGTATATAGGATACTCTGTATGACGAGGAAATCCCGCGTCGTTGTGGACTTTGGTCACACTAAGTCCTGTCGCTGTCGCAGCATCGCTGTCGTATATTTAATTCATTCGTACGACGCTTCCATCTGCTGCGAAGGCGTGAGAGGTGTAGAGAGAGTTAACCCCTTCATTTCAATCATTGCGACCCGACCGTGGTGTGTTTCGTATTCGCTCCGATGTTTTGTGTTTCCCTCTTTGCTAGCACGCTCTATGTTACTTTTACCACCATCGACGACTGGGTTAATATCCTTTAAGTCGGCGTTATTAGCGCTGTGATCAACTGTTGAAATGGAAACCTAATCTGGCTATCGAAAGAACGGATTTATATGCGTGTGGATTGCGTTTGGTCTGTTTTGTTCGGGATTTTTCGGTCAATGAAGGTTCTGTTCGCGGATGATTGTTATTTCGAGTGAAATTGATGTAAAATAAAGCGAATGGTGTGAGCTTTTTCGCTAAAAGATAATTTCTTTATGGAAACGAGACTTTTATTTCAAAGATGCACCTGTTTTGCTGAAAGGATAGAAGAAAGTGCTGTCGGTATAATTTGATACAAAACTAAGCGAGTGGAATAAAAAATATCCATATCCTAGGAAATTTTTGTAATTTTTTTTTCAAATTTTTGAAGAATCTGAAAATTTGAGTGAAGAAGAGGGGGTATTGCCTCGGTGAAATCAAATTACCTTGTTGTTTTTACTTCTTGAATCTTGATACAACTTTTGAATAACGTTCGAAAAAATGGGAAAATGATCACCGATACTGGACAATTTACGATTTTTGACAATTTGTGACTAAATCAATCGAAAAGATGACAAATACGATGTATTCGAGTCTATAAATTTTGAGTACTTAATGTCATTTCAGGGTTTCAAAAATTATTTGTACGCTTCAGAACGGCTTAAAAACACCATTAATCGACTCTGAAGGTTAAAAATTGGGCATAAAACAAATTTCAGCTTTTTAATTTCCATTTGATTTTTTTTTCAATTTTTTATGTAAAAAATGAACCTTTGAAGTTTCAAAAAATTTGTTGAAAGTCGTAAGATAAAATTTAGCTCTTGAAATTTGATCTGGTGGTGTAGTGGTTTCCAAATACTTTTTCGGTTTTTCTATGTCCAATTCAAAAAATTTATATTTATTAGATAGGATTCCTCCCTTTTTACAAATTTTGAAAAATTGAAAGGAAGGCTGTTTTGACAGTTCAACTAAAATTCAAAGTTGGAATTTAAAATTCCGAAGTTTAGTTGAGTCGTGATTTTTGAGTCCAAATATAATTTACATTTTTTCGATATAATTTTCTCACACCCTCTGTTCCCCAGTTCTAACTGAGGATCTGTTTTAAAATAATTTTCTTTCTAGAAAATGGAAATAACTACTTCTGATTGTGAGCTCATTAGAATCATTTTATTTCAATAAATATAAATTCTAAAAAAAAAAAAAAAAAAAAAAAATGGAAAAATGTTTATCCATCTTTATTGATTTTTTTTTAAACTTTCGAAGCCCCTTACTGCAATGGCAAACTAACGTCGTTTGGAAGTCTGATTTTTCCTTGAAAATGAGGTTATTTAAAACAATTAAGAAATTTGACACAGATAGGTAGGTGTAGAAATTATTTTTTTCAAGTTTCATTTTTCATTTGTCTAATGCTTTTCAACTGAAGGAGGGCTAAAAGCCTAAAGCCATTGAATGGGTGTTGCGTATGGTCCCATTCAAAACTTCGGTATTGCAATATTTTGTAAAGAAAAATGAGCTCAAGCTGGTTAGTTTGTGAAGACCATATATATGTATTTATGTACCCGAAAAAGTGGATTTTTGGGCTATTTTACATGTTTTTTTGACGTTCAAGAAGGCCTGCAGCTTCTTCAGATTGACCTACAAGGTCCAAATTTTTAAAGTACAATCAGATGATGTGCCTGAAGTGCATTTTGCAGGTTTAAACCTTCCAACTCCATTTGATTACTTTCTAGGGTCAAAAAAGTGTATTTTTGGGCTATTGGTACCTATCATATAAGCCTATTATTGGATTTTCGTTTTAAAATATGTTTTCAATCCTCAACTCTAAAATTTATTTTGATTTGTTTTGTTTTGTTTTTTGTTGCAGGTGAGTAAAATTTTTTCATGAGATTAAATGAACGAGATCACCAAGTGAGTCAATGATGCATGATTTATGCAAATATTATTTATTATTAATTCACGAATTGAAACACAATCATCCAAGTATTTATCCAACACCATCATCGTGCGATTTGATCTTGGATTGCTTCAAATTTTTTATCGCAAGAGTTTCAAAAAATCTCCAGTTTTGCTCTATACGAAAACGTAGTCCAACCTGTCAAATTTCCAACTCCTGAAATTTATCCTAGACCACATAAGTATGTAGGTAACACGAGATTGGAAAAATTGTTCCACCGGTTGGTTTCGGTTAAATTTGATTCGATAAAAATAAATTAATTTTCACCCGTTTATTCCGTTTTTACACGAAGATGGTTTAAAACTAGAAACAAAATCAAGCAGATCGTAGATCTTCTAATTTATACAAGATGACGCTTCTCAACGTGTGTGTTCTTTTTAACTTAATTTAAGAGGTTTTCTTTTCTCCATCGCAGATTAATTATTCGCCTCGTATAATATCAACACCCCGTTAGAAAAAAAATCATATTACGTAGTACCTCGTACCTACCTACCTAAAATTCGGCAGATTTTTTTTCTTCAAAAAAATGCTCTCGCAGTTCACAAATTAAAGCTAAAATAAACTTAGTATTTTAATTAAAAAATTTACAGCGTTTTTTCTCTTTTCGAAAGATGAATAATTTTAATTTAACCCTTGTAATAATTAACCTTTTCCCCTTTTTTTTTCTCTCTTTCGGTTCTTTCTTATTACCATATCGTCGAAGGAGAGAAAAAAACACCCCTTAATCTTATAACCATAGCATTCGGTCTTGAAAGTCGTAAATATACTATCCTTCGTATGGTAAAAAAAGTACCAGTGAAAAAAAAGAGCAATTATGCTTTACTTACGTACTCGTAGGTATTTAAAATTAACATATTTTAACGTAAAAGTACTGCAATTTGAAAAAAAAAGAAAGAAAAGTTGAAGCTCGAGTGATTGCAATTTATGTCGTTTAATTGCAGCTTCTTCGACAGATATCCTTTTATATGTAACTTATGTGGTTAGGTACTACAATAGGTACTTTGCTCAGCGAGCCCAATTTTGTGCTTGTATATGATGTAGAAAGAGAAAGACACCGATCAAGAGAGTATAATTTTCGACTCGGAGGACCATAGAATAAGTAAAACGTCTAGATATGGGTACCTACACCTAGCATTTCGGCGGAGTATATAAATTATGCAATTTTATAGCGCAAACTCATCGTTTTTATGGACTATTCGTCTCAATTTATATCTGCGGCGCACGCGCCCTCGTCTATATATATGGTGGAATAAGCGACCTCGTCCCTTGGGTCATATTATTCATTTCTAAAAAGAAAAAATAAATTATCCGTTTTACTTTTTCTTTCATTTTTTCTCCTCGATGGTATTTCTGCGTATGTCTGTCGCCCACAGTGCAGGGGAAGCGAGGGAGGCGATGGTGTTCTTATTTATATATGTATTTTAACGACTAACACTTATGTGCGGTTTTACTTTCTTATATTTATACGTGTGCTATTGGTACGTGCCATAGGTTATGCGAGTAATTTTGCAAACAAGATTTATTACAGCTTGTTCAAACGTTATATAGCATGCTATATATGTGCGAGTATTTTTCTCGACATTGTAACGCTCTGTAAGGGTGCATAATGCGTGCGTGTTATAGTAATAAGTAAGCAATTTTACACGAATCTCGCCTCGTTCTGCGTACTCGTATATAGGTAATATAAGACGCGACATAGTCGCAATATAAACGAACCGTAGGTAAAAAAATACCTACTTCCAAAATCCTTATCAAAATGTACGAATACTTATTTGGGTTCTAATTTATGCTAATGTTGGGCTAATCGCGAAGTGTTTGGCTTTTTTAAACAGTCGTAAATAAAATATAGCGAACTAGACGCCACCGAAAGCGAACTACCTGTACCTATATGGCTTGCTTTGTGCGCTGTTTTCGGCTCCTTGGTATACACTCTGCCTTTGGTATACAGTCGAGCGCCATCGCAGCTCGTAGGTAATTTTTAATCGTATACAATCTACCACTTTAATAGATGTCGTAAAATTACAACGTTTCATTTTAAAATCGCATTACACAGTAATAAATATCACGTTGCGGAAGATTGTAAAAGGTGTTTTTAGCCAGTATATGTATAAGCCAAAAGATGTTCTCGGCTTCTTCGATAATAGGTAGTTAGTTAGTAATACTGGGGCAAAGTGCGAGAGAAGAGCTGCGTATATGTACCTATAATACGTATAGTATTAGGATACTCTTGGAGAGAGCGATGGACGAGAGGGGGACCAAAGAGACGATAGGGTTATACTATATGTGTTTCTGTACGTATAGAACGTGAAACGGCTCCGATAGATACTAGTTTACAGAGCCGCGCGATGTATCAACCGGTAAGATAATTAAAAATAAATTTCAATTTCGATTAGATTATAAGAGAGGACTACAAGGAAAACTAATTTGAGGTTGTTTGGAATATCGGTAGAGGTAATTATGGACTACGGTCGTATATACCGCGCGTATTTTATAAGCAAACGAACAATATAGAAGAATAGTTCGGTGCATTTTTATACGCGTATATGTATATTATACGTACGTACGTACGTAGTACGTATGCGGATCTTTAACACGTTATGGTATGGATTTACTAGACTAGACTGGCTGTAATTAAAGTCATAGCGTGTAAGCAATAATGTGCCTTATTTTGAACAAAATTTTTTCCACGCGTCTGGACTTATGCATACAAGGTGTCCTACTTGTATTGAGAAACGTGTGTCGTATTTTGGATTTTGAGTGAGGTAAAGTGTCAAATCTTGATCAGGGGTGCTAAATGTAGATCAGTGACCAGTGACCACCCTATCATGTGTTTCTGTGGGAGCCTTCAGAGGACAATTATAAACTGTGATCAAAATTTGGTTCCTTCGATTAAAATTTGGCACTTGATGTTTTATCAGATAAAAGAAACCAAAAACTTCTCATAAAAAAATGTTAATTTTATATTTGAATGGGATGGCACTTTAGAAAATTTTCAAATGAAACGTATTTTCTACTTCTGTTAGAATTCTCAAGACAGCCATTCAAAATTAAAAGACTCGGGTTTCCCAGAATGTGAATTTTGATTTTTTGAGAATCAAAAGATCGGATATTCAAATTGACTGGATACCCTGTATACAAAATCACTTCCGAATAGAATCGAGATTTCAATTTTTTTTGTTATAACACCTCCAAAGCAAAGCAAATCCTAAGAGCAGTCTCATCGTCCTCCGAAATTTTTGAACTCCAGTAGAGGAGGGGTCTGAGTTGAAAAAAGGAAACACCAAGTTTTTCTCATGTGTTTTTCAGAATTACACCTTTTCTTCGAACTTCCTTCAGAAAATTAAAAACAATCCACTAAAATTACAACTTAATCAAAAAATATAAAATTTTGGAAAAAAATCAAGACATTTTAAAATTTTTATTGAGTTGATTCTCAACTTTTTTCAAACGCATAAGAACTTGACAAAAAAAAATGGTAAAAATTTGGATTTTTATCGCTACTTGCCTCTCTTTTCTTCCCCACAAAAGCTAACTTCAAAATTGAAAACAAAATACAGAATAATCTCGTGTAAAATGAGTTTAATGTAAGTAAGTAAATGTTTCTACGTATCTGATCACTTTTTTTTTAAAAATCAATTTTCATTTTTACGAGTACATAGGTACTTTTTTATTGGTTGAAGGAGGAAAAAGGTGCATGAAAAATCATATCAATTTGAAAAAATAATTACCCAGGTATTCAAAATATTGTCAATTTGAATTATTTTTTCAACATAAATTCTGGAAAAATAGAATCAAAAAGTTTCAAATTTTTTGAAGTCATTTCATGACAATTTGTCGCCCAGTTTCACCCCATTACAAAAGAAAATTTATAATATGAATCCAACCACAGCGTTCATTCTCGGTAAAGTCAGGAAAAGGCAGGGAATTTCACTCTTCTGGAAAAATCATGGAAATGCCAGAGAATAAATTTAAAATTGTCACTAGATAAATATGTAACACTTGGAATTTCACTCAATTTTTTGGCAAAAAAATGTCCTCGCTTCGCTCGAAAAAGTTTGTTATTGTTATTACTTATTGTTATTATTATTTCGTCACACAAGGAAAGTATAACACCCCCCCCCCCCTCAATCATACAGTAGAGTGTGTTTTGCCTTAGCTGTCTAAAAAGTTCAATTTTTTCGAACTTGTTTTTTTTGCCAAAATTCAAAAATCCTGTACTTTGCCTTTTCTGAAAAAAATTTGATGTTCTGCCATATTCCCAAACAATTCATGTTTTTCTCCAAAATTGTCGAAAAAAGTCTCAGTCGTTTGTCAGTATTAGGTACCATAAACCATAAATTTCCATTTTTTTGTCAAAATGCTCTAAATTTTCCCAGAATTGTAAAAAAGTTCTAATTTTTACCAAAATTGTTAAAAACTTCTACTTTTTGTCAAAATTGTCAAAAAGTCCTACTTTTTGTCAAGGGAATCCTCCGAATAAAAATCCTATTTTTTTCAGAATTGTGAAAAAATTCTGTTTTCTGCCTAAACTACCATAAAATCAAAAAAGTCCAGTTTTTTAGAGAATTTGCCAGTTTTGTTTTTTTTTTCATTTCCTAAAATCAACCTTTGTAATGTTCCTTTTTTTCTAATTTCCTTTGAAATTGAATACATTGTCACCCCAAAAAATTCTGGAATGAATAAATTAAATTTAAAGCCACCTCTCTTCCGGATTGACCACCCCCCCCCCTCCCACCGGTGATTTGAGTGTAGTTGGTATTTAAAGAGTATGGCGTATGGAAAAGTGGAAAATTCAGTATGGAAAACTGGAAAAAATTAGGAATAAGTAATCATTTCTTCGAAAAAAAAATACCCTATTTAAGATCATATTTCACCATTTTTTCAGAGCAGCAGTTCGAGAATAGGAAAATCTGGTATTTAGATATTTTTGAAAAGAGATACCCTACAGTGTTGGGTTTGAAAATTGAAGGAATCTTGAACGAATTTTTCTTTTGAATTACGTATTATTTTATTTCATTTTTTAGAAATAACGATAAATTTAAAATTACAGCTAACTATCGGTGTTTACTAATTTTTTTACTCCTTTTAAAATTTATAAAGTCATATTTTTCATAATTTTTCTCATAGGTAATTATTTTCAGAAAACTCGAGCAAATTTTTCCCAAAATTATCTAAGTAAATTGCATACCCAATAGTAACTTGAAATAGTGAACCTTATTAAGGTTCATTTCGGGTGGGGAAAAATCATTATTGAAACATTTCAATCTCATTGCGTACACAGAAGAATAATGTGTATTCAAAATCCACCCCCTCCCCTTCTCAAAAAACAATTTTCTTCTAGTTGAGAGTCCAATACATAAACTGTTATTAGAAATGATAATTTTGAGTTTTTTTTCTTAAACCGATTTTCATCAAGAACTCTCATTCAAGCCGTTGCATCACATCCTCCATCTGCAATGTAGGAGGTTCCTTTACTATTTTTTTTAAACGAATGATTCGACGGTATCCGCGCATAAGTAATGTCTTTTCCAAGTTATTGCTGCATATACGTACAATGTCGTATCATCCGTACTCCAACAAACCCACACGAATAACCGAGTAATACGAAAATTTTCTTCAAATTCCGATACATTCCTGTTAAATTTCATTTCGAACGAATATTTAAATTTTTATTTCTAATGTAATTTCTGATATTTATTGCGTCATCCACGAAAAGATAGAAATATTTGAATCGTGTGTTATCTCGTTGTAGCGCAGACAGTTGCGCACTCGCGTAGTTTTACATTTATACATAGAAGAAACTTTTATCGCAAAAAAATGGCGTGAGTCAGATGACTCATACTGACGCTATCCTTCTTGCTATTTTTACAAATAAAGAGCGCTTCACTTCTTGTCTCGCAGTTAAACTGTAAAGATCAAACAAAATCATTTAAACAGTTTGTCATCAAATTTTTCGTAATTTTGAAAATAAACATGGTCCTTCTACAGCCGGATATGTAATTTCGTATGTCGTAGTGAAATAGTGCGTGTTCGCGACGATTTAATCATTTATTTCAATTCGTGGTAAGATTTTGCTACTGTTTCGTGTGTATCAAAAGTTTATTTGTACCTACATACCTATGTCTTCCGAAACGGGTGATAAGTCTGATTCTGATTCAGTAAAGAGCCGCGAAACTATGGAAAGTGAAACCGAACGCGAGTATGTTGCCGATCAAATTAATCCTGATCAACCGATATATAAATCGTTGAAAATATTGGAAATTCGTGTCGTTTGCTTAGAAAAAAGCTTCAATTTTGGTGAAATTCTCGACGCGGATAGTGCCCAATGCGATCTCGACGAGCTGAACTCCATCAAATCGCGTATTGACGAGTTGTTTGAATCTCATTTTCATGAGCAGCTGATTTCGATCCAACAGAATTTCGATCAACGATGCCGAAACTTAAGAAACAGGTATATGCAAATTATTTCTCGTAAAAGGCGCAGTGAGACCCCTCTTGATTCGAATTCGGCGCCTCCGATGAAGCTGCCTGCGCTAGAAGTGCCTCATTTCAGTGGTGATCTTCATAAATGGGGATCGTTTAAATCTCGTTTTCTCCATCTTGCCGCGGATAAGCGCATCGCAAATGATGAGATAAGTAAGCGACAGTTTTTATATCAAGCATTAGATGGCGATGCTAAAGATATGGTTGAAAATCTCCGAGATAGTCCGTTTGAGAAAATATGGGATGTTTTGGTCAAGTTTTATGATGATCCATTTCGCCGAGCCAAGTCGCATTATAAGCAGCTTTTCGTTGAAAAATCAGCCAATACTTTACGTCAGCGTTTGGTGTCTTATCGTCAGCATACTGCTGGTTTGAAGTTGGCGTGTTCCGAGTTCAACATCGACCCATTTGATCTGGTGACCATCGCTCACTTCTTAGATGATCCACAAACGAATAATACGGTGCGTTTGCAATGGGAACGCCAAACAACAGCGAATCCAGAGTCCTGCACACTCGATGAATTTCTAAATTTCCTCGAACGGAAAGCTACTTCCTGTGACAGAGCGTTTGATCGAGGTCAAAAACCTTATGGGAAAGGCCCAAAGTTCCAGAAAAATGCAACGATGAAATCAGGCAAAACTCAAGGCCACACCATGGTGCAGCAGCAGTCCAAACCAACGTTAAAGAAGAAACCACCCTGCGTTTTGTGTTCTGGTGAGCATTACTTAAATCAGTGCGACGAGTTCAAAAGGAAAACTCCAGATGAGCGAATCAAATTCGTTGGCGAGCGTCGATTGTGTCAAGTATGCTTCAAGTCAAGTTGCAAAGGTGCCACAGAGAAGCCCGCAGCGTGTCCGATGAAACAACTGCATTGCTATCGGTGTAAAGGAACTCATCATTCCTTAGTTCATCGTTTTGGTAAGAATTTTGAACCTCATACTATGTCAAATAAAACACCATTGGACAAATCAAATTTTAATCAAAATTTATCCGTCTGCCTTCTCAATAAAAATGTAACTCGAGTAAATCATGAAAATAACCCCCTTTTGGCCACTGCATTAGTAGGTGTTAAAAATAATTCGAATTCAACGTCAACTTCGAATATCGAATCTAGAGTATTGCTAGATAATGGCAGTCAATTTAATTTTATTTCAAAACGATTAGCCAACTTATTGAATGTAACTCCTATGAGTACTGATATTTCTGTAGGTGGTTTAGGTGGTAAAAATGCGGCTGTCAATCAGTGTGTTGATGTTACAATAATTTCTAGGTATAATTCATCTGAAATAACAGTTCGTTGCCTTGTTGTCGAAAATATTGTCAGCTCAGTGGTTCCCAACCAATTTTTCAAAATAAATTCGTGGAATTTACCATCTCATTTATATCTAGCTGATCCATATTTCAACATACCCGATGATATTGATATATTATTGGGCCTAGATATTTTTTGGAAAATTTTGAAATCTGAAAACTTCAACCTCGGTGCAAATTTGCCGAAGTTGAAGGAGACAGAATTCGGTTGGATTATTGCTGGTAGTTTTAGAACTGCTGAGACGACACAAGGTACCATGGTATTCATACTTCAGTTAAGTAACAACGAACTTCTCAATCAGATGAAAAATTTTTGGTCAATTGAGCACCAAATTTCGAATTTTCCGTTGACAGCTGACGAATTAGCTTGCGAGGCTATTTATCAAAAAACTACTTATCGTCAGTCAGATGGTCGATTTGTTGTCTCTTTACCTTTCAAAAAGGATCCCGCTTTACTAGGCCAGTCTCGATTCGAGGCATTGAAACAATTTATGCACTTGGAAAAGCGATTAAAAAATAACCCTCAAATGAAGGAAAAATACGTTTCATGTATGAATGAATATATTGAGCTAGGTCATATGGTCGAAATTTCTGAAAATCTTGAGAGTAATTCAGCTCCAAAGCATGTTTATTATGTACCGCATCATGCTGTTATCAATCCCAGCTCAACTTCAACATCTCAACGTACTGTTTTCAACGCCAGTATGAAAACATCATCTGGTGTTTCCTTAAACGATCTTTTATACACAGGGCCAGTTGTACAACCCAAGTTGAGAGGCATTCTTACACGATTCCGATTATATGCGTATGTAATGACTGCTGACATTGTTAAAATGTATCGGCAAATTCGGAGAAATCCGGATCATACTGCATATCAGAGAATATTTTGGCGAAATTCTCCGGAAGAAAAATTGAAGGTTTGCGAATTGACAACAGTTACATTTGGTGAAAGATCAGCCCAATATGAAGCAACAAGAACTTTGAAAAAACTGGCTGAAGATTATGGGGCGAATTTTCCAAATGCAAAATCTGCCATTTTATCAGATTTCTATGTTGACAATTTATTAACCGGCTCAAATTCTTTGGAACAAGCTAAGGCCACTCAAGAGGAGCTTATTGCTCTCTTGAATTCTGCTGGTTTACCTCTCAGCAAGTGGTCCTCAAATTCTCCGGAATTATTATCCAAAATTGATCCATCAAAAATTGAGCCAATGTCTCGTGTTAGTTTTGATGACAAAGAAATGGTCAAAACTTTGGGTATGTACTGGGCTCCTTGCGACGATACTTTGAGGTTTTGGTTCGAAAAACCAAACGTGACTGAGGCGCATACCAAACGCCAAATTTTGGGCGTAATTGCTTCAATTTACGACCCAATGGGCTTGGTTGGGCCAATAACAGTCACAGCGAAGTGTTTCATGCAAGAAATTTGGAAATTTATAGTTGAAGACGAAAAACGAAAAATTTACTGGGATGAAACAGTGCCGGACAAAATTTTGAGACCTTGGCGAGAGTTTGCAGCGCAACTTCATTTATTAAATAAAATTTCGATACCTCGACACATCACTCCTAGCAATACTTCGATAATTTATGAACTCCACGGATTTTCTGATGCGTCATCTCGCGCTTATGGAGCAGTTCTCTATTTGAGAGCTATTTCTGGTAAGGAGGTTCAAGTACATCTTTTGTGCTCGAAATCTCGCGTAGCTCCTTTGAAAGAAATTTCCATACCTCGAATGGAATTGTTAGCAGCCGAATTGCTGGCTGAAATGGCGCATGAGGTGGCTTCGGACTTATCTGTTCGAGTGAATATCGCTTCCATCAGGTTATGGAGTGACTCGAAAATTGCTCTTTCTTGGATTGGTACTCAATCATATAAATGGAGTGTCTTTGTGGCGCATCGAATTACTAAAATACAAAGTCTTTCTAAAAATAGCCAATGGGACTATGTTGAGTCGAATAGCAACCCAGCCGATGTATTATCGCGGGGAGCAAATCCTATTGATTTATGTAAGCCTAACCATGTTTGGTTTTTTGGACCAAATTGGTTGAGAAACTCAACTAGTCCTTGGCCTGATTTCGTAAATTTTGTTCCAAATCCCAACGAATCAGAAGAGCGAAAAACTGAACGAGGTATAGCCATGGTAGCAACTTCATTCCGAAGTAATTTGTTCAACCTCGTAGGTTTACCTGATACGGGAACAAATTCCTCAAAACTCGCTCATAAATTAGGTTACAGTAAGTTGCTGCGGCTCACGTCATATTTAGCTCGACCAATTCGAAATCGCTTACCATATTTTCCTCAGTCAAATCGAATTGAAGGAAAACAGCTTCACAAACACGACTTAGAATTCGCAAAAATGATTTTAATCAAGCTGTCTCAATGTGAATATTTTCAAGACGATATCACGCGCCTAAAAAATGGCAAGCCCCTAAATAAAAACAGCTCGATTGAAAGTCTAAGTCCGTTTCTAGATGCTGATGGGATACTTCGTGTAGGGGGTAGGTTGGAGGAGGCTGACATGTCTTATGAACAACGGCACCCCATCCTACTTCACCCATCTCATCCTTTAACTACTCTAATTGTTATGCATGAACATTTAATCAATTTACATGCGGGTCCAAAGTTGCTAAAATCAATTTTGCGAAGGCAATTTTGGATACTTCGTATGAATTCGTGCATTTCAAGATGTTTAAAATTGTGCTTTACTTGCGCAAAATTCGCTGCAAAAACACAGCATCAAATTATGGCCAATTTTCCCAAGGAACGAATTAGTCCAAGCAGAGCCTTCACCCATACGGGAGTTGACTATGCTGGACCCTTTTCACTAATGCAAACAGGTGGTCGCTGTCGAACGAAAATCAAGGTCTATGTTGCTGTCTTTGTTTGCTTTGCAACAAAGGCAATTCACATCGAAGTGGTGTACGACCTTTCTACAGAAAAATTTCTCGAAGCCTTTTCAAGGTTTATTTCGCGACGCGGCGTACCTGCGCATATCTATTCCGACAATGGAACGACATTTGTTGGTGCGAAAAATCGATTAAACGAAATGCATTCCTTGGTGTTGAAAGAGGCCTCCAAAATCGAAAAATTCACACTTGATAAAGGTTCGCAATGGCATTTCATTCCTCCTCACGCCCCTCATTTTGGTGGGATATGGGAGGCTGGAGTGAAATCCATAAAAAGTCATTTGTATAAGACGATCGATTCGTATACACTGACTTCCGATCAATTCGCAACTTTACTTAATCAGATCGAAGCTTGTCTTAATTCGAGACCTCTCACTCCAGAATCGTCCGATCCGAACGAACTCAACGCCTTGACGCCAGGACATTTTCTCATTGGCGGACCAATCACAGCATTGCAAACCATCGACTACACAAATATTCCCAGTAATCGATTAAAACACTGGGAACAAATTAATAAACTGACTCAATTATTTTGGAAAAGGTGGCAATCCGAATATCTGAATACTCTTCAACAACGTTATAAATGGCAATTACCTGACGGCGAATTAAAGCTAGGTGATTTTGTCGTAATTAAAGATGATCATTTGTCTCCTACGCAGTGGGCCTTAGGTAGGGTACTTGAGTTACATCCAGGTAAAGATGGTAAATGTCGAGTAGCGACGATCCAAACGTCCAATGGCAAGGTCAAAAGACCTCTCGTTAAACTTGTTTTTCTCCCTTGTGATCGTAAAAATATGTAATTATAATTTTATCTGTGTATGTGCGTAGGTCCACAACAAAATCCGCGGACAGATGGGTCCAATAATATTGTAATAGCGGATAACACAGAGAAAAGTTAGGTGCGAAAATATATCAAATTTACGTCGATGATGATTTGAGGAACTTCAAGTTTCAGTTGTTTTCAAAGAAGTCTGTGATTTTATTTAATTCTATCAGATTTTGTAATTTTTTTGAAGTAATACAATTTTTTGTTATTTGTTGTATTTAGGAGCGTAGTTCATTCCATAGATATGTATCATAAATCATCAAATCGACTAAAGGCCAGAGAGAAGAATCCTATAATGTAAACAAAAATCAAAACCTGGTACCAGGGTTCGCTGAGGATAGCACCTCTCCTCAATAATTGCTCCGAGAGCAATCACACTTGGCCAGTGTGACTATAATATACCTTGAAAGTAAAATAAGACAGGTGAGCTAAGAAAGCTCATTTCATGTGTGCCCATGAAATACCATAGATTCTCTCTCTCTTCGATTCGCAAATTTTCGCCATTCAAAATAACCTAACTCCTAACCACCGTAAATAAAACCTGTCTCGAAAACCTTTTGTAATTTAAATATGTAGATCATTTTGTTTGAGGCGTCGCCTCAACGCGGGGAGTATGTTAAATTTCATTTCGAACGAATATTTAAATTTTTATTTCTAATGTAATTTCTGATATTTATTGCGTCATCCACGAAAAGATAGAAATATTTGAATCGTGTGTTATCTCGTTGTAGCGCAGACAGTTGCGCACTCGCGTAGTTTTACATTTATACATAGAAGAAACTTTTATCGCAAAAAAATGGCGTGAGTCAGATGACTCATACTGACGCTATCCTTCTTGCTATTTTTACAAATAAAGAGCGCTTCACTTCTTGTCTCGCAGTTAAACTGTAAAGATCAAACAAAATCATTTAAACAGTTTGTCATCAAATTTTTCGTAATTTTGAAAATAAACAATTCCAGTTACATACAAATACATACATAGGTGAAGACAAAACCTATAATTTAGCTGATGCATTCGTAAGGTCATTCTGGTCAAGGTTTAATAATATAAGAAATACCATGTCGACTCGGAGAGCTCATCGATGAAAGTGAATTCGAATTGTAAAACATACTTATGGAATTGAGACAGACACCGAAACAATTTCAATTTCTTTATCCCCTTTTCAGAGTACACTACCAAGCAGCCCATGCAAAAAAATCATAGATTAGTAGTACTGCAGTAGTACTACAGTATTACTTTTGAAGTCATGAACAATTGGTATACTGGAAGTAGTACTGGTATTATACTTGAGTAGTATTGCAGTACTACTTTCAAATTCATGTACTATTTATTTTGTAGTTCAGTATTACTCAGTATTACAGTACTGGAAGTAGTACTGGTATTATACTTTAGTAGTACTGACTATAGTACTGAAGTAGTACTGAACCTCGCATCAACCTACAACTAATGTAATTCAAAAATGGTCCATTAGTACTATAATAATACTATAGCATGTTTTAGATCCGTCTTCAGTACTTCCACAGAAGTTAAGCAGCATCGAGCCTGGCTGGAGGTTGGATGGGTGACCGTTCAGAAATTATTCTCTAGGAGTACTGAAGTTCAGTAGTAGTTGAGTAGTACTGTAGTAATACTAGGTACAGTACTGCTGCGTGCTACTATTTTTTCATAAGATCGATGAGTTACAGTACTACTGAAAACTAATATTATGTAGTGTCACTTTTCAGTAGTACTGTGGAACTACTGTGTGATGGTACTGTAGTACTACTTGAAAAGTTCAAATTGTTACTACTGAAAGTAGTACTGCTTTCAGTATTAAATTAGTAGTACTATTTTTTTGCATGGGAGCATTCAGCAAGCACACCTCTGTTTAAGCACTCCGCAACGATTTTCAAATCAAACTTCCACTATAATTTTCTTCGGAATACTCGCGAATTAAAAAGCGTGAAAAGAGAATTTAAAAACGGTTTAATAAAAAGAAGCAGAAAAAAAAGGCAAAAAAAAACAATTGTAAAAGTCGGGCGTAATTTAATTTGGAAACAATGTAAATTATTTAATTCGCTGATACGTAAAAGAATTATGCAGCATGGTACACAATATGGTTGTTAATTCAAACGGTTTTGTACTTTACACGATTCGACTTTATATTCTTTTAATTCACTTTTTCCCTTTTTTTTTTCCTTTCTCTTTTTCTATGTGCTTTCTTTTCCTTTATTTTTTTTCTTTATATTTAATCGCCAAAGCCCTCTTTCTTCAAGAACCTAATTTCCTTCGCAGTCTTTTATTACAACAATTTTTCCTTCTTCGGAGCTAAGCTATAATCAATTCGTTTGACGTTCGTTTTTGTAATGTTAAATTTCTTTCCTTTTTTTCCCCGTATTTTCCCGAGGTTTTATCGGCGTACGTACCCCTCTCTCTCACTCTTTCTCACATTCAACTGCAGTGACTTTTTATAAGAACTCTCGCGGTTTACAATGATTAGACAATTCGAACGGGTTTCTGTAGCATAGGATTAGCCTGTGTGTACATTTCGGAAAAGTTGCTTTAGTCGGTAATTGCGATCTGTGATCTAGATAATACGTCCCAAAAGTTTCCCCGCATACAAAGGTCAGACTTTTTACAATTCACCGATAAGACTTTGAAAAGAAAAGTATTTTCAAATCGCCGAGGGATCGGAGTAAAACTTAGGGGATGTTTATAGGAAGGGGAGCCGCGCACGAGGTTAGGTGTCGTAAGTTATTATACATACTCGTAGTATTGTTTTTATTGGCGCATAAAATTCGAGTGAAATTGCTTTAACCCGAGCATCGGTCACTGTTTTATTCGAAACAGAAGCGGCTATTTGACCAACGGGTGCTCTTAAACGGTTGTCATTATGTAAATGGGGATCGTACAACGAGTGACCGCAATATTATCTCTTAGTGGTGCGTAAAGTACGAGCAAGACGTATCTAGCTCATTTTTCCGTCTAAAGGTAATTATTAGTTGAAAATTCAACTCGTACGAATTACCCTAGAATATTTTCTGATCGAACTAAAGCTTCCGAATTTGAAAAAATTTACTCGAGACAATCGAGTGATTTTTCAATGGCGTATTTTTGACGACCACTTGTACGATATTTATGTCTAGCTTTTTATCCGTAAATATACGAACAGACCGCTTGGCTTTTACATCCTCATCTTTAACTGACCTTTTCCGTTACTGGTGTGCTCGTTGAAAAGCACTCATAAGCTCTACACTGTTTTCCAATATTTTACTCGCTAGCATATTTAACTTGTGTTCTTTTACGTTTATTGTCCGATACGATACATATATACGCTCGAAATATAAACCGAATATACAAACAGAGGGTCTTTGATTTATATCTTATTCATGAACTTGTTCTCTTATTACTTGACCGCTTTGAATTTAGATTAAGTGCTTACTTTATGGAATTAAGTTTTTATACTTATGTACAATGTAATAACATGCACAACAGTGAGATACATGTGTGCATAAGTACAAATTAATGCAATTTATTTTTAAATATAATCAGTTTTTTTTTTGAAAAAAATAACGTGGCAATTTGATTTGAATTTTGATTTTTTTTTCAAAAAGCACATACACTACAATTTTGATTAAATGATTTTTCAATTCAAGTGGGAGGTGATTTTCATTAATAATTGAGAAAATTAATTTCGAATGCATAAATGATTATTCTTGAATGTCCTACCTTTCGAGGAATTGATTTTTGTGACTTTTCCTAGTCTTCTAGATCAATTTATCCATTTTCTTTCCTAGATCTTTCAAGTATGAACTACGTATAAATAAAATAGCGAAGGAAGAGAGAGTAGGGTTCAAATTTTTTGACGTCCTCACTAACAAATGTTATCGATTCAGTTCTTTTAACAATTTTCTCATAAAATTGATGTTGACGTTGAAAAGTACAAAAAAAGGTAATGGCTTTTGTAGCTGAAAGAAAATTTCATGCTGTACAATTTTTCCAACCGACACAAAAGTTTTCGAATCGGACAAAGGGGATAGAAAGAGGACCTCAATATGCACTACTAGCATAACTTTCATGCCCTGAAAACCATTCTTCGATTTTTGGTGATTGTTTTAAAAGGTGTGATTTATCAGCACGACAGAAATAGGTGTTAAATAGCACGACGACAAAAAAAACTACTGTACAAGTAGTGCATTTTATTTTACTTTTTTGGGCAACAGGAGGAGAGGGATTAAGGAGGATCAAAAATTTCACCTGAGTTTTTGAACGCACGTTTGGGCAGTTTTAACGAAAAATAAGATTTTTTGACAGTTATTTCGGCAAAAAACGTGATTTTTTGATAGTTTCGATGAAAAGCAAAATCTTTTTGGTGGTGTTGACCAAAAAAGTAAAACTTGTTCACAATTTCAGCAAAAAAAAGTAGGATTATCTATCAATTTTTAGCGATTTGGGCATTTTCTTGGAATTTCACAAAAACACTTATTCTAAAATAAAAAGCTTATGGCAATTTTTGGAAAAAAACAAGATTTTTGGCAGTTTTGTAAAAAGAAAAATTTATTTGGTAATTCTGGAAGAAGAAAGACTATTAGACAATTTTTGAGAATTTTGACCAAAAAAAAATTTAGCAACTAAGAAAACCACAACTTTTTCACAATTTTTAGCAATTTCTGCAATAAACCAAATTTTTTTGGAAAGCAAAACTTTTTCAAATTCGACTTAAAAAGGGAGTTTTTTCAAAAAATAAAGGATTTCCCATTTGTAAAATTTATGTTTATTTTTACAATTTTTTTTAAAAAGTAAAGTGAGTTATTTTTCTGAAAATTTATTTTTCCGGACAATAATTTTTTTGGGGGTCAAAATTTTATTTGGGCGTGGATCACAATTTCTTTCGTCGTTATATGAAATCGAATTTTATCTTCGTTCGTATTGCCTAAATTGTGGTGCTGAACCGTCGTTAACAAATTGTCGTTGAAATACCCTATATTGTTGTTCGAAGCACTTTTTCTGTCGTGCCAATATTATATTCACCATTTTTTAAAATTCAAAGCCTCATTTTTTGTGAACAAAAAAAACAAAATTTGGTCAAATTGACGTTTAAGGCTGAAATTTAAATTGTACTCTGTTTTCGACCTTCCGAGTCGATTAGTGATAATTTCGAACCATTTTGAAGACTTGAGCGAATTTTCAGATTCTCCAGTTTTCGAAAAAAAGCTGGGTATGGGTAAAAATGAAATTCAGCTTCTACTAACTCGAATTTACCATCTTTACCCATCTTTGGGACCCTGTTGATAGATTTAGGTACATGTTTTCAAAATCGTTTTGTGCCTGTTCAAATCCAAAATTTTCTCCATCATGTCTATTATTTTTTTAAAAAATGAAAAATTCATCGTTCACGAACGCGTTAACAAAAAAAGCTGAAATTTGATTTTAACTTTATTTTCGACCTCTCGAATTGATTGGTAATGATAACGAACTGTTCTGGAGCCTCTGGCGGATTTTCGGATTCTCCAGTTTTCGAAAAAAAAACAAAAAAAAAACGAAATCGATTGAAAGGGTAACCAAGATGGTGTACCTGAGTTTATATGTACTGAATTTCCTTTTCGTCCTGCTTGAAGTGTTTTTTCTAAAACTTGAGAATCTGAAAATCCACCATATTTCATCGTTATTTTTAAGTATATAAATTTGATTACATTTTGATTTTTTTTCATGAAAGATGACCCAGTTTTGATTTTTTTTTTTTAAATTCGTCAATAATCGAAAAAGTGGTGTAATTTTGAAAACCTTGTCTCTTAGAAAAACTCTCTCTCAACATGCTGCCAACTCAATAAGTCAGTACCATAATAAAAATAGATCTGCAGAAAAATTATAAGTGTTAATAAAAAGAAATCGAACCAATTTTCGCGACATTTTGTTGGCAATAAATCCTGCCACAACAAACGGGACGGAAGAGTCGTAGAAATTAATATCTGCGGAGACGTCAAAAGACGCGATTTCGCCTATGGTTTTTATTTCCCAAAAGGTCGGGTGCGAAAGCGAGAAAGATGATAAGAATAAGGCAGCTATAAGGGAACGGTGCACGACGACGACAACGACGACGACGACGTTGATATCAAGTTTATGAGAAATATTCCAAATGATATATAGGTTACAATTGTTGCGAAAGTTACAGTGTTGAAGGAGTTGATTAAGGAGGCCATGCAAGTCGTGTTCTACAAATGGCAACTTATTAACGCAGTTGTTCCCTTGAGTTTTCGTTTTCGTAGGGTTGCGACGAAAGCAATTCTTCATTTTAATCAAGAATAAGGCGTCGAGACACGTTTGCCACCTTTTTAACAAAACGTATTAATTTTTGCGCCAGCATTTTGACGTACAACATAGGTTTTGTAGACTATATTACGATAGCAGTATTATACTTAATAATATAAGGGATGGTTGGAAAATTGGACGTAACCGAATTGGGTTACTTAAATATAATGCCGAATGTGTTAAAACAGCATTTGAATTTCGACGGCTGCATCTTGGCATCTCATTTGCATGCTTACGATAACATCGTTCAATATCCTTTGAACAAATACAAACACGCCTTCTTTACCCCCTTTGTTGCCGCCTTTTCGTGTATCAACTTAACGTTGAATTATTAGAATTATAATTGATAGTTCTCTTTCTCGCGCGCGTTTCTATAGTTGATCCTCCTGCATTCGCGTCGAGAGACTTAATTTCATTTCGTATATGAAGCATATTTTTTTCTCTCTCTTCGCAGTTGCGCCAGTTTAAATTGATAGCTTTTTATTGAGATTATTGTCGAGTGGTGGAAGGGCTTGATGTATTATAGGGGGTTTTGCGGTTGAATTTTCTTTTCTCATTCCACAATGTAATCTGTAAGGTTGGTTGAAAAAGTTTTCGAATGTAGTACGAATTCAAAATCGACTTTTAGAAAATAATAGTCGTCTGGTGGATGTAATTTATTCAAGTTTAAGCAGTACTGTGGGATTTTTATGTCCCATCTTAATAAACAAAATTTTCTCCTCTTTACGAATTACCATAAAAAAAGTAAATCTTATTTTTTCGCTCGCAGATGTATAAGAAAAGACACCGAAATTACCTTTGGGGGTTCATTTACGAAGAAATTTTAATACCGCGTGTAATCCTGCTGCGTTGAGTGTTAAAAGTTCACTTCTTCGAATGTGTAATGTAATAAAAATACCACCTTCTGTATAGTGTGACAATTCTTCTGTATTTTCCTATTGACACGTCGTTCATCTGGTCAAGGGTTCATAAAGTTTAATTCGTTGCGTAGATACTTTCATTCACTATTTTTCTATCGCTCTGGAAATTTTTACAGTCTAAAATTTGGGAAAAATATTATTTCGATATCAATTTTTCACCCTTTGATCTCGATTTCATTAAATTTTCGTGCTTTGGTTAAAAATCAAAAGTGTCAAATTTTTTTTCAGAAATATTACTCGTCCATTTTCTAAAGTGTGGTGAAAATTTTAAAAAAGTGAAATGAGATTTTTGCTCATTTTATCGCTGATTTTTGAAATTAGGTCAATGGAAATTGCTGCTTCAATGAAATCCGCGTTTTCTAAAATTTTCAGAAAGTTCATATGCACCAACATTTTACTTCTCTTCTTCCTCTCACAGTAATTTTTCTTGAAAAAAATATTACAATTAGTTTAATTTAAAATGAAATTCATTAAATGAAATTGACCCAATTCGAACAGCAAATACGATTTTTTAACCGAGGAAAAAAGAATATCCCCATCAAAAGATAATTTATACAGCCATATTGGAAGTTGGTAAACATGACAAGGGAATACAATATCTACTCGTATATATTTGGGAATAAATTATCCGATCTCATTTTGAAAAATTGACATTAATTTTCGTGCTTTCTGATTAGTTATCTTATACACAGAATGGAAAGAAATACGTACTTCTGCGTACCTAACCTACCCTGTTTGTTTTAGCCACCCCTGAATGAAAGCCTCATTTGTTATTCGTTCAGATAGGGTGGAAAAAGTATTCGTTTTTTCGTATTTTTTCTTATTCGTTTTTTTCCTCTCGTCTTCTTTTTTTCATAACGCTTTCTTTCTTTAACGAAGTACTAAAAGTGTATTAATTTATTTACCCTTGTTCTTGGCAAAAGTTTAAGTCCTTCACGAGGGTTAAGCCACCTATCTTGTAAACGTATTTGTTTTAGTATTTAACTGTTAACGACTTTTTAACTTAATACGGGTTATTAATTTCGACTAGGTCGCATTTTCTCCCAGGAATTTTTATATTGGAAAATTCTTCGACTTTTTAGTCTTTTTTTTTTGTTTCGGCGGCGAGGTGTTTTTTGTTCGTTTTGTTTTCGTTCAAATTGAAGGTAGTTTTGAGGTGTTTGTTTGGGAAATTTGGGAATTATTTGCTCATTTGCCATCAAACGTGGGTATTGGGCAAATCACATGTTCCAACAGAAGAGCACAAGCAACAAAATTTAAAAAAATTAAAAAAAATGGAAATTCTTAAACTTGACCAAAAAATTAGCTCGTCAATCTAAGAAAGTAATTATTTAAACGAAGATTTGGAAGGACCCGAATCCAGTTTCTGGTCAGTTTGACCCAAATCTTGAAAACTTTGCAAAGATAAGAAGAAGTTTTCAAATTCGAAGAGATTTTAGATTTTTATCGGACTAATGTTTTTTGACCTTCTAAATTCATTTTCTTTGAAGCGTTTTTTTTTTGTCTTCGGAGTCTGCTTTTGAAGTTATTGAAGCTGATTGTGAGATCAAATTTGAAATTATCCCATTTGAATTGGGTGTCAAAATTGTCTATAATTTTTTGACTTTTGAAGCTTGTTTTGATTTTTTTTTTTTTGAAATGTTCGATAAGAACTCTCTTCTCTTTCCGCTATTTATCAAAACGAAAGCAGGGCTCAACATTTTCACAGATTACCTATTATTAAATTATCCAAAAATGCACGATGACTTTTGACCTCTACATGGAGTGAAAATTGGTGTTGAGATTTCAAGATCACTAACGTGAAGTGGTTCTCTCGTTAGATAATTTTGTAGAACAGAGAGTGAAGTATTAGGGTGATTTGTTGTATCAAAATGGCCAGAATTATTTACGTATACACTCGTATTAGTAAAACGGACGCCAATTATGAGGTTCAAATTTGTGAAAAATGGGAAAAAAGTACAGCATTGGCGGTATATAAGTATATGTACTCGTAAATACAGGAGAGAGTTAATGGCCTTTGGTGTAAAAAATGTTCGCGCTTAGGCTAACGCAGCAATTGCATCACGAAAGCAGGCAATATTTGCGTGTGGTCGTAACATGTATCACCTTCAATATACGGTAAAGTTGTAACCGGTATGTGTTGTGTTAAATGATAACCAGTTGATAAGTATAAAATACTCACTGATAACAGTAGCGTGTGTAGCACTTAGAAGTTTAAACAGTTCTGCAAGAGTGTATCAGTAAATCTTTTAATACGTTATAGAGTACCTATCCGTTGCAAAAATGCGCCTCCTTTTAGTTTAATTGATTATTGGCAATTTATAATGCAATGGTAGGCGTACAAAAGATAATTATAATTGGCTGTAGGTATACACAGACGATATAACGTTTAGCTGCATTATATTTATTTTGCTGTTTGAAAAATAGAAAAAGTACATCTCGTATACTTTAAATACTTATACGTTATTAATTTTAGAAGTTTTTTTCCCTCCGCGATGGCGCGGTCGGTCGGGTCGCCTTTGGCCTTAATGTATGTACATCTTCTCTTATCAAGATATGTGTATTAGAAAAACCGAATGTAGTATTGCGAATCGTGATTGAATTATTACAATGTTTGGCGAACGTCGAACGTCGATAGGAGTAGGACAGCCATGAAAAGGTTGAAAAAAATTAACATATTGGAATATTTGTTGGTTTTCTCGTTTCACTTACGTAAAATCAGTCTTTATCACATCCCATTCGAGTGTTTATATGAGACCGCGAGTAATTAAAGCCATCTTCTTATGGTATTTCCCGGTTCCCACGAAGAAGTATAAAGGTTCGAAAAACGCTTATTCTCTCTGATATGATCGTATTCGATTCGTTCATATATTCTTCAGATATAGGTGTGTGTGTTGCGTTGTTAATAAGTAGGCAGGTTGTAACGAAGCTGATAAGACAGATACTTCATATAATACGTAGAGGTGGATTTGATTGCTCAGCAATTTTTTTCATTGATGTAACTAACGGAAACGCCGCACACCCCTGTAACCCGTTACACGGTTCGTTCATCGTTCTCTCTTTCCGAATCAACATATCAAAATGTCAAATGTACATTGTTGAAGAGAACTCGTTTACGTGTTTTACCCAATTCTGTTGTAGCGAATGGTGTTGGCTGTGCGAGTATTCGTATTCGTATATACGATGATGAATCATGCATAAAGCTAATTTCAGCATAGTTGTATTTTTGTAGGTAGGTAATATGTATTACATACAATATACGTACACGAGGCGCGTTGAAAAGCACATTAAATAGCCGCGGTGGTTGTTAACGCGGCTGATAAGACATGATTGTTGAATTGTGCCGACTGTCCGGCTCATTCACAGAATTATAAACGAAACTGGCTTGGCTTTTCTGACAAACGAGATGTGCATTTTTAGTATATTACTTAATTAGTATAGGTAAAGCTCTCAGTGCCTCACTGTTTAAAACAAGGCAGTTGTCTTTAAGTCACTATGCGTACAAAATTACACAAAAATGTAAAAAAAATTACAATTGTAGTTCTTTAATTATTTATCTAAATGGCAACCCTGCTTTACATTCGAAGCGTGTTTTTCAGTAGATAGAAAAGATAACGTACGTACATGTGGTAGTGATTTTGATTTCTTGAATATGAATTTCTTTCTTCTTATTCGTTTAATTTTGAAATAAAGCAATGGGTGTTTGATTTTTATCTATCAGAAAATGAATTCCGTTTTGTTTTAGTTTATTTATTCACAAAATCAATTTCGATTTTTAGTATTTACATTAAAATGTGAAGTGATGATAACAAAGTGATGTGAATTTTACTGAAGTACGTAGTAGTTTAGTTATGTACTCGTACATACAATTTATTCTTCAAAAAAGAATTTTAAAACATGGTTACTTGATATCTTTTGAACACAAATTTCATCGAATACCTTCGAATGAACTGGCTGAAAGTAGATTACAGATTTACGTACATGTGATTTCTTACTTCTTTGAGTGAATTTTACTTCGTTTAGTTCGTTTAGTTTTGAAATAAATCGTGGATGTTCAATTTCTATCTAGGTATCAGAAAATGAATTTTGTTTTGTTTATAATGTGATGATAACAAAGTGATGTGAATTTTACCAAAGTACTTATATACTCATATTATGTATTACCGTTTATTCTCGAAATTAGTTACACTTCACTTGATCATTCTCAATGTGTGTTTTGTTTGTAAATCAACTCTCCCAAGGAATTATCAACAGGTACTGTGGTCTATGATGTTCTTACTTTGAAAAAATTATTCATAAAAGAATTTAACAACGTAACTTGATATCTTTTGAAAGTTGAAACTAAATTTCATCGAATATGTACGAATATGAGGAATGAACTGGCCCAAATCCTTAATCATAGTATTGAAAGTACAGAAGAATATTTAATTTAATAGTTCAGTTATAATAGATTCGCTCAAAAACGTCTGAAAAATGTTATAAAGATTCACTAATCGCCATTTTATGCATACTCACATAGGTATTGTTGATATTACGGTTGTGTCACTGATAAACTCGCGTCAGTACCGTACTGCTGAAAGTAGCCGGTAAAGTGTAACAATACCGCTCTGAAAACAGTGCGGTACTGAGAGTTTTACCTATACCTATTAAGTAAAAGATTATACACTCTTGCGCCGCTGTGAGCGATTCTACTCTTTGGGTACCTCTACCTATCGTACATTCATTCGTATACTGTATTCGACTCCGAGTGCTGCAGGTCTCTCTGTCTCTGTCTGCCTTTCTATTACCTCGATCATCATCGTCGTCGTCGTCCTCGTCGCTTGTTTGAGTCTTTCTTCGCATACAGATATTGAAATTGAAGCACTCGACAAGGTGCATCGATGTCATCTTGTTCCGAGTAAAGGGTTCCTAAGATGGGCAGTAGTCCAGCCGGGTATTGTACTCAACGGTACTGCGGCTCTGGGCGATGTTGATTTGTTAATGGGTGTAGTTGTTCTGTTTTGAATGAATGGAGGAAGAACCTCGTTTATTGATCAAATTGACTGTATATAAGTAGTTACATACGTGATTATGGGATGGTACCTACAGGTCGATTGATAACTACTAATTAGAGATGATTATGAGTGGAGTGAAAGGGGATCATACTCATGCAAATTTTTAACCCTCCAAACTGTTTGAGGATACTGCCCCTGTCCCTGATATAATAATTGCAAATTTTAGATTCTTCACATGATTCAAATCTATTTCAGCCAATAGATACGAAACAACTCTAGAACGTCGCAATTATGAAGATCGGTCTGTAGAACACCTATCTTTGAGTGGATTGTGAAAAAAAAAACAAGTTGGAAGATTTTGACCAAATTCAATGGAGACCAGTGGCGTAGCCAAGGGGGGGGCGAAAGGGGCCATGGCCCCCCCTTGAGAGCGAAAATTTGAAAGAAAACATGCAAAAATAGACGTTTTTTCGTTGTTTGAACCCATTTTTTCCAAAAATTTTCGCTCTCGCTCCGCTCGAGCAGTAATTCTGCTTTCATTTTCATGAAATCACCACACATTACAATAGATTTCCAGAAAATTACCCCTCATTTCGATTTTTCATGCCTAAAAATCCGGTTTTGCCCCCTCCTTGAGAAAATCCTGGCTACGCCACTGATGGAGACCTTCATTTTGAATTGAAAAGTCACTCAGAAAAATTTTAATAGTGGCTATTTTAGAAAAAACTGTGTTTTTTTGCTCTTGCCCCCACTCTACCTTTTTTTTTTTTTTAATGGTACCCCAGTCCGGACTTGCCCGGTGGGGGAAGTATATTGTTATTTGACGGGACACAGCTGATTATTTACCTGTTTTAGGAAAAATGACCTAGTTCCAAAAAATGATATTCCATATTCTGTATTGACCTAGGCCATTGCCATCAAAAATCAGTGTTTTTCACCAAATCATCCGGTCTGGCTGAGAGCGTCCTTGACGATTCCACCGCTGCTCAACTGCTTAATAATTTATCACACAATTCTTTTTGCTGGAAGGTTAGATGGCTTAAACCTCTTCAGCCTACATGTATTGTTCAAATTATCCAGAAGTTGGATGGTTCTGGGGTTGCAGTGATTGTGAAGTCTGTTCTCGTGCCAGTTGGCATGCCTGCAGATTTCCTCCATGATAAAACTGATTTTCAGGTCCTCATGGTGATCAACATTTCGTTCATACAGGTATGTTCCAGCCATTGTTCGAATAATTATATTCTGGTACCTTTGAATTATCAAAATATTTGACTTTAAGGCACAGTTCCAAAGAGCAATACTGAAAAGCCACATTGGTTTGACTATAGCCAGGTATAAAAGGCGTTTATTCTCAAGACTTAGCCTTGATTTTGGCCCCATAAGCCAGTACAATTCCCACATTTTCTGTTTTATCTGCAGTTTTTTAATTTTTTTGCTCGAATGTGTTGGCTCCAATTCAGTCTTGGATCTAAGTGCATAGCAAAGTACTTTGTAGAGTTAGAGTAGGGCACAATTGCACAAGGCTGCATACCGATATCAATACCATAATACCAATACTGGCAAATTTTGAAAAAAAAAAATTACAAATACCGATTAGCAGACAGGTGAAGTACCAATTTACAAAATATTGATAATGTTTTTGAAACGGTATTAATACCAAAGTACCAATACCAAAATAATTTTCCATGCTATATTTTGGTATTGGTATTTTTAATTTTTTGATTGATTATAAAATTATAAATAAAATAACTAATACTTGTAAATTACTCGTATTGAAAAACTTGTATGTAAGTGATAATGATGAACCTTGAATTCCCAAATCAAGGTGTTTAAATAGAAAAAAGTGTAATTTTCAAAAAAAGATTAGAAAATTTTTGTTAATTTTGGCATTTTTGGCCTAAAAACCATTGACTTTTTAGATATGGACTGCTAGGGGCCCATAAGCTTAACATACGGCTATTGTCTTGAACATAGTAAGTCGAGGGTTGCAATCTGCGCATGCGCCAGCTCTGTTGTGACGTTATACCACCCAGAGCTGTTTTCTTTTCGCATGCTCCGAGTAGCTCCGAGTAACTCCGAGTAAAATAGAGCGTTCTTTTCGCAAAATAACCACTTCCTTTTTACTCTGTGTTGGCGTTCTTTTCGTTGCTCCGAGTAAAAAGAACCGGTTATTTTTGCTCGTTCTGAAAAGTGGTAGTAAAAGGAGTAAAGTAGCAACGGAACATTTTGTTTTGTTTGGATTCAAATTAAAATGGCGGGTATTTTGAAATTATAGTGGTTTTATGTAAAAAACGTACAAATAAATTTGGAAAAATGGACATTTGAATAGAAAATGATTTTGAAAAGGACATTTGTGATGACAAGTTATTTTTATTTCACTAAATAAAGTTCAAATGTGCTGTTTTGTGTACAATATTATCGTTTTCAAATGTTTGAATAGTAATTTTTTGTATTAAAATTAGTCTTTACTTGGATTTTATAATTTATTTTATATTTTCAACTCGCAATAATCAGAAAAAAGTCAACTGAATGCATTATAAATTTTCAATTCTAATTTTTAAAAGCAATTTTCATCTCGTCTGAACTAATTGCTATCAAAAATGTTACTTTACACACTCGCAAGCGTTCTTTTCGAACACGCACTTTAGGAGTAAATAAGACAATTCCAGTTTACTCCGTGCGTTTTTACTCCTTGCTCGGAGCATGCGAAAAGAAAACAGCTCAGGTAAGTACGGTTACATGGAGGTGCGGGAGGTATAACATCGCCACCTGGTACAACATCATTTTTCAGATTCCGGCATGCGCAGAAGCCAAACCTCGACTAACTGATGAACTATGTTCAAGACCATTGGCTTATGTACCGCTAACAGTCCATATCTAAAAAGTCAATGCTAAAAACACACTTTTTAATTTGGTATTATATTGGTACAATACCAATCCAATACCAATACCAATACTAATACCAAATCCACAAAATGATAAAATACCAAAATTCTACAGAATGCTGAAATACCAATACCATTTTGGGAACTGTATGCTACATACCAATATGGGATACCAATACCATTTATGTTTATTGGTATGCAGCCCTGCAATTGCATCATTAATACTGATTGGCAAGTAGGGATGAGTATGTAGAGAGAAGTCAACATTTTGTGATTTCCCACAATTTACAGCAATTTTCAATGTCCGTATCCACTCAGTGATTCTATTGACAGCTGCTTGTAGTGAAGTAATGGCCCTTTTGTACTTAAGTAATCTTCATTTTACTGCAAGTATAGCCTTGTCATCTGCAAAAAGTGCAGCACTGCAGCTACTACTCTATCGGTCACTGAATAAAATTTTCATCACTTGGGAAACAATAAACCCCCCCCCCCCCTCACATCTGATTCCACCAATGCGTTTGACTTTTGTACTCATCTTAAAAAAATTAAGTCTTCACTTCAGGATCAGTTTTGAGCCTTCAAAATTTTAATGGTTGATTTTATAATTTTTTGGCTTGGAGGGGTTGTACTTAACAAAGAATAAATGGATAACTTATTGGAACCAAACACCTTCAAAAATTTCAAAAGGCACATCATTTTTGATTTCATTTATTGACCATGTTTGAGATCGAGGGAATCGGACTGTAATTTTTTTATATTTTTATATTATGGTGTTCAATTTTTTACAAATTATGAGAAGTCAAGTTTTCATGTGAAAGTTTAGTGAGGAGCTTTTCAAATTTTATTCGTTGATTTTGAATCTCTGGTGTATTTTCTTTGAAACTTTGCGATCAAATTTTTTTCCAAGCCTTGCAAATGCATGAAATTTTCGAGCGTCTCTTCTTCACGCCTTGTTACAGGAGGGTGGTTGGAAATCACAAGATGATTTACAAGACCAACGTCGTTATCGAATTGATGTGGAATTGGTTTCTCTTTCAAAATAGGATGAATAATTCCAAAATAAAATATGTGGATTTATTGACATTTTTTGGGAGTAGGGTTGAGAAGGGTGAAATTGATTGCTTTTAATAAATATTTTAGAAAGTCCATAGGTATGTTGAAACAAAAAAAAATGTATTTATTATCTAATTAAATTATTCAAGTTAACAATTAACTACATAAAAATATGATCATTACCATCACAAAAGTCGTTTAAATTGATAAGTACTTATTTTTTTATGCGCAAACGAGCATTGACAAAAAGTACAATACTCGCTCGTATTTCTTCATTGATAATTCATTTTTTTAATATTTATTACGCGACATATTCCAAAGTCATATTTTATTTGTGCATAGTACGATATATCTTGATTTAGTTCGAAAACATAGAGAAACGTAATTACCCAAATTCTCATATATATCAATCTTTATCTAACCAGATCTCCGCGTTATGAAATATGGTTTTCGTTTTAACAAGTATGAATGTACTTGGTATAGTCTAGGCTGTTTTGCAAATTGTTTATTGGTAAGCCATACCTTTATGGTAGGTACACATAATATAGTAAAGTAGGTACACGGTACAGGCTGTGAAATTTGCATCGTAGAAAATAACGACGAGTTTTCCAATCATTGGATCTTTACTTGAAATTTTCGTCGTATAAAGTAAATGCTACAGTATACCTTACCTACATTATAGATAAAGATCTCGCAGCGTTTATTTTTTTCTTCTATATTACGTCATGTCGTGAGAAGCCGCTTATTTTTTTGCGAAAAGTTACAATTTAACAATTAGATGGTATAAAATAGTAGGGGTCATATTTTTTTTAACGATATGAGTTTGTTGCGAGACGTGGAACCTGTAGGTATTAATGGAATGGATTTTAATTTGCGAACGTTTGTCACCTCGCGGCGTATTGAGATCGACCATCCTTATGAAAATTAATCGGTCAATTTGTAGCTATATGTAGGGAAAAGATGCAGGAAAAAAAACTAGTTTATAGGTGTACCTGCTGAGCTAATTTTACATGTACGAATGGTACAGCGGTGCGGAGGCAGCTGCGCGAATTAAATGCATAGATAAGAGATTCGAGTATTCACTTAAGAAAAGTCTCATATTATTGGGACTGTTCTAAACGATGACGACGGCAACGTTTGATAATTTCGATTCGAATTTCGAACGAAATTCTTATATACGTACATATAGCTCGATTCGGAGGAGAAATAAAAAGAAAAAAAAACAAAACGGTAAATTACGTTTAGAAATTAATTACTTATCAGCATTATGATAATCTTTTTTAATGGAAAACTCAAAACAGAATAGATTTTTAACACTTGATGATGATGTAAAGTCGTTTTGTCGTTGGGTGGATCCCGAAACTATAAATGCAGACCTGCCCGAGGGTCAAGTTATTCGACCCCGCAGGGCTGTTCTATCCACGTTGACCACATAAACTCCGTGGGAATTGTATCCGCCGCATGGCAGTATTTTTTAATCATATTCGCCGCGCTAAGACACGTGTAACACACGTGTAATAAACATCCGAAAATTTTAATTTAAAACTTTTCAACGTAGAAATGTATTCCTCTGTCTTCGGCGTTAAACACGTTTTGCAGATACTTTGTACCTACATACTTACCCTAGACGAGAACGAGTATAAAGGAATGAATGGGAATTGGGAAAGACTTTATTTTATACGCAGGACCAAAGGTGGATGTGGATGTGGGTGGATTGCATGCAATCGAAATCGAACTCGAACCGTTTCACGTTTGTCCGCCAAGTTTTCGTCATTTCGTAGTTGTTCGTCAAAGTGCACTGATTCCGTTTGTTTTCTATTCCCTTTCCTGCTTTCCTGCGTAAAAACTTATACTGGTCACGTTGAGTTGGTTTTTCTCTCGCTATAGTATTCTCACGACTGCGACTTGCTTTGTAGGTTTTATTCTCTGGTTTATCTGTCCATCTTTTGGAATATCAACGTTGTTACATTTTTGGTGTGTTTTACTCTTCCGAATATGAGGAAACACGAAGCTATGATTTATTCGCCTGCTGTAACGTGGTGATAAAAGCTGCCGCCGTGTGCCTGTGCATGGGAATTATACTCTTATAAGTATTTCTAGGCTACATAATACATTTTGAATTGGCAAGTTGGTAGGGTAATGGGCTTGTATTCTAGCTCTCCCCCCTCACCTTTGAAAACATTGGTGACCTTTTTGCATATGAAAATGAATTCGATTTTCCTTCTCTTCACCCACCTCACTATAAGTTTTCTAATACATTTTGAAATTCGTTCGATCATTTTTCTATAAATTATGTCTAGAATTTTCCAAAATTTGGAAATACGACATCGTTCTACGAGATTAGTCCCTTACTTACTCCTAACCCCAATTTGTAGCCAGGTTGGTGTTTCAAATCGAAAAGGTTAGATTTTGATTTGATAATTTTTAAAATTAAAGCGTCGTAGGAGGGGAGGGGTAGGACGTTTATGTTTTTTTTTCAAAGGTGAGTCGAAGGAACTGAAAATGAAATTTCTACAATTTATTCGAAGTACACAGACACAATAATGAAAATCGGATTTTGTTCGAATTTTGTGAATTATCAATGTGAACATTTTGAAAAATTGGAATTTTTGTTTAAAATAATAAAATTGCAAAAGAGGTTTTTTACTTTGGGAAAATCGACGACGATTTTCCATCATCAATTCATCACTCCCAGTTCTGACTATTCTAAATTGGGACAAATGTACGTGGAATAATTATTTTAGTGAAAATATGTAAGTGTATAAATTTTCATATTTATTCTGATTATTAACAATTTACTTTTTCGGTTTGTTTTAGGTGAGTATTGAATTTTCATCTTTGAATGAAAGGATATCATTTCTATAGAATATCTTGAGTGAGTTAAATACGAAATTTATCTTGCAAAAGCTGAGTCAGGCAGGTCAGGCTACAGTGTAATAATTTTGCAAGCCCCTTATTTTGGTTCAGTTGTGGGGGTTGGGGAAGGTTTCTTGAAAACATTAGTCGTTGGAATATCGAGGCCTTGTTATGTGGTGGGGAGGGAGGTGGAGAAGTACCATGTTACTTTACCCAGAAAAATCAAAATTCTAACGTACTAAGAGCACAATTACGATATTTTAAAAAGACAATGTTTTTGTTCAAAAAAATGAAAATCTTAGCTTTTTTCTACGTAACGAATTGATTAAAATTTTTAGAATTTTTCAGTTTAATTTTTGAAATTTTAGTGTTATAAAATCAGAATCTAGAATGGCCCGTGAGAAACGAGAGCAAAAGCTTTGGAAAATTCATACTTCCAAAAGTGACTCAATGAATCAATTTTAATGAAGGACATTTTTCAAATTTAATCAATACCTTCTCAAAATTCGAATACCAGAACTGAGAACAAAATTAGCCCGAGTGAAGTGAGGGCAAAAGCTTTTCAAAATTTGTAATTCAACAAGTAAAAATTTTGATGCGAAAAGTCTTGTTTTTCCACTCTTTGCATGTCTGAAACTTGAATTAAATATTTTGCAAACACAGAATGGGATTTTTAAAAAATAAAGGGGGTGCTTACATCCTATCCCCATACCACCATTAAATCCGCCTGTGTCAATGACTCATTTTTATCTCGAATTCACGCAATATTTTTTGAGGCCCTAAAATTTCCCCCGTGAAAAATCTGGGCCCAGTGCAATTGCACTCCCTGCACTCCTCTCTCACAATCACTGCCTGCCGAAGAAAAAAAGGGTTATGTGTTTATAGGAATTGTGTACCTACCTACTCTTTGTAAAGGACGAATCGAAAAAAAAATTTCCGGGAGGGGAGGAGGTATTAAATTGCCAATTTCATTAAGTGAAAGATCCTTCAACTTAGAAATGAAAATAACGTTTTTCAGCTCTTATAAAATTGTTTCAGCTTAGGTACTGAAAGATTTCATTTTTGAAATTTTTTCTGTGGAATTCAATGTTTACCCATTGAAGATCAATTTTGTTGGCACGAAATACGCTATCCATGACCTTTCCAAAAATGCTCAAAATTTTAGAGTAGGAGTCAAAATCTTTGAAAAAAATTTCATGTAATTTAAACTTGAACATTTTTGAAAAATTTCTCTCGAATGCTTGCAGGAGAAGGGGGGAATCAGCCTGCCTTAAAATTTGGCAATTTGTCGAAACAAATTGCTCATTTACAGCTCATCATGCGTAATGCGCATATCTACAGGTAAAGAAAACAGGAAGAAGCGGGACAGCGGGGGAGGGTTCGAAAAATTTCATTACGACTGGAATTTGTGGAAACCCCCTTTGAAAAAAAAAAGTGAAGTAGGTACACAACTAAAGGCTACGTACGAGTACGAGTACGAGTGAGCTGTGTATAGTGAGTCGGGTTAGGAAAAACAGAGGAAAACGTGAGCGTTGTAAAACTGGGTTATATGGCCGGGCATCGATCATTAAAAAGTACATCGCGGTGGCCGCAGCCGAGCCGGGAGCCGGGAGCGCGTCAACTATGGATTTGAGCTCAGAGCCGAGTGTTGTGTGTAGAGAAATTTACACGTGTGAAACGTCCTGAGATGGTGATAAAAAAGTGTACGCCGGCAGCATCGGTTATTGCGATTGCGTCTGCTCAATTATAACGTCGGGACGCCTTCTGAAGCGTGCGCCCTATTTCACCTGAAATTTCGTTCGGTGCCGGCTCTGCCCACCAATTAGAAGTCCGGGGGTGGACCCGATACGTGATCTGAATACCGAACCAATGGAAAAGCTGCATTAAAAATAGTCGAACGTGACCCGCTGATAAGGCACTTCAACCCCCTTCGTTCGTTCGCATCTGTATATACTTATTTTATTTATCATTATTATTATTTTTTCTCTCTCTTTGTCGCTCTCGCTTGGTTTTCGTACTTTCGAATATATACCTACCTACATAAACATGCGCTAAGAAAAATAATAGCGGACGCGTGACATCCCCTATCGCGAGCCCAGGTTTAGGTATACATACTCTCGTATCTATCCTTTTGTTTTTTCGGGATTTTTTTTCGACTGCCTCGAAAACGGGGAAAAAAGGCATCGATGTGTTGAGATAACTAGGTATTTACGAGCGACGACTAATTCGTCGAGGAAATTTATTACTTCGTGAATTGCCTACTTATTTCAATTCTATTTTAGTCGGATGCCTATTAAATCTAGCCTAAGTTGTATGAACGAGGGTCGAGGGACGAAGACGACGATACTGGAAAATTGATAAATTATAAGAAAAAATTCATTCTCGTATAGACTGGAACGACGAGCTTTTAAATTAACTAGGTCGTTGTACTACTATATCTAAGTAAGTAAATTCGTCGATAAACTATTCGAATCGATTTTGTTCAAGGCTATATCGCGAGAGAGCCTACGAAAGTAAAATAAAAAAAAGCAGAAGAAATAGAAAATATTTGTGAAGAAGAATTGTACGAGTAAGCTTCATTATAGCTGTCAATTCGCCGTATAATAATAAGGTAAACATACGTAAGGTTACGTCTGGGGTTATCTTCACACAGAGAAAGCAACAAGATAATATATAATTGTTTATAATTTACGGTATATAAATATTATACCTATGGTATACGTATGTAATGTACCTCTGTGTGCAGTTTTTAAACGCTATTTCAATTTGCACAGGGTGATCGTTAAATTTATACGTAAAATTAAATTTCTTTCACGAAGCGAACGTAATTCATACTAATGTGGAAAAAAATGTATTCTTATAATGAAGTATTCGCTTCAGAAAGAATTCATTCATAAAACACATCCGAGTATGTTTTAGCAGACAATCGAATATTTTTGACGATACGCGTGCCTCACGTATACACCAAATACGTGTTTAATTAAAGAACAGCCTGTAGTAGGTTTCCTTTATTTTTTTTTATTTTTTTGCTTTCAAGTGAAAAAAAAAAGCAATGTCGATAGTTGACACCTTTGGATGTGTTACTTTATACTTTTCAAATGAATAGACGTAATGGATGACTATTTGTCATAAAGGTTATTCACTCGAGTCTCGATCTATAGAGATACCTAGACTTACCTACCTCTATACAACGCGAGTCTATGCCATCAAAATCGATGGCATGCATAACGTTAGGTACCTATATACTCGTATGTGTAAACGCTTCGGGTAATTATAAACATGTAGAATATGCGTTTATGAAAAAAAGAAAGAAAAAGAATCATCTATTGAAAAAGTAGAAAGCTTACTTTGACCTATTATCTTCTTCTTCGAAGCCGTATTTATGATAATGACCATTTGCGGTAGCGAGACTGCATCCAAAGATGAGTAAAATTAACCGTTTTCAGAGTGCTGCGAGGAATTCGCGAATCGAAATGTGAGATTTTTCATGTAAATTACCTAGAATTGTGTTTGTGGTGTTTTTTTACATGCGGCAATTGTGAGATATGGATTTGAAAAATCACTTCGTATATTAAGTATAATGTGTAATATGTACGAATACCTATGGTTTTCTTATTGCTTTGTCATTTCTGCGGAATAATGCCTTATACTAATGTATCAATGTTATGTCTCGTAAAATTTTACGATTTTTTGCATTCAAATGTGTGAGAATTTTTTTTATTTTATTGGATGTTTTATTGCATCATCGTTACTGAAAGGGATAACAATCGTATCCCCATTATTTTCTTTTTTAATTTAGCCTGGTGGAAAATTGGAAATTTTTTGAGTAAAAAACCTGCCATAAATTTCAATGACAAGCGAAAAGTTTTTCTACCAAAATGCATATTTGCGTAATTGAAGGCGTAACGGGTCATTCAAAAATGTTATTTCTACTCTAAAAAATTTCAAAAAAAACAAGTCTTTAAAAATTTTTTATTATTGAACTTTTTCCAGTGTAATTTTTGGAGGAGTACAAAAAAAACTTATATTGAAGTGAAAAAATTGAAAACCAAAAACTTGAAATAAGTAGCCTAATTTTTTTAAAAAAATATCATTTTTTTTATTTTTTTATTTTTAGTTTTTATTTTCTTTTGGGTGTTTATAATTGCAAGATTATTACACCCGAAGGGGGGGGGGGTAGATTTGGTTTGTGAGGTTGGTGTTTTTTATTAGGGATGCAATTACATATTTATAAATTGGCGTCACAGTCATTTTGTAATAAAATTGACCTCGTTGATTATTGAGAGTGGACAGAGGGGGTCGAGATAAAAGATTACCTAGTGAAAATTTTGTAAAAAAAAAAAAAAAAAAAAACTGCGATTATTCTAAGAAGAAGGTATCTTATCTCAACCGGCTGAAAATTTTCTGAACTGAACACAACTAAATCAAAAGAGCATGCAAAGATACATTTTCGGCCATGATTTCCAATATTGAAATGCATTTTTAGATTTTTTGTAAATTTTTAAAAATCCAATTTGATCCAAAAAAGTTGAAAAATCAACATTTCACCAAATTGACCTAAAAATCAGAAATTTGGTGTACCAAATGTGTATTTTTGACTTTCCGAATCCATTAGAAATGGTTTCGAATCGTTTGGTTAGAGCTTCTTAAAATATTTTTGATTGTTGAAATTTCCTCAAAATTTTGCACAATAAAGTTGGAAAGCCAATATTTAGATATTAACATGTAAGTACCTACCCTAATTTCAACATGCTGGGTCAATAGGTGATTTTTTCAAGCCGCTGACGCTGTGAAACCTCGAGCTTTATTTTGGAAATTCCACATTTTCAAAAAAAAATTCTTATTCATTGGATGAAATCTTTACCAACTTTCAAAAATCTGCTGAAGGCTCCAGAACTATACTCAAACTGATTCGAAACAATTCTGAATTGATCATAGAGAGGTCAAAAATAGGGCATGTAATAAATTTCACCTTCCCACGATTAATTTTTTAAAATGATAATTTTTTCCTGTTTTTGGTCCAAATTTTACTGTCAAAAATTCATTAAAAAATGGACCTACTTTGGGACTTTCAGCCTGATTAAATTTAATTTCAAATTTTCCATCTGTTTCTTATTTGAAGAGGTATAGGTAAAGATAATTTTAGAGTTCATTATTGCAATCCTGATTCTTTGCTTGGTATGAGCTGGGAGAGGGGGGAAGGGTTGATCCAAAAATGTGTGGTTCTCGCTTTTTTAGCTTGATTTTGTAAAATTATTAATCGTCTGAGTTGGCCCCAAATTTTTCCAAACTTTTTTTCTAAAATCTAAAATCAATTTTGAAATTTTGAAAATGACTCCCATGTTGTTAGATAGCTATGACTTGAAACAAAAAAAAAAAATGCTTCCAAATATTTTCTCAGTGGATTCTCCGCCTTTACGATAATATTCGGTATTTTTCGAATGATGGTGCTTATTGCTTATACTTAAACGATCGAGAAAGTGTATGTCGAGACCATTTTTCACCCTAAAGGAATAATATTCGTTTTAATTAATTTTTTTCTGTTTAAAATCTGCCATTTTTCACAATAAATCAAATTGTGAAAAATCAAGAAAAATAATTGCACGAATAGCGCATTTTAGGACAGTTCAACGAGTTTCATAGCTCAAATTTAAGGGTGTACAAATTTTGAGCAAAAGTATTAGAATGCTATGAGGTTTATTGTGCGTTTTTTTTGTGGTTCCTGGAATGAGGCACTGTTTCCATTATTCCATTGTATTATGAAAGTCATACGAATTATACAAAAAATATGTACGTAGACTCACGACTTTTTTTTGGTATTTCCTTCTGTGCGGGGAGAGGGGACGCTAAATTGAAGTTGCAAGTCCCTAATTTTCATACCCTACCCCTCTGCCAATGTCTTTTGAGAAAAAAAATCGAAGTATCTAAATTATTTTTTTATTGTTAAAAAAAAATATTTTTGGAAATAGGTACCTATAAAAAAGTAACTATTGTTTTAATTTAAGTACAAGGTAAGTACTGAGGCACAAACTTGAATGCTAAATTTTAGATTTAGAGCGATTCCCAAATTTTCGTCGTAATTCTGATCTTGTTTTCGATAATTCAAAATTCTCAATGTGGCAACCTTGGTAGATTTTGTATGTACCTATTTGGATAATTTTGACCCAAAAAACTTTCAATTTAAAAAAAAAGTTACTAAATTTTTCTTCTCATTTACTTCAAATTCCTTCATTTTTTTAGTTTTATAGCAATTTTTCGATATTTTCGAGCTTTCCTTTGGGGCAGCGTCCCTCCACCGGATGACCTACGATTTCTACTTGTAAATTTTATATTTTAATCGAGATCTAGATACACAGGCATAAATGTAGATTTCTGATTCTAGCTATAATCCGATTTCATTCTCAAGTGAGAACAAAACATAGAAATTGATCTCCTTATAACTTCGAGTGAAGTATGTTGATTACAGCACGTTTCAAAAACTTAGCCTGGAATGAAAAAAATAACTTGAAAACTTTTCCATTTTACGATTACAAAAGTTGAGCTGCTTTAGCCCAATTAAAATAAATTTTCAACTCGAATACGAATTGTCACAGCTCAGCAGAACTAAGTACTACACGACGCCAGCGAAACTTGGAGTTTTACGATTTTTAAAAATCTCGACAGTCTTTTAGTAAAATTAAACAGCATAAGTTGCAATTTTCTTTCGTATATCGAATGCATACGAAGAATATATTTACGAGAGTAAATCCTCGCTACGAATGTCATAAACACGTTTCTCGACTGTAATAACAACTGAGAAATTATTTCTTCCATATCGTCGTAACGTAAGTATAAGCGTAAGACGAAAATCCATTCTCATAGCGTTGTTACGATCGCATCGTCAGTTCGCGCGACCAATGTTGGCGGATAATTTTTTCGACGAAATAGTAGAAACTTTATAAATTAACCTCATTCGTATTACAGTACGACGAGTACGTAACAACAAATACGCGGACAAATTTCATATAAAAATAAATATCTTCTCGTTTGTTATACTCTTATGTATATGCCAGATACAGACGCGGAGACGCTCATCGTACGAGTAAGTAGATACTTACCACAGCATCGAGCTCGAGCGCGTAAAAAGCGAATATTTATTTTATTCAATGAAATCGTAGACAAGCTGGCATGGCGCGGCGGAGAGACGTCGCGGGTATTTATGAATTACACGCCATATCTCGCCATTTTTTCTCACCGTATTCGTATAAATTCTCATTAATCAAGGCGACTAATAAGCTCGGACGTTTATTATAACACGCCGGATAAAACTACCGGAATTTGCGCAGTACGTACGCTCTACAAGCTGGTCTGTATAGTGTGTAGCTGTGTACTGTAGGTAGCATACGTCTATGATGTACAAACAAGTTTATAATCATCATAGTACCTAATATACCCCCCAAAGCGGTCAGAAAATTTAAGACTACACGTAAGCTAAACTTAGCGAGCGCGTGTAAAAGACTCGCGAAGAAATGCCGAGAATCTTCGTACTCGTACGTCCCATGAGAACTCGCGACCCAAATTAACTCGAAGGGATGAAAGTCATGAAAGGGTCTCAATGTAGGTTACTATGACTGCAATACGTACTCGTAGATGGTAGTAGGTACTATAGGCACTCGACTCGTACACGCCGTTCTCTTTTTTCTGCACAGCCTTTATTATAGTGGTGTACTTCCTTCAACTAAACCAATCGATAGTTAAAATAAATATTCTACTCGGGTATTTTTGATTTTAATATTAAATGAAAAACTAAGCATACTCTGCTGAGAAATCGATAGCGTTGCTGAGTGGCTTTTTGGTCGTACTGGTAATTTTTTTCATCTCGTTTCAAGTCATCTGGATACCTTTCTTGTAGGAAGGTATGAATTTGACTCGATATTTATACTTTTCATTGCAACGAATAATTGGAAATTTTCCATTTCCAATGGGAAATCAAATTTTGCTGTGTCATCGGAGAAAGATTCTTAATTATTCGATGTATTACTGACATTTTGCCGAGAAGCAAAAGAATTATTCATGAATGAGATTCGGCTCATAATTGTTATGTATGAATCGCCAATCACGAATGACATCTAAAAAGTGATTCAAATCATCGAATCATGGATCATGAATCTCATCTTTAAAAATGATTCGAATCACGAATCAAATCATAGTATTTTTGAACCTTGAATCGTGGCTCGAATCGAATCATGATTCGAATAGTCGTCCCCTCAACCTTTCGAGGAAGTGAGTGATCAAGCTAAAATTTTGGTAGAAGCTTTGAAAAATTTAGTAGGTATTCCTACGGAAGCATTAATTTTTTTCGGAATTACTTTGAACGAAGATTTAAAGAAACGCTCGAATTCTCCCAATTTTTATTTATCAAGGCCTCCTTCTCTCCCTTTCATGACGCATAGTTGATTTAATTTTAAAAAAAAATCAAGTCCAAGTACCCCTTTAAAAAATAGGTACCCAAAATTTTATAAATTGACAAACGTTCATCAAACCTACTCCACATTCTAGCAAATAAGCCATATACCTATTCCAAACATACTAATATGAAATGTTCAACACAATCAGCACCCCAAATCCGCAAAAAACGATCAATTTACATTTTTGGTTAGTATGAAATCCCTTTTAGAACAACGATCAATTCGACCTAAACTTCGTCTAAAGATTCGAATAAAAAAACAAAAAAAAAAAATACAAAAAACAAACACCAGGCGCTCGAAACACCCCAAGCAGACCAGTATAAAAAACCGAACACCTTCGATGTGCAGCCTTAGACAACCCCTCGAATTTAAATAAATGGCGAATTTAACCTTCTTAAATGTTAAATTACGCTGACCATTTGAATATATAGGTTTTTCGGTAACCCAACAGAGAGCAACGCCGCGTATACGCGAGCAATTTATATAGCATAAAGTCCGGCTGTATAAGAAATGGCAGAGAAGAAAAAAAAATAAAAATAAAGCTCGCGTATAAAGCTAATAAACCGAGCTTTAGCGCTACTACATATAGCCGGAAGTTAAAGAAGTACAGTTGGTGTAGGAGAGAGGGGGTCAAAGCCTTCAATTTTTCATTCATATCTCGGTATGACGTTACATTTCCATATAAATGACGTAATATTTCGTTACCATATAGTAAGTGGATGTTTTAACGCTTTAGGGGTCGAGGGAGGGTAAAGTCGTCCTTAACAATGATTTATGAATGCCAACATATTGGTTGCTAGTTCTAAGTTATGTTGTATATAAGGGACACAGATAACAGCTTAGATCTGTTTTGCAGTATGACCATTCGCCCCTGTCGATAGACGGACATAATCCTCGAATATTGCTTAAGATTGTTTAAAGGTCTAATACGCGTAGGGTAACACGACGCTAGGGAGATGTTTTCGTAACAAGGGAAAAATATCGTCGTCGTCGTCGACGTCCGCGTCCGCGTCCTCCTCTGTCCCTTTTTGTTGCGGAATTATTATACCACCTATAGAATGATTATGAAGGCCTGCGATCCGATGCACTGCACATCGCTGCACTTACGCGCGCCCCTCATCCAAAACAATACCGAGATGAAATTTTGGTTAATTACCCGAGCCCCGGCTCATACGTACGAAGCATGCGGTGTCTTCATTGCTGCATAGTGCATATAATAGCGTCTTATAAATGCTCCATTAGCGCGTCGGAATTCTCTTCGACGAGGGTGACTTAATAAATTTATTGTTTTAATGTAAACAACTCTATACATGTATTTGATACTTATACGCGTTAATTTGGTGGTGGAATGATTATCGGGCTTAAAAGACTTGTGCTCGAAGTTAAGGATATCAACTCGAATGTTTTGTAGTAGGTACTTTACAAAACCTTATACAATAGGTACATTAAAAAGTGTGTGGATTTTTTTCAACTTGGTAAACTGAAGATTTTATCGGTGAAGTGCACTCTACCAAAGCTATGTGGAAAAAAGCTCAATTTTGTCAAATTTTAGGGATTGTTTTTTGGGCTCGAACAGAGTAAGTATTTTGATGATTTTTCTTCAAATCGAATCAAAGTTGGAAAACATTCTAGAAAATTTGCTTGGAAAAGTACTCCAAAAATTACTTTGAGGCTGACGAGGAACCCGAATCTTGATCCTCCCTCTTTGCATTTCATCTTGAATCGAAGATTGACTTGTGAACTGCGTGTAAAAATACTCAGAATTCAAGTTGATTTTCATATCTTTGAATAATATTGAAACACTATCTATGGAATTTTTTGAAAACATTCAGGGAAATTCTCGGCTACTCAGCATCGATTTCGTTCATTTTTTTCTACAAGTTTTAAATCATGGATACCTATGTTTTTTACTCAAGTTAACTCAATACCTACTTGGAATTCTCATTTGAAAAAAAAATAAAATAAAAAAGTAACAAAATATTAGAAACTTATTCTTGGAAGTTTCACATAATTTCAGCTACCTAGACCTACTCGTTGAATTTTTTCCAATTTGTTAAAAATCAACCAAAATGTGATTGATGGGAACCGTGCTAGACTTTTTTCAATTTCAAAAGTCCAACAAAAATGTCAAGACGAATTCGTCTCAGTTTTTTCCAAGTTCTTAAAAGTCAGACAGAACATTGGAAATTTGTAAACAAATTTTCCATGTTCATATTTGAAAGTCTAACAAAACATTATTGCGAATTCGAAGATTACTAATTTTTAAAAAATTTTTAAAAAGTCTGGCATAGGTACCTTGTTATCTAAATAACAGAAATCAGTTACTCAAGTTTCTGAAAGTCTAACATATTGTTAAGAACTCGTCATGATTTTTTTTCAAGTTTTTTCAACAATCTTTTTGCAACTTTTCAAAAGTCAGCGTGACGTGCATCAGGGTTGCACAAATTTCGGAAAGAGCCCTGGTGCCAAAAACATGTCCATGTCGAAAATTAATGGTCCTAAATTTTCTAAATAAATAACTAAAAAAAAGCACAGGTACCTACCTAAATGAATGAAAAAAATCAAAAGACACGTTATTAGCCCTATATTCCGTTAACCTTCATTTTTGTTCATATTTTTATCGCAATCAAATTGTGAGGCTTAATTTTTATATTTGGAGAAAAAAATAACACAATTTTAAGCCCTCAAATTTAAAAAAAAAAAATGATACTTAAATGCTTAAAAATATGAATGTAGGTAGCTGCAATTTCAAAAAGAGTCTTTTTAGATTATTGGTAATTCAACTTCATCACTTTTTTTTTTTGAAACGAATGATTTATTTTTCAGAGATCAGCATTGAGGGTCATTTGCTTCCTATTCGTTTTTTTCGAGATTCTATGGATTTTTGGTGGGGGGAGGGGATTTAGACCCTTTTTTCAACTTCGAACCTCAAAGAATAATTTTGACTGCAGGGACTCATCGAGAAAGGCAGGAGGAGCCATATGTCCTAAAATTTTTGAGAACGGTGAGTAGGTACAATGGTACATATCTCTTTGAATTTGAATTTCCATTGAGTAATCTGGAGACTACTGAGACGTGAGAGACGTGTGGTGATCCCAAAAAACCGCAGTTTTTCAACATTTTGATACATACGATTCTTACCCATAACACCATGGTCACTCTTTGAGTCAAAAATTCACGCGAGGTTCACTTTTAATGGGTATTTTTTCTAGAATTTTTTCAATTTTTTCCAAAATTTTAAATTGTGTGACGTATATTTTGAAATGATGGTTCGTTTGAGTCCCAATTTGGCAATTTTAATTTTTAAACCTAATATAGGCCAAATCCATCTCTTGGAATAGCCATTGACAAAATTTCGTTTTTCTGATTGAAGTTAATTACTCGTTTGTTTCAGTCAACTTGGTTTAACGAATAGAGTTTATTAATTAATAGTAATCGAATCTTCTTAATAAATCGTCAAGTTTTATAGATGACCCTAATTGTAGATATTGATTTGAATTTTTAATAAAGTATCAACTCTTATGCCATCGTTCAATCAATCTCGTTCAAAGCTGACTGAAGAGGAGGCCTCGTAGAGAAACGAACGGAACGTTTTAAAATTCAGTTAAATAATAGAAAACCGCTTAAATCAAGGTCAAAAGTTTTCATAATACCGAGCACCTGTTTATAGTGAAGAAAGAATGAAGAAAAGAATCAATAAACTAAATCGAATCACGATTAAAATGAACCGACATGACAACCGCACCGGCCATTGACCATTATACTGTGCCTGTGCAACTAACTATCCACAGCATACAGTATACGATGATATAAACAGGTTCCTCGAACGCGTATTTACGGCGTTTAGCTGGCAATTCATTCAGCACCAATCCCTCATCTAGTATACTTCTTCATTCGAAGGCGTTCTCAACGCAAGAAAAACAAGACTCGCGTCATATGCCACTTTATCCAATGATCTTCGTACCACACGTATTAGAAACCTTAACCCATGTTACTCTCTCGTCACAATAATATATTAATAGCCAAAGGCGAAAGCGACGAATAAAAAAAGAGAGAAAAAAACAAAACAAATTAAAAGGTAGCATTGTGTAGGGTGAAAAAAAGCAAGGATAACGGCGAGCGTGGAGTGAGGGGTGCGTATGGTGAGTGAAAAATGATGTCTTTGAAATTGCAATACTGTATGATAAATGTATGGCGATTTCTTCGGCTGCGAGTATCGTTTCGCCTTTCGCGAGAGGTGTAAAGAAGAATCTAACCAACGATCCGAGGCTGGGTGAAAAAAAAAAGGTTGGTGGTGGAGGAGGAGGAGGAGAAGGCATGTTTTTGTAGTGTTTTTTTCTTCTTCGCGCGTAGCCACGGCGATCGTAACACTAATGTAAAAGCCATCTATTTCAAAACAAGGGTTAGGGGTATTTTTTTTCTTGCTTTAGTAGACGGTAAAGGCCGTCTTGGAGGATTTGTTACGCTCGTAAATAAAAGTTTTAAAAAAAATGTGCAATTGCGCGTCGGAGAAGTGTTTTTACGTGTTTTTACATTTGGTAAAGATTTATGACTATCAATTGAAAAATTGTGTTCAGCTTGGCGCGGAAATGGCTTCGGAGTTTTGCAGGGAAAAGGCTTAAAACGATAATTATCGTGTTCGCGCCACCGCGACTTAATTAAAAGTGTAATAAAAAAAAAGAGAGTAAAAGTCGAACTTTTTTATACTCGTGTATAGGTTAGGTATAGAGGTAGGTTATTGATGCGGCAATTAAGTTTTATTTAGTTGGTTATACGAGCGAAAAATATTTGTCGAGGCGCGATCGAGATTGGCAAAAACATGTTTAATTGGAAAAAGTTTTCCGCTGCGGTGCGACGCGAGACTTGCTTTCGAGGAGTAAACAAGATGTTATTCTTGAGTTTTTGAAAATAAAACGCGCTCGGAAATTATTTCGCGTTTCCACCCTCTTGTTAATAGGCAGAAGAAGGAAGCCAAGGTATTTGGCGTATTGTGAAGCAACGGGCGCGGCCACATCAAAGTAATCCAACCGTCACTGGTTGATCCGTTCGACTCGATTAACATTCATGACACCGTCTTCGGTAAGAAGATTAGTTTCAAGAAAGTTATAAAAACTTTGGGACAAACTTAATTACATTACGACAAGATTGAGGAACACATCGAACTATACGAGTATCAACGCGCCAAAGCTTAATATATTTTCCATACAGTGTTGCCTTCGCCGTGTGCTGCGCCAGCATAAAGCAAAATTGCTAAAGTTTTTTGCGTTATAAATTGCGCCGTTCGACGAGTCGAATTTATATGGCGGTATCGTACAGACAGGGTAGTCCAACAGGTTTATGCTGTTGAGTGAAAGATGTGTTTTTGAGATGATTTCGAGGTGTGTTGTGTGAGCCTCTGATCAAGAGTTGGGGGCTTGAAAAGAAAATAATGTAGGCAATGGTGTGCAATGAGAGTGAAGGTGAAGATCAAACGAAAAATGCTGAAATTCCAAATTTTTATTTCGTTTGTTAATTTGATGGTAGTAGGTTCCTCATTTTCTGATATGACTCACTTGAAGTCAAAGTCCATTAAGTGAGAATTTCATTATGGTTGCTGTAAAATGGTTGTCAATCGACTAATCGAAAGTTTTTGTTTTTGTCTTTTGTTTCAGGTGAGTACAAATTGTTTTCATCAGAAAGAATGATTAATATATGAACGAGAGTAAGTGAACTGTTCATGATTTATGTAAAAATTACGTTTATTGCATGCAAGGGATATTTGACTATGATTACTTGGAAAAACAATGTCTGTAATGGAACTAACGAGTTCCGCAAATGAAAAAAGAAGACTTTTCAAGCTGTCCCTTCTTGAATTTTTTTTACGACGACGATTTCTTGAATATTCTATTATAATTTGAAAACATAAAATTTGATTCCATGACAGTTTTCTATCTACCTATTTGTGATTTTTCATTGCAAACAATCACAAATTTCGATTGTGGGGATACATAAGAGATGAAACGATCGAAATTTTTAAGTTATTTTCGATGCAAAAAGAACCGATTTACGACAAAAATAGTGAGAATTGAAGTTGCAGAAAATTAGATTTTCAATCGTCAGAATGGCATTATTTTTTTCTAGGAGACTCCGATTTCAAAAAAGCAAAAAACTACAAATTTCGAAAAAAAAATTCTTGGTTTTTCTGACTTTGACAAATTTTTTTAAAAATATTTTGGGGTATTTTTATAATTTGGTCTTTATTTAAAAAAATATATAAGTAAGTAAGTATATTAAGTTGTCTATTCTTCTGAGTAATTTCTTTTCAAGAAAACAGCTTGTTTGGTATTTTTGTATGCAGCCCTTACAGTTGGAAGTAATTTAACAAAAAATTGATAATAAATCAAAGTCTAGGAAACATTTTGAAAATTTTTAATTTCTGATCAGAATCCTTTTAAATGAATTCCTTTTCAAAAAATAACTTTCCTCGGCTCCCAAATAATATTGGTTGTCTTGCATGTACAAAGTGTCCCAAAAGGTGGAAAAAATTATTAATAATTTGTTCGGAAAGCGTGGAAATTCATTTGCATAGTTGTGGTTTATTCGCGACTTGTTCAACGAGTCTATCTACAATTGAAGTGGTTTTCAGGTGGACACTTTTTGAGTGGGTATTTGTAATCAACTTTACACCTATGTGAAAAATTAAAAAAAAAATAGAACATAGATATATTCGAAGTGTCTGTACTGAAAATTGGCTCAAATGTGGATAAACTAGTTTCGAGAATAAATAATCATAACTAGATTTTTAGCTGCCTCAATTGACTTCCAAGCGCCTTCTAGCAAAATTTAAATGTTCTGGAGAAATCACTCTGAAGTGTAGATGGCTTGGAATGGTGAAATTTGGATTCGGGAGATTGCCTTTCGACAAAATATAGCCATTCGTGCTAATTTGAAGAAAAAAAATGCTGCGATTAGAGAATTTTTGAATTTTTTTCGGTGTTTGAATCAAATTTAACGTAATTTTCTACTCACTGAATTCGAATATGGAATTCATTTCAGCTTTAAGAGAAAAAACCAAAGATGGAAAGTTTGTTGATCATTTTAGTTCATGCCACCATTCAAAATAATGTGGTCAGAGAATTTTTGCTTCCCTCACGAAGCAGAAATTTTCAGCTCCAAAAGTGGATTTGAAGTGCTCGAGTGCGCCTTCTATTTAAATAACGCTGTGATTTTTGGAAAGAGGAAGGTCTGAAACTATCATCACCAAACTTTCATTTGCTCAAATCGATTTTTCGATTTTTGGCGAATTTTTGAAAATCAAAAATTGACCATTCTTAGCGATTTTTTCAAGAAAAACAATGAGAATTAATTCTGAGGTAAAATAATAATGAACTCTTTCGAATCGAATTTCACTATTTTCGGTCATTCTGCAGGAGTCTCCATCGCGATTTTCGATTCCTGCAAATTTTTTGAATTCCTCCTGAAAGCGTGGGAATTAATTTGGGTACTGGCTAAAATTCGAGTCGTGGCGTATTCTCGACCTGCATGTTTAACGAGTTCGAACAGTGTTTCAAAGTTGTACCCAAACTTACAGAAAAACACAGAAATCTATTTTTCAATGGTTTTCTTTAAATTCTCTAGCAAAATTCACCACTTCAATATTCAATTCACTCGGAAACCGTTTCGAAATTTCCTTCGAACATTAATAACTAAACCAAACAACCCGCGTTTTCTCAAACCCCCCAAAAATTAGAGTATCTAAAACCGAAATTTCTACTGAGAAAAAAAATAAAAGGCAAACATCACAGAGGTAAGAAAAATGAGGCACATTTGAAAAATAAATGACTCATAGCCAAATCTACCTTTAACACCATCTTTTTTTCATCAAATACCAACCATATTTTCGGGAATTTTTCTCGCTTCCATTTTGTAACGTAGGTATTTTTTTTTTTTTTTTTTTTGAAAAATAAAAAAGGAAAACACTTCCCACGACTCACCTTTTCGCGATCGAACGCGCTATTTAAATATTAAATTATTTTTTGTCTGATATGCTCGTCACGTCGTATATAGCTGCATTTCAATATCAAGAGCGGAGACGGGTTAAGGGATGCCTTATACGCTTAATGTTTCGCTTTGGTTCTTTTTTATATATATATTGCGGTTTAGACGAAGGCGAAGGCGTACTCAACTTTTTATATTCACAGAAATATAAGAAAATGTTGAAAATACAAGAAACATTCGTAAATATTCCAATCACGATGTATTTTTTTTTCATATAGGCCTTTTCTCGAAAGCACACAGTGCGGTAGATGGGATGGTGGAATAGAGAAGCCGAAAAACGGTGTTTTTCCTTTTTCCCTTTATACATATGAGATACTTATACACACCACGAGTCTAAATATGTAAGACTAATTTTACAACTATAAAAATCTCGTGTATGAAGTATCTACAATCGTGTTTATCAAATTTTTGCTTTATACAAGGTGTCCCATTATTTATGTTGCCATATTTCTCGAGCTGGGTCAAGTAGGCAGATAGATATGTAGATAAAACAAAAGACTTTATATGATTGTACTATAATATGCCTATCTCGACATTTGAAGGGGCACTGGAGCAGTTTGATAAAAAAAATTGTTTGAAAATATTCGAATACCAAGATAATCATCTTGTTCATAAGAAGTCCATTGAGTAACTTTTCATGTCTTCCCAGCAATGGAAAATTTCTTATTTTCGTATCGAATTTTGGGTACCCAAATTTTAAAGTATACTTAGTATTATACTCATTTGACTTTGCAGGACACCCTGTACACAACTTACAACAGACTTTATATCGATTTCTGAGTTTTTTACTACACGTTAAGGTATACTATGGTCTAGATACTCGAGCAAATTACATTTAATTTGCGAACACGCCGGTATAATTTAAATGATGAATTAAACCTGCGGTTAAATTCATTACCCGACGAGATACTAATCAAATGAAATGAAACGAAAAGTGGGAAAAAGTGAAAATAAATTAAAACAGCTTAACATCGTACAAGCTTATAAAAAAAAGTAAAAATTAAAAAAAAAAGTCCGAACATATTTCAATGCTGGATGTAGTAAACAGAAATAAGAAGTAACATTCAGATTACAGATAAACTTTATGAATAATGTTAGTTCACACCGTGTTTCCCTTGTCCCCCTCAGTCGCCGCTCAAACGGTGACTTTCGGTCTCGTGGGCAAAATAAAATGTATTTATAAAGAAAGAAAAAAGTCTGTGACAAAACGCGGCGCTACGGTATGGCAATGAAACATGGTAGCTGCTATCTTCAAGTATTAAATCACTTCTTCCCTCTTTTATTATTATCATAACCGCCATTTATTTGTGTATGTATATTTTCTGCTTATATACTCGTAGTAGTACATCGTCGTGTCTTTTCCACCACCGCCGCGCCGCTTCCTTCACCAGTGTGCAAAACGAATCTCGCGCTTTATGGTGGCTAAAAAATTAACTGCCAACTTTTTCGTAGGATTTTTATTAATTCATCGTAATCGCTCCCATTTGCCATATATAATAACTCGAGTGATTTGAAAATTCCTCGAATAAATCCCGTCTTGTTAATTAAAGTGCAAAGAGTGTTGAAAACTTTGTAGACTAATCTGGAAACAGAAACGTATTTTCAAATTTTAGCTATTCTTGGGTTGACTTATGTTTCATATCGCTGCTTATTGTGAACTTGACTTTATAACTGCGAGTACGTGGGATAACCAAAATGCACAAACATGAACTCGCAATTTCTTTTCTTCAGTTTATGTTGCAACCCAATGGCTTATTCAAGAAATCGCCATCAGAATTAATACCCCAGAAGAATCTAGAGGTGGAACAGAGAGATACTAGATCTAGTTCAAAAGTAAAGATGGGTGTTTATTGTTTAAAGAAATTAATTCATCATAATAGAACCAAAAACATACATATAACTGATGTAAAGTCCAAGTTAAAGGTAGACAGACGAGCCTGAGAGGCCTTAAGCAAAAAGCCAGACAGACGGGCAAATAACCTTAAGAGAACACATAAGCAAACAGGCAACCTAGAGAGGCCAAACGGGGAGACAGACGACCATGAAAGGCTAGACAGATAGGTCAGTGACCTCAAGAGGCCAGACAGACAGACAGACAGATCAATAAGCTAAAAACTTAGTCCGGATGATCAGAACAGAGATATCAAACAGGAATATCGTAGCAAGTCACTTTCAAAGTAACTTTGTCACTTTTTTTCACAAAAAGCCACTTTCGGTTACTGTTTTCATCAAAAGGTCACTATTGGTTACTTTTCTTCCAAAGGATTTTTTGCGAATTTTCTTCATTAAACAATTTCAGAATTTTGAAAACACCAATTTTTTTTTTTTCAAAATCAATTTGGATTTTTTTTGAATCAGGGTTTAAGGTGAAAAAATAAACTCTTCACAAAAAACATCGTTTTTATGCCTCTCGAAGTACAAATTTTCAAGAGCTGTCGCCCTCGCTTAGGCATGTTCAGTTTTCATTTTCAGAATCAGCTTCCTTCAAAAAAACATCATTCAAATTCTAAAATTTCAAAAGTAAAAAAATGAACTACTCGTTCTCACGTAAAAAAAAAGTTTTTCCTGTGGGGCCGGGGAGAACAAAGTAAGGTTTTCAGGTGAGATATGTCGGATTGTGATTCATTTGAATAGTCCCGATTTCTTATTAAACGTTTTTTACTTTTGTTGTTCGATTTTTTGCCCTCCTGAACGCTAGAATCAAAAAAAAAAGAAATTGGTCACTTTTTTGATTACTTTTTTCACTGCTAAAAGTCACTAAAGTTACTTTTTTTTTTAGAAAAATTTGGCTACGTTGCCTGGTCTTACTTGTCTGATAAAATTCTGTTTTTTCCTGAATTGCCAAAATTGCGGATAGAAGTCCTGTTTTTTGCCCTGAATATCCAAAAAAGTAAAATGTTCTGCCAAAATTGCCAAAAATTTACTTTTTTGCTAAAAGCTGGAAAAAGTAAGAAAAATCTATTTTTGACAAAATTTTAAAAAAATCTTGAATTTGTACTACAATTTGTCAGAAGTTCTCCTAATTTTTGTTTAAAAAAAGTCCATTTTTCCTCAATTGCCTGATAGATGTTCTGATTTTCGTCTTTATCAAGAAGTTCTATTTTCTGTCGAAATAATTGTCAAAACTAGTCTTATTTTTTTAACAACATTGCTAGTGTTTTGCTTTTTTTTTCATTTTCTCAATAAACTTTTGGTTGTACCTAAGTAGGTACGTAATTTTCCATTAGCTTATTTTCATTTATCATAGTTCTCTTTAAAAATGGAAACAGTTTGACTTCAAAATATTCTGGCTTGAACAAGTTTGAAGCTTCCTCGCCATCAAATGCTCTCCCCTTCTCCACTATTTCAGTGTAGTTGATATTAGGAAGGTATAGAAAATTGGAAAAATTGATCTGGAAAATTGAGAAAACTCTTCAAACATCATTTTTTTTTTTTTTGAAAAAGAGTGTACACCTGGATGCTGGAATTTGTGATTCACAATCCAGTCAGAATTCATGATTTTCAGGATTTTCAATTCAGATGCTATGGGAAAAGGATTCTGATTTTGTTTTCTATTTTACATAGGTAGGTATAAAAATGTTGGCAATTCTTTATTTGGTGGATAATCCTGCGTAGAAAATTGAGAATATCTGGGTGTAATTTTTGATTTTCGAATGATCCTATTTCCTGTGTGATTGTATTTCAAATTCTTATTTCGGTAAATGTCCTCATGAACTAGCTACATCATCAAACCTGTTTGGTTATGATTCAATTCATCTGACTAGATCTTTTCTGAGCAGGAAGGGGTTGAACCATTATACTAAACTAATTAATTATTCACTACAGTCATTTATGTAACCGAACTTCTAGCCAAACCTATATAAGTAGACCTACCCAAACTCCTCGTCTAAATGAGAAACTTAAGTTATACGTACCATTAAAATAATACATAAATAAATTTCATTTAACGATAATTATTAATTAGCAATTCTACTGGTATGAGATTTACGTCATCATATAGCGGGCTATTCGAGCGTTCGAATCGATTATTGCAGGGATATCCTGTAATTGGCGAACGTAAAAATATCGATTGCGTGACGCGTTCGGTCATAAAAGGTAGCCCATGATAAAATATAGGTGTAGTCATTTTAAAAACGGACTTGTAAGGATGTTGACGCGATAACGTAGTCTCAAAGGATGACGATAAATATTACGCCATAAAAATCCATGTTATATGGTATCGTAGTATTCGTAGGTCTAGGTAGGTGTAGATAGGTATATTCGATAATCATTCGCGCATAGTTTTCAATCGTTTTCCGCTTAAAAAGAAACCACTGGAATTGTTTACCAATGTAATCAAACAAGCGTATCATGTTTCGGTTTGAGGTTTTAATTAGAGATAATTGAATTAGACTGGATCCTGATACGAATGCCGAGGCTTTGTAAGTTCTTAACTTTAAATGTAAATATGGGGAGAAATTTAGATTTAGGGGATGAAACAAACCGAATTACCCTTTCGTCTGCCGTACCGGCAAACAATCCCTTTTAATTTGTTTCAAAATTGGGTTTCAAAGAATAAGGCCCGCGCTCACCGCGCCGTTTTATCAATTTAATTCGATTTTAAAGAAAACTTTGTAAGTAGATTGCGAATGCAGCGCAATTAGCGGTTTGTAATTGTGGCGTATACATCATATATATATATCTACCTACTCTAATATACGAGTTGGGTAGGTATGGTGTTCCTTTATATATTGTGTGTATTAATGTTTGGATAGAGGTTGGTTTTTGGAATTGATTTTTTTAAACGTAAGCATAAGGAAAATATTTTCATAGAAAATTTTCAATCATTTTTCCTTGGTTAGCATACGAGTAGTATAGGTGCTCGTACTCCGGTCTTCTTTTCATATTTGTCTTGTTGCCCATCGAGCGGTTTTGAATTTTGAGTATTTTTTTTCCTTTTGTCTTTTTACACGAGGGTTCTGATTCACTTGGTGCTTCTTTGAAACAGTATTTTTGTGTTTGCTAGAAATGACCAATATTGTGAAAAAATTAGATTCACAAATGTTACCAAACATCGAGTACCCTGGTCATGAATGCGTTAATACAATAAAAACGTGTGTATTTGTGCAGCTCGATGCAGAAGTACTTGATTGTACGGATGAATCACGTTCGTTATCGAGGATTTCCATTTTTAAAAAGTATTTTCTGGCTTATTGGTTGTATTTTTTTGATTGTTTATTTGGAAAAAGCGACGAAAAAAATACGATAACAATATCGAATCCGATATAAGGATGAAATAAAAAGAGCGTAAGAGATTAAAAAAAATTGGATTTGCGAAAATAGAAGAGAAAAAAAATAAAGGTCTCGCGTATTCGTTTCAGTGTGAACAGGACGACGACGACGGTGGCGATAGAGGCGGAGACCGGTGTCGATTATGGTTCTTTTATTCGGTCAGCTTCTTATTACGAAGGCAGTGCCAGAGAGATACACGATGTGTTGACCTTACACCATTGATTACCTAACTCACCCTTGCTTATTATGAATGAGAAGAAGTGCGTACGTAAGGGGTAGCATTTCGATAAATAGAGTGTAATCAAGCGTCAGGAGACACTTGATTAGCTTCCCTTTTTAAGGCCTTTTCCCCGGTACATATTCTTGAACTTGCGATAGGGTGGCGGTGGGGGAGACGGCCTCGGCTATTTAATGTTAAATACACACGACTTCGAACTGACTCCTTCTTCCGGTGCGAGTTTTTACCTCCCTTAGAATTTAAAAGATTCGCACGGTAAACACAACTTAGACCGAACGCGGCGGTCAAATTAGAGGTTTTTCAAAAAAGACGAAAGGGTGATTTTGATTTGTCGCTTTCGGCGAATTTTAAACCTTCGATGAATGGAAATTCAATTTATTGCCCAGGCGGCGTTGTTATAATAGGACACTGGTTCATTGACGAAGCATTTTGCTCGAATTACTATGTGTTCCATTTACATGTTTAATGTACGAATTAACCCTAGAAAGAGTTTAATTGTTGTATTATGTATTTTGTGCTGTTGATGTACGAGTTGCTCGGAGCTATGTGATGAATTGTCGCTGTGATTGGAAGAAGAAGAGGAAGAAGAAAGGTTAGGGAGATATAATTTTTTGAAACGTTATTCACTCTTCGAATGCTTTTGATGGCCCTTGCCTCTGTATATACTTATTCGGATCTATAATCTGAGGGACCAAAAAATCATAGTGACAAAGTTCATGATCTGCTGTAATTTCACGTCCATTTTATGAAGCTTTTTAAATTCGATCTATCATTTGTAAAAATGTTGCAAAGTGCCTGAAGAACAGAAGTCGTATGTGCTCAGTTGCCCCATTCTAAACGATGCTCTTCTTATATGCTGCTTCCACCCTAATTTAATTCGAGGTTTGCGAATTACGAGATAGTAGCGAGAATTGCACGATAAATGAAAACCTAATAATACAAGAAAATTTTCTGCTATTTTCCATATGTGCAACGTTGATTGTACGCATAAGTTTAAGTATATACATACGTGTGTGCATTGTATAGTTTAGTACAAGGGTCTAGGTGGTATTTTCCCTATGTAAAGTTTTTTTTTTTTTTTTTTTTAGCATAGGGTTTGTTTAAAGATGTTCGTTGTTGGTCGTTGAGAGGAGAAGAGAAAAACGCGGGATAAAAAATATTTGGTACGGATGCTGTGTGATCTTAAAGGCGCATAGTGTACGAGAGGGGTTCGGGTGCTGCTCGACGAAAACCACAACGTCATATTTACAATCATTTGTCAAAATTTAAAGAGATTTTTCCAGTCACATAAATGCATTATGTATGTCTAGTTATCTGTGTAAGACAATTTGATTTTTTTCGATGGTTATATCGAGGCGGGGGAAATCTCCCTTCGAATCGTTTCCCTTCTTTTTTTTTTGGTGGTATTAATGTATACAGTGCGGTATATTCGTGTGTGGAAAGAGTTGCGTGTGTGTGGTTTGGTCGTATAGTGTAGTATGTTATGTATACAGAGGACACAGAGACAGGCACAGTGCTGTAGAATGTATAGGCTTGTTACAAGTGCATGTTGTGTACTAAATTAGGGTTGGAACAATTTAAATTCATCGCCGGATATGGTAATCGGAAGGATTACGAGGTGGACGCGGTCATCTAATTGGAATCGTCGTAGCTTTTTCGTACTTCCACCTGTATAGTGTATACCCATACAGGGTGTCCCAATCTCCCAATAATTCTGTTCAACGTCTGCAATATACGTATGTAGGTACTAGGAAAAAATGAGCTATACCTAGTTTGGTTTTCATTGTAGAGAAATGAGAAATTTTTAAATCATGAATGTATTTTGAATTTTACCTGGAGAAAAAAAGTGATGAAATAAGAACTAGTTTTTTTGTGTATTATTTCAGAAGAGAAGGGGAAGGAGATTAGAAAAAAATTTGCAAATTTTTTATTTGCCAAATTTGTCAAATTGTTTCCTAGTCCATTTCGATCCTCTACTATTATTTATTTTTCACGATTATATTGTTTGATTTTTCAAAATGTTCTCAGAGTGTGTATCTTATCAATACTTTTTTTTTTTCAAAACACTATTCAAATTTCTGAGAAAAAAAATTATAAAACACAGAAAAAATTGACGAATTTGTTGCAAACTCGGGTTGATGGTGTAGTTGGGACTTGTTTCATGGCATCTTGAGAAAAAAAAGATCGACCCAAAACTGACGACTTGAAGCGAGAAAAATCGAAGAATGAAACAGTTTTTCGGATTTTTGAAGGCTAATTGCAGGAGTATAAAAAATTCCAAAAGAATATTATGTTGTACCTATATCTGCATATGAGACATACATAATACCCAATAGATATGTACCTTTTTCATGAATGCAGCTTTGAAGGAAATTACGAAGAAAGCCTCTGAATAACTAAAAATGCGCATTTCACTAAAAAGGGGAATTCAGAAAAATTTCCATAATGATCCTAGTAATATTTAGCATCCCCGAAAGTTGAAAAACATTTTGGTTGAAAACTGCCGAAGATAAAAATTTTGGATATAAACGAATCAGTGAGAACAGAAAGGGACCAAGTCACAAATTCTGAAAAAAAAATGTTCACGGATATGTGGGTTTTTAAATACGGCGGATCGACTGGTGATGTTAGATTTCCGCAAAACTGCCGGGAAAGTGGTATTTGAGCGCAGAAAAAGGGCGGATCTGCATTTATGACTTTTTTGTTAAATTTTTTGAATTCCTTGAAAAATACCAAACATTTTCGAGAAGACCATTTTTTGAAATTCAAGTCAATCTCTGTACTGAAAAAAGACGAAAAAATTAACAACTTCGGCAATAAGTGTTACACCTCGAGGGGTTTTTGTTAAATTTAAACGAGATAGCAGTCTAAGTGATGTACTTAGATGTACAATCAAGCCCCATTCGTGCTCGAGCAATTTCAAGAGAAATTTTGGTGATTGAGTGCAGAAAGGGTCTAAGTCCCATTTGTTTAGGCAGCAACAGCGCCGGCGCACGTGAATATTTTTTTTTTCGAAACTGTGCTTAAAAATTGTGTCTTGGGGTTCTCTTTCAATGACCTTGAGCATGTTTACCAAAAATTTTAGATTTCCGAATAAATCAGTTTTTTGTTATTCCTGAAAACCGCGAAAATGGACTTAGCCCCTTTCTGTTCTCACCGATTCAAATGTCGATTTCACCCCTTTTGATGGGGTTGGGGATGATTTAACGATCTGAAAATTGTTTTCATGAGGGTTTTGGGCTACAAGAACCAATTTCCAACAGTTTTTAGTTTGAGGCTTTAAGTAACGAAGTAACTAAACTTACAAAAAGTAACGTTTGATCACTTTTTCAAAATTTTAGTTTCTAAAGTTTCTTTTCTTTACCAATTTTTACTTTTACATACATGTAAAACGGTCATAAAATTTTTTTCTTTTAAATCTAAAATTGTCAGAAAAAAGTTTTTTTTTTTGCTAAAAATTGTCAACTTTTGTTAAAGATTGCTAAAAAGCCTGTCCTTGCTGTAATTATCCAAGTCTAGATTTTGTCAACAATATCAGAAAGTCTCGCTTTTGCCAAAATGTATAAAAAATTTAACTTCTTATTCAAAAATTTCCTGAAAGTCTCATTTTTCGTTTAGAAATTATCAAAAATTTCTGCTTTTTGCCATAAACTGAAAAGTTCTGTTTTTTGCTAAAATTGTCTAACACGTCTAGTTTTTCACCATCAAACATTAAAATTGCTAGAAAATTTCGTTTTTTTAAGACAATTGCCGAAAACTCTTATTTATTTGTTGAAAATTTTCAAAAAATCTTACTTTTTAAAAATTATGATGAAAAGTTTTGCTTTTTAGCCAATTATTAACAACCCTTATCTGTCAAAAATATCGCAATAGTAATGGTCGAATTTTCGCCAAAAATTTTCAAAAATTGGTTGCTTGTTTTTAGAAATTTCAGTTACTTGTAGTTTCACCGTTTTCTGAAAAACATCTCGCTTTTTTACTAGGAATTGCCAAAGCCTTGCTTTTTGCTAAAATTACCCAAATTTTGTTTTTTTTTTCTTTCAAAAATTTCCAAAAAATCTCGTTTTTATGCTAAAAAGTTGAAAAATTTTTGAAAAAAATTGCGAAAAAGTATCTCTATTTTATTAAAATTTGCCAAAAAGTCCCACGTTGAGCTAAAATTGTCAAAGTCTCAACCGAGTTTCATTTTTAATAGATTACGAGTATAATTGAAGGGTTCAATTCCAAGTCGGCCTAAGTCCATTTTTTCCGTTTCGAGAAAAACGCAAATAACTGTTTTTCTCGCCCTTCCGCTTCAATAATAAATGATGTGATTATATGGTTGTGAAGCTTGATCTTTCTGCTTTAAAGTACCGTATTGGTATTTTTTTAATTTTGCGTATTTTCAGCTCCAGAGCACGTCAAAGAGTCAGAAAAAGTGGACTTAGGCCACTTTGGAATTATCTGATGTTAAAAATTTCGAAAAAGAGCTGAAAAAATGCGTTTTTTTAAAAAAAAATTCACGAATCATTAATTTAATACATTTCTGAAACAATTTCATTCAAAGCACCTATTTGTACATACCATGATGAATAATACATGTGAAAACGCCTTCACTCGAAAATCGTTGAAAAACTTCTGAAAAACTGCATTTGTATACAAATATTCGTAAAAAATGTATGATTTAGGCCACTTTGGAATAATCAGCTTTTTTTTGGAGCCGGCAAAACAGCGCTACTGAGCGAAAAAAGTAACGCCAGGGGTTGGGACAAGGTGGTAAAGGTGTTAACCGACCTGTACCACCAGATGGCGCTGCTAACTCAAAAATGATAAAAATGGACTTAGGCCGACTTGGAATTGAACCCTTCAATTGGAATGTTCTGTTTCGTTTCGTTTTTTTTTACATTTTATATTTTTTAATTTAAATGTTCTGGTGTTTTTTGGTACCCATGCACCTAGTAATTTTTTCTGCATTAGAATGTTTTGCTTGTGTTTTGTCATACAATTTTAACCCTTTCGGCTATGAGACGAACTGACAGATAAAACTTGAAGTGCTTTAAACTGAGTTAGGTAACTTGCTGCCCAGAGCTCAAAATTTGCTGGAAATCACACATTCAGAAAGTATTCATGTCACAAATGGCAATAAACCTTAAATTGACTATTTTTCCATTTATGACACCGAATAGCACTATAAATCAAAATCAAGCCTCTGGGGCATCTGATATTTCAATATGAAAATATTGATAACAAGCATTTTTGAAAATAGAAAAAAAGATGAGCGAAAATAAAATAAGTTCGCGTAAAAAAAGAAATTTTTGAAGGAAAACAAGGCTTGCGACTTCAGATGGTTATGCAAACTGCAAATGTTTGAAGGTAATTGCTTGTGGGAGGATTAAAATTGATGGAAAAATCTTTGTGTTATAGAGAGCATTTTTCGAAATTTTGAAAACCCATGTCACAGTTCAACGCTAATTTTCAATGAAATTCTGAAAAATATATATCATTTTCATTTTGTGACACATACATCTCTCTTGAGGTGATTTGCTTGGGTGAGTAAGTCACCTCAGAAGATAACTAGGTGAACTTTTGCGAGCATTTGAATTTTATGATAGATACTGTGTCATAATACAGCCCTCAATCTGTTTGGTCATAATGAGATAATAAAAATAAAATGCGTATATCATGTTGTGAAATTACTGGAATTACTTTTTAGAAGTTATCTTACATATATTGAATTCATTGAGCGCAGTCTTCATGACACAGTATCCATCATAAAATTCAAATGCTTGCAAAAGTTCATCTAGTCATCTTCTGAGGTGACTTACTCACCCAAGCAAATCACCTCAAGAGAGATGTATGTGTCAGAAAATGAAAATGGTATCAGAATTTCATTGAAAATAAGCGTTGAATTGTGACATGGGTTTTCAAAATTTCGAAAAATGCTCTCTATAACACAAAGATTTTTCCATCAATTTTAATCCTCCCACAAGCAATCACCTTCAAACATTTGCAGTTTGAATAACCATCTGAAGTGGCATGCCTTGTTTTTCTTCAAAAATTTCTTTTTTTACACAAACTTATTTTATTTTAGCTCATCTTTTTTTCTATTTTCAAAAATGCTTGTTATCAATATTTTCATCTTGAAATATCAGATGCCTCAGAAGGCTTGATTTTGATTTATAATGCTATTTGGTGTCATAAATGGAAAAATAGTCAATTGAAGGTTTATTGCCATTTGTGACATGAATACTTTCTGAATGTGTGATTTCCAGCAAATTTTGAGTTCTGTGCAGCAACCGACCTTACTCAGTTTAAAGCACTTCAAGTTTTATCCGTCAGTTCGTCTCATAGCCGAAAGGGTTAATTTGAATTTTAGTTTTGTGTTAATTTTTGGTTACTTTTTCAAACTCTTTCGGCTAGGCTACCCAAGTCACTTTTTTTTTTGAAAAATTGAGTACGAGCTCTGCATGCAAGAAATGTTGTACTCAAGTATCAACTTTTTTGCTATTACCAAAATTAAAGGAGCCAAGTGCCGAAATTTTTCAAATTTAATTCATCAAAATAGTTTTGAATAATTTGAGAATTGTTTGAACTTTAGTTCAATTTCTAGCTCCTCAATTTTTATTATAGGCAAAAAGTTGTTGTACTTGAAAAATCCAGCGATAAAGTTATTTTTTTATTGATTGAAAATTTTTGATTTCTTAGCTTCAAGATTCCCAACTTATGAGTTATGTGCTCTTCTACAGGTCTCAAACTTCAAACTGGTAGCTGAAATTTTGGTGGAAGTACCTATAACTAAATTAGTGTGTGGCCCAAGAATTACTTCTTACATTAGATCACTTTCTATTAAAATCCTGTTGATAGTTCATGAGATTCCATAGTCGGTGTTTCTCTTCTATAACATCGAAAAATCTTACATCACCTTGGGTAAAAAATTGTAGATATTCAGCATAGGTTCTTAGTACTTATCGGTTCTCTATTTCAACTCCTTCGAAAGTGATGTTGTACGGAAATTAAATAAAACATTTTTCGAAGAAATCTTCTCGCAGCTTTACTTTGAAACTACTTGATTTTTTTCCAGCGATGTTTTGTTTTAAAAAAAACAAATTGTTCCGCTTGAAGCTTTTTTCCTTTGCTTTTAAGAATGCTCGTAGGTTTTTTTCCATAGCTCATTCTCCTTCGTCATAAGTTGTTATCAGTTATCCTATTATCATCAGTAGTGGAAAATTAGTACCTACCTTATTTATTGTTTAAACTGTCCTCCCTTCAAATTTCAAGACAGGCAACCTGTTTGTTCATTATTCTTGCTAGACGTTTGATGGAACACCCTGTATTATTTGGTCTCACATCGCGATCTTTAAATCTTCACAAGTTAATTGTATTACTCGCGACCAGAATCACTCCTATGGGTGTTGACAAGGTGTTAAAGGCCAAAGAAACGCGACCTGAGAGCATTACCTAAAAAAAAAGAAACCTAAACCGTATCGTTTAACGATCTCGTTAATTTGTTTCGACAGTGTTTTTAAAATACTACTTGGGTACTTATTTTATAACGCGTGTGATGTACACTCTGGGCGGTCTACGTCTGTCTGACCCGTGCCTTGCTGCCAGTGCCTTCGCATATCACAATGGTTAAAATAATTCCCACACAATAACAATGGGTGTCGTTCGGTAGCTTCGAATTAGTTAAGGCGTCAATATTTCCATTCTTTTTTTTCGTGTATTTTTTTTTTTTTTTTGCTTTTACTCGTATTTCTTGGTACCAAAAGCAAGGTACCTATTCCTGCGGTGTATAGGTATAGGTAATTGGAATTAGTGTAAAATGAATCGGGCAAATCGATAGCGCGATTACCGTTTTGTATAAATTAAACGCGCAGCCTCGCTATTGTTTCTTTTTCGCAGCATCTTCGAGCTCGCGGGCAAGATGAAGTGTCATTGCATAAATGTCGCATCACCCGAAAATCTAATTATATTCGAGTCTGTCGAACGAGAAGACTCTCTAGCTCTTGGTACAGTATATACGAGTATACGAGTATTGACGAGGCGGGCTTTTATTTACGCGCGTGCTGACTCTTCTATGGTATACTTACATACATCTCGTATATAAGCGCAAAGCCCTCGAAGCGTGACATTGTAATAACGCGCGCAATGCACTCGTGGTTAGTCTGTTTCACATTCCACAAAGAAATTACATTTTCAAAGAAAATAAAGAAGCCGTGACGAGTTTGGACGTTGGTTTGGTTGTTGCAGGTGAAGGAAGAGAATGTGTGGTGTTTTTTTTCATTCTTTTTTTCTTTCTACCTCTCCTCTTCTCTTCACCTGTGCGTTGTATCGATTATGGAACCTTGCCGACGGGTAGGCCAGCCTTTTTGACACTGATTCATCATTTTATATACTGTATCTGTATCGGGATTCGGGAATAAATCGATATCGATTTTAACGGTTTCCAATTATTATTCGACTGTAGACTATGAGAATGCCTTTTACAATTGTCCTTATAAATGTATTTCGATTTCCAAAGGGTTTAGTGTAGCTTTAAAAAGTTATGTATCGATGTGGGTAGGAAATTATTAATCGAGTGTCGCATTGTGCATTTCTAATCCGTCTGTCTATACTGTAGTTTCATTTACGTTTAGATTTAATTTTTTTTACCAATCATAGTTTTAAAATGATTTTTCAAAGGCGAGATTTTAATGTCTATCTAATACGGATGTTGTTTTGTTTGTGTGTTTTAGGTGAGTTTACATTGAGTATTGAGTATCTTGGAACTTGGTCGATTATTAGTAAGTCATGATTAGTTATTGTGGGAACAAAATAAGAGTGTCTATATACCTACATCATCAAATGCATTTTTTAAAAGTCAAGGTTAGGTTCGCGAATAAAAGAAAAAGAAAACGTTGAAAAGTTATTTTTTGCTCAAATTTTATGCAAATTTTGAATTTTGATCATTTAAATTTTTTGAATTCGAAATTATTTTTATGGGAGATCAGTATAAAAATTGAAAATTCTTGTAGTCAAAATCACAATTTTATCTTCGTTTGGTGTGATTGCGTTCGTATAGGATGCAATGTAGGCCTCGAAATTTAGAGGTTAAGAAATGATTAAATATTTTTGTCAAAATGTCGAAAAATCTGATCTCACGCGTAATGCTTGCTCTGATAAGTAGGTATTTCAGATCAATTATTCGGGTATTATGATTATGATTATGGCTGATGTATGTGAATGTGAGATTGTATTATACGGGTATACTTGGATAAGTAATACGGTGATGAAATTCGTCTAGGTTTATGTAATGACATAAAACTTCATATGTATGTATGTAACTGACGTGACGCAGCAACTTTGAAACCCACCCAGTGTGTGTGTCAAATATCATTTAAACTCTAAAGTGGAAATCATCTACTTATTGCGTCAAGAATGAAGAAACTAGGTCATAAATATATCGCCCCATCGTAAGTTATTTTACGATTAAAAGTATTAAAAACACCCGAGTGTTCAAATCTTCAATTTTTTTAGGAAAAAATTGAACCAAAAATACATTCAAGTGCCTATATACAAAATGAAAGCAATTTATTATGTTTGTGGTTATCTATCGAGTTTAAAGTTTAAAAAAAAATCCATTTGCAAAAAATTGTATTCGTTATCATTATAGCTGATTTTTATTCATTTTTCGATTTTTTCTAAAAGTCAACAATGGAAGAAGAACTTGATGTTGTAGCTTGAATAATTTTTGAAGCAATAAAAGTTGACTTCTTTTCGTCATTTAGCCCATATATTTGACCTTTTCCCTATATATACCTAATTACCTACATCCCTCGACATCACTAAAAATATTTACTTGAATCTTTGTCAAAATTTCACTCAAGAGGATGGTGGGGGGAGGAGTGGGAGGAGTGACTCGCTGACTTACTATCAGTCTTATGCTGACGCCGATAAAAGTTTTAACTTAATGCTGCATGCCCCTTCCTCTCAATGAAGATCTCGACCAATTTTCCTGTAAAGGGAGGAAGAACAAGAAAAGTATGAATGAAATCAGTCGTCTTCTGGTTGAGTGTTTCTCGTATTGACATCCGAAAAAAAGTTGGTAGATAAACTAATAATGTGAACTCCTCATGAGATCTAGGTATAGAAAAATTCAAATTTCCTTCCTTCTAATTTTTGAGTATTTTTTTTTATATATTATTATTATTTTATTTATTATTTTGGAAGGTAGGTATAGAAAATTGGAAAAATGGACTTTTAAACCCGGGGAAAGTCAAGGAAAAATTTTTGGACACCTTGTGATTGGATTAATTTTTTATATTCTTCATATTAGAGTTTTGAATTTTCTAAATTAGATTTTAAAAATTTAATTCAAGTCGTATACGCGCAATCGCGCATTTGTCTTATGGGAAAGTGATCAGAGAAGTTCTACATCAAGTTACCTATGTTGTTATTGGAAATGAAAAACTCTCTCCTTATTATATTATAAACTTTGCTCAAAAATTATTATATTGAAAAATTCTCCAAACAATTGAGGAGTCGGCCTGCAAAGTGACCTAACAGCAAAAAAATGATTTTTGAGATAGCAACGCTACCTGATAGTTTAGGACATGCCCTACAAAAGGAATATATCACCTTCATCCAGTTTCACTCGTAACACCCCTTTCCCCCCTTGAAAATTATAAAATTAAAAGCATGGCCTGCAAAGTGACCTTATTTTTACAATTTTCCCAAAATGTGTTTCATAGGGTACTGTTTGTTGAAATCAAAATTAATTTTAACCCCTTCTGAAGAAATTCAAAAATATTGGAGACATCGAAAATCGCACTGGAGGCTCCAGAGTGATTCGAAATGGTAAAATCGTAAGTTGAGAATAAGCCACAACTCCAGTTTTAGCTACCCAGCTTCCTGTACATAAAAAAATCTTGAATGAATGAATAAATCTTTACTTTCATAAAAAATAACATATGCAATGAAAAACCGGAGAAAATTGCGTACATATCACTAAAAAACAAAAAAAAAACGTATGTGTGGCCTGCAAAGTGACCTAACTGCAGCATTTTTCATTTTTGTTGCACCCTGTAGCGAACCCGTATTCATATTTTTCAGAAACGAAAAGGTGATTAAGTGAGTGAGGGTTGACCCTTTCGATTCCCGAAAACAGATTTCGAAAATGTGGCTTCATTTTCCTAGGACACGTTTTTATCATTTATCTCGAAATCAATTTTTTGCAGTTAGGTCACTTTGCAGGCCGACTCCTCAATTCTATGTACCTATGTAAGTACTATAGTCCCGTACAAATTGAAAAAAAAATCTGAACAAATTGCACCAAGAGAGGAGCACATGTCATTGCAATCGAATGTGGTCATTGAAAATAAAAAAACAACCTACTTAAGTAGAAACCTAATTTCTTGTTGAATGCTCAGAGACTTTCTCTGTTATCAGTTTTTCAAGATTTCACGTTCATAAGAATGATGATTTCGTAAAGTTGGAAACATTGTATTTGTCCCCCGTCTTCTCTCCCTCCAAATTAAAGTTTCTTCGAAAGTCCTGGTTTTTTTGTGGTCTACTTGGTTCCTTTTCGAAATGTTACGAAAACCCTAAAAAAATTCTGCGGGGCCTTTGAAAATGAGACATGGATGAGACAGGGATTATTTTAAGGATTTTTCGGAGCTACACAACCAGCATAATTTTCAATACCTACACTGAAAAAAAAACAATAAAAATTACTATTTCAGTATAGTAACCGGATCCAATCCAAAAATAATAGTGATTTTTACTGAGCCAAAAAATACATTTTACCTATAGAATTAGGTAAAATTTATTACTCTCATAGTAAAATTTACTAACCTCATAGTAAAATTTACTAATCTCATAGTAAAAATCGCAATATTTTTGAATGGGATCCGGTTACTGTATGAAATAGTAAAAATTATCCATAATTTTTTTTTCCGTGTACCAAAATTTTTCCAACCCCAATTTTTTCCAAATTCCCCCCCCCCCATCCCCCTATTTTTGGTACTACGAGTACACGAGTAATCCCTGGGATGGGAGGACAACTCACTGCTGAGTATTAAGAAACCCTGGCGCAGTACGTATTTAATCAACACCTATCATCAGAAGACCGACCGAAATTAAATTGATTAAAAATACGAACTTTTCATTTAAATTTTTCGCTTATGAACCTGTTGAAATTCTAAAATCAGCGGCTTCTGTGAAAATTATGAATTTAGTTAGGTAGTTTTTTTTGGTTGTTTCTGGTGGCGGTGTCCTTAGGGTGTGAATCCAAATAGGAACATAATTTGTGGTAGTGGGTCAACACTCGTTGAAAAGTTGCTTATCGTTGACAAATTGGATAAGTTAACATGTTTCAAATTCAAAAAATTGACCTATCGTTTCCAGATTCGAATTGGACTTATTAAACTTTCTTTTTACTGAAACTCTCACGCTCTCTGTACCTATAACCTACTTACCTACCTATTATCTATAATTTTTTTTAATTTTCCAAATGAGTAGGTACCTAATTAGTTACCAATGTCATTGAAAATCATAAGGAAAAAAGTGAAGTGTGGAACTTTCAGCAACACAAGGCAACTAATGTGCAAAAGTTGGGGCAGCCTAATTTAACTCGTTGTAAAGTTGAAATTGAATAAGTATATGACCGTTCTGAAAACGGATTGATCAAATTTTGAAATTTCAACCGAATTCCATAATTTTTCAATTTTTTTGTTCCAAAAAAACTTTCATGGTTTTCGTAAAATGCGATCTGAAATTTTCAACCTAAGTATATGTTTGCCACCATGAAAGTGATATGTACTTACTTATAGAATGCAATTCTCATTGCCTCAGGAAGATGTAAGCTAAATACTTACCTACTAAAAAATATTTTTTTTTTTAGGCGCGGGGAATATTTGATTCCCAGCACAAAATTGTGGAGTGTTATTGCAAAAAACTATTGTTGTTGTGGTTGTGGTTTTTTTTTCATGATGACTCTGGAAATAAAATGGAAATTTTGATATGATCAACTCTCAGAATATATAAACAAAAAGCAGAAAAACTGCGAAACACCAAAACATGGAACTAGAACAAAATTAACTCAAATTGAGCATCTAATATATATACTTTGAATATAACTCAAAATGCAGTTTATAATAATACTTACCTATACTATTCATTAGGTAGTTTTTTAGGTCCAAAGTAAATTTGTTGATCGAGGAAATATGCATCCCTTTCGCTGTGCTACATACTTAGTTTGATTGAAGTTTTTTAATTTTTTGAAATTTCATAAAAATTATTAGGAAATTAATGAAACATTAATCAGAGATAAGAAAGTAGAAAGTAGGTTTTAAGGAGTCAAGTTCATAGCTCCAATTTTTCATCCATCAAACAAGATATATATCCCATGCAGTTTTCAAATTCAAAATTGCCTCGTAACGTTAAATTGAACTCGTTAAACTCAATTTTTATGCTTAGTAGGTAAATAGCCAAAACTTACCCACTTAATGACAGAAATTCTGCATGTCGAATCGCTTTGAAATTGCAACAGTTGATATTAAGTAAAAGAAGAAACAATCGTGAATAAGAGATGAGGTACTTATAACATTCTTTAAGCATTAGTTTCCAAGAATGTAATTTTGATGTAGGTAGGTATGACTCAATGTGTGATCATTCGGTGTAATAAATTTAGAATTTGTTGGGCTATATTTCAGAAAAAAAGAATGGTATAGACAAATAAACACTTATGACCCTTTGTTGTACCTATAGGTGAAGTACGTCAAAGTCAGAAAACGACGTTTATATTTTAATTTGTTATGGACATTAATATAAAGTTGATATTTTAACATGCGATGCAGGTAAGGATACTGTTTCAGTCGCGCTATAAGATAAAGGAAATATACAAAGCGAAGTTTTGGTTTTTTTTATATTTTCATTTTCGTTGCCTTGCCTTGCCTTGCATACTCGTAGTATGGTACGCGGTACGCGCGTTCGTTCGCGTCAGGTACTCGAGAGCAGCGCATACTGTACGTAGAATCCGTTTATGAATTCCAGTTGTGTCCGAAATGTCCCGTATACCCCTTTCGTTCGGCATTTCCCGGGAAATATTATTTCAAAAGGAAAAGGATGTCGTTGCTGGTTCGATTCCAATACGATAGAATGGGGGTAGCGAGGGGGGTCCCGGCTCAGACTAGGGTACCGACTTAATAAATGGGCGTTTCACGTACAAATCACGTGACTAAAACGTAGGTGCCGTATTGATATACGTGAGCCAACCAGAATACAGAGGAGGATCACGTACAGACGCGCCACGCCGGTCCGCGCCGTTATCACGACCCGAAAGTTTATGTGCCTGCGTTCAATATTTGTACAAAGTTGTGACGGAATGCAAAAGTGTTTTATTGTAAGCACGTGAATCGTTAAATATTCTTTTGGCCCTTTTTTTCTTTTCCCTTTTCCTTTTTTCTTTCAATTTTTTTCACTTATTTATCTGGTTTTTTGTTTATTTACCTATTCTTTTAACTCGGTGGTTTTTTTGCGGTTTCAAATTTTCCACGTTGATCGTCGCGATATGTTGCGAGAGCTTTCGCGAACGTGATTGATAATCGATTTGGCGCGAATCGAAGCTCTGGCCGTCGTATGCCAGGTGCAGGTATACGTGTGATTCATGCCCGGTAGCCATGAGCAGCTTAGACTGATCGCCGCGGTCTCAAAGTTTTTCTGCTAGAACTTGTGGTGCTATAATTAGTTAATTGGTTAAAAAATCGATCGTGATTCGTTGCTGGCGAATTTTACCAAGCTCAAAATGTCGTCGGACTGTTGTCGGCGTGATCTTTGGTGCTGCTGCAACTGCTGCTGGTTTTAGTATTGTTGTTATATTGTTGTTAAAGTTGTGATAATTTTCGGAATTTTTTTCACGTCGCGAAAAATTCTCGAAATCGTACGACAATGTTACCGTATCAAGCGATGGCTATGGATTACGCTGTTAATTCGTCGTTCCAGCGTCATCCTGGGAATACAGTCAATATAAACATGAACATGAATATGAACATGAACATGAATCCGGCCTTTACTCATTCGTGGTTCGTACCGGCCGATCTGTGCGTACCCTTCAAACCGAGCCAACCTTTGCTGGAACCTGGGCATGTATTTTCATTATTTAAATTGCTTCTACTGTACAAGTTATAGATAATCATATTATGATGATTTGTGATGATCAGGCCTTTGGCCAGTCTGCGTACTTTGTGACTGGACAGGTGACATTTCACCCGATGTGACCCTGAGATCCTTGCGAAAAGTTTTCAAGACTCGAGTGGGTTCTTTTTCAAAAGGGTTTTTACTCCTCCCTTCCTTCCTGTGATTTTGAAGGTGAATCATCCTAAAACGTCCTGCTGAAGGATCTCAGGATCTCAACGAAAGTTGAGCCTTTGAAAGGAGCATGTTCTAATACTTCTGTCAAAATTTTAACCATTGTAATTAGTTTTTCGATTTTTGGCGAATTTTTCAAAATTAAAATATTATTTTTATTTGAAATTTGCAGTTTTTTTTAGGAGGGGGGGATGTGATGGTTATGAAAGTGGAAAATTTTTCAGTAAAATTGACAGAAATTTGTTGAACTTTCAAAACCAAAAACATCCATTAGGTATTCTGCCAATTTTGAGCCTCTTCTTGTAATACCCTGAATTTTAAAAATTTTATTAGAAATTTGTAGCCTATTTTTGAAGTCAAAAGGGGAATCTTGACTTTTTGATGGAGAGTGTTTTTGTTCAGTAACATGGATGACAATTTATTTCTTTACTAATTTTGTTTTTCAAAACCATTATAATTTCCAACCTTTTTAGAGTCTGCAACCCTCCATCTAGATTTCGATTTTCTCGTACAGGAATGATTTGGGATGTTTTGCTGAAGTTTCAATAAAAGTTGAGTTTTTTAAAAATAGTATGTTTCAGAACTTCTGTCTTGAAACTTTCATCTGTCTCATTTGATTTTTGACGAATTTTTAAAAATTTAAAAATTGTGTTTTTTAAAATCAAAATTACCATTTTTTATAAAAAATTTTATACTTTTGAGGGAATGTTTTTGATTCAGAAATTGATATGATTAACTGAAAACCCCATTTCAGCATTCAATTTTGTGGTTTGATTTTCTTTGCAGATTTTTAAAATTCTGTCAAGTGTCAATTCAATGACTTGGAACTTTGCTTAGAGGGTGAGAAATGTGGGTTTAATTTAATTTCGAGGTATTCGACTCAAAATCTATCTTTTTAGCTATGTATCTAGTTTTAGTCAGTCATCTCAACTTTTATTTTATTTCTCCAAATTTTAGTAAAAAAAAAATTGAAAAAACTAAAATTAAAATTGATTAAATTAGCTCTGATTATTTCAAAGCTAAAAATTTTGAAAACTTGAAAATTTCTCTTTCAAGAGGAGGAGATTTAAAATTCTAGACTTGTTTAAAAATCACCCTTGAGGTGTCGGATTTGATTGCGCTAAAATTATGAATTTTCGAGTCAAATTCCTCGAAAATTGATAAATCAATTTTTATGTTTTTGGAAAGAATTTGATAAATTCTTGATGGAGGAAATTCAGTCTTGCTGTAGGCTCTAGAATGGATGAAAATTGATGAGATCTGGCTTGGAGAATCTGTATTTGTTTGAAAATTAAATACTTGAACTTTCTTTAGTTACAAAGTGAAATTACGATGCAGAAATGTTGTATTTTGAAATAATATGGTGTTTGAATATACTTAGGCATTTATTTTTAGTCAATTATTATGTTTTTGTAATTTTCAAAAATTCGTCAAAAATCAGAAAATTAATATGGAGACTTCGTTCAGGAAACATTCGTGGCTGATTGTACAAAATTACGACATGATTCATGGATTTTTGAAGACCAGTATTAGTCATTGATTTTCTTGAGAAAAATCAAGCTTTCATTGGTCTCGAACTCCAGAGCTTTTGAAAAAGAGTTGTTTTTGAAGGCAAATCTTGTTCATTTTTCAACATGTTACCTAAAACATTTTATGAATATGGAGTTGTTGATTTAATGAACAACTGACATTTTCGGAATCGAATTTTCGCATTCCCTCCTTCCCATCACATTATTTTAGTCTCTGAAAAATGCAATTTTCATCCCATCAATTTTAAGGCTACTGAAATTGTAATCAAGCAAGGGTTTTGGAATATGCTCTTCAAAAATCCAATAGATAGACACCTTAATCCGTTGAAATCGAAGCCCAGTGCCTGGTTTTATGATTATTCTCTATAGGGCAAGGAGAACAAATTAACCTGACAAGAAACAGCATTGTCTGCCTTGTGACTCAATTTGTCAATTTTCATCACTTGTTTAGTATGACAAATTCTTTACCCTTCCAAATCTGTTAGCCTTTGAATACCTTTGTGGAATACTTTTCAAACAAGATAATTAGTCGCGAATTGCTTTCTTTTTTTTGTTACCTGCGAGTACATATGGAGGGAAAAAAGATCATTAACGAAAGGTATGTACGAAAATTATCCTTGGTTAAAAAAAAAATGCTGAAATCAATTTTTAGCAATTTGTTCCGTTTTACAAATGGTTAATTTTTCATAAAAAAATGATGGAAAAAAATGTTCATTAAGGTTTTAGGTAAATAATTTTTTAATGGTGGCGTTATCAGTAGGGTTTTTAAAAAAATCGTGTGCGATATCAATAAGGGTAAAAAATCACAAAGGAACCGACTACTGCGCCGGTGGCCTTTTGTAGTGCCGAGGGTGAATGGGTTCCCTTTTTTTTTCATCTCGAAACAGTAGCACATTCCTTCGAACATGATTAATGAAATTGACAATCACGGTTGTTTAGATTAGGTACTCCTATAACAGCTTTTGTAATGTACTTGTAGGTACATACATCGATCTATTGTTCTGTTTTCGTATTTAGATGCGTTTCAGTTTTTTTTTCTTTTTGTATTATTTTCACGCTGTTAGCTTTTGTACATGAGACGTTTGATAATATGGTGAAATTTATGTCGACTCATTTCTCCTCGTGTATGTGTGGTGTGCGGCGAAGATTTGAATTCGAAGCGTGAAATTTACTTTGGATTAGTTTTTTGATGCATTTTCCAAGAGTTTATACCTACTCGAGTTGTTTACGAGGTTGCAATTGCAAGTTGTTTAGAAAATTGAAGATTGCAAAAAGTTTCAATTTCGTTGTTTTTTGTTATGTTTTCTTTCAATTTCGTGAAATTGAATGGTTTCTAGGGGAGGGGAGATATATTGGAGAAGTTTGCAGAAATTGGTATATTTTTTGAGGAATTGTGAGTATGAATTGGAAAAATAAGTATTAGATTTACAATATGGCGGTACATATTTTTCTCAATTGATCATATGGTTTGTGAAAAGAATTTCTTAAACTTTATAAATCATCAAATTCATTAGCCATTTTACGTGTTCCAATGAGTAGAAAAATCATAAAAATTTCATGAAAACACCCAACATTGATTAAATGTATATTTTTCATCGATTTTGAAATGAAAGATAGATAATTTATTATGAAAAAGTCGTCTTTTTTACACTAGAAAAAATCCGAAGTAAAGCTGTTCAATTTATTGTATGTTTATGTTGCTCGTTTTAAACTATGTAAGAGGGACTTTTGAGACTTAAGACAAGAGAGGTGGTAGAAGAAGATTTTGTCTTTAGTAAAAATTAATCTGTATATAAACCTAAAAAAATTGCTTTTCAGGCAGAAAACTTTCACATACTGATGGTTTTTTCAGAAAAAAGAAATTCCGGTCATTGAGTTGGAAAAATTTCGGTAAAAATTTTAGTTTGTAGGATAAAAATCATACCTATTAACTATTATAGTTGGTTGGAAAATTGAGATTTGTATAGTCAATTGTCTTCAATCTGCACCTATTTTATCTGTCTAAAACAGTATTTTGTTTTCGTCTTTAAATCACTTGAGGTCAATTTTACAAAAAGATAAACCAAAATTAAACGAAATCAAGCATTTTTACAAATAGAATTTCAGCTTAAATGTATCAAAAAACTATGTATACTGACTCGTATTGTATACCTATCTATACTACCTATGTATTCACCCCATATAAAAATATTCATCTAAAAATGGGTTCAAAATTCAGTGAAATAGTTGAAAAAAGAATTTTGACTCTTTTACTTCTTGGAGAATGGGTCTTAAAGTCTCTTTAAAAAATCATATAAGTGAAGTAAGTACCCATGTGGTTGGTTCTACTGAAAAAAAAGAATAAAAATACACGTTTCATATCAGAAGATCGAGAAAACGAGTGTTTATTTGGTATTGCAATTATGAATGATGTGATGGTGACAAAAATACTAAAAAAAGAACAATAAAATTGCCAAAATTGGTATAGGTAAAGTAAGTACATATATTTAAATGCAAATTCAGTTGAACAAATTATTAATCAAAGGATAAAATCCAACAAATATTTAGTCGAAATCGTTCTTCAAACCCAGAAAAAAAGAAGTCTGGTACCTATCTACCTAACTCGTTTTTTTTTTAAATTTGTTTTTTCAAAAAACAGCAAAAATACATAGGTACTTATAGATTCAATTTTGTAAACATGACTTATTATTGATCACTGTATTGATGGGATAATATTGAATGAAAATCATCAATCAATCGAACTAAATTCAGCTATAAATTGATCAAGGCATTTGGCTTCAAGCGAAAAAATCTAGGAATCAAAATTTTTCTTAACAAACAACTTGTTCTAAAAGTTCAAAAGTTGCTCAATCAATTTTTTTCGAATTAAGGTAGATATCGCTGATTCACTTTTTGGAGCAAAATTAATCACAGATATTTCAATTTTCATAAAACAATAATTATCTAGTTTGTAAAAAATCGTTTGATTTGAATCTTTATTGACTGTGAAGAGAATGAGAGAGCTAAAATTACACTGTCGAAAAATTCCAATTGTTCTGCTTGAAATAAATGAAAAAAAAAAACATGAAAAATGTGCAAATTTTTATTTTTGCGGTCTGATAAACATTCTCGACTTGCTCGAGTAATATTTCTTCTTTTGCTTAGAGCAATTTTTTTCTTTAAAATTCTAGATTCTACGTTCACTTTTAATGCAATCCATCCTTGAGACTCTCATTGTATCTTTCAGAATAAACGAAATTGCATCGCAAAAAGTGCACAGAAATAAGCTTAAGAGCTCTTCTCATTATTTTCGAGCCAGCTTTCAAAATATTTTTAAAGGCCGGATAATTTTTTTCAATTTAAAACGTGACACGATAGAATAAAAATCCTGATAAAATCTGGTTCTATAGTTATCTATCAAATTTAAGTTACGTATTCCAATATAATAAAGTAAATATTTTTTGCTCTGAAAAATTCATTTCGTTGTTTTGAAAATGCATGCGATAAATTTTGAAGACAATTTTCCTAGTTGATTCGAATGGGTTTGCTTATACAAAAGTTCATTTGAATCGAATATTAGGTAAGTAGGCATGCACCTCGCCTATTACATAACTTTGGAGCGTCATCTGGCATAATTACACACCAAAAAGCTTACAGCATAGCTACCTACGATACCAACGTGGAAAATATGCAAATGAAATGAAGGGTTTCATTCCTTCTTGTATTATTAGTCTCGTAAACTGCTATCAATGAATGCTTTATTACGTTTACAAAAGATTAAGTATGCTACGACGAATTTAAATTAATTTTAGGCATTAAAATCTCGTAATAAGAGTACTTTTGATACAAAGTTGGTATCATCATTCATGTACTCGTATTGATATTTGATTAGCTTAATGAGGGTTCGTAGTGTGTATTAACTATTAATTTATTCTTATTCGATATGTTTAAAGGAATTTGTTTGTTGATTGTGTAACTTTTTTCATCGATTGGGAATTTTTTCTTCATTTTTTATTTAATTTGACAATTTGACATGCAGAATAAGTAAGTAGATATACACGAATTACGATCGATGAAGGATAGATACAGTAACGCCTTTAAATGTGTAATAAATTTCCAGTTAAACGAAATAAAAAAGAATCAAATTGAGGAAAGCGTAAGACTGTAGAGTACTATATACGGTTGTAAAGTAATAGCAGTCGGGTATTCCCCAGCGATAGGCGACAATCGTTTGGTAGCATGAACGGTAGCTCGTTATCGTAAATGTTACCGTATAAAACGATGTGATAAGCTTTTCACAGTTTCACACACAAACCAATCACCTCCTTGGTAGCTGAATTAACACTTCCTATAAGCTTTTGATGCCTAAAGACTCTAGTGAAATTTAATTTTATCGTCGTGTTGCGTTGGTGTTCTGCTCGCTTTGAAATAGAAATGACATTCGACTTGAGGTGCACATCTTACCCTGCTCTTTGCCTTTTTCTATGGCTTATACCTCGTACTTAGCGATGGCCAACGAGGTATAAACATTAAACACTATAAACAGTTGGTGGTGCGTTGCGGTTTGTTTATTTACTTGCGAGAGATCGTGTTACAAGAACTGCTGGTAAAACTAGAGTATACGTGAAGTTTTCCAAAGCACGTCGACCAAAACACGTGGATCGGTTTTGGAACGTGAGAATGCAATTTTGCAACCTGAGGTCACGTTCTGTTTGACTTCGTCTCATCTTCGTTCTTTGTCGAATGATAGGTACGCTTAATTTTTCTACAGGTGTGAGGTACCTAATCGAGTGATTTTAAAATCAATTCGTGAAGAATGATGGGTAAATTTGATTTTTTTTTTTGGTAAAAAATTACGGTTTTATTTTCATTATTGAAGAATAATTGGTACTTAGGTATAATGTATGCACCTACTCTTCATGATAGGTTAAAAAAAATGGTTGTTAATTAATTTTCAAGTCCAAGATCGCGATGATGAGATCATCATGTGCATGTGTAGTTTTTTTTTTTTGTATGGTAATTATTTACACTTTCGAAATATCATATCTACGTACCTACCTATTGATTATGTAATTAACGAAACGCCAAGTGATTGATTTCTGAGCTTGGGCATACGTAAGGTGGATATGGAAATGGTGAATGATTTCTAGTTAAAAGTGAAGAAAAAAATCGTGTATGATACGTTGTTGTAAAATTTATCAACTTTTTCAATTTATACAATTCACGTAGCAGAGGGTAATTCTTATACTTGACTCGATGCCAAGTATCAACAGTTGTTTTCGATGGTACCTACCTCTTACCATACTCGCCATCGCATCGTGCCAAATTCTCGCAATCTCCTTGTTCGAAAAATTATCATTTGGTTGGATTGTTTTCGAATTTTGGAACATTTACAAAGATTTAGCATAAATGATGATCGCGATAATGTGTATAGCACTATAACTCCATCATCAATCGTTTAGCTTGTTCGAAATGCACCATGTTGATGTAGGGTGAATATGGCAAAGTATGTATGAGTGTTATAAATGGGGAAAATTATGAGATTTTCTGTTCAGGGTGTGAGTAATAGGATATGATTTGACCATGGATTGGAGCTTTCTTCATTATTCGATGAATGAAAATAAATATCGACTTGGAAATCAGTAGTAGGCAGGATTAATTTTTTTTGTTCTGCTCTCCAATCAAAATTTCATCCTTCCACAGGCATAGTAGATAAGTCCTAAATAATTACCTACTTAAAACTTTTTTTTTACTTTTTAATTTTTTTAAAGTAATTTTTTGAAATCTCTTTTGAGAATACAGGGTACGGTAAATTCTTATTTAAATCTGGCTTAAAAAATTAATTATTTCTGAACGTATAATATTTTTGAAGAGCATGGAGAAAACTTTCGCATGGAAGCTAGTCAGAAAAAGTCAGCTGTGTTCACTTCCTGGAAAACCGTGAGGTCAGGAAATGTTGCCATTGTGTAAAAGTCAGGGAATTTCATTTAGGAAGGAGATCATGTGTACCAACATAAATGAAAACAGCAAACGTTCTCCTAAGTCTCGAGTGCAGAATTTTGGTGACTATAAAAAATTGAGGTAAATTCTACTTGGTATTTGAAACTGACTTTGAGAAGGAGGGGGGGGGTCGAATGCTCTAAAAATTTGAAAATCGATATTACTCCCATTTTCAGACATTTTATTTTGGACCCAGCAAAAAAAATCAAAAGAGAAAAAAATCATCTAAAAATACACCTCACATGCAGTTAAAATTATTTCAGGTGTTGAATAATACATATTTTTCGAGTTTTGATGAATTTTTGAAAATTCAAAAGGCCATTTTCCATGAAAAAAATCACAATTTTCTGAAATTTAGGTAGAAAAAAAGGCTACAAAACAATTGAAAATCAATATTTCTTCCATTTTTGAACTTTTTGCTGCAGCATTGCGTTGTTTAGCTCTAAAACTGGATGGGAGATTGTTTGCCTCAACATTTTGCATGTTACGAATATCCTTCAAATTCTGGAATTTTTGATTTATGAATTGAAATAATATGGACTTTGAGTTGGGACATGAAAGACGCGAGAAATATCCTAGGAATAAATTCGATTATTCTCAAATTTTTTCAACATTTTCTGGATGTCGCGTGATCCTTTAAGAGCTAAAAAAGTCGGTGTAGCCACAAAGTATTGAAACTGAATGATTCAGCACGGATTTCTGAAAATGCGTTGGACATTTCAAACTCAGTCTCCTTCCATATTCAATCTCCGTGAATCCCATGTATCTCTGCTGTCTTCAGATTAGCCATTTTCGTTTTTTTAGCCAATAAATTGCCAAATTAGGGGAACTTTCCCTGTTTACAAAAATCTTGATTCGATGATTCCCAAAAAATTAACCTCTCCAGATAAGATCCATAAGACGTGAAGTCATAAATTCATAATTACGTATTATCAAGTTCTTTTTTTAAAAAATGTTTTCTGTTTTGGGATGGAAAAAGTCAGTGAGATGCCAAAAAATGTCCAAAATTTACTGAAATAATTGCTTCAGGGCATTCGAGGAGTGCCTACCTCCTCATCAGTTCATATGAGTGGATTACTTACGCCAATTTTTCAGTCAAAAAATTCGTGGTATAGTATGAAGTTAATATTTTAAATAATCTGGAAAATTGAAAAAATTGGTCGAGAAAACCACAAAGGTCGGAGGAAATCATTTCTTTGAAAAAGAAATACCCTGAAATTTCAACGTAGGTATCCGAAATTGGAACAAAAAATCATTCCACGCTTAACTAGTAATTTTATATCAAGATACTCGTATTAAAAATATTTACATCGAAGACTACACGAATAAGTAGGAAATCATGCTCTTGAAAACGAAGCTTAATAGTCCAAGAAGAACCCACTACACACTATTGCACACTGTACAACCAGACATCACATTCGCATCATCGCCCTCTCAAATACCTACAGCTAAAATAACACACGCTCTGAAAGTTTCGCTACCCCATGCCATACAGTACATTTCAGATCGCTCACTCGTATTGTATCAAATGACCGCAATTGTGTACATAAGTGAGAAGGGTGCACAGTAAATAGAGTTTTCTTTAACATTCAAAGTATCCGTCGTCACGGATATCAATGTCAGCGACAACTTCAACACATATCAAACGCTTTAGAGTTATTTTAGTACAAATTGACCACAATTCGATATATGGTAGGTAGGTGGGAAGGTAGGTAAAGAGAGGTGGTACGTTTCTTTCGTCTTGTCGACGGTTTCTTTAAAAAGACTTTCGTATTTTGTGCACCAACAGCTAGTGGAACGTGTATAGTATACTGTATAGTAATTTATGTAATTCCTTATATAGCACCCTATTTTACTATGCTATAGTATTATATGCGATCACGAAAAAGGCTTGATTAAGATATAAAATTTTTTACCACCCTTAAGTGCGGAAAATTTCGTCATGCAAAACGTTGACGATATTGAACGAGGAGCCGGCTATAAATCAAACATACACATTTTCGGTAGTAAAATTAACATAACTCATATTGCATTCCAACACGCAGTGAAAGTCTGCTGATATAGAGGAAGTCTTTTCCATCACGTATGGAAAAAGCGCAGAGAAGCAATTCGTGCCAACTCTTTAATATTCTTTGTCGTCATCGTATAAATCATCATCGTATTGTTCGTCTCTTCGCTGCATGCTCGTAAACATCCCCCTTTCTCTACGAATGCTTGCGTATCAAAATCAATCGACGCATTTCAATGATCTCGTAATTAGCAGCTTTTATCTATCCTATATACCTATACCTACGTCAACCAAATCGAAATAACCATCCCTCCCCTCCTCTTATCAAAAATCGTCAATTTTAACTATCGCGATGATTGGGACATTCGAAAAAAAGTTCCAACAAATCTATAGACGTACTCGATTTCCAAACTTACAGCCATAGATGCACCAAACTCCAGAAAAGAAGTAAAATCATAGGCATAGTGTAAGGAAGAAAGAAAGAATGAAGCGGTAAATCTCTCGAGAAATAAATCATACATACGAATGATTAAAAGAAAACAAGCGCAAGTGGCAAATTGATTTGTGCGAATAGGTATATTCGAAGGGGTCAGTGTTAAGACCTGAGCCGGACGCGGTGCTTTCTAAATGACCGTGCAATCTCCCGCGGGAAATACATTTTGCCGTATTTTCCGAAACTGCACAATTTTCGTTATCGCGTTTCTTTTTATTTCTTTTTTTTTCGCCACTCTACCCTTCTTCCGTGTTCGTTTCCTTTTACTTCTGGTCTATTTCCTTTCTTGGGTTTTGTATATACTGGTATAGTATGAGCCTCGAATAAATACTGGTATTGGGTAATCGCCTGCCTTACCCAACACTATCGTCGTTTTCTGTAATAGCGAACTATCAAAATATACAATTAGAAAATTAAAGGAAAATATTTCCATCGAACGACCGAACGACCGAGTTGTAATTTAATTGGATTTATTGTTTTGTGGGTAGCCCCTAGCCTGGGTACCTACTGCCGCACACGTTTTATTCGTAAATATAAACTGTAAGGTTATGGGTATTTTTCAACACGAAATCGAGGGTACATTGAGCCGTTTTCTTCTCTTATTTGACGTAATCATTTTTACCCTTTGTAAGGGTTATTTCATTTTGAGCTTTGAAAGGCGAGTGAGAGTTGTGCAAGGGGCAGAAAAATTTACAAATTTAATTCGAATGAAATCGGCAGAAAATCAATGAAAAATCACCAGAACATCTCACAAAAGATCAGCGAAGCTGTACCTAACAAAAAATGATAGAATTTATGAATGTTCTTAACTTTTCAATATTTTCAAATTAATTTTTTGTCTATTTCAATGGTATTTTTTTGCGCAACAAATTTCACTGAATTTCAGTGGAGTGATTTTCACTTATTCAAGCTTGAAACAGTAAAGGATTATAATATGAACTTTTTATGTTAGCATACTGATCTGGATTGGTATCTAGTAAAAGCCATGTTGAGAAAGGGATTTTTTTGGGGTTTTCGTTATGGTTTTCATTTTATTATCGGGAAATACATTATTTAAACTCTTTTGGTTAAAACACTCACCCTCCTCTTCTCCCTCCCTTCCCCCACTTTGAAAAAATAGCGAAAAAAAGAAATTATAGACCCTTTTTAAAAATTGCATTTTCTTTTACAATTTTCGTATGAAACAAGAAAATTCGCGATTTTAAGTGAATTGTGCATTTTTTTCACTATTTTTTATCTATCAACTTTTGAAATTCAATTTTTTTTGCGAATTCAACAGTTGGTTGATAAAGTTGTAAAAAAGATGTGCAATTATTCATTCAAAATTGCGAATTTTCTCCATGGTTTTCTCAAATTTTTTGCCATATAATGGTTCAAGAAAATACAGAAAAAACCTTTTCTAATCATAAGTTTTATTTTGGCTTTTTTCCAAATTTTCAGAAAAATGATTATTCAAAAACAATGAGATAGTTTTTCAAAATCTCGAGTGAGGAAAGAAATGAAAATTTTGTAGGTCATTGCATCCATTTTTTTTCAACTCAAAAAAGTACTCGAGTAGTCCAGAAATCACAAAAATGTCTCGACTCTGGATTTCAATAAACTGTAAAAACCTTGTTAGAGGTTGTGTGTAATTTTTTTGACACAAGCCTGTAGCCAGGATTTTTTTAGTCAGGGCATGAAAATTTACCAAAATTTATGACTGAGTCGTTGGAGGGGGGGGGGGGGGGAGGACGCAAATTTTGTATTTGGTTGATAATTCAAGCAGTCATTGTAAACGTAATGTGTACCAATGAAAAAGAAATTTATTGAAAAACATGCGTCAAAACATTACATTTACCAAAAAAATTATAATAATATAGGTATGAAAAAATGTAACTGAAGCATATGTTTCCAAAACGCACTAAGTCCATTTTCAAAGATTCTGAGGTTGCAAGGCCATCTAGCATAAAGTTGCAGCTCAAAATGGCTGATTTTTTGATATGTTGTGCCCAAGGGTCATGGCTACAACATATCAAAAAATCAGCCAATTTGGGCCATTTCTACGTTTCCAAATTGTACTACGTACCATGAATTTCTTATCAATATTTTTTTGGACTTTGTGTGTTTTGGAAACATATGCTTCAATTGAAAACAATTTTTAAAATAATTGCAGTCTTCTATTTTTTTGGTGATTGAATATTCAGAGGCATTCTTGAACGTCCATATTCTTTGTTTCATTTTTTTCGAATGGAATGAGCTGTTAAATTACTTAATCAACCGAATATCATACTCTGCCTATACGGGCATGAATGTTGCCTCACATGTTGCAGCAACGGCAAAAACTTCATATGTGAGAGCGCATACAAAAAGGTACCTTATGGCTAAAAAATTATTTTTTTTTCTTCGCCCAATTTTCGTAGGGACTCTTCAAAAATCGTGTGGAACCCTCCACAGGAAATTTTTTTTGGCTTTAAGGTACGTTTTTGTATGCACCCTCGCATTATTATGTTGTTTTAAAAGCCTTTCTTACCAAGTACAGTTCTTTAAAATAATTTGTCTTCGGAATATTATTTTCTTTAAAATAATTTTTCACGCATTAAATTTCTTCATCTGTTGGGAGTTTTATATTTTCGTTTGATTTTTCGCAACTCTTCTACTTTGCCAGTTTAAAAATTGAAATTGTATACATTAGTGCAGCCACTTATAGGGATAAATTGTAAAAAATGGAAAAATGATTTCGAAATTTGTTTGAAAGAGGAGAAATTTGCAAATTTGTCCAACCAGGGCAAAGCATTTTGCCAGCCCTGACGGCACCCTGATGGCTGCCCTTATGTTTTGACAGTACTCCCGTTCTTTTGAATAAAATGATGAAATGGGCATAGAGGAGCAGGGAAAAGAGGGAAAATCTTGAAATCTGATGTGATTTCATGAAGAAAAATATCAAAAAAATCTCATGTATAAGAATGTTTTAAAAATCATAGAACACCTTGAAGACTTGATTTTTTGTTGGTTTTTGATTAATCTATTCTGTGAAAGTTGGAATCCATTGATTTGGATCGATGATGTCCAGCCAAGTTGACGCTGCAGGAACTCAACAGAAAAGTGATGAAAAACACTGAGATCTGGAAGAGGTTTGCTATTCCCTTGAATAGTTTTTTAGTCGTTTTGAGAGTATCGAGGATAGAATTTGACAAAAAGTTCTTTTGGTCAAAACAAGATTTTATTTGAAAATCAAAAATTCCTCTTCAACAAAATCATTAGGTACTCTTTAATAAAACATTTTTTCAAACCATCTCTTCTCATACTCAAACGAACCACGAAAAAGTGAAAAAAAGAGGAAGTAAACTTTGGTAGGTACCAGTAAACGAAGACGAAGAGTAGAGCTTGTATGTTTTAGGACTCGATGGTACACTTATATACGCGTATAACTGACGTATGCGGAAATGAGAAAAAGCAAATAGGGAAGAAGAAGGAAGAAGGCGCGAATGACTACTTTTATTTAGTTTTCACACCCTTTTCTCGAAAGTGTTTTCGATTCTTCCCCAAAAAGTCGGCGCTCGCAGTATTTGGGCCGGTGCCGATGTTGACTTTAACCTAATAACGCATCTTCTCGTTTTAAAGGAGAGAAACGCGTCGGGTATAGAGGCGGCGAGAATCGTACTCGTAGTGTAGTGGCCGTTACGCAAAGGCAACGGGTCCTCGTGGGATTTCCATTCCGACGCTTATAAGTACCGACTACCGATGCCCAATTTGAGCCAATTTAAGAAGGTAAAAGCTAAGCGAAAGAAGAAAGACGTTAATTTTGTTTTTAAAAGACTTCTAACGGCCACTTCTCGCTGTTACATTGTAGCTTTCGTCAAACTCAATTACCATCGGTTCGTTTCTTAAAGACTTTGCGCGCCTTTTCAAAGGCAATAAAAAGCGACCAGCGATGGCCAGATTAACGCGTCAAAAAAAATTTGCGGTTTTTTTGTTTCTTCGAGTTTGAACACGATAGGGCGATAATTATATGTACGTACGAGATACGAGATTTTTTTGGGGAGCAATTTACGACCGAACGAATTTGTAATTTCATCGTCGACCCGATGCGACCCGACTGGATTAAAATTCCTCGTCCATAAAAATTCTCGCTTACGTCGAAGGAACATTCCTTTGCAAAAGTGCTAGCTAAGTCTGAAATCATGTCGGCAAATTCTCTTGAGATTGAAGTCGTCATTAGAGAAGGTCGTTTTATGGCCAATAGATACTCACTGCTTAGATGGACAACGTTGGTATTTACGACTTCGGTGTTACCCGTATATATATCCACTACCCTATCTTATTTATCTACCTATACGCTTGCTATAATCTAGTTATCGAGCAGACGCTCATTCTATGACCGTGTTTTTCCTTTAAATCACCTGCTATAAAGTTTATGACTTTTTTCCCGGAGCTTTTTTTTTTTTTTTTTTTGAAACTTTGACCAGTACGGGGATAAATAACGTTTAGAGAAAGGTATCTATGCGAAGCTCTTGATGAAGAAAAAACACAAGAAATTACTCGAATTTTAAGGCGAATAAATAAATAAATTAAATGAAATGAAAAATTAGTACTTAATAATATGAAAATTAAGAATAGACAAACAAATTGAGAAGAGAAAAAATGTCTCTAAAAATCTAAATAAAATTTGCTAAAAACACCCGTTTAAAAAAAAATTAGATTTTGGTGAAATCAAAATAAATAACGAAGAGAAATAATTTTAAAAATCCAAATTTGTGTTAATGCATCGAAAATAAAAAGCAAAGTTTGAAGCAAAATTAGTTAGCACTTTTGCTCTCAACAGCTGGATTTTGATACTTTGCAGGCTTTTTTACCTGTCGACCTGAAAAAGTTTCTTTAGGAAAGTTATCAAAAATGACTTTTTTTTGACTGGCGATAAAGGGAACTTGGGAGGAAGCGGAGGGGTAGGATGAGGGTTAAAAGGAGAAAGAGGAGGTAAGGATGGCGATGGAGTTGATGGCTGAAGCAGAGTAGCAAGCGAATTTTCATTACCTTGAGCTATCACAGCTGGTAATTCAGAATAAAAACTAAATTCTTCAAGATGGACAAAATTCCAACACTTTCAAATTTGAAGTATTCACCGCCATTTTCCATTCAAACATTTCTTTAATCGAAGGAATGTTCGACATTTTAAAGGGTTTGGGGACATATATCTAAACTCTTATCCAAAATTTATACTAAAATACGAGTAAGGAGTAAAAAGAAATCCTAAATTTTGATGAAAAATTGGTGACGAAGTTTACTTTGAGTGGAAAAACTGAATTAAGTATGATGAATTGATGAATCGAATTATATTTTTTTGATTATATTTACTCGTATTTGGGTATCCATGTATTTTTGTATTGTTTTCAAAAATTTGTTTTTCAAGTGAGCGCGGGGAGGTAGATAAGAATATTTTTTTGGAGTTCCAGTTTTCATCATTCTCTTCTTTTGAAAATCATTCGATTCTTGTTGAAAATGGACCCTGCCTGTAGCATTTTTTTGAACTTGGAAAAACCTGTTGAATTGAATCTTATTCATAAGTACTTAATTTTTTATATCCTCATGCGTACTTGAGAAAATTGTGAAAAAATTGGAGCCAATCTCAAAAACCTATTTTGGATGATGAGAAGTTTGAAATTATATTTTGTATTAAATAATTCCAAAGTGAGAAAAACTGATTTTGAAGAAAAAAAGTGTTGATTATGTATGTGAATATTTCAACCACCAATGACCTAATCATTTTCAGATGTTTCGAAAATTCACAAGAAATTGAGGAATCAAACAACTTTTTTCAGCTCAAAAAAAATTCTGAAGTTCAATTCGTAAATTTATTCGATCCATCGAAGCTTAAAAAATCAAATTAATTGAAACATTTTTAGTTTTCCATGAAGCCTTGAGTTTGAATAGAAAATGCAATGCTGATTGCTGCAATTTCACCTCTGACCTCTTTTCCTTTTACCCCCTTCCTCAATAGTGATTTTTACATTATTGAACTCAATTCTGAATACATATTAGTTTTTGGTTAAATAGGTAGTGTAAAAAATTTAGCTTGTAAATTTGCAGAGGCTTCTATTTGTATATAGTAAAATCGTACAACGAATATTTTGAATTTTTTCTTGCCTCCTTATTTGTGTTGCTATTTATAGCATTTTTCAAGTGGTAGCACATTCTTAAATGATTTAAAAAAGTGTGTTTTTGACTTCGTTTTCCGCTCTTGAGATGGCTCCTTTTGATTACAATTTTTTTTTTTTTTTGATCAGCACATTCGAATTTATTAAGTCAAACCACTATAATTTTTAATGTTTTTATGATGATTCTTGTAGATAAATACTAAATACATGCATTATTTTTTTCACCACTTCACCAGTAGGTATATCTGCAATAAAAATTGCGCCAAAAAATCAAATTTAGAAAATTTGAGCTGAAGAATTGACGAATTCATTACAAAAATAGTCCTTGTCAATTTTTTAAAAAATTTGTGAAATTGCTATTCTCGGTACACTGATTTGTCATTTGGACTTTGTAGTGGTTTTTTTGCCTTGCTTGTTTTTTATTTTCATTATTGACAATTTTGTAAGTAAGCCCTCAATTGAAAAAAAGTGCTTTTTGGCGCAATTCAACTCTCTGAATTGGAATTTTTAGACGTGTAAGTCGAGTTGAGTAGAAAATGAGAAATTCTCATGTTTTTCAACAAATTTTCCCTTTCAGCTCACAAATTTGATTTTTAAAAAATTTAATAGAAAAAAGTCATCCTATAAATAGAAATTTGTGTCATTTTTTCAGAAATATGTACTTGTAAATTTCGTCTACAACTCGTACCGAGTCGTATATTTCGAACATCATAAATCGCACCTCCCTTTTCATTCCATTGACCATCTCGCTTCGCAGTGCTAGAACAACAAATCCGTTCGGATTTAAGAGAGATAACCCAGTTGAACGCAGCGGAAAAAAAATGTAAAAAGAAATAAAATTGTACAGAAAATTTAATTTCCAACGCCGGTCGTTTAGGAAAAAAGCTATTCGAAAGGCTATCTGGTTGTACATTAGGGCAGCAAAATAGCCCTTTTTTTCCATGTCCGCAGTTAAAGCTAATCATACAGCAAGATTTAGTCTGGAAACTCTGTGAGAGGCTGGCTAGTCGCAAACTAAAAAGACTAAACCCTAACGGATACCGGCACTTCTCACATTTATACCTCCCTTGAGAATTTTTCGTCCTCTGCTGTTCAATCTTGTAGACAATGGATTGTGCCCTAAATTCGACCGAAAACCGCCCCGTTAAAATACAAACAGATTTTCGTCGGCAAGATTTATAGTTTTATCGGTACTGGGCGATCTTTTTTTTCTTCTTTTTTGGGCCCGAGATAAACGTGTTTGTTTCAATTTACCAAATAGATTTATATTTGTATAATAATTCGTGCGGTATTTTTCTGATGGTCGTCGCCTTGCTGGCTCTGTGCTGCTGTATGGCCATGGCGAAAATTTGAAAAATCACCGCTCGTTTATCAACTACCTAGTAGTACCTATAGTGTATAAATATCATTTTGTATAGTGTTATTACAAGTGTAACGTGGCGTGGAGAAATAATGTTATATTTTTTCGATTTGTTTTGCGATTGTTTACAGTATTTTAGAATTACGCAAAGAGAAAAGTCGAGATGCGGCGAGATCACGCCGCGGAAAAGAGAACTACGAATTTTACGAATTGGCCAAAATGTTACCTCTTCCTCCTGCCATCACGTCGCAACTAGACAAAGCATCTATCATACGGTTAACCATATCGTATTTAAAATTAAGAGATTTTTCTGGTCACGGTGATCCGCCTTGGAACAGAGACGCGCCACCTTTAACTAAATCCCTCAAAAGTAAGTACCAAACTACCAATGCACGTTGACGATGTAGGAACATACCTACTCGTAATTTAATTATTTCTTTTTAAAATTAATGACACGCCTCGAGTGTGCGATAATTGGCAACACGACACGAGATGACCCGGCAGCCGGCAGCCGAGGCCCGATTTTCTGCCGGACAAGTACAACTCGGACATTGGGGAATTTATTTTTGAAAGGTACGACGACGAGGGTAAACGACTTTTATAATTTAATAACTCGGCTGTACTCGTACGTTTATACGATGGACCCTCTAACGACAACACGCTGTTGGCCATCCTTCATCAAAACGAAATGTCCACGCATTAGTGGTAAATTTTCACACAACGGGCAGCGACAATTCGACCAAACGAAATTATCTAGGTTGACACGCTTCATTGAACCGTCTTCCCTCGTTTGATTGCGCCATCATTGGTAGTCGACTCGAGAAATTAACGTGAAATCAAAATTCCTTTAAATACGTCATTTATCCTGCAAAACATACAGGGTGTCCTTCTGTCGAGAGAATCCGGGATCTGCATTTTTAGCATTTGAAGTGAGAAAGGACAGTGTTTGAAACAATTTTTCTCGATTTACCAACTTTTTGAGAGAGAAAAAAGATCAAGATCAGTTTTCTCTCTTTCTAAAAACAGTTGGCAATTTTAGCAAAAAAATGTTCAAATTTTCACGTATCTCGACTACACTCTGCAGTAAACAACTTTTTAAACTTTTTTCTAAAACATACTTTACCCAAGTCGTTTGAAAAAATTCTTATTTCACCATTTGCACTCTTCAAGACATTCCCGACCGTGGCACACAGGACTTGTCTCATCCTCAAGTCAGCCTGACCCCATCACCATGATAAATTATTCTAGCGTGTAAAAAATTATTACGAATGAATAAGCGATATTTTTTTTCAAATCGGAATTCCTGGAATAATATTCGAAATGTCTACGACACTCTGATTTGCGAGGGTGGCGTTTTTTTCCATATCATCATACCCCAACTGGAACGAGAGTGAAAAACCCGAGACGGACGTTTTTTGCGTCTATTTTTTTTTTTCAATACGTTTTTCTCGGCTAGAATAATAATTCGATTCACGGTTACTTAACACCGCATCGTAGTATAGAAATGGATTTGATAATTCGAAAAAATTACAAGTTTATACCATCAAAACCAGCATCAGATGAAAAGAACGACGACGAGTGGAGGAAAATTGCGGCTGTTTCTGGAGTGAAAATGTCACGTTTGTGAAGTAGGAATAGAAAGGGTGTTCCATCAGAAGTTTGGCATACTTTGATTTGGGCATAATCATTAACCAGCTCGAAATTGTGGCTAGAAAAAAATATGACTTTAGCAATAGAATGGAAGGAGGGCTCGTTATTTTCACAATCGCGATTTCTTAAGAAACCGTCAGACTTTGAAGCCAATTTGAGTGAATTAGTGAATGGAAAATTAAAAATCAGCGATTAAAAATTGAAAAGCTCAAAATTAAAATTTTTGTTGTGAAAGCTCAGCTTTTCATTATTAGTACTAAAGTTTAAAGCTTCCACTTCTAAAATTTTCAAAAATTGCAATGAAGACTTTTGAGCCAATTTTTAGTAAAGTAGATTTAAAAATTATATTTCAGCACTTTTGAGTAGCACAATGATCTTCAAATTTGATCATAATACCCCCCCCCACCCCCCACCAGCCAAAAAATTAAGTGGCATAAGTATTGATTGTTACTAATTTGAATGTGCTGATTTGTAATATTGACTTACTTATTTTTCTATCCAATCCAATTTGACTTTCGGTGTTCCTCTATACCTCCAATCCCCCCCCCCCAAATTGAAAAATTATAAAAATGTGGTGCGATATTTCGATTTTTGCAAATTCAATAACTTTCCACCTCATTTCGTCGCAATAAAATTCTTAAAGAAGGAGGGGAAGGGTAGATGCGGAAAAAGTCGCATTAAACAAATTAGAAAATGCTAGCATTTGTGGTATGGTACTCCCCTCTCCCGACGGAAGTTTCCACTTTGAAGATTATGGTTTCAAACTGTCCTGCTTATGTTCTGTTTTTCTTTTTCTTTTTGCTCAACTTTCGAAAAAAAACTGTTGCTTCTTCGCCAAAATTTCAAAATTCGTTTTTTTTTAAAAATAAATAAATGATCACGAAAGTCCTTTGTCTTGCCAACCCTGTAAAAATTGCAAAAATGTTACTTTTTTGGTAATATTGCAAAATTTTTGTTTTTTTTGGTTTTCAAAATTCCAAAATTCATTTTTTTGAAAGTTTGTCAAAAAAGACTCATTTTTTGAAATAACTGCAAAAAATTGCAACAATTTTGGTTTTTTGCGGAAATTGTTTGCCAATGCAAAAACGAGCCTGTTTTTTTTCAAATGCTGCAAAAATTGCAAAATTTTTCTTGTTTAAAAAAATTAAGCCACGTGTGTTGCCAAAATTGCAAAATTTATATTTTTTTCAAGCGTTTGCCAAAAAGTCCTATTTTTTTCAAAAGTTGCAAAAATTTCCTTTTTGCTCTTCGAAAATTACCTTCATAAGTCCTTTTTTCGCCGACATCGCAAAAAATTTGCAGTACAGTTTTTTTCATGTTAAAATTGTAAAATAATACCTATTCCTACTTTTTGCCAAAGTGCTGCCAAACAGCCTTTTTTAAATTTTTAAATCAAATTGAAATTTTCCATCTAAGTAGGTATTCTCTCAGTCTTTCAAAAATTTGTCTTTTTCTGTTCATCATTTTTTTCTCGTGATTTTTGAAATAGGTAGGTAGGTACCTAGGTACATAATTTTTTTGACATTTTAACTGAGAAAATTCTATCTTAAATAAATTTTGACTGCACTGTTCTTCCCACACGCATCAAACTTGATAATTTTAATGAAAATTTTTGGTTAAAAGTCCTATCCTATACTTTTGAATTGTTTTTGATTTTTGCATAGGCTAATAAATACTGTTTTGTTTGCTAGACAGCTTGAATGCAAATATTTTGACCCATTGTTAAAAGTTTTTGCGTTGAGTTTTTTTTGTGTGGTGAATAATTTCTCGAGTTCCAGTTAAACTTTCAAAAAAAAGTACAACTTCTTTTAGTTTGAAAATTTTGGAAATTCCGAACTTTCCAATTAATTTTTTGATTCTTACTCTGAGAATATTTTCATGACAGTGATTTTTTTTTACTAATGAAAAATATCGAAAAAATGAAGTAGGATTTTCAAGTATGATCAGTCTATGTTCAAAAATTTTTTTCGTCAAGAATGATATGTATTTGTAAACGTTTTTCTGGAAGCACTCTTAATTTCCCGTATGATTATTAAATTTATTCGTGTAGTCCTTTGATTTCTGATCATTTCACCTCATTGATTTCATGTTGAGCAAGATCTATTGAGAATTTACTTGTACGGAGTAATCAATCCTTGAAATTCGAGTATAAATTTAGTTATCAAAAAAAATTTCAAAATTGCCATTTTATCAACTGCAAATCTATGTTATCCAACAATCAAGCTGACTAATAAAATATGCAGAGAGACTCGAAAGAAACATCTATTTTTCGATCAAAAATCCACGTAGTAAAACTAAATCAAATTTCTTTCAAGTTTTTCCCAACCTTGTGTTCAGGTTGGTTTTAAACATAGGGGTTAAAAAAAAAAAAACTCGCGAAATGATTAGTCGAATTAAAGCGGGAAAAAATAACATACCGGCTTGTCGTCAGTTTTATATTATCGTTAAAAAGTAAATAAAGCTAATTTGTAGAACAACGATAACGTCATTAGAGAGATTGAGAGCGGCGGCAGAAGAAGAGACAGGGAGGATCGCAGAGTCGAGGAGCTTATTGCGGTATCGGTGGCGGGAGCCGAGCAGAAGACCGTAAGACTACAGGGTGATTTGCGAAGTCTATTTGCAACCCTCTATCCGCTATTAACTGCACACAAAATACACCAGTAGTACATCGAGGGCTGATGCTGTCTGTGTATGTACCTACTTGTGTATTGTGTATGCAAATTCTAAACAAAGTGGTGGGAAGCGACCCGAAAAATCCGCTTCGATGACTCCCGAAGCGTTCAAAATCTAATAATAAATTTGCAAAGCGTACATAGTACAACTGCGTGAAGAAGACTTGGCGAAGGAAACGGGGGGTGGGGGGGGTGGTGAGACGTTTGAAAAAGCGCAGTTTTCTCGTATAAAAGTTTGGCAATTGTGTTTTTGTGAAGAAATTACCGATGCAGGTGCAGGTGCTGGTGCATGTGCTGGTGCATGAGCCTCAAGTGTATCGAAGAAGTCGCACATTCTAGCAGTCTGGAAGGTGTCAGTGTCGCATGGTACGGACGCGATCGCCGATCGACGCGACGTTCAACCGCATTGGTTCGGAAAATAAGGCGACAGTGCGTGTGACGAATCGCAGAATGTCCGATAATTCATCAATCAAGCCGAGTACGCTGGAATTGCGCGTATCGAACACAGCCAGCGATCGAATTTTTTTCATAATGTCGACCATAGCGTGAAAAACATCTAGCTGTGTGCGATAACAAAAGATTTTCCCGTAGCCATTTCCAAATGGCCGAGATGTACCTACCTATCTACCTTATCCTATACACAGCCGAGTCGTATTAGCCGGCCAATTTCATGTACATGGCGACTAGTTTAAAAATTATACACGCGATGCGACCGAATTCGACGGTTCGATTGGACACCAAATGCGACGAAAAAGAGAGAGGTAAGGCCAAGGCAGATGTATGGAGAAAAAATTAAAGTGTCGTTGGAAGAATCGACGTACCTGCCTACACATTTGAAGAAACGTAGTACTAGACTCGATTTAAAAAGCGACGACAAGTTAAGAAAATTCGAGGGTATTCGTATTCGTAATACTAAAAATGCCCATCTCGACGGTCGTTTAACCCTTTTTAAAAGGTAATATTCGCTGTCAACTGGCATCTCCGGTGTAGTGAGGAGTCTCGGCGTGGTATGGCATAGCCTTAACCTAATGCGCTCAAGCTAAACGTAGCTTACATCCTTTATTCCAATTTATTCCTTAATATCTTAAACGTTTAAGAAGAAAACTCATTAAACGAGACGCGGTAATAAAGCTAATGTTACAAAGTATCTTACGTAGTTTTGTTGCTGCAGAAATTTCAGCTCTATAGCAGTGTGCCATTTATTAGGAATTATGAGTTACGCCGTAGGGTACGTTTTGTTGCTTTTATTGCAAATACGCGACCCTAATATAAGATTAGATTTTGATAATAATAACACACTATGTGAGATATCTTCTTCCGCAGCGTTCGACCAGGCAAGGCAGGGTGCTATCCGTTAGCTTAATTATTGGGGAGTATGTAAGAATGGTACGTTTCGTCCTGTCGCGTGCGTAACGCTTACTACAGTGTCTCCAGCAAGTCAACCAGGAGGTGAGAGAATGGATATTATGATTTTTGAGATGATTTTTTTTTTCTAAAAATAAGATGCGAGGTGCTACACGTGAAGCCAACTCGTATGTAGATAACGTTGCCTCAGTTCGCGTGTACATACTTGAAGCGTAGCACTTGTGGCATGTAGAGGAGGGGCGAAGAGAGTATCTAAAAAACACGTTTAATAAGTTGCCTACGTTTGTGCCGAAAATAATCGTCGCATCGCCTCGTCATGCATTTTCAGGCGTTTAGCTTATGCAAATTTTTTAACACGTGTTTTCTTCAAGGATCTGAAATTATTCTTGCTTGGAGAAATTGTCAAATTTTTTTCATGTCTTGGACCTCAAAAATTTAAACAAACCATTTTCTCTTCTCAAGAGGTCCTTTCAAACATTTTGGCTTCGCGATATGCAAAATAACTTTTAAAAAAATTATAACTGATTTTTCGATTTTTGAAATAGGTATTTTTGATAATTTGAAAAATGTGCAACTTTACTTGAATTGAATTCATTGAAACTTGAATTTGAAAAAATTTGAACTCCGCACTGAAATTTAAAAATTCCAATTTTCTGGCTCAAAGTTTCCCAAGTTTTCAATATTTTCCATTTTGCGAATGGAAGATCATAAACATTTTCTGGAAATTGTTATTTAATTTTCTAAGGGCAAGATTGTATTTTTTAAAAATCATATTTTAATGTACGAGTAGGTACATATGAATTGAAAATTTTCTGAAAATTGTATGCCCTCACTTCATTCTAGCAAGAACATGTTTCCTTTCCTTCTTCAAAAAATAAGTAATTATTTTTTTAGTAAAAAATACGTTGAAAAAGTGCTATGAAAATTTCATTAAAAATGCTAAAAAGAAAAACAAAAAATTGGAGACCCCCCCTCCGCAAAAAAAAACCTTGGAGTAACCCAAAGCATTACAGTATAAAGCGAAAAATTGGCATGTTTTGACCCCTTTTACTCCAACATCTAAAAAAAGTCGTTAAGTGTTTGCAAAATGTCCTGTGAATGAAAAATAAAATTATTACGGTATTTTTTACACTCTTCTCCTCCCCCCCCTTAAAAAAATCTTGCAGCATTCAAAAACATTGGAAAAGTGAAAAATTGACGTTTGAAATTTTGAGTGCTACTCTATCAGAAAAAGTAGTAAAATATTTGTAAAGTATTTTTCTAACGAAAAATTGAAATACGATTTTTTTACACCATGTCCCTGATCCCTTCCCCTCTCTCTCTTCCTCCCACCATTCCTCCCAAAATAACCCTTGAATGTAACTTTGGGTTTGAATTGTATCATCATTTAGCTTAGATAGTCAATACAGTTGTTCGAAAAATCAGGAAAAGGCCCAGAAATTGGAGTTCATTTTGTGAGTTGGTTTTAAATTTGGAACTGACTATGATCAAAAAAGGCCAAATTGTAATTTTTCAAATTTTGGAAAGAACCAACGTTTAAAGCTTTTGGAAAAATAAAATTTGGGAATTGTATTAGAGAAAGGAGGGTTGCTGTTTACTCTTTTTGAACCGATATATAGGTCTGTATCTCGTGTAAATTGAATGAATACTTGTAAGTTGAAACCTACTGAATTTCGTAATTTCTAGAATACTTGTACCAATGTCAATTTTTAGCTGGAAGTACGAGTAAAATTTTATCTTTTCGCGAGGAAGTTATCTTAAAGGTGAAATTCTGAAATATGTACGAGTATAAGCTCTGTGTATCTTTTTATGATCGTTGCGAGAACATCTTCGTGTGTTTATTCTACCCTTCTTCGTATAAATGAAGAAATTTTTTAATCGCAATCGATTATGCAATCGAGGAAAACGTGAGAAACACACATAACATGATGATGTGAATTTGCGAGTTATTTCAGGGTCATAGACCGTCATTATATTGGAAAATGTTTCTTATATGTCGTATGATTATAGTTTAAAAATTTGAACCATAAAGAATCTAATTAATTGGCAATTTTTTTAGAATAAAAATACATACAACAAATTGTAAAACCGAGAATTGATGGAATGAAAAATTGTTCACTTATCAGAAAATCTCTTCATTTTTGTGACCTTGGATTTGAACAAAGTTCTTATCAATGGGCAGAGTTTGTCGACTCCTTTCCATCGTCCGTCTGTAGCCTCTAAAATTCCCTATATTAAATATCAGAGCCTACTTTTTTCTGTTGTTTTTTTTTTTTTTTGACAGAAATGACCAAAATTTCAAAACTACGAAATTCTGTCGTTTTCAAGTAATCGTTCTAAAAATTTATTTCCCATTAATTTTCTTCCCTACCATTTTGAAGCCATCAACGAAAGTCGTGAATTCCTTCTATTATGTTTACATTTTTTTAGTACCCTATATCCGACTTCCAACAACTTCAGCTACTTAAAATTTGGACTGTGGAGGAGTTTTATTAAAATCCTATGAGACAGAACAACTATCGAGAGTGGTATCTCAAGAGTGGAGAGGTGGAGACATTTTTTGTCAGAGCAGAAAAAGTTTTGAGAGTAATAAGAAGTACATAACTGGTCAAAATTTCAGGTACTGAATTTCATTTTTCGATTTGTGGTGAATTTTTAAAAATTCAAAAGTGGTCCGATTTTCCCTGAAAAAAAAATGTTTAATTTGATTAAATTGCGGTCGGGAGTTGATATCTGGAATAACCAACTTACGATCTTCTGAATCTATTGACAGTCGTTTCCAGTAATTTTGAGGTCTCTTTCAAATTTTTGAATTCTCAAGTTCTCAAAAACTATACAAATGTATGTATGTACTTACCAATTTTGAGACATGAATATGAGTAGTTGGAGTGATTTTTGAGAGAAGTCGTATCTAACTATTCTATAAACCGATTAAAGTGGTCAGCATAACAGATAATCGAAGCTTACCATAGGTGTTCAATTTTGTTCAAATCTTTTATGAGATTTTTTCAGCCCCCCGCCCGCGTGAGACTTAAAAATGGTTCTGAACCACCTCCTATTGATTTAGGAGGATGAGAATAAGACAGAAACCAAATTCAAGTTTCCTTCGTCAATTTGATAAAATTTTGATTTGGGCCAAAGAATTTTCAAAAATTCATCAAAAAATTTAAAAATGATAATATTTAAGCTGCTGATGTTTATGGATGATCTTTTGATTCTCATTGTCCTGGCCAGACATTATTCCGTAGTTGAAATATTTTCGAAGACCATTTGCGTGATTCCTGCAAGTATTGCATTTCAAGTTCTCTTGCATGGAATTTTCCGAATATCAATCCAAACTCTGGCTTGATTATGTACTATTACAAATCTCCAACCGTATACTCGTAAGTATAACCAGACCATTCTCCAACGCTGAACCATTCAATAGCCATATTAAACAACACGTGAAAATTCCCGAAGAAAAGGTCAATGCAGCAGAATTTGCCAGTCACGAATTAATTTTTAACGTCGATTCTGTTTTTGGAATTTTTCTCCGAATTATTACCAGGGAACTTCGTACGTAGGTACATAAAGAATTCTTTTCATCGAAATGTTCGATGTTGGTTTTAAAAACGGAATTTTTTGTATCGTCATAGTGGACACGTTACCGTAGACTTACAGGTACTGTTTACATTTACCCAACAACAACTACGGCGACGGCGACGACGACACACTTCGACATTAGAGAAGCTTCCAGTGTACCTATGAGATAGGAGAGAAAGAAAGATGGGTAAAAAAATAGAAGAAGAAGCTCGGTTGTTCGTTGCCAGAGCATCACAAAATACCATTCTACCAGTATTCACGGTTAGGTATACGAGGAAAAAAACCGATAGCGTCACTAATGCCAAGCTCGTGCCCAGAGAAAATGACAATTACCTCGGTTCGAACGAAATCCAAATCCGACGCGACGTTGAGTAGAGTATGAGCTGCGGTGGACACTGGAGCTGGACACTGGACACCGATCAACCAGTTCGTTGCGGTCATATACGCTTCATTGTCATAGAGATAGGCTACCTGGTGGCTGGCCAGTGCCCACTGCCCACTTGCCCAGTGCCTGGTCTACCTACTACCTAGTACCTACAGTACGGTTAGGATTGAAAGATAGTCGCGCACGCGGCATTATGCGCACCTTATTTCGCGCATCTCTTGTTGTTGTATCAAAATAAAGATACGCTTAATAATATATATTGGTTTGATAAATGAAAAAAAGAAAGCATATCGTTTAAAGAGCAACGTCAATTATACTCATTGTAAAGGTACCTCTACTTCAGCCACTACAGTGCATAGTGTAGGTAAAGTAAAAACCCAAAGTAGAAAATACTAAAGTCGACTTACTACCTATATAGAAAATTGACGTCCTAATAATAACATAATGATTGTACTCGTACATAGTATATCGAGTCCGGTTCGCTGTTCGCTGTGTTCGGTGTAGCCTAACCGTGAAAAAAATATATGTATAACATATAAAAAAAATAATCACAAACGAAGAATGGAACACGGGTGGAAAAAAAAAGAAAATGGGATAATAGACTCTTCGGCCCGCGGAGTATGTATATTTTGAAATTACACTGTGGAAATCGGTTTCCTATTGTCAAGTTCATGGGCGTTAACGAGTAATTGGCTGGTATTATTTCTTTATTAGTGATGATTATGACATGTGCCCGAGATCTTATTACTGATGTGTTTCGGTTTGACGTCGTTTTGTATCGCATTTATATACGAGTACCTCCTGTGATGAGATGAGTTGAGATGAGATGGCATGCTATAGAATAGAAAACTCGAAGAGCCAGCAGGGTTGCAGAAATATTCGCCTTAAAATTTGGTAAATTTATGATCGGGTACTACAAAAGTTGGCTGCGAAATTCTCGGAATAAAGTGCGAATGGATTGAAAGATAGGGAGAAGAAGGAGGGAGTTGGAAGCGTGGATTCAATTAATGATGGTGATAGCTGCCAGCTATGAGACCAATAATTGTGTTATGCTGCTTTGAAGAACTCAAAAGAATTACTACGTTTATTTTTATGGTTGGAAGTCTGAATTATTATGAGTGTGTGGCATTGAAAATTGTACCATCTAGGTTCAAATGCACCTAAAAGCCAGATTTATTGGTAAAAAAGTTCTAGATTATGGTAAAGAAATGGACTAATGACTTCCAGGTGAATCAAATCAAGCTTTCTATCCTAACCCTTCGAGGGGATTGGGTTAGGAATCGTTATCTTCACTCAGCAGTGATTTCTTGTGAAAGATCCAAATTTTTTTATAGACCCATTTTTCAAAATTGATTAAATTTTGAGCAAATCTGTTTGTGGAGTTTCAAAACGAATAGATAGAAAATTCAAAAATCAACAATGAAGGTGTAAAAAACTTGAAAAGTTCAACTTTCAACATCTGGTGACCTTTTTGGTGGCAGATTCACCAAGAAATCGATTTTGAACTTGGTGAATTTTGGTGAATTTTTCACCAGAAAGTCACTGAAACATAGAAATTTCATATTTGCCTATCTGGTGACTTCTTGGTGACAGATTCGCCAAGCAGTGATCATTCAAGATCGATTTTGAACTTGGTGACTTTCGGTAAAACTTGATGACTTTTTGGTGACTGATTCACCGAGCAGTGATCATTTAAGATCGATTTTGAACTTGGGGACTTTTGGTGAACTTTGGTGAGTTTTGGTGAATCTGCCACCAGAAAGTCAGCAAAACATCATATTTGCCTATCTGGTGACTTCTTCGTGACTGATTCACCGAGCACTTATCATTTAAGATCGATTTTGAACTTGGGGACCTTTGGTGAAAGTTACCAAAACATACGTAGAACATATTTGCCTATCTGGTGACTTCTTGATGACAGATTAACCAAGCAGTGATCATTCAAGATCGATTTTGAACTTCGTGACTTTCGGTGCTTTGAGTGCGAATATCTGCCTCTTTAGCCCTTCACCATTTTTTAAAGAGTTCGAAAAATTATGTATGTAAATAGGTATAGTGTGAAATGTCCGAAATGTCAGTTCCCACTAATTCATGGACGCTGAGTTCAAATATCTATGTATTATTTAGATCCAACGTTTCAGTGTCTTCCTAGAGCTCTCATCATGAAAAAATTAATAAAAAAGTGGAAGGTATAATCTGGGTCGTTTTCAAGTATATTATGTTCTAAGTGAACTTTGTCGCCTCTGCCTCCCTTCTTTTTCTTCCAACAAAAGAGGTATTCCAACTAGGCAATCAGAGTTGTGTCTTGTGTTCAAGTATTTTCTGCTCTAAGCAAAATTTTTTTCCACTGCTACTCTTCCCTCCCACTCACCATTCGCCCTTTTTCCTAAAAGAAGAGGTATCCCAACTAGCAAAACCGTTTTTGAATCACTTGAAAAACATTGAAAACACATATGTGACCCGCTCTGACAAAATCGACCATTTCGACAAAAAAAAGTGTCCAAAATAATGACGTTTAAAATGAGTTTTATGGGTTGAAAGATCAAATTTTTGAGAAAAAAACATTTTTTGAAATTTTGTCGAAATGGTCGATTTTGTCAGAGCGGGTCACATATAGCGCCTACTCATAAAAATACACCACTAGATTAAGTTGATAAATTTTTACAAATTCAAATTTTCCCAATTTCCATGGAAAATCAAATTTTTATGAAAGTGAGACGGAAAGCTGAAATTTGGTTTATTCCTTATGTTTGACTCTCAAAATTGATAGGTGGTACCTCTAGTAGATTTTTTGAATTTTCTTGTGTTGAATTTTTCAAAATTGGTCTAAAAATTTTCTACCAATCGATTTGAGAGATTAATAATGAGATTTGCCCAAATTTCATCCTTCTTTATACATTTTATCAAATTTTGAGGTTTTTATAAAAACCCTCTTGAACTTTGAAAATTCATCAAAAATTGGAAAATGAAATTAACGGCTGAAACTTGGCTTAATGTTATATTTTTGGATGTTCTTTCAGTTTTTTTTTCTAAAAAATTTTCTGACAGTTGGCGAATCTTCCTTGTGAGTAAAGCAAATTAAATGTACATTACATAATTTTAGAAGAAAAAAACTTGACGAAAAATGAAAAACATCCAATTGTAGAGTAGAATTGATAAAAAATGAATCAGGTAGCACAATTTTGACTTTTTTTGAAAAGAAATCATTGTGTTTATTTTTTAAAAATAGGTACGAAGAAAGATCACTCAAATTATAGGGTTGTCAACGTAAAAAAGTTGTACTCGTACCTGGCCTAATTTTTTCAGAATTGTTAAGTAATATGGACGTAATGAAGAAATATCATTTTTTACTGAATATGTTGAATTCAACATTATTATGTGATATTTTGTCATAAAATGCTGTGAAAGTCGATTTGAATGAATGAGCCTTAATTGGTACTTCTTTGGGCCGCAAACGGATATTGATTTCATTTGAGCCTTGCTTGGTTCTCTCATGTTTTTAAAATTTTGGCCAATGAAAATTTCGTCAAGAGAGAACAGCGATAAAATGATGTCCGGTTTGCGCAAATATGACGAAGAAAAACTGGAAATGGCTTACAAAGTTCACTGTTCACTCTCAACCTACTTTGATGAATTTTTTCAACTGAACTCGATCACTGTATCTATTCTTCATTCAAAATTTCTTTGATTTAAAAAATTCTGGTTTTTTTTTTATCTACCACTCGTGCTGCTCAATTTACCGCAACTCCTCTTTATTTCAATCAATTGCTTCTTTGAACTATTTCTCTATTTTCAAATTGATTTCGTATCCCCATCCCTGCTTTTAAAAAATTATCCGAATTGACGAAAGTATACCAAAGGAATTAAAAATGAAACAGATTACGAATACGAACGCATTACATGCTCTACCTTTTGAAGGCGAAAAAAAAACCACGTAATAAGTCGGAAGTTGGTCAACGACGTTCGATAATTAGAAGACTAATTTAGCGATTGTATTCTAAACGTAGATAATTTTCAATTACTGCTTAAATAGCGTAACCATGTGGCCAATGAACGTCAATTTCACGCGAAAAATTCGCTTCCATATCGCGATGGTATTAAATTTTCACCTACTTATATCTAAATTGACAGACGCCGGACGGGACGAGCAATAGCAATTTAACGATAGGATGATTGAACATATTCATGCAATGTGGTACATCGAGTACGTACAATAAAACAATCTAAACAAAATCTGGTCTGGTCTGGTCTCTCGTAACCCGCAATATGTTGGTTGATTAAACGTATTATAAAATAGTAAACACGAGGAAAAATTTTCATCTATATAAACTAATTTGAACGAAACGAACGAAGTGAGTATTTGAAGAACGATGAGTGCTGGCGTCGTAGGAGAGACGCGGCGTCGAGGTGGAGAGGAGAACGTACTCGTACGTATACTATACGTTGTTGTAAACGTCTATTGTGACTGTAAAAATAGTACGTGATGGACACGCCAGCCTAAGGGAAGATTGAGTTGAATTCGATGAAGTGAATTGTACGTCGGTGACCATTGGCTACGAGGGTATTAAATTAAATAACTCCCTTATTTATTTATACGGTGTTTAGTGTTTACTCAACAAGACGTTGGTTCTTTTCTTCGTTTTCGAGAGTTTTTCTTGTCTGTAGATATATCTACGTACAAGTCTCTAAGCTGGCAAATATATAAAAGTTTATAGTTTTGCGAGTTAAAATGAAAAAATGTAACGCGAACGATGTTTGATTTGATAAAGATGAAGACTAATGAGAATGATTTTTCTATTCTGTTACAGCTAATCCTTTAAGAGCAAGATCTCCTACAAGTGTAGCATTGGAACAATTCGAACACTTTCAAGGCACTCATATTTTACAGGTATGGAATTCATCTACCTACTTGTTGATCGATTAATTTATTACCTACCTATTTTTTTAATGGAAATTATTTACGTGGCGAATGAATTTTGCGCTGTTTCAGTCATTAGATGGATTTGCATTTGCTCTGGCAGCTGATGGAAGGTTCCTGTACATATCTGAAACAGTATCCATATATTTAGGTCTTTCACAGGTAAGATATACGATTTTTAGGAAAGTTATTACATATTTTTGGAGGATTTTGGACGGATCTCCTCACAATTTGGATGGAAAGAAATTTGATTGGCATTATGAATAGATTTTTTTCGATTTGAAACGATTTTCTCAGTTCAAATGAACTTTTGAAGCTGCTTTTGAAACATTTTTTTCAGAGACAGCTGTGGTTATTTAGGCAATAAATTAATTAAACGATGATTCTGAAATATTCATAAATTCTTCCACGTTTAAAATCCTCAAAACTGTATCTATTCTAATGGTCTCAAAGCAAAAAAAAAAAGAAGAAAATTAGAATATTTCTAAAATTGATCCCACTACAATATTCAAATTCCTTCTGCCATCTCTACCGAAAAAAATTGGCTCTGAAACAACCTAAAAAAAAATTCTCGATAGACGATGCTTAAATTTATACCCAAACAATAGTAAAGGATAAACCAATATGTGAAATATCGTCGATAACGCTTTGGTCGGTTCTGTGCACAGAGAAAAAAGAAAAGTATAACTCGAGAGACGTTTAAAAATAAGACAATAAAATAGGATTTTGCCATAAATATGTCGCTATTGTCAAAAAGGAAATCCCCCGATTTCCACGAACCTTTTGTTATTGCAACACAATTGCCAGGAGGTGGAGGTTTTGGTAAAAATTTTTCCGATGAAAAAAGCAAGAAGAGAGAAAAAAATATAAGAAGAAACTTAGCCCGTTTATCATACTTACAGGGAAAAACGTTAATTTAGTTTCACTTGGAAAAGCTCGCGTTGGGCGCGGTGATGACTTGACGTGCTGCTAAGAGAACCCCTGTCTTCGCCCGTTTGACGAGTTCAACCATTTTCCCTTCATAAAGAGTCGCGGTGTACGGCACACGCAGTTCGTATACTAGTCTGACTTTACTATTAGCCCGAATTCAGCTCACGTATTTCCCGAAGCTGGCGTGCTTACCATTCGTAATGTACTCTGTATCTCTGTGTACCCGCTCGCTCGCTAGCTACGTAGCTGTAGCTAGCTCCATCTCCAACAACGTAGAGCTGCGCTGCCTCTGTTAAAATTGCCGACTTGGTTCGATTCTGTTTTTGCTCTTTTTCTCTCTCTATCTCTGTTCGTTTTTTTTTCTACGTATATGTACGTTTATAGTTTTTTTTTTCAAATATTCTCATTCACGCGCGACTTGTTCGCAAGCGAGTGGATGATCCCCGAGGAAGGGTAAAATTTTACTGTTGCGCAAATTTGCCAAGAATATCTGTGTACGAGTATATAGTAGACTGTGCTTAGGTACCAATCGATCGATATTTTCGGTAGCTTACCTTGTTGGTGTGCTGAGAAGGTGATATCGGGGTCGATATCGACATCAAACCGATCATAATAATTGAATACTCGCCTGCGTAATAAGGCTAGTGACGCTGATACCCTTCATTAAGGAAGCTAATTGCGCGACTTGATGATTATGGAATGCGGAATATGTAGGTATACTTTGCTTAGTTAGCTAACTTGAAAGCCATCAACATGTATCTCTCGTACATCGTATCCGTTTATGAAAATAAAGTCATTGTTTTTTGAGCTGTAGAGTCTCTTAGGTGTTAATACGACATTGGTTCAATTGGTTGTGTGATGATTCAGTATTGAGGATGATTTTCTTCGAATTGTGTTTTGTAAATATCCGGCTTGATGATTGTTTTCTAGTTTTTATGGGCTCGCGAGTTATGCAAACTATTCGTTGAACAAGCTGTTCGAGGATTGAGTGATTAAAATGATAATTTGTAGATATTCAAGCTACAGTCAGATTGAAGAAAAAATGTTCAGTTAGCTGATTAACTCTAAAAATCCTTAATTTTCGGCTGCCTTATGTTACAATGGGACTCTAGTATCACTTGAGTGTGATTTTAAAGAAAATTTAACACAAAAATGGTTACGTAGGTGTCGAAAATTGTTTTGACCATATCTAATCAGAATTTATAGCCACAAATTGACTCATGATTTTCGGTATTTTTTAAAAAGTGTCATGTGACGCATCAGAGTGGGTTAAAACTTCGAGGAAAAAAATCAAAGATCTCCATCGAAACTTTTTTGAGCATTTTTGAAGAATTTTGACCCCAAAATTCAGTCAATTTTGTTTGTTAAGAAAATGGGCCATGCAATTCATTAAATCCCCCTCTCCTCCTTTATAATACTGAGAAAATCCGGTATTTTAATCCAACTACACGGAAGTTTTTTAGGTTCAAAATTCATTCAAAATAAAGAAATCTTGCAGGAATTGTGTGGAATTTGAAATTAGACATTTTTCCTCATTGCCAAATGATTTATTCAATCAATGTCATGAAAATTCATTCAAAATGGGTAAATTCTCCAGAAATCATTTGTGAATTCATTAACAAATAAGAAACCTCAATACAATTGGTAGAAAAATATCGACTTGAAAAAAATCATTGTGTAGAATATAGAAAATTTAAAAAAAAAGGAAATTAGGTATCAATTTATACAATTGAGATGAGGAAGGTCTTTGTAAGGTCTTTTTTTGGGTTTCTAGACCAATCGGTGGCAATTTAAAAGTTTTTTGAAGTGGCCAGCAGATTTTTTAATTTTTTGAAAATGGGATGCTTAATTTTCATGGGATAGTTTTGAATTTTTAAAAAATTGTTGAAGTTCTGAAAATGTGTTTGAAGTTTCCTCTCCAAGGAAAATCATAAATCATGGATATTTTTTGCTCAAAAAGTCACTCAATGGTTAGAATTCAAATTACTAAAAAAAAGTCTGAAAAAATGTCAGATTTGTCATTTTTTTCAATTTTTTTAAAAGTCTGATTAGTGATTACCTAATTGATATAATGTCAAGAATTCGTTGAAATTCTGTCAAAGTTTTCAAAAGTCAGCCCAAATATTTTAAAATTGAATGTACGTACTTACTCCAATTTTTCGTAATTCAAAATCATGCTTGGTTTATCTATTTTCTCCAATTTTCATTGGATTGCCGGATGATCTTAGGAGGATTTTCAGATCTTGAATGAGTTTTTTGGCCATTTTGGACTTGATTATTCTGAATGAATTTTTGAATAATTTGAGAGGAATTTTAAAATTTATGGAATATTTTTGGTAGGTAGTGAAAAGATTTTCGGACGAAAATGTCAAAAAAAAATCATTATAAATAAATCCTTTTAAAATCTTCTATAAAAACTATTTAAAAATCAATTAAAAATTTTTCCTAAAATTGCTCCAAAACCGTTCTAAAATGAAAATTCACTTAGAAATTGAAATCAAAAATTATCTCAGTGGAAATGATTGGATTTGATTAGATCCGGACATTCTATGGATTTAACTTGACCTGACTGCATCTAATCAGATCCCGACGAGATCAATTTGGGCATGATCAGATTCAATAGGACAGCCCTGATACAATCTGACCAAATTCAATCAGATCTGAGTTCTGATCAGTTCCCTACATTTTCTCCTCGGATGTTGGATTTAATTTAATCGTCCTCAAATCGCATAAAAAATTCCTTTCCATCTTTTCTAAAAAGTGTACTTATAAGTGTAAATAAAATTCATCGAAAAATTCCCGTAAATTCATTCCAAATCGAGAATCTTTCTTACCTCTTCTAATCTCCAATCCCTCTAATGACCTGTTCTATAAATTTTTCAAAAGCCAGAAACTCCTTCCTAAATAGCGAAACAAATCCGTTCTACGAAATATCATTCTACATCGAAAGTTCACCCTCCTTCAATCGTCGAGAAGGTCCCAAGAAAGTTGTGCTGTAGATCGACTATCAAAGTAGTCCGATGTTTCAGAAAATTTCGAAAAAAATCGTGTATTTTCGTGTTAAGTGAAAATTGAGACCAATTGTTCGATCTCATAGGGTAGGATTTTTTTAGAATGTGATTAAACGAGAATAACTTATTCTCTTTGCTCAATTTGAGGAAATTCTACTTTGAGCATTTTTCTTGGAATTTGTTCTAAATACAAAGTATACGTAGTTACGTAGTTCAAAAGAGACATTTTTTCAAAATTGAAAACTCTTATGAGATTCTCTCCATTTTTAAAAAAAATATGCTTGAAGCATGTGTTTCCAAAACGCACTGAGTCCAAAAAAATATTGATAAGAAATTCATGGTACTTAGTACAATTTGGAAACATAGAAATGGTCCAAATTGGCTGAATTTTTGATATCTTGTAGCCAAGACCCTTGGGCACAACATATCAAAAAATCAGCCATTTTGGGCCGCAACTTTATGCTAAATGGCCTTGCAATCTCAGAATCTTTGAAAATGGACTTAGTGCGTTTTGGAAACACATGCTTCACTTGAAAAAAATCCAACAGTCGCAGTTTTGCTTTTAAAAATCAACAGAAACAAGTTCTACTTTAAAAAAATTTCCAAGACTTTTTCAAAAAATTTTGGTTTTGATTTTCTAAATGCATATTTCTAGCTAAGAGTGTAAGGTGTAAGTACATACAAAATAAAAATATTTCATTCTCTTTGTGAGTTTAGCAACATACTCCATGACTTCTGATTGGTCGTTTGGATTTTATTTTGAAAGTGAATACCTACTCTCATTTCGAGAAATTTTTTAATTTTCAAAGTGGGCCAGCTGGTACTTTTTCTGGAATCTATACTCTTCATCTTTCAAGTGATGACCAATTTTGTTGGGTTGAAAATCCTCATAGTTTTGGCAATAGGAGAGTGAGGGAAGAACCGTTTTTCAAATGACTTTAGCGCAGCTTTTTTCAGTCTTCTTGAGTAAAGTGTGCTTAAAAGGTCTAAAAAACTTGGAAAAATCAAATGAACCTATTTTCAAATAATCTGGAACCGTGCCTTTGGCATATTTTTTCGTCTCTCGTACTTGGTAAAATGTTCCACTGTAATCGTTTCTTCATTTCACATTTCTTTTATTCCAGAAACAAACGAGATGATAAAATGAGAGCTTTTTCAATCAACCTTATCACAATTTATCTATGTACCTACTTCTGATAGTCCACTATAGGTCCTTTTAGATATTAATCCTCACACCTGTAACGGAACAAATCCGTCATCTTTCACCATAAATATCTTTCAACAACTAGGCCTACTGTAATAATATCATCTGCTTGATAAATCACATGAAAAAAATCCGGATCAGTTACTTGCACTAAATCAGTATAGCTATACCTGTAATAAATCGTATCAAAAGGGATTAATGATCTCAATAATTTTATCCTCATCTGTGTAATTTTTCAGGTGGAATTGACAGGCAGTAGTGTATTCGATTACATTCATCACGCCGATCATGCAGAAGTAGCCGAACAATTAGGATTAGGTTTATCTCAGGGTCAAAGTATCGCTTCACCTAATAGCGCTAATTCGGAAGAGGGTGTTTCCAATACCGGCACAGCGAACCCTGATGGTAAGTAGAGAAAATTTTCTTATTACTCGTATTTCAAAGTCTCCATCTCCTCTCCTCTCGTCTCGCTCGTGTCAATATCATGTATGTAGGTAGAATTTTCTCGACCACCACGAATAATACCTAGCTGGACCTGCGATGTCGTAAGATATCACACTCACGTGTTTTTCCTTCTGTTCTGAGATATTGAAAAAGAAAATAGAAAAAAAAACCTTGATAGCGTAAAGTTTATTATACTATGTACGATGTAACGTTGGTTATACTTACACACACGTATGTATTATATTATGATGTGTGTGTGTGTGTTAACTCGGGTCGATGGATGCGTATAGAGTACTGTATATGTATAGTCTAACCAGTCAATTATTTGTATGTAAGAAAAGAAGTTGGCACGGCTATTACTGGCCGACAGCTATTTGATGCGTTTTGCTTGATCGCGTTTACAATGCAGAAGACTGGTCGTCGATCCGACTCATCACACTTCATAACCAATTAGTTCCATCAACAAATTTTGATTGCCTTTTTACTATTAAAAACTTTTCTTCGGCTTCTTTTCATCCGCCAGTATATATTCGAGAAAATGGTAATTCGAAATTATTTTTTGTACCAGTCCCCCTCCCACCCCCGCTCGTCTTCTGTTGCCTTTGCCTATTCGCCTTGTTCTTCGCTTTAGATATGTTTTCTGTGTACCTCTTCTACCTACCTAGGTATCTATCTATCTAATGTACTCGGCACATTACATGGCCCGAGGAAATTGTCGCTACATAGTTATCTATGTATGGCATCTTTTGAATTTCTGCAAAGCTATAATCCATCGCAAACTCGAGCAAGCGACACCGACCCGACCTCGTCGATTTAGGTGAATTTTTTGACCATCGAGACGACGACCTTGGTCAGGTGCGATCGCGTCACGCGTATCTGCGGTTAAAGTTCGATCTTGAATCGGATTCCGTTGATCCGTGTATCCTGCTGCCTGCCTGCCTTAGCCCCACATTCGGAGTATTTCGGCGTTTACTGGTAATTTTATACCACCAGCTCGCACCCTTATTATTACCGTGAAGAGATAATCGTCGTTTGGTAATCGTTACCCGATGACTTCACGAATCGGGGTTAATTAGACAGTGGCGGCCTGCTATATAGGTATTAGGTAGTACTTTTTCATCGTCGTCGTGTAAGACAAGAAGGCTGTTACCTAATTCGGAACTTTAGATCATCGCGGAGGTGTAGTCGATAAAGCGTAACAGACAGACACCACTTGTGTGGAAGAGGTAGTTTGGAAAATTGATAAATATTCCCATGGTTCGAGAGCAGGAAAACGAAATTACTCAGATCTATACCTATATGGAAATGGAAATGATAAATGAATTCATTTCGTTTGGTTTTTGTTACAGTTTCATCTGTGATGTCATTAAACAGTACGTCGGCGTTTCGCGGACTAGACAGATCGTTTTGTGTACGAATGAAATCCACTCTGACGAAACGAGGGTGTCATTTCAAGTCTTCAGGTTACCGAGTAAGTACCTTACCTACTTGTAATGGTTGTGTAGTTTTTCATTCGTTTTTTGTACTGAGAAGAGGAGACTCTTTTCAAATAGGTACTGGGTATATTGTACTTGTATTTTGGTGTAAAAAATTGAATGATTTAATGTTTTAATTATCAATCTTGTCAATGATAAGCAGTAGGTTGTATAAACACTCTTTAGGAAACTTATTACCAAACTGCTGAGAGAACAGTGATTCATGTTTATAGCCGATGATGTGTAAGATTTACCCAGATGGTAACTCCTATTAATTGTCTAATTGAGTGGTTCCATGAAAAAGAGGCCTTATAGTTATTTTTTATTTTTTTTTATTTTTACAATTTTTAATATAGGTAGGTATACCTATTTAAAAAAATTTTTTTAATAATTTCACCATATTCAGTGATATTAAAGTGTTCTTCCATGAAAAAAAAACGAATTAGAAAATATTTGCTTGTAGAAAAAATTTCAAGTTCATTTAAACATGTAAAAATCAGTAACAAAAAAAAAAAAAGAAATGGCTAAGGCCCCTTTTTCATTTAACCCCTCAATTAAATGAGCTTAAATTTTCACAAATGATTGGGTCCTATGAATAGAAACCTGGGTAATGATTTTGGGAGAAACTGATGCATCAATTCTCCAGTTACCTATTCCAAATTTTGTAGGTTTTGTACCAGATTGGGATACATTAACATATTTTACGAATCAATGAACTTTCATGGAAATGCCTTATTATCTCGTGAAAAAGTCGTGGCAAATAATGCAAATTTTGAAAAATCGATAATTTTAGTAAGAAAAGATCATTTTTTATTTCAGAAGATTCAGAAAATTGCAAATTGGAATGATTTTATATTCTTCCATTTTTTGTTAAATGTCGTATTTTACTTGAAAAGTATAGGTAAAAACTAGACGATAATCAATTATTTATATTCCTGGCGGGCAAACCTCCCCGTTATCTTTGAAAAAATTGATCAATTCTTATGATCGAAATTAAAAATTAAACATCAATCAATCGAAAATATCGATTTTTGAAAAAAAATTGAGGTAATTTTGGTCAATTGATCGAAATCGAAAATAAAAAATTGATTGATGATTTTCAAAAGATAGCTTTTTGCATAAAACTAATCAGTTTTTGGCATTCAATCAATCGAGTGTAGATTATATGACCGATTTGTGTGATTTCTGATCTAGAAGTCTAAGTATATACATTTTTTAGGCTAAAATCAAGGCTCGTACTCGGTTACTTTTCAAGTGACCAAGTTACCAAAGTTATGTACTAAAAGTTTGGGTTCTCTTAAAGTTACTTTTGTAAAAAAATTTTAAAACTTCAACGTTTCCAAATCGTGGTCCTACTTTTTGAAGAAAAAAAGAATAAGGTTAAATGATTGAATAATTTACGAAAATACACACTTTATTCATTTTTTCTGGCTGGCTACACTGCCTCTTTAACGTTATGGCAAACTTGCAAAGCTCGCCTTTTGCTAAAATTGTCGAAGTATCGCTATTTGCAAAAGATGAGAAAAATTCTCGTCTTTTGACAAAATTTCCGAAAATATGTACCTACGAGTATTCTCAAAAATTGCTAAAAAAATTGGCCCTTTTTTGGTGAGAAATTCCTAAAAGTCCCTCTTGTTTTTCGAAAAATTGCTCAAAAATTTCGCTTTTTGCCAAAATTGTCAAAAAGTCTCGCTTTTTTGCCAGAACACCGCAGAAAAATCCAGCTTCTTTTACCAAAAAACTGCAAAACAGTCTCATTATTTCATCGACTTTTTTTCAATTTTAAAATGTTTTGCTCAAGTTTTGTTACTTTTTTGGTTGCTTTTTGGTTACTTTTTCAAACTTTTTTGGTTCCTAAAAAAAAAAGTGGAAAATCAAAAATTCAAGAATTTATTTTTGTTTTTAAGAAAAATTGTACCTAGTAGTAGGAACAGAATTATATATTTTTTTTAAAAGGTGAGTTTGAAAAACATTAATCAGTTTGTTATTGAGAAAAAAAAAACAAAATTAAAGTTTTTATCCAAACAAGACCTTAAAAATTCGAGTTTGTTGTAACTTGGGCAGTTCTACAGCTGATTGTGAGTATAAAATCACCTATAGATACCTTGAAAATTGTTATTTAAATTGTCGTGATTTTGAGTGATTTTCATTTTAAATTTTCGCAAAAAATTTACTGGTGGTCAAAATCATCAGTTTTCGTGTTTGGATCCTTTTAAAAAGAATTTTAATAAAACAATTTTTTCATTTTTTTAAATCACAAATCCGTTGAAAAATAAGCTTAAAAAGCTATAGTTTTGATGCTATGTAAATTTTTTGAAAAATCTGTCAAAATTAAGCATGACATTCCTTATCTGAAGAACGAAAAATTGAAAAAATTATGGGATGTGAAAAATATGGAGGATGATTGGTGGTAAGGGAAGAGATTTATTTAATATTTATTTGTCCCGTCTCTTTTGAATTTTTAGTGCATCTTGCTTCACCCTCCTCTTCCTCCCATCAACTTTAAAAAATGTTGATAATTGGTATGTGTATAAGAGAATATGAACTTCCGAAAACCCCAAAAATTCAATTGTTGATTATTCCTTTAATTTTCGAGATATAGGATATTTCATAGAGAACCTGTTTTGTTCGTTTCAAAAAATTGAACCTCAAATTATGGTCAGAAATTAAAAATTTTGCGACTACGTTCAAATCGACGTTTGACACGTCTTCTGAACCTTACTTGACTTATTTTAGTTTGAGCTTATTTTTCAGTTTGGGGCCTAATTTGCACTCAAAAACACACCTAAATTGTAAGAAAAAAAATCCAGATACTCCGACGATAATTCACGTTGAATAAATTAAACTAAATCGTGGTCCCATATAACTCTAGAATCCAGCAAAGAGATAATACCAGTACCTATCTACCGCATAGCGAAAATACACGTAGACGATCTGGTGTACTTTATGAGTTTCGATTACACTACGTAGTCGGTAGTATGTAGTGTACGATACGGATACGGATCCGGTGACTCTTCTGCATGTAGAATATCGTACATAGGGTCGGGTTCGTTCACAGGTCCCTTATACTCGTGTAAAAGAACATATCAAGCATTGTAAGTGTTTAAGCGCTTATCAGTATTATAATCGAGGCTTAATTAAAACAAAAGGGACCGCACGATGGGGTTAAAACAAGAGTAATTCCAGCTTTCTGCAACGAACGACGAAAAGGCAAAATCTTTGCCACCGTTTTGGTGCAATTAAAACGCTATACGCGGTGTGTATATCCCTAACCGCTTATAATTTGTCTAAAGTGATTGTATCAGCAACGAGATGTTACACCATTAATGTACCTATATTGTTCTTTGCTCTAAACTTAAGTACCAATCTGAATTATGAAACCTGACGGTAAAGTTTACCAAAAATATGGCATCGTTTGTGTCTTCTGTCTTGTGTATGTCTTTGGACGAATGCGTTTACACTGTGGTGTTAAATTCTGTTTTATTAACTGTGTCTTTGGGAATAGCAGTTTTGCTTGAGGTTGTTTCAAGAATTGCTGGTGTGTAGGTGTGTAGGTACTTGATACTTATTAGTTGAAGAGTGCGAGTGTGAGGCAATATACTTAGTCTAAAGTATCGAGCTAAAAAATAAGTAAGCTTTTTAAAATTTGATGAAATTTATTTTTTATTTCAATTTTTTTTTTTTTTTGAAACATTGATGTGTTCAAAACGCGAAAAATTTAAAATGAATCGATTTTAGTATTTTAGAAATACAGATAATTGTAGGTATGTACCCATTTTTGTTTCCATTTCCCAAATTTTAATATTTCAGGTTCAATTTGAAGTACCTGAGTACTTATCTATTCGATAAGATTTGTCCTCTACCTAGTTCATGCTTCAGGTCACCGAATTCATTCTTGTAAAATTTTTCTCTGTCCTTTTATTCTTTCTATGAAGCAGAACGGAATACGTAAAATGTCGTATACGAGTAATGAGTATATTCCATCTTGTAGTTGTAGTGCTCTCTATGCGAATGTTATCGAATCATATTCAAGTCGAATTTTCTGGAGAACAAACGAACCAACGAATCCTTACTGGATATTAATTTGAACTTGAACCTAGATAAAACAGTTACTCAGATCATTTTGATATTACCTACAGTATAATATCAAGTTTCAAATGAAGATGATGATTTTAATAATCACGATAATTAGTAAAATTTTAGTTACTCGAGCCTATTTGAGCAAAATCTCTCCCATACTCCCATCTCCCCTCCAAAATTCTCAACCCAACTCGAAATTTATTATCGAACGAATTCGATTGTTTTGCTGCAAAATATCCGGCGAGTTAATTAAAACTATAAATATAGCCGGTTCGAAAGAAGGCATTAACAGTACTGTACAGAATCGGATGAGTCAGTTCACCCTTTTGTGTATAAAAGTGTAGAAAGTAAAGCGAAGAAAATGCTGTGAAATACTCAATTAAATGCCATAATCACGCCATCAACTTTTCAACCCTTCTTTTCTTTTTTAGATTACTTTTACTTTCTTTTCACCCTCGTACAAAAGCTGGTGGCTTGGTAGCTCTATATTTTACTAGACAACGTTCATTATCATTTATATAAAATATCTATAATGGTCTCATAATAACACGCGATATCGCATACCCGGCCGTATGATACAAGGTCTATAAGCACTAGAATTTATAGAATGATAGGTACGCCGTGTACAGGGTGTCCCATTAAATGCCTATCGTAATGTTTCAGATTTAAGAGAATGACTGTGTTTAGTGTGTTTTGAAGTCGATTCGGCTAATTTTATGGACTTTATTTGGTCTTAGTAGAGTCAGGGTTGTTCAAAAAAGAAAAAAAAACAGTTTTTGGAATAGTTTAAAACGTGTTTTAAACTTTCAATTTTTAACAAGCACAAAATTTTATTTAAAACAAAAAGAAAACGTTTGTTTTTTTTATGTTGAAAAAAAAACAGGATTTGTACAACACTAGCCAGTGGCGTAGCCAAGGGGGGGGGCGAAAGGGGCCATGGCCCCCCCTTGAGAGCGAAAATTTGAAAGAAAACATGCAAAAATAGACGTTTTTTCGTTGTTTGAACCCATTTTTTCCAAAAATTTTCGCTCTCGCTCCGCTCGAGCAGTAATTCTGCTTTCATTTTCATGAAATCACCACACATTACAATAGATTTCCAGAAAATTACCCCTCATTTCGATTTTTCATGCCTAAAAATCCGGTTTTGCCCCCTCCTTGAGAAAATCCTGGCTACGCCACTGACACTAGCAGTTCATTTGCGATTTTTCATGGTCCCCAGTTCCCTTTTTCTGAAAGTTGTTGGCTTTTATATGAAATAATTCTGATCCTCCTCTCTCAAATGGAAATCAGTACCTTCAAAAAGTTGGGAAGTAAAACTTTTCTTACAAATTTTTAATTTCCTGAGTCAGAATTCTTTTGAAGAATTCTTTTTCATTTGTTTACTTTATTTTGAGCAGATTTTTCCAAAAAAAAAAAAAAAAAAAAAAACTGAATCCAAAAGATCTGTTTCTGGGTTATTTTGTTTACTTTATTTTGAGCCTATCTTTTAAAATAAAATAAAAACACCTTAATTTGAGGTGAACAAATCTGTTTCCAGGTTGCAAATTTATTGAAAAAAAAAAAAAACGAATTTGTATTTTTTTATGAACAGATTTGATCTCATGTTACAGATTTGTTCAAGTTTTTATTCCTACGTTAGAAACCTTTTGAATCACTCATTCACTTCCCCTCTTCCCCATTACTCAAACAATTGCCCGCCTGTACAGAATATTTTCTTAGAAAATGAATGTCTAAGATTACATATTAAAAATTTGCCTTAATAATTTTTAAAAATTTTTCCCCGATCTTGAAAAGCTTTACTGGAGGATCAATCTGTATTGTAGGTTCTTCTTTAAGAATTGTTTACTCAAGTACATATTTAGAGAGATTCTGAAAAAAATTGTAAGTAATTATTTTTTCGAAAAATGCCTTTCATTTCGTTGGTTGAATTTTCTCAACTGAGAGAAGGTTATTTTGTAACAACTTCGATCCCGAAATATTGTGAATTATAAAAAAATTATTTTGATAAAATTTTTCAGGTCGTGGCGGGAGGGGCTCCGAACACCATTTCTTTGGACTTGGGAAAAAAAATTAATGTTCTCATGAAATTCTAAACTTGGAACAGGGAAAAGCAAAATTTCAAATGAGGATCGTTCTAAAACTTGTAAAAATCTCCCCAATCTATCATAGCATCTTCACCATGCAATAGCGTTGCCCCTACAATTTTCAAGGGTAGGCAACTTAAATCGAAGTTGTATAGTTTGAGTTGCTGTAGTAATTTCTGAGGGAATAATTTAACACTTTGAAAGACATCCAATAAGTTAATCGAATTAATTCGAATTGTAATCGCCTTTTTGTCTGAATAACGCTTTGCTCAAAAATAATACCGAAGTGAATTTGTATTTAAATTTTGAAATATGTATACCCTCTACCTACTTGAAATTATGTACTTACCTACTTACCTACCCATTTTGATAGATTTTTAAAAATTACTTAATGAGAATTTTGTGTTTTTACAGGTAGTTTTATTGCTATGCCGATTAAGGCCCCAGATGCCGTATCCGCATAATCGTAAGTCATCTCCTCCGCTTTTGGGAGCGGTCTCATTAGCCATAGCTCTACCTCCACCCAGCGTTCATGAAATTCGTTTAGAAAGCGATATGTTCGTCACGAGGGTAAATTTTGATTTTCGAATAGCTCATTGCGAACCTAGGTAAGTATTGCGAGACATCATCTCGTATATTACATATTTTGCTCGATTTTTTTTCTTCTCTTATTGGCCTAACTAACGATGATTCATTTCGCAGGGTGTCAGAGTTACTGGATTATACCGCGGAAGAATTAACCGGTATGAATATGTACACCTTATGTCACGGTGAAGATGTCCAAAGGCTGCGAAAGTGTCATTTAGATTGTAAGTTGAACCTATTCTACGATGAAGCACGACATCTTCGAAATTCACGTTCAATCAAATTGAACCCGTATTAACACGAAGTTCTTTTATTTTTTCTGCAGTAATTAATAAAGGACAAATGATCACCCATTATTATAAATTAATGAACAAAAATGGCGGATACACGTGGGTGCAGACTTGCGCTACAGTCGTATGCAGTTCAAAAAACGCCGAAGAACAAAATATAATCTGCGTTAATTACGTGATCAGGTATGTCTACGTTGCTACGTCGCTAGATTGATTCTCTCGAGTCGATAAAATTTATTCCGATGTTTTATTATCTGTACAGTGGCAAAGAATACGAACATATGGTAATGGATTGCTGTCAACTAGAAGAACACTTAGGTCATAGAACGATAAAAAGAGAAGATCTCGGCGGAGGAAATGATCCGGAAAATGGTTCTCCCGATTCCGATACAGGAGGTTGGTTCTTTTCTATCTTGTTATTGCGTTTTTTTTCTCTCTCTCTCTCTTCGTAAGAATTGAAAACGATGACGAAGAAAATATATACCTACTCGCGAATTTAAATCTGATTTTGTGAAATTGAAAGAAAAACACGTCTCGTCATAGGGGAATATGTTACATTGCAGGATGCAGGCCATTAATATATCTAATAATTTGAATATCTCGACGTTTTGTAATTTTAACGGCAATTTATTTATTTTTTTTTACGAAAGCTCTCCCTTCTCTTCAAATACCTATTGCATGTGCCTATTATTTGCACCGAGTTGTTTTTGGTTATAATTTAAATAAGTGCCCGTTATACATACATATGTATTCCTGGAATGTAATGGTTATTGTTTATGTTGTAATTTTCTTTTTTTTTCGTGTCGTAGACGGTAATCGTGGAAATTCTTCGGGGAGAAATCACGAACATCATGTATCACCGACGAAATTGGAAGACGGTGCGGCTGAAGGAGGTGTCGATAATGGAGGAAGAGGTCGCGTTGATCACGTAACACAATTACAAAGTACTGTGCCATCTACTGCTCCTGTTGAAAATAATCATTCTCAGGTTCGTATTTATTTAAAAATTGTTCTTTTTTAGCGTTTTGTTGAAAATGTAGATGTACATAGACGGTACAAATCCCTACCCATTTTTTCAATTTTATCAAAAGTGAGGCCCAAAGAAATTTTAAATATATGAAAAAAAATTTATTTATGCAATTTTTGGACTATTAGCAGTTATTTTTCAATTTTTTCAATTCTATGGACATTTAGGGTTGCAAAAAAATAAGTCCATGATTTTTTGAACACCTCTCCACAACTCAAACATTCAGAAAAAATTGATTTTCACCTTAATATCTGTTTTAAAAGCCCTCATTTTGTTCCAAAATTGCCATACTTGCTTATTAACTTTTTTTTTTTTTTGACAAATTTGCCACAAATTTGCCCAGTGTCTATTTGCAGAAAAAATGTCAAAAAGTACATTTTTGAAAAAAAAAAAGTCGAGAAGTGCCCACTTTTGGCACAATTAACGGTAAAAAATTACATTTTTGTCAAAATTGTCACAGTCCTGTTCTCGCCAGATTGTCTAAAATTTACTTTAGTGTAACTACAGGACGTGCTGAAAGTAGGTCATATTGTTCAGTTTTTAAAAGTCTGACAAAATATCAAGAATTTATCTTGACGTCATTTTTTTATTCAGCAACCTCGAATTATGTAAGTAAGAAAATGCCATAAAAATTATTGTTTTTGAAAAATAATTTTCAGTTGTATTTCGAGCTCTAAAAATGGGTGATTTGTTGGAGAACGCTCCGACTTGATTAGAATCTGACTCCTGAAATGAATTTTTCGTGTCAAAAAATACTCCTGGCCAAATACTTGATTTTAGTGCAAAAGTTTTTGTCTCAAAAAAGCCCTAAGGATATTTTTTTGCAATTTTGAGGATATTTTCGTAGTAGATTATTAAGATTGAATTACTAAAAATTATTGAACGAATCATTACTTTTCCAGATTTAATAAGTGAATTATTATTTTTTTCTACTTAAATTTTTTTAGATACATTTTCATTTTATTTTTCTAAAAAAAATTATGATTTTTTTTTAATTTGAAATTTCAGACATTCTTGGGTAAACTTTGGTTTTTAATTAAATTAATAGTGGTGGGGGGGTTCGGCGATTTTTTGAAATTTTTCCTGTGAAAAGACCTTCCGAAGGGATCACCAATGGCGCAAATCGCAGCCCTCTAGCCCATTCTTAAAGACAGCCAGGGGGTGCCAAAGTTTTCAGTGAACCTAAAATATCATCCATTTCAGCAGTGGATTACTCCATAACCGCGATACCTACCAAAATGGAACTTTTTCCCATAGTTTGAGGTTTTGAAAGGCTTTTTGGTGATATTAAAGCTCTTTAATACAAGTATGGAAATAGATTATGCTCTCAAGAAAGTCTTAGCATTTTACGTATGTATTACGTACTGCGCATGGCAGGTTGGTGTCGTCACGCGGTGGAGGTGGGTGGAGCAACCAATGGGGTGCAACGTTGTACGTGAACAGCTGATTTGATGCTTGCTCGCGCACTGCGCAGTACGTAAAACTTACGTAAAATCCTATGACTTTCTTAAGAGTATAATCTATTTCCATACTTGTATTAAAGAGCATTAGGTGATATCATAAAAATCAGTGTTGCCACTTTTTTTCGTACAAAAAATTACCTCAAAAAGTTTCGAGACGAAGTTTTCATATCGTTCCGACTCTCAAAAATGCTGAAAAAAATATATTATGGACAACTTTTCGTGCTGAACAACATATTAAAAAATTGAGATGGTATCATGTTGCAAAGTTGATTTTAAAAAATTTAAAGTTTGCAAAAAAATGCAATTTTTTGATTTAAAACATGAAAAAAAGTTTTGATAGATGAAGTTGACCTATTTGACCCCCTGTTTTTACCTATCTGTTGAAAAAGTTGGAAAAACCCTTTCACTCGATGAAATGAACTTCTCACAAAAAAATCAATTCGAAAAGATTCAAAAAATGAACGAATTTTTATTAGTCCCCTTCCTCCTCCTCCTCCTTCTCAAATTCACTTTGAAATTGCTTCCAATTTTTTATTTTAAATGAAGTACCAGCCGCTGAAAAACAGCCATAATTAGTATTTTCAAAAGTATTCGCATCTAGTTCAAAAATAATCATCGTCTGTTTTCATATCCATAGATAAGCAACAACATCTTACATCCATTGCCGCCGAAGAAACTAGCGGTGGAAAAACCGCCGCCATCATCGACCGGAACCGTCAGTGGTGGACGTCGAATGCACAAACGTAAGTTAACGACGCCATTGCATCGCGAAGAAGAAAGCAGTTGTTGCAGTTCAGACGACGAAGAAGCGAGCAACTTGTGTCGCAGCAGCAGTAACAACAACAACAATAATTCTAATAATAATAATAATAATAGCAGTAGCAGCCGTAAAAGATATCCGGTTTTGAGTCCAGCATCATCATGTAACTCATCAGCGGGCATCACGATAACAGCTAGTCCAAAGCCAGTTCCTCACGAAGATAGCGACGGTGGTGGCGGCGGAGGTGGCGGTGGTGGAACTTCGGTTAAAGATTTAGAAAACGCCATGTCTAAGCATTTACCGTCGAGCAGTTTGGATAAAAATCCGTCTCCGTTGATCCACCAGACGACCGATTTCAGTACAGATACGTTACTGAAACAGCAGCAGCAGCGTAGCACCATACAATGGATCGGCGCTCATCATCATCATCTGAATCAGCTAAGTCATCAGCATCCGCAACCGTACGGTCCGGCGTCGGCGCTTTTGAAGCAGCTTTATGCGGCGAATCGAGAAAGCGTCATTCGAGCGAACGTACACGCCGCTTCCGGCCTACCCGGCAATCCCGTCAGGAACGGATCGTCGCCCGGAATACCGTACTATTCGAGCGAGGTGAATCACGTCGGCCCGCTTCCGACGCCTCCGGGTAGCGAGGGATCGTTCAGCGAGCAGTTCAGTTTATCTCATAGTAACCAAAAATCCAACGACGCTTTCAACAGTCTGGTCAGCTCGTATTCGAGCGGCGGTACGTATTCGGTGGATTATCATACGGCAGCTATGACGCCTCCGTCCTCGGTCTCTCCGCGAGACAAACACCAACAGCAAATACATCATAATACGAACGGCAGCTCTTTCGACGGATCTGTCTACAACGACGTACTCAGGCATCAGTATCTTAATTCTAGTTCGACTGAAATACCCACTCAACCGTTACCTCTGAAACCTCAGGCGTATACTCCGATGCATCATAGCGCTCTGGATGCGTACGCGTCCGCCTCTTCTTTAGATCAATCGCAATTCTATCATTCCGCCGGATTCCATATTTATCACCCTTCCAATAAAGCAGCCGCCGGCGCTTCTGTATACTCGGACGGTATCAAAAATCCCTCTAATTGGTACACAACTCCTTCGTAAAGGTTTCCCAATTTTTTTTTCACGTGTTTAGGTTTAATTTTTTGCTCATATGTATGACATTCCTTTTATACACATAAGAGTACCTACGATTGGTCGGTTGAGATGAAATAGGTCCAGATCATTCCCCTCCACCCCCCCCCAAACCTGAGATGTTCGATTGTTACGTTTTAGTATGTTGTATTATTATGTTTTGTAATGGAAAAAATTTCCCCCTCGTGTATAATAATTATATAAATGGTACGATACTCGATATAAAAAAGTGTTGAAAATGTATACAAAAAGCTATTATTTTGAATAAAATGAATCATAATGTACCTATGTAAAGTATACGTATTTAATTTAAGCTTCGAACAAAATGTGATTATGTGCAATGTTTTTTCTTCTGTTTAAACGCATATTTAACGAGGCCATCTCTTATTCAATTTAAGTAATATGTAGTGTATTTTTGAAATTTTTTTCTTCTTTTTTCATTTTTGTTCTTTAATCTATTATATTAGATATTTTCGTATAGAAATTTTGAATTTATTTTATTTACATATTTTTATTATTCGCGTTTTTGTTGTATTTATTTATTTACTTATTAATTTTTGTATGGCATTTTTTTTTTTGAAAAAAAAAATAGCGTGACGTATTGAAAATAATTTCGCTATTTTGTATGCTTCAATTTGTTTACAATACTTTTGGAAAAATTGAAAATTTTTTCACGCTCTCTGCGCTTTAGCCATAGATTCCACTTGATAATGCTCTAAAATTGAAGTGCATTTTCCGAACGTCTTGTTGAAATATTAAAAAAAAAATTATCATAATTTATTCTATACAAATATTTTTTGTTAATATAATTATTTTTGTTGTTACTGCCATTATTGTTTTTGATTTTTTTTTCATTTTGTTATTATTTTTTTCAATTTTATTTATGACGTTGTTAGTGTGTATTACTTTATTTTGTTTGTAATTACGTTTAACTTTTATTTCTCTAATTTTCTGTGATTTATTGGACATTTTTAGATAGTGTTGAATTTATTTCTAATGAAATGTGCAATAAACGGTTATACAGGCCAAATGTTATAATTTTCAATTTTTGTACATTGTAAATTATTGTTCATAAGAAAATAAAAGCGAAAAGAATTTAGTTTTGCGTCTTTTAATTTCAGAAAAATGGCGCCCGCGTACTTTGAAAAATGTTCGTTTTACCCAAAAACAACGCCGCGTATATTGGTGTCAAGAAACGTATTTTAAAACCACTTTTTCTGACATTTTCAGCATCTCCTAATCTCCTATGCCATCTACCAAGTTGAAAACTTCCCGAAAAATTTTGGCAAAAATTATTTTCAAAAAAACAAAACATCAGAATCGACTGTCCCGCGAACAATAAAATTCCGTCGAGGTATCACGAGCGCCCTTTATGATGGTTTCTGGAATAAACTTGTCCCAACTTCACTACCTTTAGTCACGGTGAGATCGTCATAAATTTCTGTTTTGCTGGTAAATCGCGATAAAAACTTGTTTCTTTCCTTTCAGTTTCCTTTACGCCTGACGATATCATCATAGGCAGTACACCACATATGCTAGCAGTTTAAGTAGTATACCTCCAGATAGGTATATATAACGATGTAGATGACCCCGACTAGAATTATTGATTCCATAAATATCTAGTATAGTATAGTACTCTGGAATCGTAATTCGTGATCATACAACAATATTACAATATTACGAGACAAATAATAAACAACAAGCAACAGATCAGATCTACTTTTGTAATTCACAACACACAAAATCTAGTCCAGTACGTAAATATTAAATTCAAAATAGGCGAATATTTTTTAGGTTCATAAAAAAGACTTGAAAAATAAAAACAAAAAGTTTTACGAATATCAAATCAGTAAGGTATACATATACTAGATCCAGAGCACCAATTAATAGGACACTGGGGAAAACAATATGCCTACTTGAAGTATCGAACTACAAATAATGTTTCACATTAAGCTACCGGAAGTAAAAAAATAAAAAAAATAAAACGAACTAAAGCTTTAAAATACGAATAATTCGTTATAAAATTTAATCAAATAGCAATAAAAAATATTTTAGTAAAATAATATAAAACGTGACATACCTAATAGGTATGATTTTATTCTGTTTAACAGTTTGATTATTATAAAAGGTATCTTAATGATAATAAATAGGATATAAAAATACAAAAACAGTTCCATATAAAAATAATTCAGAACAACAATCTAAAAATACGGGTAAGAATATAACGAAGTACGATCAAACTCGTACCATACCTATCGCATTGACATTGCAGTAGGTTATTCACCTCACAGCAAAACAAAGTTCGCCATTTGAATGGCGATAATCTCGGTACGGTCGATAGGCGAAAGTGACTGATTGGAAAAGTTCTGAAAATGAAATACACATTACGTGAAAATTTACTCAACGAAAAGTCTTTCTAGAGGAAAATAATTTTGAAAAATCTCACGTCGTCAGATTCGTCATCGTCTCCGAAATAGTCATAATCGTCTCTCTGCCGAATGGCTATTGGGTGACTGATTGTATCGAAATTCGAGGTTCTGAAAAATAGCGAGAAAAAAATCAACTCGATTCCAGACGATAAATAGCGATTATTATTCATTGAATTTTTGAAAATAAAAGCTGAAAAAAATGAACAAATAGGTAGGAGAAATCTGCTAGGCGAATGTGTTTACTGCTTACTTACGTCTTGTTGATTTTAGCTGACAATTGAGATCTCCAAAGGTTAAATTTTTCTTTTTGAGCAGCATTGAAGAACGAATAATTATACGCTTCTTTCAGGATGGAAATTATTAAACCGTACAACGGTATGATTTTCTCACTGCTGCCGATCAACGCGTACAATGTGTCGGAGACTAAAAACGATAGTTATAAGTAATGAATTGCGTTAAAATTCCATGATAAAATGAGGATTCCTACAGGCCTAATGCTGTAAAAGTTTATTGTGGTCTCTTAGCACTCAATCAAGTTCAAGTAGGTATCCTGTAGGATTGAATGCTTTGAGAAATTGGCTCTAAGTAATTTTGAAAATACCGCACAAAAATAAATGTGAGCTACTGGTAACAATCCAAGTAGACAGTCTCCTTGTATTTATGAAAAGTTTGTGAATTCGACTCACCTTTCTTCAACGCATTCATAAGAAAACGAATCAACACAGTCTCTTTGTCTGAGGATATAGGGCTCCTCATAATTCTCTTTAGTTCTCGGGCAGCGTCTTCCAAATCGGTAGCGTTGAAATGCCTTTTCTGAAACATCGTAGTAAAAAATAAATATCCGAATATCGAACTGATCTAACTAATCAAAATAGGCCTATACGATGCGTAGACAATATGTACCTCAATGATCGATTTCAATCGAGCCTGTCGATATCGCAATTCTTGTACTTCACGCAGGATTTTGTTTCGAGCGCCTACCGTCATATTAGTCACTCCAACAGTGTTTTCAAAGTAACCAATGTTACAGCTGTTAATGGAAATGATCTCGTCGTAGCTTAGGTTGCAGAAGAAATAGAGATACTTATGTAGCCTCAATACTCTCAACCACCGATGGACAGCTAATCAATTCACAAATCAAGCCGAAATGTAAAAAAATTTGAAAATTAGGCTAAAGAAATGCATATTCAATCTATAAACGACAATCGAAAGATTCACTCACTTCGTAATAAGACAATATCGCCATACCCGATGGAATTTGCCAGCGTACAGTACCCATCGGTCTTGAGTTTTGGGAGCTCGTGAAAGTAGAACTCCTCCTGGATTAACAAGATGGAAAAGTTGGAAAAGAGTAACGATAAGATGGGAAATCTGACGATTGGTAGATGCTTACTCGAAAACTCACTTTGTAAAGGAATTTTCTATCTGGGTTTTCCCTTCGTCTTTCAAAAACCAACAGCCACTGGGTGAATAACCTAGAACATGCATCGTTAACATTAGCCTAACATAATTGAAAAGTGAACGTAGGTATAGCTATGGCACGTAGATTTAGTGTTACATTAGAATAGTAATTTGCAATTCGATAATATGAATACATACTCTTGATCAGAACTAAATGCCGGATGAACGCGGATAATGTCACAAATTTTGAATACGTTATTTATTTCCGTATCGTACAATGTAACATAGCTGAACATCACCGGAAGAATTTTCAGAATCAAATTTTTCGTATCCACATCTCTTGTTTTCAACAGCGGCAATACAGTTGTTAGGTTTCGGATGGCGAATTCCTTTTTGGTCCTTAGTAAATTTTTCAAGAAATCTGCGTAGGTAAGGTAAGAGTAAGACGCTTAAAACACAAATACACGAAACGCCATTTTATTTTTGAAAAATTACTTACCAAACGAATGGACATTTTGGCAATGTTCTACGAGTTGCCCTTCTTCGTTTTTCAGATCATTCAGGAGACTAATATAGACTGTGTATTTATCCGAAAGATTTAAACCGCCGATTTCTTGAAGTACGTTAACAACTTTATTTTGGTCCACTAAACAACACAGATGATTCGAAAAAATAATTTAGGCCTAGCGTTGCCGAAATAACTTTGCTGTAATTATTAATTAACCATTTACTTACTTTTGAAGAAATTATACACTGCAGTTAATTTAAGTTTTGAATACCTACTCTCATCGTACAAAAAAAGCACCTGTAGGATTACAATTATTCACAATCACAAAACTGAACAGCAAGTAAAATGGAAATGCCTAACACCAAACACCTACACGACCTACGACTCACATCTCACACCAACTACAACGATTTTCGAATTATCCGATTTTACAAACGGATATTTAAATTAAACCAATGAGCAAGCAGCTACTGCCAATTCCATAAATTGGGGGGAGGGGAGCGACTGAATTGTGTGCATACGATGTCCCGTGCGTGCTACACTTTTTTTTGCATCTTTGTGAACAGAAATATAGATGATTCGGGCTAAGGTGACAAGAAGGAAGGGTACCCTTCCTTATCTACTATTTAATCTGTATTTTACATTTAAAAAAAAATAAGAGAACGATTTTTACGATTCTTGGAAAACGAGTAGGAAGACAGAATAGGGTGGAATAGGTACTGGTACTATGTAGATATTAGATACATACTACATAGATATCGGCGTCGTCGTACGTAATTACGTGATAGGCCATTAGCTACTCGGCGTTCAATCATTTCTAGCGCCGTTTGACTATTCATTTTTTTCAAATAGGTAAAGAAGTTAGATAAAGTGTAACAAGTTTATTTTATTGTTTATGAAGTTATCGTGGAAGCAGATGGTTCATTTTGTACCACTCTTTTGATACAAAAAAATGATATTGAAATTGAATAGTAGCTTGGCCTGATGTGATAAAAATGCTATGCACATGCCAATCTCGTTTATTTGGTAAAAATAGTAAAGTACATCAGCAAAATTTTTATAACTTGACGAAACACAAAGGTACGTAAACCTACAATCTAATAGCGACCTGTTATCAATTATTTCTGGAAAAAGAAATAAATCACATTTAAATGAATTGCCTCCAAAGTTCAAAGCCTCTTCATCATCATGGATCTAAAAAATTGAATTTTTTCGCAAAATGATACCTATGCTTAATGTCGAGTTGTACGTATAGGGAGCTTATAAATTTATGTACTTGAGGATTTGCTTTAAAAACAATATCAGTGTTATATAATTGAGCTTGGAATTCAAAATGGCACTGAAGGCCTTCGACCAAATGTAATGATTAGCTCGATAACTGTATCATTAGTAATGGAAGCTCAACTGCTCATTCATGGTCATGTCTTGGAAACCTTTTTGATTTGAAGGGCATATGAATCCTGATTATTGAGTGTACTTTTCCGAAAGAACATACATACATATTACCGAAATCATTATTTTACTCCTTAATACTTCTAAGTAGGTATTTAGGTAAAAAATAAAATATACAACAGTACAAAGAGGTAATGATGTTCAGCTCATCTCTGAATTCAGCTATTTTTTTAAACAATACCGACATTGAATAGGAATTTTACTGTCCTAATTTCTTTCAAAAAATGTATTTCCGTGCTTTCTTTCAAAATAGATAGAAAATATACTCATTAAAATGTAGAAGGTTATTTGGTAACAAATTACGTATTTAAAATATTTGTGTAGGCCTCGAAAAGTTTAGGAAAAATTGTAAAATGATATTACACACTTTCATAATTCAGATTTGAACTATGGATACCTGGATACGGTTACAATAGCGATGTCGAATATCCGGATGCATCCGGTTACAAACGAATTATTAATCCGGATCCAAAGTGTATCCGGATACCCGGATTGCACTCGGATATGCCAAATACAAAAGATAAGGTTGTGAAAAATCCACAGAATGAATTTTTTCAAAATTTAAAAATCGCTTATCACTTCATCACTAGAGAAAACTCGGAATGATGGCGACAATCCGGATGCATCCGGATATCCGGATAATGATTTTGGAGAAATCCGAATTTCCGAGTATCCGGATATTCGACAACGCTAGGTTACAACTATCCTTAATAGCGATGTCGAATATCCGGATGCATCCGGTTACAAACGAATTATTAATCCGGATCCAAAGTGTATCCGGATACCCGGATTGCACTCGGATATGCCAAATACAAAAGATAAGGTTGTGAAAAATCCACAGAATGAATTTTTTCAAAATTTAAAAATCGCTTATCACTTCATCACTAGAGAAAACTCGGAATGATGGCGACAATCCGGATGCATCCGGATATCCGGATAATGATTTTGGAGAAATCCGAATTTCCGAGTATCCGGATATTCGACAACGCTAATCCTTAAGGAGTATGATTCTGTAGAATGATTTTTCGATAGGTACTTGTTGATGAAGGATTCATCAAGCATGACCATGGGTAATTGATTTTTGACTTGGTGGTGAAACTGTCACCAAAGACTGCAAAGAGTCACCACACAGTCTTTTTTGTGAATCATAATATGGCAAATTGTTGGTGCCGTGAACACCAGAATGTCCCCAGTGACTACTTGGTGACAGGTTCACTGAGCAGTGACTACCTGTAATTAATTTTTGACATTGTGACTAGGTGGTGATGCTGTCACGAAAAAGTCAGGTACTTGGGTGAAATCTCAATTGCCCTGAATATATGTAGGTAAAGGTATGTAGGTAAAGTACACAACAAGGTATATTTTAGAATCAAAACTGCAATCACATGATGTTGGTGATTTTCTCCTAACTCAAGAATAAATTGCTTTATCTAGGCAACAATTCACAGCTAAATACCTACTTTGCTATTATTATCAATGTTTTTCTCAGTTTCTAACTTGATGACAGATTTATTAAAAATAAAATTATTCATGTAATTGTGTACTTACGTTCGTATCAGAGGCCCCATTTGGTCGATGCTGAAAAGGGTAGATATTAGATATACTACTTAGATTTTATTTTTCAAATACCAGTATAACCTTCGACGTTCTCCGGTTGATCTCAACGATGCGCGAATGAGAAGCTCTCATTGAGTTTTACGCTTAAGCATCGTTTGCATCCACCGGAGAACGTTGGAGTACGTTTATATAAATTTTTGAAAAATAAAATCTAATATACCATACCCATCTCAGCACCGAACATGTACACATTTTGTATCGAAATTCTTTTTCTTTAAATTCTGTTTCCAATCGCGATATTAAAAGAAATGTGTGATGCATTTCTATAATCGCGACTTCCCATTAGTTGAGTACGTACTAAACTAATTACTCCTGCCCATCAAATTGTGAATATTTTTGTGTATGTGTATCATTTTTATTGCATTAAAAGTGTCCCGTGCTTGGTAGCTTAAGTGGTAGAATCATAGCTTCGCATGTTGAGTGGCTGAAAACACCGACACAAAGTCGTCGGTTCGAATCCCAGCGCAGAGGCAAAAACTTTCTTGCAAAATAATGAACATGACATGTTCGAAAATATGGCAATGTGTAGGTATTTCACGGGACATTTTTTACCAACATTTCCACCAAAGATATGATGTGATTACTTATTAAAAATTTGATTTTGATTTTTCATTTTCGTTATCGAAGCAAAAAAAGAAGAAAAACCAGTTTAAAAAAATAATTATTATAAAATCTAAAAGTTATATTCCTTTACCTTATTCAGCTATTCAGAGAAAAAATAGACATACTTAATAGGTAGTTAAAAAATCTATAATTCTACAGAAGGCTGAAATAACAATGAGATTGCATTGGGGCGGGGGGGGGGGGGGTTGAAAATTGAGTTGTATTGAAGTACATATTGATGTGAACGGTTCAGTGGTCTCCAAATTTGCTGAATAAGTATTTACAGCGTCGTCTGTACTTTTTTTTTCGTTTTTGGGGCTTTAAGTGATTTCAGTAGGTGTTCTTTGAGTTGATATAGGCAATGGTAAAAGGCCTATGAAATAACTTATCCCATCCATATTTACTATAATATAAAAACAAAACTACAAGAGTCCTATGTGCAAAATTAACATCGATTCATAACATTGTTTTTCCATTTTTTGATGAAAATTCGTTATGGACATTATCATTTACCTGGAGTCCTAGACGTCTGTCTGTATTCTAAGACAACAGGTTGTAGGTTGTACACAAATACCTAAACCGATCATAGCAGCGAAAAAATCCGAATTTGAGATTGTGAAAACAATGCAAAATAGGTAGTAATTTTTTAAGAACTGAAATGAATTATGTTTTTGAAGCAACAATGGAAGTGGAATAATTTTTCAAGGTCATTTGCAATACTGTTTATTAATTTATTTAATTGAAAATTTCATGTTGCAATTTTTTCGCTGCTATGATCGATTCATTTGTACACCCCATATGGCCCATATTCAAAAAAATAAACTTTCGAAATAATAAATATTTTCCTTTAAAAAGATGTGAACTTAGAAGGTATAATGAGTGAGTGATGAGAGTTTTAAAACACTAACCTCGAGGCAGTCGGCGTTCACGATATAGAATTGCAGAAATTAAAAACAGAGAAAAATAGGTATATTTTTCCTAATTGATACAATGTTTCACAACAGAAAATTGTATGATACAGACGAATGTCTAGTTTCGTCTTCCTCATTTTTTTTCATAGCTTTTTTTTTTAGTGAAAAACTGCAGAACAATGAACCAATTTCAACTTTACTAGCACTAACTAACTGGAAGCTATCTAGGGTACTCTAAAAGCTAAAACAAAACCTCATGAAGAAAAATGACCAATCTCCTTCTAAGAACGCAAAGAAGTTAAATATGTATATTGTGTAGGTATGTATAGACATGTGCGCCGCCGATTTCACGCCGGCGCGCCGCCGCCGATAATTCAAATTTTGACGCGCCGATATCTTATCGGCGTGAAACGGCGCGGAGAATGGTCTTTAAAAATGATCTTGGAGCCCTTAGGCCTTAAAACCCCAAATTTTGGTACTAATGTTGAATTTTTTAAAAATTTTAAATTCTCTCCAATTGAATTTCCTTTTATGTTTTTAGATTTTGGGTCAAATAGTGATCAAAGTTGAAAGTGGGGCCCTCAAAAACTTCCGCTATCAAATTTTCTCTTTTTTACGGACAAAACTGTGGGTTTGTTAGGCTAAACGCCGCCGCGCCGCCATCAATTTAGGACCGGCGTGAAATTCGGCGCACGCCGTTAAAACGCCGCCGCGCCAATAAAAATTGACCTCACGCCGCCGCCGTGCAATTTCCTAACGGCGCACATGTCTAGGTATGTACTTTAAAATTTGATTCCTCTTCTTTTTTTTTTCTTGCAAAGGTGCAGAGTCCATTTCTTCCTGCTTTAAAAAAATTGATTTTTTTTTTTCATCAAAAGTATAAGTAAATTATTCATCAGATATCTAACCATACCTACTTCTTAACAGAAAAGAAAACTGAAAAAGTGAAAAGCATAAAATTTCCCATCGCTGATAGCTCATCAAACCCTCCGGGCTCAGATCCAGGGCCCAGGGCTTGCAAAACCGAAATCGAAATCGAAACTGAAACTGTCTATGAGGGAAATGGAAATGAAAAATGAAAATGAAAATAGAAAATTTCTCGACGAAATTTCTAGAAACTCAACGATTTCTTCACCTATTGAAACGCGCATGCGCATTGTACACCTTGAACGTAAACAAACGCGACGCGACGCGACACGCGATTATCACCAACCGGCGACCACCGTTATCAATCTCAAATTCTCAATTTCTCGATTGTGAATTTTAAGTAACGTGTTTCTCAATAATTTTAATTTTAAATTTAAATCCGATTATCGGCGATCACTTGACAAATTATTTCTAATTTTGTGCTCAACACTTTCAAGTTCGATCGACGATCGTTCATTCAACTTACTCAAGTTTGTTATTCGATTACAACTCGTATATACATCTGAAAACGAGCCGATACAATGATACGTCCAGCAGGTGATAGTGACGATGATGATATCAGCGATTTCGATGACGGCGACTGCGACTACGTTCCTTCTGCTAGACAACAGGTGCAACATGAACCGGCGAAGATTTCTGATTCAGAACGACTAAGAGACGCCATTAAAGAAGAATCGGTCGACGAAGTGAAAAAACTTTTAGAAGAAATAAGAGATCTGACTAAAGCTACCGACGCCGATGGTTGGAATCCGGTGACTTTAGCCGCGTACACCGGTAATTCAGAAATACTACGACTTATTCTGGATCGTTACCCCTTGGACCAAATAAAGGACGCTTACACGCCGTTGATGGCCGCTTGCAGTATACCTTTGAGCGAAAAAGAAAACGTCGAAGAGCGAAAGAAATGTATCGAGTTGTTATTAGCGGCGAAAATTGATATAGATTTTACAGATCGTTACGGCGTTACTGCTCTGATGTTAGCATGTAAAGTAGGCCGTATCGACATAGCTGAACATTTACTATCCAATCAAGCCGATGTGAATATTAGCGATAACGATGGCTGGACTGCTCTTTTTTACGCTGTCAACGATCGTTTCGTCGATTTAGTGAAATTACTTCTTAAACATCACGCGAACGTTAATAAAATAGACAAACGGAATAGAAAAGCGTACGATATAGCTTTTCAGAAAAATTACGGCGATATTGTTGATTTACTCGAACCAACGACCGAAGTGGAACACGGAGACGACTACATAGCATCGCAATCAGCTGAAGAAAAACAGTGCGATATTTTAGAATCTGCTTATCCGATTTTTCACGAAAACGTTATGGATATGGTGAACGCTTCTCCAGAAATGGAAAGATACTTGAAATTACCCGGATTCGAGTCGATGACCTTACGTGAATTTTTAACGCTTAAAAAAGACGATAAACTTCGAGAAATGGGCATAACTTTTTCATCCCATCGGAACATGTTGCTGACTCGCGTACGTCAATTTCACCTGAGCAAATGGTCTCGAGCTTCTTTCGGATTAGCTCAAATGGATGAAACTAATGCGCAGTATTGTTCTTTATTGAACATAGCTAATTTCGCGGCCACCGTTTTTCGTCAAGTGTATTCGTTACGTAGTACGCTTCTTTATATCAAGGATGACGTTCAACCGTTCAGCAAACGAAATGATATACAGACATCTTTAAGCAATGCCAGAGCTAGATTAATCGAAATGAACGAACGATTAGAAAGAATAAAATTGACAGCGAAGGAATTGAGCTCGAAAACCCAGCCTTTTTTAAATGCTCAAAAACTAGTCGATTAAAAGAAAAACACCGCAATTTTTCTATTAATGTTTTTATCTGATACGAAGTTATATTTGTTTTTATTTTTCCTTACGAGACTGTTCATTTTTTTGTGATATTGAGGTCGCTTTCATGTAATTTTCGTATTAAACGTGTTTTTCAACAATGCGAATATTTTTTGTTTGCTTAAAAAATCAATGAGAGATCAGATCGACTTTACTCTCCAACACGAGAGAATGAGTGATAGAGAAATTAATCGCTGAAATTCTTGATAAAAATGTTTATTATTTCAAGATTTAATAATATCAATAATCATAATAATCTTAAATATATTATCAAATAAAAAGAACATTACAGATTTTATAAAGATACAAAATCTTGGGGAAATGGGGATAGAGGGGAATGGGTAGGTAGGTAAATGGGAAAAAAGTTATGATACTTCTGATGGTGGGGGTTGATGAATAGACTAAAACTTAACGATACTTACACTCTAGTAATAATTATACGGTAATAATAAATAATGATGATGATAACGAATCAAAACAAACGACCAACAAGGAAATACAAGGTAACTGAATCAAGTACACGGTACTGAGTATAATAACAACCAAAATTACGATTAACAAGTCGTACACGACGGTGAAATCACTCGTGTTCACGCTGATAACAACAGCAGCAGCAACGCACATCGCCGGTATCTCTGCAAACCAGCGCAAGTAACCATCGATATCAGAATTTCTGATGTGCAGTTCGATCCGTCCCCGAACAACCGCTACTCGATGCGTTTGCCGGACCTGAGGATAATGGGAATGAGGTGGTGCGTTTAGCACTTCTACGGAAACGAAAAAAATCTTATTAGTAATCCGACGAATTTTATAAAATAATAAAGCTCGCGTAAGCTAAAAATGAATATAAAGAAAGTGAATTTCAATACATCTCTATTAATCTATATGTGTATTGTCTAATAGTATGAGTACTATACTATACTAAACTGATTAGTATATACGTAGTACGTACGTTGAATGCAATGCAAGCATATTTCGATCAAATTATCACCTGCGTCTTCGAATAGAAGAATTATGTCCGAAACAGCCACGTGGAAACAGCACCATTCTGGCGTTGCCTTGGGCTGGGCGAGGACCGCCGTGAGTTAATAAATTTGACAGATGCGCCGCGTAACCGTCGCTCAACATTGTAGCTTGATTTTGATATTTTTTGCTGACGCGACCGACGATGAATATTTGGGACGGTTTCAAGCCGACGGCGCTGTACACGGCTATGTCTTTATTGCTGCCGTAAGCGGCGCAAATGGCGAGACCGTGCTCCTGAAAAAAAGTAACATTTTTAATGACCCGAACGCAGATTCAAAGATACAGCATGATTTGAGTAAAATTTTCCATGTTCGTCGAGTACGAATATCTATACTAATTCGTATCCGAACGTTACCAACCTGGGTGAGATTTTTCAGGTAGCTGGTTTTATATCCGAGAGGATCAGCAGAGAAACGATCAGCAAATGCGACTAAACCGTAAGGGAAATTATGTTGCGCTAGCCACGACAACACCATTTGCTGTTGCATGTCAGGTCTGGCAGAAATGTACAGTATTAGGTAGCCCAATTCTTGCCATTGCCTTTAGCAAAATTACACACAATAAAATTCAAAATTTTTGAATACCTATACATATAAAACGATAGGAATTGAAACTACTCATACCTCACGACGTCAACAGCACCAGCACGTACTTTGGGATCTCTTCCAGTAACTGAGACGCTGGCAGTAAAAGAACCATCAATACTGAAAACAACACTTTCTGTCTTTGGAGGTACAACGGCTAGTCGAAAATCTACGGAGGTATGATCCCCTCTGTAACAGATAAGAAAAAAAAAAATTGTTGAATGAATATGTCAAAAATGCCCACAAAATCTTTTTAAAAAAGTTCTCGACCAATTATCTAACTCCTGATAGGTAATAAATTTCATAATTTCCAGTGAATTGATCCAATTGATCTGGCATTTTGGAAATTGATTAAGGCAGTAAGAAATGGATTTCCATCCAAAATCATAAAATTTACTATTTCAGGCAATTTCAGTCGAACACCTCAAATCTACAATTTGACCGGGATTCAAAACTTGAGATATGAACAAATTTAGACGTTGAAAATCAAATTTTCAGCTACTCCGATCAATCCTTACATCTTCGGGAGGATTTTTGAAATTTACGCAGAAAATTTGGATCTTGCAGGAAGCGCCGAATCAGCTTGAATTATTCAATTCGGTTTCGGAATAACCATTTTATCAATTAAAAAACAACTTATTATTAAATTCACAATAGGGGCTCTATTTTTTTTTAATCTAAAAAAAAGGCCGTAGATGACAATTTTTGAGTAGTCGAAAATTCGTCTTAAAAATCAACAAAATCATAGTTGAAGTAATTGAAATTGAGTCTGTAGTCAACATACCTCACGACCATTTTCACATGATGAATACCATAACTGAATGATTTATCGGATGGAATGGTGTAGGTGACTCGACCAGTTTTATCGGTAACTTGAGTACTGAGATAAATCCAATCGCCTACTCCACCGCCGTCGTTCATTACATGAATATCGACTTTTTCGCCAGTCAGCGTGATGACATCGTAAGATCCATACATGAACCTAGCAGTTAAAGTTTGAGGAGCTCCTTCTTTAACGATTACATCATTCGCTCGGTGATTCGCTCCGATATTCTATAAAATGATTTTTTTAAAATTGAATAAAATATTTCCTTACGAAGTTTTTATAAAAATTGTAATTAATTCGTGTTACCATTACCTTTAATTTTCCGAGTTTCATCGATGTTCTTTTTCTAGTCCATTTCTCTCTCGGTTGACTAGGCACAAATCCACTGGTATCTTGTTCTTCTCCAAGTCCTCCTGATGGCATCAGATCAAATCCACCGATCTAAAAACATAAGGAAGATTTTTTTAAAAGGAATAACACAATTGAAAGCAATTAATTCTTTGTTGGATTGGATCTGTTGAATCTACATACTTGTCGAAGAATAAATGCTACTACATCAAAAGACTCCCAATAACTAGCATGGAATAGATGAGGCAAAGCATTGGTAGGGAAATTGGATAATCCTTCTGGGCAATATAATGCGTAATCGAGTCTTTTATTACCCCACCATTTTTGACTAACTGTAAAATGAAATAAAATTTTACGATTAAAATGAAGTCTTTTTTGTATTTTTTCAAAGTACGAGTAAATAAACTTACGTTCGCTGATCACTTGAATAGGAAGAGGTTCTTGTAATAGACCTGAAGAGTTACTGAATAGACTAGCTTCCGACATACGTCTCATTTGAATAGAATTATTTACGGTAGTACCGACAGAAGTGACAGTAGACGCATTAACTTCCGAGAAGAGTTGGGCATTTGCTTGAATTACTTCCACTGCAAATAGCAATATTCGTAATTAAACAAACGTTCGATTGCAAATTCCAAGTCATTGTTGAATTTTTACTTACGAAGATGATAAGGAAGACCGTTTCCTAACGGATATTTTTGGTAACGTGGAATGTTTACAGGTGGTAACATGGAGAATCGATTCGATAACAGAGGTTCTAATCGAGAAGCTACTGGATCTGATGGATGGAACAGGTTGTAAACTTGTTGAACACTCGGTTTAATCATGGACAAAGCTTCTAGAACAAAACACAACATGAATATTTCACATTACCTCGCGTTGACGTTATTTCATATTCGAACGCATTAATATTTACTAGATTCTGAGTCTAATTTCAATTTCAGCGATTCGGCGCTCATTTTACGAAAAGCTAATACCAAAGGTACCGGCGAACCGAACATGAATAAGTCGCGAACGTCGAATTCTAATTTATTAATTGATATATGTCGAAGTCCTTCATTACTGCTGTCGTCTCTGTAACGATAAACATTAATAGTTTAATTTTCAACGTTCATTAGAACGATTAAGTTCTACACTACATATTTAAAAAAGCGTCAAGAGTTGAGAGAGCTGGCGCATTTTGTTGCCTTTTTTTGTACAACGTGAAATCGGATTACTCACCCAGTACTAGATGAACGGCGACCATCGGCGCTTTCTGAAGTTGAACTTGATTCGGTAACATTTCTATTTCCTGTAACATAATGTTAAATTATTTTTAAAAAACACGTTTAACTTGATTCATACAGAATATTCAAATTTATGAATCCTTCCAGGAGCTAATAACATATAATTGATCAAGCATACGCGTACACTTTCAATCTCAATAGTAAAAATTTCGGAATTTGTAGAACAGAGACCAAAACATCTTGAATTAATAATTTTATTGTCATAAAGATCGCAAGACGCGACGTTGAAAAATCTGTCTCATCAAATTGAACGTTATAACTGCCAGTACGGATTTCTAATAAATGAATAATGTAATTGAATATTGAAAATACCTCTGAAAAATAACGTAAAGAAGTCTTCGCGATCACGTTTAGAATGGCATAACGCATCGTAAGCTAAAATAGCTCCCATACAATCGCCTGAAATAATAATTCAATTAATAAACATCTATTACAGACGCAAATCAGTTACAAGCACCAAAATAACACCACGTTCGTTCTTGTTACCAATTAAACAAATGTTGCCGTTGAATCCAAACCCTTCTTCGGTTTTCAGAAAATGCCTATAAACGTTATTCGCATTATGTATCATTTTATTCAAAGCATCGATGTAATTCGTCGAGATGGTCGATAATACTGGAATAACACCCATCGGTATGGAATCATGGGTGAAATGAGGTGCATCAGTCGAAGAGGGTGAAACATCAAAACTATAAGGACTTAAACTATACGAACAGAAAAATCAAACAAGATCAATTTCGATCGCAAAACATCGCTCTAGCGCTTATTTATAAATAATGAATCAACTAACCTAGATAGAATACTCAGGCTATTGGTGGTGATAGGAGGACATGCGACTAATTTGATTGCTACTCGGCCTACCATGGTTGGATAGTGCTGTCTCATTACACTTTCGAATGAACCTCTAAGCGTCGTGATGTCTGATTTCTTTGCAGTAACATCGGTGCTGGCTTCTGTAATGAGTATAAATTTCTCTTGAGTAAATTTCTTTTTAAAAAATATACATATTATGGTGAATCGATATTGATGATAACGAACCTAAAATACTACCGGCGTGAACGACTAATAATAAGGTGGTAATTTTACAAGATGAAGGCGAATCGGTTGCCGAAGGACCGGAAGCTGGAGTATGGTGATCGCCTTCTACAACAGACATCACCGATAAGGTTGGCGAGCCAGGACATGAAATATTGGTAACTGTACGAGCTCTCTCACTGGATGTCCTTTTCAAAGCACTGCATCCGGAATACACGCTTCCTTCTCCTTTATCGGAAAAGCTAGATAAAGGCACAGATTCAGCGTCTTCTTCAGTCAATAAATCGAGTGAACTCCATTTCACCAACATTCCTCCAGGGCCTACTTCACCTGGGGCATCTACGAATAAAAAATTCAACGTTAGAATACCAGAATAATCAAACGATGCAATATTTTCAACTCGAATGGTACCTTGGCAATCGAAAAATTCATCATCGTCTTCGTCACTATGTTCGGAATCGGAATCACGAGCCAAAGAGCCAATTTTCCATTCCGTGGCGGCAGTTTGAACATTAGACGAGTGAATTTTAGATGTAGTGGCAGTAGTGGCAGCTTTGCTGTAAGAAAAAACACAGTTTATACAATTTTACCCTCCAACAATCGTTTATATATCTAACTGAAACCGAACTGTAACATCGAATAGAAACTAGGAACATTAAAAAAAAAATAGATATAAAAATATCGTACTCTGATTTCCCGATGCTACTCAAGCTAACAGCTAAACTGGAGGTATTTAGATTGTCAGTCGCTCGTTGTTGCTGAGTTTGATTTTGTTCTTGTTGTTGAGTATTTGATTTGTCTTCTTGGCCCGCTTCGTTCGGCATAGGCCCCATAATAGCGGCCATTTTATTTCGTAAAATTTCCTGAGTTTGTCGTTCGATTTCTCGTATATCATCCATCGTTAAACCGTACCATTCATCTTGCCATAACCAAGCTCTCCTGTGAGCCTTAAGCATGGTTTTTCTCAAAGCTGAAACGTCGAGATTAGAATTAGAAACGAAAAAACAAAAAAATCTCGACTGCAAAAAAGCTATCAGTGGTTACCAAAATCGTGAATAAATTTTTCTAATTTCGCTTGCATGCCCCAATATCTGAAGTCGACTTTGCATAATTTATAAGCGCACATAATATCTTTCTTAGTTCTCGAATAAGCATCTTTTGATTCCTAAAAAGCAATAAAAAAAATTACATTAATGAAACTTTTTCAACGTTCAACGGTATAATCGCAATATGTATACAAACTTGTGAATATTCTTCGAGCCAATTTACGGTTAAAGGACCTCTTCCCGTTTTCTCGCTAACATAAATAGTCGGATCTTCTTCAGCTATATTTTCTACCGTATCTTTCACCACGTCGATCACATCTGGCGAAGTAATAATAAAGAAATTACGTCGGTGAGTAATTCGAGATTCGAACTAATTTAAATTTCAAATCTTTAGACTTAGAGTTATTGATTGTTTTTCTTTTCTGCAAATCAACCATACTACGATTATTTTCAAAGCGAAGAAAAAAATTTCAAATTAGCATTAATTTGCTTCCGATCTGGGTTTTATTTTTATTGAAATCATCGTAGAACTTTTCAAAAACTAGGGTTACCATTTCGTATAGAAAAATTTTTCCACTAAAAATGACTGCTCTTTTTATCACTTGCCAGAATTTTTCTTCCGTTTTGAGTTAATTGAGAGACACGTAAAATACGCTGAGGTCTTTCATACAGCCTATAGGACAGTTAATAAGAGGCGTACGCAAAACCTCCCTGCTTTCACGCTAAAATACGTCGTAGTAGGTACTTATAATGTTGTATAATCGCTGTACAAAAAATTAACACGAATATGGGCAAAATTTATGGGTTTTCGTCGATGGTTGCATTGTCTATTGTTTGCTTTCAACCAAGTCATCGTCGACGAAACGAATCAATACGTGAATTGCGTTTCATTTCATTACTTCGTGAATTAAAAATTAAAAAGAAAAAAATTCCTAATGAGATTACACGAAATACCTATCGTGTTATTCGGTTATAATTTAACAAATGCAAGTAGGTACGTGTAGCTGTACGTATTTCATATTGTTTAGTTTCTCACCTATAACTCTATTTCTTAAGTCGTTTCCGGACAAATTGAACACATTGTACTGGTCACCGTAGTCACCACGATACACAGTATCGATTTCAATAAAAAATTTCTCAATAAATGGACTAGTATATCTAGTTTTGGTATAAGGATACGCGTTCCACGCTTCTTCTTCCACATTTAACGATGATTTTGGTAACAAACTTTTGATCCAACCTGCGAATCAAAAACACACAACGTTAATTATTTTACAACTCAAATAGATAACGTTTTTCAACACTTTATGTATAGTAGGCCTAAATGATACTAAGTGGTAGAATATAATCTAAGCACGATCGAGTACGTATTCTACGTTTGAAAAAAAATAAAATAAATAAAAAGAAAAGAAAATATTAAAAGCTCGCAGCAAAAGAACACCGCTAATTTACCTGGTAAATATTCTCGAACGTAATAAATTTTCTTGGTATATTGACCGTTCGTGCCTTCAGGGCCATTTTCATAGGGTTCATTAATTAATATCTGCACTCCACTTCCTGCATCTTTGGTTTCATCGCGACTTATTTTCTGTAATTTACAATTATTATCGTCGTTTCATTAGAAAACACTGGTTCATTATTCGTTAAAGTGTAATTTTTTCCTAATATTTATACGTATCTGTTAATCAAATGTTTCATTAGGTAATAGTACCCTTTAATATGCTCCCCGGGCTGTTTTAATTCATTTAATTAACGCCGTTATTTATTTTAAAAAACAACATCGTGAATCAACTACGTTACATCGTAGTTTTCCCAGCTTAATCACATTGAGCTTGAGAGTTGAGCTTTTTAATTAGCGCCAGTTGCCTAATGATTTGCCTGCTCGTGTTATCACTGCGTACGCGAATCCGATTTATGAAACAATAATTTTTTTATACTGTGTACCATAATATGAATGTAGCCGAACTAGGTATCGTTGTCATAAAGGCCATTTTTATTTTGAATTCAAAAACTAATTTTGAAGTGCAAATTGTTTTTACTTATAGTTATACAGCACCAAGGTAGGAATTACAATGCCGAGAAAAAAACTGTATTCAAAATAGAAATTTCACAACTTCCTCTTTATTTCAGTTCAACTTGATAATCAAAAAAATACGGTTAAAAAATTAAAACACTCTTGAACTTTTTTTAAAGTTCCTTTTCCAACATGTGAATAAAAATAAAATTATTTGTGCTCATTTAAAATTGAAAAATTACTCTTATATCTATCTAGGTACCTACAAACAAAAAAAGAGAAGTAAGATATTTAAAATATTTTTCTTTTCGAAACTTGATTTTCTCTCAACAATTTAAATTCGGTAAATGGTAGAAAATTGAACAGCTTGATTACTTTTGGTACTAAATGAACCCTAAATTCAGCATCAGTGCCTTAAAATTTGGATTTTTGTTAATTTTAAAGTGAATTTTAAAATAATATTCCATTTCTTAACAATTTAAACTACAAATAGTAAATATCTAGGTGAATGGTGTTTTTTTTTCGTTTTGAGTACCTAAATAGTTTTTTGAATGATTCTCTACAAATTTTTATTAGTTATGGTTACATAATTTCATTCACAGGCCTGGCCTTTCACCCTTGATTGGTGTAGAACTTCATCAAAATTCTTGAATTTCTCTTTTGGCAACAATCTTTAAATACATAACATAGGCACTAACTGCACTTGACATTTGTAATAAAAGTTTCCAAAATTAGAACGTGAATTTAAAAAAATCAAAATTAGGTCAAACGTGAGAAAATCGAAAATTTATTTATGGAGCTAGAAAGCTAAAATTTGGTATTTACAAATGGAATACTTCATTTTAAAGTCGCTTTCATCTTTCAGATGCGATTTCGAACCATCGAGTCTAGTATTGGAGCCTCCAGTAAAATTGTGGAAATTACAATTCTCAAAAAATAAAGTAGGCAAGATGAGACTTGAAATGTGATTCATTTTTAACCCCTCCATTGACCCCTACTTCCTCAAATTGAAAGCAGTTTAGAACCATTTTGAGCAGTTTTAAAGCCGTCAGCAAGTTTTTGGAGATTGTAAAATTTGAAAAATTTCACATAATGAAATTGGAGAGTTAAAATTTGATCCCACAATTTCTCTTTTTCAGATCACAACTAGAAACAATCTTAATCTTTGTGGTTAGCTACACAGAACATCTTTAGAAAGCTCAGTTCAGTTTACTAAAAACATTTAAAACTCTCTCATGATTCAAGAAATGAGCTTCAGTGCCTAAAATTTTGGTTTGTGGGATATTTTTGCATGCTCTTTCGATCTAGCTTCGTTAGAGCTCGGAATTTTTCTGTCGGGTTAGATATCTACTTCGCAAGATGTTTTCAAAATTTTTCTTACACGATTTCATGACGATGTTTCAAAGAAGTTCACTTATTTTCACGAATTCTACGAATTTTGAAATACTTAATTTGAGTGATAATATTTCAATAAAATTCAATCTTTTAAAAAGCAATATTTCCAAACAATTTTTGAAATATTTTAACAAGATAGGTAAGCGAGATTACAATTCTCGACCCTCCTCCTGGCGCAGAACTCCGTTTGGAATTTTTCCGCATGAATACTACACTAATTTTGCTATAGGTTGTGAAACTCTTGAAATGTTTATAAAAACATCATAGGAAGTGATTTTTTTCACATTTTTGTAAAATAATTTGAAATTTTCACGAAGTTACAATATTTGAATTCGAACCGTGGAAAGAGAAGAAGGAGGGGTGAGGTATGTACTACATCTAAATATGATTTATCGGTAACATAGGTGTTAGGTATGATAGCATATTCTATGTAAAATGAATAAGAAGTTATTACTCACCGCTATCATATAAAGTTGCGCGATTTTGTATTCTTCGACAGAAAGTGGCAGTGGTATTCTGTACTCTTTAATTAACATGATGAAGGATTTGTATAAGGCAACTGAGTTCGTTCAAAAATATCTACACCAATTTAAATAATAAACTTAATAAAACGATTGGTAACTGAGACTAGGTTCATGCTAAATCGCACACGAATTCATGGTAGCTGCTGTTCTCCTTTCAATGTCCTCAAATTAATTATCTCCATTCTCTGAAACAAAAATTAAAACATTCTACATAAGTACCTTATAACTAAAGTTACACACGTAATATGTAATAAATTACTAATACCCTAATATTAATTTTTCACTCTAATTTTTTTCATCGCCAAAGTATACGCAGTACGCACGCACACGTTTAATTTCACGTGTTGAATTCGTATAAGTACACGAATGAGATTTAATCGCACGATATTATTACACCATTCAACAGTTTAATATACAAAAAAAGGCGCGATTAAAATCATCTAGATACTTGAACGAAAGGACCCAATTAAATGAAAATTATTTCCACAAATCAACTCTTCATCACGTTTAACAGCTTCTTCACTTCATATAAAATATCGACTAACGAACTAGGTATCGAGAGAGAGAAAAAAAATTGAAAACAAACCTTCACTCATATCTGCGACCATTTTTGCAAATTTTTTACCTCGCGCATCTCTATAGTTTTTATTCCAAGGCTGAAAAAATGTAGTAGAAAAAAAAAGCGAGAGTTTCATTTCCACCGTCTATCGTGTGTATACGTCGAACGCAGTTTCATTGGCAATAATCATCGGTAAAAATCAAATTCTCCCAGATGAATTCATTTAGCAAGAAAGTAACGCCGGAATGGAATCTTGTAAAAGGAAATGAGAGTTTCAAAACGTTATCACGATTTCACCTCTCTACTTGCTTGAAAATTTACATCACCGAGGTATTGATTTCCTCCCATTTTACGACACTTTTTAATGGAAAAATTTGTCACTAATTGAATTAAATTAAGTTTTATAATTATTTATATAAAATGAAAATTGGTGTAGTAAATCGCCTACTGTGCTGTTCGGACGAAAATACGTACAATACAAATATTTATCATTTTCGTGTCACACCACATTGAAAAGACGTTATCAAAACTCATTTCCCTATGAAATAGCGTTTCGTCGGTCTATCTATCATTTCGTTACAGTGACAAGTTCATCTATGTATTGGTTCGACGAATAAAATCAGTATTATTAGCCACCCTTCGAATAGGGATATTTTTTGCTCAGCCTAGCTCCCTTATTCCTTCTCATTTCGATCCACTTGTAATAACATAATACACGAAAGAAAGAAAGAAAGAAAAAACAAAACAGAAACGATTAATAATATTTCGTTTCCGACGATATAATTAATTATTTCGTCACGAAAAACATTTTTAAAATAAAAAATCAATTTTTTTTTTCTATTTATAAATTCGACATTTTCATGGTCTCTTATCAAAATACAGGGATTTTCGTAACACGATTTGATGGACGTTTGATGATAGTGAATGCCTGTGCTTCTGTATAGGCTAAATATTCCAAGAACATGTCAAACGTATTATACGAACGAATTTTTGTAAAAAAAAAAATCCTTCGTCGAGTGAGTAATTCAAGGTAAATATAAAATCAATAAAGCATTAACACGATTAACTATAATAACCCATCAAATAGTTAAACCCTAAAAAAAGAAACCTTAGAAATTTTCAACTCGCCACAATTTGACCAATGAAATCGCTATAACTACGTGTTTTTCGTCCCTCTCCCCCTTTCCCTCGTTCAGTCTTTATATCGCTACCGTGTAGCTCTTTTTATTTCGAAAAAAAATCTAACCAAAGGGTAAAAAAATAAAAATCGTGTACTAGATTAAGGAAATATAACACGACGTGTGTAATACTTGTATTAAGGTTGAAACTATTTCTCATAGGTTATACGTCGTCTTCGTCGTCTTCGTCGTCGTCGTCGTCGTCGTCGTCGTCGTCGTCGTCGTTCTATCAAAGCTTAGAAATATTTCTCGTTGTTGAAAAATTGTTATTTAGTGGCTTTGAGGGGTTTTTATTTTTTCATATGAAAAGCTTGATCGAACCACACGCCGTATAAACGTTTACAAAAGACTGTATAGAAAAAGCTCAAAAAGAAAGACAATTTTAAACTAAACAAATTGAACAGAAGCAAAAAGCAATAGAAGAATCCAATTTACTGTACAGTCAATGTATGTATAACATGAAAACATTTTCTATAATCATCTGTTTGTGTATAAAAAATACGTACTAACATAGACACACACGACGATGAATACAAACACCATTTTTTCCCTTGAAAAACAACAATAACAACAATCTTTCAAAAACGCTTACAATGTCTTTTTGCTTTTTTATGATATTTTTCATTTGTTCGCTTTGGTATTTTGATAAACATTACACAAAGCGCGAGAAAAAGCACGAAATTATTCGATTCATAAAAATATCAAAATTTGATCCAATAAGTATTGGCGTTTTCGACCTCTCGAATTGATTGTGACAGTTCCGACGATGATGCTCTAGAGCTTCGAATAATCGGATTTTTGAATTTTCAAGTTTAAAAAAAAAAACCTCGTAAAATTCTTAGTTTCTGAACACGCGAAGAAACCGAGAATTCAAATCTGTAGCAAAGGTTTTATGTGTAATGAAAATTTTTCAAGACGAGAAAATCAAAAATTTACAAGTTAGCTCCAAAATTGCTCGCACTTTTATTTTAATTTAATGGTTACTCGTCGTTTTATTATGTTCGTGGGAAAGGGAGGACTGGAGAAGAAGAGAAGAGGAGAGATTTTTTCCCATCTAAACGCTAATTGTTTAAAAAAAATTATTCAAAATTTTATATTATTTATTTTACAAAATTTTGATAGTAGGTAGTTAAACAGTTGCGTAGGGATGTATTTCCGAGAACAAAACTTTTGAAAATGAGAATTTTTGACGTTGAAATAAGACCTTATCAGTCTTCAAGCCTCTAAAAATTTCGAGCAAAAAAACAAGATCAGGTAATTTTCAATTCCGCTTTCCGGTTCCGGTTTCCATTACATTAAGAATCGAAGATACAAGGTCTCGATTTCAATTACTCATTCACAGTTTTGATTATCGTTCCAAATCACAAAAAAGAGTATCGTTTAATGTTTCGTTCCAAATTTTATTAATGGAAATCGTTTTTGTAATATGCAAACTCCAATTTTAAGCAAAAAATTATCAACTATCGCTTTGAATAAGAACATATAATATGTAGGTAAGTATTAAATTTAAGAAGATATCAATGTTTCTTGTATGCATTTCAGCATTCGAAACCGGTTTTCGGAAATTACGTGCAAGGACAAGGTCGAAATGTACGTAGATATTTACCAAGTACCCAAACCAAAAGATCATTATCGATTCAAAGCTTGAAATAATCGCAGTTAATCGTCGATCACTGCAGTTTTTTAAAGCAATTAAGTAGTTATTTAGGTACCTACACGAGGTCTGTCGAAGTTGAGCAGTCATATTGAGACAAAGTAAATACCTACCTACAGTAATTTATTTCTTAGAGTTTGTACTGTAAGTACGTAGACGTACCTAGCTACCTACCTTATTTTATACTCGAGGGAAATTTTTTCAATTTTTTTCCCTTCCACTTTCTGAAAATGTTACTTCAGCAGGTGAGAAAATCACATCACAAAATTTTCAGCCTACTCGGTGACAAATGAGTGATGCTGGTGAGCTACCAATTTTACAAAATGCAAAAAAAAAATCGAAGTACCTATTGAACAAAAATTTTAACATTGAAAACATTCCAATCCCAACATGCTAGTTTGATCCCCATTTGGGTAAAATTGATGCATACGCCAACTTTAGCCTTCAATTTCTACCCATGAACAATACATGGAGGTTACGAAGGTGACTCTTACTCGTACTCTTACCCCTCAAAGTTGGCAATTTTCTACAAAAAAAAAAAAAAAAAAAATTGGCGCAAAGTATCCCCATTCCCCACCCCCAAATCAAGTCCTCAAAAAAAAATGAAAATCCCAAAAATTCCAATTTTAATGTTTTTACATTTTCTTCGATTTTGTCCATTTTTATTATAAAAGCGCCATTTTATATTTCTGAACCATCTATATGATGAAGTAAAAGTTGTTCCCACTTTAAAACAAAAAAAAAATTTTAAAAAAACTATTTTTTCACCCTTTTATGCGAATTAAAATTCTGGGATTTGATTCATCTTCATCAAAAAAACGTTAGGTGTGTAGGTCCTAGGTACTGATATTTTCGACTCCTCCCCCCCCCCTTCTGGATGGTGAAAAAGTGATATGTACTTGGTATCCTCTAGATTTCCAAAAATAATTGAGTCTTACCTGGATAAACATTGATGAGTTGGACTATTTAACATTGCTTGGAGGACCAAGGGAGGTTTTTTCCTGACACAAAGATTGAAATTTAAAAAAGATTACCACAACTTTTTTCAACTCTTGGGGTGCCCTGATACGAGAGGTTTAACATTATTGGCTGGCCGGGTTATTTGAAAGGATTTCATGAGAAATGAAAAATTTTGTTGAAATTTTTATTTTTAGACTTCTACTACCCCCTACGGCCTACACCTAGGCTATGCATTTTTTCCGACCTCAAGAATTTCATTATAAGGGAACCAACATTGCTTGGCGGACTGACGAAGGAATTTCCTTGAAAAGGGAAATATTTGGAAGAATTCTGCTCAGAATTGAAAATTTTTCAAAAAAATTGTACAGGCTTCAATTTTTTATATTTTTTGATTTTTTTCCACCTTCATTTTTTTTGGACGGGAGGGGGTACTACGTACAGAGGAACCAATGTTAATATTAAAGAACCCTCGAGGTATTTTCTTGAAAAAATGATTAGGCCTATTTAGAAGAATTCTGACACAAAAATGAGATATTTTCCAAAAAACTTCATCGATTTTGATTTTTTTAGATTTTTTCCAGTCAAAACAATATTTTTAAGCATAAAAAAGATGAAATCTGAGATGACTTTCTAAAAATCCTTTATACGTACCATTGCACAGTTTGTTATATTCTATTAAAATTGGAAAAAAATCATGCTTTTGCGAAGAGAGAGCGGATTTTTTTCGAACAAATTGGTTCAAAAAGTAAAAAACATTGATTTTCGCATGTTTTATAACAACTTTTCATCCTCAAAGGAGGCAACTACCCTCTTTGCCTCCTCCTGGCTACGCCACTGGGAAAATTTAAATAATAGGGATTATTTTCACACTCGAGACAACAACTTCAGGAAGTGGCAAGTAAAAAATTCCAATCTTGCAAAATGTTCCTTCCTACATCTTTCCTATATCACTGGTCCAAAGTTTAAAATCCATTAAGTTCTTTCATACTCGTAGCCTAATTACAAAAAGCAGTAGAAAAATATTGAAACGATTTCTAATTTAAAGTGCTCGACGTAGGCAGATAAGAACTTGGTTTTTTCAGTAAGTCATAGTCATGATTAAATAAACCAGCCTATTTTTCATCGTTGAAAAATCCAGTTTCATAAACATGAAAATAATGGCTGATTTTTCAACTTGAAAACATGTCAATTTTGACAACTTTGTTCCGATTTAGCCAGAACTGACCTTTTCAAAAACTCTTCTGCCCAAAAAAAGTACAAACGAAAGACCTCTAGAGTCCCTCAATAGTCAATTTGACTACATGACTCAAAAAAATACACTTTTCGGAATTTTTTTCTTTGACAGATCTTGTGTATAATTTTACCCGCTACATATTCTCATTATTTACCTTCATACTTTATAATCAGTTGTACTAACTAACACATTTCCATAGAGCACGAAAATATTACACAAAAGTATTTTTTAAGCTGACAATTTTTTTTTTTTTTTTTTTTTTTTTTTTTAACAAATCGAACGACTCTAAACTAACGATCCTATGCCTAACTACAGTTGGCACGAATAATTTATTCACGAATCTTGGGTAAATTACAAATACTATACCTTCGTCCGAATAGAAAACTCGGCCACAAAGTAAATAATTCAAACGCCTTGTTAGTATATATCGAGAGAATCGACACAGTAGACACGTGAATTTTTCATTTTGCGATATTTTAAATATTTCATACTTCTGTATATACATACAGTACGAGTAGTAGGTACATTACATATATACGCGAAAGCTCTTAGTCATATAATATTCGAGGGAAAAATGACATGCATACGTAATAAGTATTTCATTAGCGAACTTTCGAATATAGTGTATGGTACGGTGTAATGCTCCGATTCGCAAAAGGCTGCTTGTTATTTTGAAATTTTTTCGGTTATGCGATTGAATTAAAAATTGGCGAAAATGTTTACCGTGGATGGTTTGAAATATCCAACGTTACGATATTATCAACGAGTATAATTTTTTATCGCCTCTCGTTTGGCAACAAATGGTCCGAATGGAGTGTCATTTATCGCCATAGTGATTATTTTATATTTTCAACAGAAAAAAAAACAGAGGAAGGGAAAAAGCGAAAAAGAGAGGAGGAAACGAATGAATACTGTGTAATTTTATACGAAATACGATGAATAAAAAAAGAGCCAAAGTATACATAAACCGACTCGCGCGATATTTCTTTCGTATATATAATACAGTATTTGGGTATATTTCAATTATTTTTCCAACCGAGATTATAAGCTATATGGAGTACCTAACCGAGAAAGTAAAATATTAGCAATTTCACGCGGTCGGAGGTGGTTCATTGTTTGCTATGGTTCGAATCAAATATAATCTAAAAATGACACACGTATATATAACAATACGCTCGGTCTTTTATTTTATTAAAACTTCTCAAAGTTCTTCCAATATCACTGCGTATTACGTATATACCTACGTAGACTTAGCCCGGGAATGTTTCATTAGAATCAAAAATTCGTCGAGTTATTTTCGAAAAAAAAAAAAAATACCTATATCATTCTATGGCTGTAGTGACCTTAAACTTTAATAAAAGTATTAATGCAGGAAAGCTTTAGCACGTGAAACAAATTGACATTTCTTCAAGACCCTTTCGTAATGAAAACATGAAAATTCTCACGACTTTATATTATTCAATCTCGAAATTAAATCACAAATATAAATCATCAATCGTGTAAAATGATCCTAGACACGAGATATGTCGACTTGCGCCATATTTTATGAGATTTATGACAGATTATTTTTTTTTTTCGTAGATAAAGCCCCCGTTTCCGCCTGTTTTCCCCCTGAGGGAACAGAAAGCAAACGGAAAATGTTTTTCTAAAACGTCAAATGGTTCATTTACTCGTAGTAAAAAATACTGACAATGAGCAAAATAGGAAGGCATGAGGTAGGAGCCTTGCAAGAATTGACTAGGGATGATCTTTAAATGAACTTTTGCCTAAATTACAAATTGAAGGCGCAATAAATAGGTTTTGAAGGGGAAAAAATAAAATTAAAAAAAGGTTCGTCTAAAGTATTTGTAAAATGGGTACTAGATTAAATCCAAACTACCGATTTCGTCACTCACTCTCCATACAACACGCTGCATCACTTCGACCAACGATGAAATGAAAAAAAAAAAATCTTCAGGTACATTTCGAAATCTCGTAATAAACAATTAGCATCGTTATTCTGCGGAAAATTTCATTATAAAAACGAAATTATTCATCTCGAGTATTTCAACTGTTGCAAGTTGCCAATTTGCATACGATCTTGATGCAAAAAAAAAAAAAGTAAGTTACAGTAGCGAGTTTGTTTCAATTGTAAATATAACGAGTTATTAGATTTTTTTTTCAAAGTGAGCATTGCTAACGAAAATTTATCCGAGCTGAAACTTCAAAAGATGCTAAAATGTAATTAACATTCTTTATAAATAATGGTAAGAATTCGAGAGGTTTTTCTTTATGATTAGCAAAATTACAAAACCGAGTTGTTTTAAAAAATACGCTCGAGTTTTGCGTTAATAAGTAAAGTATATAATCTACCCGGGAACCTTGAGTAGAATTTTTCTCGTAAGTATAATAAAGAATAAAGTCATGCAGAAAAGTGAGAGAGATAGAGACAAAAAAAAAAGGTTAAAAATCTGCGCGTATTTTTGCCATCTTCTTAGATCATATTTAATAAAAATATACGACGAAAATACGCAAAATTATGAAAACGGTTTTCAAAATGAGAGTATTTTTTATTTTAAATGGAAAATCTGCTTGATTTTCGCTTATTATTAAACGAGAAGACGTAACAGTAGGTATTTAATAAAGAATTTTCATTAATTTCGTAAACAAATTAAGTATAAGTAGATATACCTACGCGAAAGTGTTGTAATATTAATTCATTATTTACGGGGATAAAAACACGATTGTAATTTGGTTTTGTGTTGTTCTGTATAGTACGTTCAAGAGTTGGAAAAAAATGTCCCTGTTCGATTTTACATATTTGTGTTTTAGAAAAACATTTTGGTTTCGTGTTTGCATCACTTGGTTATTCGCTCAGTTTTTCAAGTAAATATGAGACTCGTCACGTACGAAGGGTTCTCATGTTTAAATGATCGTTTTTTTGTTTTTGTGTATTTTCTTTTACTCAAAAAGACCTCCTCTACAACCTGGGGTAATCAATTCAATCCGAAAAACGAGGTTGTATAGGAGGTCTTTTAGAGTAAAACAAAAAACAACAACGATACAAAAAAACGATTTCATACATAGGTAACAACACTTTGTGCTACTTGACGAGTCACATTATTATTGTAAAAGCAGACATTGTTAAGTGAAAATTCATTTTATATAGGAAATTTTACCCAAAATCGTCACTGATTTAAAATTATACTTGATTCAAATACCTATCACCATAAATCACATTATCTTACGTGCTTCGAATATGTTAATGTAGAGAAGCACATTGTACCTATGTACACCGTTATAGATATAGGTAGGTATATAATAGGTGTGTCCATGTAAAGTTTACATTCAATTTTAAAGAGAAAGGGGTAAAGAGTTACGATATGATTTCCATAATTATCTCGACATTATATTATAACAAACATTTTCAAGATATCAAGCTTCAATACACACATTCGAACTGATAAAATATTAAGACAGTCGAATACATATTATGTATCTATAACACAATTTGGTTTTCAATTTCGACGAATTATTTGCATCATTCACAAGAGCTCGCAGTATCGATGAGTATTAACTTATAGGTACTTCATCGTGATAGCTTTGTTTATACATTCGGTATATTCGATGAAATTAAATAAAAGAGAATTTATCAAAACATGACTAAATAATGTAACGGAAATTAAGGGATAAGGGGGAAATGAGCTGGATTTATAATCGCAGAATTTCATCATTTCGAAAAACAGATCATATGACGTGTGATACAGTCAGTACACTCGTGTAATGTGCGGTTTCTGGCAAATCAGACATACGATATTTTATTAATAGACGAATTTATCACTTACAAAACCATACGAATGTAACGAAGAATTTATGATTTTTATTTTTTGGAATATTTTGTAGAAATTGAAGCACTTACACATTACAAGACAAGAGTAAATGGTTTTTGAATAATTTCAAAACATATTAAAAATAAATTATTTCATGATGTATCGTAAAACGAACGAAAATTCTGAAAATGAGCCAACAAGAAAATAGTACATTACATTACTAGATTAATAATGTGGGTGATTATGAACGAGTGCAAAGTTACTGCGCGAGTCGAAGACGAGCGCTGTAACTTTGCACGAGTTCATAATCACACACTTTATTAATCGCGTAATGTAAGGTGCTTTACATAATAAACACTCGTAACCTCACCATTTTACACGTCTGTTGTTTAGATGCAAAAAATGTGCGTCTATGAGTGACCAAACTTCACCAGTTCACCGGTTAAATTATGTCCAAACGTAACGCGTACGTAATGAGGAGTTTCGCGGTGTTGCCACATAACACCACGTACATAATACGGCTATTACGTACGTGTTTGACCCGGCATTAGGTCGCTCATAATGACGTACATTTTGCATCTAGCGACAGAGGTGTAATGATGAGATTACGAGTGTGTATTACGTAAAATCAAATACTTTGCAAGAAAACTGACAATAAGTTTTAGGTATGTATTTCAAAAACAAATGAAAAACCCCGCAAACAATGAATTCGCTGTTTATCTTCTGATTATTTTTATGTATATTGAAAATTGAACTCGTAGTACTAGAAAGAAGTCCTAAATTTTTCGGTTCCATTTCCCTGCACCATTAACGACGCATTAAGCAAGTTAGGTACCTACATACCATCATCATACTACCTAAAGGTGAAATTTCTATATTCGAGAGGGAAAAAGTGTATATGTATAACATCTTTTTATAAATCATCACATTAAATGCATACTTTTAATACGTTCTCGTTTGAAATTTCAGATGAAATTCATTCCATCAAGCTTTTATTATAGATTTCACCGTTAGAAGAGCTACCTATAGTATATACCTATTTCATTTCTTCTCATTTCTATTCTTGGTACTGTTATTTGAAGACAAATTCTCAAAAATAACTACAGGAAATTAAAAAATGAAAATATCTATTATAACCAGCGATTGGGAAATGGGAACGAAACGTTCGATGAATCGGTTCCATTCGAGTTCGAAATAAATTACAATCGTTCTATTCATTCTTCGGCGTTTTCATTTTCATCTTTTTAGAAACTGATTCTTTCTTTCTGCTCTCATTTTACGAAAATATAATGTTTACCTACGAGTAGTCGAATACACCTAATTCTACAGTTTATTCTGTTCGGTTCTCCGAATTATTATGTACCAATCGAAGCTTCAAATTACATCAATGAGTGTCAATGTAAAAAAAATATCATTTTTTAAACAGTAGATATAATATCCGAGGTTTTATAAAAATCTCGGGATTGTACTAGGGTTGTTATAAAAGTTCTGCATTTTCAAAGAAGGCGACTGAATTTTCAATCCCTATGAGAAAAATTGTGTTATGGCACTGCCAGCAGGTAGTCGAAATTTCGTTGATGATTTCACGCGTTTCTTAGTTCATTTCAATTTCTCGTGAATTTTTTCGAAAATCTTTCACATTACAGAGATATAAGTAGGTAGGTATACAGAAAATTCAAATTCAATCAGAAGAAAAACCGTTTGATTTTTGAAGAACGAATATTCTTTTTCCAAATCAATAGGCTCTGTTAAATGTCCAATAAACTTGGAAAATTTTTAGTGCAACTTCACAACTTGAGACATTGACAGATATTAGAGAAGGAGAGGAAGTGGTAGCAGGAAAGGAACAAGCTGTCTCTCTAAAAGTATGAAAAAAAATTGAAATGCAACACAACAAGTAGTAAAATTTTCAAAATGGAGACTTAACAAATTCTTCAGAATGTTAGGTTTAGAATGCGAGTGATTTATGTAACTTATCTTTACTTTTCTAAATCTTTCCCTCCCCCTCCCGCTCAATCACAATGTCACCTCATAATAATTCTATTTCTACTATGCGTCCTCGTTCAATTTGATAGGGAGTGATGCTATTTAGTTATCAATCTTGTTTGGTTGATTTTTGAGGAAATTTATACTCAAAGGAAAAAAAATCAGTAAAAATGTAAAACTGAACTTTCAATATTTTTCCATGCTTGGTTTTCATTTTTTTTTTTTTCATCTCTTCAATTTCGAGGGCAAATCATTGTTGTAGAGAATCTTTTGTTGCTCAATTTTTAAAGGGTTAAGTGTAAGTAGGTACAACCTTCATTTTCATACTTGAAATTTTCATTTTTTTCCCTTTATTATGTAAGTAGATGCCTTTCAGCTTTGTACAAGTTAACATTTATGGAACATATCTTAAACTTATAATTCTAGTGTTTACATAGTTCAAGTATTTAGAAAGTCCTGCACTGTGTAGAAAGGATCTGCCTCTAACCATTTTTTCAAATATTTTTCAAATGTTTTTGTGGAATTTATGTTTTTTAGATCAGGGGGTAAAGCATTATAGATTTTTGCTGCCATAGTGTTGATGTTGGATTATAAAGTTGTTGTTTTAAAAAAGTTTATTACAAGCTGGTTTCTATTTCCTGTGGGGTACTGATGGCTTGTTGTGAATGTTTTTATTGTTTTTTTCTTCACCATAACTCCAATTTTTTCAAGAATGTATAACGAGGGAAGGGTTAGGATTTTCTCTGAAACGAATAGATCATTACAAGATTCAGTATAAGTTAGGCCATAAGTTTTTTGTAGAATTCGTTTTTGTATTAGGAATATTCTGTTTAACAGGGTGGGGGTACCTCCCCAAAACCCCAAATTATAGGTTACAATGGATTGAAATAGACCAAAACAAGCAATTTTTTTAGTTTGAGTTGATGTGATATGGTGTAGTTGGGTCATGATATAAGCTATTGTAAAGAGGCGATTTGCTAGTTTGTCAGTTTGTGCTGTCCATCTTAGGTTGTTAGAAACTACAGTGCCAAGGAATGTGGTATTTTCACAAGTTTGAATGAGATCAAGAGAAGAGATCAAAGATGAGGGTTGGGTAGTAGATGTACAAAATGGCATAATTGTTGTTTTATTTAGATGTAGGTAGTTTCATATTGTTTACTATGAACCAAGTTTGCACTTCTAGGAGGGGTTTTTCAGCTTCCTCAACTGCTAGGGTGCAGTTGATTCCTTTTGTAATTGCTGTGTTGTCATCTGCAAATTGTATAGTTTTATTTTTGGTACAGTGGGGAAAATCATTTACATACGTAATGAAAAAGTATGGCCCTAGGTTTGAACCTTGTGGTACTTCCATGGTAATGTTTTCTGGGTCAGATATAACAATCCCTTCTTTAGAAACTTGTTTTACTCTTTGTGTCCTGTTGGTTAAGTAGGATTTTATGAGTTTTTTTGGCAACACCCCGAATACCATAATGTTCTAATTTAGCCACAAGGATATTATGTTTTATTCTGTCAAAAGCTTTGGAGAGGTCACAAAATATACCAATAGGTTTTTCATTATTTTGTAGCATATCAGAAATTGTGTTGACTAGTTCATAAATGGCATCTGAAGTACTAAGTTTTGATCTAAATCCAAATTGATTAGGGTTAAGAATGTTTTTGGAGTTGACATAGGATGAAATTCTCACATAGATGATTTTTTCAAAGATTTTGGCAAAGACTGGTATTATACTAGATATTGGCCGAAAATTATATATGTCATCTTTTTGTCCTTTGTTCTTGTAAGGTGATTCAGGAAACCCCAAAAATAAAGTAAACGCCGCTCTTTCAAGTGCATTATATTCCTTGAGTGAAGTTTTGTTTCTGATTAGTGATGGTCATTTGAACCTCGTAAGACACCTTCTAAAAGTGCAGGCGAAAATACATCACTCTGCTGAAAGAGGTATCATGGTAGCAGTATATATTTTGTTTTTTTTCTAATAAAATTTAATATGTACCTCCAACAAAGACTGCCAGGCAGGGGCGCATAATAAAATTGCTGCAAAAGGTAAAATTTTTCACTTTGTTGCGCAAAGTGTATGATCTTGTTACATTTGAATAATTTAATTAATGTGCTTTATACTTTTTTTTGAATGAAAAATTATGTAAAAGGAAGACTTCATTTAGCATTTTTTATGTTAAAGGTGTCATTGATTTTTGGCGAAATGAGGAATTTTTTGTGGTAAAATGAAACTATGCATTGTAATTTTTCTATTTCCTTCCACCCATTAGCTTTTTGAAGAAAAAAATCATTCAGCTAGGTACGAAGTGAGGGGAAAGGAGACGAAAGGAGTAATTTGTGAAACCTCCGAATAAATAAGCTCTTTCTTTGAAATACCCCCTTCTTTTCCTCATTCACTAAAAAATCTTGAAAAATGGCAGTGTTTGAGTCAAAAATGGATTGTTTTTCAGAAAAAGTTTGTCAAAAAATTGAATTCTGAAAACTTTAAAATAAAATCCATCATATTCTCTCACTTTTTAAAAAACATGTTGGAAAAAGAACTACATACATATACCTATATTAAATATCTGGGACAAGCAAGAGTTGTATTTCGAAAAAATTTTACATTTCAGTTAACACACAAGAAAAATTCCAACTTGAAAATTTTCAACAAAAAAAAGAGAAATGAATGAAAAATATGAGGAGGTTGGTTACAAAGTTAGACAAACGCCTTTTCTACAAAAATCGAGTTAGATATTGATTCTTATAGGATTTTTAACGCTCTTTTCATTGCCGAGGTCTGTTATTTTCAATATAGTACGTAAAAGGTCAAAAAACGCGATCAAAGTTGCGCCTTAGTTTCAAACACAGACATATCCTGGATATGTCTGTTTTTGAAACTAAGATGATAGGATATGTCTCATTTTGAAACTAAGATAATGTTCACATGCCCGTGTTTGAAACTAAGGCGCAACTTTGATCGCGTTTTTTGACCTTTTATGTACTATTTTGAAACTAAGGGACATCAGAAATGGAAAGAGGGTTAAAAATCCTATACGTATCAAAACCTAACTGATCTAGACAGCTTCAATTTCAAATTATCTTCATCTTGGTTTCAAAATCAGACAAGTGCATTTTCAGATTCTTTTTATTAGTGGTGGGGGGTGACGGTGGAAGGATATTTTTTGTATTTTTGTTACTCAGTATCATCACTACAATTTGTCAAATATCCCCTGCCTTTACAATTCTGTATATTTTTGTAACAAAAAACATGGATTTTCTCAAAATCAACCCTGGCGTTTGTCTAACTTTGTAACCAAGCTCCTCATACGGATAATGAAATTTTACTAAAATTTTATAGCTTCGCTTAAGAGGCGATTTTTACAAGTTTTCAAAAGGTCCCAGGAGTCTGAACCCTGGTAAAATTACTTTGAGTAAACGGAAAATGAGTTAAAAATGTTAATTTGTTATTTATTTAAAAGCATTAATAATGAGAAAAATTACTCCATTTCTAGTCTTGGGAGGTTGATTCCAAACCTTTAAAGCTCAGGATCCTAAGATTCTGGGGCATTTTATACAGTTCCCATGAATTACTCTTTCAAAAATTATCGTTCATACGTGTAAAAGTGTAGGACCAATGAGTTCTGTTTTGTTTTTTTTTTCATAATTATTTTCAATAACTTGAAAATGGGTTCAAAAAGTATGTATAGGTATTAATTTTTTTATAAATTACTTGAGAAACAATCGCCACATCTGATCTGTCAGCCGGGAGTCCTAAATTTCAGAGGCCCAGGACCCCCCCCCCCTCCACACACTATTTTCCTCTGCTCCCAAAACTGCTGAATGCTCATTTTTTTTCTTTAAATTCGAGAAAACCATTATCACTGAAATTTCCTACAAAATCTAAGAAAAATCCTACATAAACTCCAAAACTCTTCTCGAAACAAAAAATCCATTCAAATTGAATTATTCGCATAAACTCGGCCAAATCAGAGAAAAAACTAACAAAATACGATTACAGTCACAAAATGAAGGAAAAACCCATCACTCGGTATGAAAAATCGACTATACTCGATTCGGTGATTTTTGAAGATGAAATTTAAGAAAGAAAAAAAAGCAAGAAGAAGAAAAGCAAAGAAAACTGAAAAGACAAATCTTTTACGACTGCCATATAAACATATACAGAAACTCGAAATGTCTCTAAAATGTATTATTTGATTATATAAAATCGCATTACACGTACATTCGATGATAAAGGGGTACGCTTTATACGATTTTCGTTCATCATTTTACCTCAATGAAGCGCCGATACGAAACATTATGACGTTTCGTAAGTGATTGAACGACGACTGGGGCAAGTTTTCGTTTGTTTAATGAATTATCGTCTCATCTCGGCATAATATTAGCTATCTATCACTTTCGTCGTACGTAGGCAGTGATTTTCTCCAATTTATATATTACCAATCTACATGATATTTCATACGAGCAAAATATCAGCCAAAAAAAAAAAAATGATCTTACGAATGTAAAGCAATAGGCCTATACTCGATTTTGAAAATCGAGCGGTTTTCAATTTATATCGAATACCTCTATTTATTATAGTTTTACGATTGTTATTTCGTAGTAAAACTGATAACATCGCACGTAGGCGGCAGAATTTCCAAAAAAAGAGCAGAGGAAAATCGATTGTTTCTTTTTCAAAACGCACACAAAGCGAATTTTCAAAACACCACATGTATAAATATTAACAAAACAACGCGAAAGAATTTACGTTATTCGGTAATACGTATTTTTTCCTCTTTGCAAAATTCCGAAAAAAATTTCCCCGCAAAATTAGAAAATAACGTACAAAATTTTAACGCGTACGTAAGAAATAATAAAAGGCAACAACAAAATGCAACGTAGTACAATCAAAAAGCAAAACTTTGCAAAATGAGAGCAATTTTTTCATCAGCTGCGGACTTTCAATCAATTAGATATGAAATAATGGCGTAAAATAGCTTAAAATTACCTCGATTTGATTAAAATTTGCACGAAATTCGTATCCATAGTAATGATAAAATGCGTTTCGCGATATTCGAAATAACGCAATAATGCGAACGAAACGAGCACACTAGCGAAACGCAGAACCGAACGTTGTAAGTCGCTGGTACGAACTAATCAAACTATCGTCGATAAACACGACCGCGCCAAAAACCCTTTCATATGTGAACAGTACAAATCCAATTTCGCGTACGAGTCTCCTTTTTTTTTCGGTCTTTTTTTCACCTATACCTACATATATAGAGCTTAGACGACGAAATCCAACAATAAAAATTATGCTCGCAATTTGCACCGAGCATTCGGACGACGGTCGGCCCGAAAAACAAAATTAAATGAAGCAAAAACACAACCAACTGCACAACAATGAAACAAGAGGAAAAGGAAATTACAAGTTTGTTTCGCGCATTTCAGTTGCGTCCCGCGCATTTTGACGTCATAAAGAAAAACTATACAGCCGCGAAGGTTCGCGCGAGTAAATAGATTACGATACAAAGGTACGAGTACGACACGACGATTTTTACTATTTTACTTTGAAAATTTTCGTCATTTCGACTCATCTGACGCAGCTGTGTAGGTACTTCTCGGTTCTCCGTTGGGAATAATGAACATTTTGCCAACGTCAACAGACACACCGACGATGTCTAGGTACAATAGATAGGTAATTGCCCAACGTACAGAGAAGAATCGCAGGCAATCGGGGCAAAAGAACCGGGATTATAGCGGAAAATTGCACGAGTGACATTTTTTCTTTGCGCCGCGCTAGGTGGCCCGAAGGCATGTTCGTATTGTAATAGTATACGACGACGATGATGATGACGATGGTGTATTTGGGGTAGTATTTTGAATGGCATGGCAACACTGCAGGGCTGAAATGACTATTAGAATATCCGTTGTAAACTTTATTCTATGGAATCGTATCGTGAACGAACAGCAGCAGAACAGGCAAAGCACAGGGACAAACGCGCGAGAGAGCGTCCTTCGTACATATAATAAGTTTCGACGTCACGTAACCTCTTCAACGATGACGTCAATGTACTATTCCAACTGACGTCATAGGCAACAGGTAACATCTATTCGCTGTCAGCTTACCAACACTCGCTTTTCTCACATCATGAAAGAAGTTTTCCCGATGTATGCAAAGTGCGCTCCTCATCGCACACGAACGGCTAAGAAATTAAATCGTTACATTTTCCTTTGACCTTTTTTCATTAAAAGCAAAACGTTCTGTCTCTATCTGTCTCTCTCTCTCTCTCTCTTTCTCTTTATATGTATAATATTCTCCTCGTAGTACATGTATATTTGTATTCTACGCTACGTCCTTATATTATAGGTATTATGTTGTATACGTTAGATAGGTATTACCTATTCGTGTTGCGAAATCAACACGATGACGATGCGGGGGGTATAAGGAGTACTATAAGGACTTAAGAAGAACCCTATTTCGCAAGGTGTTCTTTTCCCTATCATCATCGTGTATTACTGGTAGGTATATACGTGTAGACGTACATACAATAGATACCGAAAATTCTCCCTCACACACGGACGGACGGACGTACGTACGTATCTATCTACCATCGCCGTACCAAATTTTCCCTCCAAAAAGAGACCCGTTTTAATTGTCCATCCATTATGAAATATTACCCGAATTAACTAACACTTATAGCATATTAATTAAGTTAATTCTCGGGTATAGCTGTACTATGGGCAAATGGCATGGCAGTCGTCGCGATGGCTGCGTTTATTTTGAAATTATCATCGACAACGTCCACTACGTATCGTATATATTTGATGCTGGGGCGAATTCGAATCCGAATTCGAGGCTTAAAAACTAAACCATACTATACGCGTGATTTAAATCGCTCGGCCTACATTTTTGATCTATAACAAAACATGCCATTATTCGTCGTTGATTATACGTTAAAGCTGTTTTGGATTAATATGTATCCGCGATTACGCGTGTAATATTTAATACTATGTGATGTATTCTACATGTACGTAGGTACCTATAACACCTCACACCGACGCATATTACAATTTGGGGATAATCACATCGCGAAAATTTCATTACGTTTGGTTCGTTTACGATCGTGACATTTATTTCATGTAGGTTGGTAGAAGTTGGTATCTACTAGTACCACACGTAACAACAACTACGTAATATCGTTAGTATATTTTCTAATAGATCAGAGGAAAAGAGGAAGAGTAGAGGGTGAGATGCATTGGCGATGAAAATAACGCAGAAAATATAAGATTTTAACGTGGATGTATTTTGAAATTTATTTCAAGTACATAAATACGTATATACCGACAACTGACGCAGACAATTAGATTAGGGTGGATCGCGAAAAAAAAAACATGTTGAAGGATTTTGATCAAATTCAAGGGAGATCTTCATTTTGTGTTGAAGGTGACCCGGAAAAATTGTTAGGTCCGGATGTGTTTTTGGAGAGGAGATGTAATTCCTTGAAAAGAGGGGGTTTCGAAAAAAATCGCAGATTTTTTGCTCTATCCTTTACACAACCAGTTTCGGAAAAAATGACTAAATTTCGAAAGATGATGGATGAAATTTAGCGTCAATCAAGGTAATTCCCATTAAAATCGTATCTACGAGTATACCTTTTGAACTAGAGATCTCCGATCTGAATGAAACCAAGCCAAGGAGAGCATAATTGCCTCATTGCCCTCTTCCCCCACCAAAATTGCAGACGCTCAAGTTCATTTTTGTGGATTTTTGTAGAATTTTTGAGAATTTTTTTTTCAAATTAAAAAAGGTGTTTGAAGGGCGTTTTTTGAATTTTTTTCATGAAGTATACATTTTTTTGAGCAAAGTACACCACTGCGAATAATTCCTTTAATTCAACTCCCGCGCATAGTAAACTGCTAGTTTTGGGCTATCCTAAAGTCCCAGCGATTTTTCTACTTTTTCCAGAAACTTCAAACCGATCTTTAGTCTGAATGGCCCAAAAATCCATTTTAGCGCCTATAAGTTTGATCGGTGCTTATTGGACAGTGGACATCTTTTCGACCGTTTTAGGTGGCTGGTTACCCAAAATGCTAACAAGGGAGGTGCCCCGCACCATTGAATAGAGGACATCGAACATAGTCTACCACGAAATTTTCAGCTGCTGAAGTTGATATTTCGATTTTTCAGAGAGATTTTTCGATTTTCACATGGCAATTTTGAAAAATTGAGCAAAAATAGTCGGCGTAGGTCGCATATTGAAACCTTCCATATATTATTTGGGCATTTCAATACATATGATGAGACTAGCCCACGGTGAAATTTTCAGCTGCTGAAGTTGATATTTCACCCTTCCACGGCGACTTTTCGATTTTCACATGGCAATTTTGAAAAATTGAGCAAAAATAGTCAGCGTAGGTCGCATATTGAAACCTTCCATATATTATTTGGGAATTTCAATACATATGATGAGACTAGCCCACAGTGAAATTTTCAGCTGCTGAAATTGATATTTCAGGCTTCCAGGGTGATTTTTTGATTTTCTCGTAGAAATGAAAAATTGGGCAAAAATGGTCGGCGCAGGTCGCATATAGAAACCTTCCATATTATTGGGACATTTCAATACATATGATAAGATTAACCCGCGGTGAAATTTTCAGCTGCTGAAGTTGATATTTCAGCCTTCCAGGGCGATTTTTCGATTTTTTCAAAATTGCAATGTGAAAATCGAGAAATTGCCCTGGAAGGCTGAAATATCAACTTCAGCAGCTGAAAATTTGGGGTTAGACTATGTTCGATGTCCTCTATCCAATGATGCAAGAATCGTTGAAATCGGTGAATGTCATGTGGGGCACCTCCCTTTTAAGAAGGACAGTTCAAAAGTGAATTATCAACAAATTTGTGAATTCCAGAAGATGTGAAAAACATTAAATCTTTATCTCCTAAGCAGATTCTTTGGAATTCTACTTTTACTTTTGAACTGGCGCGCCCAGAAGTTCGCAATAACTACCTGAAATGGTCAAGGGGGTACCTAATGAGCATCGACCAAATTTGTATTTTTGGCCTTCCTTGAATGATTAATTGAAGCTTTTGAAGGGAATCGAAAAATCGCTGGAGGCTTTAGAACGACCCAAATCCAATATGATATTGGATTTTGACAGCAATGATTTAGGTTGATGCAGAATCTCAGATACTATCTTCTGGAACTGCAAGACATGACCTTATTACGCTAGCCCCCCCCCCCTCAATAATTTCCAATAAATGCACTTTCTTTAATAATGCAAGAGTTCCAAAATTGTGAAAATTGTGCACCTCTGGTGTCATCTGTTTTGACCTCTATAAGTACAAATAGAAAGCAGGTGAGGGTGGGGGGTTGTGATCTCAAAAAACTTACATTGGGCTATTCTTGAAATATCATCCCGCAGCCACTTCCACCCAGCGATCTTCAACGTTTCATTTCAATATTTTTAAAACACGCAATTGGGACAAAAATAATTTTGCAATAAATTGAAAAAATTTTAAATGGAAAAGTTTCAATTTTATATGATACAGTTCAAGTAAGAGGATGGAATTTGAAAAAAGGTAACGTCGGAGAACTACATTTGAACCTGTGATTGCATTTCTTACAAGATCGTTGTGTTGAATTTTTAGATCGATTGAACTTGAGATTGTACTGGAAACACGGAGCTTCAAATCCCCCTCCCCGCATTGGGTGAACATTGCCTATGAGTGGGCGAGATCTCATTTTGAACCATTATTTCAGAACTGATCTGCAGCCTCTAGTAAAAGTTGAATTGCAGCTGCCAAAATTGATTACAACGTTTTCTAGAGCAATTTTAAATAGCTGGATGAAACATACTCAACTTTATCTGGAGGTTTCAGATCGGCTTGAAAATAGCGCCAATTGATTCGGAGGACTGACTTTAGTCCATAAACCGATTTACAGGTTTTCAATCTTCACAGTTGGGTACTTTTTATTTCGCAGAAAATTAAGACACCGCGCCGGCAGGCTATTTCCACCATTTTCAGAAATTTACAAAAAAGGGAAAAATTAGATTTAAAATTTTATTTAGAGGTCTGGGTAAATTGACATAATTTTTCAGTGAACTAAATTTCAGCTCAATCGAAGTAGACGGGTTGCGAACTGCGAAGATTCCATTGTAAGACAAAAAGCACGTTAATTTGAACCATGTGCGAGTCCTAGTTGCTATCCATCACTCAATGGAGGGAGGAAGAGAGGCTGGCCAAAATAATCTCACCAATGGTCAACAAATAGGTACTGGATATTGTGTGCAATTTTATACATATCATCATCCTATAAACAAAGTTCCTTCAACTTGAATTTTAGATTTCATAGCATTGATTATACTATACAGGAAAAGTTGGGGAATTAGATTGCTTCAATTATTCATCGAACAGACAAACTTAACGGTCGTCTAGCTTCTTTAGAAAACGAAGCAAAGCAACCGATGAAGCCGTACCTACATTACATTTACAATCAACAAAGTATAACAAAAGGAGAACATAAGATATTTTCCAATTTCCGCAAGTAGGTACTTACCAAATTTAAATAATGTAGTTATAACTGAATCAACATTACTATATTCCAGTACAAGTTTATAACTCGGTTAGTAATAAATTTGAAAAAAAAAGTTTTAAAAGTAGGTACACGTAAGCGTCTATTTATAAAAACAGTAAATTTACGATTGTTGAAAAAATAATTAAATCATGCAACATTCGAGACGATGATAAAATTCACAAGAGCGTAGAAAAATTCGTTTAAAAAATGCATAATGTCACATCATCTGCCTAGTGTATGACTTCACAATACAAATAATCATACGTAACTTTCTACATATAATTTTTCTCATCTCCTAAGATGCTGCCCATTTAATTAATTAAGAGATTATTTCGTACATACATGAATTTTGATTATTTAAATTCCTGGGACAAGTAAAGTAAGTATTCCTCTATTTAATTCATGTTTTGGCATTGCAGAAAGTGTCAGTCACGAAGATTATAAACTTTTAGTATGTACTACCTACAGAACAGTTAGAATCTCTCTTCTTAATTCTTCCAAAAAATGTTATCGTAGAAGTAGAATACCTTATCCTTTGTACATATGTAATGTACCTATGCAGTAAGTAGGTATGCACTATGCACTATGCAGATTTTGCGAAATTGGCGTTTGAGTTCTGATTGATTAATACCTAATTCGTACTCGCAACGAATCACCTTCGTCTTCAAACTACACAATTAAATAAGTATTATTAAGGCACCTGTGGCAATGAACAGATATAATTTGCATTTTCTTTCTATTATGCAAATGCAAACCATTTGAGGATATAAATCCGATTAAGTAGAGTACTTTAAGGTCTCAAAGATCATAAATTGTTATAATTCGCCAAGTCTGCACGTGAAAACATAAGACATGAGAATTTGAAAAACTAAGCAAAAAATATCTCTACATATTTTTCTTTCAGTGAACCGATGATAAGTACAAAAAAAATCAATATACATAAATATATTTTTCCATCTCATACCAAGTCCGTTTGAAAATATAGCTTGGGTATAACCTCAATAAAGGTAAACTACATTGGTCTTCGATTCTCGGCACTAGCAGTAATTGCCAATAATACACCGACTGATGTTTCATAATGGAATTCTATATTTTACGAAAGTACAGAGCGCTAGTAAAAAGAGCCATTTGGTGTTCCTCGGGGAAAGTGGCGTTTGATATGGAAATATTCAGATGTAGGTAGATATAGATATATGTATGTACAGATGTGACATCGAAATGGTCAATATAACATTACGGATCCAGAATGATGAACTTATTTGTATAAAATCGCATTTGGACGTTTACTTTGAATCATACCAAAAAAAGCAAAAGAAAGAATGTCAATTACGTGAAGTGAATACCTTATTTTAGACATGGCTAAGGAAGCAAGAAACAGTAAGAAAGTTGTGAAGTAGGTACACAGGACGTTATCGTTTTAGGTCATCATTCTGATTATACAGTTTCTTATTTCAGGCTTAAGCAAATTTTTAAAAAATTGACTAATTTTTGATTTCGCAAATGATGCAACTTTTTCAATACAGATACCAAAAAATATTTGTATCATTTAAAAGACATCCCTAACCCTAACTAATGTAATGGTACCAGAGTGAACGAACAAAAAATGTTATCACAAATTGCCTATATTTTCAAAACTGAAGGAGAAAACATCATTTGAAAATTTAAAATTTACACACAAAATTGAGAGCACTCGAAATGTGGAAATTTTAATCAAATTCGTCGCTTCAATTTTGAAGATAAGCAATTTGTTCCAATAACATGTTTTTGTTTTTTCTTTCGAGTGATATCGATTAAGACCATCATTCAAATTATACAATTAGTATTTTTTTTTTATTTTTTTGTAATATACCGTAAAAAGTCATCTCTAAGTTACACAGTTGATTCTACCCCAGAGCCCCACTCCTCCAATATTAAAATTTTTGGAAAACATTTTTTAAAAAAAATCGACTAGGACGTTCTTTTGGAAACATTTTGGGTAAAAAAAAATCAGTAGGTTGGTAGTTACAATATGACTTACTTAGAAAGATAATTCCTAAAGCTGTAGCTTTTCAATCACACATTTCAACAATTGTGCATTTCAATATTTTCAGGAAGAAATTGACCCCTCAAAAATCGTAGGCTTCCTATTTACATATTTATGCCAAATTGAGCCTCCGATTTAATTTCAATTTGAATGTGATCAGAAATACATATATTTTTTTGATAATAACTTCGCTACACCTACTTATTTGGTTTTTTCAACAATTTTATGCAATTAAGTATTGTTTTGATAATTTCAGGGAATTCAAATTTCAACTGTGGGAAGTTAGGAACCTATATTTTTCGTTTGGGCAGTGCTCTGAAGGTCCCATTACTTTTGTAAAAAAAAAATGAGCAAAATCGAGGACTGATCCAGAGATTCTCTATAGTTCGGTGCTTTTAGATTTTTTTTCCAATCTGGAATTTTCAACTCGTAAGAAAAAACATTCCAACCGGTTATTTCAAATCTGCGATTCACCTGCACCACAAAGATTTTTTATCAATTTAATTTTATCCTCCCAAAAGCAATTATTATGAAACATTTGCAGCTTAAATAACTATCTGAAGTCGCATGCCTCGTTTTTCTTTTATTATTTCTTTTTTTTTTACCTACACAAATTAATTTCATTTTAGCATGTCTTTTATTCTAGTTTCAATAATGCTTGTTAGTAATATTTTTATCTTGGAATATCAGACGCATCAGAAGGCTTTTTTTGATTTATAATATTAATATTATTGGCCGGCCTCACCCCCGTCAGTTTGTCTCGTTGTCCAAATTTCTGCTTCCCTATGGGAAAATCCCAGAGCAAATTTTCCTCTCAGACATTCATGCAGACGTTCAATACCGCTGGCCCACTTCTTTATTTCAGTCCAAGATATATTTATTCAGAAAATGCTCTGGTTCTGGTAGATATTTTCTTCTAGGAAATACTAGATGTGGGCCTACCTCACATCATTGAGGAAAACACACAAAAAATTACCATTTTCTATCCGTATCCTCCTCCACCTTTTGTGAGAAATTACCTGAGGAGACCTCTGGCAATAATACCAACATTTTTCATTTCTTTAATTTTCTTGAAAATTTCTCAACTATAGAACTTTGTAGCCCATGAAGAAGCGAGGGAGGGGGTTGAGAAGTTTAGACCGAATCCAAAATCTGCGATCTTTTACCCGCTCTGCATTATCATTCAACAATTCCATCCCCCCCCCTTTCCTCTAAAAAAAAAACAAAGGAAAAGGAATTAAATGAAATGCAGCTGAGTTATGGTTATTCATTGAAATGTCCACACCTTTGAAATCTAAATTCCGTGAAATGAATAGAGGAAAATTTGCCGGATAAATAGAAGATTTTAGTATTCAGATACCTATATATACAAGACGACAATAAGATTCCGCGAATATTGAAATCTCATATTTGGTTATGAATGATATCGTTCGCGACGAGTGACTGAGTGAGAAAGAATTGGACGAAATATTAATTGAAAATCCGCGACCGTCTAAGCTGCTTAGTGGTATTTAATAGAAACAATGTTCAGTCTAAAGTACCGACGATTACATTGTGGCGCCTTAAATACTGTCGCTGGGGTTCGCTACACCATCGATGATTAATGTGGTAAATTCAAAAGACAAACCATCCGACCACCATAAACACTACAGTTTAGAACAATAGCTAAAGGTGTTGGTTGTATAGTGACAGTTCCAGCGACGCGACGACGGTAGTATAATTGTTTTTCTTACGAGTATATACGAATAGAATTGCTCGACCAGTAGGAAAAAAAACCTCCCTCGTAATACCATTTATTCAACGAATCATTTGCATTTTCATTCTGATACGTATACTAGTCCTATAAGCTCATCGCTATATGTACAATTTTGCAGAATTTACTCAGCTTTCATGGTGTTTCGAGCATAGGCAGCAGTTTTCCGAACAAATATGTAGATAGTGGATATATACTTGACGCAAAAGTCGAGTTAATTTTTAACCCTCGATGCAAATAATCAGCATCCCTCGGTGTATTTTTAGTGTACTAAAATACGAGGGAAAAAAATCCACGTACGTGTAAAGCTCGTCGGGGAAACAGTTAATGAATAATGCGATATTGCTGAATGAAAAAGAAGAGCTGGGCTATAGTTGTTACAGGACGAGCTTTTATCCCAATTTAAAACCCGCTCTCACCCCAAAGTTGAGTGGGCGTTACCTCTATTATAGATCTTATTACGTCATACTTTTCATTATGGTTCAAAGAAGAACGCATTTAAGGAAGTTAGCGCAGGTACTGAAATTGCTCTATGCAAATAAATTAATTAAATTCCCGTAATGTTGAACAAATAAATCTGTCGGAGTAATTTTTTCCCCTTTTAGGTTCCCTAACAACGTAGATGAAAAGTATACCATTCAAAAACCTATCTTTGAATCGATACACGTAAATGTGCCACGAAGTAAAAAAAATCTCAGCTTTCGCAGTCCAAATCTTTCGTTCATAACACGGCGAATTAAAATGATTAGGTACTTTTTTTTTACAAGTAAACGTGTTACAAAGTAGCAGAAAATTCTGAATGATTGCCAATTACCGAATACCTGATAAAGTGTCTATTTTTAAGAATTGTTTTTAAAACAATGCTCAATTGTCCATAACTTGGTGTAATTTTTCATCGTACACGAGCGCGTTAAGAATAAACAGAGCATTCCAATTGCTGAACTTTCTCTAGAAAGAAATTTCAGACAGATTTTCTCGCTCATTTTGAGCGAAAATAATCACCAAGTTTTTCGAATAAAGATGTATTCTTCGATAAAAAAACTGAAAATTAATTTGATAGGTAGGTAGAATCGCAGCTTTTCACGCTTAAAAACAAAACTTTGATTTTTCCCTCAAACGCCTAACGCGTCTGTCGAAAATGTCAACGGTATTCAAAGTTGGAAGATAATTCGAAAATAAAATGGTATAATTTTTGAAGCATCATTAGAATAATTTCAGAACAAAAAGGAGGAAAATGTGGTTGTGAATGAATTAAAATGCTGCAAGTTGAAGTTTTCTTCCTCTTGGTGAGTTTTATAGAATAGTTTTCATCGTTTGATAATTTCCACAGACTATTTTCTTTCAAAAGTTCTCAAGCATTCATTTTATAATTAACAATAGTTAAATACATCTCGTTGAAAAAAAAGGACGAATTTGGAGATTCGTTTCAGATAGGGGATGGGGGGGAAGGGTTACGTTTTGTAAGTAATTTTACGTTATTTGAGCTCGATTTCTTCCTTCAATGGTGTAATGAAATGAACTGAATTTCAGCTAACGAAATGACGAACTTAGCCTTCATTCAAGTTTAAAAGATCACAGAACACAGATCGAGCATTCAGCATTTTCCTCAATGGAATATCGTGGAAATCAATGTAGCCAAATACACGATAAAATTGATCTACAACTCAAACACAATAATTTCGAATTCTTTTTTCTATTTCTCATTTTCTCATTACGATAATTTGAAATGTTTCAACTTTTTTGTCTACAATAGGAAGTGTACCTAATCAACTCGATTTTGGACGTGTTCTTTTCAAAACTTAAAATAACCAGGAATCGCAGGAACTTAACTTTATCAAATTTCTGGGAACTGGGAATTACAAAACGATTATAAACGCCACAAAACACTTTTCAAAATGAAAAGAACATGGACATTTTCCACTGTTAAAAGAAATGTTCGTTTAGAAACAGAATTGAATAGAACCGGGAAGAAAACATAATAGTGACTTGTTTTTTACCGTTGGGTAGAAGTATTGATTAGGTACTTTGTCATTTAGAAATATATACGTTCACGTATCAAAGAAAGTTTAGATACCTACGTCGAAAAGGAAACGTACTCAGCATAATTAGCCTGTTAGGTAATTTTATGGGTGACTCACGACTTAAATACCCACATGAAAAATACCATCTTTAAATTAAAATCAACCCAACAACTAATTTTTCTCACCACATTAAATATCGCAAAAAATAATATTGTAAACCAAGTAACAAAAACAGAATATAAGTTGTACTTGTACAGGTAAAGTTCAAATAAACAAAATTTATTTACCTCATCGTTCGTTGAAAAACCAGAATTCTGTAACATTCAATCCGCGCTTCCTTCGAGAACATTTTTGAAACAAGCGTTTATCGCAGATTAATGAATGATTTTCCAAAAAAATGAAAGTTCATTCAAAAGTTCCACTTTAAAAGTGAAAGTTGGTAAGGATTACCGAAGTTCGAACATGATTAACATTGAAGATAGCCGATCGCGAGCAATAAATAAGTAAGCGAGAGGTAAATTAATAACAATTTAACGACTAAAACAAATTAATACTAAAATGTTTTGATAAAACGAATGTGTAGGGTTTGAAAAGTTCCGTTGAAAAGATTCCATCAAATGGCAGCACTGCTTCAACGATTTTTATTTCAGTGTACCATAAAAAAGAAACGTCAAAAATATTGCCGAAACGGTGGAAAAAATTTAAATTTAAATTTCTCGTTTAAAAATGTCTTTGGGGCATTTCTGAAGGTTAAAAAGAGTTTGATGAGTGCACAGATGAAATTAAATATATTAAAGTTCGATTTACAAAACTTTAAGCTGTTTTTAATACGATTTTGCAAATTTACTGCATGCATTGTGTTTCTGTCACGTCGACGTAGCGATTTTTTCAAGAAAGTTCGAAAAACACACCAGACACGGAGATATTTTTAATCCTAACTACACTGAATACGTGAATGGTGATGTTAGGTCGGTTAGACAAGATTCAAGCCAATAACGGGAGTGTATTAATCACTTTAAAAATCACAAATTTTGTCATCGTTTTCACTAAATTAACATTATTCTTATTACAATTTCTTAAAGTTGGTCTCAAATTTGTGTTCTACTTTAATATATTATTGTTCGTATGAGTTAAATGTTTATGTTGTGAGCAGTGGTTTAATCGTTATTTTCATGTGTTAATCTAAACAACTCTTTACTTTTTGTAAGATGGCCAAATTAATAAATGTTATTAAAGACGGCGACGAAGAACTGGAAAAAAGGCAGCTGCCTTTGGTTATCGATGAAAAACTAACTGTAAGTAAAATTTCGGTTCTATAGATGATACTTCCGCATATATATTCATCCAATATTATTATTACCAGTGAAAAGTTTGATTCACCGTGTACTAAGGTGTTACCTTGATTACCTTCTTATCAAGGTATAGAGCAATGTAACATTGCATTATGAACGGTACATATCAAAAAGAAAGTAACTTCCCAAATAGTTTAATTTCAAACTGATTTCAGTTTGATGGCTTTTTTTTCGAGTTATTTATGAAATTGTTGACAATGTATGTTGTATTATGTGCAGATGGTGTTGGACTTGATCGATGTCGATTTCATGTGTGAATATCCCAAAATACGAGGAAAAGACAAAGAACTTTTTCTTCGGAAATTTAGTATGTTGAATGTACAGGAATTGAAAGATGCCTTTCAAGTTAGCTGCAAGCGAATATTAGATATTGTCAGTGAAATTGTCCCATGTGTAGGATGTCGAAGAAGGTAGGTATCTCCGCTGCCTAATTGTTTTTCAACTTTTTGTCTCTCGTATTGTACAACATTTGATTGTTTTGCATTTCCTTTATCACTGTAACGGTTCTTTTGTATTGATCTATCTTCGATCTGTTAGTATCGTTGTTGTGGATAATTCTTAGAATGTTATTTCCGTTATGCTATTGCTGTCTTCTAATGATGAAATTTTTTCAGTGTCGAACGCCTTTTTCACCAAATGAAAACTGGCCCAGGAAGATCTGGTTTATATCCGTTAGTAGTGACCCTAGATGGAGTGCTAATTCTCCCAGAGGAAGTTTTCAAATGGCCAAATGTTATCGGGGCCATGTTTCATAACCATACGTGAGTATTTTTGTGTTTTTTTTTCATTGTTCTCCGTTTCAGTGTCTAAATTGCAATTTTTTCGCACAGGGCAAAGCTTAATAGTCTGTCAACGTCTTGGAGTCGTTCTAAAAAAAGCAGTCGTTGCGCTTTACACTCGCTAGACGCACAACGTTATGTTAGACCACCTCTTGGATCTGGCTGGCGAGCGCTGTGGGACTGCATGGTCCCATTTTGTAAACAAGAAGTGGCCACTATTGATACTTCTCAACTTTTAAATACGTTAGAGACTTATCTGCAGAAACACAGGTAACATAATCTTCTCATTACAAATGAAAATTTTCTTTGGAGGAAACACAATTTATTATTTCGTGTTTTCTTCGTAGGTTTTGTACAGAATGCCGAACGAAAGTAATGAAAGCCTATTCGTTACTCGTCGACGAACCAGAAGAACGTAAAAATGATAATGCTGACGCATCAACTTCTGCTACGCCGTGTGAGAAAAACGGTAATGCCTCGAATACCGGAGAACCAAGTTCGAGTTCAGAACCTGTCAAGGAAAAAGGTTTTATACCGTCTTTATATGCCGGAATCAGAAGGTGTTCACCAAACAATCATATTCACGTTGATCAAAGAACCGATTACATAATGGGGTTGATTCTCGCCGCTGAACCTGAACTGCTGGGAAAGTAAGCGGTCTTCCGATTAAAAATTCTCTAAATTACTCGAGTGCCAGTTTTAAATATGTACGTATCTAATATTCTTCACTTTTTCATAGTCGCCGCGAAAGGCACGCTAAAACTTTAGAAATCGCTCAAGAAGAAGTACTGGTATGTGTTGGATTATGCCTGTACGAAAGAGTGCACAGGATACAGCTACGACTACGTGAAGAACAAACTACCTGTCAGTTACTTGCTTTAGTAGCAATCAACGCACTGTCTACCAATTTTCAGGTACCTGTCGCTTTGTTACAATTTTAACAAAGATGTATTGTTCTGAGTTGACCTTTTGTTTTTCCCATTTTTGTTTAAACAGTTGGCTGTAGAAATGAAACAGGGCATTTCTCAGTTGGAATTACTGTTTCAAGAATTTAGCCGCGAAGATCGCCTGAAACAAAAACGAAAACAGGTGAAAAAATTGAAAAAACGTAGAAAGAAGCAAAGAAAAAATGCTGCCGCTGCTATGAACGCTTCACAAGATACTCAGCTCTCCAACGACGAGGTAAATTCACGTGAAAATCACTCTCATATTGTTTTAAAGATGAATGAAAATTACAATACAGTTGAAATATTTCGTGTGATTCCTTCGGATTCGACGGATTTATCAAATGCCTTTATAAATTTTGAAGGTCACTTCAAAAGTTTATTGTTCGATTGTAATTGTGTTTTTGCTCAACTTTCATTTATTGTAATTTTCAGAATACTGTGGAAGAAAAAATGATTCATTGAATTCTATTTTTTTTTTGTAATATTTGAAATGACGTTAATTAGAATTGTTACAAATTTTAATCTTCGTTTACAGGAAGAAAAACAAAATTCCGATGAAGAAGAAAATGAAAAAGATAAAGACGAAGATGAAAACGAATATTCCGAGAAAGAAGAGAAATCGAATGACAGCGATGATGAGAAAAGTTGCAACATTAAATCGTTTTATAGAATCAGTAACGATAGAATCATGAAAATTGTACGTAGATATGCCATTTCATTTGAACCTAAATTTAGTTTCAATGTCCATCAATCATATGAATGTTTTCTTGTTCAAACATAGGTTCGCAACGACGTGCCGTCGAAATATTCCGAAAAGAAAGACGACTCGTGTTATTGTTCGAAATACGAGGGAGCCAGTAATAATACGAAAAACAAGGAAAATCAACGCGTGAAATCATCTAATAACGCTGATTCTCGCGCTCGCTATCTCGAAAAAGGAAAGAAACCATCGGTTACGTCGAGAGAATGCAATACCACTGCCGGTATAAACGTCAGGAGACAGCAGGATAGCAAAGATATTAAATCACGTACCGTTTGCCGTCCTATTAACGAATTTAGTGATACGAATAGTAATAGTAGTGGAAGCAGCAGCTCCATTTATTCCAAATATCATAGCGATAAAGAAAATGCCAGCAATAACTATATTAGTTTTAAGAACAGCAGTAATACCAGTGACATAAGTAGCCTTAGTAACGGTGCAAATGACGCTGCCGCGCCGTGTGATTGTTGTACCGGCACCCAAATGGATTGTGGGTACGGGTCTGCCGATAATAATAATATGAGCAGCAATGCTAGCGGAGAAAGTTCAGTGGATAGTTCGGAGGTAGCTTGTTCCGAAGGATTCTGCAACCACGAAGGTCCGTATTACTATTTTGATGTGAAAAAATTTTCACAAATTTAATTTTTCTAATTTCTACTCATGTTTACTATATTCAGGCACAGAAGAATGTAATTTCGATATACGAGATGGCGGAAGCGGAGATCACAACGTGAAGAGGAGTACGGCGAATTACGATCATAACGATAACAGTATTCTTATACTTGATTCCGCCAGTCAAAGTCTTCAACAAATGTTGACGGTATACTTGAGTATTTTCTTACCTAATTTTTTTAGCTTGTATCGTACTGGTTTTTTTTTACACAATATGATCCATTTTCAGGAAACATCTGCCGATCGAGAACTTAATAAGGATCACCGAATCGGTGATTGTGTCATTCCAGTGGAAGAAATACAGAGATATAAATCCAGCATGAGTCGCATCAATGAGAAACGTAAAGAACTGCGCCAGACGTTGAAATCTAAATTTGCTCAGCTCTGTTTGAAACAACAATGCGATGTTCTTCCCGCAACGTAAATTGAAATCTATGATCGTCGTTTTAATTTCAATACATCGAAGGTATCAAAGTAATACAGAAATATATGTATGTGAAAATCACGAAATTATTATCTTTTATTTTATTATATAATATATATATTTTTTTACGAGAAATAAATAAAAGTTCTATCCGGTAATATGCGCTAATATAAATATTAAATGAATTTTTACGCTATTTTAAACAATTTATTTGATATAACAAATCGCACGCATCACAATTTTTTATACATGAGAGATCGCAAACATTCAGGAATATGTAGTTGTTTTTCGTTAGAACGCTCGAGTAAGTAGGCTAATAGTGTAGGATAACTGACTGCTACACCATCGATAATGTTCAAAAATTCATACTTCCTATTTTTATCATGACACAACATAAATAACCGTTTACTAACGAAATCGCCGTACATTGATATATGAGCAACTTCGACATATTTTTTCAAATAGATAGAATACAGTTCAATATTAGCTCGCAAGCTTTCACCAAGTAGCAGATCATTAGCAGGTTGATACGAAATGCGAAAATCCAATTCGGCTTCTTCGTAGGCGAATTTCAGTAGGTCTAATGTTCTATGAAATTCACCGTTCATCTGTTCTTCGGTTTCTGATGCGATAACGAAATGTACATCGGAACGTTGAAATACCGAATAAAGTCCATCTTCAGATTTATATCTAGTTTGTGGGGTATAATTACGTCCTTGAGTGACATGACGTTCCGGTAAATACTTCGTATGGGCACTTTGACCGATCCTCAAAGCGCAAAATGAACTGAACGATGAGCAACCTACTAAATTGTATTTATCTCCTTCCAGCTTGAAGAAATTGTCAATGTTACCGTCAGAAGTACCATCGACGACGAAGTTATTACAAGTATCTGGATTCAAAAACAACTGGAACTTGTTCTTTTGCAACACATTCGAGAAATAACGCAAAGATGCAAATTCGAGCAAGGTTGCATCATTTCGTAAGAAGTAGTAACTTGAATTCAGGTAGTTGAGCACCTTGAGCTTTTCACCAATCGTCAAATGATTATGGGCTAATGGCGAGCGGGTTTTTTCAGATTGAAAAATTACGTCTATTTTATTTTTCGGAGTTTTCTCGTGAAGATCGTTCGGAACAGAAAGATATTCGTTCAATACTAAACTGTTCAACTCGTTGTAATATTGATTAATAGCCTCTTTTTGACGGAGCATAAACGTCATTTTGTTTTCACAAAGACTTATTCGTCGCAGGATATCATCATTAGGAGGTTTCATAATTTCTTGTAATTTTTTTATTTCAGAAGTGACATTGTTCAACGATTGGTTAATCTGATCCCTGTACGTCGATTGCTTGCGTAAAGCTTTAACCAAAAATCTCAAACGAGAGATGTCGACTTTTTGTAACGATGAATTGCGATAACGAAGCGAATTTTCCAATTTATCGCTTTGAAGTTTATCATGGTCAATGTATAAATACCGCGTCAATTCTGTTATAGTCGCTGGAGAATAATTATGTGACGAGCGACAAGCGCACGAATTGAGTAATGAAACGGATTTAAATTTAGTAATTTGACGAATCAGGTGGAAATTCATTTTTACTCAGTATTCTGCGTTACAATTTCCCTTTCCTTCGGAGGAATAAAACTACCAAAGCCGGCGGCTCGTTCGGATTCTTCGATCGAATATGGCTCGGTTTCCAGTTGTTTGATACGTTTCTTGTGTTGTTTCGTCTTGAAATGTTGCTTCAGCGTGAAATCGTCGATAAAATAACGTCTGAATAACACACATATTGTTCGATATAAAATCAACAGTTGTTGACAATTAAAATGAGAAACCATATTACAACTTACGCGCAGTGAATACAATAAAACTGTCCTTCTCCCGGTAGTTCAGGATTGAGTTCTTGATGAAGAAGTTGTTCGGAATTTTCGTTCAAATCATGATCAACCTGTTCAACATACAATAGCGGTAGTTTAGTTTAGCTTTTAAAACATGACTAAAAAATGAATAATATGGATATGATTTCACGTTTATTTACTTCATCTAAATCTTTTTCTCGGTGTTTCGTTTTGTATTTTCTTTTATAAAAAGTGTCACCTGTATGATGTTTCTTCCTCTTATAAGGTCCAGGCATATTTCATCGCCCACAAAACTGATGAATTACTTTGAACTACTGAGTATTTTTCACATCAACGTAAAAAGAAATGACTGATGAAACTTGTGAACTCTAATTCTAAACTCAAAAACACGTGACTCAATTTCAGAGTGTTTTTTTATATCACGAAATTTCGCAGTAAGCCTTAATCCATCGAATACACCATACAGTATACCTCACAACAGAAACCAGTGTTGCATGTTTTGGAATGTTAAAATGCGTAACATCTGATCAGTGGTGTCGAACCAAAAGGTGAAAGATGTTCACACAACCAGCAGGTTTTGCGTAGCCTGTAGGTATCCTTGTTGTGTGTTTGTCCTTTGCTTATTCGTCCTGTCCGGCTGTCCCATCTCGTGTGAATGAAGTTGACTATAGCCATATGTAAGGCAGAAGATATTGCTTTTTGTATTACGTGTATTACGTATTACTTTAAACAACACATACAGGGGCGGACTGGGCCAAAAAAGCCTACCGGGATATAAATGAAGTTGGGGCCTATTTGCACATAAAGGGCCCATTTTCCTTATTTTCGTTTTGTAATGCTATTTTCTTTTTACAAAACCACTTTCATGGACAGTTTTTAGGTGGAGAAGGGGGAGTAAAATTTTTTTATAAACCATCAAAATTTTTGTTTTTTTGTGCAAAATTTCATCCAAAAAAATGCTTACAAGGGAACCTCTTGAGGTGTCCGCCTCCGATTTGAAGGGGACCGCGATTTTTGGAAAGAGCATGCTCTAAAACCCCCAAATCCAAATTTTCAGCTGCCCAAGTTCATTTTTCGATTTTTGGCGAATTTTTGAAAATCCAAAAAGGATTATTTTTGTGATTTATGCTTTTTAAAAAAAAAAGTACGTATTTGATCAGTAAAAATTATCAAAATAAATCCTAAAACTGATATTAACCCCCAAATCCAAATTTTGCCATTTCCAGCCATTCTGGAGCCTCCAGCGCTATTTTACAATTTCTCCAGAATTTTGAATTTGCTCCACAAGGCGTGAATATGAAGTTGGGCAGCTAAAAATCGAGTTGTGTGTTATACTCGATATGTATAACAAGTTTATCCACATTTGAGTCGGTTTTGGAAGGAATACCTCAAGAGTGGTTTTTTGACAATCCATTTTCAAATTTGAAAATTTGGGGGTATCTCTAGAGGCATAAAAATTATGTTTTTATGCGAGTACATAGTTCATTTTGTAGCTTTTAAAATTTTAGAATTTGAATGATATTTTTTCTGGAGGATAATTTTGAAAAAGGAAAGAAAAAGAGCAAAAACGTTCAAAAATTTGTACTGTAACGACAGTACCTACTTGAAAATTTCAATTTTGTTAAAGGAAGCGGACTCAGTAAGGGCAAAAGCTTTAAAAAATCAGAGATACGAAAGAACTAATTCTGATTACGATTAGGTACCTCTATTACTCTATTTAAAATTTTAAATGATAGGGTCAACTCAGTTTTCGGATTCATTCTTCTTGCTTCTAAATATTAGTTTTATTCCTATTTGTCTCACGTGAGTAGAGCTTTGCTTTCATTATTTTTTTCTCACCTCGATTAAAATTAGTTCATGTGCCTTTTATCCAGATACAGCCCCTTAGGTATCGGACTGATGCCTAAGGGAACATTTTTTGCCCGAGCAAAATGAGAGGGCAAAACTGCCGGAATATTTTCGATTGTGCCCGAGCAAAGCGAGGGCGAAAAATTTTGAAAATAAACCGTTTGTGAAGTACATGTACAAAAAAATTATTTTAATATGGGATTTCAACGCTAAAATTTTATACTTTTTGATGTTTTTGAATAATAATTCTGCAACTTTTTCGTGCTGCATAGGTAGTAAAATTTGTCAGTAGGTGCTGCTCTCTTCGGTGCGCACCAAAATACACTTCACACTCCTCGTTTTGTACCAGGCATCCCGAATCTTGCTAGCATCCCACCGTTCAGAGGATTAACGGTTCAGTCGGACTAATATAACGATTGAAAAATAATCCTTCTTTTTCAATCAACTTACTTTTACCTCTTTTTAATTAAAATTACCTCGATATCTCGTATTTCTCGCTCTAAAGCTGACATCAATCGTTATACTCAGTTTGAGTCTTGAAAAACTCGATTTTTTTTGTATTTTGTTTAAATATTTAAATACTTAGCATCTTGGATCTCGAAGTATCATGGCGAACACCACGCTTTAACGTAAAGTAACGTACATCTAGAATCGCAGAAAATTCGAATAAAATAAAGTAATAAAATAAACTTACTATAAAATCTTGTTAATTTATTTTATTTCCTGTGAAAAAGCAATAAATATCTCAGCAATGACGCGATCCGCTAGGAATGGAAACCCTTCAAATGGAGATGATAAATCCGATAAAACTCCTGAAAACCCTGTGGTAATTACCCCCCGAAATCCAGCAACTCATAAACGAACAAGTCCAACAACAGCTACTAAACCTGCTTAAAGGTAATTTATCAAATTTATCGTCCGAGCAACAAGCGTTTGTAGACGCAGATAAAGCTTATATTACGCCAACATTCGCCATACGTCAAATGCAGGAGCACGAAAAGTTGCAAGGGCACCGTAACTTTCGAACATGGAAAAGTATGGTGGAGTTAGATTTGAGAGCTCTGAATCTATTACCGTTTATAACCTCCAGATGTGGAGAGGACATTTTCGTCTCACCATCTAGGCGCGTCACTCTGGATGCACAGGCGCTTCAGTATGTAAGAGCATCAGTGGGAAAATCTGTTCAAAGTAGGCTAAATGATGTGCACACGGCATTCGACGCATACGAGGCATTATGCAAAATGTTTGATACAAATAAGATTATGCAGTACGTAGATCTGCATAATGCGTTCGTGCGCCTAAGATTCCGGCCTCATTTTGATGCATCCAGGTTTATTTCCGACTTCGATCAACTAATTACAGAATACGAATCAATGATTGGGATTAAATTTCCCGAATTATACGTTTCCACAATGTTCCTACAGAAGATTGATGGCATTTACGATGCGAATTCGCCATACTCTACCTTTTATTCCACGATCGTTTCATTACCTGATGAAACTGCAACACTTGAATACATTAAAGAACGTTTTTCTCGATTAGCTCAGTCCACTAAGAAATCAACTCCGAACCAAACTGCCACGAATTCATCAACCAATAAACCAACCAATTTGACCTCGAAACAACCACCAAAACGTCCGCATTCGTCTGATAAACCTGAAACCGATCAACCAAAAGTAAAAACCATGAAATCGAAGTATACGACCGAACAAATTGAGCAGTTGAAGAAAATGTCGAGTGCAGAGAAAGCTGCCATCCGATGCGGAAAATGCAGCGATTACTTTCATAAGGAAGCTGATTGCAAAAATTCTGGTCGTCGGTGCTACAACTGTGATGTTTACGGGCATGAGGCGAAAAACTGCACACAGAAAAAGAAAGAGAAAGGTATCGATTTACAAACTTTGTACTCTAATAATATGTTTAATAATACTCAGATCTTCATGATCGATTCTGCTGCTAATTATCACACAGTAAATGATAAAAACTTACTTTTTCATTATCACGAATTTAAAAAACCACAGATGATAAGGACCTTGGACAAAACTGACGATAATATTTTCGCAGTTGGCTGTGGTTTCTTACCAATCTTGATAACCTGTAATAAAATAAAAACTGTCATAAATTTAAGAAATGTGCAATTCGTGCCGAACTCTGACGATTCGTTAATCAGTGTTTCAGCATTGAATCAACAATTTAAAACATCTCTTATATTATATCCAAGAACTGGTCATATATTATGTAGAAAGTTAAACCGAAAAATAGCTAATATTGAATTGCATAATGGTATTTATAGACTGAGAGGGCAAGTAGTCAGTAATTGTTTAAATGAACAAAATCTCGAAATTAAAAATCCAGAAAATCCTGAAATTACCGAAAAATCTGTTTCTCATAAAATTTCGCAAAATTGTGTTATTTTTGAAAACAATTTTTCAGCAACTGAGATAAAATGCTTGAAAACTATAAACCGAAATATCACGAGAAAGAATCGTAGAAAGCTTACTCCATCTCAACGAAAGTTGTTACAACAGGAAGGGGAATTGTGGCACCGTAGAATGGGTCATATTTCATCTTCGAATGTAAATAGATTAGACAGTGTTGCCATCGGACCAGGAGATTTATTGTGCGAGGCAACTATTTCGAACTGTGAGGTATGTGCAAAGGCAAAACTGGCTAGAAAATCCTACAATAAAGATAGAGATAGAGCTACGCGTCCCTGTGAGATCGTACATTCAGATTTAATAGGGCCGATTTCACCTCCTACGTTCGTGAAGAAAAATACTTATATCATGTGTGTTACTGACGACTACACTAGATTTCTACAAACCTTTGTGGTAAAAACGAAATCTGGTCCCGAAATAGCAGAGTGTATGAATGAAGCGTTGAGATTTCTGCAAGCTATTTTTCCAGGAGCTGGTCAATTCAACGTTTTACGATGTGATAACGGAACTGAGTTTATGGGTAATGAGATGAGAAAAGTGTTGGAGAAATATGGTGTTGTTTCAGAACCATCTGAACCTTATTGCTCCGAGCATAATGGTTTGGCCGAAAGAGTAAATAGAACAATCGAAGAGAGAGCTAGAGCTCTACTTTTTGAGTCCGGATTTCCTGTTGGTTTGTGGGGTTTAGCAGTACATGCTGCGTGTTATATTTATAACAGAACCCCGCACTCCGCTCTCGATTTTATTACCCCCTATGAAAAATTATATGAAAAACTTCCCGATATTGAAAACATTAGAATTTTTGGCGCTAGAGCATATGTTTTGAATGAAACTGTTCCTCAAGGCGAAAAATTCGAGTCCAGATCGAATACTTTCTATGTAGCAGGTTTCACAAAAACTGGATATACAATCTATGATCCTTCTACATTGAAAACTACCGATACTTGTAATATTGAAATAGACGAGTCCAGAATTTATAAAACTGATTATAAAAATTCAAAACCGAGCAACGAAACATTTATTGTTGAAAAACCTACTCCTTCTCTTATACCTTGTACTCTATGTGATCCGAATCCGATTTTACCTATTATTTCTGATGTGGTCGATGAATCAGATAACCCAGGAACTTCTGCTTTGCGGACTGATACTGGTAATCTAGTTAATACTCACGACTCTGAATCCGAAAATAATTCTGACCAGGAAATCGAACTTGATATTGACGATGACTGGGATGATTCTAAAAATACTCAAATTTGTGTAAATTACTCATTTTCTGATCCTAATTCACTGCTTCGATTAGATGAACGTCCGATTTCGTTTTTAGAAGCTACAAATCCTGAAAATAAAGCAAAATGGGAAAAGCCCATTAATCTAGAACTAAAAGCTATGGAAAAGCATGAGGTATGGGAAATTGTTCCCCGCCAGAAAGGAATGAGTGTAATTCCAGTAAAGTGGGTGTTTACTACGAAAGATGACGGAACTGCTAAAGCTAGGTTGGTTGCGGTAGGTTGCAGAGATAAGGAAAAGTATACTGCTAAAGATACCGCCTCTCCGACTCCTTCTTCCTCTACGATTCGTTGGTTGTTTGCTTCTATTCTGGAACATGGATGGAAAACAATTCAACTAGATGTGAAAAACGCTTTTCTTCACAGTAAAATAGATAGATTAAAATACGTATCCATTCCTCAAGGTCTTAATCACGATCCGAAACGTTTTGTGTGCAAACTGTTGAAGGCACTTTATGGTCTTCCTACTGCGCCAAAATGCTGGTATAATCGTCTGTGTGAAATCCTTATCAGTCTTGGTTTTGAGAGAAGTGAGCGCGAACCATGTCTATTTGTGTACAGAAAAGGTAACATAATTATTATCATTCTCGTTTACGTTGATGATATGATTATTACGAGTAATGAGGCTGAGAGCATAACAAGTGTGTGTGAAAAATTGAATAAAATTCTCGAAATGAAAAATCTTGGAACTCCGAGAAAATTTCTTGGAATTGAGATTGATTGGAAAGAAAATGGAAATATTTTCCTCCATCAATCTACTTACACAGAATCTATGTTGAGATCGTTTAGTATGCTGAACTGTAAAAGTGCAGTTACTCCAATGATAACTGTTCATGCTCAACAAAAACTGAATATTGACTTATCTTTGAAAAATCAGGTATACTCGTATAAGCAAGCGATAGGAGCGATTCTGTATCTTGCTAATAATACAAGACCTGACGTTTCATTCTCGATCAATTATCTAGCAAGGTTTCAATCAGATCCGAAAGATTTGCATTGGACCTTACTGATAAGAGTCCTGAGGTATTTAAAAGGTACTATGAACATGGGCCTTTTGTACCAAAAACAAACTGATAAAATCTCGATAAATCAGCTAGACGCATATGTTGATGCGGACTATGCTGGTGATATTACTTCGAAATCAACGACTGCTTACCTGATTTGATTATTTAACTGCCCAATTGCATGGTGCTCTCGATTACAACGATGTATAGCTGAAAGCTCTGCCGAATCTGAATATATGGCACTTTGTGAAGCTGCACACGAAATCCTGTTTTTAGCTAGGCTCTTCGAAGAGGTGATTGGACCTGTTCAGAGTTGGCGCGATTCCTCGGTTCGTCAGAATCGGATTCCTGAATTACGATTCCCATACCTGAGAGAATCGGGATTCTCCACTCTCGATTCTTTCACAGAGTGAATCCGGTTCTGAATCCGATTCTTTAGCGGTTCTCGATTCCCTCCGATTCCGATTCCCAAATACTAATTTTTTTCAACTTCAGGACTTGACAAATGAATTTTAAATGAAATCAGTAATTTCCCCAACTAGGTATATGATCATTTTTCATGTTCTATTCTTTCGTTTGTGGCTGTGAGTAGGGAATTGCAGAGAATCGCGAGGGCGCGATTCTCCATTAAAGAGAATCCGATTCTTGCATTGCGCGATTCTTTCACTGCATAGAATCACTGATTTGCAATATTATCACACAACAGCCAATCTTTAAAAAAATGTCACCAGTCTCAAACTACAAAATGCAAATGCATCACTAAAAGCCATTAAAAACAGTGCATTTTACTGTTTCAACACGTGAATAATACCTGCAAGGAATCGCAGGGAATCGAGAAGGTGCGATTCTCTATAAAAGGGAATCGGATTCCTGCGTTTTCCGATTCTTTCGACTTGAAGAACCGCGATTCGAATCCGATTCGAATCGTGAGAATCGGATTCTTTCTCGATTCTTTCGCGCGATTCGAATCGCGCCAACTCTGGACCTGTTAAATATCCGATTACTGTCTTCGAAGATAGCACAGCTGCTATGAGTATATGCCAGAACTCAACCAGTAAAGGTAGAGCGAAGCATATCCAACTAAAATATCTTAAAATTCGAGAATATTTTAGAACAAACACTTTACAAGTCCAGAAAGTAAATTCAAAACTCAACGAACAAGTGGCAGATTTTCTGACAAAACCACTTCTTGATAAAGATTTCTTAGAAATCAGATCGACTGTAATGTCAACTCGATAATTTATTTATTTTTAGCTGAGATTTAGTAGTAAAATTAAATCAAGAAGCTCTATTTATGTACTCGAATTCGAAAATCCTGTGTCTTCATATCTTGTTTACCTGTTTTAGGTAAAACTAATACTGAATAAAAATAAAGAAGACGAAAATCTCGAATCCTGATCAAAACAGACTGACTGATAAGACTACTTGCTACTCACTCACGTATTCGAAGATTATCCTGTATAATAATTTACTTTAGTATTAATACTTGTCTTTAAAGTATGACTGATTTATTCGTATTTTTATACTCGTATCATATCGTATCACTTTAATAAATCTTCTTATTCTGATCTATGTACTCTTGTTGTTCTGGTACCTGCAAATGTAGAGAAGAAACTCTGTTTCTGGAATACATTATGTAGAATTCACTGAATAATTTTGCGTTAATAACTGGGTATACTCAGAGAAGAAATTTGTATTTCTGTGCTTGAGTGGACTGAAAATCTTGATTTTTATGTGACTGATATTTGCAGTGCACGGCAAATTTATCGGAAATGTAAATTTATTCTCACTGAAATGAAAACTGAAAAATCTGATAAACAAATCACGACATCTTGAATAAATCTCGTAGCCTGGATAATTTTGCAACTCGTACGTGTGGGAAGGGGTGTCAGTAGGTGCTGCTCTCTTCGGTGCGCACCAAAATACACTTCACACTCCTCGTTTTGTACCAGGCATCCCGAATCTTGCTAGCATCCCACCGTTCAGAGGATTAACGGTTCAGTCGGACTAATATAACGATTGAAAAATAATCCTTCTTTTTCAATCAACTTACTTTTACCTCTTTTTAATTAAAATTACCTCGATATCTCGTATTTCTCGCTCTAAAGCTGACAAAATTTTGCGTTTCTTTCATGATCAGGTTGAGCCAGGATAACAACTCTGCCGACATCACATAACAAAATATGCAGGATGATCTCATTTCTGTTTATTCTTCACTTTTTTTTTTCAGTGATAATCATCCAACTAGGTATGTGTATATACTGGTAAATATTTGAGCTCAAGAATACGATCCCAAACGTGGGTACTAAAACGTATGTTTGTATGGTATGAACACAAAAGATCGTAGTTTTTACCCGTCAATAATTCTCTGTAAAAAAAAAAAAAAAAAAAAAAAAAAAACAAGAAAGAAGAAACGTTAAGGAGCGTACACACGATCCAATATATTTGACAAACCAGGTTTGTCAAATTGACATCGTTGATAAAATTTATCAACATATAATCAACATATATTTGGTTGCATGCAAAGTCAAATATATTAGATCATGTAAACGCTCTGATAATCTAAGTTTTTTTTCCAAATTTTCAACGTTTTGTTGATCGATGACACCAATTCTGAAAATAGAAATTATTTATATTTTCAGAATTATTTTCAGAGTTGTGTCTATGGTGTCTCCGATCAACAAAACGTTAAAAATTCGAGAAAGACATCATCAGAGCGTCCACACAACCGAATATGTTTGATTAAATTCAATTTGATTTGACAAATCGAGTTTGTCAAATATATTGGATCATGTGTACGCTCCTTTAACATTATAGGTTGTAAATCTTGTAGGTATAAAAGTGTCAATCAGTAAGCCTCAATCCATCGAATACACCATACAGTATACCTCACAACAGAAACCAGTGTTGCATGTTTTGGAATGTTAAAATGCGTAACATCTGATCAGTGGTGTCGAACCAAAAGGTGAAAGATGTTCACACAACCAGCAGGTTTTGCGTAGCCTGTAGGTATCCTTGTTGTGTGTTTGTCCTTTGCTTATTCGTCCTGTCCGGCTGTCCCATCTCGTGTGAATGAAGTTGACTATAGCCATATGTAAGGCAGAAGATATTGCTTTTTGTATTACGTGTATTACGTATTACTTTAAACAACACATACAGGGGCGGACTGGGCCAAAAAAGCCTACCGGGATATAAATGAAGTTGGGGCCTATTTGCACATAAAGGGCCCATTTTCCTTATTTTCGTTTTGTAATGCTATTTTCTTTTTACAAAACCACTTTCATGGACAGTTTTTAGGTGGAGAAGGGGGAGTAAAATTTTTTTATAAATATAAACCATCAAAATTTTTGTTTTTTTGTGCAAAATTTCATCCAAAAAAATGCTTACAAGGGAACCTCTTGAGGTGTCCGCCTCCGATTTGAACGGGACTGTGATTTTTGGAAAGAGCATGCTCTAAAACCCCCAAATCCAAATTTTCAGCTGCCCAAGTTCATTTTTCGATTTTTGGCGAATTTTTGAAAATCCAAAAAGGATTATTTTTGTGATTTATGCTTTTTAAAAAAAAAGTACGTATTTGATCAGTAAAAATTATCAAAATAAATCCTAAAACTGATATTAACCCCCAAATCCAAATTTTGCCATTTCCAGCCATTCTGGAGCCTCCAGCGCTATTTTACAATTTCTCCAGAATTTTGAATTTGCTCCACAAGGCGTGAATATGAAGTTGGGCAGCTAAAAATCGAGTTGTGTGTTATACTCGATATGTATAACAAGTTTATCCACATTTGAGTCGGTTTTGGAAGGAATACCTCAAGAGTGGTTTTTTGACAATCCATTTTCAAATTTGAAAATTTGGGGGTATCTCTAGAGGCATAAAAATTATGTTTTTATGCGAGTACATAGTTCATTTTGTAGCTTTTAAAATTTTAGAATTTGAATGATATTTTTTCTGGAGGATAATTTTGAAAAAGGAAAGAAAAAGAGCAAAAACGTTCAAAAATTTGTACTGTAACGACAGTACCTACTTGAAAATTTCAATTTTGTTAAAGGAAGCGGACTCAGTAAGGGCAAAAGCTTTAAAAAATCAGAGATACGAAAGAACTAATTCTGATTACGATTAGGTACCTCTATTACTCTATTTAAAATTTTAAATGATAGGGTCAACTCAGTTTTCGGATTCATTCTTCTTGCTTCTAAATATTAGTTTTATTCCTATTTGTCTCACGTGAGTGGAGCTTTGCTTTTATTATTTTTTTCTCACCTCGATTAAAATTAGTTCATGTGCCTTTTATCCAGATACAGCCCCTTAGGTATCGGATTGATGCCTAAGGGAACATTTTTTGCCCGAGCGAAATGAGAGGGCAAAACTGCCGGAATATTTTCGATTGTGCCCGAGCAAAGCGAGGGCGAAAAATTTTGAAAATAAACCGTTTGTGAAGTACATGTACAAAAAAATTATTTTAATATGGGATTTCAACGCTAAAATTTTATACTTTTTGATGTTTTTGAATAATAATTCTGCAACTTTTTCGTGCTGCATAGGTAGTAAAATTTTGCGTTTCTTTCATGATCAGGTTGAGCCAGGATAACAACTCTGCCGACATCACATAACAAAATATGCAGGATGATCTCATTTCGGTTTATTCTTCACTTTTTTTTTTCAGTGATAATCATCCAACTAGGTATGTGTATATACTGGTAAATATTTGAGCTCAAGAATACGATCCCAAACGTGGGTACTAAAACGTATGTTTGTATGGTATGAACACAAAAGATCGTAGTTTTTACCCGTCAATAATTCTCTGTAAAAAAAAAAAAAAAAAAAAAAAAAAAAAACAAGAAAGAAGAAACGTTAACATTATAGGTTGTAAATCTTGTAGGTATAAAAGTGTCAATCTCCCTGCGTTATTCAACATTCTACCCGGGCCTTACAGTATGCCAGTAAAAAAATACCCATGTGTGACGAATTCCCTAGCCCAGCTGATTAAGTTAATGTCCTTCAAGGCAGTACAACAGGATATCGGCTTAATAAAGAAAACGTTCTCGTAACCATGTGCTGTTTGGCGCTAAATGAATAAGCGAATCCAAAGATGTTAAGTATTTATTTCTCTGCTGTTTAATTCACCAAGTTCTTTCAGTTTTGGAAGTACATAAGTACCTACAGAAAAATAGAACTTACAAGGGAACCTCTTGAGGTGTCCGCCTCCGATTTGAAGGGGACCGCGATTTTTGGAACGAGCATGTTCTAAAACCCCCAAATCCAAATTTTTAGCTGCCCAAGTACTTTTTTCGATTTTTGGCGAATTTTTGAAAATCCAAAATTGACTAGTTTGGTGATTTATGTTTTTTTTTTAAAAAGTACGTACTCGATCAGTGAAAATGTTCAAAATAAATACTAAAACTGATATTAACCCCCCCCCCCCAAATCCAAATTTCGCCATTACCAGCCATTCTGGAGCCTCCAGCACGCAATTTTTCAATTTCTCCAGAATTTTCAATTTGCTCCAGAAGGCGTGAATATGAAGTTGGGCAGCTAAAAATCGAGTTGTATGTTATACTCGATCTGTTTAACAAATTTATCCACATTTTAGCTTATTCTGGAGCGGACACTTCAAAGAGTGGGTTTTTAACCAGCTTTTTTCATAATAATAATATCCAAAATTCAAAGGGAGGCCCAAGAAAGGCTGGAAATAGCGAAATTCGCTCTCGTGTGGTTAATCAATGACAAAATACAGTGATTCGCGCAAATTTCAAAAATTTTCTCGCAAACGAGAAATTTTTGATGTGAATATTTTTATTTTGAAAAAAAAAGCTGGTCAAAAAGTTTTGCATTGCAAAGATTTTAAGGATACCTATACCAATGATTTAATCGAAAAAACTATAATTACAAAACTTGTACAGCATGACATGACAAGTAGTTACTTGCGGAATACGGGGCTTTTAAATTTCAATTTCTTATTTTAAGATACCTACTTCTCAAAAGTAGGTGATATTTACATGTGAAACCGCCCTATTCCGTTAGTATTTGACGTGATAAATAACTTTTGTTATCATCATTTTTTCAATTAAACGAGACCTCTGCCTACAATAGAAAAAAAAAGATTTTCAAAAAAATCAAAATTGCCCAAATTTGTGCAAAATACCGAGGAAAAAGTGAGTGACGAGTTTCCCCCTAATTCCACATCGCTGAATTTGAATTTGGTGTTTATTTCACTCCAAATACAAACCAACTACCACTAATAAGAAATTCACCCTAAAATACATCCCTCCTACCCTAAATAATGTTTTTTTGAAAAAAGGGTTTGGAAACTGTTTGATGGTGTATTGATGAATTTGTGAAAAAAATTTCAGCTTTTTCCGAACACTAGAACTTGAGAAATCGATTTTTTTCAACAGTTTTGACAGATTTTTGCGTTGTGAAGAAATGCCCAGTACTGCTTGTATACTGTCAGTGGATATTTCTCGCATAGGCGAAAAAGTTACAAAAAATGTGTTTTTTGGTTGTATTTTGGGCTCAAATAGTCGGATCGGGTTGAAATTTTATACATTGATGCACCTAAGCATTCTTGATGTGCATGTGTACATTTTTTTCAAAAAACCCAGTTTTACTGTGCAGGGGTTGAATTTTGGGGTGATTTTCATAATAGCGGAGCAGGATTGATTTTTGGGGAACAATAGAATCCAAATTTGAATTCAGCGACTTCAAATTAGGGGGAAACTCGTCTCTTTTGTACTGTTGTGTGAAATTTTGCCCTAAATTGGCGAATTTTGAATTTTTTAAAAATAATTTTTTGCTCTATTATAAGCAAAGGGCTTCTTTAATCGAAAATATGATAATAACATAACTTGTTCAGCATGTAGAGTACTACTGGAATACAGTAGTTTTGAATTCTAATCTCCCACTTTCACATACCTACCCATGTTGATAGGAAGCAGGTAGACGAAAGTGGGAGATTAAAAATCAAAACCACTGTATTCCTGTAGTATTCGACATGCTGAACAAGTTATGTTATTATCATATTTTCGATTAAAGGTGCCCTTTGCTTATAATAAAGTAAAACAGAATTTTTTAAAAATTCATAATTCCTCAATTTGGGGCAAAATTCTGCGAAACAGTTAAAAAAAGACAAGTTTCCCCCTAATTTGAAGTCACTGAATTCGAATTTGGATTCTACTGTTCCCCAAAAATCACGCCTGTTCCGCTATTACGAAAATCACCCCAAAATTCAACCCCTGCACAGTAAAACAGTTTTTTTTGAAAAAAAAAGTACACATGCACATCAAGAATGCTTAGATGCATCAATGTATAAAATTTCATCCAGATCCGACAATTTGAGCCCAAAATACAACATTACAACAAAAAAACACATTTTTTGTAACTTTTCCGCCTATGCGAGAAATATCCACTGACAGTATACAAGCAGTACTGGGCATTTCTTCACGACGCAAAATCGATTTCTCAAGTTCTAGTGATTAGAAAAAGCTGAAATTTTTTACACAAACTCATCAATACATCATCAAACGCTTTCCAAACTCTTTTTTCAAAAAAATATTATTTAGGGTTGGAGGGATGTATTTTAGGGTGAATTTCTTATTAGGGGTGGTTTGTTTATATTTGCAGTGAAATAAACTTCAAATTCGAATTCAGCAATGTAGAATTAGGGGGAAACTCATCACTTTCACTTTTTCCTTGGTATTTTGCACAAATTTCGGTAATTTTGATTTTTTTGAAAATCTTTTTTTCTCCATTGTAGGCGGAGGTCTCGGTTAATTGAAAAAATGATGATAACAAAAGTTATTTATCACGTCAAATACTAACGGAATAGGGCGGTTTCACATGTAAATATCACCTACTTTTGAGAAGTAGGTATCTTAAAATAGGAAATTTAAATTTAAAAGCCCCGTATTCCGCAAGTAACTACTTGTCATGTCATGCTGTACAAGTTTTGTAATTATAGTTTTTTCGATTAAATCATTGGTAGGTATCCTTAAAATCTTTGCAATGCAAAATTTTTCGACCAGCTTTTTTTTCAAAATAAAAATATCACATCAAAAATTTCTCGTTTGCGAGAAAATTTTTGAAATTTGCGCGAATCACTGTATTTTGTCATTGATTAACCACACGAGAGCGAATTTCGCTATTTCCAGCCTTTCTTGGGCCTCCTTTTAATTTTTGGATATTATGATTATGAAAAAAGCTGGTCAAAAACCCACTCTAGAGGTGTCCGCTCCAGAATCGGCTCAAATGTGGATAAATTCGTTAAACAAGTCGAGTATAACACACAACTCGATTTTTAGCTGCCCAACTTTATATTCACGCTTTTTGGAGCAAATTCAAAATTCTGGAGAAATTGAAAAATCGCGCTGGAGGTTCCAGAATGGCTGGAAATGGCGAAATTTGGATTGGGGGGGGTGATATCAGTTTTAGGACTTATTTTGAACATTTTTATTGATCAAGTACGTACTTTTTAAAGAAAAGCATAAATCACTAAAATAGTCAATTTTGGATTTTCAAAAATTCGCCAAAAATTGAAAAATGAACTTGGGCAGTTGAAAATTTGGATTTGGGGGTTTTAGAACATGCTCTTTCCAAAAATCGCGGTCCCGTTCAAATCGGAGGCGGCCACCTCAAGAGGTTCCCTTGTAAAGTTCATTGAAAAATTGTTATTTTTATTTTTGAATTTACTGAAGTTTCAAGCAGAGATTGTGTTTTTTTGTTCTTAAAATTAATAAATTGCTGCCCCAGTGCCGCTGAAAATTTGGCGCTCCACTATAGGGAAATACGTCACTAATAGTAAATATCTAAGGAAATGTTTTCCAAAAATTTAAAATAACAAGGGCCAAAAAAACACAAATTGGGAAGGGGTGAATTCTTAGAATGAAAATGGACTCTAAATTCTTACTCGATGGCCTCAATTTAGGGGAAAAACGACTATTATTAATATATATTTTTTGGCCCAAAATTTGTCACTTTCAATTTTTGGAAAACATTTTCTTAGGTATTTACTATCAGCGACAGTTTCAACTTATTTTATGCCAATAGTAAAAATTGAGGGGGCCAAGTGCTTTGGAGAGGGCTAGATGAATGTAGCAAAAAATCTGACGTCATATTCGTGCTCAGCGGTATCGAATCATAAGAAAACGACACCCTACTCATTAATAATTAGTTATTTTCCCCAAAATTCCCATTTTACCCCCAACCACCCTAAGACACATTTTTACATCATTTTGAAGGGTAAATATGAGGGGAGGGGGTTGAAAATTTTTGTGGGGATACCTACTAAGGATATACATAACATACTGAAAAATTTTCAAAATCGGTTGAAATGGGGCTGAGAAAAGTGTTATTGCAATTTCAGAAAAGGGGGGTTCCCAAAAATGGGGAGGTGGCGCGGATCTGAAATTTTTTACGCGGAAGTTTCTCAATGGTACCCATCTTCCATGCTAATATCAACTCAAACGCTTTTGGGGACCATTTCACCCCTCTTAGGCCCCTATAGCATTTATGTATTTTTCAGGAAATCCCCTTTTTTGAATGGTTCTAGCCCCACTCCCCCCCTTGGGGTTGGAAACTTCGCTGACCCCTCATTCGACGCGGAATTTAGAGGAGAACAAAAAACATACAATGAATTTTTCGTTAAAACACATATTTTCGGAGTAATACGTCAAAAACCAAATTGGGGGGCAAAAGGTCCACAAAAAAACGGAAAGCGTACACCGGATTCACCCGGACACCCAAAATTCGTGTTCAGCGTATCAAAAAACCCCCCTATACCAAAATTCAGGTTGTTATCGAACTTTTCCCTAAGACCCCATTTTTTTAGCTAATTCTCCTGGACTACTTGCAAATAAATTTTTTCGTCATCATTTCTGTTTTGAAAATGAGGAATTATTTAGGTGGTTTTTATTAACGCCTTCAAACACCGCTTCCATTCCTCCGTAAACTCATCAGTAAAGCAAAAGGCACAATTTTTGCATCTTGAGAACTTAGAAGGTAAAATCTTTGCCAAAAAAAAATAAAAAATTTTCATTTCGTTGCAGAATTTTTACAGAAAGTATGTGCCTGTGGAAATGAAATTATGATACAATGAAATAATATAGGTAACTAAATTCTGCCCTTATTTGTATTCCAAAAAAAAAAAAATTAATGAAAGAAAGAAAAGAGTACAGGGGTATAAACAATTCCAAAAATTTGAAAATGGTTTGTAAAATTTTATAAGTATGAAACCAATTTTACCGAATTATGTAGGAGATTAAAAAGGTTCTAAAATTCTAAACATTAAATTTTTAAATTACTTATTTTTGAAGAGGATCTATAAGCATATGAAATAAGTTATTTTTTAAAATTGAATAGTGAGTGGCAAGTTTGAACAGACAATTCCTGAAGAACTTGGTATGAGTTGGTAAACAGCGATCTCAGGTAGACCTACAGTAAATATTGTTTGTTAAAATTTATTAAACATACGAAAACAGATATACTCTACTCTGGTCTATCTATAATAGTCAATAGTATTGAGTACACACCAGAGTCCTGCACGGTATAGTTAAAATAGCCGAATAACCGCCGGAGCTATCGGCTAATTTAACTACAGGTAACCAACTGTAGTTAGTTTTGTCGGCGCGCGCAACCGACGAATAACTAACTACAACTACCCGCCGATGCAGCGGTAGTTAGGTTAATAACTACGGTTATACCGCATTCGTCATCGTTGCAATGATTAGACCTTATCGATATATTTCAATGACTCATCAATCGGGGAAGGGATTGAAAAATCATTTTTCAAAAATATATTGCACAATAATATTATCTATGAGAGTGCGGATAATCGCAGGTAGCGTAGTTATTTTAACTACAAGTTAGTCGACGGTTAAGTTATCTGAGTTACAAATATAATCGCACCGGCCGGTGCAGTTATAACCTGCCGTTAGGACGACTAATAACTATAGCTACCCGCCCTCGGCGCGCGACTAACGCAGATAACTTTTAACTATACCGTGCAGGACTCTGGTACACACATACACGATTCTCATTTCTCAGTTTCTTCCTTCCGTGCATTACGCAAGCAACCCCACCGCCTTTCATGAATGTTGATGTTGGATAAAGAAAATAGGTATGGCGTTCCTATTTCCACGATCCGTTAAATCAAATTCAATGTGGTAGCACTGCGTGCAAAAGTACAACTGTTTTATGTTGCACGCAGCGACCACACTGGCCGCCGATCCCCTGATAAAATAAGGTATACAGTATGGGTTATTCGAGAGACTCTGTAAAACTACGAAACTTCGTTTCAAAAAACACTTTGACTTACCACATGATCGGGTACAGTCAGGGTTTCATTTCTCAATAATCGATTTTCGCCTATCGCGATTATCGAGATTTTGATTCAGAAGAAGACGTGAGTTTCATTTAACCATCTCAAGTAAAATCGGATGATGAAACCGCTAAGAAAAATTATCAAACGTAATTTCTAATTCAATTTTATGCTTTGCAAAAAATCTGCATAAATTTAAATTCCTCTAATTCTATAATTCAAATAGCTTTTCCGAACGTTCCATCTCGTAGGTGGAGGAGTGAAGAAGAGATTCTCTCTCTATTCTACAGATCTACACACACATAGAGTAAGTTACCGATAATTTGTTTATTATACAACTCGCGTGTAATTCCGGTAGTGTTAATTCCAGTTTATCCATACCGACGTATTGATTATATACGAATTCGTGTGAGGTATTACGGAGGTCATAGAAAGCGGATAGAAAGTTACACATGATATACGTTTAATAATAGGATATAATACTGCTGCCAGATGGCTCATTAAAGGTCAAGAATTTTCAGGTATGGAATACTGAAACGAAGATTTTTACCTGACATGGAATTTAGCGAAGACAACTATAAAATTGTGAAGAGTACAATTTACGCGGGTACGAAAGCTGTGGAATATCAACATATCAACCAGAAACCAAGGTATGAAATATCAATTATTGTCGATTAAATTAGGTATTCAATATTTCGTTTGCATAATAAGTATCACATTCACGTGTTATCTGATGTTGTCACGTTCAATGATTCAATGTACACAATTGAAAGAACTTTGGAATCTTTTCATTAGATTACTTCGATTTGAAGTTTCAAAATGAGATTTTTCACCGGTATTTCTTAAATATCTAGTTTATTGTACAAAGAACTTTAAACTGTTTTAATTTTTTTTATGTTGCTACTGAACTTGTAAACATTCGGTATGTAAAATTAGATTCATATATTTACGATAATTTAATGACTCATGCTTAGTTCAGAGTTTCAACTATCAGATCAAGTGCATTGTATTAATTTTACGTGTATTAATCATTGCTTTATTTCGATGGAATCTGATCAGCTGAATCATGTTTCATTTCAGGTAACATTTCATTTCCAACCCAGACTAACAGATACTGAAAATACACTTACTGATGATAGTCGTAAGCATGGCAAACCTATGCAATTAATTTTGGGCAGAAAATCTAAGTTACCAGTATGGGAAATCTTAGTGCAAAAAATGTCATTGAATGAAGTAGCGAAATTTGTCGTCGATAAATCAGTGAGTATTTTCTTTGATATTACACTTTTTATCACTTGTATGGCTTGAGTAATAAACACGTGTTTTTTTTTCTCATAACCTATTTACTTACCTGTACATGATGTAATTGTTTAACATTTTTGTGTCGTATAATTTCAAGTTAATATCAAATTTTGATCACAATCATTTTTAATTGAAAATTTTCTCATGAATTTGCATGCGTTTTCATTAATATCATTTGTAGAATTTATTTAGTTATGGGAATGATTTATACGAGTAATTTTTATTGAAACTTATCAAATTTTGAAGAAAAAAAAATCACCTATGAGTAATTTGATTGATCAGCAGCTATTCTCAATCATTGGAGTTTCCTTAGTGAAAATTATATTTCCCATACTCGTGGTGTGTGATTTATTAATTATGATTTTCTTTGCGATACGATTCCATAATACGAGTATACCTGGCTATAATAAGATGAATATTATTTATGTAGAAAAATTATCATTTGTTTTGTATATTCTCATGAAGTAATTTATTCTGTAGCAGTTGTTCATTTATTCATGACAATAGATCGACCTTGTTTAATACGGTTTACTCGAGCAAAGTGTTTTACAAAATGTAACTTTGAGGTGCTTTCATTTAACGTTACTTCTTTGTGGTTGCTGTTTTTTGGCTGAATATCGGATGGTACGCTTATTTTTACTTTCTATCAATTTTAAAGTGTTTTCTTTTTTTCTTCTTTTTTTTGGCGTAATTAGAAATGGAAAACACGAGTAATAGATCTACGAGTATAGTATATTCTCATCAAAATCAAACAGGTTCAAGTTTTTAGCTAAGTAGAATGCCTACATAAATCCTATTTTTTGAAATTGTATATTTTCCTTAATTGATTATGTAATTAATACTTGGCCCGAGACAGCAGTTTAATCATCTTTGAAGTGTGTGTAGTCAGACTTCGGGTGAGAAATCTTATCTTTATAAAGATTATGCCTCGAAAACGTTTCAATTTTAGTCCCGAATGAAATTAATAAACTGGTTGAAATTTGGGCTACCTAACAATTTATCGCGACGATTTTATTTTTTCAATTAAAATTAATTGCGTGAAGTGCATAGGTGATGGATACTTAATATAAGAATTGATAGAGTCTGATGTGGTATTTTTGATTCTATTATACGATGAGTTCATTTCTATTTTGATTTTTTTCTCACGTCGTTGACTTGATGTCGACTTCAATTGACGGTATTTTCTTGTGAAATTCAGCTGTGTTTTGTCTGATATAGTGACGTGAAGTTAACGTTAAAATATTGTATTAAACGAATATTTATTAATTGAAGAGTAGTCTTCCAATGTGACCTCTGTTACTTGCGGAATTCCCTCGCGGTAATGTCATTAGTTTATAGCATTATTTAATTGCATAAATGGAACCACGTGAAGGATCTCTCCGTATTCATGTGTTTTGGATTTGAATTCGCGAGGATTAAGTACCTCGTTATGAACAAATGGTTCTTTTTTTACGTTTTTATCTTGTTGGAAGTACTAGCCTCGTCAATTATAGCTGATATTTGCGCTGCTGCAAGACTAATCATAGCCTTGAAATCGTAATTTTGCAATTACATGTAGGTCTCCTAGGAAGACTACTTTTCAACTTTTTAATCTTAAATTCTGATTTATTTTGGTATACAGTATACTTAGATATAACTAAGGTATAACCTGCATGTTCATAATATTTCAATTTTCAATTAATTGTTTTAAATAATTTTAATTTATCAATTTTTCACACAGGTTATACGGACATTGTATTAATCTTATAAAGAATAATCATCTGAAAAAACCCGCTTCCTGACTGATATATAAATACTCGTTGGAATATTCAGAATCATACTATCGATCAAATTACAAAAAACACGATGGGTATGGGTTACAGTAAATGGCCGGAAGATGTCGGAATCAAAGCGATCGAATTCATTTTCCCGATGGAGTACGTCGATCAAACCGAACTGGAGGAATTCGATGGCGTTTCCGCTGGGAAATACACCATAGGATTAGGTCAGAAAGAAATGGGTTTCTGTTCGGACCTCGAAGACATAAATTCATTATGTTTAACAGCTCTGAATAAGTTAATGGAGAATAACAATTTAAAATACGAAGATATCGGAAGAATAGACGTAGGCACCGAAACCATAGTGGACAAATCCAAAAGTGTAAAAAGCGTGTTGATGAATTTATTCAAAGATAGCGGTAATTTCGATGTCGAAGGCTTAGATACGACCAATGCTTGCTACGGCGGTACTGCTGCTTTATTCAATGCTTTGGCGTGGATCGAATCCAGCGCCTGGGATAAAAAACGATTAGCGGTGGTGATAGCTGGTGATATTGCCGTTTATGCAAAAGGCAACGCTCGTTCGACTGGCGGAGCTGGTGCAGTAGCTATGCTAATTGGTCCTAATGCTCCTATCGTAGTAGAGCGAGGTTTACGCGGTACGTATATGGCTCATGTGTACGATTTTTATAAACCCGATTTGAAATCGGAATATCCCATTGTTGATGGACAACTATCCATTGAGTGTTATTTAAAGGCTTTGGATGCCTGTTACATGAAGTACCGTGAAAAAACTAAAGATCCTGATTTTCGTATTGATAAATTAGACGCTATGGTGTTTCATTCGCCGTATTGTAAATTAGTGCAGAAATCTAGTGCTAGGTTATTATTCAATGATTACGTATTATGCCCGGATAAGCAGAAATATTATCCGGAATTGGAGCATTTGAAAGAGGTAAAACTCGAAAAAACGTATTTCGACCGCGATATCGAAAAATTGTTTTTAACTCGTGGTCAACAACTTTTCGATACCATGACCAAAAAATCACTGCTGCTGGCGAGTCGTGTTGGAAACATGTATACAGCATCGGTGTACAGCTGTCTTGCTTCCTATCTAACGACTACTCCTGCTGACGAATTGCCGGGTAAAAGGATAGGTATTTTTTCATACGGATCGGGGCTGGCATCCTCCATGTATTCGGTGAAAATTAAAGGAGGTCCTCATCTGGAAAAATTAATCAACGGTATTTGTAATATTACGGAAAAACTCGATTCTCGCAAAAAAGTTTCACCTCGTGAATTTAACGATATCCTTCAAAAACGTGCCGAAACCTTGCACGATGCTCCGTTTACTCCATCCGCATCAACCGATACATTGTTTCCAGGTACATGGCATCTGAGCCATATTGATGAGAAGCATCGTAGGAAATACGCTAGAAAAACATGAAAGAAGCAGCTATTTGTGTTAATTTCAGATCATGAATTTAGGAAATTCTCGTTTTTCTTTATAGAATGAATTCTGTGTTGTTTAAAATTAATTTATTCAGATCAAGTTTGAAGTGATTATTCGGGATATTTGGTTACCATCGGCATCGCATTGTTGTACTTGAGTTGAGAAATATACTTAATGAAATATTGCTATTCCATAATTTTTTAAGTTAATTTACGGTATGTTTTTCATTTTTTTTTTTTTTGAGCGATGACCAAGTATTTTAATTTCAATATTTTCCCCGAGTTATTACGTTAATTATTTTAGTTTAGTACTTAACGTGTTAAATGGTCTGTTGATTGGGTTTTTAATTAATATTTGTTTACCTGAATTATACTTGTGCATCTTGAATTTATAATGTTGAGAACAATCTTCATAATCAAATATTATTACTTCAAATCTCGATGTAATCAAATTCAATGATGAAATAACGTCTCTGTAAAAATTCAATGTTGGTTACCTATTGTGTCTGTAGAAAAAGTAAGCCATCATCACGACATTTGAAGAAGTTCAGCGCCATTCTTGCTTACTAGTGGTTTAAAAAAAATAGGTAGCTTAGCTTTTTTGACGCAATAGGCCTAGATTGTATGTAAATAGTTATACGAACTTACGCTCCAGTTCTTTTCTATTTATAATATTTTGTATCTTTTATTTTTTGATAGAAAAATTTTACCAGTTAAAATGAATTATAATTACACTAAGTATTAATGTTTCTGTAATTTTCTTTAATGTTTTTAAAGTATGTCGTTGAACCGACTAGAAGGTCAACAGCAGAGGCTTTCCAAATTCTGGTATCTCACGCTTTCGGCGACGCCGGCAGTCCTTATCTAATTCGAGTGGTAAGATATGGCTTTTTTTTTCATCAATTTACTCCTTAGGTACATATAATAAAACAAAACCAAGCTAATTGATTCATTTCCATTTCTAGTTTGGAATTCTTCAAAGCATTTCTTAAAAATGGAGCGTCAACCGATATTACCATTGAACCTTCTCACGTGGATGGTATATCACCACAGATCGAATTCCGGAGTTAACAATGCGCTTTGTTTACAACCTGTTTTGTTGACGTACTCGCCGGAGTGTTCTTCCTACTGACAGCGATGTACGTCGTAGAATATGAACAAGCCACGGAAAGGCAATTACAAGGTAATAAGGATCGTCAAAAGGAAACATTCAAAAGCGAATGAGAAACTAATAATTATCGAAATGTGTATCGTGAATTAAGAGTTTTAGCGTCGAAGTACATCACATTGTCGTCGAACAGTTTAACAAATTATGGGAATTATATCGAATCGATTTTACCAAGGGTATGTTTTAGGAGTACGAGATTTTTCGAGTTTGAATTTATCTTACGGACTTATGGTTAGAAATGGTATGGAAAAGTCGGCAGTTGTAGGTTTACATTTGTTTGGTAGAAGGAGTATTTTGATGAATAGCAACATAGCAAGCGAGATAGTTGATGTGGCGAAGTGGCGTTTTTTAGATTAGCTTTTTCCGTCATATCTACGTTTTGTAGCTTTCGAAAAGCTGAGACAAAGATTCACTCAGCTAATCGAGATTCTTTCTGTTTTCAGGCAAAGACAATCCAGTAGCCAGTAGTGATTTATATTCAGATGTATTGGATGTAGATGCGACCAAACATACTTAAAGAGATTTTTGATGAGAAGTTAAGAAGATTAAAAGACTGCCACGGCCAAGAATCCAAGAGTATTTTGCATTTACTCGTCAATTTTACTTGAAAAAAAGTATATTGTGCTGGCCTACTTGGTTCGCTATAGTGAATGAGTTGAAAAAAATTGATGTTTTAATTTGATTATTATGAATTTAAGTTCCTATGCGATGTTTTACAATTTTTTTTTTTTACATTTTTTTGCAACATATTCACGTACTTGAAATGCGAATATTGTATTTAATCTATCAAAGCAACGAAAGTCGACTGTGAAAATATGAGAGAGATTTTTAGTACGGGTAGTATCCGTTAAAATGTTTTTCAAAGTAATTTTAAGCGAAAAGCGAGGTTACGCGTCCGGCATCTTCGTACTTATATTTTTAATAATTCATCGTGTTACGATTGTGAAAATTCCTATTCCAAATTTTAATTATTCGTAGATCTGAATAGAAGAGCGGTCAAATGGTTATTGCCGTCCATTATCGAAGTTCCTGAATTAGAAAAATCAGTTGAAATTAAATCGAATTTATTTTCCGGGTTTATCCTGTATTTTACCTATTGAATTGTGTTTTTGCAAAGAAAGCTGCTTCCTGTTACCTATTTTATTTTAGAGGTGTGTGTTGCTAGTATTTACCTAATGTTCCTTGAAGTCGCTTGAAGTAAATGATTACAAGTGAAGTAGGTAGGTAATTGCATACTTTGAGAGTTGGTAGTCAAAATTCCACGTGTATGATTATTGTTGGAAAGACGTGATGAGTCGTATATTTTTAAGCTTGTTGTTTCTTGTTGTTGAACTTATTGAATAGATGTATTTTTATTTAATTTGATCGCAAATGTTGTATTTTGTATTGCAATTTCAATTACGTATTTATCGCGCTTATGTTCCGAATTGATATTTTCAAAGTTATACAAAAAGAGTTTGTGAATTGTGCGAGATTAACGTTTTTTTAATGTGATGTTATCGTAACTTTGGTACAAAAATTATTCAATAACGGTTTCCATAATCAAATTTTTATGCCATATTGTCTTGTGTATGTTTGTGACTATGTATGTATGTATGATGAGCGTTCATAACACAATGCATTGTACCAAAGCATTTACCTACTTGTAATTCAATACAGTTTATATTTTTAAGAAAACAAAATATCGTAATGTTTTCAAATTTCATACCTCGTGTTTTTTTTAAAAAATTTTCATCTAGGTACTTGTACCTATCTCATATTATTTATTCGATGTTACATCAAGTTGTAACAAATATCTATGTGAAAGTATTCTATGTAATTATTTCATCCCGTATAGTGAAGTTTTGAAGTTTCCGGTTGAATTAAAATAGTTGATTTGAATATTGCCTTTTATGTTTATTTGTGTTGCACTTTCGATGCAACATTCACGTATTTCTGCTGATGACAAATTGGATGCACGAGACGTATTTCTTCTCCGATAAGAAGTAACTTGAGTCCTGTCAGTTGTCTCAAGTGAATCTGCTGGTTACATTTCGCTACCTTCATTGATTTGCGTTTTCCAACCAAACTTTGCCAACTTTAAGGACCAGGACCTAGGAGGGTGATTTTACCATTTGCTCGAGAATAATTTGACCGTTTTCTTCAGAACTTGGCAATTCTTAAGCCTAGCACTGATTTTACATTTGCATTATTCTACAGCCGTTTTCTCCAAAATAAATGTGGTATTGAACTCATCATGAAAATGAACTGCCCAAAAGTGAAAAATAAGACCACGTGTTATTGTGTACTATCACTATTCCGAATCCAACTGTGATAAGAAAAGCAGCTACTTGCAAAAATTAAATTTTGTAAAGAATTGAGTTTCAATTTAAAGAAAAATTATAAAATTGAGAATTTAGTTGGAAATATCAAAATGATGGAGACCGATGGAAATGCAGAATCTTGTAAACGTCTCCCTCAGAAGAAATATTTTCGACAAAGAGCGCATTCGAATCCAACAGCCGATCATATCGTTGATTAGTAAGTCTCTAAATAATACTCATTCAAATGTACAAATAAACTAATGATGAACTGCTTCATATGAATTTGTATTCACGCAGCCCTGTTAAGCCAGAATCTATGAATTGGAAAGATTTTTATCCCCTACACAGCGATAAAGAAGTCGAATTTCTGGATATTGGATGTGGTTATGGAGGTTTACTAGGTGAGTTTGAAATTTGTATGAAATGGGAAATTGATTTTTATGACTATTATTAAATAAAGTACTTTTTTATGTAGTCACTTTATCGCCAATGTATCCTGAAACGTTGATGTTGGGATTTGAAATTCGTGTCAAAGTATCAGATTATGTGATCAATCGTATTGAAGCGCTACGTGATAATAATCAAAATCAATATCAGAATATCGCTTGTATCCGTACCAACGCCATGAAATATTTACCCAATTATTTCAAAAAAGGACAGGTAGTTGATAAAAGTTTTTTAAATGTGTTTTTCTTACGATCTATTAATGACCGTTTAATTTCTGTTCAGCTGAAAAAAGTTTTCTTTCTGTTTCCTGATCCGCATTTCAAGAAATCCAAGCACAAATGGAGGATCATCAACGAAACTATATTAGCAGAATATGCATTTATTACAGCAGAAGGGGTATTTTGAATGAATTCATTCATTAGTTTAAAATTATTCGTACTAAGTTGTATGATCAATCTGAGTGATTCCTTGTAGGGCTTGGTTTATACTATAACTGATGTGGAAGAATTACATGAATGGATGGTTAAACACTTCACCGAACATCCTCTTTTTGTGAGAGTTGCAGATGAGGAATTGGTGAGTTACGTTTATTCATGGACGAAATTCTTTTCAATTCCGTCTTATCTGAATACCTACTTATTCATTTTTGTATTATAGAAACAAGATCCCATCATTTCTGTCATTGGAGATTGTTCAGAAGAAGGAAAAAAAGTTACACGAAACAACGGTAGTAAATTTATTGCGGTGTTTCGACGTATACCAGATTCTGTTCAGCCTTCGTGAGATTAAATTTTAAAAAATGAAAATGTGATCCATTTGTTATTGAAAATAAGGTTGTTTATTGATTGATTATTTTAAAAATGTTGTACATTTTAATGATGATAATTCTTGTTGTAAAGAGTTTCATTTGACAGATTTTGGATTATACTTGTATTTTCCTTTTTTCTTGCTGGCTCTTAGTTTTCTTTTTTTCCAGGCGGGATAATGTTGTTCGACGAATTTCACTATTGTACGTTTTGCGAATTTCAGTCTGATTTCGTATAGTTTTTTTTGTCTTTCTCCTTCGAGATAGTCTTCTTTTTCTTTCATTAATTGATGGTAGGTTATTTCTTGAGACGCGCATGTTTTCTTGAAAAAGTAAAAAAAATAAATACCTAAGTGATGAAAAAAATAAAATAAAAACTACGACAGAATTTTATGATTTCAAACTTACTTTGTAATTTTCTAGTTCCTTTTCTTCCGTCTCTTTGATATTTTGAATGAATTCCAATTCATTTTGCTGCTCCATCATATCTGTATCGTATCGTAATAAAGTATCGTTAAGGATTTCTTTGGTCTTTAACCTGTGACGATAATTGATTTATTTTACAATAAGTATTGAAGACATTTACGAATAAATTTGAAACGAGATGAGCACCATTCAAATCGTTTAGTTTTTTCTGCTTCTATATGATTGAGTCGTAATTTTTCGAAGCTCTGAGTTTTCGAAGTAATAATTTCATTCAATCTTTCGCTACATGACTTCAGTTGTTTTTCATTCAAGGATATCTGATGATCGTGAGTAGACCTAATTTACTTATAAAACATTTGTACGATTTAAAATGAAAAGTTGAATCTAGTCAAAAGATAGAAACATTAGCGAATTCTCAAACCTTTTTTTCGACATCAATTCGCAGTGTTTTCGTTGTTGTTGAATTATCAACGAACAATTTTCTAAAATTATGTGATCTTTGAAAGTTGATTCCTTGGTGAAGTAGTCTTCCATTTCGTGGAATTCTTTTTCAATTGTTTCTTCCACTTTTTTAAGATGACAAAGTTTCGTATCTAATTTATTGACAGTCTTACTAATGTTCTTTGATTCCTTGAGCCGAATAATGTCGTGTAATTTCTCCATATCTTCTACAAAATTGTTTGTCGACGATAAAAGCTAGAAAAAAAGGGATACCATGAGATATTTTATTTTGAACTAAATGGTATGAAATTTAGAAGAACGTGGAGTTTGATTTATTTACCAGAGTTTTTATTCGAAGCAAACATCTTTCCATGATTACTGATGCAGTAACGGATTCCATTTCAATTGATTTATCAAAAAACTATTGAAAAATGAAATAACTGAAGCTAGATATAATTCAATAAAATTATTTTTTTTATGTCTGTCATCGCGATTTCCTTTTTTCATCGATCAAACAATGAGTTGAGTTTCCAAATGGAATGGTTGGTTAGGAATTAGGATTTTAAAAATTTAAAAAACTTTTCCCGCCGAAATCGAAAGAGAAAACGACTCCCTTGAATCGAATGCCATGACCTTTGAAGAAAATGGCGTTGTTTGGAATGAAAAATAAAAATTTCTTATCATTTCGCCAATGTTGATAAGGTGAATTGAAAATTTGAAATTTTTAAAATAATTTATTAATTTCACACTAGTAATTAATTTGCATGTGCATTGTGGTGTATTGCTCTAATTTTATAGCAAGGTAAGTTGCATTCCTCTTGTTTTATCTTTCTCCATCCATATACCCGTCTTCTACACATTTTGTTTTATTTCAGATGAGACTTTCAGTTTTTCGATCAGTCCAAGGGATTTTAAAAAGAAATTTACACACCAGTAATGTACGATGTTTACCATTAGTTCCAATAGTGATAGAACAAACCGGACGAGGTGAAAGAGCCTACGATATTTACTCAAGACTTCTTAAAGAAAGGATCATTTGTTTGATGGGACCGGTTCGTACTCGCTATTCATTTTTCCAGCATAGTGCTACGTCCTATAATCTTTAACGCGTTCACATCATTTGTTGCAGATCAATGATGATTTATCTTCGTTAGTTGTCGCTCAATTGCTATTTTTACAATCCGAAAGCAGCAAGAAACCAGTGCACATGTATATCAACAGGTTCGTTGAGTAATATACTTACACGAAATAACAAATATACAAGTGCGAGATCACAGTATTTTGATTATTTGACATATTGCAGCCCTGGTGGTAGTGTAACTGCTGGTCTTGGAATATACGACACAATGCAATACATATTACCTCCTATTGCTACATGGTGCGTAGGTCAAGCTTGTAGCATGGCTAGCCTATTATTAGCTGCTGGCGAACCGGGTATGCGACATTCTCTACCAAATGCTCGAATAATGATACATCAGCCATCAGGTGGTGTTCAGGGGCAAGCTACTGACATACAGATTCAAGCTGAAGAAATTCTAAAAATGAAACGTCAGTTGAATGGTTTATACGTCAGACATACTGGGAAACCATTAGAGATGATTGGTATGTTAATGATAGCTATTAGTCCTATTCGAAACCTAACCGGTTACTTATTGTTTTATTCTATTTGTTTAGAAAGTAACATGGAAAGAGATAAATTTTTATCGCCCGCTGAAGCAAAGGAATTCGGTATAATCGATAAAATACTTGATCATCCGCCCAAATTTGACTTCGATGGAAACGCACCGAAAGAAGGCGAAGACAGTAGTGAAATCTCCAATAAAAATGAAACCGTGGCGTGATTTCTTCGAGTTGCGTCTATGTGCTCGTGGTCATTTTTTCATTTCCTTCGGGAAATTTTCGAAAGCTTCTTTTCAATTAGGTATGATTTGTTGAAGTTTGAAAAATTGTTCACGACTGAATAAGAATTTGTTGAGAAGTTTTTAATTTTTTGTATTGTTAGATATATAGGAATTTGTTATCGCGTATGTGTAATAAATACTTGCTCGTAACGTGGTGCTGAAGTATTTTTATTTGAGAATTATTTCCTTTTTAATTGACTGAAAATGAACCGAGTCGAGATACTGCGTTATATTAATCTAATTTTTCTGGATACTCTCAAAAACAGAATTTAATATTCAGTCTCTCCTCCGCTTCCTCGTACCTACGTTTAAAAAATTCCAAAAAAAATCTCTAATTTTCTGCGAATTATTAAGCTGAAATGTCAAAAACTTGTGAGTGCTAAATTCAAAATAGAACCTGAAATAATGTTTGCAAATTCTCAATGTTGCGTTCAAAATATCAACAAAAAAAAAGTACAAACTCGAAATACCTAATACGAATCAAAATACAAAATAATTATAACACTATCGACTACCATGTACCCTTACGCTGAGATTTTCGGTGCTTTACATAATTCATCAATTATCGTACGTATTTGACTTGCAAAAAAAAGATAGAAAAAAATACTTAATAATAAAATAATTTCAATTCGGTCGAATAGATTTGCTAACGAATGCAAGAATTGGATCTACGTGAACCAAGAAGCGAACATTTGTAATGACTTTTTAATTCGATTGTGTTGTTCTTCCCCTCGTTCTGAAGTGTTGTAATATAAAATTCATGAAGAAAAAGGAAGAAAAACATCGTTGATATATGGTTTAAGGGGTGGCCCGTTATGACCATACTGGGACCTCCGACTCAGAAGCGTTAATGCGATTATTTTCTCAACTCGGCTAAGCCCAGCCCGGGCCTTTTCCTATTGCTGGTTACGGTCACCCTCCGCATCGTCACCACCTTTACCATTACTGCCTTTTCGCCGTTTTATTAAATTTATGAACCTTTTTCTATATATACGTATCAGCGTATAGTCGTGTTATTTTTAGTATCGATAAAAAACGGAAATTCTATTTTTTTTCCTTAAAAAAATATCTCATTACGAGCATAAAAATATTTTCCATGTTTTTCGTTTATAGATATTTGTAGACTATATCCTCGAATAGGTAGGTATATCTCTACGGCATGTACTAAATAAAAACACAGATAAAACATTATGTCGGACGTTTCGAAAATTGCCTACTTGTCAATGAAATAATTTATGCAAAATATATATTTACAAGTAATAAGAATAAGTAACGATTTTTTGACAAAAAAAAAAAAATAATAATAAAATAAAGACAGTGTTTTACATTTAAACCGTTTCCATGGGCTTTTCGGTCGATCTTTCGAGTAATAACGCTTCGGCGTGCTTTTTTGCTTTCAAACGTAAATCCGCTATGCTGGAGTTTTTCGACGCCAACAACCTATCTTGATGTAAAGCTGCTAAAGTTGCTAAACTTAACGCCGAATAATGAATATTCGCTGCGTGATGATGATGATGGTGGTGATGGTGATGGGCAGCTACCACATGGGAAGGATGATTTCGCGGGTAAAATAAACTACCCACTGGTTCACTCGCTGCACTGTCTTCTTTATCACCATTTTTTCGTATAGCTGCGGCTGCGGCGGCGGCTGCGGTCATCATTGCGGCATACTAAAATGATGGAAATGGGTAATGAGGGTCGTATAAATTTCAGTTATGTTTTGTAGTATTTTTAAGAGCTACAGCGAATAGTTCTTTATTGGGAGGCGAGTGGGGGGCAGGGCATATAGTGGAGATAATTTTTTACCAAGTTCCATTACATTTTGAGTCGACCAAACCAAATGAAATTGAAAGCAGAAGTATAGTCCGGAGTTGATAAAGGGAGAAAGAGAAGGCAAGGGCACTTCTCAAATATATAATATACCTAGGTATCTACACGAATTTTTAAATGAGAGTCGAAGGATCAAAACGGTTCCATATTACCTATAGTAGGTATTCAAAATAGGTAAACAACTAATTTTTTCAATTTTGAATGAATTTATGCTGTCCCTTGCCCTGCCCTCTTGCTCACTGAACCTCTACGTTTCATCTTACCTGATGAGCGGCGCTAATGAAAGCGCTATCAAAACCAGGTGGACTAAATGGCAATGATCCGTTGGTAGCGTTGCATGCAACTTCAGTCGGATCATTATTTGAAAAGGGAATTAAATTTGAAGATGTAGATAAGCGATGATGAACTGGTGGAACATTCATGTATGGAGCTATTCTACACGTTGATGGCTCGATTGATGAGCTTGTAGGATGTGCGGTGCTGGTCACCGAAGTAGAAGGCGATCTGGTGGTCAATTGTTGAGGTGACTGCAGATGGTTGGTCATTAATAAACCTGTAGTTGCTGAAATTAGATACAAGATTCATAAAGCAGTTTTCTTTGTGACATTGTTCATTATAACTGAATAATATTTATCGCGCGCTATAGACGTTTGGAATTGATATGTCAAATAAATAGGCACACCGGGTTATCCGGTTATCGGAAATATGTATTCTCTAAATTTGAAACTGTCAAATTTAACCGCAATTGAAAGTGGATTTTCCGTAAATAAGGTATTTAATGAACTGATCAGTCAAAAGTGAATTATTTACCGAATTAATCAGTCAAAAATGAATTAGGTACTTATTTACGTTATCGATCAGTCAAAAGCTACTATGGTCAGCAGTAAAAAAATTTAAATTGGTACGTAGGTAACTGATTTTAGCGGTACTTTTCCACTTTTATCCCAGGGACGACATTTTTTACCCTCCTGAAACAGTGAAATGAAATTTGACCTTTCAAATTTTAGAGAGCACAAAATAAATATTAGCCTATTGGTTATTGAACTCATAATAGGTATAATATTAGCTCAAGTTTCTGAGTGTGCAGCGATTTTGTACCCAGCACTTAATATACTTAGGTACTAACCTTTGTGCATTTGACTTTCATGTTTTCTACATTTTGCTCGTCGGTTTTGGAACCATACCTGAAATCAATAAAGCACAATTGAACGATGTAAATGACTGTATTTTAGTGATTTATTGGTGTATCTCAGGTGCTTGCAATGTGACTGCGCTTTCTCCCACCACCAGCCACCACCCTTCAAGAAAAGAAATTTGTGAACCATCAAAAACTCGAAAAATTAACAATTGTTTTTTACCATCTTTGAGCTCTAACAGACAAGTAGGTAAGAACTTTTTAAATGTCAGTCGCTTAAATAAAAATTGTTTTCATGAAAATTGTTCACTTTTCGATGCTTTTGGTAGGTATCAATTTATGCCTCAAGTATTCATTTTCAAAATTAGGTTTCTAAGCACCTAGCTACGCTAGTTCTTCTTTTCAAAATCTATTTATAGCCCTTTTCAATTTGCAAGTATCGAGCAAAAGAATTCGTTTAATCAAATTTTGCCCTCGTTGTAATTTTTTTCCTCTTTATATAATTAATTACGTTTGTCCATTCAATTTTCAAGATAGACTGCAGTTCAAATAAGTTTTTTCCTGTGGTTTTTTTACTCGTAAGGGAATTTTTTGATTTACTTAGCACTCTCTGATGTGAACGAAACCAAGCTACAATAGATTTCTGACGAGATTTGAAAATTTAAAAAAAAACTGTTTTAATGGAAATTTGTTAATTTTCTCATAAAATAGGTAGGATAATTTTTTTTGAACAGAGTAAATCAATGTGAATAATTTCTTTAATTCTACTCCCAAACATCAACAACTCTAAGGTTACCTACTAGTTTTGTGCCATTCTAAACTTAACCAATTAAGCCTCCAGCGATTTTTCAATTTCTTCATGGAGGGGCTAAAATGAACTTGAGAATCTATACCTTTAGTCGGCACTTATTGGGCACCATCTCGACCGTTTTACATAGTTACCGCGAAATCCTAAAAGCACCAGTTCAAAAGTGAATATTTGTACCTATCTAAATTCCAGAAAATGCAAAAAAAAATCAAATTTAAAAAAACGTATAGCGAGCGATTGTTTTGACAAGATACAACTTCTAATGCGTCTACACGATCACCGTACTCGAAAACTATCACCATTTGACCCTTTTGGAGCCTCTCCAGAAATTTTTAAATCGTTCTCGAAGGACCAAAAATGACTTTAGCACCTATAACTTTGGTCATTGCTCATTGGGCAATAAAAAATCACTCGTCATATACCTACCTACCTACCTACTTCTTTGAAAATTTGATTGTTTCATATTCTCTGGAATTTACAAATACGTCCCTACCTACCTACCTACTTATGATCAAAAATTCATCAAGCTAGTAGGTAATCCCGATACTCCACGATAACCACTTAAAATGGCATAGGTTCCAAAGTTCATTTTTGGCCTCTCTAGCAGAGCGATTTGTAATTTCTGAAGAAGATTGATAAATCACCGAAGGCTTCAGAATAGCCCAAAACTAGTAGTTGTCGATGTGTGGGAGTTGGACTGAAAGAATATCTAAAAATGCACTTCAAGGCCTGAAATTTTGGTTACGGGGGTTTTAGGACATACTCTTTCGATCTATTTTATTTCGTCGCCCGTGTCGAACAGAGCAAATTCAAAAATGTTTCACAAGAGCACAATAATTCCTACATTATTCATACGTATTCTTGGTTAGTCCATAGGTGCTTGTACCTATCTTCTTAAAACTTTAGTCAACTGCGCCCGATTTTCTCAAAAGACATTTTTTTAGTGGTATAAAATTTTAATTTTTTTTTGCAGAATCCATGTTGACCTACTCTGGTTTTATAATTTATGGTCACTTCGCGGAACTAAAAGAGCACACTAAGCGAAAAATGAAGGTTTAATGAAAGATTACTGATTAGGTTACGTCCAAATTTTCCACTTCTGTCGCCATAAGTTTTCATCCCATTATAAGTATAGGAAACCTACACTCAAACCTAAATGGAAAATTTTGAAAGTCAAACCAAAAAATAGCTAAATTAAAAAAAAAATAATACCTTGCCAACTTTATAAATTGATTACCTACCTACTTAAATAAGTTATCGCAACTTTTTCCAAACACGCACTGATAATCATGTAGTAGGTATGTATTGTGTTAATTTGACAAAAATTCATGTATATCCATTGATACTACACGATAATCACATAATTGGATAAGAATTGATTGATAAACAGTCTGCTTGGTAACTATTCACGAAATTGAATTTACTTGACCCCCATTTGTTTGGTTAAACAGAACACGAGCGTGTGTACCATCTCCTACCGTAGTCTACGCACATTTGATGATTTAATTAAGTTAAGCTTAATCCCTATGGGGCTATAAATATTTTTCGAATTATGTCTACGCGTTGAAAAATGCTGATACAAATATTTAACTTTGTTTTCAATTGAGAATTTCGCAATGATGCATATTGTAACTAGGTACCTACACCAACTGCACGATTCAATATTAATTAAAGCGTAGCTAGGCTACCTAACGTTGATCAAAATGACGTTTTAATTTTTGAGTAGATACGAGTACTACATCCTAAACTCATTTCAAGCATCTACACCATACCAATTCGTATAGTTCATAATTGATTAATTTTACTTACGTATTAGGTACTCATTTAGAAAAAAAAAAAAAACAAAACATTTATTTACATAGGTATACCTAACGAAGGATAGTTAGGTAAAGTACCAACCTGTACTCGAGCTTCACTTAAGCCTAGCCGCTGGCTTAATTCTTCTCTCATAAAAGCATCCGGATAATGAGTTTCATCGAACAATCTCTCCAACTCGTTGAGCTGTTCCAATGTGAAATTAGTTCTACTACGGCGTTGTTTACTGTTCCCGTTCGTACTACTCGAACTACTCATCACAATGCTACTTCCATTATCTGCTGAACTGCTCACACTCACAGATAACTCTCTACTTTCAGTGGCTGAAGAGTAAGATGATGTAGGCAAAGACACCGTGGTAGTGAACATAAACTTGGCTACTTCTGATGTACGAACGAATGTATTGGAACAGACTATAGGCGGTGGTGAAGGACTAGGAGATCCGCTGCTGGTGATCGGCGATTGAGACGTTGAGCGAGTATTTTGTTCGGATGTTATGGTCTTATCTGATCGTCTTCTCCACGCGTAGTCTTCTTTACTCGAGTACCATTTTCTTTTTTTATCTGATTCGGGACGTGTTGCTTCGGTTTTAATGTCTCCTGTGTGAAAATTTTCATTATTTGAACTGCGCAGGTGAGTTGGATTATAGAAAATAAGAAACGAATTCATCATAATTATAGGTGGGTAGGAAATCTTCTTCAGAGCTCAAGCCAAAGAATTTTCTAATTTTAAATGCGTGTTTTTAAATGGGTATTTGAAAAGATTCGCAAAGAGTACTATTTTTGAAGAATTCATTTTGAGAAATGAAAAAATAAAATAATCTAAAGTAAGTACTTAAACCTGCATTCTTCAAGCATGATTTTGAAAAATTATGAATAAACACGAAATTTCAATCAACAAAGCTATAGCTTCATGACAGTTTTTATGAAATCTATTTTTGCATTTTCTTGAAACCGATTCAAACTGTAGAAAACTTGAAAATCTCAAACATTTCTACCCATCAATATCTGCCGCAAAATATTGATTACCTACTTTGAAAAAAAATCAAAAATATATTTTCTTCATCAATTTCAGTTTCAAGAGAAGTTACAAAATTTTAAAACTCCACAATTTTTGACAGTTTTGACACAAGTCTTGTGGGTAGATTACGTACGGAAAAATTAATAATCTTTAATAAAATTCATCAAAAATTGATGAATTAACTTGGGCAGCCAAAAATTGAGTTTGGAATTTTCTTAAACACCTTTTTTTAAAAATGGTATAAAATTTTCTCATAAATCGAAATATTTTTTCAAAAAAAGTTTTAAAAGTAGGGTACCTATCATAAAATACGTAGCATACAAATTTTAGAAATATTATTCCAACTTACGTTGGAAAAATTTCCGAGATTTCAACCAAATTCAACTATAGGTGCATACCTTAATGCATAAATCTGAGGTACGTTAAACCAATTTTTATTGCAATAATTAGGTATCTCCTTGGGCAGATATAGATACGATACGAGTATAGGTATCAACTTCGAATCAATCTCGGATGGCACAAAAATTGACAAAGTTACGATTGAGAAATAAGTATCGATACTTAATAATAGTAATAGCAATTCATAAAGTTTTAAAAGTTTCGAATTTCAGGTACCGACGTATTTTTGGTTAAATTGGTACCGACCACAAATCACAATGAAGGCATTTCAACCATTCAGAAAAATTTTTGAACGGGCCAGAAAATTGAAGAAATATATCTACTCTCTAAATTTGAAACAGTCAATTTCACTGCTTAGCAGTCACGACATTTTGCCTTTTTAAAGCAGTAGTTTTTTTTACTGCAAAACAGTGAAAAATTACTGAATTGGTCAGTCAAAATGATTTTTTACTGACCAATTCAGTAATTTTTCACTGTTTTGCAGTAAAAAAAAACTACTGCTTTAAAAAGGCAAAATGTCGTGACTGCTAAGCAGTGAAATTGACTGTTTCAAGTTTAGAGAGTACCTAAATACGAAATACAACATGTAGTACCTACGACCGTACAGAATATTTCAAAAGCTGATTTTATTTCTTTAATTTTTGACGAATTTTAAATTTCTAATGAGTCTATTTTCCATTGAAGTATAGAAAGTTGAAAGGCTTATCCCTATTTTCGACTGCCTGAATGAAGTTTTTTTCTCAAGAACTGAAAAATTCCAAAATTGATTGTAGACTTCGCAACGGCTCAAAAAAAACCACCATCGATTGATTTGGAAATTGAAAAATAGGATAGGTACAAACCATTTTTTTTTATCAGGCATAAACGGATTTTTAAAATTTGTAAAAAGGAACCTAAATCGAATCGAACGAAAGAGCGTCAAAAGAATCCACGTTAACTTAATGGCATTTTTAAAACTGGAAAAATCAAAAATCTGTCGTCTGTTCCGAAACAGCTCAAAACCGCCTCTAATTAAAATTCATGGTCGAAAGAAAAGTAAGTATAAACGAAACGTCAGCCTCTTATTTCTCTGTCTGATCAAATTTTGATTTTTTCTATAGAAAATAATCCCGTTTGAAATTCAAAAATCCGCTACCTAATTGAAAAAAGAAATTCAAGATTTGAAATTAAATCAGATTATGAATTTTTGTGCGCTCTTTTCGATTATTCTCTATCACCTTCAAAATTTTTCTGCTAATTGAGCTTCGTTTTTTCACATTGATAAAATTTTTGATTTTTCAAAAATCTCCAAAAATCGTGAATAATTGGCTCAGTTGGCTAAAACAATATTACACCCAGTTTTGTATAAGAAAATTTTCCAAACTTTTCCTTCCAATTAATTACTCAAAACGACTTTATTGAAATCAGAATCTTTCGTAAACCTTAATTTGTTCCAAAATGCACAGAAAATTTGTTTATACGATCAAGTACTCACAAAAAACTCATTCTCAACAAATTTCTTTTTTCAGACTTTTTTTTTTTTTTTTTAAATTTACCAACTTTGTCTTGTTATACTTAGATACCAAATCAATTAGGTACTGCACAATTATGTAAGTATAAATTAAAATTTTACAATAAAATTTTTCTCATTCTTTCCAGAGTTACAAAAAATTGCTTATAAGTGACATTCTCCGTGTTCATCTCCCAAAATAAAAGGAGACTGACTAATAATAAAATGTAAATAAAAAAAAATATAAAAAATAAAAGGGGTAAGAAGGTCCAATAATTTTTTCCAAAATTTGAAACTCAGCGTTTTGATGAAAGGAAGAAAAATTTAATATTGTTCACCATTCTTTTCGAAATCATTTCCTAATGATTGTTTTCAAGTCTTCAAATGTTGGAAACCCATTTAAGTAAGAATCACGATCTCCGGGTTCAATGAAATACCTACAGATTACTGTACTCGTGGGTAAGTAGGTAATAACCCATTCTCCAGATAAGGGGTTGGTGAAAATTGAACGTTTCAAATTGCACGTGAAAAATTGCACGTGCGAAATTGCACGTATACAATTGAACGTGTGTGATAATTGCACGCATGTGAAAATAGAACGTTCACAGCGTTCAATTATAGTTATGTTCAACTATCTGTATTGTTCTGAAAAGGCTAAAAGTGAAGTTCAGCCCCTATAATTTTGGCCAGTGCACATTGAGCACCCTCTCGACCGTTTTAGGGAGTTGTCGCGAAATTCCATGAAATCGATTTCAAAAGTAAATTTTTTATCTGCTCATAAATTCCAGAAAAAATGAAAAAAATTCAAGTAATACTGTAAATTTAACATGCGGTCGATTTCAGACGGTTTCAACCTGTTCAGGAGCCGGTAGCCATATTTCGAACGTTCAAAAGTTAATTTGGACGGTTTTTATGGAACTTTGTGAAAATCTGAAATTTCCAAAATACAACCGGAGGTTCCAGTTCCAGAACGCCTTGAAACCATCTCCAATTGACTCAGCATGTTGAAGTAAATTTTAGCTTTCTACCTTTTTTGAGTAACATTTTGCGAAAATTTCAACTTTCAAAAATCCGCTGGAGGCTCCAGAACTGCTCAGAACGTTTCGAAAATCGAAACTGTATTTTGGGTTGGTGAAAATCTCACATTAAATCATTTTCTGACGTTAAATTTGCAGACGTTCTATTTTCACATGCGTGCAATTATCACACACGTTCAATTGTATACGTTTAATTTCGTACGTGCAATTTTCTTACGTGCAATTTCATACGTGCAATTTGCCGGTCCCCCCAGATAAGTTGAGTCATAAAATTCGGATTTCGCAAAAGCCTCTTTTGATTATGCTGCAAGATTTCAACAATATAAATTCTTCGTGGTAATATTTCATGACCCTTTTCCTCCTCACTTCGATTTAAAGTGTGAATATTTTTTTTCTCAAAGTGTATCTAACTTGTAAATACCGACCTTTTTAGGTTAGGAACAAAAAAATAAATGGTTTAAAAAAAAAGTGTATCTGTATAGTCAAGGTACTTGGGGTGAAAATGAAATTGAGTACCAATAAATTCGGGTTGACCATCTTTCTGATCCTTTAGATCAATTTAGCCATACCTATATTTTATTTTCAAAATGTTTTTGTACCAATTCAAAATAATTCAAATCCCACATTTTCTTCATCGGTAATACCCCATAACCAACTCTCCGAGTTTATTGATGCTGAGTTTCATTTTCACTCAACTTATATGCGTTTTTTTCGAAAGCTGAAGAATCCGAAAATCCACTGGAGGGACAAACCAAATTTCAGCCTTTTATGTTTATTTGGTTAAATTTTAATTTTTTTAAATAAAAAATAGATCAAATTTGAATTTTTAAAAACTTAAAAATGAATTTCAGCATCTGAAATTTTTGCTGGTGGTGTATTTTAGGGTCCTACAAATATTTTGATTCTCGTGTGACCAATTCAAGAATTTTCATATCGAGTGGGTTACTTCCCTTGTTTGTGTTCGATAAAAATAATTTGTTTTGTATGCTTTGATTCAAATCACTTTTCAGAATCAATGATTCATGAATCGCTATTCGTAGTTATGGAAATTAGTTTAGTACAAGCAGTTTTATTTTAGAACATAATATCCTTCAATTTGAGTATCTAGAATGTAAAGTATATATAAGCTACATTTCAAAGATTTTATCAAGCGTGATGTAAAATCATTCAACTTTTTGTTCACGTCTTCTTCCAGCATGACATAACTTAATTATGATTTTAACTTTCTGTCTTGTCAAATTCAACCTTACCTGATTGAATTCAGAAGCATGTCACGAACGTTGAAACGATTATCTCTCCATACCCTCCCGTCCTTCCATCATTCACACCACGTTAATAAATTTGCATACCCTTCACCTTATAGCACATATCATTTATATCAATATTTACGGCGCAACTTAGGCAAATTATTAAACGTAACGGAATTTTTTTCGGCAAACACGAGTTAAAGAGCACGGCATTATTATCGCTTACCTGCATGAATCGAATCATGATGCAAAAATTTAGGTTGACTGGGACTAGGTGAACTGCGTGATTTTAAACTCTCGATCGAGAATTTTTTCGAAGATGTTTTCAAAGGGGTGTTTCGTCCGTCATCGGATTTATCAGTATTTTCCGAATTACTAGCTGTGTCATCGTTCTCTTTGCCTGCGCTATCGTCTGCTGTGGTCTCGAGCGATACAGCCATCAATGGTTGACCAGGTTCTTGTTCATCGGTCACAGAAATATCGTCGTCGTCTTCGTGATCGCTTTCTTTGATATCGTGATTTGAACTACTCGAGTCGACGAACGAAGATTTCGTCGAATCTTCCATTCGCTCGAGGTTATAACTTAATTAAAAGCGCGCGAGTTACAATTGAATACGAGAGTAGATGCTTTCATCGTCATCATCAGCCATTTCACTCTCAACAATAAAACCAACAAACGACTACCTACATTGTATTATCGAGGGTACCGCGTGCATTAACATGTATCCAAGACGGCGTGCAAAACTCGCGATGGCAAATGCGCAAAAATACGAGTACGTAAGGTATGTACTAATCGAATATAGGAATAAAATCGACGCTAGACAAAAACGGAAATGAAATCTTGGCAAAAATTGTTAATAGCTGCAGCCACCGAGCTCACTTAATAAAAAGAAAACATAAAAACCGATGAATATAATAAATAAACCGCAACAGCCAATAAACGAGTCGATGGCTGAATGGGCGTACCTGTCTGAAGAATGTGCGTGATTGGTAATCCCTGGATATGATTCTACGCCTTCATTGGTTCTCGTCGTCCATTGCTACGTATACTGCAGGCACCCGGCACCCTATCCTCCTGCTTTTCTCGCACTTTCCACCCGTTCTTCATTCGCACATTACGCTAAGTTGCCGCAAAATCGCTACACTACCCTGATATACTTATACTAAATTTACCAAATTTTATAGCTTCAGCAAATGATTATCCATTAATATTGTTGCGACATTTTTTTCATTATTACATTTTTTTAAATTAAGGTGCACACCGCCCAAAAAGCTCGAATTTAATTTTCACCCGTATATAGGCGAAGATGAGTTTTAATGAAAAATAGCGCCAAAGTTACGATTACGAATTTTTCCAACCTCGCGAGTACCTATCTGGCTTTTCTTTTGCTCTTTTTTTTTTTTTGCAGCGAGAGGAGGTATAATCGATACTTGTATTTAAATGAAAAACGAGATGGGATTTTTTTTTACGTCGCTGTTTGCATTTTCGGAATTTTATTATTAAATCGTTTCCTTCCTTTAAAACGAATGCTTCATTTTGAAAAGGTCGTGAATTTTTTATTACTCCGCGTGAGTTTTCTCGCTGAGTATACCTATATACGTATCTATAGATAGGTGGGTATTTAATTATTTATTACGATTACGGTTTTCTCTTCTGTACCTATGCTTCATTTTGTCGATAGTCGTTTGATATGTAATTTTGCATATGGCAGATATTCAAAATGATAATTATCTGAGTAAGAAGTACCAAGTATTTTTGCGGGCTGTTATTTTTTCTCAGCTGGGTTACCTTTAATTTTTCTTCTGCTTTTACGGAAATATTCGCATCTCAATTCGCAGAAAAAATAACCGGAACCGTTGAAAAATACTTCAGGGAACCCTTCAATCGACTCATCAATGGATTTCACTCATTTATTTGCTTTGAAGTAGGTAGATTACTTGAAGGGAATGCTGGGGAATTTTTTAAAAATTTTTCCCACCGTTAAAATGGCCATGAAGGAGACTTTAATTATAGCAACGTTTAAAAAATGTGAAATACCTATACAAGAGTATTTTACTCTTCTTGGAATTTTAAAAATTTTCTCGTCTGTCAAATTTAAACGATAAACACTTGAGTAGTTCAAGAGAGTATGTTCTAAAATCTTCCTCACTATAAAATTTTAAATTCCAAAGTTCATTTTTTGATTTTCACCAAATTTTTGAAAACTCGACAAATTTTTAAAATGCTGATAAGATAGGTAATCTGTGGCAAATTTTCAATTTTTTCATGCATTATTTTTTTCAAAAGAATGTTTCCGAGTAACTGTATAAGGGGCTGTGATGAGAAATTTCAAATGTAGGGGTAAGCGGGTTCTGCGCCAGGAAGGAAAAATTCGACCTTCGATTGTCTCGATTGAGCAGTAAGGGAAATATTCGAACAAGCATCCTTCAGAAATTGACATTTTGAGTTTAGAAAATTGTTGCCACTTTCCTCCCTTTCCCCTCAGTCGTGGCACTCGTGGCTTTTTCATACGCGTGGCATGAATGAGATCACAGGTGCATTTATAGAAATTGAGAAAGTATAATTTAAATTGGTATTATCCTTAGTTTACGCGAGTGAATGAAAAATTATGAAAAGAAATTTCGACTGAAAGGGTAAGCGGGTTCTGCGCCAGGAAGAGAAAAATTCGACCTTTGATTGTCTTGAATTGAGCAGTAAAGGTAATATTTGAACAAGCGTCCTTCAGAAATTGAAATTTTGAGGTTAGCAAATTTTTTCCACTCTCCTCCCTTCCCCTTCAGTGGCAAATTTCTCATACCTGTGTATATAACGCCAAAGTATACTGGTGCGTTTGGAAATTCAGAAAGTAGGTCTTATAATTAAATCGATGTTAGCCATAATTTACTATAGGGTCAAAAAAATTGTGAAGAGAAATTTTGACGGAAGGGCCGGGTAAGCGGGTTCTGCGCCAGGAATGAAAACGTGGGATTACATAAAGGCAACAGGATCATTTGCTCGTTTTTATTTCGTGTTCAAAAAATTGATCCTCAAGTCCCAATCCCTCTTTCTTCTTTTCCAGTATATAATGATACCTGTTTTTTGCCATCCCATAGAAATTGTCTCGTGGCTCGTTGCATATTGTGAGGAAATTTCATTGCAAATTTTTTCTCACGAAGGAACCACTATCACTTGAACTGATGCACTCCCATTTGAGCGAATAGGAACAAAACCGCAGATTGAAAGTTTAAAATCTCCGTATAACTAGAATTTTAGATGCGTAGAGACGAATAACTTTGGTTTTTTTTTACAAATTTTAAAAGCTCAAAAAGCTGTTATTCTGGTAAATTTTTCAACTTTTACAGATTTTTTCAAAAAGGAAATAAAATGGTGAGAATGATTAACCCATTTCAATTCTTCAACTTATAAAAATAACCTGCACTTTTGAGACAGTTTGTTGTCGCCAGCAAGTTATTAATTTTCTCTAGGAAAGATCAAAAATTGAGTTTTCACAATTTTAGATTTTAGCAGGGAATTATTGGATCCATTTCTATAATTTCACGTGCTTACTGCAAAATTCCTCGTGTCTCAGTTCAAAAGTGAATTTTTGACCAAAAAGTGTAAATTCTAGAAAACATAAAGTATAACGTTTTTAAAAACCGACGAATCCACCATGATGGTGCAGTTTTTTCATTAAGATATCGTTCGTCGGAATAGTATATAGATACACTGCTCAAAAACTGCCCTTTTCAGGACTTTACAGAACCTGTAGCAAGTTTCCAATTTTCTTCAGGAATTTCAAATTGCTTTACCAGTAACAGAAAACAATTTTTACTGGGGGAAAAAAAATGAAATACAACACCTTAACAAATTTAAAATTCTTAGTAATATTTTTCGGTTTTTGGCAAATCTTTGAAAATTCAAAGATCCATTTTCCACGAAAAAAATCATTTGATCAAATTGTAGCCTGTATTAGGTACCTACCCTATAAAATTTGGTTTGTATCTTCTTTTTTCTTGTTTTTAACCTCTCAAATGGATTTCTGTTGGTTGGGTCGAAACGAAATTCAGCACTTATCAACTTGGGAATTCGTTTTTGTGACTCTTTCAATTCATTTAAGCAGGAATACCCAAAATTTGTTTCTTCCAGTTCAAAGGCAAAAATTTTTTCTAGAAGATTGGAAAAAAGGAAAAATTTATAATTTGAGAATGAATCGAATCAACATAAAAATCAGAAATTTGTTTCTCTTTCGACCTCCAAAATTGATTGATCGTTGTTTAGCGATATTCTGGAACGTTCGATAGATGTTTGAAATTTTTAGTTCACCAAAAATATTTTTTAATTTGTGCGTCAAGCAGAAGATTTAAAAAGACGTATTCTAGTTTATATCTGTTAAATTTGATTTTGGATCTTCTAATGGTAGATAATTTTTCCAAAATAGGTATTTGAATTTTCGAAAATTTTACAGAGGCTCTAGATGGACTCGAAACCAACACCAATCGATTTAGAAGGTCTAAAAATAAGGTAGGTAGGTTGTATAGGTACTTACTTACTATAAGAAACCCAAATTTCCGTTGTCTATTTCAATAATTTTTTATCGAATTTTAATGTTTTCCATAAAAAATGCGCATTTGAATTTACAAAAATTCATCAGAAATCGGACATTGAAAAATTTAACCTATAGTGGTGTATTTTTTGATACTTTTTTGATTTTTCTGTCGTCTAAAAATCTTTCTGCCTATTGGGATATGTTTCTTGTGGGGAAAGGCTAAAAAATATCTTTGATGGCTGTTGTTTTTTGGGTAACCTTCTGATCATTTTAGGCAATCACTACAAAATTCCAAGTGTGAAGTGTCATTTCAAATATTAATTATTTTGCTAAGAGATGATTATACTTAATCACCAAAACATTGCAGTTCACGAGAAATTTTTTCAAAACCTTCTCGTAGAAATACTTGTAGTAAGTATTTTAATTTTTATCCATTTGAACTGACATAGGTTGAAATTGAAAATTGATGTACCTACCTGTACCTGTATACCAGTACCATAGGTACCTCTGGTTCATTTTGTCGGAAAAATATTCGAAAATGTGGGGCAAAAAACTGAAAAGTAAGAAACATAATATGAGTAGGTAGATGTGTATTTATCTACAAAAATAATCATAAAATTATGAAATTTTAGAGAATGATTTACAATATTTGTAAAGCTGACAACATACACAAGATTCAAAACATCACCATATTTCCTTGAAAGGAAAACCAGCCTTGATTTTTCCTTAAATTTGTAGAGAAAAAAAGTCAAAACAAGTCCAATATACCTACCTACAAATGATGTTTACAATAAAATACAAGCGTACAAATAACATAAGAGATGAGAAATTTTTCAAAACACCCGTAAATAAATGAAAAGAGTACAGTTTCCCAAATGTTAACAAGCGTGACAAGCGATCATCGTCAATGTTATCGCCAAGTACTCCAATTCAGCGATAAAACGATACGCTAAATTACGTCTTCGATATCCTTCAATGCTTTTCAATTTCAGTAATGAAACATAGACGTTTAGTCGATTTACCTTTTATCGATACTCGAGCATTTGTTAACACTGTTCCTATACTATAAAAGCAACAACGTGATTTCGCAAACATTTCCCAATAGAACGAGCTTTTCTCCCCTATAGTTATCCGAATGAATCTGATCAATTATGGTGATTTGGAATTAGGTAGAATACAGACGACTGAAACGTGAATCCATACCATATACCTATCTTACTTACTATAGCTACAATAAACGTGTTACGTAAAATAGCAACGTAGGTATATAACGATTTAATTTTGTAGCCTATAAGAGTAGGTAGCTATAAGTTTATATCTTAGTAGGTATAAACTTGGCGTAGCGAAAAATGCAATTCGTCTTCGTTGGCGTGATAAAAAGGATCAAAACATCGGGGAACGGTTCTTAATTAAGGTAATAGGCGAGTAAATATAGAAGCAGGTAAGATAAAGTTTACGTTAATAAGTAGAGCTTTTTGAGCGCCAGCAACCAAAGAGGGAGTGGCGAATGAAAGCAATTAGTAAGAAACGAATTGTTACGGTTTGCAGAGGAAGGAATATGGAAGGAACGGAAGCGACGAGCAAGTATACGAGTATACGAGTACGTATAAGCAGCGAGCGAAAGAGAAACAAATCTCCGACTCGCTTTTACTTTTAAGTCGTTTGAAAATGGCCCGTTATAATTAATTAACGGAATGGAATAGAATGGAAATAGCAACGAAAACTCGGCAATTTGTAAAGGGCGCGAAAATTTCATTATCTTAATGAAGTAGCGTCCCAATCTCCCACTCCACTTATTCACCCTGCTAACCGAAATAAATACGATTCGTTTAACCTTTTATCCTGCCCTTCTTGCTCGTTCTCTCTCTGTTCGTTTTTCTTCCCTTAATTTTATTTGATAGCGAATTAATCGACTCGTCTTTCTTTTTCCTGCGCACTTTTCGAACGCGTATAAACGATGATAAAATTGCTTCACTTTAAAAGCGAACTCAACCGAACCGAACCTATCCCATATACTCTCTCGTTTACTTACCCGTAAAAGAACCTTAGAGACAGCTATTAAAAAGACGACGCCGATATCCTCTCTCTTTTATCCTTTTTTATTACTATGTCGTTTAGAAAAGCCGATAATGTTCGAGTAGATAACCTATGCGTATAGTTAATTAATAGGTACGTCCGTCGCGTCTCTCCTATACATTCTTACTCATTCCCTTGTTCCTTCGACATCTTTATTTTTCAGCAACACTGCTAACAATTTTCTTAAGGATTATTATCTATATCTACAGACTTATCGTATCGGATAAATTAATACCCTCCCATGTTTCGACTACACAATACACAAACGTTGGCGGGATTACGTTGAAAAATCTATACCTACTCTGCTTACACGCTGCGAATATGTTAGCGCGTATTTACGGCGATTTAAGTATGCAATTTATTAAACACGCCGAATGCCATCACCCAACCGAGCCAAGTGTACGCTCAATTTCACCTTTCTACACAGCACAGTACGCAGATTGGTATTGTTTTCTGTTTTACGCTTGATGGATGAATTTTTTCCACGCAATTATAACGATTGGAATTTTAAAACGTTCTTATGTAAATTGTTCTGTGGATTATACTTTTTCTAAGCAGAGGGAATTTTCTGCAGCGAAACGGAAACGAAGATTTTGAACAAGTCACGTTGTTGATTGAATAAATGGAAATCTTTTTCAAAATTCCACAAATTCAATAAAAAACATTTTTTTTCAATTTTTTTTTCTTCAATATTGAAATACGTATGCTCTTATTTTTTGAGAGATTAATTTTCAGAATAGACCAACAATGCCTGGAGTTTCTCATGACTGTGAAATTGGGGGAAATACCTAATTCATTTTTGGAAATAAACACAATATATGTACCTTACTTATATCGAATTTTTGATAGGTACCCACTACCTCAATTTAAAATATTAGACATCATTGTGAATGTTTTTTTTTTCGAAATTGAAATTTTCTTGGATCTATTGAAAATGAAAGGGATTATGGAGATTACTCAACTCACCCCCCCCCCCCCCTACAAGGTAAACATCCAAGCAGTAAACATTTTTTGGACGAGACAGAAAAATCGAAAGCTTGTATCTAAAAATACACCACCATACAGGCCAAGTTTCTAACGCCTAATTTCACTCTTCAATTTTTTGAAAATTCAAAGGCTTAAGTATTTACTATGAAAATTGAGCAATTTTGAAATCCATTTTTATAGGTTTAATCTCAAATTTCCTTCAAAGATTATTACCTATTTTTTTAAAAATTAATCTTTTTTCGACATTTTGACTCGATTGATGGTAGTACGAGCCATTCGGACGTCTCCAGCGGATTTCTAGTTTTCCAACTATGGAAAAATGGTACATAATAAAAAGGACCAAAATGAAGTTCAGTACCTACCTACACACTCGGATTTATCGCCTTTATAATCCTCTCGATCAATTTAGAAATAAATTTTCAAAATCTGTCTGAGCTGGTTCGAATTCAAAACTTTTTCCAGTGGTTGGTTTTTTATTTTAAAAAAATATATACCTATGAAAATGTTTTTATTTACGCTCCGAGCTTTGCAAATCGATTTAGTATGGTTTCAAGCTCATTCTGGAGCTTCCAGCAGATTTTGGACTTTCTATTTCTGAAAAGAATTGTCACAAGAAACGCTAAAATGAAATTCAGCGCGTATTAAACTTTAATTTGATCTTTATATTTTATTCTCGCTCTCTAAAATCGACTGGCGCTGGCGGAAGTTTCCAGACATGTACTGGAGCTTCTGCCAGATTTCTGGATTTTCCAGTTCCGGAAAAATTTTCATAAAATAGTCAAAATGTATTCCAGCACCTATAATCAGAATTATACTACCTAATTTAGTCCCAGTGTTGTTTTCGTTCTCTCAAATCGATTTCCGGTGGTTTCAAGGCTATTCTGTGGAGCCTGTAGCAGATTTTTGGATTTTCCAGTTCTGGGGAAAATCTTAATATAGAACAGTTAAAATGAAATGGCTTTACCGTCTTTGTGACCCTTCAATGGACTTACGCATTTTTCAACATTATTCGTTTTTGCTCATTTAATAAGGTAGGTAATCTATTCTAATCCATACCTACCTACCTACCTATGTACTTATTGTTAGCTATGTAACCTAATTTCAATTTTTGAAAACTCGACTATTTCAAAAATCCTTTGGAGGTTCCAGAATAGCGTATAAGTGGTTGCCAATCGATTATGCTGGTCAAAAATAAACTGTAGGTATTCTATCAAATTTTCAGCTTCACATATTGACACGTTCGTATAAACGAGAAATTTTTCATTTTGTTCAAAAAAGCAGCTACCTAACTGCTGGATAACATTTTGGATTTTAAATTTGAACTTTTATATAGACAGATTTTGAATACCTGAATTGATCGAATGTCCCACAAAGACGATAAATCTAAGCTTATAAGCACTGATTTTCATTTTAACCCACTTTATGGAAATTTATTCAAAATTCGAGTTTCAAAAATTAACTGAGAATGCTCTAGAATCACTCGAAGCCACCACCAATCTTGATTCGTGAGGTAGAAAATTGGGTACAAACTAATGCTCAGCTTTAGTACCTTAAACTTGATCAATTTTTTCAAACAAATTAAGGCTTCGAACTCTCAAAAATTCGCCAAAAATCCAAGAATGAAATCCAGCTTCTAAAATTTGATTTGATGCCAGTGTATTTTTGCGAGATTTTTAAACTTTTCTGCGTCCGATCCCAAAACTGTCTTTTTGAGATCAGCAGATGTATTTCAATTCTTCTTTGATATAAATCCCTTCAAAAATAGTTTTTCTCGCAATATTTTCAAAAATTGGCTAAAAAAAATTCTGAGACCGGTGAGACCTAAATAAATTAGAAAGAACCAAGGCAAAAGGGAAATTTCGCATCAATAGTAAAGATAGGTAGACCTGGAAATGTTTAGATGGCAAAAATGACAGGTAATTTATTCTACAAAAATATTTTTCTGTCATAAAAAGGATGAAGGTTGAAAATGATTACTGATGCAGATATTTTTCAAAATTTTTAAAGATTACCATTGACTATACTAAACTCAAAAAATTTAATAATTTTGACAAAATTTTGCACTAAAGTTTTGAGGAAACGTTTGAAACCTGTTTAAATTTCTACACTCCAGCGGACTTCTAATACAACTGTAACCTTTTTACTTGCCGTGCCTCTGGCCATTATAGCAGTACTTATGTAAAGGCACGTTAATGGAAAAAAAAGTTTAACAATCATAAAAATTTTGGAAGACTCAGCTCGTTAGAAATTTCGCTGAAGTAACTAATTGTCAGTATCTACCAGTAAAATTATCGGCTTGAAATTTTTAAAATGTCAAGGGTGAAAAAAATTGACTTCTCATAAAAAAATATCTCAGCCGGTACCATACCTTAAGTAAGTATGTTTTATTTTTTGAAAACCTAAATTTTCGAAAAATTCGGTCTTTACATCAGCTCCCTAGCCTGTTTGCTTCTCTAATTCAAAATTGAAATTTTTGGGAAAAAAGTGTATCAATTCAAATTCAAAAAATTGTACCTCACGAAAGAAAATACTTGGACCACTCGTCGCGTAAAAAACTGTCCATTTATCTCTAATTTTGCTGTAAAAAAAACTCCATTTATTCCGCAAAAATTGGTATTTTTTCCTCACTTACGCCATTCATCAAATTTTTAGTCTTACACTGCCTAAAAAATAACCTGTAGGTAGTTTCGTTCCGGAGTTCACGAACCAAAAAAGCACCTGTAAAATTCTAGTTAGTGAACTTAATTATGGTATACCTAACAAAGAATTTGAATTTTTAGAGATTTTACCCTCCCCTCCATCCATTGAGAAATCACTTTGGTCAGTCTCTGTGAGCTAGAATTCAGATCTTATTACAAATTCATTGGTGGCAAGTATCCTGTTGCCTGTGTAGCTTCGGCTACACACGAGCCGATTTCGTGTGTAGCATGCTACACATGGCACAAAAATTTGGAGTGCAACTAGTCAATGAAACATGAAATTTTGGACATTCTAAAAAAAAATTCTCAATTATAAACTTTTAGCGTTTTTAGATAATTTTGACTGGATTTTAATATTTGTTGAAAAAAAAATCATTTTTGCACAACTACTTTTTTTTTCAAGAAAACCTATCTATACCTACTAAACTATTCGTCAAGTACTCGTATTACATATAGTTCATCCCTGAAGTGGAACCTCAATGAATTAATTTCTAAAAATGGAAGAAGTTCAACGTATCGACTTTTTACTGGCTCAAGCTGGTGGGGGGGGGGGGGGGTTATATTACAGTAATTTTGTTTCAAAATTTTTGTGCTACACACAGAAAAAATTCAAGTTGCCACCCCTGTACAAATTAAAATGACCTCATGCCTCAAAAACCAAATTTCAATCACACTTACGCGATGCAACCAAACAACCAAAGTTTTCAAATTTCATCCGTCAAATCTTTTTCCTCACCATAAAAGGGTTAAAGAACAACAATTCTATCCCTCCCTGTAAAAAGTACAGAGCTATAAAAAATTCGGTACAAGCGCATACGGTTTTTCAAAGTTGAAAATCATAAATGCGAAATAAATGGAGCCGTTCCCAGTTCCCTTTGTTCGCGACATTGTATTTAAATATACATAGTAAGTATACAGGGAAGGAGTAAACTACTCGAACCCCGCGTTTGAAAAATAATTTTGCGGTACGAACTATCGCAGATTTACAGACAGGGGATGAAAAGTATGAAAAAACAAAGTCGAACGCGGTAAATAAAGGCGACACGGTTGCGGATAGAAAGCAGAAGGAAAATCTGCAAGCGAGCGAGCAACGAGATAGGCGCCAATTTAAATTTTAGAAAATTTTAATCTAATAAGTCGCGTATAATTAAATTGGTGTAGCGAATGTCGTTCCATAATTCATTGTTATTCGCGCATCGTAGCCTATATTACATGCGGTGCGGTGCGATCTGTGTAGTCTTTTTCTCTCTCTTGTTCTCTCTTTGTCGGTGGTGCTGCTTACTGCTAGTGCTCGTATTAGTGCTCATTGCTCACTGCTCACTGCTCGGTGGCCGTTGTTTACGAGCAGTGGCGCGGCAACAACGTTTTATACTGTCGTGTCGTTGATTAAACGTCGAATATATATATAGCCGTACTAAAAACAAGATGAATATGATATAATAACATTAGGCTTTAGTTGGAAGTACGATGTAAATAAATATTACGAAGCTGTTCATCCTTCCGTGACGGTTAACGCAGCTCCAAAACTGAAAACTCCGACGGCAACGTCTGCTACTGGTGCTGACTGCTCTGCTGAGGACAAAATAATAAACAATAATAAATACAACGGCGTGAACAGCGAAGAATTCCTGGCCATCCCTGCAACCCTGCTACATCATCCGTCGTGCGCCCCTTTCACCCTTCTTCCTGCTGCGTGTCTGTGTACTTTATTTAAACGAAAAGACGGGGGATGCGGAAGTGCCGGTGCCGAAGCCGGAGCTGGAGCCGGTGCTGGCAGAGAAAAGATACCAAGCGCAGCCGATGCGCTAAAACGTTCGTTAGTACTTAGTTTACGGGGGTTACAACAACGACGGCGGGGGTTTTTCAGTTTTCACATTCGAGCCACCGCTGATTCGTTATTTAATCGAATTACTAATCGTACAACACTATACTCTGGTACACTCTGCTAGTGCTGTGGAATCGTACATATGTATGTATACCATACCAGTTACACAGCTACTCTTCTGCCAAATTACTCCGCCACCCTCGCTTCATTATTTCTCCCCTTTTCCCCTACTTTTCGTTTATTCTCTTACCGCGTTTTGTTCGTTATTTACGAGGACGACGGTAGCGGCAGCGACTCACACAGTCAGTCAGAGAGGGCGCGATCGAGAAAATTAAATAAAGGAATCCGCCGAGATTTTCATTTGATTACAGCCCCTTCGCGCTCCGATTCCGTATCGTTCTTCGTATAGTCGTAGTCGCGGGCTGCGCTTTTAACGATGACGATATTATAATGAAGGTAAGCGTTTCTGAGTGAGTCGTGTATCCATACAGCAACATATATAGCATGTCGTACCCTACTATGTACCTACCTACCTACCTATCTCTAGCTCTCTAACCCTTATGTTTTCACGACTCTGGCTACCCATCCTTGCCACCTCTGCTGTATAATTCGCGCTTTATCTAGTAATTTATACCATTTTCGAGCCATCCGACGTTATGATTCTCTCATTTTGTTCGTAGGTACCTACCTTACCTACTGTTTTAATATACGCAGACTACACCGCAGTATCCTCGCGAACGTCTCTTACCTGCCCTCGGGGATATGTACAGGAATTGTATATTGTACGTAATACGTACTATACGTACGTATATGAAGGAGGTATGAGGAAACCGCGGCTAACGTTTTTTTCTGCTTTCTTTCTTTTTCATATCTCGTGTCTCTGCATAGCGGGACAAGTTAAAATGTACTTTGTCATTGCTTTTAGCTAGTTTCCACTTTTGGCTTAGAAAGTGCCATTAATTTTACTACTCATCTTTGCGGTGCTCGCAATGACGCCGCACTGCCGCTGTAGCTTGTGTTATTTTTATTTTAAAATGCTATCGTGTATATCGTCCCATTTCTACCGTATTTGAGAGAAAAAAAACATGTGTTTTAGGAAACCCATACCTAGACTTACCCCATGCCCCATAGGCTATAAATCTTTGTTATTTTGTCGACCGAAATTGGTGTAAAATTCTATACCCAGACGCCTATACTGGTAAGTAGAAAATAATATTGGTTCAAAAAGTGCCCTTTGAAGTAGTTGGAAAAAACGCTTGCAGTTGAATGAGCCAAAGTGCATTTTAAAAGTGCTTGGGAATCTATATTTTATATGAATTCATAGCGGAAACTTGCGATTCTTTTCACGAATGGAGCGAAATCGGAAATTTCTTACATGGGTGTGAAGCTGCAAGGGTTGAATAATTCGCCTGGTAACATATGCTGCAACCCAAACTGAACCTCAAAACATGTGTATAGAGTTGGACTTAAGTAGGTATTCCAATGAGCACACAAATTTTTGAACCGAACAATGGAGGTTTGAAAAAGTACTCCAACATACACCACAAGCTGAAATTTCAGCTGCTTTGATTAACTTTTACGTAGATTTTTAGCGAATTTTTAAAATTTCAAACTTGGCTCACATATAATTTCTCATGTCTTTCTGAGAAAAAACATACAATTGAAAAAAAATCGCTTCAGAAGTTCAGACGTTCTACTTGAGAAAAAAATTCTTATTCCACACAATTTTAGAGTGAAATTTTTTTCAATTTTTACAAAATCTGTATAAATACCAATACGTACTATAGAACAATAAGGTCAGGAGGGGTCTTCAAGTTTAAAAATACAAAATAGGACAACCGTCAAACAAGCGCTGCGTAGGAGGTAGACATTCTGCGGAATAAAAAATATTAGAAGATAATTAAAGTTTTTTCACAAAACGTATCAAGACGCAGATTTTTTACCAATTACCATTTCAACACCAAAAACGTAGAACTATTAGGAACAAAAATAATTCTACGAGAACTCCGAAATTTTTCTATTGTAGGTGTTAACTGCACTTGAAAAAAGAAAATAACAGCAAGATGGTCATTGGTCACATAAAAATCAGTAAAGCCAATTCTCATAGATTAACTCGAGAAAATGTTTCCCTAGATGAAAAAACTAAACGATTTAATCCCTTTAAAAGCTATTAGTAATCAATTGGTTTCAGATAAGCGGCGTTTCTTTTCGAGCTGACTGTTTTAATGTCCGAATTTCATTAGGGTCGGGTTATTAAATTGTTTGCAATCGATAAACGTTGGTAATACTTTAGCCCATTTCTGCAAAATGGATATTCGTGAAAAGGTCAATGGTGTAAATCCCCAATTCCCACACCGACCGAAAACCCAACTTCTGACTAATACTAAGGTGGTTTACACGAACAGGCGATGTAATTGGCACAATTTTTCTTCACTAGGTACATTGTTTATAGTATGCCAGCTGCCAATCTAGAAACTTTCAAGAATCTCCAATTGAAATGTGGAACTTTCTTTTTTTGAACACAATAAAAAATCATTTCCGTTTCAAAATTCCAATGATTATACCCACGAAACATCGAAAATTTAAAATGTAAATTTTCTTAGCAGCTTGACAACATTTCATTCACTTGGTCATTATTAACAAGGAGATGAATCAAGAGCAAAAGTGGGAAAAAAATGAATTTTAATTCGCCTATACGAATTATTCATCAAACGCGACAAAATCGTCAGACAAAATAATCGTAACTATTTGAAAGAATAACAAAATAAAAAGTAGTAAGTAGCCTAATTATTTGCAATATTTCACAATCAAAACAAGCATTCCTATTAACTCAGTTCTCAAAACATAAACTTGTTATGACTTTGACGAAACAAAGAAAGAACCATTATCAAAAAATTGAAATTTTAAAGTTTCAACATAAATTTAATAAAATAATAAACAAAACAAAGTTCTAAAAAATAAAACCACGAGGACTAACCGTTCTACTTTAATTTTCAGCATTGACTTCATGATCAGTAGAAATTCTTATTCCATGCATCTTTTTTATTTCGTCTTTTAATGCCTAAAATATAACATACGACCAAAATGTCAAAAAATGACTATTTAAATTACGAAAACTGTTTTAAAATAATCCTTACTTCAGTGACCATTTGGTGTTGTTTAACCATAGCCATGCCTTTGAATTCGGGGGAAACAACAGTCACATCAAACATCGCCCCGCATCCACCTGAAATTACAGGTAGGTTTGAACATTAATTTATCAAAAAAATTGCATCACATCGTGATATCTATATAGTAAACTTATTTACAGGAAACATCAACAACACGGATAGATTTTGCGGATGTGAATCGATTCTGTAAAATATCGAACACTTTTTTTTCATGTTCTGAATAATCACGTTTCTCATTGTTTGAAGCCTGAAACAGAAGATATTGTAATTATTCCAGGAATTCAGAAAGAAACTGCGTCTGATTCCAGACTTGATACGAATAAATTATATACAATTTAATGTGAAAACCAAGCATGTAATATTTCTCCAGTTGTAGAAGTATTTATCAAGTGACACTTACCGAACAACTCCTTCTGACAGTTTGACGCGTAGCGGAGAAAAAAGGTCGTAATCTGCTTAGGTACATTTTAAAAATGAAATTATGATAATTAGTTAATTACAATTGAAAATTGTTGAAAAAATATTCATTAAAATAGTTTCAACTTTCATGATTTTTGACGAACTGATAAAAACATTCTTATCAGTAATCACTGTAAATTTTCCGACAGTAATTCGTAATTACCGACTACCGTACACCGTACCACAATACGGTAAAAGTAATTTTGTTTGATTTTGAATTTTCATTTTATTTCGAACTTGAGAAGTGAGAACAAGAAGCGAAGACCGAACCGAAATGCCCGAAGTGGAACTAAATCCAAAACAATCAATAATAATTATTAATTAATGACCATGTTAATGACTTTATTTGTCAAAAATTGAATAAGTCTTCTTTTCAACACTGAACTCGAGTAACTCGACTATTTAACACGAAAATAAAGGAAGTGAAAAGTCTTTAATTTAACGATAATGTTATAATTAAAAATGATAAGAATTGTATTCTTACAATCAATATTCAAAATTCAAGTAATAAAAAAACACTTGCAATTACAACGTAGCACGTGTCACCAATTCAGAACAAAATAAATCTACATAAACATAACTCAATTACCAGAATACAGCACATTGTTATAAAACATTTTAAAAAAATTACAAATAAAAGTAAATCATTTCATCTTTATAAATTGAAAAAAACGAACTTATATATCACAAAAAATATATACAGAAGACTGGAGACGCTTTTCCAATCACTATGACGTATCTCCTGCAAAACAATACATACAATTAGGTCTACATAACGGATTACACACACCAAAAACTATCACTCGTCTCTTACCTAAATTCAAGGCAACCATCGGTGGCGGGGAAGGACTGTCCAAAGAAATTATACCTGGACTCATGTACCCAGAACTGCTGACCGCTGTAGAAGAAGCTCTTTCGGTTGAAGCCGATGCGTTGGTAGTTGGAGTGATTGCCGAAGAATCGCCATCATCTGTTTCTGGCTTTTCGGTATTCGAAGTACCTTCCACAGCTTTGTCATTAGTATCTAATACAATGCAATAACCCAAATAGAATAATTTATGACAAATAAGAAAAATAAGAGGCAGAGGGATGCTATCACTCACCGTTCGGTTTCGCCTGCGGAGGGCTCAAAGGTGGCGGAGGAGAGATCTTGGGAGGTTCAAGAGGAATATTGTTTTCTGCGTCATTTGCGTCTGCGTCCATTGTATCTTCCGGCGATTCTTCGTCCTCTTCAGTTAAATCAACCACGGCTCCTCCTCCAGCTGTATTTCCTTCACTTTCTTCAATGATAGCACATTCTTTTCTGTCGACGTCTATAAAATAAAATACAGCGATAAGTAATTTAAAATTCAAATTTAAAAAAGGTGAATATCAATATTATACCATCATTGTTCGATCCGTTATCATTGGCATCTCCGTTATTTGCCTGAAAGAACGACAATTAATTTTTTTCAGCCAAATTCAAATAACAGGTAGATGAACAACATTACATACTCGTGCATCCTGGTTAGGAGACTGAGCACCAGGAGAATTCGCCGAACCATCATTTTTCGATTTATCATCATTATTTGCAGCTTCTTCGTCATAACTTTTCCATGATCCATCAACCAAGAGCTGAACTTCTTGACAATCCGGAGATAAATCCTTATTTTGTAAAACATCCGAAAAATACCTGAACATTCAACATTTTCATAAGGGAAAGTTTGACAACGCAAAAATTTCAAAAATATGTAAAAAAAACTTACTGATCAATGAGTAAATCGTCGAAATACAACTCTCTATTGCAAACTGGACACATCCACATAGGTTTCTTTTCGTTCAAACTGATATACGCTCCTCCATCAAAACACTGTAGATGAGTACAATTCTTACCCTTGGCAGGGTACATCATGCGGAATTTAGCTAAAGGACACACTAACGAAACACGCACAATTGTTGTAGCTATATCGTCATCGTCAGCGTTCGTATTGTCGTTATCTTCGTCATCATCGTCATCTATACGTTTATACTGTTGTCGGACTGTAAACATAAATTATTATTATTATCGTCTGTCTTCTATTAGTTACAAATTTAATTACAAATACCAACTTGTTGCTTTCGTCAAGTCCACAGAAATGGTCGGCCGTTCCTTCAGTTTGTTAAGTAAATAATCTGATGATAATTTTTCAACAAGATTAACGTTGGCAACAAACGTTTTTCCTTGTTCACATGCCCAATTGATAACCAACAAATTTTGACAGATCGGAGACATCTTCATATGTGGTGTAATATTGATTGGTCTAGGAATTCTTCTCGATTCAGTTCCTGATCTTGAATTAGGACTACAAATCTGTAATTTACCAAAGATTAAATTAGTTGATTTGGGGAGGAGGAAACGATGTAATTCAATGATATCGCTTACCGGTAATGTACATTGCCTGTGATTCAAACGCACCACCAACCCGAGTGGAAGAAAATCGTTGTATTCGGTAACATTTCCAGTCGTGTTATCAGTAGCTGTGATCCTTAACTGAGCCTGCGAGAAAAAAAAGTAGTTATACATCTAAAAATCCATCTACGAAAATATCTACTTTTATAAATTTATAATACGATTGACTTAGTACTTGAACGTTATAATCGTTTTTTCCATTTCCAATATCTCTATTTGAGGCCATATCAGAAGCCATATCACAGGTCAATACAAAACAATAATGGAATTCTTGAGTAGCGCTAGTTCTTAAATTATTAGGCAATGTAGGAACGTGATTAGACACTAGAAAAATATTGAAATATTGAAAATGAGATTCACTTGATGATAAAATTCATATAGAAAAATTACTCACCAAGTACAGTGGGTTTTAATAACTCGTGCTTGATATTGTAAAATGGTAATTTTCTAAATTTAAGTTCATTGAACGGCGTATAAAAATTGGCATTTGGAACAAGCACTGTGAGTCCAAAGTTACATAAAGGAGTACTGTTAGCGGGTTGAATAGATTGAGTGAATCCCGAACTTTGATACGGATTACCTCCTACGGGCATTCCACCGGGATATCTCTGAAAATGGTTGATAATAAAATTAAAAAACAAAATTTCAATCATTTCTGAAAAAAAAATATGTAACTAAATTATTACCTGAGGTTGATTAGCGTACTGAGCAGAAGGCACGCCATAATGATTAATATTAGCAGAAGGTCTTGGCTGGGGTTGCATGGCTTGTTGGGGTGGCATGATTTGCTGCACCCTGCCCCCAGGCATATTATATGGCATCATATTTTGTTGCTGCTGCTGTAATTCTAAATTATGCGTTTGCTTAGCTTCATCTCTAAACAAGAAAAAATAAGATAATTCGTTTTAAAAAAGATTACACATATGAAAATTATAAGTGCAATACATATACGTACTGAGCAGCTTTATAAAGAAACTTAATTTTATGTTTGAATGCTTCAATGTTTATATCAGCAGGAGGATTTTTTAGTATTTCCAAAGCTCTTAGTTGAAGTTCGTTTTTTCTACCAGAACGATTTCTTCCGACATAGCCCAATAAACTTACTAAATCGGAACATCTAAAGCTATTAATCATATTCTGCAAATAGATATAAAGATTTCCATTGATAAAACTTATCACAGCCTCATTGAAAGACTGATAATGCTTACAGATCGCACACACAAATTTTCAATAAAAGCAGAACTCATCAAAAATTATCATCCAAGATTATAAAATTTAAACAAAAAATCATCAGCGTTATCGCAAGAGTCGCGAAAAGAAAAAATTAAATAAAATGAAAAAAATGCCAAGACAAAATAAAAATACAAACAAATTTAAATGAAATAAACAAGTGAAGTACGCAAAATACCAAAATAAATAAGCTACAAATAAAATATTACCCGTAATTCATCTGCTTCGGTCACTCTTCGTGACATTGTTCAAAGGAGCACCCAGATTCGGAACTGCTACCTACATAACAATGAGGATTGAGATTGAAAACACTTCAAAATTACATAGACATAGACTAAAATTAAATAATGCAACGTTTCAACGAATAACTGAACAGAAAGTTCAAAGGAATGAGTTGTCATTACATGATTTGTCAAAAATCTCCCCTCTCGATCACAATTTTTTTTAAAGAAATTTTCTTCAAACATTATTGGTGATTTCATTAGAACTCCGGTTTGATTGGCTCTTCTACAACCAATCAAACCACGGAATTCGAAAAATCAATATCAAACCAAAAAAAGGACGAATCAAAATCTAGCTACAATATCCGTTAGGTCATGTGACTTTTATTCAAATTAATTACTCGTCAAAATCAAAACGATTCAGAAATCAGATAAATGCAGTGATAGGTAAAAATAAAATGACAGTAACAAATGTTTGATGTTACTTAGTTTAGTACTTACAGCATCGTGATTTTGTGAATTTTTCGATAGCTTAGTTTGAAGAACGAACACCTATTTTGAAAACAAGCAACTTCCACCTGCAAAAAATTGAATTTTCAAGTTGAAATTTAATAAACAAAATTATCAATTATGCTACATCAACCATCAACAAGCAAAAGATAGTGAGAATAAATAATTACTCATACTGCATACTCGATGCATTTCAAAGTATAATATAAAAGAGGAAACAAAAACAATTCGTTTTCATAACACCAGAGACTTCAATATTCCACCATCAACAAAACCATGAGTGCAATAAATTAATGACTTGTGTAGTTTTTATCACTGGTGAGAGATTGAAGGAAGCTTTCAACTTGAAACGGACTCATAATCGGAGAAAAACACCTCACACTTGAGGCCAGCATCCGACATTATAACGTGCAAAGAAAGTGGCTCATCATTTTCAAACAATTACTTCCACGCTTGGAGCTCGTACTTCGCAAGAAAATTTCGAACGAAAAAATTGTTCGAGCATCAGCATGCTGACTTTCTTTAGATGATACAACACCAACTAATGAAAGAATTTATGAATGAGGAATACACGAATGAGACTTACATTTACATCTATAGGTGAAAATATCCGTAATTCACTGTCCTGCTACATCGAATCGATATAAATAAGTCATCATACTACGACAAGATAAAGTCAAGTTACATTTACTGAGCACACGAATGGTGATATTTTCAAATTTCAAACAAGAAAATCTTTTGAAGACAACAAACAACGACGACCATCACGCTTGCAGGGTTGCGGCAGATGGAAATGTTCAACGACTTCACGTTATCATGTTTCCTCAGTCGACTGCTACATAAGCAGCAACTAGCAACCAGCAACTGGCAACTTGGCAACCAAATCAAAAAATTTTGATTTGGTTGCTAGTTCCAGCCAATAACCGAGCAACTTCTTATCATTTTCGTTCCACTGACGCGAAACGAAGTTGCTAAGTTGCCGAGTTGCCGCTTATGTAGCAGTGCACTCAGTTTCCTGGTTGCTTAAAACAACTTTTCAAAATTGGCAAGGGAAAAACATAATTTTTTTCAGTTATTATGAAACGTTTTGAGGTTTTTTGTTTGCAAAATTATGCAATAAACTATTGATTATCGAACAAACTTCTTCAATTTGCGCAAATTCTCATCTCTTGATTAATTTTGATTTTTCAATCGAAATCAAAAATCTTAAAATCTGCTACCGATGCCCCGAAGAGAGGGTTGCTCATGAGTCATGTGACGTAAAACGTCAATGGCGTAAACAAAAAATTTTCCAAAAACATATCACTGATAAGAAATTTTTTATTCACCTGGCGTACGTGTACAAAAATGAAGGATTATGGTTAATCACGATTAGTTTTTCATAGTTTTACAAAATGTAATTGAATTGAATTCTGTTTCAATTTGTCTTGAAAATCAACGAAGGTAATAATGCATGTCAACAGTTGTTTCCAAAATATTATTTACGCTTTAATAATAAGAACCAAAGATGGAATGCCGCTGTCGGCGTCCACAGATTTTACCGATGAAATAAATAAAAATATAAAAGAATGTAAGAGATATGTGAAATTACTTTCCAAAAAAGCTTCGCTGTTTCCTGAAAGATGTGTTCTTCAATTACAATCACATTCTATCTAGTGAGTATCACGATTTGTTCATTTCTTCATATCGTATGCCTTGAAGTAATTTAATCATTATTTTATTATGTTACAGTTTTATAAGTTATTTGGATGTAACTTTCCTGAGTCTGTGTGCATCCACATATCCTACGGTTCTAGCTTTCAGCTTTTTGAACGAACTTATGAAAGAATTCGTTACTGTGTACAGCAAGACAAAAATCGAGCACGTAATTCGTCCTTACAGTTTTTTGGAATTCGGTTCGTATTCTTGATTAATTATCGAATATCGATGCCACGATAATATGAACTTTTATACAATGATATAATATGTATTTTGCAGATAACTTCATTCATAAAACATGTCAGAGATATAACAAACCGCAAAGTTTAACAACTCGTATTAATTTATCAGAGTTGAGTTTAGAAATGAAATTAAGACCTCCTTATATAATTAAATTAGAAGAAATTGAGCCGCAACAGAACGGATATACTCGTGATATGAAATTACCCTATACAGGTAAGTCGACGCGACGTCAAAGTCATTTGTGCTGAATGAACATCATTAGTTGATAAAAACCTTTACTCTGATTTTCTTTCCAGTGGCACATAAGTTGAAATTTGAAGACTTATCTTTCATTTCATTCGCGTCTATGTCATTATCTATACTGTTGTCGTTAGTCTCATTACTCAGAGGTTTCTCAACCCTATGTGAATCATCGTACGAAGTGAGTTTCCCAGTAGAATAACTAATCTTGAGTTTGAAAAATATTTACGAATTTTCATCCGTGATTAAAGGAATTTGCTCACGAAACCATTATACACGGAGTGGTTTTTCTGTTAGACGCATCCCTGAGACTGTTCCAAGTAAGATGAAGGTTAATACATCTTAAAATACTTTGGTGTGAATTTATGAAATCTAAAACTTTCCTTCTTTCGCAGATATACATGTTAATTCGTCAAATCAGATATAGAAAGTTGAAAAGTTGGATCACCGTATTATTCTTATGTTTCGATCAATGGGTCGTTTCCAAAGTTCGAGATGATTGGCAAACTATTTTATGCGTATTTTCAGTCGTTCTATCTCATTTATGTATTTTATTTCGACAAGTTCAGTCGAAATTACCCGATTACCAAGTGTGAATGCTAATGTTTTGAATATTAATTTGTACTATACTTATTAAAGTTTTTCCATTATCGTTCTTGCTTTTCTCAGTTTCGTCATATGGGTATAGTTTTCAAATTTCAATGTCAATTAAGGAATAGATCAAGTTAGTGTTTGCGGGACTTGGAGAAAAGTGTATAGTTCTTATTATAAATGTTTATTTAAATATTTCTGATATATAAAATGAAATTTTAAAGATTTAAACCTCTAAATTTTCTCTAAAGAGGTAATTTTCAGCGCAATATTCACCGAACAAATCTCTTAGAATTTCTTTAAAGATCATGTTGTAATGAGGCTATGTATGTCCTTGTACTCCTTGTAGTTGTACTGCAAAAAATTAAATTCTTTCGCCCCTCACTACGAAAATAAATTTTTTTTAAATCACGCCATGACCCCACAACGACCACATTCTTTTGGAAATAAAATGCGCTTGTGGCCTATGATTGTGGCACGACAAAGAAATCCAATCCATCACTTTCAGCGCGAAATGCTTTCAACAAACTGACTAACGCCAAAGGCAAAAATTTAAAAAAAACACATTTAGAAAATAAAAACACGAAAAATTTGGAAAAAAGATTTTTGAAAAATGAAAACCGCGCAAAAAAAACAAATAAATAGAAGGCGATGGCGGCGCTAAGGTTGACGGTCATGGTGGAGAATAAATGAACTAACTTTTTTTGGACAAGTTCAAAATTTTTTTTGTGATTCCCTGATTAGTGATTCCCACTTCCCAGTTCCCAGAAAGCATCCATTCTATTGATATGAATGAAGTTTGTTCGTAGATTAATAATTTGAGAGGCTGAAACTTGTGTTTATAACTTTGGATTAAGTTTATGTATTATTTTTTTGAAAGCTTTTCGCAATAGTTTTCAATATTAGCTATTAATTGAAACAGATCCATGTCCACTCCGTGCAATCGCTGCACATGTATACGATTGATCATTTTTCGTTGAAATTGTCATAATCTTCATTGATTGAAGTAAGTTTCATCATTTTATAGATTAGTCATAAGTTATAATACATTAGTACCGTACTTGCCTTGATTTACATTAGGAATTGCATGTAAAAAAAACTCATGTAGTTGATATCAAAATTTTCTGGAGTAGGTCTCGAATTCCTGTCATGACCATGTTGAAAATATGCTTTGTTTTTTTTCAATCTTCGTCCTCGTAGGCCTATAAGGAAACATGGTTCGGTGTCATAATGTATTTTTGTAAAATGCGAGGAATATAAGAAGAGAATGTTTCTCAATGTGAATTGAAGAGATGATCTCGGATGTCATCTTTTTTCTGTATTGTGAAGCGATGTCGAAAATTCAAAAATATAACCATATTTATTCCCACGATATTCTGAAGTCAGTTCGTCATCCATTTTCGTATTGAAATTCGCCGAAGAAATTATTCAAAATTGTTTTCGAATTCTCGATTAGTGATGTGATATGTCGTTGCGCATTAATATTGAGCGAGTGACGTTCTCGTAACTAGAAAATTGAAAATTTTCTGAATTATAGGGCGTTTTCTTAGTCATGGGAATCTTGCGCTTTGAACAACATTGACATACATTCGCACGATGATTATAATATTATTTTTAAATGGTATCATTTCAGAATGTCGTTTGTGCTAAGAAACGTACTGTATAGATATTTACCAGCTGTAACATTACCGGTTGCAGCAGTTATCGGATTTATCGGCTACCACTTCGAAATCCGATTCTCCAAAAATATTAATCCTCCGTATCTTGAAAGCATTCAGAATAAACGAGACAATAGGATAATCGATGAATTAAGCGATGGTTCTTTGGCTGATCTAGATCATATTAGTTTAAAAAACAAAGAATTTGTACCAAAAACAGTGTTTGAAAAAAATGTATCTCCGAGCTTAGTTGAGTAACAAGTTGTAATGTTGCATTGACTGTAATGTAATTGGTCAAATAAATCGTTCATTTTCAATTCATCTTTCTTTCCTCTCAACATTCTGTAGTTTTCCTCGCATTACTAAAATTTAAACTACACCGACACGCGCGTGTAAAAAAATTTAATGATATCAAATCACTCTGATTTTTACAAAGTTTTATACAGGAGTTTCGCCACTTCTTTCTGTACTGAGATACGGAGATCTTTTATTGGAATCGTCGTTCAAATGATCATTCGGATCTTTATTGATATTTTGGTTTATTTTTTCTGATAATTTTTTCGCTCCAGTGCGGTTATTTGGACTCTGTTTTCTCACGTTGCTATAACCTTTCAACATTCTAGCTCTGAAAATGAGTAGAAAATTAATACGTACATTCGTAATCAGTAAAACTTTCGATAAATTGAGCATGCTTACGCGTCTAGTAATTTAAGCAGTAGTCTGGAATATACACGGTATTCTTCTTCTGTAAACTCGTTTGGGTCGTACCTGGCGTGCTCATATAGATCGCAGAATTGATGAATTGTACGTTGGCCAACGCTGTTCATCGGAGCGGCTAATGTATTCAATAAGTAGGCTCTTAAATTCTCAGAAGGATGGCGTACCAGAGTTTTGTCTGATTTTGCTATTTCTGCCTCTAGAAGAAAAAAAATACAAAAGACTAGGTTACAAAAAGAAAGTACCTTTTTCATCCTTGTCGTTTTCTAATGATCAATGTATTGTTATTGTTTTGTTACAGTTGGTATTTTTTTGTGTTCGTCAAACAACAATGGATAAGAATAACAAAAATAAAGACGACGGGATGGAGTCAGATGACGACATGGACGACGGCTTTGATGATTACTACAACATGTCAGGAAACGGTTATTCTGATGATGCAGCGGAGATGTCCGCCGACAATGATGATCTCGAGTTGTATGAAGTGGAAAATTTAACCGAAAAAAAAGTTGAAAGTTTGGTAGACGAGACTGTTACCATTGCAAGTAAAAGTTTAAGTATACCTCCTTCGCTGGTAAAATTGCTTTTGATAGCCAATTATTGGGATATCGAAAAAATCACTTCAGAATACAAGAACAATGGTACAAAATTTTTGATCGAAGCGCATATTATACCGGATAAAAACGCGAAGAAAGAAGACGACAATTCTTACAATCAAACGAACAATTCGGGTGATAATTTTTCATGTCCTGTTTGTATGTGCGACACGCCGGCTACGGAAACGTTGAGTTTACAGTGTCAACACAAATTTTGTCGAGATTGTTGGACCAGACACGTAGAAGTTAAAATAACCGAAGGATTTAGTACGGAGATAACATGCATGGCACATAAATGTGATCTACTTTTACCTGAAGACTTTGCATTAAGTTTGCCAATTTCAAGTTACCTTAAAGTACAATATCACACTTTCGCTTTTCAAAATTACGTGAGATCTCATCCTTATTTAAGATTTTGCGTAGGACCTAATTGTAAAATGATTTTCAAAGCCAACGAGGTGTTAGCGAAAAGAATCATCTGCTCTAGCTGTAATACGATGTTTTGTTTCAAATGCGGCGACAGCTATCACGCTCCGACGGATTGCGTCACGATTAAAAATTGGCTAACCAAGTGCGCTGACGACAGCGAAACCGCTAATTACTTGAGCGTCCATACGAAGGATTGTCCTCATTGTAACGTATGCATCGAGAAAAACGGCGGTTGCAATCACATGCAATGTTACAAGTGTCGGTTTGATTTTTGCTGGTTGTGCCTCGGTGATTGGAAAGGCCATGGTACGGAGTATTACGAGTGTTCGAGGTATAGGGAGAATCCTGATCTCGCGAATGAGAACGCGAAAGCCAGGGCTGCTTTACGAAAATACTTGCACTACTACGAACGATGGCAAAATCACGCGAAAAGTCTTAAGTTGGAAGAAAAAACGTTGGAGAAGATCAAAGAAAGAATCAATTCAAAGGTGATGAATGGGTCTGGTACTTGGATCGACTGGCAGTATTTGCTAGATGCGGCGGCCTTATTAGCTAAATGTCGTTATACGCTGCAATACACGTATCCTTACGCTTATTACATGACTGAAGGATCATTGAAACATTTATTCGAATATCAACAAGCGCAGCTCGAAGCCGAAATAGAAAATTTATCGTGGAAGATTGAACGAGCCGAAACCACAGATCGCGGAGATTTAGAAAATCAGATGTACATAGCGGAGAAAAGAAGGAAGACTTTACTTAGACATTTTTTCCAGCCTCATAATGTTCCTCAAGAATAAATTTTCTAGTTTATTGGCTCATTTTATTTTTAACAGTGATTTTTATCAACTTCTTGTCAATAAGTTTATGATTTTTGAATATTTATATTACATAGAAAGATTGAATGTCTATCGTAAGGTTATACCTAATAAATTTTTTGTTACCGCAAGGTCGTGTTCTATGTAAATATTTTTTGAAAACATAAACTGATCTAACCATCCAATCGTAAAATTCTCTTTGCAATTGTTACGAAATGTATAGCTTCAAATACGCATCGATCTCTATTGATAGTAAGTGACTCAAGTTCCAAATGAAATGAACCACGAATAGTAATAAAATATTGATAATTAATGTGTAAACATCTCACGTCGATGACACTTCAACATAATGTACAGAAACTTTAAAGGATTGGATTTAGAACTTCTTCATTGAAATATGACTTATGAGCATAACAAATAGTTACCTAATTTTTTAATGTCGTCAACTGCCTTCAAACGACAATAAAACGGAGACATGTAGCTAACGTTATCAGTCGGAGGAAGAATGTACTTCGGATCATTAGATTCTAATAACTTTGGCTCATACATTATTTTTGGAATGACTTCTACTCGCCTATCAATTTCTCTCCTTAGAGACTGAAACAACAAAGCAACTAAGTAAAGATTGGATCTATAATGGACATGTAACACAGGTGCATAAGCTTACTTTCTTGGCGTCATGACCGACAGGAACATGCGGCCCTCTCCTTGAGCGAAGAGCAAAACGCATGATTTGTCTTTTAACAAAAATAAATAGTAAAATTAAAGTTAATGTGCCTCCAGCTATTATAATAGCTACGGTAACTCCAGATAATTGCTCTGCCATTTGGATGGCAGTATAATGAATTTACAGTGAGATATTTTGTTTACATGAGTGTATTTCTTTTCGCCAAGATAATATGAACACGGCAAGTAAATGAATCCACAAATTTATTATTTAACACTCCGAACTCTTTATTTTTCATATCGAAAGTTCAAAAATCATCTTATGTACACTAGTAAGTTTTCTCAAGTTTTGAAATTCACATTCAAAATGAAAAAATATTCAAAATTGAAAAAAAATTGTAAACATGATAAGAATTTGAGAATTTTTTGATAAAAATTTGAAAATGATTTATTTTTTTTGTGATTTTTTTAAATATTTTTTTCAAAACTGTAACTACTGTAAGTCAGAGATGGCGCGATTCCGATTTTTTTAAGGAGTCGTGAGAATCGCATGAATCCGATTCCGGAATCGGATTCCATTTTCGATTCACCTGACAGATGAATCGAAAAATGTGAAATCTGACTCTTTTCAAGCAGGAATCGCAAATGTAATATGATTCGCGATTCCGGTAATTTGATTCTCGCGACTCCGATATTTCGATTCTCTCGACTCCGATATTACAATTCTCGCGACTCCTCATTAGTCATTACGATTCTCACGACTCCTCATCATTACGATTCTCTAGACTCTCACAATGAACGAAATCACCCAAATTCAATTGAAAAGCACAAATACAAAAAAGTGTAATTTTCATAAATATTCTTTTATCTAATTTTTGCCGGTTGGCGCTGAAAAGTGGTTGTGAAAGTGAATCTGAATGATGAATTTAGAATTTATCATTGTTTTACTAATAACATGGTGAGTTGAAAATTTTACATAAGGTGCACCGGGGGAAGTCAGAACGTTTTTTCACAATTTCAACTTTGATCAGCTGTTACTCTCGTACTAATGAACCAATATGGCTGAAATTTGGTATGTAGGTTCCCATAAGGGTTCTTAACCTATGGTGAAAATTTCAGCGCGATTGTCGCAGTAGCTTTCGCACAATCGAATAAAATGTAACTTGTTCTGACTTACCCCACTTTGGGGTAAGTCAGAAAATCTACAAATTAATTGGTATTATTAGGATTCGACCCTGATCGATGCGCAATATGTCGAATAACATGTTTTCGAGGTCGTAGAATCCAAATCTGGAGTTATTTTTTTTGTAGGAGTGGGGGGTGAGGCATGGGGAGGGGGCAATTCTAAATTTTTCGTACATTATTGTGTAATATGTCGATTGATATGTTTTCAAGGTCGTAGAATCTGAATCTGCAGTTATTTTTTTTGTAGGAGTAGGGAGTGAGGCGTGGGGAGAGGGAAAATTTTGAATTTTTCCTACATTATTGTGTAATATGTCGAATAATATGTTTTCGAAATCGTAGAATCCGAATTTGGAGTAATTTTTTTTGTAGGAGTGGACGGTGAGGCGTGGGGAAAGGGAAAATTTCAAATTTCTCCTACATTATCGTGTTATATGTCGAATAATATATTTTCTAGGTCGTAGAACTCGAATCTGGAGATATTTTTTTTTTGTAGGGGTGGGAGGTGAGTCAAGGGGAGAGAGAGTAAATTACAAATTTTGCCTATATTAATGTGTAATATGTCGATTGATATGTTTTTGAGGTCGTACAATTCGAATCTGGGGTTATTTTTTCGCAGGGGTATGAGGCGAGGCAAGAGGAGAGGAGAAATTTCAAATTTTGCCTATAATATTGTGTAACATGTTGGTTGATATGTGTTCAAGGTCGCAGAATTCGAATCTTGAGCTAGTTTTTAGGGTCGAGTGCTATTCAAGTATCACCGTTTGGGGAGAGGGCCCCACCCATGCGAACCTACGACTCACCTTCCACCTTCACCATAAAAAATGACTCTGGATTCGAATTCTACGACCTCGAAAATATATTATTCGACATATAACACGATAAGGATAATGTAGGAGAAATTTGAAATTTTCCCTTTCCCCACGCCTCACCCTCCACTCCTACAAAAAAAATTACTCCAAATTCGGATTCTACGATTTCGAAAACATATTATTCGACATATTACACAATAATGTACGAAAAATTTAGAATTGCCCCCTCCCCACGCCTCACCCCCCACTCCTACAAAAAAATAACACCGGCGAGCCTTTATATTTATTTACTAATGTTTGTTAGAATGTTCATTTCATCTTCAATGCTTCATTTTTATGAAATTTAAGGAGTTGTGATGGGAATCTGGCTGGAGTCGTGAGAGGAATCTGGTTGGAGTTGTGAGAGGATCCTAAGATGAGTCGTGAGTGGAATCTGAATCGGAGTCGCGAAAGGAATCGGAATCGAAAATTACGATTCGGATTCGGATTCCTATATCTGGCGAATCTGATAAGCGGAATCGGGACTCAAAATTTTGTGGAATCACACCATTTGGAATCCGATTCTCAAGCTCCTGGAATCGCGCCAACTCTGCTGTAAGTAAGTAAGTATTATGCTATGCTATGCTTTTAATTTGGTGATTGTCAAAAATTTATTACATATCCTTTATAATATTTTACATTATGTTTCATTAACGAAGTTATTTTGAAAAAAAAAAAAGAAAAAACAGAAAATCGAAGGAGTTTACAAAATGATACCATTTATTTTATTTCATCATTATCGATAATTTTTCATCTGTGAAAATGTCGTATTTTGATGGGTTATCGAAAATTCAAAAAAGAAACGAGGTGCTTACATTCAGAAAAAAAAACGATTCCTAGTTTCGTTATGTTAAAATGTCGATGTGAAATTTATGCCAAATTTTTCAAAATTTTAACATCATTCTGCGAATAGTTTCAACAAAATTTCACATTAAGGAGAGCCGTCAAGAGGAATTCTGTCATAGGTATTTCGGTTAAGAACAATATGAAAATGTCTTGGCAGCCGCAAGAAGAAGGTCTCCGACAAATTTTACAACTTCTGAAAGAATCTCAATCCCCAGATACAGCTATTCAGCGAGCTGTCCAACAAGTATCCTTTTTTCGTAATCATATATATGTACTTCATAATGCGTGTATTTTATTCAATTCTATTTTCTACCTCGAATGTATTCATGCTGATGCAGTCGCTTCGCAATTTCGTTTTCATAGTTGTAATTACGTTCGATGTTGATGGATTCGACGGATTACGTTGAAAGAATCTGCGGAAGCAGTTTTTACTTGCTACGTGAGAAGTATATCAGTTCCTTTTATACAAAAACAAAAATGTGTTTTTGTGGCGGAAGCATCGCTTCTAGGCTATCAATTATAGGAATGATTAAGTAACGGGGTGTTTTTACGGTACATGTTTATTCGTATGTTTTCCTTAATGTTAATCTACTAGAAAATGGAAGAACTTAATAACTATCCCGACTTCAATAATTACCTAATATTTGTTTTGACAAAACTTACTTCAGAAGGTAAACATTGATAACAATAATTGTTACATCTGTGTTGTGTACTTTCGTATCATATTCATTATTAATTAAAATTTGTTCGTTATTCATTACAGACGAACCTACCAGGTCATTAAGTGGACTCATTCTGAAAAATAATGTAAAAACGCATTACCACGAATTAGTGCCAGCTGTAATACAATTTATCAAATCCGAATGTTTATCCGCTATTGGAGATCCTTCTCCATTGATAAGAGCTACCGTGGGTATCCTAATTACGACGATATCTTCGCGAGGTGAACTCACTTCTTGGCCCGAACTGCTACCAACATTATGTAATATGCTCGACTCCAACGATTACAACGTTTGCGAAGTAAGCATTTGTTTCATATGTGCCATGCTGAAATATTCGTCCAATAAACTACATAATTGAAATATGTGTTGATAGGGTGCTTTCGGAGCATTGCATAAAATCTGCGAAGATTCAGCCGAAGTTCTTGATAGTGATGCATTTGGATCAGAAAGACCTCTCGATGTTTTGATTCCCAAATTTTTACAATTCTTCAAACATAATAGTCCTAAAATAAGGTAATTTGTTGTAACTTAATGCGAATTTCATTTATTCCTTCTAGTTCTATTAATTCGTATTTTACGTTGTTTTACAGATCTCATGCTATAGGTTGTGTAAATCAGTTTATCGTGAGTAGGACCCAAGCACTTATGATGCACATCGACGGCTTTTTAGAGGTAATCGCGTTTGTTTTGTATCATTCATGATTCAAGTTGAAATTGGAAAATTAATTGAAATGTTGAATTGTTTTTTTCAGAGTTTATTCCATTTAGCATCCGATGATGATCCTGAAGTTAGAAAGAATGTCTGTCGAGCCCTAGTAATGTTATTAGAAGTTAGAATCGACCGTCTAGTGCCACATTTAAATCATATAATCGAAGTAAGAATTTCAATCTCCATTATAAATTCGTTCAGATAATCTCAGCAGTCGCTAATTCGTACATATTTGTGTTCTAGTACATGCTGATACGTACTCAAGACCCGGACGAGAGTGTAGCGTTAGAAGCTTGTGAATTTTGGTTGTCTTTGGCAGAACAAGATGTATGTCGTGAAGTACTGCCTCAACATCTGGCCAGATTGATACCCACACTAGTTCGAGGAATGAAGTACTCCGAAATCGACATTATTCTACTCAAGGTAATTTTTCTTTTCGTCTCGAGTTAGTTGAGCCATTCTCGGCATGATTGCGATTCCAAACGGATATTACGATTCCAGGGCGATGTTGAAGAAGATGAAATGGTACCCGATCGAGACGAAGATATTCGACCTCGTTTTCATAAATCTAGAAACGTTCGACATACTCAAGATGGTGTCGATGCGAACGCAGGATGTGAAAATGGGAGCATTGAAGAAGAAGAAGACGATTGTTTGGATGATGACAGTTCTCTGTCCGATTGGAATCTTCGTTAGTGCCAATTTTGTTTGTCATTCGTATCAAAGTATGATTTTTTTCTCATTTAAGTGATGTATTCCTTCAGGTAAATGTAGCGCAGCAGCTCTTGACGTATTGGCGAACGTATTCAGAGATCAATTACTGCCAGTATTACTGCCAATTCTACGCGAAACTTTGTTTCATCAAGAGTGGGACATTAAGGAGTCCGGTATATTGGCGTTGGGAGCTATAGCTGAAGGTTATTATCATTCAAATTTTATTTTCCCCGAAAGATGTATTATAATTACGTACCACACATTATCGTACCGATTAACGACGTTACTAATGGATGATTTTTATTTGCAGGTTGTATGACTGGAATGATTCCTCATTTGAATGAACTAATACCTTATTTGATTGCTTGCCTGTCGGATAAGAAAGCTTTAGTTCGTTCTATAACTTGCTGGACATTATCTAGATACTCGCATTGGGTAGTGGGCCAGCCTCACGAATTATACCTAAAACCTTTAATGGACGAAGTACGTTGAAATAATCTGCCTAGATTTTAGAAAATTGTATCTTTTTTCTAACGAATTGTACACGTCACAGCTACTGAAACGAATATTAGATCCTAATAAGAGAGTTCAAGAAGCAGCCTGCTCGGCATTTGCTACTCTGGAAGAAGAAGCTTGCACAGAACTAGTACCTTATTTGGGATACATTTTACAAACTTTGGTTTTCGCATTTACCAAGTATCAGGTATTCTTTGTTGCTATATTATGTACGTGAATTTTTCTCGTGATCCGATTTTTTTCTACTATTCGTTCGTCTTTTTTCAGCATAAAAATTTATTGATTTTGTACGATGCCATTGGAACTTTAGCCGATTCAGTTGGTCATCATTTGAACAAACCTGATTACATCAGTTTATTAATGCCTCCTTTAATTCAAAAGTGGAATTATTTGAAAGACGAAGATAAAGATTTATTTCCTTTACTAGAGGTACCTATTTGAAAGTTGTTGGTAAATTCTTTTAAATGTTGAATGATCGCGAATATTTAATGTTGTGCGTTTTTCAGTGCTTGTCCAGCGTAGCTACTGCTTTACAATCTGGCTTCTTACCATATTGCGAGCCAGTCTTCAAGAGATGCGTATCGCTAATCGAACAAACTATTAATAAAACTCAAGTAAGTGTGTGATTTTTATCGTGAAATTTCGATGTAATGAATATTGCAACAAAGTTTGATTTTTTAAAGGGTTTTAATCAAAATCCCGATCGATTCGAAGCGCCAGATAAAGACTTCATGATCGTAGCCTTAGACCTTCTTTCTGGTTTGGCGGAAGGTCTCGACGGACATATAGAAAAATTATTGGTGAATTCGAATATGATGCAGTTGTTGTATCAGTGTATGCAAGATAATATGCCTGAAGTGAAACAGAGTTCGTTTGCATTACTAGGAGACCTTACGAAAGCCTGTTTCCAACATGTCAAACCGTGTACACGTGAGTTTCACATTCGAATACTAATTTAATTCATGATAAATATTCAATGTTGAACCGAACCAATCACTTTTCACAGCTCAATTCATGCCAATTCTCGGACGAAATCTGAATCCTGATTCGATTTCGGTTTGTAATAATGCCACTTGGGCCATCGGAGAAATATCGGTGAAATTAGGTAAATTCAACGATAACCTTGACTACAACTATTACAATTCTGCTAATACCTACATGTTTGTGTTATAATATTCTAGGCGAAGAAATGAGAGAATATATTCCGTTGATTTTGAATCAGTTGGTGATGATTATAAATCGCCCCAACACTCCTAAAACGTTACTCGAAAATACAGGTAATACTTTATTAAAAATATCCTATTATCGGTAGATAATGAAAAAGCATCCATACCAAGAAACGAGCTCGATAAAGCTTACCTCACCGATTCTAATTATTATTTAATTTTCTTTGATTAGTTTGCCATTATGTTATAATTTTACCTACTTGAATATGATTTCGCAGAACGATTAACTTGATTTTGAATTTTCGTATGCGCTATTTTTCCCCAGCAAACGTGGTCATAAAATTTTAGCGTTATACGAATATCATTTTGTATTACTATTTCTTGTATATTATTTGCTGTTTTATTGCGAACACCTTTATTTAAAATGAAAAAGATATATTTAACTAGCGTTTTATACTATGATCACGATCTTTGTCTGTATTGCCAATTGCATCGGATAACGATTGCGTAAGTATGAAACATGAAAATCTACGTATACGAGTGAGAATACTTATCGTTATCTACATCGAGTATTTGGAGACAAATCTTTATTTTTTACGTTCATTGAGTTTTGTTACATTTTTATTTTATTTCAATTTTGATTTATTATTTATCGTTGCGTAATATTTTGGTTCTTTTGTTTTATTTGTTTACGATTTTTTAGCCATAACAATTGGCCGACTAGGTTTAGTATGTCCTCATGATGTTGCTTTCGTGTTGCCTCAGTTTGTACGGCCATGGTGTGTAAACATTTTTTATTATTTTTTATTTTACTACGTACATATAGATTTATTGAAATTTTTTTCATATAACGTACGGAGGCGATGTATCGAGAGGTTTTAAAAATATCGAGTGAACAATACAAAGCCTTAATTACAGCAATTCGTTGGTAAATTTTTAAAAAATTTAAATACCATCGTATGATTTTGTGAATGTACCTACGATGATTAATGTATTTGAACATCAGATAGTGAAGTTATTTATGCCACAAACATATGTTTTCGAATAATTTTTTACCCTCTCCCCTCCTCAAGATCCGTACGTTGTTGAATTTTTTTTTCATGTTATTGCACGAAATGTGCGTTTCGTTTACTAAAACCATTTTTTCTCACAGGTGCGCCTCTTTACGAAATATTAGAGATAACGAAGAAAAAGATAGCGCCTTCCGTGGAATGTGTCATATGATAACGGTGAATCCAGGTGGTGTCGTTCAAGATTTCATATTCTTTTGCGATGCGGTCGCTTCTTGGATAAATCCGAAACCAGAATTGAAAGAAATGTTCCATAAGGTAAATAAATCGCCGATTTTTTTTTTTTTTTTTTTTGCTTGTTTGGTTGATGTTCATTCCTTTGAATATTGGAAAACCGTTTCTTCAATGATATTTAAACTCAACTCCTATTTAAAAAAACAAAACTTTGGTCTGATTTCAGATTTTGCACGGGTTCAAAGATCAAGTCGGAGAAGAAAATTGGAAGCAGTTTTCTGATCAATTTCCGGAACAGTTGCAGGAGCGTTTGTCTTCTGCATACGGAGTGTGAACGTAGCTCTGCTGGGTTAGTTTTGTGCTTTTCAAGCGCAAAGATGCAAATAAGTTTGAAAATAATGATTTTCTTAAATTTTACTTTGTTGCAGGAATGGTGTGGCGAAATGTGGGTGAAACCTTCGTCGCATCTAGCGGGGTTCAATATTTTTTTTTACTTGATTCTCTCTGATAAAGGAGGGTGGAAGGGAGGGGACAAGCCCTTTTAAAGTTACACACAAACACGATTTGTCGTTGGACATAACTTTTTTTTCAACCGGTAAATTCTCCACCTTTACCGATACTCATTAATCAGATGTTTTTATTTTTCATTTTTATTATACGCGCTGGAAAGAACGTATGAAATTAATTTATTTTTTGATTTAACGTGAAGACTTCGAATTATGAGATTGTATTACCGCGAAACTTTGTTATCTTTATTTTTATTTAGAAAATCATAGTTTTTTTGTCCATCTTTTTATTTTTTATTTTTATTTTTTTTCCTTTTTCATCCCTTGTTGTTATATTTGTTTTTTCCTGTTTTTTTTTTGTTTTTTTTTCCTTTAAAGAAACGATTTACATGTTTGTCCAATTTTGGGTCCTAAGTATAATTATCATAGATTTTATTAATATTATTAATGACGATACGACGGTCTTTCTTAATATTTTATTTGTATCGCTTTCTATCCATGATCCAACATCGTACATTATTTGAATATTTCACAATTTTATGTTTATCTTTAATTGTATGATCATTATAACTTTCTTACTATCGTTTTTATTGTAATTAATTATTTATTTAATGTTATAAATAATCACAACAAAATTGCCGCTTTTAATCGCTTTTCGATAGAGATGTATCTACCAAATATTTTGAATTGTGAACGATTTCATATTTTATTTTTGTTGTTGAAAAATTGTAAAGTTTCTTTTACCTATTTTTTTCTTTTTTTTTTTTAAATCCGTCATACCTGTTTTTTTTTATTTGTTTAATATAAAATTAGCTAATTTCATTCCTTAAATTATAGGTGTTTTGAGAAAAATAAATTCGCATTACTATTTTTGAGTGGTGTTTTTTTTTCGTATCATCAGAAGTTCAGAACAGATTTAGGTAGGTACTGGGTAGTAGGTATGGTATAATCAATCTATTGAAAAGTTATTATTATTTTGTTTACTATGTTGTAATTTGTAAACGAAGGTTTTATTGAAGCGTTTTAAAACACGCTTAACATCTGTAAAAATACCTAAGATAATTAGATGAATACTATTCTTAAAATAATTCGTCGATACAAAATTTTTACCTGCAATACGAAAAAAAAGTATTCGGAACTGGCTGAGTGTACGGTTTAAGCTATACCTACATACACGTATAGACATTTTTTTCTGAAATGAGAAAAGTGATGTGGTTTTTTGAAACCGTTTATTGTTTTGTCGTTAATTAAATGGAATTATAATTTTTTAAATTATATTTTCTCGGAATTAATTCGAAGACAACGATTACAAGAAGCGGGAAAATTGATAATTAGATACATAAATTAAGTATTCCAGTTTTATCTTGTACACACTAACACGCGATCATTAAAAAAACTGTCTTCATGCTAATAAATTACATACGTGAAGTTATCGTGGGAAAATATTTTTACTTACGTGTTAATTATTTAGTTTTTAGATGTGAGAAAGAATGCACTCAGCTGATGTGTATGGTATAATGATTTTAAACGCCAAACAATGAAGTTTTCGAATGCCTGTAATTTCATCAGTAAGAATTAATTGGATAATGCGATAAACTGGAGTAAATGAATAGGTTGAGTAGATTCGTGTTGTTTCATTCAAATTTTTTATGCAGGTTTGTCGAACTTGTGAATTTTGTAATTTATTACGTAGACAAAGGGAACAAGTAGGTAGGTTGTAGTTTATGATGAAGTTTTTACAATTCTACAATTTTTTGTTTTAGTGAAAAATACCTACCTAATTCTCCGTTCTTATTGATTCGTATCGTTATCAAATCTTGATTAATCGTAGACGATTTTTGCGATGTGTACATTTTCGGTTGTGGCTTTCAGAAATTTATAATATTCTCTTGGCAATTTCAAGTTTTTGTTTCAGATGAATAGGCATTAACAGCATTTTATCTTTCGTATTTTTTAACGTTTTGAGCGTTTGCTCGTTGAATCACTCCTTGAACCTAGAACCTGTTGTCCAAGTCGAAGGTTCAACCTTGTGAGTTGAGGTGGACCACAGATTCCCCCCGGGTTCGCCCTTCTTTCGTCTCAAAGATTGCCCATTCATCCCTAACAGAAACTAATTTTTTTAAATCGTACCTAAGTACCTACCTACTTACGAAAAATTTGGATCTTCTTTTTTGAAAAAAATTGAACCATAATTTTCATTATTTTTATTTTATGAGGTGAGAGTTGGCAGTACTGGACGAGAGATCTTTATGTTGTTGTTGTTGTTGATGATGATTTGATTGATAATGGGAAAGTAGTGTTTTCCGGTAATTCCGATCCTCATTTTCGTTGGAAAATGATGTGAAATCTGAATTGATGTACTCGTACAAATATTAATTTCCTTTCAAATTTTATTATGTGTACTGTACACTGTACAGTAGATCCCTCCTGAAAGTATCATGATAAACCTAAACCAGGCTTCCTTTCCAGGAACGTTCAATTATTGATGTGTCTGAACATGCTTTTTCAAGTAGGTAAGTTGGACTACATATGTACTTCGATATTATGATTAGTTTTGGTTAAAATTGTTATTTCGTCTAGAAAATGCAAGGATAATTCCACTGGGTTAGCCGGACTATTCAGACTGTATCGCGTCATGTCTGGAAAGAGAATTCGTACCTAACAATACATGGTACTACTATCGAAATGTTGGAGGTTCCAGCCGAAGAAATCTCGTATCGTATCGTGCACTTGACAACATTTTCTATTTATTGGAAAATTACCGCATTATATGGGTATGAACAGGTAATCAACTGCATTGCATTGTAATTATATAGCATGTCGAAGAGACGACTAAAAAAAAATTCCGTGCCAATAATTAATGATAGATTGTTCTTGACTGCAACCGAATGCCATGCCGGCTTCGCAGAATTAATTCGGTTGCTTTCTGCGTGGATATGTGTTTTACATTGAAGTATGATATAGATTGCTGCTATGTACCAACAACTGAACAGAACGACTTTTTCTGATCTTTGATGTTGCTGTTCGTCTGCGGTCGCTGGTCTGTTTTTTTCTTCAGTAATGACTTAGGTGTAGCGCAATTACAACGTGCTGACAAGCGTCCCATTGGCCATTACTTGGCTTTTCGCAATTTGTAAAAAAAAAAAACTCGCCGGAATATTTCGACTGAAAGGATTGAAATTTTTTGTTTGTGTTTTAGTTGTCGATATCGTCGATATTTTAATTTATCGTTGTGAACGGAACGCGTGCCTACAACTACGACTACGAACTACGAGTGAATTTTACGTGCATGTGCAAGATCAACGGCCACACGAAACAAAAATAAAGGCGATTGGAAACAGAGAAAGAACTAAGAAGTCGATAAACGATTCATATTGCGTTGCTGGTGATGACTCACCGTACCGTTTAACTCACGATTGGTGTCATTAACCGTTAGTACAATCGTTATTGTCGCTCTTCTTTGGTAACTAGTTTTCGATTCTCGAGCGTTTTGTTTTTTTGTTTGTTTGTTGTTTTTTTTTTGTAGTTGTTGTTTTGTTTTTGGTGATGAAATGAAAGATCGAAGCGAAATACCGGCTCCGGCAACGACGAACTGATTAGGTATAAACTATTGTCGTCAGTGCATTAAGAGAAACGAGCCACTGCACTTTGCTAACATTAAAAAGACAAAACCGGTGATCGAGAAGCACCACGAACCATTAGTGGTGGAGGGTAATAACAGTAATAGTTCCGGTAGTGGTTTTTAAGTACCTATCGATAATAGCAAGAGCGGCGGCTGCATCGGCAACGACAGCTGTACCTTCCATTACTTTAGAACCTATCACCACGACTCCCCTCTGGTCACAGTGTCGTCGTCGTCATTATGTTCGCGCTGTAATCGGTTTACCGTTTACTTCTTCTTGTTCTTACTTTTCTTTAGTCCAGCCGTCGTCAGGAAGAAGTCGTCGTTGCCGCGGGTACTTTTTTCTCTTTCTCTTCGTGATAACGATCTTAACCTTCGCTCTACTATTGCAACTACACAGACGTTACTGTGACATCACCCCGTAAATTCTCTGTCGTTCGTTGCGTCGCGATTTCATTATCAAATTTTGTCGGTCGCGTCGTCGCTTTTCGTATCGATTGCAGTTTGATTTTTCATCGACGTTTTCTCGCTTCAACGCCCGTGCCAATGGAGATTTCCTAGTTGAACGCGTCACATGCAGCAAACGATGCAAAAAATTTTACCAACTCCTCCGCCGCCTTCGCATCGACATCGTGTAACCTTTCCAATGCCACCGCCTAGTACTCAAGCCGTTGCAAATGCTACGGGTGATTGTAGCGAAGATGAAAAAGGTGCCAAAAGGATACTGAAAGAGACCGTCGATGCTGTAGTCAATAGTTTCGCTAAGCATACTCGAGAATTTGGAAGAGGTAAATTTAAAATTTCGATATTTTTCTCACCTATTGGATAAGATTTTCGTAATTTAAAATTTATTTATGCGAATTCGAGAATAAGTACTAATTCGTTGGTATTCGATGTCTAATTGTTATCAAAACGTATCTACACAAATAGGTATGAGGTCATTGATGTGGTTCAGCTAAATTTCGACATCTGCGTCTGATTAGAAGAACACTATAAATTCTAGAAAATAGGTAATCGAACGTCTGGAAGCTATTATTTTCGACCCATAATATATTTTTTTCCTTTATTTTCTTTTTCGTAGAATGTTCCCATCCTGAAAAAAGAAATTACCTAATTTTCAAGTCTTCGACCGAAGTAAATAGGTATTCTGCAATCGGAAATTAACTTGTTGGTAATAAATTTACGTTGCAATATTACCAGACTGCAGCAGACTGGCTTTTGTAATCTAATCCAAGTAGCTCGTGCTCAAATCAAGTTACATTTTCCTGGAAATGAGTATCATCGCTATTATCTGGTGTAAATTTTGATTAACTTCGCCCATCGAAATTGGGTATCTACCGGTTTATCTAAGCCGTATACTACCCACTGTTTTTATTTCATCAACAGATCCACTTTTAGTTCGCTTCTGCTATATGCCAATGAAATTTCGCTTCTTTGACAATTTTCTCGTTTATTTATTGTTTTCTTTGTAGAAACATCCCGTAAATGGTTTAACGCGTTGTCATAAAATATCATCGAATTGGGTTGTAGTTACGAGAAGAATATTACAACCAATCACCTTGAAGTTTATGGCATTTTAATGATGTTACAAGCTTTCCTAATAGGGTATTAACTGTCCGCTTTCAAAAAGATTTCACGTTACCATGAAAATTTTCTATCTATGAAGTGAATATACCGCCGATCGCCGATGCCTGTGCGGTAGTTGATTCAAATGACCATCAGATCAACGCTATGAAGATTTTCCTTGAATCTATGCGTCTTAGTAGTTAAAATGATACTTGATAAAAAGTCAAGACGAAGATGAATTTTCTAACAGTCGAATTTTACACTTGAAAAATATTCGTATTGGCTCCGTGGCGCGACTAACCAAGGGTTAAATTATTCAACTCAACGATGCAATAAATGTGATGAAGGAGAAAAGCTCTTTCACCCTATCACTTTTTCTTTCATCTAAAAACGTGTTTAATTTACTACGGCGATTGATAAACATCTCGAGGATATGAATACGCTCAAAGGCTCGTGTCAAGGCACTTGTTGCGTGTAGGTAAAGTTGTGAACTCCTTCAACAGTTCATTGATTTTTTTCTCTATGTCTAGAACCATTTATATTGACAACCAGACCCCTGGTGGTTCCTAATACTGGCGAGTCGTGATCAGCATTGTTGTACGCGTCAACGCCATTAATCTCTCGTGTTATTCTTTCGATGAAAAGGCAAAGAGCCTTTTTTTCGCACCAATGATGAATTTATCGAAGGCTCGTTAGTTTGTTTTGATAAAATTCTCGAAATTGTTTTCCAGTCACGTAGAAGGAAATTTTGGTCTTTAGATACCTATTTGTTTTCTGTTCATCTGTTGCTGTTGGTGTTGTTGTCGTTTTTTTATTCATAGGAACGTGTAAGTACATTAATTATAAAATGACGTTAGAACGTGATACATATTTCTGCCTTTCTTATACCTATACTTACAAAATACCTTCCTACAAGTATACTGAATGGAAAGAATACTGATTCAGTTGACGCTGTGTATGCAAGATTGTTCTCTCTTGTTTTTTCCCATCTTCGTCATGGAGACCAAACGAGAATTCAAGGCTTACTAATGCTGACAATGAGAACTTTTGAAAAACAGCAAATTTATAAATGGGGTTTCATCAAGTCGAAAAAAAAATCAGGTTTTCTGCAAACCTAATTTTGCCTTATCAGCTCGAAGTTCGAACCAAAAGTAAAGACTGTGAAGACCTATATTTTAATTTTGCTTAAAAAAATCGAGTTTCTTTCGCAGGTTTAGTCAAATTGTCACCATTATTGTCATCCCACTCTCAAAGAATTTGAGGACAGCTTCTTGTCGAATTTTGAAAGCTCACATCTCATGACTGGTTAAACTTGGAGCAAAACTGTTTGTAAGAATTCAGGACGAATAATAGGAGATCCAAACCGCGTAATGAAACTTCGAAAAGCTCAAAATGGAACTTTCATGGTAAAAGCTCAACTTTTTGTGATGAACACACAAATTGAAAGCTATAACCATTTGAAGATTAAAGAAGAAGCAGAGACCCTTTTTTTTCCTATTTTCAAAAAATTAATTTTTCAGAACGGGCCTCAACACCTTTAAGGGGCAAAAGAGCACCAAATTTTCACTCAAATCCCCTCGCCCCAAAAAAATGCAAGCAAAGTGACGTATCCTTTGCCTGCTTTTATTTATTTATTTTTTTCAGTTTTTGAAAAAACTATCGCGTTTAAAACTGGAGAACGTGAAAATCTGCTGGACGTTTCTTAACGGGTTGAAATCGCCACAAATCGATTCCGGTGGTCTTACGAATGGGACGGAAACAAAATTTAAGCTGTTTTAATTGGCTCGTTCTCGCTTGTGAACGAGAAATTTTCAATTTTTTTCCAAACATAACCGTTTGAGGCCTTCGTAGAAATTTTCAATTGTATATTTTGAACTTCTGAAAATTTCTATCTAATTCGATCAAAAAGGGGCAAAATCAGTAAATCCAATTTTTTATTATAATTTTTTAATGGGTTGGCCCATTATGGTGCTTTTCTTTCTGACACTGTTTATGATACCAATATTTTTTTTACCGAACTGGAGAATTCAAAAAAAATTGAAATTTCCGCCAATCGATTCAGAAGCTCGAAAAGAGGCTCTATAAGAATCAAATTTCAACTTTCTGACTCAATTTGGTACAATAAGTAATTTTTATTTATTTATTTTTTAAAAAGAAAATATCCGGACTGAAATTTTTTTAAATTTGCCAAAAATCGAAAAATAAAATTCAGCTCTCATAGAATTTGGCCTCGTAGTATATTTTTGAATGCTTTTTCGATTTCCATGTGTCCGATTCAAAATTTAATCTTTTGTGGTAAAATCCACTGCGGAATAAAGACCTGCCCATTTGTCTTCCGGCCATCTCTCCACCGATTTCCATTTTTAATCGAATTTTGCAATCTCGTCACTCCATTTTTATCATCCCCGAAATCCTTTGGCGTTTCTTACTGAATTACATACTTTGTCTATTGTGAATTTCCATGTAGGTTTTCCCTAGATTTCGTCAACAAAAAAATTCTGATGTCAATTCGAGCTATTCGGACGATCTTCTGGCAATTCTGAGTGATTTTGATCGCATTAGAAAACCACTCAAAAATTGCTACCTAGTTCATAGTTGCTAGTTTTCTGAGTATTTTTGGGGTTATGGAAGTATCTCGTATTCCAGGAAAATTTGAACAAAGCTCAGGCTGATATGAGAATTTTGCTATTTACGATCAGATGCCTATCTGGAGGAAGGAATAATTGTAAAAATGACCAGGAAAATTAGGAAAAATCTGCTGTGTAGGATTAATGTATGCTAGAAAAATTTTTAAATATCTATACATGAACATATCCGGATGTGGAGGAGGAAATCGCGATTCAACTAAATTAATCTCAAATTTAGGAAAAAATTTCCTACTAAAATTTTTTTTGACTCTATGCCATCGTAGGCTAATGCTACATGAAACTATTAGTAGGCTATAGGTTCTTGAATTGGGTATTTACGAGTATTCGCAGCATACGAGATCGGTAGTATACCTAATGCCTATGGTACATTATGTAGGTAGGTATTTGCGCTGGATTTTAATCACCACAAAACCTCGTACTATAAAACGGTTTAACGCCTGTCGCATTATTTTTCAAATTATCCGTCCAATCTAACCAGTTAGAGCTACGAAGATCAAAGATCTTTCACACGGTTGCCCGGATCGAGTGCACGATCGTCGTTCTCGTATAAGAAAGACGATTAAAACGCGTCATTTTGTCATTTTTCAATAAAAATATTCTTGCTCGGACAATAGACGCCGGAAAGCGAATCTTACAAAAGGAATAAACAATAACGACCACTGTTAACCTTCGTTGTTTCATTGTTCTATTTAGAAAGGTATTTTCCCGTTCCCATCTCGAACGTGTCGGTGTATGTCGGTACGATGAACTCGACAGCAGAAAAGTATATGTACGTACATACAACAACCATTGACAGTCATAACGTACCAAGACCAACATAGGTAAACATACACGACTCTTGTGTACATAGACATACTACGTAGACGTACGTACTTATATTCGTACTCGCGGTATAGCTTTTGTGCGAGAGGAATTGTCGTCTTCGTCGTCGAAATTTGATTTAATATGTAATGTACATCAATGTACATATAAGTAATGTCTGTATGTGTATAGGCTGACCTACCCATAGGCAAGGTGGTATATTTTGTCGGTACGCTATTTTTTTCAAAAAGCTCTTTCTATGGCCGCGTATATTTTTTTCTCATTTACACGTATAGGTATAGGTAGGTAGTAGGTACCCATACCCTTATACCTTCATCTCGCTGGTCGCTGCTGTTGAGAGTTTTGTCGCAAACGCTAATCTGCGGAATACAACCTCGGTAAATTATCGCCGGTTGATGATCGTTCGTGAGGAATAAATTGTACGAGCGATGCTAAGATGGTTGCAACTATATGTACATATGACGGCAGTCGGCAATAAATTCATCTTCTATTTTAATTCAAATTAGGAAGTCTTAAAGTAGCTGATAAAGCTACGAATGCGTGGTATTTCAAGTCTTTTCGATATCTGCTGCCTTGTAGCAGTTAGCTGTCCGGTATACTACATACGAGTATACTTACGAAGTAGGAAAAAATGTGCCAATTCTGTACACGTTTATGGTTCCGTGTGTTTTTCGCGTAATCCTCTATATACTTCCCTGCCCTGCCCGGTCTTCGTAGTACTTACTCGTACCTCGTACTACGAACGTAGGTTGATATAGGTCTACGTATATCGCCCAATTCCAAAGGTTTAAATCCTAAAACCAGAAAATTACGATCAAATCGTGTTCGATTTTAACGTAGGTCGCGTCGCTCGCGAGATTTAGCTATAATTTTTGAGAATTGCCAAATGTTTTGATGTGCAGTGATCCGATGCGAAAATTTAGCTCGGTCGATATTTCTATCAGATTGAATCGAATGTGGGCTTGTGTTGTAGATTAATGTAGCCAATTCTGAAGAAGTGTCGTATATTTCGGACGAATGTTATAAAAATTTAATCGTATGTAATCAGATCTGATTAGATTAACATTGATATAGCTAAATGAATTACTAACATTCCTACGGCTGTGGCTGTTTGCCCGAATACATACACGCGGAATGGCAAAGTTTCCTACATAGAGCACTAGCAGAAGTCACCTGCCCTAAATTTTATCAAGAAATCTGTTTGTTTTCTTTTTTTTTTTTAGAATACCTACTTATGGTTCGGCAAAATTTAATTCAAGTCAGCTAAACGCGTAATTTGAAACATTAATTTAAAAAATATGCTGACTGAATTTTTGAATACCGACTGAGAAATTTCAAAAAATTTCCAAAATAGAACCAAAATTGTCAGATAAAGTACAAAAATCTCCAAATAAAGTATTAAGATTGGATTTAAAAGATGCCCGGATTTGATCTTATCTAACCAGCCTGAACAGGTCTGTTATACGTAAGATGCAAGATCACTTTGACACGTGTATCTGTGTATATGATTTACCTAATAATATGTTCAAAAAGCACTCATCAAATCAGATCGGCTCAGGTTTACTACAGTCTCTTTCTTCCTTGGATCTGGAGACGTAAATGATCTATGCCATCTCTCCAGAAAATAATTTCGTCTCGACTAATTTTTAGAATAATTTTCAATTCCTGGTGCATAAATTATATTTTCAGCCCGCTCCTAGCCTGTCTACTTAAAAAATAAAAAGATGATCCGTCTTCAGTCACTCCACCCACTTAGGCTGTGCTCTTCATCTGTGATCATTCAAAAAAAAGATGGTTCCCTACTGACGACGACGACGATTGCAAAAAAATATTACTTAAGCCTTATAGCGTTACTTCATTACGATCATTTTGATATACTTATAGGTATCTACCTATCCAATAATTTTACTACTTTTTTTCATTTTACGCATTCCTGAAGAAACAAGGTGAAAACTCATGGACGCGTCCTCAAGTCGAGAGGGTCGGGAAAAAACTGACAGTTTTGTTGTGGTGTAGCCCCATTCAATTCTGATTCTACACAAAATTTTTGCAGAATCCATTTTGCAGCAGTTTTTTCCCTTCCAGATTAGTTAAACAGATTTTAGCCATAATTTTCATGAGACAAAACATGTTGAAGTGATTCAAAATTCGAAAAGATTCAAAAATTGGACGAATTTTTATTTTTTTATTGTGAGTGTAATTTTTATCAACTTTTTTTTATGTTTGAATTTGAAAATTGAATTTTTTCGAATTTTGATTTTTTGTGAAGAGTTCATTTCATCGAGTGAAAGGGTTTTTTCAACTTTTTCAACAGATACGTAAAAATAGGGGTCAACTGGGTCGACTTCACCTATCAAAACTTTTTTTCATGTTTTAAATCAAAAAATCGCATTTTTTCGTCAACTCAAAATTTTTTTAAATCAACTTTGCAACATGGTGCCATCCCAATTTTTTAATATGTTGTTCAGTATGAAAAGTTGTCCATAATATATTTTTTTCAGAATTTTTGAGAGTCGGAACGATATGAAAACTATACGTTTCGAAACTTTTTGAGCTAATTTTTTGTTCGAAAAAAAGTGGCAACACTGATTTTTATGATATCACCAAAAAGTCTTTCAAAACCCCTAACTATGGGAAAATGTTCCATTTTGGTAGGTATCGCGGTTATCGAGTAATCCACTGCTGAAATGGATGATATTTTGAGTTCACTGAAAACTTTGACACCCCCTGGCTGAACCCCCTATCACTTCTTGGTCCAATTAACGTGGAATGGCCCCGATATCTGAGCAGACCTGATTCCATATGCGCTGATTTAAACCGATCAAAAGTATAAATATCCAATTGAAAGTGATTAGATTTGATTAGATCTACTCAGACGGTTTGATTAGATCTGATTAAACCCGTTCAGTGTTCACATTCGTTTGATCTGTTCAGATTAGATCCAGAGATGGGCTGAGTTTGCGAAGAAATGAGACTCGCAGATGACTCAAAGACTTAATGCGTTGATCCTCAATCAGACCTCGAGTTTCATTTCTCAAAAACTTTGTGGTACTCTCAATTTCTTGAATCCAATTTTATCTGACCAGAGTTCTGCAGATTCAATCGTTTTTTCTCAGGCTATTTACAATCAGATTTTTCTCATTGCAAGTCCGTGCGGAAAAACCAGCCCAAAATTTAATATAGGCTAAGTACATGAGACTTACACTTTGTTGAATTTAATTGAACTAGAAAGTTGCATTTAATTACCAGGGGTCAGTGCTCGAACCTGCGCTTACTCGTATCTGGAAAGATGAAACCTCCTCTGTCCAGAGTGAAAATTTATCCGATGTGATTTGTTGTGAAACCAAACGGAACAAAATTACTGACCGTCAATCTCTAAGGAATTACTGAACTTTGTTGGTGCATCAGCATTTCAGCAATTTGAAGATTTTCTCAAAAGGGAACCCTCTCACATGATAATCTCCGATTTGAATGAAACTTGGACTGGTGAAAAGAGGACCTTAAAAACCCCCCATTCCCCAATTCTCAGCTGCTGAAGTTGATTTTTCGATTTTTGGCGAGCGTTTGAAGTTTTGTTTATTTTTTATTACTTTTTCTCATGTTTTGTGAAAAAATTCGATTTCTGATGATAATTCCAGATTTGGCCAACGGTAGTACTTATCGATTAGGTATCAAGCATAGACTCTTTGGCCAAAATTTCAGCTGCTGAAGATCATGTGGCGAGGAGAAACGGCCATTTTTCAAATTCACACGTAACACGAGAAAAAATAGTAAAAAAATCCTGTTTTCTGAACGGACGGCCGGATCGGGCCAATGATGGTATGGGTCGATTTGATATTCGGCACAGACCGTTTGACCAAAATTTGAGCCCTTGAAGTTCATTAGATGATCTTAATTTACTGGCTTTTAAAATTTTTTTCAATGGCATTTTTTATAAATCACCAGCTGGACAAAAAATTCGATTTCTGATGATAATTCCAGATCCGGCCGACGGTAGTACGTATTAGTCGATTAGGTATCAAGCAGAGACCTTTCGGCCAACTTCAAACGCTCGTCAAAAATCAAAAAAAAAAATCAACTTCAGCAGCTGAGAATTGAGAGATGGGTTTTTTTTAGGTCCTCTTTTCACCAGTTCAAGTTTCATTCAAATCGAAGATTATCATGTAGGATGATTCCCTTGTCAGTAATCAGTAATGTCAACGATATTATCGAGGAAGCTTCTTAGTTAGAACTTTGACGCTTCTTTAGTACCTAAGCAACCTGTCAGGTGGAATGAAATCAAGTGAGCGCCACGTTCTTGGGATGTGCATAGTACGTCTACGACTACACTTGCTATGATTTATCCATTGATTATGATATCAAAAGCCACTCAACAGAAATACTAAATTATGTACATATCAAAGGAAAATAGAAGCAGGTACGTCTGTGCACTGGATACAGGATTACCATACCATCCTACAAATACATACATACATATATTGCATTATTTACAGAACTGTCTGCGTATGATAGATCATTGTACCGGTACCGGTGAATCCGGCGACGTATGGTGACGGTGTCGGCGATGCCTGTACTATACTATATGCAGAAAGTTGTTCTGTTTATCCCTGCGCCCCCGCACCCTTCGCCTTCGCACGACAAAATCTCTTGTTCGCCCTTTCCTTTTTTATTTTCCTTTTCCCCTAACGCTGTTGTAATGCCAAGTGCACATATCAGATACATATACTACATTATGCAGGCATATACTACGTATATAGATAGATAGATGATACCTAAATAACGAGCGATCATCGAGCATTGAGCATGCGCGATCGCGTCTTAATTATGGGCAAGATTTGCCAGTAGCAATTACGTCTCGCGGCGACAATGCAATGTGTATTACTCGTTTTGCGCTGGAGCTGGCTGATGCTGCGGCTCTGTATAGTCTCTACACTCTACATTTTGCCGTCACTCTGTACTTGTTTTATCAAAACTGGTCGGTCAACGGTCAGTCAGTTTGAGTCGTATTTACGTTCATTACGAAGCTCTACAGTACATGGAATAGAAAAAAAGTCGAATGAAAATCAGATGTGCGCGAATACACGGTGCATGCATGGGTATAAACGGACGCGATGCGGAGATGGCAATTCAGCTTCGCGTCTGCCGCCCTCGCCCTCACTCATACCCCCGTGCCCCCGGCTTTGCTTTGCTTTGCTTTGCTTCTCTGCAGCTCGCTTTATATGTACCTATGATTTTATTATAGTCTGCAGAGGTAGGTACTACGTACGTCTACGTACGTCGTACATACGTTTTACCTTTACTATAGCATCTCTATGTCGCTTTATAAACCGGCAGCTATGCTGTAACAGCGGCATAGGCGTGGTTTTAACAATATTATTAATACATCTTCGTGCTGGTCGTTTTCAATCATTTCTCATATAATGACTAATAGTGATACAAATACTAGGAAATACGAGTACCATGTACTTACGTGTATTATACTCGTATCTACCTACATACACGTATGCGTATGCACGTACCTATACGAATCTGCGCAGCATCCCAGGGTCTAGGTCTGGTAATGTTCGCGATTAAAGAAATACGTAAGTACAGCTCTTAGCGTCCATATGATGTATATACGAATTGCGTGAGCGAACTTATAATCATTATCGTATAGGTGTACGAATACTCGGCTGTGCTCGAAATATCTCGCAATTTATCATCGAAATTTGAGGGTTTGACCGTCGTTGATGTCAGAAAATGAAACGTGGTTTATGGCGGAATAATTATAAGTGCAGTAGGTTCATTAAACGAGAATAAGGTAGGTGTGAGGAGTGTCAATTGGGTTCCAAAAATTACTGCAGTAAGTACTATAGCGCAGCGTGTTCTGAATCTGCAAGGGTGGTCAGTTATTGGTTGTAAGCTCTCTAGAAACGGGAAACATATTAGTGCTACCTACCTATCACTTCCAAAATCGATAACATGTTCTATGAGTGCCTGTTGTATCTTAGACGTTTCAAAATATAAAAATGGTGCATCATGTTGTGAAGATTGACGGTGAAATAATTTCTCGAGTATTTCCAGGAGGAAATGATTGGATCTGATCAGGTATGATATGGTCTGATTAATTAGGTCTAAAAGGACCTAATCCGATCAAGGTTTTAATCTGATCAGATCTGATTTGGTCTGATCAAGTTAAATTGGATCTAGGAAACGCTTGGATCTGATCAGCAAATCCAATCGTTTTCCGTAGGGAAGTGACTTTAGTACAAGAGCTACGAACTGTCGCTTATCAGATTCAGCAACCTAGGGGAAAATGATGGGATCTGATGTGATCTGGCTAGTAGATCCAATGGTCTGATTCTGATGATCAGATCCATCTGGTCTTATTCAATCAAGTCTGGATGCAAATTACTTTGGTACCTACAACAGCAAAATCGCCACATTACACTGTTTTTGAAAACCTCGCTATACAACAATACCGCCAACAATTTTGTAAAAAATTATTGTGGGTGAAAACCCTATCATTTAAGAAAATTTTGATGTTTGAAACAGAAAAAAAATGCCAAAAGCTCACAAAAGCTCACTGAAATAAACTTGAGAAAATTTTTAGTCTTTTAGTTTTCTGCATGTACCGGAAGAACCGCGCGTCCTACGAGGAGCTGATGGCAGTAATATGAAATTTTCGTAGAACGCTTGGTTTCAAAATTATAAGTCTTTGAATTTGGAGTAACGAAAAGTTGTAGCAACTTTTTCAACCGGTAAACATCTGTGCCCCCCCCCCAATTAATCAATAAAAATTAAAAAAAAAACGATCCAATTAGGTCTCCCATATTGGATCTGATCACGTCGGAACACGTCTAATATGATCAGATCTCATCAAATCCAATCATTTTCCCACTGAAAGAAATAAACAGTAATAGTTACATTGAAACGATGCACTCAGTGCATTAAAACGCGGTAATTTTGGTATAGGAATGAAACCCATTAATCAGTACATATTTAGAGAAGTAACTATTACATAGAAGTGCGGTAACCATTTCATCGCTTTTATTCAACAATATTTAAAAAGTGGGGATTGGTACTATCAATTTCACGTTTCTCCGCACATCTAAATAATTCTCACTGAAACAAATTTTTCAAGAACCTATTTACCTACGAAAATTTTCCGGCCTAACCGGGATTCGAACCTGGGACCTTTTGTTCCTAACTACCTACACTTAATGATATGGCCGCGAGTAGAACATTTGATTCAGGCTCTCAAAATATTTATATAGTTTTTTCACTGTTTGAAAAAAATGATTTCATTGCAGTACGGCGATGTACTCAGTACATCGTTTACTGTATTCAGTAAATCACTACATGGTTCTCAGTCATGTTTAAGGAATGTAATCATTGCTTACTATATGATGTACTTATTACCCACCAAATGATGTTTTGAATACCATGTCTGCAGGACTGAGTCCCCAAAGAAATGTAATGAGAACATAGGAATGAATTTTGAAAAGTGATGTAATAAATCCATCCTGGCGATGTACTCATTCCATCACTTGATGCATTCTCTGATTTAACCTATGTAATGTAATCATTACATCAAAATGAGGTAATTTGAAAATTACTGTACTGTGCAGTAACCATTGCATCAATTTCGGGACTGAATAAAGCGTTTCGAAAATCATTTCTTTCAGTGCCGCTGGGTGAATTAGTTTTTCCTGGTTTTGCAGTGAAATTTTACTGATTCATCAGAAATTACATTTTAGCTATGTATTTGTCTACGAAACTGTGAGTTTTTAAGACGTTATTGGCTAAATTCTAGCTTAAATGAAAGAAACTACGAATTATTGAAAAGTGGACAAAATGTACGTATAACATTTAACCATGTAAAAAATTACTGAATCTATCGACATTTTTTGTTTACTGAATCAGTATAATTTCATCGTGATCTTAGGTACATGATGACTTTCAATCTTCGCTAATTGAATCAACTATAGTAAACTCCCGATTATCTCAAGTCAATTGGGGTGGAGAGACATCCAATATACACAAAATACAGGGTGTCCACACTTCTGGAAAACCTGGAAAATCTGGATAAGTCAAGGATTTTCGGCCGTCTGGAAAAATCAGGGAATTTCAGAAATTTCGAGCAATTTTACCTCAAAAGTCAGGGAATTTTTTGAAAGTGTTCATCTGTAATTTGTTAATAATTCTAGTGGTTTTATTGTATTCATTTTGGAAAAAATTTCCCTTGCTTCGCACGGGTAATTTCATTTAGTTTGGGCTTAGAACCAAACGTATTCAGAAACTTAATTTTTTTAATGCAAAGGAGAGGTAATTTTAAAAATTCGGTGTTTTTATTTTGAAAAAATGGTCTGGAAAAATGGAAAAATTAGTCTGGAAAATATGGAAAAGTCAGGGAAAATCATTTCCAGAAACGAGTGAACACCCTGAAAAAGTCGGATTGATTTTTTTAAATTTTTCACTGAAAATTGATAAGAATTAAAATATGTAGCTGAAAATTACCAAACTAATGATGAAATTTTCAGGAACATTGGCCAGAAATGCATGAAAATGTGTTTTAAAAAAAAACGATTAAAATGATATAAAATCACTGAAAATTTCCAAAAAAACGAAATTCTTGGTGAAATTGAAGGAAAATGCATAAAAAAAGTGTTGAATGACGGTAAACCTCTCAAAGAAGCATTAAAATCGCTGAAAATGACTTAAAATCAGTATTAATAATAAAATAGGTAGGTACCTACATAAAATTTTCCGAAAATTTGTTTAAAAAAAAAATGTTTAAAATTTGTTTAAATGATGCAAAAAAAACATTTAAATTGTAATTGAAAATGACTAAAAATCAATATAACTTTTCAATAAAAATCGGCGGAAATTTATTCGATTTGATCATAAAATTCAGCATTATTCGGATAATCGGGAGTCTACTGTAGGTATATACCCGCTTAAGATGATAGGGCCATGTTTACCTACTACTACAATCAATGATCAGTGATTTACAATAAATTATGATAAAATTTCTAATTCTTGCAATAAATGAAACTGAATCATTGATTCTGTGATTTCCTATCGGTTTGGCAGGAAGGTGTCATTGATTTTTCATCGGCTGTAGATATTATTTGTGTGGATTTTCGTCATAGAAACAATCTTTGTAGGTTCATATTTAAACAGCATGCACCTATAGTATACTCAGCTTGAATAGGCTGTGCATCAATTTTCTGCATGAGAAGTCCCATTTAAGAAAAAAGGTTGCCAATTTGGTTGATGATCAGTGGGTTTCTCTGATGGAATCAGTTATTAAATTAGGTATTTAACTTACCTTAATCAATAATCGCATGATCAATCACTGATCTGGGACAGGGAGGGGGGATGATCGAATATCTGATTTGGTCTAGTCAGAGATCCAAACGATAATCTATCCAGATATTAGATCTAGAGAATATCCTGACCTGATCAAAGTGTTCAGACTTTTGATCTACTTGATCAAAAAGGTCTGGTTGGCGATGTAATCAGATCTGGTCACATCTATTTTATCTGTCAAGATTAGCGCAGTTCTTCTCAGATCTACTCAGTTGTGGCCATTTTCGTGTTATAATCAGATCCAGGATGTTATGATTGAAAATATCAAATGAGAGGTAGGCCCGCACGGCCGCACCAAATTGGTTCCTTGAAATGAGAACCTCCCTTAGATGTAAATGACATTTTAAACATCATCATTTATTTGTTCGTTCGTCTGCATTAATACATCATGTATTGTTTCACTGACACATAAATGTGCAATTTCATACATTAGGTAGGTAAGGTGTACACATTGTGTTCGAGTTGTCGTAGTATATGTGCAGTGTGAATAGCTATAGATATTAGATACCCAAGTAGTATTCGTATGTATATATAATGTACATAATAAAACCCACAACTGGACGTTCTCGTGTAACAACCTGAAAATTTGTGGCAACTTTGCAACAACATTTTCTGCAACACGACCGCGGACCGGACAGGACCGCGCAGATCGTATGTTAAATGCTTGGTAATTGCCGTCTCCACTTTGTGCTGCATATCGCGGTGGAAAAAAAATTCGATACGTCCGCTGGTCGCGTATCAGATGGCTTAGAAACATTTTTATATGTATATGTATCTCGATGCACCGCTCATAGATACCTAATGGCGATAAGCTGTAATGAAAAACTGGTTTGAGAAAATAAAATTTATTTACAATTTATCGCGAACCTATTACTTTCTTTCTATTTTACCGAGTCCTGGCGTGTATAGCGACGCGGGGCCGGGTGGTGGCGCGACAACGAGGTGTAGGTACCCGAGTAGTTTTGAAAAATACGATATTCTATATGCATTTTGTAATATGACCAATTACTAATTTTTTTTCCTCCTGTACCGCCACGAAATTCAAGTTTTGGAGTCGAACGTGGACGATGAATTTTTTATTCGTTTATTTATCCAGGATGTAAAATTGCATTAGATGAGTGAAACAAGGTCAGGATGGTAAGCGAAAGAAATGCTATAAGCTCGAATACCCATTTATGATGAAGTTGAGAAGGTATTTTGCCACTTTTAACGATAGCGTATTCGCGTTTTCGTGATTGGTGGGCTCCATGAAATTTTTTTGGCTTTTGGATCCGGTCCTCCTCCACCCACCATACTCGCTTTTGTCGTATAAACGATGAGAAAGAATCTGGGAATGAACATAATGTAGATGAAGCGTCGTTAATTTTTGTCAATTTAGCGTACTGTTTTATCTTTGACATGCGACCATTCTAAAGCTTCGATGGTATGAAAATTTTGTAATCAGATAATCCCGAATCCAAATTGAACACACTGTTTTTCAGCAGCGGATGAAATTTTCATTTTCAAGCTCTGAAAAAAATAATAAAATTCGATTGACCTTCGGCTCAAAGACATCGAGATATGAGACATGAGTATAATTGCATCTAAATATCCGCTGTCGCTGGAAGGAAGCAATTCTTTATTACATTCGAACTCGTATCAAAGAGCACCGCGTCTCAAAACCATGTACAATGTTTACTATAGTGCTTATAAAACACAGCGTGAGACGAAATTTGTGTTCTATCAGCTATGGTCATATTTTTCAAGATGGAGACTTCAAACAACGATGCCAAAAAATTTCGAGTCCGTGAACAAGGTATCCTAAAAATCGTGATATTTCTTCGGGAAAAATGGGGTTCCGGGTTTCGTGTGAAAATAAACTTTACTTTATTTGTAGGTATTCGAAAAGATAACCGCATAATGATGCTGAAAATGCCGTTGGAGGAAAGGAAAAGCCATCGCAATTCGATATTTACCTATGTTTTTAGTTTCTGGATGAAAAAAATTAACGTTTCCCAATAAGTCGGTAAAATCTTGCTCGATTATTTTTTTGTCTATGATTTCTTTGCCATTTCAACAAAAATGTTCGATATTCGTACGCGTATCAATTCCTTATCATCTTTAGAAATCATAAATCAAAGGCTTCGAATATCACGAATGCCAACTCGAGTCCTTGTGTTGGCGCAGGTGTCAACAAAAAAGCGTTTCGACTTTCGAGTGCCCAAAATGTTATTTAATTACTGGTAGAGGTAACGGCCCTATTTTTTTACCCCCCTAAGGACATATCTTGAAATTTCTTTTGACCTAATAAAGCTAGAGAAAAACTGAAAAGCTCATTGAAATCAGCAAACATTCGTTGACAAGATTCAGTGTTTGCCAAAAGTTTAATTTCATTAGGTTCGCCAAAAAAAAATTTTTTTGCAAAAAAACGAGTTCGCAATTTTTTTTACCCCCATTCGCTATTCCCCCCCCCCCCCAATTTTTCTGTCTTTTCAGTAATAACAACATAGATTCAAAGTTTCCTGACAAATTATTAATTAATCATGCCAAAAAGTCCCCTTTCCATTATCATTAGTGTATTCATTGCTTGAAAACATAATTGAGAATAAAATTGAGAATTTATAAAGATTATTTGTGCAAGTTTTCAACAAAAAAATTTAATACACGTATTTTTGGACTCTAAAATTCCTGGACCACCAGATGAACGCATTTTTTTCACAAGAAACTATTTTTTCGAAATTTTTTGCGGATATAGATGGTAAAAAAATGCTGTGAAAGTTCCTGCTCCAATTTTCAGTTTCCATGTTACTGCTATACTTAAGGTCTTCAATTTTGTACCCGTTTTTGTTTTGTTTGCTTTCATAGACAACCTATATTAGAGGGGTATCAATCATTTGTTCAACTTTTTTGGTTGATTGTTTACATTGGTGTAATCAACTGTAGAAAGTGTTTTTTGGAGAATATTATTTACAAAAGTTCAGATCCGTACATTCAAAACTTCCCCAAAAATGAATAAAAATGGTATCACGCCTTTAAACCGTTTTTAGCGAGCAAAAATTCTGAAAATAGTGGGGGGGTAAAAAATTAGAGAACAAAAACTAATATGGATTTTCTATTTTTTTACCTGGTAAAAAAAATAGAAAACTGGGCTTGAATCGTTCCCTATTTTTTTACCCCCTCTAAAAATTTTTAGAAAACAATTTTGATGAAAAATAACTAGCTCATCTAATAGATCAGAGTGTGTAGAATTCAGCGATGTACTCACGAACTCATTTTGATGGAAATTAGTGCGTCCAATCTTTGAAATCAAAACACACTTTTTTAAAATTTTGTTAAGAAAATCGACTAAAATTCACATCACATTTTTCGAAGTCCCCTGAACCATGAAGATTGAATGGAAAATGCAGTTTTTCAACGGCATTGTGTTCCAAAAGAACCACAAAACATGTTGATATGGTTTTCAAATCGATTCATGACTTTAGTGGCTTATTTATCAGAAAATTCTAGGGGGGGGGGGGTAAAAAAAACTAGAGAGGGTAAAAAAAAACTGGGCCGTTACCCCTAACTTCTGGTAAATTACTGGTAACTTTTTATAAATAAATAATTACCTACCAGTGATTTTGTAGAAATTAGAGAATTAATAAATTACTATGCCAAACTTTCAAAAAGCACTTTCTGACATTTTTTCAGACTTTTGAAAAATTGAAAAAAATCCTGTGTAGAGAGTTTATTTGCAGAGTAGAATTTAACATAATTTTTCATTTGCAACTTATAATTTCTAGACAATCGATTTTTTTTGTCTGAGTATTTTTATTTTATTTCTTAGTTCTGAACTGTGTTCCAGATTATTTTGGAAACATTTCTGTACTTTTTTAGAATTTTCGTTTTGATTCAATTTCTCGTTAATCATTCCTGTGGAAAAATACAAAAATATTTCGTGTTCTGAAAATTTTTCGGATTTGGTACTTTACTTTTTGATCAATGCAATTTTTTAGAGAATTTTGAATGAATTTTCAGAAAATTATATTGAATGAACTTGTGCCTTGTGTTGAATCAATGTATAGTTAAATTTCCTATGACTTTCTGATTTTGAGTCAACAATAATATGGATAGGTACATATAATTTTCTCTGGTCAAGTGCCTACTAATAATCTATAAATTTCTGGACTATTTGGATTTTTTGCGCAGCAATGAAACGATTTTTCAGATTTGAATTTTTTTTAGGGACTTGTTGTTTTTAAAACAATTTTTCAGCAAATTTCAAACGACACGAATTTCCAAACAATTTTCAGATGAATTTGGCTCGTTTGTGTTGAATCAATAATCTCTAACCAGACAATTTCGTTGTGACTCTTGATTTTTAATAAATTACCGGACTAATTTGAATCGGTTTTCTCAAGATTTTATGCCAATTTTTTTTATTCTGATACCTTTTTACACAATATTGAAATGATTTTATGGTTTTTAGTTCATTGTTTTACGATTTTATAGATCTCTGTGCAATATTATTATATTGAATTGCTACTGGTAAATTTCTTCTATCAACAGCCTATACCTATACTATAGTATTTTTCGTTATTTTCAAAAAAAAATTCTAGTAGAGTGGTTGGTAATAATGTACTTTGAACACCACTTTCTTAAATTTGGTCTCCCATTTCCAAAAAATGTCCAAGGTATAACTTTCCAATTCTAAATCGATAATTTTGAGTAAATTTCCATGCATTTTTTTTTTTTTGAGAATTTCCTCCCTTAATTTGGACAATTTTTCAATATAATTTTGTTAAATTTAAAAGAAGGGGGAGGGTTAGCGAAACTTCTATTTTATTTGACCCCGGAAAAGAAGAACATATTTTAATTTTGATGTTTGAAAATTACGCTCGAACTATTAAAAATGTTGTAAATACATAAAGTACCATAAAAAAGTACCTGCGAATAAAACAATCAAAATGACTTTTACAATACTCCATCCTATTATGGGTGTTTTGGAATGCATTCTTGATAAGATTTTATTTGTTTGCTTTCAAATGAGTTAAACCTGAGTACCTCTATTTTGGTATGCTTAGCTACCTAGGTATGTACAGTGTACATTTAAATGTTGGTGTGGTGTGGTGAGTGGTACACATTGTACTCGTACCTGTAGTCTGTAGTAGGTACCTATGTATTTATGCAGTTTAAGAAAAACTGCAGCGCTTCCGTTAACCATTAAAATATATGTAGGTACATAAGTATATGCTTTGGCTGTACATCTTCGTCAAAATACTCGGAAATCATGTTCACAGGTGTACGTGTTGTGTAGTACTACATGTACCTATGAGAAGACGTATGTAGAGAACATGAATTCTACAGTCTAGCCCAAAAGTACCTCTACATATACAGATGTTTGTGATGTTATACAAACTAGAATAGGTAACCTACACCTACTGCTCTGCTCTTCGAGTGCTGGTCCAGCATATGGTAAATCGTCGCCCGCTGCAGTGTATTCTTTTTTTTATGTATATAGGTATAATTTTTCGATTATAGATGCGTGATACTTGACAGACACAACACGAATTACGTTCTGGTAGTAATAACAGACAATTAGGCATGGCATTCAGTGATAGTCAGATCGGTTTTAGATTAAATTTGAAATACGTACGTTTCGATTTGACGCGATACCTCGATAAATGTAGACAAAAGATCACGCACTGGGAAATAATGAACCGTTGAATGAAGTTTAGTCTTTGTAGTAGGTATGTGGAAAAATATATTACACATTCAGCTTGTTATTATTCTTATTCTTCGTACACATCGTATAGGTACTATAAAACAAAAGTAATGTGTCGGTCTCGATTCTATGTACTATGACCGCGCAAAGAGACTGAAGAATTATTCTCCACCGATGTATATTAATTCCATTTATTGAAATGAGATAAATGAATTTTCTTATTGTACCAACAATAACGTAATGTATACCTCATATATGTATACTTACCTACCTTATAAACCTTGGAGAAGTTCTTGAACTGAAGTGAGAAATGTTTTCGTAGATCTATCTTCAAGTATCTACGATGAGAGAATTGTTAATTGAAAACTTGTTCGTGTCCGTGTACTTATTATTTCGGCAAATTTAAATCATTTCACGTATCATTTCGTAAATTTCATTCGAATTCGGACGTATAATAATAAATTGTAATGCAACGTAGGTATCCATTCGCGGATTACGGTTTATCGAACTCAGCTTACGATAACTTTACCTGTACCTGTATGTATATACAGTATTTTATCAAGCTGGTATTACGTATTGTTAATGTTTCGCTAATTTGTCACTATCAATTTTACTAGGTACTTACTGGCATTCCTATATAGGATTAATGATTCAGTAATTGTATACCTGCAAGGGGGTCATAATTTTTTTATGTAGGTACGAGTAAGTATTCGTATTTTTCATCACCTTGCATTCGAATTTCGAAAGCTCCAAGTTGCATGCTGAACACTGAACACCTCCCCCGCACCTTCATTGTCGCCGCGATAGATTGCTGTCAGCCTGTCAAATGAGACAAAATTTCCAGCTCGCTAGATCATCCCCATGACCCCTCCAAAAGGGATGAAATTGACTTTTCTGTTGAAAATTTCCATCTTTGGCGATTTTCGATCGAATTTTTTCAAATAACAGGAATGCTATAGACGACACTACCGAAAAAAATTTTCAATTTTTTCCCTACTTATTTTCATCGGATATGATTATTTTCCCAGGAAAATATGGCTTCTAGAGTTCTGGAATTAGGAAAAACTCGGAAAATTTTTTTTACGTTTTTTTAAACAAATTAATTTTCAAAATAGAATCTCAATTTTGTAGAAAGATGCGTATAACCCCCCCCCCCCGGTCTATTTTGATCAAAATAAAAAAAAATAAAAGATGAGTGACCTCTGCTCTGAACCTTTCTGTTCTCCGTTTCCCTTACTTAAACAAGACAAAAATACCGAAAATGAAATATGAAGAAAACGTTGGTAAATTATTAAAATAGAAGCGACATTCCAAATTCTCACTAATTTGAGAATGCATGAGTTCGAATGTTTCGTTATTTTTTTGGTCCAATTTTGATAAAATTTATGGGCTAGGCAGACATTTCATTATTGTATGTACTTACCTTAAGTATTTTTTTTTTAAATTTCAAAATCAGTTTTTTAGCTATTGGAGTTCATCTTTTAATGGGAACGTCTTTTAGAGAAATTAGAAAATTATCAAAGAAATCCAAATTTTACTAGAAACTCTCCGAAGTGGCACAAATAGATGAAAAATTATTTCGTTAAGTTGAAATTCGATGGGAAGCAAGTTTTCTTCATTTTTCTGGTAAAGAACCAAATTTAATATTCAAATTAAAAAAAATTAAAAAAATGTTGCAATGTTTGAGGTTTTAGACAGGGATGTAAAGCTAGCTGAAAGCTAAAATCTGAAAGCTGAGGAATCTTCGAATTTTTGAAAGCTAAAAGTTCTAGGCAAAAGCATTATTTATTCAGCTTTCTTTCAGCTTTTTTACAAACTCATTTGGTTCAATTTCTGTTTGAGTTCTTTTTTGATTTTTACATTTTACTTTTCTCAAGTTCAGTTTTCTCATGTTTTGTTCCGTTGTGGTTGTAAGTTTTCATTCTCCTTTTTATCCACCTCATTTTTAAAAAATTTAAAAGCTGAAAGCTAAAAGCTAAAAACTGAAATCTGAGAACGTTTGGGATTACTGAAAGCTAAAAGCTAAATCCAAAAGTTCCATTTTTCAGCTTTCCATTCCTGGTTTTAGATTTACCTAAAGGGGGGTGGGTGTTCTACCTCATTCAAAATAAACTGGAACAGTTTAAGACAAAAATCACCAAGATCATCCTAAAGTCATAATTCAAAATTAATGTCCATTTTTAGCTCTGTTAGTAGAATTTGGACCAACTCGAAACATTTTTGAACTGGATGAAGAAAATTTTACAAAAAAACTCCCAAAAATGCCCTCTCAATAGACACTGAGTTTCATTTTTCAACTTTTTTGAATTCTTAAGAATTCAAAAGACCCATTTTTCATTCAAAAAATTAAGATGTGATCAATAGCCCTTTCGAAGCCTCCAGAAACAATTGATTTGTATACCTATTTGCCAGTTTTCAGAAAGTCCCATAAAAAGCCTAAAAGGTTCTTGTGACCCCTAGGTATTGAAGTCGTAGGATCATTTTATGCCAATTCGACCAAGATTTCGACCTCGATATCTGTTCAGTTTTTTTCACCAAATCTATCCACTCCGAAGGTAAAGAAAATGAAAAACTATTTCAATTGGATTTTAAACTTTCATGGAGGGGGAGGGGGAGGATGGTCGGAGACTTTACCCATTTTTTCGCAACGCCCAAAAGCTCTCAACTTTAATATCTAGTGAACATCTTTTGAACAATTATTCAATCATACTATACGTAGATCAAAATAAATTTCAGTGTTTGGAAAATCATCAAATAAAGATTTTGGAAAACGAATTTTGGAATTTTGAAATAATTTCAACTTTAGGAATCGAACTCATATTCAAAACTATGATTCAAAGAATTGTAAAAAAAATTAATTTGATTGAAATTTACATTTTTTTTTCGAACGATCAATTCAAGTTTTATAAAAATCACAGGAGTTCAGCAGGAATTTGCTGGAAAAGTAGATTTTGAGATCGAGCTTTTTGGAAAATATGAACGGAACTTTTATTTTCAGGTGCTCGCATAAAGTTTTTGTTTGTTTGAAATCTTTCAAGATAAAATCAAAAGTTAACTGTGTACTGAAAATGGTGAAATTTGGATAGTTTGATAAGCAGGCCAAATTTATTACCTAGAGATGGAAATTTTAAACAATTTTACTTCAAAAGTCGCTTAATATTTGTATTGGGTCATTCCATGCCAAATCGGCGGATTTTTGCACGAGGGTTCTTCGATTTTTTTCAAAATCAGATCTTGTGTAGAGGTCATCAAACGATGACGAATGACGCAAACCGGACATTTTTTCGATTTTTTTTGACGGAGCTGTGGCGCTTCAAAGTTTTCCAAAATGGCCGAAAATGGAAAATTTCAGTTGCGAATTGCTCCAGTTGTACGTGGTATAGAATTTTGAACTTTTTTTCAAATTGTAGTACTTTGAGAGGGTAATCGACGAATTATGTCAAAATCAGTGTTGCCACTTTCTGAAACCTAAAAAACTCGATTTGAAAACTTATAATTTAAATATAACCACGATGTCCACCAGTAAAAATTCTGAAAAAATTCTCAGTTTTAGTCCTTTTTATGTAGAATAACATATCAAAAAATTGGAGGGGCATTTGTTTTCATTTTCGAGAAAAAAAAATTACAAGTTTTATTTTCATTGCAAAAGTACCATCAGAAACCTAAAAAATAAAAATTTTTGCATTTTTGAAATATTTTATCAATGTGTGGACGAATGTGTGAAAAAAATCCCCGTCACCCCAATTTTTTAACGGCGACGACATTTTTTCAATACATTTCACTCTTAAAATAAAATTATAGCACGAAAAATGTCAATTCGTTGACAAATTGGGGTGAGGGGGATTTTTTTCACATATTCGTCTACACATTGATAAAATATTTCAAAAATGCAAAAATTTTTATTTTTTAGGTTTCTGATGGTACTTTTGCAATGAAAATAAAACTTGTAATTTTTTTTTCTCGAAAATGAAAACAAATGCCCCTCCAATTTTTTGATATGTTATTCTACATAAAAAGGACTAAAACTGAGAATTTTTTCAGAATTTTTACTGGTGGACATCGTGATTATATTTAAATTATAAGTTTTCAAATCGAGTTTTTTAGGTTTCAGAAAGTGGCAACACTGATTTTGACATAATTCGTCGATTACCCTCTCAAAGTACTACAATTTGAAAAAAAGTTCAAAATTCTATACCACGTACAACTGGAGCAATTCGCAACTGAAATTTTCCATTTTCGGCCATTTTGGAAAACTTTGAAGCGCCACAGCTCCGTCAAAAAAAATCGAAAAAATGTCCGGTTTGCGTCATTCGTCATCGTTTGATGACCTCTACACAAGATCTGATTTTGAAAAAAATCGAAGAACCCTCGTGCAAAAATCCGCCGATTTGGCATGGAATGACCCATTGCATTCAAATACCTCTACCTATACCTACCTACATTTTGTTGAAAAATTGTCATTTGCAATAAAAAAATATGGATTTTTGAATTCTCAAAAATGTTGCAAAAATCAATGTGAAGTTTTGGTTTTCCAGATTTTTGAACGCGTTGTTTCTACTTCTCAACATCTCCAACTAAGCTTTTCGGGTAATAGATTCAATCTCTGATGGGAACTGGGAAGTTAAGAAGAGATACCTACCTACATTCTGAAAACACCCGCAATACCCGCATATTACCTATACTTACGCCTATTTATGTAGTTTTGAAATGTGCTAACTTGTATGTACGAGTAATTCGACATGGAACATTCTCTTCTGTTACAGTAAACGTGGTGGAAGCTTTACAAGAATTTTGGCAAATGAAACAAACCCGCAGTGCAGACGATCCGCGAAGTAACCCTTGCGGAGCATTACTCATATACGAATCTGTACCATCGATTTCTCCTCCATACGTGTGCTATGTTACTCTACCCGGAGGATCGTGTTTCGGAAGTTTCCAGGTATGAATATGTTCGCATTAACGTTAGCTTGACACGGTACCTATTCGCCGGCGGCCGAATACATTCGATTTTTTCCGCATAATAATACCAAAAGCGGTAATTTAAAAGTTTAAACTTTTTACTACTTCGGAAGAAAAAAAACGCTGTTGGGGCATATACGAATTACGAGAACTACTCGTACGTACACTTACTCGAGTAAAGGTAAGAAGGTAGAGTACCTACTACCTACCTACATAAATATTGTGCGTATTTTATGTTAAACGCATACATGTGATGATTGTGAAGTAATTCATCGTCGGATCGAGCAGTTCGACTTTACTTATTTTATGCGCGTAGCACGATTACCTACGATGAAATTTTCCATACGATTATTATTACTATTATTAAAGCCATTTGTATAATTTATTTCGATACCGAGTTCTTTTTTTTCCTATGTTCGCTGGAATAGTTGCTCTATGAAAACGCCTTTTACTTTTTGTTCTTTGCGCAGAATTGTCCTACCAAAGCGGAAGCCAGAAGAAGTGCTGCCAAGATTGCTCTCATGAATTCCGTATTTAACGAACATCCGTCTAGAATTATATCTGACCGATTCATAGAAATGGCCGTAGCCGAAGCTACAAATTCATTTAAGGTAATACAGAACAAACACGATGTTTGGAAGGGAAAAAACTATTGGTACTCTCTCATGTACCTATAAACCTAATACAATCACAGTATGCCTCAAAAGTCATACCTGCCTGTCTAAGTATCCTTCTCAAAGTGGCAATAACCTGTTGATTCAATTCGATGCAATGCAGCTATAGAGCTACCAGCTATCATATCTGATTATTCCTCCTCCACCGAGTACGAATACAAAAAAATGAAAATTTTACTGCACTCGTAACAAGGTGTCTTATACATAAATCGCCAAGTATATTTTATTTGAATTATTAAGGTGTTATGGTACTATTTTACCTGTTCGGTATTTGGGTAATCGAGTGATGCCCGTTCATTGGAACGGTTGTATTTGTAATAAGACGTACAATTTTAAAATGGGTTTGGATGGTGGTTCCTACTCCAGTACCAGTATCATTCTAAAATTATAGGTTTACCATACTAGAATATTAGGTAGTGATGAAGTGGAGGGGAAAGGAGGAACGAGGTCCTCCCACATTTCTCGAGGTATGATTTTCGTTCGGTTTTGTATAACAAAAAAATTTGTCAAATAAACAATGATGAGTAATTTTGTTGCCCTATAACTTTTTTCGTAGCATTTTTTAAAAAAAACTATCTAGTCATTTTGAAGGGAATATTAGCAACCGGTTGAGGATCATAGAACTGGTTTAAAAAATGAATTTATCGTGAGAACTACTTTAGTGCATCTCATACACGTATTACCTATAGCAAATAAACAAGTTATGCGGCGTCCACTCCATTAAAAAATAAAAAAATGACCACTAATTACCCACAAATTTCATGTTGAAAGAAAAAAAAAAGCTTTCACATTGATATGTTTTTGGATTGAATACATCATCATTACTTTGGAAAAAAAATTGTGGAAACTCGGCGATCGTACCTTTTTAATAGATGGGTGAAATTTTTCGGACAATTTATTTTCACATTTCAATTTTTTATTATTTGAGTATTGACGATACTCACTCTAATTTTATTTTTCACTATTTTCTTTTAGGCCAGTAATCCTGATACTAGTGTTTAAAAATTACATTTTATTAGGAGGAATCAAATTTTGCAAAACTTTTTAAAGCAGGGTCTGAAACCCCCATAGCCAAAATTTCAACCGCCGAAATTGATTTTTCTATTTTTGACCAAATTTTGGAAATTCATAATTGACTATTTTCAACAACTTATTAGTACCTACTTTTATTTTTTTTAAATATATAACCTAATTTATTTAGTAAAGATGATGACAGTCAGTTTTAAATTTGATATCAACTCCCCCGAACTGAATTTCATCGTTTCTGATCATTCTGGAGTTTCCAGCGCAATTTTTAATTTCTTCAGAAAGCATAGAAATCAATTTAGGCAGCTGAAAATTGAGTTATGGCTTATCCTCGACCTGTTTAAAGGGTTTAATTCACACCTCGAGTGCGATTTTTGACATGAATTTTTACTTGAAATTGGTTTCGATTTTTTAAAAACATAAATGCCCAAAAATTATGAATTTTGAATTTTCAAAAATTCACCAATAATCGAAAAACTAATTTTGGCAAGTGAAATTTTGGTTATGGCGGTTTCAGACTGTGTTCTTTTTTCATTTCGAAGATTGGCCGTTTTAATAGAGAATATTTTTTGTTCATCCTCAAAAGTTATTAATTTCTCAAATAGGTATTTTGGATGATAATGTCTTCGATTTCTCATAATAAGGCAATTCCAGAAAAACTTAGAGTAAGGGACATGTTACCCCATCGAGTAGGTTCATATCGTGAACTGAATTTGGTTCTCTTTTGATCAGCTTCAAAATAAGGGAGAAGGATTCGGTTTTGTTATACTCGTAAAACATGCATATCAAAATTAATCAGATTCTGCATTACTTACGTAAATCAACTCTCAAACATCATTGCTACCGGTTTAGACTTTTGGGGCATACTGTATAGTGTATATGTTGTTCGTAGTTTGTACTATACATGGTACCTAGACCTACTACCTGACTACACGTTGAGGTAAAAAAAAAATCATTTTATAGGGCCAAACATGTACGACGACGAGTAGTGAAACGGAAGAAGACGCGAACAGCGGTATAGGTGCATTTAGATTCATGTTAGAATGCAATAAAGGAAGAACAATGCTAGAATTTCAAGAATTAATGACAGTTTTTCAATTACTTCATTGGAATGGTAGTTTGAAAGCGATGAGAGAACGACAGTGTTCTAGACAAGAAGTTGTGGCACATTATTCAGACAGAACTCTGGACGACACAATGAGGTCACAAATGGCATTAGACTGGATCGCAAGAGAGCGTGACAATAATGGTATTATCAAAAGAGAATTGTACGCCGCTGAAAAGGAATTGGAAGTTGCTAGATTGGCTGGTAAAGAATTGAGATTTCCGAAGGAAAAAAAAGACATATTAACCATGGCGCTTAATCAAATTACCGCTGCTCCTACTTGATTTTCCTGATGCCTTTTAGCTACTATTATCGTGCTTCGAAGCAGTATTATTATTTCGCATGAGGATATATGTATTACAAATATTTGTATTATTTTAGCTATGTGATTTCTTCTTTTTTCTTTTTTTCTCGTATTTTTTTTTCTTGGTAAGATTCATTGCGCTTATTATCGTTTAATATTTTATGTGTTAAAAAATTAGGAGAAAAATTATGCTGATCTCCTACTAGCGTGATAATTTTGAAATTCTTACTTCAAGTAAGATATACCTGTAATGAGTCTCTTTTTTTTTGATAAATTAGTACTTAGTTAAGATTTATTTTTTAAGACTGTATATTCTTACGAGTTGAACATACAAAATAATCATAGTTACGATTGTTTTCTAATCGAAATTTATTCTGTGCCATTTTTCTTTATCTTATATTCGAACGATCCTTACGGATACGAGTATATCTAATTTCTTTTATCGATTTTTTAATTACTAAGAAAGTTTTAATTTCTTTACTAATTCGCCATTTTAATCGTCTATTAGTAATAGATTTGGTCGTTCGTTTTGAAGAAGTTTTCAAATTACTTTTTAATAAAACTACCTGTTCTAATCAAAAATGAATTAGTGTTAGAATTAGGTACGTCAGGTTCGTTTACATTTTTTTTTATTATTTATTTTTAACTATGTGTCATGTTTACTGCATCATCTTTCTTTTTGTTTAACCAAAAACTAATACGAATTTTTTCGATAATAATTTAATTCTGTTTCATTGTAGTTTTTGTAGGCTTGATTTTTTTTTTTTTTCTTTCAAAGGAAATATTTGTATGCAGTGAATTATTTTGATTGGCTGTTCGTTATTTGTTATACCTATGTATTTAACAAGTATAATTTTAAATTTCGTTTTTTCTTTTGATTTTTTCAAAAAAATAGTTGTATTCAAATTTATAAGTACGAGTATATTTATCTGATTTTATTCAATATTAATCCCTGATTATCATCGATCATCAAATTATTTCAGATCATCATCGTCTCTAAAGTCTAAAGTGGCTATGTTCATGCAATACTGATCTGGAAATAGCACTCTAAATAGGTACCTAATTTCTCAAGCAGCAACACTTACCATCGGAGTGTCTGGTATATCAAATTACAAAATGAAAGAAACTAATTACAAATTTACTATTGAAAATTGATAAACAATAGTTGATTAATTAATTATCAAACGTTTTTGAATTATGATTTTTAATGAATCGATCAACGTCGCTATTTTGTAACACTTGAATCAAAATTTCAATCGAAACACCTAATTGAAAATTATAACCATTAACCCATGGGTATGAGTTGGACGATGTACATCTTAGACAAAACGTCTTGACAATTTTTCATGCATGATTGACTTCGAGTAATCGTCTTATCTAACTTATTTAAATTAGTGTGATTGAAATTATGAAATAAAAGTTCATCGTGTGTACAAATCAAAAATTACTCGATTCGTAAATGCTGCTGTTGTCGAGCACAGATTGCTGTGCTGATTGGTTTCACCTCTGTAAATGAAATCAAGGTTATGATAGTCTACGTAATGGACTAATGGTATAACAAAAAATGCATACTAATATACGAATAATGTAGGTATGTACTATGCAAGCATGCGTTCATGTAATGTACGTAGGATGAGTTTTTCATAATTTTCAATTACCATCTGTGTAATATTCGTGATGTGTTATTTCAATTCTTTTGATTTAAATAATAAGCGTTGAAAAAAATTACGAATAGAAATATTCAAGAATCAACAGAAAGATGACGATCCTCTGCAACAATGTAGTGATGTGATGGCACAAAGCGAAATGACTTCTACTTCGTACAAATTTCTACTTTTCAATTTGTTTTTCCAACGAATCCTTAAATCAGTGATTTAGGCCTTTAGGGCCGGTGTGAATGAGGAAACCCTCAACTTTGGACACTGGGCAAAGATGGCATTGGTTTTAATAAAATAATTAAAAATTGCAAAACTCAAATAATTGTTTGATAAAAGGACAAAAGGTAGAGAGATTTAAGTTGACCTATAAAAATATTTAAATTTAAAAATTAAAATAAAAAGTTGAAAAAGTTGGTTGTTGCCTACTTATTTTTCGACCGGCGACGAAGTACCTACAGTTTTACTTTGTTTATAGATGGCGTTACTAACAGAAACACGTTTCGCGAAAGAAAACACGAAAATAAAAAAAACACTCAAAGGTGAAATAAATCTTTAGATTATCAGTACGGTTTCGTCGTTAATGAAAGTATCAAATTTTTGATTCGCTTATTAAATTACTAATTAACATTCGTGTAATTCAATGAAAAAAAGCTTAGATTTATATCGACTGTTCATTATCATCCGGTTGAATGATGCAGTAGTAATTTGAAAATGTGGTTGTGTAAATTGTCTCATTTCCATAGGATCGTTTCATGAAGTGAGTAATTTCGAATAATAATTTTTTTTTATCCAAGTATGGCTTTTTTCGTCTCTATGCAGTTGGTTCTATTGAATTTCTATCCATACAATAGAGTCGTTGATGATAGATTAATCGGATCCGCACTTGATACCAATTGTGTGTTGAGAGTGGAAAGTTTAAATTTCATCTCGGTTACCTTTAATTAATCTTCCCGCAATTAATGTTTTAAAAAACCTAATAATTTTTTCATTTATGTAAATGTGTGAATGTTGCAGCTGATCTATCTACTGTAGTGAAAATGTCCCAACGAACAGTACACGAGTTTAGTCAATGTAGTTTAATGTTTTATATTAATTTTTTCAGTTATAGGGAAGAATTTTTATTGAAATCGGTATGATAAGAACCTTTCAGGATGCAGCTGTATCTCTCAAAATTATTCGTATTCGCGCTTTTGACAATACTTAGACTGATCTCCGGATTATGCCCTCTTGTAATATCGAGAAAAATCAAAAGAAAGTATGGAATGGACAACGTGAAAACATGGGTTAGTGTTTCAGCTGTTTTTATTTCGTAGCGTATAATTTTATTCATTTTTTTTTATAATCTTTATATCCTTTTATGGTAGAGTAAATATTTATATGTTTTATATGGAGATATTAACTATCGTATTTTAGTATTTTCATGGAATTTTTTAATTACATGCGAATGACTGTACGAAAGTGCATTTTTATGCATGTTTTGATTGAATTTCTTTTCTTTTAACGTGATTAAATTTTATTCGAAATGTCATCTCATTGCGAATAATATCTCACTACTGCGTTTTCATTTTCGTTATTGTTATTATAAGATTAGGAATGCGGAAATATTCGAAGAATTCGGATCATAGACGATTTTGATCGCGCCGCAATTGACAATAATAGTTATTTTGCCTATCATTTTTTGTTTTCATTACATACGCAGTTTACAATATTTACATAATAATAATATAGCCGCCGAAGAATCGTACTACCTACTTGATTTCATAGTAGTACGCAAATAGGGTTCAACGTAATCGATGTTTACAAGCAATAATCGTTCGTTTAATAAGTATTCTTAATCAGCAATTTTTTTTATTTTTGTTTACAGATCGACAAGAGTGTCTCCGGTTGTATGGATTTCAGTGGCGGTATTTTACTAGCAACATGTTTTATTCACATGATACCAGAAGTAAGAGAAGAGCTGATGAAAGGCTTAGACGAAAAATACCAGTTTCCATACGCCGAAACTCTAGTTTGTATTGGATTTTTCACTGTGTTTGTCATCGAAGAATCAGTGAAACATGTGTTACTCTCAAAACCGTCGCATAAAGTAGTAAAGAAATCCGGCGCGCTGATATCGTCCAAATTGAACGAAATGTCTGGTATAGAGATCACTGGCAAAAACCATGATGATCGTGATAAAGAAATAGGCGCCGGGAATGCGGAAATGAGCGGAGATAGCAATGGAAATGGTTTACCAGTTAGTGTGACTGCCAATAATGGGCTCATGTTAGAAATGAATTCTATGATAAGAGAAGATATGAACGAGTGCAATAACAATACGAAAGGCAACAACGCTCGTAACTTGAGAAACTTTCTTTTAATCACAGCCTTATCTTTTCATTCGGTCATGGAAGGATTGGCGATCGGATTAGCCATAGATGTAGCGGACGTTTGGTATCTATTTCTAGCCGTTACCGTTCACGAATGTACCATTTTATTATGTATTGGTATGGAAATGGTAGCTAGCTGTCCATCAGCGTCGACTGTCATTATGTATATCGTCGTTTTCGCTTTGGTCTCGCCGGCAGGTGAGTTATTTTTGAATCTCTCGCAGAAATGTTCGATACTTTTTTTATAAAATCGTCATTTTCTGACAAATGAAATATTATTTCATTTTTGGAAATGATATTTTATAAATAGCGAAATTTATTTCCTGTTTTTTCAAACATGTCCTTGAATTGTAGAGTGATTTTATTTATTATTTTGTAGGCGTTTTACTCGGTACCCTGATTACCTCATTCTTATCAGAAACTGGTTCATTACCGTTTCAGTCAACGATCATCGGTTCTTTACAAGGACTAGCCGCTGGCACTATTTTATATGTGACATTTTTCGAAGTGCTCAATAATCATAAACATCATCACCATCATGGAAGAACGCATCAATCAAAATCTGGTTTACCGAAATTGATCTTTATTGCGTCAGGATTCATTTTTATGGTTGTCCTAGAGTTAATAGGTTGGTTTATCGTTATTATTTTTTAATCCGTAAGGTCGTCTTATTTTTATACCAAATTTATATCGAATATTTTATATTTTAATTTCAGGAGGTCACAGCAACAGAGCGCATAATCATCATCATGAACACATAGCGAACAACAACGCTTCTTACTAACATTATACATATCTTTTACCTGAAAAACTCGATGTGCTGCGTGATGCTGGGAGAAACTTTTCAAATTACCTTTTATTTTTTCAAGTTTATGTTCCTTATCTGTCTTGTTTGTTGAGTATTATTTTGTTAAAAAGTTCTTTTATGTGTATTTATTTCTTTTCATTTTATTTATATACATATATTTTTTATAAAAAGGATTCTATGTTTTCTTCGTACCCCGGAGAATGTAATCAAATTAATATTAACTCGATTAATATCCCTGTCAATTATTATTATTTTTATTCCTTTTTCTTTCTTTCTTTCTTTTTTTAAAAAACCTGTATATAGTGATTTTGTAATGTACTGAGAAAATCTGACTAATAAACAACTTTTACCAATAAGAAGGAACAACATATTTTGATTAAGAAGAAAAAAAAATTAAAAAAGATTAAGAACGAATTTATTCATTATTGTTTTTGTACTTGAATAAGCAACGATAGACGATGCGTTAACCCTGAGTTAGTAAATAAAAAAGAGTATGTCAATGAATTTATAAACCTGTTAACACTAATATTTTGTTCACGTGTGAAAACGCAGATGCTGCACAGATTATAGTACTCGTAAACCTCTTGACTATCGATAAACATGCGTATTTAGAAACAACGAACACTTGGTATTTTATTTTTTTTAAAAAGTACACTTTATTGACGCAATAACAGGTGAAATTACTATCTTTACGGACTAACGTGGATTAAAACGAAGGAAACCCTTGTACAGCTATTTGACTTTTTTTATAATGATTAAGACCATTTAACAGCCAGTCGCTGGCCACTCCGCCAGAATATTCTCTAATAAATTTATAATTGAGAATATACGCTTTATCTTCGTCTACTTTCAATTTTTCAAAAGGGTTTTCAGCCGAATCAGACTGTTGTTGCGGATTTTGCATATTTTGAAAAGGATTAAAACCTTGAAACTTCATGTGTTTAAAACCTCGCATAACATGGTATACCATCGATATTTCGAGCGTTTTTTTATCATGTTCTCGATCTAGAAAAAAAAATAATTTTAGAAAATCATCGGAATAATTAACGCTCAAGATGTTACACGTTTCGTACCATTTTGAAAAATCATATCAGTTGACGCGGTAATGTAAATATCTTCTTGATCTATAGCCAACTCTTGACGTTGACTCTCAGTAAATCTGGGGAGATTTTGTTTTACTTCTTGAAGTGTTGCAGATGTCATCATATCTTCCAAACCATCGACATCGTCGGAGGCTAATTTACGAGATACAATTTGAACAACCTAAAAATCATATAAATTAGAATTACCGGGTTGATTGCGATGAAGAGACCGATACCTACATTAGTTTTTCATTTTCATAGGTATTTAAAGATATACATATTATATGTTCGTGTATGTACCTACAGTTTGATTTTTCATACCGAATAATGCAATTTTATTGAGCAGTAATCGGGATAGTGTTCGATGACACTGTAAATAATAAACGTAATATGTACAGCGAATCGTGAATGAAACGATCGAACGATATTGACTTGGAAATATATCTTCAAATACGAGATGAACGTATCACACAACCGTGATTCGTTACACGTACCTGTTTAGAAGCAGCGACAAATTCTCTCAATTCGAAAGAACCGTCAACGAATGGTCTTATCACCAGATACGTAAGGAAGAAATTACTAAAAGGGGCGAGAACTCCAGGGAACACCTCTTGAGGTAGCTTGGTTAGCTGTGGTAAACCGGTCGCTGGTTGTGCTGAGTACCATCGAACCGGAAATTTATTCAAATAGTGCGGCTGTCTATGAACGAAGGTTGAATATTTCAGATTTTTGATTCCTAATGAGTAAACGTAACTATGATCCAGCAAACGGGAATCGTGGGTAGAATACTTCCTATGTAATGTCCCTTTCTTTTCACAAAATGACTTTAAAATACCCTCGCAAGCTGCACGGACTGCTTTCATCTTACATCCCAACATCTCGGAAAATACTAATGAAAGTGAACGATTACTTAATTAAATTAAATGCTGAACAATTCGGACATAAATAGCCCAAAACTCCAAAACCGAAATTATCTGTCTGTTTTGCTCGTCTTATCATTTTTTTGGAGTCCGACTAGATTATTATTTTTTTGGAAAAATATTTTGAAATTTTTTTGTCCCTTCTTGTTACCAGCGCCATCTTGTGGAATTGTGACAAAAAAACAAAATCAAGAGCTTTCAAAAAAAAATCGGATTTGGGAGTCATTGAAGTTGGACGGTTCGCGTTTCGTTACGTCCCGCTCCGCTTTGAAATCGCCGGAGCGCTCACGCCGGTAGAGCACTGTCTGAACTTTAACCCCTAAAAGCTCACAAAAAACTGCTCCGAACCAAACAAAGTTTTTGTAATGTTTCCATGAAGTTTGCAAGTTTCTGAACTTTTGGTCTTTTGAATACTAAAATTAAGTATTGATCTTGGCCGCTATTGATATCAGAAATTATGTTTCAAAATGTATTTTTAAAATTTTAATGAAATTCTGACGAACTAGAATTGCATTTGAATGAACCGTGTGTTGATAATTCATCTGAAATCCATTATTCAGTTTATTTTATAACCATCAAACGGTGCTGGAAATATGTTTCCAGCCATTTCCGATTTTCTTGCTAAATTTACGAATATCTCCCAATTCCATTAGGATCAAGAATCACAATTCAGATCTAACTGTTCAACAAACTTCGTCTTCATTATAATCACTTGAAGTGAGAACGTCTTACCATGTAAGTATCTGCAAAAGTACATATTAACGAATTGTTAATTTGTAACCTTAGCTTAGGCACCGATAGTCTTTTTAATGGTATGACTCGCTTCGATAATTCACAGGGAAAGCGTCTTGAAAGATTTCAAGAACTACATGTTGCTGGAAAACGGAAGTGTCGGTTGGGTTGATATCACGAGCGAATTTTTCGACGCAGTTACATGTAAGTCAAATCATTCGTATTGCTGTTTATTTATGGCGCCGAGAATAACCATATCTCTTATTGCAGTTCTGAAACTGGGAGAATTATTCCACGATGATTTATTCGGATTATTCGAAGCGATGTCCGCTATTGAAATGATGGATCCAAAAATGGACGCAGGCATGCTATGCAATCGCGGCGGAAAGCCTACGCTCAATTTTGAACAAGCTCTAGCGGTACTTTATAATTCACGTATTGTGATAAATCATAGAATAGTACTAATACAACTGATTCTAATTCAAGTCTCTTATTGCAGGAAGGACGAGTAAAATTAGAAGGTTTAACGCTGAATGAACAAACGGTGATAGTGGATCGAACTTTATCGTGTTTTGTTTCTTGGTTGGAAGGACATTCGTTAGCACAAACTGTATTCACAAATTTATATATGCATAAACCTTATTTGATAGAATGTCGGCCTTTGAAAGCATTTTGTATATGCATGTACAAAATAATCGATATCATTCGTGATTTTGTAAGCCGGTATGTTCGTTATGGTTCTTTTTTAAAATTCCAAATAAGTCATGTCTTTGACTGTGTAGTGTACTTTCAGAGGGATGGTTTTCGAAGAGGAAGATTTTCAGCTTGCCATGTACGGTTATAGACTGAATCCAGAAATTAGTGAACAAAGAACGTGTGGATTGCTCAGAGATGTTGAAGCTGAACTGAATGAGATGATTCATTCGAAGTCAAATGTTCCTAGTCAAGAAGTAATTTGTTTTTCGCAGAATTATTCGAGAAAATATCTTCGATAGATCATAATTTGACGAATTTTTCAGATTGAATGGGCCATTGCATTGAATGCTAGAATCCGATTTATGCGACTGTTTTACCAATTATTTTTAGCTTTGAAAAAAGACTCGATTCAAATTAGCGACGGTATCGGAGAATGTTATAATCTTCTAACTACCTGTATCGAAGTACTACCTACGTTATTGAAAACCACCTCGAATTTCGATAGTAATTCGAATAATTCGACTACCGATGGTGAGTTATAGAAGTCACGGTGTCTTAAAAATACCTATTCATCGCACTCAGCTAAAAGTTTACCTTTTTAAAGGTGGAGGATGGTCTGAATTAGGATTCGATGCTACGATCAATCAACGTTTATTACCGCCTACTTTTCCTCGTTACACGAAAATCAAAAGCAATGTTGATTCGTTTCATTATTTCGAACAATTGCTGTTTCGGTTAAAACAAGTTTTGAGAATAACTACCTATACGTCATTTCACGATGCTTTGGTTCGTTTGACTGAATTTATACGAGTAAAGAGACGAATTGGTTGTATAATAATTGTGTTTTAATATTTTCAGAATTATTTTATCGAACTTAGTCGTACAAATCCTTGTATTGTTTCGAGATCGGTTATGCAAGTGTTATACATGCCTGAAAATGGCAAAGTACTTGGAACGACAAATATAATCGACGTGCTACGAGAAACTGCCAAAAATTTCATTTGCCCTCCAGTTTTATCTGTTCGTTCGTTGATAATGAATAAAGATGAGGTAAAGTAATGCATTTTACGAAGTTATCTTAGTTATCCATTTTCGTATTAATGTTTGTTTCTTTTCGCTTCTAGGCCAAAGAAAACGTGGAAGCGTTTTTCAGTCACTGTGTACGTCCGTTTACGCTTTTCATTCAGTTATGTGGTCATAATCGAGCTCGTCAACGAGATAAACTTTCTCACTTACTGGAAGACTACGCTGCGCTTCAAGATGAGGTGTTTGTCCTTTTTCTTTTTTCATCGGTTTCTTCATTAACACTCGCTGATATTAATATTGAATTTGATTTCTAGGCTGAACGAGTAGATGTGTATTTACATAATATTTCAATCACCATGGAACCTCCTAGACCGCATTTAGCATGTTTTGGAACGTGGATTTTGTACTACGTTCTGAAAATAATGATCATGTATTTATTATCTGGTTTCGAATTGGAATTGTATAGTTCGCACGAGTATACTTATATATTTTGGTAAATTAATGAGATTTTTTAATATAATAATCAGCTTTTAGATGTAGATATTTCATTTAAGATGTCTGTTTTAGGTACTTACACGAGTTCCTATATGGCTGGTTAATCTCTGCGTTGACACGGGCGGAAAATATGTCATTAAGTCAAGAATTTGCCAACGAAAACATGAAGCATAGAGCTGGTGGCAATAATCGTCGTAATAAAGTCAATAAGAAGAAAAAAATACGTTCAAATAGTGGCGAAATTGCTATTTGTCAAGCGTTGCAGAATATTTGCGGAGCTTATTATAAAGTAAATTTTTATCCATAATTCAATTTGAAAAATTGAAATGAATTTTGATGACTTTTTTCATGAATTTTTAGGCAATGATTGGTTTTCAACTAGAGAATAAAATTCGTCCGCCGTATTACGAATTCGATAACGAAAAAGTACGCTACGATCATCGATTCTCAGCTTTCAATGTGTTGCTCACACCTCCTCTAGTACAATATTCGGAATTCTACGAAATGACCAATCGTCTTAAGGAAACTGGCATAGATTCGTTGTATTTCTCCGCTAGCAAATTATATCACCAAGCTAGGACGGTTTTGGAATCGATTACGAATCCAGATAATGAAGTATGTGTGATTTTCCTCCTTCGATTTGTTTTATGTGCGAATAGCATATTAATGAATACGCGTGTTTTAATAGGTTAATGCTCTATTGAAAGTAGTCAAAACTAATTTCGTAGTTTTGAAGGTGCTAGCCAGTGGTCATAAACGAGGCCACGAGCATACGTTGGATTTCGATTTCTCGTCTCATCACTACTTTCCTATCTTTAAATTGAATCACAGGGTTTCCAATTAAACAGTTGTTTTTTGTAGTTCTAAAACTAATTGTGTTTTATTAACATGGTAATTTTTTGTTGTTGTTATTATTATATTATTTAATGGTGTTCTGAATATTAAAAGACTCGCGGGCGGTGTCAAATTTAGTTCGAAATTGTCAAGTCATTCGATAAAATACGCGTAGATTTTCTCGTTGAAACGTTGATCTTTTTTTCATTATTATTTCATTTTCGATTTTTTTTTTTTTATATTGTCGATTCAATTTTTAATACGAGTAATTTAAGATATACTTCAACATTTATTAGGAACATGTCGAATGGAAAATATTCGCATTACCGCAACTGTGGGGTAAATAAGGTGCAAATGCATTTTCGCCAAAGACAAATTGGTCGGTTTAATAATCTCATCGAGAGTATTTTTTTCCACTGATATCGTTTCAATTCAACTGAACTTTTTTTACGACCATTACCATTTTCTTCAAGTTGAATTCGACCGCTATTCATAAGTATGAAATAACTAAACAAATAAACTCTTTTTTTCATGCGGTATTTTTATTTAATTAATGCAACGACCATACACCCCTACGTGATGACAGCATGTCATTTTTCTCAATTCAAATTCAATGAATCACCTATCAGAACTCATCTAATATGTTAGGGTTATGAAGTTGAATTGAAAATGTGAAGGTGGCGTTTGATATTAGTCAAGTTCAAACCGAATAATTACAATGAAGCCTTTCCACGTGTCTGCTTCCGATTTGAACAGGATTGCGATTTTTGGAAAGAACATAGTGTGAAACTCCCATATTGAAGATTAGATTTTTGAAAATATAAAATTGACCTTTTTGGCGATTTAAGCTCTCCAAAAAAAAAAAAAATGTACTAATGCAGGTACTTACTTTATTCAGAAAAAAGGATGGAAATTAGTCTGGAAACCGATTTCACGAGAATTTTACTCGAAACGAAAAGAAAATTCTGATTGAGGGAGTTGCTTTGTGATTAGATATAGCGATTCGTACAAATTTCAAAAACTTCCTCGCAAACAGAATTTCTGATTTTATGACTTTTGGCATTTGAGGTATCCTGTCTGGAAATTGGCTCAGATATGTGGCTAAGCATGTTCAGCAGGTCGAATACGTGTCACAAGTCATTAATTTTCACGCCTTCTAGAGAAATTTTGAAATTCTAAAGAAATCGAAAACCGTATCAATGCCTCGTGAATGGCTCGAAATGTAGAAATTCTGATTCGAAAGATTTTCAGGATCGATTTTCATGATTTTTACTAAATAAATGTAGATTTGAAGAAAAAAAATCTTGAAAATGATTGACTTGGGATTTTCCAAAATTTATCAAGAATCGAAAAATTAATTTATGTAGGTAGCTGAAATTTCGTTTACGGTGCTTTCAGACGATGCTCTTTCCAAACACCGGACCGTGGTCTCAACGCCCGTTCAAATCAAAGGCAGACAAATCGAGAGGTTCCCTCGTTAATATTTACGAGTGTGGGGGGGGAGGGGTTGATTATTTTGATGATGAATGAGAAAAAATGAAAAACAGCAACTGTGAACTATCATTTTATTATAATGATAAAATCATCGGTAGATTGTATTTTTTGGTTAAATTTAACAAGAAATTATTAACAAAATAGGTTTGTTCAAACAACGAATACTGATTTCTAAATAGTAATAACGTAAGTACAACACAGCCACTCCCAACGATAATGTGATTTATAACCTATTTACGTAATTATTACGAAAAAAATTACTTTTCATTTCAAACACAACCATTATTCAGAAGAAAAAAATTCAAACCATCACAACATACAATTCACGTCAGTATTTTTTTTTCTCGAATTTTAGGAATGATGATAAATACATACGTAAATTATTATACAATAGGTAGGTATTTCTTAAAAGTTAAATTTTCGTATCAAAAAAATTCGAATACTTTTGAAAAGAGGAATCAAGGAATGTGCACGTTTCATTGACTCTCCAAGAAATAAATTAAATTCAATATTTTACACACTAAATATAAATAAAAAGTACAACGTAGATTGATATAATACAAATTAAAAACGCTAACGAGAAAATAAAGAAAATGACCACATAGAATTGTGTTGATAAAGATTGCAGCTATGAGAGAGAACTGATTTAGAAAAATATTACTTTTTCTTCTTCCGCCGAAGAAGGTTTAGTTTTAGAAACCGTATCGGTGCCCGAAGTCGATGACCCTAACGATATGCGGTATTTTTCGGGAATTTTCGGATACGTATTGGTTCGCTCAGCTTTGGCCGGGTCTTTATTGTCTGTGCTCGAAGGCGAAGATACCTACAACACGAATATCACATTAGTGAGTACAACAATAATAATAAAAAACGATAGAAATATAAAAAACAAATTTACTCGAATATTTTGCATCATCGCCGGACTAGACCCGGTTCTGGAATGTGACGGTGACGCAGATGATGAGGCGGACGGCGCATCTGCAGATACTAATCGTTCGTATCCACTGACTCCGCAAACGCGTCTGACCTCCGTTGCACTGGGTATTACATTCGTTGTGGACGGATTCGATTCTCGTAGCTTCCAAGGTAATATCTGCTGGTGCGATTTGCCACCAGAAATAGAAGGCGACGTAACGGTTGAAGAAGCGGAGGTACTCGAGGTGTTATTTCCATTCACTGTCGAACCGCTTCCTAATTTAGCCAATTTTAACGGTAACTTTTGCTTAACTTGTAGATTACCCTGCTGCGCTGCCTGAAATATCATTGAACAAACATTTTTTAAAAAAACAATCACTACGTAATTTGAGCAAAATGTGCACGATAGGTACTTTTTGTTCGTTGGTTGCGCTGAATAAATTAGAAGGTAGAAGATTCGACGTCGAAGTAGGTGTCTGGTTCCGACGAACTGAATCAGTACGACGTTTATAGGTGCCATCTTTAGGCGATGTCGTAGATGGCATCGATGTAGTCGTCGACGATGAAACGGGTAGCGATTGTAATGGCAATGGGATATTGTGCAGTAAAGTGGAATTCGAAGGAGATCCAGAAGGTGGCAAAGGCGCCGATGGTGATATTAATAACGGTGTGTTTGCGTCCATTACTACACCTTGAGCGTTCATGCTCAATATCTGTAATTTTTCGTATAACTGATCCCTCTGTTGGGCGATATCGATCTTGTCTTTTTTAATTTTTTCCTAAAACAAGAAATTAGTATCATTTTTACAAATTTAATCGCACCGAAAATAAATCCACTCGAGCGTACTTCTTTTTCTTCCAGTTTTTTCCTTTTTTCTTCCAATTCTCTTTGTTCGTTTTCTTTTTCGCGTTGCCATTGTTCTTTTTCATGAGTTAATCTATCTTGCAAGTTTCTCAACTCTTCTAATTGTTGATTATGCTTATAAATAGGTCTTCTATCTTTCTCGTTACTCGGATGACTCAATTCATGTCTGCAGAAGGCAAGCTGCGCTTCGAGGCTGTGAACAGACGCGGTCAATTTAATAATTCCATAGAGATATTCCGTAGCAATGATACAAATAAGGGAAATGAAGTATTACCTGTCGATGGAAGACATTTGTTGATCGATTATTGAAGCCAGAGTAAAGATATGGCTGGTAAGCTGCACGATGGCTGACTGTTGTTCGATATCAAACTGTAATAAAGTTGGCAGTTCTTGCTGCGACGATGACGCGCTCAGCTGCCTCGAATCTTGTTGCAATAGAGGCGATACTGTAATATTGGGCGGCGTTATCGTATTTTTGCCGCAATCCTGTAATAAAACGTCGTTAAAACGTTAATCATCCGTTAATTAAACTCTCGTCGAATCATTTCGTATTGCAACGATCAAGAAGGAGCAGGGGAAACATCACACTAACCGCTATAGATTTATTGCTATTTCCGGTCGAGTTGGGAGCCAATTTTCGCGAAAGTAGTTCAGGGGTGCTGACAGGACTCGAAGGTAAAGACGGTGAATGTGTTTTGGAATCGTGATACACGTCGTTTGATACTTTCTTTTGGAACTGTTGCGAAAATTTCCTACCTACTCCGGCGATGAAGCCTGAAAAAATATGAAAAAATTAGAATATTGCATCATCTCGAGTTCTCGATGAATTACATTGCGATTCTCACCTTTACACGCGGCAGCATTATCAAACCCGCCGAAAGTTTCCGCTCTTTTTGGTAAAATGGGTGAAACATACGCGTTACTCTGTCTTTCACCGACCGAACTGGCACTACGCGATAAATTTGTTCCCGATATGTACAACGAACTGGTAAGCTGATTGACTTTCTACGTATAAAAATAAAATCGACGTAATTACAAAATTACCATAGTTTAGAATCGATTTCGTAAGTATACTGATTGATAAAATTACTTGAATGGTATTGTACACTTCTCTGCGTATAGTGTCGTTGTCTATATGCTCGGATACCAAATGACAATAGGAAGGTCGTTCCATACCGATATCCACGCCGGCAGCTGCCAATAATTTCAACAATAAAGCTATTTTCTCTTCGTAAATTAACGCCTGTTCGACGTCCTTTTGGCGCAGGTTACCTGTAATGAGACAGTTTGCAAAATAAACACGGGTCCATTTGTTACAAATATTTCGATTTGACAATGGTACGTTTCCTATTATGTATTAGAATCTTTTGTCAAATAAAAACCTGAATAGGTTCATTTTCATGTCTCATTCTAATAGATATTGGATCACTTTGTTTTTCGAATTTCAAACGGGTAATTGAGGCGAAAACTTTCGTTACAGATTAATGGATTACTTACCGACAATCTGATGCACATGCAGTTGCGAAATATGAGCACGTCTCTGCATTTCTTCGCTGGGTATGCAACTCCTATTATCCTCCATTTGTTGTTCATCATCCACGCAATTCTGTACAGCTTTTCGGATCGACTCGATCCATACTTTTTGTTCCTTAGGCCTGATGATTTTCAATTCGAACATTTCTGGGTTTGCGGGATTGGAGGATATTAAGTAAATGCTTTTCGAGTCAGTGCCTGCTTTTTCGCGTACGAGTAATTTTTGAAGACCAATTACACCAGGCTAAACAGAAATTGTCAAAATTATAAAAGGAGGTAGAATACGATTTCAGAAATAAAATTCTCAAGCCAACCTTTTGATCGGGGGCGAAAAAGGAAAACTTATTATTATTTTCGTTTAAAAATAATAATATATCCGACAATACGATTACATGAACTGACTGCTTTTTGGTAGGACCTTGCATCAAATGCGCTTCACCTTCGAATCTGCTCAAGCATAGATAGAAAAATTGATCAAGAAAAAAATACTACATTGTAAAATATCCTTGAAAACAATACATACCTCAATTTCCGATTATTTGATAGGATATCGGATTTTTTGAAAATACTTCCACGATATTGCGTGGAGGATTTCGCTTCAATTTTGTTATAGATTTCCAATTTCCTATCTTCTTTTTCTTTTTCAGCTACTCGAGAATTAACTTCGGTTAATATATCCTGAAAACCCCATACAATTTCAGATTATAAAATACAAATTTAAAAACAACAAAAAAAACAAAGCAGCAACTAAACACGGAGAAACTTTCACGATCAGTCAATTCCGATCGAATTGGAATTCGGTTCTACGAAAGAGCAAACCATGCAGGTTTGACAACTAAATTTCCATCAGCTGAAGTTGATTTTTTTAAATCTTTATTTCCAAACGAAAGAAAATTGTTTTCTACCAAATCTTTTACGACCGCTTTTGAGCCAATTTGAAGCCTCCGTCAAAAGTTTAAAATTATTCCAAAAAACGCCGTAATTGACCTAGCAGCTAAAAATGTAATCCTGTCGCAAGTTCGACACACGTCGATCATTCAAAAATTCACCAAAGCTCGAAAAATCAACTTCGCCAGCTCAAAATTTGGTTAGCTCCTACTGATACCGGAATTTCAGCTCGACCCGAATTGCTAATTACCAAGATTTTCTCGTAAATCAAAAATAAAACGATATTTATAATTCGAACCTTGATATACGTCAACGCTCCGGTTAACTTGTCTACTTCAACTTTATTTTCTTTGGATGTTTTGATCAATGGTTCAATAAGTAATGGATACTTCGTCAATCTTTGCGTTACGAATAAAATACATTCAGGTATACCTTTCTTCTTCAGCAAGGGATTATTCTGATTACAAAAATTAAACAAAAATTACTCAATGTTGCAAACGAAACTAATATTCCTTTCAAGAATCTATCACTCACTTGACAATACTTCACGAATTCGGCGAATCTGGCATCGTGTTGTAAATAATACTTGTAAATATCTACGGCATCTCTATGTCGCGAGCAGAATTCGCCATAAACAGCTTTCAACTGTTCGGCAGCGGATCCGGAAAATTGTTCTAGTAAAATATCGCTAATGGAATCCACAACAACGGCGTCTCTCTGCTTCTTGCGTAGATTTCGTAAAAATTTCAAGTGTATTTCGGTTAGTTCTGCGAGGCGTGGAAACATTCGATGAAGATTTGCACCGAGGTTGAAATACTTTCTTAAACCGTCGACGAAAATCTATAAATGAACGTAATATTTTAATTGAAAATCAACTAAGAGAATTTCTCAATGGCACAAATTTGGAAATTACCTTTTGCATGACGATTAGAGTAAGACAATGATGTTTTTCCGTTAATATGAACTCGTATATATGTTCTTGTCGTTTGATTTCTTTTTCTTTAAGTTTCTTCAAAATCTATCGCAAATAATGTTCATTAAAAATTATAATTTTAAACTCCAGAGATCGGACGAACGTGAAATAAAATTAAGCTTACATCCTTGCTAACGGAAGGAGCCCAAGTATCCGGCTCTTCATCTTGTAATCCGAGAAAAGGTTCGGTGTCCAAGTCGTTCGCGCTAATATGGCCTGAAAAATCATATATTCTTGTATCAGTATGATTTCAAAACAAAAGACTCATAATTTCAGGAACTAAATTTTCCTTGATGACAGTAATTGAAATTTACCTTCATCTAAAAATTCCAGAACTACCAAGGGGGCTTCTTCGTTGTAACTGTGAAAAAAAATCAAACCGCGAGTTTAAAACAAGTTCAACTCAATACTAAGAAACCGCATAAATTCGAATTTATGTACCTAATGATGTGATCTTCATTATGCTGATTTTTAATGAAATACGCATCTTCTTTTTCTTCATTGATAATAGGACTGCAAAAAAAAGGAAAAAAGTGAATTAGTTTCAGATAGTACTCTTAGCAGTTCAATACTCATCCGAATCAAATTTCCAAAACTGTCAAGAATTTAAAAAAAAAAAAAATACAATGGCTCAGTCTCAACAGGCCTTGGTTGAAACTAGATTAGGTATGTTAACATCAACATCTAACCGACCTTAAGGTAACATTCTCAATTCGATATGAATATAACGTTAGTTGCTATATCGAAGTTGGGTTTCAAAAAAAAAAGCGAAGAATTAAAGCCAAATACTACGTTCTGTTAGAGAGTTGAACAAATTACAATCGACTGAAAAATCTTGTATGAGTATTTCTCCAAAAGAAAGAAAAAAGGATAACATATTGTTTACATTTTATAGGTAACTCGTCTGAGAATTCTAAATAAACAAGAACCATTGATTCGGGAAAATTTTACTTATAAATGAATAATCGATATCATAGTTCAATTTTTTCGAAATTTTGCTCAATTTATCGAAACGCGTATAGAAACGTAAACGGTATATTATCCTTATATTATTCTAAATAAAAAATAAATTACGTAGCCGGGCGTTCCTAATCAATGAAGTTCCAAAAACACAAAAACGAAAAATATTAAAAAAACAACAAATATATAAATGCTTCCTCAAACGCTAAAGTAAAGCGCATTCACTAAACTAATACATTACTTACAAATATTAAAAATTAGCCCTAATTCAACTGAAGATTAAATTTGGAAATTACTGAAAAATTCGTTTCCACGATAATTGTTTACAAGCGAAAGAATTATTCAAAATACGACTTATTACCTTAGTAAAAAAAATAAATAAAAAAATACAAAGATCAATAGAGATAAACGTAAAGATAGAATTAGCCCTTTAGTAAGAGACGCATCAACGTTTACAGCACTCGCAGATCTATGTAAAAAACAAATCGATCCATTCTACTGCACACAATAATTTAAGAACAGAGACAGACAAAGAGAAATATATAGAGAGAGATACATAGAGAAAAAGAAACAGAGAGTAAATCAGCGGAATTCCAATCGTTCACTTACTTTACTCCTAGTTTATTCGCTACCCGCCTCCAAGGTGAATAACACAATGTAGTAGATGCGAATGATTTCCTAATACATAACGACCATACCACAGATAAATCCTCAATTGCAATACGACAATATTTCACAATTTCGTTTTAAAGGAAATACACAAAAGGGAAGAAAATAAGACACGAGTATTTCCTCGATCGCGAAGACGCGTAAAAAATGGGGTGAACGGTGTAATACATATTATGAGCAACGTTGATCGGTCAAGATGTTATACGCGCGATTAACCGTCGATAAGTTTAGGTAACCAGTTAAAAATTTTCTGTTCAGCCATCGAAATGGCGCCTAATTAACCATACGTACCTATTTCCTTGCGAGGAACTTGCAATCGAAGATACGTTGCTGTTTTTCTTGTTCGTTGTCTTACTCGTTTGCGACTGTTGGCCTGAATTTTTTCCAGATACCTAAGATTGCAGCGAAAATATTTAGATTAGAATATCATTTCGGATACCAATGCTTCCTTGGAGAAGTAAAATCATTCCACGTACTTTAGAATGTTTCATTTTCTGCGGACATTCTGTGCCAGAAATATGCTCGAAGCATAGAGCCTGGTGAACAGTAGCTAAACAACCTAAAATAAAAGAGGGTTCTTAATTAAATATTGATACTATTAAATACATAGAATTCAGATTTTCAATGCAGACCTTCGCAATGCAAAGCGTGTTTTGTTTCGACTGGTTTCGAACACCAATCACACAATCCAACGGAGCTCAGGTTACCGTGAGTAACTGAAATCCAACTGTGAGTTCCGTTTGATTTCTTGGCTTTATCCTGAAACATCAGAAACGTTACAACTTTCATATTACAATGAAATCATCTGAGCGATCATTCATATTCGTCAAATTGAAAGAAATTCATCACGGAATATGAAACCTTTCGATACAAAATGAGCTATTTGTTGACCGGCAACAAGAGGTTTCATTTTAAAAACAATCATTACATTTTTAAACATGTCGTTGTTTATTCAGCGTGCATAATGATTGTTGTCAAGTTGAAAATTATATCAAAATCAATAACCACGTACCTTTTTCTTACGGAAAAATAGACTCCCTCGTTTCCTTCTTTTTTCACGTCTATCATCGTACGAATAATTATTACCACTCGCGCTACCATCTGCACATGTTTTCCTGTAAATGAATATTAGAATAAAAAAACCGTTAGTTGGGTGAAAAACTTCAATTAGAAAAAAAAAATTAATATTTCGGACGAATTTGTATCAAGTGATTCTTAAATTTACAAGCATCACTCTATATTTATGATATTTTCGTGATTCGAATATAAGTCATAAAAATAATAATGGAAAAAAAGCTCTCTACAATGCTTTAGACGTTTTTTTTTTCAGTGCGATTAAACTTCAGTGCACAAGTGTAGAACTACTAATGCAAAATACAAGGTGCAAACACAATCAAGCAACTTCGTTTGGTTAAAGTTGAAATGGGATAATAAATAAATATGATTATAAGCCCTGAAAACTCACTCTCGTAAAAAGCCATCAAAAGCAGTACTTGTGACCACTTCGTCGGGATATGGAAAATGACGCAGTCTTGTATCGTCCAGCAATGAAACCATTTCTTCTTCAGTTTCGCTTTCGGTGCCGCTTGGTCTTTGACTATTAAGCAATAATTTCTATAACTAATGCCTACTCGTAAAACTAAAGCTGTTCGTCAGCAAATGCTAATTATCGGTTTTGGAGAATACGTTTCAATTCCGGTAATTGTTGTATTTGGTGCATTACTAGTGATTCAATAGTGCATAACGTGTGTTCAAACTATACCAGTATTACTACGCATTTTCAAAGTATGCGAATATAAAACAAATTAAAAAAAGGAAAATGATTGAAAAAAATCAATTTCTTTTTAAAAATGAAAAAGTTGAACACACGGTAGTGAAAAAATTTCACCTAAAATCCAGGCGATCAATCAGCAAAAAAAACAAAACAGAAAAATAAGGAAAACTACCAATTTAAAAATAACGAGTGTTTGGTACAAAATTTGATGTGAAATATAGCATGCTTTTTACTACTTTTCCCATTCGCGGATTGATATTATACTTACGCTGATAACATATAACAAGTAGTCTTATTGACTGCATTATTCGTAGTGGTAATGGCTCGTTCATTCGATATGATGTAAGAAGATGAAGGGTCTCGTGCAGCTATTGCTAATATCGATGGCGTAGATACTGATTTTTGTAGAGGCAATCGAGCTTGTAAAAGACGAACTTCTTCTTCTCGTTTCAAACGTATTTTATTAAAATCGCTCTATCGTGTGAGAAAAAAGTAATATTAATGAAAACTCAAGACTGAACGAGTCTCGTACGAATTAAAAAACACATACTTGTAAATCGGCTTCATTAAGAGAATGAGTTGATACATTTCCGGTAGCAGTTCCTCCGTTAGTAGTACTATATCGATTAGATCGAACAACTCGGCCAACACTTGATTTTCGATTAGTGGGCGTCGTTACAGTGGACGGTAAGTTACTGCAGCTACCGTTATCGAAGAATATGTCTTCGACATCGGATTCCAAACTGCTTAAACTCACACTAAAATAGAAAAAAGGTAATCGATAAAATAATGGAATGAAATTTGACGATTCAATACACGTACATATAACCACGTACCTTCTTTGCTTTCCTATTTTGCGATCCAGCTCTCTTTGAGTTGATAAATCTTCCAAAGCCGCCCAACTTCTTCGTCGTAATATTTCGCCACTATTCAACGAACTAATAATTTTACCACTGCTTTTCCAATCTACCGAGTCTGCTGATGAAACGTAATAATTGTTATACTCAGTTATGAATAATACATTGTGTAGATTGTTTACTAACTTTGCTTTAAATGCAATCCCGAAGAAGATACAGAAATATAAGGCGTACTAAATGACACCGATAAATCCGCGTGAGAAGGTGACGAAGTAACACTGTTACCTACACCATCTGCATCAGAGCTTAATTCATTTAAGGAAGGGCAGGAACAACTCAGCCTTATACATTGCTCACCGATTTTCAAAATCTGTGAAAGAATATAATCAACGTCGAGAGTCTCGTTTTTTAGGCTAAAAACACACGGTGGTTTTACAGTACCTGACTATTAACCGATAAAGCACCAACGTTGACATCTTTCATGTGTTGAACTACTTCAACGATATCATGCAATTGCTTAAGGTTTTCCTCTGAAAATTAATACATTGAAAGTGTTTTTTACTCATTCAATTATTACTTTGGCTAAAAAGCAATACATTTACTTACCTAAAACCGAATACTGTTTATTTACAGGAGTAATACTGATAGTTGCGGAGGTATGGGGAGTAACACTAATAGTAGGAACAGAGGTATTCATAGGTGATATTGCTGTATTCATGATTATTTTTAGCAGACTTTTAATAATGCTTTTGCGTTGAAATTAAAGAACACGGATAGATTTTCAGCACCATATTGGCTAACCTACTTCTCGTGCATCGGTATCCAATCTAAAAAGTAAATAATGGTAAAAACATGAGCAAAAATCAACATTATGAGAAAGCAAACTTGATTCAAGTAGAAAATACTAATGATTCATTATCAATCAAACAATTTTATACCAAAGTGAAACTTTTATCAAATGCAATTGAAAATTTGAATTTTGTTAGAGAAATTAAGAAATCAACAAGTTTATATACGTAGCTCGTATTACATGTACAAAGGCCAAATAAGAACAAGGACTTGACGAGTTTCTTTCAATAACGAGATGGAATTTAAGAACTGCGTAAACGACGAACAAAATTGATTAGACAATTGATACAGTACTAAATTACATCGAAGGAAAATTTATGAATAGATGTTAATCATTTAAAATTTACAACATAACATTTTCAATATCCAATATAACTGTTAAACAGGGTTGGGAATTTCAGGAATTATTTCATACACATGAGAATTGATACTTTCGTTTTACTTCAAGCTTTAAAAAATCAACAGCAGGGAAAAGTACTTGAGTGGTCAATAATCGAAAAATTTTCTACTGAAATATGAACTGGGAAAAATGAGTGTGTACGTTAACTAAAAAGTAAACCAACTTCTTTTTCTGCAACATTTCACCAGTTGAACACTTTCAAGAATAACTTCATTACACCCATGACTGGAAAAGTAATAATTTATGGTTTATTCTTTGATACGCGAACCAAATTAAATATTTACTCAAAAGAAAATTGAAACACTTCACAACACCATCAAAATACTCCAATTTCGATGCATACAGGAGTTGTGTTGTACTTGTATGTAGTGTAGAAAACATCTTGAAATCCGCGATTCGGATGTTTCTTCATGTTCGGAAATCAATTTAGACAATCCTTTCGGATAGAATCTTCGTTCTTTTCCGACTGGTAACCGTACCGCTACCGTACCTGTTCGACCCGTACGGTACGAGCGCTCAGTGATCACACTACAGTGGTTCCCAATCAAATCATTTTTTCTTTTAGTTTTTTCGAAAAAAAAAACTAAAAAGCGTCGACGAAATAAGAACATAAAATACTGGTACTGCGCGCATAGTAAAAGAAATACAACGCTCACATTCAGCCATGGAATACTTTATACTTTATTAAATCTTATGAAGAACTTGAAAATCCTGTACTTCAGCGTCTTCAGCTGATGACCAGTGTTGCGGAGCGGAACTGAACCGGAACGAACCGGAACGCTAAACCCCTAACTTTTGGGAGAATTTAGGTGGAGCGGAACGGAACCTGGAGCAACTTTCAAAAAATATACAGGAGCGAAACCGGAACTGAACCGGAATAAAAATTTGGGTTTTTAAAGCTCCGACCTAACAAAATTTTTTGACCTTTAATGAACGATTTGCAGGTGTTTTGCTGAAATTTTACCATTTACCTCAATGAATAAACTAGAAAATTATAAAAAGACATGGTAAATGACATGAAAAAGATCATATAAATGTACTTTTGGAACAAAGCTGCAATTTTCAGCGATCAAAATTCAAATTTCTCATGTAAGATGGACTTTAAATTTCATTAAAACGCTCCTAATTCAACCATTTTTTTAAAATTTTGGGCATTTCAACATTTTTAACTTCAATTTTTGCTCAGAACATGAAAATTCTGATGTACTTAGAATGCAACCTTCTCTAAAACAAAAAAGAAAAATCGGAGCGGAACGGAACGCCAAACCGGAACGGAACGATATTTTTAAGCGGAGCGGAACGATATAGGAAACCGGAACAGAATTATTTTTTATGCTGGAGCTGAACCCTGAACCCGGAACGAAATTCATTCCGCTCCGCAACACTGTCAGGGATGCGGAGCGGAACTGAACCGGAACGAACCGGAACGCTAAACCCCTAACTTTTGGGAGAATTTTGACGGAGCGGAACGGAACCTGGAGCAACTTTCAAAAAATATGCAGGAGCGAAACCGGAACCGAACCGGAATAAAAATTTGGGTTTTTAAAGCTCCGACCTAACAAAATTTTTTGACCTTTAATGAACGATTTTCAAGATTATAGTGTGAACAAAAGGTGTTTTTGCTGAAATTTTACCTCAATAAACTAGAAAATTGTAAAAAGACATGGTAAATGACATGAAAAAGACCATTTATACAATGTACTTTTGGAACAAAGCTGCAATTTTCAGCGATCAAAATTCAAATTTCTCATGTGAGCAGTGAGGTGGACTTTAAATTTCATTAAAACGCGCCTAATTCAACCATTTTTTTAAAATTTCGGGTATTTCAACATTTTCAACTTCAATTTTTGCTCAGAACATGAAAATTCTGATGTACTTTGAATGCAACCTTCTCTAAAACAAAAAAGAAAAATCGGAGCGGAACGGAACGCTAAACCGGAACGGAACGATATTTTTGAGCGGAGCGGAATGATGTAGGAACCCGGAACAGAATTATTTTTCATGCTGGAGCTGAACCCTGAACCCGGAACGAAATTCATTCCGCTCCGCATCCCTGGATGACCTGTGTTGATAATTGCATCGACCTTTTAGTTAACCTAGACGGCTACTCATACGCAAAATTATCCCACTGGTTATGTCGCCAACTCTGTGGATTTCAAATTAGAAACAAACGCATCTGCGCATGTGTCAGGAAACGTGTGTGTGTATTTTGTTGTTAGTGGATTAGGGGCGGAAGTGGGGGTGCTGGTGGTGTTTCCGTTTACTGTTCACAAGCATCAATTATAGTGTTGGCCTGAGAATATTCTCAATGCGCATAATCTGAGAATATTCGCGAATATTCGCGAATATTCTCAAATGCTTGGAGAATATTCTCTCAAAAAAATAAAAATCATGACTTTTTTCAAAAAATTTAAAGATTTTTCTATAATTTTCACATTTTACAAGTTTGATTACTACTTTTCTTTATAAATTTCCAATTTTCCTTAATAATTTGAAACCTTTTCATGGAAAGTTTCCTATTATCTCTGAACTAAGCAATAATGTTCTAATTTTTTGAAAAGAATCTGCAGAATATGCGCAAGAAAATGCGCATATTCTTGCGCATGCGCAAGCAAAAAAAGAATATTCGCGAATTTGCCCAACACTAATCAATTAGTGGTGTTGATATATCGATATCTTAAACGATATATCGATATGAGATCCAATATCGACATATCGATATGAAAAATCAATATCGACGATATATCGTATCGTCAAAAATTGAGGAAAAAATGCACGAAAACAGCCAAAAATATGAGTAAAAATTGAAATTAGAAAGAAATTTTTAAAAAATTTTCAAAAAAAAATTTTCTCACTTTTTTAAAAATCTATAAAAAAACTTTTTGTCGTACCAAATTTTTTGCAGTTGTTAGTTCGCAATTAAACTAGAATGACTGAGTATACAAATGGGAAAAATAGGTACTTTTAAGGCAATATTGAAGATATCGATATATCGTCGATATATCGATATCTGTTGGAAAAATATCGTGATATATCGATATGAAATTTTTCTAAATATCAACATCACTAGCATCAATTCCTGAGACATGCGCAGATGCGTTTGTTTCTAATTTGAAATCCACAGAGTTGGCGACATAACCAGTCGTCGGCTAAGTGCGGAAGGGTGCCTCGTGCAACTCGTTACTTGATACCTGTGTAAAACTGCCTTTCCACACTGAGTGCCATCTATCATTCCAAGTTCAAATCTAAAGGCATCTTAGGTGATAGGAAGGGTGCCTTGAGGTAACATAACTTTTGGTTTGAACATTTGGACTGATAGATGGTGCTCAGAGTGGAAAGGCAGTTTTACACAGGTATCAAGTAACGAGTTGCACGAGGCACCCTTCCGCACTTAGCCGACGCAGTGGCCTTAGTTTGCATTGGAGTAGTCGTCTAGGTTAACTAAAAGGTCGATGGATAATTGTACATGTCCATCAGAAATCGAGTTTCAACTATGAGTTTCCAAAAATCGCCTATTTTCTATTCACTTCGATTATTTGCGAGTAGAAACTTGAATAGAGAGAATATTTCATGTCAGCAGTCAGCTATGAATACAATAAAATAATAAAATCCACCCTACATGAAGATTTTGAAATCAATCAATACAGAGTACTTCTTATTATTTATTTTACCAGTAATATAAATGTTTTAAAAATAATAACAGTAACTAGATGGATCTCCATACAATAAACGCACATTTTTTTTTAGTGAATGTCATCTACATCCACGACAGCGAATTCAGGTTTATCGTATCCTAATTCTTCGGGTGTACTAATTCCTAATTCTTGCAAAGTTGGACCAAGTTCTTGTAAAATGTACGGATACCATTCCTTCACTTTATTACCACATTTGTCTTTCAAGAGCTCCATGTATCGAACAGCTAAAGCGAAATCATTTAATCTCCTGCATGCTTTAAGAACAGTAACCGAAATTTCAGGATCAGGAACACAATCGAAATCAGCGAAATCTTGAATCGCTCTACGTATTTCCCAAGAATCGATTTCTTTGCGATTGAAGAAATCGCAATATTTCTTGATGAATTCTTCGCTATTATAATTCGGCTCATGATAGAAATTCTTTAATTTTCCGATTACCGAAGTTACTTCTTCTAGTTTTTTCCTTGCTTCAGCTTTCGCTGCATCACTGGCATCCTGAACTGCGGAAGAATTCATTCGATAGCAACCGACTCCGATGGTGGGATACGCCTTGGTTAAAGTATTGCTTAAATGTGCTCTGCATGATGAAGCGACGGTACGAAGCATTTTGTATAATATTAAATCACTACACAGACGTAAAATAACCAAAAATTACGACGAAACTTGAACTAGAAGAAAATTTTATCGCATTCCTATCACATCACCGAATCAAAGGATACTTCAAGAACAACAGAAAAGCAAGGAATGTAAAAAAAAAGGTCATCATTCGTCATGAATGGTAATTACCGTAAATCAAAATTGCAAAAACACAGAAAAACAAAATAATTACTAATGTTGCGGTAAACGATTTTTTTTCAATTTTGATTTTTGAATTGAATTATTTCATTTTTGAAAATTTTTAAAAATTTTCATGGAGCCACATGGAACGCATATACGCAACGAAATCCTTGATACCTACTTCAACTTCTGTTGCAGATAAAAATCAACAACTGAACGATTAATCGTAACTCGTAATCACGTAACTGCTGATATTCATATTTCATTCAATAATTTGATTGAAATTATTTTCATTTAATTCCATTCCAATTTCTATCAATAATTTGATGAATGGCATGGATTCTGGCATTATTCCAACATCCATGCCGTGCAAAACTAGAGGAACTTTTTCTTCTATGTTCTCGTCATTTACAGTATCGCAAAGTGTGCTTTTCATAGGCATCGCAAAAAAAATTGAAAAAATTAGATTCTCGATCTAACAATAATTTTATCACACAAATCGTCTAACATCCGAAATTCCGAATAAATCGGTTTGTACCTACATAAGCAAAATATGAATAAGAAATAATTTCTGAACCCGAGTCATCATAAAATTTAGGCCTATAATTTAGACAACATAGTTGATCCAAAGAAACCAGTTACAAATAAAAAAATATTAAAATTAAATTCATTCAAGTACAGTTACTACACATATAATACAATACCACACAAATTCAAAGAATAAGACACAAGGAGTGAAAATTGAAATTAAAAAGTCGCAGAATGAAATGCATAAAACTCAAAACAATCAAAAAATGTTCAAGAATGAGCAGATAACATCTGTTCAATCGTTTTATCAGTATCGTCAACATCATCGGGTAAATGAAAACTGCTCAATGCAGAATCACTTTCTAAGAATTCGCGCAATTCTGATTCTAAATCAAAACCGGCAACACCACTGGCTGAATTCACGTTGGTAGATATATTTTCATCATCATTGGCATTATTTCGAATTCCAGAGTTTAAATTTTGATTGATGAATAAATTATTTGTGTTCGAGTTCACGCATGGATCTTCAGAATTATTTATCTGATAATTCTAAACACAAAAAAGATACACGTTATTGATTCATTGAGAGGCGCGTTGGTAATAAAACTCCCGACAATGCTCTAAAAAAACTATTGAAATACTTACATAAGATGAGGAAAACGTATTATTAGCAACTTGTTGCGGTGGTACCGGAGCAATACCCATGGCTTTTCGAACTCCTGTCACAGGAGCAACGATACCAGGAGGAACTTTTTTAATGATGTTGGTTAAATTTTCGGTAACCTTATCAGCTAAAATCATAACATAAAGTGAGAAAATGATGTAACAGATATTCTGAATTTCACCGGGAGAAAAATAATTTACCTAATAGATGCTCAGATTCATTGGGGGGACTGACTTGAGACAAATGCTGAGGTAATGGAGCACTCAACCTTTCGAATTGTGTTTGATGCAATCGTTCAAGTAAAGAACGTGTTTGTTCCAGCTTATCAGAAATTTTCTGTTCTTCTTTACATGTGCCTTCTGAAAAATGAGTGAAGTTTGATTGAAAACACTACGTAACTGAAAAAACTAAATTAAAACTATGATGATATTACCATAATATTCCAAGAAACTAGTATCGATTCCATATTCTGAGAGTGATTTCAATTGATTTATTTCTACTTTGGTATCTTCTATTACGGATTTTGTTGGAGCAGCAGTAACCGGCGATACAGTCGCAGATTTGATCTGATTACCTACTGGTTGGGCTGTAATACTATTAACGTTGTTGGTTGATGGCACAACATTAGCCACCGAGGTTACCGTTGATGGAGATTTCTTTAATAACTGCTCTTCTTCTTCCCTCAACTTTTTTTTCTCTTCTAAAATTTTTTTGGTTTTACGATGGTCACCGCCGGTCATTATATCTAATAAATTATCGACCATCGTAGTGACATAATCACTATCTCTGGAAAAATTCAACACGCTGAAAACAAAAAACAAATATGAATCAAAATTTAGTACACAAATTCTACAAAATTTAACGAAAATGAATTACCTTTCAGCGTACTGTACGGCTGATTCATCACCGTACGTTTGGAAAAGTAATTGAGATTCTTCTTTAGTTAAATTTGCAAATGTGGAATCGTAAGATGGTGCATAAGAACCAAATGCGCCGTAGTATAACGGTTTCACTAAAAAAAAATTTCAGGATGACTTTCAATTCAAATAATCCCCTAAATTGAAATTGAAATTGAAATTAAAAATTGCCTACCTGTTTTCACAAAATTCCTTTTATCCTCTCTGAAGCCTTGAACGCTACCAGAGCCGTGACTTAATTTTCCAATTAGAGACCCTAGTAAAACTGGTCGTTCTCTCGTTTTTTTATCAATGCCATCATTTGGAACAATAATTGCAAGAGTGGTGGTACCATCCTCTTTTTGCCGTAGAAAGCCCATCTGTATGGAGGAACGAAACACAATAAATCGCATGATTCTTTAAAGATGACACCCAGATTAGAACACATACCTCCATCGAGGGTTTCTTCTTCGCCAATTTCTCAGCAGCCAGTTTCGCTGCGTTTTTAGCTTGAGCTAAAATTTCATCCGGAGAATAATCTTGAGTCATTGATTCAAATTTTGACCTGGAAATTGAGTACATTAGAAAATCTGCCACAACGCAAATGGAAAATTATTCATCATAATTCAAGTACGAACTGGGTACTGCTGGTAGTCTGCTTCCCAGATGTGGCATCAAGCCTAGAATCATCATTATTTACATCATTCTTGAATTTTTCAGGAGCTGATGAACTATCCTCCGATTTAATATGAGGTTTGATATCTTCTTCATCTTCCGATGGTGCAGCTGAAGAATCTACATCAAATCCTAATTCTTCCGATGTTAAAGAATTTAACAAAGGTAACAAAGGTGGAGTAGCTCGCAGCTTATCCAGGCTCGTCATTTTTAAGCCAGCATGTAATAATTTTTTGGCCGCTTTATAATATACGGTTTCTGGTCGATTGTATACCATTGCATTTCTACACATCAATTGCAAATCGTCCTACGAAGTTGAATACCAAAATTAACTCATCATTTTTCCAATTTATTAAGCTTTGAACGGAATAAGAACGAAACTCACTATGTATTGGGTCAAAGACTTGTAACTACCGTTTTCGATATTACGTTTCATTGAGTTCAAATCCATGGGTTGACTGATCACTAAGGAATAACCAGGCGCTATCTGATCAGTAACAGGCCAAGCGAAAAACTGCTGGGTATCTTTTTTCTCAATTGCTTGATGAATAAATTCCAGCAATTTTTGTAACGATGATTTATCAGGTTTCGTTTTTGTACGTCCATGTGAGTCTTGCACATTCGTATCCTTTTTTTCGTCATCTATCAAAATAATAACATCATTAAGATTAGCAAAAGATATGTAGACATAACTCAAAGAAGGCCAACGAGAAAAACTAACTCTGCATTAAAAAGTTGTAGCTGCTCGGCGATAGGGTGAGTCCTGTAACAGTTTCGTGGCCATTTTCCGGATCATTTTCGCTATTTCTGTATTCTTCTTGACTAGAATCTTTATGAAATCGTTTCTTTTTATCCTGTGAAAATTTCACGGATGGATTATCGCATCATTTTTTACAAAGCATACAAACCAGAATCGAACTTACTTTTCTATGCTTTTTCTTTTTGTCTCGTTTTTCATAATCTTTCTCCTTTTTCTTTTTCTTTTTTTTCGACTTCTTATGCTGTTTATTGTAAGTATCATATTGGAGAGAAGGAGGAGGAGAATTTATGGTTTCTTCATGATTTTCGATAAGATTGCATCCAGACACGCTAGTGTCGAAACTGTGTTCGGGAGTGGAAGTAGTAGAGCTACCCCCAACCTTTAAAATCAATTTCAAACCTACAAAATGATATTTATGCGAATTAAATACGATTGTCAACAGTAAATTTTTCATGATATTGATAAGATTCATTAGTTACAAGACTGGAAAACTCAAAAGAAGCAATATTACTTACCTTCAGGCCTATCTTTTTTGATTTTCTTCCTTCTCTTGATAGTAAAATCATCATCGTCGTAGGACGCCAGCTTGAAAGTTTGAAAGGATGAACAATTGCTTACTAAATTCTTCAAAAACTTCGAGCTTTCATGAAATATTATTACCGAAATACAGAATACCGACTTTTCAAAAGAAACCAACTTTTCGCTTCAACAAAGTAAAGTTCTAGATTAGGGAAGTATACGCATACGCCATTTTGGTTCGACACAACGGATGTAAACTACATCAGAGCGTATGTATGTATACAATCTTACGAGTAAAAAATGCAATTTTTTCGATTGTTCGCGGGTTCGGGTGAATTTTTAAGTAGTTTCAAGCTAAAGACAATGAAATTTCCTATCGATTGATGTTAAATTTTTGTTATTTCGCGGAAAATTGACGATTTTATGAATACTTTTATTACCCGATTTTTTCATACTATATGTGTCAACTTTAAAATAAAAATACTCAAAATCTTCAGTGAACACACAGGTATTTTACTATATCAAAATGTTCGTAATTTCATCGTCTTTAAAATGGGTGTTTATCGAAAGCTCTACATACAACCGTTCAAAAGTTGTAGAAGTTTAAAGTTGCGAAAACAATGCAAAAACCAACCGCGGATGGTAAGTATTGAACTTTGAACTAGAATTACTCAAAATTTTCAACGAACACATAGGTATATTAATACAGCAAAACGTTCGTTATTTTATCCTTTTTAAAATGGGTCTTCACCGAAAGCTCTAACTTCTACCGTTCAAAAATTCTTGAAGATCAAAGTTGCGGAAAGTGTTCAAATTGTGTTATCACTGTTATCAGTCACTTAGTGTTGATTGTAGAACATTTTCCGCAACTTTGATCTTCAAGAATTTTTGAACGGTAGAAGGTAGAGCTTTCGGTAAAGACCCATTTTAAAAAGGATAAAATAACGAACGTTTTGCTGTATTAATATACCTATGTGTTCGTTGAAAATTTTGAGTAATTCTAGTTCAAAGTTCAATACTTACCATCCGCGATTGGTTTTTGCATTGTTTTCGCAACTTTAAACTTCTACAACTTTTGAACGGTTGTATGTAGAGCTTTCGATAAACACCCATTTTAAAGACGATGAAATTACGAACATTTTGATATAGTAAAATACCTGTGTGTTCACTGAAGATTTTGAGTATTTTTATTTTAAAGTTGACACATATAGTATGAAAAAATCGGGTAATAAAAGTATTCATAAAATCGTCAATTTTCCGCGAAATAACAAAAATTTAACATCAATCGATAGGAAATTTCATTGTCTTTAGCTTGAAACTACTTAAAAATTCACCCGAACCCGCGAACAATCGAAAAAATTGCATTTTTTACTCGTAAGATTGTATACATACATACGCTCTGATGTTGTTTACATCCGTTGTGTCGAACCAAAATGGCGTATGCGTATACTTCCCTAATCTAGAACTTTACAACAAAGTTTTGTATACGGTTTATTGTGCTTGTGTTGGTACATGTGAGTGTTTTTGTTTATATGTGTGTAAAAAACTTCTGTCAACGTTGTCAAAATTACTTTTTAAGAAATGGCAAGGTGGCAACAGTGTGTTGTATCCTTGGAAAAAAAACATGAATGAAATCATGCATATGCAATTTTTGAAAATTTTCTTTTTCTATTTTTCGTTTGAAAAAAGTTTGCTCTCGAAAATTATTTCAAAATTCATAATTTTACTGGTGTAGTGGTGTAATGTAATCACGTAATGTAATGTAATCCGCCCGTGCCCGTGTATGGTGCCAAGGAATAATTATTAGTTAAATCAAATACTGGCAACTCTGTTGAAAAATGATGTTTAATCGTCGACCGTATATAATGGACGAATAATTCAACGGTGAAAAAATGACAAAATGTGAAGCCTAGATTTTGGATGCAGAATCCTGGAAACCTTCTGCTCATGCGCCAAACATGACGCTTACGGTGCTGGTGGAGAGAGAGACGGTGTACTGGTTGAACGTGGGTTGTACCAGAGACCCGTCTCTCTCTCCACCAACGCCGTAAGCATCATGTTTGGCGCATGTGCAGAACGTTTCCAGGATTCTGCATCCAAAATGTGGCCGTCATTTCCTGCGATTTGAATTATTCGTCCATTATATACGGTCGACGTGTTTAATCCTCCTAGCGGCCGGGCAAGTAACTAAATCCTATCAGATGCATTCTGATTGGTTGAATTGAATTTTGTGGTTTTATGATGTTTTATCAGGTGTTTTTTTTAATTTGTTGTGTGGTACTGATAGCCGCGAGATTTGAATTGACCAATCACAGCCCTTGACATGAATATTACTTACTTGCCCAGCCGCTCAGATAGCGCCCTTGTTGCGACAAAAACGCCAAATGTATTTTAAATGGAGTTGCCAGTATTCGGCGTTAACATCTCGTGGCCGCGCCACCATCGCCTTGCTGAAAGGGGGACTTTTTGTAGAGAATCGCATTCATTCGCATCTCGACAAGTCGAGTGTGCGCGTGTGTAAGCGTGCGTAAGTATGGAAATATCCCCCTTTCAGCATGATAACACGTATTTCATGCATTTCACCGCCAGAGTGCAACACATGTTTGTTGACGCCGAATTTGGTTAAATCAAAATTTCCATTTTCCATTCATTTTTCATTTCTTGTTTTCACTTGCCAAATTTTCTTATCAGGTAGCAAGTGGAATTTTTTTTTTCATTTTATAATTTTATCACTCACTACTTAGTAAATGCGGTGGAAAATTTGAAAATTTAAATGAGTTAACATTAAAAATAAGCCAAGAGTTCTGTATTATTTATGATATACCTGTGCTTTCAGTCTGTTGGTGATATTTTTCATTATTTTATTCTTCATCCGTGTACAATAGAGTATCAATATCATGAATAATCTCAGCTACCTTTTATGCCGGGTCAAGCCAGTATCATTATTTCGAAACTATCAAAGTAATTCTTCTTACGATTTATTTTGATTTTTCATACATGATTCATTAATCCTCTGCTTTATTTCACAGAAATTCGCCAACTATATAGTTCTGCATCGATTGGTGTGGAAGACTACATTGCTGCAAGGAAAAGATATGACGAAAACTTTGAATTGAATGCTTCTCGATTTCGAAAAAAAATGCAAGAAGTCTGTCGAGATGATGCTCCTCCTACTTCATTGATTTTTACTGAAGATTTGAAACAAATGGTACATATAGCGAAAGACAATTCCGAAGATGTGGAACTCGTAGAAAAAATGCTTTCAAAGTAATCCACCTTTAATTGTTACTTACTCAGCATATCTATTTCATGTCAGCGTTATTATTTATCGTGAGTGTTTTAATAATTTGAATCTTAATTTCTTTAATAGGTTTCACGCTCAAAACTCTCATTTACGTTTTGGATCCTATGTTTTTGGTCCAGTTGTTATGCGGATGTTTCATTATTTGAATAAACCTGATGAAGCTTTGAAGGTAAGATTGATGTACGAGTAACATCATCAGTTTAACTTTCAAGTCTATTACATTTCTGTGATTTATTATTTTTCTAGGCGTACAAAGACGATAAAATGAACGGGTTTTTTGATCAGCTTTCTTCTCATATTGTATTGATGGACTTATTATTTAATAATAAAATGTATTACGACGTAATTGATGTTTACAAAATTATGGTATCCAAGCAATTGTCTTTCGGAACCCATCCCAAAAGTGTTATGGTGCTGGTGTTTGGAGCATATTACAAATTGGTAAAAAAATTAATGCATTGTTATAATGAATCCGTTATCATTCGTCTATCATTGAAATCTATTTATCTCTCTGTTTATAGAATACGCCAGAACATTACGACGAAGCCGTTCAACTCTTTAATAAATTGAATGAAAGAGGTCATTCGCCTCTGCGGAGAGTGACTACTTTTATGGCAGCTTTAGCTTTGAATCAAAATAATCCTCATCTGAGTCTTGAAATTATTTCTACGTTACCAAATCAGCTGTATGTTCTAGTGAGATGCATCAAGGTAAAATTACCACCTTATAACCGCGCATTTTACATAGTATAAGTAAAAGTATTCTTGCATTTATTACCGTTTGTTTCATATTTTATTGACGCAGGCTTTGGCGTTATGTAATTTGGACAGAATAGAAGATGCTATTTCGGTGATCAAAACTGTTCTTAAATTCGATGCACCAATTCAAACTACCCACACATTTCCTAGCGATGTGGTGAGTATGAGTAATCCGGAGTTAATCATAAGTATGGAACAAAATTACTATCAAATGTAAGTTTCAAATGTTAGTAATCATTATTCAATCGCAGATTGAAAAAGTTGGAGAGGCTGTGGAGAAATCGGGAAGCAAACAATTGATGACAGATTACGATCGTATTTGTAAACAGTTGAAAGCTCAGAATCATATTGTGGAGAAAGTAAGATGATTCTTTTTTCTTGTCGTTTTCGTGAGCGGAAATTTTACGCCGAATTCTTTTCAGACATTGGACGATTTATTGTGTTCAGAAGTCGTTGTGACACCTTCTGTAAGCAAGACGCAAACAACTTTAAACATTGCCATGGATAATACTCATGCCAACCATAAAAAAGCAGTTAGGAATTATTATAGACCGGGTTTAGAGGAAGCAGTGTAGGAATCTAAATATTCAGATGAAATTTTGTTCTGAAACGGAATAATGAGAAACACATTATTCGCGTTCGCCGATAATGCGAAAAATTTGTCAATATCTTTTTTTTGTCGTACTAGAATGTAGTCCATAAAGATAATTCAAGTTCAATAAATTCCCGGTCATATCGTCAACTAATAATTAGGTATTGTTACTATGAAAAAAAATGTACGAAATCATCTCCCATGATAATGAACATCAAGTATCTAGAAGATATTAATTTTTGTACGTACGTAAATTGAGGATTTTTAAAAATAAATGAAATGAATGATAAACAGTATAAAATTAGTTTATTAAAGTAGAAAATGGCCAATTTGTTCATAAATTTTCAATATGATATACCTAAAAAGCTAAGTCAAATTTAAATGCCTAATAAATTTATTCTGTAGCATCTTCTTTAGCAACAGCAAACGGCTCAGTAACTTCTAGTACTCCGGAATCAGTAATAACAACATCCAAATCTGGTTTGTCTTGACTGTTGGTTTTGGATGATTCAATTTTACGAATCACGCTCTAAAAAGTATTACAAAATTAATCATTCGTACGATTTAATTGTTCGACATATTATGAAACGAAGCCTAAAAAACTAACCATTCCTTTCAAGATTTTTCCAAAAACTACATGACGACCATCCAACCAAGGAGTTTGCTTAGTAGTAATGAAGAATTGAGATCCATTCGTATCTTTACCGGCATTAGCCATAGAGAGCCAACCAGCACCATAATGCCTCAATTTGAAGTTTTCGTCTTCAAAACGATCTCCGTAAATACTCATTCCTGTAAAATGACGAATTGATTTTGAAAAGCAAAGTTCAGCTTTAATAATTCAAGTCCGAGTGATTATCATACCTCCAGTTCCATCCCCCTTCGTGAAATCTCCTCCTTGAATCATGAAATCTTTGATAACACGGTGGAATTTACTTCCTTTGTACCCTTCGCCTTCTTTTTTCTTAGCTAATTCGACGAAGTTTTTCACAGTTTTAGGAACAGTCTTTCCGAATAATCCAATCTCAACACGGCCAATTTGATCTTTACCGATAGAAATGTCGAAGTAAACCTACATCACATAGCACAAATATAATATTAAGCTAATACTTCAATCTGCGTACGAGAGGAAGAATGTAATACTCACTAAGGAACTAAATACCAGGTATGGAAATACGCCATCTTTGGATATAGATTTCGTAGTTTTGACGGTGATGTGATTTTTTCATTTCAGTCATATCGTCGGCTTAGTGCGGAAAGGTGCCTCGTGAAATTCGTTACTTGACACCTGTGTAAAACGGTCTTTCCACTCTGAGCACCATCTATCAGTCCAAATGTTCAAACCAAAAGTTATGTTACCTCAAGGCACCCTTCCCATCACCTAAGATGCCTTTAGATTTGAACTTGGACTGATAGATGGCGCTCAGTGTGGAAAGGCAGTTTTACACAGGTATCAAGTAACGAATTTCACGAGGCACCTTTCCGCACTTAGCCGACGATATAAAGAAATGAAATCAAAAAAATGGTGGGAAAATGTTTATTTTGTGTATTAAAATGAATATGAAGTAAAAAAATAATGTAAATTGGCGGTATTATTAATAAATTGAGTCCTTAAAATTTTTTTTCTATATCCAAAGATGGCGTATTTCCATACCTGGTATTTAGTTCCTTAATACTCACGATATCAGTCACTTTGGGACCATTTTTTTTGGAAGCATCATCACTAAATACAAAAGATAAGTTTAAGGCGATGAAAGAAAGGAAAAAAATGGCTTTAAGCGAATACATCTTATTGCTTATTGTTAATTGTATTAAGTAGAATGACCCAAGTGTAACTCCGAACGAAGACTTAACAAAAACGCATTTTAGTTTAATTAAAACCTATATCCTATAGAACAAATAATATTCAAAAAATAATTTAAAAAGTTTCAAACTTTCAAGATTCGAGAAAACACCAACTTGGCACTTTTTTTTCTTACGCAGAATTTAGCTTTCAGTTTCGATTTTTTCCATATGTTTTCATTCCCTTCATTCCCCCGCACCACTCATCCATTCCGCCATGACGGCTGTTCGCTGCCACTACCACTGCCACTCATCGACCTTTTAGTTAACCTAGACGGCTACTCATACGCAAAATTATCCCACTGGTTATGTCGCCAACTCTGTGGATTTCAAATTAGAAACAAACGCATCTGCGCATGTCTCAGGAAACGTGTGTGTGTATTTTGTTGTTAGTGGATTAGGGGTGGAAGTGGGGGTGCTGGTGGTGTTTCCGTTTACTGTTCACAAGCATCAATTCCTGAGACATGCGCAGATGCGTTTGTTTCTAATTTGAAATCCACAGAGTTGGCGACATAACCAGTGGCCTTAGTTTGCATTGGAGTAGTCGTCTAGGTTAACTAAAAGGTCGATGCTGCCACTGCCAATATCGAAAAATGGCAAATCCAGATTGGCTGACGGACGCGGTACGTGACCGCGTGACCTTTTCAAAAGACATGAGTTCCAAGAATTATGTTTTTAAATTTAAAAATTTTTATTACGCAGATTCAATTCTCTCAAAAATCTGACAATCTGTTTTTTGGAAGTTTTTTTAAAATATTTTTTTCAGTGTACCTACGGAACAAAATTCAAAAGAAACGGAGCATTTTTAAAAGACGAAGAACTGAATTCAAAATTCAAATTTTTTCCAAGGACGAGAGTCGAAAACAAGAACAAAAACAAAAACGAAATGAAAATTGAAATCAATTTCAATGTGGATTTTGATTTTTAAAAGAAAAAGAACAAAGAAGAAGAACAAGTCAAGAATCAAAATTCAAACACGTAAAAAATTCCCCTGTTCAGTGTTCACTGTTCATCCTTTCTTTTAAATTCTAATTCTATTCTTTCATTATTTATTATTAAGTAGTTCTATTTTAGTGTAGAGTAGCTTACGAGGAAGTACCTCAACTCAACTATCGCCGATCACAACGAAACTTCGCTCTTGTGTTGTATGGAAAAGCAAAGCAACTCGCAGCAGTTGCAGCTAATATTCAATTTTTCTGAATTCTGACATGAGTAGGTATGAGTCTAATCTGGAAATTATAGGGATTTTCAAAAATCCAATTCTTGACCATGGATTCTGGCATAATTTTTCAATACCTACAAACAAAAGAGGTTCTCTGACAAAATTGCCTATCTCTAAAAAATACTAAAAGCTCTTACGGACAATCATATTTTTTTTAAAGGCAAATTCAGAATAATTCTTGTGTAAATTTTCAACTTTTCAAGACGAGCAAAAAATGTTACTTATTTTTTTGCTATATATTGTTAAATTTTGGAATTGAAAGAGCAGAAAACAGTAGGTACTTAGTTTATAATTTATAGAAATTTTGGGAGTTGGGACATCCTTGAAAATTAATTTGATTCACCTGTAGAGCCTTCACAATTTTAAAGATAACCTATTTTGCGAGAGAACGGAGAACCTGAACCTTGGTACAGAAATCAATCACGGTCAAAAACGGGTTTTTCTAAAATGCGTACACCGATTGCCCCTTCAGTTTCCAAACTAAGTTTATGTTTATGTCAGTCATGTCAGACCAACGGGACCAACCAAATAGTAAATACGGCGCATAGTGGTCCGAATTCCGAAATGAATGAAGAAGTAGCGGCCATAATTCCAAAAATCAAATTTTAAAGCAAAATCCGTAAAATTTCATATAAATATAGTTTTTTTTAGGTCGCTGAAGTCGATTTTGGCATTCATTTTACCTCTAACCTCAAATTGAGCCCTCAAAGGGGGGAGGGGGAGTGGTGCAAACTGCAAAACATTCAATTTTGATAAATTAAATTCGAGACGGGTATCGAAATAATGTATTTTTTTGTATTTCTATTGGAAATGGGGTTTTTAGGTCGCTGAAGTCGATTTTGGCATTCATATTCCCAAAATATTTTTAAAAAAATAGGAAAAACAGGCAAACAGCACTCATGCAACTTTGCATAGCAATTTTTAATTTTTTTTTTTCAAATGGGGCAAGTTGAGGCAGGGTGTACTTCCCGCTGGTCTAGCTTGATTTTTACTTTTTTTTAAATAAAAAAAAAACTTTCATAGGTACCTACTACCTTAACTACCTACCTCAAAAATAGCAGAAAAAATGTTTTTTTGTGTGTGTGTGATGAGCAGGGTCCATGGCTCCATGCTATTGCTAGAAGTAGAAACCAAAATATATTTGAAAAAATGAAATCAAAATTCAAAATCAACAATTTTTATTTTTTATACTTAACTAGAAAATGTCCATACTTTGATATAAACCCATAAAGTTTTGAAAAAAGTTAAGATTGACGTGATTGTTTTACTTTTACAGCATTTTGAAATTAGCAGTTTTTACTTTTTTTTGACTATTTTGAGCCGAGGTACAACCTCAATTCAATCATTTCTGTAAGCAAGCAAAATAATGGAAAAGTGTTTGAAATTTGAATTGAATTGAAATTACAGAAATGAAAAAGGGAAGTGGAATACACAATGTAGAAAACCTCTACATATTCGTATTCAACTTTTGAGAGTTGAGAGGTTGAGACTGAGACCATGAGAGATCGACCTGTCGAAGTGTCGAGTGTCGATGGTTGAGGGTTGAGTTGAGGTTGAGACTTTTCTAATCTGAGGATTTTGCCGATTTTTTGAATTTTGGTCGAGTCGAGGTAGGGGGTACTGCTCTAAGGGTACTTCGTACTTCCCTCGTAAGTAAAGCCCTAGAAGTAGAAGCTGTATCATAAGTCGTAAGCACCAAAGAAAAAGTCAAATCAAAATCATTAAATCATAAATCAAAATCAAATTCAAAACGAAAACCTTGTCAAAACGGAATGAAGCGAAACGAAACGTTTTCGTTGCGTACAGCACTCAGTTACGTGAACAGTTACGCGGCCTGCTTTTCATTTCCGCTTCCGGTAGCAGTGTTGTATATTTTTCCGTCGATATTTTTTTAAAAAATCATATTTTAAATAAATTTTCTTGATATTTTAGAAATATTCAAAAATTTCATAGTAAAATTTTCTATTTAAATGTATTATAATTAATGAGGTACAAAGACAACATTATTGCATTGAAAAATTGAGATATTGCAATTTTGGTACTTTCTCTATTCGTGTTTCATTTACGACATGACATTTTTTTGACATAAACACAACATAAGCATAACACTGTTACAGATGGGAGTGATTATTTTTCTTATATTTTTTCAAAACGATTTATGTGAGAATTAATTTATTTTACAAAAATAAGTGAAATTTAGGTCAATTAACGATAGAGTTTCATGTAAGTATCATGTATATAAATTTGGCCCAAAATTTGCTTTGATTGTAATCGCTGGAAGTGATATATTAACATACATGGGAGGCATAGCCCTGCCCATTTTTCAAGAACGTTTTCACATTAATTTGAACAACTGATAATATTTTAAGAAAAATTTCCAATTTTAATGTCTCTGCTGTAGGGACATCGTATTGAAATGTACTCATTGATTATCTCACTCTAATTTTCAGAGCGTGCTCCAATCATGTCTGAATTCTGGTTGATATCAGCTCCAGGAGACAAAACTTGTCAGCAGACGTGGGATACTTTGCACAATGTCACTGCTGTACAGAACAATTTGTCTAAAAATTATAAATTCCAGATTCCAGATCTCAAGGTAAGTACCGAGAAAGCATTTTACATCAGTTTGAAAATGTTTGATCGCTTGAAACGTGTTCAATATTCTTATCACTTTAAGGTGGGTACCTTGGATCAATTGGTAGGTCTTTCTGATGATCTTGGAAAACTGGACACTTATGTTGATCAAGTTACGCACAAAGTGGCTTTATACCTTGGTGAAGTATTGGAAGATCAACGAGATAAGCTTCATGAAAATTTAATGGCGAATAATTGTGAGAAATTTCGACTGTCATTAGTCAAACATGATTAAGATTAAAATGAGAATTTAATTCCAACTTGCGAACTTTTTCAGATGATTTGGCTACGTACTTGATGAAATTTCAGTGGGACTTCGCCAAATACCCTATTAAACAATCTTTACGTAATATTGCTGATATAATCAGTAAGCAAGTTGGTCAAATTGAAGCCGATTTAAAGACCAAATCTACCGCCTACAATAACCTTAAAAGTAGTTTACAAAATATGGAAAAGAAACAAACTGGCAGTTTACTTACGCGGAATTTAGCTGATTTAGTGAAAAAAGAACATTTCATTCTTGATTCTGAATATTTGACTACTCTGCTAGTCGTAGTTCCGAGGTATGTTTACCGAATAGTTTTTCTCCTTGTATTCTATCGATGCATAATGAAATGTGTTTTTTTCTCTTCAGAAACGGTATGAACGATTGGAATCAAAATTACGAAAAACTTACCGACATGATCGTACCTCGTTCGAGTCAAATGATATTCACTGATCAAGATTACGCGTTATATACTGTTACATTGTTCAAAAAAGTAGTTGCCGAATTCAAACATCACGCCAGGGAACGCAAGTATGTTCTTAATTGATAGAATCAATCAAAAGCTTATTTGCAGTTCAAATGAAATGAGAAATTTTCTACTCCTAGATTTATCGTAAGAGAATTCTCTTACAATGAAGAGGAATTAGCCGCCGGCAAACATGAAATAACAAAATTAGTGACAGACAAGAAAAAGCAATTTGTTAGTATAAAAACTTTCTCCTTGATGCATTATTTCTTGAAGCAAGTTTCAAATGAATTTTTCTTCAATAGGGCCCTTTGGTTCGTTGGCTGAAAGTAAATTTCAGCGAGTGTTTTTGCGCTTGGATTCATGTAAAAGCTCTGAGAGTATTTGTCGAATCCGTCTTGAGGTAATATTGTAACCCAACGTCGTCGTTGATGTAGTGTTTAACAACATTATATATGTATTTCTGGTTGAATTTCAATTTAGGTACGGACTTCCAGTAAATTTCCAAGCAATGTTATTACAACCCAATAAGAAAAATACTAAAAAACTGAGGGATGTTTTGCAACAACTTTACGGTCATTTAGATAGTAGCGCTCAAGCGGGAGCTCAAGGCAGCCACGATGTAAATTTTTATAATCCATATTTGATCAGTGCTGATCTCATCTTATTATATTGTTTTATTCATTTTTTGCTTTCAGAGCGTCGATATACCAGGTTTAGGATTTGGCCAATCAGACTACTATCCATATGTTTATTATAAAATCAATATTGATATGGTGGATTCTAAAGTATGATCGGATATCATTTAGTAGCGGTTACCATTATTTAGGAATTATTATATGTAATTGTATACTCTTTCCTTTACATAAAATACTAAAATTTTGAATGCATTTTTCAAAAAAAAAAAAAAAAAAAAAATTAAAAATTGTCTATAAAAATCTGTTTTAAAAAAAATAGATTAGAAAATTTTCTTCTTTGCTTAGTACTAGCTACGATGTATGATTCAACGTATTGACGCCAATGCGCCAGTAAAAGTCGAACGAATATTATAACGTTGTTATTGTTGTTATTGTTATGTGATTTCCATCCTTCATTTTAATCTATTTATTCTTTAGTTGATACTATTTTAAAACTTATACCATTGTTTTTCACTAAAATGATTTTTTTGTTTGTTGAAAAATTCATCTTATTTATTTCGAAGTTCCAATGCTATCTTCGAGTGAAGAATTTTGATGTAATAAAACATAAATTATGCTCTAAAAATTATTCAAATCCATGAGGAATTGAAAATTGATTTTCTTTACGTGTATGCTTTATTTTGCAATTACCATGTATATGTTTTGTCATAATTCATCGTAGGTTGTTATATAATAATATGCAATAATTGCTATTTTTAAGTGTAATTTTCAGTACCTTGGGAAAAAAGGTATTTTTGTACGTCAAAAATGTGTATAATGAAGATTGATTCTAAAACGATGTAAACGAGATGTTGAAATTTTTGCAGAAATAAGTATATACCTACTTGAAATTTACAATTTCTACGGCAGTTTGTGTATAATTTCACCCAGAATAATTTTTAATTTACGGAAATCATACTGTTGTAAACATTCCATTTGTATATCATTTATCGATTTAAAAAAATAAATTGTTTATTTTAAACGTTTTATTTAATAATGAAAAATTATCCTTTGAAAGGTGACATTTAAACGAAAAATTAAAAAAATGTACATGGTAGACTACGAACAATAAGTAATGAATAATCGACACAATTTCAACATTTAATATCGAAGGGGGAAAATGCGAACAACGAAAAAATAAAATTAAGCTACGGGTACGTTAACTGGTATCAAACACGTTTAAAAATAAAAACGAGTAAAAAAACAATTACATCTTTCCATGAACCGAGTAACGAAGTACAATTATTGCTTATGTTACATAAATTGGTGTAACAGCAAGCGGTGCAAGCGTACAATTTTGTACGTTCTCCAATAATTATACATCCATTTTCACATTTATTTGTGCAGCTTCGTTCTAATGACCACATTTTTATTTGAGATGTCGAATTTTCGTTGCTGGTAGTGTACGAGTATCTTTTGACCTAGACATGAAAAGTGGATTAGTTTATGGTGGTTCAACTTGAGCTTATGCGGAACAAAATGTATTGCGTAAATTTGAATTTTTTTTGCAGTCAGCTAAGTGGTAAATTTTGAAGCAATTTTTCCAGAGGTGATTGAATTTTTGAAAATGTTTTCATTGTTAAATTGAGAGATTGGACTTTGGAGTATCGATTCATCATTTTAAAAATATGAAATTTTTATTCGTTGTCCGTTTTATTGGAAAAAATTGCATCGAAATTCACCACTTGAACTAGTGATTCCTAGGTAACGTCTATGAATGAATATCTACGGCCCTTAATCGCATAAGTGTTCATAAATTCTGTACAAAATTCACTGAAAAGTAAACCTGAGATTTCTTAATGAGTTTTACTTGTTGCAAGATAAGCGTATTAGAAAAATAAAAAATGATTACCATGCAAGTTTTTTTATCTCCTTTGCATTTTTGATGAAATTTTGAGAATTTATGCAGTGTGAGGTTGCTGCATTTATCGCCTAAGCTCATGGTATTGCATTGAAAACATGTTAAATCGTTCATTTTTTCCAAGGAAGCATTTGTTTGGTGTTGTCGTTTATCCAGTATTCCACCTTGAAGTTTTTATAGGTACGTTTTAACAAAATAAGAAGCAATAAGCTTAAATTCGTGCATATCGTAACTTATTACTACCTGCTGTCATGATGACGCTGCCTATAATGAGTATAAGGCACCAGAATACATTTTTTGACATTCTTTCCAGAATTATATCTTCGTTTTTTTCATATTCACCCTGAAAAATAATGTGTTTATTAAAGATTCTTCACGTTATTTGACTCCGAAACAGAAAAATTTGAGTAAAATTTTCAGAGATAACGAAATACGCTTACTTCTTGAGATCATTATTGTGTCATCAAATGTATCGCAGATAATTTCAACTTGAACGCGGTATACTAAATTTAATAATATCATCATTGGTGCTACAAACCAGTAACACAGTCACAGGAAATGAAAATGAACACCATTTTCAGTACATTTAAATTATCATACTTTATTTCATTGCGCTAACGACTCGTTCTAAAATGTAACGCATGTACCTATTAAGTTTTCACTCATCTCAATAAGGAAGTGGTTGCGGAAAATATTGATGGAAATGTTTACAATCGGTGTTACCAACTTAGGGGTGCATTATAACAAATTTTGCAGGTTTTTCACCCCGTATCGTTTTAACCTTTTTATCTTCCAACTCGAATTAAATGAAAAACTTACGTTTCCTCCTTTCTCTTCGAAGAAATGATAATCAGAATGAATTCATTTACGATGCAAATCAAATATTTATTACAAAAATTATTTACAAAAAATTAAAAAAAATTAAAAATTTAAAACTATGGCACTCAGGTCAATTAAATGGCATGTAAGTGGAGAATCATACGAAAATTTTATGCTTTTTTCTTTGATGAACGGGTGCAACATATTCGTCGTCTTCTTCATCGCTGTAAAAACTTATTTCTTCATTCGGGTTGTAACTGGATTTTCCTGAAATAAAACAACAAATAAATTAAAAATTAGCGTCGTTCGAATTGTTCAATTCAATCGTCCTTTACACGGCGAATTAATATTGCCTTCAACCGTAAGGTTATGCATTTCTTTAAACATATCGTATAAATAGGAATATTGGCAGATTTTGATTTACTTTGATTGCATAATTTTCCAGTCCATCCAGAATCGCAAACGCAAACATTATTGGCGTAGCAGGAACCATGTCGACAAGGTTTCGTACAATTATAACTGATTTGTCCAACTTCGCAGTGATCTCCTCGAAAACCCCTCGGACATCTACACTTATTCACACCTTTACATCTTCCTCCATTCAAACACGGAATTATACATTTCGCTGAAAAAACAATAAAGAATATTTGTATTTGATTACTGAACATGATGAAATTTGAAAATTAATCTTAGATGGAACGACGCTCACAAAATTCGCATTTCAATCCATAGTATCCTTTGGAACATTCGCAAGTATCTTTTTGTATGCATTTTCCTCCATTTTGACATTTCTCGGAGCAAATACCTGAAAATGAAACGACAAAATTAACTAATTCTGAATGATGGAAATTTCGCTGATTCTTTCAAAATGCTATTAGCACGGGTAGGTTATTACCTCCTTCGCAATGTCTTCCTTGATAGCCCGGCGGACAACTGCAAACACCTGGAGCACTACAGGTACCGTTATTCTGGCAGGACGGATAACACAACGCTGTTTTACAGTACTGTCCCATGTACCCTTCGGGACACTGGCAAATTTTATCGTGGTTGCACCAACCACCATTGGCACATTTTCTATCACATTCGACATCGGGTCCTAAGGGTACAAATTGTTTTGCTAAAAATCAGCGTACGCTTGTATCGGAACGTTGGAAAAAAGTGTATAAGTTACATGGACATGTAGCTGGTTTCATTACTGTACTAACCTCTGACCATGCATTCTTTTCGGAGTTTTACTCGCAACGGTGTACCAGGTAACGGTCTTCCTTTTCGACTCTGAATTAGTAATCCAAGTCCGAACGACGCTGTACCAGAGCCACGCCCCGAGCATGGTAACAAAATACTGAAAACTATTAATAAATAAAACATAATAGGCCTACGTAAGTATTGTTTTGTGATGCTAAAATGCTAAAAGTAATTTAATCTGACAAGGAACCTTTACAAATCGTCTCAATTTCAACTCTGATTGAGCTGAAATTCGGCTCAAGATCTTAGAACCAAATTTTTAAGTGCCGAAGTTGATTTTTTAATTTTTGACCGAAATAGTCTATTTTAATTTTATACAAAAATAACAAAAAATATAGGTAGGGATAAAAATCGCGAATCGATTGCCATCATTTTCGAGCTGGCGAGGAGCCTTCAGAAAATTATGACTTTTCTCCAGAAATTTAAAATTGCTCCAAAAAGCGTTGTTATCAACTTTGGCAGCAAAAAATTCAATACTATCGCTCTGCACAAGTTCGATATTCCGAATCGATTAGGGCCGGTGAATCGCAAATTCGAAGTGACCAGTCGCAAATTAATTTTTTACATGAAAAACCTAAATTTTAAAAAATCCAAAATTGACAATTTTTGCAGCAAAACTCAAAATTACATCCACTTCCTGAAGTCGACCACCCGAATCGATTTCCACCATTTTTGGGTCGATCTGGAACCACTAGAAAAAGTTGGTTTTTCTCCAGTTAGGTAGGTATTTCAAATCAGCCTAGGAAGACGTTGCAATCAACTTCGGCTGCTGAAAATTTAAGAGAGTCTCCGCCTGCAGCAAAATCTGTGCATTTTAGCCAAAAGTGAAAAGGTAGCAGGCCTACCAAGACGAAAAAAGCTTTTTCTAATATTGCCATCGTTTTCAAATAATTTTTACGTCTATTTTCATAGTGGAAAATTAATTTTTGTAGTTTTTAAATTCGTAAATTTGTTGTTTAAAATATAATTAGTCATTTATCTTCAGCTTGAATTTTTCTTGTATTGTCGTTTAAGATATTTTTTTCCGCGCAATATTATCTGTTGTTTAAATGGCTACCTACTTTTTTCTTTGGATCTATTTTTTTCCATGCATTGAATTACTTCGTCGTGGAAACGCCTTATTTTTATCGTACGTAACGAAAAATATCACCCAAAAAATTACATTTTTCAAGTGGTCACTTCGAAGAGGTCACAATGCTCTTTCATGTGAGCTAAATTTCAACTCGATCGGAGTTGACGAGTTGTGAAGGTTGCCTGTGTGCAAAGCTTCCGCTATAAATAAGAAAATAATAAAACCTTTTGGTCTCCTGGGAACCTTTCCTTCGGTTTTTATCGATATTATGGGAGCTTCTAGGATATTTTCATCGAACGATTGTAACCTATCGAAATTATAATAATACTTTTTCATTCCAGATTTCCAAGTGAAATTAACTGAACCGACCTGCGTAAAATAACATAAACGAATTAGTACGTCTTACAGGAAAAATTTAGTTTAAAATAATAATCGAATATCCGATTGAATTACGATAGACGATTTATATTTGTTTACCTCCGAAGGAATCACTGGTAAGTATTTCTCAAAATTAGGATCTAGAATATATGGTAATACTTTACCATCGACTATGGCATAAATCTCCATGGAAAATCCTGCAAATAAACCAAACGAATAAAAATTTAAATCTAATAAAATTGCTAGTTTAAAAAAAAATTCAAGGTTGAAAGTTGAAACCTCTTATACCAATCTATTTGTAGGTACGAATGCAAATTAATTTTTATAAAGCAAAATTACCATTATCTTTGCGATATTTGAGAATAAGGTGAAACATGGAAAAATACGTCGGTTAGGTAGTAGGGATCTATCTTTATTTTATATATGTAGGTACCTATGTATTTTATTTACCCCAAGTAGATACCTCGACGACGGTATTATACGATTTTTCTTTGACATAACTATACAGTACTTATACAAATAACTCTCATCCTTTTAGACATTTTACGATTTATGACTGCTTTTATATGTTTTTAATTTACGTTCAAAACCAGTTTAGGTAATGCTTACCGGTTTCGTGAAGTTGGTTGTATTTATCTGGTATTGTTATCAGAAATTTAGAAATTTAAATAAACTTTTTATCGGGTTAAAATTTATATATTTGTAGATTTGTACGTTGCTTGCTTGTACGTATGTATGTCTTGATGTGTATCTACGCGGAATCCAACAATGGATAACTCTGTTGGCTGTTGGTGTATATTGTAGCAAGCTATTATGGTATAGGTATATGAGTATATTTTCTCATATCCTACCTAGGCTAATACACTTTTACCTGATTTAAAAAGTCAATTTGTTATGTGTTGCACGCATTCTCAGAACACGTTGGGTTTGATGTACGACCTAATATAGGGCTCTGTTGCATTCGCTACGCACATAAAATGATTCACTGTCTGCTTAAGGTCTAGACAAACGATAGAGGCAAATACAAAAATAGAGATGTATTGGCTCTGGAAACAGGTGTTAGCTTATTGTTGCTGCTGCTGTTCGGATCAATACCCATTTGTATGTTGACGTTTTTATCATTGTAAAACGGGTGTTTTTTTCCATCCCAATTTAAGGGGTTTCTAAGGTAAAGTGAAAGAAGAAAAAAAGAAAAGATCAGATAGATGTCAAGTGTTGAATGTAGAAATAAAATTTACGATAGGCAAGCTAAAAGGCATTACAGGTTTTATACAGGGAATTATAATACCCTCGAGAACTTGAAATTTTGTCTTTGCAAATAAAAGGAAAGAAAGAAAGAAAAGATACGCCTCGAGTGCGAGAGTATAGGACTCGACTTCAGGTTAAACCTACATAATATACTGGCCTATACATAAACAGATTTGACCACAGCCCTGGTAAACGAGTAAATCATGCACAATGGAAACGCTAGCTAATTTTATTTTATACACCCCTGCACTTCATCTATACCTACGTAAGAATACTACGATGAAAATTAATTCCTAAATAATTAATTTGTAACCTATATTAATAGTAAGTTAAGTAGGTATATCACGCGCTAGGCGTTACTGTGGTCCTTTTATCACGTTTCAAACTATATAATCACCTTGTTCAGCAATATCGTACCTTTTTTAAACGCTCCAAGGTGCAGAAGATACGAATTCGTAACACAAAAGTAACAGCCTTCGCGCGACAAACCGGTCCTTATCCTTTTTGAAAACTTAATTCTACCATTTCTAAACCTATAATTATCCAATTTATCACGCCGCGCGATACTCACCGCTGTACTTTTTTACTTGCTGCTCATCTATCCACAAAGAGAGATCGCCGCTGTTTGGTTTCTTTGGATACGCTTCAATTAGCATTAGCAACAGAAAATAAACTGCTTGAAAAGCTCTCACCATAATGGTCGTACCAGCGATGATACGTTCAGGGACACGCGAGCCCCTCGTACGATATTTTTAATCCTCTGGAAAAAAAAAGTTGGGTTATTTTTAGCATTCGAGTAAAATTAAATAGGCTATGATAAATAAGATAAACAGGTAGGATAACTAACTATGTGGTGATGTGCACTAAACCATGCAAATTATGATTGACTTGTACTTTTTTTTTTATTATGGTTAAATATTGATAGTTTTCATGTACCTATCTAGATAAGATGGGTATACTTAGATGATACCCCCGTTACCCATAGCTCAACTTATGTTCAAACAAATCGTACTTACATTTTTAATACGCATGAATAAATATTTAAATTTCTAGATTTTATGTATCAACAATGATAAAAATTAACATACCGACTTACATAGCACATTTTTATGCACATAGGTAGGTAACAAAATAAGATAAGCATTCAGCACTGTTTCAATAAACCGTACGTAAATATGTGCTTTTTTTATCGTTTCTGCGAAAGTGGAAAGCTGAAGATTATTTCTATTAATTTAAATTTACATGAGAATATGTACGTTCCCTTTCATTGATGAAAAATTAAATACTTAATCATATCGGTATTAAGTATTCTTAGGCGTAGGTACGAGTAATATGTAGTTTTTGCTTTTAGTTCAACTTCAAAAGTTCCTGATTCGATTGGGTAGGTAAGTTTTTTCAATTTTTTTTCTGTTATTATTTATTTGAATTCTTTTATAATTTTGTCATCAAGCAATTAAGTATCTACATATTACGATGATTCGGTTATGATTAATAAAATGTGATCTTCATATTCTTTGTGGGCTGCAATATTCAAAATTGTTTACTGTTTAGGATTCTATAGGTAGGTACGTAGCCTATCAAGTCAAGAATTTGGATTTATGATATGTATGGTATGGCTGACAGAAGGAGCTGTAACAAAGCCTCTTTAGTCTTCAGGCTCTCGGTCTAATAGTATAAGGGCCACAAATTTGATTATAAAAAAATTTGTTACACTCTTTGAGAATTACCAGATTAGGTAGACCTTGTTAGAAACAATGAGAAATTGTGAGGGCATTTTTAAAAAAATTTGGTGCTATGTGTAAGTTTTGGTTTCAGGGGTGGAACAAACCAATTTCAGTAGGGGGGGGGGGTGTGAAATCTTGAAAATGCCAACTGCAAACTTTTGCTGACAAAAAATTGTAATTTCACCGCAATAATCAACATTTTAACGTGCTGAGCACTGTGGCATCAACATATTTTGAAAATCTGAATGGTTCTGTTCAGAAAAAATGAAAAATTTGCATTTCTCATGCTTTGAGTATTATTTTCTGTTCAATTTTCATGTTCTCAATAGCATTGAAAGTAGTATCTTAGATGGTCCGAGCGAAACGAGGGTAAAAGTTTTGGAATATTTATGATTTGAAAAATGTAAGAATATCAATTTTAATGAAAGAATCAGGTTTTCCTGACCAAATTGGGCCAACTGAAGCGAGGGAAAAAGTTTTGGAAAATGTGTAGTTTCAAGAAGCAAAACAGCAATAACCCAATTTTGATGTGAAAACTGAAAAGTCAGTTTTTCCACCACTAACAATTTTTAAAGTTTGAACAAAGATACTTTCCAAGCATAATAATTATGAATAGGTAATTTGAGAAATAGAAAAAACAAACAACCCAAGCAAAGCGAGGGCAAAAGCTTTTGAAAAAGTGTTTGAAACTGATATGTTTGTTTGAAGTAGTGTAAGGAAAATCCAACTCAATTTTATTGTTGATCAGTTTTTAATTACCTACGATTCTCAAAAATGCAAAAAATGACAATTTGGCAATTAAACACTCAATATTTCCAAGTTGCCAACTTTTCCGTCCAATTTTGCCAACTTTAAAAAACGCCAGGGGGTTATTACCCCCTGACCCCCCCTCGTTGTTCCGCCTCTGTTTGGTTTCTTTTTCGGTTTTAATTTTTAATTGACTCACATACGAGTAGGTAATTTTTCTCATTGTTTCGATATTTGTAGACACCTATCTATTGGATATCATCTATCAAAAGATCATTTAAATTTTAATTTAAAAAAAAAGTTGGGATATTGACGGAGTTGATGAGAGATAATTGGGTTCAGCGATAATGTCACTCTTTTCCATACCACATAAAAAATTACTCAAGTTGTAAAATCATTACCCATCTAAGTTATGAACTTAAAAGCAACATTGTTTTGACTAAGTAATTACGTTCATTAAAAAAGAAGAAGAAAAAACTCGAATTAAAACTTTTCAATGATTTTTGGAAGTTTCAACGCCTGTGTAAGCCATGATTTGTTTTTTGAATCCTCCAGGACATTAGTACCTAGGGTGAATTGTTTCTTCCCCCCTTCCACTCGCCACTCCCCTCTCCTCCGACATACTGCTTTGTTCACTCAACAGATTTTTTGGTACCCTATTAAATTCAAAATCTTGGACAGAGAGTGGAGGAGGATACCTATTAATAAAAATAATGTAATAAAGTCAACTCATTTCGAAAGTAGAAAAAATTTAAAAAGTCTGAATTTTGATGAGCTGATGAAAACATTTTTGAAATGACTCAATGAGTTTCAATGTCTAATGACTTGGCATTTTTATTAGGTATGAAAGTACAGTAAAAGCTCGTTATAACGCTTTCGGTTATAACGCTGATTTCGTTATAACGCTGATTTTCTCTGGTCCCTAGACAACCCCATTTAAACCAATGTAAAATTAATCGCGATATAACGCTCATGAGCGATTATAAATCGCGTTATAACGCTCTAAAATTTAGGAAAAATCACCTTTTTTTGTAATTTTGACAACAAAAAACCACTTTTTGCGACAAAAAAGCAAAATTTTCTGAAAATTTTCGCCATAACAACAGTTTTTTTGCAGTTTTGATTTAAAAAAAAAAAATTAAAAACTTTTTCGGCAACATTTTTCCAAAAAATCTGTTCTTTAACTTTCAACAGTTTCAGATCATACAAAAAAGTAGAATTATTTTCGATTTTGGCCAAAAAAAGTAAGATTTTTTGACATCAAACTTTAATAGTTCCCTTTCAGATTTTTTTACTTCTAAATAAGTACAGGTTGTTCAAAATCCAACATAAAATTTACGTTTGAACTTCCTTTTATTACGCTTTTTTTTGTTTTAAAACGGGAGTTCGCGATATTAAGCTCATCAGTGTTAAAACGAGACTTTTGCTTATAGCGCGTTTCGGCTTATAACGCTCTTTTTTTTCGGTCCCTTGAAGAGCGTTATAACGAGCTTTTACTGTAAATCATTATAGTATAGATACCTATATACAAAAATAAAGTGAGTACATAACTATGAAGACCCGGTGTAGATTTGAATTTTCCAAAATGATTCAAAAATTGGAAAAATTGATGGAAAATCAAATGATCAGCTACCTACAAATCGTATCACTCTAGAAAAATACATTTTTGGCTACATTTGAATTGGAATTACATTTAGAGGTCCAATTTTGACATAGGTAAAGTCAAAAGTGAGATGAAAAGAAACGTGCACTTGATCAGCTACAACTGCAACTCTGAAAAACTCCCCTTCGTCAGATCATATTTTCAGTGTTCACTATTCCAACGCGTTTTGATGGTACACTCAATGACCAATAAATTTTAAGCCTTCTAACACCTTTTTTTTTGAGATTTTGTGACACAAAGATAGGATTGGCAACGTTGGCAACATGTAACCCGTGTGCTTGTTTTCGAAGGTCGCTAACCTAATTTGATGCAATCAAAACGTTCAGGGAGCCCACAATTTTTCAATCACTCGATATTTAGACATGAGTGAGAAAAAACGTACCTATTTTTTGGAGTCCAAATTTTTTCAAAAAAAAATCAACCCAAAATTCTGAAATGTGCGATTAAGTTATACCTAGCTATACAACTTTGCGGATCTTCTAAAAGTGTTTTGTGTATAGGTACTTTTTGAGCCCAAATATTTTCTTTTCAAAAAAATACCTAAAATCTCGAAATGTGCGACTATGGGCAGCTACAGCTCTGGGAATTAAAAAAAAATATATAAGGTACATCCAATTATGAACAAGTTTTGGAGGTCACTTTCGACTTGAATGAGAAAACGTGCGCCCATTTTTGCGATTGGTACCAAATTCCTCGTGTTTTGGTGGCTATACTTTTGACATGAGCTTTGAAAATGTATTTTGTGGAAAATTTGCTCTCCCTCAACTCCCTTCCTCCAACACTAATTTCCCCATTTGTCGAAATTAGACCTCTAACGCTCAAGGGCCTTTAATATATTTTCATACTGAAATTTTCAGTTTTTTTTTTACATAAAATGCCAATGATTGAGAAAATGTTAAGTACCTAACAAGAAAATTCGATCTGGGTAGTTCTCACATTTTATCCCTAAAATAAGTGTTACTTTTTAGCTACGTTTCTATCCAACTCACAAACGTAGGAGCCTGCCTTTCTTCTGTAGGAAATTCATGTCTTCACTTCTTCAGGTAGGTATACTTAATGAGAACATTAATTCACGCAATCATATGGTTATAAGGGAACAATTTATAGGGAAGATGTTTTCTTCAGGTAATTTCTATACGCGACAAATTTTATTGGGAAAGAATTTTAAATGGAAAAAATTTGATAAAGAAAGAATTTTCTTCGGGAAAGCACTATCGATGGGCAAGAATTTCGAGGTAAGAATTTTCCCTGAATCATTACATACAATTCTGAAATTTTTAATAAAATTACTTGATTTTTTATTTTGGCAATAATGAGGCAAATCCACAAACTGAAAATAATTTACCCACTTTTATCTACTCCCCTTCATATACCCAAGTTCTAATCAATAGATAGATAGCCTACATTTTTAAACAAAAAGTCTATCCATTTCGAGGATGCATGAGAAATAGTGTACAACATGCTATTTTAAAGATTTCTTCGGCGCACTGATTTGGTATCTAAATTGGCAATAAATTAGAGAAACGTTTCCCAGAAACATCAGGTTCTTTCATTTTATTCTAATTAGGTATACCTACTTATAGATAGAAATGTTTTCGAGTGTATTTTTCGTCTCGTTTATTGTCACGCTCCTTGTCTTACTCCTTGTAAAATGCTGTCGTCCCTTTTGTTAAATAAGAATACCTTTTTGTAGAGCTGTCAACGCATTATTCAGGTAAATACTGCTTCTTGTTTTTTACATTCGTAAGTTTGGGGATCTTCTTATAAATGTTGTATACTATTAAGGAGAATTCACTGACCATAATAAATACTCGTACAAAACTAAGCTGTCAAGTAAGCCATTGTTAGAATGTACATAGGTAGTCAAAATACCTGAAAGATGCATGATAATGCAAATAAAAACCAACACCTATTTTACCTATCGAGACGTTATATTCTTATAACTCAGTATAGTATGTATATCTAGAGAAGTTTCAGCGAAAATTCAATTCCAATGGCCATGTCTCCAACTTGTCTGCGCAGTTTTTAATAAATAAGACTTAATAAATTACTCGCCTATCAGAAATGAGATAGCTTCAACTACTAGGAATTTTTTTTTCTTCAAAATTTATGTAGGTAGGAATTCGTAGAAGTATATAAGATACTTGAAAGGAATCTTCAAATTTTGATTCCAGATTACTAGGACGTGAAGGTATAGTATTTTTAAAGATTAAAAAAAATATTCAGCACTTTGGTGGGAAGGAAGAAATGACTGGGTAAGTGAAGGCGGAGGAGGTTGGGGTTTCAAAGTAAGATAGGACGACGTGTAATAAGGTATTTAAAGGCTCGCGTGGAAGTATTAACTGATTGCAGAATTATTTAGATAGGTACGTATATGTAATTTAGTTCAGAAAATGACAAATCCTCTATCCTCGTAGGCATTTTAAATGATTTTTTTCAAAACTATTTTAAATGAACGTTTTGACCAATTCACTTAACAAAGATTCGGCTGTAGGTATTGCTCGTTGGCATAAACCAGGTGGATACATTTCATAAGCATTCTTCTAAATTACAACAGAAATGATTTTTTTCGTATTGGTAGGAAAAAAACCAAAAATAATTTCTACGAAAGTACTCCGTGTTAAAAATGCAAAAAAGCTCATTAATTAAAATACGAGTGGGTAATAAATAGATAGGTGGTGGTAGGTACATATTCAGATTGCAGAAACCTTTTTTTTTTTTTTTTAATAACCATTCAATCAAATATTGCAATGCGCAATTTTCTACGTGAACTTTAACCTCATAAATCTTTCGACAAAATAAAAAATTAATGAATCATTCCGAAAAACCTGTTTGTTCGTCGGTAATCCTACCGGTAATGAAACGAAAGTGATAACGAGGATCTACCTATTTAAATTATTACAACCGTATCGACAGTAAGTAGTGTTCTTATCAATGGCACGCGTAAGTAAATTTTAATTCAACATAGGGTCAACACAGATAACACATGCTAAGGAAATTGGAAGAAAATTTCGCGTAAAAAAATATACAATCCGAGTGCAAATTGATAACGCTAACGATTACCATATTAAGAAAGAAAGAAAGAAAAAATAAGTGCAATACCTAGTGTGGCAGAATTAGCAAATTCCTGGCGAAAAGCTGACAAATACAGCCCGTTGCAAATAGCTTCCAATTATTGAATCTGTACACAATACGACAAAACTACGAATACCGACATGGAGAAACAAATACATTCTTCCAGCTTGCAATAAACGAAACCGAAATGCTATCGAGTGTCGAGGACGAGCGAACCAAGCAAACACTGTTTTTTTTTCATCCCACTTCTCACCGAACGTCACTATTCTTTTCCTGCAACCTGTCTGCGACGTCAACGTGTCTGCTGCAACATGTAGTTTTTTTTAAAAGAAACTTCTTTTTATAATTCAACTCGCGCATATATAGCAAGTGCAAACATACCACATGAGCCCACTTAGTGTGCAAACGCACACATCATTCCAAATACCCATCCAACTACATAGGTACTGGTAGCTATAGGTATGAAAAACCAGAAGAAAAAAAGTTCAGCTATGGCGTTTTTTTCCACCCAAGTATTTTGCAATCAGATCAGTTAGTTGAAATGCGACGAGAATGGCGACATTGATAGATTGGCAAGTGGTGACCACCGTTTTTCACCGAATAATTCGGCGACAATTAAGTACATATTTCCTTAGGTATTTATTGTGGCCCTATACGTGTAATACACTCTTGGATGGCGTTCGGATGAGTAAATGTACCAAGTACCTATCCAAGTATTTATGTACGATGATGAGGAAAAAATTGAAACCGGAGACCTGTTGTAGGCGTACATTGACCTTACCTGGCGAGTGAACCATTTTGAATTTAATCGAACATTTCGCGTACCTATCTATGAAGTATAGCTAAGATACTTGAGAAATTAATTCAAGTTCGCATGCATCGCTAATTTAACTTACGTAGCTAATTCATCACCTTCATTGATTGCATCGCAGAGGTGCAGATCCCAATTCCCAGCATCGACGTATGTATGTAGCTGCTTCGATGTTATAAATCATTTCTAAACTGGAAGGTGGGTACCTAACACTAACGATCGAGTATTATTACGACAACTGATGAACCTAACTAGGTACATAAATACTTTCCTACTTACGTTTGCTCACTTCGCAATTTTTTGAGCATTTTTCTCTTGTTTCTTTTATGGTAATGGTAAAAGGAGATAAGTAGGTAAGGTATCATTAGGTATTCAAATCTACATTACCTATTCATTTGCTATATATCTTTTTTTTATTTTTTTTTTGCAGGAAATTATCAACTTGCTGATTTGAAAATTGTCTGAATATGACAGTAATTTCTACGCAGGTTTTAGGACTAAGGAGAATAACAATTGCAATTTTCGGAAGTATGTTTAGGCAATGAATTTAAGTTAGTGTGACCTATTAGAATTTAAACTAGATATGCACATTTGATGACTTTTCTCCCTATCTGTCAAGGGCTTCTGCCTGTACTGACGATTGGCAGCATTCACGTTCGCAGATTTGCCTACTCCTATTTTATCAGGGATTACATTTTACAAATGTTTGTGCTGTACTGTTGTATAATTTGAAAGGCATCAACCTGGGTCCATTTCAGTTTAGATACTTGGAAAGTTATGAAGAACAGATGCTAACAAGTTAGTAAGTAAGTAAGTAAGTAAGTAAGTATAAGTAAGTACATTTCAACTGATTTATTCATCAAAGACTGATTGCAATATGTAATTTATGGTGGAATGCGAAAAAAAAATAGTCGGAGATTTATGACCAATTTCAGTGGAGACCTTCAGTCCGAAAGTCACCCGGAAATTTTTTTAGCTCTGGAAGTGCCCTCGGAGGGGAGATATGGGTCCTCAAAGAGGGATTATTTTTTTCAAAACTATTCGGATACCTAAGTGATAGATACCTAGCGAAAAAACCGCGATTTTTTCAAAAATACTCTCTCTTTGAGGACCCATATCTCCTCTCCAAGGGCATCTCCAAAGCTTACAATTTTTTCTGAGTTACTTTCAACTCAAAATGAAAGTCTCCAGTCTCCATTGAATTTGGTCAATATCCTCCGATACTTTTTTTTTGCGATCCACTCTAATGCACTTGATTGTAAATTCTAACGTAAAATTCTATAAGACTAACGAGGGAATCACTCGAAGTTTACACTCTGATTTGAATGGGACTACGATTTTTGGAAAGACCATGGTCTGAAACCTTCATAATCAACGTTTTAGTTGCTCAAATTGATTTTTCAATTTTTGGCGAATGTTTGAAAATCCTAAATTGGAAATTTATAAGTTTTTTTTTTTTTTTTTTCCAAAAAAATACATGTATTTAGTAAAAATGATTGAAATCAGTCTTGAAATTACTAATACCAACTCTCGCGAACCAAATTTCATCATTTCTTACTGTCCTGAAATCTTCGGCACAATTTCCGATTTTTCCAGAATTTTTGAATTTCTTCATAATTTGAGTCGCTATAAGAATCGAGTTGCGGTTTATTTATTCTCAATCTTCTTGAGTTTTTTTTTTCATCATGCCTATTTTATAAAGCAAGATACTTAAAAATCCAAAACTTTCTGTTCGTAGGGAACTTTTTTTAAATTTCAACGAATGGTTACAGGTACCCATTTTGTCAAAAACCAACGCCCCGAATTCGAATTCCACTATTTCGAACAGTTCTGGACTAGGGTGGATCGTCTTTGATTTTTTTTTTTTTTTTTTTTTTGGAGAACTGAGGGGGAGATTCAGTAAAAAGTTGTAGAGGGACGTCAAAAAACTGCGGAAAAATTTGGAATTTTTTATTCAAATTTTAAAATTTACATTAGGTAGAAATTGAAAAAAAATTATTCAAAAATTTTTTTGGGCAATGATTGGTGATAATTATTATATCCACTTGGAAGCTGGAACACCGCTTTTGAAATTTTTCCACTTTTTAGCCAAATTTTTGTAAGAAAATGATGGAAATTGCGGTAGGATCGACTTTTTAAAAGTTTTTCTACAAACTTTTGAATGGGTTCAAAATTGTATCATTTTTTGTAAGTCGTCTTGGTCTTGCAAAACCCTTGAAAGGCTGAAAAAAAATGCAAAAACGGTTTTCTTATTTCTAAGTGAATATAGGTAATACTGCATTATCAATACCTAATAACCAAAAACAAAAAAATTCAAAAAACTTTTTTTTTAAATTTTCAATGTAGATTTATTATTTTAAAGAACCCCGGAAGAAAATAATTAGTTCAAGCCAGTGATTCAAAATTTTTTCGATGGTCTTTTAAGGTCTTTCCACAACTTTTTGTCAAATCCGCTCCCCAATTTTCAGAAGAAAAAAAATGTCAATGACGACTCTCTCTATTCTAGACCCTCAAGCACGATCCAGAACTTGAAATATCTTCAAAAGGCGCGAAAATACGAATTTGAATTTCAGAAGTGCCGGTCAAAAAACTTCTGGAAATGGCGTTGAACAGCCCAAGAATAAGCCACAACTTGATTTTTAGCTGTACAAATTCATTCTTGCGATTTTTGAAAAAATTTAATTGGTAGTTTTGGAGGAATTGAAAATTGCGCTGGAGGCGCTAAATAACCAGAAATAGTAGAATTTCGTCCGGGGAGTTGATACCAGTTTCAGGACTGATTTTCATCATTTTTATTGAATTAAAAACATGTAAGTATCAAAAAAAAAACACGAATTGCAAGTTTGGATTTTTAAAAATTCTTTACAAATTAAAAAATTAATTTGGGTGCCCGAAATTTTTATTATGAGGATTTGTAGCTAATCTATCGCATATTTTGAGGTTTTGGAGAATTTTTTGAAAAGGGGCCAAAAAGAGACCTTTGTCAGTTGGTACTCATTTTTGAAAAATAATTCTCTTCGCATTTTTCTACGTCATTTCAAATAAATTTTGTGGAAATTGGCTCGTATTAAAATTTCGCAAACAAAACCATAGGTATTTGTTTTACACAGCTGATGGATTAATTCAACAATTTCAAATCGAAAAAAGAGCATTTCTACTCCTTCACCAATTCATCATTCAGTTACCCACCTTCACCAATTCATCATTCAGTTACCTACTTTTAGGTAAAACCACTACCACTCAAGACCTCATCATAGCTGCTACGTTGCAAGATCACCTGAAAACGTAAACTCTGGGTAAGTAATCGAAGACCCGAAGAAAAAAAGAACAACTCGATTCAATTTCATTACAAGAATTTTATTTCGGCTGTCAAAAATTGCATACTCTAAACATAACATATAGGTAGGTGTTTTTAACAGATGTTTTATTACATTATGGTGCGACAATTAAATAATCTTGATACGTAAAGGCTATCATTGAAGATGTAACAAAGTAAAAAAAAAAAATTGAAAAAAAAATAAACGAAAACGAAAAAAATGGGTACGTTAGAAACTAATAAAAACGAATAAATATGGAATGTATAAAAGCGTGCATTTGATAAAAATTAAATAAGTATTTCTGCTGAATAAACATAAAAAGTCGCTATATTTACAATACTCCGAATAAATTAAAACTTAAAAAAAATATACACGTAAAAACATAAAAGTAACTCTCAATTTCCTACAAAAAAATACTTTTTTTTAATACAAATAAAAACTCTATAAAACCTACGATACAGAAAGTTGGTACACATATCAAAAAGCAAAACGAAGAACGAAATAAATAAAGAAAAAAAAAATAACGTAGGAGAATACTGATTTTGTTACAAGTTAATAATACTACCAAAACCTGGGTAAATGAATAATAAGCGGGAAATGCACTAAAAAACACGCGATAGCTTAGAAAAAGAAAATGAAGACTCATAAGGCACTAATTACGATGCACGTAACATTCAAACTACATAAGCCAAAGACGTGTTATTTTTCCAATACGTCGTATTGCTATCGAAGCTTTCACGCAATAGAAACAAAAAAGGCCAACGAGTCAAAAAAATATCACGTCTTTTGCACAGTAACACAAAGTGACACACGTGTAAGTCGAAACAACACGACGATACAATTCACAAGAACACATAAAAAACGGTGATGTTTCGAGTTTTCGTTAAAGCCACTTTATAAAACAAATAAGGTATATTTACACGATGATTAAGAAAAACAGGAAAAGGAAGGGACGAGTGAGGCAGGAAAAATGTAATTTACATCAGAAAATGCCGACGTCAAAAATCACATTTCACCGATACGTGAAAATCGGAGAGGGAAAGAGAGAGACCTGGCCATGGAAATGAGATTCAATTTCGTCACTACATAATCACCTTATCAACTACGATTGAATTTTGAACACAATTTTATAATAAATTTTGATCGCAATTTGAAATATTGAGCCGTAAATTATAAATTTGTAAACATTGATTTTTGAATCTATACGTAGTGTTCATGGAAAACAAGAAAGTTATAATTTTGGAGAGAAAATGCATCCAACGACCGATCAAATAAAGAGTAAATCTTGGTCCCTAAAATAGCAACATAAAGCAAAGCTACCTCTTCAGAAATGTTTTGAGAAAAACTCTCAAATATTTCAGTCCCAAAAGAAAAAAAAATGCTTATTGCACAAATTAACAATCTAAACCGCCACGAAATGAACGAATAATACTCGAGAGACCAACAAGATTGTAACTAATACAGGCAAAAAGATGGTTATAACTGATGGCTTAAAAATTAACAACAATACCGATATCTGATTAAGCATAGTGCTAAAACATGATCAACAACAATGTAACAAAAAAAAAAAAGAAGAAAATAGAAAAAAAACCACACATACACACATTAAAGCATACGTTAACAACCCTGTTCGTAAAATTTATAATAATAACATGAAACGTAATAGTATAGCGAATAACACGTTATTTTTTTCAAATTTCACACTCGTAATATTTTTTTTATAAATAAAAGCAACAATACAACAATGCTATTGATACGATTATGTTCGATATTTTTTACATTAGCTCTTTTAAAGGACCTCTGCTCTACTTGAAAATTTCAAAACTCAAATTTTTAAAGAGAAAAATAAAAGATACGTAAAAAAGCTTACATAGATACCACTACGTCGTTCGAAATAAGAAATAATAATTTAAAAAAAGATTTCAAACAAAACACAAACTTCTCTTTTCGTATTTTTATCACAGTTAAAAGTACATTAATAGAATGTTGGAAGAAATTTTTGTGACGAAATTCACATTCAGACGATGCGGTTGAATAATTTGTCACCTCAGAACCATCGAACAATTGAAACTTGTATGGGTAAAAAAAAAGAAAAAGGTTAAAAACCGACTAGTTCGAATGTTTCTTCTCTATACAAAGAAAGGAAAAAAATGATCATCTAAGACCGTCCAAGTTAGGCATTAAAAAAAAGTACTTTTGGACGTTGAAAAAACGACCAATTTGTTAACGATACGATTAAAAAAAAATTATGTCGAGAATTGACACGAAGAGATTCGGTTAGAAACAAAATAATAATTCTGTTAACACAAAAAAAGGAAAAAAATCTACCGATACGAGTTCACGTTAAAAATAATAAAAAAGTAAAAAAAGTGATTTAAAACATAAAATAAACGAAAATAAAAATCGCAAGGCGTGTAAGTCGTGAGAAGTGTTAGATGTTTTAAAAAATAATAAATTTTAATTTTGAAAATTACTCGTTAATTTTCCAATCGAACAAATTAATCATTACCGAAAAATATTAAAGTTAGAGAATAACGGAAACCCAAAAACTAATCGATTTCTAAAATCGCTCTAACCTCGTGGATTACAATTTCAATTGTTTCATCGAATAATACAAGTACATTAAAAACTTAAAATATAAAAACCTTCTCACTAACGAATAAAAAAAGAGATACAATAAATTGGCAGTATGTACACACCGTAGTTAGCTTGGAACGCTGAAAGCAAGAAGTACAAGGAAAGCTCTCTAATAGCTTTTGCTCTTTTTGTTTTCTATTTTTTTTCATCATTTTTTTTTTTTTCAATAATAATAATAACCACACACGATATTTTGGTCAATACTGGAAAATTAACGTAGGTAAATCTACATTTTTTTAAACGTAAGCAAAACATCACAACAAAAATTATTAAAATTAAAGTGAAAATAATGACGAATTCTATAATTATTAAAACAAGAACGAGATTCGTTTAAACGAAGGTAGCAATGGCAGAAGGAGATTGTTGTTCGTTAGGTTTCCTACTCCCGTGGCCATACTGACCAATGAAAGAACCATCTTCGGTAAAACGAGCTGTAAACAGAAATAAAACTCGTTAATCATTCACATTCGCTATATGCATGAAACGTATACGATAGAAAATTAATTATTCATGAGTCATTTCATGCCAAGCTGACGTCCGAGTTGAGCTCTGGGACAAGGACTTTTCCAACTACATATGAGCGAGATGTCTCAGCAGTCATACCTTAGGGCGATATTGTATATTATTGCTGTATTCAGCAATTGGCAGACCTGACTGAGGGAAACGAAAAAAAAAAGGTTCATACGGGAATAACTAGAATGAGTTCGACTTCAAGGAGATTTGAATTCATTATCTATCCAATTTTGTCATTCGAAGCGTTGATTTCCTCAATCTCTATCATTCTCATATTACTTTCAAACACGTAAAAATTTAACCAGCAACTGAAAATTTGGATCGAATTAAAGCTTACTTTTTCAATTTTATGGAATTAGGTGCTTACTGTGGAGTTCAAAATGCTCATATGAAAACATGTCAGTGAGCTGAAATTCATGATCAACACCTCCGAAAACCCAACAAACCACAGATCACAAAAAATTTTTCTTATTTTATTAATTTTTTTCGACATTCGGGAGCTCTTATCAAAAACCAAAGTTGAAATTCAAAATTGAGGTAAAATGTTGTGGAGGGAGGGGGGAGGGCTGAATCATTGGAGCACTGAGATTTCAAAACGACACGTATTCAGATCGTTTGATGTAAAAGGAAGGATATCATGAATTTTTCAAAATTTTCAAATGGTACCCGTAGGGTTTGATGTACGCCAGGAAATAAAGTTTATCAACATTTTTGAAGATATTTTGAATCACCTTTCAACACCTCCAATTTTTACCGAATACATTCCATGAAGCTCCGAAGAGGACATCGAAACTAAAAATTGGGAGAGAAATATAGCAAGCTGTTCTTTAACTCATTCAGCAGAAAAAATCCATTAGAAATGCTGACATGGAGTTGAAAAATGGGAAGGCCGGAGGTCAGAAGATAGAAAATATTCCGCTTTGGGAAGAAAACTCCACTGGAGAGAGGGGCTGAAGGTTGAAATAATACAATGATCAAAATTATTTTCCAGTTTAGTGTGAACTTTTATACCATTTTGATAGGTTGTTCGATATTTTAAGAATAAGTATTTCAATATCGACGGGACTAACAGTAACTCCATTTTCGATTTGAGTTGACGTAGAACAGGTAAGTTATTATTTTCAAAAAATACATGCGATCCCAAAAATTGCAAAAGTTTTTAAAAAATGACTGCTTCGTCTGCTTCCAAAAGCCGAACTGCGCCCCTCTATCGATCACAGTCAAATTAATTCACATATCAGTTTTGTTGAAGTAGGAAGAGGTGACAAAACTATCTCAGGTCTTCGCCTTTGTATGATGCATCTTTAAATTAAGGGAATCAGGGACAACAATTTTCAAGCTCAAATCGCTGCTTAGGTCATCAGCTGAGGAGGAAAAGACCGTCAGGTAGCATCCCATAAATAAAATTTAACTGAGCAACTTTCTTGTCAGCTGAGCACGAAATATTATGTTACGAAAAAAATACAAAAAGCAAATACTAATTTACCTTGTGAGTATGACAAAATACGATGTAATATTTAAAGAAATGATCTACTCAACACAAACCTGATCTACACCAACGTAGCAAATCCCGCAGATGCGGTTTCACCAGCTCTTTTTTGCCTTCCATATTGGCCAATAAATGACCCGTCTTCGTTCATTCCATCTAATAAATGATTGGTGAAGGGAAAACAAAACAAAAAAATAAAAATCAAGCGATGGAAAAAAAGCAAAATAAAAAATAAGCTTAAATAATACGAAATAATTGAATGAGAAAAATTTGCCAATTTAACAAAAATTGATCAGTGTTGAAAAATAATACGAATGATAATGACGATGATGAATAATTCATGCGAAAAACACCACAACACAAACTAACCTACTGTGAAATGGGTACTTAAATTCTACATAATGGTATAACACCAAGAGGAAAACATTTGCGGAAATGTTCAAGTTTAATTGAAATCGTTACTGAGGTTGGATCATCCAATCTAATTTACATAATAAGTAAATTCGTTTCGAAATTTGGTTATTATTTCGAGAAAAATATTGCTTTCGGCAATTAGAGAAATGATACCAAAGTACTTCAATTTTAATATCATTCAACATTTTCAATCTAATTTGGCGGTTTTCAAAATTGATATGTATTTTCAAGTGAATAGTCGCTAAAATTGAATAAAAATTTGATCAAAAACAAGCCAAATGTATACGAAAATCAACATGCAAGTAATTCACCGGATTTATTTTAAATATTCGAAAAAACGCGGAAAAAATTTACATTCACATCGCGACCGATTCAACGAAACGAAAAAATATACAAAATCCGTGACAAAAAATAAGCGTAGATTTTACAAAATGGAAACCAAATAGTTGCAATGAGTCATCAGTAACTTACCGGTATCACCTTCGGCGAACTCAGCCATCGAATCTGTATCACTCTCCGGAGATGGTTTCTTTTCACTACTTAATGAGTCACGGGTACGAGGAGCGCCACCCAGCCTACGCAAATACGTATTTGTCACGATGATATTGAGGTTTTAATTAACACCGAAGCGTATAGTACACGAGTAAGTGTGTGCTAGTCTACTTACGGCTGCGAATATTCGTGGAAACCAGGTTCTTCGGGGTAATCGTGTCTTCCGTTTACAGCTTCTCGCTCGTGTACAACGTACTTACCGCCTCGGTTACGCTTCACTAAGCATACCAGTATGAGGACGAGTATGAGAAATGCGATAGCTAGTATCATGCCGACGAACCATCCGGCAGTGGCCATGTTTTCTTTAGCTTGTACGATAGGATTGTCGGCTACGTAGATCGAAAATGAAATACAATATACGAGTTATAATAATTAATCAGTGGTAAAATATGCGACGATGGAATTAAATTTCTGTCTACCTGATGCGTATGTTTCAACATCTCTGGGATCGGATTCCGAAGTATAATTACCATCGACGGAACCGACAATAAATTCGTATACTTCGTTCGGTCTTAAACTCCGCACGATAACGTAATCTTCGCTAATTTCGGTAATTTGGTCAAATCGAGGTTCGCCTTTTAATCTAATGATAAATAAAAACAATCGTATAATTTGTGAGTTTGAAATTCACGGTGAGATTCTCACATCGCGTCGATCAATTTACCTATATTTAACGTAGAAATGAGATCCAACCGATTTTTCAGAACAAGTACTGAGATCTCTGTAATAACCGCATGGGAACCAAGAGACTTTCACTGATGAGAAAATGTCAGAATCTACGTAAAAGCGTTCAACTTCAAAATCTGGTTTGACTGGTGGAGAGCTCAAAGTTCCTCTGGTTCTTTGTTCAATTGAGAACCTATTTTTCAAGATGAAATACGTAAACATTGAAACATACGACGAATTGTTTTCAAAACGGTTAAACCACTGATGAAACGTACTTTTCTCCTTCGCCAGCACGAGTAGTAGCATTGATATGAATCCTGTACTTGGTACCTGGTTCCAAGCCAGCTAATTTGGCACGTGTCTTATTAGGATCGTCGATTTGCGGATGACGTTCTTGTAAAGGACCCAATTCGGTTCCAACAACGGTTTGGTAATAGATTTTGTATCCGGTCAAGGCACCATTCGTTTCGATAGGAGGTTTCCAAATTAAATAAAACGCAGAACTACCTAACGGTATTGCTTCTAAAGATTGGACGGCATCGGGTACTGTAATAAAAAAAAAGAAATACACGAATAAATAAAATCTCTGTTCATGGTATCGGTTTGGATTGCTTGTTCTACATGTTCTAGCATGTCGAGAAGTACGACAATACATAATTAATAAATCATCAATTGTAGACAAACCTCCTTCGGGAGTAACGATAATTAAATCATCACTAGGTGCACTGTTGTATTTTCCATTATACGCCAAAATTCGGACTTTGTTTCTGGTATTTGGAGTTAATTTATCGATGATGGCAGTGGTGACGTTATTAGGTATCAGCACTTCTTTTATTCTACTTGTCAGTTGATCGTAATCCGGCCACATTTGTATCTAAAAAATACAGAAATGATTAAAAATAATGCTTACGATGTTCACAAAATGAATAGAACGAAAAAAATGTTCAGGATGAAACATTGAGAATGAAATGAATGCTTAATATAAAACTTGCTATCTACCGTAGTATTAGAATAGCGACTTCTTTTTTTTTACAAGTCTAAGTTCTAACAGGATTTTGAAAGTAAGTAATTTAGATTTATCTGCTAATTAAAATACTGTAGTTTACCCTGTATCCTTTGAAATGCCCTCTCATCGACTCTTTGGCCACACCCTGCCAAGATACATTCGCAGTAGTAGCTGATATGTTTTGTACCAGGATTAAATTCTTCGGACCTTCGATTGGTACTGTAAATAAAAAGAACATTTTAACACTTATTCATTGCAATGAATAGATTATAGTGAGCTAACTGACCATCTTCTCCAGAATACCCTTCGACTTCTACAGGGATAACTCTTGCTTGGCCAAGTTCGTTGCCGGCGATAACCTTGACTAAGTATTTTTCAAAAGTCGGTGTACCGATTACTGTGTGTTCTCCTACCTCCCATTTCGATATGGCAACATTGTCCCATTTACTACCGGGTATATCTCTTTTCCACCAAACTTCGTAATAGAAACGAGGAGCGTGGTGTTCGATTTTTGGCATAGGCTACGATGAAAAAAAAAACTCGTTCAAGTTTTTTGATAAATTAAAGAATTGGGAAAATGATTCCACAAAATCCAACTTACCGTCCACGATATCACCAAATTGGAAGGTTCAGTACCTTGAGCAACCACGTTGTCTGGGTTCTTATACGGAACATCAGGATCAGTGCGACAGATACCGGAATGTGCTGATGGCGGAGAAGGTCCAATTTTATTCTTAGCAATTACTCTGAATGTGTAATTTGCCCAAGGTGTCATTTTAACCTACAACGCGATACAAATGATTGAAATATTCTATTCTTAGTACGTGACATATTAAGCTATGGTCAATTTCAATTAAAATGACGTACTTTGTACGTAGTATCCGAAGCTGGAACCGAATCATGAGCTGTATCCCATGTATCTGGAGTAAAAGTAGTATTGTACTGAATAACGTAATTTAAAATAGGTGCTCGGTTGTCACCCATTGGCATCCAAGTAATATCAGCATCTTTCGCGTTACACGCTACGTTAGCCAACTTTGGAGCATTCGGGATATCTTGAACGATTAACGTAGCTTGAGCAGTAGCATTATCTAAACGTGTGCTAGCAACGCACGTGTACGTTCCAGAATCTAATTCAGTAGTTTTCGTGATTGTCAAAGAGTAATCGTTCGTTCGAACAAAACGTGGTTCAGATTCGAAGTCAATGATTTGTCCATTACGCTGCCAATCGATTGTCAGTTCTAACGAGTCGTCTTTTTGAGCTGCGCACCTAAACGTAGCCGGTTCTCCAGCTTTTACTTCGTAATCAACGGGACCCATTCCGGCTTTAATTTGCGTGCGTTCTGCAGAATAAAAATTTAATTCGTGAATTTTAGGAGCTCGATAGGTTCATTGCATTTTTTATGGGTTCGTTTAGATGCATTAACATAAATTAATAATAGTTATTGCACTCGAATCATACTCACGTCGAACTTGTAAGCTTCCGGTCGCGTTCACCGATGCTAATTTATTCTGAGCGTAACACATGTATTTTCCTATATCGGTAAATCCGACATTGCTGCAAAAATTTACCGTTGAGGCGCAAACTCTTTTACTTTCACACACAGTGTGAATCGATTTTCAAATAAGTATGCTTACGTTATCTCCAAATCACCGGTTTTCGAAATGGTAAATCGACCTCCGGTCAATTCGATATCATCTTTGATCCATTTAATCTGAGGTTTTGGCGAACCAACCACACGACATTTCATTGTCACCGTAAGCCCGTCAACTGTTTCTTCGTCTCGAGGAGGTTCGATGATATCCGGAGCCATGGCTGTTCGAAATACAAATTGATCACAAAATCATGCCTCGAAAAATTAATGAAATATTCGAATTATTCGTGCATACCTAATACATTGACAAATACGTCTCTGTAAACATATCCCAAGCTGTTGGTAGCGTTACAACCATAATTGCCGGTATCGGTTTTTTGTAATCTTTCGATTATAATAGAATTAGTAGAAACTTTGCGTCTAGGATTTGGTGGAGCTTCTGCTATAGGTTTTCCGTTATATATCCAATAAATTTGCGGTTCCGGGTTTCCAGAAGCTTTACAATAAAATTCGGCAGTTTCATCCTCGGCAGCATGAACGTTTTCCGGTTCTTCCGTAAAATAGGGTTCGGCTGCGGAAAAAATGTATAAATTAGACAGCAATCTTACGTAATCGATTTGAAATTGTATTTCGTAATACTGACCCAAAACGCTCAAATTAATGGTGTACGATTGCGGTTCACCGACACCGTTGCTCACTTCGCAAGTATAATCTCCTTCGTCATCCTGCGTGACATGCTTGATTTCTATGCTTTTACCGTAATTTCCTTGCGAAATGCGATCTGAAGTGATTAAAGCTTTACCATTTTTAGACCAAACGGTTTGAGGCAAAGGTCTATTAAAAAAAAAGCAATCAATCATAATCTTCATTATGAAATGAATAATAATAATAAGTAATAAAAAAAAAACGTTAAACGATAATTTTTACAAGATAAAGTTACTTCAGTTTACGTATTAATGAGTTCTATGTTAACAATGTCGGAGTACGTGCCACTATCGATAAACATATCAATACGTGATTATTGAATTATCTCAACAAGGTTTCTCAATCACAATTTGCAACTTCCTCTCCATTTTTGTTTTGTATTTTTTCATTGATAATTTACATCATATTTTGGAGATAATTTTAAAATCTCAATACTATGCTTGCAATTTCGAAAACTGTAACTGAGAATAAAAAGCACATCATGGAAAAACTGATTCGACGAAAAAAAAATAAATTTTATTGCCGTTGTAAAAAAACGGTCGTAGATGATAAATCCGGAATTACATTCATTAAATAAAGCGTTAAATCAAATGAATGAATAATTTTGAACGAAAATATAAATGCTTACGTAAACGTTGATAAATTTAAATATTCGTCAAATAGTACAGATTGGAATAGAACAGGGAATGCTTGTAAAACTAAAAAAAATTGATAAAGTACTGTGAAAATACTCACGTTCCACCGAAAATACAATATAATTGTGCTTTTTTATCCCGTATCGCGACTTCTTTTCTTCTAGTGGCGTACTGCCGTTGCGGAGGAATTTTGTTTTGTCCTGGAGCTGAACCAGTTTGATGTACTTTTAATATTGCTTTATTTCCAAGTTTAACTTCATTTCTGCAAAAAAAAAATTAATCATCTCTTTACCAATTATTTCGAGTCTTTTTTCGAATACAGCAAACGATGAACGAACGATGGCGTGTTTATTTGCCGTTCAGTCATCGGAGTGTCGAGCTGTCGACAGGTAATGCATTTTCATACCTGAAATGCGAAGTAGCTGCGCAAGCATACATCGCATCTTCGTACTCATCGCCTCTGGTGACATTCGAAAACCATAAGGTACCTTCGGGATCCAATGTTATCCGGGAATTATTAATGTTTATAAACTGACCGCTGGCATCCTACACACAAAAAATACACAATGGAATTAATATCGTTTATTTTGCAACGAAGTATTTCTGGAGCGCGACGTAAGATAAGTGATTCGCAGAAAAGCATAGTTCTGGACGCGTGCAATCATGACGTCATTATGTCACGCTAACGATTCCAATGGTTTCAATGGAAGAAGGGTAGTTGATATACGAGGTGCTTTTGTTATTATCGCGTGCGGCTTTCGGGCATAAAAAATTCAATAAAAAATACTTCCATTAGAAAGTTTAACGACTTACTTGTATTAGCCAGTAGACATTCGGCTTCGGCCAACCATCGGGAGGCTGGCACGATAATTTAAACGGTTCACCTTCGCGTGCTTCTTTCAAAGTGGGCTGTCCTTCTTTGAACGAATTCAATTCAGCTTTACGGAGGAAAACCGAATTCGATGTAGCTATACCCCAAGTATTCTTCGCAAAACACTGATACTGACCTATAAACAATAAGATTTAAATGAAATCAACTACTGAGATTTATAGCGCGTTTTTAATACTATCTAAAACTATTAAAATTCAGGTTAATAACCAGCACATAGAGCAAAGCTGACGTATTTTATTCTAAACACAATCAATCATATTTACCAAGATCTTCGTTTCTAGGACGGTTTACCACCAAAGTTCCTCGACCAGGCTGTTGAGATATACGATCATCGTAAACATTCCACTCGAAAGGTTTACCATTTTTAATCCAGTGATATCTGTGCAAATTTAAAATACATCAACAACTATCTATTTATACGAATCACCAGGAATTACTATTTTCATACGTTGGGACTGGTTCTCCTTCCGCTTCACATTCAATGAAAAAAGGTCTGTCATTTTCTGTCGGATTTGTAGCTACTTGAAACAATAATTCACCGGTGGGCGGTTGCTTGACAATACGCGGAGGAGATGGAGCTAAACGAGTGAAAAATTAAGTAATTAAAACAAACAGATACACGATACAAAATTGTACGAGTAGTGAAAATCTGTAAATCATGAAAACACTTACCTATTCCTAATACTGTATGAATTAGAACTATTGATTGAAAAAGCAATAAAGCTGGTATGAGATTCATTTTGTATAATGATCATGCGATTCACCACAAATGTATACTATCTGTAAAACAATATCAATTCATAAGCAACATATTTTTTTAGAAAAAACATCTTATATTTAATCAGTTCAATGGACTCAACATACATGTGAAAACACACCCACGATACCAATGAGAATGTAAGACATTAGATTTGAATGAAATCGTAAGAACGTTTGTTTTTTTTTCAACTATACTCGAGTACAAAACAAGTATACTTTCTTTTTATAATGCATGAGTGTGGAAAAAGGCATAATTTCAATTTATCAGTACAATTCGACAGATAAGAAAAAAGTCAATATACAAATGAGGATTGTGTTTTGTGTTATCTGCAAACACCAAAACGTGAACATTCACTTATCAAAAATTTACTTACAGCTAACACAGCAAATTTCGTTATCGATAAATAGTTTTAATCGCTGATTAATAACTAATTGGGGTATCTGACGAATTTAATCATTCAAGAAGAATTTATAGCGAGTGGCTTACAATTGAAACTTGTAGCTAAAACGTTATTTTGAATACCCATTACAAAAGAAGAATAACGCTAAGACAAATTACCTGGCAAGAAAGAAATCGATGATGTGAATCATTATACGGAAAGTTTAACGAAGGAGCACAGACTTATAATTTAATTCACCAAGAAAAATTCATTGTTTTAAACGAAAATAAAACCGCTTGTTTAAATGACTAGTATGGTTAACACCCAATAATGAAACGATTAAATTGTTATTATTTTTTTTAATGCCCTACTACCATCTTTTCCTACGCCAAGATTGAACGCTTTGAAGGTTGTACAACACAAAGAACCCGGAGAAAACACGATCTCGTGTTTTGATTGGTGTTACGTCACACAGCGGATACTATTTCCATTCGTCCTTTTTATTATAAATTTTAAAATTTTGATAATTTTAATTTATTTTACTTTACTGTTCTTCTGCAGTTCTGCTTCTGCTTCGGGTGATTTCGATTTTCTAAATCAAAGTTTGGACTTCAATGCTTCAAACTTCCAAGTCAAAACATTAACATATTAAACCAATAATTACGCGAGGGCTTGGGCTTTTTCCAAACCAAATGATTAATTTATTACACATAGCACTACTTGTCATACTCATACAACCGTCATAAAAGGTAAGAATCAAGAGGTAACAATCTAGCAAAACAAAAGTAACATGTTGAGATTCTTAAGAAGTTGCAAAAATTGAATTTCGAATCTCGATTGCCTTCAGTGAGTCGATTTATCAAAAATTCCATTCGATTTTATCCATTTCAATTTTCATAATTCAATGTTCCGACTTTCAAAGATTTGAGTTTGAACGAAAAAAAAGTAGTAACTGCCCGACGTAAAATTTTATTTGTTTTAATTTTCAACTTTTAAACAAAAACTCAAAATCTAGAAAATGTATTTTTTCAGGCGATTTTTCAAAAAAATGGATATTTCTTTCCTTACGCGGAGGAAAAATTGAAGAACGTGTTATTTTTTGGGTATTTTCTGTATTTATTTGATAAATTTGTGCTTATAAGGTATTTTGAAACTCGTTTCATTTCTTAACTCGTCGATTTCGGATTATACGTCACAACATTCAATCGTTTCCCTGCCTCGATTAGAATTCAAATTTGTGATTTGGAGAACTGAGCTATTCGATAGGTAGGTAATCAGAAACAATTGAATCTATTTCAAATAAAGTAATCAAGGATCGGATGTGCGGTTATTATCAAAAATCAGTGTTGAATTAAAGAAACTCATTATTTGATTCTACATTCAAAATGTCAGAACAGGGCATTACATTGCCGAGTTTTTAAAAGTGCAGCGAAAACATATTCGTTCAAACTTCAGAGAGAAAAGACTGAAAAGAGTATTACCTATCATCACAATATATTGCAGTAAAATTGGAATTTCATTCTCATGTTTAAAACAACTCCCCTCTTCTTCATGCACCGCAAACTATTCAGAAAAAAAGGGGTGGGAAAATAATTGAGTAGGTCTAGTACCTATGTAATGTAGGTAGTGCACTTTTTAGTTTTCTCCGTATGGGTAGTTTTAAAAATGTTTCATGAATTTTTTTTTTAGCTTCCTGTAAAACTAAAAGAAGAAATAATATGAAACTAAGAATTCTCAAAATAGGTTCATTTCTGCAGAAAAAAACGGTTTTCAGAAGACGCATTACTCACAAAATATGAAGGAAACTAGAAAGATGCAAATAAAGTGTCCGCTGTCATAACAGAAGCTTGATTTCGCAATCATTTTTACCTGCTGAGAAGTGAGAAAAATGGGAAAATGTTTGACAAAAACATACCTACTTAAAATTTTAAATCACAGTAATTGACATTTTCTTCATTTTCTCGTATTCAATATTCAATAGAATTGGAAATCGTAATAGAATTTCTCAAGCAACACAAATGGAATGGTAAATTATGAAACAGAAAACTTTTGTAAGAACTAAATTACAACATAGGCCTGTCTAATAACATACTTGCATAGGTACTAGTTTATTTTTGTAATTTTTCAATGGACATGTTATCTAGGGGTACCTCACCTACTCACTTTACGCACCTACATATTGTATGGAGATGAGAAACTAACAACTTTTTGCATTATTTATTTTCAGCCTTATTAATTTGTCCAACTTTTATTTTACGGATAGGTAAAGATATTGAACAAACAAAATCAGTTTGATTTCGGTGAAAAGGGGTTCAAGGTTTACAATTTTTCACGTTATGAATTTACGCAGGGAATCACTATGAAAATAGGTACTAGGTAGGTAATGCATAGAAATGTTGTTTTAAAGGGATGCAAATAATTCAAGGATTTGAGACAGTCAAAATTCATTATTCCTAATGATACCTACTGTTATCAACAAAATGCCACTAAAACCATAAACACTTTTTCGCGAAACTTGGAAAGCTGACGTTTCCTTGAAAGTCAGCCCAAATTCTTCAAAGTCCAAAACTCATCCCAATTATTTAGATTCAAATTTCAAATTTCAGATTTTTACGATCTAATGATTATTGTAGTTAGTAGGCAGTAATTTGGTACGATCGGAAATGCATATTCGTCATTTTTGGCCCTGATTCAAGAACCTGTACCTCCATCAACCCTGTATGATCTACGATAAACCGATGAGGATTTTGACGTTGAACTTAGAACCCAAAATGAATTTGTTGAGTGAAAATGTCAAATACACATTTATTTTCTACTCCTCTAAAATGGACCATAGGTACGAAAGGGGTTTGACGTCATTTGTGTCGCGTCATCCATTTAAATCCTGTTTCGGCGTAAGCGTAATCGTAGGCATATCGAGATCTCAGACGGGGAATATGAAAGATTCGTTGATTTATTACGTTTATTTTTTCGAAGTAGAGAACGAAAACTCATTAATTTACAATTGAAAAAGATTCAACGATCACAGCTGTTCAAAAATTTATTGACTAACGAAAACATGCTCACCTACATGAAAAATAAAACAAATTCAAAATTTTCTTCGCAGGTACACGAAAATAATTGTCAAAAGAGCAAGACGCGGTTTGCGTTACCTACGTACAACTATCATGATATAAAACTAAAATCCTTACTCGCATTTTTTCATCACATATAAAAATAAAAATACACAATGGAAAAAATTAACACAAAAATGCTTCGTAAAACTTTGATATTATTTATTATATTTTTCATTTTCAAATGAAATAAAAAATTAAGATTTTACTGACGGTCGCAATACAGATTCTGGAACGGTACAACAATAACAACAACGCATTTGGTTTATATAGACATTTTAAAGCAAAAATATTTCTGCACGAATCCGAGAACAATTCGTGTAAAATAGGTTTACATCATTTTTGTTTTCGTAGTTTTACAAAAAAAAACGAATAGTGCTATTTTCGCTGGTAATTTCTTAAATTAACCCAAATGTACTGGAAAAACTAAATATGACTTTAAATATATGTATAAAAAAATAACTCATTTTTAAGAATGATATTTATATATGTATGTACAATTTTAAATAAACTGAAAAATAACGCACTAGTTGTTTTAGAAAGAAATATAAAAATATATTCAAAAACCAGTATTACAATGCCAAAAACGTTAATCTAGTCGTGCTGGGCAGCAATATGTTTTCAGCGGTTTCTTTTTACGTTTTAAGTTTTGTAAAATTTACTTACAAAGTTATCGAAATATTTGTTTAATTTCAATTATAGTGGATCGACTCCGAGCACCAGATTAAATAATCATTGATTTTGAAATTGCGGCATACCATAAGCCACAGTTGTTCCTCCACTTTGCGCAGTTTGAGGTGATGTTCCGGCAGTTTGAGTTTGCGGCCATGAAGAAGAGTTGGATGCCACAGGAACGCCAACTCTGCCGACATAACCTGGTTGATACCCAGCAAATTGTCCATATCCGTAATTTGGTTGCATTCCTTGATAGTACTGGCCTTGCATTTGACTGGCTCCAGCAGCAGCAGCAGAATACGCTTGCGGATACCAATAACCCATTTGTTGATTATACATATTATAGGAATACTGCACAGCTGCATTCGGTGAACTACTAACATTGCTATTAGTGGAGAGTACCGAATTCGGATCTCCAGATTCTTTGCCCCAAAAACATTTCACCGGTTGTCCATTTATTTCGGTATTATGAACTGCTTCGATTGCACGAGTAGCCGACTCTTTGTTGGAAAATTTGATGAAAGCGTAACCTTTATCTTTAAAAGCGCGTATATCTACAATTGTACCGAATGGTGAGAATACTTTCTGCATCAATTCTTCCGACATTCCATTCGTAAATCCTCCACAATAGACTGTGCAATTCGTTGGACTTGACTGGCTATAAACCTCATCGTAAGTAACGGGCTTGTTATTTACACTTTGGCGAGTCGACATCGATCTTGGCGGAGGCGGCTTTCTTGTCGACCAATTGGTTCTGATACTACGATTACCCAGCCACTGACCATTCATGGTGTTTATCGCAGCTTCAGCTTCGGATTTTTTCACAAATGAAACGAAAGCATATCCTTTAGATTTTAGTGTTTGAGGATCTCTTACAATTCTACAATTGGATATTTCTCCGAACGGAGCGAATGCTTCTTTCAACGCTTGTGTTTCGATTTCAGGGCTCAAATCCCCGACGAAAATATGATAATGATTGCTTGTATCTGTTTTGGGTTGATTTCCCGGCGATGTAGCCCAGTTAACTTTCATCTCTTTATCTAAAAATATTCTTCCATTCATAGCGCCTAGAGCGGTGCTCGCTCCATGGTGAGTTACGAATTCTACAAACGCGTATGGATCGTTTCCGGGTTCTCGTATAACTTTGCATCCTTTAACAGGGCCTATGTGAGAAAATAAAGTTATCAACAACTCTTCCGTTACGGCAACATCTAAATTACCGACATATAACGTCCGAGGATGACTTTCATCACTCATGTTGATTGTAATTCACGAACAAATATAAATGTCACACAAACAATTGATCACATCAAAAGAAAACTGTTTAGCGATCCCGAACTTATATAAAAATACATTAATAATCAAGTAATTTTCAATTATTCAATGTGAAACCGCATAATATACTACATTTTCTTCATATTGATTGACAACAGTATACAGCAATCATCAAACACGAAGAATGAAATTACTGAAATGAAAAACAGAAAGGAAGGAAAAATCAGAAAAATGGCTGGAAAATAGGTTTTGAGACAGAACATCGAACAGCTGAAATTGGGTAGGTAGCAAAAAATTGATTTATTGTTTTTACTTTGAAAATTTTGATAAAATATTCTTTTTTGATTAAAAATTTGATTTAAAATCATTTAAATTGAATTAACTTTAAATTATGACTCGAATAACTTTTGTTTGTTGAAATAAAAACTAAATTTCATATTACGCGATGAATACGTTATACGACTATACACCAAATTTTGGAATAAAGGTGAGAACTGAGAGGTGAATAACTTGACTGTGGAAATGCGAAGTTCCATTTTTTTTTCAAAAAAACAAGTCATCAAAAATTCGAATGAATGTACCTGTCTCTTCCTCTCTTCTCTTTCCCCTTTCATTTTTCAAATTCAAAAATTTCTCTCTGCTTATGGCATGGCTAACTTTGATTTGATGCCCGTCGTACGTTACGTAGGTGGGTCTTGTCACTTATTCGAATGATAATTTTCAATTTTGAGCCAGGATGGAGCGATTCTTCGCCCTTCCCTCGGTTTCAATTATTTCAAATTAAAAATAGGTATGCATTTTTGATTTTACTACTTCATGGAAAAGAAAAACAGGAAAAAAACAGAAATTAACAGTCATGTTATCAACTGGTCAGCGTCAGTATAAACATTTTTTGAAGATGAAACGATCGTCGATCAGATTGAATTCAAAATCTCACTTTTCTCTAACACAATTTTCGGGTGTTTTTTTTCATATTTTTCTCTACCAAAACTTTGTTCTTTGCAGCCGGAGGCAGATTATTACCAAATTCTGTAAAGTCAAAACTATTTTTAGATGATCTGAAGAAACGTATTTTCTACCAGTTCATGAATAATCCTAAAAAAAAAAGTTAAACACAATTCATGATAAAAAAGTTCGTTCAATGTACAAGAAAGAATGTTTATTCTTGTTTTATTTTTTTTAAATAAACAATGAATAATATAATAACATTTTTAAAAAATTCAAAATTCAACATAACAAAACCTTAAAACAATACTTCATTAACAGTATTACGCAAGAGGACTATAAAATGAAAATTAAACTACTTTGGCTATTGAAATGGCACATTTAGAACCTAATTTAATGATATTTGATAAAGCATCATAGAAAATCGCTTCTTCAGCACCGTACTGGATACCAGTGTCGTGATGTTCTTGCTCATCATCTCTAAATTTTTTTATTGTTTCGAGTAATTCTTTATCTGCATTACTATCTGCCATTAATTCTCTTAGCTGTTCATTATAATGCTCAACAATTACCGATTCAACAGCCACCGTGCACGCCATAGCTGCTTTTGGTCCCAATAAAGCAGTCCCTGTTGATTTGAAAATCAAATAAATGAGCGAAACAAGCATACAGCAAATAAAATAATGAATACCTACGCTTACCTGCTCCGAGACAGAAACCTGCAACATTCCACAGTGGCGTCAAAGCCGAAGGTCGTACTCTATATTTGCTGACCAATTCTTCAAATTTCGCCTTATGAAATTTCTCTTGCTCCCACATTTCCTTGATCTTTGGTCCACAAGCTGAATTTCCTAATCAAGGAACGACATTCGATTTACAATACGACGTCAATGGATTTTCAATATCGATGAATAACACACTTACCTAACACAGACAACTGTCCAGCATAAATTTTATCAGCTCCAGTTTCGCCGGCGAGATTAACTCTTATCATAGTTTTTACATCGGGACACGGAGATGCTGTTTCCGTGGAATAGAAACGTATCACTTTCAAAATCGGCCGAATCTTCATATTTTGTAAATTCATTTTAATTGACGGTAAAAAGAAATAACCGTAAAATGCAAAAATTCTTCAAACCCTGTGTTATTGAGCAATATTGTGATGTCGAATTACACGATCTTGAAACTGCGAGAGGAAACAATCTATTAAATACAGCGAAATGAATTCGATTATAACGAAAAGGTGGAGATGAAAGTTCGAAAAAAGAGCCCAATGACACCAGAACTTTGAGATATTAAAATTTAAAATCAAAAATACTCAAAAATTTTGATAATAATTTTAAAAAAAAATCAAAATAAACACAAAATTGTTTTGTAACAAAAGTGTAACAAACATAGCTAAAATTGATAACGCTTGAAAGTTTACTACCTCATTCGCCCATCCGGCCAATCTGAGAATGATGAAAAGATGAAATTTGAAATTAAAAATTCATCTATCATCTGAAATTTTTCAGATAAACGACATTAAATTTCAAAAAAGCTATTTAAAAAGTAAATTAAAAATCATTTTTTAATTCTTTTCATTCATAAAAAAATGAAGGGTAGTAACACTGTTTACAACATTGTTTTCGTATCAGTTATTAACCAATCAGATAACAGAATAGAACTGTTCATATTTTATTCGTTTTCCAATATTAGAAACGGCCAACGTCATTGTTCTTGTAAAATTCAAGGTAAGTCGTAAATAATTATTTTTGTCAATTTCTAATGAAATAATATCAGTTAAATATAAAAAAAATCGCGCAGTTAATTCATTTGAGTGAGTATTATTTACGTACCGTGCATTTGAAATCGCGTACTTTTCTGACCGCTAGTTTAAAAACATGGTCATGCGCAGACGCGAAAAAGATGGCGACGCCTCAAGTTATTGATTTTTTCGACCCTTTCACACGAAAGAACCGATCAATAATCAAGAATGGCGACAAGATCGGGAAGTTAGTGTCAGTTTAACCTATCGTTTTCTGGTTTGTTTTGTTTTAAAGGCCCACTTTAATTGAAATATTTTTAATGTATAATTTATCAGTTAACTGCACTTGGTGGCGTGTTTTCTAATTAAAATGGACTACACTGCAAGTAGGTGCGTACGCAGCTGTCTCTACATACGTTTTTTAAACTGGGCTTGCTCAGATTTAATAGAACGAGTCGCGCGGTTCTCTTCATGCTCAATTACTTTATTTTTCTTATTTCGAGTCGGGTACTTATCACATATCGTGGTAACATTCACTTGTTCCTCACGGCTAAGATCAAATGCCATTGATAATCCCCCTATTTACATGTAATTCAAATACGAATGATGGTTCTAATGTGTGTAGATCATGTATTAGGTATCATGCCTAAAAGTTATGATCAATGTAAACAAAGATCTTATTATCAGTCGAGGAACGTAATCAACAGTTTTTTGTATCATCTATCAAAATTTTGATAATTACATCTTCTGAGCATCGATGATGCTAAAATTCAGTCCTACGCTGTATCGTTATCAATTTTCCCTCTACCTGTGAAATCCGTATTGAGAAAACCCTGCATTCGTAATGTTTCAATTTGGAGTATACTTACAGTATGTAATGTTAGTTAAACTGCCCTGAATTCAGTGATAATGCTTGAAATGTCTTGTATCACTCATGCTATTACAAAGTAGTGCTGTTTTGGTACCTTTATTATCATCAGCTAATTTTTAGTAATGTGTGTGAAATGAATTTTTGTTTTCAGTTGTGTAAAGCTTACCCATCTTGGATACTCTTCTCAATTTCCGGCCTTATGTACCATGTACATATATTTACGATTGAAAGTTGTGTAATGATAAGTTGTATTTCAATTCAACAAACTATTGTAGAAAAAGGTTAACAAAATGAAAGGAGAAGAAGGTATTGCATCAATAACTTGAAGTACGATATTCAATAATTCAGTATTGATTATAATTTTAATAATTTTCCAGAACCAATGGTTACTATGATGGAAGTATCTAGTAACGTTGCAGTGCAAAATAACGATGGGCGAAGACTTACTATAAACGGAGGAAGCGATATGGAAGCTGAAATCAGCTTAACCGTAATACCTCAATCCGATGACGACGATGATGGCGGTATGTCGTCCGATTCTAATCATAGTCAAGATGATTATTCAGGGACCTCTGTCGACCTCATGGCTGCAGCAATGGGCGACGATGTTACAGCACAACTGGCAGCTGCAGGTTGGCAAAAACAGCACTTACATGGTTTGTGTTTTTTATTTTGCTTCTTTTATTTTTATTTACCGCAATTGAGTCCGAATCTATTCTTTCGTTCATTTGTTTATCAATAACAAATGATGATCATCAACATCAGTATTAGTGAGAGGGTTTAATTTCAAAATTCCAAAAGAATTTCTCGATTTCTCATCGAAATTCCATGCATATCCTCAATTTCAGACCATTTCCTGAACTTCCGTTTTCCATTGTAAATTTATTTGATCTTCGAAAAAACGGTTTGTTTTTTGTTTTTTATATATCTACCACAGTGCATTGCCATGTACACTTATCTATTGCTCTGTTTTGTTTCTTTATCATTTTTTTTGCCTAATTCTCCTTGCTTTGAATTTTTAAATTTGTCGCAAGTAGTGTGTGTTGTAGAGATAACTTCCTAATTGCAAAATAGCCTGATTTTTTTTTTCGTTCTTGTATAGAAAACATCTATATTTTCATTTCTCACTGCAACTTACGTATGTTTTAATAGTCCAATTGCTTAATTTGACTAGTTATTTGTTGTAATTATTTCGCTACGTTTTTAATGTGTGTGTGTGCGTGTGTGTTGTTTACGTAAAATTTATCAGTATTTTAGAGAGATCGCGGTGAGCGACCTCGTGATATTTAATTTGTACAATATTCACTATTGATATCATGGTGATTTGTTCGGCCTATGATAATGAATACTACCCTTGTTCAAAATGTTTTACTTAGGCTAGTCCATCTTTTTTGTTCTATTCAAAAGATAGGCTTATTACGAGTTTGATGATCGTTTAATTTTAATATTGAAAGTCAAATATCCGGATTTGCAAATTTTTGTATCATTTTTGAAGAAGTCTTGAATCTGAACTTTTTGCATCAGTGTTGCCAACCTGCGTATCTGAATTGCTTTGAAAGAATTTTTATTTGATGGAATTTTCTACGATATTACTTTGGTAGTGGGTATCACTCGATTTTGAAAATCGTTTTTTATTATTTAAAATTTTAATTTGAAATTTATCATCATTCAATCGTTCATTATGATATCAATTTGTTGCCTACCAAGTATTGTGCTCGTGCGTAGAATAATTTTTTTAATTAGAATAACTTGAGCTTATGATTTCTGATCTCATCAGGACCTGTTGGTATGGCTGCAGCCGCCGCTATTGTATCAGCCAAAAAACGCAAACGTCCTCATTCGTTTGAAACAAATCCGTCAATACGTAAACGGCAACAAAATAGGCTATTGAGAAAACTCAGGGTAAGTTTTTTATTCTATTATTTTCCATTTAACAATTGAAATATCAATTTTAATATTCTGTTTTCTACAGCAAACCATAGATGAATTTTCAACTCGAGTCGGGCAACAAGCTGTTGTTTTGGTCGCCACACCTGGCAAAGAAAACAGCGGATTCAAATGTTTCGGTGCAAAACCTTTAGAGGATGTGGTAATGATTGGTTAATAATTTCAACCGTAAACGTATCCAGGAATGGTTTGTGAGCCAATTTTTTCTGTTTTGTTTAGATGAAAAATCTTAAAAACATGATAATGGAAGAGCTAGAGCACGCATTATCGCAACATGCTCCGCCACCGGTGCCAGACGATCCTAGTTTATACGAGTTACCACCTTTAATATTAGACGGTATTCCTACTCCAGTTGAAAAAATGACTCAAGCACAGTTACGTGCTTTTATACCCTTGATGCTGAAATATTCCACTGGTAAAGGAATAAAGATCTTTGAAGATGAATTTATCTAAAATATTACTCACTAAAATACATCTTATCGTAGGAAGAGGAAAACCAGGTTGGGGTAGAGAGTCGACTCGACCTGTATGGTGGCCAAAAGAGTTACCTTGGGCAAATGTGCGAATGGATGCGAGAACTGAACAAGAAAAACAAAAAGTAATGATTTAAATTATTTAAATATGTATTGTTGATACTTCATGTGATATTCGAGATTGTGTGTTTAAAATGTTTTAATTAATTTTCAGATCTCTTGGACAAAAGCATTAAGACAAATTGTTATTAATTGTTATAAATATCACGGTAGAGAAGACTTGTTACCTGTTTTTACCGAAGACGAAGAACAGCCGAAAAGTGTGAATGTTAATTCTCCTCAAAGCACATCACCCCAATCGAATTCTACGTCCGTACTTAAGTATACCTCCAATGTTAAATCTTGTCCTAGAGAAAGTTCACCTACAACGACTCAAGTAAGCATTATCTCAGCTTTTTCTCCGAGTACGTATATTTCTTAGACAAATGTTTGAATACGAGTTGCATTTTTATTTAGGTTTCAACTCAATACACTCCTGCTGTTTTGCAAACTATAAGTAATCCAGATGGGACCGTGTCTATAATACAAGTTGATCCAAATAATCCAATTATTACTTTACCCGATGGCACCACAGCTCACGTACAAGGCGTTGCAACGGTATTTATTATATATTTGAATATTCATAGTTTTGTATCCGTTTTATTTATGTATTTTTATTTGTTTTCGCAGCTGCATCCGAGTCAAGGTGAAAATGGACCTACGGTTCATTCTGTACAGAGCCTCGCTGACGTCGCTGCTTCGCAAGGTGAAGTAACTTCCGTAGATTTCAATAACGTTACTGAAGCAGCTCTCAGTCAAGAAGGTCAAATTATATTGACTAGCGAAGATGGCCATGGTAAGTATTTATTTAACGCTTGCTTTTGGGAAGACAGTGGGAAAATAGGTACGATATTCCTTCTAATATTAAAAAAAAAATTCTATCAATTAACAAATGTATTATTGTAACCGATAGAATTATTGGAATTGGAAAATGATGTATTTCCTTACATCGTGTTTTAATAATAATTCATTCCCTTAATTCCTATGTGAACGTTGGTATAATTTAGATTATCCTGCGTTTATTGTGAATACTCGTAAAAGGCACGGTAGATCATCATGTTTCAAGTGATGAACCTGGAAAACCGTAGTCTGAAATGCTTCTCTCCTTCTATAGAAATCTATATTGAGCATTTATTCTGTGGTGATGGAAAAATTATCTTCAGAGCCTTTTGAACGTACTCTTTTTTAACCACCTCGCCTAGATTTCGTCTGAATACAATCTTGATTTCGGTGCAACTTTCCTGTGAACTTGTATCGTCGTTCATTAATTTATTTGTAAAAAATGAAAAATGGCTTATAATGGTTTAAAAATTGGTTCGGGTGCTTCTGGGCTTCGTGTAATTTTGTTATTCTTTATCATTCTCAAAAGAACTGTAATTTTATTTTTCTTATACGTATTATTCCCTGCATTTTTGAAGTCTATCGTTGTGTTCTTTTTTTATTCCCTCTTTTGGTGAATAAATTCGTTTCTTCCTTCTTTCCTTGTATGTATTTGACATTCCATTATTTTTTGATAAAGAGATTAGCGCGGTTGGTCTTTGCACCTGAATCCAATTGCGTTTCTACTACTTTACCCTTGAGTGGGTTTTTTAAATTGAGGTAGTTTAGTTTTGTAGAGTTTCTTAACAAAAGGCCTGAGTATAATTCAATGATGAGGAATATTTTGAAGAGTAGAACAATTATTTCATTAGGCTCGTTGATTCGAGAAAACGTCCTATTTGTCCCTCTGTCTTGCAGATGCACAATGCAAAATACTTTTTTTTTTCAACTTTCATTTTGATAAAAGTACTCTGAAAATTGTTTTCTATTTTGGAATTTTCAGTCAGTTCTGAACTGTGGAGTTACATTTTGGGGGGGAGAACAGTCAACAATAGATCAACTTCTCCAACTTCAAAAACAAGCGGTAAGAATTATTTAACATTTCAAGCGCGCACGCACGTGCATTGAAATTTCTCGTTTGTCGTAATTTTTGGTTTTTATAAAAGACCCTAGTTTTGAAGGAGCGAGAAGGAAGGGGTGTTTCGGGTAGTTTGATTGATATTTTAATTTTTTCCCCCGTGATGTAAAGACAATTGATCGTTTCAAGGGCAAGTCGATTTTTCGTCAGTGAATTCTTTTATAAATATTGAAAACATTTCAGCTCCGTGTAAATTTTGAAACGAAATGGAAGGTAGATCACTGCTTAACAATATGCTCTCAGGGGCTTGAAATATTTACAATGTTTATTCAATAGTAAAAAATGGCGAAAATCGATCCACTCTGACTCTGATCGTTATGTTTGTGATGCGTACGATTGCTTTATTTTTCGAATAACGACAAAGAATAATAGCTCTGTTTTTAAACTTGCATGCGAATATATTGTAAGATATAAATATTCTTGAAGTTATCTAGAGAAAAATTTAGCCGCGTTGGAAAATTGAAATGAAAAAAAAAGAATGAAAATGGCACGACTCGTACACTGCCGATTTTTGGCATTTGTATGATAGATTTCGGTTTTCGATGAAATTAATATTGAATGAGTAGTTGAATATGCCTGTTGACTTGGTAGTTAAGTAGAGTTGTTGAGCTTTTGATATTTGCGGAATGAAAATAATTTGCCTCGATTTAATCTGTCGACTGATGAATGAAAAATTAAAGATATTTCTAAATAATTGTGAATTTTTTGCAGGCTATCCTGTATCCGTATCGGGTATGTTAACGGTTCCTGTGTCAGCATCGATGTATCAGACTGTAGTTGCCAATATTCAACAAATTAATAACGACGGAACTGTGCAGGTATGAATCGATGATTGAATTATTTATTGTACTATGCCCTCCCTCTTCATCAAGAAAATTTCAATAATAAAGTGGCCAGAAATTAACACCTTTGATTGTTCTCTGTCCAATCCATTCGCCACTGCCAGGCATCCTCCTCTCACATAGTTGGTAATAATAAACCTAATTCGTCGATTGTTTTTGATTTCAGGTCACACCGATTGTACATGTTCCCAAAATTGAACCCGGCACGCCAAACGTGGACGGTAGTAATTTGAACGGAGGCGGTAACGGCGAAGTTGAAACCATCACCGTTGCCCCGCATCAAGTGATTACAATGGCTGGAAGTAATGGCGAGCAGCAGGTACTGCAAGTGATCTCAATTAAAGATGCGAATGCACTCAAGGCTTTAACCGGCGTTTCGGTCAATACTGAAATCAAAACTGACGAACCGCAGACTATAACACCCGATGCTCAGTAATCACTTGTATGTGAGTAATTTTCTTTCGATACGTGGAGTTTTACTACGAGTTATTGTCGTGTTGTCATTACAAAAGCTAGTCGATTAAATTTTTTTCTCTTTATTTTTTTTTATGGCTTCGAATTATGTATTTATTTTTAACGTCTTGTATGTATATTCTCTCTCTCTCTCTTTCTCTTTGTTTAATATTTTTTCCTTTTTTTCGCGAACGCATTTATCAAGGTAAAAAAGGTGACACTTAGTAGATGTGTGGGAGAGGGAGGGGGGAGCATGTACGTTGTGTGTTGTAACCAACTATAAAAAAAATTAGGAAGTCATTAGTTTAAGTCGTTTTTTAAATGCATTGTGTTTTTTTCTCCTCGTTCTCCCATGCATTTTTATGTATTAGGTTTTATTTTGTTGATGTTGATCGTAGTACGGAAATAATCGTGCAATATGGATTAGGAAAAATCTGGGGTTGTTTATGGGAAACGTCGAGAAACCGGGGGGGATCACGTCGTAACTTAACGCATTTTACATTTTTATTGTATTTGTGATTCGAGTTGAAATTAATGAATTTTTAAACTTAATTTTCTTTTACAACTTTTTGAAATATATACAATTGTGTTTTTTCTCGTAAATTATTAATTTATGAAAAGGTGTAAATTTTTATTGTTTTTTTTTCGAGTACCCCCCAGAATATGTGTACGCAAAAAAAGTATCTATGTATAGTTTCTTTTTTTTATTTTGTATCGCGGTAACAATTTTTTATACGTTGTTAGTTTCAACCTAGTCATAAATTGTTCTAGAAATATTGTTAAGCGTAGTTAAGTAATTTTTATTATTTTTTTATTTATCAACCATATAGTTCGTATAGTTCGTATTCCTTGATTGGAATTTCTGTGTTGAGTTAACGTGGCTGAGTGTCGAATGATTGAAACCGTTATGAATTGTCTTGAAACGGATGTGTTCGAATGGTTGCCTCTTTCTTCCATAGCTTGCATTATTGCTTAAATTACCACATAGGACGTGATATAAAATGCAGTTATCTGTTTTTGATTACCAATAAGTTTATGAGACGGGTTGAGATTTTTGGCATAACGTTAAGGTTTGAGGAAATTAATTTTTTAATGAGATGATCTCTTCGTATTGTTAGATGAAAAATTGTAAATTAAAATCGGAGCCATGAGGTCAGTGAAAATTTTGAAGTAGGTACTTCCCTATTCCTGTTACGATTTTTTTCTTCAGAAATTCTAAATGCTGTTAACTCGTATGAATAGCGATTGAATGTTAAAACTCAGAAAATTCCAATTCATTAATTCACAGCTACTTTAGTTGGCAGATTGTGCACGAAATATTTATTTGTAATTTTTTTTTTCAGTAGATGGAAAAAATTGTTTCGAAACTTATTGATTGCTTTGTTGATGTATGTGGTATGTATTTATAATAGCTTTGAAAAAGTGAAATTGAAACTGTGAAACCAGGCAGCTTTATTGTTTTGATTAATTCGTAATAATAGAAAAACCAAAATGTTATTAATTTCCGAAAATAATTCGCGTTCAAAACTATCTTAGTTCGGTATTTAAAAAAAAAACTGTTTTATTGAAATCAAGAGTTTTCTATCGACCAATCATGTTGTCGACTCAAATTGAAAATATTAATTGCAATTTTAGACAAAATAAATCGGGTTTTTCTGTTTTTCTCCAACAATGCTACAAGTACATATTAATTGGACCATATTGAATAGTAACAATTGGACTGGACGGAATAAAATATCGGGTGTAACGAAATAAAGGCGTCTCACATGTTTTGCCTACTTTGATTTGTGAAGGAGCTATTCGATTTAGAAAGAAGAAAAATGTGATTTTCATTTCAGATAGATTTTTCAAGTGAATAGAGTTCTTGCTAGACTTCCTGAGAAAATATCCATAAAATGGTCAGCTTATTATGGTCGACATTTTTTCAATTAAATTTTCAAGTTATCAGTTGATGAGAAAATTTCTGAAAATGGAATTTTCCGACTGACGTGTAGAGAACAAAGCTGTAGAGCGATACGTTTCTCGAATCGAGTGCTGAATGATTTGTTTATTATTCCTGGGAATGCTGGAAAATTCTTAAAATTTTTGGTACTGGCCTAAGAGGACTGAATTCAATATTCATTGACATTAGATTTACTGAATTTTCATTTCCGGAAGATAAACTACAGAAAGTCAACCTGATTATAAAAAATTTCTTACGCACTCTTCGGCTTTTCCCTCTTGCGTTGAATATTCCATCGGAAGTCGGGAAAACCTCTATGAAAATACCATTCTCTTTAAACAAGTATCAAGTAATGAGCAAATTAATCATTTTATCAATTATCGGTTTGAACATGAGCAAAATATGTTATTTTTAATGAAATATTTTCTGTTTCCATCAATTGGATTTTTCGTTAGTGCTGTCAGATTTTTTCCAAAAAATGAAGTTCTCATTAATTTTTTTTGTTTGACAAATCATCCTAAAAATAATGTTGAACTGATTGCAGTCCTTGGTTTAAACTTGACATAGGATTCTCAAATTAAAGCACGTGCTTTTGAATTGAAGCAGTGTTCACTCTTCATGTATTTATCTTTATTGCACAAATCCGTGTGGTTTTGATTATCACTTGAGTTATCTTTTCTTTTTCTTTTCAATTTAGGTATTTACTTTTCAAAGCCTTCCCTTACTTTAGTGTTAATGAAGTCATCGCTATAGAAATTGACGATGGAATTTTAATCATCGAAAATCTTGTAAGGAAATCACTTTTTTAAAAATTAATTAAAGAATGTTTTTACGTTTTATTCGACGTTATTATAATCAAAACTAATCGAAACGCTTATTCCGATTTCGTGTTGGAACTTGGAACCAATTCGATCTCAAAATTATTAGTATCCGAGGTGCTAAGCTTATGGTCGATGATTAATTTCGGTATTTTATTACATGAATTTATGCATCAATTAAGAGTTCCCTATTCTATTTGTATTGCAACTTTTTTTGAATAATTTTTCTAATCCTACACGTATTTCTATTTTCTAATTGGCCATTACAGTGTTGTATTCAAGTCCGGTCACATATGTACATTTATATGTGTAAATTAATTTACTTGTAATAAATTATTTTCTTAACGCTGTTTTTTGATACCAAATAACCAATTTTAAAGCAGTCCTAGTGGTGTTTAATAACCGTTTTTTTCCTATCGTATTTGCTATAATAAAAGACTGGGTACCTGATTTTTAATATAGAATGTAGTAAATACTTGGTCGTATAATTACAGCAAAATAGTTAATAGTCGCTTTTATAAGGGTAGTTTTTTATACCCCAATTTGAAAATTAAGTTGGTTTGTTTCTTTGTTGGTGATCGCTTTTTATAATATAAAACACCATGTATAGAGTACAAAGAAAAATCAACGAAACGTTGTTTTTCTTTTCTTCTTCTTTTTGTATCGGTAAGAAATTGTTTTTGTGCCATAGTTTATAAGAATTATTCGCATTAAGGTGTAAAAATATTTATAGTACCGGAAAATCCATTTAAATGGCGTTGTCTGTGAAAGGAAGGTTTATTGGTTTTTAGCACGTTTGTTATTGATTTTTCATTTTTCCTACTTTTTTTCTTTATTTTTTTCTTTTATTTATTTTTTTTTTCAAGGAGTTTTGTTATTGTAATTTTGAATTTGTTTGAGTTGAACTTAATTAAATTGTCAAGAAAGTTTGAATACATTTATGTAATATTTAGTCTTTTTTTTTTTATTTTAATTGTTGTATGTCGTGTGTTTACAATAAAAAATATTATAATTTTATAAATAAAATGGAATATAATTTTTTGGATGGAAATGTGATGATAATGATGACGAGTACTAGGTACTGAGTACCATACGTGGATTCATGTTAATCGATGATTGGTCAAATTTGTCGATCGAATACTTTTTCATTTGCGTTGAAATAATTCTAGGTAAATGGAAAGTCATGAAATTGTCGTTTAGAGGAAAATACGGCAATGATTTCAACAGGAAATTGTCATGGCGCGGACTCCTCATCATATTGATTGAGTAATTGAAATAAAGTGAATAATCAGTGATACCTAATCAATAATCGTAGAATATAAAATTCATCATTTTCGAACGATTCGACAATCATCGACTGGAAATGGTTACACACTGATCAGTGATCATGATGTTATAATTTTTTAAAATGTAAATTTTTATTTGCAATCGTTCCTGCACGTACAAGACTAATTTGTTTTTGATTGGGAAAGCCAATGTTAGCCTGGGGCAAAAAAATGCGGGTATCCTGAAAATTGTTTACATTCCCTTCCACCTCTGAAGCAAACATGCTTTTCTCATGAAATCGAGGTCGAAAATGATTTGAGAATTTTTCCACAAGTGAAAAAAAGTTCATTGGAGAAGTTTTTCATTTCTGAAAGTTGAGGTCAACAACAATTTTTTGGGAGAGTTTTTCTCTAATAATTTTTTTAACAAGCAAACCTTAATAGTTAATATCATTAATATCGTGAAATGACGTTTGCATTCTTTCTTCAAAAACGGAATAAGTCTTCATTCTCTGTTCCGAAACAAAAAATCGCATTTGTTTTTTTTGAAAAAGTCAAGTTCACAAACTTTTTAAAAATGCGGACCCTTGGCAAATTACCCCACTAGCCCCCCTTGTCTGTGGCACTGGTAATAATGAATACCTAGAAAATTATTTTTAAAAGTGGGTAATTTATCGTCGATGTTCCTCGAACTCGAATAATTTGAAAATCGTATGATTGAATTTCTGCTTCGACCTTTAAAAATTCATCAGATAACAAAGTTGCCACACTAATGATGAATATGTATATAGAACAGGTACCTATCTTATCTCTGAATTCTAAATATGTTGGCGATGACGAATTGATTTTTTCTCTACAATTCTTCAAAATTGTAATGTATTGCAAATTAATTTTGAACGTTACAGTCACGTTGCCTGATTTTACACGAGAAGCGCGAATTTTTGAACGGGGAAAAACCAAAAAAAAAAAAAAAACGATTTAAATGAGCCCATCAGTTGACGATTTGTTTCACTATTTTTATCGCACGAATGTTTTTTTTGTTCTGGAGTTTATACTTCTATTTATAAGAAATAGATGGACGATGGAGGAAAAATTATTTTCCTGAGACTAAGATCGAAGCTCCTGATTCGTTCGAAAAAATAGTCACTTCCTACGCATAATATGTATTGTTTTAAAAAAATAAGTGTATACGAGTATTTTGGAAAACTGTGAAAAGAATACGCAACAATTTTTGCCGAAATTTCACGTTTAGTAGTCAGTTTTTTGAAAAATTGTGGTGTCCACAAGGGAGCCTTTCGTGGTGTCCGCCTCCGATTTGAATAGGATGGTAATTTTTTGAAGGAGTACCTATGCTTTAACACTCCCGTAAATAACCAACATTTCAGGTGCCCAAAATTGATTTTTTTTTTTGTTTTTTTGATGAGTTTTTCAAAACCAAATACCTATTGACTATTTTCGGCGATTTAGGTATGCCATTTTTTAAAAGAAAAATTGATACCTACATAATATTTAGTAAAAGTAAGCAATGAAAATCAGTCCAACCTATTCGAATATCAACTTCCCCAAACCGAGTTTAACCTTTTCTGCTCATTTTGAGGCACCCAATGCGAGTTTCAATTCTTCTGGAATTTAAAAATTCATCTTGAAAGCAAGGAAGTTAATTTGGGCAGCTAAAAATCGAGTTGAGGATAATTCTTGTCCTTTTCTTTCACTGTCGTACAAGGTCTCACTATTTCACTTACTCTCTGGGTACATCTAGGTACATACCATGTATCTACCACTATCTATGGACTAGGTGTACTTTTTCAATTTATTGAAGATCTACAGGGTGCTCAGAAATATCGAGTACTCATAAAAAAGTTTTCTACTAAAATACTTCGGTTGGTCACAGTGAATGATAATAATAGCACATGATTGGTTGTTGGACTGGAGGGATAACATTCCACCAATCATATGCATCCATTTCACGTTGCCAACCTATATTTTAAATGAAAAACTTTCTTAGGAGTACTCGATATTTCTAGGCACCCTGTACAGTTACCTAACTTACTTATGTAGGTAGGTACCTACCTATAAAATAATACGATAAAATTGTACGCGTGTAGCCTATCATCGACGACGCGACGGTGGTCACTCGTCAAATACATTTCATTTCATTTGAAATCGAAAATCATCGATGAGGCATTTCTCGTTACAGTTTAGTTATATTTACTCATTTATCAGTACGTGGTGAATCCTTTGAAAATGAGTCATTCATTGGGAGGTGGAAGTTTGTAATTTGTGGGGGAATTTTATTTATCGAAGAAAGTGCGAAAAATCTGAAACAAATTATTAAGTTTCATTGAATTTCAGAGTAAATCGGTTTAACTGAGCTGAACGTTTAGATACATACCTATTACCTACATATCTGAATTTTATGGAATTAAGTATAAATATTGGAGATCGTTCAACTTCGTGTACAATACTCAGCAAGATGTCACTCTGATTTTAGAGAGTGAAGTTACCTAACATTAGTCAGTGTTCGTACTGTTCGTGCTTTTATTGATGTGATAGTAATTTGCGAGTGGTTTTAGTTTAAGATATTAAAGGTAAGCGTACCTACTTGTTGCGATTTTTATGTTTTTTATTTTGGTATCTAACCACTTTTTCTTTGTTTTTTGGTGAATGCGACCACTTTGGTATTCAAGTGGGGAAATTAAAAGCAAAGTAGGGATTTTTAACATTGCTGCACTCATTGAAAAATAGTTGAATTCCGAACATTTTTTGAACAAGCTGATTTTTTTACCACGTTAAATTTTAAGCTGGAAAATTTTTAAAATTTCGTCATTTTCTTAAGAAAAGTGTTAAGCTAGATGAAATGTTCAAATCAGAATTACTCGTCTTCAAGTAGACCTATAGCAATCAACGCACGGTTATGACATTTAGACTAAATAATTTCGGTGGCCAAATTTGGCACAGATTTTTCAAAGTTGAAATTTCCGCAAAATTGTACTTAATGAAGCTGGTAAGCTAAAATTTACATACGCACTTTATTATAAAATCTAGAATTTTCAAAATATCACTGGTGGTTTCAGAACGGCTCGAAATTACCTTCAGTCGACTCAGTCGACTCGACTCAGCGTGTTAAATTTAGGGGTTTTAAGTGAATTTTTGCATTCCAGCTTCTAGTAGAGTTTTTGGAAATTGCAACTTTGAAAATCTGCTGTAGGCTCCAAAACTACTTAAAACGGTTTGAAACCGTTTCCAATCGATTAATCGAGTTGAAAATAAGGTATGTACAGCAAAATCCAGCTTTTTATGTCAATTTGTTGAAATTTGATTCTTTATATTTTTCAAGTGGCAACTTTAGGGCACATTTAGGTGGTCATATTTGGACAAAAAATTGTTATTTTAAAAACGTAGTTTCTCACCCAAATTCGATTTATTTTTAGAAAGTAAGATGTTTTCAATAGATGCGAAATTCTCTCTCCTTTCGATTTACATATAACGATTTTGAAGCTGTCGTGTGAGTCGAAGTAATTGCCTTAATTTATTAGGGTAGACTAGATTAACGACATAACTTTTCAATGATCTTGGGCTTAAGTGATGAGAGTGGGGAAAAGTTGAACTTACAGATGTTAGGTAAGACCTACCTAACATATTAGGCACCAATAGTAATTTAGATTTCGAAGTGTACGTACAATTTCCGTTTGTTACGCGATCGCGTTTTAATTGATCAGTTTTTCCTTTTTCTTATTTTTATTATGTTTCGAGTATGTCAATAAAATGACTTAATTTCGTAATTGAATTTAATTGAATTATCGATCATGATTTCGCGAGTTATTTCGAATGAATCGAGCAAATTGAATATGGAAGAGTAAATCTGAGTCACGAAAGCCAGTAATGGCGGTGCTGAGGCACACGCCTAGGTAATGATGTGAATTTAGGTCTAATTCTTCTGATATAGGGCTCCAATATAGTCATGGTAATTGACTTCGTCTTAGCTTTCAAATTAAAATTGTCAAGGAATTGTCTAGGATTTTAAAAGCTAATTAATTATATCAGGTATGATATTTATATAGACATATAATAAATTTATATGATCGAGTTAAACAATCCTAATTTTAATATGTCTAACATATTCGTAATCATTCTCTGAATAATAATAATATATCGAATAAATATCTATCACCTAAAAGAGGTTACGATCTCATACATACGTTTTGGCTTTTGATAGGTATTTACCTATTTGTAGATAGTTCCCATACTAATCTTTTTCAATCATAGGAAATAAATTACTCTCAATTAATCATACATTTTAATTATCTGAAGTATAGGCAGGTTCCTCCATGTAACTTTCCTGTATAAAAATACCCACTTATCCTACTTGTAATTTTTATCTAAAATCCATTACCTACCCATTTTGACACGCCAAGCTTCCCCAAAAAGAATTTCCTCATAAATTTGTTTAAACCTATACGACAAAGCTCGTAAATGTGATCTACGGCTTACATAGGTCGTATTCATCTGAAAAAAATAAACCTCAAGGTGGTCACATTTGGGCACTTTACCTTATGTATAACTTGTGCAAAGCTTCAAACGATCTACAAAAAAAAATCATGTTCATACATATTGCCTATGTCTAAAATTGAAGGTGCTTTAGAATTTAAAAATTTTAATCAACCATGGCGCTTTTAATTTTGAAGATTGGACTAAAACTGGAAATGATTTTTTATACGAGTATTTGCGTCTGATGGTAGAATCAGATCTAGTTTTTCTGTATCATTCAGGAAATTTTGTCCCTTCAGTTTCTAGGAGATGCAATCCAACTTATACTCACGTAGTTTGATTTGCTGTTTTAAAGGACAATGGCACTGATCCCGGAATATCTATACTTATTCACAACTTCGAATCTTTCAAAATTACTTTCTCATTTTTCTGAATTTCAACTCATTGCCTCATACTTTTTTACAAATTAAGCTACAAGTTTTTGAATTGATTTTTTTCGTCATTTTTCAAATTGCTCACCAATTCAATCTTTAAAAACTAAGATTTGAATAAAGCATAATTTGTTTTTTTTTTGTTGCAAAATTTGCTCCCATCGCATATAGTTTCTTTAGCTAACGTGTATTTCAATATTGTAGCCCAATTTTTTCAGAATACGTTTAATATCGTACTTTTGTGCACGCATAGTTGCCTATAGTGAATAGATAGGGAAGCTTTTATCGATTTTGGGGACCTCTCCCCGGGGCCTGGGCTATTATTTAATAATGGTACTAGGTACCTATTACACTTCCATATTGTCAACTAGACCGCGGTGTTTTAAAATTTTTCAATATCAACTTGAATAAGTATGTGCAACGCAGGTAGGTTAGGTAATAGGTACCTACAGGATATCTAATTATACCACGCGATTACTCATAATTTTCTAGTGTGAATCAAGTGATATTGAATCCACAAATTTTATCTCAGGAAACGTAATTTTTACGGATGTACGAGTAGATATATCTATGGGTTATTTGTATTTGGTTCTATATTTTGATAACAATTGTTCTAATAAAATTATATTTATTTTAGTGATTCATTTCCATCGGAGAAATTTCTCGCAAATTGACACAATTCCTCGGTGATGAACCTGAAACAAAATCTTGCGATTTTTTGCTTTATTGCCTTAGTCAGTACGGCTGTGGCAGATCAGCAAAATACACCTCCTCGTATAACTGATCAACCGGTGGAAGATGTTGTATTTTTCCGTAGTAATATGTCAATAAGTATTCCGTGTCTAGCAGAGGGCGCATCTCCTCTCAAGTAATGAGAATAAATACGCAAGTATATTTTGGTGATTGATGTTCGTTTTGTACAGCAGATTATTCTGATTTAAATTCTTAAAATATGCGCAGTTATACATGGAAAAAGAACGGAATATTTTTATCGGGTTTCAATTCAACAGGAAGCAATGGGACGTTAACTTTTAATAATCCTACCAACAATCATACTGGTAATTTTTTTTTATCAATTCCTAATTATTTCAAGAAAGTGTTACAACTTATTAAATATTTCTGACTTTTGAGTATAGCCATTTAGGATAGGTACCTACCAAATTACGTATCAATAATTTGTATTCATCACCATTCCATTGTTAAGCATAAAATTGCCTATTGTTTCTGAGACTAATTCAAAGTATTCCATGTGACGAGAAAAACGTTTACAAAAACATCGTATAGGTAGGTAATTTGAGTGGTTAGGTACCTATCGATTTTGTTGCCTTTCCTGTCTTTTTCATTTCCAACGAAAGATGCTGAATAATAATCAATTTTTGCGGGGGTTTCATTTCGGGAATTCCTGGGCAGACCTATTTGATTTCTAGAAGGCCTAGGAGTTGAATTGATTGTTTCTTTATCTGTCCCATTGAAAACAGCGTGCCTCCTATAATGTAACGGAATTTTTTACTTGATTAGTGAATTAAATTCAAGATATAGTCATTTATAGTTTAGAATTTGAAACACATTAATTGATAGGTACGTAATCTGCAGGCTATATGTAGATGTATGTAGGTAGATAGGTAGGTAACTAGTTATTGCGAATGTCTTCTCAAAAGCGTTATAATGTAATAGTTTATTGTTTATAGGCGAGTATCAATGTTTCATCCAGAATGAATTTGGTATTGCCAGGTCAAATTCAGTTTCCCTTCGCAAATTCGATCACTTTATCAACGGATCAAATAACGCAACGGCAGGAAACCCGTTCAACTTGACATGTAATTTTAAAGAGGATTCGATGAACAAGGAACAGAATTATTGGAGTCGAGAAGTAAATACATACCTATCTACTTTTTAGTAAAATGACTTGATTACGCTGAAATCATATACACATGTACGGGTAGTTAATACGTAGGAACTTAATACCTATATCTTCTTTATGGATTCAATTAATGTAAATGACATGTCAAATTATTTCATCTAATCTTTTGATTTTTTTTCATGAAGCAAAATGATGGAAAATCTGAAAAAATAGAAAATGACAGAATGACATTAGATCCAAATGGTACTTTGTGGATTTCCAAGATTGAAACGAGCGATTCTGGAAATTATAGTTATATAGTTCCTATGCAAAAGTGCGTATTTTATCTACCAGATTCGTCATATCTTTTTTATGCCATTTTGCATAGATTTGAAAAATTTCAGTTTATTTTTTGAGAAAAACTGACATAGGTATTGTTACTATTTTAGTAATTTCCTGCACAAGGCTTGCCAAATTGAATTAACCGTATCAATTAGCTCTGGAAAGGATAAGCCTATCCCCAAAACTTTTCAACGATATGTGAGCAATAAAACAGAATACGCTGAGTATAATAAAAGTAAAAAATTGTATTGCATATACGATGGAAGGTAAGTTGATTTTAAATACCTATGGAATTACATACTTACCTATTTAATGTATAGCATGTAGCGTATGGTAAAAGGTACAAGAAGTCATACTCCTGCAGTTCTATGCCATTCGATTTTATTCAATACCTCGTGCTGCAGTAATTTTTGAACTAAAACTCTTTCCCTTCAATCTTTACATCTCTATAGAAGGTTTTAAATCATTATACATTGTTGGGTATTGCTGATGAATCACTGATCTGTTAACTGATCAGATTAACGGATTAACTGAATTATGATCAGTTCATCATTAAATGATGCTGGTGCCAGTGAGCCCCTCTCCCTCGCCATTTTATAAAATGTGAAAACATCGAAGTAGGTACCTACCTATAGGAAATTTTAAAAAAAAATTGAACACTTTCTACAGTTTCAACACACCAGTCAGGTACATCTCCATACTTGTATAAAATCAGATCCCTATTCTCATCCGTGACCCATCACGTGGACCAGCCGGAGGAGATGTAGCTCTAATTTATATCTAACCAGGGAAGTATCCCAACCGGCACAAAAAATTTTGAACTGGACCAAAAGGAATCGAAAGAGGATCTTAGCATATACCACCAGCTAAAATTTCAGGCGCTGAAATTCATTTTTCGAGTTTTGGCAAATTTTTAAAAATCCAGATTTGAGTAAAAATGGTAAAAAAAATCAAAACTTTAGCAAATTGATCTAGAAAGCTGAAATTTCGTTTGTACACCATCTTCGACCCCCCCCCCGTGTCGATTGGTGACCGTTTTGATCCATTCTGGAGCCTCGAGTGGATTTTGTTTTTTCAAAGAACAAATGGAAAACTGTGGCTCTGAGAATCGTCTGTTTAGGATACCTACATTTTGAATTTTTCATCTCCTAAGAAAACATATTTCAAAAAAAATGCAAAGATCTTGAAAAACGGAAACGGTCGAGGTCAATATTGGTAATTATTTACCAGTTTTCATTTCAACTCGAAAAGTTTCGTTCCCGTTTCCGTTATTTTCAACGCAAAAATCGTTTTGAAGATGTTCGATATTATTTCTAAGCAACAGCTGTATATAGTACCTATTTTATTGATTTACACATTTTAAATACGTATTCGCTGTTTTTCTCATAGCGAATCGCTGAAAATTATTTGGAAAATGAATGGCACATCACTTGAGAAAGATACGCCCGATGTTGCATTAGGAAAATCTCAGAAATATTTGGAAATAAAAAATTTTCAATGGCAGAATCAAAGTACAAATTATTCTTGCAAAGTAACCGACGACGGCGTTGCCAACAAAACAAAAAAAACTCACAATTTCAGCGTGATTATAGGTTTGTGTGATTAAATTTACCTATTCGATATATAGGAAAAATTCGTGGTTTCATCTCAATATAAAGTAGGCATACTTACTTAAACCTCTCTTATCATTTTGCAGTTAAACCTTATTTTACTGAGGAACCGCGTGAAGTGCAAATAGTTGAAAATAATACAGCGGAATTTGACTGCAAATATGCTGGAGCTGAATACGTAGACGTTGAATGGACATACAATGGAATACCTATCCGTGAAGCAACATTTTACAAAAATCTAAATTTTGGTGGTTTTAACGATTGTGCATTTAAAATAGAAAATGTCACGAAAAATCATACTGGAAATTATGGTTTCAAAATCTTCAATAAGTTCGGATCCGTGTACAAAGACGTGTATCTTCTTGTAAAAGATGCAGAACCAGGTAAAAAAATAACACTAGAATATCTTTTAACCTGACATCGCCTATAGCTATTTATTTTTAAATACATACTACCTATTTTTTGTGATTATTTTTCAGTTAAACCAAACACGAACTCGACCGAAATCGAAAATTCCACTGCAGCTGCAGCATCTTCTACCAACCCAGATATTCCTGGTAAGTATTTCAAATTATATCGAATAATTTGTCAATAATTTGTACCTCAACCTATCCTACATAAGTTGATTTAATTCAATATGGCAGATCCATCGCCACAGAATACCACTGATACATCACCAGTTAGCACTAAACCAACTGATGCTGCTGAGACCGGGAAGGTGGTCACGATTGTATTGGTGATCGCGTCAATAATATTGAGTATAATAGTCATATTTCTTATTGTAATGAAATGTAAAACGGATTCCCGTTATAACGAATACGAATTGGCAGATCATGATCATGAAGCAAACTTAGGTACAACTCCTGAGCCGTAAGTGAAACTTAAAAATTCGTTTATCGTTGCAATAATCTAGGCTATAATACCAGGTACCTACTACCTACCTACGTAATTTAGTAACAAGTTATGATCAGAAAAATAAATCAACTTACTCGTATTTTCCTCTTGCAATGAATTATAGAAATCCTAGTCAAACGCAACCTGAAAGTTCAACTAATCATTCAGATTCTAACCATCCTGAGGCTAAAAAACGTCGTGGTAAGCACACTAAAAACAATACTGCGACAGCAGAATAGGTTTTTTGGTTGTAATTTGAAAATATGTCCTATTTCGATCGAACTTTTCGATGTTTGTACAAACTCAAAGAATGTTGAAGTATTTTTTTGTATGTATTTTCTAATGAAAAATTATCTCGCTTTACCTACCTGTACCTACAATGTGTATTTAGTTTACCAAAGTTGAAAGTTTTCATAATTTTTTCCCTTCTTTTTTAAAAATAATTATCCATCTATTTTTATGAGTGCATATAATATGTAGAGGTATGTACTCGTATGTATATGTTAGTTTATATTATCTATATCTACACATGAAAAGTGGTATTACGCAGCCCATACTAGATAAACCTCAGACTTTTTGCGGCCCATCTGGACTTTTCGCAGCCCAGTGCCGGGCTGCAAAAAGTCTATTCAGTTTTCAATCGCTACAGACATTCAAAACAAGCCAACGCAGTGTGTATATGAGGCAGAGTACTACTAAAGACCTGCATTATTCGATTTTATGAACTTGGCGCTACATGCACGAGCTATTCGAGTTCCTCACCTCCCTGGAAGCGAATGAAAACATTTTTTTGATGGCGGAAAAAGTCTGGGGAATATCTAAAAAACATACACTTGAGTGGGGAGCCCTCCTTAAAAATTGAAAATTGAATTATAAGCTTAAATATAAGTCTTTCTCCAATCTGATCGAGTATATACCTTCTTTTCATGGCCCAGCAGTGAGCTGCTTTGAGAACACATGGAAAAAATCAAGCGCGGCCCTGCTAGTGCAAACCAAACGTCGGTCCGCAAAAAGTCAGTGAAATGTCATGGGCTGCGTAATGTATGGGGGCAATCTATACATATATAGCGAAAGTTGACCTAATGCGAAATATTTATTATTGAGCTGTGATCCGAATCCATAGATTATATTTACCTAGGTACCTACGTGATTAATTTTCAAGTCGAGCATTTATTATTTTTACTTTGTTTTTCTGTTGATATGTGAATAAGCGTTTTAATGTTTTAAATTAGGTAATTTATTGCTAGGTCTAAGAGATACCTATCTACGCATACTTGAGTAATTTTAATCAAAAAAAAAAAAAAAAAAAAATGGAGAGTAAGAATTTCTCTTGTACCTATAAGTTAAACCTGTTTTAAAAAATGTATAATTGTTATTTAAATTTTTGAAAAAATTTATAAAACTGGCGCTTTTATATAAATTTTGAAAATATTTTGCGTCAATCTGAGCAATACAGATTTGATTAGACGAGGATTGATCTATCAAAGAAAGTTTATGTACATACCTAAGTTAAGCCTGTTTAGAAAAAAATATAATTGTTACCTATGTACTTGAATTAAATTTTTTAAAATGTATAAAACTGGTGTTTTTACAAATTTTTAAAAATATTGAAAATATTTCGCATCAATTTGAGCAATGCTAGAATTGATTAGATGAGGAGTGATCTACCAAGGAAAGTTAAAAATTTAAATAAATCGTAAGAGTAATTATTTGCGCACAGCGATGAATGAGTATCAAGGCATCTACTAAATTTTATTATATAGTTACCTACGTTCTACGTTAAAATGTTGAGAAGGTACATATTCGGGAAATTCGTTGCAGAAAAATTAAAAGCGCACATTCGAGTTATAAAAATCATTTGAAAATTGGCGAATAGGTATGAATAAAAAAATTGCTATAATTAAAAAGTTTGAAAAAAAAATTGGAAAATTACCAAAAGAACGTACGAGTATGTATAATTAGGATTGGGAAAAAAATCACTCAAATCACAGAGCAGTCTAAAAAAATCTCATCCATGTCCTAAATGATTGAAAAATAGCTGCAAGACAAGAGTATGTATAATTAGGATTGGGAAAAAAATCACTCAAATCACAGAGCAGTCTAAAAAAATCTCATCCATGTCCTAAATGATTGAAAAATAGCTGCAAGACAATATGTTGGGTACTTATTGTTGAAAAAACTTTACTGAAATGATAACTAAAAAAAACTACCCAGTTTAAACTTTGCTTCATGAATATTGAACGAATTTTAATTCATAATGTAATATTTGCCTTGAACATCAAAGACCGAATCATAATGTGATCGAATTCATGTTATGAATTTTCTTAAAACTCTTGGTAGAACTGCTTTTTCATTTTGACTGCAGGATTTTGTTTTTTATTACCTATTTTATTAAACATTTTTTAAAATGAATTGACGAAGATCTAATATAGATACCTACAAAGTTATTTTCATTTATACAATCTTGACCTCACGTGTTGAAGTAAAAAATATATAGCCTACATAAAAAAACTAGAATAAAAATATAATATACAGTTGCAAATTGGGGCTTCAAATAGATAAAAATTAATTAATAATGAACAGCCTATAGTAGGCCTCATATTGGTTCTCGAAAAAAAAACAGCTAAAGTTATATTTTCAGTGCAATGAAACGCTGGATGAAACAGATTTTCAAGGTAGGTACATTTCCTCAGTTTATTTTTTGTTTACCTTTTGTTGTTATTTTGTTGTGAATTAATTGATTGAATTTGTAATCTGTGTCAAACAGTAGACGTAAAAAGCCTAAGCTACTGGGCGTCTTTGAATGAAAATAATATATTTACAAGTTCTTTTCAAAATAAGTAAGTATGTAATATTACATGTATAGTAGGTACCTATATGAATTATGATGAATACATACTTACCAATGAGAACAAAATTCGTGCCAAGTGAGGAACCACAAATTTACCTAATAGATAGAAAAAACGTCAGATGAAAAATCGAAGACACACAGGTGCTAATTTGATTGATTCGTTTCTTCAATGTCTGGGTTGATTTTAATGAAGTCAAGATTGCTTCTTCAATTTTCAGAGACAGGCAACACATTCTTCTTGAGTTTTTGTCCAGGGCTACTCGTATTTGGACTCAATTCGGAGTTAGCAAAATTAATAAGTATAAATTGTAATCGTTCACTTCACATCCTGTTGTTTTTTTGATCTTCCACAAATAATTTTAATATATCATTATTCATTACTTTTTGAATCAATATGGTAACATTTTTTTATTTCAATTTCAAAATGGAAGTTACCTAATAAAAAATTGATAAAAATAGCCAAAAACTTACCAAATTTTTTCCATTTTTTGAAATTAGCAATAAATGACAAAAAAATGGCATCACTCTATTCCAAAATATTTTAACGAATTCGCCTGAAAATGAGTTCAGCGATTTCCAAATTTTCAACCACCCAGTAAAGGTCTTGGATTTTGAGTTTGACGAAGTTTTTCAATATTTTCAGATCATTATTTTTTGAAGAAGGAAGAACTTTCTTCATTCAAAAATCAAATAGGTAAGCAGATTGTCTATAGGTATACTTACCTACGCTGAATTTATAAAAGCCTGAAATTTCCAAAATTTTTGAACTTTGCATCATCTTAGCAATGATTTTGTTTTGATATAATGACGGGGAAAGAATTTTCAAAATAAATGTGCTTAAGAAGTCAAAAAATATGCATTTTTGTACTTTAGGTAATGAATAACGTTGGATATTGAGTACCTAGACCTACCTACCTATATCTTCATCATGCAAAGGGTAGTTGAGCTTTTTACTTAGCCTACCTGCGATTTAGTTTTTTGTTTTTTAATTTTTTTTTGGTACCCATACTACCCATCAAAGATTACGGATTTTCCTCAATTAACAAACATGAGATACCCTCGATTGAAGAATTTTAGAATTATATTTATTTTTGCTGAAACTTTTTCAGTTACTTACAAGTGCCTATACTTATATTACCTATACCTACAGTCCCACCCCACAAATGATTACTTATATCAGTGTAGGCTGTTAAGAATATACGTACATTGCATTGCACATCATTTTTTTTTTACCAAGTAGTGCAGTAACTATTTCTAAATTACATATTCGATTCATGTAAGTTCGTTGCTCATACTCTTACTGGTTAAGCGTTGCTGTACAAGTACACTCGACGTATACTCACTTTGCGTTAATGAGATTCCAGGTATTTTTTTAAAAGGACTCATAAAATATGTAATTACGTATACGTACCCTATTCGATATGATTACTATGAAATTGAATAGGTGTTTTACGTGGTATTCGTTTGCGCAGAATATTGCGGAATTATTACTACGAACAATGAGAAAAGTTTTCCAAATCTGAACGGAAGTGTTTCTTTGATATGAATATTAGTATCATTTAAAATTTCCAAGCGCATCACGTTAATATCGCTGACGATTGGGTTGATGTAGGTACTTAAATGGTCAGAGTCAGAATAAATGTGTGTTGATATTTTGAATGAATAAACATGAATAATAATAAAACAGAAAAAATTACTGATACAAATTTCCATTTCAGCTTTCTTGAATGACATTTCGATAACGTTTATGATATTAGTTGCATAGGTGTGACGACACAACTCAAACTTTCCCCGAATTTAATATGACTCAAATTTTATTGTACTCGAGCTGAAAAAGTTCCAGCAGCAACCAGACGATATTTACCAAGGCAAAAATTTATTTAACCAATAGTGCCGGTATAGTGGACTTGGAATATGGGGCCATCCGGGGGAATTACCTACGAAAATTGGAGCAGATTCGTGCTGTATGGACTCGAATAATTGGATTTTTTTGCAATTCGCAGGCACATCATTCTTTTCATTTATTCTGAATTTAGCGGTAAACGTTTCCCCAAAATACGTTTTCTGCAATTTTCAACTTTTTCATTTTGATGATATTTACCTTAAAGACATTCTTTTCGAACCACTTAAGATGATTTATACCGAAGTTTTGGTTTATCTGATATTTGTCGATTAGCTATAAGATGGTGGTTCAAAGGGAATTTCCTTAAGGTAAATAGGTAGCATTTAAATTAAAAAGTTGTAAGTTGAAGAAAAAAAGTAATTAAATAAACAATTTGTAAAATACCATTTCTGATAAAGTCATTTTTTTGGTAGACGATTTGACATCAATGATACTTGGGTACTATAGTACGTGAAAAATTTATTTTTGAATTGGCAGACACATTACTTCACATCAACCACCAACTACTGAAATTACATTAAATAAGCACAGACCAATGTTGTAGAGGCTAAACTTCATTTTTGGCCCTTCCACAGAATCCAATTTGAAATTACTGGAGATTATTGAAAACTCGTGATAAGCTCCAAGTATAGGTATCAGCCCTCACCCGCTAGTTTTCGAGTAAAAGGCAGGTTTAAAATGAAATAATTACTCACTGTGGGTTATTTAGTTAAATTCTCGCCAAAAATCCAAAAATTAACTTTAGCACTTGCAATTTTTCTACATAGGTACCTATTGGCTATTACCCAAGCGAAATATCGCGGAATTTGTAATCTCCAACAATTTTCTAGACTCTGCAATCATTAAGAACAGCTCAAAACTACTTCCAATCAATTTGTGGTCTGAAAAATAGGGCAAACACATAAAAAACACATTTAAGTTTTCTAGCTCAATTGGCTAAAATTCTATTTTTTTCTCCCTTTGACAAAAATTTGATTTTTAATATTTTCTCAACATTCGTGAAATTAGGTACCTAGATCGAAACCAATTGAAAAAAAAACAGAATTTTCTCGTGATCATTGGCAGCACTTGGAGGAATTTTTTAATCAAAATTATAAGAACATGACAAATCCGGGGGGGGGGGGAGGGGGAATGAAAAAAATGATTAAGTACTGGCAATCAAAATTCAAAATTTTAGACATCAATATCAGTTACTTTTTATTCTTCATAGGTAAGTACCTATTTTTTCTCTTTTGACTCCATGGACGAAGCGAAGGGGGACTAAGGGGCGGCAGTTTGCGCCCCCCCCCCGGTTCCGCGAAAGTTGGAAAAACTTGGGAAATTGTGAGCAATTCTAGAAAGATAAGAAAATACCGAAATTCCAACAATATTTTAGTTTCAGAGTTTTCAAAAATTCAAATTTTTTACAATCATGTATTTACCATTGGTTTTCAATAATACCATAGGTTTTTTCGTAATACTTATGGTTTACCATAGGTTTATAAGCTTACCATTAGTATTAACTCAATGGTTTTTAAATTACCAATGGTTCCTACATTCACCATACAGTAAAAACTAATGCGTTGTTCAATCACCAATGGTTTATCAGTTTACCATAAGTAAAAACCATTGGTTCAAAACTTCAACCAATGGTTCACCATAGGTTTCTAATTAACCATTGGTATAAACTCAATGGTTTCTTGAAAACCATTAGTTTTATTTTGGAAAACTGCAGTTTTCTCAAAAAGGAGGGCAAAACAAGATTTTCAAGTGTAAGAAAAGCAAAATTTCAAGTAATTTTCTGGAAATTTTATTTTTATGCAGGGAAAATGGGATAAAATTATGCTTAAGAAAAGTGGATACCTGTTTGATTATTTTTTTGTAATTTTAAAGATATTTTTACATTATTTTAAGCATTTTTTTGAGAGAATTATTCACAAATTTTGTATTTTTTACCAATTTTGATCATTTTGAACTGTTGTCGTGGTATTTTGAGCTACAATTTTTATTTTATCACGCATTTTTAAATAAAAAACCAAGTTTATGATTTGATAATTGAAAAATTTCACAAAAGATTGCTTAAAATACCACGACAACATTTCAAAATGATCAAAGTTGGTGAAGAAAATACAAAATTTGAGGAAAATTCTCTCAAAAAATGCCTAAAATAATGTAAAAATGTCTTCAAAATTACAAAAAAATTATCAAAATGGTATTATTAGAATGAAATTATTCTGTAGAAATTATTTGATTTTCTCCGAAATTTTTAAATTTGTGTTGAATAAATAAATTGATGAAGTTTGTTCTATACAAGAAATTTCTAAGTTCAATTTTAACATGCATGTAAATTCAAAAATTGCCCCTTTCTTCATGGAGCGAGGTGGTCGAGTGGGTAGAGCGGAAGGTAAAACTAATGGTAAATGTGTGAAATGCAGAGGACGTGGGGTCGAACCCTACCAGGGGCACAAATTTTTTCATTTTGGAAAATTTTCAAAATGGAATTTTAGTGCTTCATTTTACTGGGAAAGTGCATTTTATCAATTTTTGACTATTTTGGTACATAGAAATGAAGAAAACTCCAGTTTTTAAAAGGAATGGTTTTGAACCATTGGTAAAATACCATTGGTAAATGTGTCCGAAAATACTATATGGTTTTGTACCATTGGTTTCTCTATGAAAACCAATGGTATTTTTTCACATGGGCGTTCATTTGCCGGCAAAATCGCCGATCATTCCTCATAATTCTTATTTTTTTCCTAACAAGTAAGCTTTTTCCCTCGATTCGCTTGGACTAATTTGGTTCTTTTCTGCTGAGTTACAATTTCACTCAATTTTTTTAAAAAGAAACCTTCAGTTGATTTTTTGTCGAAATTTGTACAAAATATAACTGTAATTGAACTGATAAGTGATAATGTTCTGTCGTGTATGAAATTATTTTGGCGTGAATACTGCTTATCTCGTTACATTGAATCGTAGTTGTTCCTTGTTCATAAATACTTTACTGTCGGGCTTCATGGCGTGGAACTTCATCATTTCTAACGCTCTGTTTTGTCGTGCAAAAAATATTACCCCCATTCTATTCAGTATAATACTATAATATGTAAATTATTGACCATTTTTAATTTTTTACTGAGAATTTTCATATGCAAATATTGATTTAAATAAATGTGATCTGTCACGAGAAAACTAGCTTAGTGTCCAAAAAATCGATATCTTTTTTATGGTGGATATTAGTAGTACTTAGAGTGCTGAATCCGACTGTGGGGGTTGAAACGTTCGCGAACAATTCTCTTGACCCTAAAATCTGAGTTCAAAAAAATAGAGCAATTACAGTAAAAGTTGAAATTTTTTTTTTTGATTTTCTTGAAAGGTATGTTCTGGGGAGTCAAAACGCAAATTTTTGGAACAATCGGCTCACATTTGGAGGATTTGTGCCATATTTAAAACTTGAGTAAGGCTTGAGCTGGAAAAATCAACTCTTTTCACCTTGAACAAATTTGTTAAGAAACGCGATAAATTCAATAATAATAACTTATTCGTCATTAATAATTTTATACTCGGGTAATTTTTGCAACATTTTTGGCAAAAAATTCGAAAAAGTTGAAAAAATTGATTTTGGGAAATTTTGATTATTGGACTTGGCAACCTTGAATGTGATGATTCTGAAAAAAAAATATCGGGTTATGTTGGCACTCATAGGGGCCAAAAATGGTGCAAGTTTCACGGACCTACAAATTTTAGATCACCTGATACATATGTAGAGTCAAAACTTCAAATCCCCTTCCTGCAAAATTTACGTTTTGGACACTAGGTTGGTTTTCTCGTGACAGATCACAAATATTGCCTAAAATAGACGATGTCAAGGTATTAAAATACATTGATACCTGAATCTGCTCTCGTATTTTTACAACTTTCAAAAAATCATAGAAAATAATACCTAGGTATCTCTAGCACGACACTGCTCTAATCCGATAAACTTATTACCCACACGATTGAGTTTTTCTTAAAAGTTTATTCATAAGACTCCTGGAAACAAAAAAAAAAAAAAAATGATGTGTTTCTTTCATGGTAAAAATATTACAGAACGTCTGAAAAAGATGAAACGTATTATCAAGAAAAATCTTTTCAGAAAGTACCTACCCAATACTCACTTGATTTTTTTCCCGAATTTTTCCAAGTACTTAATCACGTGTAGTAGATACGTTGCTAGAAGTACCTATTGCTACCTAATCGTATAGGTACATCTTAAAATTCCACAGATATTATGTACGCATGTTATTCTCAAAATTCTGGTCTCCTCTTCATTTTCATTACTTCTATGAAAAAAACCTGCTCTTTTTCTTCAGAATAAAATAAAAATAGATTTCAACTGTCGAAAATTTAGTCGAATGGCGAATTGGCGATGAAACTTACATAATACATAGTTTCGCGACAGACTGTACACAAACACAATTACATTACAAACACACATCTCGTTGTCATATTATATTTTATTTCATTTTCGCACTAAACAGGTTTTTTATATGTTTGTTCAAGGTCTCGCCACTTGATCTTAAGTAGTAAAGTAAGCCCAAACCTAACCTACACTCTACAGTCCTACACACTTGGAATAGAAATGCATGCTAGTATAGTTTGTACAATTTTTTCGGCATTTACAATTTAGTGGTACATTACACAGTACACGCATACCACACATTGAGCCGTGAATTTTATAGCATTGTCGATGATTCGTTACCAATACCATCCCAGTACCCCAGTAAGTATGATTCGAAGATCTCGTGGTACGAAAGCACGTGTATTAATTATCTTATATGTACGTAGTACCCATGTTAAAGTTGACACCTTTTCGTTTAAATTTCATCGAATTTATGCCTATCGAGTTGAGTAATATTTGTGATTTGTGACATAATGCAGACAAAAATGCTGAAAATGCTTTCCCTACGCTTTGACCTTGCAGCTGGCTTAGCTGGCTCTCTCGTCAACTCGGCATTTCGCTATCGCTTCAAATTTTCTAAAGGTTATCAATCGCGATTATAATTCATAATTACATTACGTTGATAAAGTTCGATGCTATTTACAGATTGGTTTTTTCATCTCATCATCTAAAAATAATAATAAAAAATCGTTGTGCACAATCTAACCAACCTACCAAGTAGGCACCTACCCTATTCCTATGTATGGAAATGGCATTCATATGTACATACATACATACATACATATTAGCTAATTGTGCCTACTTTGTAAGTTTGTACTTATTTTCTGCACACTATGTAGTTGCGTACATTGTAATGTGCGATTGAGATACTTATTAGGAAGGAGACGGGGTATTCCAACATATTGGACGAGTGACACGATGAGTCAGTCGGAACTGAGTAGTGGTTGCGGAGCGAGCACGGGCGTTAGCAAAGACGTACGTATAAGTATAGACAGTACTGCAACAAGCGTGGTTTTCCCTTGAACTGATAAGCTGTGTAAAGAACTTCACTTCTGTCTGATATTTTTTCACTTTTTCAGTCATTGAATAGCATTCGGTAAGCTGGGTGTGCTCGTTTGTTAGCTATAAGCGCTACTGTGGTGATATTTTGCGAACGATCGCGTTGTGTTATCTAATATCTAATTATTCGCGGTGAATTGAAATAATTAAGTATTTTTGTGCGGTGTTATTTTACTACAGAAACGTGGTTGAAGGTGAGACAATTTTTTTTTATCATTGTGTTAGAATATACTTATGTACCTCTACCTACTAGATATTGAAACGTCTCGATTTTTTTTGAACCGGCGAACATGCCTTTTGTATAAAAAATCATGTGGTTATAGTGATTCGGATGTATCAGTAAGGTAAGTATGTGGGCCAGCCGAGTCGATCTAGGCTAATGGCTGCATGTTTAAAGTTCGGTAGAAATAATTTATTTTCGTTTTTTTTTGTTGAAAGTTTCATTTGATTAGGGTTTTTACTCGTCGTTGTTGAAATTTAACAGTTGAACAATCATTTTGTGAACAGCTACATCAATGTACATGTTCGTCAATGTGCAGTTATTTTATGTTTGTGATATACCTACCTAATTACCCCATGAACTGAATTATTCAACGTGTTTTACTTTATAATCCGTACCATACATTGTACTCGTAAGTCGTAATAGAGTATCCGATACAACCTAATGAATAATACGAAGTACTTACTTATAAACGATTTTTCGAACTTACTATGATTGGTCGACGTTATCCGAAATTGTTAAAGTGGGTCTGAGCAAGATTTATCATTTCTAGGACAAAGAATTTTCTATTTAAAATAATTATTGCTCGTCTTAAAAATTCGAATTTGTCGCCATATAGGTTCAGGTTCCCATGTAGCTGCCCTGTAAATAGCCTAAATGCAGTACCTAGCACTTTTTTTCAAAATTAAATCAATGAAAATTGCAATAAGCATTACCTAAGTATAAGTATATAAACGAAAAAGTGCACCATGACTATAAAAATATAGTCGTGTGAGCCGTTTTGGGACCATCTTTTTCGAAAATAGGTACTTGGTACATACATTCCATTTTCTTGACATATCTACAAGGTGCCCAGAAATATCGTGAACCCCGAAGAAAGTTTTTTACAAAAAATATAGGTCGGCAACGTGAAGTAGATGCATATGATTGGTGGAATGTTATCACCTCAGTCTAACAACCAATCATGTGCTAAGTGTCATTATTATCATTTATGTGATCAACCGAAACATTTAGCAGAAAACTTTTTTAGGGGTTCACGATATTTCTGGGCACCCTGTATCAGAAGTTTTTCATTTCAGGGGGATGATTATTTATTAATTTCATCAAACAGCTGTTGAATCATAATGAGAGGGAATTCCTGTTCATTTTACAATTAGAGCATAAGTACTGCGATGACGTCATTCTTATTCATCGCACGTCGCGTGATAAATTTATTCTACGAATAGCATACTTACTTGTGTACAATATACTTAGTATACACTTACTCATTTTTCTATAAATTCTCTTTCTATGATACACGGTTCGGAAGTTGAATCATTTTTATTGGCGAAAACTGCGAAAAGTAGTGATAAGTCGCAGTTTCTTTGAACCGTTTCTTGAAAAAATGTTTGCTGCAGAGAAAATAAAGAGTACTCGTAGGTACATCCTAACTCTTTTCACACGTGTATGAAGAGTGAATACTCCTCCAGGATGTTCATTCAAAAATTTAAAAAATATCACTTTCGAGTTACCAATCAGTCTATGAGATATGAAAAAATCATCCAGCAAAATTTATGCGACGTAGACCCACGATCGAAGTTTTTGGATCTCAGTTTTTGCGAATAGAATTGAAAATGCGTCAAAAAAAACAAAAAAAAACCACAGATCTGATTAAAATAGGAATTATTCAATACAGGGTGCCCAGAAATATCGAGTACCCCTAAAAAAGTTTTCTACTAATATACTTGGGTTGGTCACAGTGAATGATAATAATGATAGCACATGATTGGTTGTTGGACTGGAGAGAAAACATTCCACCAATCATATGCATCTATTTCACGTTGCCAACTTATTTTTTTAATGAAAAACTTTCTTAGGGGTACTCGATATTTCTGGGCACCCTGTATTCATAGATACCTACTTAGCTACACGTACACCTATTTAGAAATGAAACACGAGTACTTACTTACCGCTTACCTCGCTTACTCTAATTTTGCATTGGAAATTGAAACAGAAAGTTGAATGGAGAGGTGTGAAGAATTTTTCTCGAGGTGGGGCTTTTGAGTAAAAATATACGTACTTGCCGATCAGACTAATTTCTTCGTAATCAATTACGAATTGAACTTTAGAAATTTCCCAAAATAGCGTATAAAAATCAACTCGATGCATCCAACGAAAATTTAATTTAGCCATCGTATGTACATGGTATTAGTAATTAACTGATAATATTACAATTAATTTTATCAACGTATTTTCGTACGTTATCGTTATGACTATGTGAATCTACCTACACATAGGTACATATATCTCGATTAATTATAATTTTCAACGATCGAAATTGTAGGAATTTCGGTTACGTCATGTTTTACGTAGTTGCCTTTTTTCTCGAATTTATTGTGATAATTAGTCAATGTGTTAATGATTTATTCGTTTCAGGAACCCGTTCTCATAGCGAAAGTTTTTCGCTTTTCTTAGAAAGTGACAAGGTTGAATCTTAAAATGACGAAAGGATTTGCTTTACTTTTCTACCTGTTGGTAATGGTGAATTCGAATTTGGGACAAGACGGTAAAACGAACGGAGAGAAAAAACTTACGCCCCCCGTTTTAGAATATGGACCAGAAGATGAAGTTTACACTTATTACGAAGATACAACTATATCCCTCCCCTGTCTTGCCAAAGGGCAAGACACGTCAAATGAGTAAGTAATTCTAGAGATGAAAAAATATGCTCATTGATTTTTTTTTTTGCAAGAACTCGACAGGAAACAGTGCTTGAAACACTACCAATTTTGAGCGATTATTTCATTGCTATTCTAATAGATACGTAGATACGAGTACATACAGTGATCAAATTTATTTTTATGCAAACTTGAACACTGCAAACAAGCGAAAGAAAATAAGGTGTACACTATTCTTTGCTCTTACACGTGTACTTATCGACTTTTTTGTTTTCAGAAATACGGTTTGGGGCTCTTGGTGGACTAAAAATGGTGTAAATATTACTTCAGGCATCAGTTTGGAATATTCCCCGACTGACCATAAATTCGGCTTAAATATAGCAAGCGCTAAGAAAAAGAATGCTGGTAAGCTTAATTATACCTATACTTACTAGCACCTCGTAAATAAAAATTTCAAATATTCAATGATTTAACTGAAACAAAAAATATGATACCCTCCACAAAAAATTCCTCTGGTTGCTCTTATGCTGAATAATATTGCAACGTTCCACAATTACTTGCGTATACCTAATTGCATATGCCATGAGCTGAATATTTATATAGGTATCTAGGTACTTTTACTTGTATTATAGGTAGATAGCCTACCTACAATTGAAAACTTAAGATAATTTGCATTTTATAGGTCGCTATCAATGTTTTGTCTCGAATGGAGTCGGTGTTATGATGTCCAATTCTACTGACGTCAGGTTCATTGAAATACCTAAAAAGATTACTGAAACACAGACATTATATGCCATCGAAGGACAGCCATTTAATCTGACCTGCGAACTTCCACAGGACTTAGTGGACGATGAAAACAATTACTGGGTTCGAAAAGTAAGCACCAGAACATTTATGTATGTACCTACTACCTAGCTACCTACCTATAAAAATTATGTTCAATGCATTAATTCAGTGCTACAAACATACAAGAGTGGTGAGAAGTTTTTGCATGACTCGTGGAACTGATTAAAAAAATGTTCTCAATACGTGGTAAAGGGGGAGGGGGGACACGATGTTTTTCGATAATCTGGTGTAGGTAAGTACATATGTACATACATATTTGACAATGCAACTAATTTTCTGCTAGCCCTCCCTCTCCCTCCTCTCCCAAAAAGAGTTGACGGCTAAAAATCACCAAAAATATCTCTACGATGACTGTAATTTACAATTTTTTTATTTTGAGCAGTTTTCTGCATTTTTTTTTGTTGTAATTTTCTTGTTTTTGGTCAATTTTTCAATTTTCAACTGTCGTAATAGGTAAGGTACTCATCTAAAACAAAATTATCGGTTTGTTTTTTGTAATATTTTTGTAATATTTTTGAATTTTATAGTAGTGCGCTGCATTAATTTAATTTTTCAAAGATTTACCTAATTAGGTTTTTGAAAAACTCGCGTTCCCAATTACTCCCATCAAAATCCACGTATAATTGCGAGCGAACTTTGTATCTTGACAAAATATGAGCAAAAAATCAAAAACAAACAGCCATCTTATACCTACTTTGTACTTTTGGAGTCTCGAAAAAACGATTTGGTTGTTGAAATCGGGAATAGATCGGGAAAGTTTTTCAATATGTGATAAAGTATGGGCCCTTTTCCACAAAATAACCAAAAACCTCATTTTTATGACAATTGTTCCTGGTTGCCTACAACAAATAAATATCCTGCACTAAAAAAAGGCGTATCTAGAGATTAGCACCAACTACAATCTTAACCTTATATAAATAAGTATAATTAATCTAAGGACATCCACTAACTTAGATTTTTTGACATCATGACATTCAATTATAGTAACATTGTGAATCTTTCTCACTCAACAGCCTATACATTCAACTGTGAATCGACCTCAAGAAACCTTCAAAGAACCTCAGATAATTCAAATACCAGATGGTAGTTTGTGGTTTTCAAGAATTTCACAAATCCATGATTCCGAGAATAATAGCGAGTTACTCGGAAAGTACTATTATTTCATTCCTGGACGAAAGTACGTGCTAGATCTTGGATCCGTTATTACGAATGCACAGGGGTGCTGACTGACGAAAAAACTTATTCTGTTACCCTTAATAGGAAGGAAATTTGTGAAACGGTGTTAAAAGTACAGAAATCATCCGATAAAGACGTTCCTGATACCGATCCTGTAAAGCGATTCGTGACCCAAAGAAATCTAACTGCTGAAAAAGGTGCCAGGGTGAAGTTGTTCTGCGTGTATGGGGGAAAGTAAGTTTATCATTACTACATATCACTGCTTTATGTACCTACATTTATATTGGAGTTGACCTATGATGTACTTAGGTATACGCGTAAGCCTACATTTCACAATGACGACAGATAATTTGCATTAAGTAGGTTACCACTCAATTCAAATCAGTTCAATTTTACATACTTATTATGTATCTGAGCGACTGTCAGTAAAATATATAAGTTGTGCAATTTCAGCGAAATTAAGAATCTTTGATTAGGTACCTATTTTATTCTTTTATGGCAAGGTGAGTAGGTACATCTAACGTAAGGTGAATCGCGAAGAAGAAAAAAGTCGGTGATTTCAACTAAATTCAGCGGAGAACTGGAGACCTTCATTTTGAGTTGGAATGTCGCCCATAAAACATTTTAATTCTGGAGGTAACCTTACCTCTGTATGGAAAATATGGGTCTTCTAAGAGGGCACATTTTCGAAAAAATGATTCGCCTTTTAAAAATATTTCTTTCTCAAAAACATCAAAAGAATTGAGGGGAAAAACAAATTCGACTTTATGGCCGAGATTAATAATAATTAAGTGATTTTTATTCAGTACCCCGATCAGTAATGTGTACTTATTACCCAATACCTGCTATAGTAACTACGAATTTATTAATTTGTAATTCACACTTATTTATAGCCCACTTCCTGTCATTTTATGGGAGAAAGATGGTGAAGAATTGAAATCTAAAGATAACACTCTCGTAGAGGAATCTGGAAGCGCTGTTAAAATATTCTCATTCAGACCTGAAGACGCTGGAAATTACACTTGTAAAGTGCACAAAAATAACGGAACACATTTTGAGACGAATGAATTTTCTGTAAAAATTGGTGAGCACAGCGATCCCATATTTTACGATTACTTTACCTAATTGAAATTTTATTTTTGTTCATTGAGTTTGAATACCTGTGGAACACGTTGTTTTCAGGCAAGCCATATTTCATCGAAACACCTCGAGAACAGACTACTTACGTAAATGGATCTGCAAAATTTTCCTGCACCGCCGCAGACGGAGATTTAAATTTTGGTTTAAACTTAACATGGATTTTCAACGGCATGCCCATGTCTGAATGGCCTTTCAACGCAGACAGCCTAATAGACTCTGAGTACGGAAAATCCACTCTTCGAATTAATAATGTGACTGACATTCATGTTGGAAATTACGGCTGTAACGCCTCAAATACTTACGGATATGTGTATAAAGAAGCATACCTTTTTACAAAACCTGGTAAAATTGACGAACAGCTCCTACTTACACTTATTGATTAGGCCCGTTACGAATATCTTATTTAATTTTTCGCAATGTCAATGCGTTTCTGTTTGTTATTCTTCAGCTGAGAAAGTTACAATCAACGATGAAAGCAAAGCAAACCAAACTTTTCCAGCTCAACTTAACGAGCCTTTCAACTGGACGTGCCCTGTGGAGGGCGTTCCTTCTCCTAACATTACATTCATGAAAGGGGATGAAGTAATAATAAGTGGTGACGATTATACCATTTCAGATGATGGAAAAACATTAACTATTAGGTAAGTTGGTAATAGGTATGCATTAAAATGCTTCAAACCTAATCATTTTACAAATTCTATATAGGTAATTAGGTACCTAACATATCATTTGGACTTTTGAAAATAACGCCTAATGAAAAAAAGAATGAAAGATATTACGGTGATACTAATATTGCGTTTAATGCATTTTGCAGAAATTTCAGTTCCAACGACTATGGAAAATATGTGTGTAAGGCTACAAATGAGATAACCCCTGAACCTGTTTGTGCAGAAATTAATGTTATCATCTCTAAGGACGGTGAGTAAACCAAATCATTACACATGTGAAACAATTTTTCAGAACCGCTATAATTGAGGAGCTCATTGCAAAAGTAGCCCTTGTCACATGAACTTTTAGACACGTTTTACTCGATTGCACCTATTGCCAACTGCGGAGATCATGTTGTAATGATGAAATGACCGTCAAGTTAGTCTACCCTGAGTAGCCCTGAGAGGAATTGCTTTATAGAGTTTACATTCATGATACTGGGTACGCTCAAGGGAGAGCTTTGGAGATTGCATAGGTTCATGTGACAAGGGCTACTTTTGCAATGAGCTCCTCAATTTAATTTAATTCTCATTTTAACGATCTTGATGCAGAACCTGATTCCAAACCTGAATCGGAATCTAACTGGTTACCTCTAATTTTGGTATTACTTGCATTACTATTGGCTGCAATCGCAATTGGAGGTTGGTGCATATACGACAAAAATTATCGTGTCGACGGAAAATACGAGGTGAAAAAACGAGAAAAAGCCGCAGCTCAAAACGGAATTACAGATGAAACGTAAGTTGGTTTTAATCACAGAATATTACCTATCTTAGGAACAGCCAGTGCTCGCGTTTTCTTACTTATGAGGTCTGTCTTGAAAGTGGATTTTTTGTAAAGGAGTGGTCGAATGGTATCATAAAAAACTTGTGCTTAAAAATATTGTTCGGAAGTACAGTACGAGTAGATATGTACCAGCCAAAATGCAACCCTCAAAATCTAAAACGTGAATTTTAAGAATAAAATTGAGTGAACAAACGTGACGTTTGGGCATTTTACCTTACCTAAATGTACGCTAATATTCAAATACTTAGGTCGAAAAGAAATTTTACGTACCCTAATGTGAAGAATCCCTTCTTTTATAAAGCAGAAATTTCAAATTAAGCATAAGATTTTCCATATTCAAAATGGATTCCTCAATTGAATTTGGTCAAATATTCAAGACATGTTTTCTTTTTACTATACATTTTTATTACATAGTTATTCACCTTATTATTGAATATTTACATATTGTTGGAATATTTACAACACTCTCGTTACATCTTATTTTTCTGTCAATAGGAATGAAGCCTTGATGCCAGCACCTAATGCTGCTACTCTGAATCGTGTACGTAAAACAAATGAAAGTACGAGAGACGGAAGTGGTAATTCTCGAAATGGATGCGTTACAGTAGAGATGGAACCTACCCACTAGAGCTTGAATGAATTTGTAGATACTTTTGCATCGAATTGAAGTGATTTTTGGAATAATTCATATCTGTTGTGTACCATATGGATTAAGTATTTTCAACTTATTGAAAATTTTCTTTTTTTTCTCTCAGTTGGTATAGCCATGACAAGATTTTCATTTGTTGTAAGTAGGTAAACAAATGTTATCACGAGCGAAAATCGAAAATTCTTGTTGTTTTTAAAATTAGAGATTAAGTACGAGGTTAGTATGCATTATCAGTGTGTGCATGAAAACTATTCGAGAAAAAGTGAATGCGACAAAAATTGAAATAAAACCGCATTTATTTCAAATATTTCATAAGATAAGTACATTGACCCTCCAAGTTCAAATTAGAATAAGCATTATGGTATCTCATTCGTTTTGTTTTTGTACAGTTTAGGTTTAATAATGCATGTAATTATGTGCTAATTTAAAATTTTTTAAGTACATAATATGTAAGTATGTACTTCAAGCATTTCAATTTTTGTTTTTGTAAATGCGTGTACCTGTAGTCCCCAGATCTACGACTGTAAGAAAGTGTAATGCGTCGCTTCACATGAAAAGAGCTGGTATGCAGTTTCCTATACCTACATACATAATTATACACGGATTTTCCGCATTCTTAAAATGAAGTCGGGTTCTTTCCATCTTCTCGTACAAATCATTTTGGTCTAGTCAGTGGACTGTCATTTTCTTTCTACCTATAAGTACTTTATAAGTTTTTTCTTCTTTTTTATTATTTCTCTCTTTCTTTCTTTTCCTCCTTTTTTAAATTTATTATTATTACCTGACAAATGTGATCTTATTTAAGTAAATGTGAGATTTTTTATCATTTTATATTGTACAAATTTGTACTCATCACTATTACATTTTTTACGTACCAACTTAAGTTAGAAAATAAGTATGTATAATGTTTTGTAATACAATTTGACTAGAATTTTTCTATCCGAGTTTTCACTTATTAATTGATTTCAAGAAATGTAGGTAGGTAAATTGTAAATGTTAAATTTCATTTGGGTTCTTTTTATAGAGCTTTTTAAAGCAAAAGATCTAGAATATTTTGAAACTATCGCTCATCAATTCGGAAAATGAAAAAGACCCGTGTGTAAATTGAATTTCGAATCATGAATTTTTTTAAATTGGAAACGTATCAGAAATAGAAGTAGAAAACGGTGATATGAAAGAAGTTGAAATCATCAAGATGGGTAATTTTTAGTCATCTACCTACAGGAACTTTCAAAGTAAAAACAAAAAACAAACAAAACACATAGGTAAGTAAAAAATGAGTTTAATGCGAAACTAAAAATTGTTATGGTATTAGTGTTCGCCTTTCTACGTAGGTACTTATAACATAAAATATCTACCTCGTTTTCGTTGTACACACAAAAAAACAATAGGTATTAATTATAAATTGATATTTTTATGGAAAATTATTCGTTTTACAAAAGTTGCTTTTAGTAAATAACATAGATAGGTAGAGATACTAAGAAAAATTTGGATATTGAATAATCATCTGACTTGAAAGTTAAAGTAAAAAACTAGTATAAAATAGTATCAAATTAATAAGTAGTTAAATTTCCAAAATTGACTTTTGAGATATGTTTTATCTAAGCGATGTCTAATGTGTTGGCGAATAAGTATGCCTAAATTATTATTTTTCAGTACATCGAGAATAAATTTTGCCAAAGTGTTTGCAATTTGAGATTTTTAAAATCATTTTAAAATTAATTTTTATAATAGGCAACTTTTTTTTTGTTCAATAAACAAATTATTTACTTGACGATTTTTTTTTCTTTAAATAATGCGTGAATAGAATTTGAAGAATGTGGCAGGTAGGTAAGTTTTCATTCTCTAATTTGAACATTGAGCATAGATATTTGTTATCGAAGTATAGGTAGGTACATCAGAAGCAAGTTGGTCAATTTTTTATATAGGTAATTCTACTAATAACAATATTCATTTAGAAAATAACAATAACCGTACGTATAATAAAATACATAAAAGAAATCACAGATTTGCGTTCTTTTCTTGTGTAAAATTAATGCGAAGTGATCTTAATATTAGGTAAGTAAAAGTCAACAAAATTCTACACTTGGTATGAGCTTATTGCGATGAAATTTTCAAACAAATTTTAAATTTTTTGTAAGAGAAAATTTAAGTAGATAAAGTATTTTTAACTACGAAAAAGGAGTATTTATTTTACTTGTACGATAATAGGGATGAAATGGGAGGAAGAGGAGGGGTTATTTTGAAAGACAATACTCCTTAAGTAGACTAACACGATTTTAAACATAAAAAGGGATCACTATGGAGTAGAAAATTACTTAAGAAGTAGGTATATAAAATTTTCAACAGCGTATTTATATGTAGAAAAAAACATTTATGTTTATTATAATTTATACATAAATGAACTAGAAGTATTAACAACTCTAAAACAAGAAACTTTCAAGTTTACAAATAGGCCAGTAAAAACAAAACACAATTCGAATAATGGTAAGTAAAACTTTTTTTTTTTGGTAATGTAATGAGCATTGGAACAACAGATTCAGATCAATAATATTTCTACAGTTGACTAATTGGCCACAAATAATCAAAAACGCGAGGGAAATTTTTAGATTCATTATAGTTTCAAATTCAAATAACATTGTAGTAAGGTGATATTGTGCAATATAGGCTGTAGCTTTTCCTTTTATATGTGAAAGCATTTCAAATTTCTGAATTTCTGACTATAAAAATTTATCGCTCATGTTACCCATTTTATCTTGATCCTTCTTACACTGGCATAACTAGCAACAACATTTTAAATTTATAATACAGATATATGCATTAAAAAAACAATAGGTAACTAGAAACCAGTTGGGTATGTTTTAAATTTGGCTAAAAAATTGACTCTTAAAATAAATAAGTACTCACCTAAATACATTATAAATATACTGATAATGGTATATATTTTAGAATGTAACAGTAATATAACAACATTCGGGTAATTATAATTTTATATTCAAGGTAGGAAGGTAGGCACGTACCTACCTGATAAATTGGCTAAGTAAGTTTAGGTAAAAGTAATCACAGAATTCTAGTTAAGTAGGTATAATTTTTAATTGGTAATTCTTCTCAAAAAAAAAATTGAAGAAAACTGAAAAACAAATATTTTGTTAAGTATCGATTTCAAAATTAAGTCTTACGTAACTTTTTTTATTCACAAATTTTCACTCTACAAAAAAAATCACCTAACATACATACAAATCAGCCATAATTTCTTTAACGTCTTAAAGACCGAAAACAACACTCTAATCCAGCTCGTTCACGTACAAGAACCATTATAAAAATTTTAATTCGGTTAAACCGTTTTACTTCTGTAGTTTGATGGGTTTTCTCTCTTTTTAAATAGTTACACGTAGGTATTGAAAAAAAAAAAAAAATGACTACAATGTTTTAGTAGGTACATAGTTTTAGAAAGGCACTTGACAATTTTCGTGAAGTGAGAATAATTTCAAAAGCTCCGTTTATAATTTTTTCCCGCTGTGATTTCTTCTTCGAAAATGTGATAGAAAATTACTGCTAAATATAGTAGAGATACCGAATTGGAAAAATTTATACTATAATTGACTATACAATAACTAAGAAAATTTCAGAAATTCAACTGGAAAACGACAAATAAGGTACTTATTCGATAAAAAACTTATGAAAGAAAACGGGTAAAAGAGTAAAATGGTTTTAAATTAACAACCTACATTGTAGGTTCAAGGATTCATATAAAATAGAGTAACAATTTATACAAAACAACGTAGGTACTTCTAATTTAAAACTAAGCGTATTATTAGTATCACTATTAAGACGCGTCTGTCTAAAAAAACAAAAACAAAAAAACACGAAACAATACATGAATAAGAAGTCGAACAAAATTTTCTATCGTATTAATAAATAAGTAGGTATCTTGATAGGTATTTACATTTTTGTATAATTAAGGAATTTGGTTCATATTTACACGTCGTAAAGTTTGTTTGTAGGTATTTTATTTACAATTAGGTAAATTAATTCATCTTTAATCACAGAAAACAATAAACCTTCATGGTTATAAATGTAGATAATCTCCGTACTTATTAGTTGCAGTCGCCATTTTGATTATTTTTTCCATTTAAGGGAATAATATGAGTTGAAAATATTGTACATGGGTATTTTGATCATACACAGAACCGAATTATCAATTTGATGTGGGTAATTAATTATATGTAGGTTGATACAAGAAAGATGAAACTTGTTGCAATTCATCTGCGTGGTCTTTTTTCACAGAGTACATAGGTAAGATACACTTAGGTTCCTATTTTATAACATACTCGATGGCTTATTAATAGAACTATTCAATTTCTCACTCTTAACCTTCCATCAGTCGTCAATACGATCGGTGACGTGTGACCAAAAGAGGGTAATAAGTTCTGGAAAATCTACTTGCAAGGGAAGTATCACAACCAGCACATTTTTTTTTGAATTGGACAGTGAGGAATCTATAAGTACACTCCAAAATACATCATCAGCCGAAATTTTAAATGCTAAAATTCATTTGTCGATTTTTGACGAATTTTTAAAAATTCAAGTTTAGGTCAAAAATGAGAAAAAAATTAAAATTTCACTAAACTGACCTGGAAATTTGAAAGGTTTTTACACTATTTTCGACTTTCAGAGTCAACTGGCGATGGTTTCAAAATTCGAACTATTCTAGAGCCTCCAGAAAATTTTCGGATTTTCCAGTTTTTGAAAATAAAAAAAAAACGCTGTATGTATTTAAGTAGGGTGAAAATGAAATTCAGCACTTCTAAACTTGGATTTACCATTTTTATGAGCCATTCGATCGATTTAGAAGCATATTTTCAAAATCATTTTGTTCCGATGGAAATTCAACATTTTCTGCAGTATTTATTTGTGATCTGTCACGAGAAAACCAACCTAGTGTCCAAAACGTAAATTTTACAGGAAGGGCATTTGAAGTTTTGAGTCTATGTATCAGGCGATCTAAAATTTGTAGGTCCGTGAAACTTGCACCACTTTTGGCCCCCATGAGTGCCAACATAACCCGATATTTTTTTTTTCAGAATCATCACATTCAAGGTTGCCAAGTCCAATAATCGAAATTTCCCAAAATCGATTTTTTCGATTTTTTTGAATTTTTTGCCAAAAATGTGACAAAAACTACCCGAGTATGAATTATTAATGAAGAATAAGTTATTATTATTTAATTTATCACGTTTCTTAACAAATTTGTTCAAGGTGAAAAGAGTTGATTTTTCCAGAGTGAACCTCATTCAAATTTCAAAAAAACGGCCTAAATCCTACAAATGTGAGCCGATATTCACAAAAATTTGTATGTTGACTCCTCCGGACAAACATTTCGAGAAAATCAAAAAAAAAATTTTTTTTCATTTTTTTTGTAGTTGCTCAATTTTTTTGACCTTAAATTTAGGGTCAAAAGAATCGTTCGCGAACGTTTTTAGCACCGCAGGCAGATTCAGCACCCTGAGTACTACTAATATCCACCATAAAAAAAATATCGATTTTTTGGACACTAAGTTGGTTTTCTCGTGACAGATCACATTTTTGAAATTAATGAAGAAATCGAAATTGGCTGAAGGCTCCGGAACGCTTCGACACTATCACCAATCGATTCGAAAGATTGAACAAATTTCAGCATCTTTAGTCGCACGATCGCAAACGATGAATTTTTCATTTTTTTCAAAAAATTACCTTCGTCCTTGGAGGTATAAGTAGGTAGATATTTCGTTTTCATCCTACTTACTTACCTACAGTGTTTTTTTTTTTTTTTTTTTTAGAAAACTAGAGAATTTAAAAATCTGCTGAAGACTCCAGAACAATTCGGAAGGTAGAAAGCAGAGTAGGTACAAAACAAATTTAAGCGTTATAGGTAAAATTTTGACTAAGTAGGTATCTCTTTATTTTTTGGTCTTTGAATTTCCAAAAACTCACCAAAAATTGAAAATTGAATTTCAGTAGGTACCTGAAATTTTAGTTGGTGGAGTATTTTGGGGGTTCTATTGATTTTGATTCTTCTTTGTCCGGTTCAAATAATTTTGTGCTAGTTGGGAGGTTGGGATGCTTCCCCTTGTTAGTTAATTCTCAATTCTCCTGAAAGTCGACTCTTGTCTTTAGACTCCTGGCTCCAATTTACGTACTTGTCATTTTTTGGATTACAATTTGAAGGTTTCATCTTCGTAATCGTACGATTGAAGAAATTCGTACCTCGTATGAAGTTTGATAAAAGATTTTACTTCTGAAAAAATTATTGAAAAGTGAGAATTATTCAAAGAGGAGAAAAAAACTGATAGCAAGGTCAACGTCTCTTCATTACAAAAAAAAAAAATTGTTTAAAATGGTCCAACGCTAACATTACGTTTGAAAAACAAGCAACACAAACCTTTTTTTAATTCGCCTGCAAACTGCAATAATACCTACACTCCTACAGCAACTCAAACCACACTAATGTAAATTGGTTCGTCAACCTTGAAAATTGAAGGAGATTGGTGATAGGTATTTGCGTCGATTTTTGCAGAACTCCCAAAAAAAGAAGCATCAACTTTAGTTCAATTTTAGCATGGAAGATACTATGATTGTTGGAAATATTCCAAAGTGCTCTGGCGCATTCACTTTATACAATCATGAGTAAGGTATAAAGATGAACGTTTTTCTATATGTAGAGATACAGCATTCGAGGTTTTATAAATTGAATGACATCATGTTTTGTCTGTCTTTGAAATTGAAGCCATAAAATCACTTGGAAAATTATACTTAGTTGAAAAGGCCTGTTTTGTTCTATTTTTCAAGTTTTGAGACAAGATGCATTGTACTATTACACTCAACTCAACATAGATATCTCCCTGTTACACTCGTATTTAGAGATTAAAATAATGACATAAATATCCCATTACTTTGCTCTTTAATTTCAAAGGTAGGCACTAGGCACCCCAATTTACATTTGTGTGATTAGGGTTGATGTATACCTATCACCGGGGGAAGTATTCGACAACTCGAATAGAACACTCGATACACAGCACGACAGATGATATGCAATGTAACCTACAATAATGCGAGAAATTTCGTCTAAGGAAATGAACCATAGCAGAACTTTTACTTCAGAGTCGAAAAATTTACTTTCATGTGTGCATCTTGAGGAACATGTACTTGGACTGACTCCACCAAGAGAATGCAATTCTTTTCACGAAACCTTTGGTAATACCTAATACTCGTTAAAAATGTTACCCTCAGTCAATCGTCGACTAATTAGCGATAATGTACGTAACACCATTATGGAAGAACTTTTTAAACTAAAGTATTTTTAGTATCCCGGCAAATACCACAAAACACTTCGGACGAACAAAAGTGCAATGGCTAATTATTGGTTTCAGAAGGCACTGCAGACCACGACGGAGATTGCCTGCCCGCATTAATGGATTCGCTATCTTGAAATGTTAGCGAAGTGGTATCGGCTTGGTCGTTATTTTGTATGGTATCTGATCTGTGAAACGGTGTCCAAGGTATGATAGGTTGGTGTTCGAGAATCGTGTTGAAATTACATTCAGATTTTGGTCGCGGTAAACTGGCCGTTAATATATGCAAGCTTCGACCGATTTCGGTTAACACAGACCGACTTCCTTCCGATTCCATCGAAGTATTAGCATGTTCGGCTTGTTCAGATAACGCGTTTACCACCGCATTTATGGTTTTGCTGCCACTTGCATCTTCTTCGTCTTCTTCTTCCTCTTCGTGATGCGTTACTATGTTGGGATTTATTCCGATTTTGTTCAACCTATAAAGCGAACAAAGTTGCGCATTACGACGCAATCTAAACGTAATTATGTAAATTTACTATAACTTCAGCTTAAAACCGAGCATTTGAATATTTTACACAGGCACGCGGCAAGGTGCATTTCAATATTTTGGTCGTAGCTGGGTACGTAGTAGATAGATAGGTACCTAGATAAGTAACCGAAAATGTCAAAATAGTCGTCTTCATCGTCGTTTTTACCTTAACGTAATTTCGTTTCATAATATTATAATTTATAAATATGCAACTAGGTAATGCGTACTTTCGTTGTTGGGGTACCTACTTGACTCGATAATTTAATTTAGGTAACCACATACATTACACTTTGTAGAGATGAAATCCCTTTCACTAGTGAACATAGACAACGCAACCAAAGTACCTACTTAAATGTTCGTAAGTTTGCTGGTTGAGAAAAAACTAGCATTCATGAGGACGCAGCAACGCAAAATTCAAGGTGAGAGAGGTAGAGGGGGTGAATTTTTGAATTTTCAACTCCAAAACTATAAATTTGCCCATTTTTTTAAAACCCATTACGAAACTGTGAACTGTTGAAAATTGCAACCCAAATTAGCAACCAATAGTTCAATATTGCAAGAGTGATTGAACGAAGGGGGAAGAGAAACGTAAATATATGTACGAATACCGAACTACATTTTTAATCATGCAATAAACTGGTGCAAATACTTGCTGGCACAATTGCAAAATAATAAAGAAAACGTATGTATGCGCAAATGCAAATCTAAATACTAAATATGCAGGTAAGTAAAAATTCATAAAAAGCAAAAAAAAATCCACGCTGGAATTCTACATATGTAGGTACTGCGAATAGCTACCCAGAATACTATACGAAGATATACCTATTAGTAAAAATAATTTTTATTCAAATAAAGCAATACAAAGTATACGATAACGAGACATAAAATTTACATTTTATAAATTACAACGAATCTAAATGGATAATTGTTCGTTAACAAATTTTGTTCGCTTAAATAAAATTAACGATAAATGCGATGGTGATGGCCAGGCCTTGGGAGGGATGTAGGTACCTACTTTTGTACATTAATGACAATGAAAAGATTCTCAGGAGTTGAGTTCAAGTATGTGAATAATTAAAAATCGTAAGAAGACAGGGAAATGATGAAAAAGTGAAAATGGTTGAATATGTCTTTTAAAATGATAATTGAATTTATTATCAGAAAGTCCAACTTGAGACCTACTAAATTTTTCAAGTTTAACATTCGCTTTTAATCTACGTAGGTATCACCTATTTTTGGAACCAATATAAAATCGCCTACGAAATAATTTCAGCAAAGTTCTATGGACTTTAGGTACCTGCTTCTAATAGACTGCAGAACCTCAATTTTAAATTGTAAACAGGTATGTGCGTTTTTATAATGTAGACACGAGCACGACTTTGATAGAAATTGAATGTTGAATAATATCTTAATTATTTTGCATTTGAGTTGAAAAAACAAGTGATTAGAGCGAAGAATTTAGAAACTGGTTATCCCAAAACTTGAGGAGATGAGGTATACGTTGAAAAATTTACGGGATGATGACTTCAAAAAAAATAAATAAATAAATAAATAAAATAAATAATTCAATAAAAAAAAAAAAAAAAGAAAATAATGAATAAAAAGAAGGTTTGAAAAATGAAAAAAATAGAATGTTGGATACTTTTGTCAACTCTTCGTCTTCAAATAAAGATAATTAATGCTCTGGGTAATAGTTTAGTTTATTCACTGGCCAAAATCATACAATATACAAAGCCAGATTTACCTCGATTGGCGACGGAGCTACGTATAGCATGCGCATTCAGTCAAAAATATTTTCACTGTAATATTTTTGAAAAGTATTTTTCAAAAACGATAAAATTACACCGAAATCTTTTAAAATTGAATTTCAATAATTTTCCAATTCTGGGGTTAAATTTTATCCAATATTATATTAAAAGTGTTTTGATTTTATTAAATATATTTTTCATTTTTCTATTTTAAAATGAATTTTGTCACGATAAAAAAATTTAATTAATTTTCCATCGAAGCTGTACCTACGAACATTTTCCCGCATTCATTGCAGCACCACAAGAAAAATTGTTTAGGCCCTACCGATTATTTTAACTATGTACTTTGTTATTGTTAAATAATACCTACTTGACTAAATTTTGATTACACGAGAACTACGATAAATGCGTTGTTAATGCAATTATCTCATCTAAAGGTACATCTATCTACTAAAAAAAAAAAACAACAACAACAACAAAAATAAACACATTCAAATAATAATGATAAAAGCTTAAATACGAATTGGTACATTCACATCAATCTACAAAGCAAAAACTAAAAACAAAATAATAGGTAATTTTAAGAAAAGAAAAGAAAAGAAAAAAGCAAAAACAATCGTTCAACTTTACGAATTATGATAAATACAGAAACGAAAATGCACTAAAGAATTACACGATACATAGCTAAAAAATAATAAAAATGGCACAACTTTTCAAGGAAAAACAGGTAGTAGGTAATAATAAAAACACAACAAATAATAAGAAAACTAAAAACGCGCGTAAAATCATATACAACAAGGTAGGTAAGGTACGTATTAGGCTAAATAGCAAAAATTATAAAAAGAAGCCGATCACAATCTGGTATCACTTTCGATTGCATTATCATTTTCATAACTGATTTCTTTTTTTCTACGATACCTTTCAGCTGCCACCGACTCCATAGTTCTTCTCATCAAAGGATACTGGTCTAATACTGTATTAAAATGTTCCACCGATAAGGAGAACAAATTGCAATACGTTTCTGCTCGAACACTAGCTACTCTACGAGCATTAGTTAGCAGACAAATTTCACCAAAGTAGGAACCATCACTGAGGCTAGTAGCAACATCGCCGTTAGCCATAACGATGTCAACAATTCCCTCTTGTATGAAGTACATCTTATTACCTATTGTACCTTCTTTGATAATAATGTCTCCTGCGAACATAGGAAAAATTTTCGTATATTAGAATTTACATTTATTTACACAACGTAAACGTTCATTTTACCTGGTTGGAAGACTTCGTATTTCAACTTAGTAACAACATCGGATACAAAATTTGAATCAGCGTTAGCAAAAAATGGTACAGATGCCACTAATGACCGGCAATTATAATTGATCACATCCTAAAAGGCGAAAGAATAAAACAAGGGTTAATTTTAACCAAATCTACCGCCGTTACACATAATAACCTAATCGACGATTTTAAATTCTCTTACTTCTCGAAGTTTCTCCGAAAGTTCACCAAGAATGGCTTCTTCGTCGAAGAATTTACCCTGATAACGGTGTTCGAAATACTCGGTTATTCGTTGTCTCATTTCCCTTGGCAGTTTTCTATACGCCATGTATTCTTCTACTTGTTTCACCTACATAACAAACATCGAAATATATAGGTAATCGATTAGGTAAGTATATAGGAATTCTTATTTCTGATTCCTATTTTTATACTGATCGCATAAGTAGGTAGATAGATATATATTAAATCAATAGTTTACCCTCTCTCTGTATTGTCTTCTAGACGAATCCAAACTTTGAATTAAGTTAGTGGCATGACCTAAGAATAGAGCGTAACATGTTGCACCACTTATCATCGACAGCATCGTTAACCACATATCAGTCAACGATTGTGGAGGAAATCTTCCATAACCTATGCATAACATATGCGACATGGCTTTGAATAAGGCCCACGAGTATTGCTCCAACCAGTACGCGTCCTGGAAAAGAAATTTCAAAATACATACGCCTATTAAATGAAAGAACGAGACTTTTTAAAAAATATTTTCGTTTTAAGACTGGTTATTTTTAATGAAGAAAAAAAATTAGTGATGGTGTTGAAATGTCAAAAATTGGAGTAATTTTAAAGTGATGTACTTCTGTCAAAAAAAAGATTCCAAAAATTTCAGCCTTCAAACTCGATTGCGGGTTGTGCGCCAGGAGCAACCTTTTTTCGTATTACTAAGATATGTAACATGTATGCGGCTAATATTTTTAATAATACAATTTTTGAGTAAGTGAGTAACTCATTGAATAAACCAATATTTAAAAAAATTAAAAATATCTAATAGAAAGGACCATTTTACATCATTTTCAATCAAGCTTCCGCAGAGGGTTCTTCGATTTTTATAATATGTAATATAGGTTTTTTTCATGAGGTTATATGTTATTTTAGCAACAAAAAAAATAATCATCATTTCTGCTATAGATTCGCCAATGGGTCATTATTGGGAAGAGAAGGGGAAAGGGTGCCTTTTTTTCAGATTCCGAAAATTTCAGTTACCAAACTTGTCGACGGGTTGTGCGCCAGGAGCACATCTTTAATGAAAAAAATCAAAAATTTTACTTGAAAACTTGTACTTTTTAGGAACGATGATATCACAGAGATCAGTACCTAATATTTTTAGGATCCAATGCCAGATCACCAAACATCCTGAACAAATACATCGAATTCGTGATCTCGTGATCATCGACAAACGCCGAATTGAACTTTCAGGAAACAATGCTACATCATAATTCACTTTACAATTGACACAGTTTTTCAACACAGACAATGCCATGTTTATCCAACAAAAATTCCAACTCGAGGAAAAATTAACCGACAAAACAACACAACTTCCTGAAACTTTTCACGCTTTTTTATTTCTACGCAGCTTTTGATAAAATTAGGTATACGATTTTATTCGAAAGTTTTCAATGTCCATGTATATTGTATAAAGTTTAACTTACTTTTAAAAATTTTTTCTATCGGCGAATATTGTTAGAACTTTTTTTTTACGTTTTTATTTTTACTTTCACTCGGAAACAAATGCTCAAGTACCGATAAAATTGCGCCGTAATGGACGTTTTAAAAATCAAACGACTCGAATCGAAATTTCATGAGTAATTCATTTCAACTTAGGTATAACTGGGTAAAGCTCGACTCGAGCTAAACTCTACCTACCTACTACAAATGTTAATAAGTTTTTCGAGTTGCAGTTTGTAACGGTTTCGTGTAAGTATAAGAAAAACAGTCCACGTAATTGAGAAACGCCTACCTGGGGAATATTTTCTACCGGAAAAAGTTTAAGTATATTTTATCAATGAGAGAAAATTTTTGAAAAAAGTCAATTAGACTGTACTACACTTTAGCCAATTATGCATTTAATGTGTTTCGGATTTGGTGTGTTTCAAAATGAACCTAATTATCGTTCGGATATTTTCCCAACGAACTGATAGCTTCAGTGAAATTAGTTAGATGGAAATTCCACATCGAATCAACATCAAACAAAACGACATTTAAGCTACAGCTACCTTTAACGCCAATTCTATCTTGTTTTTTTTTTTATATAATTTTTATGGTTAGAAATCGAAAAAAAGAGAAAGGTACCTACCAAAAATCAACTACCTGTACCTAACTATGTCATGCACGTTATACCATCACAGCACAACGTAAGTGCGTTTGTCTAACCAGGTAACGGAAATAAAGTAGGTAAATAGTATACCGAACAATTTACGCAAATTGATTGGAATGGGTGTTCGTTACTCGTCTATCTGATCTATAGGTATACATATTGGTACATTCGTAACAACCGTCAAATATAATCCAAAGTAGCAAAGTTATTTAGGGTTAAAATTTGTTCGTTTTGTTAGATTGTATGTACTTCATAAATCAGAGTATAACATCGAATAGGGAATCTTATACGACTTTTTCGTTTTAGGTGAGGAAGTAGGTATCTATATTATAGCTTGAATGATCGTTGTGTTGATGAACCAATTTAAATCGTCAAATTAGTATAATTTTTGGAATTTATCGTACATTGAATAGGTTGGTAAGTACTTAGGTACAACCTATTTAATGTGCATATTCAAAAAATAAACTAGGAATGTGCAAATGAATAATGAATGTCTTTTTTTTTCAAGTTCCACATCAAACATTTGAACATGGAAGGTCACCCAGTGAAATGAAATTAAAATTTCATTATTTTGCCAGCACCGAAAGTTACTGCTTTTTCAAGAACACGATAAAACAGCGATTTTTTTTCAATTGAATGTAACTTCGACATTTTCACGGACAATTACAAATAATAGATTACCTAGGTTTACTCTTGAGCTTGAGCTAATGTCTACCAAACTTTTTTACATCGATTTCAAATGCAAAGTAAACTTTTGGGATTATTCTATAATTCAATTGTCTCAAAATGATTCGACTATCTATGTGCCCGCTTTTTTTTTGTTTTTTCAGTAAAAAGCATTGACGGTATTTTATTGAAATGGTATGTACCCACCATTTACACATCGATTTACATACTCACAAGGTATTCCTATGAACAAAATTACATTAAAGTTGCAGTTACAATGCTTCAGAGAAAAAGTAAAAAAAAATCAAACATTTTTTCTTTATTATTATGTAATATTTTTAAAAATTTGTACAGCAGTACCTCTATCTACCAAGGTAATATTATGAACAAAAATCCTTTGAGCATCAAGTCCCCACATACTTAATGATCTAATTCGTATTTTTGCATTTTAGATACACCCTATTTTTGACATGAAGGGCAAAAATATGATTCTAAACTGGAACACATTGATTTTGGAAAAATGTTGAGAAGGTAATCGGTCAAGTTATTCACTAACAAGCACCAATCTCGAGCACACGCGCCAACGCTAATTTGGACAGAATTCATGGCTTTTTTTTTTTTAGAAAACTGGAATTTCTGAAAAATCATTGGAGGCTCTAAAACGATTTGAAACCACCTACAGTCGACTCAGCATATTGAAAATTGAGGTGCAGAGTGAATTTCGGTATCACAACTTAATTTTGTGGAAGTTTCAAGCTTTCAAACATCTGCTGGAAGCTCCAGAACTACTCAAAACGGTTCAAAAGCGTTTTCAATCGAGTTGGCGGCCGGGTCAGTAACAGGATATTGTCCCAAATTTCAGTTTTCTAATTCAATTGGGTGAAATTTTAACTCTTTCCTCATTTTTAGTCTAAATTTGATTTTCAAAAAAATGACCAAAAATCATAGAGTCTGGAATTTTGGTTGGTGGCATATTTTTCGAATGTAATTTTTTTAGATTTCATTTCACATGATATTTCAATCCGCCGACTTTATTCAAAAAATCTACACACCTACTCGATAGTCGATACGCACACAGAATCGGCGTGGAAAATGATAATAAAAAAAACCTCTTTCCTTATGAAAGCCTTAACGCCGGTACCGATTGGTAAATTATTCTTTTTTCATTTATATTTGGTGTGATTATTGTGTCATAATTTTGTTTTATGTATTTGATGCGTCATGCGAGGTAATTCAGTCTAAAAATTTAAATGTCATAGAGTATAATTTTGTAGACATAGGTTACATTCAAATTCAATTTTTTCGTCGTAAACAAGGTCAATTTTTTTCAAGTTGGCAAGTTTAGAAATCTAGATATAATTTTTTTTTTGCTGTTACTCGCACGATTTTCTCTATACAATACTTTATGCCTTTTTTCGCAAAGGAAAAATACGAATCTGACTCTAATACTAATGAACCTACCAACCCATGTTCTGAACTTAACAATAAGTATGCCCCAGTAATCTTTAATATAGATTATATTGACCATTGTAAACACTCATGAGCTATAAACGTACGAGTAGGTACCTATATTTAGTTAAGGTATCTACTTTCGTTGATTAAATTACACTACGAACTAATCAAAATAGGAAAATCGTAGGGTCTAAACCAAATATACGAAGGTATATTCGCCGGTAAAAAGTTGTTGCGTATCATTAAAAATCAAGAACACGTAGAAAACCATTAATTGAACGGTACAAGCCGGTACAAGAGTCAATTGTGTAAAGCAGATAGGTACATTAGTTGAAAATTTCATGTTTTAACTAATTTGTTCGCTAAAAATGGATAAATGCGAAGAATACATCGAAGAAACACGCAAATCTATTTGTGACAAAATTTAATGTCTATAAAAATTTCCCACATGGGTAGGATCGTAAAGTTTTCTGTTTTGTTACCTACCTACCTACGTGGAGTTTAGACTGGATTATGTTGGCGGCTTTTTGAAAATCAAAAACAATTCAAAGGATTGACAGAGTTACAATAATTTGAGGTAGTTTGATAAAAGATCTACATAGGAGGTGGTTCTGCGTCATATGGTTAGATATACTCAGCTTCCAGGTGTTCAAAATGTGCTTTTACCTCCTTCTTGACTTATTTTTTTCCATTTTTATTTTTTACATGAATTCGTAGATACCTTATTTGGAATGAAATATTATTTTTACGTACCTGTAATTCATTAATGGCCACCCACGAATTTTCAGGAAATCCTTGCAGCATTGGAACCAAAAATTGCAAACATCCTGACCAGTGACCAATCAGCAGCATCATACAAATTAAATTGAATATCCTCATGAACACGCTAGCCATATTTAGGAACTGTAAATTATCAAACAGATAATCGTACAATCATTAAACAAGTAACGTATTTCGTATAATTTATTTTATCTATCTATTTGTTCAAAAGTCGAATACACGGGCACTCAATAACTGTATCAGTTTATTCTCGGACTTCGAAAAGAACACTTTCTTCACACTCTTTCATCGTACATTCTCAGGATTAACTAAATCACAACCTGTAAACCCTTTCACATCATGATGACTAACGTAGTGTGCCTGTTTAACGTATTTCCTACGATGATAATAATTAAGAAATCTAACATCCCCCAACTCGAGAAATATTAAACATAAAAATATATAAAATGCTTTTATAGTCACACACAAATCTTGTCTTAAAAAAGAACCGCGTGAGAAGTGAAAATAAAATGCATTAGCAAAAGCTTCCAAACTATTTTTAAGCTCGTGTGCAGGTAGCTGCTTGTATATGTTTTAAAAACTTCACCGGTCAAGCATTAATTTTTCATTTTTATTGCTGTGAGTAGCTATAGGTACCGAACTATGAAATTTATTGGCCAGGTACCTAATAGTTCATTAATTTTATTTCTAACACCTACTTCACAACTGCATAGATAGGTACTCGACTAAGAAGACATATATAATATAACATAATAATTATTATTTTAGAGAAGGTTTTAGCTACAATAGAAATTATTTATGTTTTGTACAAAATTATAAGTTTGTTTCTAGAGGTCCAAGTATATACTTGTATTTACAGTGGGTTTTAGGAGCCGTTCACGGCCTTCCATCGTATGGTGCCGTGACTCAAACTACACAACAGTAATTAAATTAGCAGATTTGTTATTATAGAAGGAGCAACGTATTCAACTTTACGGAATGTTATTTCTGCAACATGATTTCAAATACAAGTAGATAAAGGTGAAGCCTTCAATTTAACAGCTAGACAACATTTTTTGAATTTATGTAGACATGTTTGTCTGCTCTTTTACTCACTGGGGCAATGATAAACTCATCAAAAAAAATTTTATTGACAATTTTTTCAGTAAAAATTCTTGTAATTTTGGCAACTAAAATAGGTTGAAGATTACAGTTTAATGCCTGGTTTCAAAGATTGCAGCATTTCTAATGAACTGAAAAAAAATTCGCTTGATTTTTGGAGATCCTTCTTCATTTCTCTTTTCTCGATACCTACCATTTTATTCAAGAAGAAGGAATTGTACTGAATTGGTACTAAAGAGAAAGCGGTGAAATCCAGAACACAGTAAAGTAATGATAAGATGACCTTTGGCTGAGATTGTGAGACTTCATAATATACGTAAAGCGGAGACCTTTAGTTAGAGTAAAGATGGTAGCCAAAAAATGTCGGTTAAGAGAGCATTTAATTTTAGTAAAGATTAACAATAGTTATCTATTTTTTTTTCGTTTTATTTTATGATATGTAGGTAGTTGGGCAAACATTTTAGTAAAGACTTCTTATTCCCTTCAGAATTCAATACTTTCAGTGGCTCAGCTCAGACCATAAAATCCACAAAAATATTACGTGCACCTAATTATAAGTAAGTATACCTAGGTATATGTGTGTTTAGATAGAACTCCCAAGGTTTGCAGAAAAAAAATTAAACCTACTACGTAAGTAGATGAAAGAAGAAGTATGAAAAAATAAAACAAATAGAATATAGGTAGGTACACCTATTTCATAAATGCATATCACAGCGTAAAATATTTCGAACACGTACGCTCTGTTATCGAAAGGATAAACAAACTTGTACAGAAAAATGTTTATCAAGCTGCCGTTGCTGCTTTATAAGACTCTCGACTTTTTTCATCCGTAAGAACGAAAGAAAATAGGAAAAAATCATGCATGACCGTTAATAGAGGTGTTCATTTCGACACTATAGCATTTTTAGTATTCATAACGCGTCACTCGGGTATGTAAGAGACTTTTAGCAATCAACTCCAACTCGACAGTATTTTTTCTATTTTTTCGACGAAATGATGCAGGTCTCTTTGATTTTTCAACAATGCTGCAGCTAAAGCTTTTCATTCGCTACCTACTTATTCTATGTATTCTATGCCAAATTAATTAAAATTTACGGCCAACGAAAATGGGTGTTTTTTTGGGGGCACGAAAACGAAGAAGATTATCGACCACGCGATGAAAAGTTGAGCAAACTTTTTTGATTAAAAAATTAAATTATTTTGTTGATGGTTTATCGATAACACTGCCGTACACATTGTACTTAAAGATAATAAATAGGGAAAACTTTTTGCACCATACTCGTATATTGTCTCCTACCTACTTTTAGTTATATATAAAATTAACGACACTTATAAATTATGGAAAAGCCAATGGTTTCTTCATTTTAATTACAGATGCTCGGTGGTGACTATTGCAAAAACAATTTGTCTATGTATTAATTTATGTGGTTTTTTTGGTTTTTTTTTTACGTCGTTCGCATAGGTAGCTATTTAACCTTTGCGAAGAATTATGCTTTAGTTACAGTACCCTTTTGCGTAGGTACTTGAAATCTTTTTGTATTACGCTCTTACACCTAGAATGACGCGTACCTACTTTTATAACTATAATACTCAAGTCAGTAGATAAGTACATATATACAAGAATAAATAACTAGGTACACTAATTGTAGTACATATCTAATTTATTTGATTCGTTATTAGATTAATAAACATTGAACTTTTTCGTTTGAAAGCACATGCTCGAATAAATGTTGACACTAACTATAGACTACCTATGTAAATAATTAGATATTCAAAATGTTGAATATTATCAAGGCACCGAAAAGTTCATAAATTATACCGTACATAGGTTCCCACTTGACTTATTTACTTAAACATTTAATAAAACTTTTGAGGAAGAAAAATTATGCCAACATGTTTCAAGATTATTTTGTTACACTTACTCGGGTGAGAAAAAAGGTCTTTGATGTTTTGCTTGCTGCCACAACTTGGAGATGTAGGTAGGTTCACACAAATAATTTGACATTTTTATAGAAAAGAGGCGAAGATTTTTTGTGAAAGGAAGAGGCATGCATGATGATGATTTCTTAATCTTTTAAAATTAAAAAAATATAAAAAGAGATCAATTTTTAATCAATTTTTTAAACTGTATCTAGATAAATTCACCCCTAATAAATGAATGCAATTTTTCAATTCTATTATCATTTTTGAAGAATGTTTGATACTTAAATGTTGTTAAAAAATTTTTTTTTAAATTAATAAAGAGGGAGCAGTATAGGTAAGGTACGGCAGTAGTAATAATTTCAATTCAAACCACCAAACATGATACTTTCCTTTTCAGGATGTTTAAAAAACTCATTTTACTTGAAACATCCTCCCTAGGTTTCAAGTGCATCACAATAAGTGAAAGCAATGCCAAAGTTGGAGTGGCTTCAAAGTTCGTCATGAATCGTAGTTTCTACTCTTTTAGAAATTTGAAAAAAATTGTCAAGTATTTTTGAAAAGCAAGAGAGATTGTATTAGATAGGTACTCAAAATTATATGATAATAAATTGATACTTAATTGAAAAACCAAATGTTTGTTTCAGTACTTAGCTTAATATCACTCAATTTAAAAGTATTTTTTTTTAATTTAATATTTTTTTGGCATTTTTATTGTTTTTGAGTACCTAGGTATTGCAAATTTTCTGAAGTGAACTTGGTAATTTTTATTTCGAGACATGTTGATCGAGACATGGAAAAAAATGAAGAAAATGAGAATTAAAAATAATTTTTAATCTTGAGGGAAGAGACATTACAAAAAGTGAGTAGGTATATATTTGATTAATTGGGATGATTCTGCCTGAGACTTGAATTTCCAAAGTTATTACTGCTTAAAGTTGGCTAAAAAAATATAAAAAAATTAAAAAAACAAAATAACAGCAAATCTGTCAAGTTTAGGGGTTGATAACTAAATATTCGAAACCCCAATTTTCAATTAAAAAAAAATCAATTCAAAACCTCTTCAATTTGTAAACTGAGTGACAACAGCATTATCGTATTATTTGGTGATATGTATTATTTTTGAGTTTCCGAAAAATTTGGGTTTCAACATCATAATAATGTTAGTATGTATATGAAGTGGACTTAGTTCGTTTTGATACAAAAACCTGTGTTGCAAAAGTCGTAATTTTTGGATCAAAACGCACTAAAGCTCATTTTTCAGATCAAAACGCACTAAATACTTTTTCTTTGTTCTCCCCCCGCCCCCATATGCATAAAAAAGTGGAAAACTGCACTTTTCACACCCGTATGGATTTCTTTTTTCCATCGATGCCCCATTTCACCCCCTCCCCCTCCAATCTGAGGTTTTTCCTGTTTTCTGGAAAATCAGGGAAATGGAGTTTTTGTTTTAACGTTTCTCAAGTTTTCTCATCGAATTTTTCTCTTTTTGATGCATAACTCAAGTGCATGGCAGGTATACTTTCAATGAACAAGCTACCTGTACCTACCTAGGTACATAAATGTTCAGCCAACGTTTTTTAAAAAGTCTTCGGCAGGGCCATGTTCAGGAATTTTTCGCTCTAGACAAACTTTTTTTGCCGCCCCCCCCCTAAAAACAAGCGTATCGCATCCAGTAACAAATTTTTTGGACCTAGTAAAAAAAAATCCAACGGACGCACAAAATAAACCATCAAGCCAAATTTCAGGTGCTGTAATTTATTTTTGAATTTTTTAGTTCAATTTTCATGAAAAAAAATTAATAGGTAAATAATATCAACATAGAACGCTGATATTTAGTTCAGATCTCATTTTTGACCTCTCAAATCGATGATGTAAAGCCTGGTACACTGCACGATCCAATATATTTGATAAACCAGGTTTGTCAAATTGATAAAATTTAATCAAAATATATTTGGTTGCATGGAAAGTCAAATATATTAGATCATGTAAACGCTCTGATAATCTAAGTTTTTTTTCAAATTTTCAACGTTTTGTTGATCGATGACACCAATTCTGAAAATAGAAATTATTTATATTTTCAGAATTATTTTCAGAGTTGTGTCTATGGTGTCTCCGATCAACAAAACGTTAAAAATTTGAGAAAGACATCATCAGAGCGTCCACACAACCGAATATGTTTGATTAAATTCAATTTGATTTGACAAATCGAGTTTGTCAAATATATTGGATCATGTGTACGCTCCTTAAGTTTCAAGATGTTTTAGAGCTTCTGGGAGATTTTTGGATTTTTCATTGTAGTATTTTGTAGTAAAAAAGCTGAATTCAATTTTTGGCATTTTTTTGGTAACTATCTACATATTTTCAAAAAATGAAAAATCTATTTTCAGCATAATTTTTCTCATTTCCGCACAATATGTTGGATTAACGAAAACTCATGAAAGAGCACAAAATTTCCTTACATTGATTTCATTTTATGGCAAAAAATCCCCGAATTGATTTTTCTCCTCAAAATTCTGACGCTCATAAATTTTGTCGCTCTGAGCCGCCACCTACTCTCGTCGATTGAAAAACATGGCCCTGGTCCTCGGTTGTACTCGGATTTTCTGTAGTTTAGTTATTCATTTTCTGGACACCCTGCGTATGTGTTCAAGATGGCACAAGCAACGTTTGGAAATCTTCTAAAACTGTCATATTAGGCATTGAAATATCGAATCAAATTTTTACATTGTGTCGTGAATTGGATCAAATTCTAGTGATCTTGGCTTGTCTTACAATCATAAAATAAGTACAGCTGGATACTAATAGATAGGAATTAATGTGGGAAGGCTGGTAAATAAGGTAGGTACCAAATGAGGCAATGAGAGGGGATAAATCTCAAGAAAAATGAAAACAAGCGGAACTGTAGGTACCTAATTTAAAATACTTAAAATAATAAGTACGTGAAGAAATCAGTGAATTACTCGAAAGCTTAAAGCTATACAGGCATACCAACAATTGAAAAAAAAACTACGATATGACGCGGTGACCTTAACATTCGAGTACAGTCAGTACAGCTAGATTGCACGTATGTAAGGCAACTTTATAAAGTACCTATGTATAACTCCACAGCACGTTCAATCCAACTTCACAATACGAAGACCTAAGTGTAGGTATAACTTCAATTGAGAAATTAAATCCAACAAATTCTCTCATTCTAAAAAAAAAGATCTCGAAATCACGACACAAATACCAATTCTCCTCTGTTAATTTACGAGTACTTCTATCACTTAAGTGTCTACTAATACCTATGTGTACAAATCACCTGCACGATTTGAACCCCATTTCACACAAAATTCAATCACTTTTCACCTACTGCCATTTTAATGGCAACAGAAACACCTTTGTCAAAGCAGTAAATGGTTACAAATTACCTACTCGACAATATAAACGCGCAAGTTGATCAAAGCGGATTGATTTTGAAGCGAGGTGTTGAGGTGTATAAGGCCAGGCGTACGTTAAAGAGCGTTTTATCGAATAAGTCGAGGAATTACGGATGAATCCAAAGAAGGCGAACTTCCTCTACAGGTACAAGGTACAATGTTAATCGAAGCGGTAAGCTTTACGTTTATATGTAAATATGAGATTAAAAAAAGAGAAAAAAAAAGAAGGAAAGGTACGTAATACTGTTAATTAATTGGCGATTATTACATGCAATCGATTGCAGGTACTCGGTATGTAACAGCGCAGCGTACAAAAGGTTTTTGCTCTAATATCCGCTAAAATTTCACCACAGAAATGAATACCGGATGATGCTAAAGTTCCAATATAATTTGATAAACCAGCGTCGCGCGGTGATGCCAATGATGATACATTTGGTAATTGAATACGAGTAAGTACATCAAATTTAATTACGACGACAAAATACAACATAACAGCTCAAAATGAAAAGAAAAAAAAAAGTTATATAATACAAGAATGGTAAAAGTAGCCAAGTGAATTACGGTAAGATAGAGGCGTTTTGATGCGGGCTGGCGTTTTGGCGCTCAAAATAGCGGTAACGTTGCGCTTAGGGTGCGAACTCGCACTCGCAACCCTTTCATCATACTGATGAGTCGTCGCTCACCACCGATTACCTTAAAAATCAGATTGTTTTTTCTGAGCGACTTCTTATTTTTCCTTTGTTCGGACGAGTAACTTCGACAAGTACGCCTTTCGGTTCGTTTTTTTTGTAAATTCTGCAAGATCTAAAAAAAAGATAACAAGCGAAGAAAAGTTTGTTTAAGAGAAAGATAGAGAACAAAAAGTTAAGAACCTCTTAAACAACTTTGTATCTCAAATCAAGAAAGAAAAAGTTTCTTTTACCGTTACTTTATTAATATCAATTTCTTCGCGTTTACGTATAATTCTCGCCTGCTTCAATTTTTTCAAGTGTATAAATTACGACGATGACGACAACGACGACGGCGACCCAGTGCCGGATATTTTTCAGTTCTCTATACCTACCTGTGTAGACTTAAACGCTGCTGTGATTTTGTGATTTCGTTTCGACGAGATATAGACTTGATTGTTGTGTTTTATTGAATTAGTCTAACGAGAAGGTTAGTTTAACGAAATGACAAATAGACGAGTACACCTTAAAATTTTTATGCAGGTAGGTATTTTTAATTGGGATAGTAAAGACATTTCTAGAATATGAAGTTTAGCCTTTCGTCTAGTGACTGTATGTGAATTCTTCATTAGTCCAATCAAGAAGCAGCAGGAATAATAAGGGGGTTAATGTTCATACAAAATGTCATCTTCAGTTTTTTAGAAAAACGATCATCAGGCTATTATTACCTTGATGATGAGAGCCACAAAAAAACGATCTTCTAGTATGGTACTGAAATAAGCATTTGATACCGACTTAAAAGGAATCCAAGAAGGAAACCTCCTGATCTGTTTGCTTTCGATTTGAATGAGACTACAATTTTTGGAAAGAGCATGTCTGAAACCCCCGTAACCAAAATTGCAGCTGGCTAAATTGATTTTTCGATTTTTGGAAAATTGTTGATAATTCAAAATTGACCACTTTGGGCGATTTATGTTTTTTTTTTTTTTTTTAACAAAAATGTATGCACACTTATTCAACAACAATGATGAAAATCAGTCCTGCAACCAATATCACCCCTTACTATACGAATTTCACTATCTGATTTTCGATTGCTCCAGAATTTCAAAACTTCTTCAGAAGGCGTGGAAATCAATTCGGACAGCTAAACATTGAATTACGGTTTGTTCTTGACCTGTTCCTGCACATATGAGCCCATTTTGCAGGCGGACACCTCAAGTGTATTTTTTTGACCAGAAGAAAAAATTCACAAAATTGACATTTTTCTAAACGTAGAAATTTTTTTTTTTGAATGTCTGCATATTGTCTTCGACCCCCTCATCTTATTCCACCCACCTAAGTGATACCGGGCCTCCAGCGCAATTTTAAATTCAAACGTGAAAATTAATTTTGGCAACTAAAAATCGAGTTTTGGCTTATTTTGCCCCTCTTTGAAGGATTTAAGGATAGAGGCACCAAATATGGACCACTTTTTTTTTTTGGAGGATTGCCATCTGAAAACTATAGGGCGTAGAAACCTCCACAAATGCTTAAAATGAAGTTCCATCTTTCCACTAACACTGTACAAAACTTCAGGGGTGAAGGTGAAATTTAAGTATGTTTTTTTCATTGTTGAGTAGTGACGAGTGTCTAAATGACAGTTCGAAATTTTGGACGCCTAATATGGACCACCTATAAAATTTTAGAATAAACATACTTTTACATTTTTCAAAACGTCATATTATTTATTTGTAGAAATCAACAAAAAACCGATTCTAAGCAGCGCAGGTTAATTTTGAATATTTTTTTTTTAATTTTTGAATGACGAGTATCAAAATGACTGTTCAAAATTTTGGACGCCTAATATAGACCACCTACACTGAGAAAAATCACTTCAGTAAAAATTACTGGAAAATGTAGTAATTAAAGGAGACAATACTACGAGTACATACCCTCATTTTAGCAAAAACTGATCATTCCAGCAGAAATTACGTCCTTTTTTGATATTACATATATAAACGTCAACAACATTTAGAAAATTACACCACATTTATATATTTTAATAAAAGTCGAAAAACACTCTAAAAAAATTTTTCAGTGTCTCAAAACAGTTTTTTGTAAATTTCTCAGCGAGTTTTGACTTTACAGTAAGTTGTAATTTTTGTCTCGTTCGTTTTTTTTTGGTGAAAAATACACCCGAAAACATTTTTTTCTGACAGATTGCGTAAATTACCTAAGAGAACGGGCGCTGGTCCATTCCATATTGCGGACTGGTCCATAATTGGTGCCCTTACCCTTATCCACATTAGAGCAGATTTCAAAACGGGCTCCTAGAGTCCTAGCTCTATAATCACGAGTAAAAAAAAAATGGTTCATTTACAGCGTATCATACCTTATATATTCCAGGTGCAGTTCATTGTGTAAGAAAAAAAGAAATCGTGTACCTATTATTCTACACAACAAGTGCTCTTTTCATTTTCCTCAACTATCCATACTTACATCGTATAACTATGTTCATGCTCAATGCAGTTTTTCATAAGTATTCTTAATATCTAACATACACTTGTTCTCCCTCAACTCAACGAGCAGACCTATGGTTATATGGTTAGGTAGGTAGGTAGGTAGGTCGGTAGGTAGGTACATATATCAATACCTACGCTACACATATTTAGTTATGTAATGCCATAACTTGGTGTGGGTGTATGCCTGTTGTACCTATACGTGAATCGTGGATACGTGAGTATTTTATAATTAATAAAAAGGTTTAAATAGGTACTTAATAATTTTTAGTTTAAAAAAAAAACACGAGGTTTATCCGGCACTGGAATAAAACTTTGTCACTCTATCTAGATAAATCCAAACTCGAAGGTGTATGCACGTGAAGACTTTTCTTCGCTATCCAATTTATATTAATAAAATTTCTCTCAATATCAAATTACGAGTAGATAGGTAGTTACAATCGAGTTTGAAAATACTTACATTCTAAAGAAAATATATAAGTAAATTTTTACCTATCTAGAAAAATAATTAGCTATTGACTATACCTACTTAATCATTATTTGTAAAAATTTTTTTGTGCATTTCAAAAGCTATACTTAACCTATAACTTTAACGCTGCTGAATTTGACGTTTAAAAAATGTGGCACTTTTGAATTTTATTCCAAATAGATATCACTAAAAATCAACTAAAACAACTAGTAATATATTTTGTATTAGGTACCTACATAAATCCATCTATTCATCAGTATCATTAAAAATTAAGAAAACAGGTAAACTCGAAATTAGTACCTGAGTAGTGAGTTTGTTAGACCCAAAATGTCAAATATACTAATAAATATAAATTTTTCAACGAACAAATTCTTCTACTCTATACATTTAATTACTAGTTGTTTAATTATCTACAACCTAAAAAAATAATTTTGTAATCAGAAGTCGTGTTACGACGGTGTCGTGATTGAAACAAATTAACAGCAGCTACTACTACACCACTAAAATAACACAAACACATTGAACAAAACTTTTATGAAGACAGGTCATGAGGTTTATTTTTTCTTTATCAGGTTACCATACTTTTGCGAATACAATACGATAATTTAATGTGTTAGGTATTTTTTGGGTGAATAGTTGCACAACACTGACAGGAATATATTTTCAGTGCTAGGTATAGGTATGAAATGAAAGTAAACAAAATGAAATGTGATCATGACCAAGACGAAATATGAACATTGTATTACTCAAAATAGAACCTAATCGAATTCAAATTCAAATTTTGTTTTGACTCAAATTGGAATACTTAATACTTCACTAACTGCTGTTTTTTTTGTTTTTTTACTATAATTTCCCATTTTGCAATATTATAGGTATCTATGATAAATTTTCAATATTTTATTGTGTAGTCTACTTATCAAAAGAATGAAACATATTGAAAATGGAAAAACAATCAAGTCACATATCCACAAATATATTCTGCGTATAAGAAACATTAGTCACATAAAATGAATTACTGTATCGAAGTGTGTCGACAAACGAATCGAAAATGATAATTGATTATGGTAGCATCGAGATAAATAATCAAATGCTGCGGTAAGATTTCACACAGCACATTCAGATTTTCAGTGAAAATTAATGGATGAGTGCGAATATCTTACGTCTGGCTAATTTTCTAATCAACGAATCCCAAGTTAAACCACCAACGACTTGACAACTTGTCTAAACCATTTTCCATTTACCTCGATAGCAAAAAATACGCCAATATGGCGATGATTAACATTTTAATTTCTTACCAAGGCACGAGTAAATAAAGTATACCTTGTTTTTTGTATACCGAGCTGCAACAAGTAAGTATATAGGTACTAGGTAGGTATACCTACATTTTATTAAAATTATTCTTGGTTGGTAACTTTTAGGTTGGCAGTAGTTTATTGAAAGACTTGAATCCTCTAACTTGCATTCGAGTAGAACTTTCATTACACTTTTCTTTATTTGCCTGTTTTATTTTATCACTGAGAATTATTTCTCGCACAACTGCGCTGTGATACAGAGATAAGTTATACCTGCCTTAAGAATTTCTTATATTTCAACTGTTTGTAAAAAAAAAAAATAGTTTGGAAACTTTTGCTATGTAATCTTTCCTTCAACTAAAGCTACAGTATTTTTCAAAAATAAATACCGTATAACTTTGGATATCAACACAGCGTTCGAGATGACGAACTGCTTATATAGGTACCTATTTCTCACGTACATGTACCTACTTTAGTATGCACGGAAATGCCATCCTGTTATTTTTTTTTTTCATCTTCTTATGTAGATAGATTTTTTTAATGCTCTTATTACTGATCAGTTGAAACAATTGCGCTGACATGAACTTGAGTAGTACTTGACCAGGGAACACATCAAATGACTTTAAAAGAGAAGAGGAGAATAGTCGTATGTTTCATAAACAAACAAAAAAAAAAAAAAAAAAAAAAAAAACGCGTAAAATTGACATTTTTATTTTGTATTGCTATTCGTTTTTAATCGCCCACCTTCGTCCCTTCAAATCTCAGAATATGCAAATCTAACAACACTCGTGTAATTTAAATTAAGACATCGTTCATACGGAAGGCGATAAGATTTCAATCAAAACACGAAGTAGCTCCATGGTACATATTTTCATTTTACGATTACATACGGTGACTCGAAAAAAACGCTAGGTACCTGTATATTCACGAAAATTTTTCTCAATGACGAAAACGACCAATTTATAAAAATTTTCTATTTGGCTTATCCTATTTAGCGAACGTTCGAGTCTCATTAATCTGAATAATATAAACTTATTAAACTTAACGAGATTATTTTAACACAACATGAGAAAAATTTTCGATAAATTAGAAAATTATGCGCCGAGTATAAATTTTCTAAGAATAGCGAAGAAAGGGAGAACGGAAAAAGTAAAAGAAAAATAGGTGCGAAGAGATTTTTCATTTCATACAGCAGGATAAGAATGTCATCTGCATTCAAGCCTCTGACGTGAATGGAATTATTATACTTTAAAAAATATCCGTTATATTTAAGCGACGATCTTGTGATTAATGAATTAAACGTCGCGACAAAGTTGCTTCCGAATTTCCCTTCTTGATGGTTAATTCCATAAAAAAAAAATATTTTATTAGTTTGATTTACGCGCATACGTTTAAACGAACGATATGCAGGGACGAATGCGGTGGTGAAATGCCTGCCTCCGCTCTACAGCGTGCTTTTTGTACTTCACCGTCTGACAAATGTTGAAAAATTTTTTTGACGTTTAGATTAGTCGCTAATATTTTGAAACTTTTTCTTTCAATGATTACAAACGATTTGTCATATACGTACGATGAACATAGAACACGAATGAGCACAGGGAGAAAGAGAGAAAAGTGTACGTGTGTGAGAAAGATATGGTTAGAAATTCATGCAACATTTATTGTAGGTGCAAACGTTTAAAAAAAAGTGACATGCTCGCGAGAACAGATGTTAGTATTTGTAGGTAGGTAGATACATACAATGTTACCTACTAATACACATACATATATATGTATGTATTTTGTATGCAGAGTATTTATGAAGAAAGGTATAAAAAACAAAGAGAAACAAAGGTGACGTAATAAAATCAAGTTACAGAAATTTAGTAAGTAGGTATATAAGTATAGATACATGATTTACTACGGATTACATGCAAACCATATACTTAGGTAGGAAAACAAACACACTGAAATATATCGTTCGCACTTATCTACGGGGTTCAAGCGCAGGTGCTCAAAAAAAAAAAAAAAAAGAAAATTCTATTCGACACGGGAATCATACTGAAATCTTCTTCTAAATCCATCTTCACTTAAATTATTAAACGCAAAGTATCGCAAAATACGTAGATAACGCGAAGGAAATATGTTTTATACTTACGTAAACTTCTTCCCATTGACTAACATATCGTACAAGTCTTGATAACCTTAATAAACGAACTAAACTGAGCAATTTGGCAAGTCGAAGTATCCTCAGAGCTCGACCGGCATGCAGAATTTGAAAGCTTTCGCCGAAATCCTGCATACAGAAAAATTTATAATTACAATTACATACATACTACATACCTTCCTTATATGTATTGTAGATAGGTACCTACTTGATGAAAAATAAATATGCGCATACATATGTATGTAGAAATACCTACTGTACATATACATAAGGTAAGTATCTAAACTAAAAGGAATATAGGTACTACAACAATCCCCGTTGCTTCAGTTAAACATTATTTTAACGTAATTTTACTGGCACTCTTGATTCCGAAGAGAATTGAGGTAAATACGTAAAATGTTAAACGTAGGTATCAGATAAACCAAGTCGCTTTCTTATTATAATTTTATCGGTGTAAAAGCGCACCTAAACACGGATAAAACAACGTTTTCTAAAGCCACAATACTCCATTGCCGAGCAAATCATCGTAAAATTTAAAACAATCTGGGCGTTTTCCGCAGCAAATAAGTATGTTAACAAAAAACCCAAATTATACGAGAAAGTTCGCGAATAGTTGGATCGTTTATTATTTCACGCATACGAGCTTTTGAACACGATGAAACCTAACTAGGGCTAGGTCAAGATGTTCCTCATCAATTGTAGTAGGTACGGGAGTTGTGGGCTATGTACATATTTTCACGTACTAGTACCCAATTAAATGATTATTTTCATGTTTCGGAAGTGTAGGTGTGAAATTAAAGGCAATAATGTTGAAAACATTAACTAGGCAGGTACTAGAATTTTTCAATCTTTTTCAAAAATTATGGATTATACTTTTATTGCTGTCATCAGAAAGTGAAGGGGTGAAGTGTTGAAGGTGTTGAAGTTGATTCTTCAAGGTATATCATAACTCATCGAATATTGCAAACAGGTTGAAAGTGATTATGCCATGATGCAGAATTTTGAAAGCGAACACAAAAAATGAAAATGAAAGAGCTAATTGCATGAAATTTTTAAGTAGGTATTTTAATGCCTTCAATTTTGAAATCAAACAGAGATGTCTCGATAGTGAGTAAAGACCAAATAGGTATTCATCAATCCAATTAATTTCCACGTCTTTGAAAAATTTAGCAGTCGATAAACGATCTCACATTTTACGTAGAAACTAGAAAGTGTTGTTCTAAATGTTGACTTGTTTTCAAGGTTGGTTTTATGTACCTATCTCACAAAGGAACTTTTCCAACTCACAGCCTCGATCTATGTAGATAGAAAAATCTCGTCAAAAAAAAACCTAACCAAAATTTTCAGTGCTGAATATCATGTATGAATTTTTGACAAATTTTTGAAAATTTTAAAAATTCTGAAAAGTTTGATTTTTTTGCAAAGACCCTAGTGAGTTTTAAAATTCCTCCAGAAATTAAAAATCGATTTTAGCATTCGAGGGGGTGTCCAATAAGCATCGGCCAAAATTATACGTGCGAAAGTTTATTTATGACCATTCCAAAACGATTTCAAATTTTTGGAGAAATTTGAAAATCCGTCGGAGGCTTTCAAAAAAGTCAAAGTATGATTTTTCTTCGAGTCGGATATTTTCTTGATTTGATTTTTTCACTCTTAGCAGAATTTACATAAAAAATATTAACTTTTGAACTCCATATTCCTAGAATTTTGAAGTAACTACCTAAAAAGATCGAGAGGGTGACCAATAGTTAAGGCATTGACCAATGTTTTATATGCTAAGGTTGGGTACTTAGTTTATGGCCCCTCCATATCGATTTGAAATTTCTGAAGAAAACTAAAAAATCTGCGGAGACTTAAAAATGATCCAAAACAAGTAGTTGATGATTTATGGGAGTTGAATTGGAAAAATTATGTATTCAGATTGATTTACTTTGCTAAAAAGAATACATTTCAGTAAAAAGTTTAAAAATCACCCATAAAACTATTTTTTGAATTAGGTACTTATACCTATAAGTACTTGATTTACTAAAAAAAAAAGTCTAAAATTTTGGTGGGGGATATTGGCATACATTTTTTTGATCTAGTTTGGTTTCGTTCAATTCGAAGAGAGTGAGTTCAACAGATTTCACTATTAATATTTGTACATTATCACTCAATTTTGAAAAAAATTGAACCCCCGTTGACCGTTTTGTAGATTTTTTTTTCATGTGTTATTGACTTCTCCAAAAAAGTGTGCCCATAAGTTATTGTCAGTTTTTCAATTTTTTTGTTTTTTAATAATCGTACGATTTGAGTTTTTTTTATCTTAAGAATTTTTATCCAATTTCGGGTAATTTTTGATCAGGTATTACCTATTTGATTATTTCTCTGAAACGTTCACCTTGACATTTATAATTGAAGAAAATGCAACGTCGATATCTCCTTAAAAACAGCGGTTATGCAAATAATGATACATTCGTGTGACATGAATATTTCGATTTCATAACTGGCGTCGTTATTTAAGGCCACAAACGACGGTAAATCGAAGAATAGCGCGAATTGATCAAAATACAATATCTAATCGCGTAATTTTAATTTGATAGTACGTACATACTACGAAGTAGGTAATATTTATTAGATAAATATGTACTTAGACTAAAAAAATGATTTTGAAAAAAATTTACCTGATTGAATATCAAGAAAATGTAATCTAATGGTATGGAACTTATTAAATCTAAAAAAAACCAAGTCCTTAAATAATTTTTCGCTATAATTTTTGGATCTAAGATCACTTGTTCGGCATTATCTTGCTGCATTATACCTGAAAATATAGCAAAATGAATCGAAATATAGAAAGAATAAAATAATACGAAGTTATTTTAATTTCTAATGTTTAGGCTACGTACTTATATTATTATCGTTATTTTTAGCAATCTAGATATGTAGTACTTAATAGTAAAAAATGTGACAACCTGTTGCTCCATAAATAAATCTTACATTTAATCATTTAATCATTTTGCACGATAAGCATGTGTTGTTTTGGAATGTGATAAAAATAACAGAAGGCTTAATAACATTCAATCATTAAAAAACTGGTTCGAGAAGCTCAAACCAATGATTTACCTAATAATTTTGCCACAATCCACACCCCATACCAATTCTGTAGGTATTTATTTATCAAGTACATATTTTGAAAAAAAAAATCATAAAATATTAAAATAGATCAAACAAATGCAAGAATTTCATCAACTTACCGGTTCTAAAATTAACTACAATATCAATTAGAAATATGGTATCGGAAAGGCAGTTGAAGGCAATCCATCTGGTGCTTAAGTCGTCATTAAAAAATGATATCGCTACAGGTAAAATAATTAAATTCGCAACGAGCAGAAGTAACATACATAAGTCCCAGTAAAATCTGTAACAAAAAAAAAAAAAAAAAAAAATTAAAATAAAAACACTCGATTGATAATAGGTATGTACTTAGATACGAATAATTAAAGCCTATAAGAGTAAGAAATATAATTTTATTTGTAATCGTTGTAAACGAGTAACAAATTATTTGATTGCCGGATAGAATATAAAATTACTCGTACATCTAATTTAAAGATAAACGTAAGTATACAAATGAATTAATAATGTTGATCTTCGAAGCTCACGCGATCTTAAGATATATCAACTTGGCTTGAATTTTAAGTTTAAATTCGGCGTAAAAGTTGATACGACTAATTTCACGTTTAACGATTAATCGTATAATGGTTTACTTTTAAAACTTCATTTCCGTTTGCGTGTTTTGAAAAAATTCGTAAAAAAAACATCCACAAATGCAAACGTTGAATTGAATTCGAGTTTTAAATTGAAATATTTCTTCTGCGTTTCTTACTTATAAAGTTACACAGAATTTAAGCAGAAACGACACAGTCTACCTACTTACTTATTTCTTAAGAATTCCCTGTTTTACTACATCTTAATTACTTTTATTATACGTAACTTGAAAATTTCACAGCAGTTTATTCAGTGTTGTATTATGAGAAGGAGAACGAATTTTCTCGTGACTATTTTGTTTATTTATTTTATTTTTATTTTTTATTTTTTAATTTGTTGCATTAAAGGCGAAAAGATACCAAAGGCTAAACCTCTGGAAAACAAAAATGACCTTCGAAAAAATTCAAATCCTTGTCGGAAGAAAGGTAAAAAATTGAAGATAATTTTCAACTTGATTATCAAAATCATCTAGTACAAAAGGTAGATATACCTATCTACCTACAGTTTTGTCATTTAACTTTAGCTATATACCTATAAGCGCATAGTTTATGAATGTGCAGTAGTATCGTAAACTTGCAGCATGCAGAATACACAAATGTAACACGCGATGGAAATTTATCCATAAAGCTATAAAATAAATACATAACGGACAACGGAGCGTGAAGCATTTTAAAAATAGTACTCGTGAAAATTGGTTAATTTTAACGAGCTTAACGAACGACTATTCTGGTCTTCAATAGTCCATCATTAGACGAATTATTTCAAAACGAACGTTATAATCGAATTTTCAATTTGTCGATGAACGATTGTCAATGATTAATTGAATGACGTGTATTTGTACTACGACTATACCGAAAAAATAGGATTACCGAGCACGCTTCCTCGTTTCAATCATTGACTGACCAGAACTGAAATATGATATCACCTGAACTAAAATTGAAATTTTCCTCTCAAAATTTTAAACGTTCGTATACCTACTCGATGATTTAGTTTGAAAAAATGTGACCAAAGAAGATCACGAACCAACGTAAAATCTATAATATGCACGCATAGATATAGGATTCAGTATACGGCGCGGTCTTGAAATATAATTGTTTAATTGAAGCTTTAATTATGTTCTCAAGTTGAAATATGATGGGTATAATTTTATAATTACACTCAATCATTGTTAGTTATAATGTTAACACAGAGGCGACTTTTCATTAAAAGAATCCAATCAACATGAATTAAAAAATGTTTTGTGCGTAATTTTTACAGCATTGGATAGGTTAACACCTATTACTAATCATTTTCTTTCTATTTTTTTTTCTTCTTTTTTAATCGCACTTGTTCGGCGTTGTTTTGCATAAGGAAGTAGAATATTCTTATACTCTGACTGTACACACGCGTGCGTTTTACAACTAGACAAATAATATCGTCTAATAAACAAATATTCCGCAATTAACAGCGTTATGTTGTCCTTGCTGGTGGTGATGAAAATTATGATTTGGGTGCAGAGTAATTAAAATTTCAAAATAAGTCAACTCTGTATGGTATTCATCTATTCAAATAGATTTTTTTGTGACCGGATCACCCCCTGATAGAGTTGAATAAAAAGAGTGACCGTGGTTCGTTTGAGAGTGAATTGTGAATTATAGTTTCTGAATATGAAAGATGATGAGAGATTAAATTTTGATCATTCAAACACTGTTTCATTCACCATAATGAGATAAGTAAATATGGAAGAAAAAAAAGTTTTAAAACAAATGTTCTCCTCGTCCTCTCATTTTCATCAGTTTTCTGGCAAATTTTGAGTAATTTGCAAAGCATTCAATTTACTCACCTATCTATCGAGTAAATTGCAAACATCAAAAATTGAAAAATGAAATTAATTTTCGATTCGATCAAGAAATAACCAGCACCAATCATCAGACTGGTTGAAAACTCGAAAAGTATATTTTTTATCGCGATAGCAAATAAGGTTTCCTTTTTTTCCGCTAACAAAAAGGAAAATTTTTAATCAACAAAGGTAACGATTTATGAGGAACGTGATACGAATTTCAATTACACGATGACAGGATAAGCGAGAGTGTACGATGAATTCTACGCTAGGTATAGCTTAAACCTAAACGCTGTAAATAATTATTTCGCCGTTTTGCACATGCTACACTAAGAAGTCCAAGTAATAATGATTTTTTTTTCTTCATGAAGTTACAAGGAAAAGAAAACGAGAAAAACATCCATTTTTAAGCGATTACAACGTCAGTAAATTTTGATCTTCGTCGTGAAAATCCGTACGTTTTAACCCCAGCGCGTAGAAATTAGTTTAATTACACGATGAAATTATTTACACCCTAAATAAAGATAGTATCAAATTGAAACGATTTGTGTAAAAGGCGCATAAAAGATTTAAAATCTAACACTTTCATTCGTGCTATTAAAAATATTAATGTTGAAAATTCATCCGATGGTACATTTTTGATTTTAAGACACGTAGACACATGTCACGAAAAACAGCGTGAAATTTTATTTATGAGTTTTTAACCCATTCGCGAAATTGCTTTTACTGTTCAACGTTTTGACGGTTAAATCTCATAGACAATTGCCGGCACAATGCATTTTATTCGCGGTACGTTACGAGTAAAATATTTAAAAATTTATTTACACCTCTTTTTACGATATTAGGAAGTACAGGTATAACTATATTAGTGAGGAGTACTACGTCGATCAAATAAAATAGAAAAAAATCTGTCGTGTTACATACATTCGTAGCGTAACACTTTTCTCGTAAATCTTCTACTGGGTAGGTATAAGTATTCGGTTTTTATGACGAATAGGTTGCATAAGAATTTCACAACAGATACTTATGGTGATAAAATAGGTAATTGTTCTGCCGACAGAGGTAATCGTTTAATTGAACTAGGTACTTTCTTTAGTCAGTAGAATAATTTCGAGAATTGTTAAGGTAGGTCCAAGTAGGAGCCTTTCCTTCCACGCATCGATGACCAACCACTGCAAGACCCAGAGCGAAACTTGGATAATACTTAGTAGGTACGTCTACGTACCTATCCAATTATATATATTTTGCATTCCCAAAAAATCGATTAGATTTTTCAATTGATGACGAATATCGACGATTAATCAGCGTATTAATAGGCCATTTTTTTTAAATTACAAAACCATCAATACAAATTACTTAATCATTTCATACACAGATTTTTCTCAGCCTGGAGGGTAGAAAATCCATACATTAAAATTTTATTCGATAACCCGAGTACAAGTACAACCACCAATACAAATAACTTAATCATTCATATACACAGATTCTTTTCATCCTTGAGGGTAGAAAATTCAATTCATTAAAATTTTATTCGATAATCCGAGTATACAAGTACACAAGTTTGCCTACCCTGGGATTTGAAGGAGTTGAGTTATACTCGCGTAAAATTTTTTCGTTTTTGATTTTGATAGACAAAATATTTGACCTTATGCCACTAAAGAGTGAAGGACCATAATAGGTAAAGAACTGCATTTTGTGACCTTGAACTGTTGATATGTCCAGAATTTTTCTTGATGGTTCATAATCATAATTGCGCAAAATGAACAGGAAGAACAGCTGTTCGAGATGAAAATCTGAAAACCCTAGTTTAAAAGATTGGTTCTCTGCCTTCTTTTATTTAAATCTCCCAAAAAATGTCTTATTTATGCTATATAAGTGTTTGAATTTTGAGCAATCACGCGCCAAAAAATTCAAAAAAGGTGGAGATTGTGCCATTAAATTTTTTTCAAGGAACATTACATAATAATGTAATGATTATAGGTACATGCGAAAATAGCCGTTTTTGCCCTACCTTCACTCACTAAGTTTGTCTGTGTAAGAATCCAAATTATCTAATACTTAATAAGCAAAAAAATAAGAGATTTTTTTTAGAAAATGTCTTCTCTTTGAGGGTCTATATATCTCCCCCCTTCCCCTAGAAACACCTCTGAGGCTAAAAAAAATTATGAGTAACTTTCGACTTGAAATAAATGGCCACTCACCTATTTTCGGGGCGATCCACCTCAATTTTCAATATGAGGAATTCATAGAGCAACCATTACAGAACTTGAACCCTTTCCACCGTAACGCCATGTCACGCTGGTCACTTTTCTTTAGCGCTGGAAAATTCATTAGAGATGATAATTTTTGAAAATTGATGGGCCAAGATCACCAAGTAACCAAATTAGTTGTTTATATTTGCTGCTTATACTAGACTGTTGAGCTCATCAACTCAATTTTAATAAAAGGGACTCAATAGCTTTGGAGTTATTAGAACACACCCTTATTCATTTTCTTTTTACCACTCTGAATTAATGCGTGTAGTTCACAATGAGCCTCCAAACTTTCCAATTTCATTTCCCTCCTCCAAAACTCTCGAAACAAAAGCAAATCATATAGAAAATATGAGAAATTGCAATTTAAAGGAAAATTTCTTTCTTATTGCCTTTTAACGTGTTATTTAACAATTTAGAACCCATAACTTATTCGAAAAGAACAACGTAGAAATATTCTAAGTAGGTATCGCTAAAGCTATACAAATGTTTTTCTCCTTATGTATACGTAGGATTTCCCTTATAACAACGGGTAACATTGTAATTGTAAATTTATTCAAGCAAGACGTGTAAAGTTTTCAACTAAACCAGGTAAATATTGAAACTAAAAATAAAATCGAATCGGTAAAAAGGTATCGATGTTGCATGCTAAAAATTATTTTAACCTTTGTTTCGCCATTACTTCAATGTTGAGAATTTGAAAGTCTGTAGGTAGTGAAACAATAACAATTATTTAAAACAGCTACTTACCCAATGGTATTACAGTTGTACTGTCAAATCGATATTTTTACATACCTATAATAGTACATTTACACAAGGTAGAGGTACGCAGGTATAGTGGGTACGTGCTGTAATGTTCACCATGGACTCGTAAATTTGGATATTAACTTGTGGTCGATGTCAGTAAATTAGTTCTAGTCCATATTAGAAAATTTTATTTTACCCTCATTTAAAGTCGACAATTAAAATGAATTAATAAATCGACCTGAAAAAAAAAATCAAATTGGTACCTACAGATAATTCTCACTTTGCAAGATTGAAAAGTTTCAGCTCCGTATTTTTGAAATTAAATCAAGACGAAACTAATTAGATAAATATTTATGAGGTATTTTCCGACAAACGTGTCAATTTTTCGATATAGGTATTCTTGAGAACGCTACCTATCCAGTTATCCAGGTATTTTTGTACTGTAATGAAAATTCCATCAATCAAACATAAGGCTTATACCCCAGATTGTTTTTTACGCTGTATTTCTTTCACTCAATTTTAAAATGACACAAAGAAAAATCATTCAATCTTCCTAAAAGACACCTCAAAGATTCATCACCCAGAAAGGTGTAAAATCTCACCGAATTACCTGTTTAATTGTATTTTTTAGGTCACGAAACAAGGCTTAGAATGCTACAAGTTAGATGGAAAGTAAAAGCGCTGGCAAATACGTAGGCCTACAAAAGATCTAAAACCAAAGAACCAACGTTTATAGGATTTTGCAGCCGAAAAACTAATAAAACACGACAGTTATTCAACGTCTTTGTAAAAAAAAAAAAAAAGGCAAAAAACAGGGGGAAAAGAACGACGATAAATCGAGTAGAAACACTGTCTGCGTGAAAAGGCTCTTGAAAAACGCCAAAGTGAACCCCATTACCCATTAAAGAGTCATGATCCGTCTTGTATTTTGTAATTTAACTTTCAAATGGATGCTTAAAATAGAAAATAATGTTTACCATCTTGTACACTTTCAAACTATGAAAAAAAAAAAAATTATGCAACGACGTAAATGAAAAACCTCGAGGAAAAAGGCCAGGTACTCGCGTGTACCTGATAAAATACTTAATATAACTTATCAACCTCGAATGTAATTTCACTTTTTATCATTTCTATGTGAATGAGCTTTATCAGCATAATTTCATTGAATGTTTACAAAAAAAAAAGCTAAAAAGTGATGATTTTATTTGTATCTTGGATAAACAACCGTTTTCGATTAAATGGTTTTATTAGGATACTCGACGTTATTTAAACTTTAAACTTTTCACCTTAAAAGGTTTATATTGAAAGTTTAAATAATTAAAATTCAAATTAAGATTTTTCTGCTCGCTTTTACTCACCACAGAATCTGTTCAAGTTTTTAAGCTCTCAACCATCGATGTGGTACGATACCGCACTAGATATTGAAATAAATTATCGTCGAAGGTAGCTAATAATGTTGCGGATTTTCTCGCAGCTAACTAACTATATATACGTTGATGAAAGGATAAAGGCAGCGTAGAGCAGAATTACAAATCCTTTAATATTCTGATGTCACGTTCATGTTCGCTGGCGTCAGTGTCATATCATAGGAATGAACTTTTATACAGGGTGTCCGCTAATATATGAAAACCTACTTTTTAGATTATTTTATCTTTTGTATGGTATGGACCTTTTTATAAAAATATTTTAATTATACGTATGTGTGTTTTTTTTTTTATTTTATTAAGTATTTTTTTCAATAACTGTAACGTTCCTGACTTCCAAAAAACCTATAAAAATTGGAAAAATTATGACAAGTTCCTCTAAAACTACGCTTCATTACTGTAAATAATCTCTATTATGGCCAAAAACAACACTCTTGAAAAATATAAAAGCATTTCAAACATCTACAAATACTTTTTCCCCCAAGCAACGTCAACAAGTTCGCTTTTAAAGAGCAAATGTTACAATATTTTCAGTTCATAATACACTCGTAAGAATTAGATACCTACCAATATATTTTTCCAACGTATATTTTCGTACCTACCTACATTATACTCGTATGTGTATTTATTGTATAAATAACTCTTCAAGTCTTCATATCGAGTTTGAAAATATTTAAAACGAAGTCGAGTCAAGAGATAGAACACCCTACTCTAGGAGTATTTTTTCAAAAAACTATATCATGAAAGTTTTATTTATAAAATTGAAAAACTTTTGTGCAAAGTTGAGGAAATAAAACTTGAAAATACGTACGCGATAAACAAATAGCAATCGTTTAAAAATAATTTTATAGCCGGTAAAGTTGCTAGTTGCTGGCAAATGTATTAGTTCAAAGGTATAGTATCTAATGAATAATTGTTCGAAAGAATGTACCATCGTCATTAATCTTGGCAGTCGAGTATATTTTTTTTCTCAGGCCGTTTATAACGATTCTTGAGCATTTTATATTTGCTTTCATTGCAGGAAAACTTTTTCTATATCATAATAACCTTAAACAATGGGAACCAACGTCAGTGCAAACCCCTGAATTTCGTTGCGAAAATAGTAGGTATACAACGGCGACGACGACGTTGACTACCTAGGTACCCAAAACATTATAAGAATATTGTTCTAATGGCGAAAAGCTCAAATGCGAGGACTTTTTTTTTCGGTTATTAAATGAGTATCTAGTCCACTTTAGCGAAGAATGGTTCGTATTATATTCGCAAAATAATAAACGATTCAGCGAGAAGAAATATTTTTCAAAATGAGCTACACCACCGTCAACAAATGAATGTGCTTAATGATATCTATATTGTAATAATTCAGTTTGCTACGTCCGATGCTCTTCACCTTTTCCTCTTTTTTCTTTCAGTTTTTTCCTCTGTTTGGGGTTTATGTTCTCGTTTTTGCACTAGGCTTATACGCGTAATTACTCGCGAACCTTTTCCCTTCTAATTAATTTGGTTGTTGAGGAAATGAAATCTGAATTTTTATTTGTTTCAACAGATGTTTTAATGCGAAGAGTTGTTTCTCAATTTTTTAAATAAATCATAGGATTATTTACTTAGTCATTGTCTTTGGTATTTGTTCAACTCCTCTCTTGATAAAAAATGAATTTTGTTTTCGTATCATTCGTGGATCATCGTTGTAACTTCTTATTAGATTTGAAATACCTGAAGTGCCTAAGGGTTTGCAAAAGGGCTAATTTTGGACTTTCTTTAATGATAACAATTTCATCTCAAAGCAAAATAGGTATACATTTTGCTTATCTTGAATTTAATGTTTTGAATAAGAATCCTGTCCAAGTTCTTGCTTCTCCAAAATTGGTCTTTAAATGTGCCCAAAAATGACTCAAAAAAATGTTACTAAAAATTATTGCCTTTGTAGGGAAAGGTATTCAACGCAGAAATATCATTGGTATTTTTTTTCCAAACAGAAAAATGCGAATTAACTGGCAGATAACTTTCGAAATCAGGCAAATAAAAATATACCACAAAGCCAAATAATCAACCTTTTGACTTTTTGAATCGATTAATGATGGTTTTAAACTCAGATTAATCACCTTTGTGATCCTTTTTATTGACATTTCGAGTTCATATTAGTCTAAGCATAAAATCTGACCTAATGGGTCACCCGAAAGAAAAGTTAGAGGTTAGTCGAGGATTCCCAAGATTGCACGATTGAATTTTTTAAGTAAAAATTGCAAAATAGAAAAATTGGCAAATTCAAGGGATTTGTTACGATGAGTTGTGTATAAAAAAATCTATCAAAATTGACCACTTTGGGCCTAAAAAAAAAAAATAAATAAATAAATAAAAATAATTCAAGAATCAGTTTTTCACGTTTATAAAGATCCTATAGATCTTCTACACTCACAAAAAATGTTTTAAAAGTACCGATAGATTTGAAAAAATTCCCATAAATAACCTTCGACAGTGTCCAACATCTGGCTGCATAGCCAAAGATGGGTATTTTCGACAGAAATTGCAATTCCCCTTTGAAAGCGTTAAGGGTGCGACCCAAAAATTTTATCACAGGACTTTTAGATCATAAAGAACAACTTCCACTGGTTAGTTTCAAAATCCGAGGATAAAGCTATTTCCCCAGCCATCTACTTTTTTAGCTGGTTTAGAGAATTCGACGGATTCTTGGATTCATTGCTTTAAAAATGTGCACCTACCTGATATTAATTATAATCACTGAAAAACATTCTGAATTTTAATTTAGTAGAAAACAATTTTGAGAATTTGTTTTTAAATTGATGGATGGGATCACAAAGGCGATGAATACACCTACAGGTTAATATGTATTGAAAATCTATTTTTATGAGATTTTTTTAAATATAGAAAACTCAAAATTCTGCCGGAGGCCACAGAGTGACGCAAAACAAACACAGCCCTGCTATAAACCAAATTTCAGCTTTTCACTGCTACCTATTTTATTGAATATAATTTTTATTTGAAAAATGGATAAATTTGAATTTTTTAAAATAACCAAAAATCAAAAAATGAATTCAGCTCTTAAAATTTTTCTCAAGGTGTGTTTTTTTATGTTTTTCTTTCATTCATTTTTTCATTTTTGTCTATTTGTTCTAGAATAAAACTCATTCTCCACTTTTCAAAGACAAGCAACTGGAACAATGTGACCTTTGTGGAGTGCCAATTACCATCATACACCTGATTAACCACTGTCCCAAATATAAGAATGACAGAGAGCAAATTCTAAGGGAGCTTACTTACGAAGATGTTCAAACAGACGATGAAGATATATGTATATGTCAGAAGTTTTTCACCTTTTTAAAATGCATTGGGATCTACGACCTCATTTATAGTGAATCTTTATTTTTTTTGCCAAGTATGCTATTTTGTGAATTATTTTTTACTTGTTATGTTGTCTGTACTTGGTTCATTTTATTTATAATGTAAAATGTATTGTAGACGCAAAAAAAGCCCAGATGTTGAAGCGTCAATGTGTCATAAAATAAATAATTTCATTCATTCATTCAAAAACTTTTCTGAAAGTTGGACGATGGACTGTCTTCCTTTTGAAGGTGTTTTAAAATATGTATTTGTACATAATTTTCAGTAAGTACACCTATACTTTTCTTGATGAAACTCCTGAAAAGGGAAGAATCGAGGATATCGCATGAAGTGGGATTATTAATACCTACGTAATTTCCAAGCGATATTTTCCATGCAGCTCATCAGGGCACTCTTCAAGGCGTCTGTCTCCAATTTGAACGAGGCCACGATTTTTGGAAAGATCATAATCTGAAACCCCTATAACCAAAATTTCAGCTGCCTAAATTGATTTTCTGATTTTTGGCGAATTTTTGAAAATCCAAAATTGACCATTTTCGGCAATTTATATATTTTTTTACTTATATTTACTAAAGATTATGGAAATTATTGCATATTAACTCCCCTGAATCGAATTTCACCAATTCTGGCCTTTTTGGAACCTCCATAGTAACTTTTGATTTCTCCAAGTAGGGGTGGAAATAGATTTAGGCAGCAGAAAATTTAGTTGTACTGATTCTCGGCCAATTCCACGAGTTTATTCACACCTGAGCCAATTTTCAAGCGATATACATTTTTAAAAAAAGGCGTACCTAATCACCAAAGCGTTAGTACCTCGTCAATTTGGAATTTTCGAAAATTTGCCAAAAAATCGAATAATCAATTTCAGCAGCTAAAACGTCGATCAATTTTTCACATTGAAAGATGTATGTTTTATTCTTTACCTATTCTAGGCATTTATTTTAAAATAAGAGTAGGTACATTAATCTGCTGTAGGTTTGAGATTTAAAATAAGGCCAAAGGATTCAAAATTGGTCCCTAATATACACTTATACAGTCTTCTTTTTTCATGAAATTGATCCTTATGAATCTAATACTGCCCACAGTTTTCAAAAATGTTCTCATTTATTTTTGACTAGCACGAATGTAGTAATTATTTTTCATCAGCAGTTTACTCGCAATAAGATCAAACCGATACATAACGTACATCAAGTAGGTACCCACCAAGCTAACGAAATAAATTCATTGACAGCTCGGCACACACGTAGAAATGTACAACTATGTAGAAGGATAATATCTCCCTGAGAGACTATAGGTACTCGTAGTACTCGACTAGTAATTCAATTTATGATTTTCATATTCAGTTCGACACGTATGTCAAGTAAAATATTACCGCGTTTTCGGAGCATTTGAACTTCAATATGGAATTGTACATATACGGTTAAGGTTACATTATACATAAGGACTAATCATTGAAATTACATTTTCATTAATCATAATTTTCAATCATACGTCGTGTTGTTTAATTAATGGTTCATATTGCATAAATCATTAATTAATATAATGTATATAAACGAAACAGATACGCGAAAAGACAATACGTACTACGATATAAATGAGATGATTCTGTACATAAAAGCTTATACCTATTCTATACATATGCTAACCTTACAGGTATAAGATGGCTAAAGAACTATACCAACGCGTATTTTACAAAATTTCGATAGGTACCTACAATATATAAGGAATAAGGATATTTATAGGAAGTACAATGTCGTAAATCAACTCCCACTCATTCGTACTCCTTACAGGCCTGTAGATATACGCACGTAAAAGGTGTTTATTATATTTCCTCAGGTATCAGGTGACGGAACACAGGTTTGATTTTCATTTGTGCAGAATTTTACGTTACGTAGGTATTTTGTAGGTAAGTAATCTTGGTGTAAATTCAAATTGGAGAAAGTTTTCGAGTTATTTTTCTCCTATAAATGGGCTGCGTGCAATCAGTATAATGGCAAAGTAACAAACCTCTTTTTTCTTTCCCTTTTTTTCTCCCATTCCGCCCCTAAGGATTTTGTTTTTCTCTGCGTTTCGTGTAACTCGAGTAGAAATACAAACGCTTACTACAATACCTATTACCGAAGCTCAGATGCTTTTCCACAAACATAATAACGAGAAAAGCAACTTAACAATCCCGCTACCTCATTAATTGCAAATTGTTATGACAGGAAAGGTAACCAGACCGACAAAACACGTATTAAAATGCTTTAATTGTACAATAATCGTCGCTGGTCGCGTACAAATAATATTCTCGTCTCTTACGTCCACCTACTCGTACATGTAGGTAAACTACGAGTATGTACAGATTGTGGTAAATTTGTTCATATTTTTTATGTCGCAGAAGAGGAGAAGGGAGGGGAAAGGGTTGGAAAAACATTGAAAAACAGTCGATATGTATGCGCGACTTATGAAATGAAAAATATTTTCAACATATGAATACTACACAGGATAAATCCTTTTTAATACACAGTAACATTAGGTAGGTAAGGTACCTACGTTTAAATTTACACAGTGTAACGAATAAAATCCACATTTACGAGATAGTTAAACCCGAGCATTTTATTTTGTAATTAAGTCCGCTCTTTTCAAACACCTACCTACGTCGGTATTCGCTACTCGGGACCCACTAGAATGATAAAAAATTCTTACAAAAACATGGTTTTGCTAATGTTATCTCATAGCGTGAAATTTATTCTTAACGTAATTTCACGTCAGCTACATACATGTAAATCTCAGAAATGAGGAAGAATCAGTGTAGAGATTGGTTCATTTAGAAAAATTTATTGAAAAATTTGTTTCTTTTTTTTTCATCTGTTGATTCTTTTTGTGGTTAATAAACGCTTCTTTACAGGTTGTCAATTGTCAATTCCGATCGAAAAGACATTTGACTCATTGAAGGAGCATGTCAACTGCACCTCAGAACCAAATTTTGAGCTGCCAAAATTGATTTTTTGGTTTCTAGTAAATTTTAAAAAATGGAGGAAATAACGATAACCCATTAGTGTGATTAATTTTTTACAAAAATAAAAATTTGCGATCACCGGTTCAAATAATCGGCACATCTATTTAAAAGTCGACCTCACGTAGAAGCAGATTTAAGCCTCAATAGTTACGACTTTTTACCTCTTACAAAATCGGAAAAAAATTTGTGAACCGGGACAAGAGGAAACGATAGAGGGCCCCAAAATATACAACCAGCCAAAATTAATTTAAGGTTCTGAAATCATTTTTCGATTTTTAGCAAATTTTTTAAAATTTATTTGGACCGAAAATGGAAAAAAATTAAAATTTTAATTAATTGATCTATGAAGCTGAAATTTGGTTTGTACTCTTTTTTCGACCTCCGAAATCAATTGGGTGATGGTTTCAAATCGTTCTGGAGCCTCCGGCGGATTTTTGGATTCTCCAATTTTTGAAAAAAAAAAAAAACATTGTTAGTAGAGTGAAAATTAAATTCAGCACCTATGTACTCGAATTTGCCACTTCTGTATACAATTTAACAGGAAAAATGGTAATAACGGTGAGTTTGGGCAAAGGCAACACCCCCACGGGGAATAGAAACAACCCCCACATCAGTTTAATTGCATTTTCACCCCAGATTATGCGTGATACAAAAAAATGTACCATATAGAAACCAAAAATATTCTACGCAAAATTTCCTACAAAACGTTTTTTTTTTCAAAACTTTATTGGAACACGAACTTTTGCACTTTTGGTGAAACTGCTTCTTGAAAAACGTGAATTTTTTCGCATTTTTTAAAAAGTTGAGTCGATTTACCAAACAACTGGCTAAGTATCACAAAATCAAAATTTTCATCTCCAAATTCAATTGAGATGCATACAGTAGTTATTTTGACCTCTTGGAAGTACCTATTTGTTTTTTTTGACATTGATAATTTTTTAACGAGCCCCTCAGGTACTTATTGTATTTTTTAAACTAAGACTTTTAGATAAACTTGAAAGCTAAGAAGGAAGTCAAAATATAAAATTGGTGTTGAAGGTACTTAATAAGTAGCTACCTAACCTGAATCACGTTTCTTTTTTTTTCAGTAGAGTGATAGGAGGGATCGCAGAGGAAGTTTTACATTCGCAATGTTTAAAAATAATAAGGTAGATTGGTTTGGTACTAGTCCAAGTAAATCTGTCATTGTCATAATATCTAACTCAGACTGGTTCGCTTTGAATGACCCCCCCCCCCCCCGGTGGATACACCAATATTTCTACGTTTTGTAAATCCATTTCTTCGGTCAAAATCCATTGGAACCCTGAATCCTTCTGGAAAAAAAGAAAGTATAGGCAAACTAATTCATGAATGCACTTTATTTTGCAGCTTTAGATCAAGAAGGCTACAGACAAAACGCGTGAAAAAATAAAGCGAACAAATTTTAAAAACCAGTTGATAACAAGTCGTAAAAATATTTTTTTTCAGTACCTACTGGAGTATTCTTTATATCAAACAAAAACACTGCATCTACCTGGTATATTGCGAATCGAGGAAAAAACTACTCGTACGAACGAAATAAAAACATAAAGTCTTGCTTGGACATAAAAAGTATAGAGACGTAAAAGTTTTGTGAACAATATTTGTTCGAGTCTAACAATATATTATGTGTAAGTATGTAAGATACGAAAACGCATCGCATCGGCGAAAACAAAAGCAAAATACAAAAATACGCAAATACGATTTAAAGCCACATGTAAGTAATGTCGAAACAGCTGTTTTCATGCTTCTCCAATTCTAATTTCATCTTTTCGTCGTGGAATCTTCTCTTTTTCGTATGGACGAGTATCTATGTGCTAGCAAAGTTATACATAAAGCTTCATTTTCAGGACCCCCAGCTCCGATTGTAGTACAATGGATGATGTATTTTTTTCACCTATACGTAAGTATGTACTATGTACCTTCATGCAGTATTTATGAGTGCTTGTGTCGGTAAGTAGGTACCTGCAACACCTACCAAATTTACGTCGTAACAAAATCTTCATTACGTAGTAAACTGTAGGTACATTGGTTGGTAGGTATACCATGGTAGGTATCTATTGTAACAGCATATTCGGTGATACGTAATCTATTTAAAAATTTAAGCCAACTTTCTGTTTGAAATTTTAAGTATTAGAGCGTAATGTGGGTATAGTAGGTAGCTACCAAAGACAAGTTTGAAATATTCAACGTTAATTTCACGTTTGAATGATACAAACCTAGCGTCGCAGTCATGGGTATGAATGACATATGCATAGGTACTTCACAGAACTACCATGAAATTGAAACAATAGGAACATTATGAACGAGTTAAAAATGTGAAATTGAATCAGTAAAGTGGCAAGCTCAGTGAACCGGATTTTCAAAACAACCGAATCTAAACATCTGTCGTAATTTGGGTTGATGTTTTAGAGAGAATCATAAAACCTAGTTTACGTCTCAAGGGATGAAGTGGATACCTATTCTTATTGTTCGAGTTTTGGTGAATTTTTGAAAATACAACGACTCATTTTCTAGCGAAAAAAAAAATCAAAATTTTGATTAAATTGATATAGTGAGGTGGTATTTGATGGTTTAAAACCGTTCTGGAGCCTCCAGTGAATTTTTGATTTTCCAGTTTTAGAAAAACTGCTTTAAAAATGACCAAAATGAATTTCAATACATAGATATAGGCCTGCAAGTTTAGATTAATTGTCCTAGTGGCTCTTTCTTGTTTGATTTAAGTGCTTACAAATTTTCAAAATTTTGCTGTTCTAGTTCAAATACAAAATTTTCTCCAAAAAATCGTGTTTGAAAAAAAAAATTAAAAGTTCAATGAGAATTCAAAGATGGAATATTATAATGTACACTTTACACAAAAAAGGGATGGCAAACGAATTGGAAAATACATCGAGATTTGATCGTCGGAGCCATAAAATGAATATATACGACTGCCCTTGATAATCTCACATTGTGTATATTGCGCTCGAAACAGCAGAATTAAAATGTTTATTCAAATAACAACAAACAGTACCCTATGTGTATAATTATAGTTATTCCCTTGTTTTATCGGCGTTGATTTTCATTTAAATGGAATATAAATTATTGTAAATATGAATGTACAGCAATGTACCTACATAGTATACATACTATAAGGCGTATACGAATCTCGTTCGATTCTCCTACCTAACTAACTGGCGTACATATAAAAGTACGAATGAGTATTTTATTTGAAATTCGTGTGACGAATTCCGCTTTGAAAAAATTCATCGGCGTAAAATTGGACAAAAAATATCGATATGATTAAAGCTCTCGAAATATTCATATTATAAGTACGCTAATTAACGTTCATTTTGTTAGTTATTTTCTCGTATTTGGTCGGATTTCCATTTGAATTTAGTCTAAATTAAAATTTTCGTGGCTGGTATGGAAATTATTATTACTGGCACATTTATCAGAAATCATATTAATGGTCATTTTACAAATTAATATACTCAACCGGTTTAGTTAAACAAGCGGATGGCAACCTTTACTAATAGATCATAATTATAAACTAGTATTTTTTTTCTCAGTGTCAAGATCATGGAACAAGAGCAACGTGTTCAGCGTATTTTTTTTCTATTCGATGGATCCGTTTAGTTGCATAATGTTTGTTTTTCTTCACTTCGTTTTTTTTTTCAAATTATTTATACGATAGGACGAGGAGAAGTTAATCAGTCGTTGGGTGCTTTTTTTTTAAAAAAAAGGTCAGTTATTTGTTGGGTGAAGTTTCTGCGAAGATTTTCAAAAATTACGATTTCACGGGTGAAAAAGATACCTACTTAAACGTATATGAGTGAATAATTACCATATGTAAGGGTAGGTATGCATGTAAATTCGAACTACATAGAATGTTTTTTAATTTAAATATTCATGAGTATTGAGTGCAAATACGCCCTGGTCACTTAAAATTGTGCAGCGTATTTGAGTTTATATACAGAGATAGTAGGTAGGTACATAAAATTGTCACGTAAACGTGCTTAATGGTTTTTTCATCAGTATGAGCTTTTGAGTGAAGCAGAGTGGGCATTGGCGGAACGAAACACACATCAATGAGTTTTATTTTCAACTTATGCAGCGAGGTTTTGACCGTCGGAAAATGATAGCAGTGGTAAGGTAGAATTACAAATACATAAGTGTTGCGTAACATTTTAATGGACCTGAAAAGAATTTTTTTCGAATCGCATTGAAAGCTGATATCTTCATGAACACCCGTTCGAGGAATAGTGAAAGTATGCGGAGCTTTTTGAAAAAGAAGGATTGGAAGGGTTGTTGACAGTTTGAGAATAGTTCAGAAATACATATTTATGGCATACTAAGAACGATTTTGGATTCAAAAGTCTGGGATTCTTGAAGTAAGATTTTTAACAACATTTTTTCGATGATAGAATCCGCATAAAAGTGATATTAGAGGAACAAACTTCATATCAACCATAGTGAGCCAATTTATTGAATTTTTGATTTCTTAAGAATATTATCGATTTTATAATAATACAAAGTAAATACCCACAGTGCGAACAGTGGAGTTTGTCCTTCGTGCTAAAAGTATTTTTCCACTTTTTTAAAGGTGAATTGGAATCCCCTCCCTTGAGATGAATCAAAAGGAACCGAGCTCCAAACTCTCCCATATAAGAGCGGATTAAGAAAAAAAATTGTAGGAGGATTTTGAATAAATTTAGAAGACCTTCATTTTGAGTTGAAAGTTGCTCAGCAAAAATTCAGCTCCGGAGGTGCTCCTGGAGGGGAGATATGTGAACTTGGAAAAAATCGTGATTTTCTTGTTTTAGCACCTAGTATTTGAGATTCTGCATCGACCCAGGCCATTGCCTCAAAATCCAAGACCACTTTTAGGGTTCTGGATTTCCTGAAATTGGCAATAATGACTAAAAAATTGGCACAATGTTCCAAAATATTTCCCTAGTTTCATAAATCACCTTTCGAAATCGGAGCTGAAAATTTTTCTGAGCAATTTTCCATTCAAAATGAAGGTCTCTGTTTAATTTGGTCAAAATCCTCCGATATTTTTTTTCACGATCCACCCTAAAAAAAAAACGTGTCAAAGACCACTTTATGAGCTTCATGAACTATTAAAGTGAGATGATTTAAAAAGGGAGATGTTGAATTGTATGTAAGCAACCGAAACGTATACCTACTTTTTAATAATTTTAGATCCTGTATGATGTACCAGTAGTCCAGTACCGCACCCACTTCAACATTCAGGGTTACGATATTAGGCCTATAAAAAGTATCGATGACCTGCTCTTCACATAGTATTGTTTTGAAAAATAAATTTGAGACAGGTTATGAACTCTACGCATGCAGTATTGTCGATACTTGGAGTACATAGCGTGTCAATGTACGTTCAGTGGACCCTACGACAGACATAACAGCCATATCTCGACATAGGTACACCTTTCCATTCATTCTTCTACATAAAACATTTGAACTCGGATTTCCGCTGTTCAATTGGCCATCACAAAAATCAATTCTTTTTCACCCGTTAAATTATCATACTGACAACATATCGCATATTGTAAACCATATAGGTGATCTTTATTTCCATTGCCATTCGTACAATCAATCAAACAAGTTCCAGATTTTACTAGATTCGACCGGATTCCTGGAATGATATTTCGAGCTAGGCTGTCTAGTGTCTGTGTAATTCATTTATGGCTCCTTCTTTCCTATACTCATTTATTACATACATATTTAGTTACACTCAATTTGCAAATTGACCAAATGTACTTTCGATTGAAACATTAGGTAAGTATACTTACCTACTGTGAAAAAACCCGGAAATTTTTCCAAAAATTAAGACTCATTTTTTTCAGACACAGAAGCTCAGAAATTTGAAAAGTCAAAATGTAAATTATTTTATTAAAAATAACGCAGGTACCAATCTTTCTTTTTCACAAAAGTAAATAGGGCGAGTAGGTAATTGAGTTTCCCCGAGGCATTTCGTTTTCAACGTAAAAAATATACTATTCAAATAAGGCCTCCATCTTCAAAGAATGAAAAAACTTGAAATTGAACAATGAAGAACCAATTACCGGAGGAATGTATTTTTTTCCATCCTAATGGAAATTTTCGCCATTGCTCGGACGATGAAAATTTCCAAAAATTCTACATCTACACGTTTCACATCGCCGCTAACGAAATACGAGAACGCTCCGCAAAACCTTTAAATACGAGTCTAGAAGGCGACGAAACCCATAACAATTAAAGTACTTGATTTAACTAGCGAATGTAAAATTGTTGAAATGTTGCAAAACCTTTTGCTATACGAGTATAAGAAGTTAACTGAAAGAAGAGATAAATTTTAAACTTCGGGTTTGTTTTTCATTTCAGCCTAAATAGTAGGTATCCCTGGGAAAACTTTCAAAGTTGAAAATTCCACCAAAGGTATGGATTTTTATCGGCTACCATAGTACCTACTCGTGCTCTTTCTCGCTTTATTTGTCCAAGTTTTATAAAAATGTGCATATTGAAGCGAAAACTTTTCAAATTTATGTATTCTTGTCGCATCGATGGACCCGAAGTTAATTAGCTTGTCTTTAATTTATCCTCGTGCGTTGGAAAATATTATACTTAGATGCTCTTTTGACGGTAAAAATAATCGAGAAAAAAAATCACCACGAATACTGATTCACTTTCTTTAGCATAAGTTACACGGTAAAGTAAGGTCAATCTGGCTAATTGTAAACGAACATGAAATCCAAAGTATCCCGAATATTGTAATAAATTCATAAATCACGTGAAATTGAGCCTGTATTAGTCCTTTCTACTCTTGAACCATCAATTGTTCCATTCTTCAAATGTATGGAAAAATATAAGTGCCTACGTCAATTCATTTTTATAAAATAATCTTTCTGCAAGGACTTTTTATGATTTTTTCAAAAAATTTAGTCAATCTTGATGGAAATTTTTTCGCTAACTCACTCTTTGGGACATACGTGTATAAGCATTTCAAAAATTGTAATAATACTTATAGCATACACCTATCCAGCATTCTTTTTTTCTTTATTTTTTATTGTTGAAAAAAATGCTTCGAATTTCACAGGAAACAGGAATTGTAAACGCGTATGTTCCGTTAAGTAAATTTAAAACCGTAAAAATCACACACTTTACCTCATAAAGAATTTTTTTTTAGTAAAAACTATACCGTTTTAGAACTCTACAGCGCATTTTTTTAAGCACCATTCAAACATCAAACGAAGTTATATGAGATGAGCGTATTTTCAAAGAAGAAGGTGCGAAGTTTTATTGTTTCAAGGAGTGTTACATGTTATAAAAAGAAATTATTTATCGATCGTTTTTGGTAGGTGAAGCTTAGGTAGGTAGATACAGTTTGGATGACGTAAAATACCTATCTTAAACAAATATGTAGGTATAGGTAACTTTGGAACAATTATGCAAATCAGCCTCCAAAATAAGCTTGCCACAGTAAAAAATGATATAATTTTAATAACCTGGTACTATAAACATGATACATGCAGAGATTAGGAGAAAGTTCAAAAATAAATAGTGTCACCTTTCAATACACTTCAACCTTGATGATTTCCTGCATTTAATTATTATACTATGTCATCCACATTTGTATTTATATAGGTAGGTAGGTACACATGGTGCATTGCTATTATTTTGTTTGGTTCAAGTATTCAGTAAAACTTCATCCTGTCTGGCACGTAAAAAATTCATTCGTTTAATTTACTCGCAAACGTTTTGTACTCCGCACCAAGTAAGCCCGTAAATTATCCAGAAAAATAACCGGAAGTATAGATTTTCATAACACTATTTTTTCGTCTAATTATTCCGCTATACTCGAATCTAGATATCGTAGAATCACCGCCGTAAACGCTTTTATCAGATCATTGACGAATTTAGCTAGAAAATTATTATTATTAGGTGACTACTTTTTCCCCAGTTTTTATCGCATTTCATGGAGTGATTGTAATCCGACCATGTGGCACTATATGTATAATGACTTTTTTACTGTAATATGCCTAATCAAAATTTACTTTGAACCAAGGGCAAGATGGCCGTTTGGCCTTATGAGGAACTAGCAAGATATAAATGTTTTTTCAGTGATAGAAAATTGACTGCTGAGATGATTTTTAACAAAAGCATAAGTTCAAATATAAAACTTTGAAAATTTAAAAATAATTAATAAAAAACACCGTTTATTAGAACCTGATTCAAATATTTTGAAAATGGAGAGATGGATGTTAAGGCTCATTTATAATGGTAATTGAAAAACATAGAATGAAATAATTGAAAAGTTCATCTGTCGTTTTTCAATGAAACCATTTATAATCAGTAATTGAAATTGCTGTGATTTTTCATTGAAAAGTTGGAATTTTCAACTTTTCAATTACTTTTGCTACTTAGTTTTTCAATTACCATTATAAAAGAGCCTTTAGAGTTAGAAGCAAGGAATCGAAGTAACTTAGAGTTACAGGGCTGACAAACAAAGACATGAAATTCTTGAGGCGGAAACTGGAGTAACCCTCAGATATAGGGTTAGGTCAATGGTGAGCCATCAGACCTTTGACTGACCTCCATGACGAAAATCAAGCTACAGAAAGAAATGGAGAAATCACTCGAGATCACCAAGAGAGGTTCTCAAACTGATTCACAGGTAAAAGGAGCAAGAGGAGACCCAGAAAGAAACTTAACCAGGAATCGAAGCGAAATTCTGCAAAAAAGAGAAACTTAACCCGTACGGAAAAATACTATGGCGAACTATAGTATTTTCGCGAACTATAGTTAACTATAGTAACCATGATTTTTTTTTTCAATATTTTGGACAATTTATTGGCTTATAATTCCTGAAAACACACAATTTATCATTGCACTGATAAATTGTGTGTTTTCAGGCATTGTAAGCCAATAAATTGCCCAAAATATTGAAAAAAAAATTCATGGTTACTATAGTTAACTATAGTTCGCGAAAATACTATAGTTCGCCATAGTATTTTTCCGTACGGGAAGTAGGTACCCAGCTACCCACATACGTACTCCTTTTTAAAAAAAAAAATTAAAGGTTTGAAAAACGTACTTCCTCTCCTGTTTGAAAACTGAAAGCATAAAATGCTTGCCTTTCACTACAAATTATTTATTATTATTATTTTTTTGGTCACAGAAAACTAAAACAGGGGTCTACTATTTTTAAAAATTCCGCGATTCAAATTTTTTCCTTTCTTCACGAATTTTGAATTTTTTCAGCTTTTTCAGAAAAAAGAAGGTGCCTAATTTTTTGGGCAAGTTGAATTTTCAAGTACTTTCAAAGTAAAATTTCAAATCACATGCTGTGGCAGACAATTTAAACGGTTTGAGTAAATATTTGGGTGATCATGAGTGTCGGTTCGAAATCACCTTATGTTAGGAGGGGGGAGGATCATGCTATTTAGTCAACAAAAAGATCAATTCTAACGTCCTGAGCATGATCAAACGGTATCAAACATTTTCAAAAAATTGTAGCAATTGATCAAAAAATTGGCACCTTTCAAAAAATTTGGGTATTTTATGGAATGTTTTCTGATTAATTTTTCTATTATTCTCAATTTTTAAAATTTAGCCAATCAAGATCAAAAACTTTTGAAAAATGATTTTAAAAATAAAACAACGTTATTTTTAATGAGAGAAGTTGATTTTTCCAATCTTAACAAGTTTAAATTTTGATCAATGCTTTATGAAAAAAATATCAAATTGTCTCGAGCGAAGCAAAGGAAAAAACGGTCTAAAGTTGATTATTCAAAAAGTAAAACATCATTAGTTTTGCTATGAGAGGTCGGTTTTTTCATTTTTAAAAGCTGAAACAAAATGTTTTCGAAGCAAAGTACCTCATTAGTAATATTATGTAAGATAGAAAAAAAATGACAACTTACAACTAGCTTAAGCAACGCGAGGGCGTAAAAGGGCCCAAAAAATATGAAATTTGTGGACTTTGTAGGAAACTTGACAATGTTGCCAACAAATTCGAATTTACAAAATCGTGGCCAGAGGAGAGATGTTACTGCATACCCCCCCCCCCCCTTAAATCCGTCTCTGATTATTGTACATACTTATTTCAATTCATGAATTATAATACCAATTCATATAATTAGTTAGTTATTAGATTTTTACATAAATCGGAAACGATCAGTTCACTTACTCAGTAGGTAGAGGTACGTACTAAGTATCATTCATTTTGTTAATCTGAAGATGAAAATCTGTACTCACCTGAAACAAAAAAGCAGAAATTGTCGATTAGAGGTTTGAAATTAATTTCACATTTTCTAAAAGACAAGTCCAAATTTTTAATTTGTATTTGAATCATTTCAGGTTACCTAAATTTCTTCAAGATCAACAAAATTCTCAATTGAAGCCCATACTTAGTCAGTTTATGTAACTTTGTAAACTGGGCACATCAAAAATGCTTTTTACCACCACCTCTCGACAATTTTTATTTTTCAGAACTAAATTAAGGAACGGGAAATTTTGTAATAAACTGGCAGCCATTTACCTGACGTATAATTTTCAAAAAGTCATGAATTTAGCGATCTCATTGAAGGGAAGGAAGTAGGAAGACGCCCCTCTGCGAAAATCGGCGCAAACAGTATGGAAATTGAAAATCGTTTACCTACTCATACCATAGACCATAGACCTTCCTGCATGTAAGCAATCACTTATTCGGACACTCAAGCGTTCGTTAATATTTTTGCAACGATCTGAGAGGAAGGAGAGGGAAACGAATTAAATCAAATTTTAAAATAACAATAATTGCATTTGTATTATTGTATTTGCGAAACGTAAACTATATCGCTTGATAATACACTATGCATACGTAAACGTATAGATTGTTCGTTATGTGAATTCGTTCGCGCGAATCCTCTCATATCTATTGAGATAACGTTAGTTAGGTACCTAGTTGTAATTAGTCTAATTTCATTTTGTCGAAATTAAATTATCAACAGAATATGGAATGTACCTAAATGGAAACACGGTAGCAATACAAAATACACACGAATCGTGGATAGATATACAAAATACAAATAGTATAGGAAACGCCAATGATGTGAAAGAAATTCGCGCTTATAATATCGTTAATTGTACAATTGAACATATTAAGTGGATGAAAAAATATAAATATAATATTCATATTTGTAGGAACATTGTAATCATCGAAAAATGCGTCTCTAATTAAAACTCTTTTATGATGTTACTGATCTTTATTTTTTAATCGGCCCAGAGTAATTAATAATTTCACAAACTGCGCCTATGACTCGAGAAAAAAATTCTCGAGTTATTAATCGTTTCTCATTATCGTTTAATTAATTATACTCGCTCACAAAGACGCTTCTTTAATAAATTTCTTTAATTTAAGAAAAAAAAAACTTTACGTAAATGATAAAAGCTGGATGCATATTTTATCCTATCAAGGCTGGAAAAAATTTACTTTTTTCTTCAAAAAGGAAAAAAAAACATTCGCTACAAATTGCTTTCTCTAATCGCTATATATGCATGTATAGGCGGAATCTAATCGTCACATCGAGATGATGGACGTACTACGAGTACATGAGCGTGTGTCGTGTGATTACTTAATTATTAGTACGTCATTGCATATCCGGTATTCTTCGATTAATATGTAATCAACTCGCAATTCTGCAACGAATTGGACAGCTAGGCTGAAATTTTTGCGTTGTATTCTACATATCATTTCGTTTTATTTAGTATGTAGACCTATTTTTATAAAGCGTTAGCAAAATCAACAAATTGGTTGAAGTGTTTTTTCAAATGATATAACCTGCGACAATTTCATAAGTATACCGATGATGGAAAAAACGATGGAAAATTACCAAATTAATATATTAAAATTAGTCGAATGCGGAATGGAAGTAGATGGGTGTATTTTTAACCCGGCAAATAGGTATTAATAAAAAAACCAGATTCTAAAAGTTTTGTCTAGGTAACTACACGAAAATTTATTATTTTGAAAAAAACATATGTTTCTGCGAAATGACAGGATTAAAATATCGCCGAGATTATTGAATAGAACGACCTTGAGTAGGTACTGGCATCACGCTGAATTGATCTCCGAAAAAATTTAACGACCTAGGACCTAGCTGTACATTATATGTATTACGCGAACTGAATCGTTGACTAAATATCGTACAATGTCAGGGATTTATGAAACAATTTCCACCCAATTTTTTCCTTGTATTTTTTACTTATAAGCTTAACGTGTTATCTAACATTTGCAAATAGGTGCGTATTTTACCAGTCGCCACTATTTCTGTATACTGTGATCAACGCATATATTTCTAACGTGGAAATTATTGGGGGGGGGAGAAGGGTGCTCGATAATTCTGAGCAGACTGCAATTTTAACGATTACATTCTTAAATACTTATGAGTAGTATTAAGTAAGTGTAAACGTTATCAGTAGTTATTGTTTCGATTATTTCTCTTATCACAAATAGCTCAATAAGCTCAAATAGGTACAAATTAACTATTAAGAGCAGTAGACAATACAATTTGTGTGTGTATATTATAGGTACCTATGTCAAGTGGATCATAGAATTTGGAATTTTATTTTCACTGCGTCTACATTTAATATCTACATACATATAAATAGCCTTTGTGAAAACACACCTGGGAATGCACTCAACTATCTACCTATTACAAATATTTTTAATTACCCATCGATTTTACAGGAGTCACTACTTATGGCGAATACGAGTAATTCTCAAATGACGTTCTTTTTGAATCATTCTTGCATGGAATTCAGTCATTTTCGTGTTTCTCATGTCACGTGTAGAATCTGAAGAAAGTTATGTACTATGAAAAAACTTCAGATAAACATGTTGCCTACCTTAAAAATCCAAGGAGCAAACGTTGCTCGAAGAGAAAAAAATTTGAAATGATTTTTAAAAAAAATGAAAGTGCGAAAAATTTGATTAGATAGGTTTTTTTGTCCACAAAATTGGAGAAAACATGAAAAGTGGGCAACTTAAATCGATGAGCTTTTGTCCAACTTGAAAATTGTAGAGGCTACGAATAGATTTTGAAAAAAAAAGGTAGCGGTGAACTGAGCAGGAGCCTTCAGCGAAAGTTGGATTTTCTCAAGCAAAGTAGGATTGCTCCAAACAGGGCCGGATTTTACATTTTCGCGTCCCTATAGGCAGTTGGAAATTTGCTGCCCCTCCCCATTTTTTTCCATCCTCAAATTCTCTGGTAAATTTTCATTTTAAAAATTAATGAGCCATTCATAAAAAAGTAATTTTTAATGGAAAACGTATCAATTAATAAAAGTAGTAAAAAAAATACATCACAATTTATTATTTTATAAGTTAACGAAGTGTTGAATTGAAGTGTGGGGCGATTTTCAATCAATTTGGTTGAAATAATCGTAAAAATACATTTTTTAATTATTTTAAAAATTGGTCAAATAATCAATTTATTTTACAAAAAAAATCGATTTATTTATAATTCACGATTTTTTCACTTTGTTGGAAAAAAGAATGTCATTGAGGAAAATTTTGAGCCCAAAATTTAATCACAGTGTTTGTGAACCATCAAAATGAGCTGAAATTTCGCAATAAATTCAAATATTTCGAAGAAAATGTTTTTTGAGCATTTTTAAAAATAATTCCCGAGCTGGTTGTGAGGCCAAAATTGAGTCATAATTTTAGAATTATTTTCGAAAAAGTGTCATGTGACCTATCAAAATTGGTTAAAATTTCGTTAGAAATTCAAATATTTCGATGAAAATATTCTTTGAGAATTTCTCAAGAATTTTGAGCCAAAATGGGCCTTGATTTTTAAAAAAGTGTTATGCAGCCCATAAAAATGGACTATTTTTGGAAAGAAATTAATGGTATGAAACCCCATCACCAAACTTTCAACAGCCCAAATTGATTTTCCTATTTTTGGCAAATTTTTAGAAATCCAAAATTCACATTTTCGATAATTTATGCTTTTTTAACAAACAGAAAAAACTTGACCTAGTCATTCTCCCAGCAAAATTTTCGATTTCTCCAGAATTTTAAAATTTTTCCATAAGGCGCGGAAATTGATTCGGGAAACTAAAAATTGAGTTGTGCCTTATTTTCAGCCTGTCTCGCGAGTTTATCCACATTTTGGCTTATTTCCAGGCAGGCACCTTGAGGGCGTATTTTTGACCATTACTCGCTCAATCGTAAAAAATACCAATTATCAGAAATTGCACGTCAAAAAAAGCCTCTCGTCTAAAAATTAACTCAAATACGAATCAACTCGTTGGTCGGTTCAGAAAATGAGCTATTAACTCGATTTTAGAGACTCCAGAATGGTTCGAAATAGTGAGGGAACGTTGGTCTTGTCAAAAAACACAACTCCGATTTACAGATTTATATTTCAAGATTTATTCTTTAGTAAAAAAAATGTTCAAAACTGACACGTCGTTTCCGTATAGATCGTTCCCAAAATGAACGTTTTAGAATTTCATTTTTCCCCTTCCCAGCTCATCCCAATGTAAATCACCAAATTCTACAATTTCTGTAATACATACAAGTAATTTAAAGGAATTACCCCCATGCAAGCCCATCCATTCATTCGACTACCTGTATACACGACGAAAAGAACAAAAAATAAACCCGAAAGCCGAGGTACATAAGTGGTTAGGCTGGTAAATAGATAAAAAAAAGACACTACATCAACTTTATAACAAAATTTTCGAGAGAAATTGATCCCGATACTATTCATAGCTGGGTAGTATACGTGTACGTATGAGGTTCACGTATACAGTTATTCATCCAGAAACATTGCATTATGTCAAAATTTGACCCTTATCAAAATTGAATACAATATTTTCTTATATTAGCCGCGTTTAATAATTCAGAATATAACCACGCGGAATGATTGTATTGAATTTAGCTTTCTTTCCTTCTTATCTTCAAGCATGAACTTTAACAGCGAGTTTTGACATTTCGCAATACGAATCGCGTATACAATAAAAATTGCAGAGGATCGCAAACATCTATACGCATTACACAAACCGCTTTACGAAACGTAATTCAATTTTTCTTACAACTCGATGCGAATAAATCATCTAGTAAAATTGATACAAAGATAACATTTTTTCCTTACGTATACAATGAAAAACAAAAATTTTCTCTCGAGTTAACCCTTCTTGCGGCGCGAATAAATCTAGATTTTTTTTGTTTAGAATGTAGGTAAAGATTTTAAGGAATTATTTGGCTGGAGAGCAACAAAGAGTTTATTTTTTTCCCTCAAATAAATATTTGTATGGTAGAGATACATATGTATGTATAAAATTCATAAGAAGCCAAGTTGGCAATAATTCCTTAATGCTTCATATGACCGTTCCATAAAAGTCTTTGAATTTAACACAGTATATCTAAGACATTGCTCATAAAGTCTAATTGAATCTATCGATCACGCTATTTGTACAAGATGATACGAAATAGTCCGTATCACCTGAATGAAAAAATACCGAACTATTTGGTTTAAAAATTTCGACAAGATATCAACGAGAAAAAATGTCAACAACGAGATAAAAACAAGCAGAAAGAACAAAAATATGCAGTAAGAGTTTTTTAAGCCTTCATCGCGAGTACCTTGTATTGAGAAAATAGAAATTCTAAATAAAAGGAAAGCTTATTACAATAACCTTCCACTCGAATGCGTCAAATAAAAGCTCAACTTGAAAGTTTTTCCCCCTCTATTTATGAATAAAATACATATTTATATTGTGCTTACGCTCAACTGAACAACAATCATCAGCTTGTATATAGTCAATACGCTCTCCTACCTATCAAAATCATTTTATGAAATTTATTCTTAATACGCTGCTACTTTTTTATTTACCTGCTTAATTCTTCTCTCTTCAAACAGAAAGCTCTTGTGTATAGCCTACCTATCCTCTATAAGCAATAAAAAATTCATAAATTGCGATTAAAAGATTCCTCTTAATTCGTTTGCTGTTCCTAGAGAGGAGGAAAAAAATGCAATGTTGAGTAGGTAGGTATACTTAGTAAAAATGTTTAAAGATTTGAAGAAAAAATACGAGACTTGTACAAAATGCCAGTTGAATCGTTCGTACTTTTAAAAAGATATTTACGCCATAAAAATGTCACTACTTTGGAAAAAAAGGTCTATTTGTCGTTCAATGACGTCAAGAAGATGGTTACGATGCAATTTGCTTTCACTTTTTAACAAAGACTTTACAAAAGCAATGTTTTAACATCGGTTTCTTCGTTTTCTTTTCTCGAAAAAGTATCATTTAATTAAAAGGTCGGTACGTTATAAAGATCTTTTTTTTAGCTGAACGTGAGTAACAATGACAACAGTGTATTTACAATTCCAACCGTATAACTAGACCATCTGTCAACCTTTTTTCGCATAAGAATTTATTTTGAAAATCTACAAAATCAATCCGTTTGGTAAAAATTTGAAATTTTTATACCAGAAGAAAATTACGTAACGGAATTTGTTGTCTGATGATTTTTTTTTTTCAAGGAAAATTTCCGCATAATGTGTTATACTACGACGTAAAGTACAATCGTATAATGATAATTTACGAACGATTTTTATGCAAATAAAAAAAAATGTAGTAAAAAGATGAAATGAAATAAAAGAGAAAAAATGTTATTTTTGTTAAAAAGCAAAATAAAGACGAACGACGAGTACAAAGTGAAAATTATCTCTATGTCGTGGTAAATTGCTGTTTTCAAGCTTTGCACGCGAGTATGCTACGAGTATACGCCTGCCTATGTCGATGTCGATGTCGTTTAATTCTTTATTCGGTGCTCGAGTTTTTTCTCTTTCTTTTCTTGCTTCTCTGTCATTCTAAAATATCCCGTGACAAATTAAAAATTTACTTCTAAGGTCAATGTAGCAGTACAATTTTATTGCTGGGTGTTTTTTTTTTTTTACTCTGCAGGTTTCTCGTATGAGTAGATGTAGGTTTCAAGTTTAACTGTGTTATACCTACTTTTACCTGTATGTAAAAGGCTGGGAGTTGTTTGACAGGATTTATATTCAGCAATGGCCGACATTTGCTATTGACTGCAAAATATCTTTCAGATCTGTTTTATATAAACTCGAACATGCCAGGATAAAAAAAGTCAAATTTTCCGAATTTGCTGAATTTTTTTCTGCAAAACCCATCAACGTTTTCAAGTATCCAGACCTAACCTAACCTTCTAAGAGATTGTGGGCAATTTTTTTTTGACATTTTTTTATACTGGGTTGCCTCCATTCAACATACTCGTACGAGTAGGTACGAGTAGGCAGAGCAATTAAAAGTTGTGGGCTTCTATTTGAAAATTTGAAAAAATTACTACAGCTTTATCAATTTTTCGATGTTCAGGTCTGATTTTCTGCTCATTGATATACCTTCCTTGTCAGCTAAATACCAACTTGAAAAAAAATGTCAACGAACAAGTATTTTATGGAAAACTTGGTATTATTCTTACTTTCTAACAAAAGTACAGGTATCAGTAGTTGAATCGTATGATTACAGATAACGATAAGTATCAATCTAAAACGAGCTAGTTATTCGAAAAATCAATAGGTGGTACCTAAGTACGGCTAATCACATCCAGGATTAACCTATACTGTTATTACCTGCCTATAAGTTTATGTTTTAGGGCTAAAGCTCTCGTCGAACTTTTCAAAACTTTTAGAAATGACGTATAATCTTCGAAGATTAAACTTTCTATTCAACTTCGCAAAGCTAATCAAGCCGAAATGAAAATTTTGCTTTTGTCACATGCGGAACATGTATACTTAATAGCTTCATTGATATGACAATTGAATATAAAGAAACGTCAAAATTGTTAATTTTATCGAAAGTTCAACTAAGTAGATAGATAGAGATACCTAAGTAAGTATGAAGTAGGTATTCACATCCTAAAAGTAATTTTCAGTTAACATCTTTATTTGAACGATAATTCAAACTTTTTGTAATTATTTTCATAGGTTTTAAAAGCATAAGATGATCTAGTAGGTAATAATATATATATTTTTTTTAATTTTTACCTCATCTCTTCATCTCAATTACTTATACTAAATAAAATAGAAATAAACAATTCAAAATATTTTTGTAAGAAAAATTGTCTACCGTGTTCCGGCTTTTTCACGACTAATTCCATGCTAATTTTTGAAAAATTTGCAAATATATTTCTAGCGAAATTTCACCCATGCCTTCGAGAACAAGGAGGTGAAAATTTTTAAAACCTTGGAACAATTTTCAGGTCACTACCATCCATGTCCAAAGAACAAAAAAACCTCCCTTCTGTACGCACTGCACCACCTTCTTCGTCCTCAGTAATATTGTATCCCTCTGAAAAACCTTGAGCACCAAACATATAAAAGCTACACTGCAAGTTCCAGGTACTCGTAACACGTAGGTCCGATGATCAATTTTACCATTCGTAGAATTATTTTAATAAATATCCACGTTGAAAAAAAGGTAGGTACCTATAGAAACGAAAAAGAAAGGAAATAATTATCGATCAAGATAAAGCTGCCTTCCGTCATCAATTTTTTTTATTATGAGTTTTTTTGTTTTGTTTTTCGTAACTTTTTATGAATTATAGACCCACAGAGACACATTATTCATTACGAGTTTTATAAATTTACTTGTAAATAATATCTTCGTTGGGAATGAAACCCTCTTTTATGAGGGTTGTACGATTGATATCAACTTTACACCTGTGTGTTCGAATGTTTTCCTTTCCTTTTTTTTTTCTACGAATACCAACGTACGATAATTAATGAAACATCAGATTGAAATTTTTTCAAATGATAATTTAATGTGTGTACACTATTTTAGATCGTCACAAATCGTAATAGCCTACGTAGGTAAGCGCCGGACTGGTAACCTGGCGATGTTTATTACTTTACCTATGAATGATTTTATGGTAATGACCTCTAAACCGTTTATCATACTGGATATTTCATTTTTTCTCTCTTTCTATACTTAGTTTCTACGAATAGTGTACCACTTTTAGCATTGCATAGGTATCAACGCACCGAACGCACGAAGACGTCAACATAGACAAAAAAAAAGCTTCCTCAATGACTTTATTCGAACTGTTTTAATTCCTGTAATTTTTCCAAGTAATAATTCGTAAAAATAGCAAACAAAATCATCATTAAAAACAGACGAATTTTTTTCGCATTAGATACTCGTATACCTACGATGTTGCCAAATTCTCGTACGTGAGTACAAAATTAACCAGTTATACCTAATGTATCTATATTTCGTATAAATGTAAGTACGAGTACTTCACCACCACAGAAAATATAATTTTTGAGACAAATTACTCGTAGGTATGTACCTTGAAGGAGAAGACACAAAATAAACGAATTACCTTTCGAAACACCCCTATTACATTCTTGTCAACTCGAATGAAGCAGAAAATTCACTTCGGTCTGTGAAGCTATGCGCTGAAATAGGTTTACGACAACCAGTACGAATTTATACTTTTACCTTGAACGCTGTCATATATATTTCGCTTGCTTTAATAAGGTTTTTCCGTTACGGCTAAGCCCCTAAAACAGACAGAAACTAATTCTTTTCAATTTCTATCTAATCCGCGTTAATTGTACGGAATAGAAAAGCGCGCCAGATGATAAAAATCTGCGCTTCACTCATCTGCACCCAAACTATCAGCTCCGCATCTCGTCTCATATTTTTATGCAAAATGAAAGTGCGAATATTTTCATCGAATAAATTGAAGGGAAAAAATGAAATATAAAAGGAAACCCGCGACTTTGAAATGCAAACACAATAATATAACCAACCGTGGTAACATCTTAAGGACAGCTTTTCCATATCTAGAGAATATAATTTTTATGCAAATAAACCAACGAGATTACATTTTGCCAGCAAAAAGCTAGAAATATTGACATGTTGAGTCGGAATGAAATGTACGAGTACGTATAACATAAGGCGTCGAAGGCAGTAATAACGAAATAGGTATTCCAAAACCGAGATGTGTATTGAAGGTTGTAAATCGGCTCCGTAGTAAATGAAAATGAAAATTTATTGATAAAGAAATCAATAACGTAAAGTGACTTTATTAAAGTATCGATAATCATTTAATCACGTTATCAAATGATCAATTTAATTTTGAAATGTAGAGTATTTTTCAGTGTTGTCAGTTTAAAACGGTGCCGTGTGTTTAAAACGTTTAAACGTCGAGAAAAAAACGGACCATGTTTAAAATAAAATTCTGTTTAAAATGTTTTTTTTTGTTTTAAACAAGTTTTTTTTCAACTCTAATTTCCTAAAAAAACACGTTTTTTTTTCAATTTTTCGTTGAAAAAGTAGTGAAATTGAAGGAATTGAATTTTTAGATTTTCATTTTTCTTCCTATACTTTTTTTTGAAGGCAAATTTTGTGTTTTGATTTCAATTTTTTAATATTTCTGGAGCCTTATAGCTATTTTACGACGTTGCATCTTAATAGTTGATGACTGGATGACGTATATTTGAAAAACTGAATCCAAAACAAATGAATTTGTGTTAAAAACGTGTTTAAAACACGTTTAAAACATGTTTAAAACACGTTTAAAACACATGAGAATCCGGCAGTTTAAAACTCTGTTTTAAACAAAAAAAACCGTTTTTTTCCAACACTGGTATTTTTATGTGAAGGTACTCTATTCCTAGAGAAAATCGTTCATGTATGTATTACGTACTTACTTAAAATTTTTCAACAGATTATAAAGTTTTTTTTTTTTTTTTTTTTTTTTTTTTTTTAGCAAAAACAGTTTTAATATGATTACAACCTAGCTACAGAAAATAGAAGTAACCTCTTCAAAGGGAGAATAATGTACCAAAACCTACATATTTTTACATTTTGACCAGAAGCCTACAATGAACAAATCAGATCCCAGTATAATGAGCAGAGACCCAAAGAGAGCTATTTATAAACACTAAATCTTCAAGTTCAAAATTATGGAGTTACGAGCTAAAATGTAGGTAAATTTTTCATCCCCCTCCCCATTATCGTACTCGAAATATTTTCAAATTTCGATGTGGTTCTGTCTATAGGTTTATGTAGGTACTTATTATTTAGGTAGTTCAAATTAAGCTAAATGGAAAAAACAAGCCAAGTGATGTAGTATTGGACTCCATGGCTACACTAGAATTGCTCATACGATATTTGTTTAGAATTTTCATCGTAACTGAGGGCTCTCGTATCCCTCACCCAAAGGGTGTTTGGATTCCTTTTTAAAAATTGGTTGCTAGAAAAATGACTCGAAAAATTGCAATATAAATAGTTAAAAACTATTTTGATTTGTTTATTTTTTGAATTTCTACAGCTGGGGTTCATGATCGTATACGTACAAACTCTTGCAGAAAAGTAAATTATACACTTTCACCCTTGTGAAATAAGTGCCACATATCTCCATTTGTGGAGGATTTCATTCATAACTTTTACAAAACAGGCACACAGACGACCATGAAAGGCTAGACAAATAGGGCAGTGACCTTAAGAGGCCAGACAGGCGTACATACGACTTTGGAAAGCCAGATAGAAAAGTCAATGACCTTATGAAGACAAACAGACACTCTTGGATGGCTTAAACATGTAGGTTAATGACCTTAAGAGGCCACACAGACGGGTCAATAACCGCAATGGATTAGACAAGCAGTCAGATGACCTTGAAAAAAAAATACTAACCGGTCAATGACCGAAAGAGGCCAGACAGACGAGGCTCCGGAAGATCTCAGCATAATGCACAGGCTATGGTCCAGGTCAGGCTGAAGATCTGGTCCGGATGATCAATTGATCATGTCTGATGGAGAATTAAGTCAACTGGACCAAAAAACATATCCGTAATTTTAAACTTTTCTTTGAGAAGGAGACTTTTACATCCATTTTTTTTTTGGGCCGGGGGTCTGTTCGAAATTTGACTTATCCGCGTGACGCTGATTTGAAAAAAATCTAAATGAATTTTTGATATAAGGCCAACCCTTAAAAACTTCAAAAAAAAATTGAGCAATGATTTTACTACATTTTTTTTGTTAACAGACTTTTGAGAACTGGGTAGAAAATTTCGATGAATTTTTGACATTTACCTATGTCAGACTTGAAGAAAAAAATTATCAATTTTTGACATTTTGAGTGGATATCAAGCCCAATTGGTTTTTGAGAACTTGAAAAAAAAAATAAATAAATTTATAAATTAAATTAAGGATGTTACTTAAACGTTTGAAAATGACTTTCTGACATTTTGTCAGATTTTTGATAACTTGGGAAGACCGCATTCAGGAAATTATATGACACATTCTGTTATAAAAATTGAATTTCATAATAATGAATTAAAATCAAAAGGCCAGATTTTTGACGATGTTATCGTTCAAAGGCTTAATTTTCTACCGATTGGAATTTTTTCATAAATTTTCTGCAATTTCTGCACTAGATTAAAATGAACAAAAATTTATAATTAAGTAGATGAGTACCGATATTTTCAAAAAATATCGTCTAATTTAACCCTCATCGAAATTTACTCCCAAAAATTATAAAAACTTTTGAATAAGCGCACCTGGCATCAATGCGTGGTCGTTCAATTCGCTTACGTACTTTTTCAAAAAAAAAAAGTTAACAAACTGAATTTCAAAATTTTATTAACATTTTTCACGAATAATATTCTTCACTCACGATGCACAAAATAGATAGATAACTACATACCTCTACTCTGCACTCGTCGCGTCGAAGAAAAAAATGGAAATATTTTTAATAAAAAATTAACGTCTTTTCTCCGGTGTACCTGCGTATTTCATGGTATAAAACTCTCGTAAAATTTTTATTCACACCGCACGAATCTAGCAACTGTGTTTTTCTTATTAATTTGAAATGAAAATTTTTTATTAATTCGAAGCCTTATCGTAGGTACATTAGCAGTAAATATTTCCGGTGTATTTTCATAACAATTACGGTCGCATTGTTATATTTTTATAGTTTCTCGAATAAGTATTGGCTCATTATTTAAATTTTTCTTTACCCTAAATTATGTATATAGGTAGATAAGTTCATCTTACATCGTTAATGAGACACTTATATTTTTCGTAAACTTTACAAGAGCTTTTTTTATCCCTCGTTTTGGAAATTTTATTCGCTTACGTACAAAAAAAACAACATCTCGGCAAATTTTTCGGTAGATGGTTCAATTTAAGTAGGTACCTACGCGAATTCAAATTGATGGAAATCTCTCCATAATAGGATCGATGAATTGCTGCTAAAATTGAGAATAAGTGTACCTACCTACGCATACTCGTTGGTACTTAGGTAAGCTAGGTAGTCAAAAATTACTTTCTTTTTATTCGTATTTCGATCTAGTACTAAGCAATATTCGATGTTTTTAAAAATACGTACCTATCTAGATAGACGAGTGAACCTATTTTATAAGGATAAAACTGCACGTACCAATTACATAGATTGAAATCGACACCTCGATAAACGGTCCCGCCGGCGAATTATCTACCGTTTAAATCTTTACGTTAAATTCGATCGAATGCGTCCCATCCGACAACCAGCGCAACGTTAAGTTTTAAGTTATAAATAATATATATGATAATGAGTTTAATTTACAAATAAAGGAATTCTATGTTTTTCGCCAACATAAATTCAATCTGAAACCCATTCTTTTCCTTCATTTTCTTTCGATTTTCTTAATTCATTCTTTAAATTGGATTTACGCAGAAGCTCGAGTTCGCCTTCGCGCACAAAACAAACAAATCAAGCATCCACATAGGATCAGAAATTCGCAATACACGCGAATAATTCATTAAGGTAATTCAATACAAGCTAGACTCGTAGATTAGGGAAAATTTTATCAATTGTTATGGCTTTATAACGGGTTTAGACGTTGAAAAACACCCCTTCGACCCTGTTCGAGTCGAGCAAATCATTGTATAATGACACGATGCGACGCAACGTAAGTTTACAGCTTTCTTCGAATAACAGAAAAATTCCATAAATGTGTCCGATTCGTTTAACAAATATTTTTGTTCAATGTTTTGCAAACAATTTGCCAACAATTTGAGAACGAGATGGAAATTTTACTCAAAGCTAAAACATGATTACCGATGGAATTTACGATTTATACCCACCATGATTGGGAATTGATTTCCAAATTTAGAGTTACTACTACTTATTCGGTTAAGTAGGTACCTACTTACATGTGAATGAATCAGTCATTCAGTCATTCTTGATTTCTTGACTCTATAAAGGTATTTGAACTCTATAAAAATTGTCAGAATGAATTTGAAAAAAGTGACGAGACAAAATTGAAGTGTACCTACGTTGAGGAGGAGGGAGCTGGGTCTTTGCGAGGTTTAAAATTGTCCAAAACAGGATGAAAAAAAATCAAAAGCCAAGGAAAACGTCGTTTCTAGCCAAATCTCAACTATATCTAATCACAAATACCATTTTACGGGGAGCTCAAATTTTTTAAAAAAGCTGCGTGTAGAAATTTTACAGTAGCTTTAAAGTTCCAATTCTTAAAAAAAAAACATTGCTGCCAATTTGAAAAAATTTTGTAAAATTTTGGTCATTTTTTTCAAGTTGGCAGTAATGATCAAAAAATTGGCATCACTGCGTTCCAAAATATTTCCTCAGTTTCACGAATGATATCTTTCAATATTTTTGCAGTTATCTAAAAATAAGCGAGTCACAAATTTTCAACCGCTCAGTAGAACTTTAAAAGTGGTCTTTGGTTTTGACGAAAATAGCATAGATCGACGCAGAACCCCAAATACTTTCATCTACATAGGACTGTGCCATTTTTCCCAAAACAGGTTGGGTATGCGACAGGAGCAAAAAAACCATGATTTTTTCAAAAATTCCCTCTCTTTGAGAGCCCAAATTTCCCCTCCAAGGGCGCCTCCGAAGCTAAAATTTTTTGTGGGTAATTTTCAACTTAAAATGAAGGTTTCGAATTTGGTCAAAATACGCTGACTTTTTTTGGTGGAGGGGGCGATCCACCCTAATGTACAGCTATTTACCTAATATTTCAACTATATCTACTATCACGTTTGGGGGGGGGGGGGGGGTACTTTCGACATAAGTGATGCTAGATCGGCCACGGCATACACCTAGCTGCTCCATCATGCTTTTGCGACATTTTACGTTCTTTTTTGAGATAAGGACAATGGCAAAAAAAATTGAACCGTACGAAAAAATATTAAAATTACCAGATGATCATTAATGTTCGAAAAGTTACCTAGTCTTTTATTGTAAATGAAGAGTGATATTCCAAAACTCGCTTTGTCCATTTTTATCAAAGTTGGGTTTTCAGTGGTACCTGGTAGATGAAGTATTAACTCACATTCCTACATCATCAACCTACCAAAATAAGGTGTTAAACTCACCTAAATAGCCAATTCACTAAAAATTAAAAAAAAAAGTCGTAGCAGTCTGCCGCTACGTAAGAGCCAAATTTTTGTGCTAGAAATATTGAGGGCTGTTGAACTACTCGCACCCTCGCTTCGCTCCTGTGCTTCGCCTGTATTTGGGGGGACAAGTCCCCCAACTACCTCCTACGCACGTTTTTTTTCATGCTCTGCGCTTCGCTTAAACTACTCGCACCCTCGCTTAGCTCCTGTGCTTCGCCTGTGTTGGGTGGACTTTGTCCCCCCCCCCGCCCCCCTTGGGTTTCGCCCAATTACCTCCAACAGGTGTCTTTTTTTCATCTTCTATGCTTCAGTTGAACTACTCGCACCCTCGCTTCGCTCCTGTGCTTCGCCAGTGTTTGGGGGGGACTTTGTCCCCCCTGAACCCCCCTTGGGCTTTGCCCAACTCTCTCCTTCCAATGTTTCCTTCTTATATTCGCGGGGGGACTCCCTGCGCCCCCCCTTGGACTTCACCCAACTCTCTTCTTCCTCCTTCAAAAAATGTGGTAACAAACCTGTCTTGACCCTGAAACAGGTGAATTGGGGTTGGAAGGTTTGAACCGGCAAAAGGCACTTCCGGTACATTCTCCCAATGCACTGTGAAAATTTGGACCCTCTAGGTCAATTTGGAGGGGCTGTAGGCTTGGCTAAACGTCAAAATTGTCAAAAAACCCGTATAATTGATGAAAAACTCCACTTTTTTGACCCTGGAGAGGGGTCTAATGAGGTTGGAAGGTTGAAACCTGCAAAAGGCACTTCGGGTACATCCTCCCAATGTACTGTAAAAATTTGGACCCTCTAGGTCAATTTGGAGGGGCTGTAGGCTTGGCTAAACGTAAAAAAACACGCAAAAATCCACTTTTTTGACCCTGGAGAGGGGTCAAATGGGGTTGGAAGGTTGAAACCTGCAAAAAGCACTTCGGGTACATCCTCCCAATGTACTGTAAAAATTTGGACCCTCTAGGTCAATTTGGAGGGGCTGTAGGCTTGGCTAAACGTAAAAAAACACGCAAAAATCCACTTTTTTGACCCTGGAGAGGGGTCAAATGGGGTTGGAAGGTTGAAACCTGCAAAAAGCACTCAAGGGGCACCCTCTCATTGTATGCTGAAAATTTGGACTCCTAAGGTCAATTTTAGGGGTGAGGGGGTCAAAAATAGGGGTAAAATGTGGTTTTTCTCACTTAAAATGGGGTGGGGATGACCTAGGAAGCTGAAATTTGGATATGTTGATCACAATAGAGGTATTGACCTATGGTATGATTTTGGACCTTTTTCGTTCATTTGAGGCCATATTATGCCCCTCCAAAAAAATGACCTTTCTGTAATTTTGAACTTTGACCCTCCCCACTGCAGGGGTCAACTCTAGCTCCCAAAAGAACTCTATTGTCCAAGTTTTATCCCATTTCATTCATTAGAACGTCTCTTGATTTAAAAAGTAAAAAATTCAAGTTTCGGTGAAACTTCTATATACATAAACATATAAACATATAAATAGATATGCAAATGGTACCTCTACGTCACCTTTTATATACTCACGCGTTCTCTTGGTCACCGAAATCGGTGACGGAGGCGTTTTGCCGGTGACGAAGACGTTTCCCTGTGTATAACAAGTCCAAACGGTTTGTTTTCCCCTGAAACGTAAAAGGGCAAAACTTTGTCCGGTGACGAAAAGGTCATGTATACACCTACTGTATACAGATTTTAAAATTTTTGTTCCATCAACACCGACATACCCTCGACGTCACCGTATATAAACAGTACCTATTGGTCACCGCTTTTTAAATGCTTCCAGTTGTGTTATATTTTCGTATTCGTAGCCAGCGCAGTTGCAATCTATTAGGCAAGGCAGCAGGTGACAATTTGGTATAGTCAATATCTTTTTAAATACACAAGGTCACGGAAGAGATCAGTTTATAATCGGAGGCAAATTGGTACCATTCTCGTAAATTTTTTTTGTATAAGCTTAAAGCATGTAAATCAAGTGGGGAAAAGAGTATAAGCACTATTACAACTGTGCTGGTTACGAATATGAAGTAAATACACCTCCGGAGGCATTTAAAAGCCTGGTGACCAAAAGGTACTGTTTATATATGGTGACGTCGAGGATACTTAGGTCCATATATATATTTGCTAGCGACCAGACATGTCAACTATGCTTGGCATATGTGCAGAAAAGTGAACAGAATTTTAAAATTGGTATAATTTCTGTTCTAAATCACTTACCAAAATTTTATTTGCAGATTCAATCTAATATTTTAAAAATCTATGTGTTGAAAAAAGTATTCAGATTTTTAGGCTAAATTTTGTAGAAAAATTTTGAAAATGGAGTTGAAATAATTTGAATTTTAAAAAAGTTAAGACACCACAAGAAAGCTTGAACACCATAAAAATTTTTGATGTTTCTAATTTTTCCATGGGCCAATAAAATACTGAAAAATTTCAAGTCAAATTTGTTGTCCTGTACACTCAGGATCGATGTATTTGCATACATATCCACCAGCGCATCACATTCTACTTACTACAAATCAACTGTAGACCCTGCGTTCGTCCTCGCGCCTTGATTTCTAAGCCATGCGCGCTCTGCTGGAAGTTTCTGAAAACTCATAGTTGACTTGTATAGTAAAATTAACCCATGACTTGTCAACTATAGTTGAGAAGTTGGTCAGTCCACTTGTATAGTAAAATTAACCCATTGATTAGTTGACAAGTCTGGTTACTAATACCTATATATATATATAAAAACTGACACACCGGGAAACGTCTAGTCTGAGCTCAAAACGTCGAGAACTATCAAAATTTTTCATCCCCGACCTTTTTATCCAAAGTTGGGCCTACCGCAATAGCCATCATTTTTTACAAAAATTTGGCTAAAAAATAATGTTCCAAAAGGCGCTTTGTCCATTTTTATTGAAATTTTTTTCAGCAGTATTTAGTGGATGAAATGTATACCTACACTCCTACATCATAAATCCACCCAAATAAAGTGCTAAACTCGCCTAAAAATCCAATTTACCCATTTAAAGGGAAACTGTTTTTCCTCTCTCCTGAAAAGTTGTGAAAATGGACAAAGCGAGTTTTGGAATATCACTCTTCAAATGATGAATAGTATATGTAGATTATAGATTTTAGCCATTTCTTCCCTAAAGTTCTCAAAGCTTGAATTACAATTAGGTAGGTATTCACTTTTACATTCAATCAATCAAAAAATTTGTATACAGCAGAAATTTTAGAAACAATTCGAATTTAATTATTGTTTACTCGATCATAAAAATCACCTTAAATTTTTCAATTATTGTTTCGAATTACCTAGGTAATTACCCATTGTCAGGGTATTTGCAAAGAGCGTAATCATATTGCTGGAAAATTGCAGTCTAAACAGTCGATTGTTGGTACCGTACCTAACTATACGTGGGCATAGATAATGTCAATAAACTGAACGTACAATATTGAACAAACTTTCGTACAAGCTTAGTTAACCCTTTCGGCTACGAGACAAACTGACGGATAAAATTCGAAGTGCTTTAAACTGAGTAAGGCCGGTTGCTGCCTAGAACTCAAAATTTGCTGGAAATCGCACATTCAGGAAGTATTCATGTCACAAATGGCAATAAACCTTAAATTGACTATTTTTCGATTTATGACACCGAATAGCATTATAAATCAAAATCAAGCCTTCTGAGGCATCTGATATTTCAAGATGAAAGTATTGGTAACAAGCATTTTTGAAAATAGAAAAAAAGATGAACTAAAATGAAATTAGTTTGAGTAAAAAAAAGAAATTATTGAAGAAAAACAAGGCATGCGACTTCAGATAGTTATTCAAACTGCAAATGTTTGAAGGTGTTTGCTTGTGGGAAGATTAAAATTGATGGAAAAATCTTTGTGTTATAGAGAGCATTTTTCAAAATTTTGAGAACCCATGTCACAATTCAACGCTAATTTTCAATGAAATTCTGAAAAATATGTATCATTTTCATCTTCTGACACATACACCTCTCTTGAGATAATTTGCTTGGGTGAGTAAGTTGCCTCAGAAGATGACTGGGTAAACTTTTGCAAGCATTTGAATTTTATGATGGATACTGTGTCATAAAAACTGCGCTCAATCAATTCATTATCTGTAAGATGACTTCTAAAAAGTAATTCCAGTAATTCCACAACATGACGTAAGTATTTTATTTTTATAATCACCTTATGACAAACAGATTGAGGGCTGTATTATGACACAGTATCTATCATAAAATTCAAATGCTCGCAAAAGTTCACCTAGTCATCTTCTGAGGTAACTTACTCACCCAAGCAAATCGCCTCAAGAGAGATGTATGTGTCAGAAAATGAAAATGATGTAATACTTTTCAGGTTGAATTGTGACACGAGTTTTCAAAATTTCAAAAAATGCTCTCTATAACACAAAGATTTCTCCATCAATTTTAATCCTCCCACAAGCAATCACCTTCAAACATTTGCAGTTTGAATAACCATCTGAAGTCGCATGCCTTGTTTTTCTTCAATAATTTCTTTTTTTACACAAACTTATTTTATTTTAGCTCATCTTTTTTTCTATTTCCAAAAATGCTTGTTATCAATATTTTCATCTTGAAATATCAGATGCCTCAGATGGCTTGATTTTGATTTATAATGCTATTCGGTGTCATAAATCGAAAAATAGTCAATTTAAGGTTTATTGCCATTTGTGACATGAATACTTTCTGAATGTGCGATTTCCAGCAAAATTTGAGTTCTAGGCAGCAACCGACCTCACTCAGTTTAAAGCATTTTAAATCTTATCCGTCAGTTTGTCTCATAGCCGAAAGGGTTAACACATTTACGAGTAACAGTTGTTGATTTCGTATGTATTTACATTCAGCAGCCTCGGTAGGCTCGTAGCCGTACACCAGACGATCGACAGATATATGCAACAATGACTCTAGGGTTATTTTGACATTTAAATCTTGATTGGTGCTAGTGACATCGATAAACCGTATCGATATCTATATCATAATTAATTGAATCACGTTTATCACTCTGTCTAGGGGGTAAATATTTCTACATCGGTACAATGATTGGCTGAAAAAGAAACTCAGCAGGTTGGTAATTTGGTACGAGAATTACGAGTAAGTATAGCAAATGTTTGCAAGTACCTATAGCATCGTTTTAAGAGGTTGTTATTTCAAGAGATTAATTCGTTGGAAATTGGATTACATTTTATTAACAAAGGATTAGTTACAGCGTTGGTTAGGCGAATACCGCATAATTTAGGAATATTAGCAACGTGGTAAAAGATGCAGATAGGTGAATCGAGTTAAATAGGTATGTAAGAGTATTTCGACTTGAGAAATGTTTACTAATACCGACGAAAAAGCCGGGTTTTGAGGGGCCAATCGGACACTAGGTAAAATCCATTTGGTTAATTAAAATAAGTGGTCGCCGAAACAATTGCGACGCTTTTTGTTCCCTTTGGTCCGGTTAATTAGTGAATAAAATGATGGCAAATGTTGACGATGGAAGAGTAATGAAGCGTCTTTCCCGCTACCTACTACTAGGGTACCTACATTTTCTGCTAAGTTTCCAATGTCTGATTTGTTTGATGTGTTTGTTCGCTAGTTTTGTAATTAAAATGCTACGCTAACCTCTTCTTCATCGTTTGCATGGAAATGTCCAAAGTGTATCGAAAATGTTTCACGACATCACGACATTTCGTTTTTGTCAAGTAAGTACTCACTCACCATTGATAAACAGACAAAGTAGATAGGTACCTTTGATTTTATATACCTACCTACGTACTTAATATAGACGGTAGTAATCTACATCAAAACACTTAATCATATTTTACAAGTGAAAACGTGTAAATTTTACTCGAATCTTGTAAAATAACTTATCTTTGACTTCGCTTCAAGACATCAACAAACTTGCTACCTAAACAGTTTGTTTTTCATCAGTCTGGAGTATTTTCAACTTTCAACCCTGACACAGTTGTATGCGTTATATCTCAGAATTAATTCATAATCATCAAAACGATCGTCAATTTCTTCGCTCCAATTTGTTATCGCGTAAAACATAAAAGTTTACTAGTTTTGCGCACATAATTTTTGCTGCTCATTCGAATGAAGTATCGAGTAGTTTTACTATATAAACTTACGTTAGATAAGTAAAGTCTTTATCATTGAATTCGCAATTCTCTCGAGCGTACTCGTGTTATTTCAGTATGTACCTAACCTATGATGTGAAATAACGTCACGAACTTTTTACTTCATTTTTTGTTCTTTTTCGTGCAGAATAGGTACCCGTACAATTCGATTTATTACCAACTTACTACCGGAGAGCATTATACGTTTTATTTAAAACAGTACCTACGTGATGAATTACTTGATGAAAAACAAATAAAAATTATTTTTAGGGAATGGAAAAATTTCGTAGAAACTCGTAATTAGGTACTACTGGGCTTTCTTCATGGGACATTGTAGGTACATGAATTCAAATAAAATTTTGAATTCATGTAAATATACAGGTTTTTGAGGGTTTCCAAAATTGATTTTTTTAGGGTATCTACCGAATGGGAATAAAAATCATGGAAAAATAAACGTACCTATTTGGTTAAAATTCAAATAAATGGTGCAATTGAACATCTTTCATATATTGCAAGAAAAAATTTTTCAATCAAAATTGAACACTTTAGGAGGAAAAAATTATGACCAAAAAGCATTTTTTACATTTTTTAAAATCTTGCATGCACATAAGCAAAACAGCTAGGTACCTTTTAATTTCCCTGCCCTCTGGAGAAATTCAAAATTCTGGAAAAATCAAAAATCGCGCTGGAGACTTCAGAATGAGTAGCCCTTGAGAGTGTGATATTAGCTTTAGAACTGATTTCCATCATTTTTACTGAGAAATGCGTTTATTTTATTTTTTTTCAATTGCCATAAAACATCAATTTGAGCAGCTTTTCTGGAAAAATTTAAATCCTGATAATAAGTAGGTATATTTTTTGTCACCTATCTACGTATGAACAGCTGAAATTCTTGAAGTCGCAAAAAAAGTTTAGCCAATACAATTCTGTCATCCACAATTTGAGATTTGCAAAATGACGCTTTTTGTCAAATTTCAAAAGCTCATCTCTGGCAAAAAAAAAACTAGAAACCTTCGGTTTACTTACGCCATCTGTCGTCTGATGACCTCTACACACATGTAGAATATTAAAAAAGTCGATGACTCGTCGATCGTGCAATTTTTGTCTGATTTGACATGGAATTTCTCTAAGGAAATTTTCTGAGCTTTTAAAGAAAAGTGGTACAAACAATCAACTTTTGAACACTTTTTTTCAGATTTTATTTTTTTAAATCTCAGATAGCCCTTTCTAATCAACCAGCATAATGATCGATCACATGGAAAAGTTCTCGTCAAAATGAAAACTCAACGCTTCGCAGAATCGAGAATAAAAATTTGTTTATGAGAGCATAACTCAGCCCCTTCAAATCACAGGGCAAGAAGACATGCATACCTATGGTCAAAGAGTTGGCAAGAATTTTTCAACAATTTTTAGATTCTGCGTCAGAATTCCTTTAAATGAACCTTTAAAAAAATCATTCTAGGTGCTTTGGTATTATTGGTCTTTTGTACAGAGCACCCCTTCCCCATTTTTCAACTTTTCAGTTTGTAAGTCAAAACCCTTCTGAATAGCTTCTTCTCTTCAGTCCACCAAAAAATATTGGTCCTCTGTACTGGACTCTCCCCACTTCCAAATGATACAAATCAACAAAAATAAAATACATAGAATGCATTTTCAATAATGTTCCATTTCTGCATCAGAACGTCTCTGATTTTTTCAATGGTTTTTTGATTCTAAGCGCTAGAAAAATATTACAGAAAAAATTTATGGATAAATAAAATGGAAAATCGATATCAATTGACAAGTTAGGTATCTTCAATATTTTAATACAAAATCGCACATCTGCTATCTGACAACTGAAACATTAGGAAATTGAATAAAATCTTCGAAATTAAATAATTACTCGATCATTTATTTTTTTCCAACTAATTCTATCATCAGTCAAGTTGATAATTTCACTCTTCTGGAACATGAAATTCAACAGGTATCCTTTTCAATATTTTGTAATTGAAATAATTGCTTAGTTTTGAAAAATCATATTTCATTTCTCAAATAATCCCTTTTCTCTCACCCCAACACGTTTTCTTCCTTTCGCCCTTCCCCTCTATCAGCAAAAAAAACCTTTGCCAAAAACTCGTTCTTTAGGTCGCAGCCTAAATAGTTTAATGTAGGTAGGTAGGTAATTGGAAGAAGTCCCTAGACGAAAGGTGAAATTCGCAGACTTCCTTTCGAATCTCCTGACAGAGACTTTTGAAAGTTCAACGAGCGAAGTTTGCGAATTTTAAAAGCTTGTTTATACCTAATCTACCTTTGATAATTTAAAACACCCTCGCTCGTTAAAACTTTGGCAGGCAAAAATGTTTTGTGTTTTCTCTCTCATTATCTTACACAAAAGTACGACTAATTAGGTAAATTGTTAGCATTTTTCCTCAGCCGGCAATTAAATTCGATTCGATTCGTTATCCATTCGCTTACTTACGTATATGTGTAGCATTTCATTCGAGGAGACCTAACTATATTCAAATTAAGCAATTTAATTTCCTATTTTAAGCGAATTTGAATTATCGGACGCGGCGAGAAATTGCGAGCATTATGGCGCATTAATACCAGCGACTCTGGGAAGTATATATCGGAATTTGTTATCGTTTTACGACCTTGCAACGAAACGAAAACCGTCATAAGATGATTCGACTGCGCAGAATTAAATAGCGACAAGTTTCTAAATTGAAAGGCGTTACGAGCAGCTTAAATTCTGTTGCGGTCAACAAGTAATTGACACTGACGGCGTACTAAACGAATGAACATTGCGAGTTACGATGGCATAAATATTTAGAGAAAATACATTAATCTCGTCGTTCGGCATGTACGCCAAGCTCAAAGGCAAACACCTCATTTTCCCTATACACATACGAGCACTTCGCAGCCACACGAAAAATATACGTATCGTACGCGTATCCGTCGTACCGGGGCCGGCCTAAAAAGTTACGCGTTATATGAGAAATTCGAACCTATTAGGAAACCACGTGCTCGAAATTTATACCCGCGTTTCGGTTTAGGTGCCTTTTTTAACCCATTGTCAGAAATTGGAAATTATTACCGGCTGCGGCGCGTATATAGTTGTAGTTCGGCGTTATAAGGAATGTACATTACATACTTTTTATACATGTACGTATCGAACCCATTGATTAATTTTTTGCCACCGTTAACCCGATTGTGCTACGTCGCACTGACCGCTTCCACTTCATATCCCATCGTTAAGAAATAGTTATACCTACCCAGACCTACCTATAGTACGGCTACAACTTTCACGATATAAATTCGAATTTATGGCAAGTCCATATTCGCAAATCTAATCGCAGATTTACAAAGTGCTAAATGAAAATCGATTAATTATTTTTCCATCGTTTCATCGTTTAATGGCCACCGTGGCGCTTTTACGTAATGCAACAATGCGAAAAAATTACAATTACCAATGTCGCCATTATTTTCAATAATCTGATATAGTCGTTCATAGTATTTTTTTATAGAACTTGTTGCGACATTAATTGCCGAACAATTATCATAGATGATTACCAGCAACAAAAAAAAATATACCGTAAGAGTTCAGATACCTACATTAAAAGTGCATGGTAATGGAACAGTAAGCAGCCCTATGAGCTTTGAAAAACGTATTGGATGAACCTACCTATCTTACTTTTATTCTTTTTTCGGCTATTTTTGTTCCAAAAACTTCCAATTGAAATTATGTATATTATTTGAATCGATGAGAACAGAAAGGGGCTAAGTCCATTTTCGCAGTTTTCAGGAATAACAAAAAACTGATTTATTCGGAAATCTAAAATTTTTGGTAAACATGCTTAAGGTCATTGAAAGAGAACCCCAAGACACAATTTTTAGCACAGTTTCGAAAAAATAATATTCACGTGCGTCCGCGCTGTTGCTGCCTAAACAAATGGGACTTGGACCCTTTCTGCACTCAATCACCAAAATTTCTCTTGAAATTGCTCGGGCACGAATGGGGCTTGATTCTACATCTAAGTACATCACTTGGACTACTATCTCGTTTAAATTGACCAAAAACCCCTTGAGGTGTAAAACTTTTTGCCAAAGTTGTTAATTTTTTCGTCTTTTTTCAGTACACAGATGAACTTGAATTTCAAAAAATGGTCTTCTCGAAAATGTTTGTTATTTTTCAAGGAATTAAAAAAAAATTAACAAAAAAGTCATCAATGCAGGCCCGTCCTTTTTCTGCGCCAAAATACCACTTTCCCGACAGTTTTGGGGAAATCTGACATCATCCAGTCGATCCCGTATTTCAAAACACACATATCCGTGAAAACATTTTTTTCCGAAATTGTGACTTGATCCCTTTCTGTTCTCACCGATTCATTTGTGATCTACTCGAGTTTTTTTCTCAGAATTGATCAATTTTGAAATATCACTTTTTTGGTAGGTAGTTCAGTTGGAACAGGGTTGTACAAAAACGTGTTATAAAAAAGCGAAACAAACGTTTTTTTCCTGTTTAAATGTACACAAATTCATATTTTTTTTTGGATTCAGTGTTTCAAATATCCGTCATCCAGTCATCAATTTTCAAGACGTGACGTCATAAAATTGCTATACTTAAGGCTCAAGAAATATTGAAAAATTAAAATCAAAACATAAAATTTGTAAAAATACATACGACAAGAAAAATGAAAATTTAAAAATACAGTTCATTCAATTTCATTTTTTTTTCTACTAGAAACTGAAAAAACGTGTTTTTTTTAGGAAATTGGAGTTGAAAAAACACGTTTAAACAAAAAAAAAACATTTCAAACGTTTTTATTGTTTTTTTTTTTTTTGGTTTAAAACACAGTTTTGTTTTTGTTTTAAACGTGGTTTAAACCCTGATTTGAAGAATGTTTTGACTACGTTTTCTGGAATGTGAAAGTCACATCAGAAACAATTTCTGTTACTTAGATGGTGTCAAACAAAAAAAGTTGAAATGTTGAAAAACAATCAAAACACATAAATTTTTGCAAATAACTTTTCCTCAATTTTTCCTCAGTTTTTCCAGCACCCTTCAAAAAAAGAGGTTGAAAGTGAAATCGAATGGAACACAATTTTTTATTTGATAAATATTAGCCTACTTACCGTTCAAAAAAAACATCTTTATTTTCATTCTAAGTATGTAACTTTACGAAAATCTTCAATCTTTGCCAAAATTTCTCAACTTTCCTTCAACATCTTCTATTAAACTTTCAATATTTCTCAAAATTTATTAGTATTAAGATTTTTTCTCTTTCAAAATTTGGCCAATTTTGAGATTGAATAGGGGTAAGTGGATGGGAGGAGGAAGAGGATTATGAACTTTGAACGTTTAAATTTTTCGACATTATGAACAAAAATTTTTCCAAACCAGTTGTCCTCATCTCTCGTCAGAGAGAGGGAAGCACTATATAAGCAGTAGAAATGATTGTCGTCACATCATTCAGCAACCAGCAAGAAAATCCTTCGACTCGTGAATTTTCTATACTGAAACAAAACTTGGAACTGACCGGATCCGGGAATTGCTTTTTTTATACTGTAAATTTTATTGTGAAAAAACAATTTTCTAACCGAATGGCCAAAAATAAAATTTGGAAAAATAATTTTTTGAAAATTTTTCATGACCATGTGTTCTTTTTTCAGAATGTATTCTCTAAAGAAAACTTGTTGAGAAAAAATTGTGAACAATGTCAAATTTTCGAAAAGTACCTTGCTGAACTAGCTGATTTTTCGATTTTTGCCCAATTTTTGAAGTTTTTGTTTCACAGGTCTAATGTTAAAAAGTTGGTATATCTTCCCAACATATGACCTTCAGCAGCTCAATTTTTGGACGATTGGCATTTCTTTGATATCTGATGATATCACAACTGACCGGATCCGGGAATTGCTTTTTTTATACTGTAAATTTCATTGTGAAAAACCGATTTTCTAACCAAATGGCCAAAAATAAAATTTGGAAAAATAATTTTTTGAAAATTTTTCAAGACCATGTGTTCTTTTCTCAGAATGTATTCTCTAAAGAAAACTTGTTGAGAAAAAATTGTGAACAATGTCAAATTTTCGAAAAGTACCCTAAAAATTGGTGAATAGGTAGGTAGAAATGATAAAATTAAAAATTTCAACATTCAAAGTTCTTAATCTCCTTCTCCTTCCCCCTCTCACTGACCTATACCCATCAATCTCAAAAACTGAAAAGATTGTAAAATTTGGAAACAAAAATTTTGATAAGAGTTAAAATTTTTTTCAAGCTGAAAATTTCGGAAAAAAATGAAAAATATGATAGAAAATAACTACGGTTTTTCGAACGGTATAACATTCAAAATTTGAGCTGCTGAAGTTCATAGGCATTTATGGTTGTGAGGTAGGTATAGCACGTTTTTCAACTTATCGATCCTATCGATGATAACATTACTCGTGACAAACAACTTCAAATATTTTCCAATGATCGAAACAGTAGGTAGCTGAAAATTGGTGATGGGGTTTTTCGAGGCCCTCTTTCGACCTGTCAAAGTTCTGTTCCAATCAGAGATTACGAAGCAAGGGGTTTCCTTGTAAGCACTGAAGTTTTACCTAGGAAAACATACTGAATTGTCACCTCGTCTGTATCGCATTAGAAAACTGATCTTGTACCTATCATTAAAATAGGAACTTCCTTAAAAGGGAAAAATGGCAAAAATAAGTCATTAGGTCATTGATAAAAATTGGTCAGCTGTTTTTCATCATCGCAGCACGGAGACAAGACGAAACGAGCATTTCAAATCATTAAACAAATTTAAATTGGTGGTGAAAAGTGACGCGGTTCAACGTCAGCATTCAACAGGTTACTTTTGACTAAACTTAATCCGCGATACTTTAGGCATTATCCGCTTTAAATAGCGAACGCCAAACAGCGCGACACGACGTAACTCGTCGGTCTGGCGTAAATTTTCTTGGTCTTAACAAGATCGTTAAAATATACGCTGAGGGTATGTCTTATATAGTAAGAGAATATAGAGAGGGTTGAGAGATGGGCCGGCGAACGTAACCTACTCGTATTAAATTTTCAAAATCACTTACCGAAAACTGGAACAAGGATGAATAACCCAATGGCCGGTTTCTTTTTGTCGTATTCGTTCTTTCATAAGGGCTTTTTTACTTCCGAATAATTTCATAGCCAGCTTATTATCGGTGGGTTGAAAAAGCGCCTGGAGTTGATTTTTGATAAAACTCTGTTTGCCGGTATCGGGTCCGGCGCTGGCGGAGGCGCTTCCGCCGCCGGCCGAATTTGAGATGGCGTTCGTACCCGCGGGTCCATTGTGATTGCCCATCGGTCCAACCGGTCCGAGTTCTTCTTTCGGTGTACCGTATAGGCTGAGATCGTCGCCTCCAAAATGCACTTTACCGCTGCCGCCGCGATGGTTCATGGTTGAGCCGAACGAGGTATTATCGTGAGGTAAAAAATCACTCAAAAGTAACGCCTCATCGTCGATTGCGGTCACCAAACTATCAGTACATGTGTTTGTATTTTCCATACTAATTTTGACGGAGTCATGATCGACGCCGCCGCCACCACTACAAGAGCCACGATTACTACTAACGTATCCACCGAGACCGAGTCGATGCAGTTCCTCGACAGACTGATTGTGACTATGACTATGGCTGTGACTTCGACTGTTGTTATTACTAATGCTGCCGTTAGGCTGCTGCTGTACTTGTTGGTTATGGCTACTACTACTGCCGCAGTTGCTGTTGTTGTTGTTGTTGTTGTTGTTGGTCACGTTATTGCCAGTGGTAGCGGCGACATTAGCGTTCGTCAGCTTGTGAGCGAGCACGCGCTGAAGTTCAGCCGCTGCCGCCGCCGATCCTGCTCCTGCCCCCTCCGATCCTCGTCCACCGCATTGTGGCTGGTGCTCTTCCCTGTAACACGAGAAGCGTCGCGAAACATTAGTATATCTCATCGATACCCCGATTATAAATATGTAATATTAAATTGGCAAAATGATATCCAATTTGGATAAATTCCGCTACGATCGTCGTCGGATCGTCCTGCTGTTTGTAGAAGTCAAAAAAGATTCAATTGCCAGAAAAAAGTAAGTAGATAAAAACACGTAATTTTCCTTTCTGCACCCATATGCATAAATCGTAAAAAAAATGTTTGAGGATTTTGACCAAATTCAGTGGAGACCTTTATTTTGAATTGACATTGCAGTTATTCAGAAAAAAAAAAATGCAACTCCTGAGGCACTTCTGGAAGAGTAATAGCCTATGGATAGTGGGTCTACAAAGAGGGGGCATTTTCGGAAAAATCATGTTTTTTCACTCTAGTCCTTATTACCCAAACTTTTTTGGGAAAAATGCTCCAGCTCCAAAAAATAACATTAGAGATTCTGCATTGACCTAGGTCATTGCCATCAAAATCATAGACCACTTTTATAATTCTACAGAGCAGTTAAAAATTGGCGAATCGCTTATTTTTGGGTACCTAAATTCCATGTTTTGAAAATTTTTTCTTCTCAAATATTTCGCTTTAATCAAGCCAAAACATCGAGGGATGTAGGTATAATTTCGGAAACTGTAGAAATGCCTATTTGTATTTTGAAACGCAATGGTGCACATTTTTTGGTCACTTCAATATAGGTACGTACTAGGTATCAATTTCAAAAAAAAAAGAATCTAAAAAATTCGATGATAATACCCAAGTTTTGGGCTGCTTTTATTAATTTTTGGAAGTTGGCAATAATGACAAAAACATTGGCACCATTGCGTTGGTAAGGGCTAAAGTGAAAAAACGCTATTTTTTCGAAATGGCTCCCTTTTTGAGGGCTCATGCCTCATATCTCCCGGCCAAAGGCGTCTCTATAGCTAAATTTATTTGTGAGTTACTTTCAACTCAAAACGAAGGTCTTCGTTGAATTTGGTCAAAATTCTCTGATATTTTTTTGTCGTGATCCTTTCTGAGGTAGGTACATTCATTTCATATCTACTTCTCGTGATATTTGACGAATTTCGAACAATTTAAGAATTATTTTTGAGATTTTTTCTACAGTGGGTGGTTTTTTATAAATTCAAACAGTCATAACTTTTGAACTAATTTGAGCTTATCCACACGGAAAAATTACACTCAAACAAAATTTTCCACATACCTATTTAGGACTGCAAAGTAAAACTTTCTAACCTACCTGTTGTAGTTCTTATGTTACACAAGGTCAAAATTTCTTTGCAAAATCGAAAATAAAATTTATGCATAAATATTTGTACTTCAAGATGGGTTGACTTTTTCCTGTTTGAAGGGAAGGTTATTTGTTACTGTGCATCCAGTATGGAAAAAGTGTTTGAATGCCTTACAAGAGAATCATTCAAGGTGTCCACCACCGATTTGAATCAGACCGCCATTTTTTGAAAAAATACGGATCAGAGTCTTTCATAATCAAAACTTTGGCTGCCCTAATTGATTTTTCAATTTTTGAAAATCCAAAATTCACCATTTTTGAAAGTGAAGGAAACTGATCTTGAAACAACCACACTCAGAACTTTTTTCCTAAATAAAAATTTTATCAAAAGCTATTCACTGAGTTGGTACCTATGCAAAAATATTGAAGTTCTGGCTCAGTTCCAAGACATACGTACGTACTTACCTAATAAAACACTTTTAATTTAATTTATCAATTTAAAGATTTACAAAATTAGCCTCCCTTCTTCCACTTGCCACGGTACCGAGCAAAAATATTAAAAATTAGCTCAAGATAATGGCATGTCAAGGTTATCTGAAGAGGAATTAATGTTTCTCAAAACCTAGAGTGTTATACTCATACTTATACTTCCTATTGCATTTTTCAAAATTATGGGCTCTAACCCTCTCCTTTTGGGGGAGCTTGATTTTGACTAAGACGCTGGCTATAATTTTATTTGGACTATTTTAAAAGAATTGAAGAGTGATATTCCAAAACTTGCTTTGTCCATTTTTATCAAAGTTGGGTTTTCAGGTACCTGGTAGATGAAGTATTAACTCACATTCCTACATCATCAACCTAACAAAATGAGGTGTTAAACTCACCTAAATAGCTAATTCACTAAAAATTTAAAAAAAAATAACGTTCCAAAACGCGTTTTGTCCATTTTTATTGAAATTTTTTTCAGCAGTATTTAGTGGATGAAATGTATACCTACACTCCTACATCATAAATCCACCCAAATAAAGTGCTAAACTCGCCTAAAAAGCCAATTTACCCGTTTAAAGGGAAACTGTTTTTCCTCTCTCCTGAAAAGTTGTGAAAATGGACAAAGCGAGTTTTGGAATATCACTCTTCAATTGTTTCCTAAAATGTGAATTCGGGATCCGGGAGGCTCTAAGGGCTCAAATTTATCCCCATCATTCAGTTTGGAAGGAAGATCAAATATGGGATCAAATCCAATCATCAGCTTTCTACCTCGATTGGATCAGATTTTAATAGGTAGGGTAGGTACATAGGTAATCATAAGCCAAATTGAAATTTCCAGAATTTATCAAAATTGAAGAAAAATCCAGTCCCTGAAATTCAGCATCACAACGGGCTTTTGTCACACTTTTGAATTTTTTAGTTATTATTTGCAAAAAAAAAAATTGTGAAAGATTTTCTCCAATTACCTAAGAAATTTTTTCAAGGTTTTATACATCCATCAAAATTCAAAACTGAGAGAGCCTGATGAAAAATTGTTAAGAATTTTTTTCAAAAATGTTTAGGAGTTTAAAGAACTTTGTACCCATTTGCACCAATGCAATATGTTTTCAAAGTTCTTGGGATGAATACCTAATTCTGCTTTTTGAAAAAAGGCAATATTCATCCTGCTTAGGAGCACAAAACTGCTAAATCTGTCTCATGCTAAGGATAAATTCGAACTTTATGAATGATTTGGTCATTTTTCAAATAGACATTTTTTCAATAGTGATGATTGAAATTCGACCCATCCTTCACATTTCATCACCTACAAAATCTCCGTTCTGTTCTCTGCTCTGCTCTGAAGAACTGCTCTCGTTCACCTATCGCATGTCTGATACATATGTGACCCGCTCTGACAAAATCGACCATTTCGACAAAAAAAAGTGTCCAAATTAATGACGTTTAAAATGAGTTTTATGGGTTGAAAGATCAGATTTTTGAGAAAAAAACATTTTTTGAAATTTTGTCGAAATGGTCGATTTTGTCAGAGCGGGTCACATATACGTACATAGTACAATCAAATCGCAACGTGCATTTTTGTGACTCTTTAAAACAATCACTGACCCTCCGCAATTACTCGGTCAGGTAAGTATATATAATTCTACATTCTCATTTACCTAAATGCAATCGATCAAAACACAAAGCAACAAAAAAGTGCAGCCAATATTCGCACACAGTACCATCCATCGTTGAAAATTCACAATATAAAAAACTAAACATGCATCCTACGCCTACGATAATTATCACCTGACGCGTGCGTATTACGATTCAACCGAAACATGAACAAATGCGGGCACCACTTGGGGGGTTAAATTACGAGTAAATCAGTCAATTTGTGTGCATATAGAGACGAATAGCTACCTAGTCAAAATATCAATATAGACAGGTATACACCCGAATAAATTACAACTGTTTTTTGTCACGCTTCGTAGTAGGTAAGTATCTAGGTATTCGTCGATAGTTTGAAACTTTAAACGCGAATGATTACGCACGTAAAATCAAATTAAACTTTGTCACAAAACACACGATGGGAAAGCCGAAATGAGAAATATAGAACAATTCTGCTTGTTTAAACTATAATTTCCTCACGCGTTACGTAAACGTTAGCTACCTAAAACTACACTTTTCGACGGAAGTTATCATGCTTGACGAGCTCCATTTACAATAAGTATACCCAAGTGGAGCAAGAGCACCAAATGATCCCAGATTCGGATGCAGAAAGCATCTGCCAGACGGAGAAGGGACATATTCTAAGCGTCTATTTTGGTGGTTAACTTTATCTGGAAATCTTTCACGAGTCGATTTTCCCCCATTTTAAATTAAACACATTATCATTCGAGAGTGGCAAATTAATATACTTACTTATGAGAGCTCAACAAAAATTATATTGTTAATTATTGTTATAGTGTTGACTTTATAGCGCACTTCTTTCTCGTAGTAGGAGGCCTATATTTGCATAACATTATACCCAACGTATGTTTTACATCTCGAGCCCATTTTCTTTCTACGTGTTAGATACCTACCTACCTAATTTAATTATATGTTCGTAATGTTTACATCCTTACTTGATTTGGTCCCCCAAAGTGAGCACAAGGTAGGTGTAGGTCTAGGTAGTATTCTTTGTTATGCCCAAAATAGATTTTCCCCCTATCGTCCACATTTTCAATAATAATTGCGTATTCGACAAAAAAATTAAAAATAAAAATTAATTAGAAAACCTGATTCGAAAAAACTTATTGCATTTTTCAATGCAATAAAAAAATACATACTCGTACTACCGTACGTCTCTTTATTCTTATAATAATGAAATCATTATAATTACATTCTTTTCCATAATAAAACTCGGTTGTGATTTTTCCCTCTCAAAAGGAAGAGATTACAATAAAGGTGGACAATAAAAAAATCATCTTTGTTAATTCGACAATATGTAATTTTTAAAAATTACTTCAAATATGTTTATCAATGCGCAATTACTCAGCATTAAATAATTAGTCGACACTGTTCGACGTGAGTAAATTTACATTTACTATTACTAACATTGTCGAACAGCTCGCGTTCATCTAATTCCTATCGTACTAATCAGCTTATAGGTAGTTAATGTTGGTCTATACATCGCGAATATAATTTTTGCTTAAAAGTCATTCAAGTTAAAGAAGACTGGTTATTGATGAATTGCAATATAAACCTTGTCTCGCGCGGAGAAGCTTTACTCGACATTTTTTCCTTTTTCTTTTTTTAACGCTTTACGACGTAAACGATGCTCATTAATATCATTGCCACCGGCGTGCTATACACACCGAACGCAATAAGAGGCAAAATTTGTCTTCATTTAGGTCGTCATTTCTTGTATAAAGCATATACCTGCACCCTGTAGCAGTGGTTTGGATATTTGTTCTACAAATTTCTACGCGATTAATTTTTTCAACCGGTGAAATATTCGCTTGTTTGTTGTTTATCCAGCGAAACGTACCGCAAGTGGTTTCTTTCCACTTCTTATCGAAAGTGGAAATGTAATAGGTGTAAAATTTCGTTCTCAAAATGTTCATTTAGTTCTGCCGATGGGAAAATTTGAATCAAAATTCTTACCAATTTGATCTCAGCATAAGTAAGTTGCCTACTTACCAGATGGAAGGAGATCAGTCATCTATGAAACACACTGTATACTTACTAAAAACTATTTAGAAAATGTGGATATCTGTTTCTACGTACTGTATCTCAAAATAAATAGATATTATCGATTAAGTTTCAATATAGCTAGGTCATAAATCCACCATAGCTTTCAAAATGATATCCATCACCAAATATCGTACCAAAGGCGATAGAATACCTTCTTAAGAGACCATGAAAATATGAGGGTAACAAAATTGAGTTTTTGAATTTTTAAAAATAAGGGCTACGAATAAGGTAGGTAATCTTATCTCTACGGCAATTCGCAACTTTCAAACAACCAAATATACGTTCTCGTCTCCAGCTGATGATGTTTGAGTTCAACAACTCGACAAATATTTACCAGGCATCTCTCCTCCCTCAATACCTTTCTAACCATAGCAAAAGTACCGATGGATAAGTTGTAAAATTTAATATCTTCGTAAAAGCTGGGACGAGATGGGAAAAATTATGAATTTAAAGTGCTTAAATGTCGCAAAGAAGATTACCTTGTAAAGAAGTAAGCGTAAGTTTTATAATGACGTGTTTTTATTTACCATGGAACCTTAAAATGAAAGCTTTTCGTTAACTTTCCTTAGGCGCAATACTTTTCAGGTGCTTTGCCACGGTATTAACTAAATAAAAAAGTTTTCTTCTTGTTTGATTACCGGATACAGAAATTCATATCACGAATTACATTTAATTTTTGAATGTAGTATATCCACGTAATGAAGGTTTATTTTGTAGTTAGCAGGGTAAGTACTTGGCACCTTTAGGTTAAGATATCTTTACAAATATGTAGTGAAAAAAGAAGGATTACCTTCCTTCGTCGTTTTTTCAAAGTACTTAGGTACATCTTTTTAGATTTTTGAATTATGAAAAAAAAAAATGTTAACACGACTTATGTTAGTTGTAACATCAACCCCTTTGCTAAAATAAAAAAATTGATAAAATGTGTCCGAAGAATTAGAAAAAAAAAAATGAAACCAAGGAGCGTCATTTCTTTTCCTTTGTGCGTCATAATCGGTAGCAAAGGAATGCAAAGTCGATCTTTCATTTCCAGATTCATGCTATACGTTTGTAATTGTCATTTTTAACATGGAACGAATAAGTGTTACCTCCGTCTGGTGACAGAAAAATAAAATACTGCTAAATGTGCCGCCATCAACACAACGTGAAAAAAAGTAGAAAAATAATTTTTTTTTCAAGTGTCATACTTGAAGGAAAATTTATCTCAACACATCATGCCTCTTTAGTTGACATCTTTTTCTCATATGCCTTTGAAATTTTCAACTCTGACGAACAGATTATTAATTCGCAATTCATATCGTTCGTTTATGGTAATAGACAACATACTCTTCAGTTTTCACATTAGGTAGATATAGGTACCTACCTAAGCAATTTATATAATTCTGAAAATAAATTAAATATAAATTTGTCGTCGAACTATATAGGTACGTTCGCATTGCTTTTAAATTTTCATCTGGTAGATAGGTATCTCAACATATAGCATGATATAGTTTGTCCTTTAACGTATTACCGTGCAGCTATACCGTAAGTTAAAACTTTATCCAAATAAACGCCATGGATCTAGTATCGTAATACATATTATAGCGACTGCGACGCATCGTTTGTTTCCACTTCCGCACCTTGTACGTCCCATTTATTCATTAAATGATTTCGTCTTCCGCGACCTGATCTAACTTTGTTTTATTTACCAAATATCACGTTTTTCCATTTATATCGAAGGGAGACGCGAATTCGAAATATTTCCAGTTTACCCTTCTTTTAAAAGCGCGTTTCCTTGCCGGAAAATATTCTTCTGAGTGGAAAATTGATTTGTCAAGTGTTAAAAGAAAAGTTTTCTGGATATTTGATTATTTGTTTTGGAAAAGTTGCTAATATTTTCGTTTTAAAAATTCATTTCTAAATAGAGATCGTTTCGTATAAAACCGTCGGTGGTATTTTTATAAGTGATTTGAGGGCATGAACGCAAAGAATTGAATGCAATTTAGTCGATGGATGCAGAAAAATCGAAAGAACATCCAAAAAATACACCAACAAGCCAATAAATTTCTTGATTTCTGGTAAATCTTTGAAAATTTAAATTTGACCTGAGTTGATGGGGTTAGAGTTAGTGCTGGAGGGGTGGTACTTGGCAACATCGTATCAGCGTATTGAGGGTAAAAATAGAATTTTTTTCAACAAAAATTGAAAGGAGGGAGTCCCGATAAGGCAATTTTGTGGCCCCACGACAGTTATCGACTGGACCACTTTTAAAATATTTTAATAAATACCCAAAATACGAATCGGTGGTTGGTTAACCCAAAATGACAATTTTTGGGGCTCCAGGGGTTCCCAAAGTTGTGATTACAAGAATTTTAGGAACCACTGAGTATTATTTTCAAAAACTTTTTTAGCGTTAAATATCTGTTTGAACTGGATAAACGTTATGCGAGGTAATTTTCCTATTTTCGACCCTCGTGGACAGAAATTGGGTTTTGATTTTTGGAAAGTTTTGTAACCACCATTTTGAACCTACCCCTTTGAGCCTCCCTAAAAAGATTTTTACAGTTTATTAGATTCTGAAAGACCTTCATCCTACCAAATTTTGAGCATTTTACGCTGGTACTCAAAAATCCAGTTTTCCAATTTTTCGCAATTTTGAAATTTTGGGAACCCCTGGAAAACTAGAAACCTGTGATTTGCGCCAAACGTAACGTTTTGAGGTATATATTCAACTATCTTGATGAAAAAGTTTGATTAAACTCCCGGTATATTCGTAATTTTGAACCCTTTTTTTAGAGCCCCCCACTTTAGGCACCCCTAAAAAAGGTGTTTATGCAAATTTTTTCAAATGAATTGAAGAGTTTACATTTGAACCACACTGGCAAGTGCTCGAAAATTTTTCATTTGATTTTTCCTGTAAATTTCAAAATTAAGCTTTTTTGGGTCAAATTCTCAGATTTTACTCTTTAAAAAAAACGCCAAAATCACGTTTTCACGATTTCAACAAAGTAAAATCTCAGAATTTGGCCCAAAAAAGCTTAATTTTGAAATTTACAGGAAAAATCAAATCAAAAATTATCGAGCACTTGCCAGTGTGGTTCAATGGCCTTATCGGGACTCCTCCTTTGATGTTTTTTTTGGAAAATTTGTTGCATTGTGAAAAAATATCAAACAACTTCAAAAATTCTCATTTTTGACATTTAAACGTAGGTACCTAGTAGGCCATTTTTGTTCTGAAAATAGACGATTTTCAAAAAAAAATTCAAAATTTTTTACAAAATCTTCAATTTCTCCGCTATGTTATTTTTTAAAATGAGAAAGCAACGATGAAAAATCTATCTTGGTGATCTTGTCAAACTGAGATTATGTAGGTACTGTAAGTATTACATTACTCCTCTATTAAGATTTTTCAAAATACTTGAAAAAATGTAAAAGTTGGAAATGCTGAAATCTTATTCAAAAGTTTGTTGTAAAAAATCTACGTGACTTTTTGATGGGGGGGGGGGCGATAATTTCCATTCTACCTAGAGGCGTAAAATGCTAAATTTGACCCTGAAAAGAGTGTATAATGGACTCTTCGACCGTGTTCCCACAGACACCCTCACTTATTAAAAATGTTATATTCGGACTCGACGCGACCTTAAATTAAAAGAAATTGACATCTGAACAGTTTTTTTACATAATTTTTCAAAATGGGGGAGTGAGTGGTGCGTGAGAACGGGCATTAAGTTATTTTGTATAGAAAAAATGGATAAATTTTGAACTCAGACCCTTGAAAACCTTTTCCATCACGCGTCATTCAGACGTTATCAGTTTTCAAATTTTCTGCAGGAACACGGATTTTGACTCTATTCAAGGGCGCTGCTGAGGAAGGAGGAGGGCTCAGGTGGATCAAACTGAAAAAATACGCCTATACTTATTTAAATTCAAATTTGTATAAAAGGACCATCGACCAAATTTGAAATATTATTCATCCGAGGACCTTCGATTTTCAGGCCTTTCAATAAGAAAAGTGATTCTTTTCCATTTCCAGAAATATAGCAATAATACTGTATAATTTTTTTTTCGCTTTCAAACGAATGAAATTTTCAATCAAAGTGGACTAAAATTCTCACACTCATTGCCGAAAATGAAACCGGATAAACTCGTTCGGTTTAGATAACTTAGGTAGCTACGTATACATAATACGATGAATCTGCGTATAACATTCAAGATGTAGATTACCGTCAAATGGAATCGTACTTATAGGTAGTTCTACGTATGGTACTTATACACATTGGATTAAAATGCGGGTTTTAGGTTATTGTAACCGCATCGGATATCCAGCTGGTGAATACGTAGTAGAGTGTATACGAGGTTGAAAAACTTGAAACGCTTGTCCAAAAGTACTTTTGTCGGGTACACCAGTTAATCTGCAAATAAACTTTTTGCTGGTGTTTAACAACACAACATCGGCAAACAAATGTGGGCTGGTTATGTAAATGCGCCAGCCAAGAATTTATATGACTCCTTCATTAGGTGGACTATACTACTAATATAACGTGCAAAATATATCCACGAACGCGTGCTTAATAGGTAGGAGCTAGCATACTCGGGCTACCGATGAGCAGCTAATTAAGCGAACCTCTTCCATTTGAAAAATTTATTCGCCAACTAGAAGCGCATAATCAGAGCTCATTGTTATCGCAGTTCGTAATAGGTACGTACGAGTATAGGTATGTACGGTACGTAAGGGTAAAGAAGAAAAATTAGCTAAGCTATTTTTTCCCATTCACTAATAACTATCAATAGGAATTCCATACGGTGAAATGATCGGTATTGGACGATCCTACGATCTTCCGTTACCCAAATACTAAATATAACCCCTAATAACAAGCCTTTTCAGTTTTCAATGGCCTAATTTATAAGCGAAAACGATCAAATACCAATGTAGTACCTAATAGTAAAAGATCCGCCTCTCAGGCCTTTCGCTACATAATATAATTCAAAAGCTTTAATATCCGATTGGTATGCGGCGAATGTACCATAATACGAGTGCGTATATATCGCTCTATTCTATATACGTATATGCATGTGTTTGATGAATTTGCTAATGGACTTTCTTGTGAAAAAATTACACTACCTATAGGCATAAATATTATACTTGTAAAATAAAATTCCCTTCGAATACGACTGCGGTTCGATTTTGTATCACTCGCATACAAAATACCAATCTTTTATTTCAATTTTGCTTCGTAGTTTACCATCAACCCTATTTAACACCAAGTCGCGTATCGCATGTTACATAAAAACGACCGAAATTTTATGTCAATTGTCGCATTTCTACCCATTTCGAGTACAGATTTTACCCGTTATTGTAGCGTTAAGATCGAATAATTCGTCGATAAATTTTCAATAATGGTATTTCAACCGAAGATGAGAAATCTAATGGGTTATTTTCTCGACGATTCCTTGAAATTTTTCAATTTCAGTTTAGATATAGGTATCTACCTGTTCTAATTTCGTTTTAAAAATTAATTACGACATCAAATCGTCTACGTACATTAGTGATCTATGAGAAGGTGAGAGGGGAAAGAGAGTACTAAATATGTTACTAGTCAATTTGCATTGTTGGACAAACTTTCAAAAAAAAGAGATTGATATGTAATTTTTTTAAAAATTACAGTACGATTTTTGTTTTTAACCCCACTACTATATGTACATGATAAAAAATATTTTCTCAAGTATGTAAAATCTCCCTTTAATTCGGTCATACTCACTTTCCAAAAAAATGTTCTCCAGTACGCACTCAGTAAGCGTAACCCTCCTCCCCCTCCCCAGGTTCACTTGGTAAAATCTCAATGATTACAAATTTTGACCTTTGATGAGGCTTCCTGCTGTGCTTCTCTTATCTTTTTTCATTTCTTACTTCATTTTTATTTTGAGCACTATCAATTTTTCCCAAAATGACTGTATTTTAAACAATTTTTTTTAAATTGGGAACTCTCCAAGTGAGTCTACATATTAAAAAATGAGATCAAGCAATTGAAAATCCGGGTTATGTTTTGATTTTTTTAAAACTCTAAATAGGTATTGCCTTTTTATAAAATAAATGGTTCCAGAAAATTTTTTAATTCAGAAATGATATTAAAGTGCCCTCTACATTGTATTACTTGTCTACCAAAACCAACTATTCAACCTCATTTTGTAAAAAGACAATAAAAAAACTCTGAAATTTTTGAAAATCAATTCACTGATTGAGAATTTGAGAGTATATTCGAGATCGAAGGTCACTTCTCCATCAAAAATGAATGCCACAGTGCAAAAGGTCACAACAGAAAACAGTTTGAAAAAGGAACGAGTATTGCACAGATGCTGATAGAGCGTCTCTAATTTAAAAATTGAACAAGCACGTTATTGCTTCATTAAGAATTAATTTAACCGAGTGCTCAATGGATAATTCAGATAATTCAATTCGAAAGAAAATGTCACACTATTTTCAGAATTACTTACACCAATAAATGAAAAAACTTACGTAGAACTGAAAAATCCCAACAAACTTTCTCGATAAAAAAAAATCGCCGAGTAATAAACGAGCGAGAGTTGAGAAAGAAAATTCTCAAAGAATATAAAACCGGAAATTCACGAGATAATGCGCAACTAGGTACCCAGATCTAGTAATACAGGTGTTTGAAAAAAAAAGAAGAAATGAAAATATTGACATTTTTTTCTAAATGCCTACCACGAATAAAATTGATACTTACCTACTTTAAATACATTGATATAGGTGCTTTTTCTTTTCGCAATAGATTCGATTCAAAATACTTTCCTACACGAATACCTACTAAAATTTAAATCAGCAACATTTCCTTGTAAAATACGACTTTTTTTTGCTTTAATATTTCATCGAATATTTTCCCTTTTTGTTACAATGTTCGTAAGGCAAAAAAGAACTAATAAATTTGCCAAGAATGAAGTGCAGTTCCAGTTGGAGAAAAAAAAATGATTCTTTTTGTACAATTTTTTTCATATTGCGAACGAAAACGTGGCTGAATAAAATTTTTTAGCAGAAGTTACACTCGCCGAATATTTTTATCATTACTTACTCGGTGTATTTTTAATACCAGTAAATTGTACTCGTACATAGTTGCACATGTATGGGTCCCAACCACTCAGATTTATTAGCTTTTTCACAATACAAATAATTATGAAATTTTGCCGCGAAAAAAAACTTGCAAAATAACTAGACCACAATATTTTGTTTAAAAAAAAAAAAAAAAAAAACCGAGCAAATCATTTAAACAAAACAAAATACAGCAAGTATATACCTCTGTAGCCTAGAAAATCTTCAAGTATCAAAAACATAGGTCTAAATGGTGTCTCCCCCACCCCACCCCCAAAAAAAGGTGTGTGCAACTAACACAATAGTAGCAAAAAGTAATGAATTCTATTTCCATTGTCGTTGTGAAAATAAAACAGAAAAAACTAACGTACGTTGCTATTTTGTTTTATAAATCAAACCGTGAATAAATTAAGCTTCTTTATATTTCATCAAATAGGTACCTATTAGAATTATCCATTAAAATTCCCCATTCTCCAACCTTTGTTTTCTTAGTATTTTTCGAGGCATGATCTGCACTCATTGCAGTTTTTTTTATTTTTTATCACTTTCCGCGCTACTCTTTTTATATAGAAAGCTCGATATACAATTTTGATAACGTTTTCTTTGCGAATGGAATTGATATTGCGTTTAATGTTTTTTCATTTTCTATACGAAAAATTTCACTTCGAAGCATCAAAGCTCATAGTACATTAGATTCATTTCTATTTTTTTCTTTTCTTTCTATTTTTTTTTTTTTTTTTTTTTTTTTTGAAGAAAACCAGCTTTGAGCTTTAAACATCAAATTGCAAAATACCCTTAAGAAATGACGTCGGTTGATCCGATAATGTTTTCTCACGAAAAAAAAAAAGACTTTGCCATAAATAAATACAAAAGAATTTTCACAGTCGGATTTAAAACCGCAAGAATTTATCTTAGTGACGACGAAATCCCTTCAAATAAAATTTCCGGAAACGATGATAAACAATTGAACTAGCCACGGTTGGTAACTTTTGTCAACTTTTACAGAGAAAGAAACTTTTACATCAAAGTAGATGTACATTTATGAACAAATAATTGCGAGATTTGATTTTAAAAGTGATAATTTCAAATTTTCATCGAATTTTCATCGTTTGAAATTTGAATTGGATGATGGACTTCGCTAGAATCTAGCCCAGTCGCATTACCTATCTATGTACATACGTATTATGTATTATGATTTATGAGTCTCTCTTTTGCGAATAATTTCATTCGCCTCTGTTGGCTTCTTATCGAAAAACTGCATCAGCTCGAATGCGAAATTTAACAGGATATCTACGCAGAATGTAAAATTATAATGGACAAACAAAAAAACAATAATAAAAAGTACTTTGAAAAACTCAATGCAAATCGAACAACCCTTGAAACGAATTTCCATGCGAATAAATACACCTTTCGGTCATTAAAGGAATAATAATTCAGGAATATGGGTAATACATATAATGTCCAATGTAATAAACGAATATTACACGCTGAATCGTGCCTTTGACTCGGCCATTTTGACATTTACAACAATCACTCGGGCAAAACACAACGCACATTGCACAAGAGAATTTCATCAATAACAGAGCACGAGCTTCGTTCGAAAAAAACGAACGGAAAAAAGTGCATTTATAAACAGAGGACACCATCGATGAGAATTTTTTCAAGCACAGCAATGTTCGTATGATTACAAAATGAAAATTTGTAAAGCGTGAAAAAAATCTTTTGTATTTTGTCGTCATCAAACAAGCACACCTAAACTTTAATCAAAAGCTTTAAATTTTGCATTTGTACTGAAAAAAAAAAAAAAACAATCAGCATCGGCATACCACAAAGGTTACAAAAGCGTATCTCATTAGAACAAAATTAAAATTCAACCACGTATCAAATAAACACATTAAATTGAGAATACTCGAACATTTTTTCCCTGTGCCAATTAAATCGCGATCGTGATAATTTCCTAGAGGCTACGAATTAAATTTCTAACGCCGAACGCTTCTCAGTAGAAATAATCTTAGCATAGAATCTGCATGAGGTGAATTTTTGAATAAACATGGATACTTTGAAATGGAAATTGACTTGTATCCGCATACGGTAGTTTTTAGTAGACCAAGTACTCGGCTACTTATTGCAAAACGCTTTAATAAAGCTATTATAGAATGACGAAAAAGCAACTTAACCTAGTTCCCTGCTTTTTTTCCACCATACTAAAACTCTATTTCGCTACCACTAATCGTTACCTACTTTGAAAAAAAAATTTTCACTTTGTTCGCGTTCGATGAGTGAAATATTATGTATAGTGTTCGTATGTAGAAGTAGAAATGAATTTGTTCTAATTCATCCCCTTTCTTCTGGCCAGCCAAGCTTTCCTATAGGGCAGCTGAAACAATCTGTTTTCTTCGACATTTCAAAAAAACTACGTGGAAATATTCTTTAGAATTGATTCTGGTAAACAAGTAGGTACAGTTTCGAAAAATGTAATTTTCACTCTAAGGCCATTGAGAATTGGAAAGTAGGGTTAGCTATATTACTAGTACACACTGGAGAAAGAATAGCTTAAGAAATTGTTTTTCGTGGTCTTTTTTGAAGCAAGGAACAATCAGTTGAAAGTAGTCGCGATTTCATATTTGAGTTTGAGGACAAAAATGAAACAAGTATAGGTCTACCTACCGATCTAAAGTTGCCAAAAATCCGCTTTTTTGTTGCTGGAGAGGGCCGAAGGGTGAGTAAGAGTTGAAAAGTCGAAGCCCCCAAAAGGTACATCAATAGAGCACTCACCAGATAGATGTATACTCGTATGCCAAATTTTAGTTTCCTGTGTCAATTTGGGAAGGCTCCCAGTGATGACACAAAATCAAAAACCGTTAAAAAGGCACGAAGATTGACTTTTTGTTGCAGTAAAGGTGGCAAAGGGCTTGGAAGTGGAAATACTCAAAATGAGGCACATCTAAGGCAGGTCTATTTGAAATGGTGGGGGGCATGACACAAGATTTTTCAAGGTAGCTTATTTTTAGGTTTGTTGTACAACTTTCAAGTCATACAAAAAGTTGTAAAATCAGATACTTATGCCCTAAAAATTGAAGATTGGTGAAAATTTTTCCATGCTTTTATGTAAAAGTGAAATAAAATGATATAAAAAATCCAAATTTGGTGGTGATCTTGGAAATTCCCAATTTTTTCCTCAAAAGTTTGCCATGATTTTCACAATTCACTAATTTTTTACTCGAATTTTTATGTTCAAGTCAGGTTCAACATCTAAAAGTACGCAATCAAGGAAGGTAACCCGAAATCGAGAATAACTGAATTTTCCCCAAGCCTTTCAAAAGTCTGACAACTGGCAAACTTTGGATTTTCTCCACTTTTTTCTAGTGAGACGTAGACCTGTACATACCCACTAGGGTGAGTCAGCTTTATATAGGAAATTTTTTTTTCACTTTTTCAAAGCCTTACCCCCTAAAAGTGTTCATGTCTGAAAAGACATCATATAAAATTTCAGCTAAAAAAATAATATTTACCTACTGGTGGCGCAGAAGAGTTGAATGTTGAGAAGGTACGAGCGCGTCGAGCAAAAACTTCCCACAAGTTGTGCGCTGGGGAATGTAGCATTGCGTTTCTTTGTTGGATCGAAGCAGCAGTCTTACAAAACATTACCTCCTCTATGATGCATGATAAGTAAGTCTACTCCTTAGTGGGGTTTTCTAGATGTTATAAATGAAAATTCAATAACAATTTTTCAATTCCAAAGCTCATTGAAGGTGGAAATACGAAAGATTTGAAAAGTAAAGAAAAAAGTATGAATTTGAGGCTATATTATTCTATTCTACTCAGCAACTGTAGGAAAAAAATGTGGGTAATGTAGGTATGGGATAAATTTGCATTGAAATATGACTGTTCTATTAGATTCAGCCCCAAGTTGATGTTTTATAACTTTTATTAAGTTTTAAAGGTGTTACTTAGTGAAAATGAAATGTTTTGATTTCTAAATTTCACAATTCGGGTTCAAATGAATTCTACAGCCGAAAAATCGTAATAAATACTTTGTTATGGTTGTTTTAAAAATCCAAGAAAGATTAGTATCACTTGATGAGTTGTAGTGGGGATGCCGCTCTCATTATAGTTGTGTGAAATGAACCCAGTCAAACTTCGTTGCGTTTCCCACGGCGCCGTCGTGGGAATGTATTATGCTTGCACGCGCTTATAGCTCTACGCTTGTGCACCACCTCTAAATATTAATATTTTTCAATAAAAATTTAAGGGGTTCCACTTGAACCAAAAATGAACATTTTAAGCGGGTAAGACTTCAATATTTCAAAAAAACTGCAACCTGACTCACCCTAATTACCTACCTACACTTACCTATTTATCTTCCAAAGAAAAAGTGTAAAATAATGTCGATGGTTTTTTGGAAGAAGGGCCAAACTGTTTTTTTCAAGGTGTAGGGCCAATCTGTTTTGTTGAAAAATGCAAAAATTATAAAAAAGCCAAAGTGTCAATTTTTAGGGCCAAACTGATTCCAAAATTTAAAAAAAGGGCCAAAGTGTTGATTTTTAGGGCCAAACTGACTCAAATAGTAAAAAAGGGCAAATTGCGACTGAATTTCGTTGATATTTTTACATTCTGCGTATCTGAACCAGTTTTACCTAGACCCAAGATGAAATATTTGTTTACATTTGACTATAAGATCAACACTGACAATTGAAAATGAGAAGAACACTAGATACTTTAAGTCAAGAACCCCTACTTACCCAGAAAATTGAAGTTTTATCTTTAGGTACAGTTTTTCAAAAATATTACGTGAACTCGCGAATTTCACGAGAATGGTCGATCTAATCTGAAAACTAATACCACCGTTGGAAAGGACATTAAATTGTGAATCAGAATAAGTAGTCAACGGTCCTTAATTTTTAAATATTCCCTCTTAAATTTATGCTTTTCCCCTTTTCCCCCAGCTACTTACCCACAGGTCACAAGAATCCTCAATTTGAGGGAGAAGGGATGGTCAGATTCAAAAATCGTTTGCGGCATTTGATCGGACGTAAAATTTTACATTCGATAGCGAAATAAAATTTATGGGTCACCGCTAAAAACTTTTAAGGCAAGCATTCAAAGTACCCTCTACCTTGATGATGGGTTGCCTGGTTCAGGTTATGTGGTTGCAGTCTCTGGATTCCATCTCTCTAATAAAGTTTATGAATTTATTGTTTCAATTTTGTTGTTGATTTTTAAAATTTTTTTAGCTGATAAAAATTCATTTTGAATAATTATTTTCATTTGGAAAATTTTTATACTTTTCGAATTCCAAAGAGAAAGTATCAGAAACATTCAGTTATTTCTTTCCCTACTGAAAAAAAAACAATGCCTGTCGATTAATTTAAATTAATTTTGTATGTTCAAAATACATGAAAGAGTGCAGTTTGGCCTTTTTAGACATACTGTGAAAATATAGTAGTAAGTGTGTAAAAGGGCCAAACTTCGCCAAAAATTTTCATTTTATTTTTCTTTTCATTATAAATCAATTTATCCGAATAAATTGTTTTGGTACGGGTGCTCATATCCCTAATGCAGGCCCTGAAACTGCATAATCACTCCTAAATGCTTTCCATATTATGCAATAGTGATTCCCATTTTACTTGTGTCATTTTGAAAATACAGCTTGGCCCTTCTTCCAAAACACCATCGAATTGTGATTTCAGGCCTGTATATACCTACATATAGGAGCTTTCAATTTCCTGCCAATCTACAAGCTGGAAAAGACAATAAGCTTATTCCAGAAAACTAAATCATTAAAATATTATTTATAGAAACCAGCATAATAACGTTTGCATGTTTTTCAAACTAGATAGGCACCTACCCAACTACTCGTAAATAGCCCAGACAACGCAGGACGCAATAAGCAGGCTTTTTTCTCTATAATTGCACGTGAACAACCGTTGAATTATTTTTCTTTTTCTTTTCTTAATCAAAAAATGAAAATAGCTTGGAATAAAATATTCATTTAGTTCCGATTAAAGACGACGACGAAAGAAAAGACTTGAATAAAGTATAACTTGACACGGCAGTAACATTGGGTATTCGTTGTTACCTGCTGTATCTAAAACAGTATTATGGTACGAAGTGCCGGCGCCATATTGTCGTTTGGATTACTGAAAGTAACAAATACCTACTTACTGGCAACGCCGTTTAATAAACTAAATACTGAGGTCAGCGGATCTTGCGTGACAGAATAGCTGCCGCTGGCGCTGGCCAAACCGCAGCAGACTTTTTAGTCTTACGGTATGCATATATTTACACATCGTGATAACAACCCTATAGGTATAGGTACCGGTACCCTATGGTTTAAATAATACGCCGAAAATCTGCCAGTAAAATTTCGAAAAAATTTCGCCTATTTCAACGCGCATAAATTACCATAAATATTTTCTTTTCGCACGTCTCATCGTCATTGATCGGGAAATCATCGTCGAAGAAAAGCATGTGTCTATTTTCTGAGCATATATGTAGGGCTACCTTTTAGATACCACAATCTATTGTTACGAGTAGGTGTGTTTAACACCATCTTCGTTTGGTCTTGGCTATACTATAAGTTACGTACATTGTATAGGTATAGAAATTTTACTCGAGGCTCGAGTCGACCGACGACGACGTCGGTTTTTGGTAATTTTTGAAACGACGGCGAGACGCCGCGTCGAGTCTAAAAGCGTACCACGTATATCGAGTTGTGAATTTTTCTTTTTTTAAAGTATCGATTTAAAATAAATTCTACCCATATATTCGCGTGTTTGTCGAAAGCTGTTATTATCTATATCACGGCAAAAGAAGTGTTTCGACGAAAACTAAACTATATGTACGTTAATATATGCAAGTTTCTTATGAAGCTAATGGATAATGTAATCGCTCAATAATGCCGCAAATGCGACTTACATATCAGAACTAAAAACCTCTTCGATCGTAATCGTCAAATATGTAAAAATTTGTTTTTTCGATACTAAGTTATTACGAACCCTCCCAAGAATATAAGCTTAGATATCTAGATTGGACAAGTTACGTTCATAGAGTAGTTCTTTTTTGCGTGATTAACTTTAAAAACGTATTGCTAAGAAGTATACATTTTATCCTATCAACGAATTTAATACTCAGACGACGATTTCGCAGTCAAATCATAACCCTTATTTCGTCGATAGGTAGGTTAGGTATAGGTATTATTCTTTCGATGAGTATGGCAATTACGTCATTGGGGAACCTTTTTGACACGAATGACTCATGCAGACTATAGGTAAAGTAGAGATTTCGTTCGATTGGAATTTTAATAGATAGAAAGATTTGTTTACTTGCTGGATTATAACTTTTCACTTAGGTAATCATAAAGATGAATAATATCAAATAGATTCTCCTCCCTCTTTGGTATCAAGTATACCTATTATGGAGTTACTTTGATGGGCTAAATTCGGTTTTTGAAGGTTATCAGCTGTTTTTTTAACGTTGAAAAATCTCTTCTACCTAATACCTCAATATCTTGACTCAGATGCGAAATTATAAAATTCTATGCCATGGATTGAAGATAACCATAGATTTACGGAACACCCTGTAATCTAGGTACATACACCAACGTATGAACGTACGTACTATAACGTCGTGGTGCAGTAATAAAAAAAGAAAATGCACGAAAATTATTTTTCTGTCTCGTCTCTTTTTGCTTCCACTGTGAACATAATGAGGTAAAACAAAACCGCAAGCGTACAGTTTTTCCAATAATGAATCCCAAACTCGAATTTTTGTAAACAAAGGGTCATATATTGAAAAAATGACACATACAGCAATTTCCTCCGCAGGCTGAATAACTCGGTATACATAGTAGGAATAAAAATGAAAATGAAATAGCTTATAATACTCGGGTCAAAAAACTTGTATTTTAAAAATACAAAACATCAAAGATCCTTTTTTACGTCGTTGTCTTTGTGAACGTGTATAGTTCCTTTAGCTTTTATATTTCAAAAGGTAGGAAAGTAACCGTATACGTATATAAGTATCTCTAGGTCTATTTGTATATTTTTCTGAATATTCGTAAGCTTACTGCGTGTATCAAAAACATACATACACGGGAGTGTAGTAATGTATCATTCTTTAGACTTACCGCCCTGTAGCCTAAATTCAATTGGCTCGTACCTCGAACGATCACCGAAAAATGATCAAAATTCTGTTCACTTTAACAATCTAGATTCAGAAAAAAGAAAGACGAATTTCCTTTTTTTATTACCTAATATGATTAGTTGATTACCTATAAAATTTGTCGAAAGAAAGTGGAAGAAATTTTGAAAACTTGATAAAAGCAAGAGATTCGTAGGGTAAATAGCGATAACTTCAAGTTTATGTCGAAAGATTCATAAATATACAGGGTGTACCAAAATACTTGGGTAGGTACTTGAAGCTTCAAGATTCGAAATAAAAACATACCTAGATAATTATTCAGTACCTAAGTTGATTTTTCAAAAAATTTAAAATTTGTTTTTAAACTTATTTTTGTAATAATATCCATTTCAAAATTGAGAAAAGTTGCTCATTTGGCACCACTGACTTCATTTTTTTTTGTCAGTTGTTGGTGAAATGGTACGTCTACGTACATTATGCACGCAACTTTTTGTAAATTAATCACTGTTCCTGAAACCTGTAGGTTAGGCAAATTTGCCTACACAGACTCAAAAGATGTTGCATAATTATTGGATGGAAGTAGAAGGGTTATTTACAAGCAGCATGAGGACATTGGGGGGGGGGGGGACTAAAAATTCTAGGATGAGGAGAAAATAGTACTATGACTTGAAAATTGTAGTTAGGTATACCTTTTATTGAAAAATTCAAATAAACTCACAAAATTCTTCACAAATTGAGCTACAATTTCGCTCATTGAAAGAGTTTTTTAGTCGAACTTGAAAATATTACGTAAAATGAGCAGCTGAAATTGAATTTTTAGATATTTGATGAATTTTTGCAAACGGATGGAATGATACTTCTACGTGCATCATTTTTTCATCTAAAGAGCAAATATTGAGATAAAACCCCCTAAAATGCGTTTCTGGATCAGAATGGTAGTTCCCTACTCTTTCCATTAAAAAGATAGCATCAGGGAGGTTAGGGTAGAAATTGACTCTTCTCCAGAAGGCGCTATAGTTATAGGGGATAGGAAATTTCTTTATCATCTCCACGATTCATAAAATTTCTGGTAAAATGAGCCCAATTTGTAAGCGAATTTTTTTGCATATTTTACCTGTAGCATAAAAAGTAGGTATAGGTATTTAGGGATTTTAAAGGGAATTTTCCGCTGTTCTAGAGAATTTTTCACGTTTTTATAGAATATTTCACTGAGTTTCAAACTTTTGTACCCCGTATGTGGTTAATTTTTCATTTTCTTTTCACAAAATTTTAAAAAGAAAATCAGGATAAAAACAAAGTCAAAGTTTTCAAAAAAACTAAATTGTCAAGGATTGAAAAACTCACCCTTTCCCATCATCATTAACATTTCTAAAGATGGAACAATTTGTTACCTATTTGATTTTGCATTTTTTTTTGTGAGAATTCTTAGCATTAGGTAGGTAGGTAAGTTTACAATCGTTCTAGATTGATTCGAAGGATCGAAATAGGTTACACACCAAATTGTAGCTTTCTGTGTTAATTTGGTAAAATTGTGATTTTTTCGCATTTTTGGCCCAAAGATTTTCAAAAATTCACCAAAAATCAATAAATCACGTCTGGTAGATCAAAATTTGGTTCCAAAGTGTCAGGTGACATGCTCTTTTGGTGAGCTAAATTTCAGCCTAACTTGAACAGACGAGTTGTGAAAATTCTTCAGTAGTTTTTAGAAGTATAATGTCTGCATTGGTAACAGATTCTCCAACACATAAGTAATAGTGTAAAACCTCTCCCTCTTCACTATCTTAAACCCTCAGCAATTTTTCTTATTGGCTAGAGGCCTGTTGGGAATTTAATGCCACTCACTTATTCAGCCCTCAACTCCACAAAAAAAAAAAAAAACATTTCATTACAACTTTATTAGAGCTTCATTTCCAAAAACATGCCGTTTACTTTTGGCAGCCAACAGATAGCTCATTTATCATCATGTATGAAAAAAGAGCATCGAATATGAGCTCGAGCTTATATTGTTGAACGAATAAACATACCAATTTAAACCTCGGCTAATGAAACAAACGATACGAGATAATATTAACCGATGCCAAACATATATAGGTATTGTATTGATAATCGTATAGGTATAGTTCGGTGGCACATCACGTGAACCCGCATAGCTTTTCCATAATGTAGCCTATTCTCGTTAAATTTTCAACCTTGTTAAGATTATCAATTGCATCGAGAGTATATACATATGTATACCTACTTAGTTCATTTTCATGAGATTATCAAACGGAAAACAGATTCGATAAATATACAACGTTGATATATATTTTTCAGTCGTGTTCATCCATAGGAATTACCCTTAACAAGCGACACGAGACGCGACGACGTTTCCAATCATCAGACTGTGCACTAGTCGAAGTTATCAATTTACCTCATCATACTTGTAGGTAGGTACGTACAATCACCTTAAACATCATCGCCATGCAAATACTACCAACTGTAACTCTTACTACATAGAATATTATATAGGCGAATAAAAGCTAGATGGGTACGAAAAATCAAAAATATCGCGCCATCGATACGCTGCCATGAATATTTATAACACCGGGAGCCCTCATATATTTTCTCACATCGATTTCAATTTACCTACGTACTCGTTGCAGAAAATTTATAGGACCCACGTCCCACATCTGTTCCCAGATAGAGCTATTTATGTAGTAGCCAGGTAGGTATATTTAAAAATATTGCTAAAATAATCGGCTTATAATTTAATCGTCAATTATCCTCGTGATCGGTAGGTACATATGGAAAAAAAAAGAGTAAAGGTTTAAGAACCGAAAATAAATAAGTCTACGTTTATGAATTATTCAAAATATTTTCTCTCGTATAATTCGAATTTTACCCCATATTTTTTGTATCGCTTTCGCTGTATGCAAATTTTAAACCTATTTTCTACATTTTTCTCCACACTCGAAATCATAAACTTTATTTCCACCTTCATTAGATGCTAGAAAAAATAACCTAGCACCTTTTTTTTCGTATTATACTTCACGAGCACAATGCTTTTTTGGTTTTTCACGAATAGGTCTCTCTCCTTCATCTTTCAACGTATAGTTGTATAAAAAATAAATAAACAAATGGAATAAACGATCCGGTAATTTTATTTCAATTTCAGATGCTTTTCAAACCTAGGTATATTTGTTTGGTTTCGATTTCAAGTTTGTATACTTTTCTTAGTTGTTAAGAAAAAATTAGGTACGAGTATTTTTTAACGTTTTCAAAAAAAATGAAAAATAAAATAAATAAGAGATTTCAACCTTCAACCAGAGACACCAGAATAAGACCACGGGAAAAAAAATGAAAACCACTCTATTATTGTTGAAATGAAGATAAGTAGGTATTCTATAAATTCTAATCAAAAACTCTCTTTAGCCTTCAAGAAAATGTAACGTGATTTTGATTAATTCAGCGGTCATCAAAATGAAGAAAAATCAACCGAGTTCGACCTCTTTGTTCATTACAATCCCAAAAATTGACGAAAAAGTAGGTATCGCAGCTTTCAAAGAAAATGTTTATAACAAAATTTTCTAATATACTCGTATTTTTATACCATAATAACACTTCAAGTAAGTATTTCAAAATAAAAAATAAAGTAACTTCCTTTAAAACCAATTAACGACTGTATAGTATGATACATAAAGAAAACACCCTCCCTCTCGCGTTGAAAATTAATTCTAAAAAAAACACACACACACGCATACCTACTCCAAGTAAAATATAAAGTTTTAATGAAAACCCACTCAAACGCCTGCCATGTTTTTGAAGTTTCCCTAGCAAAGCTGTTATTCCGCTTTAATTTCTTTTTCTTTTTTTTCTTCCTTTTTTTTACGAAATTCTGAAAAGCGCAGCTTATTACTACAATCTGTTCTGTGCTTTGAACGATCTCACGAAATATTGCTTTATTCGTCTCGAGCAAATATACTCGTACTTGCCGCTTTCAATTCCTTTTTTCCCTCATATTTTTTTTATTTTTTAGTATCAAAACTAAGTGGCAAATGAAAAATGACATTTTGTAAAGTAAACACCATTCAAGATGATTTTAAACGGTCGATTAAATTTTCTATAGGTGCCTGGACCTGTGACTTCAAAGAGTTTATTTTCTATCCAATTCGATATATCCGAGCTATAGTGGATGAGATTTTTTAATTTTTTGGCGTTTCTTTCACATATACTTATAATTGTAGGTGCTTAGCTGCTTACTCATAGGTACATGATTGAATCGAAGTCGATCCTCCCCTCCCTTCCACTCAGAAAGTTCTACCTAATCTTTTTCCAGTTCCCGTTTAAATGGTGGGACAAGTGCTCGTATTTCAGAATTTACCATTTTCTTCGGGTCTAATGAATGATGGGGAGGGGAAGCGGCTAAGACGAGGAGTTGGATTTATTTTTGTGTGTTTTAGTCTCAAATCATCAAAATACTTAGGTGCTCACTTCGTTTGGTGATCTTTCATCATTTTATGTAGAATTTTTTTTGGGGGGGGGGTTGAAATCTTTGAAAAAATCCATTTTTTGAGAAGCTCTTTTTCCAAAGTGGATTCGAGGCGGATTACAGGGATTTTTCGCAATAATTGTGGAAATTTAAATAATTATGTAGCTCAAGACAAGAATATGAAAATCCTGAAATTAATCTGTCAGACTACCCTCCGATCCTAAATGGATGCGCAGTTGTTCACTATTATGACTGAGAAGCATTGAAATTTATTCAAAACCGATATTAAAATTCTTTTAAAAAATTTGAATTCATATTTTTAGCTACATCAAATGGCTACTATTCAGTTGAGTGCCACTAAAAAAAATTACATCATGAAAAATTTTTCAAGCATGCTTGTTCGATCGACCCTACTTCTCGTTCAAGTATCTACCTATATATGTATTGATTTGCGGTAGGTTTGCGTCTATACGTATATAAGTAGATACATCTACAACATTAGATATCATAAGTAAGGTTATGGTGCAGCGATCTAGATAAATAGAAAATGCTGAACAGAAATTACCGGTATGGATGCGAGGAAAATTACAAATTTACGGACGGGAATCCAGCGGCAGTTTGATTCGAACCATCGATTCGGAGAGTAAAAATTCTAGATGAAATTAAAATTGGCTCAATTTCAACGACATAAATTGCGTACAAATAAATTACGTCCGAAAGCACTGTGTAATGGTTAACTCGGCTTCACTTTTAAACGCGCACAATTGTGTAAAGAAAACAGTACTCTGGGTGAAAATTGAATTTGAACGGAAGAATGGTCGGATTCGGGTTCGCTACTCTCGCTGCAGATAGATGGATGGATGGATGGATGGTGGCGAGGAATTCGGTATTCGTCACTTAATGTTATCTGATTGCGAAGCCATTGTATCGTCGGATTAAAATTCGCGGTAAATATTTACATACGCGAACGAGTCAACATTCAAGCACGACTACGGTTGATTAGCATTTAACTGGTGTCATTTTCCGAAGAGAACAAATCTCGTCGACGACAAATTAGATATACTTGTACACTGTAAGTGTATCTCTAAATGTTAACTCGGCAATAAAATACGAACAACCGGCGACTAGAATAGCATTTTTTTTCAAAAACGACCGATGGGTTTTATTTTTTCAAAAAAAACGAAAAAACAAAATCAAAAACCAAACCAACGCAAAACTACTTGATCATGATACGTATATAATACGTTATTACTCTAGCGAAATGGACGAAAATCTAAGATAAAAAACAGCAACAACAACAACAACAAAGCTGCTGGATGATGATGCTGATGATGATGATAATATACGTACGTAGTTCCATAAGTAGAATTAGTATCGGACAATTCTAAATTAGACGGGCCACTTTCGTTGCATATTCCGGACGAATTGGCGCTCTGTCTGGACTGTGGCGGTTGTTGCTGGGCTAAAGGAGAGTTCGGGGTCCGCCGAACGCGCCAAAACGCGAAATTGCGAACCCTCGAAGAGAACGTGTGTCGCGCCGTGACTTTTGACGAGGTACGGAGTGCGCGCGTCTTGGACAGCCGCTCCACACCAGAAAGCGACTACCAATATGCGATTTGTACACTCTGCAATTGGTCGAATAACGAGACAGTCAACAAAAAAAAAAAAAAAAAAATGGGGAAAAAAATAAAAGAAAAGGCGACCAAAAAAATGAGCGAGCCGCACACCAACGTTGCGAACAATTTCGCCTTTTTCGAACACGTCTTTTACGTGCAAATTCGAACGTGTGAACTAACTTGATGACGACGATAACAACGAAGACAGGAAAAACCTTCTCGACCGCATGTACAAGTCTCGCTGACGCCACCGTCGGTTTTACTCGTACTCGTACATGCATCGTTCTCGTCTCCTCCGCTCCGAGTCTCGTCGTAGTCGTACCACTTTCTCGTAAGCGGTTGCTCGCGCATCTTCCAATCAACTTGCAGAATTTTTCTTAACCTCTAAATTATATTTTCCAATTGTCGAAGAGATTTGTTGTCTATTAAAGCGCGCTCCAAAAAGGGCGACATACTCGTAGATGAAAATTTAATTCTAATAGCTCTATTTTTTCTTCTACTCGCTTCTCCCTTTTCCTCAATCCTCATCTTCTTTCCATCCTCGAGTCAAAAACCATCCTGAAAATACACGTAGAGTTTCCTTCGTCATCCCCGCACTCTCTTTCGCCAACGCCGCGCTGTGGCTCAAATTGAAAATCATCGACGATACCGCACAAATTTCAATTAACGAAATGGTAAATCCTTCTACAAAATAGCAAAAGTAACTTTTACTCATTTCGCTACGAATTACTTTTCCTTAAGGTGCTCTTTGCGTCTGGTATGATCTCCTATATAAATTCACCTTGCATCTATTACATCAAATAAGATTTCCTCAGTTTTCTTACACGATTATTGTCCATTCAATTTGTACACAATCATTCTTCCTTTTTAGTTTCTCTCTAAAGATATTACTTTTTCTTTCGTATTTTTTTTCTTTTCTTTCTTTAAACAAATCTAGTTATTCTTTTTTCTTCTTCAACCTCTAACGAGCACTGTGAACAAATTAATCCGATATTTTAAATGAATCGGAAAAGCTAGGTACGTTTTTCAAAATGGAACTATAAACGATGCGATGCTTCATCGCCAAGAATTCCATAATTGGATATCTTATTTAGATACTATCTATCTACTTATTTAATCAATGTGAAAGAAGACGAATACCATTTGCATAATACTGATTTTCTCAGCAACAAAATGAAAAAAGGTATAAAACTCGAAGTAAAGTTTGAATTTTGAAAGCTTTTTTCATGGTTTTAAATCTACGCTACCTAATCCATGAAGTGCGAAACGTTATCGTTCAATGTAGCGATGTTATTAGGTAGGTTTTAATGTAGATAGGTATTATTGTCAGTTTCAAGAGAGAGGCAGAGTGAGAAATGTAATTACTCGTACGTGTAGTGATATTTTGGAAAAATGGCTTCGTTTCAAAAGATGATATTTTAAATGCTGTATCGACTTAGATCGTTGTCGTCAAAATTCAAGATCAATTTAAAAGTTCTGCTGGCTTATTTTAAATTCGTGACTAGAAATTTTTTTTCCTCAAATATTTTGTAATAATTTACTTAATAAGTACTCCAAAATTTCCAAAACATCGAAAGCTATCATTTTGAAACTGAAGGAATATTTTGGTACATAAGTACTTACAATAATAACGCCAATTTTTGGTCATTATTGCAAAAAAAAAGTATTTTTTTCGATTTTTTTAAATTTACAATAATGATTAAAAAATTGGCACCCATGTATTCCATGAGCATGTTCAAAGGCATCTGTACAGGATTTAAGGGGGTTGGATCCCTAAAAATAAACCAATAATACTCAGCACTGTCAAATTAATTAGCCACCGATATGCCACTTTAATTTTTTTGAATTTTGACCAAAAATTTAAAACCTTTTTGACTCCGAGGACGATGAAATTACATTTTGAAGATTAATTTTATTCAACGAAAATAAACGTGTGTCTTTCTTCACCTACTGTAATTTTTTCAAATTTTTAGATAACTGAACATTCATCTTGAAAGTTCAAATTCAACCTTTTAAAATTTAAATTAGGTAAGTGCTAATTTCATAATTTCTATTCATTCTTTTTAAAATTCTGCGAGCACATTTGTTTCAAAAAATTGAGTGAAATAAGAACACTCAGTTCGTTTTAGATTTGAGTTGATTTGAATCATCAAGAATTCCGTATTTACGGCGAACTGGTTAGGCAATTTTATTAACATGCTCGAATTCAATTCATGTTTGGAAGGCAGTGATGTTTGCAGAAGAGGTAATCGTTTTGAACCTGTTTTGTTTTGTTTTTAGCTGAGTTAAAACAGTCTACTGTACAACCAGCAAAAAGTGTTCGTTTGGGTTTTTTCCAGATGTTAGCCTGAGATGTCAGAAAACGTATATTGTGGATTTTTGGAAATGCACCATGAGATGGAATATTAAAATCTCCCATTTTCCAAGTTGGCTTGTGAGGAGATATTTGTATTAAATGTTAATACTTAACGGATACTCTCTTCACTTCAAATATATGTTCACTTCAGCTGGGCATTTGCATAATGGGACACTAGAGCCTCCTCCCCAGGAGTAATTTTTTTGGAAAATTTTAGCACAAAAATGGCACGCAGACATCATCAAATAGGGGGTACAAAAATTCATATCCATGGCATTCATATCCATGGCATAAAGAAGTTTTTTCCATACCCATTAAACCAAAGTTTTCCAAAACAGCTGGAACAATAAAGCGCGGTCAAATTTTGAAAGTCACTCCTCCTACAATTTTAAGTACTTACCTAAAAATACACTGTAAAAAAATTATTCAAAAATAACCATACAACGCATCAAAATGGGTTAAAATTTCGAAAGAAATTCAAATATTGCGGTGAAAATATTTTTTGGGCATTTCTAGAGAGTTTTTATCCCAAAACTGTTTTTTGAGAATTTTTGAAGAATTTTGAGCTAAAAATTGCATCTTGATCTTTGGGATGGAAAAAGTGTCATCTGATCTTATAATTCAGACCCTATCATAAAATAAATTCCATTAAAATTGACAAAATCTGGAACACATTTACATTCTTCATTTCAACTCCATCCTGAAATCATCATTTTTTAGATTAACGTGGTGGGAGGAGTGCATGGAGGAGTCACTAAAGATGAAAAATGTCACCACAATTCTGTGCAATGGTGTGTCTAAAAATAAACATGTTCTCAAATTTGTGGATCACGAATCTGACGTGATTTTTTCAATTGGGACCTAGAAGGAAGGGAGGATGATGAAGTAAAAATCTGCATTTCCGTTACAACACAGTTTTGAATTTCCAGAGCAAAATGATTAGGATCTAATCAAGTCTGAACAGATCTGATATGACAAGTCGATTATAACAGATTAATCGATTAGGTAGGTACCTATTTAATTTGTCATTCATCGAAACCTCAACATTTTTTACTAACCAAGCTACTCGCTGCTGCATTTATAGAATTTTCTCCCTTTTCTGGTATTTTTTATGCAGAAAATTACGCGTCGACTTTTACGTTAAAAACATAAAATCTTGCGTGCATTCGGTACGGTTAAAAGTACGTCTACCTATGTAAATTCAATTAACGTTGTTGGCAGTGTGTGAAAAATTGATGTAAATATTCGCGATAATTTCAAATTACTACGGCGCGACAGCGTGCCAAAAAAGTGGCGAACTTTTCCCATTTTTCGCGAATTGGCTAAGAATCAACGCTAATATAACTGTATAAAAGAAATATGCTTACGAAGTAGTTATACTAGCAGAATACTAGGCACTATTTGTAGTACGTGACTGTAGTACCTACTTCTTTCAGGGTAGGTAAAGGTAGAATTGTTCGGGGGGCAAATTAAAAGTACTTTTTTACGTTTATTCGAGCGTGAAAATTTTCTTCTCTCTACGTACTATATGAATTCATTAACGTGTAAATCTCAATGAGGCGAAAAATGGCTAAAAAAAAATTAATAAATTAAATTTTAATCTAAGAGGTGTAGTTAAGTGTATAGGTAGATTTAGGTATAGTACGCTTAAAAACAATTGTGATTTTATGCGAATGTGTGTGTTATCTCGCAGATTCATAAATAACACCGTTTTTATACTAAAAACCTTTAAACATTAAGCTTTAAAATGAAAAATAATGGATGTTGGGGAATTTTTCTGTTCATAAGGAAAACCCACTTCATGCACAATTTCTAAAGGAAGTACCTTAGATTTATGTCAGTCAACGAATCTAGCGAAAACTTTTATTACAAGGTGTGTGTGTGTGGTTTTTTTGTCAAGCGAGCTTAAATATACGACGTTATATGAAGAACACCACATTTTCCTGTAGATTTTTCAAGGTTAGAGGAAATGATTGCTGCGAGATACCATTAGAAAAAAAAAGGAGAGAAAAAGGATCCCCTAGGTTTAGGTACAATGATCGTGAGAGACATGAAGTATACGAACTATGTAGGTAATATGGTTTTTCGTTTAAACGGTTTCACTCGGATTTTCGGTACGTTATCAACTCAACTCAATCGACTCACGAATAAATCGAATAATCTTTTAGTACAAAGTGTTACCTACATTATTTAAGCCAAGCGTCGAATGAAATCAAAAGTTATAACGTAATGTAACATCGACTCTTGAACATGGTTAACAGAATGAATCATTTTGGTGATATTTCCAATTGGCTATTAATTTAGTTACAAGTATCGTCGGTTTTTAAGACGTTATTGCGCATTATTCGTCAATGTAACCCTTTAAAGCGGATGAAAAATGAAATGAGGCGATTTTTCTTAGCGTCAAGGTTGATGTACATACTTACTTGGGAAAAGGCTAAGTTTTGCTGACGACTACGACTCGTAAGTTTCGTTTGATTTGCTTTTCGTTTGTCGAGTGACGTCATTTGAGCATAAAAATACTGATTTATGACTATCACTGTAAATGACAAGAAGGCTGGAGTTTTTCAACGAAATGACAGAAATGCGGATGAAGGCTTTTGAAAAAACGTTTTTAATGTGTGTTCAAAATTCGATTAACGTTTGAACGTTTTGTGTAGTCGTATAAATATGTACTGTGTTCGCTAGGTACTGTACTTGAAGGATTTTTGTACGAGTGGGAGTCAGCGTCGTTTTGGTGAATAAATTTTTCAAGTCGGAATTTGTATTTTTAGTTTGATGAAAACAAAGCGTCTGATATTAGAAGTGCCTCCTGATTGGGATTTATTCCAAATTCTGCGTATATGGACTATTGTCGAGTGGAAAAATACATCTTAGAGTGATATTAAAAGGTCTAAAACTTTTTTAATATAAATTTGAAATTTTTTTAGAATGATTATATATCTATTTAAAGATTTCATTTACCTTCTTATCATCAACCTACTTACAAGCTAGGTTCATAAAAAGCAACCACTTTTGCGTTGAACTTTTCGTTACCTGTAGTAAGTGCATAAAGTTACTAACCGATTGTCGAAGAATTTAACAATAATAGGTACAAATCAAATTCGTTGATTTTCGCGAGCTTCCTTGGCAACTTTTTAAGAAATACTTATTTAACCGACTTTTTACTAAAAGGCGCCGAAGCTTATCGAGATGGAAAGTTTATTTGGAAAGTTTAGTGTGAATAAAAAGTCTACGAATACGTGCAACTTTTGTATATGAAAACTTTTTGCGAAAAAAAAAATCCAAACGAGTAAAAATAATAAATTCACGAATAATGATTAGGCGGGGGGGGGAGGGGAAACGTTGAAGAATTTATCGTAATCGTATCTATAGGTAGGTATAAGTACGAGAACCTATGTTCGATTTTTCCTCAGGGTATTTCACATTTTAAAATTGACATTTTTTAAAACTTGTGAGAAATGAGAGCATTTTTTTAAAAGAAATATTTTTGTCGGTTGGATAATATATATCTTTATATAGAAAGGGATTTGGTTACTTGTGTCAGATGGTTTTGTGTTGTACTCGTAAATACGAGTATGAAGAACCGTGAAAAGGATTTCACAACCGTATTTATTATCTTCACATATTTTCTGTTGTAACATTGCCCAGTCTATTCGGTCATTTCCTATTATCATCTGTTTTCATTTTCTACATGTTTACACGCGTTTATTTGAAGCTGCAATATGGCTGTTGAATCTCTCTGTTTTTTGTTGAAAATAGAAGTACGAATTTTGTGTTGTTTTTTGAAATTTTCAAAGTTCGATCCTTGCTGTAATTTTGGAAAGGGTTGATTTTTCCGATAAATCATTTTCACTCATATTTTGGGTCAAATTATCACTTAGGTATCTAAATAAAAAATAATTTTAAGAAATTCCTAAATTTTGTGAGAATTTTCGACTTTGAAAAATCTTTTGGAGGCTTCACAACTGATCATAACAGCTCGAAAGAATCTACTCGTACTATCGATAGGGTATATATGTATCATACTAAATTTCGGATTTCCGAGTCAATTTGGGAAAATTTTGATTTTTTTTGCATCTTGTGACACAAACTTGATTTTTAAAAATTCACCAAAAATTGAAAAATACAATAATGTACTTTAGGCATTTGAAATTTTGGCTAGTGTGATAGGTAGGTATATTCAACTGCTCTTTCAATTCAGCAATGTCCAAATAAAAAATTTCTAGTTGGAATACCTCTCATGTAAAATATGACAGAAGGAAGTATGGTAATGAAGTGAAAGCTCGAGATTTATAGTCTCAAGATCTTTTCCTTCTCTTGTTTTTCGTTTGTTTTCCACTTTCAAACTTCCTATTTATTTTTTAATTGAAATATTTCGGAAAACAGATCATAAAAATTAAGTAAAACTGATGTGCGAATTCTTATTCATAGATCAGTTTGGATTGGAATTGTTTGTTTTTCAGTGACTGTGTACTGTTGGTTCTCATTTGTTCAGCACCGTCATTTTCTGAAAGTAGTCTGAAACCAGTCCACCAAATACGTTTGGGTACGAAGCCTGGATTTGAGTAAATAACAATTTAACCATCATCTGAAACTCTGCAGACACTACATTGGTTGAAATCTGTCATATGTCCACCATTGAGATCTAAATCAACCCAATAGTCAGAAGTGGAAAATGGACACGGCGATTTTAGGCTGGAGAAAGGATGTCCATTATTGTCACAGCCATGAAGATTATATAATCATGTAAGACAATTGTAAGGGACCAAACGCCACTTCGAATTCTTTTTTGCATTATTTCATCGAAAGGGTCGTTGACTCCAATAAAAACCAGACTCTCGACTTTCGTTGAAAACTCGTTTCAGTAAACTTTTTTTCATTCGTCAGTTTGATTTATTTTGTAGAACTTTTTTCAAGTGCCAGGAAGTTAAAACAAATTTCAACCACTTTAAATTTCGACTTCGGAACAAAACGAACAACGAAGTGCTTTAAACTGTACAAATTTCCTAGTTTCTTTCAAATTTTCACCATACAAGGGAAAGAAAATTTCTCGTATAAAATAGGTTACGATACACAAATTTGGTCCATCTGCAATATAGAATGGGTTACATTATACGGTTGAATGAGCACGTCTCTTCAAATCTGAGAGTTGGCAAACCTCTTTACACTTGTGTATAGTTAGGGTAGCTGCATTAGCGCATACAAGGCGGTGAACTGCGACCGACAACACATCTTTTATGAAAAGAAAAAAAATTACACGATTCGATAACGTTAGGAAAAGTTACAATGAAAGCTCGGCTGTTAAATTTTGTATCTTCATTATATTCGCTGGAAACATCTTAATCATGATTTTTCATCGAGAGACATTCGCTTTTTTGCTCATCGGCTGCCTTTTCTTCTTTAGTAAGCGTAATTTTTTTCCTCGAATCGTAATTAACCGTGACTTGTTTAATTTGGATTAACATTTTTCAATTAAGTTTTGCTTTATACAATTCGCAAGCCTAGCTAACTGCCAAGACGAAGACGAAGACGAAGACGACGCGGCCGTAGTCTTTCGACAAACTTTTCAACTTTGACGTAAAAGCCGATTAAATGAAGAATTTGCTCGGTTGATTTATACGTTACCATGAAAATATCGAAGCTGTTTAAATTCTTAGCGGAGCGGCGAGGAAGGAAAAAAAATACTCATCCCTAAAAACATTTTATTTGGTAAAAAGCTGGCGAAAATACGAACGTGGGTAATATTTCGCTTTCGCTCAGCGACGCCAATATATGCCAAGAAATAATTATAAAGTTTATAAAAGCGCTAGCTTAATTGACAGAGTTAATAATGAAAACGTTTACGTTGCGCGAACGCTAATGGTACCGCTAATTTTTTTCCTTTTTAAAAATAACACCTTGAACCGAGTTCCACTGGCAGAAAAAGGCGATAAAGGTTTCAACGTGAAATGAAATTAACTACCTAATACATGCGTTATCTTTTCATCGCAAAAACGAGTCGGTATTTTTTACGTGTAAAAATAGCCTTAACTGAAACGAAAAATATGTATATAGGCAGCTAATTTTATTGTCGCTGTGCCGACCAAAACCTCATGTACGCCAACTTACGAGCACCTACTAATTAAAATTAAATTCCGAGCTAGCTAATGTTCGTATATACGTATGATATGCGTTTGCTTCAACCTGCCATAGGGGAGAAAAAAAAGAGAGCAACCGACCTATCTAAACCACGTTAATCTCGACGTCTAAATTAGCTCGTTGGTTTATTATAATAGCGCCGAGTATCTTATTAATTTAATTATTTTATTCAACTTTTCAACAATGCATCGCTCCGGGTACCTATTCAATACGTTGTCATATTTTTCATTTTCATCTCCTTAAATTATTACATATTTGACGAATACCATCCGGTATTTTCGTTTTTCTGGTTGATTTTACTTTTTTTCTCTCGTTTTGCTCGCTTTTACTTCAATATCGTCTGCGAAAATTTTCCAACACGATAAAAAGCTGGTACGTGGATAAGCTGACAATATATAGAAAGTAAAATAAGTTATTTGATGAAATTTTGACATTTAAATTGCGTATACGACGTTACATGTTCCTTATATCATTGTACCTACGTAGAAAGACGCGTACGCGTACGTTGGTACCGATTTATAGAATATGCATATCTACACAGACGTTTTATCAATGTACGTAATATTATACCATAATATCGTTTCGTATAAACTTGAATGCGACAGTATTCAATGAAAGATAGTCCACGTAGAATAAAAATTGATCGTACCTTTACGTTAAATTCGAATAAAATTTCTAATGTAAGAAACCATTTCACGAATTTTTACCGTTACCGATGAATAATCTGACAAGTGTTTTCTCCACTGAGATTGATTAAATTACAGATTACAGATGCTGAGATACATAATGCAACGACTAGAAAGTACTGTGAATGTGAATGTGAAAGCAATAGAAATATCGAAATGAAGTTTTTCCTGATCCTGATAACGAAGAAGAGATTTATTTGAATTTAAATGCAGAAACTATGCTATAGGCTGTGTAAGTATAACAATACCCCCCCCCCCATTCATAGCCTACTACCCTCCTTCCGTCTTTCGTACCATCCCACTAACATTTTACTTTAGCAACTCGACAGCGTAGGTACACACCTGTCATGAAATTCAATCGTTCACTTTCATCTACACCCCCCCCCCATCCCACTTCATCACCTGTTATCGGTAACATCGAAGATGTATGTGGAACAGCTTGATAACGTTTTTACAGCCAGCAAAAACTTGGAATGAATGCTACTACTCGTAATTCCTGATATTATAAAATGTAAAATAAGTTATGTAGGTAAAGGTATTTAAAAACTTAGAAAAAATTGGGTACCTGTATTTCATGTCTAACTTCACCGAAATTGAGGTGATGAATTCCTGATATTATATTATCATGACTTGAAAACTAGGAAAAAAGATCATTTTTTGCCTGATTTTTGGAAAAATTTCGATAAATTCTTCACATTATGTTAGTTTTTTGAAGACTGAAAAAAAATTACCAAATTCCGGTACTTTGGCCAAAAAAATTGATTGTTTTTATATGAAACTTTTAACCCTTTGGAGGTTCTCTAGGTTCCCATGTTTAGAAAATAAATTGCTTTAAAAGGTGCAATAGAATACTCAGCTTGAGCTTTCAAAGAAAAATCATGTTGGAAAATGAAAGTTTTGGAAATGCTCAAATCCTTTATACTGAAAGAAATGATTTTCAAAACGCTTTATTCAGTCCCAAAATTGATGCAATGGTTACTACACAGTACAGTAATTTTCAAACTACCTCATTTTGATGTAATGATTACATAGGTTAAATCAGAGAATGCATCAAGTGATGGAATGAGTACATCACCAGGATGGATTTAATGCATCACTTTTCAAAATTCATTTCTATGTTCTCATTACATTTCTTTGGGGAGTCAGTCCTGCAGACATGGTATTCAAAACATCATTTGGTGGGTAATAATTACATCCTATAGTAAGCAATGATTACATTCCTTAAACATGACTTGAGAACCATGTAGTGATTTACTGAATCCAGTAGGCCATACTGCAATGAAATCATTTTTTTCAAACAGTGAAAAACCTATAAATACTTCGAGGTCCTGAATCAAATATTCTACTCGCGGCCATGTCGTTAACGTAGGTAGTTAGGAACGAAAGGTCGCAGGTTTGAATCCCAGTCAGGTAGGACAATTTTCTTAGGGAGATTAGGTCTAGAAAAATTCGTTGTAGTGAGAATTATTTAGATATGTGGAGAAATGTGAAATTGATAGTACCTATCCCCACTTTTTAAATATTGTTGAATAAAAGCGATGGAATGGTTACCGCACTACTGTGTAATAGTTACTTCTCTAAATATGTACTGATTAATGCGTTTCATTCCTATACCAAAATTACCGCGTTTTAATGCACCGAGTGCATCGTTTTAATGTAACTATTACTGTTTATTTCTTTCAGTTATCCAAAAATGCATGATTTATAACATGAGTAAAAAACATTAAGTAACTAAAAGCACTTTTTGAAAATATTCTTGAAGAATTAATCAGGGAAAAAAAGTCTTATCAAATCAACGATATAGTAAAAAAGGTCGTCTGGCAGAAAACAAGTCGAGCAAAAATAAAAACTTGGTGAAAAAAATGCCTTTGACCAAAAAATGAAAATAACAAAAACCTATGCCGTTAAGATCAAGTCATAAAATCTTGTTGGAAATCGGGCTGAAATGTGACACAAAATTTGGCGAAATTGGGAGCTTTGTCATGGGAGTAACTAATAACACTAGGTAACTGCATATTTGTGTTCGGGTTGAAAATGGGCTTAATCGATACTCTAGACCCTAAAACAGAAAACAGAGTGGGGTTTTTCAATTTGAGTTGTTTTTGTGGTCAGTTAGAGACTCTCAAAAAGTTGCAAAAATGTCAGTTTTTGTCCTACTTCAAGAGTTTGTAGCGACATCAGTATTGTTTTGCGAAAAAAAACCAAGAACATTTTCGGATTCTACGCACTTTTCTAAGTAAACTACTTTCCCCGATTTTTGATTTTTGAAGTTTCAAGCGCATACGGAAGATTTTTATTTGTATAATATTTTAAAACTCGGAGCGCGCGACGCTGGCGTTACTCCACCACGTAATCGTGGCGCGTAACTGTGTTCACCCGAAGTTCAAATTGAATTTTTCGTATTTAGAAAAATTAGTCTTATGCCTTTGAAACTTCGAAAATCAAAAATCGGGGAAAGTAGTTTACTGAAAAAAGTGCGTAGAATCCAAAAATGACCTTGGTTTTTTTTTCGCAAAACAATACGGATGTCGTTACGAACTCGTGAAGTAGGGCAAAAACGGCCCTTTTCGCAACTTTGACAGTCTCTCCTGACCACAAAAACAACTCAAATTTGAAAAACTCACTCTGTTTTTTGTTTTAGGGTCTAAACTATCGATCAAGCACATTTTCAACCCAAACACCAAAAAAAAGTCCAAAAAAGTTATCTAGGTGTAATTCATCTGCCAGTTTAGTGTGTCATTTCATTTCGTTTATGCTGTGTGTTTTTTTCACTATTTCTCTTCGCGTTGATCTTCGTATTCCAACATCTTATTAAGTGGTAAATTACTTTTATTTTTCCAAAATGAATGAAAATTTTATGCTACATCTCGTGCTTTGAAGCCAAAAATATGTTTTTATTATTAATTACTCCCACGACAAAGCTCGCAATTTCACCAAATTTTGTGTCATATTTCAGCCCGATTCCGACAAGACTTTATGACTTGATGAAAAATCCTCTCTTAGCGGCCTAGATTTTTGTTTTTTTTTTCATTTTTTGGTAAAAAACATTTTTTTTACCAAATGTTTATTTTTGCTCAAATTGTAAACTGCCACACGACCTTTTTCACTATCGCTATTACGATTTTTTTCCTAATTAATTCTTTTAAAATATTTTCAGAAAGTGCTTTTGGTAAAAATTTTTTCACTCACGTTTGTTGAATAATTTTTGAAAAAAAAATCTAATTTATATTAATTTGTTTTGTTGGAAATGATTAAGGATTTGAGCTTTTTCAAAACTTTCATTTTTTAATACGATTTTTCTTTGAAAGCTCAACTTTATTGTGATTTGGTCAATTGGGCACTTGGGCAGGGTATTCTATTACACCCATTGAGGCAATTTGTTTCCCTAACGTGGAATCCTAGAGAACCTCCAAAGGGTTTAGACCTTGGAGGAAAAACTTGATATTTCACAATATTTTATCTCACTTTTGAGAAGTTTGAAAAGATTCCGACGAATTCTTTTGAATGAAATCATCAATTTTTGACATTTTTTAAGCCAAAATCATACCTATCTATTCCATTTTTTATCGTGATTTTTCGACAACGACGGTGCACCTCTGCGTATCTCCTCTCTTTCAAAAAGTCTGCACTTTAACTCACAGCGTAAATAATCATTTCCGTGCACTCAATTCAAGGTCATAATGAGTTTGACAATACCTACGTAGGTACCCAACATTAAAATTTGATGACATCATGATACTCGATGCCATAGTATACCTGTTTTCTTATTTATGTACGTTTGAAAATTCTGAACAATATGAATTATTGTAAAGTCATAAAAAAAAACACATCATTTATTCTATTCGTAGCACTACACATCTAGGTTTAAGTTCACTGAGGTAGGTATATTTTTGTGCGAATGACGCATAATTTAGATGGTACGAGTAGCATCGCAGCTTATTTCCAGGCGTTATAGTATAATCACCGGGGGTCGTTCGGTATTTATATCATTTAGCAACGCCCTCTAAATAGATTTTCAAATTGTTTCTAATTACGAAATATATTACATTAATAATTTTACCATCTTGTTGCCCCATTCTAAATGGAATTTATCGATCAATCAACCTTATTAGAGTTCAACTTCGTACCAATGCGGTCATTCATTTGAAAAGTGTACCGCAAATTGTTTTCGTTACGCGCATTCGTTCATACACGTACGTACAACGTATGTCTATGTATACTACATACATGCATGTGTAATATTACAGCAAACGATTTAAATTCCAAACTATACGGTATACGTGCATAGGTTTCAGCTTTAATTCTTTTCTGCATGAAATGCGTAATATTAACAATCGCAATGCGGTATATCGACCATGATATTTTAACAAGCATACATTATGTAGATATGCGTATTCCTCTACTCGTACGTAGATCTACCCGGTTACAGTATCATACTCGTAGTAATAAGATTCCTCTAAGCGATGATTCGCGTTTGAGTTCCCTCCTCCTCTGCCATCTTCGCATCGACGTGCAATTCGGGGAAAAGTGTTAATTAAATTGCATACCGTTACGCCGTAAATCCGACATCACGTTCGTAACGCGCACAAAGCATTTACCATCTCGTCTCGTTGTCGACTAGTCAGGCAAATATGACATGAATTGGCCAATGGCGTTAACGGGAAATTCGACACACTTGTTGAGAAAGGCATACTAAACACCATAATTATATTAATTTATCTCATCTTTAGGTGTGCCGTGTGCAGATCGGCCCCTAGAGAGGTGAATCCTTCCTCCTCACCCTCCTCATGGAATCAGTTTTGTTTTTTTTTTTTTTTTTTGAGAAAATCTCAGGAACAGTGATAGAAATTGGCCGTGTTTGGGCATTTTGGCTTGTAAATTTCGAGAAATTTTCGACTCGTGTATAACAAAACCAGATTTCTCTCAAACGCCACCTCAAAAGTAAATTTCTCAAACAATGAGCCGAATCATTTTTTCAACCAATTAATCGTGTTTGAGCTCTTTAAAATTCTAATGCCATAGTACTCTCTTCTCAAATTTGAGGAAAAAACTGGATTTTATTTCTTGTAGCAATTCAAAAATATTGAGTGTTTTTCTCAAATTTGAGGAAAGGGTCTCATATAAGAATCATCTATATACCTTGTTTAATTTCAGTGGCATTCAAATTTTACACCCAACGAGCCCATATAGACGAGTATCTTTTTTATTGATGAGAGAAAAATTCGGGTTTTCTTCAAATCTTATTTTTTGAGAAATTTGCTCAAATTAGAGACGGCGTTTGAAAAAATCTAGTTTTATTGTACACCGTTGGAAAGCTTTCAAAATACCTATGTGATCTATAAAGCCGAGCCTATAATAAATGGCCGATTTCTACCGTTGGTTTCTGAGATTTTCTCAAAAAACTGATTTTATAGGGGGTTCACTTCCCCTGGGGAGCCGAGTGGCGTACCTAGAGATGAGAAAAATTAATATGGTGTTAAGATATGTCTTTCTCAACAAGTGTGCAAAATTTCCCGCGTTGGTGCCAATTTTTTTCGTACTTTTGCAGAATTTACCTGCACTAAGCCTGACATCACTTCGCCAGGATTATTTTAACGATTACTGGTATTATGCAGGTACTTAAGCGAGGATTTACGACTAATTATCGTTCGACATGTGATACGAGATTAGTTCTTTGCTGTTCAAATGAGTTTAATCCTTTCAGCGTGCAAATTATTTATGTAGGCATTGAAGAACGAATTTCATTTTCGTTTTGATTTTGTTTTTTATGTTCATATAGGTTCATATTTTTTTTAAATAAATTGAATGAGATTGCTCGAAATGCTTTAATAAAAGTTCTACATATTTAGAGATATTGAAGGAGCTCATTGTAGGTATTTAACGCGAAAAGTAGATGTCTAAAAAAAGCAAGCTAAGTATTATGTATTTTATTCCCACAAAAAATGTTGAACTGCAATTTTTTTTCCATAAAATTAAAGATCGTTAGAGGAAATAGAATTCTTAAGATTTTAACACTTACAATACCTAGCTTAATTAACTAAATACAATGGTTTAATCAACTTCCAGTTTCACGTCAGTTTAATTTCTTTCGTAATTTTGCTTGAAACTTATTGTTTTTCTTTTAATTTGCAACCAAGTAAAAAACTTGATTTTTTTTCTTCGTCGATGCTGATGAAGCATATTCGATGAAATATTTTTCAATCTTCAGATTAATGTTTCTGTTCATTGATTTTATAACGTCAAAACATAGAGTTTGAGTGTTTTTTTTTACCTACCAATTTGGAGAAACTTTAAAATTAAAATCATGCTCAATTATCTAGATAACTATATTTTTGAACGTTAGAATGATACATTATATTTTCCCACTTTATTGCAGTTTTTTGCGAGGATAAAAATATTTGTAAAGGCGTTTCTCTCTCTCTCTCTCTATTTTATTTTCCGACTATTTAGGTAGGTAGGTAGATTTGAGCAGATATTCTATCAAATCGAGTATTCTCTTTTGTTGAAAATTATACATTGGTCATATTTTTTAAAAACATACTTATCAAATCAAGGAGGAAGCAACACACAGAAAACTTGGCTACGACTTATTGAAGAAAATTTCCACATAACAACGATATATCAGCAAATAAACTCTTCTATAGAAGAAGACGTAATGTCTCGATTTACAATATTTCATCTTAAACTCGATACGTGAATTATTTATTTGGTGTATCAAGTAGATATTCACATCAGTATGATACATAATGAAAAATAAAAATATATTGTATAGGTAGGTATGTATTATATATTTATCGATATTCCAATTGTTAGGTTGGTATTTATGCTATACAAACAAACGTTTCGAACATTAATCCGAGCGCAAATGATTTATCAATTTAGCTGACACAGATACACATTAATCTCCATCACAGTTTGCATTATAATTACAAAAATTAATATTTGATTGATTCGAATAGCGTAGCACGTAGTATAGATAACTACCTTACAACACAATCCATCAATTAACAATATTTACTCGCGTATTATAAAGTGTCAACTGTATTTCATTCGCATTAACACACACCATCGTGTCAATTTACTGTAGTTTACCGCGCGAAATTAAGCTGCGAAAATTTAAATTGGATTTTTTTCATCCATCAGCGACGTAAATACCTACCAACGATTTCATAAACTCGTCAAAAGGTAGGAAAGGTTAAAAGTTTGAGAAAATCTGAGTTCCTATTCTTCGAGTATATCCAAGTGCTCAGAATGGGGGTTCTATTTATAAGGTAAGTATACCTAATTAGCATAATCAGAAATGATTTCTCAAATCTCAAACCATCGAGTAAACATTTTACACCAACCAATCTATCTCACTTGAACTATAGAAATCATTTCAAAATGATGAATCATTGGTTTAAAAAATATATCGAATACAGCAACGTCTGGTATAGGTATATATGTACCATTGTACCCCTACCTATATCGTATTTGTACATGAATCCGCAGGAAAGCGATAAAATATTTTTACAAACAAAAGAAAAATACCTAAAAATCCCATAACAAAACTAGTAAAACGAGAAATTTGCGTGATCAGTTAACGAAATAAAATGCAAATAAGTTGTCAGCGAATATAAAGGTAGAAAACGCTACACACGTAACAGAAAGAAGGTCGATTTCATTTGCTTACTATTTTCATACGGCCTTGACTTTTCTTTTAATTTTTACCATGCATCATAGGCACCGCTAATTGCACTTTTATATATCTTTTAGCTTAACATATACCATACTTACGTTATCACTGGATGAAATCCCACCTCTTATAGAATCTCATAAATGCTTATGCTTATGGTCTTCTATGGTAAATTGATGGCTGAAAAACAACCCCCTTGCGAGTTTCCTTCCTCGGCGCAAATATTTCTGATAGGTACTTAACAACAATCGATTTATTTTCTTTCAAGTTTATAAATTAAGCCGGCAAAATTCACGTTGCTCTATCCCTAGGGTTGCTTAATAAACACGCGATTACCTACCTTTAAACTGAACCGAAAATTTTTTCACGCCGTTGTATTAATTGCTTGTGCAAATAGAAAATGAAAGTATAAGGTACCTACCTAGGTACTCGTATTTAGCAAAACTGCGGGCATTTTTCTGTTCCTCGAGTAAATTTAACGAATTTTTCAAATTAAAGCTCTTTGGTACCTATATATTTAAAAGCTTAAGCGAGCAAAAATTCGAATGAAAATCACTTTGTATTCCATTTGTTAGTATAGGTACCTACTTTTCTTTGCACCTTAACTGAACAGAGGATAAAGGTGAGGGCACTCAACGTTGAACAAACTTTCTTTGAAAATATAGGTAAGTCAACTCTTTGCCCATTAAACTCATTTTGAAGAAAGTTAAAAATAAATCTACTCAACTCATTTGAAACTGATTTTGAAAAATAGTTCAACTCTAAATCTACGAATTTTCTTAAGATTTCGATTCTTTTTCAACTTGTTCACCTCATTTTTGAAAAATTGTAGGGAACTAAAGGATGATATTTTAATCATTCCCGAAAAATATTATTCCAAGTCACCATGAAAAGATCCATTTAAAATCATGCCGAAAAATTCAATCCAAAGCACCACAAAAAATTCGTGAGAAATCGTGACGAAAAAATGTGAAATCATCAGGAAAATATTCGTAATTAAAATTGATTTATTCTAAAAATTACCTCAAAAAAATTCATTCATAATCACTCCAAAAAATGATTAAAAATCCACACTAAAAAAAAGTCAAAATGATCCCAAAAAATACGGTCGAAACCACCTCAGGAATTTCTTCATTGAATAGAAAAAAATTTATACATACCCATTTACGAAGTCATCCCAAAAATTTCATTCTAAATCATCATGAAAAAATTCACATAAAATTTTTCGAAATTCAGTGATTGAATTTTTCTTACTTACCTTGCAAATTTTACTAGCTAGGTTGATGTTTCATGCAGAAAAATACACTCTCTTTTATGACTTATTGAAATGATTTAATCACGAAAAGAATAGTTAACGTAGTTTGCCACGAACATACTAATCATTTTTCTTCTTTTGTAATTATTCATGAAAACCACGTACGACGCACAGGAACAAAATTACTAAAGGAAAAAAACGCTAAAAAATTATTTTTTTAATTTCAAAATGAAAAATTTCAATAACCGAGTCGACTCGGTTTTCAAATGTAACTAACCTTTCATCACATCTGGCGAAGTAATCCTTTCAAATATTTCATCTACGAATGCAAAATGATTTACCAAATGAAAAAAAAAAAAAAAAAAAAGGAAAAAAAATAGAAAAAAGAAATAACGGAAAGCCGTACAGCATCACGACAAAGAAATGTGCAAGCCATTACATTCGTTCGTATGGAAAGATGAGGTAGGTATGTTAAAGCAAACAGGATGTAAAACCAAAAGAACATATTAAGGATAATCGACAATGGGAAAAAAAGAATACATACTCGTACATAGGCAGGTACTGCATTAGCAAATTTCCATATTGTAACGATGAAAAAAAATCAATTTTTAAACGCATATGACCTATAGAATATTCAGAGATTATTGTAAGATTTTGCCTCCATAAGTACCTATAAGTAAATTTAGCATTCTCGAATAAAATAGATAGGTAATACGCTTAATCTAAATCACTAAAAACAAATTCGAAAAATTGGGGAAAATTTGATAAAATGTAAGTATCAAAAACTAAACCAAGCTTTAACTCCGGCGAGTCAAGTGCACAGCTAGCAGAAGACGATGTTCAGATAATGACTTTTCAAACGAACGATGATTCGAGTAAAATCACAACATATTCTTCACTTTGCAATACCTACGAGTATCTTGTTATACAAGGCGGAATAATGAATAAATATTTTTAAAATGCAAATCCGGCGTCTGGATTTTATATTCAAATGATGTTGCTGAACGTTGATGTTGATAGGCGAATACTTATTTCCGCAACATTTTTTTTAATAATTCTCTTTACGCGGCCCCGACGACGCTCGACGGTGCTCTCGAAACGACCTATTTTATTCCTTGTCCGATGTTACAATCGCTCAAGTATTAGGTGATTTTGAAAGCGAGAAAAATGTAAATAGAACGATGCGCCACGTTGTTCGTTTATTGTTCGATTCAATAATGTCGCCGGTATTATCATTTTGTTGTATTTTTTTTCCTTTAATCGATAACGCGTTACCGGTCAGCTAGGTTTTTCTTTTCTTTGTTTTTCTATCTCTTTTTTTACCCCGAAGTTTTTCACGAGCTTTGGCTGATCTTTTGCATTATTAATGGATATCAATACGAACAGTAATAGATCTTTTGAAGGTAATTTATACTGGCACCGCGTTCAAATGGAAATGTATAAAGCAGCAACTTGACAGGATGTGATGGGATAATTTTTTCGAGTCATTCCCGCGTTCGAAATTTTTCTTCGTCTGGATGAAAAATTGAGAAGAAATATTTATTTATGGATTCTCGAGAAAGGCTTAAATATAAGTGAGTTTCAAGTACTTAATATCCTAATTGATCAAGAATCATTGATTAGAAACAAAAGTTATGTTTATTAACCTCGTGCAACTCCGTAGGTGCTGCAGCACGTTGAAGATTTCAGTTGAGTAGAGCCTTTTTGATTTTCAAGTTGAAAAAAAATTGAAAAAAGGTACCTATACATAGCTCATCCCATCGATTCTAATAAGCCATCTATTTCTTCAATCTGGCCAAAAATATGAAGAATTTCGATAAATACATCTAATTGCGAGTAAACACACTGAATCCATCTCTTCTCATCCAGAGAGAAAAGAAAATAAAGAAGGAACTTATCTATACAATTTAAGAAAAACGTTGAAAATCCTTCCTCATTTTTTATGAATTTTTCCCCCAAGACAAAGTTTAATGAACATTGGAAAAATTGTTTAAAGAAAACTTCGTCGATATAATATTACTCCTGGGGAACGCTCGTTTTATACTTACTATAGGAAAGAACTTGCTAGGAAATAGCTGCGATAATACATACTGCATGTACCGAAGATAGATAAGTGAGCATGTGTACTCTAGTCATATTTCACACATCACGAGTATACTGCGTGCAATAAAAAATGCATTTTGGTCTAGAATGAAATTATTTTTTAGGTGATTAACCCTTTAGGATCTTCGGTGAAACTGGCGGATGACATTTTCAAGTTTTATTTTCATTCTAATACCTACCATATCTCGTTTAACGTCAGATGAAGACCAAGTTTACAAAAAAGTTACAATGCTCTATTCAGGAAAATTCAAGAGCAGCCAGCGACTGGTAGCTGTTGTTCCGAGACCATAAAACCATTTGGAACCACGTTTCTTGACGCCTAAGAGGCCAAATTTTGGCCAACTTATTTTCCTTGCAATATATGTACTTAGGTATATATCATCAAAGACGCTGAAAGACATCACTATCTGAATTTAAACCAAATCCGTAAATTAGTTTGATATAGTGTAATATGCCTTCACCCTCTTGGTGGTTATTCTCGGAAAGATTACCTGATTAGGGGAATCGTCGTAATGTAGGTAGGAACTATTTCTACATAAATCATCTTACACAATACACCCGTTTTGTACATAGACCTGTCAATCATGTATAAAAGGGGTGAGTTATGATCTTCTGGATCGTGGCTACTCGCTATGAGGATTTCGCCACAAGCCTCACTTGTTTTCTATTATCTGCAGCATAAGGTATCAAGTGGCATTATGCTCTAATAGTGTCAATTATGTATAGTCTCTCGATGAGATATTTAACTTATATTTAACCCACTCTGAGCGTGGTAATTATATATTGATTTACTCGATTATCGATGGACTAATTAATGTAACAGTAATTATAACCTATTGCGATCAACCTATGCTTTGCGACTACTTGAGATGATTCCAGACATCATCAAGTAGGGTGTGTGATACGTGTGTCTATCTTAGTACAAAGCATCCACTGTAGAGTCACTATTATTGGGGTAGGCTTGGGGAAGAGGTGGAGAGATGGTCAGCAGTGTTAGGTAAGTAGGTACCGACTTACATGGTGGTGTCTCCACTAATTAAATATACATAATATTATCATAGTTAATTAATATTATCATGTATCCACAGGCCATGGACAAATATCCTGCCCTGTAGATAGGTATATTAATTAATACCTATTTGCTCACCAATACCATCTTGTGAAGGTCGTCATTGTCGTGGTTCCTTGTCCTTTACAGGACATTGGACATCGCATTTTTGTGGTACCCTAACAGGGTGAGGCGAATGCCTGTTGCCACTGCGATTATTCTGGGGAATAGACATTGTTTTGAGCTTTCACATAGTAGTTTCCCGTTGCTTTCTACGCTATCTACGTAGCTCATACATCACTAAGCCGGGTTTTTACAACCCTGAGTTCCATAATCACTGCTACCTATAGTTGCTCAACCAGTTACAGCTTTTTGATACTGGCAACAGATTGCGTGCATTTCTGTTGCCTCTGTTGTTCTGGTGCTCAGAGCTTAACATGTAATAGATGTTAAATGCACTACAATGTACACATTACACGTTAACACCTGCGTATCTAGCGGGATTTGAACCCACAACCTCTTGTTCAGAAAGCAGTGGCTCAACCCACTACGCCACCAAGCGGATTGTGAAGGTACTGATGTCGTTTGCACCACATGATCTGCTTAAATCTTATGTCAAAGAACATAGATTTACATATTGGAGCGAGCATCGATGATAGGATAATTAAACACATTAATTATAATAGAATCGATGTCTATTGATCTAATAAAGTTTATCATCCGAATAATAACATTAGGTGTTCATTTTATCCGAATAATAACATTAGGTGTTCATTTTATCATTATTCTAACAGTGAGTTGTTTTGTTGAACATCGGATCGGATACCCTTGTCTATAGGCATTAGTAGACATTGGCTAAATTCACCCCCCTTAGGTAGTATCTTGTGCAACCCCCTTTTAAGTAATCACGCTTATCCGAATCATCCTATCCAATCACTATCGTTTCAACGATAACAAGTTTATCTTTCTTAACATGTCTCTGTAGGCTTGTATCAAAAAAAAACATAACAATAGGATGACAAAAAAAAACTCAGGTAAAAAAGAAGTGATATCAACATGAACGTGAATTGGAAAATTTATTTTTCATTTATAAACATGTTGTGTAGAGTGAAAAAAAAAGAAATTTGAAAATACCAAGAAAGTTTTTAAAAATATTTCTTCGTTGTAACATTTTTCAGTCCCTACTTTACGAGTGAAACAAACATATATATCTACACATGGACTCAGAAAGGATTGCTTATATTCCTGATGGAAGGCTTTACCTTACCCCTATATAGCGGAATACTCCGAAGTATATAAAATACCGATTGAATAATTAATGGTAGAATGTAATCACAGTTTAAAGCATCATTTATTTTATTTTATACCGATTAGTGGAATTTGAACCAGAGCTTTTCATTATAGCAGGTACCTACATTAAGCTGGCTGGTGCCAAAACATCTGATTCCTTCTCACGCTACGAAACGGTAAAATTTACCATTAAGGAAGTTAAAATGGACCCATCGCGTTAGGATATATATTTATCGATGCAATGCGGCGCAGACTTCATTTAAGAAAATCCTCTTCTCGCATTCCCCTGCCACGACTGCTTATATCATCCCAAACGCCTTATTCTATTCGTCTCGTTAATGGAATTTTACTCGCGAGCCGTGAATTTATTCTTAAAATAAACAATAGCTAGATAAATGAAGGATAAAAAATCACTCGAATACTATCTGCGAGAACCACATTCGTGACGCAAATGTTTCATACTATTTTCTCTCATAAATTTTTTATTTTACGTTTGCAATCGAGTCGAAGAAGAAGAAAAAAATCTAAAGTATTGATACATTTTCGAATCGTCTGGTCGTTCTTCTTCTCGTCTCGTTCTTCTCGGCGAAATGGGAAGAAAAACTTACGCAGTGTTTTTGCGGCCAAGATATGATGAGAAGAAATCATTTACAATCATCCGGCTAGAAAGTTTAGATATTTTTTCGCGTTCGATTATTTCCTACTTTGATGAAACACGATGTGCTTAGCCTAAGCGTTAAATTTCCAAACGTCGCCATCGTGTATAGGCGAAATCAGATTGTATCTACATATGATAGGTACATATTTTTTGTGGCAGAATTTCTAGCATTCATTTCCATGAAAGCTATCAAGCCCTTCCCTCCTTCTTGATCCTTGCTCAGGTCTAATTGATGGTGATAATACCTATACTTACATCAAAAAATGTTCTTAGTACTTACGTATAAGTATAATTATAGTCGTAAATCGTAAAATGATATCCAACTCGTATAAAAAGTATGGACAGGAGGAAAGCACTTCGAGGAAAAAATAACGAAAAAATCCATTAAGTAAGCAAAACTTTCCATCATTAGAAAATTTGCAAAACGAAAAAAATACTATATTTTCTTTTGTCAAAATAAGATTTAGGTAGGTTGAAAAAAAATAACAGCGTCGTTCGTTTGTCTCGAATAAGATGAATAAACATTCCTAAACGTTTTCTATTTCCGAATAAACTCGCCTCGGTAGTTTTTGTATAGGCGACCTTAGGCGCAGGAAATAAGCTAATAAAATAAGAAAGCTCGCACGATTCGTTTACGCGTGAAAATCTCCGCAACTTTGCATTGAAAATAAAAAGAGAAACACGCAAATCAATAACGCTTCATTTGTTTCAGTCTGTACTTTTTCTCTGTCTTTTTTTTTTTTTTTAGTTACCCACACCTTTCAACATCTCAAATACCCATCTACCCTTAAACGATATAGATTCACGTAGGCACTTGTTTAAGTACCCACGCACTACCTACCTATAAACAAAGAGAGAAAACGAAGAAATCATTCTTTTAATAATGGTTTTTTAAAATAAATATTCAAAAAAATTTGAATAAGTACCTACAACAGCGCTCATCAGGAGTGAAATTGTTGTATCAGGACTAAAACGTTCGATATCTTGGGCCAGCTAATTATAATAATGTATCGAGCTAGGTGTTTTGTAAAGTTAAACAAATTCACTTTCGTTGTTGGAAACTTTCTATGTTTCTATGTAGGTAGTAGGTACCTACTTCTCGGCTCAAGTGTTAAAGTTTAATTGGCATAGTTGAAGATATCAAATAAATTCGATAATTACCCGGTCTATAGATATACGCTTATTCGAACACATACCTAGACGAGAACACACACGCATCCACATCACATCGTACAACATTTCAAAATGGTACTATTTGCCAACTTTCAAGTCAACATTTAACATCCGTATCAAAGTCTATCTTCAACAATTACGCCAATTTCGAAACTCTCATATTGCCGCAGTATGAGAGAAGCCAATACTTACTTACAACGGGGGAAAAAAGTTGTTAAATAAACTATCGCAGCTAAACCGAAAACACTATAAAAGTTCTTCTTTAATACACCATATACAGAACTTCTGGTGCTCGCCAACAAACCAGATTATTTACTCGTTTAAAATCAACTTCCCGTATCGAATATTTTCAGTCCTCGATGGTATTATAAAAACTTGCACCGATCTGTAGTTCATAAATTTTCATCAACTTCCAGCAGTCGTCTCAGACGCGTCAAGTCATAGGTAATACTATTTATGTGCTTTGTTATTTCTTCGACATTTTGACAAATTTAACGTCATATTTTCATACGTGATACTATATGTACTCGTACGTATAGGTACATATGGTAGAGGTACTTGAACATGTATTTCATGCAGGCATATCTATTTGTATGTTCTAAAGGTAAAACAAGAACGAAGGAGTTGATGATAAACTTTATCCAACATGATGTTATAATTTATGATGAATTGATTACCTACCTATTGGTTCGAATAGGTGATATTTAGGTGTACTTAGGTATCTACTTGATATATGTATGTAGTTTGCGAATTTTCAATGTTGGAAAATGGGGGGCCACACAGCTCAACCTCATCATTAAAGATGAGTTTAGATGAAATTGAACTTTTTCTATGGATATCTCATTAACGGAAAGAACCAGACAAGTCAAAAATTTTCAAAAATAAGTTTGGGTTGAATTAAATTTACTCTGAGGAGTAAAAAAATGTACTTAGTTCATTTGGATTTAGAAAAAATTCGATTTTTTGTAGTATGTAAAATGGCCTTTAAAAAATAGAAGAGGGGAGAAAAATAAGCCGAGATCAAGTTTGAGGCAAAAAGGAAAAAATTTCAACATTATTAGAATGCAAAATTTTTTCAAAAATTACTAAATTGAGGAGAGACCAAACAGGCAGACAGACGCCCATGAGAGGCTACACAGGTAGGTCATTGACCTTAAGAGGCTAGACAGACAGGTCAATGACCTTAAGAGGTGACAGGCAGACATATGACCTTGGGAGTCCAGCCAGAAGGCTCAATGACCTTAAGAGAGCTGGAAGGCAGGCAGACAGGCAACCATAAGAGGTTAGACGGGTTGGTCAATGACCTTGATAGGTCAGACAGAAAAACAGACGACCTTGAGAAGCCAAACTGATGGGTCAATGACCTCAAGAGGACAGACAGGCGACAGATGACCTTGGGAAACCAGACAGGCAGACAGACGACCATGAGAGGCTAGACAGGTTTAGGTCAGTGACCTTAAAATGGTGAGCTACAGAACGATTACATAAGAATTGAAGCATACGTTTCCAAACTGCACTAAGTCCATTTTCAAAGATTCTGAGGTTGCAAGGCCATCTAGCATACAGTTGTGGCCCAAAATGGCTGATTTTTTGATATGTTGTGCCCAAGGGTCTTGGCTACAACATATCAAAAAATCAGCCAATTTGGGCCATTCCTACGTTTCCAAATTGTACCAAGTACCATGAATTTCTTATCAATTAATATTTTTTGGGATTTAGTGCGTTTTGGAAACGTATGCTTCAATTGAAATCAATTTTCAAAGTCATTTTAGGAGCCAACGAAATTTAGAAAAATGTCATAAGATTTTTTTGTTTGAAAAAAAAAAGGTGATTGAAACTCGCAAAATTGCAGAAATAGACGCGAAAATTACGTACATTCATGATATCCTTCTTCCTCTCGGGGGTGAGATAAATAACACTAATCGTAAGCATTCAATCGAAGCCTTTAAAAAATTGAAATCTTGAATCTAGAAACAAATCAGCTTACTTCGCCTGCTATAAACTTGTATCATCAGTTCATCACGCGTGTTAATAAAATTGCATAACCAGTTTGCCGTAAAAACGCTGAAATTTAAATTCAGTAATAATGCGACTGAATGGCATCCTATTTCGAAATGAAACGAGGAAGGAGGTTGAAGCGAGGAAGAAGAGTTTGAAAACAAGTTCTATACCTAAGTTTGATTATTTCACATTCAAATAACAATTCTGAAAGTGGATAAAAAGTAACTTTGAAAAAATAATTCCAAAATGCGCTTTTGAAACTTCGATTTAAAAAATTCACAACATTTCTTCAACGTTTTATGTCCTTTTAATTTTTTTAAAATGTTGAATAGGTAATTTTTTCGAGAGTATCATTCTGCCCCTTTTGAAAAAAAAATTGAAGCTCCCATTTACAAGCATATCCGATGGAGTTCATATCTGGAACATGAGAATACTGAAACTCGGTCTGTATGACAATCTCCAGAACTCAAAGAGATAAAATATCTACTCCCTGTGTTTTAAAACGATAACGATAATATGTAATAACAAATGGTCGAAGAAAAGATGTGACATTCAATTCGAAATATATACCTATTTCACCCCTCTTTGTCGCATTTTAGACCGAATGTAGGTAGCATGGAGAAGGAAAAAATATTTATGAAGTGAAATATCTTTCAAATCTATAACCAAAGATGAGGTTACTCCACACTATCATTTGGGTATCACAACTTGCGGACGATTTACATCCTCTCACCGCGACTCCGCTGCAGATATCCAACGCTTAGCAAGACGACGACGACGACGGTCGACGACGTACATACGAGTACTATAAATAAACGATAAAATTACAACTCGATCGAATATGTCGACACAAAATACACTGTATCATATTATTGTCAAATCCAACTTGGGGATTTTCGTATGAAATATCACAAAACAGTCAACAATATTGTCACCTATCCGCCGCTCGGTTAGGCAATTTATTTAACACAAAATGCTGAAAATGATTCATCGTACGGCGTTTTGTTGCATACCTACGTACATATAAAATAAAGGCGACTCTATGCCGACAACTGAAATATAGAACGTTTAACAGGTAGGTACCTTTCACGGTTAATTTTTACGCCAGTGATTGATGTTTGATAAACTATCGTACAAATGGACCTGCATTTTACATATAATCCCGTATAATTTTCTATCTCCTTGTTTATAGGATCAATACTTTGTACGCTGGATGATTATCACAAGGTTTTGATCATATAAAGTGTAATCATCCGTTTGATCTTTGATTTGAATTTCATCCGTGGAATAAAAACATCTGATTTTTCGAATTACTCGTAAAATCGATTTTAATTTTATTCTAATGCAACATTCGTGTACCGTGGTTTTATCACCGAGCCGACGAATTAATCTTGGTGAAAATTTCAGTTAACTCGTATTACTCGTGTCGTATTACGTTTCGTACTAAGAATCACTATGATAATCTCTAAAGTAATTCTATAACATGCAAAATGCAAATAAGGACAAAAGATACAACGTGATTTAAATACCATTTCGTTCGTCTTCTCATTTAAATACTTAAATAAAATATTATAAATGTTTTTCTATGTGTAAATATCCTGTAGTAAAATTTGCATTTTTCATAAAGAAAACTTCACGAATCAATATTTATCAATATGGTAGGTACCTACCTACCTAAAGCTTTCATATACTCACACTCGTGGCTTTTATTTACTGTACACATGGAAGGTGAATTTTTAAATAAAAATGCCACATTCGAAGAACACTGAGCTGAGAGAGAAAAAAAGCGAAAAAATACCTACATCGAGTATTAATATAAATATTATTTTCACTTTAACACGACCTCTCGACAATACAAACACTCGGTTCAACTTCAAACTAACCAGAGTGGACGTTCATGCAAAAAATAAACCTCTTGTATTCGGATTTGGTATAGTTAAATATTCGCGAAACGTCGACGAAGGTAAGTATACATATTTTTCCCTCCATCTTCACACTTTTACAAGTTGTTTGTTTTTTTTCAACGCGAGGATTTTAAGTAATTTTAAGGTAAATTATCTACTCTTGATTCCCACGAAATTAAAAATCTAGGGAAATGCATAAGATTTTTTCGAGTAATATTACTTACGAACATTTTAATGACAACTTAGAATTTTGTGTGGTTTGAAATATTGCTGATGTATGACAATTATTACCTCGTACCTCGCATTGCTTCTCTTTGTTCAATTTTTTATGTTCTCTTTTGGCAAATTTCTCGCAACCATCATTGGAAAACTCACATTTGAATTTTTTAAAGTGTTGTTATAACGTTTTATGTATTTTTTGAATCCATCTTAAGTATAAATATTAATAAAATCGACATAAAAATGGTTCAAAATAGAAAGAAAACTGACGAAATGGCAAAACTAATTCAAAAAGTGGTTAAAAAGTACGAAAATTAGTGAAGAAAACGAAAAAAAAATCCTTACTTATTTCCTGAACGATTTTATGAGAAATGTTGACGATATCTTTTCAGTGCATATGAGCTTCTCGTGATTCCGTGAAATTTTTTCCTCTTTTCATGACGAATTGTGTAATTTTCAAATCCATTATTGACGATAATTCATGATAAGTAATATTCGTCCGCAAAAGATTTGATCAGTGGTGGAAATTCGATCTCGAATGAATAAATCAATTTGTTTGAGGACAACTTGCTCGGATAAGAAGAATCGTTCATGAACGAATGAATTACTGAAAAATCTAGCTAAATAAGTACCTACATACGAGTACATAGGTATGTTAAGATAACGAGAGGAAACTTTACAGTTGACAGTGGAGTCAATTCGTTCGTGAACGATTTGCTCCAGACCTCCCAATCAAAAATCGATAGGTACCTATATGTACATATTTGCGAGTTTCAATTATTTAATATGATCGATCATTCATTTTCGAAATGAAAAATAATTTTTAATCTCAAAAATCGACTTCCCAACCAAAAAGCGATCAAGATCGAAATCCGATTAAACAAAATAATTCATCCAGAAAATTTCAATTTCATATAATCGATCATGCTCAGATGACTGATTATTTGTATTGTTTATTAGTAGATACCTACGTATGTATAACAAAAATTTACCAAAATTTTGCCTTTTTTTTCTAAGCGATCTTCTAAAAATCTATTTTTTTATTTTCGATTTCGCAATCATAAGGGCAAATGATCGATCTTTTGGGAGGTTCAATTTATTCAGAATTGACAATCTCCTTCGAAAACGATGAACGATAATTTGTTTTTGACTACATTTTATTCATGAGCATATTTCATTTCAAATTTTAAACATTTACTTATTAATTGCAAAGATTTTTCTATAAACATTTTCGAAGTAGGTACATAGGTAAGTACCTAAGTAATTTCGTACCTATACCTATTTAAATACTCACGTATCTACGTGAAAAATAAATAAAAAATATATAAGTGCAATATTATTCTCGTCCCATGCTAGAAAAAATACGACGGGGAACCTGATTAATTTGCGTTAAAATTTATCAATTTCAAGTTACACTATTCTGTTTCTGTGAATTTTCCATTTGCTTTTGTAGGTACTTTGAAAAGAAAAAGACACATTGCGTTTTTTCACTTAGGTACTATTCAAAAAAAAAAAAAAACATACAAAAGCATGTCATCCTTAAACATAAAATAATAGATAACATTGAATAAACATAAATTCGATTTATGAACGTATGAGGCTTGCGTGGACGAGTACGTATTTACAGCTATAGATAGACCTACGACCTACAGACTTTCTGTTTTTGGAAGAGGTTATTTATATGCAACATCAGATCATAAATATTCATTATTCACTTCAGTTAGACGCAAGTCTGACATTTTCGACTGTTAAATCTTTGTTGAAATTTCTTTCTCGAGCATGTAAACGATTATTTTCAACTTATTTGAAAAAGTACGTGGTCACATGAGCTGATGAATTGATGGTTAATATCAGTTTGTGCCAAGAATGAGATTGAAGTATAACTACCAGCGACGTACTATCAATCAGTATAGGTAATTGAATTACCAATCTACTTTTTCCACCAACCTACCTATTTAAACAGTTACTTGAACAAAGCACGTGAATTGGTGTTCTTAATGTTCCTAAGTTGAATCAATCAGTTGGTTAAAGGGCTACACAGCGAGAAAAAATAAAACTTTGCGAATTAGGTAGGTAAACGAACAAATAGACAATGTGTGTTCTCGTATAAGCAGAACACTTGTGGCTCTCTTGGGACATTTTTGAATTGTCAGTTCGATAAAATGTTTTCGTAAAAGTACTCAATTTGTTTCACTACCTGGATAAAAACATGAAATATCTTCGATGATAATAAACTAACTTATGTAATATGCATAAAAATTGATATATTCGCGGAATGTTTTTCGTAGGTATAACATTTGTATTTGTGTATAGGGTAGGTAAAGGTATAGACTACCTCGGTATAAAATATAACAGATTTATTACGTGGCCTTATCCGTTCAGAATTTTCAATTCGATTTACTTATATAGTAGCTATATATATACCTCGCAATACAGTGTAATTTATGATATTGGCGAATATTTTCAAAAAGTGTAATTAATCTCTCGCTTTATTCATCATTCAAAGTGATTTCTTACCTACGTGAATAGTGTTGAAAAAAAATTCGAAAGAAAAAAAGCATTGTTTTAAAAAAAAAAATACAGGATCCTACTTAGAGCGTAGGTAGGTTCATTTTTGGCATAATCTCAAAAAGAAAAAGGTTATTTCCTTACAAACCCTCTTTAAAAACTATGGGAACATTGCTTTGACTTTTTCCTCGTCTAAGCTTGTAATAAAATGATACGTTCTTTTCATAAAATCATTGTTCGTCTGCTTGTTCTAGGTTCAGTGGAGGGGTTTATTTTCAATAGGGCTAGCACTCTTCCTCAATAGCGTGAAACATTCTTCCTTTTATTCGTATTTGCTTTTTTATTAATGGAGCGTTGTTTTTGATCGATTGTTACTTTGTATAGTGTACTTTTGCAATAACTGATAAAAAAAATATGTCCTACATTTTTTTTTTTCACGATGGTTTGAAAAAATAGTGCACTTTGCATATCGAGGTTGTTGCGTTTATGTGACATAGTTTTTTTCACACGTAGATTTTTTTCTCTTTTTTGAAATTGATTATGTTCCATGTGGTTGCTTGTCGTATGCATTTTGATTATCTTCTCTAAGCGTGTAGGATTTCGAGTGACCCGGCTAATTCAATGTCATACGAATGGTTCTCTAATAATCAAATTCGAATAGTTATATATTAGGCTGGCACACTATATAAAAATCTATTTGTTTCGGAAAACTATTAGGGGTTGCGAATGACTGCCTCATCTTCAGTCTTCACGACTACATCATTTGACCAAACGACAAACGTTATGAAATATCTGCGGCAAAATATCGTATCCACAGACAAGATTCCATTCTAGTGTAAATGTTCATCCCTCAAATACCGATAAGGAATTCTGGCTATGTCGTGGAAATTGCTTTATCGTGTCTGCGTGTTGGTTAGGTAGGTAGTTCTCGTCGAATAATGCAATACTGCATGTCCAACGACAGCCTTTACATGGATTACCGTTCTGTTTGCTGGTTTATCTTCAGCTAGTAATTTCGATATAGCGCGTACCTAGCACGTCGCTAAATATGTTTGTATTTGGCGAAATTTATTTTCAAATGAACCGCGCATCTTGTCGGCCAGGTAACGGGTAAGAATTGAACTTTGCACCGAAACTCATTAAGAAGTTTGAAAATTATGTGGAAAATGTTACCTGATGGTTTCGCGATGGTCTGCTTTGTTACCGCGCACATTGAGTCAATTTAAACTTACCTATCTACCTATATAGGTACTTAGCTTTGTGCGATAGATGCAGAGTGAGCGATGCGATGCGATGTGATGCGATGTGTATTGTCCAGGAAACTTTTCCATCCTAACGAATGGCTAAAAGAGAATTCAAATGGAAAAATTTAATTTATTCGCACGTCGGTCGGAGTTGATTTTTCGCTCGAGTCGAATACTAACGAGCCATATTCTATCGTATTTACCTTCTCTTATGTTGTTGTTTTTTTTCGGATATTTTCTATATTATTGTTGTAGATGGTAGACATTGAAAATACGCTCGTCTGCTTCGCTTCGATATATGAAATGTTACACGTAGTTTTACTATACCTATGCATGCTTTAAGTCGAAAAGTCGAGTATAGATTTTCATTGTCATTGAATTTTCCATCGGGCATTTGTAAGGGTATTGAAAGGTTGAATTCATGCGAAGTGTGTATTCAAACATCGACGAGTTCGTGCGAATACTCGTTCGTCACATGGTTACCGCCACCGTCTGGGTTCTCCTATATACGTACCTACTCTCTTGTTTCAAATTAATAACCTTGAAATTATTTCGAATAATTAACCATTTTAACTATTTGATTTTGATGTTCAAAGCTCAACTTTTATTATATTTTCAACAAAAAATCAAAATGGAGAACTTTTCAATTTTGTGTGACGTGGGCCGGTACGATTATGACGTTACTTTTGCATAGATTACACGAGGCAGTAGGTATCTGAATTTGACTCAAAATTTTGATCCTTCTCCTCATCCCTCTAACGAAAGTATTTTGAGAGCTGCAATGTACGAAATTTACCTATTTTCTGAGGTCTATCCAATATCAAGAAATTATTTTTCATAATCAGAAATTCCACTGTGAAAATGGAGACAACTTACAGAAATCGTTACTTCTGTTTCGAAATACAAGTTGTTCACCAAGTCAGTCTAGTAGTAGTAGTATGCGCCCATACATTATTTTATTGAAAATAGAACCTTACACGTCATTAAGTTATCTACAAATTCGTACATTACAGCCAGAAATAATGCAACTTCAATAACAAGTGCATGCTTTTTGTTCCGCCTCTTTCCCCAAAATCTACACGAATAAAGACGTGACTTACCATTCAATCTCGACACTTGACAATTTAACGAGCCGTTGATAAACGAGCTCGAATAAAACATCTTCAAACTCTTATTACTTCATAACACTTCGAAGTACCCGAAATAAAACAATTAATAGGTACCTAGGTACTGTAAAATTTGCAAAGACGACATTCGAGACAAATAACTATAACGAATTTATAATCAAAAAACAAGTAACACTTCTCAAAGTACTTTTTGACCAATAAGTAATGACAGCGAATGCATGTCTCTAGCACGTAGAACTGCCGAATTTTGAAGATAGTATAAGCAAAAATTCTTACTTCGATTAATCCTCACAAAACATTTCTTGAAGGATTTTCAAAGTCTCAGAAAGAAAGGGACAAAAGCAATTTTCCATGGTATACATTCCGTGGAAATTTCCAGAAATGAAGAGCTTGAGATGCACAGGGATGTTCAAAAGTCAGTAAGTGAACCGTTTTGCTAGAAAATTAATCAACATTTTAGAAAAAAGTTGCAGGTATAAAGGCGGAATTTGTACCTACTCTGAACCTTCCGCATGAGTATTCTACCACATTCCAGATTGCCAACCTCCCACACCATTCAGAGTACAAATACTTATACTCGAAATCGACACCTGTTCTGTTCTAATCAATCAAGTATAGATAGTTGAGTTGGTTGCTGTAGTATAATGGCGCGAGTTACGTGTATAAACCGTAACAGATGCTGAATTTTTTGAATTGATTTTAAAAGTTTCATTTCGTATTCAGTTTTTCCTGGAAGGGAGGGGATCCAAAATCACATGTTGAAATTTTTTAAAACCTGTTCATCTCAAAATGGAAAAAATCATCGTGATCTTTCTTCTCCCCGTTTACCCTTCCTTCCACTTCGCTAAAATAAAAAAGGTTCAAATCGTGTACAGATCAATGTAAACAGTTTTCTACATAAAATTGAACGTAGGTACTAAAAACATTTCAGAAGCTGAGCTTCATGGCTGAAATCTTACAAAAATGAAACATAAGTACCCCGTACTTAAATTACCTACATGAATTTCCTATTTTTTTTCACTTGTAGGTGTAGGTAAGTACAAAGACCGCAAACATCGCAACTATTTCTTCAGGTAAACAAAAAATAAAAAATAAGACGTACGTCTATTAATAATACATTTTTTACAACCAGGAAAACCTAATACGATGTACAAAACGCGTAACAGCGGGAAATCAACACTTTTCAATTTCATGCTCACTGCGGGATATAGGACCTTTGCTTATATTTTTTGAAGTGATGAGTAAGTATGTACAGGTAACAAAGCTCTCGCACAACCATATAGTAGGTATAGAACTGAGAAGAAAATTTCAAAAAAGTTCTGGCATAATAAACCAGTTTCCTTCTTCATCGCAGAGTAGAGACTACCTAGTATACTTACTCACATGAATACCTTACTAGTACTGATGCTAGAGGTTGAAACTGCAGGTTTTTCAGCGAGAAATTAAAGTAAAATTTTACAAAAGAAAGGAGTACGTGATGAATATTTTGCTTGGTTGTTCAAATTTTGTTCAAATTCTTTTATTGCGATAAAGAATTTGTAGGTGTAATGAAATGAAAATTGGAAATTTCAGGCGAGTAAAAATGGAGGAATTGAAAAGTGACAGGTCCATATCATTGCCTGGTTTTCTAACTAAAATTCTTAAAAACAAAAAAACACATTTTATACCTAAATATGGAGAAAAAACTAATTTTAATTGATTCGATCGAATGAACGTTTCGTTCAGTTGCCACAGTACCTGATGATGTGCTCTTTTTTCATTCTTAAATGCAATCAGAAATTTGAAATCTAAAATTTAAAATTTTTACTCTCAAGCCTCTGCCCTCTTCCTTCCAATAAACTTTGCTTCCACGGCCATCAAATATTTATATGATCGAATCTTGATCGTGAAAATTGTGATCAAGGTTCTTTTTTACCGTATGGTACTGAATGATCTTTGTTGGACTGAAGTGATAATTTTCCACCAATCATACGCATCTATTTGTATTTCACGTTCCCCATCTATTTTTTTATTGAAAAACTTTCTTTGGGGTTCACGATATTTCTGCGCACCCTGTAGTAACATTACTAGGTACCTACCTCTATCCATAGTAAAATGATTGAATCTGATCATGTCTGATCAGATCTGGACGTTCGCCAGATCCAATTATATCTCACCAGACCAGATAAGATCTAACAGGGGAGACCTGATGGGATCTGACCAGATCTGAATAGATTTGATCGTGATCAGACCAGACCAAACCACGCATGATCAGATCCAAACATTCTCCGGTTCCAATTAAATCTGACCTGATCGTATTAGACCTGGCCAGACCGGGTCAAATGAATAGGTAGGTACCTAATCATCCCCCTCATATAAGCCTTGTGGCACGTTGAGGAGGTGGGGGTGTGCCGCAATGTTGTGCTCCCAATATTAATAAAATAAAACTTTATATAAAAAAAAAAAGGTACCTAATCATTTTCCTCAAGGTAACGATACTAAATTTCAGTTTTGTATTACTATTACATACTTACTCGTACTTCTGATTAAACAAATTTAAATCGTTTCCTTTATGTAACGTCTGTGAAGTCCCATGATAAGAGTATACAATGAATGTTTTTCTAATAATCGGGTCCTAATAAAAAAATAACAAAAACAAAAGATCCCTGACCGCGGAAAAAATACTAAATATCTAATCTAAACGAAAAATTAATAATAAAAATTGAAACTTTAGAATTTTTGAACTTGAAATTTCAATTAAGTATAGAGAGAGGAGAGTAAAAAACTAAGAATAACTTACGAATCTTATTTAAAGAATCTATGAAGAAATAATATTCTAGCCTTTTCGATAGAGTAGACTTACATAATATATCAGTTTTAAAAATTAATCATCAGGATAAGCAATGCTGGATCCAGGGCCATGAAGGTACGTACGAGCATAAGTACGAGAGTACATAAATAAACAAATGTACATCTTCACGTGAAAACTTTAGTAGGTACCTGGAACCTACCTAGACCTACGAGAAAATGAAAAGCTCTAAAAATAAAACAGTTTTTACTGAATAGACGAACCACTATCATCAAATTTCTAGTTCTTGGAACTAAGTGAATATTTTTTACCCTCGAGATAATTTCATTCACTTAATAAAATTAAATTTTTTACGTTGTTACCTACCTACAATCTTTTTGTAGAAAATATGATGGTGAAACTAAGACAAAAATTTATCATAAGAAAATGTACCTACCTTTACGGTATATATATTTTGTCCTTCTCATAATTATTTTTACTTACCTATGCAATAAATAGGTATTATTGAAAAACTATAGTAGGTAAATTAGAATCATAAAATCATTAGTTTACTGCAGAAAAGGGTACCCAAAGAAGTAAGACACGATGAAGTAGGCATTTTAGCCGGAATACTTCGCTCTATTTTTATTGCTAGTTACCTTTCGTGCAATTTAGTTTTAATATTGAATTCAAAATCATAAAATTTCGTATATTTGAATTTGCATAAAATGAAAAAACAGTGTGAACGAAATGCTTTACCTTTACCTGTATAAAACTGACCCACTTTTAGGTTTTCTCGTATTCTCGTAAAGGTTAAATAGTTATAGAAATATCTATACTTTTTAACGCATGATGAGCTGACAATGCATTAACTTTGTTATATTACATACAAAGTTGAGTTGTGTTGGCTATATTTTCATTTCGCACATTTACAAGTACCTACCCACAGTGAAACTTTTTAAAACGTTGCCGGTTTTTTTTTTACTGCGAAAAATCATCATACTCCATTTATCCGTAAAACGATCGAATAATTCATTTTTTTAAAAAATGATTACAAAACCGAGTTGATGTGATTCGGGAACAATTACAAAACAATGCGACATCTTCGAAACATGTAGGCATAGCTATGTAGGAGCAAAGTAGTCAAATTGTTAGACGTGCATGTCGCTCAAATGATCTAATTAAACGATACGAAGAGTCTAGCTCATATACGTTACAGTAAGTGTATTTCCGGCAAGGGATGCGGCTAATTAGCGTAACACTTTAAAGAGAACGAGTTCAAGTACGTGGTAAATTATTAATCGCATACTAAATAGATAATTACCCGAAAGAATTTGAAGCGACCGATAATTTGCTTTTTTGACGGCGAAGAGACATGGGAAGAACGGAAGACGGCGGCCGTTGGCGTTGCTTTTCAAACGTAAAGATAAAAAAAGTGATCGGGTGGCCGCCGCTATCGCAATCAGTGGCATAATATTCACTTATCAATGTCACATGTGATCCGCGTAAGCACAAGTATTTGTATGAAAAAAAAAAATTCTTCACCTCATAACCGAATTTTCGAGTCGGAAGAATGCGAATAAATGAACGATCGAGTAAATTGTCATGCGTTAATTCCGTAATTTCAACGATAATTTCGATATGGAAAAGAACGCGATTTACCGTCGTCCCTCTACGCGCACACACTGATACCTATCCGTTAGCGAGTCTTCATTTCCCCCGAGAAAGAGAAGAAAATTTAGGCCAGACGGACGGGGACTGGGGAGTAGCAACGCACTCGATTTTCAATGTCCACCTTTAACACCAAGACGGGTGACTGGCACGCGATGCGCCGCCCTCCTCGCTCAAGCTGTTTATTATTGCTATTTTTTTTTTTTTTTTTTTGGTCCTTTTTTATATATAATATTATTTTACACCATTTAACTAGAAAAACGCCTGCTGTGAAAGATAGTTTATTGCGTTAAAATGTGTCGCGTTCGAAACCCAACTTGAAGCAGATTTCGGATGAAATGAAGCGAATTCTCGATGAGAAGGATAAAGGTGATAGTCGAGTGACGTAGTAAGTTCCAAGTAGATGTTTTTAAAAAACTTATCCTAGGTCAAACATGCAGCTAAAACGTAGAATTTTTAAGCTCTTGGAAAAGAACAACGCAAAGATACAACGATACCTAGTGATGTACATACATATCGATAGGTACCTACAGTCGATGTGTTGACATTTTTAGAAATATTTTTTCTAAAGAGAATCAAAAGTCCGAGGGAAACTCGTCGAATTCATCAGATACTTTCAAATTTGAAGTAAATGAACTTAATTGCTAATACTTTCGACAGTTTTGAAAAAATGCAAACATGAAAATTAAAATTTGAGATAGGAAGTATTTAAAAATACAAATCTCGATTTATTGAATCAAGTGAAACCTTCAAGTTTTCATAGTTAACTATAGTACCTACCTACTCGATGATTTCAGGAGCAAAAAAAAATGTTTTTTTTATGATTGAGAAATTCCACGCTCCACAATTTCAGTCATGTTTAATTTCTTCGAAAAAATCCTATCACTTTTCTCAATCTCAATAAATTTTTGAACCTGATCTCAAATCCAATTCAATTTTTATTTTTCTTGCACCGCAAAATTGAGTTAGACATGAAACTCAACGCACTTCACACAAGAGAGAAATCTTATGATCTACAGTTTGTTCTTGCTTTTCTTTATTTTTTGGAAAATCGGTAATTTATTTGTTGTGTTTTGTTTTGTTTCGTTTTTTTTTTTCAACAAGAAACATTTTTTGTAGTGGTAAAATTGGAAAAAAAATCATCTCAAACAATCATCTCTGTTGAACATTTCAACTTCAACTCGAAAGCAAATCCTGCCAAGAAAAAATGTGTAAGCTAACGAACTCTGCTGATGAGAAAATTCTGTTACACCCAGCTAAAATTGTATTCCTCAATCCACATCCATCTTTTCGTAAGACATTAATTTTTTTCTTTAAAAAAAAATCAAAGAGATTAAATGATTCATTTTTTTTAGTAAACTTTATTTTTTGGATAGGTACATATTTCTGAAAAATATCATTCGACCAGCAATCGTATATAATGTAATCAATTACGTCGTATCCAATTCCAGTTCAACTTTTGTATAGTTTTTTACAATTTCTCAAATAAAAAATACATTGTTTCTACTCCGCAATCTAATTCAAACCGTAGGTCACTACTGAAATAAATTCATTACCTAGGCAAATACCCACTACATAACCACACAAAGATATTTTTGAAAAATAGTCATAATCTCGTACCACTGAAACTAGGTCTATAGGTCATTTTTTTCAATCCTATGTGTGATAATAACCAGTCTTTGGGGAAAAATCGGTGTGAAAATAGGGTAAATTAGTTAATTTGTTTGCATCAACTAAAATCCAAGTTTTTAATGTTTTATGGCCCAGCAGTGTTTTTTTTGTTGAAAAAAAAAATATATCTGCACGCAACTGCTAAAATACAATACATTCATAACATGCACGTGGAAGACTAAAAGTTTCATACCCATGCACGTAGGTAGGTACTTCAAAGGTTCGAGTTTTAAAAGTAATTGAACCAGGTATTCATTCCATTCGATATCACGTACCTACACTTATGGAAAATTTCTGCTGCAGTTTTTAATACTTTTCAACGTGTTCCGATCAGAAATTAGAAAACGTTCTAAAAATGAAAATATAAACACACGAATAGTGAATTATTCAACTAGAGAGGTAATGTGATTTTCAACGAATTTTGATGTTTATTTCCCGAACGAAGCGAGGGAAGTGACTAAAAATCGTTGAAAATCGTTACTAGTACTATTTTTTTCATTCCCCCTTACGTCAAAAAAAGGTTAAGGATTTTGAAAATTTTCCAGCTTAATATGGCACGGAATTTTTCCAACTTGGGTTTCAATTTCTTCGAAAGGAGTGAGATATACTGTCACTACCCTGCTGCATCCTGCTTAAGGGACTTTTGAGAAATGCCCACAATGTAATAAAATTTCACAAATAATAAATGGCACCTAGCACTATGGCCTCATTATATTTGAGTGTCACTTACTAGAAGTAATTCAGTGCTACAAATATATTTCGTGTCCAGTTCAACTGGTGAAAAAAAAAGTTTAATTCATCCTTAGGAGAAATCTCACATACCTACGTAAAAAAAATAAGCAAGTATGTGAGATAAGTTGCCTACCCAGTTCACCGTAAATACGTTCGTATTTCTTTTTTTTAAAATGTGTAAAATAAGTTGCCTACTCAATTTGCCGTAAATACGAATTTAGTTCTCTTACTGAATACAGAATATACTGTACTTTCTCTCTCCCTCCCATCATCAGACCTTTTCATCTTCCAAAAAAATATTTTTTATTTTAGATTCAATTTTGATTTTTGAGATAGTAATTATAATGCACTAGATTAAACCCGGTAAAATTTGTCTTCAGCAACATTCTCAGGCCATTCGAGATCAGTTTGGAATTTATTTTTTAAAGATTCTGAATCTTGTTGTCGTGACGAAAAAAAAGCGTATGATGTATTTTTAAAATTTGACCTAACATTATTTTGCATAATATTTAGTCAAGTGAAATTCAACACACGAAACTATTCGAGTATGATAAATAGATAGTATGATGAATAGTTGATGGATATGGAACAAATCACACTTTCGTTTTCAAAGTTTTATTTAAGATTCGCACAATTGTAGTCTTAAAAATAAACACAAAAATCAAAACAAAAAAACAACACGTTATTAAAAAAAGGGTATTTTTCAGTTGTCATTAAAATCTGAGTTCAAATTCTCCTCCAACATACATCTATTAAATCGTATGATCATAAATGTTGTGAAAGGGTCTCATTTTTTTTATACATCGGTAATTCCCCCCCCCCCCCTTGAAGAAAAAAAATTCGTCAAATGGTCCTAAAATAATGAAAACATGAATGTTTTGCAGATCTAAAACCAAGTTATTATTTTCCCCCCAATTTTCAAACTTCAAGCGATTTTTAATTCATAGCAAATAAGAGAAACATAAAAATCGAATAATCGAAATTTTTCAAAGCATCGGCACAGTACAACAAAACAATCGAATACGTTTTGGGATAAATTTCAAACATATTGGTACAAACCATTAGAAAATGAGTAAAGCTGATTCACATATTTTTTTCCTAACGCATAACGCACAAGAATATACCACCAATGCAACAATGTAATCAAATTTGAACAAAATGATTTTTGATTATCTTGTGGTTGCACACATTTAATTTTTAGGTGTTGTGCGTATGCAGGAAAAAGTATGTGAATGCAGCTTAAGGTACAAATAATGGTGAATCTGGTAAAATAATTAACCAGAATACATAGAAGTCTTTGGTAAAAAATTACATGCTTTTTATCAAGTGGCATTTTTGATTCCCTTTTAAAATTTTAAAACCAGTTGATACACATGAATGCTTTTTAAAAAAGGCAAATGAAGTTCTGAAACCTCAGCAAAATACGTAACAGTACATCGTACGAGAAACAAAATGAAATAAAACAAACTTAACCAACAAATGCATCATTATCGCTGCAAAAACCGGCGTATTTCCATCTACGTTCCATATTCGCTCCAATTCCAACCAATTCTTGTTGAAACACGGAAGGAAATTTACTCAACAATTGCTCGACGTCGGTAACTTTTAAAGAAGGCATAGCTTTTTGTAAAAATGAGCATATATAATCAACTCCGGCTCCAAAAGGATGTATATGGAGGAATATTGATATCAATCCTACAAGTGTGAAAATAAAAATCAAAAATTGATTTCGAATGAAAGAATCATTACACCTACCTAAACGTAGGTGATACAAAATTTAAAACTAACCTAATAGCTTCGCTTCTCTTTCAAGCAACGTTTGGATATTCAAAGTTGTTGGAACTACGGTGGTATCAGCTTCTTGAGATTTCTTTTCTGGATTTTCATTATTGGTGATTTCTTGCGACGATTGTTTCTTGATATTTTCCATTTCCTTGAGTTTTACACAATTATTTTCATTTTTAGCCCATATTTCCAATAAAACTAACAAATCAACTCGGCTCACCTGATTCACCATATTAAGCGTACTCTGTAACAAAGCGATCTGTTCGGTTTTACGATTAATTTCGCATTGCAGTTCACTCCTGATGACACAAATTTCGTTTTTATAAGCTTCCAGTTGACATCGTAAACTATCATTTTCGTCCTATAAACATGGTAAATTAGTACACATATTTTCAACGACTTAATCCTGCAGCATCATCAATATCATTGTAATACTTACTTTCAAGGAATTAGTTTCTGAATCCAATTTTTTCTTTTTTAAGGCCGGACTCTCTTCATCGTCGGAATCGGAAACATCCATTTCATCATTACCAGATTCGTCATTTTCGAAAGATAATTTTTTGATTTCCTAAATAAATTATGAAAATATAAGTTTCTTAATTTAATTTATTTTTGGAAAAAATCAATTTATACCAATATTAATTTTGTTTAACATTGAAAAATTATATGAATAAATAATGTACATATGTAATGTAGCGCGAAAAATAAATTAATTTGAATTTTCGGGGATACAAGTGAAAATAGCATAATTTTTTCATAAATTGTTAGCTATTTTAGTAACTGATTAATTTTGAATCCACGTTAGGTAACTTTAACTACACAGGATTTACATACAGTGAAATTAATTCGTATTTAAAATTTCACACAAGGAAAGATGTAAATTCCAAACTTCACGCAAAAAAAAAACAACACAGCTTATTAGGAAAAAGTAAGTTTCTGTGAGACATCGAAGGTTAGAACCATCACACTCATAAGTAATATTTCCCTTCCTACTAGGTAATTGAAATTTTCAAAATATCAAAATAACACCTACATCAGCATTGTCTAAATGGACCGATGCACTAAATATCACAATTTTTGTCATTATATAGACAGATGAGTTGAAGTTACAATTGATTTAGTTTACTACTTCTCCGGTTATTTTAAACATGAACGAATTAAAGGGAATCAACGCTCATGTAGATTTTATAATAAAAAAGCATGGTAAAATTATGCATTACATGTTACTGCATTTGTAAGGAAATATCCAATACACCCACACTGTAGATCCGTTAAATAAATAACTAAATACCTACCTGGTTGATTAATCAAAGGAAAACGCGCCTTAAAACAGCGTTTACAAAATGATTCGAATAATCGTACATAAAATAAAAGCGAACAAAGCGTATTTACAGTAGAAAAAAAAAACAACAAAAAAATCCAAGCGTTACATATTCGCAATCATACTACCTACCATGGCCGTTTTCTTCCAAAGTTCAATATTTTTCCTCTGTGCTTTAGTAAAATGATCCCAAACCTTCTTGTGCGATGAACTGATGAACAATTTCTCGATCTGAGCGACTTTAACATTTTACGGAATTTCAAATAATAAAATATTCATAGGCGAAATAATGATGAAAAAACGTTGAATTGATTTCATTTTTTTCGTAACAATTTTTTTTTAATACAAAAGAATAGTCATAAACTATTTAAAATTATTTTGAAATTTTTTCCTCTCAAAATGAACATTTTGATGATTGAAAAGTAATCATGTTAAATGATTTACTACGTACGAAGTCTTTCAAAAATATGTAAACAATTACAACAAACCTGATTTCAGCGCTCCGTATAAGTCTTTAAAGAGTAAAACTTACCAGCCTAATATTACGACCACTGACCGTACTTTACCACACCATTAATATTACACATAAATTGTGCTTTCAACTAATTTTTCTGACCTTTTTTTTCATCTTTTTTTTTTGTTTAGTAGATAAAGCTTACATGTACAAATCCAAATAAATATAATCTACCACCTATGTGATTAAAATAGCATTCTTTATAGCTTATATATACATACAGAAGTCCAAGTTTTAGTAATTTCCACAACCCTTATTACTGATATATTTGAAATACTCAGAGAACGAAGTAACTATACGAAACAACACTGACTGGTGGAAAATATTTAAAGCATGTTAATGATTTTCATTCGAGAGCGAATAATTTCCACGAAACCAAGTTTGAAAGCGGTATTTTAAAAATCCGACAGTATTTTCAATACACCGATAACGTACGTGATGAAAATTCTAATAAATACTTACATTGTGTGAGTATCACGTGAGCACGCAATTTCATTATATCTTTTGATTTTTTAAAGTCGCATTCGCATTGATTTTTGTCATGGAGCAGACGTCGAACATGCGAGTTTATCGATTGTATCATGCTGTAAAACATGTTAACGTTTCGTTTATTACATTCTCCGCGATCTAACCAACAGACAGCTACGGATATTGCTTTCATGAAAGTATCTTCGCCTATAAAATGAAATTTTTGTAACGATGGTCATCGTAAATCATCATGAATAACAGTAAAATACCCACCTTTTAATTTTTCTAGAACGCCGTTCGCTTCACTTTCGGTAAAATGACTAGGTCCAGTAGGTGACATTTCCCTGCAACTCTCTCGTAACATTCGTTCTCTATGACGTTGTTCTCTTTGAATTTGTCTTTGTTTGCATTCCCATTCGTATTGATCATCTCGAGCATGAGCGAAATCTACATGCAATCGACCGGTATTCGGTGGATCCGAATTTGATCCTAAACGAATTCTGTAGCCTGAAAAACAGAAACGAAAAATGTTATACATACTTCGCGATTTTAATACATACAAAAATAAAAGGAAATCTCAGATCAACGTACCAGAAAGAGTGAGAGCTTGATCTACAGCCGATTCTTCAGAAAATCTTATGTGACAAAATTTCTTATTACTCAATCTTATGTTGGTAATTTCACCGCAAAATCCAAATACTTCTCGTATAATATCCTCTACAAAATGATGACAGATTAATATCATGACTACTATGCCAAAACTAGGTAGGCATTGTTTCATACTCGTACCTTTAATATTTTCAGGTAAGCCACCAACGAATACAGTTTTACAACCAAGCGGACGATCCCTTGTAGTAGGAGCGGGAGCGTTAGGATTAGGTGGAAAAAGCGTACAACTTTTACAATGAATAATGGATTTAATAACAGCATTTGTATTCTGTTCGGAAACAGCAGGCGTAGCATTATTTGGTAACTGAGTGAGAACGTTTCCGAAAACGTTGAACTGAAATCAAATGATTCATTAGAATTTATTTCATATTTTTTTACAACAAGGGTCAACATTAAATGCTCATTGTTTACCGTTTGTCCAACAAAAAGACTAGGATCAATTATGTTAGAGGTCAACATCTGATTAACCCCCAACATGGGAAAATTCATATTTGGAAGAACATTATTCCAAACACCGGCGTTAGTTGTTAAAACGGGAACATTTTGACTAGAAGCTGTAGTTGAAGTAGTAGTGGTGTTGGTGGTGGAAGAATTTGGCAACTGAGCGTTGACAGTCTCGTTAGTTGGCCTGATTTCAGAGATAACTTGGCAATCATCATCGTCAGAATCTACGCCAATGATTTCTTTGACAGAATCACTGAAAATCAAGTCGTAAAATAAGTTTTAAATATTTTCTTAACGCTTAATTAGTTCATTAAAGAGTAAACTAAAAATATACCTTTTATCGCTATCTTTTTCCGAAGAGCTTTTATTTTCTATCAATTCGTTCACGATAGGGATATTAGGCTTGATTTCGGAGATTTGTTTGAAGTTGAGATTTTGATATCTATCTTTTATAACAGCTTGTTCATTAATAACTAAAATAATTCAAAAAAAAATATTAGTAAGGTAGAAATTTTAAAAATTCGTAACCAATTAAAATACCTGGCTTACTCCTAGATGAATTGAATTCTAAAGGAGCATCATTCAAACCAGTAGAGAGAACAGAGGGTGTGACACCTCCCGGAGAGAAAACACTTTCGTTAAACAGCTGATGATGGTGGTGATGATGAGCTAATGGAAAACCTTGATGACCAATAAGAATAGGCCTCCCAGTACCCATCAAAGAATGATGCATCGCCAACAATTGTCCTAGAAATGATAAAATAAAAGCCGTAATAATAAGCCATCAATTTATTCATCAATCGATAATATTATGCTAATCCAAGTACCAGCTGTAGGGGGTGGCGGAGGTGGAGGAGCCCTAATGACCGAAGAAATTCCTGCTAATGAAGCAGCTGCTGTTCCAGTCGGAGGCGGAGGTGGATCTATTGAAACATAGCATTTCTTTAATAAAATCTAACCGAAAGTACAAGACATTCCAGTGAGTAGAAAAATGATAAAACACAACATACTTAACGCCATCCTATGGTTCAGGGAAAATGTGTAAGAGCTCATGATGTTTTCTTTGGTTAATGAGCGATCATACTTCACGTACTTAAATTCGTGAGCACTTTTTTCTCATTCTCCGAAATTCTAACTCACTTTTTTAAATCAAATTATTACATAACACTACTGTTATTTTGATACCTCTTTTGACTTACATTTGACAAAACAACAACAAACAGGAAACAACGAAAAACGAAATTGAAATGAATGTTTGCGACGGTATTCTGCATTGTTTTTCTGTGAGACATGTTTTTTTTCATTCGTTAATTTTTTTAAAACGTTTTTTTTAACGCAAAAGCTTGAAAATGTTTTTAAAAATATTTGATTTTATGAAGTTTATTTCTCATATTAAACATAATTCACGTTGAAACTGAATTTTAAATCGTGTTACACTGAAAATTCAAAGTTATGGAAAGTGTTTCTGCCAGTCAGAAAAGACTCGATTTTGTACGATGTTTTGAAATTAATTACTTTATGAACTTGTTAATTTGTAGTTCAAACATGTAGCGCATCTGATACAATGTTATTTTGATAAAGCATAACGGTACATACAACGGTACAGTAGGACAGTATACAGCCAACTTGTATCATGTCTGAAGTGTTCTTGGTGCTGATCTACGCTTACGATACAATGTAACGACTAAAACCCTTCGGTACATTCGTTGATCATGACATATCAAAGGCTATGTCATTTTGCAAACATCTCTTCCTTACCAGACCCGACCAACAGGTACAGAATCGAAGAAAGAATCGGAGAAGGTACTTATGGAGAAGTTTTCAGTGCTGTGGATTTACAAACAGGTCAGTAAATTTACAATTAAATATGACTGATCCTCTAATTCATGGCAAATCACTCTTAAATTTTTACTGCCGTACACCTAATTTCACATGTCACTTATCTGCACGCTGTGAAACATCTGATTCTATGGCTACTCGATTGCATATGATGTTACAATTTCTTCAATAATTTTTGTTTGTTTCATTTCAGCTGAAACTGTAGCGATAAAAATATTGGAAAACATATCGGAAAGTATCGAGGAAATTGAAGAAGAATACATGATCTTGAAAGACATTAGCCATCATCCGAATTTACCTCAATTCTACGGTCTATATTTAAAAAAAGGAAAAAAAGTTGAAGATGATCAATTATGGTTGGTTATGGAGGTATGTTATTTCATTTTTTTGAAGCTACGATATAAAATGGTTCAATGTGTTTGGTGCAATCAATCACATGGTACGTTTTTTTTTTCAGTTATGTGCTGGTGGATCGACAACCGAATTAGTTCGCAATTTGAAAAAAAGAGGAGAGTTGTTGACCGAATTACAAATAATTTATATTATCTACAACACACTTCAGGTAAAGTCTTCAAAAGAATACAATATTTTATTCTCAGATCGTTCAAATTGAGCATAATATATATGTATTCGAAGAATTATTATAATATTGTAATGGTATAATTTTTCCATTATAGGCCATAGCTTATCTACACAGTAAGCATTGTATGCATCGTGATATCAAAGGACATAATATTCTGTTAACTGATGAAGCAGATGTAAAAGTGATTGATTTCGGAGTTTCTTCCCGATTAGGAGCGACAATGGGCCGGAGAAGTACTTCGGTTGGTACACCATACTGGATGGCACCTGAAGTAAGTTAAATTTTAAACTAAGATTTCCATTTCACTCGGCTCATTTAAATAATTCGTTGCATAATTTCGTAGGTTATCGCTTGCGAGCAGCAGCTGGAATGTTCATATGATTCGCGGTGTGATATATGGTCACTAGGTATAACGGCCATAGAATTAGCTAAAGGAGAACCACCGTTATCTGAAATTCATCCTATGAGGGCATTATTTCAAATACCTCGTAACCCCCCTCCTACACTGGATCGTAAAGACTGCCCTAGCTTGAAACAATTTGTTAGTGAATGTCTAATCAAAGACTTCGAGTGCCGACCTACCGCGCAATATTTATTGTCTCATCCGGCGATGAAAAAAGGAGCCGAAAATGCGCACCAGGTATGTAACTAATAATTATTTATTCATCGATCTCGGCTACAGTTTCGCGAATATTTGCCTTTTTTTCGCGCGTATCGTTTACTCTACAAATTCGTCAACAATTACGAATTGCGGTGTTTTCAAAAAAAAATCAAACAACCACAAAAAACGGAATATTTATGTTTGCTCATTTAAACAAATAATATTCGAGACGACGCGACGGTAACGGTACTATTTGCGTAAGAACTTGACAAGTATTTTAACGATGGCTCTATCAACGGTTCTTGTGTTGTTTGGTGTAAAGTCTCACGAAAAACACGTGTACCTTACACCGTGAGATTTTGTTGATGAGCCATACTGGAAATGTTAAATAAAAAATTGAGAGTGACCTACAACATTTTTCAAAACATGAAAAATGATCAAAATTATTGCCTGGTGATGTTTTGTTTGAAAATTTTGTCCGAATTTGCACGAAGGTGTAGATTATTCCGTATTAAGCGTATTCTAACATAGGTAAATCTAATTAGCAAGACTCGTCGCGCATTCAAGCGAAAGATTTCATTAAATGTCTTAGATGCTCTAGAAAGTTAATTTTTTTTTACCATACGACTCGTGTTAATTCTTCACATACATAAGTCTATTGTCTCGTAGATGCATACTTATTATAATACGAGAAATATAATTTACAATTTAACAGCATATTAAATTGTGTGCAACCATTCGTCACATTCCAATTAAACCGTAAAACTAGTGATTATAATGATTTCTTAATTACTTATTCAAATTTTATGCATAATAGATTGTTACGAGATGCCTTTCAAAAAAAAATAAGTTTAATTTACGAACTATTAATCAAGTAACGAAAAAAAAAGAGATTAAAAGAAAAGCAAAAATTTAAAATATATCCATCTTCGTGAATTTTCTCATTTCATGTACCTAGCTACTCGTATTTACGCGAAGAAACTTAATATGCTAAAGAGTAGGTAGGTAGGTAGGTACGTAAGAATTAACATGAAGATATTAAAAATCTCTCAGTGTAAAAACAACATGTTTCCTGTTACAACATGTTTACTACACTGTCGCGTTTACGAGAAAACTCAGTCAAGTTTTAATAATTATCGTAAAAATGGAAACTAACGTTGAAATTCTCGTATCATAGAAATAGCAGTAAATCAAACGCCGCTAAATCAGCGGTTCAAAATAATACGTCAAATCGAATAAAATATATCAATTAATTTTAATGGCTAAAGCGTACAAAAACTCATACCGTTGGCTGACTCCATCGCTCCGGTACACAAAACTGTCAGCATCGAACCCAACCTCGAGTTCCTTTATGAACAAAAAATTATAAAAATAAAAGAAAAACCGGTATCATCTTTCTGCGGAAGTTGATCGACATTTTTAATTATTGACCTCAATTAGCGCGGTTTTTCTCCATTCATTCGTCGATATTCATTTTATCATCAGCGTCATATTTATCTTCGTCGGGTATTGTAAAACATGTTTGTGTCGTCTTCGAAAATAATTCGATTGTTTTTTAATTTCGACGAATATATTAACGATAATTGGTTACCCACCACCGAATTGATTTTCCCTTTTTTTTTTTGGAGTCGCTGAAAAAAAAAACGTGTTACGAAATCGCGAGAACTGATCGTCGCCTCGTTCCAAATTAGAATTGTTTCTATGTTATGATTAGATTTTTTTTCAATATTTATATGCTCCGGTTATAGTGTTTTAAATGAGTGAATTTTTTTTTAGGCGCGTAAAGAATTGAAAGAAAAAATCCTCAAGCAAAAATTATATGGTAAAGATAAAATCACTCCAGATGTTACTACGAAACATGGAAAATTTAAAATCGATCGTAAATCGGAGCTGACTAAAATGTACGTTGATGACCTAGCAACTTTGGATACGTTGACCGAGGTAAGTTATGTTTACGTTTTGATCAGATTAATCTCACGTTTTGTGTATTTTTTTTTTTTTTTACTCTTGAAGAATCGTGCCTAATTAAAAATTTGAAACAATCTTTACAGGATATAATTGTAGAACAGTTACAATGCAGATACGAAAGTAATCGTATTTATACGTTTATTGGGGATATTTTACTAGCCATTAATCCTTTCACTGCTTTGGGACTTTATAATACAAACGTACGTTGATTTTTCTTCCTCTACTTTATTCGATAATTTTAAAATGAAAAATTGCTATTGAACTAATTAATACATATTTGCGACGAATTAGGAACAGAAACGTTACACTAATAGAATTCGTTCTGATAATCCACCTCATATATTCTCGATCGCGGATGCTGCTTATCAAGCGTTATTGTTTCAACAAACCAATCAAGCTATTGTTATCAGTGGAGAAAGCGGAGCTGGCAAAACTGAATCTGCGAATTTACTACTCAAACAATTGGTTTATCTAGGAAAGGTAGGTACTAGGTACCTACCTATCTATTTGAAAATTCGTGATAATCATTATATTTTCGTTAATGTTTTCTGCTCATTATTGCTCAGGCTGTGAATAAAAATCTAGAAGAACGTATTCTCAGAATGAATCAACTAATGGAAGCATTCGGAAATGCTCAAACTGGAATAAATAATAATTCTTCGAGGTTTGGTAAATACCTCGAATTGAGTATGACTAGTGCTGGACGTATCTCAGGGGCCAAGATATATGTTTATCTGCTTGAACACAGTAGAATCGTTCAACAAGCTCAGTAAGTTTTTTTCATCCAGTGTAATTATTCAATTTAAGATGAATCGAGTATTGATGTTGTTCGAATTTACAGCGAAGAAAGCAATTTCCATATATTTTACTATTTGTACGACGGATTAACTAATAATAATTTGCATTTGGATTATCATTTGGATGGAGAATTACGACAACAACATTCCTATTTACCTGCTGATAAACAAGATTTTAATACAAAAAAAGTAAATTTTTATTTTGAATAATTCAAACGTAAAGAGTCGTGTCGTCAAGTTCACCTACTTTACCATCCTCATTTTTGTTTTTTTGCTAGTATAACATCATAAAATTTGAAGAAATCAACAGCGCTTTTAAACTGATTGGATTCAAAGAAGATGAGATAATCTGCGTTTATAAAATCCTCGCTTCTATTTTGCATCTCGGTGATATCGAATTTAGCGAAGTTGTTTCCGATGACAATACCGATAATAAAAGTAAAATAATCGATTTTGCTCCCTTACATCGAGGTAAACTGTTCATAGGTTTCATTTACATAGTTTTGTTGTAAATAATCTTATTAATCTACTTATGTGTGTTTTTTAGTGTCCCATTTATTAGGATTGAATAGATTTAATTTATTGGAATGTTTAACCGTGAATAGTGTCACTATGAGAGGTGAAGTTATTACGAAACATAATTCTGTGACTGAAGCTTGTGTTATCAGGGATGCCATCGCCAAAGCTTTATACAGCAGACTTTTCGATTGGCTTGTCAGCTGTATAAATAATTTACTATCCTATCATATAAGGTAATTGAAATTAATGATAAGTAGCATCTTTAAAAATAGTAAAATGAATGAATTAACGTCCAAAATTGAGTCAAAATAAATAATTTCTTTGGCATCCAGGGCTCATAAGGCTTTTAAAATGGTAATTTAATCATTGTTGGACTAAAAAATCAACTAGAAGAGCCGCAAGCCATTAAATTCTGAACGTGAAATTTTTTTTAGTTTATTGCATTGTTAATCAATATAGGTATGATTTTATTTTACAGAGGCGATGCGCGTATGATCGGTATACTGGATATCTTCGGATTTGAAAATTTCGCTAAGAATTCGTTCGAGCAACTTTGCATCAATATTGCAAATGAACAAATACAATATTACTTTAATAGACATATATTTACTTTAGAGCAGCAGGTAATTTAAATTGTTTGATGAAAATTGGGTATAAATCTGCATGTTCTCTAATTATGTTTTGTGATTTCAAGGAATATATAAATGAAGGCATACCGGTAGATATGATCGAATTCGTCGATAACAAACCAGTCTTAGACATGTTTCTATCCAAACCAATGGGATTATTATCGTTGCTTGACGAAGAAAGTCGATTCCCCAGAGCCACCGATAAATCTTTAATAGGTACCTATTTTTATGCATATCTTATCATCGATTTTTTTTAGTTTTTTTTAAAACTTCATTCAAGTATAAATATCTTACATTTTTAAAATTTTTCAGAAAAATTCCACAGCAATATAAAAAGTAAACTGTACATTCGTCCAAAATCAAACACTTTACAATTTGGCATACAGCATTTCGCTGGTAAAGTTATGTACTGCACAGAAGGCTTCTTGGACAAAAATCGACAATTCTTACCAGCAGATGTGGTAAAATTATTATGTGGATCGAGTATTCATACAATTCGATACTTATTCCAATGTTCCGTTAATAAGACCGGTAATTTGTTCTATTCGATGCCGGTCAATTTACGTCCCCCTGAGTCACCAATATGTAACAAAGTAAGCATTCATTTCCGATATATTCTTTATTTAAATCATATTTCTTTGATTACTATCCACCTCTGTACATTTTTCAGAAAAGTGCTCCTAATAATTTGGATAACGTTCCGAAAACTCGTAGTCAACAAACAGCCGCCAGCTATTTCCGCTACTCTTTGGCCGAATTATTGCAAAAAATGTCCGGTGGAATACCACAGTTCGTTCGTTGCATTAAACCAAACGATTCAAAAACGCCCCATCTATTCGATCCAGTTAAAGTACTAAAACAACTACGATATACCGGAGTTTTAGAAACGATTCGCATTCGACAAAACGGATTCTCCCACCGAGTAACCTTCGCTAATTTCTTGAAACAGTGAGAATTTTTTATTGAAGCGAAAATTTTTTGAATGGGTGTATGTATTTCAATGTTTAATTTTTTCCAATTTTCAGGTATTCGTTTTTGATGTTTTCGTCGGAAGAACGATTCCCACCTACTAGAGAAAGTTGCAGATTACTTCTAACTCGATTGAAAATGGATGGATGGGCGTTAGGAAAAACCAAAGTGTTTTTGAAATATTACCATACAGAATATCTTACGAAATTATACGAAGAACACGTTAGTTTGATATTTTATTCATTAATTACCATGGTTGTGGGTTCATTAATTTTACCCAAATATTCGCATGATTGCGTTGAAACTCGTTGAAATCAGTCTTGAAAATATAACATTCCGCTTGTTGACACGTCTCATAACAGATGATGAGAAGTTTTTCAATTTCCATAAATTTTAAAATAATACATTTCATTCCAGGTCAAAAAAATAATTATAGTGCAATCGTGCATTCGAAGATTCCTAGCCAGAGTGAAGTTCATTAGGATGAAACGCGAAATGACCTTCAGCGTTTTAACGCTACAGAAATATATTCGCGGTTGGATTGTTCGCAAGAAAACACAAACATTGAAGAAGAGTAATAAAAATCCGGTCAATGTTAATGGAATCGACGATTCTAAACGCAACGAAGTCGATGGTCGTAATAAAAATCATTTGAAAGAAATTAACCCTCCGCCTCAAGTACAAAACCACCAAAAGAACGGAATTGTCGAAAAACCTAGCAAAGAAAAAGATTTTAATAAAATTGGTTTGTATCAGAAATGATTATTCGAATTATTACCAAGTGTTTTTCAAAAATTATGATTTATGAATTCTCTGTCTTTTTACAGAGTATCAAAATGGAGCCAAACCTCTCAAGTTTTGGAATGTGAAACCGAATTGGAATTACAACGATGAAAATTGTAAAGATAGTAACTGCAATAATGTGAAAAATCTCAAAGTACAAATTAATCCGGCTGTCAAACAAGCGAATAATGTATGCGCCTAGATTATTTTTTCAATTGATTTTAGTACGGAATAATTTATAGTTGGACATCTTGCAGGCTAATAAAATAATTCCAGTCCGAAACAACTCCATTAAAAAAGTAAAAAATATCATTAGACCACTTGTGGTATACGATGCTCCAAAACCGTACATTCAAGTACGTATTTTTATAGAAATTATTTCTAAATGTACATATAAACTAATTAAATCTATCTCCTCTTTTAATTTTCTCATTTTTAACCAACAGAAAGGGTTCGTTCAAGAAGTGACCAAAAAATTCGCAGAAGAGTCATATAAATATAAAAAAGAAGATGAAATGAAAAAGTAAAGAGAAATGTAATGGATAAGTATGTGTGAAGTTCTTGTTTATAATTAAATTTTCATTTTTAGAAGAAGAAAAATGCAAACGTTGGATAAAAGTTGTAAAAAGGAAGTACCAATAAAAGAAATTAGTCAACAGCCAGCGTATTACTGGAAGTTTCAACCAACGAGGTATAAAATTAATAACATAATGCATAATTTATATCTAATATCGATATACAAATGATTAATTTTAATTATGTTTTTTAAATGATATTTCCAGTCGAGTGAGAATTCTCGGTAACAACAGTCCGTGTAATTTTCGTCAAATGCTCAGACCAATTCAAGATCCGCCTACAGAATCATTACGAAAACGTATGGTTGAAAGATCTCAGAAATTAAATGGTGTGTGAAAATGTAATACCTCGAGTATTGAACATAATCATGAGGTAAGAAGACTAATGATTGAAAATGAAACATATTTCTACATAATAATCGTGTAACTGTTTTACTTGAACTAGTCAGATAAATATTTTTAAATATGAAAATATTCTGCATGCATATACATGTTCTATTTTTAAATACATTCCATGTAGGCATATTTAAGAATAAGATTTTTTCAGTGATTTTTTAAAATGTCATTCCATAATGAATGTAGTTGTTGTAAGTACATATGTTGTTTATTTATTTTATTTTAAATTTCTGAAATTTTTCTTTTTTTCGATGGTTCTCGAGTTTAAAAATTTTTGGTTTCTTGAAATAGAATAGTGATAACGTTTGACGTTAAAATTTTCAAAAATAAACCATTAACAGGTTTATGGATTATTTCCAATGGCAATACTAGTCTGATTTTGCAAATCAAAATGTTCACGTGTTTTTATTGTTTTAATTTATCGGTGAAATATCTGTGATTTTTTACAAAATCGCCGTTTTTATAATTTTCAAAATTGAAAACAATGTACTATTTGCATTGTTAATTTATATTGTTATCAAAATAATGTTCTAAATTTAATTGACACTTATTTTTACACACGGTTGTATGTGAATTTAAAGATACGTGAAAAATCCAAGTTTAAGTACATACATTGTATTGTGATTTTTTTAAAGCTATTAATAATATCACCTTTTCCACGCAGTGGTGGGGAAATTTGTATTTATAAGTTTACGGTTGAAGGCTGAAATGAATTTTTATACATAATATTCAATCTGTGATTCAACATTTTTTTCTCCCTCATTTATTTTGAAATTCCATTTCAATGGTTCATTTACAAAAATCAAATTAATTTGTGTATGTAATCTTGTTCCTATGCTTATTTATACATTCCGTTGTACTGCAAACAACGTGTTTTCGTACGTTAATTTATTTTGTTATTCTGTTATTTATTTTTTGTTTGTATAATTTGTTGCAATAAATATCTACAGATTTACGTTTATCAATAATCATTCGTAAAAATTTTGTTCTTCAATTAAAAACTATGTAGAGCAAAAAAAATATTCTAAAAATCAAGAATTTATTCTTTCAATAATACACTATTCGATTTTTAAAATTTAAAATTATAACACAATAATTCATCAGTAAAAATACGACATAAAATTTCATAAAATGATAAATACCAGCTGAGTAGTAAATACCTACTTACATAGAACAGGCTATAAGGAGAGGAATTACATATCGAGGTGTTTCAGATTGGTAACTGTTATTTGTTTCATATCGCAACGCGCTGAAAAATTAACCAATTCAAATTAATTTTCTAAAAATTGATGGGATTATCTTCTTGAAATATCCACATACCTTTGAAATATGAAGTATCATCAATCGAATCAGGTTTTGGAATGAATGGAGGCTCGACGGATAGTAAATTATCCCAGCTTATATAATGAAATAAAGGCATGTCGCGTAAATCGGCGCCGGTATTTCTTTTTTCAGGTTCCAAAGTTAACAGAGAATTGATCGCGGCTTCCATTTCCGACGATAATGCTTCATCTCCTTCTGGCCAATCTAATCCTGAATCAAAAACATATCGGTAATGTTATTTGAAAAAAATCAGCGATCGAAGAGTATAGGTCAATTTCAAACTTACTTCGATTCAGTATATTTTCAAACACTTCTTGGGGTGTTTCTCCACAAAATGGCAGGACGCCGGTGACCATTTCATACAAGCATACACCAAGTGCCCACCAATCTACTCCCGAGCCTGAATAAAGAAAAAAATAAGTTAGCTCGTGTTGAACGAGATTTCATTTACGAAATGCTTACCGTGTTCTGTTCTCAACAGTAATTCCGGCGCCAAATAATCAGGAGTGCCTAATATCCTGCTGTCGGTTGGTTTAAATCCTCTTCTTAGTATTTTCGGGGTACGATAAGGAGTACGATTAGTATTAGGCGTTCTATTATTCGTAATTGGACTAACTAGAGGATCCTCCTATAAAATAAAATCGTTAGTGTCGAGAAATTTCGCTCGCCAAAAGAAAATGAAATGGATACATACCAACGGCGAAGATATAGACGTTATCTGTTTGCTAATATTAGTTTGTTTACTGAGAATGGCATCACAAGAGGTCATACTATTCGCTGCATTGACTGGAGTGGAAAACATGACAGTAGGTTTTCTATTTACCGCAGAAATCCTCCTATTAGCAAAAACCGAATAAATTATTTTCAGGCCGAATTCTTTCTCATACGGATAAACTGATACTCACTTTTTTTTCAATACACTCCTCAAAGGACTTAAGTTAGAAGGCTCTGTACAGCGCGGAAGTGTGTTTTGGTCTCTAACTGGAGTAATTGTGTTTGTGATATCCATTAATTTAACTTCTTGAGTAAGACCTGTGTTGTTTCTACTCACTGGTGAAGAACAAGCGAGTTCAGGGTGACAAAAATCAATTGGTCTTTTTCTTTTTAAAGGTCTATTTTCCAAATTAGGTCTTTTGAATGATCTGTGCGATAAAAATACATCATTAAAATATGAATTCTACATAGTGTAATGTATGAAAAGAAGAAAAATTATACCTGGTTGTAGATAAGGGCGATGGTGTAAATAATGATGCATTGTATTGTGGTTTTAGTTTGGAATGACAATTGCAAGGCATGGATATTTCTTTAGAACAGGAGGCACATGTTTCATACGTAGAAGATGCATTTAGGTTGGAATCAGCTGAATAAAAAGGCAGGAAACCGGATAAGTTATTCTCATCACCTAGAGGCGAATCAAAAGGCATTCTTTCATACGATCCCTAGAAAATAATTTGAGCATTAATATCTGTTCATAAAAGAAGTAAACATAAGGAGAGTTCGTGTCAACTTACAAAAGATATGTGTGATGTTAACGAGCAAATTTGACCAGGAGTTCTAGCGTTCAACACACAGCCTGGAGTTCTATGTATTAGATCGGATACCTCGAGATCTAAAAATCAAACATTCATTTATTATATCTACTCTAAACTAAAACTGCAAATATTGGTTTAAAAATGAACAAATATTACCTCTATGAAGTGTTACTTGACTTAAACCAAAATCTGTTAATTTTAAATGTCCAGTTTCAGATATTAAAATATTATCTGGTTTCAAATCTCGGTGTATGATGCCGTGTCTATGAAGTACATTGAAATGTAATTTTAAAATAAATAAGTAAATGCGAATTAATAATGGAAAACCACTCTCACATACCGATGCAAATATTGCAAAGCTAATATGATTTCAGCACAGTAAAAAACAGCCATTTGCTCCTCGAAGTAGGTATAAACACCCAGCAATGACTTTAAATCTCCGCCAACCATGTATTCCATAACCTAAAAACCAAAATCATACGAATTAATGACATAACTTTTAAAATTTCAATACAATCATTACCTACCAAAAAAATTCTTGTGGGTGTTTGTAACGAATAAAACAGCTGAACACAGAACGGACTTCTTGACAGTGCTAAAGCATTTCTTTCATTTACAACTGAAAAGTATCAAAATACGTATGTATATGTAATCCAGAAAAAAAAAGATCTTTTCATTACTAAAAATATAATTACCTTGCGAGACCATATTTTTATTTATCATTTCGGATTTTTTCATTACTTTGATAGCGTAAATTACATCAGTGTGGCTCGTTTTTCTGCCCAAATAGACCTCCCTGAAACACGATTGTTCAATTATAAACTTCATTTCAATAGAAACAGACCGTGAAGAAACAAATACATACCCGAAAGCTCCTCGACTGATAGGTTTAAGAACTTCGAAATCTTCTATATTAGGAGCCTAAATAAACGAAAATGAAGCAAATTAAAGATCATCGTAGAAATACGTATACATACAACAACTCATTTGAAATACGTATCAAAACTCAACTTACTTTAAAAGTTTGAGATGATTTTGAAATGGTCTGATAAATAGATCCTGGAATTTCATCGATATCGTGATGAAACACTCCGTCGGTTTCTTTCTCTTTTTCCATTTCACCGAATTTGAAATATTCTATTAATTTTGAAAATACTTTCATGAATGTAATAAATATCACATCAATAAGCGGACCATCATTAAACCAATTTTTTAATACAAAAAAATGAATAAATTGCAGCAAGAACTCCGGAAATTTTAAAAAGCACATCATCAGGTCAACTGATAAAAATGTAAGCTCAACGGATTTCTGTTTTCATCACAGAAAAAAAAGTAAACAATGAGCTTTCGTGTCACGTAACCCAAAAATTGACCAATCAGAAAACACGAAAAGCTCAAAAGGGCGTGCGTTATTCCGTGAAAACAACCAATGAAAATCGGTTTAAGACATTTGACGTTTTTCAATTTTATTCTTCCTAAATCAATCCAATGCATGTGGTATTTTGACGTTTTACTTGAAATAATGAATACTTTTCCTTTCGTAAAGGATTTTATGATAATTTGATTGACTCAGTAATTCTAAAAAAGTCTTGTTCATGTAAATTCAAGAGTGATGAATAATTAAAAAAGCAGATATAACTTTTATAAAATGAAGAAATTTTTATCACAAAAACGCCGCCATTTTCACTTTTATTCATATCACAGCAGCATAAAATATGCGCAAAATAAATTTGAAAAAACTGGAAGAGAGAGGAACAAAAGTATGTTGGATTCGGAATATAGGTCTTTCTGTGCTGTATGAATATTCCGTGTACTTAGAATTTTTGTTTGTATGTGTGTGTATTTTACAGGCGCTTGCGTGTGTGTGTGTGTTTTATGTTTTACCTTTATTTACTTGAAGGTTTATTGACTGTTCTTTGGTATTTTAATTATTTAGTGTTATTTTTACAGAAGTTTCATATCGTGATTATTCGTGGTGTCGATTTAAATATATGTAATTCGTTCAGTTCGTCGTCGAATTTGTGAAGTGATATGAGTGATGAATGTGAAACACCAAACTATACTTTTATTTTATGAATGTAGAATCAACGTCAGAGTGAATGACTATTGGTGAAAACTGGAAATGCGAATGCATTATTTCAATGTAAAAGATACATTTCGCGTTTAATATGTGCTTAAATTTGGTGCTTTCGTTGTGGATGAAATACATTAATCCATCGCAATGTGTTCGACGACGTCTTATTTGAGTAATAACACGTAAATGTAGCGCCTCAAGTTATACCCATATCGGATTACAAGCGCTAATTTTCAGAAGTGAGTAATAACCGCAGAGCCATGATTTTTGGAAATGAATTCAGCTTTTTGATCATCACTGGGGTTATTCGGATACTATTCAGAAGATTCAGATTTCTCAACAACTTGTCGTGCGCCAAGATAACGTCTTGTATAACACTAGGCCTGCTCATATGTTTCGAGACAGTGCTACTTTGTGCAGTTAGCGATTGTACGAAGTCGTTTTATATTCATTGGAATACATCGAATCCTATATTCAGAGTGGATAACACGGATCATATAATTTCCGTGAACCAGGGCAATACGCAGTTCGACTACGATCAAGTGAACATCATTTGTCCTGTGTACACTCCAGGAACGCACGAAGAAGACGCAGAACGATATATTATCTATAATGTATCGAAAGAAGAATACGAAACTTGTCGTATAACTAACCCCAGCCCTAGAATAATTGCTATCTGTGATAAACCCCATAAATTAATGTATTACACAATCACTTTCCGACCATTCACTCCACAACCTGGTGGTTTGGAATTTCCACCCGGACACGATTATTATTTTATTTCCACGTCTTCGAAAGACGATCTACACAGGCGAATTGGCGGACGATGCGCCACGAACAATATGAAAGTTATATTTAAAGTCTGCTGTCGTCCGGAAGACTCGTATAATAATTCTGTGCGACATATATCAAAAAATACGTCGATATATTCATCGGTTCCGGCCATGCAAACGACAACCACCGTACCAGCGTATATTCGTTCTTTTACGGCCAGACCATCAAAACCATCCAATTTTGTCAACGTTTATCACGGCGTTACTTACGAGCCTTCTGCCGAAACGCCGCCCAATAAACAAACCACCAAAAAATCACAAGAATTTCCACATCATCCTAACGAAGTGGTCAAAAACGAAGAATTAACTCACGGTGGCGCGGCGACGCTGTATCTATTTTCATTTTACTCATTTAAGCATAAGTTACTTGCCATGATTGTCATCAGTCTAGTCTCTTTCGTTATACGGTAATTCTTTTATAGTTATTCTGTTTTATGTATTTATTTTACGAATCGGTTTCCGAAACCTATCATAATGAATTCTTCGATCATTACCAAAAGTAACCCCCTTCCCTCCCTCCCTCCCTCCCTCCCTCGTGAAATTTACTCTTCCCAGTCCCCTTTTTTGTTTGTTTTATCGTACCGTTTTTACCTTGTCAGCAAGACTGATAAAATTCCAGTTCACTGACCCTAATATCCGGTCTTTGGTAATGATTCTAAGGATTTGTTATAGTTGTGCTTGCATTTACGAAAAACAAAATTTCGAAAAATCGTTTTTATTTTTACGTCGAGTGTTTGATAATATCGAATTTTTGCGATTCCAAATGGCATCCCCCCAAGCTTTTTAACGTCGTGGAGTTATTTGTTTAATGTACATATCGCATTTATTAAGATAGATTTTTATACTTTTTTTTTTTCTCGGTCGTTTCTTCTGACACAGTATAACAATTAATTTAATTAATTTCATAAGGTTTTAGAGGACCAAACTGATTCGTGAGAAGTAAATCCGCGAAGCGAAATGCTTCTCTTTTTTTTGCAACTGTTCGACTATCATGGGTGAAGTTAATGCGACGAATTTTAGAATTTTTATTTCGAGTTCTTTCATTTTTTTCTGTTATGTAAATAATTTCTTCTTATCGCTTTCTTTCTGTTTCTTGTTCTTGTTCTTCTTCGTCAACTTTCAAGTACCTATCGAATGTACCTACCTATATTTTTCGCGAACAGTTGTGTTTTATCATTTTTCTATACCAGTAGTGATGTTCAAATTTTTCTAATTCATTTTTTTTGTACTCGATACAAAGAATACCGGACAATAATATTTAAAGAGTATTTGAGCATATACAACATGCAATTCAGCTATGCCTTATCAGTACCTGTAAAATTTAATTCACGAATTGCCTCGCGTATCAGATTTTCGTCGAAGAATTTCAGTAAAGAATTCGGTATACTGATTTCTTTGCAGAAATTCGAAAGTTTTTCTTCTTACAAATCGAAATTCTGAAATTGCCGCGACGATTTGACACGCGATAATTGGCCATGGTATTCGCACAAAAATATACTCATTAAGAATAAACTAATTAGAGAATCGCTGAATTAGTCTGCCCATTAAAGGAAACGGTTATAATTTGATTATTTGCGCGTTTTACACGAGTCAATTGTTTCATTTCCGGAAGTCTTAGCGTAGAGCTATGAACCCGAATCGATTTAATCCAGTGAGATTTCGAATGTTTTAATTTTTGATAGGTACCTTCAGTTTGAATAAATATGACCTGCTATGTTGATTTTAAACTATCCTGAATTCCTGAAGTTCGAATATACTTTTCATTTCGTTAATTACGAGTTTATAAGGAAAGGATAAGTTTAAATATGGTATTGCAGCGTTGCCAAAAAATCATAATTGTTCTGAATTGTTCCCAGACACTCCAATTTTTCGTTTCGAGACGTCGCGCGTCGGTGGTGAAAGTTGATATTTTTGAGCTTTGATAGATTTTCAAGAAAAGTCCAATTACTATAATTTTTGGTTAATTATTCGTATTTCAGCGATGAATCGTAAAAGCTGATTGATATTTCCTCCCTTCCCCTGAGACAGAATGATGTTGAAAAAAATGACCAGTGTTTTGATATCTTATTCTTGAGAATATTCTTCGTTATGCCAAATATTCCATTAGCTTTGTACGTAATTTAGATTCCTTCAGTTCACAAATCTGTGACCTTATGGTTCAAAAATATTTGAAAATACCCCTGGATACCCTAAATAAAACAAACTTCTTTCTCACTGCATCAGTTCCATCTCTCGGTATAGCAAGTTTTGAAGAATTGATGAGAATGAGGCTGAGTTGAACTGATAAAATTCAACTGAACCTTAATCCTTAGATCATCTCTTCCCTTTCTATAGAATTTTGACGCATTTTTTTAGAAATTGCTCGTCACTTGTTTTAGTTCAAAAATTGAGATGTGAGCTAAAGCAAGTTGAGAATTGGGGTCACGTTAATCATTACTCTAAATTGGATTTTGGATGGGGGAAAGTCTCACGATATTCTTTTTTCATCCGCAGAATTTCTAAATCTAAACAGTGGGATTTCTCTCTTGGCTTTTTTCTTCCCCTCTTTATTTCACCTTTAAAATTCTTAAATTTTTAATTTGCATTTTCACGTTGACTGAGAAAAATGGCTGGGAAATTCATTTAGAATCCCCCTTTCTCCTACCCGAACTCCATCCATTTTCGTTCCAAAAAAATATGTAATAAAAACTAAAATTGAGGATCTAGATCAGATTTTATACAAATCATCATTTTTTAAGTGGGATTTTGGATTAAAAATTCTTTTTTGGACTGTCATTTTTAAAAATTTGAACATGATACAAATTTTATTGCAATTTTAATATTTTATTTTCGCGATCTCCCTCTCTCCCTCCGACGCTTCTATCTTTAGACATAATATGTAAAATCTGTGATTCAACTTTGAATTTTGATTGAACGAAAAGAGCAGAAAGTTAGTTTAGTAATCGCTCCTTGCCTTTTTCTTTAGTAAAATTCAATATTGCTCTCTCATCTGTTAACTAGCATGTTTAATAATCGAGAAGTATGCTAGAAATTTCCAACAAAAATCAATTGAAGCGTTGGGTTTCAAAACCAGCTAAATGAAAAAAGTAAAATTTTACAGGAAATGAAAAAAACGTTTAGAATTTTTAGTTTTAGAGCTACAGGGAAGTTTTTTTCGTCATCGGACAAGTTGGTAAGCATGCTTTCAGTTGGCTAAAAACCAAGACTGTAGAATCAGTTTTGATTGGTCAAAAAGCAGATTTAAAAATGCATTTAGTAGGTTTTGGAGCGTAATTACGCACATGGAAAATTTTAAAGTAAAAAAAACGAGTTTTTATTGGGATAGTTTATTTTGAAGGTTCTAGAATTTGCTTTTTTTGAGTTTTTAAAAATTATTTGCGGCATTATCTTTGATTTATTTTAATCGAAATAATATAATTTATTTTTTCTGCGTGTATTTTTCTCTAAAAAATAAAAGTATAATTTTGGTAAAAAGTGCAGATAGTAGGTTTTGATGAAAAAAACAAACATGCATTTAGTAGGTTTTGAAGCAAAAATTTCATTTAGTAGGTTTTGAAGCAAAACACCGTTTTCAATCGCATTTTAGGTGGCATTTAGTAGGTTTTGGAGCAAAACTGACTTCGCCATTCGATTCGGGAGGTCCGAAAATACCCGAATCCATAATAATCTCATTTTCGAAAAATGGTGCATTTAGCAGGTATTGAAACCCAACGCTTCAATTCGCCGAATCATTTTGCCAATTTTTTTTCATTTATAAAAAAAAAAACTTGAAACGTCAATTTTTTGAGAAACAGAGAAATAATGAAAACTTCGGGTGAATTCCTTTGAACTGTTCGTGGCTTTTTTTTTAAAATATTCTAATTTTAAACTTTATGTTGTCGTTCAAATATTTCTGTGAAATTATTAGATTTACAAAACCTGAAAATTCTCAAACGATTGGGATTTTGAAAGAATTTCCAGTTTTATGAAAACAACGATTTTCTTGGTGCCATATTTTTGAAATTTTGGGTTGGAAAATGCTATGGAAATAGAGTACTCCCAATTTAGCATACTTTTGTGAACGGATTTCTGGTAGGGTGACAATAATCCAATTTTTTGAAGCCTTAAAAATCTTTAAAGTTTCCTTTCGATAAGTAACTCGAACTATTGATATCGCCTTAATTCTTCTCTCAAAAATCCAGTATCAATTTTTGCATTTCTTAAAATTTATTCTAAATTATTATTAATTTTCTTAATTGGAACTGTTGCAGTTAACGTGCTTAATCTGAATCAAAGCTAGTTTGTGCAAAAAACAAACAGGGAGGGTAAAGGGTGCCTGAACAACTCACCCTCTTGAAATTAGCTGTGGCATAGCCAAGATTTTCTCGAGAATAAGACAAAAGAATAATTTTGGCAAAAGTTGTAATATTTTTCTTATTATATTTTTAAAATACAAATAACGTACAATTACCTACTTCTCGAGCGAAGATCATGTCTGAAAAGTAAAAATGTATATTTTCCGTACGCTCGATGGTAGTTGGGAGGTGAATGTACTCGCCTCCTTGTCTTTTGTCCTCCTTTGGCTACGCCGAAAAATAGTTTAATCTTTAATTTTTGAAAATGACGAATGTTCAAAAGTGACATGCCTTCTGAAAAATACATAAATGAATAAAAAATTGACTTCTCGAGCGGAAGAAAGTGTGGAAAATTTCGCCTTCACCGAGAAAAAAATACATTTTTATTTGAAAAGTTGAGAACTACCCGCTGTTGATCATTTTCATTTTTTTGTCTCTCAATAATTTTCCTTCAGTTTTTGACTTTTTGATGAAATTTTGCATTATGCACTATGAAGAGTAGGTATCTAAAAAATCCGTGAAACTTGCTAGTATCTACTGAAAAAGTCCTATACTTGGCAAGGCGGTAATTTAAAAATCAGATAAGCCTCCAATTTGGCTCAAGAACACGGCAGTGATTAATTTGAAAAATTATCAGATTGTGGTATTTGAAAAAAAAAATGAATTTGAGTGATCATTCATTTTGGAAATTGAGGATGTTTCTCAATTTTTTTCCAACAGTTTATTTATTATGTAATTACATATTGATTTTCAAAGCCAAATTCACAAGTGCAGACGGAAACAAAAAGCCAAGTTGGTAGAAATTTGATGTAAAATTATATCAGCTGAAAACTTTTTCGATCGTTTATCGTAATTTCTTCATTAGATTCGCAAAGAAAAAATTTAATGCTTTAAAAAGCAAAATTTCATTCCCTTTTTTCAACAACTTGAACTGCTTGCTAGGAGAAATGTTTACATTTAAATTAAATTGGAATAAAAAAGGATAAAATAACACCGGGGTTTTCGATTTTGTTCGAATTTCATTTTGGAATTTTAGGAAATTTGGTTGAAATGTTTTATTTAAAAAAAAAATCGTTTCAAAAGATTCCTGGACTTGTGTGGAAAAAGTATCAGTTTGAATTTTCAATCTTATTTATGATTCGTTTTTTGATTTTGATTTTTTTTTAATTTAGTGATTTCTCAATTGAAATAAGAAACTTAGATTTAAATTTCTCCTTCATATTCCGAAATGGAATTTCAAACTATTTACAAAATCATTGGCGCTTTCTCTCCTTGCACAAAATTTTATTTTATTGGAAGTAGAAATTTGTTTAATTCGGAAACAAATAATGTTTGTTAATTCTCAACAATTTTAAAATCAATTTTTTTTATCAATTATTGGAATTTTAATATGCATAAAATTTGGTTCAAACTGAAAACCCCCGCGTTAGTTTACCAGATTTTATTTCGATTTTGTTGCGATGTAAATATTTTTCTTTTCGTTGAAAAAAAGATTTGAATTTTGTGTTTTGAAGCATTTTACCAGTCTTATAAAAAAGTTGAGAAAAACAATCGAAAAAATTTTCAGCTGATGAAATTTGACAGCAAATTTCTATCAACTTGGCTTTTTGCCATTGGAAATTAACATAATCATTTCATAATCATTTGGAGAAAATTGAGGAAAATTCTCAATTTCCAAAATGAGTGATCACTCGAATTCATTTTTTCCCCAAACATCACAATCTGTCTATTCAGTCCAATTTCTTTCTTGAAAATTCTTGAAATTTATCAGTTGAACTTCTCTCAGATGTTAGAAGGTTAACCCAAATTTCTTGTTCAAACTTCATTAATTTTTGAAAAATCTCATGAGAAATCTGGGTTCAGTAAACGTATCATGATATAAGGAAGACAGTTGTTCGTATTTTTGGGAATTCCTTGATAGATTGATGGGTGGAGGGGGTCAAAAAACACCTACATTGTTCAAGTTCATCTTTTTGAGGAATCAAAGAAAAATCCCCCCCTCGATTAAAAAAAGTACTGAAGGTACCTGCCTATGTATGATCCTATAGAAAATTTTTTAAAATCCTGCATTTCAATTTGGAGATTTTGTTAAAGAATTTTGGGTGCTTTTTTGATTTGTTTCAATTTGTTTGACTACCGCGCTCGCCCTCTCCGGCAGGCGGCAACCAACAAACTCTTGAAACTCTGTTATCAATGAATCGTATTCTGCAAAATTGACCTGTACGTTCTGATTTGGACCAATTTTAATATTGATATTTTTTACTTCCAACTTTTCTTAAAATCCAATACGTTTAATTTGAAAAGCCATAGAAAACCATATCGTTTTTTTCATCTTTTTCGTCCCTTATTCTGAATCAGATCGTACGTAATGTTGACTATTTTAAGACGAGACGACGATTTGATTATAAAATCTTCTCAATTTGTACTCATAATTTCAAAACACGAATGTTTAGTCAACAGTGTCGAATTGAGCTACGAGCTGGCAGATTGAAACAGCTCGCATTTACCACCCCCATATGCACTTTTACCGCAGAAACGAAGAGGTTTTGTGAACAAACCTGAAATTCTTTAATGCTTTCAAAGAAAAAACGCAACGGGAAAATTACCATTTAATATTTTTATTCAAAATTACATACATTTCGCTCATGTCAACCCTTCGACGATGTTATACGGTGGTATTTTCATTAACGTCGCCTCGGTTTTTTTTTCTCGTTCTCTTTTTCTGCGTATTTGTATGTGTGTGTATCTTTGTGTGCAAAACGACGGAGTTATTTCTAGTGCGAATTTTCAAACGCTTTATGCATATTACGACGATGAATAGAGGCATAGGGGTCGGGCATAAAGAGAGAACCAAGTGCAGAAGTAAGCGCATATCAATGTTTTTTTCTGTACTCTCTTCAAGTTGTGCACTGTGCAAATGCAACGATGCACCAGGCTGTAGAAATTGGGAAGCAGATAACGTGTGCTCGTCTACTGTGTGACGGGCGTGAAAAAGTAAAAAGTAAAAAAAAAAAAAATGACGAACGTTTCTCGTAATTTTTACATTCTTTCGGGGCGGAGGTGCGACGCGTATACGCTTTTTCAAGGGTGTATTTTGGATGTACGAGAGTGTGTAAAGGGTTGAAGCGCGTTCGCGAAGAAGGCGCGACGACGCCATGGGTGGTGAACAGTGCGGGGTGCGTATTGAAAGAGCGTGTGCTGTGTACAGAGTGTACAGAGTACAGAGAGTGTGAGAGAAAAAAAAAATAGCGTATGCATCGCGGTGGTTGCGATGACGATGGAAAGATGCAGAATAGAAGACCCGGGGCAGGGCTGAGGCCTGAGGGGTTGATGAGCGCAAATGCGAATTCGTTGATCGTAATTTTTTAAATGATTCACCGGCGTATGTATGTACGTACCTCAACTCGAAACTCGACTTACGAGTGAGGTACGTACCTACACGTAGACGTACGTAGCTTTTGAAGGCTAACAAATGCGGCGATTCTCTAATTATATAAATGCTGCGTATACTTTAGCGAGTTGTATTTTGCTTTTTGGCGCGCGTATAGAGTATTTTATGGTTTATATACGCGTACAATAACGATCCACGCTCATTAAGAAAATAGGTGTGAAAATGAACCGGCGACACTTGACAAAAGAGCTCGAGTCGTTCTTTCAAGTACTACGAGGCTTCTTTACAATTGCGCTGCGTTGGTAATGTTTTTTAAGGTGGTGTAAGCGAAGCGCATACTGCCAGGCGAGCGATGGTAGTTTACAACACATACACATATGTACCGTATATTACACGCATATATTATGAAATTTATACGTCGAACAGTATTTTAACGTTGGTTTATTCGTAGAGACTGCTTTCAGTATTAATAGCGTGGTTCCTTTTAGAATTCTTCTTTTACTTTTTCTTTCTTTTTTCGCATTTTTTTTTCTCCTCTTTTTTTTCTAGCTTTATATTCTTTCTCTTGTATACTGAAATACTCACGATAAGGTTTATGTGATTTTTTTCTGGCCTTGATGGTTTTTACTCGAATATTATTCTATGACAGTATTATTTATTTTTAATTTTACCATGACTTTATTACGGAGCCTGTAGTAGGATAATTTTTTGTGAATTTTTTTCTTCTTGTTCGAGTTCATTACCTAATTGACGAAAATAATAAATCCGAAACGACTGTATAAATGAAATTATACAATCATTATAGAAATTAAGCGAATCTCTTCTATCGTGTTTCCAAATATTGTACCTTATTACAAAAATTTAATACTCACGAAAATTTTTCGATCATCGTAGTAATTTTTTTAGTATTATTTTTCTATTTTTAATTTCGTCATATCAAAACAATAAAGAAAAAAAATGATAAAACACGATATTCATAGATAATATTTACTCTTTTTTTTAATAACTCGATCGACGCATTTTTTTTGTATGTTTTTTTTATACGGTAGAGAAAAAGTAAATGTGTAGTTGTATATTGTTTTTTTATTAGAATGTATTAAATGGCTTTAACATTTCATTTGTACCGTTGATTTGTGTATTTTATGTCCCCCTTTTTATTCTACGATATGTTACAATTATAAACATATTCTAAAAATTAAAAAAAAAAATGATTTTAATTTGTAGATGTATTATATATATCGTACCGTCGTGTAAATATTATTTTAAATTAACTTTTTTTATGGCTATCTATTGATACATATTTTATACGACATCTTTTATCGATTTATTCCTTTAATTAATGTATGTTTTTTGATATGTATTTCGAGATAGTTGTTCGTTCGTAATGTTCTTATAATTACTGCCATATTTAGCGAAATTGTAGACATTTTAACGATTTACAAAACTAAATTGGCTGATAGTGAAGTGCGCTGATTTTGTTGGGAAAAATTTTCAAATATGTTTTGTATTTTGTTTATTATTATTATTTTTTTCTGTACATATTGTAAACAAAATTTCAACAGTGTATAGCTTTCGATTAGTAATACGAATTATATAAAAATAAATTTTCACTTAATAATGTGCGGATTTCGTTCTTTAGTTTTTAGGTTACTGTGATTCTGCGCTGGTTTGACATACTCCTATATTGTGAACGGCGAATGACTGTTCGGGTGTAATCAATAATCATAGATTGGTTGTCACAGCCGCAATATGATCTTATTTCATTTTTCCATTTATCACATTGATGCTTAATTTATAGGAAACAGAAGTAATTTTCGTTGTAAACAAATTTGGACGTATAGACTCATTTATGGCTAATCATTTTGGCAAAATTACGATGCTGTCTGCTGTTCCGTCACTTGTGAATGTATTGTCAGTTTTTCCATATTTTAGATCTCATTATTGGTCTGATTTTCGTCGCCAGAAAGCCAGAATAGATCAATAATGTATATTGCACGGTTTGAAAATTCAGAATAAAAGAGTTCAGCATTCTTTCAGATTTTATAGTTTCAACTTCATAAATAATGCATTATCTGGAATGTGCATTGCTCGACGACCGTGCTTGAATTGAAATTACGAAATACAAATCAGAAAAATTTGCTCAAACATGGATTTTATTTTAGAATAGGTATTCTAAAAGACGAAAATTGACCTAGATTTCAGGTTTCTGAGGTTGAAATTCTTCATTTTTTATAAACACATGTAGCTTCTTCAAGTCTTCACTTTTTTGACCAGCACATAAAAGATGAAATTCAGGATGAGAAATAGTGAATAAAAGTTGGAGCCTTTCAGTTTGCGCTGAGATGAAGGAAAGTCGTTAGACGTTATCCCTTCTCCTTTCAAAATATTGTACATTGTACAAATGACATTAATGAATTCAAAGAAAAACTGTGCTGACCTAAATGTGGCTTTGTTTTCAATTTCGTCTTTCGAACAGAATTTTGTGTTTGAATATTCAAATTTCAAAACCATTTACTACAGTACAGTCTGCAATCCTCATTTCGATCCGAGCATTCCGAGCTATATTATCCTCAAATTCTTCAATCCACCAATCCTTATAATAAGCAATATAATAAATTAATAAAATGAAAAAAAAACTTGAACTTCGAAAAATTTTTAATTTAATTTTCATTTTTCTCTTGGAATTTTCTAAATAGAATTTTTCAATTTTCTAATCAAATCAAATAAAAAATGAAAACTGAAAAATTTTGTAAATTACGGTATTTTCATTTTCATTACCGTAATTTGCCCACCAACATTACGTAATCTATGAAATGACGTCATTTGTTTTTATCATTATAATCAGCTAATTTTTTTCACCCCTTTTTCAAAGTAAACTTTCGCCTATTTTCTTACATAATGAAACGTATTTTTTTAATTAATTAATTGCTTAGTGATCGAATTTAGTACATTTTATAAATTCTCATTTCTTGACTCGATAACGTTTCGATTTTCCAATACTTTTTATACGGTGATAATATGAATTAATTTATCGGAGACTACGTAGACGAATTCATTGACCAAAATTTCAATTCACTGTGTTATTCATTCTCGTTAATTGTTCCCTATGAATTTATTCACCAATTCTGTTAACACATCATTAATGCCAAATGTACACGTAAATAAAGATTTTTACTTTCATTCGTTCTTGAAAAACTGCGTGAACAATAATCCTCCTTCGTTGAACGATTCGCCCGCTGAATTCGACTACAGTTCAAATTTATATCCTATAAGGCTGATTAAAAATTTACAATCTCTGAGAAAAGAGTCAAGATTCTGTGATGTCAAGATATCGGTTCAAAATGAAATATTCAACGTGAGTATCATTTTTCGACGTTTTCGTCTTTACCTATATAAGTAGATATGGTATTATCGGTGACTTATGATTTTAAAATTTTATAGGCCCATCGAGCAGTTTTATCCGCCAGTAGTCCATATTTTTACGCTATGTTCAACAATGGATTGAAGGAGAATGGAAAAGATGTCATTGAGCTGCACTCGTTATCGTCTGAAATTTTCAACGGACTTATCGATTTTATTTATAGTGGTTCGTACAGTTCATATGTAATACTTTTATACGTGTTACTTGTCACCTACTTTTACTGTATTAGATGTGTTATTATTGACATTTGTTTTGTAAACTTTTTCAGGTAGTATAAGAATCACTAGACAAAATGCCCAAGAATTAATCGTCGCTGCCGATATGCTCCAGTTGACGGATCTCGTCACTGGATGCATTGATTTCTTCATCAAAGAGCTCGATATTACAAATGCTGTAGGAATATATAGGTATGTATAATGAACTATATTTGAAACCATTGAAACTTTTCGAGTATTACTTACCCTGCCCATCTGTTATACATATTTCAGATTAGCTGATATGCATAATTTCACCAATTTAGCCAAATCTGCGTTAGAATTTATTCAGAATAATTTTCCTTTAATTTGCCAAGAAGAAGAGTTCTTGGAACTACCAAAGAAGTATATTTTAGAATTACTATCCAGCGAATATTTACGCGTCGATAGTGAACTTCAAGTAAGTGAGCCTTTATTCCAGATGAATCGTGTAAGAATCTTGCGTCTAATTATCCATTATTTTGTCAGGTTTTCCAATCGGCGATTCGTTGGATCCATCATAAAGTCGATGAACGTCGTTCGTTTGTTTTTGAAATCTTGTACAACATACGACTGCCATTATTAGCTGAAACTTACGTCGAACAAGCGATTAATGATTGCGGCGACAGTAGTGTAAAATTAGCCCTTCGTTCTATTTGGAAGGATCTGTTTTTGAAAAAAGGCAATTTATCGCCTTTAATCGTTCAACCAAGAATATGCGCCAAGAAAGATATTTTCGTTATTGGAGGCTCGAAAAGAGAAATGATCAGTACCTGGACTCGTTCTTCTGAATGTACTTTTGAAACTGTTGAGAAATTCGATACCTTTAAGAAGTAATACTACTCGTAGTTTTCTTCAAGTCTATTTTTATTGCTTATTGTACTTGGAGTGATCTAAATTTACGGTCATTTCTAGATGTTGGAGTCGTGTATCTTCTATGGGTATTGGAAGAATATTACCCGGTGTAACTGCTTTGAATGGTAAAATTTTTGTCGTCGGTGGTGAACAAGAATCTCAAATCTTAGCCAATGGAGAATGTTACGATCCTGTTGGTGATACTTGGACAGCTATCGATAGCATGGTGGTTCCCAGATGCGAATTTGGATTGGCAGCTTTGCATGGTTATCTGTATGCGATTGGAGGATGGGTTGGTGACGATATTGGCGGGTCGATTGAAAGGTACTTTTACATACGAGTACATACTATTATAAGCTGCGATACGAATTCGTCGAATATCTTATAATCGTTAATTCTTTTCCAGGTATAATCCTGTGCTAAACGAATGGAAATTATATGGAAATTTACCCGAACCTAGATTTAGTATGGGTGTGGTTTCTTACGAAGGTAGGCTGCAATTTACCTATTGACAAGCTTCTTGGCATCACTCATTGTGAATGATGATGACGTTAATTGTTTCAGGTTTAATATACATTGTTGGAGGTTGCACTCACAGTAATCGCCATCATTCTACTCTCCTGAGCTACAATCCAATTACGGGTGAATGGGATACATTAGCGTCGATGTTGGTGCCACGGAGTCAAATGGGAGTCGCAATTTTAGATAATCATTTGTACGTGGTTGGAGGTACAAATAAACATCACAATGTGCTGCATTCCGTTGAAAAATATTCCTTTTACAAAGTAATCATAAAATTTTTCATCGCCCTGAGCGTGGTTTTCATGAATAAAATAAATATATTTGTAATTTTTATGATAGAACAAATGGTACAAAGTTCCACCGATGTCCGTTGGAAGATCGAGTCCTGCAGTCGCAGCGGTGGGCGGGTTATTATACGTTATCGGCGGAGATCAAACTCACGAAGTGAACTTTTATCGTGCCCAAATTACAATTTCATCGGTCGAGATATTTGATCCGGTGGCAGGAGTATGGAAAGATGGTCCTCAACTTCCAGATAGTCGAAGTGAAGCAGGAGCTGTTGTAGTATAATATTAGATTTCGAATGATTATTTTTTTTTTACATTAACATGGCGCGTAATATTTTCCTACATACTATCAATTTTCGTGTTCATAAACGTTATTAAAAATCTCAAAAAATTGTATCATATTTTTACCTACTGATTTTTGTCGAATTTCGAAGCGTTTTTTTTCCTCAAGTAATTATCGATCGCTTTGCGATTAATTGATTACCATACATACGGTACGGCTTGTTTATTGATATTATATCGCGATTGTATTAGAAAAAAGTAAATATTAAATTAGAACATTGATTCTTTAGGGTTCTATAAATTTGGTAAATTCAAAAAAACCGGAACTATTTAAAATGACGGATATCATGTAATGGATGATGTTCCTATTTCTCCGCTTGTTCATAATTGAACAATTTACTTATGTAAGATAATCTCTGTTAACGCGTTAACTTGTTAGCGCGATCGCTGAACTTATAATATAACGCGCAAATCATTCAAATGTATCACTATTGTAAAATTTTCGTTTTCGCTTTGGTTGTGGCTAGTCATTTGTCGGGTGAGTGTATTATTTCACGGTTGATCTTTTAATTATGTATTTTTATTACGTTAAAAACGTCGAGTTTTTCATCAATACTACAATTGTTAAGATTTTTACTTGTTTTTACTTTCTGTTATTGAATTCATTGTTTAAATTGTAAGTTTCAGTAATTACCTATAAATTTTTATCACCGCATGTTTTATTTTATTTATTGAATCCTAACAATTGATTATTTTCAGTTGAAAATGTTTTGCTCGGATAATTTTACTATAGAGTACAAACCGACTTACATTCGTTTAATCATTAGTCCATGTGGGGTGGAATTATTCAATCTTGTCTGTTTTTCATCATTTGTATATATTCTGATATTGCTATTGATTTACGTTCGATGGTCGCCTAGTAAATATTTGGGGTATGTATTCTTAAATGAAACGTATTATTAAATCAAAATACTTGAGTAGGAATACCTACCAATTGTAAATCAAATTTGTTTCAGAGTGATTTCAAAAAAGCGTCTGTTCTACGGACATGATACTCGTTATTGCTTAGCACTGTTGCTACTTTTAGTACAGTTGATAGAATTAGAAGAATATTCCATCGGGTATTACGATATTTGGTACATCAAACTGGTACCAATCGCCGCTATCGTGTCGAACGTAGTTTGTCAAATTTTCTACAGCAAATTAGAAGAATATAACAATCTGTATTATCTAGCTGTAACAATCATCTATTGGCTTTCTTGCGGATTGTGTAAAGGTCTGATGTTGATTACAGTTTTGAATTTGGGGTTAAATTTCGAACATGTAATTTTCAGTACATCTGTAGCCTCAACGGTTTTATGTTACTCAGCTGCGATTAACGATTTTATTTCCTTGTTACAGGAAGTAAGTTCTCACCCACGTGGAATTTGTATTTTATAATGAAACAATTGACGAATCTTATTGAATTTCCAGATGAGGAGAAAAATGTCTAAAATTGCAGAAGTAAATAATGAAGCAAACGAGAGAACAATTTACGCCTATCAACATCCATTCAGCAGGTTTTATTCAAAAATAACATTCTATTGGTTAACGTCGGTACTGCGTATCGGATATGTTTCAACGTTGGAAACTCCACATTTTGGACAATTACCTGACTCTGAAAAATCCTCAGCTCAATTCGAAAAACTCGACGAAATATTTCATTCGGAGAAAGTAAGTTGAATTTGTTATTTTTAGGTACCTACATAAATTTTAAATTCTGTTTGTGCGAAAAAAAAATACCTACCTACACGAGTTCATATTTTTAATTTTATTCATTACACACAGGCAAAAACAGCGAAAAACGAGTGCAAAGTTAGCTTATGGAGGTGTTTTGCCAAAGGATATTGGAAAACTTTTGTGTTAGGTGGGATATTGAAGCTGATTGGTGATATGGCTGGATTCATTCCACCGTTGGGTATTTCTGTGGTGGTTCGTTACATTGAGATGATCCAAACCGCTGAGACCAAGAGCACAAATGAGGTATATAGGTATTCCATTACCATATTATTTCCCATTTTTATGACTACCTATATGTACACCTGTATGCGAAAGTGCTACAGTATTCCGCATTGTAATGAAATGAATTTTATTTCTAGTTTCGTTACATCAAATGGAATGAATTCATAAATAATGGTTACGTTATGGCTGTGATAGTATTTATAGCTATATTGACTCAGGGAACACTATCTCAAAATAGTACTCATATCATAAACGTTGAAGGAATTCGACTGAAGAACGCTTTGCAAGTCAGTACATATTTTAAAAATCCGATAGGTAGATATGTAATGTACCATTGACCATTGTCAGTGGAACACAAATCATGTCAAATTTGTTTCAGGGATTAATTTATCGAAAATTATTGAAAATTCGTAAAAATGAAATACAGTGTCAAAACAACAATTGTGATAATATTGGGTATATAACGAATCTAACAACTGAGGATTCATACAATATTATGTCCTGTTTTTGGATCGGCCATTATGTGTGGGCTATTCCACTGAAGGTAGGCCTACGCTTTAAGCTTGGGATTTGATTGTTTAGAAATCCGTTCCCAAAACACATTCAATATGTATAAAGCGTACTGTATGACATAAGAATTTGCAATAATTTAAAATAATTTTAGATAGTATTGTTGATTTATTTACTATTTCAAGAAATCGGAATCAGCGCTGTGATTGGTTCAGTCGCTTGTATCATTTTGATGTTATTCTTGCAACTGATAATAGGCAAACGGATGTCAAAGAATTATAAATTGATTTCGGTAATTTTTCAATCTAAACACAATCGTTATGAATTTTAATTACTTATGCATGATGAGGTACGTTTATTGTACGGTGTACAAAATTTCATATCTAATTATTTACCTATGGATTTTTAGGAATGGAGTGATAAGAGATTGAGAAGGATAAACGAAGTTCTTCAAGGTATTCGATTCATCAAGCTATCATGTTGGGAACATATTTTTACAGAGGAGATATCAAATCTGAGGGAAAACGAGTTGAAGTATTTGAATACAGATTCTATTCATTGGGCCAATATTAGTAAGTTCGTAAAATTATATATGTAGGTACACCAATATACCTTGGCACAATAATTGAGTGCATAAACAATAAGCATACAAGAAGTATCCAAGCCTAGATTTTGGTGTTTCTGACCTCCCGCCTACGGGTTCCTACAATGATTTCAGCATTCTTGGCAAATACATCATCCATCATAATAGCTGTGGTTACATTAGTTCTTTATCAAATTTTGGAAAAATCGCCCATAGCTCTGAGTTCGCTGTTCACAAGCTTAGCTCTATTTAATCAATTGACGGTTCCTCTTTTTATATTCCCAGTCATGGTACCAATTATGATTTCGGCCGTGGTAAATGATTTATCGAAGCGATGAATTTAGAGTACAGACAATTTTTAATCCACGAGAATTTTAACAGGTAAGCATCAAAAGAATAGAGAATTTTCTGTCCTTACCTGAAATGAAAATTGACATCGGTCATGATCGAGATGAAAAAAAATCAAAGGAAAAGTACAATCATCAAAATGAAAGTATTGATGAAACATTCAAGAAAGATTCGACTGATGATACTACAAGATTAAGGAAAATCACCGAGAACAGTGAAAACGAGGATGAAAACAGAATCAAACGTGAAGACAATTTTACCAATGAAAAATTAGTTTTAAAAATATACAATGGTATTTGGTTTTGGGGAGATACGACTAAATGCTCACTGGAAATAAATGATTTATCAATTTATGCAGGTAATTTTCCAAACGAATTGATTTTTAAATAGATTTAGTGTAGCTATGATTCATCCATGTAATTCGAAAAGAGGATTTTTTCTCATTTTTTTCAAAGGCGTAAAGATAGGCAATTCATCTTTCATTTTCGGTCGTATATAGAATAACTGTGACTATGAAGTCGCATGAAGGAGAAAAAAATATTTTTGCGCAGATCTCATTTCTTGTTTGTTTGTTTATTTTTTTTTTTTTATACCAATCCTTGTACTCTTCTGAACCTATACCCATGTTTCTCTTGATAGGTGATCAAAACGATAGGTAATTTCAATTGCATTTGTTTTCAGGCTCTCTGAACATTATCATCGGTAAAAAAGGTAGCGGAAAAACTTCATTCTTATGCGCTTTACTCGATGAAATGGTTCAACAATCAGGAAAAATCAAATGGAAGAAGTAATTGATTTAAAAATAATCCACTTGTTTTCAGTTTTAAGAAATTGTAGCCTAATTTACCTCACGTCTAAATAGAAACTTGAAGTTTGGATACGTGCCGCAATCTCCATGGCTTCTAAACGACACCGTGAAAGAAAACATAACCTTCGGATTCCCATATCAAGAAAAGCATTTCGCTAGAATAATACAAATGTGCGCCTTGAATGCCGATATAAATTTATTACCGAGTAATCAACACACGATTATAGGAGGTCGCGGAGTCGCATTATCTGGAGGACAGAAGCAAAGACTTATGATTGCCAGGATGCTGTATTCCAAACCGGATATAATATTATTGGTAATGAATTTATAAAAACTATTCGTCATTCAGAGAGCCGAGAGGAAAATATTACTACGAAAATTCACATAGGCTGCGTTTTACTGTTATTTACTAGGATGATCCATTTTCATCTTTAGATACGAAAGTCAGTAACCATATTTTTGAAAACTGCGTCAAAAAATATCTCATCAAGCAAAATAAAACAGTCATAATGACAACGACTCATAAAAAATTTCTGCCTTTTGCTGATCAGGTGAATTTGTATAATGTGTGGTACATATTATAGCTCGCTCATCTGACAAAATACTCGTACTTACCTACCTATTCGTATTATGTGACAGATTATTGTAATGGAAAACTGTAAATTGAAAATAGCCGGTACGCTAACAAAAATTGTAAAAGTTGCCTCGGAAGAAATCCAAGGTTTAGATGAGCAAAACACCAAGAAATTATTAGCTCCTTGTCTAAGCATAGCTGAAGAAGAAAAACAACACCGCAGCTCTAAAGTTTGCTATTGAAATTCATAAAAGCGAATTGTAGTTAGCATTCATTTGTCTAATGTGTATTTTTCTCACAGGGGTCATTATTTGTTCCTTTGAAAAGAAGACGTAGTACATTATCAGGTTCTCGATATTTTACCCATGATTTACCACTCCCAGTTGACGATTGTGAAGTGTCCAACACCACTTTATTACAGAAGAGAAAGCGATCTAGAGCGGCTACCGTCACTGAGTATCCGAATTCTCCAACGTTACACAGGACAGTATTTAGAGTATCTTCTCTGCAAACCAATCATACGCAACAGTGTTCGAAAAAGAATAAAAAAAGAAACGATATCGACGATATGATTAATTCAACCAGGCATCAGTCCACTCAGTCCACGGTATCCGATTTCAGTGCTGATTTTGAAGATTACAGTGACCAATGTAAATTCAGAATTCGCATCTCATTCGTGTCTGAACCAAAATACGTACTATACCTACCACCTACCTGCTTCAAATGATCTGTGTTTTTTACAGTTTTGGAATCAGCTAATGAATTACATTCTGCATGGGACATGATAAACAGAGAAAGAAAGACGAACAATAATATAAAAAATTATAAAATTTACATACAGTCTTGTGGAATATTTACCGTGGTATTTTATTTCATATTGACATTCGGATGGCAAATTATGCGAATTTTGGCAGATTTTTGGCTCAGTTACGTTGTTTCAACGTTGAATCGAATGGATTACAAAGAACAAGTAGGTAACTTTAAAATCAATATTACGAGTAATTTATAAAGCTATAGTTACGTATGATTGAGGTATATTGAAATTAAATTTACTACAGGAAATACAGTGCTATTTGTACTTGTACGTGATGTTTTCAACTATAGCTCTGACATTATCACTTTTTTCAACGGCTGTTGGTCAGTATGCTGGTTCTATATCGAGAAAATTCCTCCATCAAAAGATGCTGACTAATATACTGAAATGTTCCGTTCAATTCTTCGATAACACATCGTTTGGACAAATAATTGATAGATTTTCCACTGATGTAGAAATTATTGATAAAGTAAGTACCTAGTACCTACCTAAGTAGGTAGTTCAGGCAAAAATCATAAATGTGTGTTTTGTTTTTTTTTTGTTGTTGTTAATTATTTTTATAAAATACTGGCACCTAATCTGAAATGCAATTAACTAAGTAAGTACCTACATATAATTAAACCGCCAAAAATATACGCAAAAATATAAGTTAAATTATAGTCTTTTTGGGAAACGCAGAAATAAACTTCAAATAGGTAGGTGTGATTAAATTCAGATTTATCTCGACCTGTAAAAAAACCGACAGAATATAAATTCAGTGAATAAAACAAGAAATTTTGTTTTCAGAATTTTTAAACTTTCAAAAGAGTAGTCTAGAATCCGGTCTTAAAAACCTCGTGATCAAAATGTTACCCTATTCTTAAGCCAAAATTCAATTTATTTTCACGTCACGCTTGAATTTAAAAATCATCAAAAATGTTCAAAAATTTCAGAAAAGTGGACGACATACAGGGTGCCCAGAAATATCGAGTACCCCTTACAAAATTTTCTACTAAAATACTTTGGTTGGTCACAGTGAATGATAATAATGATAGCACATGATTGGTTTTTGGACTGGAGAGATAACATTCCACCAATCATATGTATCTATTTCACGTTGCCAACCTATATTTTTAATGAAAAACTTTCTTAGGGGTACTCGATATTTCTGGTCACCCTGTACTTGTAATTTCATTTTTAAAATCTGAAAAGTGGACGACATACTTGTAATTTTATTTTTAAAATCTGCTTTGACTGATCTGTATTTATCTATAGGTACGTTTAGCTTTTGAAAAAAGGTTTCTTTATCGCGTTTATTTATCAAAAGACATGGGCAATTAAGTACCTATTAGTTGATTCTGCATTATTTCATTACGTTATATTGGAAATCTAAAATAACAAAGGTGTACCTACGTGAACATAATTTTTTTTTTGCAGAAAATTTCAACATCTACACAGCGATTAATTCAATTCCAATTGTTGTGCCTGTCAGCAATACTGGTGAACTGCTTTATCACTCCGTGGTTCATTATTTTAGTCATCCCTATAACTCTAATTTATTATATGGTTCAGAGATTCTATCGTTGTTCGTACAGGTATGGTACTTATTGTTTTCTGTTTTGACTGTATCTTACGTGGTTAGTTGTTCATTTTAAAATAGGTACCTTTATTTGACGCATTTAAGATATTGGATAACAATAACAAGAGCGATCGTGGGAATAATTGAATGAATAAGTATTGAATTTTAATTACCTATTCGCAGTGATAGGTACTTTGTATATTAATTTGGATAAGAGGCGAAGAAAGTACCTACTAAAGTACAGTATGATCTGCGTTTTCTTGAAAAAATTGCAGATAAATAGACATCAATTAAATTAATGTTTTTTGTAACCTTCGATATCAAAATGATACAAAAAATAACAATTTTCCTATAAATCGATGACTGCTCTCACATGTGAACGTTTATAAGAAGTAATGAGGTGTTTTAAAGGCTAATTAGGTACAGGTAATTCTGATACGTATAGATCTACGTAGGTATTTGCGTTAGAATTAAATAAAATTCCATGAAAATTAAGACTTGCGTCAACATTTTATAGAATCCTTTTGCAATTCGCTCGATTTCTCTTGAAATATTCGTTATCTTTTCAAGGTACTTAGATACATTCGACAGTGATACTTTGAATGAATTTGGATAAGAAGTGAAGAAAGCACCGTATGATCTACCGTAGTCTTGAAAAAATTGCGGACGAATCAAAATTATACAAAAATGAAATTTTCTTTTAAATTGATGACTGATCTCACTCGTATAAGAACTAAGAAGTAATAAGGTGTTTTTATAAGGCTAATTAGGTAAGTAGATAATTCTGATATGTTAGATCTATTTTGCGTTACAGGGAAATAAAATTCCATAAAAATTAATGCTCGCGTCAAGATTTTATAAAATTCTTTGGCAATTCGCTAAGATTTCTCTTAAAATACCTTCCCGTTATCGTTTCAAGCGTAGGTATACACTTCTACCTATTAGAGCGTACAGCGCTGCGCCTGTATCACGGTGTTATTAAAATTGCATACCGTCGATTCAAAAGGAAAACAATCAATTAATAACGAAGCGTGAAGCGTTGAATGAACGAAGGGCGTTTTGTAAAACCATGAATGTCATGTATCAACTATCTCGATGAAATTCGATAAACAAAGAAAAATAAACAAGGATACCTATTAAATTGAACCGATTAAAAGAGATTAACTAGAGTAGGTAATCCTTATTTATACTTACCATTATCGTATCTGAATAAATAAATAGGTAGGTATACCTACCTATTCTGAAAGTTGGATGGTAACGTTTATTGAATGGATTTACTCTATTATAATTTATACTCACCCCCTCTTTAAAAATTTAATATTGCAGAGAACTTCAACATTTGGAGAATTTCCTTCGTACTCCGGTAATTAATCATTTTTCTGAAACATTCAACGGATTAGAAGTAATTAGAGCTTTACACCAACAAGGCACCTTCTTGAAGAGCCTATTCCTGATGAATGATAAACACACGAATGCGTTCCTAATACTCAACTCATCTAATCGATGGCTTGGAATTATTTTGGTATCTACACCTATTGATTGCGCATTGAAAAAAGCTCATTGTCAGAATTAATATTTACTCTTTTTGCAGGATTACTTGGGCGGTGTGATTGTATTCGCAGCAATGTTAGTATCGCTGATTAGTGTTACGATCAAACCAACTTTGAAAACTTCAACATTTTTTGGCTTAGCTATTAATTATACCTTACTGATACCGATTTATTTAACGTGGGTGGTGAAATTCTTGGTGGATTTGGAAATTTATATGGGAGCTGTTGAACGTATTCATCAATATGCAAAAATGCCAGTGGAAAATTACCTAGAGGATGGTAAGTAATTATTTGAGACGAATTTTAGAAATTCTAGGCTGGTAAGGTATACTATTACATCTTGATTTTACAGCTTCAAGACCATCCAATTGGCCTCAAAAAGGCATAATTCAATTTAAAAATGTAACATTAAGATACAAAAGCGAAGGAAAAAGTGTGATACAAAATTTAAATTTAGTCATTCACTCGGGTCAAAAAGTAATAATAAAACATATCTTCTATCTACAATATACTTCGATAGTCGATAGGTATTTAAAAAAGTCAATTTATTGGTTTTATTCGAATACTGATAGGTAGGTATTTGCGGGCGAACTGGCAGTGGAAAATCATCTCTAATGATGTCTTTGCTAAAAATGGTACCAGTCATTGAAGGAGACATCATTCTAGATGGAGTGAACATTTCTACAATACCATTGCATCATTTAAGATCAAAAGTTTCCATCGTTCCTCAAGATATTATTTTATTCAATGGAACTATACGGTGAGAAAGTAGTCGAACTTATACTAACGTAAATTGATTATCACGTGCCTACCTATTTTGTTTTTGGAGTGAATTCATTTTCATATTATTTTTTGAACAACTTTAGACAAAATTTGGACCTTAAATGTGAATTTTCCGACGCCGAGTTATGGAGGTGTCTAAAACTTGTCAAGATAAGTGATACCATAGCAAGTATAGGTGGATTAGGTAGGTACCTGTTGATTCAGTTTTTTTGTTTACAATAATTTACATAATTATTTTTACGTAGATATTATTTAATTTCAGATGCTCACGTACACGATGGTGGATCTAATTTAAGTGCAGGAGAAAAACAGTTGATTTGTTTAGCCAGAGCTCTTTTACGAGAATCGTGTTGCTTAATTTTGGACGAAGCAACGAACGCGTTACAACCAGAGATAGAAACCGAATTTCTGAACATGATTTTGAATCTGTTTGAAAATCGTTCCGTTGTCGTTATAACGGTAAGCCTTGAATCGATTTTTTAAAGTAGGTACTAATAAAAATTCATCACAGCATCAAAATAATAATTTTATTAATTATTCAGCATAGAATATCCAGTTTACTTTACTTCGACAGAGTTTTGGTATTGGATAATGGAAACTTGGTCGAAGATGGTTCTCCTAAAGAGTTGATGAATAATGTTGAAAGTCGTTTTTCTAGGATGGTAAAAATGTTATAGATTCTTAAAATGGGCTCGTCAAGTTTAAATATAAGTTTCAAAGTTACTTTTAAGAATTTCTTTCACTGATCATTTCTTCCCATCAAACCATATTCTTATTGAGGTAAAAGAAAAGGCCAAAAAATGAGGGAATATGTTTCAGTATTTTTTGCTTATATTCCTATCATAGGATGTGAATATCATAAGGATTGAAAATTAAATCATTTTGAACATGTAAGTATCGTAAGTAAGTACTCAAGATGTATTTTATGTAAACTTAGATTCGTTATGTGATATGGATTGCATTAGTTTCTGTGTGTAAACGTCCAAACTGAAACATATCCTATTTAAATATCCCAGTTTCCTCCCCCCTCCTACCTTTTTAACTTATTGTTCCTTCGAATTTCAAAGCTAATACCCACGTAACATTTGCACTTCTGGAATTTTTGCTGATTTTTTTTTCTTCGTATTTGCTCCGTCATTTACGAACCAATTTTAGCAGAAAAGATGCAGTAATATTTCATTTAAAACGAATTTTTATTCACGATACATAAATTATAAGAATAAGTATTACTTTTGTTAATGATGAATTTTCCATGAAAAGTTATGGAAAAATGCGAGATTACTTATAATTAAAGCAAGAATCGCCATCGGTATCCCCGCTGAGATCACTCAGATAGAGAAGCAGAAAAAACGTCTCATAGGAATTCTAAAAACGTGAAGAAATTACGAAACTTTCATTTTACGTTTTTTTTTCATAAAAAGGCAGATTGTAGCCTTATTCCAGACTTACTTTTTATGAAATATTCAAGACGTTTGTCAGTTACGTTGAAAAATGTTATTTTTTATTCGCATTTTTTGTTTTTATGAAAAGTTTGCACTCGATTAAAAAGAAATGTTGAAATATTTTTGCGCCAAGTTCAATGTTGTGGTCATGAAGAAAATTTTTAAAATCGTCAACGCGAACATTTAGTTAATCTGATTCTAATTATTAGGGCAGAAGAACATATTCTTTAGCATATTTTTTTCTGTGCTATTAGGCAGGGAATATCAAACACATCTTTGCGAATCAAGAGAATTCAAGTCGACTGAGCCAATGTTATTTTGCATATTTTAGCATATTTCGACTAAAAATGCATGTTTTAGCATATTTTCACCTGTTTTAGCGCATATTTCAGCATATTTAGTCAATTTTCACAGTTTTCCCCTATTTTTAGGGAATATTTTTAAAAATCTTCAAAATTTGCTTTTTTTGTAATTTTTTGAAAACAAAATTTTTCGAACACAAATTTTTATTTTTTTCTCATTAAACTTTGAATTTTATATCCTTTCCTTGCAAATACCTCCTGGAATTTTCACTTTATTAAACTATCAAGGTTACCATTGAATTCGCTTTGTTTTTCCCTGTAAAACGATACCCATATTGTGTAGGAAATGGTGGGAATATTTTGGCATATTTCAACTTTTTAGGAATTTTTTTTGCATATTTTCATCAAAATGAGCGCATAAAATATGCGCATATTTTGGGTTTTTTAGAGCATATATTCTTCTGCCCTACTAATTATATACTTATGTGATAGAACATGTGTAATTGTGTATTACTCAAAGATACAAAAAATGTGTCATAATGTAATTGAAAGGGTTACTTAGGTAGGTACTTTACTATGAAGCAAATTTCAAACAGAACATTATAGTTTTCTTCGTAAAATTAAATTTTGAAGCGACGAATTTGATATCGCGTGATAATCTGCAATAAAGATTTATGTAGGTACCTACCTATACATATATTTGATGACTATCCCTCATTTTGAAGGAAATATGAAGCGAAAAATCGTTGCCACAATAATTAAAATTTTTTGATAATGATTTTGAATTACATTTAGCTCTTCTAGAAAAAGAGCAGTCAAAAAACACTTAAGATATTTTTCGGATATTGTTACATGGCATCGTCCCGCGGCACCCCCCTTCTCAAATTTCTAGCCAAGCGAAGTTTTATGAAAAATTTGACAACTCTTTGCCAAATTGACATTCATTTCCTTTTAGGTGAAGCTGATGGGTTGGAAAATTCAATTTTTTCAGACCGTTGGTAGCTGGATTTCAATTGTATGAAAATGCCATCTTACCTATAGAGAAAAAATTCATTTCTCCAAGTAATTTTCGATTCAAAATACCTACATTAATATACTGCAATTCTAGCAGAATTTAAAATTTTCAATTTTTTACTTATTTCACCAACAAAATACTTCCCAATTTTGAAAAATGTGACCACTGCGGGTGGGAAAAATCGAATTTTAAAATTATTGCTAATCAATTGGTTCAAATTTAGGTTGACGGTGTGTTTAGGCGTCTTTGAAATGTATTTCTAGAAAACAGATTTTGCCGAAATTGATCAATAGTGACCTTATTTTACCAGAAATTGATCGAAAACCAAAAATTATCACCGATAAGTGATAATATTAATTTTACGTTGAAAAATTCGGCATCCAAATCCAATTAATTTAAAAATGCAGTGCACTCACCTCTTAATTGCAATATTTACAAGTTCGATCATTTTCATTAATATAGTGGATCTCTAATTAACTATTTACCTATCATAATAAAAACCACTAAAGCTATCTACCTAATTACCTAATTATCGCAGCTAATAATTTTGGAAACATTTTTTTAAAAGGGTATTTGGATAATTAGCTCTATATATACGTATTAGGTATCCTGGGCCTCAGTAATGCGTTCGCGATTACTTAAGTACATCAGTACAAATTGATATCTTTTTTTTTTTGAAAAAATTACCTTACCTAGATATACCTAACATTTTTAAAAAGTCCGTAATCTATAAGAATAAACATTTCAGCGAGTGGCTAAACTGTGTTCCGTGAGATAACAGTCTCGCGTGTTTCTATCGGTATTGAAAGTCTCGTAGTGCTCGAATGGCGCGTGTTTTACTAACAGGTTTCAACACTGAGAGAACTATTCGCGAATTTCCGACTAAGTCGTATTACGAATCGTGTTTCCATCTTATAATACTCGTAGTTTAAATAGATGAATACGTTAACCGAATATTAATCATAGAATACAAAAACTAGTGACATAGTGACAGTGTATAATTTACGAGTGTATTTTGCTCTTAAAACATTCAACTTGCTTCATCAGTAAGGAGGAGGAATTCGCGTTGGCGAAGAAGCTTTCGAATCCTCGATTTCATTTTTCCTACGGTTTCGATTTTCCAACAAAATGAGTGAGTAATTTAATAAACCTACCTATTATTTTTAATTCTCTTTGCAGAATTTTACTTGTATTTTTTTATTTTTAATTAAGGTTTGAGTGTATGAATTTTTTTTTACCATATGGAAGGTGGGAATTTTAATATTTGATTCTACGTTGAAAATTATTTTATAAAAGAAAAATGATAAATTTTCTGTATTTTTTTTTTTTTTTTTTTTTTTAATGGGTACTAAAAATTATTGAAGGATAGGTATTTTATGATGCATTCCTAATTTAACGAGATGATACCGGTATATGGAAACATATGGTAAAGTTTTAGCTAAAAATAATCAATAATTTGACGTAAACAAGATGCGATATACTTACGATAATCTCTTCATAACAATATACGATGAACAATTATTACAGTTCCTACTACATTCGGATTACGACACGTCCAAGTATTCATGATGGTAACAGCTATTACAGTTGCTTACATTTTGAGAGTAAATATGTCTGTAGCTATTGTCGCCATGACTAATAACAAGATGGCTAATGAAAATTTTCAGGTGAGATCTTGAAACTTTATACGATGCATAAATTAAGAAGAAAATTCTCTGAAGAGTAGGCGCATGTTTTTATCACTCTTTCGTACCTATACTTTCTACAGGATTTCGATTGGAGTGAACCAGTAAAAGGGACAATATTGAGCGCCTTTTTCTGGGGCTACATGATGTTTCAAATCATCATGGGAAATTTAGGTGAAAAGTTCGGTACCAAGACGTTACTACTTGGGGCGATGACATTTTGCTCACTTATAACAATCCTGACACCGTTTTTGGCCGATCTTGGTTCAACGGCCGTGATTGTTTCAAGGGTACTGATGGGAGCTGCTCAGGTATTATGTTGTAATGAATTTTCTCTTTTTGTAATGTTCCTAGTCTTTCCTACCTAGGTAAATTAATTCGCTAAATTGGTATAAATTTTAATCTCCAGGGTGCATTTTATCCATGCGTGACGGTATTTATTTCAAAATGGGTACCACTCGAAGAACAGGGAAACAGTTACACGTTGGCTTTTAGTGGTAAACATACTAATCCGTTGTACCTAATTGATCTCATTTCAACGTGTTGCTTTTGCTTTGGATTAAATAAGATTAGCTAGATTTTGATAATTCTCTTTTCAACAGGAAGTAACGTAGGTACTCTGATTGGTTTACCTTTATCTGGATTTTTGGCAGCGAGTTCTGCAGGATGGCCGTCGATATTTTACGTAAGCGGTGCCATTGGAATTCTGTGGTCTGTGGTATTTTTATGGGTTGGAGCTAGTACCCCAGATCTTCACCACGGTATCAGCGAAGACGAGAAACAAAAAATTAAGGAATCGCTTCAAAATCAAAATCAAGAAGAAGTGAGTAGGAGTACCACGAACTCTATGTTTGAGAGCAACGCCTCCGCGAAAATGCTACCCACCGTGTTTTATAGTTTCATTAAAAATGGTAACACTGTCGATCGATACAGGTAAAGAAAGGTAAACATGAATGGGAAGCTCGTTCATTCAACAGTTTTCCTCACCAATGAGATTTCATTTGATGAAGAAAAACTACAACTTGTCGTGGTAGTTAATGAAAAGGAAAATTATTTGCTTTCATATATACCTACGGTTGTGAAAGTTGAATTTCCTTTCATTGTATATTTACCTTCATAAACTTAGATAGGTATTTCCTCGAATGATAAAACGATTTTTTCGCCGAGAGTAAATTAAACGCTCTTTATCGCAAATAAACACGAATTAATTGTACCTACACCACGGATCGCTCTTGAGTAGGTAATGAATTAATGAATTTAATTAATTTTATCGTAGAAATTACCGACTCCGTGGCGAGAAATAGCGACTTCCTTACCACTATGGGCGGTATTCATTGCACATTTAGGACAGAATTGGGGATTCTGGACTTTATTAACGGAAATGCCCAATTACATTAGTTCGGTTTTGAAGTTCAAAATAAAAGATGTGAGTAAACTTGCGAGCGTGAATTTTAAACGCGTGATCACAAAATTGCTAAATATTGAACATATTTTTAATTTTTTCTTTTCTTCTCTTTTTTTCAGAATGGATTTTTATCGTGTTTACCATACTTGGCTGCTTCGATCACGGCGGTGGTTTTTTCATCTATGTTTAATCGTATGGTTCAAAAAAATGTTTTACCGAAAACCACTCTTAGAAAAATATTCAATACAGTGGGTAAGTTGTTATCTACGTACCTATTTTGCATTTTCGTTTGTTTTAAATAATGTTCCATTTTACGCTTCAACGAAAAAAATACAAGGAAGTTGTAAAATTATATCATATCAGCAACGAATAGGTATAGGTAGCTAGGTTAGGTACCTATCTACAATATGTAAATACCACCATTATCGTACCATGTCATGACCATCACTTGTACGGTATTTTTCTCCAATGATCATTTTTGAAACTGGAAGAAAATAAAAAAATTATATAAAAAACTGGAATTTATCTTATATCCTATTTTCGACCGACTGTAGTGAAGTGATTGATCGCTGATTCGATATCGAGTCCTTTTAAAGCCTTCAGCGGGATTATGTCAACTCATACTCGATCAAAGAATACTGTTTTTAATCGCATATTTTATGACTCCAATTTTTTCCGTAGGTATAATGTGTAACCGAAAACAAAATTAATGTAACAACACTTCTAGTTGATGTATTGTAGGACTCTCTTTGAGGTGGGGGGGAGGAGTGTTTATTTCAGCAATTTGTGATAGTGAAATGAATCACTATCGTGGTTGACCAAATCGAATTTTACAGTTTGGGAGGCTGTTTGAATTGAGATTTTATAGACATCGTTTCCAAATTTTGAAAAGTTGAAAGTTAGACAATTTTTTAGGAAATTAAAATTTGGAAATTGAACCTAAATTTGAGATTAGTTGAAGCTTACTGTTACATCTAAAGCATAGACTGAATTTTTTTTTCGAATGTCACAATTCTACTTTAATTCAATTTTTTGATTTCCTTCAACTTGGAGGGGGTCATTCCATATCAATTCAACCAAAAAAAGCCGAATGGCGCTGTAAGTGGGAGCTACCATTTAAAATTTTGAAAAAATTTCCGTAGATGTACCTTTTGATGTTTTTTTTTTTTGAAATATTCAATTTTCGAGATGGGATCTCCTAATGGAAGGGGAGCATCCCTCTCCCAAATTTGGGTGAAAATTTTAAAACAAATCTGGGGCATGCGATGTACCGAATTATATGTGTTTGGTGATGCTGAACACGAATATGACGTCAGATTTTTGATTGGACTCCATCCACGGCCCCCAGCACCTCCCCAAATGGGATAAAAGTTTTAAGAAGTGCTTCATTCGTGCGACACATGGAATAGTATGTTTTTGGTGACGCTGAACACGAATATGACGTCAGATTTTTGATTGGATCCCATCCACGGCCTCCAACAATTTTCTCACCTATTGGGGGAGGTTTTGGGAGCCATGGGCGATGTCAATTTAAAAAACTAAGGCTATATTCGTGTTCAGCGATATCGAAAACATACTATTTCTGTGTCACACGAATGAAACAATTTTTTAGGTTAACCCCTTTAGGAAGGGCCCCCTGAGGGGGCTGGGATCAAACTGATTGCAGGTTTCTTACTTATTGAGTGGGTAGATATTGTTTTAAAAAAATTGAGCGAAATCGATGGGCATGACTCAAAAACGTTGGTTGAATTGAGGTGGAATGACCCGAGGGCTTCATTGGGGGAGTTCAATATTATATGAGGGCCCGAGGAAATTTTTTTCTTGAAAAGGAAGATATTAAATAGACATATTCTACCACAGAAATGGGAAATTTTCAAAAATTGTCACTTGACTTTTCCTCTTTTTTTTTCAAATTTTGAGGCTTTGTACCGTACCTACAAGGTAACCAATTCAGTTTGAGATTCTATGATAAGATGACGAGTTGTTATTTGAATATCACGAAGGGGACATTAAAGGGATTATTTAGAAAAGTAGGGAAGCGTTTTCTCGCCCGATAGGTAACAATTTTAGGTGGTGGATAGTGAAAAATTCCAACCTTGTAAAATGAGTTACTGGTTACACTTACGCCATCGTCTATCTATGATGTCAAAATTTATAGAATTTCTAGAAAGGTCCTTTTTATTCGATTCGATCATATTAATTCTTAAGATTATTTCGAAATAAGCAAGTCACAGAGACACGAAGAAGTACGAACGTCTCTTGAATATTTTCTTTTCGTGTATAGGTAATCAAGCATGCTACCGAGGATAATTTTTTGAAATATTACGAATAACGCTTCAGCTCAGTAAGTCCTGCGCATCGTAAAAGCTGCTTGCAAAAATTATTTACGTAGGTAGGTACTTGTTTGTAGTTGAACAAATCGTTGTTTTCGTTTATTTACTCGTCATTGTAATTCGAGGTACAACTACAAACCGAGTGATAACCGATAAGTAATTAGTACACGCGATTTGAAATTTTAAAATATACAACATTACAATATATCAAATGTAGGTACAGGTAGATTTCAGTTAAATAAAAATTCTGATAAAAAATAATACTCAACTTGAAGTGATTTAAACGACCTTATTTTTATTACCTAGGATATAATGAATTTACCTAGATACCTATACCTACTATTTTTGGTGATAAAAAATATCTAAGTACCTATCACAAAATGTACAATAGGTATTACGTAATTCAGATACCTACTACGACATTGTAGGTATCACCAGAAAACTGCAAAATAACCAAACATTCTGTTCCATTATTGAAACTAAACAAATTTTTAAGTAATATTCAAAAAATTTAGTCGAAAAATTTGCATTGTTTCAGCATTTTGGGGATGTGGCCTTGCTCTTTTTATTTTGGCTTTAATGAATACAACGGATGCGACCACGGCTGTGTTTCTGCTAACATTGGCGGTTGCTCTAGATGGGGCCATTTTTTCTGGTTTCATCACAAATCACGTCGATCTATCACCGAATTTTTGCGGAACATTGATGGGAATCACCAATTCCTTAGCTAATATTACTTCGATACTAGGGCCTTTATTTGTAGGATGGATTGTTGAAAATTCCGTAAGTAAAGAATTTTTTATTCGAGTTAGGTACTACTAACTACTAGGTTTAAATAAGGATTTTCATTCACGTAGAAAAATAATCACTTTTCAGGAGTCAGTCGATCAATGGAAAAAAGTATTCTTCTTGAGTGCCGGAGTCATGTTCGCGACGAATTTCTTTTACGTCATGTTTGGTACATCTGAACAACAATATTGGAATAATCCTAACTCTTCACGTGAAAAAGGTATGAACACTACCTATGTGTGTATGATGTTGGTTTACCCATCGGTGGAATAGATTTTAGGTATTTCTCGCGGCATTAGAGGGTATTTAGTCTATTTAAACTTATGCATAGACTTGTTTAATTAATACATTTGTGGATGTAAAGTTTGCTTGGGAATTTACGATCTTAGGATACCTATTTCAAAATATGCGTAGGTACGATATAAATGCCAACCTAATGCTTTTGAATAATGTAGTATCTATTCTACATACGAATACAAGGTGGCCCGCGTGTAAGATTTCAAAAATTGAATTTGTTCACTCGGATTGAGCTTTGATAATTAAAAAAAAAAAAATAGTTTATGAAAAAAAATAATAGACCTAAACTATGAAATTTCCCATCAGTTTTTTGTAATGAGTCTTTATCAAGAAGTTTACTTTTTGAAATATCTCGAGCCGAAATCAAATTGGTAACTCTATTTCATCGAACAATAATTTTCTATTGGAACGTTACATAACTACTAACTAGGTACTTAATATGGGCCACCCGGTATATACACGTATTAGGTTTAGGTATATACATAGCTAATATCTACTAATAATTTATCTAATTTTTTATAAAAATAATTCACACTAACATAAAAAATTCTACACGCAGAACATTTACTTGATAAAGAAAAGGTGGTGGAGAAAACGAATGATTTACAAGAATGAAGAAAACTGGTTCAAGTAATAATATTTTAATTACGTACATAAATTGTTTTGTGGCGTCTGATTTTGCTCAAATTGGTTAGAATAGATAGTGAGGAAAATTCGTTTAAAAGCTCTTCGTCAGTAGAATTTTTCAAGTAATTTTACAGCAAAAGAAAAAATAGGTAGGTAACTGAGGAGAAGGTCCCTTTCCCGCGAATTTCTCCTCGAAAAAACTACCCCCTCTCCCTTATAAGGCAATGTCTTTCTTTCGTTTTTAAAGAAGCTGATCAAACTTCAATTACGTAGATTTCAACGGTGCTAGTTTTCCTCACTATCAGTTTTATCAACTGTGTCCTCCACTCCCTGCTTATCTTCTAAGATGTAGGTACAAATACTGGGTGTCTGATGAGTTGCGGGTTCCCCCTCGAGCAACTCACGTGCAATAAAATATGTTCATTTCAACAAATCATTTCATAAACAATAAAAGAAATGTGTCATAATTTTTTTTATTTACCAACCATTTTCATGAAAAAAAAAAATGAAATTGAAAACCAATAGGAGTCCGCAATTGATCAGACATCCGGTACTTGCGTCAAACATAATTGAATTGACGCAATGGAAGCAATTTTTCCATGCATTCTTTTCCTCTCTCTACCACACCTAATTTCAATGACAGGTTAATGTACCTACCTATATACTGCAAATTAGGCCGGCGCGGAAAAATAAAAGGTTCTTCAATTTGACTCAAATTTTGATACATACAAGTATGTGGTATGATTTGAGTCAGAGACCAACCATAAAAAATTTCAGCCTCCTAGGTGTTTTGGAAAGGAAGCTAGGGCTCCCAAAAAAGGGTCAATTTTGAAGGAAAAAAAAATGCGGTTTTTAAGTATTATTCTAAACTGTGTAGGTACATTAAAAATTGAAAAATTGACACTAACAGTTCCAAGTGCGATAAGAACCTTTTATTTTTCCGCGCCCGGGTACTGCAAATTGTCTAGAGATATTTTCTTTTTGGAGGATTTTTTTTTACCAAGAAAATAAGAAAACCTGATGTTCTTCCATCATTAAGAACAACTGCACATCTGTCAAACTAAAAATAAAATAATCAAACTAGCGTTTATAAAACGTGAACACGCATAAATAGGTACCTACGATACCTACCTACTCGTGCGTGAAAATAAATTATCGCAATGCGATTAAAATTAAGTGACGATAAGCGTCAATATTTAATGTGTTGAGAAATGAAAATATTAAAAATATCAACTTTATAATCAATTATAGGCTATATCTGTTTCATTTTGTTATTTGGTTATTTTTCTACTCGGACATTAACCTCTATTTCGTGTTTTGAAATTTGACAACAATAGACGTATTTCAGCTTTATTTATTAAATGCTTTCGCTTTTATGAAATTTATTCGGTAAATGGACACGCTGCCCGCATTTGAGCTTACATACGTACTTCAATAACAAATCAGCTACCTATTGATGCTTTAGAAGCTTACAATTTTGCTCCCTGCTGCACTACCTAGCGTATATCTACGTACCTATTCGTAGGTACTTCATTTTATCAAATTATTCGATCAATATCAGGGATAGGTATTGTAATCGTAGCCGAACGAAAAATTGATGGACAACTTAGATAAAATTTCAATACCTACCTATGCATTGCATTTAATTAATTTATACCTCTAGGTACCTGCCTACTCGAAAAAGTAAAAACAAAACCATAAAGTAAGAGTTGATTTTACCTACGTACCTACTTGAAAATTCGAGTCTTTTTGCTGGTAGGTAGGTACCTTGAATTGTTACTTTATTCCATCAAAGTCAATAAGATACATGAAACCAAAACTGAAAAAAAATTCAGACTCGCATCATAGATAAAATATAATACTCATATCGTCTACAATATGTTTGCTTCGTTTATCCTTGATTACTTTACGTAACCAAGTTTACAGCAATATTATTACTTAATTCGTATTGTTCTACGACAACTATATACTCACTTTCATTGATACCAACAAATGGTATGTGATAACAAACAATCTATCAATATGCTTACGTCGTGTCGTCCGTGTCGAGGAAAAAAGTGACGATTGTCTAAGGTTTACTCAAGATTAATCAATTACATTATCTAAATCTCTAATTACCCAATGTTGTTTTTTCAGGCCAAAAAAAATGAACGCACCTACTGAAGTAGAGAACGGAAATGAATGAAAATGAAATTACAACGGCTGTGATACAGAATAATGTAGGTAGCAATTTTTTAAATTTAGTCGATTAAAATATTTTTGTTTGTTAATTGCATAAATGTTATACCCCATGTGATGGTTTGAATGTCTATTGTTTAGGTATATACGTATAGTAATTTTATCTCTGTATGTTTTTCTTCTTCATTTTTTTCACGCTCGTGTAGTTTTTATTAAACGGGTAATCTTTTTTAAAATCATTATTACCTATTCCATGAAAACGTCGCATTATTTTATTATTTGTAGTAATTGTAACAGAGTTTAATATTCCATCAGGAGCGTGTAAAATATTCGTCGAACTCGTTCGTTAATTTCTCGATATTTCTAGTCAATAATACATAAATTGTAGGTAAGGTACATACATATACCAATTAATTCGGAATGTTTATTTGCCAATGCGAGTGGAATAATAATACGAAATGTAATTATGCACTTATCTTTTATATGTATTACTGTACCTACTCTTTGTATATTTTACAATGTTTTATACGTTCCAGTACATGTACAATACATACGAGTGTAAAAAAATCAATTACGATTAAGGTCGAATTATTAAATTGTGTATAATTAAAACACATTAATCTTGAACGATATGTAAACACATCTGATGATGAATGAAATTCTGTTGCAAGAAAATTATAATATTACAGTAATAATCGTTAATTCGAGTAGGTACCTAAATGGTAAGTAAATTTAAAGGAAAAAAAAACAAAAAAACAAATTGAATTTTTTGCCTCACATACCAAAGTTGAAAGATTGCCAACCAAATATAATACTTAATTACGCGTAGATATTGATGTAAATTAGAAAAGCTATGAAAATCTTACATCATTATTACTATCCCTTTCACTTTTTTTGAAATACGAGTATCCATAAAAAGATTGGAACATTGTACGTACATTTTCTTGAAATTAACAGGAACATTTACACTACTTAATCACTTAATTGTAGGTGCCAAACTCCCTTGACAATATCGGTCTTTTTAAAACCTACAACTACATATGTAAGTAGGTACTTCGATCGAAATTATCAAAAAATGATCATTTGTGGAATTTTAGTATACTTAAAAGTTGAGAGACGATAGCTCAAAAAATAGGTAAAGTCACAATTTTTCTTATTAATAAAAAAACCACTTCCAATACATTAACGAAGGTCAAACAGTTTTCTTGGATTTCAGCCCAAAGTAGCTGGAAATGAGTTTGATCAATTCAATACTGCGATTGAGGGTTTATTTTGGTGCAGATTACCTATAAATCGAAAAATAGGGTACCTATCTTGAAAATTTCAGGTGTGGGAGGCAAAAGCGTGTATTTTTTAATTACTTGTCTTCCAAGTTCTAACTGAAAAAAAATTATAATTACGAAATCTAGTCGACAGCGACCTAATTGTGAAGAAAGTGAAAGGTGGCCAATTTGAACTCCAAAGTTGGAGTTCGCTCACTTTCAGTCATTCCAGAACTAAAAATTGGAAAACAAAAAAAACTTGAACATCTTGCCAATTTTGGGGCAATTGAAACACACAATACACGTATTAAAAAATGTTTATCTTGCGAGATCAAATGAATCACCATCCAATATACAAATACATTACTGCAATTTTAATTTATTTCAGTCAGGTTGCTGTTTTCTTTTTCAAAATCAATTTTGGCAGGAAATTTTTGTACCTATTTCAATTTTAAAATGTTTGCATTTTTGAAGTAACTGGTCAAGTTTGGACTTATAAATTCAGGAAAAAACTTGGCCCGTTAAAAAGTTGATTTCAAGAAGGGAGAGGGGTTGGAAGGCGCAAACTTTCAAAACGCACATTTTGAGCAGCCTTTGAATGATGGTGCCAAATTTTAGCTTCCCAAGTTGATAAGTGAATGAAATAGGCTCAAACAACGGTACAATATTTTACTTATTTAAAAAAGTAAAAATTGACTTCATTAAAGGGTTCGCAAACTCCCCAAAAGGCACATCTTGAGTATCCTTTGAACAGAAATTCCAAATTTCAATGTTCAGCCTTTAAAGTCAATAGGATAAGTTCTTGCGATAACACAAAATCAAATTTACTTAAAAAATTAGCGTGACGCCCATCTGAGTCACTCTGCCTTTTGAAAACAAAAAAAAATCAATTGAATTTCCGACATTATTCCAGGCTTTTCAAAACTTGGAAAAAACCGACCGAACGGTGTGAGGTTGACTTTTGAAAACTTGAAAAAAAAAAACATCTTGACTTTCTGATACTATAACTACCAGTCTTTTAAGAACACGGCAAATTTTTTTAATTGATTTTTTTACATTATGTTCAAGTGGGAAGGGGGATCAACGAAATTATAACTATCAGACTTTCAAAGAATGACTTTCTGATATTTTGTCAGATTTTTTTCTTCAATTGGAATTCTAAACATTGAGTTAACTCGAACAAAAACATATCCATGATTTAAAACTTTCCCGGGAGGGGAGACTTTACCATCATTTTTTTAAGGAGGGGGCGGAGGGGCAATTTTTATATTTTCTTCTCCTCCTAAAAATTTACAAATCTTGTGATTCTTAGTTAAAGATCATCAGCAGTCAAACATCTAAAAATCTAAATATACGTAGAATTTGGACGAATTTTTATAGATGTGGTTTTTACTGAGATAGGTACTCAAAGAGTCATGAATGCAGGGAGAAAAAATTTCAGGCATGTCTGAAAATTATTAAAATTGTTTTCTGGCCCCATGAAACAAATTTTGAGCAAACCTTTTCCTCTGTAACGTCATTCTCAAACCCGGCTAAACCACCCCCTCCCCCTCCCCTTCGCATAGTTAATTTTCTTTTATGAACAATTCTTTTCGGAGGGATAAATATTGAGAAAATACGAAAATGCAATTTCAAAGCTTCGATATTCTTCTTTATCCCCCTCCTCCCTTCTCACCAATAAACAAAAAACGAGAATAGTAGATTTAGTTAAACAATTGGTTTTATTATACGTAAGTAACAATTCACAATGATTTAAATTACAATTCGTAACATTTATCGATTATCACTCGTTTAATCACGAATCGAGCTTCATGATCGTTAACAATCATCACGATCACGTGAAATCAACAATTCAATATTCAACTTTTCCAATTAAGCACACCGTCATCTGAACAGATTCTTCGGCTAAAATCATTTCAACTCGTGTAAAGTACTTTGAAATATGACATATTCTTCGAACAACTTACCGTCAAAAAAAATACACAAAAATAATAGGTATTTTCCATCAAAACAAACAAAAAGTCAAGTTTCTAAGGAACTATGTTGAATGAAAATTGGATGAAAATTCGACATGTTTTGTGTTTCCTTTTTTAAAATTATTTTAGAGGTCGAAAATGTGAATAGGTAGGTAAAATAATTTGAAGGTATACGTACGCCGATGCATACGGTACCATTATGTAGTACATATGTACATTGTGCATACACATACATTGTACCAATTTAACGATATGGAATAAATTAATTAAAATTTCCATAAATAAACACCTAATACGAGGTAGATGAGTTGGAAAAAAATGAAAATAATTTAGTCGCAATAAACTGTTCAACTAGACAGATTTTCTTCGCTCAAAATTTATCACTATATTGCATCAAAATAAGTCAAAATAACACGATCCAAAACGCAGATTCATTTCTCATTCACGTGTTCGGTGATTAAATCTGCACATGTATGCACACACATACACGAACATAGCACACCTATCTAAATTATAAAATACGTAGAAGCGCATTCGTGGAAGTATTTTTAATACTGAACTATAGGTAATACTCGCAGAAAAATCAACTTGGCGGAAAATTTGAAATTTACGACGTACGTAAGTTACACATATTTTGCACATGAGATAATGTACGTACACGTAGTAACTTAGTAGTATAAATGCGAGGATGAAAAATACATACGATCACAATCACAACAACTTGCATCATCTCTATCACCAACAACAGCCATATTCATATTCACGAATACCATATAATGTATTGTACACGGTACGAGTACATTCAAGTCAGCTTGACGGTAATATTTTTTTGTCTACGGCATAAAAAAGGCATTATACAAAGTGCCACACAAATGTGAAGATTGTGCCATAACCCGTTATTAGTTGTAAGCGCATATATACCACCTCTTCCACATAATAACATGCAACGTGTGAAATTTGTTCCAACATTTTCGAGCGGCACTTCAAAAAATAATAAGTACATCAACATATCAACGCACAAGCGTACACATCGTCAAAAAAACACCCTACTTCTTACCCTTACCACAAGCAAATTAAATGTATATAGCTTGTTCTGTTTTGTTTTTTTCATTCTGCTACACCCGAATTTATACAATTTGAATGGCATGCCAAGCGTAGGGGTTAGATGTGCGCGAATACGCTTCTAAGATTCCAAACAAAGTAATTAGGAAATACATCCTGGGCGAATCGTCATACACGAACACGTCACAATGCATACAAAATCTCATTCATAATAAATGGTAAAAGACACCATTACGAAGGTAATCGAATTCATCCACAATCACATTCCTTAAAAACTAAACTAATTTTATAATCGTGACTAATAGAGACGGCAACCATCCAACAGCAATGGAATTGTAACATTTTTCAGCAGTTTTTTCCGTTTAAAATCGTGACAAAAGAGTGTCTTAAGAATTTTCATTTACCTAAAAGGCAGTTTGAGATTGTTGCAAATGAAGATAATCTTCAGTTTCCTTCATTTTTTCAACATGACACGTCCTCCATTTCATTTGGGTTTGGGAACAAAAAAGGAAGACAAATTTGAATTTTTCCCCAAATAAAATGACTTCAAATCAGGCAACAAAATAATTTTTCAATTCATTTCAGTTCAAATTTCAGTACTTATTCTGCATTTGTACTACACTTTTCTCATGTTTTTCGTTTCCTGTTCTGTTTTTTTTTTCCTAAATATTAATTTGCCATGAGAAATAAAATTTTAATATTTTTATGTATTAGTGTTTCAACTTCAATTTTCATACTTTTTTTTCTAATAATACCTAATGTTTTAACCACTTTTCCAGTTTTTCGCTTGAAGTTTGAAGAAAAATCGATTTGTTGAGTAAAAGTAATAGAATTTTTAATTTTATTAATACTTTTTCGAAACCAAAAAAATGTAGCGATTCTTCACTGCTTCTTTTAGTACTAGGGAGGATGTTTTTCTTGGGCACCCCCCCCCCGCCCATCCTATAATTTGCCCTCGCCCCGCCGCCAAAAAATAAAAGAGGATTAATAAAGGACGAAGATTTGCAACTTATTCGAAAATAACCAGTTATTTAGACAGTCAATTCTTATCCTATTTCCTCTGAATTTTTTCCAGATGAATTCTTTCGGGGAAAACTTCTCAATTTTCAGAATTTACGAACATTGTATTACTTGCTGATCAATGATCACGTATTCTGGCATGGAATAAGTTTTCAAACCCTGACATTCAAAAAACTTGAAATTTTGCACAACTAACACAATGTTATACGTAATCAGATAAAGGCGATCAAATCATTCGCAAACAGCACAATTAGCAAATCTATGAGAATAAAATATTAAATAAATTATTCACCCGTCACCCGAATCTACGTAGATTAATTAAAGTGGTAAAGTTGCCGTCTCTAACACGAACACGAGTATATAAAAATAAAAATCGCCTGTGTCCGATATTACAGAACACAGGGGACTCGTCGGAGTCCAACAGTGCTTCGAAATGCACTGTGATATCACGCCAATAAACCTGCATCACCTGTTGAGTTCCGCCGTCGAAAACCCAACAAGGGACTTTGTATTATGGGTACAAAGTCCAACAGTTTAGCTGTGATATTTCGCCTGCCCGATAACGCGCTCGGACAAGGGACACCTGTCCAACAGCCGTACTGTGACTACAAAATGGTAGTTTTTGTATAGAAGAGAAGAAGGAAAAAAAACGGTACAATACCTTTGGACGGTCATGTCCCCTTACTTTAAATGATCAAATGGCCGCAAATTCAGAGACCGAATTTTAATGTCACAGAATTTTTAGTTTCAACTCCTACCTCACACATTTTTCGTCACAATACCGCCTGTAAAACATAACACAATTAATATCCGTATTTTTATTATTTTTCAACATTTGTTTGGTTCATTTTTTAAATTAAGATGGGATTTTTTTTCTCATTCGTCTTAATCTCGTTACGGTATACTTAAAAATATATTAATACCTAAAGGTTAAAAACAACGCTTATCGTCGATACTCAGGTAATCGCCCATGTAATTTCATCGGCGATTACCTATCGCATCGAAATAAAAACATACAAAATAAATAAGAATTAATTAATTTTATTTTTACAATAAACGTTCAACAAATACAATTCATTAATATACGTGAAAACAATTCGCATTTCTAAAACTCGTGCGTTGTACGAGCAAAATTACGAGAAGCATTCGACTCGCACAACACGACAAACAAACCAAATTACGCAGGCAAAAAAACCTTGCGACATATCTAGCGAGGGAAGAATTTTTTTAGCTATAGTGGAAAAAAAGTCGAATTTATTTTGTGAGGTAGAATACGAGGAGATCTGTCGTATTTTAAGTGCTTTGCAAACATAAACTGTTTAAAATCAGAAGGAGAAAAAATGCTATTCTGTTTCTACGACACAGATGAAATTTTTAAACACACGTCATTTGTTGGGGCAGAAAAAATCCAAAATAAATTATTAAAGGAAGAACATGAAGAAAATTTGATTATTTATTGGATCACTTTTCTTTAACCAACAACAAATTTCCCAATCCACATTCGGACTAATCAGTCAAAAATCTTCTGAAAAATTCGAACGATACCGGGTTCGAGCAGTTCTAAAATTGATAAGAGTACGAATTTTCACATAGACCATCTACACAAGCAGAGCGATTGCAGTCAACCTATACATATCGATACACACGAAAGAAATTCTTGGCATTTTGCAATGCCTACTCGGTATCAGTTGATTTGAGTAAACAAATCTATAACGTACGGTCTACAATATCACAGAAAATTCGAAAAAGAAAACGATATCGATAACGTACTCCTACTAAATCAAAATATCACAATGAACACAACACAACTGCCGATGCCGGCCGTCGTCAAATTGCTATATCATTTTCAGACTGCCAAATTCATCATCTCGAATAGGTACCCTTACCTGCATGATTTTCAAATGATTTCATATATTCTCTTCGAGAGGGAAAATGAATGAATAAATAAATAAATAAGATGGCAAAGTGGTATTACAAAATGCAAAGAAATAATTAAAGCGTTAAATCGCAACGTTTTCAAAAACACGTTAATGTGATACCTATCTATTAAAAAAGAACACTAATAACAAAACAACTCGACTATTTGGAGCTATACAAATATCGTAAAGTAAAAAAAAAAGTCTCGAAACTGCATTCAACATGATTACATTATTTCGTTCAAAAATTCAATAAAATATTTTCTTTTCAGGGATAATACATAATAGAAAAACTGCTTCGAAAATATCCAAAATTCCAAAAAGAAGAAGGAAAAACAAAGTATTATACACAATGACTCAATAAATAAGCCAATCTGCTACTTCCTGAAGTAATAAAAACAATTTTGAGTTCCTTTCCCAACCACATCAATTATTCGCATCAACACAAATCGTAGTGTACAGAATATAAGGCAGCGAACAGTATTCACCAGAATACAGACTCAATTTAACTGGGTGTTGTTTAAAACAACACAATGTAAGTATTGATTAAAATGGTGTTTTTAGTGTTGAATATTTGTCAATTTTTGTACTTTGGTGATGCAAAAAGAAACGACTTGGTTGTCTTCAAAATAATAACCAATCGTACATGCTTCTCGAACGGTGAAAACTCGTGTCACTAAACTACAAGATAGGAAAAAATCCAGCCATACTTGAAAAAAAAACGCAATGTTTAATTGAATTTGTTTTGCGGTGAAGAAAAAAAAACGAAACCCATTCGAACATTTCAAGACATAAATAAAGGAAAAACATAATAAACGAAGAAATACTGATGAGCATTTCACAGTGCAGTCTATAAAGCTTTACAAATGTGATCGATTCGATGATAATAAATAAAAGAAACCAACTCACAAAACGAAAATCACGAATGAAAAAAAGTGTCAGAAATGTCAGTTAATCCTTTCAAGTAAATTTTTTGCCTTCGATTGCAACAAAATTCATAATGGGAATTATCGCCGCGCCGGTGGAATTAAACGAAGAAAAGTACGTTCAGCGTTGAAAGCAGGCAAATTAAAGAAAATGTCAAAAAAACTTAGAAGGCTTATTTTTCGATCGTTACACACACGTTCTAAGAAAGAAAAATAAAACAAAATCGAATACAAACGTCAAAAAATAGTAGAATACTAAGTTTTATGTCGAATGAAAAAAAAAAAAAAAAAAAAAAAAACAGAAAAAAAAGGAAAACCAAAAAACCAAAAAGGAAAAAATGAAATTTAGCAATACTGACGAACTAAGCTAAATACACGAAAACTTACGAGAATATCGATTTAAGGAAAACTATATTCAATGTTCATATTCGGATGGATATTATGCTGAAAAAAACATATACACTTAACTGGAGGCGTTTAAAGGTATAAAATAAATTAATCACTTTTTTCATTTTTTTGTGGTAGGGGCAAGGGGTGAGAAGGAGGAGGAAAAAATAAACACACGTCGTTTAAGAAATTCGCAATTCGAAGGTATATACAAAGAGTCGCAAAGAGAAACCTAACAATAGAACTATACTATCTAAATTTACACGATTCACACTACTTGGAAAAAGTCAACTTGCAAAATTTCAAAAATTATCCGTTCAAATTTTTTTCTCTTTCATTTTACAAAAGAAAGACCAAAAACAAAAGAAATTAATTTAAAAGAAAAATAATATTATAAGTATGCGATATAATAAGACATATTTAAACATAACCTTACACCATATTATCGTTTTTAACGATGAAAGAAAACAGAGAAAAGAGGTTGCAACCCTAATCGAAGCACGCTCTTCTCCAAGTCGGAGAAAATTTAACATAAAAATGCTGAGTTGGTAAATTACGATCGACGATGTTGACGACTTTCTATCACAACTACCCAACGTGGATATAATGATTAGATGACGCGCGTCTACGCAGATATAACACCGTACGCTCGATATCGTAATAATTCCATTTTAAAAAGTGGTTTGTATCAAAAACGAAAATGGCTTAATATAAGAGTGAATGTGTCAATTTTCGTTATAAGTTATGAGAGGGGTATAATAACCATATCCCCTCTAACAAACCTGATCATCTGAATCTCGGCATCATCGGTGTCAGAACTGGACCACCAGGAAAAGTCATTTGAGCCGTTCCGTACGGGCTCATCATCGGTGCCGCTCCGAGAAATCCTACGCGAAGAAAAGATTTTGTTAAATGATGAAAAACTTCAAACTAAGCAAAATGAAAATGAGATAATATGTATTGAGACGAAAAAGAAAAATGAGATGCAGAAAACACTGATTATTGAAAAATTGCACTACTCGTTTTCAAATTGAGAGACAACTCGGCTACTTCTTCAAAGTTGATCACAGATCGAGCTTTTTGAAAACTTCAATGTCTCAAGAATGCGATATAATCGAAATTTTCTTGAAAATTGAAGTAAATATTGCAGCTGAGAGTCTTCGAATTAATCCAAATTGGTTTTCTTTTCAAAATAGTGCAGGAATAATTTCAAACCTCATTTCGACCTCCTTTAGGATTCGCTGCTTTTTCGTCTCACTCAGTTGATGACCATAAAAGCGATCAAAATCGACACGTCGACTAGTTCATTACCTGGAAATCCTACGGGTGATGGTCTTAACATTCCTACATTAGCGGCCGGCGACATGATCGCGGTATGAGGACCTAACGTCATAGTAGGCCTTAATAAATGTGCACCAGGCATAGGAGTCATCAAAGTAATGCCACTAGTAGGCGGCATAGTGACAGACATTGGTAAAGTACCAATTTGCGGAAACCGGGGCATCATCGCTGCTGCAGCTGCGGCCGCTGCATTAGCTACAGCAGCGGCTGCGGCCTGTTGTTGAATTTGCTGATGCTGCTGTTGTTGCTGTTTACCGAGCTAAAAATATACAAATACGCGTGATTAAAACGCTTACATAGTTGAAGTTTAAATCGACATTGAAATGTTGAAAATTATTCACTTCGACTTGTTGAGCGTATGTTAAACTAACAGACGTAGGTGCTCCGGGCATTGACGTTGAAATAGTAACTGTTGTGTTTGCTTCGGTAGCTTCTGGCATTGAAACCACAGGAGTTGATTCTTCCACTTTATATTTTGGTAATCTAGCTCTATGTTCTTCCTACAATTGAATTAATGAAAATGATCAAATAAGTAATACGTGCACATTATAATATAATTAAAAGATAACTAATCTAATCGATTCTCCAATTTTCAAAATAAATTAAAACTAGGTTACCCATACTTACCAATGAAACATCTTCTGGTGGATGTACAATTTTACTCGATGCCCCAACGGTATTAATTAAAACGACTTTTTGATCAGCGTTCGTCGAACTGGAAGTATCATTTCCTCTGATTATTAGTTATTGTTCGTTAGAAAAATGAGGGAAAAATACCAAAACATATTTAGGCGATACATACTGAATAAAGAACATATTCTAACACGTCACAAACACTACAGCAAAATAGTCATTTCAAACACGCCTACTACTTTCAAGATGACAAGGTATCGAATATATTAAAATATCGATAGGTATTGTAATGAAGCGGAAAAATAATCAACGACTTACCCATAAGCGGGAAATGTAGGTTTTGAAGTCGAAGGCGCTGTACTGTTAATTGGTTTAAAATCACTGCCCACTAGGGTGGAGGAAGTTGCAGAGCTTGACGTCTACACACGGTACAAACATTTTTTAAGCATTTTTCAGCGCATCGGGTAGGATACATTCAATCACAAACAAATAGCATTGCAATGACAAGATTGCAAACAAAAAAAAAACATAGTGAAGTAGTGAAAAGCTAGCGTTATTACTACGTTAAACGTTCATTTAAAAAACTACAAGTAGATAAAAATTGATCAAATTTTTCAAACAGGCGAAAAATAGGGATAAAAACTGCGTTTTTTAAACTCTATAATAATGTGATAAAATCACCAACTTACTTTAGTAATGATAAACTACAAATAAATTTTGGAGATATAATTTTTATCAGCATGTGAATTATTTACCTTCAAACGCTCTCATATTTCTCATCCCCTACACGGGACATAAACAATTATTCAGAAAATTGTATATTCAACTAAAGCAATTAGCATAAAAAATATAGCATTTCTGCCTCGAGTGTAATTCATCTGTTGAAATTTAATACCGAAACTTCGGAAGGATGGGATTTGTAAAAGAAAAAATAATACCGCTGCGAAGTTTGAAAAACTATGCTTTTTAAATGTAATATTTATTACTTACAATGGCTGCGGCGCTTGGAAACAAAGGCTTATTAGGGTGCGATTGAGAAGCAACTCCAACTGACGTAGGAGTTCCAGGAGCGTTCAATTGGCCAGAGTTCATTCCAGCAGGTGTAGGCATCATAGATGGTAAACTGCAGAACAATAAATTGAAATTATTACCGCTTCGATGAAGAATAAATCTACTAAACTATTTCAAAAATTTGTTTTCAAGTACCCAGCGCCCATAAACGGAGGTGCAACGTGTCCCATATGCCCCATCATTTGTGGAAATTGAGGCGGCATTACGTTAGTCATCATTCCTGGAGGTAAGCCTGACATGGCATTCGAGGAATTATTTTGATTTTCAGGTTTATGTTTCTTAGTTGGAGCTTCATCTTCACTATCCGAATTTTTTCCACCTAAATTTCACGTGTTTCAAGTAAAAGTTTCTCAAAATACTTAATTATACGTAATCGGAATTTTAAAAAATGTCATTCTTACTTTTACCTTGCTTTTGCCTTTCATGTTCTTTGAGATCTTCTTCAGGTATACCTTCCATTCCGTATATTTCAATTTCAATATTAGATCGATTAGAGAGCGCATTAGGAACTTTATCAATTGGTTCTTTATGTACCTACAAAAATACATTATTAAATATCCACGCATCTGTTTCCGTAGATCATGATACGCAATAGAAGATGAACTGATTTTTTACCTGCATACAATGAATTGATAACCCAGGACCCGTATATAATTTCTTGTGACAAATATGGCATTTGAAGTGTTTGGCTTTTTGATGCTGAATTAGAATTTTTTCGTCTTCGAATTCTCTATTACAATACCTAAATTACTCGATAAGGAAGATTATCGTAGAATAAATTGCAAAGATTCGGAAACAAATATGGAATTTCCAATATGCAAATCAGCTGAAAAATCAATAATACAGCCATAGCTACACATTTTCAAAAAATACCTATAATCACACATGAGATTTATCATATGTGACTTTTTCTTTCTTTGAACATTTATCTTGAATATAAATAATATACTTTTGTTTATGAATCTTTCTAAACGCATAAAACGTCAACGAAATAAAAATAGGTTTCCTGGTTGGCAACACAACTGAAGTTCCAAGATAAACATGATGACTCCAAGAATACATACTTCATAGTTTTCGCACTTGAGTGATACTACTACTTTCCGTACGTTTAATTAATAAGTTTTGACGTACGTTTATGTATTTGCTTTTAATGAAATGTATAAAAGGATACCAACACCATGGTTTTGACTGTCTCTTCTTTTTCCTTCCCATTTTGACGGATAACCTTTGAGTTACAAATTCGAGTCGATGAAATTAGCACTACAACAATCAAATCAGAATAACTTTACACGCGATCAATCAATGATATTCACATAATAGTTGAAATTCACAAATTCACCATATCGAATAATAATTCATTTAAATAATAAGAAATTATTATTCATAATTATTTTTTCTACAAAACGACTGCAAAATTATTTTGAGACACGATTGAGATACGCCTGTTGTTGCCAACTGATAAATTGACAAGTTAAAATTACCTTATGCTTTGTCCATTTTTTAAAATGAAATTTTTAATTTGATTATTTTTTCAACGATGGATAAATAAAATTATTCTAAATTAACTATTTGATATTATTTTAAGAAAATTATATCGTTTTAAATAGTTGAGTTGATGTTTTAACCGAGGTAAATGTAAAAAAAAATGAAAATAAAAGTTTTCAATATTCAAAAGCACTACAATATTTTTTTGTTTATGGCAACATTGGTTTCTCAAATCGGACCTCGCGTTGCAATCACCTTGACATTTTTTTGTGCACTCGCCAATTTCAAAACATTTTGCAAGTATGGGAGATAACACGTCAATGAAGAAAGAAAAGGAAAGTTCCAATTACTGAGTAAAATAACTATTAACTAATGTAAAATCATTTTGTCATAATCATTTTATTCGTCTATTCTTCTACTTTTGATATCAACTTTTTGATCAGTTCGAATTTCCTTTGGTATTTTCAATTATGTATGATTTTTCTTTTTTGAACTTTCTTCAACTTGTTTGAACAACTATGTATAAGTTACGCTTGAACTTCATCTATCTGTTGTACAAATAAATCTCGAATAAACTCCACGTTGTATAGAAATTTCAGTTTTGAAAGATTCCTGTTGTTATACTCTTTTAGTTGAAGAGAAATGGATTTCGGATCCTTGTTGTACAAGGCCCAGAAAAATGATCAAGATAACAAACAGGTACAGTTTGATTCTGTGTGTATGTTTGCTATTTTCATTAATCATATATGTATCGATAAACGAATACTGCGATCAATTTTTGTCACGTTACTGATTCAGTCTTAAAACATTTTTATTCATTTCCAGAGTGCAGGATATTATAGAACCACCTTCGCTCCCCCTAAAAAAGAGCGGAGGCAAAAGGAATTATCGGCAAACATTCAGAAATTTCTCGCTAAAAAAGAGGAGGAAGAAAAACAGAAACGTTTAGAGGCTGAAAGAAAAAAACAGGTAAAGTAATGTTTCACTGAATATGGCGAATGTTTCATTAAATATCAAAAATGATTATTCCATTTTTAATTTACAGGAACTGTTGGCGCTGAGGAACAAGGACAAAAAATCATTCAAAAGGGTCAAATCGATGTTAACTAAAACGAAATCGGCCAATAAGTCAGTTATAGAAGATGCAGTGGACAATGTCAACACAGCTGTAACAGCAAATGGTATTTTGTAAATTTTAGTAGATGTAAGAATAAGTTTTTGAGATGTGTATGTTGACACATGTAATTTTCTATAGGTCCTGCACAGCCAGACGAAGATGATTATGGATATGTTTCAAAAGATGCCGAGGATTTGTACAATAAATTGATAAATAAGTACAACAATATGCCACCAGAGGAGTCTAAATTCTCAAAATCTTCTAGTAAATGCTCAAAAGATGTACTATCTACCAAGGTAATTGCACATTCTGCGATTCGGTGTAGGCCGTTATCTGATGTTGAATTACATATTTTTCTTTACATGCGTTCTAGGACCGAGTGAAAGCTGCCTTGCTACGCGAAGAAGAAGAAAAATTTCTTCCAAAGAAAAGAAAAAGGAAATCTAAAAACGGTGAAGCTGAAGAGGAAGATAAATCTGACGATGAAAAGAAAGATGTTGAAAAAGAAGAGAAAAAAGAAGATACGAAAAATCCGAGCAAATTTAAAATACCTAAAAGAAATGTCCAACAACCTCCTCCGATAGATTTTCAATCTTTATTGAAATTGGCAGAGAAAAAGCAGCATGAACCAATTATGATTGAAAAAAAAGTCGAAGAAAAGCCTGAGAGGCCTATGACTGAGAAAGAAAAGCAAGAATACCTGCGAGAAAAAGAACGCAGATTACGTAAAGAGATGGGCATTAGTGAAAACTCTCATAAAACAAATGAATTATCCAAAGCGAAAACAATGAAATCGAAATCTGAAATGACTGTAAAAAATCAAAACGTTACTCCTTCATCAGCTCCTGTCGATAAACTGAAAAATGATAGAACTTCGGATCTTAAAAGAAGCCAGCCATCAACTAGTTCATCTCAAAAACCAATGAAAACTAGCCCAAGTCCAAAAAAAGTCAGAATCGAAGAGCCTAAACTTGAGACGTCGAAAGAAGAAAAATCACCTGCGAATACTGAGAAACCAGCTCTTGGTGTATTATCTGAAAGGCAAAAAATGTTATTAGCTCATAAACGAAATTCTGAATTGGAAACTAAAAAAATGGCGTTACTGGAAGCTCGACGAAAAGAAGCTAAACTGAATGGAACAAATCAATCCAAAGAGCCATTCAGAGAAAAATTATCAAATACTTCATCAAAAATTTCGAGAAGTGAATCGCCAGTGTCTAAGATATCAAAACCTATGGAGAGTCATTCTTCAAAAAATATTCCTTCAAAGCCATTGACGTCTAAAAAACCGATCTCTTCTAATATTCCAAGCCGGCAGTTTCCTCCGCCTGATGTTGTGAGACAATTTCCGCCTCCTGATGTAACTAGACGATTCCCGCCTTCAGATACCATGAGGAATAAACCTAAACCACCCATGAGACGTGAGTACCTGTACTTTATTTGTAAAAGTTTTGCTTTATCATTTCCATTACCTATATTGGTCTCATTTATTCTGTTACAGGAAAAGTTATCGAATCAGATGAGGAATACGATTCAGAAATGGATGATTTCATCGACGACTCTGAACAAACTGATGTTTCTTCATTCATAACAGAAATTTTTGGATACGATAGAAGAAAGTACGTGATACGTAATCGAATACGGTTATATAATATGAAATTCCGTACTAATAGATTTTTTTTCAGATATGCTGGCAGAGGTTATGAAGACGATGACGATGAATGTATGGAATCCAACTTTTCTCAGTTGCAAAAAGAAGAATACATTAGTACTAAACATGGTAAAACTATTGTTCGCTTTGCTCACAAAAGTCAATGAATTATCTGTATTTCAAATGTTTTGTCATTTTCCAGGTATTTTGGAAGATCTTGCAGATGTAAGACGAGAAAAAGCTGAAAAAATGAGAAAAAAAAAGCGCATAATGTATTAAAAATGTGATATGTACTAATAAGTTTGATTACCAATAATTTTTTAATGGTTCTACAGTTTTATCGATGTATTATTAAGAAGTTACGTTATTTTCTACTGCGAATTTTTATGTGGATAAATGATTTGTTTTGTTACGCTTTATTATTACTATGCAACGTAAAATATTAGTAAAGTAATTATTTTTGTTTGAAACAAAGTGGAATAAATATAATTTCGTTGAGTCCCTGAACGCACTACTACAATTTGTGATTTTTTTAATGCAACTTTCTTCAATTTGAGGATTCTGTACTCCGTTGAGATTCATATACATTTCAATTCGAAAATTCACTACTGTAGGAGACTCATGTTTTTTTCTCCTTCAATGGTAATTATTAAATCATTTAATGCACATATGTAATTCACATTTCTGATTTCACACGACAATTTATGCAAATTTGCTTCAAATGAATGGAAATATCGAGGCACAAGAAACAGGCTACATGAACTGCTTCCTTTTTGCCACCCCTCCCCCTTTTCTCAATCGTAAATTTGGTATTTGGTAAAAGCGAGTTCTCTATTGGTAGATTTGAATAGTGCGGGGTTATGTGCGGATCATATTACGTTACTGTTACTACACTCCTTTTTCCTTATCAGTAAATTTTGCTGAATGGACTGATAACTCGTTGTGTTGTGGTAGCGTTATGGAATAATTTTTACTTCATTATTCGTATAAATTGTAACAATTTACGCTAACAAATTATTTGTATTTTTTGCAAAAAATTGACCTTCAGTAATAATGTAATCAATACGACTTAAGTTGTGAAACTTACGTTTCTATCTGCCTATGATGTGAATCCATGCATGAAGAAATTCACCATCGGTCTCATATTCCTTCGTTTGATACGTAAAGTATAATACATATTATATTAAGATGACATATGCAATTAAATTATTTAGAAATTTAAAATCCAAACCTCTTTTAAGAGGTATGGTAATTTATTCGGTGACTTGGCCATGTAGTAGTTTAATACAACAAAGTTTCGATAAAGAAGCAAAGTATAGTTGGAGTCGAGCTCTAAAATTCAGTCTTTACGGTAGTTTATTTGTGGCACCTTCCTTGTACGGATGGATGAGATTCTCTTGCCTAATATGGCCCCAAAATACATTAAAATATGCTTTAATAAAAGTAAGTTGGTTTTTGAAAATTAAAATTACAATAATGGAGTATTATGAAGAGGTTTAATTGATTATTTTTATCCAAATGTACAGGGTTTTGTAGAGCAAGTTTCATACGGTCCTTTTGCGATGTGCTCATTCTTTTTCATAATGACTTTATTAGATAATGGAACCGTTGAAGATGGATTGAAAGAAATTTCGAATAAATTTGTCCCCACTTGGAAGGTAATTTGGATATTAATCCTCTCACAATTATATTTACGAATTTTTAGTTAAATTCTTAATCGAAGTACAAAATTTATTGTGTCTTAATTATACGAAAATGATAATCATTTTTCAGGTCGCTGTTTTTGTATGGCCTTTTGTACAGACAATAAACTATACTCTCATACCGGAGAAAAATCGTGTCCCATTCATTGGAGTTTGTAGTGTTGGCTGGACGATATTTCTGGCTTTTATGAAGTATCAAAATGAACATGCCATCGAAAACAAAAATCAATCGGCGAACTGAACATTCCAAACTGGTTTTTGGGTAACTAAACGTTTATATCATCCACGAGTACCTACTCTAGCAGTTATTTAATTCGATTCGAAATTTGTAGAATATTTCCAGGAGTAAAATATTGGATATGATCCAGGTCTGAACAGATGAGTTCTGCATTGTAAAACTTTCGGTTTTTGGAAAAAGAGAAAGATAGGTATTTTATTTATTAATTGAAAATTTCGATTGATAGTTACCTTCTTTTCTAGTTTAATTTTGTCTACTACCTATTTTAAAATAAAATTTGCATTCCATTTTCATGTCGTCATTCACTCAGCTATAATTGACCACCAGTTCATAAATCAAGTAGGTTTTTAATGCTGAATTAAAAATTAGGTCAGAAAAAAAATATTGGGTAAAAATTTTACAGGAATGTTGCTTCGGTAATGTAATTTGTAACTTTCTTTATGTTGATATGTACTGTTTAAAAAAAAAATATCTATGGTGAAAAGCTTCTATATGGCTTTTATTATCTAATTATCGTTGCAACGTATTTTTCTTTCAACATGGCCATCCCATAATTTTTCATTTTTATAGATTCTCTGAAAAACCCATCTTATTGAAATTTTTCACGTGATGTTACATTGCATTGGTCAAGTTATTAATTATTATACTACCGATATTATGTATAATCAATGCATCAAAATTTTACGTTTTGCTACCTAAATTAAATTTCTTCATGTTTACAGGAAAGCATAAATTTATCTTGTTTGCTTGAAAATTGAACTATGGAACCTCTTCTGGTTTAGTCTTGTAGCTGGTTCGTTGATCACATTTTCAACTGCGGCTCGTTCTTATTTAATTTGCTTTTAAACCACGGGTTTGACTTTGCAAAAAAAAAAAAATGTTTCATATTACTCGATTTAGTGAGCACCTACTTAATACTTCTGTGTTGACTACGTATCATCGTGAAATAATATACAAGTGCACTTGACAAAGAAATCGAGCTTTAATGATGATCATAATAACAAACGAATTGATAAGTATAACAATTGGTTGGTACGACAAATAATGAAAATGAGTGAATGCAAACGTTTGATTACCCGTTAATAATTTATACAAATAGGTACCTATGCTACATTTATGTACATTTTGAAATTGAAGTAAGAATCACAGATTAATAAACTACATTATTGGCGAAATTGAACTTCCAAAAGGATTTGGGAATTTTTTCACTACTAAGGATGGAAACGAATCATTTTGCTTTTTTCTGTGTCTTAACGACAAAGGCAAATTTCGTGGTGAATCGAAAGACTGTGATTTTTTAGAATGATCTGCTAAAGAGTGTCTATTAATCTCCGTATCGAGTAAATCATTTTCTATGCTAGCTCTTCGAGAAATATTGAACAGTGGACTTCCAAATACGTTGTAAAGTGTAATTAAATTCTTAGAATCCGTTTTTGAACTGTAATTTATACAAATTTTTATTAAGCTATGGATATTACGTTTATGTTGGGCTCGTGTTTGATTGTTTTGGTCGAAATGAATTCTGTGAGGTATGTTTTCTATGGTGGAATTATTTTGTCCATGTTGGATCTTTGAAATTGCTAAAAAAGTGGTATTGTAGGGCAGTTACCTCGTCATATATCTTTTGCTTGGCTCTGATTCATCATACAGTTTTTTGCCCGATGCACTTTTACGTGTTTTAATAGAGTCCATTAAATTTGAAATTCTGAAATCCAAACTAAAATTCAGTATATGCCTAATTTCTACCATTGTATTTTGGTGATATAGGTATATGAAGATGAAGAACTTACGCTTTGCCTATTTGTTTTTTATTCATTTCTTTTTGTATTGCGTCTGGAATTTCCTTTGTCGTGTATGTCTAAAAAAAAAAAATTTTAAAAAATGAAATTCCTAGCAAATACTGGATTTATGATTATGTTTTTTTTAAAATTAGTACTACTACATATATTATCATGACTATCATGAGCTTACCGTATCACTAGAATAACGTGAGCTTCCCGACGAGCTTTTTGTATTAGAATTGTTTTTTTGCATATCCAAATCATCCAAATTCAGCCCTGCTTCTGCTGAATGACTCGTTCGTGTCAGTAATATTGGAGACCTGTCAAAAAGTTACAAAAAATGTTACAAAAGTACTTGGTATAATTACTGTAGGTACGACCTTAGATTTATTATTTTGCCAATTGATTATTCGTCTACGTGTCTACGTGAAACAAACGATTACCTGACAGGCAGGTGGTAGGTAAAGGTACATCTACATACATATATGTATTAATCATTTTCACACGACAAATCTCTTACCTGTACATAAGATTTTTGATTTAATTCGTGCTCAGTTTTTTTTCTATGAAAAAAAATTTATCTAAAAACATATTTCGTAGAAAGTAGAAAAATCCTCGATTATAATTCAAAGTAGGTAGGTTTCGTTCAATCAAGATTTCATAGATATTATTTTGGTGATGCAAACGTGGTTTTTGAAACACGTGATAAGAACATGTGAGAAAGACATTGGAAGACAGCCATGAACAAAAAACATGACAAATCACAAGTAGGTAAATCCAAAGTACAGCTTTATTATACAGACAACACAGCAAACAAATCAGTACCTAGTTTATAAGATACTTATGAAGTAATGTATGTAAAATTAAGAACCAATCAATATGATGAACGATTCAGATAAGTAGATAGGTACCTACCTACATAACAAATATTATTCTCTTACATGTTATCTGATTCCACTTTCTTCAAAAGTCTTTCATTTTCCCTGCAAACGAGCTGATGATCACGCATTAATAAGTCTCTGGAATGGAATAGATCTGCGTTTTCTTTTCTCAGAGCTTCATTTTCAACTGCATAATGTTTTATCAAATCAACTAATTCAGAACTTTTCATTTGTGCTAATTTTTCTAGGTTAATTTGAGGTGGCGTTTTTAGACGTTCTGCTAGAGATCCTAAAACAATAATAAATTATTTGCGGTTTCATTAATCGTATTTTTATACCTACTATACTCATGATTCAACTTTGGTTCATCTCTAGTAGATAATTGCTGTTTGTGTATTTATGCGATTGTATATACATAACTATGTAGTCGTAGGTACCTGATTTCTTCTTCAATCCTTCGACGTATGACTTATTCAAATCTAACGCCATTCGCAACCGTTCATTCTCATTTTCTAAAGCTTCAACTTCACGTTTCAATGCCAGAATTAAAGTTTCCCTGGGATCCTGGAAATATTGTTAAGATATTACATCAGGCTATTCATTTACATATGAAAATCGTTTTATAGGATAAAAGTTGAATTTTACCATTACTACGATGGGTTTCGTTCTGATTTTTTTAGCACGAGCTGCGTATCTAAGCGTATTCATTGTTTCTGATAAATTCGATAAAGTTGGAGAAACACATGCTATCTGATGAATGAATTTTAAATTTGATAAAATTCACGACTTCATGACATTTTTTTTTATGAATGATTAGGTTAGCATGACTCACCATTAATGTTACTCCACTTCCCGCCAGACTATCAGCTAATAATTTTGTCAATTTACTGTCTCGATATGGAATATGGCCATTTCGTTTGCGAGGATCACTGAGTGAAGCTATGCAATATCCTTGAAAACCCCGTATTTGAGGTTAAAAACTCATCATCGATTTTTTTATTTCATCACAAGCAAAATTATTGAATTCTTACCTAGTACCATTAAACTTTTATTGATGTTGTTCGCTTCTTCTAAGGTTTTACCAGTGCTGTTTGTTTTTTTAGTCATTTCGCTTCCTGCTAAATCAACAAAATTTATTTTACCGTGCTTAGTGATGAAGACTTCAGAATCTGCCATCTAAAAACATCAAATAAAATTATTGCTTCATTTTCTGCTTATCTTTCTACATATGTAAGAGATTTAAAGCGAGTCTTTCATGATTCATGAAATAGCTGCATTCGTGATATTTTATTTAAAACTTGCCTGTTGTTCTGAAGTGATATGAACTGTCAATATGGTGTGACTTCTGCCTGAATAGCTATTCATATTGTGCTGACCAATCGAGCGATTTCGCATACCTAAACAATTCATGACAAACAATTTTGAAAAATGTGTTTAGATAGCATATTTTATAGAATAACAATGGTTTCTACCTTCTTCTAGAACTGCTTGGAGATCGTCTAATTCTTCGCAATCCACCGTAAACAAATTTTCAACAAAAAAACCTCTGGATTTTTTAGACCATCTCACTGAAAGTGGTTTTCTGGTGGTGCTAGGATTCAATAAATCTATCACCTAATGAAATTAAGAAAAATAAAAAAAATTAGTTTCAGTACCGATTTGAAGAATACGTTTCAAGAAGTCAACTTATTTATTGTAGGTAGAGGTAAGGTAAATATAGGTATGTAGTAAATACCCACCTTTTCGTTATAAATTTCTAAAAAAGATGCTTTCAATACAAAATGTACTTCTGCTTTCTCTTGTAACAATTGGAATAAGTGTAAAAAGGCACGAAATATCAAACCGTGTTGAGCAGAATATGGGTCAACTTTTTTCTTAAAAAACTGCAAAAGAAAATTTAAAAAATAATAAATTCGTGCTTCAAAATTTTTAAATTAGGCAGTCAAGTTTTAATACCAATCCTGGAGGTCCTGTCAATGTATGTGTTTTACCACTTCCAGTTTGACCGTAACAAAAACAAGTAGTGTTGTATCCCTCTAGAGCCATATTTATGAGTTTTTTGATTCCACAAAAATTGAAAACGTCGTTTTGCGTTGCACCAGGTTCGAAAACGACATTAAATGAAAATAATTTTGATTTAGGTCCGTTTCCACCTGTGTAAATGTTTAGTCCTTCTACCTAAAAGAAATTGTCCAGGAAATAGAGATTTTTTTTGGAAATACCTACTGAGTGTAATTTTTTAGTTATAGGTAGGTAGGTACTCACTAGTATTTGACCATTTCCAGGAAATGATATCACATTGGGATCGTTGGTTTTTATTTCTTTACCATTCAACGGTCTTACTCTGTAAACATTGTAGGTATAAATTTACAAATATCTTCAATAGAGAAAAATTGAGGGGAAAAGTCACTACCTAACAACAACGTTAATTCCACCTTCTTCTGTTTCTTCTGTAGATTTAGGTAAACTATTGGAAGAACCGAAATGATCTAATTTTTCTAAAGACCGTGAAAAGATTGAGCTAGAATCATAGAAAAACGCAGACTTAATTTTACTGCAGCCAGTTGGAAAATTAAAATTTGATGTAGTTAGTCGTAAACTTCTTCCCATCCCCTCTTCACTTCATCATGACACTCCTCGTTGGCATTGCGTTTTAAGGCGAAACACTTATGCAATTTTATTAACGTCATAAACATTTACAGCGGTAGAACTTGTAATCGAAGGCGACACGTGGTTAACAATTCGCGTAGGTACTTAAACCTGATTCTTTTAGGAAAAGTACTTGCGTATTTCCCAATTTAACCTATAAATCTTCTAAATAAACGAATGAATATAGGTAGTGTTAAACTTGGGTCGTCCGAAAATCAGTGGGTACGTTTTAAATTATGCACCGAAGCATAGGCGCCTATTCTCAAATCAAAAATTCAACAGTCACGAAAAACTGTAAAAAGCATCACGTGTTCGCTGTCCGACTTCGATTTGAAACTTTGAAATAATTTTACCGACATTGACCCGTGATCAGCTATGCCAACAAAAGGGTAGCCTCGGTAGGTAGGTAAGGTACCTTACTTAGAAAGACAACAATCTTAATGGAATAAGCACAGTAATAGGCACTACATATAAATTACTCACTCGTTACTTCCACCCGCAGAAGAAATTGGTGCGATGGTTTTGGCTTGTTTATTGGAATATTTATTCGCCATAATATGTTCAAAATCATGTTACCTAAGTTTTCGTGAATTTCAATCACTGAAAAAAATTTGATTAATTAACAAATAAACCATCAAGCTAAAACCACTGACTATATTGCGTAACGATTTTGATTGCAAAATTGAATTTGAAAAATGATTGCGATTATTTGCAGATTATTTAGCATTATACCTGAACTACATCGCAGATATATTTAGATGTTTCATCATATTAATGGCACGTGGACAACAATGCTCAATTTCTATTACTTTAATTGCTGATTGAAGTGAAAATCAATAGAATAGGTATTGATTTAAACCTGTAGCGAATGATTAGGTTTTTTTAAAACAATAAATGAATTATTTTTAAAAATTCTACACAATATGAGAGTTGCAGTAAAATGTACATTATATACTCACATAACTACGTACGTCATTATTATAAACAGATCAGCGCAGAGATTATGTAAGTATCAATTTTTTACGCGGTTTTTTTTTTAAAAAAAAGAAAAACACTTTGTAATATTTTTTCCCCCTATGTTTTACATTAAAAGATACCAAACATGACAATTGTTTAAAGTATGGTTTCTAAATCACATTTACCCCGAAAATAATTCAAATTCTGTCAAACGCTAGAGAAAAGCACATTCAAAGAAAATCATCATGCAATAAAAAAGTAGGTAAATAAATGAAATAATTCGAAAAAATCTCACTCACTGTAAGTGTATTTCTCCTACGCACTATTTTAATGAAAAAATCAAATTTTACGCGACACATTGAAAAAAGAATCATAGCAACACTTGGGTCCGATTACATTACACTCGTCAAAATATGCATTAACATTAGTAACATGTTAAAATCCTCCACGAGGGATTAAAATACCCTCGATACTCCCTCCAACGGGAAAAATCGAACTTACCTAGTGGCCTCCATAACTGTTTTTGTTTGACAGCAGCTGTCAATGTCATCAATCACTGAATTTTTAATGAGCTCGAATCTATTATTCAAAGCTATTTATTAGTGGCAATTCAAGGAACTTTTGTAATGGAACGTTTCTTTGTGCATTTGTACATTTCACGAGTTATTTTGGTTTATGGTGTGCTTGTATTAAACAATTGAAAATTTTTTTATCATGGGCGATATACTTAGACGTATGCACTTTCAAAGAAAATACTTGAAATATAGGTCTGTCTATTCTTGTTCTTATTTGCGTTTTTTCGTGAATTTTCAGTCGGATTTCCACAGATTTATCAACCATTTCAGCTTATACGTCGATTACTTGAGGGATAGCTGGTGGAGATCATACAATCATCTGTTTTACCTACCTACCTACACTTGTGTACATTAGGTTGGATAGTTCAGATTTGTTCGTTATTTCATCAATGATTGATTCTCAATAGTTCTTTTTAGAATCAACGCTGGAATCTAATATTTTTATTTAGTTATCTGATTTAAATTCCAATAGAATAGAGATAGATTAGAATTTATCGAAAATCCAAATAGGTATTGTTCAATTCCACTACATACAAAGGTATTCTACATCTCGTATAACTATAAGTAACGGTTAATGGTGCACGGTGCATCGCTTGAATTAATATAATTTTCTAAAAATAATTTTGAAACCTTTTGAAACTTCAATCAAAATTAAATTAATGACGAATTATTCTCAGTCTCACAATGGTCTCACACTGACAAAATGAAATCATTGTTAAGGGAATTGGACAATATTAGTACCTAGGTTATTATTTTCAAATAGGTAAATGTACATAATTATTATGTACATTGTACGTATGTAATATTATGTAGGTATGCGTTTGCGTTGTTCATTTTACTTCACCTACAACTACAATTACTACAAAATGAAAATATTATCTAATTATTCTTTGTGTACTTAAGTAAAATAAGACTTTGGTTTGAATTGCATCAATTTTTTTACATGAAAAAAACAATAAAAAGTACTTGATATTTCTTTTTTATCCGCCTGCAATAGACACGTTATTCTACTTAAATGACACTAGGTACATTTTTTTATTTTTTGCTAATGAAAGTTTTTACTGCTCTCTTTAGGCGAGAAAATAAACCATTCCTCAACACACTCAACACAGAAACACCTGGCTTTAGCACGGTTTCTATGTACTTCACTTGTTTATTTTTTTGGAAAATATATGATGAAATGAATGAAGATTCTAATCATTCTGATCTGAAAATTTTGAATAATTTCGATTTTGGTTTTTCGAGAAATAAGAGTTACAAGAGCATTCATTTGCATTATTAATCGTATTAAGTAACGTATTGACATTGACCAATCTTGTAGTCAATAATAAATCGATTGCGTGTTTTCGGTGATTAATTTGTACTTGGTTCAAAATGTCCGTGGAAATAATCCCGAAAGAGCTACGTACTGCTCGTGCATGTTTGGTATGTTCGCTGATTAAGGTAAGAATTGATTGAAGCACTATATTTATGAGTATTCTTCACGTTCGATGTATTCATTTTCATCTTATTTACTCATTTCTTTCACAGTCTTTCGAACAATTTGAATTTGATGGCTGCGATAATTGTGACGAATTTCTGCGTATGAAAAACAATCGGGAGAATATCTACGACTGTACCAGCTCTAAATTTGAAGGGTGAGTATGCTACATGCTACGATATGAAATAGAACTACGTATACTCGAGTTGATGACTAAATTAAATTTCAATTTTGTAGCATGATTGCATTAATGAGTCCAAAAGACAGTTGGGTTGCTAAATGGCAGAGAACGGGTAATTCACACTCTCGGTGTTTATTTTTATTTGAGAATTCGATAGAATTTACTTAACACAGTTACTTTGTATTTTAGATCGATTTACGAAAGGAATTTACGCCATTTCTGTAGCTGGTCGTTTACCAAATAGCGTTATTCGTGAAATGAAAAGTAGAGGAATAGTGTATCGTTCACGTGACATGACCAACAGATAAACATTGAAGCTGTGGTTAATTGGGATACTGATGAATTATTTTCCGATCATATAAGTATAAATATTTTGAACTGTTTAAATTTAAGATGTAATATTGTTTATATAATGTTTTCAACGAGGATTAAAAATATCCATTTATTGTTATACTCGTTTGATATTTTCATTTCTCAAATCTTATTCGTATCCTCGTATCGCGTCGAAATGCTTACTTTAGCCTCTAGCTTGTAACATTTCATTTACTTCTCAATTTTGTATTGAATTATGAACTTCAAAGATACGAGTGTAAACTGACTATGTAGGTATTTCATTAACAAAGCATTTATTCATTTCATCATTATAATGCACGTGCGCGTAAGTGAGTAATACGTTTAACTAATGATTAAAGGCAAGCTTAAAGGAAGAAGTTTCAGATGTCATGCTTATCTTCGACACTTATGCCTTTGTTTATGTCAAACAACAGGATTGCATGGAAAATGCTCTTTGTTATTGTTTGTCTGGCCTCGTTTTTGAATTTTCTCGATAATGGACAGTGGTCGTTGTTACTGTTTTCTTTAACAAGTAAACTCACACGGTGCTTAAAAATGTATGTAAGTATTACGTACAAATTTTAATTTTTTACAAAAGCTAGAATTTTATAAATATCATCTTTAGGATTACCGCATGATAAGCTGGGCAGCTTATTATTAGTAAAAATGATTAGGCTCGTGAAAATTTCAAATAGACAGGTAGGTATTTGATACCTAGCTAGATATATTGAGTGGATTGGGTATACTGGCACATAATGTTAAAATATTTATATTGATCTGACTAAGATATCGAATTCGGTTGCGGCCAAAAGGGAACAGATTATACTTTTCTGCTTCATTAATTTTGTTAATTTTCTACAGAGCGATGATTAGAAATAACATAGGAAAAGATTGATGGTCTTATATTGTATAGGTAGGTAAATCTACAATAAATGAAAATTATGTGTAAAAAAAAAGGGAAAGTGCCATGTGTGCACAATCAAACCAAAATCATAAAACTTAATTTTTGAAAAAAAAGCTCACAAAATTAGTTAAATTTTTCACATTTTAATTTTTTTTTATGTTTATTAGATGAAACTTAATCAATTAAATTAAGCTCTGCCGATTTTAAATTGTTGTGTTTTTCTGGAGGGGAAAGGAGTTGGAAAGTTGAAGATAACGATAAACTGCTTTGAAAATTTTTTTGTATGATCGAATTTTCCTCAAAAAAAATGTTGGGGTAAGGCCACTTTCGGATCACTAAAATAGATCAAATATACTTAATCGAAACCGAAAACGTATGCATCTAGAATATAAGTAAGGTAGCATGTACCTACCCACTCAATAATGCCTACTTATACATACCTATGTTTTAATTTGATTTGAAACAAAGATTAGGTACATCCTCAAATCAAAACAACAGGCACTTTCATACTTTCAGTTTCGATAAACACTACTAAAAATTCAATTTATTATTTAAAAGGGCTGAGGTTCTCAACTTCACTCACACTGCACTTCGCATTTACTGGAAGTTTTATTTCACGTGTTAACAAAGCTCAATTTTACATCAAAACTTGATGCGTGCTTTAAGAAAATAAACGAAAAGAACTAAAAGTAGGTACCTAAGAAAAAAGTTGAAGAAACCGATATGAAATATTTATGATTCTAAAACAATCATTCGCGCCAAAAAATAAATTACATATTAAAATTAAAAAATTTTCACTCTAAAGGAGGGATTTAAAGTGACTTGGCGATGGTAGTCGAAAACTTCCGAGAAGGCGGGACGACGTACGTCCTTATAGCTTGCTTCTGCGACTTCTTTGGAGATACGCACACAAAAACTCACCCCCGTCTTATATTAACACATACAAATGAATGTACATGGATATAGGAAAATATACGAGTATATGTGTTTTGAAAGGTGCAATTTCTTGGATTTTCCTCGTGATCGAGTATTTCAGCTCGAATTGTTTCACGAGCTGATAATGTATCACCCTATCGTTCAAACGTAATTTTTTATTAAATAAATAATATAATTGATAAACGGGGTTGATTTTTATATTTTACGCGGTGTAAGATGATTGTACGCGCGGCAAAAAAACTCACCATGTGCATAGAAACGGTGTAAACTATCGATGATTAATTAATCGTGGTTTTTGATTTGTTGCCAGTCTCGTCGATTAAATCACAGGTAATTTTCTTGTTTTTTTATACGCATCGTAGTTCATAGACCTTTGAGCGTGTATTTTTTTTCATATTTTGTTTATTACCTATGTTGCACGTAATATCAAAACTTTTGAATTTGATCTCTCGTAATTTTTTGGTCATTTTTTTCAAGTTTTTCAAAACATGAAATCTTGATTTAATTGAAGAATTAATCTATAGAGTTGAGCATTATTTTTCACTTTATAAAATTAATTGATACCTATTCCAAGTGAATTGTTATGTTATATCCTTTCCATTATGATCACCATACCTTGAAAAGGTAAAGAATTTTAGGATTTGATTGATATTTTGAGTATACCTTTCATTAGCAAAGGTTTTCTTACTTTTTTATTTTTTTAAATTAAATTCAAATCAAGTATCTATGAGGCGTCTACGTAATAAGAAAACTTAATGCAATGGAAAATTAACGTTTTAGTTTCCGGTAATGGAATAATGTCTCAATTAATTTTCCAATAATTTTGATAGGAATTGGGATAAACGCTATATTTCTGACGTTCAAAAGCACCTAAAAAGACTTGGTGGTATAAGGATACGAAATCTTTAAAATTTAGATTATATAGGTAGATGTTTTTTCTTTTTAATTACCTAATGGTTTTGGAAAGTAGAGCTCAAATTAATAAGGAAGGGAGATCCAAAAAATCTACACGATTTTTTTACTCCGAGTGAATTGTGTTTCGATTCATTTCTTTAAAAAATAACAAAATTAGAAAAAAAAAGTCGAATATGAGCCAATTGCAAATTTCCTTTCCCCTCCAAAAATACCATGATAAATAATCTGTGGATCATACAAAGTACAATAGTCCTACCTACTTTTTTGTACTTTTTTTACAAGTTTTTGGTTGGTAATATTTTTTTAGCAATTAAAGAATTGACATTTTGAAAAATTTGGAAGGCGGAAATGAACGCGAATGCTTCTTTGTGACCTTTCTAATGTACATTTCTCAATTTTCGACTGATTGACATATTAGAAAAATTCAGACAGAGTAGGTTTTGAATTTTTAGAATAGGTATGTTCTTTCAGTTGCTCTGTCATCGATTTCGTCCATTTTTTTTTACTAAAGCGTGGAAATTCATAAATAGCTCACATAAAAATTCGTTTGCTTAGTTAGATTTGATTTTTAGAAAATAGTCTAAAAATTACGTTGATAATTAGGTAAAAATAAATTAAATGACTAGTCATCGCCTCAAAACCAGAATTTTTGAAGGCTCTAATATTTCATTAAAAAAAACACATAGGTAGGTAAGTCAATGAAATACCGAAAAATATGACGCTGCAGTTATAACTGTGGAAATCTTCTATTTTGGTCATATTCTAGAAGTACCTATTTTTGCCTAATTTGTACACGAGTTTTAAAAAAGTATAAGTGTTTGTTTTTTACAGCTGAATTTTTCCAACAAAAAAATCTGAAAATTCTCATAGTTTCTTTAATATTATAGCCCACAAATCGAATTTAATTTTTTATGTTTTTTTTTTTTTTGCTAGCAGAATCAGTATAGGTAGGTAGGTAGTAGGTACTCAAAAATTAATTCCTTGAAAATTTTCAAAAATCTTCTCTTCTTTTTCAGTATGCTAAGATCCCAAGAAGGCCCTTAGGCAAAAGTTCATCTATGCATAACGCTTTTTTATGCTCCTCTACCTATAGATTCGAAGCGTGGCAAAAGTTTGTCAGGATGCTCTGTAATTAAATTTCGTAATGATCACATCAAAATGGAGACCTCATCACAGATGTAGATAGCTAGGTACCCATCAACGTACAAATTCATTTTTGTACGAATGTTTGCTTTAATTATTCCGATTAGGTGTTATTTATCTACTTATACATGAGATGAACTTAAACCAACGAGCCAAAACTATATTTGAAATCGATTCATTTAGCCGTGAAATCACATTTCAGAAACTTTATAGAAATCAAATTCAGTCTGTTGACGCGCACCTATCTCACTTATGCGCCTATATTATTCGACTTAAATAGTTAATATTCTAATCTATTTTAATAGATAGGTATTCTACTTTAGCAATATTGAAATTCCGACTGGAAAATTTTTCATCCAAGAAGGCTACCTACCTACCTATATGAATTTGAAAAATACATCTAGCTATTTCATTATTCCGAATCGTTCATATTGTTCATAGAGCAAGCTAAATTAGACATATCAAAAAAACCTTCATTATTTTTCAAAGTAAGTAATAAGATAGTTTTGTTTAAAATTAAACGCGTTTCCTGCTCGTGTTTTTTTTTCTTCTTGTAAAAGTCTATTCTGTCGCCAAAAAGAGAGAACATAAAAGACAGGTTTTATGGTCCAACATTAAAAAATATTCTTTTTTTTTTTATAAACGACGCAAAAAGAACGAGTTAATATAATAAAAAACAACGCTGCAATGAAAGTCAAATTTCATTTGGTGATTTCCACTTCTCAGAAACAAATTCAAACGAATTAAAATTTTTCCGAAACTCGATTTAGAAATTACGTAGGTACCTATAGCTTAGCATAGGCCTAATGTTAATCTAAATTAAATTATAATTAGCAGAAAAACAAAGACCAATTATGTCGGACGAAGGTATAGAGAGTGAAATTGAAAAAGGCGCAGCAACATCGGAACTGGAAGAAGATGTTTGTAATGAGATGATGGTAATCGTAACGACAAAAAGATCCAGTAATACTTCGGACGATGAAGAAATACCCAGAGAAACGTGGTCGAAAAAAGTGGAATTTCTTCTAGCCGTCATAGGATTTGCTGTAGATTTAGGAAATGTTTGGAGATTTCCTTATATTTGTTACCAAAATGGAGGTGGTGAGTATATTCCATTTAATACATCGTCAAAAGCTTACAAACTAGGCTTTTATTAGTCTGTATATACCTATAGGTACGTTTCTTCGTAAGAATATAAAACATTTTCGTATATGTATAACGATGATGTATTCAGGAATTCGTTAAATCTACCTAACTACATACATGCGTCTTTTAACGGATGAATTAAAACATTAAAGATCATAGAAGCTTACCCAGGTAGATAGATAGGTACCTATCTAGGTTATGAAGTATATTCTTTAGCAATGTGGATATATTTGCTGAAATATTTTTACACTTCTAACAGATCTTTTAATTACTAACTACAATTTTAATTTTACATTTCATTTTTTGTGATTCTTAATCAATGTTTTTTATTCCATTTCATTCTATCTTTAATCTGCATCGCAAAGTCTCTAACTCAGATGCTACCTACTTTATTTGCATTTATTCGAGACTTCGATTGTTGGTGTTTATCAACTTTTAGTACAAGTATTGTTTCTTTGCTTGCAAAAAAACAAAAAAACTTATTGCAGAGTAAAGATGGTGATTTTTAATATTTCACTTCAGTGAAGTTGTGTCGATGTCGCATTGTTGCGCTGACTTTTCCAAAACTTTTTAAAATTTGCCATATCAAATTCTAAACATGTGTGAGGCTTATTTAATTGTACGCAGATGATTGTTCAATAATAAGTGAATCGAAAAAAATATGATCATGATACAAATAAAAATACACAAATATTAATAAAAACACTTCAACTAGCAATTTCTCAGTTTCTTTAATATAAATTTAAAACAAACATGAAAATTGAAAAAAAAAAAAGGTTATTGTGAAACCGTCGTAAAAAACAAAACAAAGCAGGTATTAGTTTTGATTATAAAATATTTACTCGTACCTTACGTAAAAAAATTCGTGAACAAGAAAGGCCGAAAAATCAAGCATTTTCGATGTTCATTTGGAAGGATTTGAATACCTGCGAGAAGAAAAAGAAGTGACAAGAAGTTAGTATGATAAAATAAAACGAAGGAGAAATAAAAAGGATTGAAAGTAGGACCGAATATAGTGAAAATGTCGTAGACTGGCGACTTGTTGCTTTTAACGCGGGTCACCCTTTTAAAAACTTGAGCTAAACATTTTCGAGATTAGGCTAATGAATAGCCTTCGTGTATATACAAAGACCTAATAAGAGGCCATTTGTCGTTGCTCTTCGTCGTAGTTGTAATACGCTTAGTAGTTTCCAATGTAAGTTACATATATTTTATAATAACAAAATAACAACAACAATTGCGATAACGCATTATCAAGACAGTCTACCAGAAGTTGTACTCTGCTCGGTGCGGCTTTGTTATTGTTGTCACGAAAATGATGATACGCGAACGAAATCAAATTTCCCATCAAATCGTGCCCTTGTTGTAGTACCAATGGCAGTGGCAATGGCAATACCGCACCTTTTAATACGACAATAGCTATTTTATATATTGTTTCCTTTGCTTAGCTTGCTGCTGTTTTATTCAAAGCTTCGAAACGAGATTTTTAATTTGTTAATCTCACGCGAGTTTGAGAATAAATATTTGTTCGGTTTTCTTTCCTGAATTATTTACTAGATTGGCGATTTTTTATTTTCAAAATTCGATTAACGTAGATGGAAAATGAAACCCTTATGCGCATGTAAATTTAAAATATTAGTTGGGTAGGTACGTACTACGTAGGTACTTACCTATCTGATTAATTTTTAAATTTTTATAAAATTGAACCGGGATTATAAAGTAAACCTTACCTAAGTAAAATTCTCAGAAGTTGAAATATATTTGTATGTACGAACTACGAAGTTTCATACCTGCGTTAAATTTTTGATGCTATCTAGGCCTAAAATTTTGAAATGTGCTTTCCCCTCGCTTTTGAGCAAACTTAATGAGTAGCTTAATTATATGAGTAATTAAACTTTTAGCATAAATCCATACCCAAAAATGATAAAATTTTGAGAAAAATGTCGAAAGTTCCAGTTCGTAAAAAATATACTCTGGAATTTCTCGGCTGTAATATTCATTAGAGCAATAAATTGATACAGGATTACAATAATAGAAGATGCAACAGGCACAGTGTACAAAATTTTCACTATTCAAGTGTAACAGCTGGTTTGAAAAAATTTATAACTTCAAACACTGAACCTACTTAATTTTTTTAACAGAAATTTATTAAAATTCATATTGAACTTTCATAAGAATCAACATTTAAAATGTGATCTGATAATTGTGGTATTTCTAGTTTTTGAAAAATGTTACGAATAAGGCTCAAATAAAATTACAGAATCTATCATCGGATTAATGCCTTTGTCTATTCAAATTTAGGTTTTTTCAACAAATAATTTCGGAGAAAGAAGAAATTCTGCCTGGTATATCAGTCATTATTTTATCGCCAGGAATGCGTCATTTTAAATCGTTTTTTTGGATTTTCATAGAAATATCCTTAATCAATTTGAAAATAAAACAAAAGTATTTATACATGTTATGTACTTTTTAAAATTAAATTAGTGTTCGTGCAAAAAAAAGCTGATCGAAGCTCACATTCAATCTTGTCCCATTCGGTAATCATTTGAAAATTACAGTTTTACAAAAAAATTCAACTTGGAATTTTTAAAATTCTCAAAGCATGATTTTCAATATTCTTTCAATAAACTTCAAAATTATGTAGAATGATTCACTTCAACTTCAATCGATTTTATTTGAATAAGGTTCTGAAGTTGGGTATTTGTAGAAAGTCGACCTTCTCCGAAAAGTTTTAACCATGAGTTGAGTTGGAGGGGAGAGATGAAGGATGAGCGAGATGATCAGAAGAAGGAAGTCGCACACAGGCTCTCAAATGTCACCACAGAAGTACATTTGCATCTTCTTTGCAAGATAAGATCTGTGAGAACTTAATTGGTAACTACATAATTGATATTTACGGTAAACTGGTTAGGCAATTTATTTGACGTATTTTTCCAAAATGAATCGTATTCACAGCAAATTGACCTGTCAAATTCAATTTTATTGACTTCCCGAGCACTCTGTTAGAATAACTATGGCTAGATATATGCTCATTTTTCATTATTGAATGCAAGCGAACTTGTCACCCATCCACTCTTCTTACCTATAAGAATGTGCCAATTTTTTTAAAACCTATTGCATAGTGTATGCACATCACTGCTAGAATACTGAAAACGGTTCAAACTGAGATCATAATCATTTTTCGTTTCAGGGGCTTTTTTAATACCATGGTCTCTGATGTTCCTGTTCGGTGGATTACCTTTATTTTATATGGAATTAGCTTTAGGACAGTTTCATAGGTGTGGGTGTTTAACGTTATGGAAGCATATTTGTCCAGCATTAAAGGGTAAGTCATAGTCTGAAAATTATTTATACTTACCTACGTACTTTAAATACTTGTTTTTCTGTAGATTTAATTGTAGGTATTCACATTTAGCTAATCACAAACATACCTATAAGTAGATGTTCGTCTTTTAAAAAATCATTACACTTCATCGAATGTGAAATTAATCCCTCGTTCGTTTTGCATTTCCTCGTGAAAAATTCCTCTCATTGATGCAGTGTTTCAATAATGAAACAACAAAAAAAGTAGGAAGTACATATTATATTGAGCAGTTCGCATCAAAGAAACTATTAATCTGGCAAGTGGTTTCAGCTCATGAATGAATACTTTAACATACCTACCAACAAATAAAGATCTCCAGAAAACTCCTAACGTACAATATGGGCTTATTGAAATATCTTTTTTATCTCATTTGTCAATACTTGTTTTTATTCTTTTTAAAGAACACGTAAAATTCGGACTTTCATTTTTTTTACATCTCATAGAATGAAATATGTAGGTACTGTATCAGACGCTATAGATTGTGGACACCTGTATAATATGCTCAGTTTTTGAAATCGTTTCGTAAACTGTGGCTCTTTTTTAAGTATCTTAAACATAATATCCCTTTTCCGAGTATCTTGAAATGTAGGTAGCTCCTACAACAACCCTAACCTTAAAACTAAATCTATCACGAGCTTTCAAGTTCATAATGAACCATTTCTATATTCTTTTGCCACCTTGGGTATAAGTAGGCATGCCCAAAACCGAATCTTGTAGAATGCAAATGTGGTTTACTACAGAACTCGATATTTGTAAACTAGAAATTATTTTATTTCGGTTATTTCGTCTAAAGGAAGGTTCGCGGTTTTACGTTTTGGGTTCGCGGTTCGAAAAGCAAATAATCTAGTTAAATGTTCCGCGATATGAATTCGGAATCAAGATGAAACACGAAAGGCGATAACAGATTTTACTACGATATTTAATAATGTAATTTTAAACGGTTAATCTGCCTTCAATAGTATTCTTAATTTTACTTCTCGCTCAATATACGTACGCTCCTATTTCACGAGAAGAAATAATATAAAATTAATTTTAATTTCTAGACTTTCCTCCGAATAAGTAAGAATATCAAATGTTAACCTAATTGATTTCTGTTTTCAATATTGTACTCCTCGACGTTATTAATTATGTTTGCCAAGTTTGTCGCCTTGTTCAACACGACTTCAGTTGATGTTTTCTTTCGTAAAAGATACTATACCTACATTTGTATATTCATCAGCCTATAGTATATCTAATGCACCTTTTCAAAACACGAATTAAAAACTGTTTTTAAAATGTTTTTTGATTGACGCGTGTGAAATATAGGTAAAATTTTTTATGGTTTTAAAATCTGTAATTTTTTGCCTAGAAAAAAAATCGCCTACAGTTCGTTATTTTATAAGAAAAAAATTAATTACTTCGATAGGTATTTTTAATCGAGATGAAAAATTTGGTCGTTTTTATTAGTTAAATCACACTTGCGAAAAGACTATACAAACGTAGATAGATATTTTTTTTCTTCATTTTTTGCTGCGATGCATTTCAAAAGTTATTGTTAAAGAATACAATGATTGAGTCAATTGAACACGATCTTCGACAAATAGAAAGGTTTTTTTTTTCTATTTTATTAAAGATTTTCTACGTGTCATGTTACGTTGATTTTTCAGAATTTTTTTTTTTACACTTTAGTTATCTCGCTATCAGTTTTTTTGTTCGTCTTTGAAAGAATTCATCGGGTTAAGTTAATTAATTTCATATTATGAACATATTTGTCACCGATTTCGTCGATTAAATTTTTATACATAGTATTGTCGACTTTTGAATTAGGTACCTACCTACCTCTATAGTAAGTGTAAAATAAAAATGACAGTGTACTGCATTTTAAACTACATTAAAATGAGTTCCGAGAAAATGCCATCTTTGTTTGCATATTATGCTCGCTGTCCTTTTAATTAATTAAAATTTAATACATATAATAGCGCTCAATGTAAACGTTGGCGAGTATTCTAAAATTGGAAATGGTTTGGAAATGGAGCGGTTTTTTTTCTGGTTTTATCGTGTACGGTTATAGGGGAGGTGTATTGTCAAAGCCCTGAAAAACCTTTTTTAATTAAATTATTCGTGCTTCGACGAAACCACTTGATTATTTTATCTACCTTACAATCTAATTATTTTATGTATCATGTTTTACACAACAAGATTGTATTCTTAATATTTTAAAAGCATTTAGCATTCTTATATAGTATACAGGGTGTGTCAGTCGCCGTACACCGCCTTAAACTCGTATCTGACGAGGTAGCAACCCGAAGAACGCCAGTGTTGGTGCGTTTGACGATTCTTAGATGTTAACAGGCGGTGTAATTCAATATCGGATGCTATTTTGTTTTCTTAATTCCCTCTTTTTCTCAACTTACTTATAAGACCTAGTACAAAAAATGCAAGAAATCAGGTTATAGCCTATTAGAGTTGTATAAAATTGAAAACTTCCTGCTTCCAACGAACACCTCATCTCGGTCCCTACTTGAGCAAAATCAACTCATATAAGGGTAAGGGCACCAATTATGGACCAGTCCGCAATATGGACCAGCGCCTGTTCTCGTCGTTAATAAGCACAATCTGCCAGGAAAAAATGTTTTACGATGTATTTTTCATCAAAAAAATGAACGAGATAAAAATTACAACTGTAAGGTCAAAACTCGCTGAGAAATTGACAAAAAAACTGTTTTGAGACACTGAAAAAATTTTTAGTATGTTTTTCAACATTAATTAAAACATATAATTATGTGGTGTAATTTTCTAAATGTTATTGATGTTTGTAATATCAAAAAAGGACGTTGTTTCTGCTGGAGTGATCAGCTTTTGCTAAAAATGAAGGTATGAACAGACATTTTTGGTGCAGATAAATATGATGTTTTGAATAGTAAAAATATGTTAATTTGAAATTCTTTAGGTGGTCCATATTAGGCGTCCAAAATTTTAAACTGTCATTTTTACACTCATCATTCAAAAATTTTTACAAAATATTCAAAATTAACCTGCACAGTGCACTGCTTAGAATACGTTTTTTTGTTAATTTCTACAAATAAATATGACGTTTTGAAAAATGTGAAAGTACGTTTATTTTAAAATTTTATATGTGGTCCATATTAAGCGTCCAAAATTTCGAATCGTCATTTTTGACACTCGTCGCCCAACAATAAAAAAAACATAAATGTACTTAAAGTTGACCTTCGCCCCTGAAGTTTTGTACAGCGTTAGTGGAAGGATGGAACTTCATTTTAAGCCTTTGTGGAGGTTTCTACCCCCTATAGTTTTCAAGTGGCAATCCTTCAAAAAAAAGTGGTCCATATTTGGTGCATCTACCCTTACGTACTCGTAGTATATTAATTCATCTCCCACCCTCTCAACACGTGGGTTAGAATAGCTCTTGAAAAAAATTGCATTTTTTGCTCCTTTGCCCCAAAATGATCTTTAAAAATTTTAGGATGAATTCAAGTCATGTCGGGAAGCCTCTTTTCGACTTTTCCTCAAGATGTCGAAAAATTACGAATAGGTACCTATACAAAAAAAATTGCGTGTGTTTTCTTTCTAATTCCTGAATTTGACCCATTTTTCTTCAAACAATCTTATGCCAATTTTTTCTAGGTATATGTAGATAATTTGTCCAAGTTTTAAGGATCCAAGCTATATAAATATAAATAAATTGAAGACGTCATAACAAAAAGGGGTATATATGACACATATGTTCTTTTTGAGACGAATCCATATTGTTATTCTTCAGACCTTCCTCTATCATATGAGACCACCCCCACTTCACAAAGTCGAAAAACCAGTGAGATATCGCCATTTTAAAACTGCGAAGTCGATTAAAAATTTACTTTTTCAGAGATAATGGGTTACTCATGGTCGATTTTGTGTTATCAACCATTATTTACCTGGTTTAAATCCAAAAATTTGCTCAAAAACATTTTTAAATCAAAAAAAAATTGCCCAATTTTTCGCTTCAAAAAGGACATATGTACTATAATTCGAAATGTTTGAGCGCTTACCGCTGACACACAGTTTCCTCCAGACTGATGGTGCATAGCATTTCATATAGTTAGATAGTAGGAAAATAAGACAGAATCGTCACCATGTTCAAATATATGCACATTTCTAAACTTCATAAGCACTCAAACTTTCAAACAGTTTTTTCTCAAAATACAACTTTCACACATACGTATGTATGTCCTTTTTGCTATGACGTCTTCAATTCTTTACATTATGTGAGACTTAAAAACTTGAATTAAGTATCCAATTTTTGAAAACTTGGAATAAAATTTGATCAATTATTTTCTTTAGCATTTTTGTCTGATCTACATAATTTTCGTAAATTACCTACACGATGGCTAAGTTATTTTTTGTAAATGTGGGTGATTGTGATCATCGTTAAATGGAATTAGGTACCTTATCTACTACTTACAATTAGTTAGTTTTTGGTACCTAAATTACGAAATAATTGTTGAAAAATTATCAGTATTCTTCGACAAATTAATTAGGTATTTGGTATCAGTAATTTTCGGTGAATTGTAAATTACTGGTAATTTTTGGTGACTTTTGGTAATTCTCTGATAAATCTACGTAAATTACAAGAAATCTTTGGTGATCGAGTTACTGCAAAATCAACGAATAGCTGAAAATTTTGTAAGGCGTTTGAAAACTGGGAAAAATTTTTGTAGAGTTCCTATATCTACACCTATTAATGACATTTTCATGATCAAGTTTCGAGCAAAAAATAAGTCCATGATTTTTCAGAATTTCCTTAAAGAAGAGACTATCATTAGGTATTTTTTTCAATGGATGAAGGGTGGTGATTGGGGAGGTGATGCCCACTCTCATCTGTTCTGATTTATGTAGGTTATTGCATCTTCCCTTGAGAATGATGAATTGCATATAATTCATATTATCTAGTTGCTAACATTTTATTATTATTATTTTTTCTGTAATTTTATCCAGGAGTGGGATATGCAATATGCCTGTTAGATGTATACATGGGTATGTATTACAACACGGTGATCGGTTGGGCGGTATACTACCTGTTTGCCAGCATGAGATCCGAATTACCATGGACGACGTGTCTGAATAGTTGGAATACGCCATTTTGTTCGCCGGTCACTGCGAATTTTACCGATTTCAATACAACCAGTCCTGCTAAAGAATTTTTCGAGTGAGTGGCGAAAGAAATTGATTAAAATGGATTGCCGATGAGGCAAATTCGTGCAAACTCACGGTTTTAATAAAATACCTATCTGATGTACGTTTCAGGCGAAGTGTTTTAGAAAGGTACAAATCAGACGGTCTTGACAGAATCGGTCCTATAAAATGGTCTATGGCGTTGTGCGTATTCACCGTATTTTTGCTAGTGTACTTTTCTTTATGGAAAGGCGTCAAGAGCGCTGGAAAAGTACGTTGAAACGGTTCAATTTCTAAAGGTGCGAGGCGTGTAAATTTAAATTTACACGTACGAATCGATTCGATGTATCACTCTTCATCAATCAGTTTAATTTTAATTTAATACCGTATCTTGTGATGTTGAGAGAGAGAAGAAAAGTTTGAGTTTAAGGCCAGCGCACCCCCATACAGGTACTTGGTACCTACGCTACGCTGGTCTCTAATAATGTGCGAGCATTTTGCGATGAGTATAATATGTAGTATCCATATATCAGTGAATAAAGGTGCTAATGAGGTATGTTCATTGTATAATGAAATGTTTTAGAAAACAAGAAACTATAAATGTTAGTTATTCGGAGTACGCTATCGTAAAAGATACGATAACGACTGCGGCTCGAATAAACGATCCCATCCCCTCGTTCCAATTTACTGAATTGCATTATTTTTTCCTTTTTTTCACTTTCATCGCATTAAACTTTCGTTTTATCTAGGCGCGCCGCGATTTCGTGTTACGAGTAGCTGAGAAAAGGGTTGGCGATGAGAGTTTTGTTTTCGAGAAAATACCTACTCGTAGCAGGTATCTCGATCTACCTGTCTGAATTTCACCTTGAAATTTTCTTTACCTACGAAAATCATCATCGCGAGATGAATTTTATATGTAAGCCTATAGGTGTACCTGCATTTGGCAAATATTTCATTTAACGTGTTGCGTTGTTTTATTATTTTTTCAAGGCTGTATGGATTACTGCGTTGGCTCCGTATTTTGTTCTGTTTATACTCTTAATTCGAGGTATATCGTTACCAGGGGCAGGCGAAGGCATCAAATATTACTTGACACCAGAATGGCATAAATTGGCTAATTCAAAAGTTAGTATGACTTTGAAATTTTATAAAGCATGTTGAAAAACCCAATTTGGTACCGTAATACTCGTATCGTACTTAGCGATTATGGTACCCACCGAAACCTATCTAATGTGATTCAACTAAAGAATAATCAATTTTGATGATCAAACAAATATCTTTTTTTTTGAAATATTTTACAGGTGTGGATCGATGCTGCATCTCAAATTTTCTTCTCTCTTGGTCCTGGTTTTGGTACTTTACTAGCGCTGTCAAGTTACAATAAATTTAATAACAACTGCTACAGGTATTTATAATAGGCTATTTATCAATTACCTAGGTACCTACGATTTGTATTTTGATTGCGTTTGTGAAATCAATTTCGATTTGGTAACTACGAGTGTGTTTTTACAAAACAATTCTATCGTGGTCATTGCATTAATACGTTTTAAATGACACGTATTTTTTCATACCTATCGTTTTAGTCAATTACATTTACAGCTTTACGAAAATGTAGCATGGGAGTAGGTATTTGCACCTAGCGATGCACCGGTAACTAGGTTTCTCGCTTTTTGTAAATAAATCTATCGTTGATGCCATCTGTTGACATATGTAATTTGTTGCTATGTGATTCTATGTACTTATAACGGATGTTTTTGAAATATAAAACTAGAGGGGTAATGGATATGTGTGATTGTGTACGTACAAAAAAAAAACATATAATAGCTGATGCATACTTACTTTTTTTGTAAAATGGACAATCATTTATTAAAATTCACCATCGAAATCGAAGTATTTTTCTTGGTGTATTTTTTAAGGTGCATCATAATAAAAGAAAAATGTCAGAGGATTTTGACCAAAACAAGCAGAGACCTTTGTTTTTAATTGGAAGTCACCCATGATTTAAAATGACCTATAGGTATAGCACTCAAAAAAATTGACACCACTGTATACTTATGAAAATATTTCGATGGTTTCAGAAATGACATCTCTTGATATTTTAGCATAATGAATGTGTAATGTGATACGGGAGAAGGCTCATTGTGAACCCCAAATTGTGTAGTGGCTAGAGCGAAAAAACAACTTTGTTTTGAAAATGAAAAATCGGTAATTTCTCAAGAACTCAAAAATTGAAACCATTATTGAAGCAAGACAGTTATTGGATATAGGTATCGGGGGAAAAAGTTGGAACAGTTTTGATGAATCAAAAATCAGATTTTCTAACGTACTATAAAATAGAATTTTTCAGTCTAGATTAAGCACCAAGCAAAACATGGGAAAGAAATGAAAATTTTCTGCTTCAAAGTGTGCTAATTTTTTCGGAAGTAGAGGAGGTGGGATATGCAATCGTTTGGGCTTTCCCTGCGCAAAAAAATCAGCAGTATTGCACAGATTTAAACTTCGACTTTCTATATGAGTTAATGTTATAGGTGGGTACCGAAAATTAAGCTCTCAATAAACACCAACATTCAGGAACGGGATTTCACTTTTTTCCAGAATTATTTATACCTAACTCTCTTGAAAAATAATCAGATCAATGTTAGGTAGGTATTCATAAAAATTCACATTATTAGGTGCTAGAAAATTTCAGGTTCTGTAGAATTTTTGAACAAAATTTTCCAATTCGAAAAATAAATGCTAGACACAGGGTAATCGAAAAATTCGGTTCACATTTTCAAAAAAAAAATATACCTATAGGTAACTTGAAAAATTGAAACTCACAAACTGCATATTTAGTGTTGCCTCAAAATGTCCTGGTAAAATTCAAATTCTCTAGGCCAATTGAGAAGGGAGATGGGAGGTCGTAAACGATGACAGAATCTAGGTACTTTTTGTTTGATAGAATAGAGGTGCATTAGACAGAACGATTAAAAAATTCAAAGTTCTCATGAAAAGCACATCTAGAGTTTTCTCAAAATATACAGTAATGACACAAAAGTAGTGCCCGGTGGTTTTTATTTCTAAGGGGAAAGGGCTAGAAAGATTAATGAAGCGGCGCGGCGTTGAGTAGAGAAAAATAAGGGCTTTCAAAAGCGACCTTGAAAATTTCCGACCCATGCACAGGGTGTCCACAAATTGAAAAACCGGTTGGTCAAAAAATTTATACTGGTTTTCATCGGCGCAATGCATTCTACACACCAAGGCAACAAAAACGTGGTATGAATTTTTTGAAACCGGTTCATCAATTTGCAACCAGTTAACAAAAAATACTCAAAAATTGTAGATAGAGAAAAAAGCTGGAAACAAACGTTGTAGAGCGTGAAAAAACACACAATTCTGTCTAATCACATTTTGAAACCGGTTCATTGGTTCGCATTCAGCAACCAGTTTTTGACAATCACCTAAAAAAGGGAGATAGAGAAAAAAACTCGAAACAAAAGTTGTTGAGCGTGAAAAATTGAACCATTTTTGCTGATAAGATTTTGAAAATGGCTAATCAACTTGCAACCAGGTAGCTTTTGATGGCTTGCTGCGATTCAATGAACCAGTTTCAAAATTTGATCAGCAAAAGCTTCAAGCTTTTTTCTATATCTTCAATTTTTAGGTGATTGTTGAAAACTGGTTGCTAAATGCAAACCAATGAACTGGTTTCAAAATGTGATTGAACACAATTGTGTAATTTTTCATGCCCCACAATTTTTGTTTCAAGTTTTTTTCTCGATCTCGAATTTTTAGGTAATTTTTGATAACTGGTTGCAAATTATGAACTGGTTTCAAAATCCGATCAGCGAAAGTGGTTTAATTTTACACGCTCTATAACTTTGTTTCAAACTTTTTTCATTTTTCTCCATCTCCTTTTTTTAGGTGATTGTCAAAAACTGGTCGCTGAATGCGAACCAATGAACCGGTTTCAAAATGTGATTAGACAGAATTATGTGATTTTTCACGCTCTACAACTTTTGTTTCAAGCTTTTTTCTCTATCTACAATTTTTGAGTATTTTTTGTTAACTGGTTGCAAATTAATGAACCGGTTTCAAAAGATTCATATCACGTTTTTGTCGCCTTGGTGTGTAGAATACATTGCGCCAAAAAAAATCGGTATGCATTTTTTGACCAAACCGGTTTTTCAATTTGTGGACACCCTGTGCATGGGCCGGAAATTTTCAAGGTCGCTTTTGAAAGCCCTTATTTTTCTTTACTCAACGCCGCTTCATTCATCTCTCTAGCTTTTTCCTCTTAGAAATAAATGCTACCGGTCTCATAGGCCAATTTTGAATTGCGAGCTGTCTAACATAACGTTTTTCAGTTTCCCTTCAAATTGCTTTAGAATACGTGATTTTCGGATTGAATATTTCATTACCTACTTTGAAGGTCTTATTCTTAATTGCATTAAAATAATTTCTTTCGACATTACAAGAGAAAAAGGAAATTTTTGAAAGCCGAGTAGATATCAATTTTTCAAGAGCAACTTCCTATCGGACAAATTCCAAATATTTTCCAAAAATTCCACATTAGCCATCTTATAGGACTAACGAATGCAAATTTTCATAAAAATTCGAAAAGAAATTTTGCCTCCGCTCTCTCATTGCGATCAAATATTTATATTTATTCCACTCGACAGCAGATAATCGTCTGAAAATAATAATTAGGTAGGTATTTTTAAAAGCTTTTTTATTTACATATCTGTTGTTTTTCAGCGACGTTGATTTTATCCCCAAAAACTTGAAAATTTGTTCAAAAAAACATCTCAAACATTGTCTAAAAAAAAAACTTTCGTAAAAAAATACAAAAACAAAAAAAAGATACCGAAAAGAAATTGATTTTAATAATTTAAAAACGTGCCGAAACGACGCGACGACGTTCCGTTTCATCATTCCTTTGCATGACCATAATATTGAAAAGTTTCGAATTAGGCCTACTCGTCGATAATAATATTAAATTTATTGGTTTATTTTTCTCACAGAGACGCTATAATAACCAGCAGTATAAACTGTTTGACGAGTTTTCTAGCTGGTTTCGTTATATTTTCCGTGCTCGGATACATGGCTCATGTGCAGAAAAAAAGTGTTGCCGATGTAGGACTAGAAGGTGATTTAATTCATGTGTAATTACAGATAATTCAGATTCAAAGCTTATTAGTTTATTTTTTTTCTGTTCGAAAGGTCCCGGATTGGTTTTCATAGTGTATCCGGAGGCGATAGCGATGATGACTGGATCGGTGTTTTGGGCGATAATATTTTTTTTGATGTTGATTACATTAGGTAAGAGAACAACGAAGAAAATTATTAATTATCGCAGGGTTGCCAATTCGAGAATAAAATGGGTAATTAACGTTGCGAATTTTCAACAGGTTTAGATAGCACATTTGGTGGCTTAGAAGCAATGGTAACGGCGCTTTGCGACGAATATCCGAGGCTTTTGAGAAGACACCGAGAGATTTTCGTAGCTGTTCTACTGCTCGGCGTTTACATATGTGCTTTACCTACGACCACATACGTAAGTACAACTACGAGATCACCTACCTATGGTGTATGTATAGCTGATTGAGAGAACAAATTTCAAAAATTTTCATCTCCAGTACGTATCAGAGTAGGTACGAGTAATGTTGAAACAAAAAGATAAAACGATTCTCGTGTTAGATTTTCTACAAGAATAAACAACTTAGCGTATGTCGCGGGTATGTAAGCTTGTCAGTCACATTTCGTCCTATCTTGGATAAAATTAAATTAAATCAAATCAATCGTATTCAATGACCCGGTTACTCGGCTAACAAAACAGCTTTTTTCACTTAACTCGAGTAAAAATTTACAAAATAAGTATCTACAGTTGGCGTATCCTTCAACCTGCTCGTAATGTCTACACTTTTACTTTCGTATTCGTCGAGAGTGAATATTTTCTCAAAATTTTGAATCAAATAAGTGTACGAGTAGATAGGTAAAACTCAAAATTTTCAATAATGTAATAGGTATCACTCAAATGGGCTCCCTATATGAAAATAACAATAAAATCAGTGGGGTACCGATTTCATTACTCTTGTAAAAATGTATATCTGCCTATCAATTCAAATTTAAATATGTAGGTAGATGAAAAAAACTAGGCGTTATAATTTTCATCTATGCCATTTCAAGCCAATAGAAATATATTGTAGATCGAAAAATAAACCAAAATGACAAGGTACGAGTAGGTAAGACGCGAAGACGAGGAAATTAAATAGCTTGCGCGCTCCGATGATTTTTCTAGTTAAAAGCTTTCAACTTTCCTACTTTTTCTTTTTCAAAGTGTATAAACGATTCGTTGAATTAAAAGTGGCATCCATAAAACATGAGAACCTTTGCTAGAATAAACCTTTTTTTCAAATATTTATTTATCGCCCCGGCTGGCTGCACGTATAATAATTTTAAAATTCCTGTTTTTCAGAATACAAATACCTGCTACGTTTCTTTTTCTTACATCAGTGAAATGAATTCTTTCATCTATACCTATTTGAATGTTCTTATTAAAAGACTTTTAATGAAACTAACCCTATTTGTATCTAATTTTACAAGTAGTAGTAAAGATTTTCATCTTGCGGACATCTTTCCTTATCCTTCCTCTATTTAATCAAAGTGTAAAAATCACATTACACATCAGGGAGGGTGAGGGACTTTAATCCAAATAGGGTGGGGTTGAATTCTTAGCTAGGTTATTATAGCCTGAGATGGCGTTTTGTTTGATATTATTTATTAATTATTAAATAGGTCTGCGTATCCAATCCTGCAGTTACGTATAAGAGAAAAGATGAATGAGAAAATTGGCTCCTGGCGCAGAACTTTCTTCATGTTGCGGCGTAGCCTGCGGTTCCAAATGTTTTGGTTTTTTCCTCGAGTGTGAGTGAGGCAGAGGAGAGGAAGAAAGATTGAACGATGCAATGTTTTATTACAACTTGTTGAACAGGGGGATAATGTATTTTCAATTCTACCTGAACTAAAAGATCTAGATTTCGTCAGAAAAATATATGGACGACCAATGTTGAAAATATGTTAATAGATTTGCATAATCAGTTTGCCGTAAATACAGTGAGAATCGCAAGGAGATCTATTGCAAAAGATTAACTTGAATCAGAAATGAAGTCTGGTGTTTTGAATTTTTTTTACGAAGTTCTATCGAATAGTCTAATAAAATGACCACAGTTTCCTTTCTAACCATTCGAGAAGGGGTACCTAACTACCTACATATTTGTGACTGGTAAAAATTGACGAAATATAAGAGAACTTATTATACCTCAAAACTTCTTAAACTAGGAGAAAATCTGTTTAGGAGTCTTTTAAAAGAAGAAAAGGAAGCTTTGAAATCACTGATTGAAGTTTGAAAACCCAAAGCTGAACATGAGAGATAAAAACTCGATTTTTCATTATCAGACTAAATTACAAAAGTTGAAAGTTATCGTTTAAAAAAGTTGAAAAAAATTACAGAAAAGACTCTTCTTTTACTCTTTTTTCAACACACAAACTTTAAAGATTGAATTTTTACACCACTGTAAGGCACAAGGGTCTTCAGTTTGTATCAATTAATTCAAAACAAATTCCATAAGTAAATGTCATATCGATTCTTAGGTACTAATTTAAAAGCACCAAGTTCAAATAGGTATTTACATATTTTTCCAATTGGACCTCAATGAATCCTCGCTTCTGCCCTTTAGAGAACTGAGAAAGAATCAAAAAATCAGAAATTACGTTCAACGTCTCGTTTTTTAACTATTCGGAGACACTGAATATTTGAGTATGGTATCCATTCATTTTTGGATTATATTCCTTGATGCCTTTCTAGAATTCTTCCAGGTTCCCTTCTCAATTTTAAAAATGAGTACAGAAAAATCCTGGAAATGTAGCGTGACATGTGAAAAATTAGTTACCTACAGGGTAGGTACCTAATCCGACTGATCCGAGGCCACTAGATAATCTGAATAATTGAGTGGTCTTCAAAATCAACGATCTCAAATTGCTGATTTTTTAAAATTCAAAATAAAAACAAATTAGAAATAGAGTCGATTTTTAAGAATGAAAAATCTGAAATTGAGAAAAAAAAATCAATTTTAATTATTAGTTAAAAACTTTCTACGCAGGAGCTTATTTTTAGAATCATGAAAATGGTGGAAAATATTGGGTTTAAGTGAACAGATCGAAAGTTTTTCTCAAAAAACTACACCAATTAATAGGGTTTTTGTGGGTGGTGAGGAAGGGGGACACAAACAAATAAAACATCTGTATCATTTCAAGTCACTCCTATCATTTCCCTCCCTTTCCTTTTACTCCCAAGGAAAAGTTTGTATGTAATTTTGACCAAGCTTCAAGTGCAGAAGTACCTGTTCAATTTGTAAGCTATTCGTGTGCCTTTTTAAAATCACAATTTGAGCATTATAATTAAGTGTAATTTAAAAAAATAGCTTACAGACTGAAAAAAATTGTGTATTTTATGTGATAGGTACCTTTACTATTTCCAATTTTGTAATATTTTGACAACATCGAAGGGAAGAAGAGGGGATCAATGTGGAGGGATTTTAAAAAGTCAATATTTGAACTCAGCATTTTCAAATTTGCAATCAAGAGATAGATATGCTACCACATTTTCAATTTTTTTGAAATTAAATCATTGAAGACTTTTGTGTTCTCTTTAGAGATACAATTATCTATCACTTTGAAAACCAGTTCTTTTTTTTTAAAAAGTGAAATAGGTCTTCGCTGAATTTTTTTTGAATTTTTAAATGATTTATCATAATAAGTTAAGATTGCAATGTGAAAGTTTATAGTAGGTATAGGTAGTAGGTACCTATTAAATTTTTCAAATTTTAATTACATATTAATATGTAATTGAATCTACATATTCGCTTTAAAATACCGTGAACAGATTTGCTTCAGATCCAACTAGTCTTGAGATATGAGCCTTCGAAGACCGGCAACTTTTGTTTAGAAACCGCAATTCGCAAAATATGTGAATATTACTGTGCTTCTACCCTCCCATCAGCAGAACGAACGTTTGGAACGAAAATGACGGAATCAGTAGAGAATAAACTTGCGTATTTACGGCGAACTGGTTATGCAATTTTATTAACATGTTTGAAATACTACGGATACCTATGCTTGTAGATTTGAAGGCATAAAAACACCGGTTTGTTCATTTTTGGTTGATTACGATTTTCATTCAAAATTATCAGTTTTTATGTTGGTTTGGAATTTCATTTCAAAACGGGAATTTTCATTGAAAAAGGTCACCCTTTCCAATTTTGGGGCAAGATTTTTGAAAAAAAGGGGAAAATATGCGATACATTGACTAACATGTTAACAAAGGTGCTGAACAATAATATGGCCTTATTTTTTAAATTCGACCTATACCACCACCCTTGGTGCCCCCTCCATTTTGTGTCAATGCTTATTAACTGCCGAGGAAGGATTTTTTTAAAATTTACTATTTATTTACGAAGAGGTATTAAATAAGTAAATCTTCAATTCACATAAGAGTAAACATTTAAACATTTTAATAAAACTTTTTTTTTTTGAATTCCAGGGAGGCTATTATTTGGTGAATCTCTTGAATATTTTCGGACCCGGTTTATCGATATTATTCGTAGTATTTGTAGAATCTGCTGGTGTTTGTTGGCTGTACGGCGTCGAAAAATTTTCTCGCGATGTCGAATGCATGCTTGGACACAGACCAGGATTATTTTGGAGAATTTGTTGGACCTATATAAGTCCGACATTTTTATTGGTAAATGTGTCGTTCTTTCGTAAATTATTATCACCAAGCGTTAGCTGAATTTTTGAAAAAATGTCGAACTGATTGAATCTGTAACGCGTTTGTCTACAGGTGATCTTTGTGTTCTCTTTACTCGGCTATGAAGAAATGATCGCTGGTGAATACACGTATCCAGAGTGGAGCATAAATGTAGGTTGGGTTCTAACAGCCTCTTCGATACTTTGTATTCCAGCGTATATGATTTATTTATTCTGTATCACACCAGGACCATACCTACAAGTAAGAAATTTGGATTACCTATCTAATTATGTGGGTATTTAAAAATACATCAGGAATTTTAATTACTCGAACGAATATTTTTTTACAGCGTTTTGGCGTCATGTTAAAACCATCCGAAGATTACAGTATAACCGCAACCACCAATATTATAACTACTACAACTACCACAACAACGATGATTAGTTCCAAAAACCCAGAAAGCTTAAAAGCACGAGCAGCTACAATAAACTACGGAGCGACATGCGTTTGACGACAGCAACAATTGGAATGGCTTGTGTAAAACATGGCTATTTCGAAATTAAAATCTTCGATCTCTGTGTTGTATACTTTATACTTACTTACATTAACTTATTAACAATGAATAATTTTCGTGTTCATGTGTAACTATGACTTTTATGGTCAAAAAAATCGCTACTCTTGTGCGTTTTACATGACTGAATATTCAAATAGTCTGCCAAAAAAGTTTATCATTTATTTTTGCTATAGATTTTGGTAGTTAGATGTTAGCTTTAAAATACATAATATTGTTAAATAATTTGTGAGTTACCTTCAAAAATATTTCTATAAGTACTTATGTAGCATGTAAGCGTTTACCAATATTACCTACCAAATAATTTGGGGATTTTTTTTTACATAATGTAAGCATGTGTAAGCATGTTTCTAAAAACAAGTGGGTAAATAGGTGGGGGGGGCATTGCTTTGTATTTATTTTTTGTTTTGATTGCCAATTTTAATATTGTGAAATAAGTAGATACTTACTTAAGAATGCTTCCTATATGGTAGCTTTTAAAATAGGTACGTATAACGAGTTTTCAATTAATACAAGATGAAGGAAGTAATTTTTATTAAAAATCCATTCTGGCCATTTACCCACATTGGACAACTCTTTTATTTTTTTTCGGTTGTAATTGTAAAAGATAAATAAATATCTAAGCATTTTTTTTAGTGTTTTTGAAGGGAAAATTTTTCCGTAAAAATATTTGTAGTTTTTAAAAACATAAACTTGGCTTACAATTTATCTAGTCATCTGGTTTATTTGTTTTTTTGTCGTGTAATTTCTTGGACAAATTTACTTACCTAATTTAAAAAATAATTTTTATATTAAGTTACACTAAATTAAACTATTTACCTGTTATGACAGACAATAATAAAAATAAGCGTATTCTTAAATTGTTTTGTGAAAATATGTACTTATTGACTAATGTAAGCAATCGTTTTGCAATATTCATTTTATGTTTAGGCTTTTTACTTATTTTTCAAGCTTATTATAGGTACTTACCTATTAGATATAATTTATTTTTGATTATGCCAAGTTTTTAAAAACTTAATTAGATTGGCAGGTACTTTAGTACATCGGTACCTAGAACTTGCTGAAACACATCGAACCGATTACCTACAAAATAAAAATAAAAATCAGTTTTCAATCTTGTACTCACATATCATTGACGAGAGAATGATGCCATATCATATTTGTACGTGTGCAGAATAATATTATAAATAAGCATTGACCTACCTAGGTAATCAATTTTCAATCGTATAATTTAATTTTTAAAATCTGAACTTTTAAAAAATTAAGATCAATAAAGTGGAACATAATATTATTTTATAGTGATATTTTATTTCAAATTGAACTTGCTGAATTTGAATGAATAACAAACAAGTGCCTTGAAATGAGCTCAAAATGAAACAAAATGGGATACACCTACTTCATTCTATCACTCATCATGACGTCATAAGCTGGAATTGATTCAAATTGAAATATTTGGTTGCATCTAATTTTACTTCAAGAATTGACCAATTTGTTGCTGATAATTTTGAAAAATTTCCACTAATGTGAGAAATTTAGAGAAAATTTTTGATAAAAATAAGTCATTTTAATTTACATATATTTCGAATTCAATGAAGTAGGAAATTTCTACGATCAAGTGGGTGATAAAATTCTTCATCTAGTTTTTAAAACAACGTTATCAATAAGTATGTAAATTTCCACTAATTGTGCATTTTAAATTAGATGAAATAAATTTTTGGTTGAACAAAATGCTAACGGGTGTCATAAGAAAAATTAACAACGGTGTTGTCGGTAGAGGAAGTACCACTCACGATGGGGAACGAAATTTATTAAAATTCAGATGCCAAAATCGATCACAACAGAAAGTGGTAACCTCGAAAAAGAATAATCCTCATAGTAGAAATTCTTCTAAAGGTAAGCGATCAAAATATTCATTATATTAGGTACTTATGTAAAAAATGATGAGTAGGTAGTCTTGAATTTCGGGTTTTCATCCTCTTATTAATAATTTGCCCATGATAGGACCTTCCGTAACCGATTTAAAATTAGAAGAAGAAAAAATATGTCGAATATGTCGTTTAAATGAGATAAAAACCAAAGAAAATTTGATATCTCCGTGTGCGTGTAAGGGTACTTTGGCACACATACATCGATCATGTCTAGAAAAATGGCTGAAACGATCAGGAACCACGTATTGTGAATTGTGCCGTTTCAATTATACTGTCAAAGTCATAGAAAGGTAAATTTAAAATTAAAAAATGTTCTCGAAATCACAGTATGTACCTATATCAATCTTGAATAATATTTGTTTCCCCCTAATAGGTACTCCAAAGTTGATTCAATTCGTAGATGGCTCACTGACGATGATAATTTCGACGATGCGCAAGATCTAGTAGTAGATATGGTCCTGGCAGTCACTTTCCTACCGATCGTGTTCATTTGTGGTTATGGTTTTCTGGCGGTTTGTTCAGAAACACCTCGTATTACCTCGTACAGTCTATCGAAGAATACCTTTGAAGTAAATGGATAGCGTATAAAAAATCAATCGAATCAAAATAGTCTTCATTACACTCATTTTAACATACCTATTGCACTTTGGCAGATAAAGCAAAAATTATGGGTAGTTTTCATGCTCGGTTGCGCTACTGTATCGATTTTGGCCAGTTACACGTGCTGGATTGCTTTGCGATCGGCTCATTATCACAGAAAATGGAGTAGCTGGGTTCGAAGACATGGAAAACTGATTTTAATTCTCGATAAAAACGAAACCGCTTTGTAGCTCGATTTTACCACAGACTGTTTTTTTTTCTCAAGCTTTTTAATTCCAACACCATTTTAATTATTTTATTTCGACTCTTTATCGGGAAAATCGTAGATGAAATTCATTTTGTTGTTTAGTAGATTATTAACAATTTGAAAACCATTTTAAAGCATTACAAGATCAACGTAAAATTCATTTTATAGTAGTTCTATCGAAAAACATAAAACTTGCATACGTACTGCAAACAAGTACCTATGTCAATTCAATTCCTATACATTTGCATACCACGATGTTATGATCTTGAATTACCTAATAAAAAGTTATCAGTAATTACATATTTGTGAACTTGTCGAACGACTCGAAGTATCATTCTTCATGGATTTGTTCTAACCAAACAAATTAAGATTTCTATGTATGTAATTTTTAATCATATCATAAAACAAAGGTTATTGTATTAGCGCGTAACTTCACTTATACAGCTGGTTACATCGAATGTAAAAAAAAATATATCCGTGAAACGAATAACTATTAAAATGAAACACGAAATAAATAAAAAAGTAAATTTAAAAATTGAATATCACAGTTTATGGTTTGAAAAGAAAAAGAAATTTTAAATACCTAAATAAAATATCAGCGATTATATCAAATTATGAACCGTATTGTTACTTTGCGTAATGACTTGGACTATTTTATAAAAACGTGGTTTAATTCGAGAATCGAATTCAATCAAAATAAGTGAATAATAAAAAAAAATAATTTTGAAATATGTAGAACAAAATAAACGAATAATCCAAATTGGTTATATGTGGAAAAAAATACTCTTCAATTGTTTTTCACAAATTTTCTTCATTTCATCTGTAAGAAAAATTTCATACACATGCGTGAATATAATATCGAAAATAATATTGAATTCCACGATCGGATAGGATAAATTTACCATTTATTTCAATCAACGTTGTGTTTTTCTGTTGTGTCACAACGTAAAATTCTCGTTCATTGCAGAACTGACCAACAACCCAATGATCATCGTACGTTTTCAAGATTGTTTCACCGATAGCACTATCACTTCTGAAAGTTTAATTCATTTTTAATTTAATAAATATTTTGGATAAATTCAAGTTCAGAATAATCGGCCATTACCTTTTTTTATCAAAACAAACATCATTCAGCACAGATAATATTTCCGGTGTTACGAAAGATTTATTATTACGTATCGTATTCTTCTGGGCTAGATTCAATTTGTTGAAGTAAATGTAACTGAAAGAATTGCCACTATTTGAGACATTTTTGGCAGTTGAACGTTTCTTATCCACTTGCAAACATAATTCCGAAGAGAATGCTATCATTTTCAATTTGAAAAAATTTTCTAAATGTTTTAATAAATCCATTGATAATTCAGTGGTTTCTGTAACAGAAAAAAATGTCACATTTTTCAGAAACTCCGATATCGTGATGGAAAAAGAACGCATCGAAGAATTAATTCTCACCAGGAATGAAGATACAAATGAACGAAGACAGGACATTATAGACGACTAATTGATACACGATATTTTTATCACCACATTTAATGAAAAGTTTAGGAACTTTACCCATGGTGACATTACTGCTATTTGAATAGAATGGCGGACACGTTATGAATCTGCAACCAAACAAGAAATGCCTTCAAATTAAACTTATCGTAGCAGATATTCTTCGGTTACGTCGAAATAATTTTCTTACCGTCCCAAACTAGAATCACTGATAATGGTAATCTCCGGAGAAACGGTGGTATCATGAGTAAAAGAACCTTCCGAGGCATCATTCGTGTTACTATTATTTATAAAAGAGGATAATAAGTTTGTAGTGAGATATCGATAAATAGTTCGTAAGCTCTCGCCTTCAATATTGCTCCTGAAGAAAAAAATTCAATAAATAAATAGACAGTAAAATCAGCGCACAGTATTCGACAAAAAAGTAATTCACTCACCAGACTAAATGTTGTCTAACTAGAAACATAGCGTAATGTATTTCATCACCGAAAGTACTTTGGAATAGATTCATGAAACTTTGAGCATGTAAATAAGTTTTTTTATCAAGCGGTAAAAACTGCATGCCTTCGAATACATCAATAATATCGCAGTTGGCAATTTTCAATACTGGCAAATACTGCAAAAATTGATTAATCGTGTTTAATTTGTGTCAGAGAAAACATAACTAGCGCAATTAAATTGAACAAAATATACCAACCCGAGTGAAAAACTGTTGCAGCTTGGTCTTAAGTATCTGTACTCCATTTTGATCGCTATTCAAAAACGATGAAAATGGGCCAACGAATAGTTTATACATCTCATAGGCTTGTTTTACTAAAGAATGATACACATCGTCGTGAATATTTTCACTGCGGTATGAACTATCTTTCAATCCATTTTTTGATGAAATGCAAGGAACGTTGATCGTCTAAAAATCAAAAATCAAATCATCGATAAGCTGCGTGAGAAGTCGATTATAAGAAAATCAACCGCGTTTAGATAAATTACCATAACGATCCAACAGTCGCCTTCCGGATGGTAGAAATACCTCCTCGTTTTTAGCATGTGAACAGATTTGCATTCTTCTTTGGAAATGAAATTTCTGAAAAAAATCGCGTAGAATTAATGTTTCACTTTTCATATTCAAGGCATGATTTTGAACATTAATTTCTAGGTTCGTTCGTGTTCCTACTCAAACCATCAATTGATAAGTAATCGAACTTCTAGTGGAAAGTAATTAACACTTACTCAGTGAATTTAATAATAGCTTCGCTCAAGCCGACATTTTTCACTTGTGTGGTAACATCTGTTTTCGCCGGATAGTAAAATAAGATCTTTTTATCCTCCTGTGAAAATGAAACAAATACATACATCTGTATCAGTTATGTTCAACACACAATTTGTTCATCATATGTTACAGAGGAGATGTTGGAATTTTCAATTATTTTTACACCTCATCCTCAATAAAGTACTGCTAGGTAGGTGTAGGATCAAAACAAAGGCAAAACTCCGAAAAATACACCATTGTGCCTCATTCGTCGTGTATTTCTATTGAAAAGAACACAGAAGATCTCAAGTGTTGAAAACAAACCCAAATACCCAAGTAAGTAAGCTTATATAGAAGAGCGAAATTCCGGACTGCTCATTACGTACGTACCTCTCCTTCTTTGCATCCTAATAAAGGGTTAAAGATGTAAAAACTGTTGAGCGTTATCTTGAGTTCTTCCTCCATTTTACTCGAATTTTCATCTTGTGAATAAATAGCATGCGAGAAAAATTGATGTAAAGCCAGATTGCTTTACGAAGATGGATTCAACTAACCTGTCTTTCACAACAAACTTGAAATTACTAAAATTTTAAACGTTCACTCAGTTTCGAGCAATCCAAGGATTGCAAAATGAAACTGAAACTTACGATGAATCAATTTTTTTTTATCAAAATCGAGTGATAAAAATTTTTTTCTTTTTAGTTTTTTTGTTGACTTCATATGTGAAGTATTTTTTTTTGTATCAAAATCAGTGTTGCTTTGACGCAAACGTTAGAGAACGCAGAGAAATTACTTGTGAAAATAAACAACACACTGAAAAAAATTCGAAAGTGATAGTGATAAAAAATCACTCGAGTCAATTCAATATCAGTCTGTTTCCATATTTTTTCTCGTATTTTATGAAATAAAATGTGTTAGATAAATTTAATCGTAATGAAAGAAATTTGAGCACATCTCGTTGCTTGTTCTTTCTTATAAATTATAGTCCTGATCGATATCGTCTTCTGTTCCTATTGGTAAGCCGAATTATTTTGTATTTTTATAATTAAAATTCATTTCAGCAAGTGCTTAGCACCGATACGATTATCTTTTCTCGTCTGATATATGGAGAGAACAATTGAATCGATAAATTTCATTGTTTTCCTTATCAGTTATTTGCATTTGTGGAAACAAAACACACGTAGGGTGTCACTTCTGCACTTTGAAAAAACACCACATTTTTTTCATTTTTTAAAAATCATTTACGGAATGGAAATGATAAATTATAACCTCGAGATTAATTTGTTCTCTGCACTTTCTTACCTACACTAACACTTTGCTAATTCGGAGACATTCATCTCAAGTTTTCAACGAGAAAAGAGAAACCTGAGTTTTCCGTTTTCCTTAGTACTGTATAGTTATTCAAGGTTCGGTGAAATTTTTCGCACGTTTACATCATCTGTTTTCAATCACAGGTGTAATAACTGCTGTCGGTAATAGCACAAATCATACTACGAACAACTGATTGTGTTCTGACCGTGAAATATTTATATATTTTTCGAGAATTTGTGTTTGATTTTTTTTTTCAAAATTGCATGTATATTATGAAGGAAATGTGATTTTTCAAAAATTGTAATACGAATTTAAATTTAAAAATTTTTTTGCCCCAATGCACCCATACTAAAAAATATCTCACTTCAAGTTGTAATCCAACACCTCCTGAAAAAATGTTCAGTACTGTTCAAATAAATGTACAAGTACCTATAATTACTCATTATTATTTTCGTATCGAACAGAAAATGACATTTCAATATTGGTGATTGGCATTTTGAACTGAACTGTCTATTAATTAGGGCACACCCCAATTGTTTTCTTGCAAACATTTAATTGCTCTACCATTAGTATTTTTTTCCTTCGACTAACTGTAAAAGTTGAACCATTTATTCGTTGATTATACTTTGGTACTTCGCTGTTTCGCGCTTTTATTAAATAGGGAACGAATAATGATAACCACTGAATAGAAAGTGACTGCAGTGAATTTAAAAAAGAATAAAAAACTTCTCGGCACGAACTACAGTACACACTCATTGAAACATTGATTGTCTGCTTACATTCTTTGCTCTTGCAAACTTCTTATTGCCTTCACTTTACGTGCGTTAGGTCATTGAGATAAGTTTTTTACCTGGTGGCTTCTACGAATTGTGTAGTATACCTAGGCCTACCTACCTTCTAATCGTTCATCAATTCTTAGAACATGGAGACGAAGTAATAAGTCTGAGGACATCTACCTACAGTACCAACATACATGCCTACTTACGCAATTTGTGTGTGTGTGGTTTTTTTTTTTTTTTTGAGAAAAAAAATCCGAATAAATTATATTTTAAAATTGGTCAACATAATCTTCGTCGACTTGAAAATTATATCGCGGTTATCTGATTACCATTATCTATGTGGTGCTTCCTTCATTTTCTTAGTAGATTTTCAATTTGTGGTTTTAAAGCAATACATAAACTTTTTGAAGAGACGAAATCGTGTGCACGATGTTAATCATCGTGTCTTTATTAAAACTCGAGCACGATAAAATAAAAACACTCGAATGATTAACTCATTCAGTTCAACATTACTTTGGTTTTTAAATATGTCCAAGGTCACTGATTAATTTCTGTGTTTTCAAGTGGATATTGTTCATTTGTATAGTCCCGAATCTATTAGTAAAATATGATGTTCATATGTATGTAATGTACCGATTCGTTAAAATATTGAAGAAAACGTCGTATCAGTTAACTTCATACGTCTTCCTCAGTAAAATTATTCATTATTATCTCAAATAGGTAACCTGGAATTCTTGTCGACTAATTCTCGCAAACCTATTCCGGAGATAACGTTAACGTTACAAATTACATTAATAATCATTCGTGGAAGACAAGAAGAGTATGAAAAATTCCAAGCAACTCGGCGTTAATTTACCTCATAATTAATGTAATTATATTTTGCGTTCTCATCAAAATTACGTAATTTTCAATCTAAAACGAATTTCTGTCGTTTATGTTGATCTACTTTCTCGAAAATAAGTGGATACCTTTATTGTATGTATTCTGCTTTGAAACATGTGGTAAAATTGAGTACATACATTGTATTTCATCAGCTTATTCGTATGTCTAGATGAAATTTTAAGCTAAGTAGGTAATCAAAATAATTCAAGTGGGCGCTTTCACCCATAAAAAATCGAATACCTCTTCAAACAAAAAATTCGCTGTTAGCTGAATTTTATTTTTTCACTTTCATTATATTTTTTTGCTGGAATCAAAATTGAATGTAAAATTGTCCAAGTTTGAGTAACCCTGATCAAAGTTGTTTCTTATATCATTTTAGGTCATACACGCCTCAAATAATGTAATACACTGTATGGTCAACGAATAAGAACTAGTTATAGGTACCTATATTGAATCATTAATCCATTAGGCCTATAAGTAACTTTTTATGATGAGATCTGCACGCTGCGACAATTACGTAATTTACAAAACGTAACAGTAAATTCTAAAAGATTCCAGAATTCCACGTTTCTTTGAGGAATTTGTTTACTCGAACAAAGTTTCGATAAAACTCCGTATATTATGAAACAAGTAGACCTACCTTACCTGCCATAAACATCGTATTGGTCGTTTTGTAAAATAATGCATTCTTTTTAAATTCTCTATACCTATTTGAAACAGATGTATTTCGTGCGAACTAAAACCTATGCTCGCTGAAAAAAAGTACAAATTTGTCTGTCGATTCGCTGTACCAATGTTTGTTGAATCTGTTTCTATAATACACGTCATTATGACGAATAAACTGAGAGATTAAACCTTCAATTGCAGAAAAAAATTATTTATGCAAAAATACCTGATCATCACTCGTTGTTTAGTATGATTGAATTAATGCAACGTATGCGTTTCATTAATTGTACCTATACGTTGAATGTGCTTGTAAATTGATTGACGTGTTGAGTTGACACTAGCACAATGAAATAACTTACTTATTGATAAGAATTTACTTCGAAGAAGTGGAGATTTTTTTCAAGTAACCTATAAGCACATTCTAATCAGTTTGTTAACTTTTATTAACTTACTTAATCGTCAGCAAGTTGTTTTTTTCAACGTGTAAGTAATTGTTGTTTCATTGGGAATTCATTTTACAGATTTGAAATATGAGCCACGATCACAGTAGTCACGATGGGAGTGCACCGATGGATGATCATATGGACCATATGGATCATGGATCGCACGCTGGACACGACATGATGTCACACATGGTGAATATTTATTCATACCTACCTACCTACCTAGCTAGCTAGCTAGCTAGCTACACCTAATCGTTTAAGGGCTGAAATGTGTAGTCTGAGTATTGAGATAGTTTTTATTATGATTGAACTCGTATTTATTTCGTTTAGATGAGTATGAGTTTTCATTTCGGTTGTGAAGAAACGGTATTGTTCAGTTTTTGGAAATTTTCCTCTTATGGTGGCCTTATTGGTTCTATGATCGGTATCTTCATTTTGGCTGTATTATACGAAGGATTAAAATATTACAGGTAAATTTACAAACACTACTGTTATACAGGAATCTATGAAAGACTATAATTATGATCGTTTGAATTAATTAATTGATTATAATTTCAGAGAACATTTGTTCTGGAGATCATACAGCTTACTTCAATACCGTTCGGTTCCTATTCCAGGAGATAAAACTCCTCTTCCTTCAGAAGCCAAAGTTTCTCAGTGAGTATATTAATAATTTACATCGTGTTTAATATTGTAGGGTTATTGTTTTTAAAACGTAATTGGTAGGTACTGATAAGTGTCTAGTGAAAGAAATTGTTTCGTAACATTTTCTATTTGGTTTGCAGTATTTGTCCAGATGTTACCCAAAGAAATGCGTAAGTTTTTATGTAGGCCTCAAAAGCTAAAAATGTATTTTTCAATGCGAAATAAGTTTTCTTATTTTTTGCATGCCAAAGCTTTATATCATTTTGCATTGAATAGAGTGAAAAATCCTTTTCTTTCTTTTTTAATTTTTTTATTAGGCAAAGTCTGCTGTATTTAGAACGTGTCAATTTCCCTCAATTTATCTTCCCTTTTTACTCTAACTTTCGCCTATTTTGCTTGGTTTACGATCCAAATTTTTGTAAACGTTCAGTATTATTTGAGCCTTGTATATAGTTTTTTTTTGTTCGTTCTTCTAATTGTGATTTATTTATATGTATTAACGCAACATTATCGTTATGTACAGTATGTACGCAGTGATACAACGATTCCGACGTACTTATCATGATAATCGATCGCGATTACCTGTTTACAAAAATATCAAATATCGCGATTGTTGGTGATTTTTCTTGAATTACAAACAAAAATTCTCTGTTTTCCCTGAGTAGTGAGAAAAAATGTATCAAAAAAATTTTCATATTGCCAACGCGAAAAATGCAAAAAAAAGTTTTGAGCTTTTGTTTTTTGGTTTACCTGTAATCCGATTATTCGTTTACATATGATAATCGCGGATTCAAACTTCGGGTTAATCCGGATCATTTGGATAATCATACAACACTAAGCATGACACTTATTAAAATCGTGATATCCTCAGATATCTGTACCGTTTCGATACGATAGGTATCGTTGCATCACTGTACATAAGTATACTTGCATTAATAAGAACACGAATACTGATTCATGCGTTTTTTATTTTTTTCAGACCATTAATGTTCAGTAAAAGTCACGGTTTTCAGACGTTACTGCATGTAATCCAAATAGTTATTAGTTACTTCCTTATGTTAATTTTCATGACGTATAATGTATGGTTAGGGTTAGCCGTAGCTCTAGGATCGACTACAGGATTTTTCCTATTTGGTTGGAAGAAATCAGTTGTTGTAGATGTGACAGAACATTGTCATTAGTTGACGGAATCGTTTAGAATAATTGAAATTACTCCCAACATCCCATTTTACCAATAATGAATACCTAATCATGATACAGGGTTGCAAGTCATCACCGTTGGTATGTTGCAGGCTCAACAGAATAGTTTCATACGTAATTATTTATCTAATATTAAACGTGCATACTTGTTGAATAATGGAAAACGTTTTTTAATCGTCTGCGCTCGCAGAATCATTTGTATTCTCTTTTTTTAAAAGTCGTATTTGTATTGAAATATTTGCCTAAATGTTAACTTCGTATTATAACTATTTTAATTTGTACAGAATAAATCTGACGATAGATTTTTGGTCATTGTTACAATATAGTGAGTTTCATTTGAGATACAAATATTTGCTTTACATCTTGATATGAGAAAATCTGGCGCGAATGAGAGAATTTGATCTTTAGTACGGTCTGGGTTCAGTAAATATTAAATACCTAGGTATAGAATGAATCTTAAATCTGTAGGCAACCTAGGTATACAAAAAAAGAAAAAAAGTGACAGCAAAGCATTCTTGTGCAAAAAATAAATCGTAATTGTAATTATGAGAATATCAAATACTTGATCGAGCGAGATGAACTCAGCGAAGAATGAATATGAAAGATCTAAATATTGGGTACGAATTGAATTCACTTTAAATTCAACAATTGAATTTCCGAGTTGGCGAGTTCCACTAAATTGATTAATTGACATTGACTAGTTTTCCATATCATAATAATAGACTGAATACAATATAGAATAGACCTGATGAAATATTTCCAATGAGGAGGAAAATTTTTCAAATATCCATGAATTTAAATTTAAAATATTGAAATATTTGAAATTGAAATTTTTAGCAAGAAACGAGAGTCTCGTGAGTCGAGAGGATGAGGCAATTTTGAATTATGGAGTAGTTGGTCATTTCATTTTGTTAAGTGGTTACACTGAATGAATGACTGCGTATTTTGCATTTTCAGAAGCATAACACTGTTTCCAAAACTTGTGTGTTTGTTTATTATTGTTTTTTTTTTCAAAAAAAAAAATTGCTTAAAAAAAGTTATCTCTCATTTTTATGTTGATTGAAGTTACGAATTCACGGAAAACGGTTCGTGGTGGAGTGGATGTAAAATGGATCGCAGAAAGAAGATGAAATTGATTCGAGTTGACATCTCGTTTCATATTTAACTCAGTCACCGGCCACTCAAATCTCGCGTATGCCTTGAATTATGGCTACCACAATGGGCCCTCCGCAAAATTCTCCATCACCATCTGGATTTCCTCCTCATCCTCCTGGACCAGTAAGTTGTACATTGTTTATGAATTTTGGTATAAAATAAGTCTATTTTAGGGAATATTAGTCTATCGGCTACTTATCGATGGTACTATCATCGAAGGAAGTTTTTCTAGAAGCATCATTATCGATTTTGCATTCTATTTGGTCCAGGACTAGGAAGATGAACGTTTAGCGCATGTGAAGTTTCAACTTGCGCCAAAATTGATTGAAATTTGAGTTTTATCGACATGATTGTTTTTTCATTTTTTGGTCTTGGAATTGAACGATAAATTTACTCATATCAAGATGATTAATTGATATTATCTGTATTTTTTTCAATTTAGCCGGGTGGAAGGCAGGAGAATTTGAACGCTCTTCAGCGTGCTATTGATTCAATGGAAGAGAAAGGATTACAGGAGGATCCCCGGTATTCACAATTATTGGCTTTACGTGCTCGTCACGAAAACATGGAACCACCTCGACAACCCATACCTCCGGTGAGACTCAATATTGGGTTGTGAAAATATGCCAAGTCGAGCATCATTATATTTATTTCATTTTTGTAACGAATCAAATATGTTTTCATGTTTGTAATTTAGCCACACGGACCTCCGATACCTCCAATGAATTCGGGTAAACAATTTTTCACTCCAGAACAGTTACAACAACTTCGAGCCCAGATATTTGCCTATAGATTGTTGGCCAGAAATTTGCCCCTTAATCCGGACCTTAGTCTAGCCCTACAAGGTAAAAAAGTCGACGGTCCGATAGGTATGCCGAATATTGGGATGAATGGAGCACCATCCAGTCCATTCGTACCTCCTGCCAGACCTGCAAGTGATTCCGGTAACTTTGAATACCCTTCACACGATCATTTATATGACGATTTTTCTAAATAATTCATTATTATTAGGTACCGATGCCGACCCAAATCAATCCAGTAGACCTGGAGAACATCTTCCAGCTCCGTTTCAACCTGTTTCTCAACCTGGTACGATGCCTTTAGGACCCAGCGCACCTCCTGGAGCTGCTAGAGCAATGGGTTCAGTTCCGTCGCCACCTTCTCAGCAATCTCCTTCCAATCAGTCCACGACTCAACCAGCCCCAACACCTACTGTCCAAGTATCTATGAATCAAAAACAGAATCGCGTTACTTCTCTTCCAAAACCGGCTGGTATCGATCCATTGGTCGTTTTACAAGAAAGAGAAAACCGAATCGCAGCCAGAATTGCTTATCGGATTGAGGAATTAGATAATTTACCTACGAATATGTCAGAAGATCTCAAAGTTGTAGCTGAAATCGAACGTAGGGCTTTGAGGGTTCTTAATTTTCAGAGGCAGTTGCGTGCTGAAGTACGTACTTGTTTAGTTCGATTTTCATTCATTTTTTCAGAACGTAATAATTTACTGGAATCAATTATTTTATAAGGTGTTGGCTTGTACAAGACGGGATACAACTTTAGAAACAGCTGTCAACATCAAAGCTTATAAACGTACAAAGAGGCAAGGTTTACGAGAAGCTAGATCTACAGAAAAATTAGAAAAACAACAGAAACTCGAAGCTGAGCGCAAAAAGAGACAAAAACATCAAGTAAATAATTTGAAACACGATCATTGTATAATTTTCCGTGAAATTGCCATCAATAATTTTCTTCTTTTTCAGGAATACCTGAGCACCGTGTTACAACATTGCAAAGATCTCAAAGAATATCATCGTAATAATCAGTCCAGGGTTGCTAAGCTTAACAAAGCAGTATTAAATTATCACGCAAACGCTGAACGTGAACAGAAAAAAGAACAGGAGAGAATCGAAAAAGAACGTATGCGTAGACTTATGGCCGAAGATGAAGAAGGCTACAGGTTTGACTTGTTTCATATCATCTCAATGTCGATTCCGTCGAATTCTTTCATTAGGATTTCTTTCCTATTTTAGAAAACTCATCGATCAAAAGAAAGATAAGCGACTGGCCTTCCTACTGTCCCAAACTGACGAATACATCAGTAACCTTACTGAGATGGTCAAACAGCATAAAATGGAGCAGCGTAAAAAGCAAGAAGAAGAGGAAAAAAAGCAGAAAAAAGTCAGTTTTTTTATACACTCGCCGTTACTTTTGATCAAGCGCAAGTTTGCTTATGCCAGTTATAACTTTGTTTGTTGCAGTTGAATAAGAAACAAAAATTGTTAGAAGCCGAGGGTATGAACAATTCCACCGTTCATGTCGCCGTCGTCGAAATCGCCACTGGAAAACAACTGAGGGGAGATGATGCTCCGCTAGGTAGTCAACTCAAGGCATGGTTAGATTTGCATCCTGGATGGGAAATCGTTGACGATTCTGAAGATGAAGAGGATGAAGACGAAGATGGTATTTCAAGAGGTGAGTGATCAATTGAATGCGAGTTTTTGGATTTTAAGAAGACCTGCTTAATGGATATTATACTCACGTTGCAAATTATTTATTTGAAGATAGAGATAGAGAAGACGAACATAGCGTCAAAGAGGTTATTCGAAAGGCCAAAGTTGAAGACGATGAATATAAAAATGCAAATGAAACTGAAGAGCATACTTATTACAGGTTTTGTAGTTTTTCCCCTTTGATATTAATTTTTAAAGAAGATTAATTAAAATAATGAACATTTTTTTTCTACAGTATTGCTCACACGGTTCACGAATGTGTCACCGAACAGGCTTCCATCATGCAAAATGGAAAATTGAAGGAATATCAAGTCAAGGTAGATTTTTTTGATGTAATTATAGGTAACAGAAAATTTTTTTTAAAAAACGTTACTGAAAATTTTTACTTTGTTTAGGGTTTAGAATGGTTGGTATCGTTATATAATAACAATTTAAACGGTATCTTAGCTGACGAGATGGGTCTCGGTAAAACTATCCAAACTATCGCTCTAATTACTTACCTAATGGAAAAGAAGAGTGTTAATGGACCGTTTTTAATTATCGTGCCGTTATCGTAAGTTAATAATCTGAAATATTAGAATTCATTTCATTTCTATTTTTAATGGAACTGTTTATTTATGTTGAAATGTTTATTTAATAGAACATTATCAAATTGGGCTTTGGAATTTGAAAAGTGGTCTCCGAGTGTATGCGTGGTTGCCTATAAAGGATCCCCTGGTGCCAGACGTATGTTGCAAACGCAAATGAAAGCAGCAAAATTTAATGTTCTGTTAACCACTTACGAATATGTAATTAAAGATAAATCCATCTTGGCTAAAGTGAGAAGAATGGTTTTACCAGCAGTTCTAGAAAAACATTATTCGGAATGATCTGAATTATTATTTTTTCAGATTCATTGGAAGTATATGATTATTGATGAAGGTCATCGTATGAAAAATCACCACTGTAAATTAACCCAAGTATTGAATACCCATTACATCGCACCACATCGATTATTGTTGACCGGTACACCATTGCAGAATAAGCTTCCTGAACTTTGGGCGTTGTTGAATTTCCTCCTACCGTCTATTTTCAAATCTTGCTCGACTTTTGAGCAGTGGTTCAACGCTCCTTTCGCCACCACTGGTGAAAAGGTAAATAAAATGAACAAATTTATGATGGCCGAATTGATTGAAATGCTGTATTTTTTAACCTTTTGTTGGCTATTTTTGAAAAAAGGTCGAATTGAACGAAGAAGAAACTATTTTGATTATTCGTCGTTTACATAAAGTATTAAGACCGTTCTTGCTTAGACGATTGAAGAAAGAAGTTGAATCTCAATTACCGGATAAGGTCGAGTATATTATCAAGTGCGACATGTCTGGACTACAACATGTCTTGTACAGGTAGCTTCGCTTTTGTTCATTATCTGCGCAGACTTATTCGTTAAATTGATAAAATTAAAATGTAATATTTTCTTTCAGACATATGCAAAGCAAAGGAGTTTTGCTTACGGATGGATCGGAAAAAGGTAAACAAGGCAAAGGAGGAGCGAAAGCGTTGATGAACACCATCGTTCAATTAAGAAAATTATGTAATCACCCTTTCATGTTCCAACAAATCGAAGAGAAGTACTGCGAGCACGTTGGGTCGTCCGGTAGTGTCGTAAATGGGTAAGAAATTTAAATATTTAATGAAACAATATGAATTTTATTGTTATTGAAGATTCCAATTTTCATACTCAACGTATCACGTTTATTTCAACACTAGGCCTGATTTGTATCGCGTCTCCGGTAAATTCGAGTTACTTGATAGAATCCTTCCTAAACTGAAAGCCACCAATCACCGAGTATTGCTATTTTGTCAAATGACCCAACTTATGACCATAATGGAGGATTACCTGAATTGGCGAAAATTTTCTTACTTACGTTTGGACGGAATGACCAAAGCTGAAGATCGTGGAGATCTGTTGAAAAAATTCAACAGCCCTGACAGTGAATATTTCCTGTTCTTGTTGAGTACTCGCGCCGGAGGTTTGGGTTTAAATTTACAAGCGGCTGATACAGTCATTATATTTGATTCTGATTGGAATCCTCATCAGGTTTGTTTGTTTTTCCTACATTCATTTTCCATTAAAAAGCTGTTGATCATTTTAAACGATGTAATTCGTGCTTTCAGGATTTACAAGCTCAAGATCGTGCTCATCGTATTGGTCAACAAAACGAAGTACGTGTGCTGCGTTTGATGACCGTGAATTCAGTCGAAGAACGCATTTTGGCTGCTGCTCGATATAAATTGAACATGGACGAGAAAGTTATTCAAGCTGGTATGTTTGATCAAAAGTCTACGGGATCCGAGAGACAGCAATTTTTACAGACCATTCTGCATCAAGATGACGCCGATGATGAGGTATTTTTCTTTCAATTGTTAACTTGCGTCTTTCGTGTACAAATCTATGGACCGGCTTAAAACCGAATTTTAATTCTAGGAGGAAAATGAAGTGCCGGACGATGAAACTGTTAATCAAATGATCGCTCGAAGTGAAACTGAATTCGAAACGTTTCAAAAAATGGACTTGGAAAGACGCAGAGAGGAAGCTAAACTTGGCCCGAATCGAAAATCGCGGCTAGTTGAAGAGGCTGAGTTGCCCGATTGGTTGGTGAAAAACGACGATGAGGTACGTATCCTCTTTGTTTTGACCCTGATCCTGAATTTTGCAGTCATTTTTACTGACATTCGCCCTTCTGATATAATTTTACAGGTTGAAAAATGGACAATCGAAGATGAACAGGATTTGAATGCAAGTATGGGACGAGGATCCAGAGCCCGTAAAGAAGTCGACTATTCTGATAGTTTAACCGATAAGGAGTGGCTAAAAGTAAATATAGCTCGATTATATTTGACTTTCAATCGTTGGAATTTTATTAATAAATTTATATCTGAAATAGGCGATCGATGACACCTACGAAGAATATGAAGACGAAGAGGATGAAGACGTTAAAACTACTAAAAGATCGAGAAAACGAAAGAAGCGCGGCTCGATGATCGATGAAGATGACGATGACGATGATACTCCGTTGTCGTTTAAGAAGAAGCGCTCCGACAAAAGTAACGACGAACAGTTAAAAAAGCAAATGAAACGTATCATGGATATCGTCGTCGAATATAAAGAGGAGTAAGCTAATCAGAAATTTGATTGGTTTTGTTGTTCAAACATTTATGGAAATTGCATCTTACATTCGTGGTTGTGTAATTTTTCATGTTTCAGGGAACGATTGCTTAGCGAACCTTTTCACAAATTACCTTCTAGAAAGAAATTACCTGGCTACTATGCAATTATAAAGAAACCTGTGGATATCAAAAAAATCAGAACTAAAATCAACGATGGCAAGGTAACCACGGATAGTATTTTCTGAATATGTGCTATGATGCCTTATTTTTTGACACGATTTTAAAATCATCTTTCACGTTTTAGTATGCATCGATTGATGAATTGGAATATGATTTTATACTGCTATGCAAAAATGCTCAGCGTTATAACGAAGAAGACTCGTTGATATACAAAGATTCTGTAGCCCTTGAAAAAGTATTCGCAAATGCGAGAAATGAAGTGGAGAATTCATCTTAATCACTTATCTTCCCTTATTTAATATTTTTAATGTGTTTTTTGCTCGAATCGCTCGAAGTATTAGAACTTCTATCATGAAAATTTCTATTTTTATTTGTTTTAAAATATTTTAATGTAGAGTGGATTTATATCTAGTCAAATCTAAATCAAAACGCTTTTATTTTTATTTAACGTACGAGTTACGATTTTATACAGCTTTAATTTTTTATTGTTTTGCATTTGTTTTGCCTTTTAATAGGTTATTTAGTGAAGTAAAATTATTCCAAAGAATGTAGTTGTTTTTATTTAGAGATCATTATTTTCAAAATTCTGCTAAATTTTCTTTTTTGAAGAATGTCAACTCGAAAGTTTTCTCCCTATTTTTAACAATTTGCATGCTTCTAAATTCGGTTTCTAGGCCTTAGGCCATATCAAGCTTTTGAAATTGGACTACATATAGATCTAAATGACCAGAAAATGCAAAAAAAATGAGAAAAATGAATGAAGTTGAATTTGGCTGGCTCTAAACAATTAAAAAGTTTCTCGGAATGATCTCAACGTTTTGAATACCTAAGGGCCATATTCATAGACGTTACTTAGGGATCACTTGGCGAAGTGGTGAATTTTGAAGCAATTTTTCCAGGCGTGATTGAATTTTTGAAATTTTGTTTTTGAATAAATTGAGAGATTGGACTTCGAAGTGTTGATTTATCATTTTAAAAATATAAAATTTTTATTCGTTCGTGAGAAAAATTGAATCAAAATTCACCACTTAGCCAAGTGTCCCTTAAGTAACGTCTATGAATTCGGCCCTAAGTTTCATTTTTCATGGAAATATCATCCGTTTGTTTAGCCTAAAAGTTGAGAAAGTTTTTTTAAAAAACTTGCGGTACTTTTCAGACAATTCAAAGTAGCAACACTGATTCTTCAATTTAATTGCGACGTTTGTTTATCATCATGTCGAATCGTCTTATCGATGTTATGTGGCATTGTACCTAAAAACCTAATGTTGATATGTGATAAAACTCAAAAAAATTACCAAAATGTTTTATGTTGAACTTATTTTTTGTTATATTTACGTGTTTTCAGTTTAAAATTGTTATTTAATTTCTTAATCATCTCTGTAGTTAACCAATTTCACCATGGCTAGTCCTTCACCTCAAAATTCTCCGATGCCTCCGCCTCAAACTACATCTCTGATGGGACCACCTCAGAGTTCACCCTCACCTTCACCCATAGGTTCGGTGCCTTTTAACCATGGACCTGCTCCTATGATGAATCATAATATGAATGGTAACAGTGCTGGGACATCGCCACAAACGATACAACCAGCGTCACCCAATTATCCGCTACATTCCGCTAGTCCAATGGGTGCACCAGGACCTCATCAGCAACAAATTACGGTGGTACGTTTCATGTTTTCTTGTGTACTCTTGGACAACAATTAGTCAGTATTTTAACATGTTGTTGCTGTTATAGCCTGGAACTAGGCAAGAGAATTTGAACGCGTTACAACGTGCCATTGATAATATGGAAGAAAAAGGTATGCAAGAAGATCCTCGTTACTCGCAGTTGATCGCGTTAAGGGCCAGGCAGGGTAACATGGAAGGTCCTAGACCTCCTATGCAGGTAAATTTCATCAACTTTTTAAACATGCGATCAAGTTTCTTATATTTTGTAACCAAATATGTTGTGCTTTCAGCAACAGAATACAGGAAAACATATATTTAGCTCTAGTCAGTTGCATCAACTTAGAGCTCAGATTATGGCGTACCGACAGTTGACTAGAAATCAACATATTTCACCAGAGCTTATGATGGCAGTTCAGGGTAAGAAAACAGATGGGCAATTGGGTGTCCAAAGTCCTGTGTCGGCATCTTCGGATTCGTTTCAGCAACGTGCAATGTCTGAAAATGGTACACTTTCTTTCTTATGCGTTTGAACTTTTTAAAAAAATGAATAATCACTCGATTTGAATATATTTTTTCTTGTAGATATGATGGATCCGAATCATATGCGACTCGTTGGACCACAATCTGGCATGCAGATGCCACACGGATCTCAACAGATTAGGCCTGGTATGCCATTATCTCCGGGATCGATAAATTCGCAAATGCGTCCGCCTCAGCAGATGTTACCAATGCATCCACAAATGCCAATGGCTCAGGGTATGACGCCTATGCAGCAACCTCAACAGTTACCACAGCAGCTACCTCAGCAATCTGCACCACAGGGTCAACAGTTACCACAAAAACAAGGTCGAGTCACTTCGGTATCTAAGCCCGTTGGTATCGATCCTGTATTAATTCTTCAAGAAAGGGAAAACAGGTACATACACATATTCAAATGAGAATTACGTCTACGTAATGTATAATTATTTCATTTCGTGTAAAATTTTCGTAGGGTTTCGGCTAGAATAGCTAATCGTATGGAAGAGTTGAACAGTTTACCATCATCTATACCTGAAAGTCTTAAACTCAAAGCAGAGTTAGAACTAAGAGCTTTACGCGTGTTGAATTTCCAACGTCAGTTGCGTGCTGAAGTAAGTTACCTAAAAATAATTCAAGTGTCTTCTTTGATTTTTTAAAAAATTTTTATGCCGAAAAACTGTTTAAAAACTGATCAATGATTTACGAAAAATCACAGGTATTGGCGTGTACAAGACGAGATGCCACTTTAGAAACCGCTCATAATATCAAAGCATACAAACGAACCAAAAGACAAGGTTTAAAAGAGGCTCGCGCTACAGAAAAATTAGAAAAACAACAGAAAATGGAAGCCGATCGGAAAGAAAGACAAAAACATCAAGTGAGTGTTCTACCAGTTCAAATATCCTCTCGTCAATATTCTTATTCACTCTAAACGAATTCCTTCGTGTTTTAGGAGTACTTGAGTGCCATTTTACAAAACTGCAAAGACTTTAGAGAATACCATCGCAACAATGTAACTAAAATTTCTAAACTGAATAGAGCTGTACTCAATTACCACGCAAATGCCGAAAAAGAACAGAAAAAGGAACAAGAACGGATTGAGAAGGAGAGAATGCGAAGGCTTATGGCTGAAGATGAAGAAGGATACAGGTTGGAAACATTTTTATTTTAATTTACTGAAGATTTATCAGTATCGTCGGCTAACTTTGTTGATTTCTATTCTTCAAACAGAAAACTCATTGATCAAAAAAAAGATAAGCGCTTGGCCTTTTTGCTTTCGCAAACAGACGAATACATTGGAAACCTTACAGAGATGGTCAAACAGCATAAAGTTGAGCAACGTAAAAAACAAGAAGAAGAAGATGAAAAGAAGAAAAAAGTAAGCGAATTTTTCAGACAAATGCATCAAGTTTTTTCTTATCCTAAAATCTATATTTTGATTTTTTTAGCAAAAACGCAAACGAAGGCGCACTGATGGAGAACAATTTGGTTCTGAAATGGATGACGATAATTCTCAGTTATCCGATTTACACGTTACAGTGCTGGAAACGTCGACTGGTATGAATGCTCTCCTCCAACCATCGTGTTATGGTACCGAATACTTCAAAAAAGTATTAAATTTGACGTGAATTCGTTTTTAAGGAAAACAACTTCGAGGAGAAGAGGCCCCTCTGGCGAGCCAGATCAATTCGTGGTTGGAATCACATCCTGGATGGGAAGTTGTCGAAGGAAGTGATTACGAAGATGACGAATTTGACGAAGAAGGGGATGATGATGGGTCCAAAGATGCCGGTTATTATTTATATCTTTGTGAAATTATTATTCGGATAAAAGAGCGAGTATTAATCATTGATTTTAATTTTTTCAGAAGGTAAAGAGAGGACTGAAGAAAGTAGGGCGAAAGCGGTTCTTAGGAAAGCCAAAGTTGAAGACGATGAGTACAAGAACGCCTCAGAAGAGCACACTTATTATAGGTAACATTTTTTCATGTCTGTAGAATTTTTTTTCTTCACGATGTTGAATTATTTTATTAATTTTGTTGGGAATATTTTCCAGTATTGCTCATACGGTTCACGAATGTGTCACAGAACAAGCTTCAATTTTAGTCAATGGCAGTTTGAAGGAGTATCAAATTAAGGTAAGATACATAATTTTTTTTTCTCCAATACGTTCGAGCGCAATTTTGAAATGACTTTTTTTCAGGGTTTAGAGTGGCTCGTTTCACTTTATAATAACAATTTGAATGGTATATTGGCTGATGAGATGGGTTTGGGTAAAACTATTCAGACGATCGCTTTGATTACCTATTTGATGGAAAAGAAGAAAGTTAATGGACCGTATTTGATTATCGTACCTTTATCGTAAGTATTTCTTTGAACATTGGTACTTTCCAAGCCTCGAACTTGTGCCTAACTTTGACTCTACGTTAAAAATTGAAATTTTTTTTGAAAATTTAATAGTTTATTGAAATTTTGAGTTGAAAAAAAAAAAACCATAATGTTAGAATATCTGCCATTCTCAAGTTTTATATGTCCGCGTGTTTTTATTTTATTGACGAATTGTTCATTTTTACAAAATTATTATTTCCAGTACATTATCAAACTGGGTTTTGGAATTTGAAAAATGGTCTCCTTCTGTGCTTGTCGTAGCCTATAAAGGTTCACCAGCTATGCGGCGTACCCTACAAGCTCAAATGAAATCGGCTAAATTCAACGTTCTGTTGACCACTTACGAATACGTGATTAAAGATAAATCCATTTTAGCCAAGGTACCTGTTTACAGCGAATAATTCTTGTTTCCTGTTTGAAAAAGTAACCTCTTCCGAAACGGACTTGTCATTTTTTTCTTTTCGTTTACCAACCTAGATCCATTGGAAATATATGATTATCGACGAAGGTCATCGTATGAAAAATCACCATTGCAAATTGACTCAAGTGCTGAATACACATTATATCGCACCTCATAGGCTGCTTTTAACCGGTACACCTTTGCAGAATAAATTACCTGAATTATGGGCTTTGCTGAATTTTCTTCTGCCATCGATTTTCAAATCGTGTTCAACTTTCGAGCAGTGGTTCAATGCTCCTTTCGCTACAACCGGTGAAAAAGTCAGTAAGATATTTTTTTAAATGCTTCTATATTTCTGATTCACTACTTTTTTAATTTGATTTTTTTTCTGTATAGGTGGAACTGAATGAAGAAGAAACCATTTTGATCATTCGACGTTTGCATAAAGTACTTCGGCCATTTTTATTGAGGCGATTGAAAAAAGAAGTCGAATCGCAGCTGCCTGATAAAGTCGAATATATCATTAAATGCGACATGTCCGGATTACAACGTGTTTTATACAGGTATCATTTCTACCATTCTTTGGTTCAAATCTTGATAAAATGTTCGAGAGTTGCTTAATGAAATTTCATCTTAGGCATATGCAGAGTAAAGGTGTCCTTTTAACTGATGGATCAGAAAAAGGTAAACAAGGTAAAGGAGGAGCGAAAGCGTTGATGAATACCATCGTCCAATTGAGAAAATTATGCAACCATCCATTCATGTTTCAACATATCGAAGAGAAATACTGCGATCACATCGGAACATCAGCTGGTGTTATTAGCGGGTATGTCGAAATTTTCGATTATTGTTGATTTGCTATTAAAATATAACGTCTAATATCTCACGTAATTGTAGGTCAGATTTATATAGAGTATCCGGTAAATTCGAACTACTGGATAGGATCCTACCTAAATTGAAAGCAACCAATCACCGAGTTTTGCTGTTCTGTCAAATGACTCAATTAATGACCATTATGGAAGATTACCTGAACTGGCGCAAATTCACGTATCTGCGTTTGGACGGAGGGACCAAATCAGAGGATAGAGGAGAGTTATTGAAAAAGTTCAACAGCCCCGATAGTGAATATTTCCTGTTCATACTGAGTACTCGAGCTGGTGGCCTGGGATTGAACTTGCAAGCCGCTGATACAGTAATTTTGTTCGATTCGGATTGGAATCCCCATCAGGTCGGTATTTTCCTGAATTACCCGCCGTTCTAAATTATTATCTGGAATTTTAAACGATAATTCACGCCGCTAGGATTTACAAGCTCAAGATCGTGCCCATCGTATTGGTCAACAAAACGAAGTACGTGTGCTGCGTTTGATGACCGTGAATTCAGTCGAAGAACGTATTTTAGCTGCTGCTCGGTATAAGTTGAACATGGATGAGAAAGTTATTCAAGCTGGTATGTTTGATCAAAAGTCCACCGGATCCGAGAGACAGCAATTTTTGCAGACTATTTTGCATCAAGATGACGCCGACGATGAGGTACCATTTATTTACTTCTTTTCCTAAAACACGTACTTCTGACGAGTACCTACTAACTATGTCTAATTTTTAATCGAATTTCGAATTCAGGAAGAAAATGAAGTGCCAGATGATGAAACAGTGAATCAAATGATCGCTCGAAGTGAAACCGAATTCGAAACGTTTCAAAAAATGGATTTGGAAAGACGCAGGGAGGAAGCCAAACTCGGTCCGAATCGTAAATCTCGTCTGGTTGAAGAAGCTGAATTACCAGATTGGTTGGTCAAGAATGACGACGAGGTAATAATACTCAAATTCGTCGAACTAACTAATTTTCAAGATAACGAAATTCGAATTTCAAATATTTCAAATCGATTCGCAGGTCGAAAGATGGTCCTACGATGATGATAACGAACTCAGCGTTACAATGGGTAGAGGCTCGAGAACTCGTAAAGAAGTCGATTACACCGATAGCTTGACCGAAAAGGAATGGCTCAAAGTACGTATTCTTCAAAACGTTCTTTCGTTGCCTATAATTACGTATCACGTCTCCTATTTTTCTACAAATTCTCCTCGTTTCCAAAGGCAATCGACGATACTGTCGAGGATTACGGTGACGAAGACGAAGAAGATATTAAATTATCGAAACGAACTAGAAAACGTAAAAAGCGTGGTTTCGACGACGACGACGATGATCCTTCGGTCACGTTTCAAAAGCGTAAACGAGTCGACAAAGCTGGTGAAGCGAAACTCAAAAGGCAGATGAAAAAAGTCATGGATGCGGTAATCAAATTTACCGAAGAAATTGATGGAGAAACTCGAGTACTCAGTGAACCATTCATGAAGTTGCCATCGAGACGTAAATTGTCTCATTATTACGAGGTTATTAAGAGGCCCATCGATATCAAGAAAATTCTTTCGAAAATTGAGGATGGAAAGGTGAGTGCCTCGTTTCGCCGGTGTAAAAATTCAGAGCTCCTGTACTAATGAAATAATTAATTTCATTTTTAATTATTTTTTTCAGTATACTTGCCTGGATGACTTGGAAGATGATTTCATCCTACTGTGTAAAAATGCCCAGGAGTATAACGAGGATATTTCGTTAATTTATCAAGACTCGGTTAAATTAGAAACCGTGTTCTTGAACGCTAAAGAAAGATTGGAAAGTTTGGAATAAAGGCGCTGCTGTTTGTTTTTTGTTTTTTAAAATTTATAATTGTTTGTGATTTTTTCTGAGTTGAAACGTTGAAGTCAAGTAAACCAAATTTGTTTCTCACTTTAACCAAATACTTTGAGTACCATTAGTTTTGTTGTATCTGTTGTTCTTTTATGGTAATAAATTTCGTCATTATGATTTAGGTAGTGTTTAAATTTTATTTATGGAATGAACGATTTTTTTGATTTTTGTAGGTTTGCCTCAATAATTCGCCAATGTGAAGCTCCGAAGTCATCTTGGAAAAAATTTTCGCAAGTTTTTTCAGTTACCTAGAAAGTTGATTTGGAAAAAGTTGATTCGCGGATTTATTAAAAATGCACTTTCTTTTCGCCGTGGTTTTTCGATTTTCGCGTAAAAATGTAATTACTCTATAATCGCGTTTTTCATTTTTTTTTTTTTTTTTTTTAATGAGAAACATTATTGATAAGAGTAGGAAAGAAACGTAATACGTTAGGATAGAATTCATTTATTTGCAACGTAAAAACTTATGTCTTCGTAAAAGATCGCCACAAAAAACAAAATAGGTACATTAGGTATTTCTATAAATGCCATTATCATTTCCAGTACCGGTAATTGTTGCAATATGATAACCCGAACTGTGTCTACGAATCGTCGTCGATTCGCTAGGACTCATTTTAGCCAGAGATGCATCCTTGGTACCGTTTATTTTACGACGAGATATTTTAAATATCTGTTTCCGGTTTTGTGAAGGAGCAAACAAATAGAAAATGATGACACCTTCGTAAGCACCTGTCACATCCGAAGAGTACCTTACGGTGCATAAAATATACACATCTATAACCATAAAATAGTTCAACGCGTTGCATAAACTTTCAATCCAAGACATCAAAAACACGCTGCCAGATAGCACCATTAGACGAGCGTAAAATTTGCTCGGGAATTTCGACATGGGACTTTTCTTTAATGTTAATAAAGTTAAAAGTAACAATACGGTACTCAACATTCTTAATACTAATTCCGCCATACATATAAAATACACAAATTCTTCTACGCCAACTTGTTTAAAATAAAGTAAAAAATAACACGAGAATATCGGAATACCCCATCCGCATAACAAATACAAAATGAAAACATACCCGTCGACGTTATAATTAATTATTCGAAATTGAAAAATACTATGGCGAATTACTAGGTAGGTATCGAAAGTCGTTATTAAAGTTAAAAATGCGGTGATATAAACCATCAAAGAATACAGAAAAAAATAAGCGTTTAAAAATGCCACCTTGTAATATAAAACTTTGAATACATAAAGTAAAATATAAGATACGATGTAGGAGTAGAGATTCTTCCTGGAGATATTGCTACGATGGCGATGTGAATGTTGGTGATATTGATCGATGTCATAAAAATAAACTACAAGAAATATAAAAGAAATCAAAATACCGAAAGATGATACATAGTATAAACACTTTGGTTCCAACTCAACGTAATTATTGTGAATATTAATTAAATGTTTAAAAAAATTGATCGAATTATTTTTCGCGAAATCAAATTCGATTATTATGTTGGAATAGAAAGATAAAGAGTTATTTACACCACCGAATGGGGATAGCAAATGGGTATCGTGGCATTTTTCGATTATTTCATCGAACATGTTGAACGCGAAAAGATGGAAACATCGTTCAAATTTCGCGATAAGGTGGCTTTGATTTAACCAAATACTGGTACCCAGACAACTTTGAACTGATATTCATGATGGAACTTATGTCTTCGACTCTTCGTTTTCTTGGATCAAAAAAAAAAAAAATATACAGAGTGCTTCGATAAAAATTCAGGCACAGGTTTCTGGCGACAATACATTTACATATGTATATCTTCGAGTCGGGAGGAAGAGGTGTTGGTAGTTTATTAAGTTTCAAATAAGAAGTCTAGTAAATTTGCCAATAAAATTAAATTTTGTTTGTGGTGAATTGGTGAATTGAATTAAGTAGGCATGTATATATATTGATTTTGTTCAAAATATATTGAAGCTGATATTTATTTCATTTTCAATTGTTTAAAATTGGGTAAGTACCTAGGTACATCGTCATTACTTCCTAAACATTTCAGAAGGGAATAGGTAATTGGGTAAAAGTCATGAAAAATAAAATATATTTCGATTGTTTTTGAAACCACCAGATCAGAAACAAAATATCATAATGCTCAATGTGATTTCTTTTTCATATTTTCAGACCCTGCACCTATTTTTATACCAACTTTTTTTTTGATTTTTGAAAAATGATTTTTATTTTTTTTAAATTTTGAATCATTTGGTACGACAGGAAAATAATGACGGATAATTTTTAAAAAAGTCAATGACGGAGGGTAGGTAAAAGGTACCTACCTACAGTATTATTATCGAAGTAAAAAAAAAGCTTGCAGACTTCACCTATGGTAAAAATATTTTTTTTTAAGTCTAGGTTTCAATTGTTCTAACGACTTGCACAACTGCAGTCTGCACATAGCACGAAACGCATCACAATGTAGGTAGGTATGCAGAAATATCGAGTACCTACCTACACCAAAGAAAGTTTTTTGTTAAAAATACACGTTGACAACCTGAAATCGATGCGCATGATTGGCGGAACATCATCACCTATTGTTATTCATTGTGACCAACCAAAACATTTAACACAAAACTTTTTTCCGGGTATAGGTACTCCATAATTTTCTGCACACCTTGTAGCACAAGTAAATTAGCTATTCAAATTATTCGTGCTCTTATGGAATATATTGGTTTTTAAATTGTCGTTAAATTGCTCTGGATGATTAGAAAATGCTCAGTTGTATTTTATTCCCCTTAAATTTCAATGATTTGGTGCCTTGAACAGGAAAAACAACTTAGCCTTGGTCATATTCGTGGTATTTTCATTATGTAACTTGAATCCAGCTCTTTGAGCCAAAATCTGGGATTGAATACGCGTATAAAGATATAATCATAGATTCTTTGATATCAAAAGCCATCACGAGCTGTTCTAAACTGAGTAGAATATACCATTGACTATATAGATATAATGTACTACGAGTATATCTATACAGGGTGTTTGGGGAGTGGTGGTACATACTTCAGATTTGGATCCTACCAGGTACGACTATGAAAAAAGGTTATGTGAAGGTGTTGCCTATCTTGAAAATTGAAGGGGCTAAATACTTATTTCGAAATCTAAGAGCCAAAATCCAATTTTGTCCATGGAGGTAAGTAGTACTTCGAAAAATGGCCAAAATTACCTGCATGACTTTTTGTCCAACTTGCAAATTGAAGGGGCTACAAGTGATTTTCAAATTCAAAAAAATCGCGATGAAAAAAATGAATGCGGAAATGAATACAGACGTTAAAAAAATAAACAAATTTTGTTATGATCATTTTTTCCCTACTCTAAAATTTAAAAAGTTTTTGGAACTCAAAAATTGTCAATGTAATAAACTTTTCAGCAAATCAAAAATTGTAGAGCTTCAAAAACTTTCTAAATTTTGGAGTCGGAGAAAAAATGATCATAACAAAATTTGTTTATTTTTTTAACGTCTGTATTCATTTCCGCATTCATTTTTTTCATCGCGATTTTTTCAAATTAAAAGTCATTTGTAGCCCCTTCTATTTGCAAGTTTGACAAAAAGTCATAATAGGTAATCTTGTTCATTTTTCAAGTATGTACTATCGACCCCCATGGTCAAAACTAGATTTTGGCTCTTGAATTCTGAAAATGTATTTTGCCCCTTCAATTTTCAGAATAGGCGACTTGTTTATCTCATGTTTTTTTTTTAGGTCTGGACGGTTATATCCATATCTGAAGTTTGCACCACCACTCCCTGGACATCCAGGAATGGTTGGAAAGTTTGGAGTAAAGGCGCAGCTGTTTGTTTTTGTTTTTTAAAATTAATAATTGTTGATGATTTTTTCTGAGGTTTTTTTTTTTTGGGTTGAAACGTTGAAGTCAGTAAACCAAATTAGTTTCTCATTTTAACTAAATACTATATTGAGTACTTTTAGTTTTGTTGTAGTAGGTTTGCCACATTAATTCACCAATGTAAAGCTCCTAAGTCATCATAGAAACATTTTTGGCAATTTTTTTCAAATTACAAAGTTGATTCTCATATTTATTTAAAATGCACATTCTATGCTCGTGGGTCGTGGTTTTTCGCGTAAAAATGTACTCTTAATCTCTCTTTTTTTTACCACCTTAATCAGAAACATTTCTGATAAGAGTAGGGAAAAAACGTAACACGTTTTGCAGTATTGAAGTCATTTATTTGCAACGTAAAAACTTAATCGCCTCGTAAAAGATCGACGCAAAGAACGAAATGCATTATTTCTATAAATACCATCATCATCTCCGGTACCGGTAATTGTTGTAATGTGATAATCCGAACTGTGTCTAGGACTCGTCGTCGACGACTCGTTAGAATTCATTTTATCCAAAGATGCATCCTCGGTAACGTACATTTTACGACGAAATATTTTAAATATCTGTTTCCGGTTTCGCGTAGGAGCAAACAAATAAAAAATGATGACACCTTCGTAAGCACCTGTCACATCCGAACAGTACCTAACGGCGCATAAAATATACACATTGATAACCATAAAATAATTCAACGCGTTACATAAACTTTCAATCGAAGACATCAAAAACACACTGCCAGATAGCACCATTAGACGAGCGTAAAATTTGCTCGAAAATTTCGACATGGTACTTTTCTTTAATGTTAATAAAGTTAAAAGTAGGAATACGGTACTCAACATTCTTAATACTAATTCGGCCAAACATATAAAATACACAAATTCATCTACGCTCACTTGTTCAAAATATAGTAAAAAATAACACGAAAATATCGGAACACCCCATCCGCATAACGAATACAAAATGAAAATATACCCGTTGACGTTATAATTAATTATACGAAATTGTAAAATACTATGACGAATAACTAGATAGGTATCGAAAGTCGTTATTAAAGTTAAAAAAGCGGTCACATAAACCATCAAAGAATACAGAAAAAAATAAGCGTTTAAAAATGCCACCTTGTAATACAAAACTTTGAATACATAGAGTAAAAAATAAGATACCACGTAGGAGTAGAGATTCTTACTGGAGACATTGCTGCGATGGCGATGATGATCATGGTGATGTAAATGTTGGTGGTATTGTTCGATATCAAAAAAATGAACAATAAGTAATATGAAAGAAGTCAACATACCGAAAGACGATACATAGTATAAACACTTCGGTTCCAACTCAATGTAATTACTGTGAATATCAATCAACCGTTTGAAAAAATTTATCGAATCATTTTTCGCGAAATCAAATTCGATTATTATGTTGGAATAGAAAGATATAGTGTTATTGACACCACCGAATGGGGATAGCAAATAGGTATCGTGGCATTTTTCGATTATTTCATCGAACATGTTGAACGCGAAAAGATGGAAACATCGTTCAAATTTCGCGATTAGGTGCCTTTGATTTAATGGCTCTTATCGCCAATATTCGCGCGATAAAATTATACCGGTACTCAGACAACTTTGATTTGATATTCATAATCGAACTGACGTCTTTGTTTCATTGGATTCGAAAAAAATATATATACAGGGTGCTTCGATAAAAATGCAGGCGTGTCTTGCGACAATATATTTATCTTCTAGTAGTGGGGAAGGGGGTACTTAGGTTATTAGGTTTCAAATTGTAAATGTTGTACATTTTGTTGATAGTGAAATGGTGAATTGAATCAAGTTGAAGCTCATTTTTATGTCATTTAAAATTTTTTTAAATACAATGTTTTTCACACTTAAATATTTCTTTACTTTGTTATTGAAACCATCAGATCAAAAACAAAGAAATCACATTAAATATAACCTTCATGTAGTAAATCTTGTTTAACATAAACAATACGGTGTATCTATGTTTCTGTAGACATGCACAAATCACAATAATGATTTCTTTTTCTTGTTTTCAAACTCAATACCTATTTTATCAACCATTTTTCGATTTTTTTTCCAGAGAAGTACGTAAAAAAAATTTCAATTTTTGGAATTCTTTCGAATTTTCTTTGGTACAATAGGAAAATAACGATGGGTAATTTAAAAAAAAAAAATCGATAACGGTGAGTAGCTTTATTATTGAAGTATAAAAAATGTCTGTCGACTTCATTTATGGTAAAACATTTTTTTTTTTTTTAGTCTGGGTTTCAATCAGTCTAATGACTTGCACAATTGCACATGCATCACAATGTAGGTAGATAAAGATACCTACTCAAACGTAGTAGGTAGGTATGTGTAAATTAGCTATTCAAATTATTCATGCAATTAGGAATATCTTAGTTTTTAAATTATCGTTAAATTTCTCTGGCTGGTTGAAAAATGTTCACTCGTATTTTATTCCCATAAATTTCAATGATTTGGTGCCTTGAACAGGAAATATAACTTGGCCTTGGTCATCTTTATATTCGTCGTATATAATTTCATTGTATAACTTGAATCCAGCTCTTTGGGCTAAAATCTGAGATTGAATACGAGTAAACATAATCATAGATCCTTTGATATCGAAAGCCTTCGCGAGCTTTTCTAAACTGAGTAGAATATTATATCCTATGTCCAATCCTCTATATTGCGGTATTACGAGTAATCCCCAATCATGAACGTACTTATCTGTACCGAGGATTTCGAATGGATCTGTGTTTATTCTAATATCTTCGTAGATTTTGGACATTTTCTGTATAGCTTCACCCGGTACCTGAAATAATACTCAAATAAGTAAAGTAGGTACGTAGGTAGGTATTGATTTAAAATCTGTACGTATCAATGTAACACATAACCGACTAATTTATGGTAGATAATAATATATAAATACTGTAGAGATTGGCTAGAAATTAGACTATTACATATAGGTACATATTTTCGTAAGTAGATAGATTTTGTTTATGCTGAGCCGATGAACTGTGTTTGAACGAAACGAAATACTTAATCAAAGGTCAGTTTATCAAGATAGGTAGTGCAAAGCTTTCATATCAAATGAGCGTACTCCACTTGCCTTAAAATGAACCCATTGCACTGTAAATCAGAGGTTATCAAATATCAAATTTTCAAACTCAACACCGATAACCTGTATCGAAGGAGGAGATGTCTAACATCAAATTTATTTTCAGAGATAAGGTAATTCCATCACTCTCGCTACTTTTTATCATAAAACCTACAACAAGAACATGATAGACCTATGCACTAAGTAAAGTAGGTAAGGTACAATTTGTCCAAAATTTGAAATATTTTGAAATGCGAAAAAATTCACCCAAATAGTTGGAAAACCTATTTTACATGGTTGGGTAGTTATTTATTCTGATCAAATATTTGTACCGAAAAAATTGAACCAATTTCAGTTCTTATCATACTGACACAATATGTATTTAGAACTCAGACAAAGATCCTTGCTTAATCCACGAAACATTACAAAAACTAGCCCTCTATCCAATAAATACCTAAACCTGAACTTACATATTTTTTTTTTAAAAACAAGTATTACATATTTTTGTAAATTAGGTACTTAATTACTTCTGGTAATGAAGGGTCTCCTTTTGAAGCGATAGACAATATCTGCAATCCAACAATTTCAGGTTTCGGAACATCTTCATCAAGTACTGCCAGTATGCTGACACTGTTTTCCAACATTTTACTTATTACGTATTGGTAAATTTGCATACTCAATTCATCTTCTAAAAGCTTCGATGAACTGAAAAAAAAAAAAAAAAAATGTGAAGGTTTCAACATGTACCTAATATGAAAATTAACAATTTTTCGAATCTTTTTGATAGGTATTTGATTTTTTTTCCTTTAAAAAATACCTATCATTTTACAATACATTATTTTAAGTATAACATGAAAATATTCAAAATTGTTTATTCCGACGAATTAATTCAACGAAAGATTGAATAAAATGAATCACACTATTCACCTATGGTTCTTTTCATTTAAAAAATGAAAATAAGAAAACCAGCAGCATCCTGCAATTAATAAGACACTTGGTAGATATAGTACAAGGTATAAAAAATAAGAAATTTATTCTTACACGCTGAGCGGTTCTTCTGGGAAGTAATACTTCATCATTAATTCAATACTTTCTTCGAAACGTTCTGGAGTTAGATCGACAATTTTTATAGCGAACGATTTACCATCTTTGGACTTAGATTGAAATTTATGCCATGTGTTTGGATAAGCAACTGATTTTGGTCTATTCCATAACAGTGGCAGATCTGGTAACTCTTCCATTTTTAAAAATAGGTAATCTCACTGCTACCTACAACAAGTAAAAGTAGACACTACGTTAGTTATAAGTACAAAAATATGTTCTAGGGGCTCAAAAATTTTTATTTTAGATTACGTGTGGTAGATTATAAGAGTATGCATATCGCATATTAAAAACGAATTCTTAAAACTGATGCTGATTTTGCATTTAGATAGGTAGAGGTACTTACGTAGTACTATTCAAGAATAGCAAAAAATCCCACGGCTAAGCAATTAGAAATATGTAATAAAATAAATCCGGTCTAAAATACCTAAACAATTTTTTTCAACTGAGCATCAAACATCTACTGAAACGATTCGCGAAGCGCGATGTTTATACCATACCATGAAACTTTATCAACTGATTAAATAAGAACGAGGAAATTTTAATATGTAATTTCATATTACGCGTATACTGCTACTGATCGTAACCCAAACATGCTTGAATTCATGAATTTGTGCCAGAATCCTTATTCCCACTCATCATTTCAACCTTCATGCTAAACTTAAACAGTGGGAATACCTAAGAAATTCATAATGAAACGTATTTATACCACGTGCAGGGAAACTCCATCAATTGGTGAAGAGGTAACTTTTTTTTATTCCTTCCGAGTTCCGATACACGTATTAAGTTTAGTAGGTATGCTTATTTAAAGTTGAAAAATACAAAAAATCATATTTGGAGAAAAAAGTAGGGTACCTATCTTCAGTGAAAATTGCATGCTGAATCTAATGATGTAGGTAAGGTACGAGTATATCTACTTTTAAAATTAATTTTGGAATTCACCTTCTTGACAAAATCCCTTTGACTATATATACATGGACTACTATCTTCATTGTCGCCGATGAAGCCGAAGTAATAGAGGTACTAGATCGGGAGCATCGGGAATTTTCATGCGCGCGCAGGAATTCCACCCACCCTCGCACCTTCCAATCACGGTGAACCACGGAGCGACGAACACCCTCCTACGTTCCAACGACCGCTACGCTCGTTGCAACGAAATCTCGCGCATGCTCAGAGCCCATGTCCCGATCTAGTACCTCTATTGCTTTGGCTTCACGATTCCCGTTCAACAACAATAGGAGATAGCAGTCCATGTATATATAGTCAAAGCAAAATCCTGGATATTCAATAATGATGATAAAATTAAAAAAAAAAAAACAGTGAATGCTTACAAGCAAGAGAGAATAGATGCTTGCCAGTATATTTGCCGTGCACTTTTTGAAAAAAAAAGAAACACTCTAAAAAAAGTGAAAAAAGTTTTGAATTTTGAAAAGGAATTCCTATGAGTTGTTACATCATTCATAAGTAAGTAGGTATCTATATCTACCTATATAAATATCTTACAAGTGTATTTTTCATCAGTTTCATTCCACCACTCCCTCTAAATATCGTTCATTTGTTGTAAAAACTACTTTTTGGATAGTAAAGCAAGGCATTATAGGCCCACTCCAAGAAAAATCAACTTAAATTCCAGTACTCTAGAGATTATTTTGATTTTTGGCTTGACTGAAAAATTTGAATTTTCAGCCAAAATTGGTGTGTTTTCTCTCTAAGTGACGTCAAAAAATGAAAAAAATTTTGTTATGATCATTTTTTTTACTCTAAAATTTAAAAAGTTTTTGAAGCTCAAAAATAGTAAATTTTAATGAAATTTTTAACAAATCGAAAATTGTTGAGCTTCAAAAACGTTTCAAATTTTAGAGTGAGAAAAAAAATCATCATAACAAAATTTGTTTATTTTTTGACGTAGAATTCATTTTCTGCATTTATTTTTTTCATCGCGATTTTTTGAAATTAAAAATCATTTGTAGCCCCTTCAATTTGCAAAATGGGCAAAAAATCATGATAGGTGATTTTGTTCATTTTTCAAAGCACTACCCACTCCCATGGTCAAAATTGGATTTTGGCTCTTAGATTTTGAAAACGTTATTTTGCCCCTTCAATTTTGATGATGGGCCACACCTTCACATAACTTTTTTTCTCAGTCGTACCCGGTTATTCGTGCTACGCAAAATACGAAAATTCTTATCAAAATAATTGTCAAAATTTATTCGTCGATCACTGTTTAGAAAAATAAAAAATGAAACAAAAAAACATAAAACAAACGTACTTTTTAACATACTTTATTAAAAATACAAACAAACTTGAAATTCATCGAAAAAAAAGGTGCAACAGATTCTAAAATACATTAACCATCTACATAAATAATAATAATAAAAAACAATACTGTTAAAACAAATTTACCGTACAAATCAAAATGTTTTAAATAGAACAAAGCCGAAATTAAATCGTCCAAGAAGTAGCTCTAATACAAGTATAATGCAGAAGATAGGGAGGTAGGGATCAGAATAAAAATGCTAAAATGTATCCTACTTTTGCAAACTGTCATTTTCGTTAAATAGATAAAAAATGGTAATAAATAAATTTGATTATATAATTTTGAAAACAGTTCTATTCAATTACGACGCGACACCATAGACATAGACATAGACAAGTCTCCATCCACCCAAACATAATTATAGTAGTAGTTTAAAAAATTCAAAAACAAAGAAACAAGAAGGTAGTCAAATATTGTAAAAGAAAAAAAATATTATAAATATAGTCGATAAACCGATTTTTTAAAACACGAATAAATTCAATAATAAAATTTAAAATAAAAAAAGAAATACGAAAGTGACGAACGAATACTTATAAGCATAATCTAAAAATGTAATATCTATTGTACACATACGTATGAATGGTAGCATGTAGTTTTGGCTAATAACCCAAAATAAATGCATTTAAAAAAGAACAAAAATAAAAATAAAGGGGGAAAACACGAAGTGAATCTATCAAATACATCGGTCTAGCTTAAATCTACTTTTGATCATTATTTACAAAAAATAAACTTTGGCGTCAAGACGAATGAAAGTATATAAAATAATAATTTATAAATCGAAATGGTAATGTAACACTATTAGTATGACTAAGTATTTGTAAATTTTTTTTCAATTGTTTACGTTATAAATGTCTTAATCTTTTTGAAAATCTTCCTCGAGTACGCGTACGTGTATATTGTCAAACGCTACATTACTATTTTGTTTTGTACTTCATAAAAAACCGTTTAAATAATTTCTTCAACAGGAGGAACTTTTCAATTCGCTCAATTCTTCGAGAAACCTTTGATTGGTATTCAATTTATTATTATTATTATTATTATTATTATTGTTGTTGTTGTTATTATTATTCTGTCGCTCTTTCAACTGATTAAGGGCGCTCAGGAGTCTATTATTGGCGGCGTCTAAGACGGCGATTTGGTGCTCTTGTGCTTCGATCACGCGTTGTTTGTGAGTCAATGTGTCAGACATTTTACGCTGTTCGCGCCGTAATTCTTCTTCGACTGAGATTAGTCTGCGAAAAAATACAAAAACGAATATTACTACAGACAAAGATACGTACAAAAGAAACGCCGAAGAGTCGAAAAATTAGAAATTTTTTAATTTGAAAAAAAAACTATATTCTGCAAAAGAATTAATGGAACCAACCTAGCAATAATATTTTTCATGTTATCTGTTTCAGCTTCTTCGTGATCTACTATCGAAGTAGACGAATTCGGTCCGGCGCTACCGTCCAGCTGATGTTCTGCTTGTTCTAATTTCAATTTCAATAAATCGACGCTCGATTGAAGTCGTTCTATCTCTTGTTCATACTGAAACGAAAACATTGTCAAGTTAGTTGGCTTTTGCTGGGTGAAAGAAAAAATTTAAAAAATGAACCTCGTTTATGAAAGCTGAAATAGGTGGTGAAACATCATCGAATACCTCGTCGATGTTACGTCGTACCCTTAGCTTATTGCGGCCGGTGTTCGGTTGTCTTTCGTCGTCCGATGAATCGGTGGCGTCTCGAGCCGAATCGACGGATAATCTATGGTGTAAGTTTTCGCTGTAAGGTGACATGATTTCTACAAAAAAAAAAAAATTACATTGTAAAACGAGACATCATATCTATCAACTTCAAAATAAAGTGCAAATATATTCAGAACTCACCAGCAGGTACGTTATTATTATAATAATTCGTTCGGTTGGCTAATTTATGATCGGAGGGAGTGGCCACTCGCCAAGCTCCATTTCGAGCGAATCCATTACACTGAGGATTAGTCCGCGGAGCTCGATGAGCCGGATGAAATCTCGGTGGACTAGTAATATCGCCATTCTGGGCATTATTCTCATCCGAAGACGAGCTACACGAACGCTGTCGCGGTTTACGGTTCATCCTGTGCTGGTATACCGGATTGGTGAACGCCAACGGAGGTAGGCCGTTTTTCGCATTCGTCGTATTCGACGACGTGATGTTGGCGTTCGAATCGACGCTATCGACGTTACCGTTCGGGCTGCCGTTCGCTACAGTCGATACGTAGTTACCGTTCACGTTAGCGTTGGCGTTCGAGTTACTCGAGTTACTGTTGCTCGAATTGTTCGAATTTACTGAAAGGTCGACCGGACTGGAACTTTGACTGTAGGCGGCGAAACTCTGGTACCCGGATGAGGCGACGTTGGACAGCGTTGAAATGCTGACTTGGCTTCCTTTACGGTGTGTGTCCAAGTCGCATTCGTCCGAATAGTCGTCTAGACGTGTCGCGTTGCCCATATTTCCGTTCATGTTTCGAACCATTAAGTTCCCTGGTCGCTGTAACAAGCAAAAGAAAAATTAAAACGTTAGAATTATTGTATTTTTTGCTTAATATTGTATGCTGGGAGAATCAGTAGCAGAACTGCAAGTGTTTTAATTCGGCAGAAAATTGATGTTATTTCGCTTTTTTTTTCGAAAACTGAAATATTTCAAAATTTACTAGAGACTCTAGAATGGCTCGAAAGAACCATCAATTAATTTTAAAAATCGCCAAAAAAATTCTGATTCAAATCCATAGAAATTGTTAAAATTTGGTGCAGATTGATCGAAATGGCCACAAAAACAATATGTATAATATCAAAGTAAGTAGATGTTCAATTTTATTTTGGCCCCTTTTTATGACAATTTTTCCAAAAATATAAAATCCAAAAATCCACCGGAGACTCCAGAACAACCCGAAACTATCACCAAAGGTCATAAATACGACATTAATCTAAATTTAAACTTTTCACATCGACACAAACGGAAAGAAATGATGAATTTTTCGTATTTTTTTATTTTCAAAATACCCAAGTATTCGTTTCTAGAAAACATTTGATTTGAACAGACAAAGACGATTTTTGAAAATTTGTACCAACATTTTTTACAATTTGAAGGAACCGAGAAAAAATTATGGCCAAAATGGTCTCAACAATATAAAAAAATCCAAATTTTTAGGCCAATGCATAAGCCCCCCCCCCGTTCAAGAGCTCTCAAAATTTGGAAAACTTTAAAATTTTTCATGAAGGCACTTCAAAAAAAATTCAATTTTTCAAACTTGATAAAAATAAACTTTTACAAAATTTTTTAATGATTTAAAATTTGATAGTTTGAAAATCAAAAGACCATCTATTCCAAAAAATAAATAAATAAAAAAATTGTTAACAATAAGGCTCTATAAAATTTCAAAAAAAAAAAAAAATGAAAAACGACTCACTCTAAAATGCATTTTTGGTACTTACGAGACTGAATGAAAAAAATGTACTCATTACACTACAAAATTTTCGATAACCAACACAATGATTAAGAAAATTCTAAAAATACCAAGTGGTCAAATGAAAGCTCAATAACTAATAATAATTGCACCTCCTTCCTCCTCCCTCTTCCTGCCTTTTAAGGTGACAAACCTTTCATCTGATCCTGACCCATAGAACACAAAAATCTGCTAAATCAAGTTCAACTTACCGCGTGCATTTGCGAAGTGTTAAAATGATGATTAAGTGTATGATTATTGCTGAACGAGGTAACTGCTTCGTCGCTATGAAGAGATAATTGATTGGCGGCGGACGAATGGCCGTATACGTGTCTTGGTAGGGTCGCAGCTCTGACTGCACCAGGCGAGGAACATTTGTTATTGAGGCTGGATATAGTATTCGCATCGTTGCACGGCGAATACAACGTTGAAATGCTACCTTTCATGCAGACTGTCGGATCATTATACCTATAAAATCATTAGGTATTAAAGAGTTGATTTGCACCAGATATAGGATATACTAAACAATCCAACTAGATAGGCAGGTACCTGAATATGTTACGTTGAAGCGAATGATAATTATGTAACGGTGGTTCGTTGGAGATTTCTATCGGACGTATGAGTCCACTTGGTTGAGTCATTGCAATGCCGACCCTTTGTAAAATGCAATCCAGCCTATCGACATCTTTCATTTTGGCTGGAGCTACTTTGGTAATACATTCCAATAGAAGAGAATGCAATATACTGAGCTGTTTGCCGAGATCAATTAACCCATCATCTGCGTACGGTACAACCGAAGCGTTCGGTAAAGGACTCTGCAAAATCACACGTCACATAATTAATTATTGATCGGAAACTTCAATTTATTTTTGAGAAAAAATATTCGCAACAACTTACAGAAATTGACTGCAAGAATTGCTTCATAGCGGAAGCTTCGCGTTCAAGGAAATCGTTCATGAATTCCATGAAGTTCTCTTTGCCTTGAAATCTGGTGAAATTCGCCAAAGTCTGCAGTGTTTTGGCGACCAGAGTTAAATTACGAGCGCCTTTTTCGTTAGGGTATTCTATAAAACAATGCACAAAAATACGAATAAATTCGCCGATCACTTTGAGAATAGATACAACTTCGCAGCATTGAGACCGTCTATTTACCTTGCGTAATATTAAAAAGACTAGGCGATAGAATAGCAGGGCATAAAAATCGTAAAAATATACAAGCTGAAATCAAATTATCGCTTATATCGTGTCTGCCCGATTGAGTAAGTTGTTCGCGGAACATAGTGAAACATTCGCGTAATTCGCTGTAAAAATGAAAAAAAAACGCATTAATGATGATAGTACAGTATCCTGATCATAAATAAATTCATATTATAATACTCAGAGTTTTCAGAAATCTCTCTAGCAAACTTACATAGGGAAAGCTGAACTCGACTCGACGATCTTCTTCCAAGTACTTTCGACCGCATTTCTCAAATTTTGTTGTTGTTTAGTCAAAGTTGCTGCAGAAGAAACCTTCAAAGGATCAACTTCGCAATCGAAACCGGATTCTAGGACATTTTCCACCAACTCTTCCAGCGTGTTTTTCAAATACTTTTCGCCCGTTAGTTTCAAAAAAGCTTCCATCGCTTTGGTTGCCAACGAGTTGCCACGGAATATCAATCTTTCATCTTCTATAATGAATATCAAAATTATAATTCACGATACGAATCAAATACTGAGTTGATAATGGATAAGGTCGCAGTGTAAAGGAAACCAGTCAACTCACCAACTCTTTTAATATCCATCATGACGATATCGGATAGAAAATTCTTGGCCAATCCTTCCTTCTGCATTATATGTACCAAAGAAGTAGCTATATCTTCTTTAGCTTTAACGCTGACCACAGGTTCCAGTATTTCGCATATCGTTTTATAATCAGTTTTCAAATACTGCAATACGAATAAATATTTTCAATTAGAACTATCAACTTACAAAACACGAAATGAAATTCTAAAATAATTCGACCATTACCTGTAGGAACTCTTGATAAATCTGCACCGGTAAAATGTCCACAGTTTGGAACCGACATTTCACTCTTAACGCTGGTGACTCTTTCTGACATGCTTTTTCCATAACGATAGGATACCATCTTTCGGTCAGGTATCGTGAACTCACCTCGTGCACCGGAATGCTCACCGTACCTGAAGACAAAATAATAAAATCCATCATTTTAAAATTCAAATCGATCAAATAATTAGGTAAAATCATTTAAATGAAATGTAACAGGGTGTCTCATATACATTGTTATTACCTACGTTGAAAAATTCCGTGCATTTAAAAATAATTCACGAGAATTATCTAATAGAAAGTAAAGGAAGGCAGCTTAAGCAAATCAATCATCTTTGAATAAATTTGAGAAAATTCTCAACTTCTTGACACAATAATTTACATCCGAATTTAAACACTTTTTCAGGTTGAAAAAATAATCGATGTAAGTAGGTGCATGCATCAGAGAACTAAGGATATTTTTACAGAAGAAAAAAAATGTTTAATCAAGTAAACAAATTTTAAATTAAATTAACATAAAAAATTAAAAAAAGATGACTAAGTAGAAAAAAATGAGAAAAAACAATTAATTGTCCTAATCTCTTCACCTCCTCTTATGAAATATCGTATGGAGAATTTGTCAGCGACATATTGAAAAAAGACCACAAAAAATGGTTGAAAACACGAGGAAAAAATTCTCGAAATAATTTTGAAAAATAAGAACAAATGGAGTACAAAAAAAAGAAAATCAATCCTGAAATCAAGAAAAAATCATAAATTCTCCCAGCTTCAAAATTCTAGTAAAATGTCAAAAAAATAAGCATTTTGTTGATATTGGAAAATTTTTTAAAAAATACCAAAAATTCGGAATGATTTGAAACAAATAAAAAATGAGATCATCTCAATAAGTAAAAATTTGAAACAATTCTCTGATTTGAACAAAACATCAGAAAAGTGAAAGAAACAACCTAAAGATATTAAAAAAATATGTATGTACTTTAAATAATTCAATGTTTTTCAGATGATACTTTACTATTAAAAATACCAGAAAAATATAAGAGATAAAAACCTACGAATTTTTGTATTTTTTAAAAAGAATCTACGAAGAAAATTTTTTGTTTGAACCAATAGAAATTGTTCTTGAAAATTTGTGCCTAAATCAATCGAAATGGCTACAAAGACGATGCTAAATTTCATTTTGACATACTTCATTTTGATTTTTTTTTTTTCAACTGAAAAATTCGAAAATCCCCTGGAGCACCACCAATTGAATCGATTCATTAGAGTAGAACCTGAAAATCTTTCAACTCAATCTCATAATTATGTTTTTTTTTCATTGAAAAATATGTCATGATTTGAATTTTTATAAATTCACCAAACATTAAAAAAATAAAATTCAGCAACTAAAATTTGGCTTGGCTGTACGTGTGTATTTCCAAATGTTCTTTCGACTTTTCTATTCCAGTCAAAATGAAATCTACCCTTGTACCTATGTATAAGTTATCGTAGGTAATCAGTACAACAAAACAAAGCAACAAATTGCGACACTGCGACGTTTGACGTCATTATCATCCACCACCGTCATCCCTCCCACATCCTTGGGCAAATTTTACTTCAATATTGCAGACGATTACCTTGAAGGAAAAAAAAGAAAACCTATCGCCACAGGGGTTTTACTCAATCGACCTAAAATTGGAACCTCTTTTTTGCCTACTACTAGTTCCCATTTCAACAATAACGTTATAATCAACGTTAATGAATCGAGCATATTTTCTTTACATCATTAACCGAATAAAATCGCACAAGATGTTCGTCAATTAAGTATACATACGTTTAAATAAAGACTCGAAAATTACTCGTACATTTATACGATGAAAAAAGATCCAACCAACTATCGTGTATTGTTTGTACGTATGTAGGTAAGGTACAGGTTCGATATGCTCATCGAAGACGAATATCGTATGAAGAGACAGAGAGCCACCACATACGTGAGCTCAATCCTTTGAACTCTTTACATATTGCTCTGCTGCTCCACTTATGCGAGCTAATAATTAACCGTATTCATCGACGTGTTTGACGAGACCAAAACGGCACGTTATTTTCGATCGTATGTACTCGTATATGCCAGAGAGTGAGAAATTTCCATACGTGTACGAAATACGACTGTGTGATGTACGTAGATGTAGCTTACCTATAGCTACGTGTACGAGTAAGTACAACTGATTACGAGCTGTCATCATCGACGGCTTTTCACGTACATATTGTACGTGTGAATCGACGCGTGTACCATAATTACGTAATAAATTTGGTACACTCTCGTTACAGATCATCGAGTCAACGGTATCTTCGCATATATCACGTACCACACTCGAATATTACCATAACCAAACAATTTATAGGTAAATAATTTCCCGAAAACCTACTGATTACCTAGTAGACCTACCGATGAACGAGATCATCGAATAATGATCCAGTAGCGAAGATTTTCTTTTAGTCAGAAGGAGAGAGAGAGGGGTTCCAAACATTGTTCGAAATTACGTTTTTGCAGAACAATTACAAAAAGTCATAAAAACTATTCGAAAATGCTTCAAAACCGATAAATATAGAATACACGATAATTTCACAAGTTTTCAATGTTTTCATACAGACCACCTGTTACAGTGAATACTTATTTCATTCATATTTTTTTTTCGCATCGTTACTCACCGACGAGGACACTCTTGTCGCGTTTACGTCTTTTATCGCCTTCTCGATACAAATGAATGTTGACTATGTTTACCGCAGGTAAACCTTGGAAATCGAAGTGTTCGCCCCAAAAACACAAGTCTGACTTCTGTTTGGTCGATGTCTTCGCGTATAACGTTTTGTCCAGAAGTAGCTCGCAATAGTATCTGCACAAAATAAATTACAAAGTTGAGCAAACATTCCATATTCTCGTTTAATATTATACGAATAAGTACATTATTTATATAAAATGAATTACTTTTTCTTGTTGGGTATGCCTTTGGCTTCTAGTAACCATATTTTCATCGAGTTGTCAGTTCTTCGAACGTGTTCTTGGTCAGGTTGGATGGTTTTCTTCAAACTGTAACAAAAAAAAAAAAACAAAAAAAAAAAAATGAAAAAAAATGACCAAAAATTGTTTTATTTTTAGTTTTTAAAAAGACACGAGGCAGACAAAATGATGTCTAGAACACCGAAAAAATGAGCATTTGAGGAAGAATCAACAGGTCTAAGGAAAAGTGCAGCGACAGCGTTGAAAAAAAAATCATCAAAGATCGAGTGTATTCCCACAGCAAAGATTCTCCAAAAATTCGGTACCTATAATAAAAATGCATACACAGTGATTCTCAACCTTACAACCTAATTTCGTTATTCACTCATCAGAAATACTCGTCCACACAAAAAAATCACACACAATCGAAATCCACTTCGCATTCTCTTCTTTTCCAACAACCAAAAAACACACCTCACCGTACACCCTTCAATCTACACAACACATAAATAAAAAGACCATCAACCTCAAACCGAACCGACGACACACGTTTTCAGTTCCATAATAATCAAATAGCCACACAAATTCACACCCTGAACATATCTTTCAACACCCCTTTCGAAACAATCGACGATCAACAATCTGGCGGCAAAAATCTCCTCCTTCATCCACCTTATATTATAATATGTATAGCCTGAGATCAAAACCTTTTCATCGAGCTGTTTCATCACAACCGGAAACTCTCACTATTAAAAAAAAAAAAAAAACGCAATGTCCAGCATCTCATGCCACTCCACTCCGTGTTCAATTCACTCTCCCATAAGAATGAAAACGTCTTACACATCTTGGCCACCATACAACACATCACATGGACATACCGCCTTCTGTGATCTTACACGGTCATCAAACTGCAGCAAATTCCAAATCAAACAGTTCTTTTCACTTACACAATTTCTACGTACAAGAAGAAAATATAGAAACGAGAAAAAATAGGAGGGTCACTATATAAAATAACATATCCTCCTACACACATTGCGTAGGTACTTTCTTCAATCGAGTTGTCACATTACATAGGCAGTATTTAGAAAAAGTAGCGTACAAATACAAAATATTGTTCACCAGCACAGATGTATGTACGAGTACAAGTACACATACGTTTTTATGACGACACGTATCGTACGTGTATTCCATACACTTCGATAATATAACGGTACCGTCGAGTATAATTTTTTAAATACCGAGTAACCTGGGTCATTTCCTCGTCGTCTAAGTACGTGTATGGTATTTGCTCGTACGTATTTGTAATAAAAAAAATGGAAAAAAATGAAAGCGAAGGTGTAGGTACTTTGCACACATTTAGGTTAAAAGAGAAGCACAGATGCGAATAAACGGTGGCGACCATCTCGTGTAGTAGGTACCTATACGTATTTATACGAGTAGTTAAATACTCTCGGTGTACGTACCTGTGAACCCATTTATCTCTTTCGTCGGCCGTTCTACAAGAAAAATATCTGGCGTTTCCGGCCGGCAATGTGACTTGAAAGCAATGCTCTCGGCCCAGAACAGAAGGATGTAGCGGTTTTATTTCGACGCCTCCGCAGCTCAAATCCAAGCTTTGCATTGCGCTTTGACACTGTCCCGATAATAAAGACTCGTGCGATCTGGATGTACGTAGACGAGGCTGTACCGATACGGCATTCCTGCGGACCAAAAAAAGAAATGTAAATAAATCTCCGTTTAATGACCAACGCATAGGTAGGTCTAGGTATACCAATAAATAGTTATAAAAGATGTCTTAGAAACGAATTTCAGAATGAAAGAAGCCCTTTTACTATAGAGTATCGTGTTGCATGAGACTTCTATCGTTTATCTTTTCAGTTAACGAGTCTTAGATACAATTTACTAATAGATTACTCTTACTCTCCAAGTCTCCACATTCCACCAACAATTTACCAACCAATTTTTGAAAAATTAAATTGAAAATTAATCATCTCGAAAAATCGACCAAAATGGATATAATTATTTTTTACTCACAAGGAACTCTCAAGTCATGGTTTCATCCTCGATCAAAAATTCAATCTCGCTTCCCCTCCCATCAAAAACACAAATTACTCACTCGCTTCATAAATTCAAGAGGACAGGAGGAGGGAAATTCGAAAAAAAATCGAATAAGAACGAAAAAATTTACTTTTACGAAAAAATTAACGATCACTAATGAAATCTAACTCACAACCCAATACTTTGTGTCTGTGAATATCGAAATGAATGTACCTACTACTGATTAAATAAATGATCTTTTCATTTAAACTACCTATATCGACGCTGACGACTGCTCTTGTTTATAATTTCACAGCTGTTTACGAGTGCAACTAAATAGTTCAATGGCGCTCGATTCTCGAATGAAATCGATTTATTTACTTTGTGATATTACAGACTGTAATCACCTATATACGTCGAGATGTCATCACCAAACGCATTGTTCATTTTGATTTTTTCTTTCGATGAAAAATTGTAAATTTTACTGATCAATTTACGAAGAGAACCATGAAAAAAAGCACTGCGGAATTTAAATTTTTCTTCAGTTGATTAAATTTCAATTGAAGCTGAAAATGAATTTTTGAAAAAAAAAAGTTCGAAAATTCAAACAAGTAAGATGATTAAAATTTTTAATTAATTTTTATATTTTAGAAAATTTTTTAAAAAGTTGAATTATTTTAAATTGAATTATTTCTGGATAGAAAAAACGAATTATAACGCTAACTTCCTATCCCACCAAAACTGAGTTAGACCATTTCTAATAATTCCAGAGCTTTTACAAAATAAATTTTTTTCAACATTTTTGAATTTTATTGAAAGCTGAAGATGAAAATATGAGAAGACTACAGAAGAGAAAAATGGAACAGTGATGAGGGGGGCAGGGGCGGATGGGCAACAGGGGGAACCGGGAAAAATCCCGGTAAAAATTGGATTTCGGCGCTAATTTTTACGCTAATTTTGGCTCGAATTCGGCGCCGCAGCAGCGCCGAAAGTGTAGCTCTGATATGAAAGAAAAACATTATTTTTTACTTCTTGAAACACAAATTTTCAAAAGCTTTCGCCCTCGCTTCGCTCGGGCTTGTTTTATTTTCTTTTTCGAAATCATAGATGAAAATTTAAAAAAAAAAAAAAATCCAAGTTGTAAAGCCGAAAAATAAATTTTCATCCTCACATCAAAAAACATCGTTTTATGTCTCTCCTCGAAATACAAATTTGCAAGAGCTTTCGCCCTCGCTCGAGTTTCTTCTCTTTTTTTTAAAAATTATGTAACTTCCTAAAAAAAACATCATTCTAATTCTAAAATTTAAAAACCAAAAAATGAACTCCTTGCATTTAAAAAAACTCGTTTTTAGGCATCTCAAAATGAAACTTTTCAAATGCTTTCGCCCTCGCTTCGCTCGGGTGAATTTGTTTGTCATGCTCCAGAATTTGCACGTTCAGCAACAAAAATAACATCTTTTTACACCTTCTAAGTTTGTATTTTCCAAAATTTTCGCCCTCGCTCCGCTCGGGCAAAATGTTCACCATTTTATGCCTCTTTTATTCAACTTAGGTATTTGGCTCAATTTGGTGTAGGTGCAAGTACATCATTTTTTAGTTATAAAACTCTAAATTTTTCAATATTTTGTTTATCCTTTTACGAATACATACTTAGGTTGACTAAATTCAGCACACAAATTTTAATTTAATTCAGTAAACAAATCTAATACATACACTAATTTCAACTTCGTCAAATTGTTCCATTTTAAAAAAAAATCACCAACTTTTTGCGTTTTTCCCCCCTCAAAAGTTGACGAATTCCTAATTTTTATACCCTCCTTCAAAATGACCACTTTGGCTGAAATATTCAAGGTAAAAAAATTCAAAAAAAAGTACACATGATTTTATTCCTTTGTCACCCCCCCCACTCCAATCATCGACCCCAAAAAACTAGCGTCACATCGGCACTGGCGCCAAATCCCGGTAACTTTAAAGTGCCCCATCCGCCCCTGAGGGGGGGGGGCACTCAGAACGACTAAAAATCAAGCAATTCTATTTGGCTAGGTTGACATATCAACTTTTTGATACTAAAAAATGACGTTAAACACGTTTTTCAAATTTTTTTCAAAAATTTCAACGCTTTTTCCCACAATTTTTAGCGAATGAGATAATGCAAATGGAAGAGACGAGGAAGGGATTCAATAAAAATGAAAATTCAGAACTCACCCATCGCCGTCCGTTGTTCGTTTTCTCTCCAGTTTCGTAACGCTTTTTGTCCTTTTTAACGGATTCGATCGGAACGATCTTTTCGAGAAAAAATTCTGTAAGAAAATGATAAAAAGTACAATTAAATTAGGTAATGAATTGAGGTAGGTACTTACTATTAATTTATCAATTTCCTCTAATATTAATCAAAGAAGTTGTGAAAGATGAACATTTTTTTAAAAAGTTTATTTTCTCTTGAACATCAATGTTGACAAATTTTTTTTTTTTAAATCCGCAAATAGCACTTGTAAGTAAATTTTTTATCTTAATGAATTTCTCAACTCTTCAGAAAATTTCTACACTCTTTTTCATGATTTTTCAAAGTATCTTGGGAATTCAATGGGTTTGAAAAAAAAGGCAATCAGGCAGGCTGAAGAACATTCGTTTTTCAATTTTCATTTTCGATAAAAATTTCTCAAAGCCATCTCAACAAATCAAACAATAACAAGAATTTCAAATTGAGTTGACGTTCCAGAACCATCTCAATCCATCCTCTTCTTACTTGGTTCGTTTTTCCAACTTTATTTGTAGATGATCAAAAATCAAATTGCCAAATTCGTGGTGAAAAAATTCAGATCCAAATAGTTACGTTTGTTTTTTACAGCCAAGTAGGCTATGGTATTTTTGACACTTTCTGGATTTTCAGCAGCGTTGGATTCAAATGAATTCATTTTCTGATCCCCACCCCCTCACTAATCAACCATAAGCTCGGAAATTTGAAAAAAAAAATGACAACAACAAAATTGAACGTACGTCATATGTCATGTGTTTTCTGCAAAAAAACTAATAATTTAAACGACCAAATGTAAAATTAGATCCATCTGTCAATAAAAATTGTTGCTATCTTTTTTTTTTTTTTTTTGTAGAGTTCCTCAGTCCCATCTTCGCTGGCCTACTCGTATTCGTATCTCTTTTATTAGTTTTCAAACTGAAGTCACCCACAAATTCATTCCCTCTTCTAATGATCATTCGTAAAATCCTTCACCCGCATTCAGCATTGAATAAAGCTATCTCTGACCGGATTTTCGACCCCCGCCCCCATTCTTTCCAAAAATATAATTTAATCACACATTATCAAATACATGCGCATTTCAGAGATCAACGAATATCCGGATCTTCCCAGTTTATCCGGACACTCGCGTACGCGGATAAACGTTCGGATCATTTTTCAAATTAGGAGCGCTAACTGAAGAAAAAAAATTAACCAATCAGAAACGTTGCTCGAAAATCCGAGTGCAATACTTGGATTTGGATATCCGATTCCGAGTACTCGTTGAACTCTGGCGCAATTTACGCAAACTAAGTAAACAAATAATACTTACGACTATTTTCGACGGAGTAAGCTCCAGGGATTTATTACCCAATACAGGAGTAGTCGGCGCGCTGCCTCTTCGACATGCCTTTTCGTAAGACGTATCTGCAAAACACAAAAACAAAAATTGGGAAATTTAGTCCTCGCGAACTATCGCACAACCACACTTAATTTTAAGCACTTTAATAATGATAAAATTACCAAGACGAAAGAAAATTACATTAATTACGACCAAATGAGCACATATGCTTTAAATTTCTACACATTCGGACGAGAGGCGACCAAAAGCAACGGACACGACTAATTCGCAATTAAAACTCGCTACCGTATGACATGACACATGAGTCCATCGTCAAGTCACCGTTTGGCGTTGACCGTAAACGTAAATCTCAAGTCTCGAGTCCTCGTCCTCTGCGACTTGAGCGAATGAGACGCGGCGATACGACAATCCCACCAATGCGGAACAAGCTTTAGTACCTACATGTATAACCGTTGCTCGACACGCGAATAATAAATACTTCTGTATGTATTCATATGGCATTTGATACACTCTCACACATATCTACAAATGTACATATAGACAGATACACAACGGATCTACGTACGCTGCATACATGCTACATATTATAAGATAAATGCAATATCTTCTTTCTAGTACACAACAACTCGTAATAATCGGTACAGAACGCGAACGTAGCGTCGCGATGCCTTATAGTTAGACTAAATCGCAATTTGTCTACACAGCATTAGATTAGAGGAATGGGCATGGGTACGGGTACGGGTACTTCAGACTTCTATTATTTCACCAATGCGTATAGACATAGAGTATAGAGTATATATGATAATATGCTACATCAACATTTATAAATAAATAATAATGGCGCGCATTAATCGTCGCAAGACACCGCATAATATTCTATTCGCCATTCCCATACATACATAGGTATAATGAAACCGTTACGCGTATTAAAATTCAATTCGTATTCGCAGCTATGTCGAGTCTAGTAGAGTCGACAATCTTGCACACACAAATGTACATACGATAATAATTAACCAGCTGATATGGCTGATACACGCCGAGATTGTAATTGTATTACTCGATGTAAATAGTATAGTACTACATACATTACATCTAGCCAACATATAAACATATACAATGGAAATCTCGCATATAGGTACAGGCTGCGACCAAATAGCCATATGCTCTGTATATTCTGACTTAAGTGAGCGCGTCCAATAGCTATATTCTTCTAGTTAATTATAACGCAGTTCAATTAACTAGCTCGGTCAACAATTTGCTTCAACTATTATACTAGTGCATCATAATGGGTACTCTGAGTTAGCATTCAGGGTCTCGTATAAGTTAAAACAATGGTAAATATGGTAACCACGTCTCGATGACGTCATTGGCCTTTCAAGAGTCACCGAGTAGTGTAAGCCTTGCGACATCTTGGAGCTCGTACCCAGGTTCCTAAAAAACTTATACTCGATCGAAGGTTTCATTTTCTGGCAAATTTTTCAGTAGAACTTTTAGAAGTGGAGAGGAAGACAGTGGTAAGGGATTGAAAAAAAATGGACTATAAAGGGCTCTTCAAGGAGCTCTACATGGAAAACAATGAAGAAGTTGTACGCTCGAACGCATTGGGTGGATTTCAACGGTGGTTTCGTGGCAACACGATCACTGTCAGGCTCCTATGAAGGCTATGAACAATCAACTAATTGAGATTTTGAGAATCAATGTTATGTTCAGGATCGCAAACAAAATACCTATATCGGAGGATTTTGACCAAATTCAGTGGAGATCTACATTTTGAGTTGAAAGTAAGTAAAGTACCGAGAAAAAATCTCAGCAATGGAGAAATCCTCAAACAGGAACATTTTATACAAAAAATGCTTTTTTTTCGCTCTAGCCTCTAATACAACCTGTTTTGGGAAAAATAGCCCAGTTCCAAAAGATAGAAACTACTTGAAATTCCTACATCGATCTGGACCATTGACGTTGAAATCCAAAACCATTTTTAGACTTCCACTGAGCAGTTGAAAATTTTAAAATTGATAGGTAGGGTAAAATCGTGTTATTAAAATATTTTCGCTTCAGATATTACGTGTTAATTTTATTTTGCCGAAACATCGAAAAATGCAATTTCTGAAACTGTAGGAGGGGTGGGGGGATTTTTGAAATGCAGTAACATAGTACCAAACTTTTAATTACTACCGAAAATTTCAAAAATTGAGAAATATAGACAAAAAACATGAATTTTTTTGAATTTTTGAAGTTGATAAAAGTGATTAAAAAAAATTACCCGGGCTATGTATTTTTTCCAAAACATCAAATAAATTATGAAAGAAAATTCTCAACCACTGCTAACAAAGCTTGTTCACCTGAAAACTTTCTTTCAAAAAAATCACAGGAACCATCAACTCAATTTCCAAGGCAACAGCTGATTAGTAAACGGTCAAAAAAAATCATTTTGAAAAATATCTAAGTAAGACGTATTTGAATGGGTTTCTTGAAATTATTATCGTAAAAACCGACTGTAGTTAAAGAACCACCCCCCCCCCCTCCAAAAAAGGCTGAAAGTCATTTTTGAGCCAGATACATTATACACGAATAAATGAAGAAAAATAACACGTTTGGCATAAATAACATTCGATAACACTTACAGGGATTTTTAAAATACATACGAGTACGAGCAAGGGCACGCTTATTATGTAAAACCTCGAAAATAGGATTCCCTCATTTCTGCAAAACTGTTCAAAGAGCTAAAAATTGGTCGAGTCAAACAGTTCCGTTCTCAAAAACATCAACTTTAAGAAGGGCATTAATGATGCTCTAAAAAGAAAATCCGCAATGAATTTTTAAAAATTATCAGTATTTGAAATACTCTAGTCATAATCTCAAGAACATCCGATTAAAAAAAAAAAACATTCAAGCACTTTTAAAAATGCTGGAAATCAATTGTGATTACATTTCAAGTGTCCTCCAGAAAATGCAATTCGAGACATTAAAAAATGGCAATACTGAAAGCAGGTAAATCCGTTCAAGTAGTTTTACCCAGAAAAAGTGTAAGATGTTGATTTGGATTTTGGATTATCAACAATTCTCCTCCCCCCCCCCCCCCCTACATCTGATGAAAAAATCTGACCCATGGACCGCTAAATTTTCAACGATGCCGAGCTCAAATACGAGTAGGTATAATTTCCAGAGACAACTCTTCCAACTCTGAGACACCTTTAAAGCCGGAGTACTTTTCAAATGATCTCCGACTTCGAGAGGCGGAGTAATAGACAATAGTCCGAAGATACATCGAGCGCTAAAATTGACCTTTTACTCCGAGGGTCCATTTCAAACCGAGCGATAACGAGCAGGAACGAACAAATCAAGCAAGGAAAGAAGAGAAAAAAACCAACGCCGAGACTTTTTTGTTTATATGTAAGGTTCATCGTACGTGAAATAACTCCACAGATGGGTGCACTTTCGCCACATCTCTTCTTCATACTACTCGTATCCGACTACGCAGGTATTTATCTCGCTGGTTCAATCGCATCGTCACGAATGTAACGAGGTTCTAACTATTAATTACGCAATTACCGATCGCGTTCGTCTTCCCTGCACCCTGCCACTCTCCGGCACCCCATCGTACATCAATTTAAGGCTCCGTTTCGCGGCTAATTTAACATAAAATTGAACAACCGATGCGATGGTCCTCACTTCTCTCTTTCGGTGAAATACAAAAAGAACGCAACGTAACAGAAAGAGGAAAAAAACAATAAAACGTGAATCCATTCATCTCTAAATCTCCTCTAATGCATTCTTCCTAAAGGTTCATTTTCGTGCCCAAGTGATTCGAAGTGAATTAAGATCGAGATTCGGTTACTTGTGTAAATCGTCTCGTCATTCATCGTGCGTTTCGCCTTCGCCGATGCCGTTATCCTACCGCGATGCGGAGTGCGGAGCGATTATCCATATCCACTATTCAGTTATCCATAGGTATTATAGATACGCTTTGAATCGAATATACTTAGTTAACTCGATAAAGGCAAACTGCGGTGCGGATATGCCGCATTGCTCGTACTCCCAATGGTCGGATGAGCGTCGTTGCCTTCAGCTTCGCGTGCATTTCAAATCAGATTCCCACGATTGCCAATTAGCCCAGGTTGCCGATTCCCAAAGTTCCAGATCCAGGTACGAAGACGAACCAAGAATGCGATCGTCTTGTGAGAGCAAAGTATAGATTTAGGTATTGGACTACTTCGTAGACCTCTTAAATGAAGTTTTCAGAAATTTGAATTGATTTTCATTTTATAGAGACTGAAAGTTTCAGTAAAAAAAGATAGATTCTGTTAGAATTTCAGACAGGCTGACAGGGTCGCTGTCCAGTAGGATCAACAGAAAGAAAGTGACAGGGGAGGGTACGATTGATAAACTGTTGAAGTGTTCGAAAAGCAGCACTCTTGATTGTGACATTGAGACGATTCAAATGACTTTTCATTAGGTAATCAAATACGCGAAGAAATGCTTACGAGGCTTTGATTCACAACACCCTTCATCTCTCCTCCCCCACCTCAAATAGAACGAAATAAGACTCTTCGACAAAATTGAAACCCGCACACCAACCACCTACCATACCTAATTTAGATCATATCTACAAATGACGTCTCAAGTCACAGCCTACCATACCTCAGCACAAATTTTTCGCTGACATCATATTTTGATTTTCAATTACTCTACGAACAATTCCCCCATACCGATAACTAATTAACAAAGTATAAACCTAAACTTATCCTAGACAGAAAAAAAACAACAGCTCGATCACGTATCGTCGCGTAAATAACACTTACTTCAGCAAATCGTTGTGGTTACTGATAGCTCTACTCGATTACAAACTGTATTAAGATTTATCATATAGTTCACTACAACTACGATGGAAAATTCTTCGTTAAAATTCCGTACGAATATTCGCGCATATTATTATAGGTAAGTACAAAATGACAAAACCGCACGAATCAAACACCAGAAGCACCACACATATGCACACTTGGATGCTCAACACGTATACACGTGTTGCAACCAATAGAAACCGAAGATGAAGTACAGAAAACAGCAGTTAGAAATATGTAATGGGCACCGAGCACTGAGCAATGAGCAGCGAAAACGAAACACCATTTACACGAGTGCAATCGCGCCAACACACTCGTAAAATTTCTTAACGAGCAATTAATTAATTAAAAACGAAAGCAAAATACCGAAAAAAAACATTCAGAAACGTGTTGTGTATGTACTTAAACCGCGAACTTGACTCGTTACGAGAACTTGAACGTATTCCTTAGGATTCTTAGTACATACATATCGTAGGTAAGGTACCTACTAAGTTCATCGATGCACATAAACGATGGCCACAATCACATATCGACTGGACGGACGCGACTCGACGCTTCGACACAACTCACCATCACCATCATTCAAAGAGAGCGCAGAAAATTCTACTAATTGCCGGAGAAGAAAGCGATTGCATCTCTATTTCTCTTTCTCTCTCTACTTTTTTTCAACAGCACCAGCACCGCAGCCAAGACGAGAGAGCGAGCAGCATTGGCACGGCGGTCCTACGACGTGGCCACGTACCGTACCATAACACCAATCGCAACGTCACGAATCAACAGTTTTCTCCTTTGTACTGGTCTTTTCGTCGTGAGTCTCTCTTCTACGACTACGAGTATGCTAACGCATAAGCTCTCAACTCTCAAGTATACCTATCGGGTCTGTTTCTTCAGCCATCGTCGACATCGTTGGTTATTCTTATTCGAGCTGCGTTTGACCTCGTTGCATACTCGTAGATAAGAAAAGAGAGAAAAAAAAATATTCAAAAACGTACCCACCGAATGGCACTTTTGACAAAACTCAACGCAGTATGTGCACCAAATATGTACCTATAGGTAACTACGTTCGACTTTTTACAACGAGAAAAACACCCACGTTCGTGTTTTGTATACGGCATACATAATATCTTCTTTCAAATTCTTTCATCTTTCCCTTTCTTTCGAACGATAGATCCGATAATAGCGTTTTATACTGAAAGGAGAATCGTAAAAAATGAGTTTACATCCGCGACATATCGCAGCATCTTTTCTCATTTCTTTTGAAAATCTCAACATTTGGTCAAGTATGGGATTCCGCCAGGCACCAGGTATGCGGATTATTTTCTTTTTTATACTCAGAAGATCAAATTTCCACAAAGAATGAACTACATTATAAAACGCAGATGTAATCACTATGTTACATCTTTTATCAGAAATAATCCAATATTTCCATTTTTTTAAAAAGTTGAAATAATTTTTGGAGAATGTCCTTCGAAAAAAACACAATTTTTCTTGAACAATTTTGGCAAAAAGCATGACATTTTAGTAATTTAGTACCAAAACAGTGATACTTTTTCGCAATTTTTTGCCAAAAAAAGATGGATTTTGGAATTTTCTGATTCAAAAAAATATCAAATTATTTTGGCAATTCGGGGCAACAAACTGAGAATTTTGCAATTTCTTTGTAAAAATTAAAAGCAACACATAAGCACAAATTTTTGAAAAAGGGTTAAACTTTTTGGATTTTTTTTGCAAAAAAAAACCACAAAAAACACAACTTACAATATTCATGATAAAAAGTGAAACTTCTAGGCAATTTAGGCAGGAAGCGAGACTTTTCACCATACTTTTGGCAGAAAACAAGACTTCGACAATAATTTAGCTAAAGGCAGGGCTTCTCGGCAATTTTTGGCAATTTCGCTAAAAAGCGGGAATTCTTGACAGTAAATTTACAAAATGTAAGATTTCGAAAATTTTTGGAAAAAGCAGGGCTGTTTGGGAATAATAGGCAAGTGGTACCCTATTTTTTTTAGCATTTTTTGCCCAAAAAGTTCAACAACTTTAGCAACCTTTTGGTAAAAAGCGGGACGTTTTGGTAATTTTTAGGCAAAAAATCTCAACTTTGGATTTGGAGTGCTCAATCATTGGGGAAAAGTGTATTTTTTCAGCAATTTTTGTCGGAGAAGCGATACTTTTTTCTATTTTTTGGTAATGGTGACAAATCCTGCCAAAAAAGCGAGACTTTTGGAATTTTTTTTTACGAAAAAAATTAAAAATTTGGAATTTCTTGTGAGAAACTGCAATTTATTTTCGAAATTTTTAACAAGAAACAAGACTTTTAGATAACTATGAAAAAAAGGGGATTTTTTACTATAGTAGATACTCTAGGCAAAAAACGAGACATTTTTTTGTTTTTTTTCACATAGTATGGTGAAGATTGGGAAAAATTGGATTTTGGAAAATTAAAAAAAAAAAAAAACGTAATTTTAGTAACCAAAAGTCACTTTTAGCAACTTTGGTAACTTGGTTAGTGGTTACTTGAAAATTAACCAAGTACACGCCATGTTGTTCGTTTTTTTTTTTTTTGGAATTTCAGAAAAACAAAATTTTTAAAACACAGATATCATTTTTCAAGCTTCCAAAATGGGCATTAATATTTCATTTTTTGAATTTTTCAAGACATTGTGAATAAGAAATTCACTCAGTTTTTTGCAAAATTTCACGCAACGCGATTTTTTTGAGTATGGAGGGGAGGAGGGGATGCGACCTTTGTTTTAAAATAACTGCTTTCCCTCCCAAAAATCAAATGCTTATTGCTATCAAAAGTATCATCGTGAATGGCTGAATTTAAGACGATCAAAATCGAGAGCCTAATTCTGTCAAAATTATTGGTTTGAATTGAGAAAAATTCACCAGTATTATTTTTTTCCAACATACCTCGTCAAATTCTACCCAGTATAAAAATTCTTCAAGAAATTCGCGATTCAAAAAAAATTAATTTCTTTTGGTACCGAAAATAATTTTTTCAAAATTCTCAAGTTTCCATTCAACTAGATTTTTTAAATCAAATTATCAATAACAACACGATAAAAATCAGTCGACAAAAATTCAGAGAAACTTCGTCACCACCCAGATCTGACGATTCGAAGCAAAAGCACAAGACAACAACGAAATTTATTCAGGCACAAACAAGGCAACATCAACGCGCCGATTCCTTTCGAACAGAATCAAAATATGACGTTTGAGTTGCATAACGTTAGTTTAGAAGGAACCTACTCTTGGAAAGCGTGTCGGTATTTTTTTCAGCTTTTATTTCCTTTCCTTTCTCGACGAATTAAATATTATTTATTCAAATTTATACACCCTGGAAGGATTCTTAATGTTACTATTATTTAATTTTTAACCCCGAATAGATGCCCAATATTGCTATTCCATAAGCCGTTCGCTCAAACTACATAATATTTCCACGGTCGTTTATTTCGGGTTCTCTGAATTGCAAATCTTACCCACGCATAAATCAATTTCCACCCTTTACAAAAGAATTGAAAAAATAAAAAATAAAATACACAGTGAAAAAACCTCTGCACTACTTCCTGCATTAAGGTTACCTACTTAATTAAACTCCCTCAATCTATATCAACTTACAACGCGTCTACGCGTATCAAGGGGAGAATCGGTGTTAAAGCCGCATTCACCTGTTAAATTATTCATAAATTCGTCTAATTACATCACGATGGGGTTACTGACAAAAACTTCCGCTCTTTTTTTCATCGTTTATACAGGTACGGGACGGCCAATTTGGTCACAGAGAGCGTTTTGTTTTTGTTTTTCCTTTCTTCTTCTTTGCTCGAACCGAAGGAAATCGTTCCATTATCGCCGCCATATGGCTTCCCTTTCGCTATAGAATTTCTCTCGGTATTTTTTTATTTTTTTTATTTTATTCGCTTCGTCTTCCAGAATCGAGACAAAAATACGCGTTGGTTTTTTTTACACAATTACACCTTTCTAAAAAAGGTAAATAATTATCGAGTTCATGGTACATTGATGATATTTATTATGGTAATTTCGCCGTAGTCATCTTCTTTAAATACCGAGTCGACATCGGATCCCGCCAAAATACCCGTGTACTACATAGACGCACACCGCGCCGTACTCGTATTTTCACTTCTATTCTGCTCACGGATTAAACGCATAAACGCATTCGGATCGTAATTACCATAATTATATCCGCGAATAATCGTCTACATTTATGGTTTCATTTTCTATATACTAAAACAAACACGAGTCAATCGGTGTAACTAAATGGTGTTTTCAAATCACAGGTATACCTTACTCTTGCTTTGTAGGGTGAATCAGAAGATATTCCACTAACCTCAGTTTCATTTCATGAGAACCATCAAGAAAAAAACGTTTGATGAACATGTTGCCTATAATCTCTGAAACTAAATTGGTGCTTCAAGAGAGTCGAGAATTTCAAATTCATACAGCTGGGTTTGAATTTCCCAAAAGGCCCCAAAAACTGCATCAAATGATGAAGAAATCGAATGATTAGTCGTCGATAATTTGAATTTCTCGCATTCGAACAAAATTGTGAAGGCAGCTAAAAGAAGCGTGTTTTGAAAACGCATCAAACTTTTACTACACCATTTTAGTAGTTACGATTCCTTTTTTTTCCAATGTTTCGGTAATTTATACGGTTTAAATTGATTATTCATTTCTTTTTGCACTCTCGGTCTCAATAAATAGTCGTAATTTAGATTTGATTTTCTAATTAATTGGTCCGTTGTGTTGATTTGTCCTTTTCCGAGCATGCGTTCGAGAGAAAGTGTGCCAAAAGGGTATCAACTATCGTAAAAAGTTGAACTCCTGATGGTCAAAGTAATTTCGGCGGAATTTCATCGGCTAATAAGGTGGCATGAGCACCCAATACGCAAAATATTCATTATCTAATAGAGCCGATCGTAAAAAAGCAAAAAAAGAAGTAAAAATCACGATACGAATTCTTCAGGGCTCATCTGCGACTATAAATTTATTCTTCGTAGAGATGCGGAGACGTTGTGGCCTATTTTTTGCACCATGCGCGCGCCTTGTTTGTAGAAGATCATGATTTGTGGGTGCGAGAGAGGCGACTGGCGAGAGATCTTTAAACGATTGGAAATTGAGAAGGAGGTGCCCATACTCGAGAGTACCTTACCTATGCAGATGTACGTACTCGTAGATTTTTCTATTTCTTTTTCTTTCTTATCAATGTGCTAGAAAGAATAGCAAGAGAGAGTAAGCAGAACTTTATCCAGATACACTGCGCAGAATCCAGTTTAGGTACACACTACACAGTACCGGTTCGCTTATAGCGCGAAAATGCCATTCAAATGAGTAATGGATGACTGTTGTGGTACATTACACATAATACATACTACTTTACTCAGCTTATGTGTGTGTGTGTGTTGTGTATACGTTTGACTGGTTATTATAGTCTTATTATACGGTATACGCAATTATACCGACATATTTTTTATAATAATTTTTTATTTTTATTTTTCGCGTAGGCGGTTCAAAAGGTATTGTGTTGCTTTCTCACGTTGCGAGCGCACTTCGAGTCCAAGTCGTGGCTGTACGAGGGGTTATTTAGCTTTTCCGCTTCGATAATGTTGTGCGTGTGCACGATTAGGTCATGGCGGCTTTTTTTGAGGCACAATTCGGAGATTTAGATGAAGTTTTCGTGATGCCGAAAGCCGGTCACTGAGTCGACTTTGGATGTCTTTAGATAGTACTTACTTGGAGGAAAGACTAGCTGAAGAGTGTACGCTGTACAGGGCGATTCATAAAATAAAGGTAGGGGAAATCTGACGACAAAGGAACCTTTCACGATGTCCCCTCCCCCCACTTGAACAAAATCGCGATTTTTGGAAAGAGCATAGTCTGAAAACACCATATCCACAAATTTCAGCAGCCTAAATCGGATTTTTCGATTTTAGACAAATTTTGAAAATCCAAAATTGGGGATTTTCGACGATTTATACTTCCCTTTTTAAAAAAGGAACCTATTTGTTGTGTAAAAAATTATGAAAATCAGCGTTGAAACTAATACCCCCCCCCCCGAACCAAATTTCGCCGTTTTGGATCATTCTAGAGCCTCCAGTGCCACTTTCGATTTCTTTCTCCAGCAGGGAAATTAATTTCAGCAGCTAAACATCGAGTTTTACTAGTTTTCAACCCATTTAACGAGTTTATCTCAATTTGAACCGATTTTCAGGCAAACACTTCGAGTATGTTGTTTTGAGCATCATATTTATCTACGGGGAAATCGTTCAAAAAATTCAAAAAATGAAAAAACACCCGAGGCATCTGCCTGGAAATCACCCTAAATGTGGATAAAATCGTTGAACAGATCGAGAATAAGCCATAACTACTTAGATTTTCAGGTGCCCAAGGAGAAATTTAAAAATTCTGGAGGAACCAAAAATCGATTTGAAATTCGGCTGGTGACGTATTTTTGTATGCCTTTCAGTCACAGAATGAGTCCACAATTTCAGTTTTTTGACAATGACGCGAAAAATAGCTCATCGTCAGACCAAAATTAATCTGCATTAATTTATTACAAAATGATACCAAACACGACTCCACTATGTAACCCCAAATCAAATCCCTCTTCACAGTACACCCAATGACTTTTTTTTTTTAATGCAAATTTTGCATTTAAAAAAGACAAAAGAAAATCTTTTCTCAACTCGAAAATCACCATTAGTTTTTTGAAATCAAACTGCGAAACTGATTCAGGGGTTCCCAAAGTTTGAAAAATTGAGCAACTTCGCAGTACGATGTCATCCGTTTTGGCCCAACAGTCCTGACAGAAAAGGGCGGGGGGGGGGGTTAGTTGAGATTTCAAATAATATGTAAATCATATTTCAGGAGTTCTCTGAGTTTAATTTTTCGATTTCTATTTTATCGAGGGAAGGGCTATAAATCGACAGAAAATTAATGGAACTAGTAAATGAATATTGAAAACAGCGAAAAAACTGTTGAAATGCTGCCAAAATTTCGTAATATTGAAAAATTGCATAAAATGCTGGCAAAATGACTCGTAATTTCTTGAAAAAAGAATTCGAGATTCGAGTAACGTTGATCTTTGCATTGTATTGCTGAGAAAACCAGAATGTTAAATTTTTCAATGACTACCCTACTACGTCTCTTTCTTTGGCTAATTCCTTCAACCCTCTTTTCAAGCCCTCACCCTTAACACTCGGGATCCTTTTTCGTATCTTTTCATAATCACCTTCTTTGGAACCGAAATCTTCTACACTCACCCCTATCTTTTTCCTAGTACTTTATCAAGAAATCAAAATACCGGAACCGAATAAGGTCGACAAAGCGACTCCCGTATGTACCAACGCCCAAGTACTTTCATTTTTTTAAATAGTGCGTCGTCGTCTTAGACGTCGAGATACAGAAACAAGAGAGGGCCGTGACATTTGGCCTGTGCACACATATACAAAGTCGACTCTCTATCTCTACCTCTAGAGTACTCTGGAAACCATGAATAGAAGCTAACGATACAGAAAGACGATTACACGAGCTGGGTATTTATTATACTAGGTTTTAAAATCAGACCAGCCGACTTGTACTACTATACAAACGAAACGCAAATTCTAATGGTATCTCGACGATCACGAATAGTATACTCGAGACACGACAAAACGAACGCCATCGCCATCACCATCCGATCCAGTAAACTGGTTAGCTGAAGACTAAAAGCTGCTGAAATTGTGAAATACAACACCGCCGCCGTCGTCATGTTGAAACGTTCTTCGCTATAAAAACCAACCGTCAATTATTCTATTAGGAAAAAAAGGTGAGAGGACACTTGAAAAACCTATTCTCAATTGGTCGATTATATTTCAAGGCAATTCCTGTCACCGGATCGACTAAAAAATTACACTTTGACGAATTAATTACCCCCCTTCAGGACTAACCGTCCCCTAATTCGGGTTTTCAATTAATTACCCCCGCCATCGCCACAAAGTGAGGTATAGATGATCGTTAATTACTCTGGTCTGTACACATAAACGAATGTACCTATATTAGACGTGATTAATCTCGCGGACATAAGAACAATAGCAAACGACACACGTTCCAGAGACCACAATCGCGCAGCCACCGAATGATAACCGGTTCCAGGACTCATATTAACACACCCAGAATCGCAATGAAAAAAAAGCAGAATCTACTATTAAATGCCGGACGTAGGTACGAAGAGAAGAAAAAAAACGCCGTTTGATTCTTAAAACAACACACGCTGCTCTTTCGTTCAATACGAATTAATTTATTCAGACGATCTCTTTATAACGAGCTTTTTTTTCAAACCCGAACGCGAACGCGCTGAAGGCCGAGCCATTTGTAATTGTAAATAATGAAATGCACGCCCCCCGCGTACTCCTTTAAAGAAACAAAAAAATTATTACTCAATCAATACACACACCATACCCATCTGATTTTCGGGCTTTGTTATTCCATAATTCGTACGCGCTGCTGTGGCTTCGGATACCTCCTCCCCTTCCCCCTAGCTCTCTTCTTTTCACGTACAAGAAGTAGCAATTCATAAGAAAATTTCAATACTATGCCATTTACGCGCCTTTTTCTTCTTTCTTCACCAGTATTTCCTGGTAAAGGGGGAAAAATCGTGACTGAATCTCGCAACTCGCTATGGTGACTCATGATGTGCCCTGCAGTTACGCTGTCGTGTCGATTTCGATTAGAAAAACTAATTATTTCAGGGATACTTACGATTCTTTCTCGATGATTTTTAATCTATCTAACGTCGCTGATCGTCGTAGTATTTGTTTAAGTAACTAATTATAAAGCCATCACTTTTTTCTCGAAAGCTGTATCTACGTGCTTGAAAGTTGAAAGTGATATAATATTTGGTGCAATTCCAGTATGAATCAGATCAAGCCATCGTATGGCCATACTATAGTTGGCTACATGGCTACCTCGCATACTTATTTACGAAATTGATTCAATCTCCAGATTAGATATCACGTGTATTACAACATGTTTAATCGAATTTAAAATATGGCTGACGCTGTCCTTCTTTACGTGTGCATACAAATGTATACTATGTGAGAGTGTTGCGGTTCCTAGAGACCTACACAGTCCAAATATCAACGATGCGAATAGGATTATTTCATCAACAACGGATATCCCTTCCGGCCAAGTCTCATATCTAATCAAATTATACGCACGGCATTTTACTCCGTAACGTATTCATTAGGCTAGTATGTTGGATAAGAAAAAAACAACCAGATAGTAGTAAATACTAGAATTTGGTAGCCAAAACGATAAGGTATTTCCTGCGTAGCATACTACCGGAGATTTCAAGTTAAAAGTAAATGATTATTATCGTGAAGAAGAGATGACGAGTATACGAAAGGGATATTAATTAATTTTCGAAAAGAATAGTAATTTAAGAGTATTGCAGAGATATACGATATGGTGAAAGGACAGGGAGAGGAATGGTAATTGATAATGAATTTTTCAATTTTTCATCGCTAGAGGCAAATTTGAATTACCCTCAAACGAAAAGTTAGTACTCGTAATTCAACTTCAAAACACAAAAAAGCACCATGAAATTTAATCAAAATCGAATCGAATAAAAATCAAGTGATTTCACGTTGCTTCAAAGAGCGGATACTATGGAGGAAAAATTCTAGCCAAGAAATCTCTATTTTCGATGGAATTTCAACCCTTCATCGTCAGGATGAGTTCAACTAAAATGTTTTCAAAATTCGCATGCAGAAAGTTGGACTGAAAAATTAGATTGTAATATTTGAAAACTATCATCAATTTGAGTGATGACTCATATTGGAAATGGAAGATTTCCTCAGAATGATCATGGAATTTTCAGTTTAAAAATAGATACACACACAGAAAATCAAGATGGAATTTTGTCGTGAAATTTTATCTCCTGTAAAAATTTCTAATCCCTTTTCCCTCGATTTCTTCAAACCCCTTAAAAAGAAAGTTTCATAAGTTTTTGACTATTTTTTATTTTTTTTTTAAATTGTCAGTATGACCAAAAATAGACAACACTGTGTTCCAAAATATTTCCCAAGTTTCAGGAATGACATCTTTAGATATTTTGGCATAATTAATGTGAAATATTTGCTAAGAAAAAATTTTCAAAACACAAATTTATCCAAAAATTATTTAATAAACCATTTGCAAATTTTCAACCGCTCAGTAGAACCCTAAAAACTGCTTTGGATTTTGACAACAATAGCATAGATCGAAACAGAATCTCAAATACTTTCATTTGGGACTAAATCACAATTTTTTCGAAAATGTCCCCTCTTTGAAGTTTTATATCTCGCCTCTAGGGACACCTGGGAGGCTACAACTTTTTGTACGTAACTTTCAAAATTCAATCCAATCAATTTGAAGGGTAGAAAATATGATGTAGGTACACAAAATTTCAGCTCATTTCAGACCAATTTGGTCAAATTTTCATTTTTTCCAATTTTTGACACAAATTTCATTTTCAAAAATTCGCCAAAAGAAAATCACTTTGACGTCTGAAATTTTGGTTGGTATGCATTTTTGAATCTTTTATGATTTAGTTTCGTTCGATTCAAAAGCTTTTCTGCCAGTTAGTATACCTCCCTCACATGGGAGTGGGAACGGAAAAATTCCAAAAATCTGAAATTTCACATGAAAGTGAGGGCGAGCTATAACCCAATCAAAATTTCATCGACAAAACTATCCAACCACCATACTATGGTGACCTATATACAAATCGTTTCAATTCGAATTCACCTCCTCTTTGATTATCATCTTATTTCTAGAATAATTTTACGAAAATTCGCTTCACAGAATTTCACTATGATGCTTTCGAGTACACATACTCATATAACACACTCAGAATTTCAACATTCCATCATAACAACGCATCACAATCGGAATCCTTACAAATAGCGCCACTTCCTGCTGTCTTCATTCATTTCCACTACCAAAGACCCACCACACGATAGAAAAACCCGAACACGAACACTGAAATTCGCGGAAAAATCAAAGCGCATCGTTGTTAAAAATATCAACAATGTTAACTTCGACGTTAAAAAATACACCATGTAGATCGTTTTTATTCGATCGTTTCAATGAATCGAACCCTTTTGGATGATATCACGATTACGCGACATTTTCCACGAAATGTTATATAATGAAATAATATATGTATTCGCGTATACGTCACCTCAGCGTACATAAAAGCCAACATAGCGACTGAATAAATAGCTAGATGTACCAGTACCAATATATTCTGACATACATTAAACGATTCGATCATTTTCTCAACATACCTGGAACAGATAGAAAAAATCAAGAAAAAAATTAATCTCGATACAAACAAAAATAAATCACAATAATATTATACTGAACTACCATAACATACAAATAATTATGTAAATTGCGTTCAATTTAATTCGTATTTTTTTCCGCAGAGCTTTTGGCCTAATCCTCAGATTATTTGTTTACAAAACCCGCATAATAAACACCATCAACAAAATATCAATGTAGTATGAGAATCTCACAGTCACCAGTCATCAATCCCATCCCAGACACTCATTATGTCATACGGGCTGTCCAATTTTCGCTCTCTTCTGCTTCCATAACATCGAACAATATTGACATGTGACAAATTTCTAGGCCACGTTACACCTTTAAAAACTGCAGCATGTTATTATGTACTACAGACGAATCGGGGCAACCACACCCACACAGTATCGCAAAATACCAACAATAATATACTTTCCCGTTCGATGAAGAGTGAGAAAAAAATGGCACATTTTTTTAGAAAACCAAACAACACAATAAATAATCACCTTCAGCTCGGGTTACCTCGCACGTTGCTGCAGTTGTACACAAAACCGTGCACACTTCACCTTAAAATCAGGCCGCTCTTGACACTAGGTATCTCTACCTATACTCAACCTATGTACAAGCTCTGTACTTTACCTATACCTATACGCACGCTAAATTTGCTTTGTCTTCGTTTACCTTACGAGCCCTTGCATCGCGAGCCGACGACTAAGCATAGAACTGCGACCATTTACGTAACCTAACAGCAAACCGGTTACTAAACGCAGAATAAATCACATTAAATTGATTGGGCACATTGTTGAGCTGCCGGTTTTAATAACATTATACATTTTTATATACTGGGACTGGGCCACTGCCTTGCCATCGACTCGTGGTACGTACAATGTGTACATTCGTATATTAAATTATAGGTTCCTTTATTCGAATGTAAACACAACGTTACACACAACCGATTTTCGATACTTATCGAACAGAAAAGACTCAGCTACATAAGTATGTAACAAGTAGAGGTAGATCCATACAAGGTATACCTAAGGTCCTAAGCACTCTAACACAACTTGACCCTCTTCAAGTCGAAAATCCCATTCACTAATAAGAACCTTTGCTTCGTACATACGAGTAGGTATTTCTAGACATATCTCAAAATACAAAAGGGGAGGTTCGTGCCCAAACCATATCCGCAATCTGGACAAAAACAAAGTAAACGTCACCCGAGACAGACTTAAATATACCTATGTAACGATTAACTTCCGCTTCAGCAGCGATTCAAGCTCGTAGTCGTGGAAATTTAACACATCGCTCTATTTCACCCTTCTCGAAACAACCAGTTCAACGTGACATTTCGTCGTTCTCTTTTTCCACCTTGGGAGGTTCAAGTTACGCAAAATCTAACACACGTAGCACTCGTATTCACGACTGCGGTGTTATCACGACACCTCTATTTGTACTCGGTAATTAGTAATAGGTTAATAATCTGGACCGAGATATTGTGTACTCCAAGTACTAGGTACACACGTAGCAAAAATTTTAATTGTATAAAAATACTCGAGTCTCAATAAAAACCAGCCAACTGAAGGAAAACGACAACAAACTATAGGTATACGGCTCATTTTACGACATCCAGCGTTCCTTTGTCAATTAACCATTTAATTGAGGTTATTCTGCATGTATGCTTGCAGTATTCTATGTATTGGTGGACAAGAATCACTGATGTCGAGTGTGTAGTGCGTGCGAGAGAACGAGAGACGGCAGCAAACGCGGTAATCATCAAATGACGAGATATTTGTACCACGTGGTATCCAAGTTTACCCAGTTATAGAATCGTAATCGTGTCATTTTACTTTCAATACAGAAACTGAAAATAAATATTTATTAATCATGTTAATCAACCATCGTTCTCCCTCCCTAATTCCTCTAGTAGGTACATTAGTTTTTGAGGTAATCGATTTCTCTAAAATCATCTCAAGATTTTGACACCCCCCCCCCTCTTATTGCATATTAATACACACTCAATTTTTTCAACAAAAAAAACTCGAAAACTGACCAAAAAACACGAAAAAATAACTAAAAATTAACCAAAGGTGACAAAATGTGAGCGAATAGAAAAAAATTACAAAAAACCGGAACATTAAAAATTGGCAAGCTTTGTTATCAATTTAAAAAAAATTGAACCGGACTTTTTGGCAATTTTTGGCGTCAAAGTGAGAATTTTTGCATTTGCAATTTCTGGTAAAAAATTTTATTTTTAGCAAAAAACGAGACTATGACAATCTTGAGAAATGGAAGGACTTTTGAACAGTTTTTGGAAAAAAAAGCGCGACTTTTGAACAATTTTTAGAACTTGTTACAAAAAACGACAATTTTTAGTAATTTTGGTAAAAAACGAAGATTTTTTTGTCAATTTTTGAAAATATGAGAACTTTTTTGACAAAAATGAGACTTTTTGGAATTTGTTTGCAAAAAATGTTAATTTTTTGCAATTTTGCGTACGAGAACTTCTGTCCATTTTCAAATGAAATAAAAATATTGTTGTCGATAAAGCGGGACTTCTTTGCAACTTTTTAGTAAAAATAAGAGATTTTTTTTGTTTATTTTTGGTAAATGGACTACAACACAATATTTTTGAGTACTTCTTCAAAAAAAAATTGAGGTGTTTTCGCAATATTGCTAAAAACAACACTGACAATTCTGCCGAATAAAATGACTCACTTTTGGCATCTTTAAAATTAGCAGCACCTATTCAAAATCACAACTAAATCATCCGCTGCAGGGTCGTAAAGGAGGCAAAAAATCAATACAATTTTCACACGTCGAAATAACAACACTCATATAACGACCATTGCACCGCTACTTAAATATTTCCACATCGATACGTCTAGCGCGAGAATTATTACTTCAATTTTCATCAACCCCAGCAAATCGTAAATATCCCCAGAACACAAATCCACTTTGCTTGCTTTTCGCCTTACCCATCTCGAATGCAATTTACCGAGTACCTCTACTTGTAAGACCATTAGGCCATTAAAAACCTTAGCGAAAATCGCTTCACATCGGTAGGAAAAGGGGTAAGGGATAGGGGACAGAGATCCCTTTCGTCGAGTTTGAAAATGCCCGTGTAATGTCTCCTCGTCCTCATCTCGTAACGAGCGCACGACTTCTGCAGGATGCATTTCTGAATAGAATACCCAATTAAATAAAAGGCAGGGGTTCTCTTCGTCGTCGTCGTCGTCGTCATCGTTGTTGTGGTTGTATATAAGGTAATAAAACATAGGGCATGACACGCACGTCTCTTCGTCTTCTGCCCCTACGGCTCCATTCATCCTTCAAGATGAAGACGAGCAGCCTATGACTCATGCTCGTAAGTCGCATCGCATCGCATCGTTTCTTCCGTGAGCCGGGAGTTTCTCCTCGTACACTCGTATATACAAGCGCCAAGTTTTATTGCTTTAAGAAAATCCAAAGGGATTCTTTTCGCTAGCCCTCCACCTTACTAGATTCGAAGATGAAATTAAAAAAATTACCAACAATACGACCCTTGCCATAGATATTGGCGGCGAAATTTCTCTGTACTGTATTTCGTGACTACACGGTACACAGAGTGATTCACCATGCACCAAAGAGAAATACCGAGAGGTCTTTGTTTGGTAAACACATAATATACCTTTGGATGAAATTTCCATATACCTACAAAGTGGTTTTTTTTTTCAACCCGTACAATTCTCAGGGATAAGGTTGCATTCCAACGAAGCCAGGTATATCTACCTGGATTAAGTATACTTTCCCGATTTTTTACCCTCTTCGATCTACCTGTAGACCTGCTCGAGCCTTTGTTATGAGACCGTCCAAGGTAGTACAATTATCGTTTACATTGTCCACTCCACACCGCACCAAAGCGTAACCTGGTCCGAGGTTCGGCTTCGCAGGTGTTTCATTCTGTATCTTTACTCTCTACCTCTGTCGATGTAGATCCTCAACCAACAACACTACCATGCCCAGATTACGAGCCGTTTTATTTGAACCTGTTCCCGCGCGTATATCAACTTCTTACATCAGCTGCAGCACCATCAACTTCGGCCATCGGATTGTTCGAGCTAATCGTTCAGATCCCTGATGAACAACACCTTTAAATACTAGTCCATAATACAGGAAATATCTCAAGCATATTTTGCGGTTCGAGTCGAGTTCGAGCATCGACGCCGGTGTGCTTTGTTAACGGTACAGCGGCGTAAATTTTGGCACAGGTGGATACCTGGATACAAGAAAGATGCGCGTTTATATATGCAAATCACCAAGAATACCAACCAGTTTCTTCTTCGTCATTGACATTCATTCTCGTAAATATGTATTCGATCGCCGATACACATTTGATAAAAACGCGCCAACAATAAATATTTTTTACCTACAATCGCGAACACAAATAAACGTAGCTTAGGTACAATGTACATCCACCAACCGACCGACTGTACTTGTCACCATCGAAAGTAACAAATCGTCCTGATGTCACGTTCGATGACGTATTTCCGCTCGTCGTCGACGACGACAACCACGACGAGCTACTTTGATAACAGCAAAGCGATGAAAAAAAATTTATTAAAAAACCTGGTTTCAGGTTACTTGGTTGATGCATATACGAGTATGTATACCGTGCTCTGTTATATTTAACACGCGTGTGTAGAGGTTCTTAATAAAGTGCCACGAGCTAACGGATTCCCATTTGGGCGAGAGAATAATTAATTTGCGACCATTAGCGTTTTTCTTCCTGCTTCGACAAGGCAGGTGGTGTGGATAAGTCGTAAAATGGCTACCAATCGATTGTATCGCGTCGTAAATTACCAGAACTGTTCTTTTTTCCGATAAGGAAATTTCACAACAGTGTTTCAACACTCGACAGTGGAAAGGTTCGGGTTTTAGTAGATTAATTTAAAAAAAAAAAATAGATCTTTGGTTTGGAATCTACCAAAGAAAAGATTTAGCTTTGGCATTTGAGGGCATCTGAAGGATTTCCTGGCAAGGTTCTGGATCCCTACTCGATTATCGAGTTAATTTCCAACATTCTCGTGCAAACAGCAACCAGAAACTCAATCCAGAAATGAATCAAGGACTGCACCACAGAATTCTTTCTGTAACATTTTTTAAACTTCACAATCAGAGACACCCTTGGTGACTTCTGAAGTTCTGATGGATCCAAATCACAAACCCCAGACGAATCCCAGTCGAGTTCATAACCTCTCATGACTTCTCATCGCTTTCTTAGACTCATTCAGCTACTACTTCTTCCGGTGTCCTTCTCAGAGAGACGTAATATTCTAGAATTTCTGGTAGATTCGAATCGTGAACTGGTTGAGACCTGAGAGTTCATTCATCTCAAATTACAAAGGGACTCAAGTCAAAATATAATCCCTCTGTTCACTGTTCAGCGACACGTTTTGCAACTTCTGACAAATTTGTATCACGAATCTTCAATCAGGAAGTGACTTAAGTTAAAATTTGATAGCATCTAGCGTCTCATCAATTCTTCTGTCTCATTGAGCTTCTACCTTTTCTGGTTCACTCATCAGCTGAATAAGCTGAAATTTTCACCTTTGATCAATGATTTGAAACATTCTGCTACATTCCAAATCTTCTTCAAAATTTCATCTTTCTACAGCATCAATATATACTCCCACTATGCCTTGATACATTCCCATTATACCTAAAACAACCCTTAACACCAACCAATGCTATGCTCACCTTCCAGATCTCCTCACAACACGTAACCAGGCCATCTTTTCTCATCTCGTGTTTCTCACAATACCTGAAAAACTATGCAACCAAGCTCGACCGGAGCCGGAATCACATACCGCAGCAGTACAGTGCACGCAATTAATAATGGATTTCGTGACGTAGATAAATAATGGCAATATATTGTAATAGATATATTACATAGTTCACCTCGTCCGTCTATGTAATAACAAATAACGTACAAAATCACAACAACCACTATGTCTATTGAGCAAAGAAGAAAAAAAATGAGATAAAATAATCCCAGAGTCAATACAGAAAAAATTCGTGTACTCGTTCGATACACCTCAGGTCCACTGTGTATACTTTGAGAATGATTAATTTTACATTGTATTCGGATACCAGTGTCCATGTATAGGTAAAAGGTATACATACATACATTTACTACATGCGTTTACAATGACAGCCATAATGTATACACAAGCTGAATAGGTACACTATAGTATTTCAACCTTTCTTCTTTTTCGTTATACTACTCGTATAAATTGCATCGTATATCGTCGTCGTCGTCGTCGTCGTCGTTGACCATCCACATCGAAATTCATTCATTTAAAAAAAATTGCATGATTTTAGATATTCTTACCCTCGCTCAATCTATTCAATACGCTTTTGTAGTCAATACTTCAGATTGTTTATTATCCAATCACTAAGAACAGAAAAAAAATCTCCAAATCTGTAAAATCAAATTTCTCAACCTTTTCAAAAATGTTTATACTTTCAATTTTTCATTTTGAAGACCCCCGTCCCCCTCTCTTTCACGGCATCTCAAAAAACAGTATTTCTGCTGGGCAAAGATGAATTTTGTCAAACGGATCCAGACTTTGACTTATTTTAATCAATTACATTTTTTCGGGCAATTTCTCGACTTTTGATGGTTTTTGAGAAAATTTTTCGGCGATTGTATAAATTAATTAGTATAGACTCCCTATCAGTACTTTCCCCAAATTTTTTCGTTTTTGAAAAAAAAATCAAAAAACCTTTCCACAAGTTTTTTCAATAACATGTATTTTTGAAAAATTCACCAAGCAAAATCGACACAATCCAAAAAATTGTTAAATTTTCAAATTGAAAATTTTTTTCATAATTTATATTGTTTGAAAATCACACTCATATTCGTTTCTACTGCAGCCACATCTTCGGAAACTCTGCCCACCTTTTTGTTGCTAAAAAACACTCGCACGATTCACGAAATTCCCTCATCGAAGTATTCAAACCTCTACGCACATGACAAAACAAAACCTAGAATTACGTGACACAAGATACTCGTATTTTCCGCACAAGGAATGCGAAAAATACAACGAAATAAAAATATAATAAACTATGTAGTATAACAAAACAGTGCGAAGAAACTCTCTAGTAATTCCCCAACACCGATCATGTTCGTAATAATAACAATTTATCGTGTGGAAGTTCACCAAACACCTGAAGTTATTGACTTTTTATATTTCATACACTCTCATCTATAATCAATCATCCATCATTAAATAAACGCAAATTTTGAAACCCTAAAAAAAATTTCCTCTTAACCTGTAGTTATTCTTTTTTCAATGACTCCTCCCTAGAGAAAAAAAACGCATCTTTTAACCCTCGGAAGGAACAGAATATTCGTTTCTTTTTTTTGTCACTCAACGACCCTTACAGTTTGAAAAATTCGCCAACTCTAATGCATTTTCTATTTTCGATTTGAGAAAAAATCTAATGGCTTCTTTATGTCACCGCCATCTGTCATTCATTAACCATTTTCCCCATCTGTAAAAAATTTTCACGCTCGGTTTAACTCGTCCACAAAGCATTGCCTGCTTCGTAATCATCTTCTTTATTCGTTCACCTCTCGCAGATATACCTCTTGTTATTCGAATTCTTCCTATATAAAACTTTTTTTTATGCCGGATACGAACGTTTGCGGCGAAGAAGATCTCGGCTAAATTATCCTCGTGTTAAGTCTTTTACAGCACAATGGGCACTTTACCAGACAATTTACCCTTCTCGCGAGTAGATAAATCTACCTTCAACCCCGATTATAATCCTCGTAATAGCCATTAACCGCCATAAAAATCGTGGTCAACGGTTCGCCTGAAATATTACCATACCGGGTTGAAATTAGGGCTACCTTATCAATTAAAAAGATTATGTAAACCCGAGTAAAATGCTCGAGCCTCGGAGCATTCATCAAAATACACCGCACCGGCTCCACTACTTGTATACTTTTTACTTACACTCGTCGTACAGTCAGTCAATCGACTAAATAAACCTTCCGCACGTCGACAGCTGTGCCGACAAAATCATATTTTCTAAAAAGGGGTAGGTAGGTAGTAGGTACTTAAAAGGTGGGCTATTGTCGACTCCACCGTCAACGACCCCCTTCCAAGACAAACATAAGCCAACGTGCACGGTACGAGTTGCAAATACATATGTACCTATTCGAGGAAAAAATCTATGGGTTTACTTAGCTAGACCAAAACAACCAATATGCAGCTGAACTGGAATTCGAATTTTTGTTCTGAACCAAAATTAATTCCATAAATCGAGGCCATCTGGTCCAAAAGGGTACAAAATTTTGTCAACCGAGTGCTTTTTAATGAGCCATTATTCTCTCTCACTGTGTAAGTATAAAGAGAGAAAGATCCCTCACCTTTTATCTTTAATATACTCAACTCTCCAATGCCACCGGTAACCGTACCTCAATATTTGGTGCTTTCACCGGTTAAAACCATACTGTCCATGACATGCGTCCCATACCATATGAACGTACTTATAAATATAAATACATATACCTACGTATACAAAACGTATGGCGAAAGCAGGAAACTACAAAAAATACCGTAATTAAGATCGTAAAATGAAAAAAGAATTGTAAACAATACGGTTTCGCTTTTTTTTAATGGTTTCCTTACGAGCCTTCCAGGGCATTGGTGAATGGTGTTTTAATTATGGTACGAGTCCAAGGGTAGATAAAGCGCAGCAGGGGAGGAAGATTTTAAGTTTTTGAGGATTTTTTTAAAAATGTGTTTTTTCAAGTTAATGACCAAGTCTTACAAAAAAAAGAATTCTACTTCGATTAATAGCCATTTTAGAAAACGAAAGACATTTTTCGAATAATCCTTACCTTATTTCAAAATTATTATCAGAATAAATTAGGATCAACCTCGCCCACCACTACCACCGTTGATAATCCCTAAAAACAAAGACCCGACAACTCCAGAAAAAATTTATCAACTGCAAAACATGTCCTTGAAATATTCAAAAAATTTGAAAAAAAAACTTATTTTGAGGGCTCCTGCTCAAATTTTTTGTACCTAAAAAACAAAGTTAATTTATTTTTCAATTCGTTAATCTCAATCTAATAACGAATTTAGGATTGAAATTCCATTTTTTGCCAATTCAGCCATTATTTGTTATTAGACTGATTTTCAAGATTTTTTTTTCAAAAAAACCAAGTAGATCAAAAAATTCTAAATTAGACCAAAAATAAATTTTTTGAGAAAAATGCACTAAAATCACAATTTTTTGTTTTCACATCTTGAAAATGTTTTCAAATCTCAAAACAAATTGTTTGTAAATTTAAAACAAGGGAGGAGGAGGGATGCGTATACCTCAAGATACGAAAAATTTGAAAAAAGAGAAAGCAAAAAGTCAATAACTTTGCAAGCATTACGAACCTCATTCTGTAGAAAATTTTCCAACCCTCGAGAATTCAGATAACATCACATCTCACCTATGACATCAGGAATCTCTTCAACTGTCAGGTCATAAGACCGTAAAACCCATCATTCAATTCACCTTTTTGACTAAGAAATCGCAATACTAAACCTTCTAAACCAGTTCCTTATCGCAATATGAACCCAAGTACCGGGTACTCAATGACTTACCAGCATCCATGTAATTATTCATCTTCTCCACTCGTTCGCAGTCTTCGACTCATATATACCTACACAGACACAGATCTACGCAATGAAACCCGACACTAACACCCAATAATTAATGAATGCACTTATGGATCACTGAAACCATCGATATACGAGTCGAAGTCCATCATTAGCGAGTACACAACATGTCATCTCATTGGTCGCGAAAGAGGAAAGACACGTTCACCAAACCGACCATCGTCAACGTACAATGCGGCGAAATATTAAAATTGAAAAAAATCCGCGTACATGACGCTTTTCCTTACACACCTCCCACCATGGTCGTCGATGGAAACAAATGGATTAACCTACTTTAGGCCTCGACACATCCATATTTTCGCGCCTCTTTAACGGTACGTACGCACAATACGCGCGTTGTCATCGTCATGTCGCTCCAAGTCGAATTAGCGACAAAAAAATACCATACCAAGGCTCAATCTAGAGTCCAGGTACATATACCGAGTGCTGAAAAAGACACGTCTCTCAGATCATCAGATGTCTCAAAATTACCAATACTACCTCTCCAGATGCACAATGCACATGTAGGCACACGTAACAGGCAACAGCAGGCGAAAGCTGGACGTTGTCAACGGCAATGAGGAGAAAATTAACAGATTGTGAAATACCCGAGCACTCGTATACATATGTGTTTTTTTTCAATCGAGATAATTTTATCTTATATTTTCATTAGCGTTGCTTTTAAACACGTTTTCAATATATTTAAAAATCGCATTCGTCAGTCGACCAAAACACGTATATGTACATACATATGTACGTACCTACATAAGTAGGTACACGAGAATCTCGTATAGGTACTTTGATGTCGTCTTTCAACTCGCCTGCTTCTTGGCTCGTGATTCTGGATTACAGCGGAATTTGCAATCGCAACGTCTTCTACGAAGTTCATTGATAAGATGATAGCAAGCTCACCAAGCCTCCATCATACGAGTAGGTCATTAAATACGACCACTTCTCTACATCTCCCTATCTAACTCGAGTATCGTCGACTGAGACTGACAATGAGAGGCAGTCGTTTATGCTTTCCTGATACACTATCGATGTGATTCATCATTGACATAGGTAATGGCGAAACCAGATTCAGCATACGTTGTAAGATCATTTATTTAATTTTGAAAATTATTATACAAAATCAAAAAACAACGGAAATTTTGTCATCGATTATGAAAAAATTCGTAGAAATTCGCTATCGAAACTGCCATAATATAAAACGTATTTTTAAAATCGAAAAATATAAAAAAAATTGAACGAATTTCCAAACGTTTGATTCAATTATCAAAAATGTTATCACTGATTGAACAGGAATATGACGATAGGAAGAGGAGGGGTGGTAGCGATTTGCATTGTTCTTCTATTTTCCTCTTGTAAAAAATCTCCCCACTTTTTTCAAGATCTTCATACCAACCCCGAATATGACTAAACAGCACTTTATTTTTTTAGTCAAAAAAGTCTTGAAACGAAACGATTTATGTATTATAGTTCTTTGAAATATTTCAAAAATTGGATACATAAATCTGGAACACCGAGAAAAGGGGAAAATTATTGAAGGTAAAAAATCGGGTACTACCTATCATATTTTCAGAGAATTTAAATGAATTTGAACTGAATTTTCAGAACTTTCATTCGGATTTCGAGTGTACGTAAATCATATTTTGTTTTTTAAATAAAAAATCTACATGTTAATTCCATTAAAAACACATAATATTTTAATATCTAAGAGAATTTTCATTCATAATGTATTCAAAATGATAACCTTTCGTTTCTAAGAAATCTGTGAAATTTCCTGTATTTTGTTTAAAAATAGAACAGATCGAGAGAATCAAATTATAAACCAAAAAAAAGACGAAAAAGGAACAGGCTCGCATAACTGCATCTACCTACTCGTGTTGTCCACAAAGTGACCATCCAATAACTTCAAAAATGTATCAAAATTACCCTTTACGAAGCTCAGGAATCCAACATATCAATATTTACTTTCATCATGAAATTAATGACCATTGACCAATGCTCCGAGAAAATCTCGGCTAAAACTAAAAATGCACCTAGAAGCGGTACATTTCAATCACGATTGCTCCTACGAGATTAGTCGACCACAGATAAGCTTTTTTTTCGAGCTAACATCCAAGCTGACGGAAACAGTATAGCATAGCATACATTATCGACACTTTAAATAGGACATGTACTCGTACAGATAGTACTATTCGATACTCCCCCATTAGATAACGAGTAATTATTATCACTACTACGCGTTTCATTTCGTCGGCTCAGTTCCATCATCAATCGCATACGAATAATTAAGCTCGTAAACCAGTCTATTCTCCGTAAATTTTTTGTTCACAGGCCCCAGTATACGCTTCGATATCCAAAAATACACTTCAACTAATCCTATATTCGTAGTCGTATAGCTAACAATAACACCCTTTGGCGAAGCTTTACGCTTTTCAGTAGTAGGTATATATTACACCACTTGAAAAATTTTCAACGCTATTCCTCGCACATATATTAATCCTTATTTACACGTTAGTCTCCTGCAGCGAGGATTACTTCCCTGTTTTGGAGCAGAGTTTGAAAAAAAAATCTCCCTATCATCATAGGTGATATATTATTTAACCGAATCTTACGCTAGCGTTTTCATTTCGAGAGCAATATAGAGCGAGAGAGAAACCATAACACTCGAGTCGTTGAATTAATTACCATTTCACTTTTCTTCTACTCGCATAATTCGCTTTTTAAAAAAATTTTCCGCGGTGACTTTTACTTTTCGAATTTCTCTCATTAATAAAGACCACGACGACCAAGTTGACAGAAAAACGTGCCAAAGTCTGTAACATTTGAAATATTCGTAAACATACTTGCACAAAATGAAGATCGCAGATAAATCGCCTGCATCGAGTTCCAGATTCCAAGATCCAGTTTTCAACTTGGGATACTTCTTTTCAAAATGTCACATCGGCCGAATACACAACTATAGATGTAAATTAACGCACTGATCGCGTATTTGACGACAATTAAGAATAAAATTTCTACGTCTACGACGACGAGCTGTTAATTTAAGACTATTAACTCGGCTCTTAGGTTAGATTGGACATGGACGCTTTTCAATGAGATCTCCAAATTATATTAAACGATGGTTGTTTTCCAACGACGATGACTTGGTCGTCGACGCGAAATTGTCAGTTCAAGTGGAATTAGAAAGAATCATCTTAGTCATCGGCGTCTCATCTATTAAGAATTACCCGTGTTTAGAAACTATAACAAATAGGTCCATGCCAAAGACTTTTCAAAAAAAAAAAAAACAAACTTTCAATCTTTGAACTTGGATTGCCTCGCAATACATATACATACAAAGGTTCTTCTATTTTCATGGTCCTCCTCCCTACATCAATACATCATACATGAGCTCATGAGCATTGATCCCATATGAGGTCATCTTCGTATAACCGGTAGGTTTTTTTTTCTACACCAGACCACTACTAAGACGACGTCCACAAAAAAATAGGTACCTAGACCTAGCTATACACATACAACACCACACGTATGTGTATTTAAAACCATACGTTGCCAGTACAAAAAGATGCTGCTTCATTCCAATGGTACACTGGAAGAAACACGTTTCGCCTGTGGCCATAATCAGCACCACCGTACTAAATACAAACACCAAAACCTCACAGGTACTTGGGATACCTAAAGACGTATACGAGTAGATATATCTAGTAGATTTTTCTTCGTACATAATACGCTTCTTTTGCCAGTTAAAGCTGTACAGGGTATCCTAGCCTCCTCTCTTCATCTCGTCTGACATCTCACCATTTAGTTTTTCTAGCGCAAGCCAACGATTATACAGGTACATTCTGAATTCAGATCTATCTTCTTCTACCTTACGTTTACGTACATTTCCCTTCTGTAGACTGCAGTTGACAGGCGGTTATACCTGTTGTTGTATCTTTACTGTGTGGCTATTTCTTCTCCTCTACAGTTATGCGCAATTCGAAACAACTCCTCGTTCATCTGACTCGATTCGATGGTGTATTTCTGTACCGCGTCGTTTAATAAAACGTGACTATCTAATTTTTTTTTCTATTTTGAATTTTTATTCATTCATTTTTTATCGTATAAATCAATAGAGAAGAAAGATGGTGGATTCTGTTCGTCAGTGTTGATAAACTTGGGAGATACTTTCGCCAAAGTATGCGGAGACAAAACCACGAATTTTATTTGGGAAGCCATTAAACTAAAATTTCAAACGAAGGGCAAAATGATAAATAACACAAAACGAACATTAATAGATCACAAGTAAGGGGAAAGTTAAAAAAATTACCACTATGAAAAATTATAATTTCATAGGAAGGAGGCTAAAATGACATACTCAAATCAAATTTTGTGATCAAGTTCGAAAAATTAGGCAAATCTTTAAAAAATACAAATGATTCCCTTTTTTGAATTTTTTTTCCAAAAAAGATAGCTGGTGGTTTTCCAGACAAGTCCATTCAAAATTTAAATAAGCATTTTTAAAATTACAAAAAAATAACAAAAATATGTTTTCTTAAAAACAAGTATTTTCATTATCATCCGATTTAAAAAATTCTGGGACACATACTCGACCTTCTCGCGTAGATCTCAACACGAGAATAAAATTACTCCCGAATCGTAACCTCAAAAATTTTAAGACAAATCTCATTTTCAATAATTTTTAATGAAGACTTTTTTTTTGAAAAAAAAATTGAAACCCAAAGTTATAGCCTCGAGGGAGGTTTTGCACACCTACCTACCTATGTTATTTTTTGGGTGACAAAAAAACCCAAAATTTCCCAGAGTTCTTCTAGTTTTCCAAAAACTAGATAACTAGACTTACTTTTATCATTTTGTACAATAAAAGTTGATTTTTTTTAGCCAATCAAGCATCCCACAAATTAAAATGAATGGAAATGCAATTATTGCAGGAGGTGAAATTTTTAACCAGTCGCGTCTGATTACATATTTTTCCAGGGAGCTGCATTATCAAGACATTTCAGTTTGAATTTTCTAAAATTTGAAGTAATGATGACAAAAACACTCATCTATTCATCATCAAAATTATCACCAAAAATTTAATAAAATCATAAAAATGTCCGAAACGTTTTCCAAAACGATAGAAAAATTCATAAAGTAGGTACTTTGATCCCTCACGCAATACATCATACCTTAGCGTAATTCTAAAATCAGTACGTGCCAATCGATGAATTCCGCATCGTTTACGTACACGGGGCTACCAAATAAGGTAAAAATCTAACCCAAGTCTGTCGGCACTCGGCACTTGACTCGATGGTAATTCGAAACCTATAACCATAATTTAAAAGATACGGAAAATCTCACGTAACACCGCCATTATCGAATCGAGAAGCAATCAATTACAGCAGTATCTAATAACAGCAGGGACATCTGCGTAAAGCTTCTTTAAACCTGGCAGACACTTGAAATCTTCCAATTGCTCAAAGCTCGGCTACTCGTAAGTACACCACATGTGTGTGTACTTAATCAGCCAATTACGAATCTTGGGGTAATAAAATAGAAATTTATACGTAAAATATCGCAGCTACCATACACAGCAGCTTGTGTATGCACTGCAGCTAGAGTTACACACACGTATACTCGAGTACCTTCGCTTACACGTATCGTACAAGTAATAAAAAAAAATGCGTGACTAATATCGCTATAAGTTCTGCCATATGAAAGATTCCATGTTTTATTGATAATTCAAACACGCCTATTTCGCAATTACCATCATACCATATTATATTGTGTACGTTGCATTGCACTAACAAGCCACAGCCACACAGTGAGAGGGAGGACAATGACATATGGATCATTTTCATACCACGTAGGTAACTAACGTTGTCCCATCTTACGCGTCGTCGAGCACACTCGAACAACAGGGGCAGCACAGGCACAGCCACAATCTCACTACATGTCTAATGTCTATGTACACTGTATGTAGTACTCGTAAAAAAAGGATGTAGGTAATTTTCGACGAGGTGATAAACGTTCTCTTTATTTACATCGTCTACCATCTTGCTCAGTCTCTCTCTCAAGTTCTTCCTACACTGTTTGTGTTTCATTCACTGGTCCTACGAACACGAGTATAGTAAGTAGAAATACATACACACTTAAAAATTTCCGGCTACCGAACTCCTCGCATAACAGACATTTCACCGTCGTTTTAATACATATTATGTATACATACAGTACGAACCGTGCGAAAAACTCGTTCATTGGAGTGAAAAACACAAGAGACAATTTGCCGCCATAGCGAACTTGACCACGTCAGTTGCGTTCATTCTTGAGAAAATGAGGCGACCGACGCGACGTGCAATGATACAGATGAAAAATTTAGCCGGACAAGCCCTTAATTTTGCATAGTTTTGCACATTAAAGGTTGAAACAATGGGCCCCTAAAGTCTCTTCAGCCTCGCATTTAGAAAAAAATATTCCAACTCGAGACCTCGAATTACCTGAAAGCCTGAAATGAACTCGTCACATTTTTTTTTCAATTTTTCAAAACTGAGGGGGCTGAAGGGGTACTGAAGGGAGGTATCCAAAAAATTAGTGGATATTTGAACTCAGTGCTCTTAAAAACCAATCTAACCACATGTCACATGTGATTTTCAGTTTTTGATATTTCTACCTCCGAGGAGGGTGAGGGGGGATTACGAGAGGCGAATCGAAAAATGGGTCCATTACCATATTCGAACTTGACACTTTAAATTAAGTATCAACCAATACGCCACTTTACTTTCAATTTTTTCTAAATTTTGATCAAAATTGGAAACATAAAGACGTATGAGCTCCTACGGATGTTGAGAAGTTGTGCTTTCACAGCGAAAGTTCGATTTCGGTGTTTTCAAATTTCAATTATTAATTTTCAATAAGACATATACACATAATCGACAATCCAATACCTATTACGACGTAAAAAAATCAATGTTACCTGAATGAACACCATCATCGATATCTTCATCGTTCCTTCTCGTCGTCTCGAAATCATTCACAGAGCAATAACTTTCGATTAGCTCTTTATTAGGGGGTTGATCGATTTGAATTATACTGGAGGAAATATCCGATCCACTGGAGGTGATCACTGACTGATTATCGCTCTTTGAAGACTTGGTGGTTTTGGTAATATTGGACGAACTCCTGGATAACTTTCTACTCGACGATTTTCTAATTAAAGACAGCGGAGATCCTAACGAAGATGATTTTTCGTTCTTATTCAACGCTTCCAAAGCTTGCACCGAAGACGATAGTAATTTCGAGGAGACTCTGAGCAAAGGTGACTTTGTTTTGGTCGATTGACTAGAACTTTCGTTAGAGCTAGAGGAATCGGCAGTGACGGTGGTTGCGGAGTTGATAACGGTAATCTTGGGTGACTTGGGCGACTCGACGATTTTCTCGACAGCGACAACCGGTTTCACCGTCGTCGTCGTCGCTGGTTTACTCGACGTTTTCGTAGCGTCACGAGAGTAAGATAGTCGAGGTTTACTGCCCGGTGCCGAAGACGAAGTTGGCACAACTCCAGAATATGGCAAACTTCTGGTCGCCTGGACGCTTCTCTTGGGCGCCGCCTCGGTACTCGTATCTTTTTTCGCTGTCGGAGACGTTACACGACTCGATCCAGCTGTTGATCCTTTTCGGCATAAGTTCGAGTACGTTGTTCTTTTAGAATCACTCTTGGTCGGTGTCGTTTTAACGCAATCCGACGCCAGAGGTACGTAAAACGTCGATCTTCTCCTTCTAGTACCATTCTCGGTGCTCTGATCGCGATCGGTGCCCGGTGAAGACGACATAATGAATCGCTGCTTCTGCTGCTGCTGATCACCAGTACCAGCTGGACATTATACAATCGAAATGTGTAGCACACACCACAGCGTCGTCGTGTTCTTCGTCCGCCACGGCCACGATTTATCACCCGATCGTAACAAAAACCCAAGCCTTTACCTGTACATAGTAGTTACAACAAAACATAACCAATTATTCCCGCCCACGTATACAAACGACCGTGTCGAAAACCTTATTAACACGTCGAATATGTATCAAAAGGATCGAGTCGTAATTCATTTAAACAACATACCCGCCTAGATTTTTTACATACATCCCTTCGCCTGCTTGCCTGCCCAGTGCCCCTGTACCACGACGCGTACCATTCTTCGCAATTTAACCCGCAGTTATACCTTGGCCATTGTCCAGTTCATACAATCATATACTTGTAACAATAACAACACCAATACCCCCAACAGAAACCTCCCTTAATAACGCACTGGTATCCATTACATACACAGATTGAACCACGAGATATTGCAAACGTATCAAACGTGACTTTTTTTCCACACAATACAATGGAATAACATACATCTCTCTCAACAATCAGGTTGCCAAAAAAAAAAAAACTAAACAGTTGATTCGTGACTACGATTCTAGTAAAAGCATTTTCTTCATTTTTCTCCTTCGCTTTTGGGAACAGATGGAAAACAAAACTACACCAGTAGGTATAGGTATGTAGCAAAATATGATACCTTCTAGAAGTTTTTTCTTTTTTTAAAAATACCTAGAACTCTCGAATCACAATATATCTTCTAAACATTCAACTTGGTAGACCTTCACCTGAGATGACAATTTCAAGATACCCCCAGCTGGTAGGCCATATTTGTCAACAATTGATACATTATCTGCAGTAACCTCTGCCTGTAGTTTACCTATACAAATACATAAAACGTTTGTCAAGACTACGCGTCCTCTTCGTAATATTCCTCCCAGAGATAATTTTTTATCGCACTACGAACCTAAAATAACGTAAATATACAATCAATTAGGTACGATGCCTCTATTCCCTCCCGATAACACAGACATAAAAGTTACCTATGAAATATGGAGACATTAAAACGAGCTCCAGATGCACTACACAGTTGACAGTACACAACACACCTACGATCAATTCATGATACATATTCGAAGCGTTAAGTTTACAAAAGAACTGCTCGATGGTGGTATCTTCGAATTGAATGAAATTAATTTTTCAATCATTAACATCATTCACAGTATTGAAAAATTGTTGGATCGTAATTTCCCCAAAATTTATCAACTGGGACAACAATTTCATTTCAGTAACGAAATTGAATTCCCATCCAAACCCAATCACTCAATCAGCTAGAATTTTTCTTCTTTTTACTTTTGCTTCATTAGATCCAAAAATCAGTAAGATCGAGATTTGGGTCTGAATTTGAATCTTGATGATTAATGTTTTCTCAAAATCAAAACTAATCATTCAGAAATTTCGTAGAGGAGATCTCAGAATGTCTAAGAAATGCGTTCAACAGAGTTAGCGGTTGTAGAAATTCAATTCAACAAAGATCAAAATTTGAATCATCAATTTTTAGATAAAAATCGACTAATAAAATTTCAAAAATTTTTCATTGAAGCGTAATTCAATTTTTTTCAATTTTCAAAAATCCAGCGAATTATCATAATATTTCTGAGAATTTTCCCATTCAATTGGAAGAATTCAAAACCGAGCATATTTTTTGCGAGGCAAACACGAAGTCCAAGATAAAAGTAGAAAAAAAAGGAGAAACTTATACAGAGCAATGTCTACATTCGTATACGTCGATGCAAAAAACGAATTTTCACCAATTTTGAGCAGTACATGTCTCCTGTCCATGGATCAAAAAAGTTCAGAGCACGATGCTTTGAATGTTATAGAACCTTTTTTATTTGTCATTTCAGGCAACATCAAAAATAAAATGAAAAGGTTTTATTTTCGTTAGTTTTGAAAATTAAGTTCTTTAGATGGTCAAAGGTTGCTTCACTGACCATGATCGACGCTGCATGATTCCATATGAATAGGGGTCCAAATTTTCAGTTCCAGGTTTCGCTTTCCAGTTAGCATGTCGGTGTAAGTTCAAGTTTAGATTCGGTTTTCGATTTTTGACCTCTGATTGGGAGGAGAGATGGGAGGGAGGGGGGGGGGGGGTTAATAGGAAAGATTTTTTTTTATTTTTCTACTTCTTCTTTTGTTCAAGTTCGGCATTTTCGAGTTCAAGTTTAGTTCAGTTTTTGTCGAGGGAAAGTGAAGATAGAGCTTATCAGTTCTTTTATAAGCAGAACTGTTGAAAAGTTTTTATTTTTTAAAATAAGAGTACTGTTTCCAGTTTGTGTTTCAGTTTTTGAAATTGAAATTAAATGTTGAATATTTAGTTCGTTGGTTATTATTGGTTTAGAAAATTCTTGTTAACTCGTTCATCATTTGAAAAAAAGCAGGTCATCAAGTACATGCATTTTTTGGTAAATTTTAATTTTTGATAATTTCGATCTTTCGGTAAAAGGGATAGTTCTCTCTTCACCCTCAAGACAATTCAACCTTGATAAAATCTTTTTATCATCCGTAAATTTCAAAAAAAAAAAACATGAAAAATTTATTAAAAATCGAAAAAATAATAGTTTAAGAATCAAATTTTATCCTGAAATCCAAAAACTAAGGGTCCCTCAACAAAACGTACAAGAGGCCCCACAATTCTTCAGTCACCCAACGGGCAGCACTTTTGCTTCACAAATTTTTGTTTTCGGTTCAATAATCCTGCTTTTCGATTTTCGATTTCAGTTTCAACATCCCTGCCTTTAATGCCTTTGATGGCATTGGGCCATCTGCGTTTCGATTAATCGTCGAGGAGAGGAAAGAGAGGATGAATAGATACTAATTTTGACAATTTTTGACGCTGTTTATAACAAAACAGTTAATTTTAAAAACACACACACGCAAACAAAACATAACGATTAAAGAAGAGGAACAAAAGTAACAACAACAACAACTAGCGCACGAAAACCTCAATAAAAACCTCATTTAAACAATTCTCTTGATAGATACCATACAATATAAGTAACATTAGAACTAATTTTACTCACAAAAAACATCGTAATAATGAAAATTATCAACTAAACTTCAATTTCAATTCCTCAGAACCTTTGAACGTAAAATTATCGAGATGTAGTATTTTAAAAGGTTTTAATTACCGAGCCATTGATTCTGAATTTGATTACCTAACCTACTGAAATAATCTTTCATTAAATTCGAACGTTTCAATGAGAACATAACAGTCAGCTTCATGTAGGTATAAATTGAACAAAAGCAAAAAAATAAAACAATCATCAAGATAATTATCTACTCTCCACATCAGTCAACTTTGTTGTGTATGTTTATTGTTTATGTTTACATGTCAAGTTCAGCTCAGCTCAGCTCATTACACTATCACCAGCAAAGTCAAAGTATCACTATCACCGCCAATAAAATTTCCAATTATCAAAATAGATACGCACATGTAAAACTGAAACGAAAAAGCTGCAGCAGCAAACGTATCGAATTTCATTATCAATACATACAAAAGGGTAGCTTCTATAACCCTACCTCCGTTTACAATTTTGTTCATCATCGTCAGTGTTGTCAGTTTAAAACGGTGCCGTGTGTTTAAAACGTTTAAAACAGTGTTTTAAACGTCGAGAAAAAAACGGACCATGTTTAAAACAAAATTCTGTTTAAAATAGTTTTTTTTGTTTTAAACAAGTTTTTTTTTCAACTCTAATTTCCTAAAAAAAACATGTTTTTTTTCAATTTTTCGTTGAAAAAGTAGTGAAATTGAAGGAATTGAATTTTTAGATTTTCATTTTTCTTCCTATACTTTTTTTTGAAGGCAAATTTTGTGTTTTGATTTCAATTTTTTAATATTTCTGGAGCCTTACAGCTATTTTACGACGTTGCATCTTAACAGTTGATGACTGGATGACATATATTTGAAAAACTGAATCCAAAACAAATGAATTTGTGTTAAAAACGTGTTTAAAACACGTTTAAAACATGTTTAAAACATGTTTAAAACACGTTTAAAACACATGAGAATCTGGCAGTTTAAAACTCTGTTTTAAACAAAAAAAACGTTTTAAACAAAAAAAAACGTTTTTTTTCCAACACTGATCATCGTACACTTGGTGCTGTGAAGTAGGTAGGTAGGTATCTATTAATATCAAAAATTGAATGAACCTACATTGCTCGAAATTACCTTCATTATTCACCACATTGTTCAACTATCACGCTTCAATTACCTACTAATGAACTGCGGTGGAAATATCATCGAATTAAACGCGTATACCCAGTTATTATTTAATTAATCAACCATAATCAGTACTAAAACAACCACAGGTGTGCATATATTTGTAGGACTACGGACTATCAAAATCAAATTACTTCGTAGTTCGTATGTTGAATAAATTTCCTTATACCTATTTTATTATGACCTTTCTTTCACGTTTCGTATCATCACATTCAAACTCCACAGCCTACTTTGAGTAACCATGTCATCGAAGTTCAAAGCCATCTTACCCCGATCACAACAAATTCTTCTACGAAATCTCAAACTCGAACAAATTTGAAATCTCAGTGCTCAAGTAGGTATAGCTTACTCTTATATGCTGCTATTGCTGTTCAGCTTTCAATCGGTCAAACTGGATAGGAACGAATAAACGACTCGTCAGATTTAGTTACAGTTATAGTCATAATCTAAATTAGGTACACTCGTTATTCTTAACATAGATATGTATATGTAAGTTCTCTCTTATCATGGTTATTATATCAGCTGTGTGGATTTTATTACTTTAGAGTGTTAGAAAACCCCACGAACTGACGATGCAAAGATAAACCCAATTTGTTTGTACAGTTTAGATTCTTTCAGCGTAAGGTACCTACTCAACCATTAGCCAAAGGATCCCAAAGTTCCATCTAAGAAACTACATAGCTCAAGTCAAGAGTACTGAGTATGTTATTTGTAATTGTATTTTGTATGCATAGGAAAGGAACTGCACGAAGAGTACGATCAAGAGTAATGGTAAGTAAGAGACTGCACCAACCAAGCCAAACTACCAGTTCTTCGGTTCGATGTGAATGCATCTGCATCTGCATACGAATGTAGACACTTTTATGCACCGTAACAGGTTTCTCCGGACATTATTATATTAGGTAGACGTAAACGATGCAATACGATGCCAATTGCCAATTGCGTACCTTACATAGCCACTATTACGTTTACTTGGTAAACTATAAACTTCTTCAATACACTGCACATCCGAGTACACGGATATCCGATAATTAGTATTATTACGAATTAAATTCACAATAAAACTTATTCGAATCGAAACACAAAACCGAACTCACGACGATCAACAGACTAACACTAACCATACTCCACGTGGAACGAGCACTAAACACTGACTAAGTAACTGAGATTGTAAGCAAACACACTCGAACATTATCACTAGCACCACGATATACGAGAGCCATTATCGAACTACACATCACACACTTGATCCGATACATGTTAATTTTAATCGCGAGTGATCATCGTAAAATCACTTATCGAAATCCAAAAATCGTAAGCTTTTAGCAAAATCCGAACTTCGAAAATCGGTTCAATTATCAGGACATCGAAATACATACACAAAACACGCACTATGCGTTCTATGCGTCACCGCTGTTCTAGATGTACTTGAATTCGATCGAAACGAGCTACAAGCTCGACTGTGTTGTTCACTGTGTTCACATTTTCAACTTTCCTATGTTGTTCCCCCTTCTTCTTCGGCGATTACATCGCGCGCGCCAAGCCAGTTCCTCCATCAGTCCATCGTCATTATTTTCATCATGCACAAATCGCATATCCACTTGGATTGCATTTGGATTTTGGAGGCTGAGATTTTGTGCAAGTGCATCCTAGGTGCATTCTGCAGATATGTCATTTGCCTTCCTCATTAGTCATTATCTATGTAAGTAAAGTACAAAAGTACAATTCCAATTATGCATCTTGATTGCAACTCGTAGTGATGCCAACTAAAAATTGCAAAGGGCAACTGAAATAATCTTAATAGAAGAATTGTTTTGATTCGTGTAAATTTTTATTGAAAAAGTTTTCAAAGCATTCGATTAATTTTCCCCTTCGAAGAGAAACATTTTGATCCTTTGTCTTCGATACGAAAACATTTTTTTTATTCGATTTCTTTCTAAAAATTGATAAAATAACTCATGGTTCATGGTAAAATTGAAATTCGACTAAAAAAATTAACTGAATACCGGCATGCTAAACATTCGGAGGGGGGGGGGGGGGGTCAACACGACGATTAAATACAAATTTCATTTTATCCAATTAGTCGGTCATTTTCAATTTTTTTATTCGGACTAATTCAAATCCTCTTATTTTATCTACAATTCCAGAACTAAAATAAACAGCAGAACTACAGAAAATTTGAAAATTGAAATAATTGATAAATATTATCATCTTACTCGAATCAAATTATTTAAAAAATTAATCCTTAAATTATCTTTTTTATTCGAATTTTTTTTCTAGCAAAATATGTAGGTAATAATTATTCAGCGTTTTTACTTTTAGAATGTCCATTCAGCAGCTTTGCGACCTACAACACCCTTTACCTTCCCACCCTTGTAAAAATTTGTAATCATGCTGTACTTCAGTTCAGTATGATTGGAAATTGCAAAAAAAATCATGATAACAGATTAATATTCAGCAAGAGAGAGAATATTTTCCAAAAAGGTAAAAATCGGAAAATTAATTTCAGTGGCTGGAAATTCAAAAATTAGAGATCCTGGCTCGTTTTTGAAAAATTCACAATCGATTCTTCAAATCGAAGCTGGTGCATTGAAATGGTTCCTTGATTGTAAGATGAAATTAACTAGTGCCAAAGAGTCCTTCCTATCTTTAGAAAAATTCTATACTTGGATAGATGAAAGCAGAAATCATATGAAAAAATTAAAAATAGCAGAAAAAGTTTTTAAAAACCATTACTCAGGGATAAAAATTTGATAATTTTTCTTCATAAAAATTTTTTAGCATTTCTTGTGCCTTGTGTTTTCATTTTTTTGAGAAGTTGGGGAATTTCCTAACCATTAAGGTTTTTCATGTAGCTCTAGCAGTAAAATTTCACTGGCTCTTTCATATCATAATCATAAAACACCTAGCGGAAATCCATTAGGTAATTATTCAAGGAAAATCTGTTCGTTCGATAAAAGAGAGTGGGAAACGGTTCATCAATTCCCCATATTAATTAAAAATTTAAAACCGAATTTGAATTTCACTGAATCATCACTAACCCAATTGGAAAATTTGTACATTCGAGTTGAAACACTGTGGAAAAATAACCAGTAGTATGACTATATGTAGATCATCTCTGACTATTCGATCAAACTCATCATCAAATTGATAATACCTAGGGTAGCTTATCAATAAATCATAACTAATAAAAATACCCGCTCATAATGAATTACTAAATTCGATTTAATTAAATTTCCAATTTTTTCCCCTCTTACACATAAGTTTGTATGCCCAGTTCTAGTTTCACCCATCAGACTGTTTTTAGCATCTTTCACCAAGTCTTAGTTAGTTTTTGTATTGTATGCGCGCCCATGACGACATGTGACGTCCCATACCGCGAATTTTTATCGGTATCTATGACACAACATTTCAAATTACGTATGTACATAGTATGTCCGTGTGCCTACAAGAATCACTCTTACACATTGTAAAATCTGTTGATAAAACTTCGCCCTGACTATAAATAATCAGGTTGATTCCCTAAATAACTGAAACATACACAGAAAATTTATCTTCATTTTTCGATAACTACGATCTTTGCCACGCCACAGCTTCTATTTTCTTTTCAATTACTAAACAAAGACCTTATCTTTGAAGTGATTGCTTTTTTAATTGAACACACTTGAACAAAAATACCTACATACTGTCTGAACTGGCTACAGTAAGATAACAATACAATTTAATGAAAATGAAGGTCAATCAAAAGTCTGTATAAGTATGCGATACGAGTAATAAAAAAGTACATAGATATTATTCCCAAGTGTCCATTGTACCTATAGCTATCTAGTATCTCTATCTATGTACATAGACGTTAGATAGGTAGTTAGGAAGCTAGATAGACTGCAGATTAGGTAGGAGCCTAGGTAAGAATTCAGATCGAAAAAATGTCTACGTATGTAGGTACGTATTATTGGTTTATCGATGGTAATTTTTCAAATGTTGAGAAATTGATAATAATTCGTACCATTTATCAATAGTTATTTCATTATCATGTCACTGTCGTCCTTAGTAGGTAAAAAATGAATAAAACTGTTTTTTGTAATCTTTCAATATAATACCTATGTATGTACTATCTACATAAAAATTTTCAATGTTTACTTTCGCATAATTTCGCAATGAATTCTTTCATTTGGAATGGAACAAAATATGCATCAGTCAGAGCCAATGACAAACATTCTTTCTAATCATAACTGATTGTATAGCGATTGCAGATGAGTTATACAGATGATGAAGAAAATGATTTGATCATACGCGATCACAGAACAAAAGGAAACGAAACACACATACAATAGTGCTTATCACCATTAATACATACGCATAATGTATAAGGACAGAAAAACACACGAGTAAGTAACAAATACTTCGATCTGTAACTAGAAATTTCTCGCTACTTATTTGCCCTCGCAATACTGAAAGAACATTTTGAAATTTTTTCAGTAATTATCGATGAAATGCTGAATCGTGACACAATACGCGAGTCGATTGCGTTCTAAAATCTATCGTGCAGTTGAGAAACACACAGAAGCAGCAACAAATTGGCACGGGGCTCTATTGATGAAGAGGAAGAAGGGATGTATTTCCACAGATGAATCATTTTTTGGAGAATTTAACATGGATGCTCTGACCTTTGTAACTATACTCTGAATTGAAAAAAAATTCGCAGAAAAAAAAGAAGTCACCATTTATTGCTCAGCTGACAAATTTCAATTCTAGTTAGACGCTTTCTGTGAAATCAGCTTTTGAAGAAATTTTTTTCCTCATGGAATTCCAATTCCGAATTAACACAGAGTTGTTTCTTTTTTAATAAATTGAAGATGTAAATGATTGAAAATATCAAAACAATGAATCGATCGTAACTGACTCGCATAGATACGATTCTTCTGGAGTTTTTGGGTCATTTTCCGATCAAATTCCTCGGAAATTTTTCGAGTCACGAAATCACCTTAAAAATGACTCAAAAAAGAGACACCTGGAGTCCTCTACAAATACATGAACAATTTGCTCACTTTTATCGACCGATCTACAGACTTACACCCCCACACCCTATTTTTTCATTTTCATCAAGTCTCATCCCCCCCAATAGACAGAAATCACAACAAACCCCTATCGTGACAATGCATTTTGCTCCTAAAACAGACACATGTCGCTTCTCAACCCATCTCGACTGCAGTTTTTCCTCAACCAAGTAAAGTAGCGTACATACGAGGGTATTTTATGGCAATAGACAATGATTGCGAAACCTTATTATGCGACAATATTGGCGTACAAAAACACGAAGGGATACCTCTAATCTCTGGAGATTATTCTAGACCATTTAACGAACGAAATACGCACGCGATCTACTCCACGTAGCGTACATTTGCCCCCAAAAATACTACACACGTTGACTTTTCGTTTACCCCATCGCGATGCTAGAAAAAAAAACTCTATCCGGAGTTTGAATAATCGAAATGTCAATGCGATCGAGCGCGAATTAAACATAGGTCTATGGCTGCCTAACGCCTACCTTACCTATAGAGCTGTTTAAAAATTGTACACGCGAATAAAAAGGCACGAGTTGGGCCGAGGGCCAAGGGCTTAGAGGTGGTAAATTAGCAGAAATGTCATAACCTCCAGATAGGGTGTTCATAATGCGTATCATCCCTTCGTCGTCGTGGTACGTGGACGTTCATTTTTGCCTTGGTTGCATTGTTATTGCAACAAGGTGTTTTTAAAAAGTACCTACATACCATACCCAGCCAATATAAATGCATGTGCATGCTTGTGTAATACATATGTACAGGCACGTAAATATACACAAATACAACGAATTCGTACCATCGAATAAATACACCATTCCATGTAAACGATCCTAATTGATAGTATTGTAATATTGTCATTAATACTGTAGAAGGTCGTGTAATTGGGGGGAAATTTGACTTCGCGTATTTTTTTTCGCTAATATTCTCTCTTCTTTTGTAACTAACTACCTAGTGAGTGAAGAAAAACATCGGGTCGTTGGATTTTTTTTTCGTAGCAGTTCTTGGTATTGCGAAACGAAGTCTAAACGAGGTTCATTGCTAATCAATTATATTGGTGTAAAATTTTTTGCACCGTTTGGTAAAATTATGTATATTTCAAAGCGTGATAAATAAGATTAACGTTGTTCGATACGTAACGGCTGTTTTTGCTTTTTGCTGCAGTCCGAGCCCGAGTATACTATACGCATAGGCTGACCTAGTATACTGATTTAAATTCATATCTATAGCGTGATGCGAAATTATTATCCAAGGTTTTATTTGCATAGGATATACCATACAGATGGAGAGATACCAGTTTGCTAGACTGCAAATGACTCAGAGTAGGTACCTATAGCGTGCATTCGAGCAGCAAGAGTTAAGCCTTATAGTATGTTAGACAAGTACATATGTCTGCAGAGATAGATACACGAGTAATTTAATAGCAAAGCTGCCCTGGTATTTTTACCTGCTAAGCTTATAAGATGAATTTAAAATGAAACGTGTTCAGAGATACTCCTATATCTTGCGGTATGAAACCAACGTAAGCTATCAATATCGTATATGAAGAGGATATTTTAAATCTACAGAAAGCAGACAAAATTTTAACAGCGCAGAAAACTTGGGTAAATATGCATTCGATGTAGGCTAGTCAAAAGTCATAATTATGTAATGTAGGTAGTCAGACCTACGTCATATCAAAGTCTCGAAGCATTCTTACTGATAAGGTGACAAGCAAATAGAGTCAATGACTCATAGATTATAAATTTCATTGATTTCTTCAAAGCCTTCATACTCAGTTGACTTTGAAAATCCAGAAAAAACGTATTCCTTTCTTAAATGCCTCAAAAATCACTACAAAACTGAGAAAAATGAATGCATACTGCTACGTTTTTAGAAAAGAGACAAAGTGGTTAAAAGTAGATTTCTTTTCTCAAAGAAGATTGACTCCAGAACCTAAAAAAAGTTTTGATGGTTGCATCTGTCTGAAATTCAAAAATCAGCCCAGAATGAAAAACCCGAAAATATTATAAAAATCATTCAAAATATTGTAATGATTTAAATAGAATACGAACCACTTAAAATACACTGCGAAAATTTCAAATTACACATTTGAAAGAAAAAAATATGGTTCCAAAAAATTTAAACAAAAAAATGTCAATTTTTTGAAGTTTTCCACAATCAAAAATAATAAGTAATTTTCAACTATTGCATCATATTACATTTTTGAAGTATCATAACACCTCCTCCTCCCTCATACAGTATAACGTTCGGAAAATTTAAAAACGACTATTTCTACAGCACAAATATGAATATTTTTCAAAAACAAAGATGAACACGTTATAAAAGGCAACGATCAAAATTTTTTAAAAGAAAAAAATAACATTTTTCTAAAAGCAAAAATTGACATTTTTTAGAAACAAAAAAAATCAACATTTTTTCAAAAGCAAAAATAAACATGTTTCATAAACAAAAATAAACATTTTTTCGAAAACAAAAAAAAACAAGAATTAACACTTTTTAAAAGCATAAATCAACAAAATTTTCAAAAAAATACTTTTGAACCTATTTCGAAATATTTCAACGTCATTTATCAAATAATTTTGAGAAATTTACCACTTTCAACAATTTTTTCATCACTGGAAGCATTTTTAATAGATAGTATTGATTCCAGTATATTAATATAGAATTTTCAAGATATCATCTTTAGAATCTTAGTGACATTTCAAATAGTGTAAATTTAATTGTAAAAAATGATTACTAGATATCACATTTTTTTACAAAATTGATGAACAGTAATAGAATGAAAAATTTGCTTACAAGCATTTACTTTTAGACTCCGAAAACTGAAACGGAAAAGATAGATGAGGGAGGAGGAGAAAGAGTGTAGGTACAGGTAGGTACAACGCAAGTATATAAGTGCAACAGTTGTTTGTTTTTTTTTACTAGAAATGAAATCATAACTAAAAAATATATTTTAAATGATCCAATTAATTCATCCAAATTCCCAACATTACAGAATTCGCGAATAATAAATTACGACTGTATATGAAAAAGGGTTCGTAAAATTACTGAGTTTTCTAAAAATCGATTAATCAACTTTTCTTCGAGTAATTCGCTCATAACTGATATTCAAAATGGGCCCAAAAGCATTACACTTACTCTTACTCAATCACATGATCAATTCTCCAGTACAATTACGTTTTTAAACACATAATTTCCAATCTTCCAAGCTGATTTTTCAAATACACGCACACGATTACACTAATACTAAATCAATCATCAAAAAAAAATATTTCCATACAGAATTTCCATCATAACCTCGTAAATTCTCACCAAACTCAGCGATTCGAAAAATAAAAAATGAATTCACCGTAGGTAATCGAAGATATGTGAGGGCGCATACGGAAAGGGACAATTCGACCAAAAAAAAAAAAAAAAAAAAGTTCTCTGAAATTGTTGTAGGAACCCAGGTTCCTACAACAATTTCAGAGAACTTTTTTTTTTTTTTTTTTTGGTCATAAGGACCCTTTCCGTATGCGCCCTCACATATAAGAAAATTTTCACGTTAACGTTTCTCCACATCCAATCAAATCATACTCGAACTCGTACATTTGCATCGTAAAGTAAACCAGCTATGTAGTAAATTATACCTCATCGTAATTTTCCAATCAAACCCGATCAGTTATCTGCACCATTATTACAGCAACAACGTTCGATGCAGGTGAACAAACTTCGCCACGTTATACGAGTATTTTTCGCATCGCAGGAAACATTGTACGTACATAATTTACAGGGGAAAAATCCCGATTTAAGCACGACCCAGACGGCCCAGAATCCACATAATATAAAGCCTCTTTTCTAATTACGGTTTCATAAATTCACAATTCAGCAATAAAGTTAATACACCTAAGCTTGTTTGCAATCTTTGCTTCGTTTTCGATCTATTAGAAGAGAAAGTTCAAAAGTCACGGTATCTTTTTTTCGTATCGACGAAGATACGCCAACAACAACGAAGTCGAATATTATCTATGCTACAGATATTGACGTAATATTATAGACACGATATTATCTCGTGCTTTTTTCATAAAAATTAAGGAGAAGTTGACAATACTATTTTAATCCGTTACGTTATGTAATTAAATTAACATGCATGTGTAAGAAGTAGGAAAATATAAAAGGTACCTGCTAGAAATACCGATCTTGGTAATGACTGAGATTTCAACTCACCTGAAACACAAAAAAATAAAAGAGAAATTAAAAAAATAGTCGCGTGATATGAAAATACGTTTTAACAATAAATTAATATAATCAAGGTCTTATATAAGTATAAGGCATGCTGGCATTATGTTGACTATGTTGACATTATCGCAGAATTACTCCGAGTAAACAATGGAAGTCAATATTCGATACATTGCATGTTTTCCTCCTTCCAATCAACCAAACGCAACTACTCTGGCATACCGACTGAGAAATTGCCTATTGTGCATATATCAAGGTATTATCGTTCAACTAAACGATTCGTGGCATTCGGCTCAGATCCTTCATTTTCATGATTAGTCAACCCAAACAGATTCATAAATTTGTGAGCTTGTTCAACATGAATTATCAATATAATAAATTTGTAATATCACTCAATATTTTGGCCTGCAATTAATTTCAAATTGTTCCAAAAAAATTTTCAAATCATGAAAAAATACGAAATTTCTGCTGGAGGCTCCAGAAAAACGAGAAAATGTGAAAAAAACCTTCTATGCTTCAAAATCAAGAAGAAATTACATTTTTGAGATGAAAAAAAAAACACATTCAATTTTTGATAAATTGAAAGTAGTACACAAAAGGGGTATAGAAAGAAGTTAATTTTCATCTTTATACAGAAGCCATGCCAAAAAATGTAGAAAAATTACTTTCAAAAAAATATCAAAAATTAGCAGATTCTTGGACAATATTTCTACTCTTTTCCCATCCTTCTTATAATTTACATTTTCACATCTTTGATTCTTTTCCAAAATTTGGGAGAAAAATATGTATGTACATTGAAAAAAATTAATGGATCGAGTAAATACGAATATTTTTATCCAAAAGAATGTTTCTCCAATAATTTATTTTTCATTTGCCTCTCTTTTGAGGGGACGAGAGGGAGAAGGACTGAAAAATTCAATTTTTTGATGTTACATACTACGTATTTTCAAACTATAGAAATAACGAGAGAGACAATTTTTTGGGAGAAAAATTCTGAAACCTGGGAAGCTTTTATTTGGGAAAGGAGGTCAAATCTTGACTGAAAAAATCTCAAATTGTAATCACATCTTTCTGAGGTCATTTCACAATTTTTTTTTACTAAATTCCATTAAAAATGTCGAAAAAAGTTGAAAATCTACCACCCTGGAACCCGGTACATACGTATCACGTCTGCAGATTTCTACACCTGCATTCCCAACCTAGGCAACTTCTATCGCATCAACCGCACAACTGCAGGGAATTTATCAACTCACGTATTTATTGCTCCTAAACGAGAAGGTGGTACCATCGATCGTCGTTTTTTCTTTCACCAGCAGCAAGCAGCCAGAATGCTTTATCAAATTGCAGAACATTCTCAAGATTTTCCTCATTGCATGTTGACAACAATGCTGATTGTCTTATCGATAAAGTTTTATTTAGAATTGTATAACTTAATCTCTGGCGTCGTAATACTTACGAGTACTTTTTAAAGCGCTGCTTAACGATTATGGTATGGTACATACATACATACGAGCACAGAAATCATGAATCATGAAGTAATCAAATCACCACACAACATACGAGTAAAAATATTATAGCCAAGTTGGCGGAAAACTATTTCAATCAAATCCCCTACCTATTCATTTTCCTAACCAAAACGTAAAACCAAGAAGAAATTCTAAAAAAAAAAAATAAAAAAACAATTTGTCATCGAAAGTCGCATTATTTATGTAAAAAAAAATCGAAAAAAATTCAATCTACTATCCGGATTCACCAAGTCCCATCATCGTACATCATTACGACGTATCGTACCCTAGAAATTAATTTTTTCCATGTCCAAGACCCCATACAAACTCACCAATGTAAAAAATAATCGACGACGAGAAATTTACCAAAAAAAAAGCAAGAAGGAAATCATTTTTCCGGCAGAATGAACGTTTCAGATATAAAAGATTATATTGAGAAACGAAGATGGTTTATTTGGAGATTTTTTTAATTACTTTTTTCCATTTCTTTTTCACCAACTTCCGATGACGACGAAACATTCTCGAGATTAATTTTTCTGAAATTCGTTTCTCCATCACCTCTTGCCTCTTTTCTCGTGCTTCAATTTACTTTTCTAATTAAACGAGAAGTCTCGCTAATCTTTGGAATTCTAGTTACGAATCGAATCTAAACTAGAGTATCCGGTATTTGGATTTGGAGAACAATGCTATTTTAAACTGAGAGTCCAAGATCGCCTATTTTGGCAGTTTTTTCTAAACACATTAGGCACGTTTCGATGACAACACTTGGCATACTAAAATCATATTTAACACTTTTAATAATAAATGCACGCTCACGTACTCAGAGTAGCCTACCGTTAGGCTGCGTATTGATTTAAGTAAACCAGTTCAAAGGGTCGTAACTATACGAACTTTCTAAACTAAAACTTAACTTTGAAAAACTCGTTCATTCAGCACCCTTCTATGTTTCACGTGACGACCCAGGTGAGTAATCGTCGCGTGATCATCGTATCGGGTAGGTCTACTAGACTTCTAGAGAAGGCAGTTACTTTCTCACATTATTCTTTCATTTATTACTTACTCGTTTCATTTATCATTATTATCAAGCCTGTAGTCGACCAATTATCGCCCAATAGGAAGAAAGGGGTAGTTCGACTCGGCGGAAATGAATACCAAATAGAGTACGACTTTGACGAATTTCCAGCGACGATTCCTTTGATCTTATTCCCACGTTAGTGGTGTTCTTTTAAAAGACATACACGAGTAAAAAGTTCACGTAAGTAAACCAAATTGACACACTACACACGATTTTACGACCGCCACTTTCCTAAATAGGCCTATTCAAAGCCTACGCACACTAAATGCATTATGTCTCCGTGATAAAAACACCGTTTGCTATTTTAAGCGAAGCTCATAGAGTATACCTCATGTATACAGGGTGTCCCATCAAACGTCTGTCATATTTTGGAATAGTGAGGAAATTGTGACGAAATGAACTCAATGCATGTTTTTAGATCAGAAAAGTAGCTGTTATTTAAAAATTTCTTTTTTTCGCACCATTTCACGAAAAAAAATCAAAAAATTATTCAAAAAATTTCCTACTTTAAAAAATCTAGATTCGCCAATTTTTTGAAATTCAATGAAAAATAATATACAAAGAAAGAAGTAGCAATTTTTCGGAAATTTTTGAAATTTCTGATGATTTTTGTATTTTTGCCAAATTTTGAAGCACTATCACTTTTTTTTTGAATGCAACATATTTTGAATGTTTTTCATATGTTATTTCGATCAACTCATTTTGGTTTTCTCCCTTCCTTTTCCTCCACTCTCTCGAAGATAGTGTTCTGATAAATCAAAATTTTATCCATGATGGCACATTAGGCAATGAACTTGCATCTCAAACCTCCACAACGAAACCCTGTTGAAATATGCAACCATCAAAACATGACAGAGTCCATTCCTACATCATTACATCTCAGTCTAGACTGCAACAACAATGATTCGATGGGACACCCTGTATATCCGAGCCCAAAACCAAACCTACGAGATCGAAACAACTGAATGTCATACACCGTATAATACATTTGCCTACATATAAAATGCGGTACCTTTTTTACACCATTTTTGAACATTATTCGAGAGCATCTCCTCGCGAAGCTCGAGCTCATACATACTTGTACTATAATGTAAGTATACTATTTATGAAGCACCTATCTATACAAAGATGCAACTCATAGTCACACTTATGTATGTATATTGTATACGCTCGAGTAGAGCACTTCTTGGCATATACAAAACAACAAAGCGATTTCGAGATGATTTGTATAATAAAAACAATTATCCGCTGAGACGAGCACGAGTACTACGACTAAGAGTACGAATTTCGTGGGATGTTTTGGCTTTATATTCCGTAACACGGAGGTTTTTAAATGCGTTTCAGTTTCCTGCCGAAGAAAAAATATCGTGGGTTAGCGTGGCCATATTTATAACAAGAGGGAGCCGATCGCGAGTATTAAAAGTCTTCCAATTGGGTTAAAGTATTATAAAAATAAACTCGACGCGTTTCCGATATTGTTGCATTAATTCATAAATCGAGAATGTAAAAATTCGAGAATGAAGTTGCTTCGAGGGACAATTGTGCTACTTTCGCTCGTTTCATTGTTGTATATACTCGTAATTATATGAATTTTGGTGTTGTTATTTGTATTACAATTTTCTTTTCGGTTTCATCAATTTTATAATTTATAAAAATTGGCGTGCCTTCTGGAAAGAACTCTTCGTGAAAATTGAGTCATCTTCCCCTCGACGACTTTCTCACCTTGTACAAGGGTGATCAACCCTAATAATTTCACAACACGCCGGGAAAGGAAAACTACACGAAAATATTGGAATTAAAATCAAATGAAAAACCCACCTCGAATATTATAGTTCGTTGATCCGATCCACTATTTCATTTTCATGCTTTCTACAAAGTTGACGACTGGTGGTGACTAATCGTTGCTATAGCATTCAATGGGATAATAAGTGCGGAGTTGCGGACCCACCCATTGAAAGAAAATACGTGTTTTTTTTCTTCATGTTAATATGTATTTCGTCGCGATACGAATATTACGCCATCGTACGAATACCTACGTGTCGGCAAAAAAATCACCCAGGACCTTCCTAGAACAATATTGTTGCCAGACCGAGTCAGCAGTTATAGGTGTATTTTTCATAAGTTGCAACTTGCAACGTTACTTGGATTATGGTCTATAGATAACAGCAATCAATTTCAATTTTTAATTTCTCATTCGCCAGGCACGAACATACCTACAAGTACACGAGAGTTTCCTTTTTTTGAGGAACTTTTACCCTTGGATTTTCCCCAATTTTCCACATTAATTCTCTAAGGTTTTTCCAACTTTTTTAGTAATTTACGTATGAATGGAGCAGAAAAAGCTCCGGGCTGCCAAATGCCAAGTCAAACAATAACATGAACTGATATACATTGAGCACTTTTTTTTGACTAATATGCTAAGAATTAAGGAATTTTAAATGAATTTATTCAGGCACCTATACTAAAAGCTTCTGTAGAAATTGTACCATCAAAATCCTATATCTAATCAATGAAGTCATAGTCATAATAAGAGAGTACAAAATAATCCATCAAGCAGAATTATACTGGCTTGTTTTGAACTGAAAAATTAAAAATTGAAGTGTTCTTACAATTCATTTACCTACACCTCTCTTCCTCCCTCCTACCCTAATCTTAATCAGAAGTTCGAATGAAAGTCAAGACCACAATTTTAAACAACACTGTTAAATAATCAATATCGTAAGTACATACCATGTCAATCAAAAAATGAATTGAGCATGCCAAAAAAAATTTCCAAATGATTGATTTGAACTTACTTTACCCCAGAATTACCACAGATTAATACTTTCATATTTTTCAACTAAAATGTTAGACTACTATTTTCTCATCTTGAAGCCATATCTTGCAAAAATGCTCAAAAAATTATTAGTATTATTACAGGCTACACCACTCCATGTGGGACACATAAAATATTCAAAAACTTTGAAGATTGAGTCGCTTAACCAGTGGGCTTCAAAGGCTATTTTTGGAGTAAAGGAAGAGAGGAGAGAGAAGTTGAAACCTCCAAAATGTCCAAAATTTGACAACATATCTAGTAAGTACCGGGTACCCAATTACAAATAATTAATTTTATTTTCAAAATTATGGAGGCCTCTCCTCCCCCCTTCTCGCCCTACAATTCATGCTTACAGCAAGGAATTTTATGACCTAAAAAATCTGAAAATATGACTTTACATGGAAAGTTTAATATTACAAACTAACTGTGAGGGTTGATGTTGCTCAACGTTTATTTCCCAAAAATCAGTTACTATTGAAAAAAAAAATTTTATATTTTTTTCATCACAAAATACTAGGTTTTTGGGGAGAATAGGCATTACTAGAATCTATAAAAATAAAAATGAACAAAATTACAGAGTATAGATATAGCATACCTACCTGGTTTTCAAGAGACTTTTTTTGAAAAACTCCGCAAGTCTTGAACAACGCTCAGTTGTTTCAGAAAATCATAGTGGCTGAAAATTTAATCCTGTCATAAGTTCGACTTTCCAAATAGATTAGGACAGATGAATCGCAAATCCAAAATGAAAAGTACATTTTTTTTGCAAGATAAAAATCTCAAATTGGGGGAAAATCCAAAATCGTCAAATTTAGGTGAAGGTTTTGAATCGGCTCAAAAATGAAGGCAATTCATTCGGACGATAAATTTTTTAAAATACCTACCTATAAGAAGTTTTGAGTAATACTTATTACAAATATTGATGATTTGGATTTTTTTTCTAATTTGAGAATTTAAATGTGTAAAAATATCAACTTTTAAATTCATCATCTCGTACTTGAGATTTATCTGCACCAATCGATTCGGAATGTCGAATTTATGACAGGATTCAATTTTCAGCTGCTTTTTAAAAACTCGTCAAAATCATTACCGTTTTGAAGACCGTTTTTGATGACAGCAAAAAAGTTTTTTTTTCTTGATGTTTTATAACGTTTCTTGAAAAATCCCCCCCTCCACTCCACAAAAACCCAAATTTTCTCATTTGTTTTCCCATTACTGTAAAAATTGTTTCTCTAAAATGACTATAATTCAAATTAGACTAGAAAAAAGGTTTTTTAAAGATAATTTTTGTTCATCAGTTCGAGCAATTTTGAAACAATTTTGGAAAATTCAAAACCCCGCCCATTTTCACAGGATTGTCTGAAACAAGGATTATTATCAGTTCACTATTCGATGGTTTGGGAACGAATAAATCAAATTTTCAGCATGCATCTTTGGTATCTATAAATTTAATTAATCGTAGATCCTCATCATAATAAACCAATATCTATATTGAAATCTCTCGCAAAATACTATTCCGGATATCAATAGGTAGGCTACTTCCGTGAAAAAAAAAATTAAAAAACACTAAAAATAAATATCAAAACATACACTAAAAGTAAACAAACCACTTCCTAGCACTATCATCGTCAATTACGAAGCAATTAAAAATACATACATACACAGCCTTTCACTGAATATCTAAACAATAGCAAAATACTTAAATTCCACGAAAAGTGCAACTTCCACAAACGATCAATGCGTTTTGGAGTACAACCAAATGATTATTTCTCGGTAATAAATGTAAGCACGAACGGATGTTTCATCCGGTACTAAATCAGCTGACGTATGGAGTACATAGAGTATTCTCGTTTTATTAGACAAATAAGGGAAGCCTTTTCGAACACCGCGCTGGAGATTAAAATTAACACAAAAGTCTCCTATTATAGGATTTAAAAATCTGCAGCAATTTGACCAATTGCAGTCAGCTAGATATGTAGTTCTAGTCGACGGCAAGTGTGCCTGCATGCCTTTACCAATATAAAGCTCTGTGCATTTCAGTCACGTATCGCAGTTTCTAAAACTTTCCTATGTTTTACGACCAGTTTGCGTACCTTGAGGCTGTAATAACGTCCTCTCGGTTGATTTATAAGTTATAATATAGTCCGATGGTCATGATCGAATTGATGCGAACTTATGTGAAATTTTTCACCCTATTGGTACATATTTCTCCATAATCTCGAGATAATTTTACCTTGTCAATATAATACAGATAGCACCGTTTGTATTGTTTTTCTCACTATGTGTATTCAATTCGCAGAAACAGGTCAATTTTACACAACTCGATAAAATTCAGCCCTCTGTGAAGAGGTGCATAGAACGTATGTCGTTGTTTCGCATATACTACGTACCTACATACTCTTAACTCGTACGAACACCTAAATCCTACCAGATGCGCTCTTCGCACGCCTCCAAATTACATTACGCCATTCTGCAGTCACACTGACACCTTCACTCGGTGTCGCAATTGCCATTCTAAACAAAGAATTGAATGAGGCATCCGAAAATTCCGTATTTTTTCTTTTTTTTTCTCTCCCAACGCAACGTTTAAATCGACGCAATTACGTTCTCATTTCCTACCGCTGGCGCTCTAAGCTCTGTTCGACAAGCTACATAAATTTATCACTTTCAAATGCCATAATTTTTTCCTCGCACTCGAGCTCTATACACGAGAGAGACGTTTAAAACTGCTCCATATTTCTTTCGTTAACGGCACCGACTCCGGCATCGTGATCGGATCTATCTATTCGCCTGCTCCGCTCTCCTGCACTTGCTTAGGCTATGTACCCGAGAAAATATAATACCAAAAATTATTTTTAACGGTGTAAAAAAGCTTAGCCTGTTGGAGACCAGCCATGAATATTTCTACACTGTCAGTTTCGAGTAATAAAGAAAAAGTTATTTTCGAACCCTAAAAAAAAACGCAATTTAGCGCGTATATCTTTTTCGCTCCCTTCTTTCGTGTCGAACTTAACGTGTATAATATCTTGTGTTTACATTATAATCAACAGATGCTATAAAATGCGGATATAATTCAACTTAGATTTTTTTTTATAGCGTTTAAATCGATTAAAACGTATACGTTTAGTGTACGTAGCTTACTATACAATGTAACAATATCTAACTCGTAAAAGTCCAAAAGTCTGGCTCGTTTTTGTTTTTTAAGTTCGAGATTTACGACTAGATTACGTGTTCGTTTTAACGAATTGGGAGGTGAATTTTATTGAATTTTTTATCGACAGTGCGTCAACTTACGTATAAGAAGAGAATTTCGTGAATTATTGTCGTTGAAATGCACGTTGCTGTTTTTCTGCATTGCGAGAAAAATTTATTCATTATTGGAGCAGGAAGGAGGGAGCGGTGAGAACCTAGTTCTAGAAAATTTAAAATAGTTGATTTTGTCAAATTTTATGACTTTTTTTGGACTACTGTAATTTTCAAAATGTTTCTGAAGACTTCAGAATTGCTTGAAACCACCTCCAGTTGAGTTGGCATGTTGAAAATATTAAGGTATAAAGTGAATTTTTGCTTCCCAATTCATTTTGTAAAATTTTGTGGAAATTTATACTTCCAAAAATTTAAACTAGATCCTCGCATCTCAAAATCAACCCATCAACGTCACTCATCCTACACCACTTAATTTTTATGCACCCTGTGTATAGTCTATAGCAATTTACTCGTACTCATCGAACTCAATTTGGGTTCATGACTCGAAAATCGTTCACCTGCGTGGTACGTTCTGTGAAAATACCTTCGTAATCATAACCCATATGCTCTCTCTCTGCCACCTGATTTATACCACAGCTCGTATTAACCATTTGTTACTCGTTTTTATCAACAATCTTCCAAATAGAACCCACGTCTGTATCAAAAATATCTTCGAAAATCGGCTCTTTTCTTTTTAATAACGAGCCACGATAATTTATACAACGAGCTCGTGTATCCGCACACGCACTTTGGAAAAAAAACTCATCACAATTTAAACTTTTCCCAACCATATGCTCGTTTGATTGGGTAACCCTCACATTTGGCTATTTCAGGTAACAAAATCATCCTTTCGCAGTACTCCTTATAATATACAGACCCTGTATAAAGAAGAATTTATCGGATCGTTTTGTGAATTAAATTATAATCTACTCTCTCGAGTCGAGTAAATCCAAACAGAATCGTTTTGTCGCCTGTATGTAGGTACATACAAGGTCCCTTAGCTCGCTTCTACCATACTAATACATCCTTCCTCGTTTGCATATTATTTACGAAGAATTTATAAAAATTTGCAAAAATTTTTCTTCTCTCGATATCGCCCTACGTTGACCTTGACAATAACTTTGATAATTAAGCTCGCTAGAGAATTTGAAATCTACACGCGAAGCTATATACGAGTACGAGTACTACAACGAGAGGATCTTCTAACATATTCTGTACACACTACATAGAACACACATGTTATGTTACGACGAAAATAATAAACACCTATCTAGTACCTATTCATTGACTCGTGTACTGTACATATTTGTACAATCACACGTAGGTGCACAATTGACCATCTTTGACTAATTTCGAAAACACACTGAAAGTACAAGCTGTAGCAGGTACTTTCCCCGTCATCATTAAAATCACTGCAGCGATGCCGACGACGACGACGACGATTCGTACTAATTAATCATCCAATTATTATTGTTATTTTTACAACAAAACTGCTCAGCCGATGTAATTATTGCATCTCGTATACTGCACAATACAAGTACAACTTCCTCATTGTTCACGCTTTGCCTGTCGTTAATTGGTGAATGCTCTGCTATTCGAGTCTGTATGTACAGGTCGATTGATTGATTGATTTTATAAATAAAATTAAACGAGTATAATGATGAGTACTTTTTCAAGTAATTAAATACACTTCGGCCGATTCTTCTTCCTTTGGCTTAAATGCCTCGTTGTGCATTTTTAGTGACTTTCGAAGGAGAAAAGAGAAAATTGTTCATTGATGTGATTTTTTTCCAGAAGATTATGGAGAATGGTTTCATGAGAAAATATTCGAACCGATAAGGGAAACTTTAGTCTAGAGGTATCTGTCTTTGATTTGAAAGGGATCAAGCTGCATGAAAATTTTAGTTGCAAAAATTGTTTGTTTTTAGCAAATTTTTGAAAATTCAAAGTTAATTATTTTCGATAACTTTATGCTTCTTTTATGCACTTATTTAAAAATATTTTATTTAGTACTAAACATTATGAAAGTTAGTTTTGAAGCAATATTCAACTCCCACAAACTATAAATTTCACCATTTTCGGTCATTCATTGATGGTCTGTAGGGTGATCTTAGCTTTCCCCAGAGGGCTTGCAAATTAATTAGAGCAGCTAAAAATCGAGTATTTTCAAGCGGACACCTTGTGAGTTTTTTTAAACAGCATATTTTCATAAGAAATAAGATTCAAAAATCAAAAATTTTCAGTTCGTGGAGAAATTCTGCATGCACGATTATTAGCTTCCCAAATCAATTTCTACGCATTCCCGAGAGTTTAAAAATAGTGCTAGAGGCTCCTGAATGATCCAAAACAGTTAAATTCGGTTCAGGGGTGTTGATAGTACAATATTTTTAGATTTTTGACCAATTTTAGAAAAATTCAAATTGAGTCCAATTTTTATGAAAAAATTGAAATTTGATAAAATCAAGATAAAAAGGTCAATCTTGGTTTACATTAAATCTAATTTTCAATCTCTCAAATCGATTAGTAGTGGTTTCGTGTCCTTTTTATGATAGTTTTTTCAAAAATGTAAAATCTTAAAATCAACACAAGGTCTAAAAAATACTTAAAACCATCACTAATTCAATCCATAGATCAAAAATACATTGGTAAGTCACTCGTACCTAAATCAAATTCTAGCTCTCCACTTCGATTTCATTAAATTTTGATCTTTTTCGTGGAAAATAAACAACGTTGAATTTTTAAAAATTCGTCAAAAATCGAAAAATGAAATTCAAAACTTGAAATTTGGCTTAGGTGATGTATTTTTGGATTTTCTTTAAAATTTTTTCTGAAGCAATTTTCATCTAATTTTAATTGAAAAACTGTTCTATTTTCTTTTGGGTGCTATTTAATTTTTGATCACTAATTAGAGTGCAAATGCAGAACATTACCCATAAAATATTTAAAAATTTTTCAAAAAAAATGTACAACACAATTTTTAAAAACTCCCTCCTCCTGGGACAACTTTTTGAAAATTCACCCGAAAAATTGAAAAAAATTTCGATTTTCTCAATTGCATTCTACTTTTTAGAAGCACCTTGTACATCCTCATCATATTTACCTTATGAAAATCATCTCAACAATCTCAAGCCTACTTCAGCTCATTTATTTCTCCATCAAATTAGTTGAAAAAACTCGCGTTTAACGACCGTTCAACGTATACCGTTATTTAAAAGGAATTATAAATTCAACACTCAATTAAAATGGCAAAACCTCGATAGCTCTTCGTTCCATTACGGTAATTATCGGTATTTCGATCCCCAAATATCTCGCTAAATATAAACACATACTTTGTAATTCACGAATATTGAAGAAAAAAAATCGAAAAATAGGGCGCACATATACCAATTCAAATAAGTAAACTATATTCGTGTTCGCGGTTCTTCAAATTAACAGCTACCTATATAGTATCCGCGGTTTCAAGTCGTGCACACCGGCTTGACTCACGTATTATTAAATTTGTTCCTTTACACTGTTATATTTCTGTAGGAAGCCCTATCCAGGCTCCAACAAATTTCTATACCAAACCTACTTATTTTAGATTCAATTAGCAAAACTGTTTACCAAAGTTCTTTTTGCCCCTTCACTGTTCAGGATGATTTTACTAATGAGAACTCGTTTGCTCAATTCGATTATACGTGGGTAGATATTAAAAACCATATTGAAAAACTTTTTTTCAAACAATTACCTCTTCAAATTTCAAGATAACTTTGAAGAATGGCAGTCACCTGATGGGACACCCTGTATACTTAATGTAGGTAAAAAAGGCAAAATCGAGAGGTGTTACAGCATTTATTATCTATTAATAAAACAAACACGTTGTAATTAATTTGTTATAAATTATACATTGTCATTTCAAGGACATCGAGCTATATATACATGGATACCCACAAATATTCCTTCAACTTGGACATGTCGAACGTGAAAATTTACACTTATATTTTTGACTTTCGGTGGCAAAAAACACCCAATTTTTAATATAATTATCTTGGCGTGGCGGTCGACCAAAAAGAAATCATCGCTGATGGCATCGAGTACCTATCAGTAGGTATCGGTACCTAATATGTACAGTCGAGATTAAATTACATGCTGGACCAATTGGCCATCGGGTTTGAAAAATACATCTCAACTCGAGCAAAGTCGCTCTCTTTCTCACTCCTTTACGCCATAATTCTTTTACTTGCTCGCGCTTCTACGTACCGAGGGAGCAAAGTACCGCGATATTTCCCCCATTCGAAGTTCATTTACATAAACGTGGAATATTTCAAATGAACCTACACATACGAGTACATATATGACTTCCGAACCATCTCTATGCGCAAAGCTATAGGCAAGGAGAAGGACCGATATTAAAAAACACAGATTATTATCTTACGCCGCGCCGCAGTCGCATCCAATACGCTTAATTATGAAACCATCCCACGTGTCAGTTTATGCGGCGCGCACAAATATGGAAACTATATCCTGGAAACATTATCACTAAAATTACACGACTATGTACATATTACTTTGGCGTGTATCTCGCTGCTTTGGCTGGAATTTTTTTCCCTTCTATTTTCATATGCAAACATTCAAAAGAGTAGGTACGTCAACGTGTAAGTATCCAGCACGTCACGAGATACCATCGTGATTAAAATTTCGCCTGTGTGTAGTCAATGAACAATGATGGAACATTAATGGCGTTTTTTCTCATTTTTACCCGTAGAAGGAAGGTGTGTGGTTTAATTAGACGATAATTTTTAAATTTTAATCTCTGCTGCAGAGTTTTAGCCGGGATTTAAAATAGAATTCAATTTAGGGGCGGGGTAAGATGAAATAGTCGGGTCATACTAAAACACTACATACCACGTGTGGAATCTTTCACCGAAACAAACCTCTCTCCCTAACCTGAGAAGAGATGATTTAGGGAAATATAATTTTGTTCCCTTTGGTTTCCATTAAAACTGAAAAAAGGTGACAAACTCAACAGAGTAAATTATTATGTACTTTAAAAAAATCCTGTTAAAAATTTTCGGGTTAGGTATATTTTTTTCGAATTTTCAAAAATTTTCATTGCTTCTTTCAGGTTGGCTTGAGTTGAGATACATACAAAAAAAGATAGAAAAACGAAGTCAAAAACAGTTTAGTGAAAAACTCTCGCCCCAAACTTGACTTTGAAGTAGATAATCCTCTCCCATTCTTTTTACATCAGCCTAAAAATTTTCAAATTTTTGGATTATATCATCTTTTTAAAAAAATCAAAATTTAATCAAATTGAAGTAAAAAATTGACATTTGATTCCTACACTATTTTTAACCATACAAATCAATCGGTGACGAATTTGGGCCGTTTTTAAGCCTTCGGCGAACTTCAATAAATCAATTTTAAAAGTACATATTAAAATTAGAAATCCAAAAATCTGCAGGAGGCTTCAAAACAACTCAAAATCGCCACCAGTTTTTTAGGAGGCCGAAATAAAATACGAACCAAATTTAAACTTATAATCTCATTTTCTTAAAATTTTATTTTTTGATCGGAAAAGATCAAAATTCGAATTTCAAAAACTACAAAAAATCGAAAAGTGAAATTGAGCATTTGAATATTTTTTTCCAAAAGAAATGTAATCGGACTTCAACTTTACTAATGGAAATTTCAATGTCCCATGGTTCAGTTCTTTGAATTTCTTTTGTAGGATGCTCGATTGACCCAGAAAATGGATTTTCACCGATGAAAAAATTGGGAAAAATTTTCAAATTTTAAATTTATCTTATCGAAAAACCTCACGAGATACATTTTTTTTCATTATTTCCCTTGAAATCAACTTTAAAAATCTTGCAAGATTTACATTTTTCCAGTAAAAATTGAAGCAGGATTTTCAACATCCAGAATGGCGTAAGTAGAATTTTTTCTAGTTAAATTTTTATACATTTACGTAGATTCGCCCATCACTCTGCCACGCTACAACAAATAATCAAATTTCAACTTCTCTCCGAAGGTTCTCAATAATTACCCTGTTCACCTGTTCCATGGCACACTCCTCTAAATTACAATAACGCCACTCGTATAATATGAGCTCAAATACACATAGTATAAAGTGTATCTTTGACCTAGAACCACTGCAGGTATAAAATTCACAGGTCACTGCCACAAAAAGAAAAAAATTTCGGTCAATGAACAAAATAACAGCTCGTTACAGAACAAACGTAACTCAACTGGCAGCCCATCGAATGCATCAATTATCGTGTATTTTTTTCTTCTTTTTTATTTCATTTCATCTGCACAAAGGCAAAGCAAGATGCGGGTTCTAGTGTTGTTAATCAACGATAGCGTACATAATTAACTACATAATATGTATACATGGAACAATGTGATTTATAAATATCTCTTCAATACGTACGAAGACGAACGATTGTGAAGACTTGAGCTGAGTATGCCAGATACAGAGAGTCTCTCTTATATAACCCAGCAAGATAGTACTTTGGACCTGGTAGTCATAAAGCAACTACTATATACATAAATTATTAACGTGAAATCGATATCATTCAATTACGATCACCACAGACCGGCAGTTTAATTTATATGCTTGTAATAATCACCTATACATACGTATAGTACGAAAATCGCCTTCAGCGCGACCGCTATGGTTTTAAATCATCTCAGTAGGTATAGATACATAAAAGTACAGCGATGTGTACTAAGTCAAGATCAAGGCTACACAAGGTGTACTTCTGAACTTCTTCATGTAAACTTTTCTGAACAACTTACAATAATAATCTTATTTTTTTTATGATCGAGTGCAACAATCAAATTCAAAATTTCTGTAAAAATCCGGTCGGACCGCCCGACAAGGTATAAAAAAAATCCCAACATAAATACCTAAACGTAACAAACAAACAGAATGAAAACGAAACCTTCCGACCATTACTGCTTAAATTCTGCAGACAACTTCCCTATGATTACATGTTTTCAAAAAATTTCCTAGATACTCGATAAAAGTGATGAGAACATGAAGTTGAACCTTGTCAATTTCATCATAATTATCATGTATTTTTTTGAAACTACCTATTTTCAAATTTAGGAATTGTGAGCTTATACATAATATGATGTATGTATGTAGGTACCATATGAGCGTAGTTGATGGAAATGATAACTGATTTTGTAAAGAAAGTCGATTTCGAAGGAAATATAAATTTTTTAGAGGGTTGATAATTTCGAGTATGTACCCATTCACAAAACAATGATACAAGGTCAATGTCGATTTTTATGAGCTCACAACGCACGCAGGCGTATTTGAAAAAAAAAAACTTCAAAACTATACGTCGCTGTATGTGTACATGTGTTTAATGAACGTTCGTTGACGTTTTCGAATTTTAAGTGTCATACATTTATACGAGTACAATACATTATTAAACCGAAAAACTCGATTTGTTTACGAGAATGATGTCATTTTAAAATAACGCGTATGTGTGCGGTTTGAGGGGGGATGATGAGGCCTTATGCATCAAGTACGAGAAGTAATCCAAATTTAGAATCGTCTCGATGTTCGATGTACTTTTATTAATTTTATCCATTCGGTTGAAAAAGTTTTCAGATAATGCGATGGAAGCTAGGAAATCGACTTCGAATAGAGTCTTTAATTTTATTGCGGAAAAGCATAAATAAAACACTGATTTTTATTTTTTTTTAAAAATCACTATGCATACGACGAGTAGAAGGATGAAATATGCACTAAAAAATGCTCGTCTCATCGATTTTCACCACTTACCCTCCTCTCTGGCCTCTCCTTCCCTCAAAGTGTTTCCATTTTTATATGTACAACGAAAAACAAACGATAATTCAATTGGATTTGATTTTAAACAATTTTGAAAAAAAAAAAAACGTTTTTAGGAGTTTTTATTTTCAACTGAAAAATTCAGTCTTTTTGAGGCTAATACAGATCTAACGCAGGAATTTTGTAACAATGAGTAGGTGTCTTGCAGTAGTAACGTTATGACTCCTATGAGGGACTCCGTGCAAAAAATTACTACACGTAATCAAAACTGAAAAAAGATTTGTGTTTTAAGACCATAATTGACCACATGTTTAGCAAGTAAAAAATATATTCGTATGTAGTTCAAAACCGGTCTCATTTTAATGCTCGTATTTTCTGATAGATTTTTCAATTTCCTTTCAATAAATATCTGAAGTTTAATCATTAAAAAAATCATACTTGTACAATTTCTATTCTCTAAATGGAAATTGAGTTGAAAAGTCCTTCATTTTTTTATTTTCAAAAAATAGAATATTATGTGAATTTTAACATTTTTACACACTGTGCTATAGCTCACTATTTGAATTTCGATTCAATTACATATATCTCCACCCCCACCTCCCTCCCCTCCACTCTTTTCCACACCTCTCCTCATTCTGTATAAATGGAAAAATAATGTTCCATCGTCTCAAAATAGTCTTCTTTTCAAAAAAAATATTATAATGCACTGAACATTTTTAGCTCTTCTCATCTTTGTACAAATAAAATGAAAGAAGAGTTACGGAAGGAATTTTAAGTAGAGGTTTTTCCTCTGACCACTAGACCAGTTATCCATTAATCTTGATGATGGGGAAGGGGTCCAATGCTTTGAGAAAATAAGTACGAGGTATTTATCATACTTTAATCTGAATTATTCTTAAAGGTTGATACATAAAATACATACTTTCAATTTCTGCCTGGAGAAATTCATTTTAAACTTTCAAGTCTTCAAACACAATTATTTTCATCAATTCACAGACACATATTTCAATTTTCTTTGCCAGAAATGCGTCGAAATGGAACTACTTGGAGGAGGAGGAGGAGGAGGAAGAGGAGGAGGGAGAGGAGCAGGAAAGGTGGAGTGAAAAAATATTGAACTGCAAACCTTAGTTTTATCATTTTTTTTTCATGTTTTTTTTTTCTATTCAACAGAAAAGTCTTTATTGTAGATTTTTCTAATTCATAATCATGAGAATTTGACATCGGAATTTCCTTCAACTCCTCCTCCTCATCCTTCACACACAAAAAAAAATCATCATTTTTGTGCCATATTTACCATTTTAGATTTTTTTTTCCGCCAAAATAAGTATGTACAGGAGCTCTTTAGGCATTTTCTCAAGATTAGAAGGGAATTAAACAATGAAAAGGCAAATTGAATAAAAACTTGAAAATGAGGAGCTTGTTTGGGAATATTGAAAGTTTGACAAAATCTTGGACGATTGATTGAAAATCAAGAAAATGAAAAAATTTTAGGTCGCACACAATCTTTTAAAAATCTTACTTTACTTAGTTCATTGTTTAAATAATGAGAAATTCTAGTGATTTTTGATCAGTAAGCAGTTGAGCTCACTCAATTTTAGCAGCTTTTGAGTTAATTATTGAAAAAAACGTTTTAGGTCCCTACGTATCACCTTTGTCCAAATTAAAGCCCAAAGAGGGGGTATCAAAACATCACTTTGAATGAAGTATCGCAAATAAAATATCAAAAAGTTCATCATATGGTCAACTCAATCATTCCCAAAATTATCTACCTGACTAACTCTAATTTTTTTTCATAAACTCTTTAATTACACGTAGGTTAGGTATACACGCAAAAAAATCAACATACCTATAAAAACCGAACCATCATACTCGTCCGGGCTCGGAGCGCCTCTAAGGCAGGACGGAAATCCTCTACTGAATCTTCTCAATGTACCGGATGAGCTAGTACTCTCGGTTGAAATAAAGCTACCACTATAGTACGCCAAAGAATTCAAATCTGCTACACAATCCGGAGGCAGCGATAATGAGACAGCCATCATACGCGTAAATCCCCACAATTCCAGTTACACTCGGCTAGCCGCTTGTTTATTCTTCATATGTCGCCAAACCGAAGAAGCCGAACCAAAATAGTACGTACGAGTACAAATTACCACCGTCGAGAAGGGTCCAACAAAAGATTGCACCAACCGGATACTAGACGTTTTGCTTTCAACTTCCGAATCATTTATAACAAATACCTACTTAGGTATAGGTAAGGTATAAAGGCGACGAAGGACGGTAAAGCACACGAAGACTAAGTATCAGATTCCAACCAGTTTTTCTTAGACTTGTGAAGCAGATGTTAGCAAATTGTCAGCACACTTCTGACTTCCACCAGGGAGGCATTTTTTCAAATGAAAAGATATAACGTATCACATCAACGATCAACCCACACAACAACACGATCACTCTGCGATTGAAAAAAGTTCAAATTAATAACTTGCGTATATTTTTGAGAATTTTGATTTTCTCGACTCCGAATTTTTCAATATAATGGAACATTTTTTCCCAAACATATTAAAATAGAACCTATTTGAAGAGTCAATACAAAACCTATAGATTAATTATATATACGAGCTTCCCTGTACAAATAGGCAGGTACCCTAAACCTTGACCAAAATGCATTTAAATTGGGTCATAAGCGACGCTTCGCAGGAAAAACTACGATTAGCGAGAATTAGAATTCTAACGAGAAAATATCATCGCTTCTTCGACGGTTTTTTACACATCTTTGTACACTTCACAACCAACTTGAAATACAGTATACTCACAGACTGACGACAGTCAATTAATTTTTTATTACAATTTTTAACCTTGAATGAATATTTTACGCTCAAATGGTCACCGATTCTATAGATTTAATTTATGCACGATCGTATCGGATAATTTTTCAGCCTTTATTTTCTTATTATTACGCGAGCAAAGCACACGGTAATATTCGAAAATTACAGTTTACCTATAATAATAATAATAATAACCATAACTGACCTCTGAGTACCCCCCCCCCACTCCTCTCCATCTAGTACTAGGAATATCTGAAACGTCGATCAAATAGGTACCTAATTTCTAAGGAACGAGTAACTAAACACACTAGATTATTTTTCGAGCAAAAGTAAAATAGAACCCCCCCCCCCCCTTGGAACCACGTCTCAAAAAAATCGAAGTGAGTCGAGAAAATATAAACTCAAAAATTTACTTCGAACGGGTCGGAAACTTACAAAAAAAAAACTCAACAATTCGAAACTAATTACCCGAGTTGAAAAAAATGAAATTACGATGAAACAATACGTAAAAAAAAACAACGAAACAGACGCACGCGAGGATTAACAAAAAACCACAACACCAAACCGTCTCATTCGAGTTATTATTTTTATCAAAACGCGTTGATTGGCAACCGAAAGTTGACTCAACTAAACAGTTGTGAAAAACGCAGGGTTACCAATGTCGCCGACCTGAATATTCTGGTAACACTGCCTGCGAGTGTTCTATTTCTGTTGTCAATGGTTTTATGACGATAAAACGAGACCAAGGAGTAGAATTTTAATTCGACTTTTGCCAGGAACGTAAATTTAACTAGGAATAGAAAGGTTAGAATGGAAAAACAAAAAAAAATTACTGGAATCGCATCGTTTGAATCAAACAAAAATTAAATACTAACCTATTTCAAAACCATTATTTACACCACAATTTTTTTTAAAGTATTTCTATTAGGTACTTAATTTTAGAAACAAATCTTTAAAATTTTGAGGAACAGTGAAACTCTTCCCATTCTACGTTTTTAAAAACTAAGATTCTAAAGCTGAAAAATTCATCATAAATGCAGCAGAAAAATTGAACTCTCGAATGATGAACCATTGAAATTTGAAATATACATACCTACTTCTCAACACTCGTTTTTTCAATTTTTATTCCACGAAAAACTACTTATGTAATTTGTATTTTATTTCCTACATTTTGGAAAAGAAAAATTTCCATTAAAATTAGAAGACAACCTATGTTCAAAATATTCATAAATTAATGAATATTTTAGCTCATGGACATTTTCTTACAGTTTTCCCATGAATGAAACAAAATCGTCACACATATTGCTAAGTTTAATCAAAATTCAAAATATCAAAAAATGTTTATTTTCATTATTACCTACCTTCTTCTTTTAGCCAAAAATTTTGAAAAAAATAGCAATTTTTCGCAATTTTCCCCTACATTTTATTAATTTTTTTAGATAAGTATTCAAAACACAAATATTCTTCTTCCTAAACCATCCCTGCGAAAATATTCTCAGACATAATCAAATCTCGACTATAGCTGCGATGAAAAATAGCTCACTAGCCCCAGATAATTTAATGTCCTGCCAAAGTAAACTTTGTGCATTATCATTCGACGATTTTATTCACCACTCTTCGTCTCCTCGCTTCTCAACTTGAAATCTTAAATACAAAAATATCAATGGTTTTATTTGTGGCTTGTTATTGTTTAATTTTAGATACTTTACGTAGGTCTAGGGTCTAGGTACCTTCGTGCACGTGATTTTAATGTTTCACTTCCGAGACGACGACGTAACGACATTCATTTATCAGCCACGAGACGCCTTATGATTATCATTTCAGTTTAATCGTGATTTCGAAGGGTAAACTAAACTACATAAACCCACCCAATGAAGTGTCCAACTGTCTGTCATTCATAATCATTCATCATTATGTTAATTTGAAATACTGATAGGCAGAAAACCTAGCAAACAGGGGCAGTTGAGGTTTCTTTTGCTGGGAATTACATATTTAGAAAATTGAAAAAAAAATATAGGAAAATGCAAGGCAGAAGCAGAAAAAAAGTGACCTCAAAATACCTGATAAAATACTCTAAATTTCAGCATTGTTTCAGTATTACTTCAGTATTGAAGGAATTAACACACAGTGAATAGATACATAAAACGTTAGAAATGCATGGCCCTTGATCCAAATTTGGTTGAAATGAAAATGACCCATCAAGCACTAGTAACGTCTTGACTCCTCCTCGCTCATTCTTTCCCAAAATATCGAGTCCTCTACTCTCAAAATTTCAAAAGCAATATTTTCATTTGGAGAGAAAAGGAAGAGGTAAGGAACTTTTGAAATTTTCACAGATTGCAGTTGGAATGTGCGTGAGTTTTTCCTAAAAACAAGTCTTCATTTCAAATTTTTTATTCGAGGAAACCTCAAAAAAAAGAAAATTGGAAAAGTGAATAACAGAGACACATAAACCTTAACTTATCACACATTTTGAATGATTTTTTCCATCCAATTTGGTCAACGAATGGAAGAGAGGAAGAATGAAATACCATAAGATCATTATGTAAATGTATAGATGCTTGACTGTAAAATTGAACAGAGATGTAAGTAAAGTACGAAGACAGACTTCAGGTTTTGCTACCACAAGCTACAAAAGTATTCAACTCGACTAAATGTAGAAAATTAAATCATTACGAATGCTTAAAATTGACATCTGTCAGATGATGATATATTTTCACTCGCAAAAATATACGTTTTGATAATCAAACGACTTTCATTGCTACCGGTATTCGACCGAGCCCGAGTGAATAATTTTGTTTGACGAGGCTCGATAGTCGATATGCATGATATTATGTTCTCTATGTGCGTATTAATTACCAACACCTTACTCATTTTTTTCCTTTTTTTTTTTTGCATAACAATTAGCTTTAGAGTCGTCGATACTGTTAACCAATTACCATTCAACTTTCTAGTATACTTTTTACTTTCTCGCATATTTGAAGAACGTACGGTATATACTCGTATGAGTAGTCTGTTGTCGTCATATTCGTATTCGCATTCGCATCTGCAGCGTGTAAAATGTTGTTGTTTGAGTATACTAAGTACACAGAGTACAGCACACATACTTAACCCGTCCTCCCAGAGTTCATTTGTCGATTACGTTAACTTTCTATGTGTGTAGGTACCCATATGGGGGTTATTCGTTCATTACAGTAATTATAATGGTCGATTTACGCGGCTACGCGCACGTTACATGTAAGTACGAGAACGAAATCGCTGATGCAACAGGCACAGGCTCGTTATGGTGTTTACCATAACATCGAAACCGGCTGCTCAACGCGCTCAGCATCGCGCTGTAAAAATGTAAAAATTAGATCTACAATTTTTTTGCTACCATAACATCGTTTTAGGAACCACATGTACCACAAATGAGCACCGATGCGACGATTTCGTAAAAATAAAGAACCTACCGTAACAAATCAAGCAAACAAAGCAAAAAAGCAAAGCTGACTTTCGTAATTTTACAACCGCAACTAGCAATACAGTCACCGGTGCGGCGACGAGAAATTCCCACATTTTAATTGATTTCGTTACTAATTAAATCAATTATACGAACGCATTCTGCGCATCGAGCTCTATGAACTGTTCGGCGCTTCGAGGTACAGTTAGAGTTGACCTTCATTTCTCAGCTACTCGACTCGACTCATTGAGATTTTTCTCACTGTGTGATTCGTTTAATTGCACAACTCCGAGCCACTAGCACATGGAAATATCAAATAAAATCGCAGAGAAAAGGAACGAAGTGTCAACATGAAAAATTCACAGTCAAACAGTGCAGTGAGAGAATTGAAAAAAAAATCAAATATCCGCCAAAACCAGGTTCGGACGATAACAATTTAACAAGTTCAGTCAAGGTACCAGCATTTTTCTTGCTTTTTTTTTTGGGGGGGGGGGATTTTTGAAAATCAAATTTGGGGCAAAAATAAGGAAAAATTAAAATTTTACAAAATTGACGTAGAAAGCTGAAATTTGACATCTTATTTTTGTCCCAACCGTTTTGAGCAGTTCAAGAGCCGCAACCCACAAAAATTTGAAATATAATACATTATACAGCTATAAACCCGATAACACTGATTTTGGGAGATTTGTGTGTAATTGGTCTCCATGGGGTAACAACACTTTTTGGGAGACTGGAATTTTCAAAAAATTGCTGGACGATCCAAAACAGCTTGAAACCATCGTCCATTCAGCATGTTAAAAATAGGAGCATGAGCTGAATTTCAGATTTTTTCTGTCAAAAGTCGCAGGTACAGTGAATTGTTTTACGGTTCTGAATTGGCAGAAACCAATTTTGGAAAAATGGTGTGTAATCGGTCAAGCAGACCACTAACAAGTACCAATTGCGTTTATATGTGCTAAAGTTAATTCGCAAGCTTTTAATGGTACCTACTTCTTGAAAATCTGGAATTCCCAAAATACAGCTGGAGGTGACAAACCTCAAATCGACTTAGCGGGTCGAAATTTGGGTAGGTAGGTAGTAGGATTCTACCTACTTATAAAGTAATCTTAGCTTTCCAACTTCATTGTGTACCAAAACTATGCTGGAGGCTCCAGAACTACTCAAAACAATTCGAAACAGTTTCCAATCGATTTGGGGAGTCGAAAATAAGCCACATACTAAATTTCAATTTTCTAGGTTAATTTTGTAACATTTTGTTTGACCCAGATTTGATTTTCAAAAATTCGTTGAAAATCAAAAAATGCATTAGAGATGCACATTTGCATGCTATTTCGATTTACTTTCATTCGGCTCAAAAATTTGTCCATCAATTGGGATATCTCCCTTTTCGGTTTACCTCGATCATTTTTCACTTTCGCTCGATTTTTTAAGAGCATTAAAAAAAATTTTTTATCAAGTAAAAAATGAAAAAATGTATTTTTTCAAAACATTTTATCAACATCAATATTTTATCCAGAAATGACTTTGTCTAGATCATTTTGAATCATTTTAAGATAAAATACTGAAAATTCGCATTTATTGAACTATATCTTGACAATGCAAGAATCGAATGAGGAATGACACAATTTAAACAATTTTAAATCACACTAACTTTCGCGATTACATCTTTTTAATAGGCATTTTTTTCCAGTATGCTATGATTCGATTTCGCTTTTACTTTACTCAACGTGAGAAAATTAATAAACAAATTAATTTTAGCGACATAATTTTTAAAAAAATATGTGTAACGTGACGTGTATCGTGAGACTGTTTTAATTACCCTTGAAAAACGTGTAGATATACGATTTGAAAAAATGCACGCAATCCAATAAATTCACAGTTGCATTTGCACTTATGCGTTTTTTTTTTATTATTATTTTAATTGAACGAAACAACCGGAATAATTAAATTTTTCATTATTCGTAAACGTAAGTATTAGTAAAATGTAGAAGTCTCGAGCGCGAGCATAACGTATGAAAACGAGTCACAAGTTCTACAACCACGTTTTCGCGTACGAGACTTACGAGTCAACGTGTACTGCGGGTCTGCGGTAATGAGAATTCAAACTATACCGTCTGACTACTCGTAGAAAAGTTGTTGCGCCAGGTCGTATATAAGCTTGAAAACGTCCCATATAACATTAAGATCATACTTTCAGGATCATTTCTGTAGTATGTATCTTCGCCTTCTCCATACAATTATGGAGTCGATGTAGCCACGATGATGAGGCGTGGTCCATCAGCCTGAGCGTGAGGCATGCCTCTAATGGAGATTTTCATTAGAGGTGTACGATGATCGCAACTGCCTTCGGGTAGAGGGTTGATGGACTGGCTGAGTGGTCAAAAAATTTCATTTAATAAATATTCACACACTCTAGGGGATGATTACATTTCTGAAGAAGTCATTGACCTCAAATGGGGTAATTCCTACGGAGGAAATTGAGAGCAACGACCTCGAGGATGCAAAGGAAGAAGGCGAGTGAGATGATTAGACGCATACCAGAGTTTACCAAATTATCCACTCAAGGGCTCATCATAGAAAAATTGAATCAGTGTAAAAAATCAAAACAAAAAACATGTAATTTTCAGAGTTGAATTATTTCATACCCTTTGCAAAAGTTCAGATTTCAATCACATATCAAAGTAACAGCATTTAAAAATATTAAAGTTTTACACTGTACATAACGAGCCCTCTATACTCATTTTTGAAAATTGTGATTATAAAAATGAAAATACAATTTTTGAAATTTTTCGTTCCTATGTACTAAAAATTAAAATTGAGATGAGAAAAACAGGTGAAAATAATTTTTCATGCAGTAGCAAGACCACAAACAAATGAATTCTAATAAAAATGATTTCCAGATTAAAAAACCTACATGTACTGATTCAAGTAATACTATTACAGGTAGTGAGTGAGTACCTTTTGAGTATACTTTTACGTAAATTAAATACTTAAGGCGAAAATAAAGGCATAGTTTGAAGAGGTGGCATGGCATGGTATGGCAATCAATTTCATTTTCAAGTAACTTGCATGATTCTATTTCAGTTCATGAATTGATAGTGGATTCTTGTGTGTAACTATAAACCATAAATATTCAACTTACTCATTACCACGTTCTCTTACTCTTATAACAAAGATTTGTACTCACCTAAAACAAAAAACAAAATAAAATTTGATTAGAGGACTGACAAGTGATAATTATTTTATAGGTACATACGTTCGCGTTCCTAGTATTTAAAAATTAAATCTAATTTATAGGTGCATTCGTGGCACATCTCTCATTCTCACGAAATGTTTTTAAAAATGTGTACCTAATGACAATTTTCATTTCTAGGAATAAGTGCATCACAAATTACTTTCATTCCCAATTCTCAGCTTTAGGGAATAGCCAGTAGTTGACTACCTACATATGTATTTCTCACTGCAATACATTTTATCCTCGCATTGCTTTTTTAAAAAATTTATTCGTTTATTGAATGATTGAGCAATTTCAGAAACCAGCACAAAAAGCAAGCACCAATCGTCAAATTGAATATTATCAAAATATAGTGCGATAAACCTTGAGTGTCCTTATCAATGAACGTCTACCATCAACTTTATAATTATCACCAAGTTCCTTGAAATTTCCCCAATACAGCTCTAATTAAGTGCTAGAAAATTTTCGAAGTAGGTGTGAAAAAAATTGGGACACTTCAAAACTCGAGCTACATGAAAATGATAATTTTTTCAATGTGGAAAAGCTGATATATACGACAACATCATGAGATTAATTTTCTAATTGACGGTTTAATTACTTAATGCAACGGAGACTATATTATACTTTTTTTTACAGGAATTTTAATTTAAATTTAAACTTGCTCGGGGACTAAGTGTATTGTTCAATTTGTTAAAACTCTAATACTTGCTCATTTGACAGTTGAAAACAACTAGGTAGTAGGTACTAGGTACCTATTCATATCGATCGTTTAAAAATACCCTTTATTTTCTAAGTAGGTATACTTTTATTACTTTCCTTACAAAGAGCATTAATTTTACTCATTTTTAATCATGTGGAACTAATTTTGAAATTTCAAATGAGTAAAAATAAAATGATTACGTACTATTATCGTGTTCGAGAGGTAACAAGGTTAGAGTCATTGGTACTTTCAAGACGCTAACACGATGTACATAGAACAAACTAACGCCATCTGTACGCCAGATATTTAATAACAAGTGGTATTTCGCTCCATCTACTGGCCAATGCAAGAAGCTATTCGTTACAGAGAAATAACAAGAATGAATTCCAACAGCAAGCAACAAGTGCTTACAAGAATTCAAGCCTTCCTTCATTCAGGATTCAGGAAGCTCAATGCTTCCTTCTTCCTTCATGAATTCACTATCCAGTCTCGATGAGATGAGATAAAATTATGGGATGTTTATAATCAATATTTGCGTCAATACTGTTTAGTTCCACGATACTGTTTGTAATACGACGCGCGAAGAGTCGGAAAACTAATTTGGAAAAATTTTCGCAATTTTTTTCTCCATACCTCATTTTCATAATAAAAAAAACTAATGGCTTATGAACGATTCAAAATTTTACTTCCGACAACTTCTTTTCTAATACTCGCTCAGCTGCTTCAGATCAAGCTCACTCAGCTAACCCGTTTACTTTTAAAGAGGACAATAATTTTTCAATAAGAAAAAAAATCAGAACAGTTCGTTCACGATAAAAACATCCACGCTGCACAATTTCCTATATTGTTTAACTCGCATATGTTTCTTTTGTTTTAAATTCAATTAAGAAATAGTTATCGCTATGAATTCAATACGTATACCCAACTTTTGTATTAAATGTTGATGGAAGTACAGAAATATAGCTTTGTAAAAACAAGCAAATGCCTACTTCAAAAAGTTGGTGTGAATATGAACCTACTCGCCACTCTTTTCTAGGGACCATTCAATTAGTTTTGCATCGTTGAACTAATAAATTGATTTGAAAAATGCTTTCAAATTGAAGAAATTTATATAGGTACTAGGTACATATAAACGATATTCAAGATAGGTACTTTGAAATATCGAGCATTCAAGGGACATTTTTATGTTTGAAACGAAGTTGGTCGTGACCGAGTAATTTTTCCAACACAAATTCTCAGTACTTACGGGTACTTGAAGATAATATAGAGACCCTGGACTTATCAGAAAGGTAACTATGACTTTTATCAAATTCAAGAACCTCAAAATGATATTACTAACATACATACTTATACTATGTAATACTAGCAACCCCAGCTCGCGCCCTCGCTTCGTTCGTACTGCTCATTCGAGCGTCCAAGAATTTTAAAACTCGGAATTTTGAAGTTTTGGGTCATTCATTGAACACGATTAAAAAATCAAGGGATCCAAAAATTCCAAAAATTGGTTTTTGGATCATTTCATTCCTCGGCTCCTGTGGATCCAAATCGGTTCAAATTTCGGATTTCAGGTTAAAATACAGTTTTAGAAAAAAAATGTTTCCTACATTTTTTCATGTTGATTTTAGGACCCCCTTTTCCCCAATTTTGGGTCTTTAAAATCAAAATTGGGCCTTAATAGAAGTGGCTGAATCGTTTCCTTTTCGCCTTTATTATGTACTATCGATAATCAGGCTTTGAAAAAAGTCGGGTGATGATAAAAATGTGTAATGTACATCATGAGTTTTGCAATTTTTCAATCTTTTCCCGTGAATTTTTTTAACAACCATTTTTATTTTTCAAATTCAAATTCTGCTATAATTTAGATATGCTGAATACCTGGGGGCGCAAATTCATTCATTAATTGGATCGATTCGGCAGAATAATAAAAAATTTTAAATATTATACCATCTTGATATAATATTTTCCAAGTAATTACAAATACATATTTCAGATCCAGCTTTCATAGCTGGAATAATTAAATGATTTTCCATAAAATATCGCTGGCCTTGGTACTCGTGAGTTCTTCTGGCTCATTAACTAACTTTTTTCATGATGCGTGAAATTGGAAACTAAATTCAAGTTTTAAAGTAAGAAACAACCAAACATTCGAAAGTGTAGGGTTCAGAATTTTTCAGAGTTTGAAAATGAATAAACTTACGTTCGTGATATCTGTCGCTCTTCTGATAGTGGTGATTTTCTCCACGAAAAGTAAAGCATGGTGAGTCTAACTACATAATAATCAAATCACCATTTTTTATAACTTGACTTCCTACTTGAAAATGAATCTTATTTCATTTATAAGCATAAGCACTAATTTAAGAATACAGATGGTTATTTTTTTTAAATCAAATTGATAAACTTTGTGTACACTGCAAATTTTAGATTTAAGTGAACCCTGAGAAACGTGATAAGATAAGCAAAACGCTGAAAATATTTTTCCACCTAAAACATTGCCAACATTCGATTTGCGTTAAAAAATTTTCTTTTCAATCTACAGGCTCAAAAGCTGTAAAACGGGTGGCGATTGCTTTTGTGATAGAAGTTGTAATCAAACCGATGCTGCCCAAGTTTGTAAAGATTTCTATGAGATCGGCGCAGCTACAAGAGTAATAGCATGTCCTCGTATAGGAAACTGCGAATGCACCCTTAATAACCAGTTCCTTCGCCGACGAAGATAAAAACGAACAGATAGAATTTGATTCAATCTTTCGCAACATACGAGTAGATTAAACCGCACTGGATAGCAAAGATTATTTTTTTTTTTAAATTCATTTTTATGTACTTTTGTTAACTTAAATGTGACATTTTTGTGAGAATATTTTAAGATCGTAATTAAAACTGAAACATCCGTTGCACTGTTCGAATGCAATTTTTAACAATTAAAATTTGCGATGAATGAAAAAAAAATCTACCCATTATGTTTCAATCTTCATTCCGATGAATAGGTACAGTGTTGTGTCGTGAGTGCCTAACTGGCTTAGGAATCCCGGCTCAGCTTTGCCCAAAATGAATTTTCAATGGTTTTAATATGCCATGAAATTAATGAGAAATCGTAATTTTCTAAGGTAACTACCGATTTTCAATGTCAACGGATTAGGTGGGTTCAGAAACGGCGATCAAAACATGAGAAAACCCACGTTTTTCAAAAAAGAATCAAATACTTTGAGAAATCTTTTGCTCAAATCCTTGTACGGCTAAGGGATTCAATATTTTTTCTTGTAGTCTCCCTCTCACTCAAATTAAATCACGTTATTAATTTTCGTCAAAATTCGGAATGTATATTTTTTACACCACTCAAATGATTTATATTAACGGTTTTATTGTCGTGGATCTGGAAGAACATGAGATCACTTGATCAGCATTCTACTTAAGCCGCGGTTTCTGACACCCCTACAAAGATGTGATGCGATGATATTCAGAAAAAACTCACTTACCTACGTCCAATTCGCAATTTAAACAGAATTGTACCAGATTTTCAGTCACCCTTTTTACACCTTTCAACATTGTACAGTTTCTAAGAAAACGTGGATCCCCAAAAATACAATCCAATCTCAAAAGTAAGTAAGTATTTTGTAATGATAATTTTTATAGGTACTTAAGTGAACATTTTTTCAAAACGGACAAAAATTAGACTCCTCCGCCTGAGACCGAGTAGGGACGAGGGTCAGAAAATTATAATGAAAAATTATATTGTACCAAAGCCCCACCGTCTCAGAGTTGTGATATTTTCTACGACATCGATAAACATTCACGACCATGCGGTAGAATCGTAAAATATAAAACGTTGAAAATTGTATCCGAACAAATTAAACCTTAATTAATAATTAACGTTCAAATTCTGAAATGCGATTTAAAAGTGATTTTTTCTTCATACTAAGTAGGCAGCTTACATAATCATCAACTAACTAATTAGTTCTCAAAAACGACAACATGATGAAAGTTATTTTTTGAAGGAAAAAAAATCGTGGATGAAAGCCCTATCCTTCAAAAAAATGTTTATGTGTTTGAACCCAAAAAAAAATTCCAAAAGCTCACGAAAATTTTTAGTTTTTTCCCGCATATACCGGACGAATCGTACGTCCTAGCAAAAATCTGACGACATAGTGGTCTGAAAGAGAATTAAATTCTCCATACAATTTCGTTAACGTAAAATTTTCGCAGGACACTTAGTTTCAAAATTTGTACGTCTTTGAAGTTGGAATGTTGGGGTAACAAAAAGTTGGTCTTTGAAGTTGGCCAGACGAAAAGTTGCAGTAACTTTTTACAGATAATTCAGTGACACAAAATTTTTACGGAAAGCTTTCAGCCAACACTGTAGATGAAGATCTGAAATTGGTCAAAATCTTCCAACTTGAGCTAAATTTTGTACTACCTAAGTATATGTACCTACCTGTATTTCCTCAGATCATGTTGCATAATTCGAACACTTTGATGTGATTTTAAGAGCGTGTAAGGTTTTGAAACCATAAAACATAATTAAATATACGTGTACAGATTAAATTTTTATCATCGAACTAATGAACTAGTTTGAAAAATAATCAACTAGCTAATTAGTTTTCGAAAACGACAAAATGAAGAATGTTACGTTGGCGATATCGATCCTTTTACTAACAACTGATATTTTTTGCATGAATATGTGGTAAGCAAACAGGTTTTATATTCATCTTTTGATAACACCCTAGTGAATTTCATATGATCCAAGTAAACTTTAATCACTGGATTTTCATCATCATTTCACAGACAAGCCAAAATTGATTTTCCAGCGTACCTAATAAGTATTGAAATTTCCCTGTCAAATAAAAAAAAAAAATCTTTGATTCAATCAGTCATTGTCACATAGGCATTGAGTCAGTGATTCTTGAAACTGCTGAACACTTTTAATACAATAATTTACCACAGAATTCTTATTTTCGAATGTAGGAAATGTCCAGACGGTAAGAGTAAATGTATCTGCAATCGACCATGTACCCAATCTGACAAAAATAAGGCTTGCAGTAAAATTCAAGGGAGAAAATCGGATACCTCTAGTTTTTGCCATTCATCGCAAAATTTTGATGGCCACTTTGCTTGCCATTGTATTACGGACTAGATCTAGTATATAGGTAAGTTTAGCACCAGGAAAATTACCAAGATACCTACTTTATGAAATGTTTTTATTTTATCATACCGTTTAATACATTAAATTTCTATTCAAACTCGTTTATGTAAAATGAATTTGTCGAAAGTATGAAAAAAATAAACATTTTTTGTTTGTTTTGAATTTCTAATTCTTACACAGGTACCTACGTAATATGATTTTTCTGAACAAATTTTCACCTTTGTTTCACTTGATAAGTGAGTAGGTGAACTAGATAGATGTACAAATATTTTTCTAAAAATATATAGATCCATATTTTGGAAAATTTTCAGAAAAAGACTACAACTCTCATTCCTCTCTTTTCCATGAAAACTCTTCAATCCAATAAATGATTTTGCCCAATTACCAAGTTTTTACAATTAGTCCAACGGACCTTATCCGAGAAAAACATCAATTAGTAAATTTTACAAGCACTTTTTAAATGTTTTCTCGAACTCATGATTATTTTCTAATAGTTTTGAAAATTTTTCCATCATGCAAATATTGATACCTACTGCAGCACACCTGCATATACATATTATGATAGTTTGAAGTTGAATAATCTGATAAAAATATTTAGAATAAATCCTTTTCAAACAGAATTTTTCAAAACGTGAAAGATTTTAAAATTCCGCAGAGGCTTCCAAAAATGACTAGAAGCTTATTTCAAGGTAGTGGAAAGGAGGTTGATTTTTATTCTAGCATCAATGAGGCACTTGAAGAAAAAATGATTCAATCAGTATCGAATAACAATAGTATTAACTCAAGAAGTGAAATATTAAAGATTATTGCACCTGTACCTATTATTTGCGAACATTTCGGCAAAATATTCAGGGTTTAATATTGGATCGTAAAATATGCAGGTATAAAACGTTCATAAAAGTACGCGCACAAATAAAAATTTACCACTCTGGAAATTATTTTCTCATTAAGGCTTGTACAGTCGTCAACTAACTAATTATTTATCAAAAACGACAAAAAAAAATGAAAAATCCATTCGCAATATTAATCTTTTCGTTAATAATAGCAATTTTTTACACCGAAACTAACGCGTGGTAAGTGAAAATTCATAATTATTCTACTCTCGATTACTGTTTTAGGTATAGGTATTCAATTGCAACTAAATTCTGATTTTTAAACATAGGACTACAAGATGTGAGAACAAGGTAAGTAAATGCAGCTGCGACAAATTTTGCACCCAAAAAGATGGACAGCGAGGTTGTCGACGAATTCAGGATTTAGGTCGAACGTATATCACGTACCCTTGCCTTTCAAAGATTAAGGACTATCGAGCTGTTTGCGATTGTGTTATGGATCTAGTGGATAGGAAAAGCCACCATGGGCATGGGCACTGAATTATAAAGAAAAAGAAAACAAAAACTTACAAGATTTTTTAAAGACTGAATTTTTTAGTGAATTTTGTAATACCTACTTAGACTCAATATCAAATTTTCGAAAAATAGCCCATATTAGTAAATTTTTAATACAAGTATTAAATTATTATTTTTTTTACATATTTTCTTACAATTTTCGAAGATGCTACACCTGAGGTTGATGTTGCTACTGCAGTTCATTTGAAAACAGTAAAGCCTTTCAAAAGGGCATACATCCCAATTCCTCAGCTCATTCAAAAAATAAAATTGTTAATCATTGAGTAACCATATTTTTATTATTATAGATTGAAAATCAGATATACCTATACCTGGATCTTGAACTTGTTTTTAAAAAATTTTCATTTTATCCAAATTTTTATTTAAAAAATGTCGTTTTCCAGATGTGAAAAATTTCCAAAAATCCAAGATTTTGCGATAGGTCTAAAGATTCCTAACCGAAAAATTCGAATTGACCACCCGTGAATTTAAACCTACACTAGAGATTTTCTTTAAACCACAAGAATAAGATTAAATGCCTTTAGAAACGTTTAGAATGCATTTTCTAAAGTCGGGATTGAAAAAATTTAATTTCCAGCAAATTAATACCTAAAAATTCGAATGCTGGAAACATTTCATGGTATACCTAATACGTTATCAAATATACCCGCGATCATAAAACTTTAACATTCGTTTTACAAACCAATAACCAAATGAGATTTGAAAACGATTGTTCCTTTTAGTTTGTAGCACTATAGTACTTACGACGTGTTTTAATCAACCAGCTAATTAGTTCTCAAAAACAACAGAACGATGTTTATATTCGCAGTTTCGATTTTCATACTAACAATTGCCATTTTCTACACCGAAGCTCAGACCTGGTAAGTAAATATTTGTAATATTCTTCTTTTGATTACCTATACTTCAGGATACCAAGTAAATTTTTACTTTTATATTTAGGGATAAAGTATGTCGATTCGCGCATAGTAAATGTGAGTTCGATGATTTATGTAATAATAGAAATGCGAAGACAGTTAGTGAGATGGTTGAGCATTCGAGAGCAAGAGTTAATTATTATCTTTTACAGAAGACCATACTGAGCATACAAATACTTGCGAATGCTTTAATAATGATATTCCAGGAGGTTAATGCAGAAAATCGCTTGTAAGTAACGATGAAACATTCAAAATTAGAAGAAAACGCGGTGATTAATAACGCATTGCACAGGAATTCGATCGTTTCATTGATTCAACATTCAATTTGAAGATTTTTGAAGAATTAGATACTGTTGTAACAAGAAGTCAATAAAATCGGAGACTAACAAGTTTGAAAAATTACTTTTTTTTTTTTAGTTGGAGCTATGATGAGGGCCATGATCGAAAATGAGGTGAAACCACAAAATTTAGTAGAAAATGAGGGGTTGAATAGTTATGAAAATCGATAAACATTTACACCTTGAATTTGAGATCGAAAAACAAGAACAAATACGAGATTTTTATCTCACATCTTTCTTCAGTTACACTCAGATCTTGAGATCTGGCATTCACATTTCACTCAACAGACACTTTCCTCTGGCTATGAGATTGAATAATCGAACTGTCGTATAAATCGATAAGTAATCTAACACACATAACGGACGATTTGAAAAGTAATTAAGTAGGTACCTAGTTTGGCATCGAAATAATCACCGTTACTTTGGCGAACAGCCAATGAACTCGTCGAACTATATTTACATTTGCGTAATTTTCGAAATTTTGTTTCCTTACTGCATCAATTAAATATCCACCACAAGAAGGTGTACGTGGCGTAATTTCGACAATGACCTTATGGCATTTTAGAAATACGTATCTGCGCCATCATTAAGTTGAATAAATTGGACGCTAATGAGTGATAAGGCGGCTACAAATTGCAACTGCGAGTATATCTTTTTCTACTTATGTTCGTTTTTCAATAAAGATTAATACCTAGTTATCATTTTTGATGCACGGAGCTTATCATACCTCCACAGAAGATTTTGGTGAATTGATTAGCTAAAAAAAATAAACGCAGTAATCTATAGAAATAGAAAGTCATAATTTCGAATGTGAACGAAAAAAAAATTCAATGATTAAAAAGTAAATTTTTTCAAAGAAACCGAAAAACATTAATTTCATACTCTTTATATTTCTTTCGGATGATTTGGATGATTCACAGCGTTACAAAGTTATCATGTAATGAACACCTATACTGCGCCTACAAACGTGGTGTACAATGATCTAATGCGTCACCTTTTCACATGAAATGACATCGTGATCACCATCATCGCCCATTGATGACAGAAATTATAATATCGAAGTACACGAGACAATTTTTATAAATCAGAAAAGATGAAAGATAACACAACCTAATCGATAGATAGTTTTTTTTTACATCCACACACACTTATCCTTTCATGTCCACAGCTTAGCTACATATGTACATAAAGTAAATATGAAATATAACATCACAATTTGAGGTTATTAACGATCGCAGACGCCTTCGTTTAATTGTTTTAATTCGTTTAAACGCAAGGTTACGAACCATAGATTGACCGGCATGCATATGGCACAACGAATGGGTTAACCGTTTACTTCTTATAGTTATAGTGTTGAGTTGTTATTTGTCTCTAAGTCTCACATCCTCGCAGTGCATTGTATAGATAGGTAATAGGTATCAATATCAGGTATTATGCATATACATATAAGTGGACGTGCGTAAGAATTTAGAGCCAAATATGGAAAATACAAACATGAATCTAAACCATAACCGAGAACTTTCAATATTAAAAAAAAAATCATTTCCATATCTCATGATTTTTCTTCAACTCTTCCCCTCTTCTTGAGAGTATTTAGCAGAGATAACCATAGACAGAGATACTCAATCCGACACTAGCATCGTTATCATCACCTCCTACATGTTTCCATTTATCGCATGAGTTTGTTTCAAAATATTAAGGTCCGCTATACGTGGATACTAGATGTAGATACTAAACTAATGCATCATCGTAAGTACTCGTATCATAGTACCTATCTAATGTGTAAGCTATGTACGAGTACTATCGTGAAATTGAAAACATCATAGCATGAAATCAGTAAATTGAGTAAACAGTAGGACAGCAAAAGTATTTTGTAAAGAATTTCTGGAAAGAATGTACAAAAATGATCGCCTCAGAAAAAGTCAAGAATACGATCAAAAATTTGTATTCGAGAAGATGAAGGAATTTCTAATTTGGAAATCCAAAAATTTGACAGTAAGTATAATTACTAAATTCCAATTTTTAAAATCAAAATGCGAAGCAGTGGCAATCACGTTGCTGTAAAGGGCGGAGTCATCCTCTCATGTTGAAAAAGTCGTCTCAGTCGCAGTCACCGAAGTTGGCTCAAGTCGTCTTATCTTACATATTATGTATAGTCGTTCAAAAACACAAAAAATGTTTCTACAAAGCACATCATTGTAGACATTTTTTACATGGAAAATTTTGATTATTTCAAGAAAATTTTCCCCCTCCCTTCGCTCGAGTAAATAATCGTTCTTCCAATTTTTTAAACACTTTTTGAAGTTTGTAGTGTCAAAATCTCCCTTAATTTAATAATTTTTTGTCGAATTATTTTATCATGGGAAAAAGTCAAAATGAACCCAGAGCAAATATAATTCCCCCCCCCCTCCTCCTCTCCATAAAGAACAGATGAAAAACTGAGATTTTCCAACAATTTCCCAATCATTCTTTTCAAATTTTTTATCAATCTACTTACCTAACAAAAATTGAGAAAAAAAATCCGTTTAATCAATTTTTCAAAATAAAAACTGCGATAATTTAAAGTGGAAAAAACTGGCACCACTTCAATAATTAATAACTGAATGAAGTTGTATTCCGAATGTCAGTCACAATAAATTGAAGCTTTAATCCCGTATTTTCACACTTTTCAAACCGATTCTGGGGTAATCCTCCGAATTCAGTAAGTATCCTTAACTGTCAGTACCCGAATAACTATTTTCTCAAATAAATTTTTTCCGACCATTTTTTTTTTTTGAACACTGAATTTATGAATCTGATTTCCCGAATCAATATGCTTCTTCAGGCAATTTTGACTAAAAATGGGTCTTTTATTACAACTTTTACAAAAAAAAAAACAAAGATTTTTCATAATTTTGGCAACAAGAGTGAAATTTTTTGATAATTTTGATAAAAAGCAGTTTTTTGCAATTTTGACAAAAAAAACAAAATCTGCTGAAAGTTTTGGCCAAAAAATGTTTTTCTGCAATATTTTAGCAAAAAACAAGACTTTTTGGCAATTTTTGTAAAAAAGAACCGGACATTCTGGTAATTCTGATAACACAAATTTTCCTGGTAATTTTGATTTTGAAAAAAATTGTAATTTTCCTGGTAATTTTGATTTAAAAATTTTGTAATTTTGGCAAATAACTGAGTTTTTTCTCACTTTTGTGCATTCGGGAGTAGGGAAAAAGGCTTCAGAAAGTTGGTAGTTCGGAAAAATGTCAATGTATGGTTTTTGCATAGGGAAAAATGTATTTGGGGGAATGTCCGAGAACCGACACTCTAAAAAATAGCCTCGTCATTACAGAAAATGTTAGGTACTTATCAACTGATTTTGTAGAGCAGGTTCAGATTTTAAAACAAGTCACGTGCACATTTTACTCACATATCACCTACTCTCTAAATTTGAAACAGTCAATTTCACTGCTTAGCAGTCACGACATTTTGCCTTTTTAAAGCAGTAGTTTTTTTTTACTGCAAAACAGTGAAAAATTACTGAATTGGTCAGTCAAAATGATTTTTTACTGACCAATTCAGTAATTTTTCACTGTTTTGCAGTAAAAAAAAACTACTGCTTTAAAAAGGCAAAATGTCGTGACTGCTAAGCAGTGAAATTGACTGTTTCAAATTTAGAGAGTATATTCAAAAATTAATCACCTTCATTACCACGGCAAGTCAATAAAAAAAACGAAAGACTCGCTGAATTAACGAGTAAGCATTGTTGTTCAATTTTCAGCATAATTATTACAGGATACCTAGACGTTGACCAAATTTTCAGAAGGGTAATCACATCTTCCTGTCTTTATACGAACGTTGGACGTGCACATGATGTCAGTCACAATCGTTTGAATACGTAGGTGTACAATGTACAGGTACATTAGAGATGAATTATACAATGAATTCAAATCAAATCAATATTCAATCAACGTCAATAATTTTTCCACGTATATCTAACCATCCAACATTACGAACTTCCCCAGTTCCCCAAAATGAAGGGAAAACCCCACATCGACAGATCGATTCAACGAATTTACACCAACTCAACAGGTGAGAATAGAGCACTTGGTACTTTGTCTGCCTACACTTCGCCACCTACTCTATGAAAGTATGACCTAGCAGAGCGACATTTTTCATGGATATAAACACTGGTCATTACTTACGACTGGGGATAGGTCGATCTTCATCGATATCCACACACATCGAGTTGCGTTTACGATTCTTGATGCTTTTCCAAACTCTTCTATGTGCCATTTCTTAGAAATGATGATCACTTAACATTATAAAAACACACCGCACGAGATGATCAGCGACCAGCAAACACAGATTCGCAAAACTTCAGTGATTAATACTCGTAATTTTACCGACACAGACACGACGAACCATTCTAATTACACTTAAGTAAACGTCTACGCGAATGTTTACCACGTATAAAACTCTATGGATATCGCTTTTTTTTTTTTTTTTTTTTTTGTTATCATATGAATAGTGGAAAGGGAAAATAATATTTTTATCGAAAGCATTACGTCACCTCGAAGCTCGTGTTGTATAGACTCATTCCGTTATAAATTTCTTTTTTTTTTCACCGTGCTTACAAAACATTAGAATTTGCAGCGACTCGCACGAATATTTTTCTTTTTCAAGAACTTAAGCGAAGGAAAACTCTTTTGATAGCAAAGACGACTGCGACCAGTGCGACCTAATTACGAATTAGTAGAAAATAGAAAAGAAAAACGAATGGTTAAACATTCGCGAACCGAAACAATAAACCGATTGAGTTGTGTCTTCGAGATAAACATACCGTTCTTCGTTAGGTTAGCAGACTTGGAAGGAGGAAAAAATAACAATAAATAGCGTTAAATGTCAGTACGATGATCTAACGAGCCAACCGTAACTATATCGTATTTCCGGAGCTGTATACGCGACTGTAAGGTTACGCCCAACGCCGGAAATCTTTTACCTCCATAAAAAGCTATCCTTATCAAATGTATTGTTTTTACGTGGCCGATGATATTTCGGCTCTGGCTGACACATACCGTTACAGAGTGTATATGACCAAGCGGTACCCATCCTCACACCACACACGTACTTAAAGATAGGTCTACCCTTCCTATTCTCATAAACAAGTACGTAGTCGACTTCAAACTGTAAGATCGATCGAATCATTCACTGAGATTGCTCGATCCATCGATGCGAAATCATGGGAATCGCGGATGATTCTCTAGAATCTCGCCCATTCGCACGTTATTTATACAATTACTCGTAGGTATAGCTCGGTACATTATACAATTGCGATTGCGTGCATTCAACTAGGTCGTTAAGCTCGAAAGGATTTCCACTGTAACTTACCTATCGGTGAATAAGCAGAGCTCGGTACATCCTCACGTAAAGATGCTGATTCAGAGATACTTGTGTCTTCATTGGCATCATCTTCTTCGTCTACTTCTTCCAGTAGTCCTAAAGGAGAGGCAACGTCGTAACCCCATTTTTGGCGAAATGCTTTCGCACCACCGTCTAGACGTACCCTGGGAAGGTCTACGAAAAGAGCGTCTCCGATCTGGAAAATTAAATCGAGTAAATTACACAGGAGTGTGAGGTGTTCATGATGTTAGAGTACGAAATGACGACTTCATTTACGATAATACATATAGGCTCAAGCTACGGTAACAAATTCTATATAATTATGCTGAACGAAAGTCGCGTGAAAATAAAATGACGTCCGAAGCGTATACCTACGTAGTACGGTAATTGCTACATAAAATAAAAGATGAAGGTATCAAAAATATAGACTGAATAAGATATGATTATTCACGTAACTGATTGTATAATTGAATGGATAGGAAACACTCATATTTCATATAATTATCTACAAAATATCACAAAAATAAAAATTAAATAAGTAAAAAATTTTCATTTCAAAAAAATGTTTCAAACATATTAGGTGAATTTTTTGTCAAATACTTAGGTATAATTAGAAATCGTCAGGACAACCGAAATCACACTGATAGAAATAAAGAGCATGTCACCCAGGCCTCAGAAGCAAATTCTGAGCAGCCGAAGTTAATTTTTCGATTTTTAGAAAATTTTTGAAAATGACGGAAGCAGCCTATATTGACTTCACATCAATTTTCTACAAAAAGAATTAAATATTATAATGTAGAGATGAAAACCTGAAAATCGGATTATTTATGCTAAAGTCACATTTGGAGTAGATTTCCACCATTTTCAAGCCTATCTGGAATATTCAGTAAAAATTGACTTTTCTCCAGCAATTTCAAATTGCTCTAGAAGACATTGTTATCAACTTCAGCAGCTGAAAATTTAATCCTATTATAAGTTCGACATTCCGAATCAGCTATGGTAAGTGAATCGTAAATCCGAGGGGACACAATGAAAAATGTATTTATTTGCAAATTGAAAATCTCAAATTTGAAAAAACATTCAAAATCATCAACTTTCGCAAGAGATTGCAGGTCGGCTGGAAAATTGTATAAAAATTGATTCTGATAATTTTTCGCAAAAATTGATGATTTCATGTTTTCAACATTTGAGATTTCAAACTTGAAAAAATATCTACACTTTTAAACGTCTTGTCATCTCGAATTTGCGATTCACCAACCCTAATAATCGGTTCAGGAGGTCGAACTCATGACAGGATTAAATTTTCAACTGCCGAAGCTGCAGAAAAGTCAATTTTTGCTGAAGACTCCAGGTCGGCTCGAAAATGGTGGCAACCAATTCTAGGGATCGACTTTGGAGTATATAACCCAATTTTCAAGTTTTCATCTTCATATTTAATCTTTTTGTGAAAAATTAAAATTCCAACAGGCTGTTTCCATGATTTTTAAAAATTCGCCAACAATCGAAAAATCATCTTCAGCAGTTTAAAATTAGTTCTGAAGTCCAGGAGATATGCTTTTTCAATGAGCTAAATTTCAGCTCAATTTAGAGTTGACGAGTTGCAAAAGTGCCTTTGTAAGTAGTACGTGATCTTTCAGTTTGATAGACAATTTTTTCAACGTGAAAAATATTGAAAATTATGCTACACTCACCTCGCAGTTTCTAAATTATCAACTTTTCGAACTTAATGACGTACTTTATTTTTTAAAGGGATTTTTAAAAACCAATAAGAAAATATAAAATCTTACATATTCACAAAAAATAAAGCGATTATTGTACCTACTCAACTAGCTACAAAATTCTGCCTTCATTTTATTTAATCAACTGCTAATTTACTTACTACAAAAAATAACCACATTGGACAATTATTCTAATTTTAGAATAATGTAATTCGCAGACATTTTTGAGAATGAAAAAATTTTGATTCGTTTACCAATTCATTTTTAATCAAAAATCTGAAAAAATTTTGATTCGTTTACCAATTCATTTTTAATCAAAAATCCGAAAAAATTTTGATTCGTTTACCAATTTATTTTTAATCAAAAATCGAAAAAACATTAGTAAGTACAAAATAACAGGACACGGTCTAACCCTACCCAATGTTCAATCATTTACATGATATTTTTTTCAATATACCTACTCCTTCTGTGAAATGTTCAAGTACCTCTGAATTTTTTCTAAAAGAAAGTATACTTATCTTAAAATACTCGCGAGATAAAATTTTTCAATATTTGTAATCGTTTTCCCAATTAACTCTACAAATAAACATACCAAAAGCAAATACGCCTGAATAAATATCTACACCTATCAGATAGGTACTTCAACCCATAGTGAGTAACAGTGAGTAATTTTCGATAAAATTCTGTCATTTAAAAAAAGAAAAGACAAGGTATATTGCAGATAGAATTTCCATCAGCAATTTAATAAATTAATCAACTACAGATACCTACATTATGACAAAACAAATAAATAAATAGGTAAATAAAAATCATTTATTGAGAATTTCCTTTTAAAAAAATCATAAAAATAACCTTTTGAATAATAGAAAAGTCAGCACCGAGGATAATAAACATAAGTAGAAATTCCCATACCCCAACACTCAATATTCTATAGCACAAAAAAATTTCTTTGCACATAAAAAGCACAACTAAGAGTAAAAACACCACCAAAATAACGTACGAGCAAACGAACTAAATTCCACGAACCAAAAATGCAAGCAATTAAGCACCATACCACAGTACAATTAATCTTCCACCATTAATTGGAATTACATTTGAAAAACCTAACATTAAGCCTGGTCGCATAGTTCAAAAAATGATAGAAACTCTACGACATGCATAACGTAACGCCAAGCCAAATTCTGCATAAGCAGACAGGTAAAGATAGTCTACAAAGAGAAAAACCAACCTTGTTCCTCAACCCAAAGCCTCGGAATGTTCCAGCGAAAATCTGCAGCCGGAAAATATAATAAAATAGGCAATTAATATCTATAAATTTTTAATACGTATTATTCTTCTACTACTCACGAATGTATCAAGTAGGTATATATACCTATTACCTAATTTGCTTAATTTTTCATTATTATTTTTTCTTATCCAATATTGTATGCTTAAAAATAAAGTTAAAAATATTCCAACACAACCCAACATTATAGAGAAAAAAACGAAACAAATCTTTTACCGATAAGTCTTCGCTTCTGTAAGCTGTGAATGTCTGTTCGTCTTGTAACAAAACGCAAAAGTACGGTTCCCAGGCTAAATTTGGATGTTTGATGCTTTTCGTGATATTCGACGACCGATGACCCAAATCGATATCTTGATCTGAAAAATAAGGAAATAAAATCGTTTATTAGACAAACGGTACAGGTATTAGATATTATGAATAATTCAATTTTCATTATATCGAGTACTTCGATAATCAAATCCATTTCGTAATGGCAACATTTATTCACACCAAATCACCCTCACTAGAAAGGCTCATTTCGCTTATTACATTTTGTCGGCCGACAAACGCGGTCGGCATGTTGAAAGAGAATTATTCGTTATGGATGACTTATGTTGTTTCGGCAGTATTTGGAACCTGGCCATTATACACGACAAACGACGTGCACTCGATGAATAATGAAAATCAACCATTACAGAGGACCAAGATTCCGCGGGTAAGCGAAGTAATCAAAGCAAAAAATTATATAATTTGAGCCATTAACTAGCCTCAGTTATACAAGGTGTCCAATTCGAGAGAAGAATGCACCAGAAAAATGCAATCGAAACTTGACTCATTAGGCGATAAATGTATACGTTTGAATAACTCCTTCAATATGCAAGATAGACAAATTTTCTACATAAACTAAATCCATAAAATAGGTTACCTATGAGAAAATTCGTCTATCTCAAATACGTATTTTAAAAAGTTACAAGAGTTTCAAACCTTCATATCATTAGAACCAAAAATACACCTCACTGTGTTGAATTTTGAGCCACCAGTGCTCATAAAACCATCTCATTACTTTGTAAGCCTTTACGTACAACATGCTACTCAACACTTTACCAACTTTACATTAAATAACCCATATACATGACTGGCTCTAACTGAACTAGTAAGTATATAAGTTCATCAACTCGAATAAAACATTTAATGGTTTTATCAGCTTGTAAAACCGCCTGCGTCTATGTTAAGTTCGCAGCAAAGATAAACGAAAGTATCACACAGTTTATACGACGAGTTAATTCGCTTAGTAACGATTACCTATTTCGAATAGACCTAAATACTGATAAGATTTTGAGTAAGTTCCAACGCGTCGTAATTAACTTTTTCTCTGTTCTAGGCAGTGGCGAGGTGGTTAAAAAGATACACATTATGCACGATATGGCTTACGTTGACATTGTGCAGTCATATTTACTACGTTATGGGTGCTTGGATTAATGAGTTGGGTTCTAAGTCGACTATAATGGTACTAATTACCAATTACCAACCACTAACGACTTATTAGCACCTTCAAAGAGTAAGAAATTCGTTCAATTCTTATGCGCAGATGTCTCAATACGAAGAAATGACTACCAAAGCGTTGGATTTATTAACGATGGGCAATAGGACCACTAATTCGACTGCAATTATGAACGAGTTGAATGTCACTAAACCAGCTATGGTATCAATCAAATTTTATAAATTAACCAACATTCATCTCAGTCAGAGTCAGCCAAAAGTTAAAAAATAAAATGGAATTTTACAGGAATCGAAATACGAAGAAATTGCCAAAATACTCCTGACCACCGAGAATTGGACTTTCAATTTGGCTGCAATTTTCAACATTTTGAGTACCTATTTTACCAGCAGAGAAATCCCTAGCATGATTAGTTCTCTGCAGAAGGTTGAAAAATGGATGGAAACAGTTGTTGGTGAATTCCAATTGTATAATTAGCTACATATTTCAATGTTTTTCTTAATTTCGTGAAATTGAGGTGTAAACTTTTTTCGCCTCCCCCCCCCCTCCCTAACAAAAGAGCTACTCCAACTAGCAGAAAATTCTTTTGGATCAAACAAAAAAATCGAAATGATCACCAGACCAAATTTAAATTTTGCCTTATTTTCATGGAAACATTAAAATTTGACACAATAGAGGGACAAAATCTGGGCGGAGGTATCGAATCCTATTAGAGCCTCCAGAAAGTTTTTGAATTTTCCTCACATGAAAAAATTTTGAATTTATACTCGTAATTTTGGTCATTTTTGTGATGATTCTTTCAAAGCTAGAAAATCTAAAAATGACCAAAAGGGATCAAAATTACTACCAGGTAATCGATTAAGAAGATCTAAAGGGTTTCAACCTTATTTTTTAAACCTTTTAAATTACCAAAAATTTGTCAAAAATCTAAAATAAAATTCAAAATTGAAATTTGGCTCAATGGGGTATTTTTTTATACTTACTCTTTCAAATTTTTTATGTTCAATCAAAAAAAAAAAACAGTCACTTAGGACACTATTAATGTTTTTAAAATTCACGATTCACTCGTTAATTTAAACAAAAATGAGCAATCAAAAAATTTCTCCCAGTTTGCAATTCAACTGTTTTTTCATAAGGAAGGTAAATTTTATGCAGAGGAGGGAGATAAAATTTTCTTCGGTCCTATTTTGGCTCTCGATGGATGGCTCCAGAATTTGGAGTCAAGATGTAACCATAACCATTAAGATCAACACCGCAATCAATAGAATAATATACATTTTCATTATTACGTGAAAAAATGATAAAACACTCTTCTCTGCAGGTATTACAAAAATATCGAAAACGCGAAATAGTGATTTGAAGAAAAGTATATTTTGGCTGATATCGATACATTTTATATTTTTTCTCACCATTTGCGTCGAATATTCGGGTCTATTTCCAACTCACAGAGATGGAAACCTTCTCAACATAATTTTACAAGTACGACATCAGCCATCACGATATTATTCTCACAACATGGCTCATGAACACCGCATTCCCCTGCGAATGCTTGTTAAGCAACTTATTCGATTCATCGTCGAACGCAAGAAAAAACGAATGAGAATCTTCATTGTGCCTTGAAACACATCGTAGGCAACTCGTTGAACAACAAAACCGATTAAATAGCATATTTTCAGATTTTAAGGAGCGTTTATATTCCACGTGAATTGTTTTTTTTCAATTTTAATAGGATTTGGGAAAGTTGAGCATGACAACTTATGATCTACAGTTCTCAAATTTATGCATTTTTTTGAGCAGTCGATTTTTTCGAGTGAATAAAATTCTATCAAAAGTCGAGAGCTTCCCATCAAATGGCAGGATTTTCAGAATTCTCTACAAGACTACTTCACGTATTCGATTCTCCAGTGAGTACAATTTTATTCCCCTTCAAAATACGCTAATCGAAAATATTTCAATCGATTCAATTTTTTTCATTTTCCACAGAGCCTGCTCTCCACCGTCCACCAATAGGAGAAATAAACTCGATACATATAACCCTTTGCGACATCATCACCTCGATGATATCACTTTTCCAAATCCAAATCACGTTGAACATCGCCGTATGTTTTTTCAACACAGTCAGCGTACTTTTCACGACCATTTCCGAGTACAGGGCAAATACCAATTGGACGCTATGGATATCCGGACTTTTATGGGTCACTTATTACATTTTACGAGTAATTATGGTTTGCACATTGGCCTCTGGAGTAACAGAACAGGTTTGTTCGCTGTGCAAATGTTTTTTTCCCCTTCATTTTGTAGTACATAGGTACTTGATCAACTAGACTGCTGGAGAAGAATGCCCATTTGATTAATTATAGTATTTTATGTCGCCGATTAAATAGAAAAAATAGACAGTTTAGGTATCTCGGGTATGAGGTTAAATAAAAGGATGCACCGGTGGAGTTTGATGACTGTTTTTTTCCTGTTTTGATAAGAGAGTTGAGTTGGACATTTTACTCGAATTAGGTTGACTGGGGCTTCAATTTTTTTTTCAATTTTTAAATGGCAAAAGTGAAAATCCGTTTTATTTTTTTTTCCAGGCTGATCAATCACGAATTTATTTGAGTAATATAAAAGGTCAAAATTTAGATGAAACCCAGAGATATCAAGTAGGTAAAATTCATTTCCAAATTCACCCCAGATATTTTTATCAAGCAATTCGTAAAAACAAATTGCTCTAATTTTCAAAAACTCTAGCGTTACAACCCTTTTCTTTTCCCCACAGACCGAATTATTTTCACAAAGACTGGCCAACACAGATATAAAATTCATTCTTTTAAATCTCATGACCATCAACACCGCTTTTCTAGCATCGGTGAGTAAAATCTGCGAAAAATTCCACTCCTCCATTTTCAAACCACCCATCATCATAATTATGTTGTATGTATGTTTTAGGCCGGTGTCGTCATAACCACGTATTTAGTTATTACACTTCAGTACACCTATACTTAGGAAGCAGCGAAGGAAGGAAAAAAACACATATTCACATAAACGACCGTTATAAAAACTCAAATAAAAATATTTCTCTAACCGAAAATTTATTCAATATCACACCAAGGTCGCCAAATGAAAAGTCAAGGCTTGTTTAATGCGATCTTCACATACATAATGGAGAAACCCAACCCCAAAGACGTATTTTTTCGTTCTTTCAGCGTGGCTTATTATTTCTCTAAAATATTCGGTGCCATGCCCTTTAAGATTGATAAATCAAATACAACAACGGTAAGTAAGTAATAATCTTTTATAATAAAATTATTCAACCGGAGTAAAAAGGAAGGATAAATAGTTCACGAAAAGCTTCGACCGGAAACCGGAAGACGTAACTTTTTTTTCACAATTCTACCAAATGAAAGAAATTTTTTAGCATAAAATTATAACGAGTTGGATTTTTAAGTGTGTGCGTGTGTTTTTTTTTTGGCAGGGTAAAAGTAAATGGTGTCGAATTGGTATAATTTTTTCCATAGTTTACATCGTTTTGGTTTTCTTATCCATGTTACTTACTAAAGAACTCTCAAATTTGACTAAATTCAAAGGCAAAAAACAGGTAAAAATTGATAATTACAGGTATCTCGTGAAAGTTCCAGTTTCGCTAATTTTAAATTTTTATTCATTTCTTTTCCAGCTAAAAATACACGATAAAACTCAAATAATTACAGCACCGATGTTCGTATGGTCTTTATTCATTTCTCAAGTATTTGCCATCGCTTCGTTCGCCTTGTTACCCATTCAGTTGAGAGAATTGAACTCAGTTTTTCGTAAATTTCGTCAAATGACCAATTCACACCATGGAATTCTACTCTTTGGTATACGTCTGCATAAATCTTCAAACTAGAATAAATTTTTTTCAACGCTATTTTTCACAAATTTTTTCTCATTACAAAGGAGACGGAGCAAAGGCTGAAAAAATGGTAGACAACGTTAAAAAAAATACTTGGAGGATCATCATACTTTACGTTATTTTAGCCGTAAGCTCCGCGATTTCCAGTTTCAACCGAATACGCCTCTCCGCCAGCGTGAATTTTGTCGTTATGGTTGTAAGTATAATTTAGGTTAAATCTTACTATTCTACAGTGGAAAAAAGTTACGGCCTTTGATGATCATAAAAACGAGGCAAATGAGAGAAAAAGAAAGCGAAAGGAATTATGGAGCAGAAAAAAAAACAACCAAAAATGGAAAAAGTTTATGTAATTTTTTTACGACTTAACTATCATATTGCGAAAATTTTCGGTCGTTTTGAACTTTTACTTTGCTTATGGTAGGATCATTTAGAGAAAGATTTGGAATCTAATTTTAATACGTTGGTTTTCGTTTCGCGACTAAAAGACGAGAAATTTGTTTCGCGAAAAAATAATGAAATTGCGGCTTAATGCGAGTTTAATTTCACCATATAGACGTATGAAAAATGCCCTACCTTTGATACATATTTGAAAAAAAAAGTATTTCGATAAAACGTCAATTTTCCAAACAAAAAATGAAAGCGTTTGTTGTAAAGAATCATTTGAAAATAAGTTTATGGCCTGTTGATGCTACATTGAAAGCTATTTTTTTGGTGATTTTTTTTTACTCAAAGTCGAATATAAAAAGACTGAAAAACAAAATTAAATTTCTCGACTTCTTTTCTTCTAGTAACTTGAAAAAACCATGTCCAAAAAAAGAAGTTTCAAAGTTGCGGGATAATCATTATTTCATTAATTTCAAAACTCATTTCAATTTTCATTTTAAAAATGAAGATTATATTTTTCTTCAGAATTTCATTAATTTATTACATAATTTGTTTCGGAACATACAGAGCTTAAATTGATTTCTTGAGTTTTTAAAGTAGCTACAATACTACATACATTCTAAAAAATAATGTACAAGTTTTCACTTTTCTTTTTTTTTCTTCTTCAAAAAATGGTTTTTATTATTATTATTTTAAATTTTAGTATATTTGAAAAAAAATCCTTTTTCAGAGCCTTTATTTTTCAAAAGGGGCTTTCAGCAAACTTAAACTTTTGTACAGAATGAAATTTAGGCATGAAAGCAATGTCAGTCAGGAATGGGGAAGTATTTATTTATTTATTTATTTATTTATTAAGAGCCATTTACAGCAACTTAGGCTAGGGGCCCTATATTAAGACAAACTTATGATTAGGGTATATACATATCTAGAAATAAAGTTACAATCAGTACAAAAAAATGGGCTACCTGGGTTTTTAAATTTTAAATTTTTTTATCTAATTTAGTAGAGTAAAGAAATTTAATGACATTGTCTATATGAGTGGGGTCATCAGAAAGGAGGACTTGAAGTTGGTTGGAATTTAGAAGTCTGGAGCGTTCATTTTGGTAGGAAGGACAGTCTATTAGTAGATGAGCAATGTTTAAAGGGATGTTGCATTCTGGGCACGAAGGGGGAGGCTGTTTGAGGAATATGAATTGGTGAGTAAGAAGAGAGTGACCAGTTCTGAGTCTGGTGAGAAGAACTTCAGATCTACGCTGAAGTTGTTCAGAAGTTTTCCACAAAGATGTAGTGTTTTTTATTCTTTTTAGTTTATTTGAGCTAGGGATTAGAGACCATGAAAATTGAAACACTTCATGCATTAAAGTTTTTGAATGGAGCTTTAGGTCTGATAGAGGGATTGGAATGTTGGCAAGGGGGAGGTGCAGGTGTGCTTGCTTAGCTATTTTATCAGCCAACTCATTACCATGAATCTGGGAGTGTGAAGGTATCCAGCATAGTATGGGTGTGCTATTTTGGAAGAGTTGCAGGAGTTCAATAATTTCAAGTGATATAGGATGTGAATATTTTGACCTATAGTTTTTTATTGATAAAAGAGCTGATAGTGAGTCAGTAAAAACTGTAACTTTATTTAATGAAAAATCAAGGGAATATGTTATTGCAGATTTAATTGCATATAATTCAGCAGTGAGAATGGTGCAAAGGGAGGGGAGAGCAATGGGAATAGAGATATCGTCATGAATGATAGCACATCCAGTGAATTGTTTGGTTTTTGAGCCATCCGTATATATGTGACTGTATTCTTTATACTTATCAAGAAGAAGAAGAAAATGTCTTTTAAGTATGATGGGGTTGGTGAGATATGAACATTTTATCCTTCATCTTATCCTCGAGCCCCTCCCCCCCCACAGTCATCTTTTCCAAGGTAGAAAGTTCAATCTTCAATATTTCTATGATTGAGATGATTCCAAAATGTTGACAAGCTAGTCGGTAATTTGAGTAAATTTGTAGCAGAAGACCGGTGAAAAAGAGGTGCAAAGATAGGAGGGGGGGGGGTGTCAGAATATATGCAAACAAAGGGAATTATTTTTCTAAATTGTAACCTTGGTGCAATGTTAAATGTTCAATCTATTATTAAATGCCCAATTGCCCATCAATTTTTTTTAAATTTCCACAACTACACGAGGAGGAAGAATGAGGAGCAGGCGGAGGGGGTTTACATTGTTTTATTAATTGATTAATGACTGTTGATCAGCAAACTTCCGAAACAAATGAATTTCCAGAAGTTTTTTCATTTCAATCATGGCCCCCTTGGAATTAAGAGGATTCTATAGGAAAAGGGCGGGATGTTTCAATCCCTTAATAACCAAATCTCGCTGGTTCACCAACATTCGCCACAAACTTGGCATATTTTCTCTATACAGGACGTCGTCACGAAGAAAATGGAAGCGTTGTCAGTCTGCATCGAATTCTGCGCCATATGCGACATCATGCTTCACTGTTTTTACTCCATCAACGACACTCTAATAGCTTTGAAATTCCGTCGACGAGGTAATTTTCACTCGTTTTTACTATCAAAATTTCCATTTTGATTTCACACACCCTTAAACTTTCTCAAATTGGTCACAGAATCGCCCAATCGACAAATGTTCCCCTTGATGAACGAGATGATACCACCGACACACGAAATTCTGAATTCTTTGAGCCACTGTCACAGTCAACTCTGCGACATTATCCAGCAAGTGAATAGAATCTACCAGATTCAGAATCTATTTGGAATAGTCGTCTGTACGCTGAAAATGCTACCTCACTTGTTTCTCACCGGCATCATCCTGACCTATTCAAACTTCACTATAATTCATTCGTCCTTTTTTTTATGGCCTGCCCAGTACCTGTATCGTGTATTCATTTTATGCGAATCAGCTACCAAGGTGACCAACGAAGTAAGTAGCCGTTTACTTGCATTACACATTTTTTTCTCTTATTCGTTTAGAAAATTTCCATAAATTAAAAATTCCAATTACGAGTAGATTCCAAAAATACATATCTTTAGATGGTTATTATTTTTCGGATTAATAATATAATAAGACGTATACAAATACAGTAGATATAAAAAGTTATTACCCTCGAAGCGATCTCACTTCGGGGTATATTTTACGCCAATTGTGCTGTCGATCAAAACCGACAAAAATAAGCAGTTAGCTATTTACTCGTATACAAACAGTAGACATAGATTGAAATGAAATGTCAAGGATTTCCATACCTACACTAAGAGAAGATGTTCGCGTGTCCTAGGCCATGAAAACTTATAATCACGTCAGCGCCTTATACGAGGAGGAAGATATAGACGAAAATTCCAAACAACAAGTACACACGGAGAATTTGTTTACTTTCATAACATTTTAATGGTTCCAACGTATGCATCCTTCAAGGTCGAAGTGAAAAAATTTCAATTATTTTCTTCGCAGGTTGTACTGTTTATGGAGAAAATCGATTCTCGAACGTTTCAATTTTCACTTTGCGGTTTGTGTAAATTAGATAACGAGTGTTTTTTCTCCGTAAGTATATATCGCAAATGGTTCACACCCGAAATCCCGAATCCGATATCCCGAATGGACATTTCCCGAATAGGATATTTCCCGAATACTATTTTCCCGAATCCATTTTCCCGAGGCCCAAAATCCCGAATAACCACGTCCCCGAATGTCTTTATCCCGAATTTTAAAATCCCGAATATATTTATTTTCTATGGAAAATGTGTTTACCATGGTCATGTACTCGAAATGAAGGTATCATACTGTAAAATAGCAGCTACACTAATAGACACACAAGTGGTAATAGAGGGGTATGTCTACCACCGCTCAAAGCCAGATCAGAGTAACAATAGAATAGATTGGGATTTCCGCTTACGTGAGTCCGATCAAAACAATGTAGAGCTCGATGTATCACCAACTTCTTTGACGAAGGCAGAAATATAGTTGAAGCATATGTTTCCAAACTGCACCAAGTCCAAAAAATATTGATACGAAATTCATGGTACATACTTAGTACAGTTTGGAAACGTAGAAATGATCCAAATTGGCTGATTTCTTGATATGTTGTAGCCAAGACCCTTGGACACAATATATCAAAATATCAGTCATTTTGGGCTGTGACTTCATGCTATGTAGATGGCGTTGCAACCTCTGAAATCTTGAAAATGGACTTAATGCAGTTTGGAAACATGCTTCAGTTGTATTTAAAAGACCTGAGCAATCTGTCCACATGCACCTCTGAACTTTGGCTCATAACATTGTTCTTTGACATTTTTTGTCATACCACAGTATTTTTGAATTTAAAAAATTCAATTTTTTAAACGAAATTTTTTTCGGGATTCGGGAAACAAAGGATTTGGGATTACGGCATTCGGGAAAATGACTTCGGGATAATGGTATTCGGGAAATATCCCATTCGGGAAATGTCCATTCGGGATTTCGGATTCGGGAAAATGACCGTGAATCATCGCAAATGAACTGGCGAAATTCTTGAATGAATATCCACTCGAGGAACAGGCGGGGAAAGGGAGGGAATAGGTACATCGAAGCATGCAATTTTCAGATTAACCTCGGTAACAAATTTTTTCTCCTTCGTTTCAGAATCTGGTCACAGTCGGCGGTTTCTTCATAATAATCTTGCAGTCGTACATGACTCAAATAGAAAACTGGCCAAAGGAAATACATTCCGAATGGGAAGGTCAAACGTGAAAATCCTTTCAACTTGACCTTTTCGCGTACTATATTTCACATTTCCACCGAACACCGCTGTCGCGTTCATTCATCTTGTTTATTTGTACAAACACCCAAATTAAAGACAGATAAATATGCCATTAAAAATTGTTTATTTATTTAGTGGTCATCACTCTCGAATGCCTGTATAACGCATTATTGCTGTTCGAATTAAATTCGCCCAATAATTTCGCCACAACATCGGGAATGTCGGGCAATCTAATATCATTGCTAGGTGATCATTATGTCCGAGCCAAACGTTTTAGTTTACTTCAAAGCGTCTTATTTTATTTCTATTATTTTTGGAACGATGCCGGTTAAATTGAACTTCGTACCGGTTTGTCATCGTGATACGGTAAGGTTACGATGAAATTACTTACTCAAGTTTTTATTTACCTATAGCTACCATTTTTTTTCTTTCTTACGCAGAATTACGTAGGTATTATAGTTAATTACCCGTTATTAATGAGTTTTTTCATTAAATTGTATACTTCCGTTCGTACTCGAACATTGCGGCAAAGCTACAGAAAGAGAACAGCAACGGTATGCATCGTGCGTTGGAATTTGAATTCGATACTCGCACGTATTAAACAATACTTCTCATCTGAACTTAAATTACGATTTGATAAATTTTTTTCAAGCTGGCAATGGGTAGTGAGAAGTAGGTATTAGTTACTAACAGAAATAAGTTGATCAGCTACTCCGCGGTCAGGCATAAAATTCGAGGAACGAGGAATTACTGAAATTTCAAAATTGGATTTTTCATGCCATTTTATACGAAATATCTAATAAAAATCCCACAAATAGGTATTTTTTCTAGGAAAAGAATAGAAATAAGAAAAACTGCACGATTAATTCCTGAAATTTTTAATCGGTTGATTCATTGACCTTTGATTAAAGTTTTTTAAGTCTAACACAATGATCAAGAGCTTAAATCGGTCTAGAGCAAATCCCATCCTTCCCTCCCTTTCTCTTCTTAAAAATTGACAAATGGAAAAATTATTAAATAATTACGTTTTTTTAAAAGTTGAATGATTGTTGGACAAAAAGAAAGTTCATTTTAAATACATACGAATTTCACACAGACTAAAATTTACAATTTTTACACTTAAAAAAAAAATGAAATTCCAATATTAGTAAAAAACGAAACGCTTGTAGAGCGGCTCATTAAGAACTAAGAAGTCACAAAAAAGTAAACGAATTACTACGTAGTTTAGTGAATTTCAAACCAAATTTTTGCAAACATTAGTACAATTTGTTGATTTTAAATCAAATTTTGAAAATTTTCAGTCATTTTTATACCAATTTGAGATTTTTTTTACGATGCTTCATGTGATTTTTGGCTAAATTTCATACAATTTCATAATATTTAATGAGTTTTTGACCATTTTCAAAAACTTTTTAAAATACTATTTCAGGCATTTTTGCAAAACTTTGCAGATTTTTCATGAACTTTTGATGGTTCTCAGATTTTTATTTGCGAATTTTACCATTTTTTAAAACAATTCCTATATTTTTAAAATAAAAATTTGTTCAATTTTACGGATTTTTCATAATTTTTTGGAAAATTTTCAGTGATTTTTTTATGCAAATTTCACTTTTTCTTGCGATATTTCACGTGATGTTTGCTATATTTAAATGTGTTTCGATAATATTCAACACATTTTTTGCAATTTTCAATAACTTTTGTGACACTAATATTTGAGCAAAATTTTGCAATTTTGCTGATTTTTATCAATTTTTAGGCAATTATGTGAATTCTTAAATAATTTTTACCAACATTTTTTTGACATTTGCTAAATTTCTATCAATTTTTGACCATTTTTATGGAAATTTCAGATTTTTTTAAACGGTATTTCATGTGGTTTTTGCACATCTTCATTTCAATTTGATAATATTTTAATGAACTTTTTGACTTTTTTTTTGATATTTCAAGCATTTATGCGGAATTTTGCTGATTGCAAAATGGTAAAATGTTTCTTGAGCAACTTTTTCATTATTTCGTTCAATTTTGCTGATTTTTCAATAACTTTTACCAATTTTCAATTTGTTTTGTTCTTTGAAATGGCGCAAATTTACTTTCTCTACTCCTAAATGGTTCTCCGGTTGTTCCCATACGCCTAGAGAAAATGTTCCAACATTCCTCGACAAATTTGGTTTCAAAATTACCTATGTCAAAACATTCCCACCAACGAGGGTCAGGTCACTCGAGTAATTTGGTATTAAAATCACGAGCAGTACAATAAACCATGATTGAAAATCATGTCGTATTACACATACGTATATAGTAAACCATAAGATCGTTATTATAATCTAATTACATAGAAGCGTTTTTTTTCGCCTCACTACCGACTTGAAGTTGGTTTGGTATTTATACGTTGTCGTCCGTCCATCCGCGTAGCAAATACCGATTACTCGATTAATGAACCTACAATTAAACTTGGTCATCGAGCTAAGCTGTTGATTAGCATTGCTTCACCCATCCGAGTGGTAATAACCATAAAAAACCCTTCGCTTATCAATTACACGTACATACCACACATAGATATGAAGGTACTATAGCACACGACCGATACACGCAACAAAAATGCGTATACACAAAACACAGAGAACACATTTTAAACCAAATGACTGCTGGTACCGGTTCAGAAAAGCATAGAAACTCGACTCGACGTATGTTTTTACCTCGATCTATAAGTAACTCAATACTCTCAATGTATAGAAAATATCTTATTGCTGGTTCATCGATCGCGCCGTCGCCTTAGTAATAAATTTTGTCACCGTGTAAGCTCATGCTCGCGTTGAAATTTCAATTTCATCTCGAGTACGTCTGGAGAGATATCTAGAGGTACACAGTATAATAGTATTATTTTTTTTGCAATTAATCACACCTTCGTTTTCTGATTTGTACATTTCGTATAGCAAATCGGACAACGTGAGACCATAGATGGTAAATTGGCGAAAATTACAGAAGCATGGCTGGTATTGGTGGTGGCTTTCGTAGTTGCAGATTTAAACACCCTAACCAAACTGACGCCGACCTTATTTTTCTCCCAAGTACGTAGTAAAATGGTTCGTATTTTTCCTTAATAGCGGAACTATGTCAAAAAATGATCCTCATCGTGTTCAATTCAACCGAGTCTATGTATTTGTATATCTAGTCCAGCGTGAGTCCGCATACGTTTTTAAAATTCACGTACACACGCATTCGATATTTTTCAGTACACGAAAAAAATATTAATACCGGTCACTACTGTGCACATTCGTACACAAATGAACCTCTGCCGCCTCTTGCTCACTCTGTCTCTCTTTCTTTCTTACTCTTTCGCTCGTGCCCTGTATTTTCTGCGTCATTCTCTATAGTAAGCACTCCCGCAGCACCGACCGAAATATTTTGTCTATGGCTGTAACACTCTATAAGAAGACAAACTACGTGATAGAATGTCTATTACAAAATTCTAACCGATAAAATCAACAACCAAAAGCTTTCCATTCCATTGGCTAATGTACCGAATACAACGGTCAGCGATGGTATTCTTTTTTTTTCCTATTATTTTTTCTACTTCTATGTATTTCATGTATTCTTTCAGTTAGATATTGTAGGTAGGTATCTTGTCTACTCACCACTTTTAGTTATCTATACGTAGATTTCTCACTTTTTTTCTTTCTTAGTTTTTACGAAATTAATGTGAATTCCAGAAAGCTGTCGATAATTTACCCAACGATTACTACTGTATACGTCTTCTACATAATGTCGAAATATGTTCCATACTGGTGTGTAATTTAGTATGTATCAAGAGGTTACCAGGTATTGTGCAGGATCTACGAATATATCGTTCTGAGCAAAAATACAACACAGGTGAGTGTCCTACTCGTCAAGGTTTCAATTCACGTTTAGCACGATTTCAATTACAACGAGATAATGTAAAAAAAAATTATCCATTATTTTAATATTTTTCGTTTTTTCGTTCTTTTGAAAAAAAATTGTAAATCACGACAAAAATTGCCAAACGTAAATAAATACGACACTCCCACTTTCAATGCCAAACAAATTCAATGTCGTAGAAAAACCAAGAAGGATCAAAAATATTTTCGGCCAGATATTTCGGATTATATGAAAATGGCCTTGATGTGGCCAAAATAGTACAAGAAATTATCGAATATTGAAATAAATTGTGCGCGTGTGAGCGCAATTTTTCAATAAAATGAACTGATTTTCAGAAGATCAACTTTGGCGGCTCAAAATTTGGTTTTGGAGTGTGGACATGTTCTTTTGGTGAACTAAATTTAAGTTCGATCGAGGAGGATGAATTGTAAAGATTCTTACAAGGGAGCGAAGAAGAAGGGATGGAGAGGAAGTGAAAATTAATTTTGTAATTGAGGGGTTCCATGGAAAATGGGCCTTAGTCATTTTTTTTGTTTTTCTGATTTTTACAATTCTGAATGTATTTAAATTGTTTTTATTAATTCCACCATATTCAGTGATATTGAAGTGTTCTTCCATGAAAAAAAAATAAATAAAAACGATTTGGAAAATGTTTGCTTATAGAAAATTTGGACTTGTAAAATTCAGTGAAAAAAATTAACCAAGGCCCCTTTATCAAAATTATAAAAATTTCATTTGTTTCGATTCCTACTCAGTTACAGTTACACATTTTCACTCAGTTTTGAAAAATTCCACATAAAATTTGAATTTTACTTCCCTGTCCATCCCTGCACCAACATTGAAATTTCTTTAATTGGACATTGCGTGAAATTCCAAATAAACCATAAAAAAGTCAAGAAATCGGAATAAAATCGTAAAATTATGGTGCAAAAACATAAAAGAGAATGTAACCAACTGTAACTATAGATACCTATAAGTAAATAAATAAAATAAACAGAAATCGTAAAATCAATTCAGAAGTTGTCACTTTAAAATATACGTTAACATAAAAATATCAAAACCAATCGCATATATGTACGCGTAAAGGTATCTAATCAATTTCAATACAATTCCAGCTAGCCGCAAAGCATCTCGCATAAATAGAAAAATCTCGGCTTTAATTTCATTCTACTGGACGATAACCGTACTTCCAATATGCATTGATTTATACCACCTTCATGTGGAAACGAACAAACTCGAGTTGGCTAGAATTCTGCAACAAATGCTGCACTGCATTCCGTTAACCATTAATTTACAATTTTGTTGCATGTGCATTTTACTCGCCGGCGAATTAGACGCGTTAAACGAAAAAATACAAGGTATAGTAGGTGAAATTCGCTTCTCCTCCGACTTGGAGCTTGTTTGTGTTGTGTAGGTACATCGAGTCGCAAATATGCAACTCGTGTATACAAAATATGTTTATACCTCTATGCTATTTCGCTTGCGTAGAAAGTAGTCATTTATTTCCGGAAATCGGCGAGCAAAAAATAGGTCAAAGTCATTCCACCATTTGTCAACTGGTCTACCGGTTAAATCGAGTCTACGAAATACAACTTCTTTTGGAAACCGCCATAATAACGTTGAATATTTTATTGCACACGTTTCACGTGCTAAATGCCAATAATCACAAGTTACAAAGTCATCTGGCTGATATAATTTATAGTTCGATGTGGACTATGCATTTTGCGGCTCGACTATGTACAGCTTCGATGATCGCTTCCAATACAATTATGCAAGTAAGAGTTCAACTGCGTTTGTTTTCAAGATAAATGAACTAAATTTACCTTATCAAGTTACCTATACCTATGTTAGTTTTAATTCCATTTGTAAGAGCGGTGTGCTATGAAAAGTTGGCGAAGCTCCATCAACATGTAATTGTAGTACCCATATGCGAAGAATAGGTACGTAATAGGTTGATACATCGAAAAGCTCCACGAACTCATAGTTTAAGGTTGAATAGCTGTAGGGTGGGTGTACCTCAAGGAAACTGAACTTAAAGGCGTTAAATTGTGTCTGTGCGATAAATTCAATTACGATACCTCGCATTGCTCGAATTATTCCTAAATGAATGGAGGAAGGTTCCTTATTATATGTGAGTAACATGCTGAATTTTCAAGCTGATAAGCATAATATGCCAATGCGTACCTCTACCAACCCTCATTTGAATCATCAAAAAATCATTTCAAAATATGCTCACAAACAGCGTAGCCGGGTAATGCAATTTCAGAGAAATTTCACATTATTCTTGTCAAAGTCAGATTTTTTTCAAATTGGAAAAATGCACTCATCGCAGGTAGAAATCGAAGATTTTTCATTTCTCTGAAATTGCAATAGGTACATGATATGCATATTTCGAATTGATGGTGTTAGTCGATTTTAGCCATTTGAGTGCCCCGGAAAATGTTCAAGTGGTTTTCAAAATCGCAACTCAATTTCTTTAATAAAAATTATTCAACAGGAAAAATCGATAAATTCGGTCCAAATTAGGACTAAATTGACCAATTTAGGCTACGATAATGTTGAAAAAGGCAGCTTTTCACATTTTTTGAAGGTCTTGAACCTCTGAAAGAACTTAGGTACCTACTGAAAGTTTAGTTTTAAAGCAAAAAATCCACGTTTCTAACATGCTTGCAAGTTTGAAAAAATTCGGTAGACAACTGTCAAAATGGGAAATTTCAAACTGAAATTGCAATTTCACTCCTTTTGAAGGAATTACCTATAGGTGATTTGTCGATCTGAAAATTTTATCGCGGAGGTTTTGGACCATAAGGAAGAATTTTCGCTGGTTAGTTTCAGAATCAGAAGACGAGGCCAAATCGCCTATTGTTCCTTGTTTTAAAAGCTCTAAAGTGACTTAAAAATGAGTTCAATTTATCATGATGAATTCAAATTTCAAATTTTCAATTGCCATCACTGCAGGTATAAGTATATATGTAGGTACTCCAAAATATTTCCTCAGTTTCAAAAACTATAATTATCCCTCGATGTTTTGTCTTGATTAAAGCGAAATATTTGAGAAGAAAAAATTTTTAAAACACGAATTTACCCAAAAGTAAGCGATTTGCAAATTTTCAAACGCGCAGTAGAAAGTAGAATCCTAAATGTGGCCTTAGATTTCGATGGCAGTACTACCTTTTGGAAGTGGACCATTTTTCCCAAAACAGATTTGGTAAGGGTAACGATTTTTTCGAGAATGTCCCCTCTTTGAGAACCATATATCTTCCCTCCAGGGGCACCTCCAGATCTTAATCACTCACCCCCTGGGCATTTTATTACATATACGAGTATAACGTACAAATGTCAAAAATTTTCGAATTCCATCAATCAGACCTTTCTTGAGCACGACGAGGTTTTTCCAGATTTTGGCTAATGACATTCTGCATCTCATTTCACCATAAGCTCAGTCTGCGCCATTTTTTTTTGTATTTTCATTAGACCGTTACCGTTTTCCTCTTCATCTAAAACACGCAATCAGACACAGTGGTACGCATCACAGCTTAATTTCCTCCAACACTCCGACTCGTCTCGGTTCCAAATCTCGTTTCAAGTTTACGTCAATGTTTGACCAAGTATGAATTTTTAATTTCTTCTTATACACGAAAAAAATATACAAGTATAAGAAAAAAAAGGTGCAGAATAAAGCGTATAGAACGGACGAAAATGAGATTATAATCATGTCTCATTATGCAACCATAATACATACCGCAATGATGTAAGGAATTCCGTTAGCTGTGTTCGCTGAATAAGCGTATATATACGTCAGTTTTGAAAAGATTTAAATGAAATGTAACAAGCATCGACGCATAATTAAGTCGACGTTACGGTTGCAACTCGACACAAACATTACCATTTATCTGCATCACGAGTACCGTCAACGGTCGACCGTCGTCGTCGCACGTAAGAAGACGCCGTCGTGCCGCCGAAGACGGTACGACGATGATGTACATACTACTTATAAATACGTAAAGTTCAAAGCCATCTTATTTAGCATTAAGTAGAAGTACATATACGATTACGAGTATTTTATAAAGAAGAGAGCGAAATTATGTCGCTGATGTGATTTACAGGCCAAAGAAACGCGCAAAGCACTTCTCCAGTTAGAAGACTGTAATCAAATTAGTCGCAATCACGAACAAGTAATTATCCAGCCAATCAATAAGAAAATGTTCCTGATGCATTGAATTCGCTATGTGGTCAAGTTTGTAAACGCCTTTTGTGGTCGATTCGAGACTTTAATTTTCAACCGACCAGAGTAAATACTCAACGAGATAGGACTACGACGACTTAAAAAGATTATCTTTCCTTTAGTAGGTACAGAGGTATATTGGAAGAAAGAGCAGAAATGGCGAACAGCGGATCGAGATTACAATTTATACTATGATTCGATTTTCGTGTATTTCCAGTCACGAATTTCATTTTCGTATAAAGGATTCATGCATGTCTGCCAAATACTCCCGCATCCGTCCTCCTGTTTTTTATTTTCCTCAAAACACTTTGCATCGTCACGAAAAATTAATCGGTTGGGTGTCATTTTTATAGCAAAGTTATGACTTTGAGAGAGAGGCATGACGGCATGACTTTGACCCATGTGTAGGTAATAGGTATAGCCAGACTAGACGAACGAAAGAGCTACATGATCTTGATAAGAATATTTAAAATGCTGTTTTTGAATGGATTACGAATTAGCAGCCAGATTAGATCGTAATTTTAATCAGTCATGAAGTGCTCCTTACTTCCTAGAAAGCTAAATCGAATCATTAAAAGTCATATCATCATCATCATAAGAAGAAGGTGGCACAAAAAGGGCAAAGTTGCAAACAACACGAATCGATCATAGAGAGACTACGACTACAGTATTGGAATCATCAACGGATTGTTGAACAACACGTTGAAATCAGAAAAAAATGAAAAAGCAATTCAAAAATGAGGGCGTAAATTGTCATGAATAATTTTGAAAATTCCTTCCTCCTCCTTTCTGGATTTTCAACAGTAATGGAACCTAACCTGGGGAGTCATTTTGAATGAAAGGACTGACACGAAAGGTTGCCCAGCTCATGGCAGACAACTTTCTGAAGTAGACAACGCAAAATCGAAAGAGCACGCCAAAATTTCAGATTTCAAAAAGTGCATTTTCCGACTTTTGGTGAATTTTTAAAAATCAAATAGGGGCCAAAAAATCCAAAAAAAAGAAATTATCAAACACACTTAGAAAGCTGAAATTTGGTATGCACCATATACAGGGTGGCCCAGTTATGAGTGTGGTCATTTTTTTTTATTATTTCAATTTTGAGATCAATTTGGAGGCGAAATGGAGCGTTCCACGAGAAAAATACATCAACCAAACTTGTAGAGAATTGAATTTCCAACAACCTACAAGAGATTCATTTTTCTCCAGAATGCGTAGTTTTTCCGTTTTTGCTCAAAATAAGAAAAATTTTCAATATCACCGTAAGATTTTTGTTTTTTTGAAAAAAACGGAAAAACTATGCATTCTGGAGAAAAATGAATCTCTTACAGGTTGTTGGAAATTCAATTCTCTACAAGTTTGGATTGGTTGATGTATTTTTCTCGTGGAACGCTCCATTTCGCCTCCAAATTGATCTCAAAATTGAAATAATAAAAATAATAAAAAATAAAAATTTTTAAAAAAAATGACCACACTCATAACTGGGCCACCCTGTATTTTTCAATCCCAGAAATCGATTGGAAACGATTTCAACCTGTTTTGAAACAGTTCTGGAGCCTCCAGGAAATTTTTTAAAATAGAAATTTCCAAGAAAAAAGTTAGGTAAGTTGAAAAACTTGAAATTTACATTATAGTCTAATTTCAATATGTTGAGTCGATTATGGGCTGTTTCAAGCTATTCTGCAGCCTCTAAATACATTCCATAAAAAAGAGTCCAAATTGAATTTAGTGTATAAGGAAATGCGATTAGTGCTTGGTAGTAGATAGATTTTGCCAGCCTTACCAGTTTCACAAAGGGGAGGGAGGCCCCCTCTTAAAGGAATAGAGCATCGTAGTCGTACTTATCCACCTACCTATGCATAGAGACGAGAGCGAAGGAAGAAGAGAAAAGTACGACATTTTAGGATAACCATAGGTTTTCATCACAAGAGATGAACAGAAGTTAATTTTCAGCCCTGCCATAAACTCTACTAATTTTGAGACTTCATAATAGCACTATACGTATGACCACAAAACTATTTCTTTCTTCATTCTGAAATTAAATAGATACCATGATGCATCATTAAACATTATACCTATCGAATTACGATAACTAATTCGTCGCTTCACAACATAATCACAATATCGCATTAAAAACCATATAATTCTCAAACCAACTGCATTCGAACTTCCATCCATTCCAAATAAATCTACATACATAATTTACCATATCGAATTTTGTTTTACCCTCTGCACTATTTTTTGTGTTAATTTTTTAGACTCGTTAACGATCCAGATAACAGTGAAAATACTTAATCGATATCTAATTCATTTCTATAAATAACCACAAATGAGCATTTATTCGAACCCCCTAGCACTTTAATTATCCATGTTGCAGATAATTTCGTTAATGAACCAGATAACCAATCAAGATATAAACTTCAATATCTGCGGCTTCTTCACTTTGGATGGAAATCTGATCATATCGGTAAGCATAGACCCAAGTACACATACTAGGTTTATTTTTAAAATAAAATTGCACACACATGGTCGCTGGTCGCTTCTCACGTCAACCTTTAGTACTGCATTTAAATACCATAGAATTTATCTCCGTTACACATATTAAAGGTATATAAATTCAAGCTTAGCGTACCACTACCACAACATCGATCGGCCTCATCTTCAGCACAATTTACCGTACAGAAGAGATCTAGGGAAAAAACCTCGTGTACTTTTATATTTATTACGACCATTACAAATGTACGAGTAAGTAGTAAGTAGATACACGTTACGCGCAGCTTTTTATCAACCGAAATTCAACGATACGCTATCATTACAAAATTTAAACAATCGCAACCGGTTATTAAATATGAAATAGATCGCCTGCCGGCTAAATATATTCATCACACGAACGTTAAATATTCGCTTTACGCTGGAATAAGAACTAGTTTTTTTTCTCTTCTTCCTTTCTACTACGTACGCGTATGTATCTTCGCAAAACACCCAATGTAGCTGATCGTGTACCTTTTGCCAATACCTCGACTTCCAGACTTGGATGCTGGACTCGGACATCCTAAAGGCGATTTTAAATAGTAGCGTATTTCGTACCTCGGTCGCGAGTTGCGAATAATTCGAGAAATACGAGTACGCCGAGAAACAAGGATAGAAAAAACGACCACGAGGAAAAATCATTACACGAGAGATTAACGTGTTCGCGATCTCATTCATTTACTCGCCATATATGTAACGGAAGTGATGAAGATGGATTTTTTTGAGAGGAAAAAAAGTGTCACGAAGTGAACAAAAATGTTATTTTCAAGTTGACAAAATACTATGACTAATGAATATGTAAGTAAAGGTGGCAGGTAAATGCCTCCTGGCTGGAGAGCTCGAAATCAAAATCAAAAGAAGTAAATGTATCTAAGAACCGGACAGAGGGGAAGGAATTACTCGTACATAGTACCTATGTACTATTTTGAGCTGACTATGAGAAATAATGTTTTACCGGATGTTGCAGATTTTAAGCTGGTGTATCAGTTCGATCCTCATACTGTTGCAGTTCCGAACTCCAACTTGATTAATTTATTCATTATCGATCGACAGACATCAATTTCCAAATCAAGAAAGTGATAAAATTCTTATATAAAATGGGCATTATTTTTACAACTTGCACACATTACCCAAGTACATACATGTGTATGTATTTGTAAATAAAAAATTATTGGTCCACCTTTTCAAATTTTTTCCAGTATTTTTTTAATAAAACAAGGAAATTACTTTCAAGCTTCAGAGCGCATGACCTATTTATAAAAAAATCCAAAAATCACAGGAAATCGAAAAAATGATATGTAAATACTTTTCTCTGCTGTCATTCTCAATTCAGTCCATAAGTAATTGGGAAAAATTCTATATCATTATCAAAATAATCTGAATAAGTAAATACTCGGAAGATGATGAACGAATAACGAAAGTGCTTCACTTCAATTTGGGCACAATTCTTCTGTATACTCGTATCTTAAACATTTTGTCACTTCTATGACGACAATTTCTACTCACCTGAAACAAAAAAAAAAAAAACAATTTTGGATTAATTGATGTTGTTCAATCATCACGATAATTTAATTCATCATTATATGATACTAGATCTCAATATTTAAATCCAAATATTGAACCCGTTCAAAAAGCGTCAAAATTGGGGAATGTGTCGATAAATCTTTGTACAAATTCACGTCAAAACTGATAGATTGACACACACGTTTATGAAGAATTTACAAATCAGATAGCAAAATGGTATAGATAAGTGAAATTCCAAAGATGTCCATCCCGTCACAAAAGAGGAGAATCTCCGACCTCTTTGTAAATAAATTGAGTACTTACTCCTTTCACAAATCACATCTACATTCTCCCACATGAAAGAATTTGCGAAAAATTTGTGAACAAAAAATCGTGCAAAATAAGTATAGATGAGTTTAAGCGAAGTCGGGCAAAATTTTTATTCAATAAAAAAAACACGATATTTTTGAGAACTCAGATGTTTTCCCCCAAAAATGTTTTTTAGAAAGAAAAATTTTCGACTTTTGAGCGAAATTTTTGATCTATATCTGCTGGTAGGAGGGCATTTAGGCAATCATCTGAAAATTCTGCTCAAGAAGGGGTGAAACAAGATTATTTAAAAAACGGATTCAGGACACCTTGTTTACTTCAAATATGTACGTACTAAATAAAAAAGTACCATCAAAATTTTCAATTTTTCTCGTCAATCTTTTCTTCCGCCATCTTAAATTCTTTTTTCAACACTTCCAAATTATTTTTACTGTCAATTTTTGGTTCTCTGCTCCTAACAAAAAATTTTTGTCACAAATAATTTCTAAATTTCTAAAAAAAAATCCCTTCAAAGTATAAAAATTATCACAAAAATGCATAAAAATCTACCAAAAATCAAGAAATCTCACATGAATATTTCAAAATAATAAATGGTTCTAAAATTATTCAAATGCTCGCAAAAAAGGTAAAATCTTTAAAATATCGCACGAAAAATGGCAAAATTCAAAGGTTCATCAGATTCCACCAAAATTGTAAGTAAGTATGTAGGTACCTACTCATAAATTCATTTAAAATGAAAAAATCCTCAAAAATTAGTGGAGTTTGAAAGGGGAAGGGTGGAGAGGGAGGGGGAGGGGGAATTAATTTAGAATTATAAGATCAAAATATTGTATTTTTGAAAAAAGTAACAAAATAAAGAAGTTGGGAAGTTTCATGGAGAACATTTTCTAGAAATTGGGCAGACGGTTTACATTTTATAGAAACTCAAAAATTTCGAAGACCATTTTCAAAGTTCGAAGAAAAAATGCATCAGTGATCATTGATCAGCAACTAACGGTGGAAAAATGAAGCCAATAAAGCCTCCTGGAAAAAATAAAATTCAGTTCCACATCCCACTCTCTACATTTCCTTCTTGGAAACTTTCTCCTAATTCGCTCAGAAAATCAATTTTCATGAGATGAGGCAACGCGGTCACTTTATCTAAAATTAAACTTTGGAACTACGTACGTAAAAATACAACGATCTTCTGATAAAAAAAAAAAAAAGCTCAACATAGCCTTACCAAACTTCCATCTTACACCCCTCCAATTCTTATCAAAATTAGTCAAACAGTTTTCTGTTTCCGAGAAAGTGAATCTAAAATATTACACAAATGATTTTTCAGAAAGATCTGTGTTTTGAAAATAGACTCACTTCGGAAACTGTTTTACTCAAAAACCTCTGTTTTCCTTTTCCCTTGAACTCTTATAGATATTGAATTACCATCGTTCCCCTACATTTCGAAAGATCAGCGATCTTCGTGAGGCGCAATGTTGTCTTTTGACAAGCTTTAGAAAACAGGTCATGAAAATTGAGGACCCAGCATTGCAATTTTCGCAAAAAAAATTGGAATCGATTCAAGTTAGATACTCTTTAGAAAATATTTTTCTAGAGGCTAAAAATGAGTAATGATCTGTTTTAATCAGTATCCTGTAAACTATCGTTTCAGGAACTGTTGTTATCAGTGTTCCTCTTCTCCCGCTCTTCTCTTCCATCCTTCCTTCACCTCAAGCTACGGGTAGGATCATTTTGAACCGACTCCAGTGAAATCATATCACCATTTTCAAGGCAAAACACTTCAAAAACAGAAAACAAGTCTCTCAAATTTTAATACCTCCTGTTCATTTCACCGCATTCTTATAAAACTAAAAGGATTCTCATCTCTATAAGAAGCTCTCTATCTCACAGATATCCAAAAAAGCGCTTCTTCTTTTCACTGCAGTATTCCACTACCAACCATAGGTGCAAAACTTCACATTGGTTTCAACCGCCTCCAAAATTATCCTCGCAAATGCTCTCTCATCCGACAGGTTAAGCATCAAAGGAATACAACAATCAGATTCAGGGCTGGTCTTTTGAATCAAACCAAAAATGCAACCTTTCAGGTAAATCTGGGTAAGGTACCGTAGCCGGACACACGCTACGAAGCGGAAGCGTGCACGTACAACTTTCGGCAACAACCAACAGACATTATAACCTCAGCGAGCAATCCGAATAGAAAATTTACGTCAACGGCACACGAATTACGCATTAAAGTGATTTATCGTTTTAAAGACATTTCACGCTTTAACTTACACATATTCTTACACAGCGTACTATGTACGGCTTTAGCGAGCCAAGTGAGAAGTACATAGAAAAGGAGACAGGGGCGACCTTATTTAAACGAGTTGGCAATTGTGAAAAATGTCGTAGTACCACCGCGCTGAGCGTGCAAGTTCGCGGCTCGGCGTTAAGCATCTCGCATGGTAGGATGATAATGAGTACCTAGAAAATATCAACTTTACATGTACGTAACGGTAATTTTTTTAAATTTACATCAATCATATAAAATGCCTCGTGTTGTAGCTCGCAGCTGTATAATACAAACGTACCTCGAAGTACACGGCGTACTTTTTATTATCATTTTTTTTCGACCGGGTACCGCAAAAAAGCACCCGTGCACTTATACGGATTCACAGCGAATCAATCACGATGTAGATTTAAATTAATCGTACAATATCGATTCGCCATAGAATCAATTTACCACTCATTCATCTACATGAGCTCTTTGTCTGCTTCTTTACACTCCCATATGTGCGTATATACTGAATCCATAAGGTACACGTCTCATCAACAATACATAAAAACCAACGATGACCTATAAATATCAACAATTCGCATAACTCCACACGCGTTCGAATGCTAATAAATTACATTCGCAGACGGAGAGGTAAAAAGCTCCTCGAAAAAAATACTACAACCTAACACCACACACAACAGCATCGTATACGTATATGAAATGGATACGTGAAATACAGATACGAGTATACTACACGTAACATCTCCAGAGTTTAGACATCTTTGCACCGTAAAGAAAGAGTTTATCGACACAAACGAGATCTGATCAACGGTCGTTAATCTAGATGCGCTCGGATATTTTCTGGTTCATCTGGTAAAATTATTAAAAACAGTTATCGCGCCGTTTAATTTCGTATCTTATATACATCTACATACTATAATCAGCGCAATATATACTACGAATCTAATTTACATCATAAACGTTGGAATGTTATTAATGAAGTTTGCTTCCCGCAGCCGCCCCTGCTACCCCTCGTCTTCACTGTGAACATTATTAATTTGTAAAGATCTACAGCGGGGGGTTTCGCACGCCTGAAAAACTTGGCAGGTTATCTTTTAATTTATTTCAACGACTTTATCCCCCGCACAATAATCACAGCATTCCGCCTTCATCATCATCACCAACAATCCAACATCTTGCAATGTGTACTTTTCGCTTCTTCTAAGTACACTAACACTTCCTCTATATTATATACCAGTATTCGAAATCATAGACGTAATTTACCGACTGCACTAACGCAAATTTTTCAATATATGTCAACGTCGGACATCGTATATGCCAGCATACCAAATCGACGCACGCCATATTTCTCCTTATACGGGGTAATTTTTTTACCAAACGTAGATCTCGTACAACTGATAAAGCAGAACCGAGTAATCAACAAAGCTACGAGCAGATCTCTCATTGGTATATGCTCTGGAAGTCTGCACATATACCTATACTCGCGGTAATCGTCCGACAGATATGCACAAGTACGCGAATAAAAGTGCTACAGAATGTGTTGGCTATGTTCTCACGAAGATTGAAAAACGTCACGAGCGAATATGTCGTAAGGTCGTTATAGTAAAATGAAAGGTAAAGATGCATGTTCAAAAACGCTTGTATCGTTGAAAAGAATCAGAAAAATTTCAAAATGGTGGATAAGTCGTGAATTTGAACGCGATGATTTGATCTATACGAATCGTATGCTCGGACACGTGCGCTATTTATGTAAAAAAAAATCAAGTTCCACGTCCAAGGTGTCAGCTTAGGTTAGGTTAAGGCGAGAGAAAGATGTCAAAATTTGATGATAGTTGAACTGTTGAAAGTTTTGTAGAGTTATGTAGTATCGAAATTTACTTCAGTGACTGAAGATACCATAGGGCACTTCGCAAGATACCTTGCCTTTTTCGTGATCTACATATAAAGTTTCACTATCATTAAAGGTAATGTGAATATTTTTCAAAACAAACACTTATGTACTTACTTGTACTTACTCTGAAGTTTTTTTTTCAAAATGTGAGCACATCAGAAAAAAACACTTGGTTTTTCTTCAACCTTTTCAAGCCCGGAGATACATTGAATACATCCCAAATTTGCAACATTATTCAATTTTCGGCATTTTTCAAATTTATTAACTTGAACTGAAAAATTATTAATTTGCAAAAGTTAATATCAGAAGACCAATTCAACTCAGATTCTTACCTATCAAATGAAAAAAATCCTAATCATAAAATTTCACCACAAGAAAAGACTAGAAGTTCACTTTGATCACTTTTTTTAAAGAATTAATTTCTATTTCAACCAAAAATCGTGAAATTTTGAATGGAATCATTTTTCAATTTAGGAAAAACTGTTCCCTTTCTAAAAATTCTCCCTCTCAACAATCTTCTTGGAGGTGAAGAAATAGAATCTAAACTTCCTGAAGAAGACGTGAAGAACACAACATAGAGGCCAGAATCCAGGTTTTTAGGGGTTCTTTTTCTTATTCTGATCATCAAATTGAGCTTTCTCTCAACTTCACCAAATTCGAATTTCTGTACTCTGAACAACCAACTGAATTTTCAACTAATTTTCCATCAAAAGTGCTGAATGGTGAAATCTGAATCAAATGCAAGATTTCTTTCATAAGTTGCTTCGGACTTCGAATCTATTAAAGACTTTGCAACACCAGAAAGAATTTCAATTCTGTATTATTTCAAAAATATGTATCTGAAAAATGCTTCAATTTTTCAATTCTCCAGCAAAATGTCCAAATCTCCATAATTTTGTCACTAGTTGAATTCATTTTAAAAATTTGTAAATTAAAGAATATTTTTTACTTTTTTTTTGATTTTTCGGTATTTTTGTAACAGTAGGTACAAAAATACATCAAACCAAAAATGTTTCCAAGCGACGGGAATTATTTTCAAATTTTCAAAATAATTTTTTTAGCAATTTTTTATATCAAGTTTTCAAAAATTTTGGACATTTATTTTTTTTTCAGTTTCATTTTTTTCGCGAGTTTTTGCGAGCATTTTTTTCCAATTAATCCATTGTTAATAAAATTCTGATGGTTTTGACTTGAAAATGATAATTTCTCTTTTTTTATAAAAATTTTTTAGATTTTTTCTTCTATTACTAGAAAAATGCTTCAAGAAAATCGAAAATACATAAAAACAAATCAAACAAATTTCGATAGATATTGAAACCATAAATCAGTTATCATTTATGTACATGTTCATTGAGATCTTATGAACAAGAGGGAAGGGGAGTTTACGAATACGGCTTTCATGAAGTTCAAAAATTGAATCCTGCAGATTGTAAATTGAACAAAACAGGTTAAATTTGACGCATTCATACTTCCGGTTCTCTCTCTATGTATGGTCACCTTTCTCATAATTAAAATTAACCTTCCCAAATCACTGTTAACGTAATCGAGGCGTACAAAAGCTGATGATAAAAATTCATTCATCCATTTTTCATTCCGCTTCATAAACGCCTTTTCACTCGTTGCAGTTGTTTTTTTTTCAAATAAATTTCAAAGCCCGAAAGTAATTTTTCAGAGATGTCCGAGTTAGATTAGATGACGATGACGCAGCAGCAGTGCGAGCCCGGAGCTCACACGGATAAAAAAATTAACGCGACTGAATTTAACGATTTATACGAAAATTAGAACAAAAGGTCGTTTCAGCAGTTTGAAAGGTTAAGCTATCAGATTATATTTTCATAATTTGAACGATACCTATTATTTTTACATAACGCGATTTCGCAATCATACGAGTGCATATGAACGTGTTAGTTCAACAGAGCAAGACTGCCATTGGAAAGCATAGCCTCAAAGAATGCTGAAATTCAACTCGAGGTACCTAAATCTATACAATTATATCTCAATAGTGGCTGTAAAGCCGAAAAAATTGCATACCTGTATTATGCAGTTGGCGTTTTTACTGTTTTTAAACCAGTATGTTTCATATCTCAATAGACTAGACCCGACTAGACTGATGTGTGGATGCTAGGTGAATGATATAGTAATCGTTAATCCAGTATACTTGTAATTCTGCGATAGATGGCGAAATTGAAATAAATTTTTCAGAAATTAAATTTACAATAAAGCTACTTAAACCATGTCAATCATAATTCGTCAAATTTTATCCTCCGAGTTGACGATAAAACGTCATCGGGTTAATAATATCTACTTATGAACAAAGTGTCATTTCACTAACCATTTAATTTTACGATACATTCGTCGAACGTTTGAAAATTTTCATCGTATGTAGATGTACTCGTATAATGGATGCAATAATGTGGAAAAATATCAAAATGGCGGATTTATTATACGTAGTTTCATAGAGCCCGGTTTTCTTCAAAGTAATTCACGCAGGCATAACACACAACCATATGGGATTCAGAATAGTCGCAATAAAACTAAATATGCCTATATTGCCAGTCGTTCCCATAACGATGCAACAACCCCTTTGCGAATATTTCTACGAAAATGGCAAAATAACCTCTTGAATTGCCTTCAGCCATATTCGAGCTACTGATGTATCCCGGCATGACACAATGTTCGAATCACTAAACCCTTTCATTTAATCGAAAATCATCCAGAATTATGATCACGATTTAGTATAATTTTTCTCAGTTAGTTTCAAAATCAACTCATTACATTCGTTCTTCGCTTCATATCTGTACGCATAGAGAAAACATTACTATACGTTATTGCCTACTGGTTGAAATATTAATACAAAATTAGCTCGCCAACCAATATTTAACCATTTAATAGCTGTTGGGCTTAGAATATCGTCGACTACCTATAGATATTCGTGAGAAAATACTTCATCTCAAACACATAATACGTTAAAAATACGAAACCAAAATACAACCCAAAGCTCACCCAAAGGCATTGCTAAACTTTCCATACACTCGATTACCTTCTTTATTTTCTGTAAAAATATCCATTTTTTAAAAAAACTCTAATTTTTTTCATCACCATTTGCATTTCAACTGGAGAAAAAAAAAATCCATTCCGGAGGTACTGAAAACACGAAAATCGTGTTTGGTCATTAATATACGCATACAGCAGAAAAGAGGAATCAATTAAGTAGTATAACCTTTTGTGAAGGTATACAAGAGTACCTTTTCGTTCAGGTATATTAACTGCCCTTTCATTATATTCCAAATGGTAACGTACATAACAATCCGCGAGTAAATAACGTCGTCGTTTTTATCCTGCGGATATAAAAAATACCGCGTATTTTCAACAGTCTACCAGGTATGGCATGGCCCAGTTATGTAGAAAATTTTTATTAAAACCATTAGTCCCTTCCGCTCGAGCTAAAATTAATTTCGCTTTTGTCGACGTTTTTTAGAATCAGGTATCTATATTTATTTGATTTCTACTAATTTTGACTCTCTTGTCCGCAGTGTAATCGAAATTCTTCGAATGTTTTGATTAACGTTTACACGTTATTTGGATGATGTGTACTATAGGGTAGATCGAAAATGAATTTTGCAAGTTCCAATACCGCGGAAAACTTATTTTTTTTTGAATTTTAATATGCTCTCCGAGGTGCAAGTTTTCCGCGGTATGGGAACTTGAAAAGCCCAATTTCGTCATTTTCGGTCCACTTTAATGAGTACTTTCCTCTCAAACATTTCCTACACATTGAATTGCAGCGATTGATGAAAATTTTAGTCAGCCACTCTATTTCATTCTCGGTTGGTCATTTTTGAAATATCAAACTTTTTTCAAAAATAACAAAAAATCAATCGCTCCTATGAATTTTTATTTTCAAAAAGTAATTAAGGTTAAGCTTTCTAATTAATTCAGGCAAGAAACCGAAATTCATCATCACTTCATGACTTCAGTTAAGAACTATCCGATGCAACCATTGCAATCTCACCCCTCGGCAAGTCAAATAAAATGAGAAGGTGAAATCTTCACAAGCAGGTAATACTATTAGAATCCTAATTTGTTCCAATTTGACGTAGGTTAGGTACCTATCATTAGCCCACCCAAATTCGCCCTTTATTTTTATAGCGGTATTTTCTTTCATTCTTTAAACATTTTCACTCAACCTACTACAAGTCAGGATGGCGAACCCATCTTCAATTTTCACTCCGCCTCTAATTTCAACTCCCAAATAATGAATGAGTATAAAAATATTTTCAACTTTCTTCCCTCTTCTTCATAAACTTTTTTTGATTATCTGATTCAACTGAAAGAAAAAAATCACACAAATACCACAAAAAATTCGAATGAAGAAATAAAAAAAAAATGGACCGATAGGGACAGCAAATAATTCAAAATGTGCAGAAATTACCAAAGAAACGTCATCTTCATTTTTTAATGCATATAACATATTTTTATACTTTTTTAAAAATCGACGATGACGTTCGAAGTTTTTCAACCACTTGAATGCCATCCCTTCTTCCGTCCCACTCGTACCATTTCTTTCAAATTTTTAATTTTTGAAGTTTTGACGATAGAATGCTCAAAGTGTTCTGTTTAATCAGTGATAATTTACTGATATAAATTTACAGAGCAGAAAACTTTGAAAATTTCATCTGCAAACAAAAAACCACATAATAGTCGGCAATCGACAAACTTCACCTATATTCTCACTCATCATTCACTAATGACCTCAGACAAACGTGTTCTAATCGAGTTCAACTTGAGCACCACTGATGATCTTTGGCATTCCATCAATAAACAGAGAAAAAAAATGAAACGTAACAAAGTGAAAAATTAAAATTAACGAAACAATGATCATTGTATGTATGTTTCATGGTACCACACAGCACATTCGTTCATACAGTGCGTACATACGAGTATGTGTAAGTTCCTCTCTAATGGTACATTCGACATGGCCTAATCATCCGAAACTATAACGCCTACTGCTTTTTCCCCAATATACCAGTACCTTGATTGCGCTTCATTGTTGCCAATACCATCATCGTTCATGTATGCTCTATCCGAATGAAAAAAGAAAAAAAATACTCCGTAGATTTGGAATGCTAAATGGATTTGTATATGAGTGAAAGTTGAAAAGATGAGGAGACAGAGAAAGAGAGATGGAGAAAAAAACGTGATATTTTCAAGGATTATGATACATCAAACCGAATACAACCTTGGTTAATTGTATCAAATAGTCGCATCACTCGTTTACACGAGGGTAACTATTATCATTTGTCGTATATTATTACACATTCGGCGTACATCAATCGCCCAATTCGTTCATTCCATTCATAACGGTACAAGTACATACATCAAATCGCGAAAACTTACCATCGCTACTCCGAAGCATGTACATAAGTCCAGAGCAAAACTTAGATTGCTCGTATCGTTTAGGCAAAGGTTTCGGTTCGAAAAGCGAATAATCCAAGCTGCTGATTTCAGAGGTACAATAATTTTCTCCGCAAATGCCAGCCAGCCTGTTACTAAGCTCGTACTCGTCGTCGTCGGAAAATGGCTCGAAATCGGACGTGTGAAAGCATTCGTCTTCTATTTCGTCGACGATATACATGGAACTTTCCATATCGTCGGTGAGTCGATGTTTCCAGGCGACTTGGCCATTACGATGATGGTTGGCGATGGACGCTAACGTCCTGTACGTCTCGTACCTATTATCTACATCCATCGTACCGATGCTGGCGTCATTTTGTAATTAAATCCAATCCGCCGCATATAATGTTTCAGTTATAGGTAAGGTACCTTTTACAAGCGTATATCGTGTACCAATGGAACGAAAAAATTACGTAATCGAAACGTACAGAGTACGACACATTCTACGCGAACCACAAACAAAAATAAACATCGAGCTAAAAACAATGTATTCAATGCTATACCATGCCAAACCATATCATCTTTACTTAAACAAGATACACGTAAGTGCAAAAGACTATATTATATGTAGATTGTAGATACATATAATATAGGTACCCTTCCTCACCCCCACCGTATCGAGGATGGCTCCTGGCGATGCTTTAATTAATATACTCGGTCGAGTTAACGAAGTTTAATTACTCCTAAAACAGTATTTCAATGGAGTGCATAGTTCATATAGCTAGTCTTTCTTAAATTCAATTAAGACCCTACCCGAATAGTCTTTAAAAACCACACACTGAAAATAACTGTGTACCTGATAGGGAGACCTACTCAACACTAGTGCGTAAGTCTGCTTCCAAACAAAACTGAATTTTGGAAAAGAGAATGAACAAAATCTCTCGCAACCAAAATTTAAGCTTCCCTAATCAATTTTACAAATTTTGTCAAATTTTTGAAAACTCCAACTTCAGCATTTCTCAACAGAAATGTTCAATTTGGATTGATGAAAATTTGGTTTTCACTTGATATGAAACTCCTAAACATAATTCTATCATTTTCAGCACTTCTAGAGTCTTTGGCATGAAATTATCATTTTCTCTTTCCACGTTTTCTAATTTAAAAAAAAAATTGAAAACAATAGAGCAAATCGAAATCCTGCCGGAGATTCTAGAATGGCTGAGAATGGTGAAATTTAGTCACTAATTTCAAAATACAGAAGTTACGTGTATGCATTTTTAAAATTTTTTAAAATTTTCCAAAAATTGAAAAATTGTTGATTAAAACAGCTTAAATCCAAATTACGAAGATTTTTGAATAAACCCTTGGCAGAAAAAATCCAATCATCGATAGCAAACATACAAATTACATTATACCAAACCCAGCCATTTTTCCACGATCATCTTGCCAAATATTCTCGCAAGTCAAATACATGGCGAAGAACAACCCAACCGTTACTTTTTTATTTGAAAACCGAAAGTGATCTCATATTGTATCCTCAACGAAAAGAACCGGTTTATTAAGAAGGAGTGAGCGAGAGAAAGAAAAAAATCAACACCTAAACCGCAATCTTGCTGATATAAACAATATCCTAAGCATCTCGCCACAGATCGGCATTCGTCAAAAAAATTCCTCTTAACACCTTCGACTATCCAGAGATCGTAAAAGCGTATACATTTTACGACCCATATTATGCTCGTCCAGCGTCCAATACGGTACTCGTCATTCCATTCCAATATTATCGTACAAAATAGATAACTAATTACCTTTTGGACGACCTTGGTCAAACCTTGGAAGACAGAGATATCCTCGATCATACGTATTATACTTATAGATGGTACATTGGAACATCGCATCGTGCCCAGTACACCAGGGTGAAAGAGATGGAACACAGAGCTTGAAATATTTTAACGCGATTATCTCGGTGAAATGTCTAATCGAGAACACGATTCTTTCGGGTAGAGTTTGGCTTATGCCATCATTTTCTAATCAATTTCGGGGTGGGGGGGGGGGGTATCAAACCGCATCCGCGTATAATGTGTTAGATGAGCCATAACCAAATTCTCTTTCTGACATGAATTTATATCTACTTGGATTAATGGGCTCGACGTATGGCTACCGTATGTGTAGCCAGTATATACGTATAGGGTGGTAAAAAAAATAGGTACAGATGTAAGAAGATGCGAAGGACAGGGTGGGTTAAAAGAATAGTGTATACGACTAAGAATGAGTCTTCATTATCTTGTCGAAGTAACTTGGTAGTAATGATAGAAACGTGTGAGGGGTACAAAAACCAGAAACGATTATGAACACAGAAAATATCTTCATTTCTCTTGTGGCTGAGATGCATCGACGACGGGGAAAAACTATAAAAATTGGTAACACCAAAAAAAATGATCACTTCAACTCAGGAATTTGCCAACTAGCAAAAAAATCAGAATCTGGGTTACCAAAGCATTGAAAACATCAAAAACGGATTTTCGATTTCCTGAGTTGAAAATGAAAACAAAATTAAAATCCAAAAACAACAAAGATTTAAAAAATCAAGACCTTTGAAAATAATTTTGAGAAGTAGGACTGTTCAGATCTTGAAAATAATAGATGACTGATAATTTTAATTCGAGAAGAAGAAGCAAACGCTGAAAGAATAATTATCACTGAGGCAAAGTTATATGTACATATAAAATCTCAACAGGACTAATTTGACAAAATGAATCAAAAACAGGATTATTACCAGCAATTTTCCAATTTTAGTCACTTGACATTGCACGTTAATTTTCACTTGATTGACAGAATGACAGTTTCGAATTTGAAACAGGAGAACATTCAACCTAAAAGCAAGACCTTTTGAAAAACCAACATTTTTAACAAAACGCTTAACTTCTGAGAAACAGCCAGGAAAATTCAGCCATTACAACTTATAAATTAATAAACTTCCCGAAGTGCTTTTCTGTCACCAAAATACTTTGATGACATTTGACTAGACTGTTTACCAAAAACTATAGACAAAATTTTTTATTTTCAAACAATTTTCAAGCCAATTTTCCCAATTTCCACTTATTAAATGGAGGAATGCCAAAATAATTTTCTCCCAGATTTTTCAAGACACCACTGGAATTCTTTTTTCTTGGAAAATTTAAAAGTTTTACACTATACGTAATTTTAAACCCAGAAACTATCATTCGAACTCAATTTTAAAAACACCTATACACAAATTCAAAACTCTAAATGAAAAAGTAATGTACAAATTCATATCTCTACGACTCAGAAGTACATACCATCAACGAAAAGGTGGGTACTTTCAACTCAAAATTACTCCAGGTACCTCTACCTAACACAACATATCAATACCTACCCTGCAACCTCCCCGGTTCCAGCCGTTATTACCGCATTTTTAAACCGACTACTATTCTCGGGCAAAACTCAATCATTAAAAATATACAGTAGACGTTACAAAAAGATGTTTACTGAGTCTGTTCGATGGCAAGAATTAGAAAAAAAAAGAAAAAGTACGCTATCCTCGTACAGATAGGACGTATACACAACGGGTTAACAAGAAACAACGGTCTTACACGTGATTGACATCGTCTGACGTTTACTCGAACAATATTTATACGTTTTTGTAGTTTTTCTTTGGAATTTTTTATACAGCATTTCTTATTCGCTTGCCTGCAAGGTATCTTTGTTTACAGGTGTCGCGTATTTATATACGTAACCGCGTACAGCGTACAGTAGACGATGACACAGAAGCAAAAGTAGGTATTTCGACGTAAACAAATCTTAAAAATTGCAATTATTCCGGCCAGATGAAAAAAATTACCGCCTTGCGACGGTCGAAGAATTTTTTCAAACCGCCTCTTGGAATTCGAGAAATTTCAACCGATAACAAAGCCATAGGAAACATGATAAGCTACGCAATTCTAACACGAAAGGACAATATGGCAGTGCCCATATCCAATTACAAAAGTACCTCGGTGCGCCTCGTTTGTTTTATAAAATTACCGCACACTTTTTTTTGCCCCGTGCTTTGTTCGTGTGTCTGTTTCTCTCTTTCTTTTTGATACATCTTCGTGAGCCTCTCACGCGGTGTTGATAGATTGTTATCTCGACTTTTTCATATCGTGAATAAGATTCGTGGCAGTCGAGCTGTTGGATGACGTTTGGGTAAATATTAGGCTTTTATTTGGTTCGCCAGATAGGTTGAGCTTTGAAAGTGTAACGAATATTGACCTTATAGATCATGGATCCAATATCTGCATTGCAACTGCCTCTAATTAGCTAACTCGATACAAAAATTTTAGAAAAATATAAAAATTGTACGATACCAAATCAACAACAATAAATATCTAATCAAAATTCGATCAAATTCTCTCGAACCCACGCCTGAAAATTTCGATCGAATCAAACATTGCCAATAAAGGTTCCCCTTGTAAAAATTTGAGCCATTTTAAAAAGCTCAAAAATAACCAAAATACTTGACTAGAATAGCACTGAATACATTTTTTTCTTCTTTCGTAACAATCACTTTGAAAAATGAATAACTACCTCATCAGTTAATCACAACCGATCATCAAACCTTATCACCGAATTTTCACCACAGCACAAAAGTTCACCAAACTTCACCACACGAAACCGAACGCACCAAAAAAAGCACACAATCGCGAAAATCACGCGCTACCGGAACCTTTGAAAGTAAAACAAGCCAGAAACAAAACCCTCGCGATAAACGTCATAACCGGCACCAGTACTTTAACTGGTTTAAACTTGAAACGCGTGGAACAGGATGAGTCGCGGTGGCGAACCTGCCCAAGACGCCATCTACCGTCAAACTTGACGCGAACTAAAGTAATTAATAAATTAGAATTAACGCTTAACGTTAACGCCGCCGTTGAATTTACTATTTAAATATTGCTATGGCCAGACGAGTTGGTATGTTCTTAAATCCATCCTTCTAGTACGTAGAGCCAAGCCATACATATGTACTCGGTTTATGTACATTCTACCGATTTAAAAAAAAGATGGAGATATTAAATAGCGCATTTAATTGAAATTTATTTACTTTAGACCAACCTTTTCTAATTAATTCTACTAGTATTCACTTTTTTTCTACCCCGATTAGAACAAGTGTTTGTGGGTTCTGGAGAGAGAAAAATACAATAAAAATTTTACAGCGCATATGGTTATGAGTTTTTACTCGTCTCGGTCAATTAACTTTGATAAATGCTCGTTTAGGGTTCGAAGAATTTTTTTCGCCATGTTTTACTTCGATATAAATTCGTATAAGATACACGTTAGATGATACAACTCGACAGTGATAGTATTTGCAAAGCCATCCTACTTTGGTGCAAATTTATCAGAGGAGATTATTCAACGCGGTGGCAATTTATTACCTTACTACTTGTAAATGAAATTCAGTTGCCTGCTCGTTGATTTTCGGTAGATTATTTGATGAAGTAACGCATTATAATACGTTACATTTGTACACAGGTTTCATGAAGGATAAAAAAAAAAAACATTTTTTTTGTATCGAGGAATGACAAAGATATTATGGCTAGAATCGCCTTAATATTCCATTGACCGAAGAAAATTGGCGAAAGAATAAGTAAGGACGTAAAGGTTATGAGAATATTCCTAATACATACAATGATTTGATCACTGTTTGACGTATCAAGTCGGAATTTCTTTAAAATATCTCGTCAAAAAATGAAAAAAGAAAAACCTTGGAAGAAAAATGCTCAACAATCGCGCTCTGAAATTATTTCAATGGGAATTGGCAACTTGGCAATATGTAATTTAAAAGCCGCCTTGATAATTTATCGCATAGGCAAGTTTATAGACGTTCATGAAAGCAAGCTGCCTAATCTCAATACTGTAGGCGTATTGATATCTTGTTACAGTTGTCACCGCGGTAAGACGTTAATAAATTTGCATAACCGAATGAGCTGAAGGAACTTGAGTATATTCGCGAAATAAATGCTACAGATTCACTTGATCATCAAAAATTTTTTTACATAATTGAATAGATAACATTTATTTCGAGATCCATTACAAATGATGGAAATTAAACTGACAATAAAAATTTGATTTAAATGAATACCGATTTTTTTTTTTAGAATTTTGACCTCGGTTGCGTTTTACGGTTGTATTTTCATCTCCAATGTTCGAAGTGGAATTTTTCAACAAAATCAACAAAAAAAATGCAACAATGATTTAATTTTTTTTTTTTTTGTTGAAAACTTTGGACCTTGTTGGTTTCCAAAATCATCTGCTTCATATGCTAGGAATTAATTGTCTGATTATTCAATAAATGATGGTCAATTAGTATTTATTTTCTAATTCCACGACCACTTTATTCTGTGATTTTCCATGCATTTTACAACTCAGATCATAATAATCATAAGATGTGATTTCAAAAAAAAAAAAAAAAAAAAAAAAAAGGGTTTTAATTAAAATCGACATTTAATAAAAATTTGTACTAGGGGGATGTACTCGAAATAAAAAATTTCAAAACAGACCAAAGTAGTCCAAAAATGAGGAAAATTTGAAGAAAAAAACCAATTGAGATAATAATGATACATAAGGGGCTTTGTAATAATGAAATAAAGATGCTTTGATAGGTATTTAATGGAAAGTTCAAAAAGTAAAGCATTTTTTCAAGCAGAAAGAAAGACTGTAAGTTAAAAATGCTCAAAAATCAACAAAACAAAATAAAAATTTTGTTTAAAAAAAAATGCCAAAAAAATGGAAAAAAATTTAACGAAAAATGATTCAATACCTATTCGTTTAGTTAATTATGAAACAGTACACAGATTTTGTGAAAAAAAATACGATTTTTCCAAAGGTCTATTTTTTGACTGGGTTACCTACTTGAGAAAAAAATGATGATAGGAAGAAGAAATTAAGGAGAAGCAAAATATCATTGCAATAAAACTACAAATATAATTAGTCAAAACGAAATCCATAATAATTTCATCATTGAAATTTGGTTCAAATGCACAACAGACTTCAGCAATTACGAGCTTTTACCTCAGCAAAAAGGCCTAGAGAATTGAAAACTACACTACGAGCTTTTATGTTTTCGTAGTGTAGTGGTTATCACGTGCGCCTCACACGCGCAAGGTCCCCGGTTCGAACCCGGGCGGAAACAATGCAAATTTTTTTTTAAATAATCGACTACATTTTTGATAATAATACTAAATCATGTAAACAATACACAATTTTATATCAATTATGTGAATGTAAAGTTGCGATATTGAGAATTATATCATTGAAATAAAAATTGAATGAAAACGAAGTTTTAGATGCCAAGTTTTTTAATGAATGTGAAAAAAAAAAATTTTGTTAAAAAAAATAATATAGGTATGTATTTTATCTGCTTTAAAATTTTTTTATTCAATAAATCATTCGCCAAAAATTTGATTTTTTATTCAATTTCGATCATAAAAAATGTTGATATTTAAAATGAAATTAATGCCTTAATAATTTTTGCACTAGATACATGAAAATTAATATACCTACGAATAGTAAATAAAAACAATAAATACGCAATTTACTTCGTTTCAAGACAGGGTACCATTGTCCAATTATAGCGTGCAATGCATCAGACTGTATAATTCCATCACTCATGCAATCGTGTAAATTGACTTTTATCAACGAAAATCAACACTTACCTGCAAAAAAACAACACAACATACATTAATAAGGGTGAAACAAATTAAGAAAAAAATTTTCAAAAAAAAAAATTTTGAGGTCCCACCGAGATTTGAACTCGGATCGCTGGATTCAAAGTCCAGAGTGCTAACCATTACACCATGGGACCTTGTTGGTGAAACAGCCGTTCTCAGGCTACTTCAACGCTATCTGCGTTACATGCAACATCTTTAGGTTACAAAGTTCACTTTCCTCTCAAATATAGTTAATTTATGCATTTTTTTTCGTAAATTTGCATTCGTGTCGAATGATCTTGCCAAGTATTTCATTACAGTGGCAATTTTTTTCGTTCAAATAATCATGAGAGAGGAACTTCTATTCTATAAAAAGTATAGGCGATTCGCATCATTCATATCAGCTTATTTTTTCAAAACTGATTGATTTTTTTACAAAATACAGTTGTTTTTCTTCAGCAGAATTCAACTAACCACTTAGGCAGGTATTATTCTTTCACTTTTTCACTAATTATAATTATAAATAAAAGGTATATGATAGAGACTTGGTGAGTTGGTGTTTGATTTCATTTTTTAAACATAAACACTAGCCTAGCCCTGTATACGTACGTACGTACTACAAAAATCCTATCACATGTCAAATTCCAAGAAAATACTTATAATAAATCACAAGAATTTAGCATACATTTTTTATTTTTTATTCAAGTAAATTGTTTATGAAAAGTGCAGGTATTATTATACTGACTATTCGACTCAGGGCGATAATCAAGTCACCATGTGTTGGCGCCATCTGCAGCTTGAACGAGTAACATTTTCCTAAAACAATTTCCTGCAGAGCTTTATCCAATATTGCAAAACACCTGTAGTAATGGAAATTGAGATCTTGGAGTTGCAAGCAGCAGTGATACAAATAAATAATATTCTACACATTTTCCCCTTAAAATTCGAATTACAATTTTTTTAAACTGATGAAGCATAGCTTACAAAAAATTCCCGGATCAAATCCAAGCCAAGATTGAAATAGCACGTAAAAATACCTAGGTAACAAAAAAAGCTGAAATTTTGTAATTGGCCAACAATGTGAAACTTGTGGTATTTTTTCATGAGCTTAGATTTTCAACTCGATTTTTCTCAGAATCTTGTGCAAGATCTTGAACTTGAAAAAAAAATTCGATTTTTTCAGGATTTTTCCCGCTTAAAGTTGTCACTTTTGGTTGAAATTTTTTCTTGCAGTACTTATGTATATTATGAAAAACGACCATTCACACCATCAACCTGAATTTGAGCTAAATTTTCCAACTTTTTCCACGTTCCATAATTTTTATTTTAAAAATCGAATCGTGCCATTTTTGGAACCCCTCAGTCTCTTCTGAGGCGACCTACCGAGCTAAAATTCTTGTCAAGACTAAGAAATTTTGACCAAAATTGACAACTTTGGGCGGGAAAATTATGAAAAAAACATGTTTTTGAATTTTTGAAAGTCTCGCACCCCCGCCTTTATATCAAATTTTGAACAATATGACCTGGTGGTTTTCAGTATCCCAGCAAGTTTGAAAAAACTCGGTTGAAATCTACCAAAGAAAGCGATTTTTAACAAAAATATCAATTTCATCTTTTTTGAAGAGATTAGAAGAGATGCAACGATCTGAAAATTGTATCACAAGGTTTGGACGACAAGGACCAGTTGTTGGCCGATTCGCTCTTCTTAACCTGCTATGCTATTTTCACCGAAATCTCTAAAATCACAAAAAACCAATCATTTACCTTAATTACCCCTTCATCCATCGTATTTGTAGAGATTTGGGTCTCTCTCTCTATCTAATTCCGTATCGTCATTTCCTGCAAGACAAGTTGAAATTTCGAGTACAATAAGTGACGATGACGGGAAATCAACGCCAATCATCATTTCATTATGATCGGTACCAGGCATCTGCCGGTAACTTAAATTGAATGGGGCATTGTTGCCAATTTCAATCTATTCACACTACAGCTAGACTACGACAACGTTGCTTTTAAAAAACCAACACACCTGAATACGAATTAATAACGTCACGAATGTTCTACCTGCAATTATCGGATAAAATGCTACATTGGTTCGGTGTGGTTGGAAAACACATGTGAGAGCTTCCTAAGCCTTTTATCCCTTCTGTGGTAAAAACACCTTGCCGAGGAAAGATTACTATGACGACGACGAGAAAAAAAGCCAACTTTGAAATCCAGATCCCTCTCTGTTCCCTTCGACTATGTCATTGTATAATCACGCATCTATTCTGCGAAACCTTTTAAGGATAAAATATCACGCCGAAGGTACTAATCGCGGCTTCGGAGGCTCGATATGCTTAATGTTCATTTTTGTATCGAGTTACTAAAACGAGAACACGCGCCACAAGGACGACAGACGAAAACTTCGCACCGTTAGCCTTCGAAAAAGGACACTTTTAACCTTTAAGTGCCCGTATACCTATGATAGAAAAGAAGGAAGAAAATCTTACGTTTTTTTTTTCATCCTAAGGTACCTCTATAACAGATCGATGGCGACAGTGTTTGATTTTTTTTCACTCCTGTGTCCAAAGAAATCGTAGGTACATACGTACATAGGCATAGTTTATTTTTTACATTATACTAACCGCGACAATACATTCAGCTAAGTTTGCAAACGGTTACAATGTCACCGCTATGGGTTGCCGCCAATGTATGTATAATAACTGGTTTCGTCGGATACGACAAAAACGGTCATTTGCACGGTACACCGCCATTCAAACAGTTCCAAAGACGACTTTTTTCTTCCATGTAATTATACCGTTTGATGTGACTGTGCGATCAAGTAACCATATCCTGTTTGATTGATATATGGTAAAAATACACGTGTCCTGTTATGTATCTGGCCGTTCTGAGAAAATACCAAATTACCCTTTTTTTCCTTCGTCAAGTGGACAAAAAATTATTACGGAATTGAAAACGCCCTTAAAATGTTATAAAAAAAGCGAAAGTGAAGCTCCGGGTTACTAGATAGATACTAAAGATACACGTGCAAAAAAGCTATCCTCTTATCGTACATATAAAAAATCTATACGTGTTCAAGGACCATCGAACAACACCCTTTTAAATTTTTACCTCTGAGAAAATCTTTCGGCTTGCCTAATAATGTACCTAAATTACCTACCTATGAATATCATCTTCACGTAAGAGGATTTTCGTACCTTTTGCACAAACAAAATAAACATTTTTGATGTGTGAAAAAAGAACTAAATTTTGAGTAACATTTCTTTTCATAACGTGATCGCCACGTCGTTGACGTTTTTCAAAATCTTAATGAAATTTTATTTTACGTCGTAGGTAGTAGTATGGAAACCTTCCAGTATCAGATACCAAGAAAAAACGTAATATTTTGAAATATTTCTGGGTATATAAAAATTTAATACTTTCAAGAAGGTAGCTACCAAAATAGGAAATTGGAAAGCAAAAATTTCAATTTAAAAATACTTCGAATGAGAAAACTTTCAAGTTTATTTTTCTTATTCGAAGCAACAAAATTAATGGTTTATTACGTTTTTGATGAATTTGCGAAAATATCAAAAATCCTGTACATATAAGACAGGGGTCTCAAAAATTGAAATGAATGAGACGTGAATCTTATTTTTATGCTCATTTTACTGATTGGATTGCTTGCTATACTAGGCATTTCAATAGAAACAATCCTCTTCCCCTCTCATAAGCATTCTTCGAAAAATTAAAGGCAACATAAATTTTGATACATGATTTTTTTAATTATTCAGGTATCTGAACATTTTGCCAATGTTTGGTGTGAGTTTTCGTGAAATAGTAAATTTTTATAAGAAAGAAGTCTTTCATTTCGTTTCAAATACATTTGCTGCGGAATAATCTACAGCAGGGTGTCTAACAAAATTTCAATACAAAAAAGTAGGACTTAAGTAGGACTTTTAGCAGGACTTTTAGCGGGTCACTTCTCGAGCACTTATGGAATTTTTCAAGGTGGAGAGGGGGGGGGGGTAAAAATTTACATTCAAGTTTTTAGCTAAATTTATAATTTAAAATGATTATTTTTTTTTGAAAAATCCAAAATTAAAAAAAAAACCGGACCTGATTGAAGCGAGGGCAAAATCTCACGAAAATCAGTAGTTATTTCGAGACGTATAAAAAATCATGTTTTTTGAGTAATGAATAACTTATAAAAAGCGTACCTATCATTTTGTTTCAAAATTTTAAAGTTCGAATACTTGATGATTTTTTTTTTAATTTAAAATGAAAAGAGAAATGAAAAGCAAACAGGCCCGAGCGAAGCGAGGGCAAAAGCTCTCAAAAATGTGTAATTCAAAATCTAAAAAAGTCTACAAATGAACCTTTCTACAAAATTTGTTCAAAATTCCGGAAAAAGGGGAAAAATTGAAAATTTGAAAAAGTCTTATTGAAAAAAAAGTAGGACTTTTGGATAAAATTATTAAAAAGTAGGACTTTACTTAGGACCAAAAGGACTTTTGAAAAAAAGTAGGACTTTAGTAGGACTAATAGGACCAGTAGGACCTGTTAGACACCACACATGGCAAGAAAATTTTGGCACCAGACAAAGCCCCAAAAGAGCATGCAAAAATAGGTAACTTACCCTATCAGCCAAAATTTCAGGAGCTAAAAGGTGAGGGTAGATTTTCAAAAATAAAATTCGAAGAAAAATACAATAAAAATCAAAATTTTGATCATCTGAGCAAGGAAGTTGGAATTTGGTATGCCTTTTTTGCGCCCTCACCCTCCCTCCCCCATAATCGATTGCAACCGATCTTCATCCGTTTTCAGCAGTTCTGGGGCCTCTACAAGATTTTTGGAAATCACTATTTTCAAGAACATCTCGTCTGTCTTAATCTCCAGAAAAACTGTTTTGAAACTGTTTCATACAGGAGAATTATTACTACCTTATTGTGAATTTTTTTCAGCTTGAAATTATTCTATGAACTTTTGGAATATTTCAATTTCACTATCTTTTTTTCCATTCGAAGCTCTCTCCTTCAGCTTTGACTTACTTCGCATATGTCTCCTTCGCGAATAATTAAAAAGAAAAATATAGATTCAAAAATTCATTTCAAAACGAGAAATGCGCAAAATAATAAACATCAATGTGCTTTAAGGAACTTCCATAGTGATTTTCAGCCAGAAAATCATCATCTGCTTATGAGCTTAATCTCACCTCCCTCCTAATTTACCCTTCTTTCATCATCAATTATTTACAGTTTTACACCAGACTCTAAGGAAAAGTTTCACTAACTCAAATATTTGTACATATTATTGATTTACATTCTATTTTTATCTTTTTCAAAACCCATTTTCAGGTCTCCGCCGTACCCTCTTCGAAAACCTTCTCATCACTCGAACAAACACAATACACTTACATACTTGGTATGTTTATGTAGTACATTGTAACATCATCATTCCACATCTCTAATCGAGTAAACACGAGAAAATCACCCCTATAGTGATACGAGATAATTTCCCAAGCAACCGCACATCGTTTCTCTTTGACCACTCCAACCCTTAAAGTTTGAAGCCTCGCCCTGCATAAAATATTTATCGCACTAATTCACGATTGGCGAGGTACCACGGACACGGACAGCTAAGGCAATCTTACCACGCACCGAGAAAATCATTTCAAAGGTACGATGATTACATTAAGTTATCCGAAGGCAGCCATAGCAAAGGGCTAAACTGGGTGGTGAATGTTTTATCGCATTTTACCACAATGTGCTAGAATGTATTGTACACATATTACGCAGGAATACATCCCACGTCCTGTTCCACCCCGTACAGTAAAGGGCTCGATTCACTATTGAGACTCGACTCGGTTGTTGTAAATTTGATCCTGTCCGATAGGTAGGTACCTACCTCCAACCCAACTGTCAAGATGTATTATTCGTCTCTTATATTGTTGCTTGTTTATGGCACAGCACCCTTCACCCTTTGGTACGCATTGTACAATGCCGTTTCAACTTTTAGGTACTAACTCGTACACGTACGAAAATTAACATCGACAAAGGTCAAGTTGCTCATTTTTTCCCCTGTACATTCACATGGGATCAAGACCAACGAGCGACGTAATGGCAACGGCATGGCAATCTTACGAATTCAGGTGGCCATTTTGATACTTTCATTGATGTGGGAGTTTGCAGTATAGGTACGTACGCAGTATGTCTAAGTACTTTTTATACGATGTGTGGTACGAGTAACCGATTGGCCTATATTATCGATAGGATATTCATCTGCATTGCGTTCAGCATCGAGCTCGTCATCTTTTTAACGATTCCAAAACCCGCACTAATAATAATCGCAATCAGAATATTCCTCGTTTACTCGAATAATAAGTACGAGACGTTAAACATGTAATAAAAACTTGCCAAAGTCATAAAGTCGACTGCAATTTTTACTCTATACATAAGTGAATAAATACGTACTACAGTAAGCGCTCACGACTCAACTTACTTAAGTAGACGAGCGACTCGTAAAACCGAGGTTCAATTTTACAGACGAAATTCTCGCATCTAAAGTTGAACCCCGCCGCGAAAGTTTAAATCATAATGCTCGTACGCGTAATGAAAGAATCAAGCTTTCATCATAAAATACATCCTTTCGAAGAAATTACCTTGAAAGTTATACAGTCGACATTAAATTAAACAAACGCATGACAGGGCGTATCTTGGTGCAAAAAATTTTTCCAAGTCGTGACCTACTTTAAAGATGGTTGGTTTTTTTTTCGGCATAAATCACAAAGCACCGAACTCGAACATGTGGCTCATAGACAAATGAACCAAATACAATGAGAACGAAACAAAAAAAACTGACCGTATAATCGTAACCTATCGCATAAATCATTCGGCGATCGAATCAATAAGAACATTTCTTATTTTAATGAGTTTCCTGTGCACTTCGAAATTGTACATCACTTTGTAGATCCCATCCCGAGTACTTTGTTTACACGTTCATTAACGGAAAAGGCGAGAAACCCGTTGTGTAAATTTTTAAACAGCGGATGTGCTCAATGCTCAACGAATAAGTTTTAATGGCTCTGCTACCTGAATTCGCTGCAGTGATTTTAGCAACCCAGCTAATGGAACGTTTCTGGAAATTCTACTTCGAGTTTGGAAACAAATAAGTATACCTAACACCTTTTTCTCGACTTAACAAACGAGATAGGGGAGATTTTCAAGGCATCGTCTTCAAAAAAAAGTTCATAAACGGATCATTATTATTACTCGAGGGATAAAACTGGTCGTAAGTATTAAAACGAAAACTGGCGATGAGTTTGGTCAGGTATCCTTTTAATTGCGTTAATTTATCCCGAGACGCGATATAATGAGAGGAAATACGAAATTGAAGAGAATATGATACAGAGGAGGAGGAGGAGGAGGAGGAGGAGACGAAAAGGAGAAACTCGTAATATACACCAATTCTCAATGGGTTAGCAAAGCATTAATTGACAAAATAACAATACTTCCTCACGCGTTTAGTATAATTGTGTTGAAATTTTTCATTTCATTCATTTCCTCTCGCTTCCTTTCTTGTCCACATTTCCATCTTTCTAGGAAAGTAAAACCAAGTGCATTAGCAGGGATAGGAAATATCTTGAACCAAATCGAAGTTCTAAAAAATTAAAACTTCTTGACCCATTTTGCTACTAAAAAATTGTTTGATGAAAGAGAATAGAAAAACTTAATTTCATCAAATTCTTACGATTGAGCCTCTCTTTTATAATTCGGAAAGTTCTTCAACTAAGTAGCTGCATTTTTGCAGTTGTCTTCAAACATTTCAGAGCTCATAACCCTTCCTTTTTTTTTAAATGGACTCCCATAAAGTCAAAATTATTTTGTAGTTTGGGATCTGATCCAAAAAGTCAGAGGCCAAATAAAATAAGCAAAAATCACGAAAATGCAGATTTCAGAAATTTTGAGGGTGCCATCCATCTCTTTTACAGTTGGTCCCAAAATTTCCATGCAAAAAAAATTACGAAAGTATTTACTTGGATTTTCAGTCAAAAATTCTTAAATTAGTCAATTTCTTACCGCTTCGAAAACTTTTGGGGCACTTGAGCCCTATCTCGCTCAAATGCACACATAATAGATCGAAATTATTTCCCAACGTTCACCTCGCATTAATTTTCAAGTTTCAAGAGAGTAAAAATTTAATTCCCATGAGAAAAAGGAAAGGTTTGGAACAGGAAAGGAAATGAATTTTTTGGGGTGAAGTTTTCAGGATCCTGTTTTTGCCCAAATGAGCCGGAACCAAATCTGACAAAATGACCAAACTGAACGAGGACATATTCGAAATTGGTAAAAAAAACTCATACTTATCAACAATAAAAACTTCATTAAAATTTCATTACTTCCTTCACATTAAAAAAATCCAAAATGTTTCATAACTTTAAAAGTCTTTTTTCCACGGCCAACAAATTTCACTCTTAATTCATATCCAGCAACCATTTGAAAACGCATAAAATGCCCTCTTCGTTTATTCGTATCTCTCAAGTTGAAAACCCCGAACCCCGTACATGTACGAGTATAAGCACAAAGCATAATCATGCGAGCGATTCAACTCGTCCAACAAGTCGAATAACTATGAGCGAGTAGCGAGCACCTTGCCAGTAGTTTAAAAAGAAACATCATTAATTTTCTCACTTTGCAGCATCATTTTGACATTTAAATTTAGCGGTTTACGGCCCTTTTACCTTTACCAAGCAACTTCGAACTGCTAACACACCTTTTTACACGAGCAAAACATTCGTATAACTTTTTAAAATCTTCCACTCGAGTTGTAAAAATATTCATAGCTTAAACTTTGAGGCAGAGGCAAGAAAAAGGTGCAAGGATCGTATTAAACATCCGTTAGAATAAGAATTTCACGCATGTACACATTTTTCTCAAAGCTTTTAGACCATAAAGTAAAGTTTTTGTAAGTAACACGTAAACCAGAGTGGTAAAGAAGTACATTGTTTTGCGAGTTACTTAGCATTCAACAGGTAAAACACACGATTCGCCAAGTTTTATCTGTAAAGTACAGTTTGGCGGGAAATCACGAATAATATACCAATTCCTAAAGGTACGCTGGTCCGATATTATTTCCTCTTTGCCACTTTCATAAACGGAAACAGTTTTCCTCGTACATGAAAAATGTACGTCAATTCCCTCTCTTGAATTCATTTCATTCAATTAAAATTAATTCACCAACTTACCATCGGCTAAATTAAATCCCATTGACAAAATAATTTTTTTCAAAGGTAAGCGATTTTTTTTTTCACTTCGAGTTCCAATCTCACTCGTGAAAATTTTCGCTTCAATTTACCTCGCCCACCCACGTCACTTCGCCACTGAAACCCACGCTTTGGAAATTTCAAGCGACATTAATCTTATTGCGAATCGTACGCGCGTATTTCGTGAAACCTCAATCTCAAAATTCATTTGCTAAATTCAATCGTTTCGAGATGTCACATTTTCAACCATATAATTTCCACTTCTCGCAAGCTACACTATTTTCTTCTTAATATAGGAGCGCGAGTCAAAAATCTAATAACGTGGTGACCGCGCACGTCTACTAATATTACCTACATTCGTCAAAATTGATAATACCCCTTCACCCTGGCGTGAAAATTGTCCCTGGGTAACGTTTTTAAAATACTTTTTTTTCTAAAACTATCGCCTATTGAATAATGGATGAAGACGTATTGTAACCATGGCAACCAGGGGGATTATACAGCTTCCCAGATGCATCTTCAAAGTACAAGTGCAAATCGATATTTGCGCTAGGCGGGTGCACTGTACCACATAGTGAGCCCGAAACCACCGAGAGCCTTTTTCATTGATTTACACAACACATACAAAAAAAGCCGCATCCCTTAGCCCCTGAAAAACGTTGCCAAACGTTGCGTAATTGCTCTCGATGCAAGTGTTCATGTACAAGTACGTACATTAAGTATACAGTCATACAGGTTTAAAACGTGATTTTTTTCTTACTTCGACACTCGTGTTTTTTTTGTCGTTGTTGGTTTTTCTAGTTGGTAATTACTTTTTTTTTTTAAATCGAGCGACATTAAAATGAATATTTAAGGCGAGGTGTTACGATTATGTATATACCTACGTATTTACTGTTTCGTTTAAATAATAACTTTTTTTTAGAACACTTCGGTTCTCAAGAGAGACATTTTTCAACCGTCGTGACAAGATATTTTTTTTCATATCCCCTAAAAATGTTTATATCTGTCTGGTAAAATGTTACAATTTAAAAAAAAAAAAAAATGAGAAGTCCAGATTAATTAAAAAGTTCTAGTAAATATCCCAGGTTTACGAACAGTCATTGAAAAATATTAGGGAAAAACAAAGAGGAAGTTTAATTTTTTTTTTAGATTTTTAGCGAAAAAGATAATTTTTAATAAAATGAAAAATATAGGTCCAGATTACAAAATTCAGAGGTGTGTTAAAAACTTTCTTAGCAGAACGCTGAAAAAAAAATTATGCGCAATAATGATTGAAATACTCATTTCCAAAATTTTAAGGGTGTTTAATTCACCCCCTCCTCCACTTCAAGTGCCTCGAGCTCCAAATACATACGATCAGAATATCAAATTTAATGCACAAAATCAATAGTTCTTTTTTCCATTTTCTTTTTTTTTAAACTAGGCAGATATTTACACAGTTTTTCAAAATTTTTGGGCCCATAATCCTCGCTTATGACTCTTCTTCATAGGTCAAAGTTGTGCTTAGAGGTTTACTTCGTCACAATATTCAGTTCTCTAGCTGGAAAAATAAATGGAAAGCAAAATGTTTGAAAATAAATACAACGCTAATCATCCAAATTTCGAAGTATTTCAATTCGCCATCCCCATCACAATAAAATTTACTGCAGCCTTCTCATACCCCAACTGTCATTAAACTATTCATTTTGATTTTCCAATCAAATGAATTTTTTTGGACCAATTCTCATAGTTTTTAAAAAAATTTCGGAGCACATATCCTCTTTCTCCCTTACCATAATAAAAAAGATCTCCAGAAGGTGAAAATTATATTCGATCGAAAAAAAAAGTCAATAACATTCGAATTTGTGCATACATGATCCCTCATCCCCTATTTTGGCCCTAATTTCGAAGGGCCTCGCCATCGCTCTCCAACAAACCCATTAAACTGTGATTTTCAGGATCTTCCTTTATATCATAAATTATTAAAAGTTTTTCTTCAAAGAAAAAACTTGAGCCTTAGATGATGCACTTTTGCAATTTCCAACCATATTTCATAATCAGTTATGCAAAAAGTCACCAATAAAAAATCATTGTGTCGAAATTTTTTCGCATTAAATATCCATTTTTATGACGCAAAAATGAAAATAAATGATTTGGGAACAAATTGCCCTACCTAGTAGGAAAATTTTCCTGATAAATAATGTGCTAATGATTTTCACCTCCACCCTTCACTGGCGTAGTTTCCAATAACGTATAAAAGTTAATTTGAGAAATGAACGAACGAGGGATATGCTTCATGCAAATAGCTGATGATGCGGTTCATTTACGAAAATCATAAAATTTAAGTAACGCAAAAAATTATGGCAAGAATAACGTGGTCGTAAGAATCGCGGAATCTATATTTTTGGACAAAGAGAACTATAAAAATGAAACATAAACGATAATTTTTCGCAACATTTTCAAAAAATATCATCAAATCTTAGGTACCTAAGAACAGTAGAAAGCTCATAAATATAGATAGAGAAAAAACAAAGCAAAAAGAACACCCTATCCCTCATACGGGAAAAATGGCAAATTAAACTCTTTTCTTGTTTTTAACGACCGATTTCTAATTCTTATCAAAACACTCTATATTCTAACAAAGCACGATGAGATCGAGCAGCCATTATATCCATGAATATTTATACTCCAATTCTCCCCAACAATATCCAGCAACTCTTCAAAAAAACCACCCCACATTAATTTCAGATTCTCGTAACATTCAAGTAGAATAATAATACACAATCTCGAACAATTTCTATAACGAAAACAACGCGGAAAATCACTCGCAAAATCTGTGTCAGTGAAATAAAATCTTTTCATTATCTAAATGGTAAGTATAAATTACAACTGTTTCGTATTTCTTCGCATACGATTCGCAGTTCAAATACGTAATAATATGGCGCGTTTTTTTAATATTTCCGAGAAATTTGAATTTTTTTCGCATAGCGAAAATATTGATTTTTCTCAGAAAGATGAAACTGTCATATAAAGAGGCAAGAGAAGAAAAAACTATTACGAAGAAAAAGATTTTTCTCTTCGTACTAGCACAATGAATGTCTTACGCATTTACAACAGTTGCTTGTAAGCTACATTTCATCAATTCTCAGTTTATGCTTTTTGAAATACGATCGTTAAGCTACACGTATAATTTATCTCGCAGCGTTTCTGACCCCGACACACACCCAGCCGCACTGTCTGATGAATAAAATAATACATATATTCATAATCATAAATGTGGTACATTACATAGTTAAGCAAGCGAAGAATTTCGCACGTATCCTCGATCGGCTCCATTCGCCATAGTACGTCACTAAGAAATAAAATTTTCGAAAACATCATACTCGCGGGAATACCTCGAAATATTCGCGAATTCGCTGAAAAAACGCGAATAAAAAGGGGAAATTTTTTTATCAAATAAATCGTACAGTCAGTATTCCTCGAAGCTATTAGGGATTCGTGTTACATAGATCAGTTTCTGGCTGCGTAAAGTTTCACATTCGAGGGTAGAGAAAAACACCCTTTAGGAGAGTTCTACCCGGCATGGCACGCTGATGCGACACGTGCCATTATACAGGCCGATTTTATAGACTCGTTCGACGTCGCGCCGTTTTCGTGAGAACCCTCCATCCAGGTCTCCGCCCTGATTTTTTTCAATTGTGGGAATCGTCGCATTTAGGAAATTCGTAACGGTACCGGCGAATTTTTTCCGATGCATACGAAGTGATTCGCGATACGATTCGAGCCAAAGACAATGAAAAAAATTCGCTTATGGTACGATCATTACATGTTTTATTGATGCCGCATTGCATTAAAGTTGAAACCAATTGTAAAAAATACCATTTCTGGGAACTTTTACAATGCACTGTAATAACGTTAAGAGACGAAACGGGGAGCCTTACCCCGGATACTTGAAACACACGTGCTTAAGAGATTCGAGTATAATGAGCGTTGGAGTGGAGCCAATGCAGCGTCTAAGCTTGGCCCATATTTTAACTACGCGAACGGATAAATCTGTCCATGATCGCATATTTACACAGAAATTCGAATTTTTTTAAGTGCTCTCGACCGTATATACAACCGTGTTTCAAAATTAGGCTAAATGTTGTTGTCGCCGGTGGGGAGGGGGGCAACGGTGTCGTCGTCCGAATACCTCAATCAGCGTTTGGGTTGGATGACAAGGCGGGGAGCATTCTAACGTGTAGGGGTATTTTTTTCATTTTTCGAGAAAAATAACATATTTTTTTAGGTGTAGATTTTAAATTTTTTTTCTCGATCATTGTTTTGAAAATTTATCAATTTTTGCCAACTGTACGTTCCCTGTTTTTCTGTCTACCTTCGCCATACACCTGGATTTAAATATTTTACATTTTAGCTCGAAAAATATCTCAAAATAATTGCAAGGGAGTTTTCAGGTCACTGATTTTGATTTTCACTCCTATTCCACCGATGATTCTGAATTGGGCTACTCAGAAATCGTTAAATTTTCAAAACTTCAGAAATTGAAACGTGGGCGAGGGAATTTAGGTTTTGGAGATTGCTGATTTCGATTTTTACCATTCATTTTACCTCGTAATCCAAAATTAAACCATGCATAGTAGGAGGGTCCGATTACAAATTTTTCTTAAATCATAACATAGTAGAACGGAAGTCTAGGTTTTTGGTTACTAAAGATCATATAATAGGCATCTAAGGTTTTTGGGGTACCTGATTTCAATTTTTTTGTTATGTCGTCAGCATATTCTTATCTTAGTAGTTTAGCTAGATTACTCATGCCGTATGGCGTATCTTAGTTTTAAAAATATCAAATCAGTCATGTACTATTCTTGCTTAAATAAACATCTCCGATGTGGTTCGTTTGTCCGTTTTCTTCGAGTACGTTTTAGTGGCGACGAGGATGGGATCCTCAAGTGCGTGTATCCCAATTTAATTTACAAATCTTCGCGATTTTGCGCATTATTTTTTTATTTGTTCGTGATGATAAATGACTAAAAAGAAAAAACGTGCTGAAAAAGTTATGGCTACAAACGGTTTTCCTGCTCTTTTTGCCAAATTCAATGCTGCGGTTGAGGATTTTGCAAGTTACCTCGATCGTTTCAACTGCTACATCGATTGCCTAGGAATTACTGATCTTCAAAAGCCAAAATTCTTCATTGCAAGTGCTGGTGCCGAAATTTTTGCCCTTGCCCGACGCTTAGCAGCTCCCGCAAATCCAAAGGACTTGGATTATGATAAATTGACGAAATTGCTTACCGATCATTATCATCCAGCACCTTTGGAGGACGTTGCACGTCATATTTTTCGCCACAGAAAGCAAAAAGATGGTGAGTCTTTCAACTCGTTTTATGCTTCATTGAAGGAATTGTCTCGAGACTGCAATTTTGCTGATCAAACGCGTCTTGATGAAGAATTGAAAGCTCAAATTATTGGTGGTACCAATGACGGTACTTTACAAAAATATTGCTTTGCTACTCCAAAATTGGCCTTGAAAGATGTCGTTGCAAAAGCTGTTGCTTCTGAACAAGCTACCAAAGGCGTTGACCATTTTAATGCACCAAATGTCAAAGCCTCAGAGTCATCTTCTGTAAATCGAGTCAATGAACGAGTTAATAAAAAACACTTCCAGAAGAAAAAGTCGAATGGTTCAAAGAATTATGCTTCAAATTCCAATTCAAATTCTACAAATCCTGGTGCTTCTCATGCCAATTCGTCGAAATCAAATTTTACTCCAAATATGGTCGTTATCTGCTACCGTTGTGGGAAGAAAAACCACAAAGCTCCGGATTGTCGTCATAAAAATGCTGTTTGCAGTTCCTGCCAAAAGGTTGGTCATCTCAACACTGTTTGCGGAAAAAGTAGGAAAGAATTATTAGAAATTCAAAAACCTGCGGCTGAAAATAAATCATGTAACGTAGTTGATATTGGGCAGCTTGGTGAAGAAAATTTACCTACAATTGCTGATGGAGATGATCCACCCCCTCCCAAAATTTTCATCGATGTGCAAGTTGAGGGAAAAGCTGTCAAATTTGAAGCAGATTGCGGTTCTGGTTTCACTCTAATTTCGGAGAAAACATTTCGTGAGCTCAATCTTAGTGAAAAATTGCGACCATGCAAATTCGTTTTAAAAACTTATGATCGTGGTATAGTGCGTATTCGTGGATATATTCCAGTGCATGTTAACTTCAAAGGGAAATCATATCGCCAAGTATTGCGCGTCGTTCAAGGCGATTATGACTCCGTTATTGGTCGCGATTGGCTTCTGCCTATGAATATTGATATTCGTGAGTTCATAGAAACAAACAAGATAAGCGTTTCTGTGAATTTAAATTTAAAAAGCGAAATTGACAAATTAGTATCAGAGTTCTCGGAGTTGTTCTCTGATAACATAACCAAAGTGCCGAATTATTGTGCTGACTTTAAATTGAAAGCTGACGCAACTCCAGTCTTCTGTCGCGCACGTACTGTTCCTTTTGCTCTCCGCGAGGCAGTTGATAAAGAAATTGATCGCCTAGTTGCCGCCGGTATATATGTGCCTGCTGAGTCATCCGAGTGGGCAACGCCGATTGTACCAGTTATCAAATCTAATGGTAAGATTAGATTAGTTGGCGATTACAGTGTAACGATAAATAAAGCCATAATACCTGAAGAGTATCCTATACCAAATATAGAAGAGGAAATACTTCAAGATTTTGCGAACTGTGTGCATTTTTCAAAGTTCGATATTAAAGAAGCCTACATGCTTCTTGGTGTTTCCGAGGCTTGTTCCAAATTATTGACTGTCAATACTCCAAAAGGTCTTTTTTACGTTACAAGTTTGAATTATGGTTTGCAATGCGCCCCTGCTAAATGGCAACGTTTTATTGAAAGTATTTTCAAAGGTTTAAAATGGTGTAAATGGTTTTTTGATGATGGAAAAATTTCGTCAAAAACTGCTGCTGAGCATTTGGCGCGAATGCGTAAATTTTTCGAAATATGCAGAGAAAATAATTTACGTTTGAATAAATCAAAATGCGATTTTTTGACAGATCACTTGAAATTTTTGGGTTTTGTTGTGGATAAAAATGGAATCCATAAGACCACTGAAAAAATTGATCTAATTTTGAATGCCAAACGACCTACGAACGTCACTGAATTGAAGTCCTTTGAAGGATTAGTAGGTTATTATTCTCGTTTTGTGCCAAATTTCAGTGATAAATTCGCACCTCTAAATGCTCTGACTCGGAAAAATGCAAAATTTGATTGGTCAGACGAATGTGAGCAAGCTTTCCAGCTCATTAAAAAAGAAATTGCCTCAGAACGTGTTTTATGCCACTTCGATCCTGCTAAACCATTAATTTTGTCTACTGATGCGTCCCCTTACGCTATTGGAGCTGTGCTGAGTCATCAATTTCGCGAAGGTGAGCGCCCAATTGCTTTCGTTTCTCGCACTTTAACAGAAACAGAGCGCCGATATTCTCAACTTGATCGTGAGAGTCTTGCAATTTACTGGGCTGTTAAACGTTTTTTCAATTACCTTTTTGGACGAAAATTCATTTTATTCACCGATTGCAAACCCTTAACTTCAATTCTTGCTGCTCATGCTGCCAAGCCATCGTTGAGTGCTACTCGTTTGTTGCATTATGCACTATTTTTGCAAGGGTTTGATTACGAAATTCGTTATCGCCGAAGTGAAGACAATAAAAATGCTGACTTCGCATCTCGGTTTCCTTGCCAAATTGCAAATTCGAATCAAATTGATGTCCCCGCTTGGTGCTATACAAATTTATTACATTCGCTTCCTGTCAAAGCAGCTGAAATTGGAGCTGAAACGTTAGCTGAGACATCATCTGCCACCCTGCTTCGCCAGTTACGAGGGGAAGAGCCCTGCCACATGAAAACTGCTGAATTGGCTCAATACTCACTTCAAGACAACTGTATTCTTCGTAATGATCGAGTATACATTCCTGAAAAACTGCGTCAACGTGTTCTCACTGAATTGCACCAAGGTCATCTTGGTATGGTGAAATGTAAAAGTCTTGCTCGAAGTTATGTGTATTGGCCTGGTATAGATCATGACATCGAAGATATGGTCAGATCTTGTGCCAGTTGTGACCAAAATGCTAAAAATCCGTCAAAATGTGTTTCTCATCCGTGGCTGCCCCCCTCCCAACCATGGCAACGTATTCATTTCGATTTTGGAGAAATTGAAAATACCAATCTGCTTATAATCGTTGATGCCTATGCAAAATGGCCTGAAGTTTTCGTTGTCAAGTCTACAAATTCTGCTCAAGTCATCGAATGTTTTGAGAAATGTTTCTCACGTTTTGGTTTACCTGAGGTTGCTGTCAGTGATAATGGGCCTCAGTTTGTTTCAGAAGAACTGAGGGAATATTTTCGCCAAAATTGCATACATCATCTGACATCTCCGAGTTATCATCCTCAGTCAAATGGGCAAGCTGAACGATTCGTGCAAATTGTTAAAAAAGGCTTAAAATGCACCCGAAATGGTCCTTTTTTCAAACGTCTACAAGCGGTCCTACGTTCATATCGCCGTGCACCTTTGTCCAATGGAAAATCGCCTTTCGAATTGATGTTTGGGCGAAAAATGCGAACTGTAATTTCTGCGGTCAAACCGATTTCCAAATTTGAGCAAAATTCTCAACTGTCGAAAAGAGAATTTTGTGAAGGTGAAAAAGTTAAATTTCGCCTATTTCGTGGTCCTAAAAAATGGGAAGTTGGATCCATTTCTGGTAAACTGGGAAATGTAGTTTACCTCGTTATATCTGGCGGTAAAACTCATCGCCGTCATATAAATCATCTTTGCCGAACCAATTTGGATGAATTCAATTCTGCAATTTTGATCGATGATCCTGCGCCTGATTCTGCACCAATTATACCTGATCAAGCTGAGCCCGAATTGCCCATCCAGCCTCAGCCGGCAGTGCGTCGATCATCACGTATTCGTCGACAGCCCCAGTGGTTTCAGCCTTCTTAGAGGGGAAGAGTTGTTATGTCGTCAGCATATTCTTATCTTAGTAGTTTAGCTAGATTACTCATGCCGTATGGCGTATCTTAGTTTTAAAAATATCAAATCAGTCATGTACTATTCTTGCTTAAATAAACATCTCCGATGTGGTTCGTTTGTCCGTTTTCTTCGAGTACGTTTTATTTTTTCCACACGATTTTACCAGTATCCAAGTGTCCTATTCCGGGGGATGTCACTTTCAAACATTTCAAGAATTGTGGCATGGGTGCATGGAAATCTGGATATTCCAGGCCACTAAATCTGATTTTCCACTTGATTTTTTTCTCGACCCAAAACTGAGTCTCCAAGGAGATATCAGGTTCAAAAATATCAAAATTTAAGATGCACGGAAGAATGAAAGTGAGAATCAAAATCAGCAACAACGAAAACGTACCTACATAAATAATATGATAGAAAATACTGAAAAATAGCAAAATAGCAAAAAATAAAACTACTGTTCAAATTCAATAAATTTTTTCCAGTAGGTACATTATTACCTCAAGATCATTTTCCAATTCGCTCCATTCCATCGCAACCTTTTCTCATTAATCGTAAACTGACTTATTTAGTTTCCCGTACGAGGCCACATACTTAATTTAATTAGTCTATTATTTTTGCAGCAAAAATTCGTACTCACCTGAAACAAAAAAAAATATAATTAATTAATTATTAAAGATTAGATGGTTTAACCAATACATTATATCACAATCTAACTTGATACTACAATAATACGCCAGAACTGGCAAATTATGAGCGAATATTAGCCACAAATCGTCAAAATAGGCTCACCATTGACAGATATGTGTCGATGTGCTAGAGTTGATTTTGTATAAAAATTCAAAAATTAATCGCAAATTTTCATTTAGAAGACAACTCTTCTGAATGATACCAGAAAACATAATTAAAATGAATCAAAATATGAAAAAATTACTATTATTATCGTTTACGATAACATATATCGTACAAGAAGTAGGTAACAAACCTAACCTACCTAACCTACCTACCTACCTACATTTAAAAAGACAATGACCCAACGTCTTTTCACGTAAAGGAAAAGAGTATAAGGTTCACCGATAATTATTAAATCGTGATTATCGCATTATTCAGTGATAAAAACCAACGACAAATGTATACGTTAGAACCTTCGAATACTCGAATATTTGTCGATAATTTTCAATACATGACCGTGAATCAAATACTTTGTATGCACAATTGCACATCTAAATAATACATTACGTATATCGACGATATTTTGTTGTTTTTACCAATCTTGTATGGTTCACAGGTTCAGTTATGGATGATCGAACGTGTATAAAAATATACGTAGAATAAGGGAAGATGATTGTTTTTTGAATGCTAAATTCAAGATTTTGACTTATGATTTCAACTCGAAAGTTGGCATAGAATTTACCTTCATTCTAGTTCACTACTCTCTAAAAAGAGTGGAAATTTAGGGGGGGGGCATTTTCCACTTCGCTTTATTCAAAGTAGTTGAAGCTCACTACAGAAAATAAAATCGAAACCTGTTGAGGACGTTCTAGGTGCACAATTTGTCTCACAAACCAACTCATCCATACCTACGCACCAAATGGGGGAGGGGCGGTTTGAAAATGCCAATCATAAATTAAAAACATGATTTCTTTGAACTTGAATGCTTTGGAACATGCAATATCAAAATTATGAAAAATATTCACCAAACATACTGGAGTAAGTTCATAAAATAACGCCAAAATACCTACAGTAAATTTTCAAATTTTCGCAAATAGGAGAAGAAAAGGAGCCCTAGAGCCGGTTTTCCCAGCTTTTGTGAAATGTGAAAGTTTTCGCGAAATGAGAAACATCTAATTTTCTCTGTTTTTCATTGAAATAAACGCTTACTTTTGTACCTGCAATTTTCGCTCTTCTCGCCTTTCTGTACTTTATTCTATATGTATTACATTCGATTTAAATTCATTCACCGGTATGCAAATAATACTCCGAGCTTTAGTTTTATTCGTCTTTGTTCTCATTTCCCTTTCAAGTTCAACCATCCATATGTATTTTTTACCTTGGCGAAAATGTTTTCCAAAATTTCCTCTCACTTTTAGAATTTCACGCATGGCTGGAAATTCGTTTACTTGTTTACAACCAACCCACCACTTCTGGGATCAGGATTTTTAGTCTGGTTGAAAAAAAATACGCATTTGATTTCAACAATTACGTAATTCTTTTTCAATAAAAACTGCGGTTCGGCTCGTGCGTCAATGGCGTTGAAAGAGTTATATAGCCAAGCCAAGTAAGTATGTGAGAATTCGAGTATACCAAACAAAACACAATACGAACATCAAAAAAAATTATCGAGGGCGTGGGTTTTGTGAAAATGATATCAGCATTTATTAACATAATATAGTATAGTAAGTATATCCGAGTGGAGGAAAAATAACCTCCGTTGTTCGTCAATATTTAAATTCGACTCGCCTACGTTTAAGAGCAGTATTAGAATGATTAGACAGTTTAGCTTTTGTTTAAAAATTTAACGAGTTTCGTGATTAGTTTAATTGGACGTATTTTTCCCTCACTCGTTCACGAGTCGAGGCACCATCGTCGAATACTTCAATTTATGGAAAATATTTTCCAACTAATTGATCGATGAGTATTGAGTACCCTATGCGATGGTAATTTGCGAAAACTTCACACGGTACGTCGATATCCAACGATAGGTAATAAGTGTAGACTTTGACAAGATGAACGCGAAGTATAAGTAAGTATTGAAAATATCCTAAATTTGAACCCCGAGAGGAGAAACTTGATTCATAATTTAAATTCGCTAACGTCATATTTTTCCGCGTGCTTCAAGATTGATATGAGATGATAAAGTTATCACAATGCATCAGTTTAGTATATACGTATGTAGGTATAAGTTACCTGTACTTCGGATACCATTATAATAACATACGATTTTATTCATATACCTACGACTCAGACGAACCAGAAACGGTAAATTACAATAATCGATTATAAGATTGTAAGTATCCCGCTTCGATTGCTATTTTTGCTATAAATCTTCCATCAGCAGTTCTAGACTCGCTTTAGAAGGTTTTACTTTTCGTGGGTACCAATAATTTTTTCAATACACGAGGCGAGAGGAGAAATATGAACTGGCTTTTGAAAGCGTTGTGATTTATTTATTCGTCGATTAGATCAATACGATGTGATTTTTTTGAAGAAAAAAAAACACTCGAATTTATATGAAGACTGTTTTCTAGAAAATCAGGACGAAAAATTAGAATTCGTTTGGTTTTGATTTTTTTTTTTTAGCTAAATGTCGATCATTATCGTCATACAAATCTCTCCCCACTTCCCTATCTTAAAGACACAATCATATTTTTATTACAATACCTACTATCGAAGTATTAATAAAAATGACTCAAAACTTCCAACACGTACCAAGATCTTAACACATATGATCGGATTGTTCCGGAGGCTGAATGCGTATGATTCACAACATAACCTTGAAAATTTTAAATTTACATCTAAACTATTGAAATTATCATTTTAAATTAAGTAAGTAAAGAGATGTTAAAAAAACCGAAATTGAACGAGTTCAAGGTGGTTACGAGCAACTCGACTTGTAGAATTTGTCAGCAAACTGGGAAATCTTCATCGAGTACAAAAGGAGATGGTGTGAATTTTTCCAATGTTACTAAATTTATTGGACAATATTTTTTGCTTTCAGAATAATTTAATAGAACTTGAATATTGAATAATTACCTTATTGCAATGATCAGAAAAAAGTTATGTCATCATTGAGAGAATGTATCAAATGCAAATTTTTTAAAACTACGCCAGTAGCACAAACAGGTAAATTCTACACTTTTCAAGTTTTCAACCAATATTTAATGCATTCATCTAAAGCTAAAATAAATTTTGATTTTTTTCCTCAAAATTTCAAAAAATACACTTGGAAAAATATTTCAAAATGAGTTGTTCAGCGATTAGATCAATTTTTGGTGAATTTTTAGAATTCGTTTGAAAAATTTGAAAAAAGGAAATATTAAAAAAAATTCATGCTTTCTCAAAAAAGTGGTAAATATGAAATGGCCATGAGATGTCTACAAAAAATCTTGAATCAAAATGCATTATTACCCCCTTCCCCTTAAATAAATACGATTTCAAGATTTGGGAGTATTTTTCAGACCTTACCTCCACAGTCTCATTCAAAAATGTTCTTTCAACATTTGGGGGAATTTTTCAGATTATTGCTCTTTCTTTTTCCCAAAAAGTTTCTCAAACAACAAATGATATTTTTCTAAAAATTGTGAAGCTAATGCGCAAAATTGAATATTTTTACATTTTTTCTCGCTTCAATCTGAATTTTCATCATTTTCAATAAATTGAAAAAAAATGAATTTTTGACAAATTTTCAGTGAAAAATATTGAACCTTTGAGTCAAATGCCAGACTTTTTCAGCATTATTTTTTGATTTTTGGCTCAATATAATCAAATGCAAGACTTTGCAGAACCCGACCTATTAGGAAACTCTGATAGATAATAAAACTGTTTTGGGGGAAATATCCGCATTAAACCCATTTTCAAAATTAAAGTTTGTTTTAAAACACATTTTTTCCGGAATTTTTCGAAACGCGTAGGAGTTAAGAGGGGAAGAAGAGGGGAGAGTGCGGGAGAAGGAACGACTCACCAGAAAATCACACTTTTTACTACGTTGTGTCATTTGAGATCATTTCACAAGAACTTTTTATTAGGATTGGCCACATTCAGGTATCTCATTCATAATACATAAAAGGAAATATCTTTTAAAAAAATGATGACAACTATAAAAGCTACATATAAGAGAGGGGGGAAAGGGAGAGGGAGGGATGAGGTTAAAAATGCGATCAGGGATGCTTCTCGTAGTTAATAGTGCCTTTCCAATAGCCAGATATTGTCCCTGAATCGTTCCAAATCAACCTCTGGAGAGCCAAATTAGTTACACCTTCAATAAAGTTCCATCTTCCTACTCTCCGCCTGTAATTTAACTGACACGTAAACCTCGACAATACTATTTTTAGCTCATCTTGGCCACAAAATTCGCTTTCAATTTGAACACATCGATAAATAATAATCGACGGTCAGACCTTGCAGTTTGATTTACAAGGCATACATCACAAAAGAACCAATAGGTGCCACCTGCGCACAGAATTCTTGTTTGGGAAGCATCGGTGAGTCAAGCTGGCTAAAAATCCATCATATGTACGTCCGCTTCTACGGGTACAATTGGACCTAAATATACCCATACGCATAGTCGCATATTCATCGCGGATATGCTCGTATGTATGTACTAGTCATCTTTTGGTGGTGATACACCTCCATGAAATTGGATGCTAGAACAATAGTCAAACTGGGGTCATCGTTTCTCTATTATTCTTTTAAAGTTACGTAATTGGTACACATAAATTATACATGTATAACGAAGCTTAGGTACGTTAGACGTATCTACGTATGTACATACAGGCCAACGTATTATAGAAGTTACAGCACACAGTATGGGCTTCGAGACAAAATGACACAAACCATGCCATAGCTTAGCTTACCTACATACCCCATAATACGTGTTGCTCGATATGTAGGAGTGAAATACGGAAGTTTAACAATTTCGCTTATAAACACGAGGTATGGTATATACGTACATCGATTCTGGGTTATAAATCGTGCCATCAGCTTGTAAAAAGTATTATACTTATACGTGCAATTCGCTTACGTCGAGTAATTGGAGACCGACCACGGTAACAATTAGCCATACAATATCGTCATTAATTTACCGAATTGTGTATATGTATACACGAAACGATGCATATAAACACAGGGCACTTATTTATTAGCGCCATAAATCTTTGGTATATTACCTATGGCCACGGACGATGAAATCTTCCAACTTCTTTTTAACATAAAATCTGAATCATACGTTAGTCATATACATAAATCACCCATTCAACACCTTGTACGTATTTTGTGTTTATGCTTCGATGTGATCCGTACTTACTACTTACACAATAGGAGACTTTTAACCATACATGTACGCGAAATTTGCATGAACAAAGATCCCCGGTACCTTCACTTTTACATAGCAACATGGTGCCCGAAAATGACATTATCGTTATAATTTATGGATAATGCGGTTTACGTCAATTTTTATGCATCATAGAGTTTCAAAGAATGAGAGTCACAGTTTTTTTAGAACACGCTACTGTGGTGATATGAATCGAAAGATTTCTCCCTCCTCCGAATAGAGGCTTACAAAGTGGGTGGTGTATTTTTTCCAAGGGATTGAGATTTGTGATTTCCGAGTAGGTAATATGTATTATCTCAACATCATGAACAAAATATTACAAAATTGTGCAATTTGAAAAATTTCCGAAGAAATGCAACAAAGACTTTCCAGTCTGCAGACAGAGAAAAAAATTAAAGAACTGGTTTTCTAGAAAAAAGTCGAGGAAAAATTACTTCAAATCTGACATGGAATGAGCAGGTGAACATTGAAAAGCAATCAGTTTTTAAATGTCAAAGCTGGAAAAAAATCTGCATATCTACCTACTTCCAGATTTGAAATACGAACATTCGATATCCGAATTCTCCATCCCCTCTCCGTCGTATCAAAACTGAGTCACTTATGAACGACATTGCATTGAAATAAACAATTTATAGATGGAAGAAAATATTTTCAAAACATTGAATGAGTTACTCAGAAATATGAAATACAGAGTGGGCCAAAAGTCAGTATCCCGATTTTCACGTTTTAGTTTTTCTTTAAAAAATCAAAAACTAAGCATCCTAGAAAAAAACTAACGACATTATGTCGATTGGAAATTTAGTTCTCTACAACTTTGTTATCATGAAATTTTTTTGGACGCTTCCTTTCGTCTCCAGATCGATTTTTGTGACTTGATTTTTATGAAAAATTTTTCAAAAGTCTATTTCCAAGAGTTTTAGTTTTTTGTAAAAAAAAATCAAAAACTAAGCATCCTAAAAAAAAACTAATGACATTATGTCGATTGGAAATTTAATTCTCTACAATTTTCTTCAGTATAATTTTTTTGTAGGACGCTTTCTTTCGTCTCCAGATCAATTTTAATGAATCTCAGTTTGTAAATTTTTGAAAAGTTTTGCAAACTGAGTTTCATTAAAATCGATCTGGAGACGAAAAGAAGCGTCCTACGAAAAAATTACAGCGAGGGAAATTGTAGAGAATTAAATTCCCAATCGACATGATGTTGTTAGTTTTCTTCTAGGACGCTTAGATTTTGATTTTTCTTTACAAAAAAATAAAATTTTTTGAAAAATTTGCCAACTGAGCTTCACAAAAATTGATCTGGAGATGAAAAGAAGCGTCCTACGAAAAAATTACGTCGAGGAAAATTGCAGAGAATTAAATTTCCAATCGACATAATGTCCTTAGTTTTTTTCTAGGACGCTTAGTTTTTGATATTTTTACGAAAAACTAAAACTCTTAGAAATGAACTTTTGAAAAAATTTTCATAAAAATCATCGATCAAGTTACAAAAATCAATCTGGAGGCGGAAGGAAGCTTTTAAAAAAAATTTCATGACAACAAAGTTGTAGAGAATTAAATTTCCAATCGACATAATGTCGTTAGTTTTTTTCTAGGATGCTTAGTTTTTGATTTTTTAAAGAAAAACTAAAATGTGAAAATCGGGATACTGACTTTTGGCCCACTCTGTACTTCTTCGACGCGTGGGTTGCTAGCTTCTTCCTATCAACTGAACTGACAACATTTGAAACCTTGTGTGAGCATACATTTGGATTTAAGTTCTTTTCTGCAAGTTTGAGAACCCATGGAATAGTCCAGAACAGAAATTTCAGCGAAAGAAAATGTTTGAAAATTTGAATGAGTGTCTAAAAAAATTTTAAATGGTCTTCTAAAATCAAATAAAAATTTTTTTCATATTTTTTTGCCCAATTTCGGTATTTATAATCAATTCTAAAACCTCACATTACCTCCTTTCTTTCTTTCTTGAAACTTTGTACATACAATAAAAGTGACTGAATTGAAGCTCTATTTTTTGAAAATCTTGTCAATTCCAATTTTTGCAAGAATTGAATTTCAAAACTCATATTTATTTGATAATCATGTCGAGAATGGGCTTCAAAATTCAAGAGGAATAATTATTCAATTGAAAAATGTTTGCAGTTGAATTAAATTTTTTGCGTCTTTTGTTGCAAATTGGGAATCCTTAACCTGGGAATTTCAAAAATTCCAAGATTCTGAATTTTAAACTAAAATCCTCAGAATGTACAACCTGATGAATTTTACAAATTGAAAAAATTGTTGAAATCCGATTTTGAGCGAACATAAGATTTCCTCGTAAAGTCCATTTTCAAATTACCTATATGGAACTTTATCCAAAAGAACTTTTTATTGGATTTTGCCAACTCAACTTTCTCCAGTCACAAAATTTAACACTTGAAAACATCATTTTTGAATGAAAAAATCTTTCTTGGGCACCCTACACAGCATATATACTAACATGCCGCTGGCGTTTAATATAAACTTCAAGTGAAGTCTTTCTTATCTCGAGTGCGTCGATATACGTACGCATTCGACATTTCCATATTTACTCGTCGTATTTAAGCGCGATTATACGTATTTACAAATACCAATTTCCTGAGCGATCCTAGACTCTCGCACGCGATGACCTATATTTCACCTCCTGTGTAAAAAATTAAAACTTTGGAAAATTGTTTTAATTTATTAGACTTCCGAAATAATTACACCTAGCAATTTTGACGAAGTAATAATCCAGCTGAGTCGTAAAAAAGATAAAAAAAATTCCTCTCAAGTAATACATACAACATACCTCGAGTCGAGATATCGGAATACTTACACAGTAAACAACGTGAATCACTCTACGTGTACAAACGTTTCAATAGGTGACAATTTTTTACAAAAATATTTCCAACGTATTCAAACAAGTTTATTACCTTCTCTTCAAACATCAACATCTCAAGGGTAAAAGCTAATAAATTCTGTATATTTCAACTTCGTTAAAACCAGAGTAAGTATAGACAAAGACACGTTGAAATTTTATTTTATACCTCAAGTGAATTCGATGATCATCACGAAAACAATCCATTCTGCGGTGTATTTATTTTAGAAAAACGATTAAATCGTAAAAATACCCTGGTTGCCTTCGTAAATGCGCTGGAACGTGCCAAATCATCGCGAATAAGATGAATCAACCATCTAAAAAATGACGACAAAAAAATTCCTGCACAAATTTATCGTCTACGTCTACCTTCTGCGGTTTCTTATTCCAACACATGACAGGCTATAAGGTTAAATAAATCGAGTTGAAGGCAAACGAAACAAGAAGAAATTAATTACACTTCACGATAAATTAATAATTATTCGTCGCAAATTGACCTTTCACTCGTGACATATTGATCAAATCGCACAAATTTGACAGCTTCGAAACATCTTCATCCCAACAGATTGCTCTACAGTAAACTTGCCTCGTATACCTAATCTCAAAGCTTATAATTTCGTTCGAAAGCTACGCGATGTACCTACACCTAGTACCTACTACCTACAACAAACTTTCTTAAGAGAGTATAGAATTTCTTAGTAATTCATCGGCATAACCGTATTAATAAAAGATCGCCGTGCGTACGCTTTAATTTTGAATAAATAATTCGCTATAACAAAACACCAACGGGGATATTTCGCCTCGAGTTGAACGTATCATAAATAGCTTAGTAATTAGGTTAGTCTTTACATCGGGATATTTTTGTGTTACTCTAAGGTCCTATATCATCTCCACAGTCCACACACAAACGTATAGTACGAGTATTGTACAGAGCATTGTTCGAACACATCGCTTCGTGTATTTCGTCGTTGAAAAAAAAGTACGAGTATTTTTATAAAATTAAATCAAACGTTTTGTGCGACGATGCGAAATAGGTGACGTTTTCGGGTCAGTTTTTTCTCTCATCGATGAACCACAAAGATTTCAAAGTCAAAATTTCATTCCTCTTTTGTTTTTTTCATTTTGAATCATCGGGTAATTGGGTCGATTTGAAATTAATTTCAAAAGGTACTACTACTATGAATGTACGTAGAAGCATCCAGTCGTTACGCAGAGGTGGGGTAGGGCTTTCAGTGAACTCCATTTTTATGAAATTGGAAACCGTTCTTTTTTATAGATAAAAAGGTATCGATTTTAATTGCAAACACTGTTCTTTTTTTCTATTTGCAAACGCGGGCTTTAAAAGAAAGGAAAATGTATTCGAGCAAAAGGAAAAACGAACAAGAAAAGACTGAAGAGAGAAATAAAATGCAAGAAGAATTACCTCATCCGAAGAAATGTAATCCCTAAAGAAATAATTATTCATTTTAAGCTTTTGAATGAAATCCAATTCACCGATTTCTGAATCAAAAGGGTCGTTTTTAAAACCGTAAAAAGGATACAGAAAAATTGAAGGGGAGGGGGGATTAAGTCAACGATGAATCCCTGTCAGTATGAATAATTTTTATATGATTTTTTTTTCTTTTGGTTTTGAAAAGCTCTAAATCCAATTTTAACCACAATATTAGGATGCAAATTCAAGTTACATTCGGTAATGGTAATGGTATATGTCAAGGACCAATAACGAAGGCAGAATAAATACTCTTCACTAAAAAAAAGGTTTCTCTCAAAAATGGAATGAACAAAAAAATCAATTTTACTAAATATGTAAATGTATCTATAATTTCTCAAGAATTAATATACTTCGGTAATACTTAACTGGACTCATCATAAAATTGTGTGTTGAATGGAATTATTTTGGAGCGTTGGTTAAATTTGTGATTTCAGGAATTCGTAAATCGCCAAAATTTAGAATGGCTCGTGATTCGAATTGACTTTCAGCTGATTGTTCCTAAGAGTATAATGGTCTGGAAACAATGAACATCTGTCACAGGCTGGGACCATGGAAATGGCTTTTGGGCTCCTCCTCTCCTCCCTTTTCTTTCACATTCGTGTTTTTTCTAGCAAAGGAACAATCTGGCTAAAATAGGTACCTATCGTACCTCTGTTTTTTTTCTCACCTTCAAACTTCAAATTTTTTAAATCATCATTGAAACAAACACATTTCACTGCCTTTGGATCGAATTTTACAGCACACATTTGAAGATGATACACAGGTCAATAACATACTCGTACAATCATGTCCAAAAACCCGAACCCAAACTGAATCACATTCACTTCTACGTGTACAATATTGATTCTGAAATACGAGTACGTCAATTTGAAAGAGAATAATATCAATATCATGATCGTAAACTGGATTATTTCAAGGACAACATCGAAGTTTAATTATTCCGTCAGTCAAACAAGAACAGCTCTAAAAATTTAGTGATATCACATTTTAATACCTACGTTTCGAGAATTAATACAGAGAGTTCAAGCGAAAAATTCGTCTTCATTACACTGAATTTCAAAAAATACTCCAAAATCCAATCAATTGTCTGATTTTGATCCTTTCCTCGATCCTTAGATACCTCATAAGGGAATTCGACTCTTGAAAAATTAAAATTTCTCGCCAAACTGTACTCTCTTCCTCCTCTGCAAAATACTCCAACGAATCTTTACAACCGTGAAAATTTCAAACATTCGATTTAATCTCGCACGCGATCATATCGAGTTTATCAATAACGTACCAACTCTGTCACCTTCAATCCATATCATACCATAAATAGCTTTCATCTATAACCACCCTCAACAATAAATGAAAAATGCTATTACAAAATCTTTCATAACAGGACAACAACAAGAGGCTAAGTTCATAGAGATATATAGGTACCTCATAGAGAACCTTATTAGTTCATAATGTAGGTTCAGTCGAGCTAATTAAATTGTTGAAAACACGTATAAAATGCGCCGGTAATAAGCTATACTTGTACATGTCACCATTATAGTAAATTTACTCGCTTCGTAAATAACTCTCGATTTCCATTCACCTCGTCGTACGCGTCGCGTCGTCTTTAAGTATATTACACGTAGGTATAGGTATATTTACCGTGCACTTCCATTATTACCAATTATCCGTCGTTTAATTTCTGCCAACAACGTACTTAATGCTTCCAAAAATTACCTTTTTAAAAAGTAATTAAACGTTTCGAATAACTTTCGCGGATTGGTATGGTGGAAGCCCGCTTAAAGCCAATCGTTAACCGACCAGTATAATAGACCGGTTATAAAATTGGGTTACTCAGTAAACAACCGAGTTTAACTTGATACCTATACGTACAAGTAAAGGTAAAGGTATATACCTTCGTACGGGTATTGTAATACACTCGAACGAAAAATCAAAGTGAAAATTATCGAATTAATTAGTTCCATTAACGCGCCTTCGAACATTTAAGCTTTTTAATCGCACGTCGCGTCGCATTTTTCTCGCTGGTTGCGCCTGAAATCGCCGCTTCGCGTATTTCCCACAATATACACCTACCCGTCAAAATCATCGTAAAATTCGCCGTACTTAAACTCGATCGCGATAACACACATCACCAAGAATTACTATACACCTAATCTGTGAAAAAACTATCGAGAAATAAATTTAAATACGCGCTAATTAATTCGCGTATAAAAGCATCTATTATGAAAACACGTGATAAGGAGAAAAAAAATACACATCTTTAAAATATAATATACCATTAATCTTGTAGAACAGAACATAGATTCGAGTAAACTGACCATATCGCACACATGCATATTATATCGCGGTGTACGATCAAATTAACAAGGCATCAAACCTGTTTCATTAATTAGCAATCTCACTATTGTATTTTTTGGACGGGTTCCTCCTGCGTGGAACTGCTCAAACAAGATGTGTACTTAATGGAAAATATTCCCAAGTTAATGATTTAATAAAATAATAAGCGTGGTAATCCTCGGTATACTACACTTGACCTTGCTTGATCAATGATCACTGCATTTGTTTATACTCGTACATATTTAATCTATCGATGTAGCCACCAACAGAGATACAAGGTGTCTCAACCAGAAGTCCTACAGGAATACTGAATATCCAGGGTGGCTGCCCTGTTACGGAATTTGAAGGATCAACACTATAAACACGGGTTTTTCCAAAATGCCCCCTATTTGAGCACCCATATCCTCTTTCCAGGGACACTTCCTGACTTTCAACTCAAAATGAAGGTCTCCAATGAATTTGGTCAAAATAAATCCGACATTTTTTTACGATCCATCCTGATAATCCACACCCAAAAATTTACCTTATTTGAAATTTTTAAGATCACTATCCCTTCAAATATCAAGTTGCACTCTTCACTCATAAGAAAGACTTTCACTTCTCATACCGCAGACAGCATCTAAAATTTGAAGTAGGACACATTTTTGACGAGACACCCTGTATAATATAAGTTTCTAAATACAAAACTTTGCTGCTGATTATCTCGTAATTTGATTTATTTACTTTGCGACTTATTATTAAGTAGTAGAAAATTTTCATCCGTAAATATTCCAAGTTCGGCATTTCTTTAGCATTTCAAAATAACGCGAAACAAACAAAAACTTGACAAAATTACCGTCTCCGTGAAATTTAATTTATCGCTTAAACGCGACACTGCGTTGATGTGAATATCGCGCGTTAAGAATTTAATTACACTTCGGAATTTGTTTTTCCCTTTAATACTTCGTCGTTTCTCCGTATTTTCCTCTCGATCGTTAAATATTTAATAATGCGTCGGGTTGGTAATTGTTTAAATTTGAATTATGAACAAACTAGGCAATTTTTTTTAAAATCTTAATTTAGTTATTATTTAATTGAAGCGAACACCAGAAATCGTCGGAATTGAAGACAATTATTTAAATTTTCGATGACGTTTTTCTTCGCGACTTTTTTTTTTCACGACGTGAAAAATTAATTAAAAATAAAACTCGATGAAATAATTCAACCTTTGCATAATTTTTTTCATTTCAAACAGGAAAATTCAACGAAAAACAAAAGGATTAAAATTAAAGTTCCTTTTTAAAACCAACGCCTTTGCCGCGAAATATCGAAATTAAATGAGAAAAAATGAACGTAATTACTAAACGAGGCGTTTTTTATGACTTTTTCTTCGCCGTCGGAATTAAAATTCATGAAATTTATTAATTTTTTTCTCTAATGAGAACGCAATCGGCCGCTGAAATGAATTTCAAATTTTGTATAAAAAATTCTAAAATGTTATGTAAATGTAGGTTGATTTGTAACTATTAAAAAAGGAAAAAGTGAGCAATATCTATTAGTTTTTTGAAAGAGGAAAAGAGAGGGTATCAAATTGTTGCCATGTAGATTAAAATTTTTATAATGAAGAAAATTTTGGATGCTGAAAAAATGTTGAGAATTGAAAGTGATTGCAAAAAATTTAATAAAATGACTCAGAAAAATCGAAACACTTTCATTCATTCATTCACTTCTTGAAAAGAAACTTAACGGGTATTGATTTCTTTGGCGAATTTTTTTCCAACTTATAATAATTTTTCATAAAAAAGTAAATGACAAATTTCTTTTGAAAAAATTGCATTAATTTTATTCCAAAAAATAAAAACTTTCCATTTTACAAACTTTTTAAAAATGAAATACGAAAAATACAAGTAATGTTCATTGTTCACACGAAACAGAAAAAAGGTTAATCGTACAATAATTTTTCAACTCGTAATATATTATGCTTCAATTAAACGCACACAGGCTAAAAAAATATTAATAATTCTGTACGCCAAGGCCGCAAACAATGGTTTAAAATGAACCGTCGTTTTTACTAAAATAACTGTATTTCCAACTTCGTATTCGTAATGAGAAACTTTATGAAGATAATAATCAAAGTCTAGATAATTATAAAAAATTACATTCTCTGACAACCTCGTCTACGCTCGTTCATTTTTCAAATACCTACTACAAAACTCGCAAAAATAATAAAAATAATCAAAAAAAAATACCATTTAATGCAAGAAATTGTGGCTCGAGTGATAAAAAAAAACAAAAGACCGCTCAATATTTAAAAATGCGGCACACGGCCGAACATTGGAAATTTCGCTACATCATTTCCGTCTTAAAAGTTGAAACATCGAATTCCCATTGCGATTGGGTTAGATAACTAGCTCAATATGATAAGGAGAAGACGATTTACAAACACATCTCTTACGTCAGTTAAACGCTGATAATTCAAACACTTCGCATAGCGTTTATTTACAAACCAATTTTTCATTCCAGTGAAAAGTAAACATAACACGTTCTATTCTCAACAGGAAGGTGGTTTTCTCAAGTTGAGCCTTACATTTCAAATTCAAATCAACTAGATGCTTATTCGAGTTCAATTACATGCCACTGAAGTCTGAAGAGCGAGCAAAACATATCCACCATATATACCAGAAGTGGGCCCCACAAAAATACCGCCACGAGCGCTCACCTCCTCGTATCGTAATGCAAAATGTGCCAATCCCTAAAATTGCCAAACTAGACTAGCTAAACCTGAACAGTCCATTCATTTCTGCGATACCTATTGTTCAACGTTGGCAAAACTGGTGTCCTGCTTCGATACGATGAAAATTTTTCGTTTTAATAATGCGTACGTAGACCATCGCGCCTTAAATATCCGTAATAAATCACGTAATGATTAATGACCGCATGCTCTTCTCTGTTTAAAGGTCGACCGACTCAAAACGCATTAAAAAATTAAATTTTGTTTACTCTATCATGTGATATATAGACATGATCTGAATTATTAGGACGTTGTTGTACATAAGTATATTCGCCGAGAAAATACTAGGAAAAGAGATTTTTTCATACTGAAGAACAAGAGTGTTTGTCAAGTCGTTTTTAAAAACTCTGCAATCAAACAAGTTCCTACTAAAATTGAAAGAAAGTTGCTGAAGACATTAACCATCAAATTTCAACAAGTTGAACCGAAAAAAGGTTTAAACGTGTTATATCTGACTAATATCTAAAAAGGGGGTGGTCATCCAGAATGCTCAAAAATGAAAATTTCAAATCTGAAACCATATTGAATTTTTAATGACGCGAACAAAAAAGGTTTTCTACCAAAATTACCTATCACCGAAATAAAAGGAGTTACAAACAGTTAAAAATCATTTTTTTAAATAAAAAATTTCAAAATTTCAAAATTTGAAAACAAATGTCAAATTAAATTTTTTTCTAGATTTCAACTTTAATTTTGATGTAACTTCTGAATTTGACATGAAATTGCTCATATTATTATGTTCAACATTTCGGTGATTTTTCACATAAATCGTAAAATCCAGATAAACCGCTCAAAAATAACTCAATCGTTCCCAAACGATTCGTCACCAACGAAAATCTGAAACGTTGTTTACGTTTGAATCAAATTTTCCAATCTTAAAATTAAATTTCCGAATCGATATTAAACCATTATTCAAAGTCCACTATTCTGTCGTTCCCATTTCAAAAATCTTTTGACTATTTGAAATAACTTCATTTCTCAAAAATAACTTTTCTCGTAACGAGGGTGAAATTTGGACGGCTCGAGCTCGATCCGTTGAACTAGAAAAACACCGATAAGGTGAAAACTTCGCAGCTACACCTATTGTCGAATGTCTTCCATTGTTGTTGAAAAACTTAAGGTCCCCGAAGTTGGGAAATGATTTGCGAAACGTAACTCAAGCAGATTTTTAGGAAATCGATCGCACTTACGTACTTATTGAAAAAAATTACGCAAATGTCGATAAACAAAGCCTCGATTACCATTTGTTATTTGAAAATATATAAACGAATGAGACGCTCGATGCACGTTTCATTCGTATACGTGGAGAGACTCGACCTAATAATACGTTTTATAATGTAATGTACTTATACTTGCGACATAATTCGAGTCATATACGCGTTATAGTGCAACCAAGAGGTTAGATAATGGTGATGTCAATTTTTTTTAGTATTTAATTTTGGGATTTTCGTGTAAATATTTGAGGTCGATAGGACGACTCGGTGGTTTTTTCCTCCCAATGTTTCGACGCTGTTTACCTTCTCGTACCTTTGCCACAAACTGCAGCTGTCGTTTTCTCAAACTTTGTGCTCATTTTCGTGAGGATTTTTTTTTTGCTCTTTCGTATACCACATTTGACAGGCGCTGGCGCTTTCTCTAACTAGCTGAGTATTTTCGATGGTTGATTTTGGCGCGAGAATTATACGATATGTGGCATTGTTATACGCTGATTGTACGTGCAACCGCAACAACCGCGGTATCGTCAAGAGCTCGAAGTTTTGGGCGATGAATACGCATACGAGGTGTAATTTTCGCCGTTGGAAATTGCCATTTAACGGGTCAACGAGGTTTTTGGCGGTTTTCAAAATTCGTACTCGCGGTGAAATTTAGTCGGTGTGGCGCGCCGGCATTTAGCTAAATACACGACTTGGCAGTAGTATGCTGTGCTGTACCTACAATTACCATATAGAACATCGTCGTCTTCGTCGCCGGTTAACGGAACTAAACCTGTTTGCTCGTTGCTAGATCACGTAGAAGAGCGCGTTTTTTCCTCTTCTTCTTTTTATGACGTAATGTAAAAGTAAAATATTGGTCCTGTCCCATAAAAAATTCAATAGCAAGCTTTCATCCGCGTGCTGCGAGCTGAGATGACGACGGACCGAGATGAAAACCGAGCAGCAAGCCCAGCTTCATTCATACCAATGCAAATGCTATTCTAAACGAACCTATAATCTATTGTAGAGTTATCATTGTCTATATAATTAAACAGCTTTGTTGCTAGCTGACTTTTTTTTTCTTTTTTCATCTCTTCTGAAAGATACGAGGGAGGTCGAGATGATGATGGGTTCGTTAAATACTCGAGGAAAAAAATTTTACTGTGTCGGAAATCGTTTGTGGTGGCCGAACGAGAATATCGTTCTGCGTGCCAGGTAATTAAAAATTTTACGCGGCTTTTAAATTTTTAATTGAATAATGAGTTCGAAATATCGAGTATTTGCAGGCGATGACTGGCCCAGTTGATTTGTATAAGTAGCCGGTTACTTTTGATGTTTTTTCTCCTGGTGGTTACCTCTCTTAACGACAGGAGAGGTAATTACTGCATGTGCTCCTTTTTTTTCGCCACAAACGAGACGAGTTTTTTAGAAAAAGGTTTGAAAAATTGAAGGTATTTGAAAGAAATGGGGACGTCGCGTCGGATGATAATGGATTGTATCGGAGAACTGTATATTGCAGAATTTTGAGGTTTTTGATTCTGACCACGAAGCACACGAATTCCTCTGAAATATCTTGATGATTTTTATGATGTATTTCTGAGTTCTATTAAGTATAAGTCAGACAATGACTCACATAGAGCGTTAACGTCTAATAACATTGATAATCAGTTAATCACTATTGAAAGAAAAATAATTTAAAATGAATTAAATTTTTAGAATACTCCAGTTTTTCTTAAAAATTATTCTGTTTTTAATTGTTCAGATTTTAAAGACAACTTTTTAAACATTTTCCATCCAAACCTTATGGTAAAATGATCATAAAAGAAAGAATGAGAAAGAAAGAAAAGCTTACACGAAAAGTCAAAAGTCAACTGTTTAAAAAAATGAAGAATAACTTGATGAAAATAATGCAATAACGAGCTTATAGTTGAAGAAAAAAAAGGCGTGAAATGGTCCTCTTCTTGGAAACTTGACCAATGGAAGTTATAGCTTAATACTTATTTAAATGGTCCAAAACTTCAGTATCTCTGTCTGTTTTCAATCTATTTTTTTTCGAAGTAGAAATTACCATCGTAGCAAAATGCGGATTTTTAGTTTTTCAACAGTTTCAGAATTTTCATGCAGGTAAAAAAAATTTCAAAAATGCAAAAAACAGATTTTTCTACGATTTTTTCGCCAAAAATAACAAATTTTGGTTGAAAAACCTTCATTTTCGCAATACATAAATAACAAAATATGCCCAACTAAGTATAAGTAGGCACACCATCAATATGAATTTGCACCTCTATTTAATTTTTTCCATGTTTTATAACTTTTATTTTAAAAATTGAATTGTGCCATTTTGCGATTCCGCAACTCTCCTTTCGGGTGACCCATCGGGTTAAATTTACGTCTAGACTAATACCAATTAGAAATAACTACGAGTACCTCAGGAAAATATAAGGAAAATTTCGTTTTTGGATGCTTTTTCTTGATTGAAAAAAACATATGTACTTTGAAAAAGTCAAGATTCTTCTAAGGCGGTGGCAAAACCAGATTTTTTGGCATAAAAAATTGAGATAGTTTTTTGAAAACTCTTCACAATAAATTTTCTGAAAAAATTGGTTCGAAAAACCAAAAAATCGCCATTTTTTCATCAGTACGGGAGTCACGGTTTCAAAATTTTGAATCTTGTACCCTCCCTTCCCCGTGTGATGAAAATTGAAATCATAAATTTGTCAAAAACCTATATTTTAATACTCAGTCATATTGCACTTTTTAAAACTTTTGAATTTGGAAATAAAATTTTACTCAATCGTTCGCAAGCCAATCAAAAGACTAAACGAATGTGCCCCAAAACTCGATTGAGAGCATTGAAAAAACAATTCCAATTCTTAAAACCATCCACTCGAAGAAATAAAAACAAGAAAGTAGAATTGTTTACCACGCATCGATCAAAATGATCAAATAATATTGGAACAAAAATAATTGGCGAGCGATTTGATAAATAATTCGTCAATACTCGAATCGTTTACAAACAATCAATTTATAAAAAAGTGAATAACCTCGTCAGCCTGCCCAAGAACAAACACCTGTAAGACTTTCCCATCAAAATAACCGAATCGTTCTCTGATAATGACCGATAATAATCATCTAGTCGTATCTGATCAAAATGAAGACCAAAAATAAATCGATTCTCGGCGTATCTCGCGACCTCCACTCCTCTTCAAAATGGAATCTGCTAATGTGTATTTTCTGTATCACCACCTCTTCGATGTCGATACCAAGATCGACAAATCCATCTAAACAAGAGAACGATGACGATGATTGCAGGAAATTGAAAAACGAGGGCGGAAGGCTTCACCGTGTAAAACACTTAATATAGCACACGAAGGAGTATTTTAATATGCATATTGACCAGAGTGGAAATCTAGTTGTTCGAGTTAGCACGAATTGTTTTTACCATTTGAAATTGTATACCAATGGGATAGATTCGGGCATTCAGACGCGAGAGCATTCGTCAGCATGGGCACGGGACGATCGAGCTAGCCGACGCAGAGCAGCAACGTGTCGGTCTGGGACTTGAAAACGTATCCTAAAATTAATAGCGATAATCTTCGAAAGTCCGAGTAAATTATAGAATGGCTGTCGGCTCGCAACGAATAATTATCTGTGGAAATTATCGACTACTTGCGTATGGTCTGCGCTCTGTGAAGCCCGATGGTATTGGAAACGGGCGCAGACGAGTCGAGGAAAGGTGAGGCGATGTCGTATTGTTGGATGAAAATCACTAGGCAGATATTCATGAACGCGAACATCAAGTCTCCAGCTCGATTACCATAACTCCCACGAAAGTACTCGTATACTCAGTAAGTACGCGTTAACTGTCGTGAAAAATCCACCCAGAATGATGAGCCAATAGCTCGTATTCAAGGTGTAATTGATAACAATAGAAGATCGGCGTGCCCTTCGGCCAGCGAGCGGCGCATCATCGAACGCGTATGACCCTTTCTTCGGTGTCAGCTGAGAATTTCTCTGGTGTCTCGTGTGCATTGTGTCATGTGCCTTGTGCCGCCGCGACTTGCATCATTGTTTAAACGATTCACACCTTGCTCGATTCGCAAGACGAATTCGAACACTTGTACATAAGACTCCTACTGCGATCCACTGCCGAATCGTATACACTAAAAACAATTGTCAATAGAATCCAAGATCTAGGTTGTGATTAAGAAGAGATTCTTCACCACGATCCATCGTCTATTAGCGTATACTTATTACTCGAAAACCCGTTACAAACGTATCATGTACGTTTCCTGTGTTGTTAATTTTCTAAATCATCTGTTTTGACAGAGCCAGCGAGTGGTTTAGGTTCTTCTTTGAGTTATTTCAGCGCAGTCTGTATTACCGCAGCCACGATGAGAATTTTTTTCATTATTATGGGTGACCCTTGACGTGAACTTTTTTCGTATATTTTACCAACACGTTGAAAATAATATGTGTTTAACAGGGTACTGACGAGTTCATACTGAGGCAGCTTGTTCCGCATAATCAAGAGCTGACGAAATGGAGAGATGAGTAACACGTAAGAAAAAGGGTCTACTTCGAAAAAAGGGATATTTTTCATAAACCGGCAGCAGACATTTTGGAGACAATTTTCGGAAGAATTTTTAATTTGGTTTCTAAAAAGAAAACCCTCCGGGTAGAATATCATTTCGTACGTAGACTCGCACGTTTGGCTGTTCGAGTCTTATTATGTGTGTATGTATATGAGATTATAAAGAACGAAAATCACGCTTTCTGACCCTCTTTCTTACAATGTTATTCTCTTCGAAAGACTGAAAGCTAATAAAATTACATATTTTTGTTTCAATTTCGAAGCTACTCGAATTCGAAAAGCGAAAAAAAATCTGTTTCATTAAAAAATAATTCCAAAGCCCCGACTCGTGTATTCGGAAACGCTGACATAACGAAGTTAAATTTTGAGAGAATACTAAGAAGGGATTTCACAGCAGAATATCAATTTATACGGTGCCATGGCCTAAAGTTGAAGTGAAGGGGTGATTGACTTATTTGATATTCAAAATGTGCATTGTGCAATCAACGAGTGTATCAACACTTCAACAAGAGAGTGCTCAAATGGTACCTCAGTAGACAAAATTTCAGGTGCCGAACTACAAATACATTTGTCAAATTTTTGGGAATTTTCAAAAAGCAAATTGTCACCAAATAACATTTTTAAAAAATCGAAATTTCATCTGACTGAGCTCGAAAGGTGATACCTACTTGATGTTTGCTATGTAGGTATCCTTTCTTAATATGTATGTACCTCCACTCAAATCGATTGGAAGCAACCTCAAGTCATTTTGAGTAATTCTGAAGCCTTCACCAAAGTTTTTATGAATTACGATTCCTGCGAAATTTCACCTATTTTATCATTTAATTTTTTTAATAATCTCGCAATTCGATTGAAGGCAGTTTCGAAATTTTAAACGGCAAATTAGAATGAGGAGGGCAACTTCGGATTTTCGTTTCAAGATCGAGATTTCCAGCATGCTTTTTTTCAACATAGTTTTTACAACTTTTATCTGATGCTCTTTTTAATTCTTGAAAATATTTTTCCTCGACTTGAGAATATTGATTAAACTCCTGTTTAAAATATGATTTCAATATACCACTCCTCGAATCTCCTACTTGATCCCCACTCCGTTTCCCATCATCACTATACCTTCACAACTTGCAAATCAAAACCTTTGCAGATTACATAAGGAAAAAATCTCACTCACCACCATTCTGACACTCTTCACAACGGAGTTCATGCACCCAATGAATTAATTTCCTATTTGCCAACGATACGAGCGACGACGACGTAAGAATAAGATACAGAAAAAGCAAGATAGATACCTTTATAAAAGATACGCGTAATTCTTTACAATCCTACCAGTTCTTACAGCAGGCATAATTTAAAAAATATTACTCAAATAATAAAAGGAACCGGGTTTATTTATTCAATAGCTAAATGCGATATAAGTTTATTCAAACATTCGGGACAGCCATATAGCCAGCTAGCCAGACCACAGAAGCCGAGTAACCGGACTTACGCCGCAGTTTTTTTCAACTTTTATTTATTCGCGTAACAAACATTGAAAAGCTATTTCATGTACACGCCATCGCCAGCACACAGTTCAATTTCAAAATCACACTCTCGTGACCTTATCCGTATACACACTCGATTTGACGTAAGTATAAATTAAACGTAGAAAAAAAAGAAGAAAAAAAAACGTTCAATTTACGAGCACTAATCCTCTTTATAAACGTTCATCTCTCCTTGAATCAAGTTCACAGATGCCGCCAAATTTATCTACTTACTACCACCTACCTACCGCACCGGATAATTTTTTTCCAATCGCGAAAATCGATATGAAAATTTCATCGTTTTTCAAGTCAGTCGATAACCTCCCTTAGCTTTTAGGTCGTTCGAAATGGCAATCTAATTCGTGACTCGTGAGTCACACCGATAATGGTTTTTTTGTTACCCTCTGCCAATAAAATACTTCTCTCCCTATTCTTAAATGTCACCGTTCGCGGATTTTCCTGCTCCCTTTTCGCCCCTTAGCCTTTGGCAAACGACATTTCTAAAAGTATTCCAACGGATTGCAAAAGCGTTTCTCGAGTGGTTTGGTATTATGCTTTTCACGCGTTCGACGTAAGAGAATTATCGTGGTTTTAATTTCGAATGAAATTGATAACGAAAGACTCGAGTCTGAATTCTGAAAGCACGTATGCTTACATTTTACAAATGACTCATTTTCTGGGTATTTCGATAAGTTGAGTATAAAATTAACCAGAAAATAATATCAAGTAATCGCAGCAGTGTTCACGTCGTAAATATATTCAACTGTCTGGGTACCTGTATCTTAATTTCGAAATAAGTTTTACTTTTAAATAACTCGGCGACCACCGTTTCATTTGAAAACGAAAAATAACCCGACGAATGAAAGCCAAAGTAAACTTCGCTTTCAAATTCGACAACTTTTTTTCACAACCGAATCCGAACACGCGGAGAAAATCTTGAATGACGATTGACGTTATTTAAAATAGTAAATCCAAGTTACCACCAGCGAATTAATAAAAAAAAAACTCGTTTTTTTCACAACTTGTCGTATTCTACGCTTCCGGTGACAATTTTCATCCTGCGTCGTTCGCATTCCAAGAATAAGAAAATAGTACACTAAATTCTCTTCTCGATTTAATTCCGCATTATTGTAAAAACGCTAGAAAATAAAACGAGTGATAAATAAGTCGAATAATTTTTGAAAAAATATGAATGAAAAATCACAGAATTTTTCCCACACGCAAACTCCACTTGTGAGGTAAGTTATTAGGATGAGTTCATCGCAATTACCTACAAGCTGTTCGAGTGAATAAAATTCCAATATTTATTGTACGCGTTTGTTTAATGAAATAAAAAGTATTTTTCCGTTACACGAGATAAGAATATTTGATTTATCTGTTTTTAAAATATCGTCAAAAAGAAAGGTCGAATTTGAAACTTTTTTTTCCCGATAGCGTATTTTTTTCCAACCAAATAAAAAAATATTATGCAATTTGTATTTACATAGTTTTACCATTAAGTCTTAACTTTACCTAGACCTATACACAAGGCATCAACCATTCGCACAAATTAACAACATAGGAGCACAGGAAGTGCGCAAATAATAACGCCAAATTACACGAGTTCACTTTTCTCTTGTCATTCATCGTATACGTTCTGACAAATTCTCCGCTACAAAAATGAAAAATTAGCTAAATTACTTCAAACGGGATTATACGTATAATACTACATTTGAAATGATTTTCTCGAAAACGGATTTCTTTCACCGTCGTGTCGTCTCACAGCACCAATAACGTCGTCGACACAAAAAGTAAAAGTGCATCATAAATCCTGAAGAAAAAACACGCCAGCTTATAAGACAAAGTGTACAATTTTTCGAGCGGGTATTCAATTTAATTTAATATACAGAGATGGGTAAAGGTTAAGCACGTATTTAAAATGTTTTTTGGCACGTTGAAAACAAATACAATATTTTAGATTAATCGACTTAATCGGTCCGTAAAAAAATATTACATTGGGACAGGAGAAGCAGGAAGAGAAATACGAAGGCGTGAGCTTTTCATAAGGTTGTAATGGAAAAAATTCATTAATTAATTTTGCTAATTTTTGCTTGAAATACCTCAAAAAGAAAGCGTTCAAAATAAACATTCATATATGCTACTGACGAACGAAAATTTGGAAAAATTTAAAATTTTAATCGCTAACGATCTACTAATTCATACAGAACTTTTCAACTTTCGCTCAAAATACCCCAACAAAAAAACAACTTATAAAAAAGCTCAGAAAATTAATGGTGTATTCACCTCCCACTTCAACAGGTCCGTGATTTTTCGAAAGAGCATGGCCTGAAACTCCCATATCCAAATTTTCAGCCACTCAACTCGATTTTCAGTGAATTTTTTGAAAATTCGAAATTGACCACTTCTAAGATTTAGGCATTCTTTAAAAAATATCAAAAATGGCGGAAATTAGTCCTGAAACTAACATCCAATCCCCCGAACCGAATTTTACCGTTTTCAGCTGTTCTGGAGCCTCCAGCATAATTTTAAATTTCTCCAGAAAGCGTAGAAATTAATTTGGGCAGCTAACACTCCAGTTGTGGCTTGTTTTGATCCGTTTAAAGGCCACGGTTTATTCATACTTGAGCATTTTTAGGCGAACATCTCGAGATGTTTAGTGAAAACTGGAAAATGCTCTTAGGTGGGAAATAATTCACAACTCGATTTTCAGCTGCCAGAATTAATTTCTATGCTTTATGGAGAAAATTTTAAATTCTGGAAAAATCGAAAATTGTCGTCGCTAGAGGCTCTAGAATAGCTCAAAATGCTGAAATTCGAAGGTAGTGGGTTGGTTCCAGACGAAATACACCCATTCGTGCCAATTTTGGTGGTAAAAAAAAAGTCCCACAGGTGTCCATCTGGAAATCGGGCCAAACGTGGATGAGGTTGAGAATAATGCACAGCTCGATTTTTTGCTGTCCAAATTGATTTCCACGTGTGGAGAAATGAAGGCTCCAGAATGACCGAAAATGGTGGAATTCGGTTCAAGGGAGCTGATATTAGTCTGCGGTAAATGATACTTGAGTTTTTTTTTTTCAAAAAAAAATGCCTAAAACGTCGAAAATTGTCAATTTTGAATTTTCAAAAATTTGCCAAAAATCGAAAAATTGGCTTAGGCAGCTGAAATTTTGTTTATGAAGGTTTCAGACTATGCTCTTTCCGAAAGTCGTAATCCCGTTCAAATCGGAGCTGGAACTTCCGGAAGCTCCCTAGTCAGCTACAATTTTCATCATAAAAAAAATCAAGTAACTTACTACGTACAATCAAAAAGCCAAACTTGGGCAAACCGAAAGTTGAATTTTTGAAAAGTGGCATCAAGAATTTTTACTCACTTACATGAATTACCTGTACCTATATACAAAAGATTTAAATAGAGTATACAAATAGTCAATTCTGTATACCTGTATCATTATTTCAAAAAATTTTCATTGAAATCGACTGATCTTTTAGTTCATACGATTCCATTAGTTTTCAAACAATTATGTATTCCATCTCTAGTTAAAACAGGAACAACATCTTATAATATTACATTATGGACCCAAAAACGTCTTTGTGTACACTTGTACCCACCTTACACATTAATTTCTGATAAAAACTGCCCAACTCCATTTACATAAGTAGGTACGTCTACGTACAAATTACTTACACAATTTTATCTCTTTATTCACCTTAACAATCAAGAAACTACTTCGAAGCATGAATCATCCCTTGAAATCAGTATCACTTCCCTCATATTATACCACTCTAGTATCACACGGATCCACTTAATCTGTCACCGAACTCTTTTTTCAAGGTTACCAACCAAGCTGCTAAACCACACTTGGAAGTCGTTCAACCTAAATTTCTAGTATTATGAAAAATCTCGCACCCATGACACGCGAATTTTTAATGACTGCACCTGACTTCGTCTTATTCTCATACATATTATGCTATGTGAAGTAAAAATCACATCGCATCGTTTAATGAGACCTTGAAACAAGTCAGATCAAGTAAGTATATACCTACCTAATCTATATTTCGATGACTAACATGAGAATTTTGTCTTTTACCCTACGCTATTGCCATCAGAGCAAAAGAAGACGATCGGTTCATTGTATGTAAAAAACTTGAGTTGATAAACAATATTATACTTATAGATTCAGAAATTTTTATTACGTTTCACGCCCATTAATCGTCTACATATGTAAGTATTTGTTAGTTTAGCTGTAGTTGGGATGGCCAGGCAAGTGCCATCGTTCGTTAAAACGGTCTCATCTCATCGGTAAAGTCTCAGTATACATACATTATGAATTTTTTCAACACTTGGCTACATATTGGAATAGAAAATTAGAAATTCCGAGACTCGGTTATGTATACGCGACGTTCTTCCCTATTTGTTACATCCCACTTACATTGCTGAGATGCAAGTTATGATATGTATTATATTTATGCTTCATTCTTTGCTTCGAATTCATAATAGAACGCTTCGTGTAAAATATACTTACCAAATTCTTACAACAGAATGTTTTGAATTGAGGAAACTTCATTCGGCGTTAGATATTTAATTCAGCGAAATGAAAATTTACGGAAAGCCGGAGATATAGGGGGCCGGGGTGGGTGTAAAGGTGTAGAAAATTTTGCCCACTAAAGGCCAGAGCGGAGCTCAGAGTGGAAAAGATTCTCCGTGTACGTATTTCGGTATTCAGAGAAGTAGATTTCGATATTTTATAACCTTGACATGTTCCATATGAAGAATACGTCTATGGAATAGATATCTGTTTCAAAGATGCCAACAACCACCCACCATTCGGTATTGCGCGTCACCTGAATATCATCAGCTGAGAAGCACGTTCGAGTAAGATGGCAAAATTTTACACAACATGATAGATCGGTAGGAATCGTTTGATCAGCATTCAGCACATCGATGCCCATTGGCCAATTTTGAGCTGAACCATTACCGGTGATACAGTAAACGTAAGAAAACGAAATCAAAGTAACTAAAACTACTCTGGAGTAGGTATACCGTATACTATGGATTTGTTTACTCACCGAAAACATTCAACCATCCTTCAACCCTGCAAGGGTACGGCATCTTGGAACAATGATTCATATTTGTTTATCACACTAAACAATTATCATTGAAAACAGATCACCGACAAAAAAAACCGACGAGTACTCGAAGCTTGAAATCGAAATTCAAAACTCGAAATATACGTAAATCCGAACAAAACACATTCTAACATGAATAACGTTGCCGATCACGAACATCACCACCGAAACAGCCACCGAACTTGTAGACAAAATCTGTAACACACGATGAATTTGTTCAGTTGGAACAATATAATAATACGTAAGTAATTTATAAAAACACCGAAAAAATTAATACACGATCATATTTTTACTAAATTTACTCGTCACAACACAACACACCTCGACCGATAGCCGGAATACGTTTGGAAAGCACACCAACTTGATCGTTGATAAACAAAACGACGTTACAATTCAAAACACTACGATGCGCGCGCATGAGCACATGTCGCTGTTTCGTTTTGAATTCTTCCATGTTCCAACGTCTCATGTGTTGAAAAATACACATGAACTAGTTTTTTATTTTAATTTTTTTATGGTTTTGATTTTATAATTTCGCCTTTTGGCTGCTTCTTCGAAGGCTGTACGAGAAATATAGTGGATTGTTGAAGTGGTAAATGGTCTAGATAATGTGTTCGGGTGCATTTTCATCACATTTGTTTTATTCATCGAAGCATTACGATATTTCTCAACTCTCAGCATCTCCCGGCAATTAATAATGAAGATATGGCCAATGACAGGGATACTCAGTAGGGTAAAACAGTTGAAAAAAAACATCACTAGAACACATGTTGTTAAATCGATCATATGTAAAATTGATGATTGAATTTACCCGTTAATCCTTAACACTCGAACGATTTTCTCTACGATGAATTGGCTCTGAACCGTTCAACGATGCGAATAAATTTACAAGCATGTACTGATGTACTGCCTAATGATAAAAGTCAGTCAAAGCTGTCACATACTCTGCAATCTTCGCACAGCGCATCTTGAAAGCTGATCCACAGTACGGTGGAATTCAAAGTACAACGCAACAGCGATGAAATTCATTGCTGAACGAATCACTGAGTAGGTATCAAAACAACAGCAGCAAAAACAACGTAGGTAATTGAAGTAAATGAACTGCAAAAAAAAAGCAAATGAAATGATGCGTGAAAACGATACACATCGGACGAGTAAAAAACCAAACAACGAAACTAATTTCCTAAAACGAATGTCATTTTCGACATTCTGCGAACGTTCGAACTCCAAATGAACCGATTAAATGAGATTTATAATACGAAATTATCTTCTTTTGTTACCGCCCACAAAGTATCTGGAACAGTATGAGGTAAAATGATCAATTTGTAATGTAGGTATAGTCGATGTTGATATATTAAATTGAAACAACATATACGAAAAGCAAACGCTAGATCATCGATTCGTCACATCGAACTTACTGACAGAATATGTAATTGACTAATTGAGTAAATATACCTACTGTACCTAATAATAATAATAATCATCATCATTCGCAGTAATATTCTAAAGACTAATACAATTTTTTAATTTTTTAAAAAGTTGTCATACATTACGACGAAATGAAAACCGCGATCATTCGAACTTCTTGACAACTAGAAAAGTTGCGGTCACGAACTCTGTAACACAACCACATCAACAATCATTTATAAAACACATTCGTTCGTAAGTATTCTTAAAGAGTTCGCTCGAATCATCGTTTAACTCCAAAGAAGAACGACAGAGCGAGCACAACAGTTGATAATTTCATGTGCACCTGGCATCGAAGGAGCTGCAGCTCCATTAACACAGCTGTTAAAATTTTCACAAGCTCGATTCCTGCACGAGTAACACGACGACGATGTAGGTCTAGGTATCCAGTGTCATCGTTACTTCACCAGCTGGGTTTAGCTTCAACTTTCAGTTTGAACTCGTAGCCAGTCGATAATTTAGTTCGAAAACAAAACCGTTCTACATTCTTCATCTTTTTCTAGCTTTTATATCGAACAATATCATATGGTTGAACTTCTCATGGCACGACGATGTCTTCGTTTCATTTCCATTTAGGTAGACCGAAGTTCGAATTCTAACCGACGTTTACTTCTACTTTACACCGGACCTGATTATTTTCATCTCGTTACATAGTATATAACGTTCGTTCCCTGTAATAAATATCGAAAATCATCATTACCCTTGTACGAACCGTAACTAAAATACAAACCACTTAAACTAAACTACATAAAATGTACCAGTTCGAAACAAAACACAGTTTAAAAATTACCCACAAGGTATACCATCAACACCTCATTACCGTCTAGCGAATCATACAAATTTAGAAACAGGTTCCCCATAGATAAGTTGTTTTGTTTACGCTAATAAAGGATAGCAATTAGAATTATATCTGCGCCTACTGCGGCATAAGTATTATAGGTAGGTATACTCTACGCTTGTGTTATTTTGCCGCACGTGTGTGTAAAAGCTTGATTAATAGACATCCTTTATATGGGATTCGAAAACAGAGTGCAACAACGTATACCAAAGTAACAACCATATTCGAACCTTCGACTTTGTGTTTGGAACCCGTTACAACCTAACAGGGAGGTGAGCGACCTCAACCATAGGTGAAGTTGATACATGGCATAGATATGCATGGTGAATCCAGTTGTCATTAATAGTCTTCCCTTCATGAAGGAAAATGGGCGCGAGCACTGGTCTGAAAATTGTTACCTTTGATTACTTTTTCTTTTAATCGGAGAAATAAAAGTGAATTTGAACGGGGTTTTCAACGTTTTACCTGCAGACTCTGGTTCATTCGAAGTGTAGAATTTTTCAATTCCTGAGAACTCAGCATGGACGTCATCATCGTCAGGTCTGCGGCACTTCGAACATGTTAATATTCCCATTTGGTTACAGTTCATCGAGCATCTTGTAGGTAATCATCTAAATCATTATACTCTTCAATTCAAAATGCCATTTGGTAAGTGCCTCCGTCATACGCTCCACGCTCCAGCAAACCTACAACAGAAGTAAAAATATCTACGTACTATAATCTTTCATAATACAATATCACAACCGTTAGATAAATACTTGAACAAGATTGCGTGTTATTTTAAACGCACTTATGCGATTGAACAAGCTCATAAATGCATGTAGGTATAGTACTCGTAGTTGGGTACTTCATAATCCAATAGGTAGATATAGGTAAGGTACCTTACTCTTTAAAAGAAAAAAAAAAAGGTATTTACCAAATACCAAGCTCATGTTCCTAGCAGCACCTGCTGGCACAATGGAAATATATTTTATCCAACGAGCAATTTGTATTCTTCATATCCATTTACCTACAATCGTGAAAACTCTGAATTTGATGATCAATATACCAAGGAGATGAACTCCAAATATCAAGGATACAAATTAGAATTTTTTAGGAACCCTGAACTTAGCCATGTAAAACAAGTTTTATGAAGGTTACTTGCACACACGTGACTGTATCTATATTATACCTAGGTACCTACATTGTTTTAGGCTGCGGAAATATGGACGAATTGCTTCCCCTTTGTGTTGGCTACTAATTGTTCCAAGTTGTTAGTTTATTAAACACTTTTACCGCGAGTTGAGTTGTATGTTTGTTGAAGCTACCCATCGAATTCGTATATGTACCTATTTCACGATATGAAAAAATGCAGTAGGTGTACCTATTCGTAAATGCGTGAACTGGTTTTGGAGTTGAATTTTAATTTAATCGAACTTTAACACATCTATATTTGAATAATTTGTTATGTGATCTTATGGTAGATAAAATTTTGGAATTTTGCCTAATCTTTTTTCTTCAAGTTTTACGTCATCATAATAATAATTTTAAAAAGTAACTATCGACATTGTAATAGAAAGAGAAATTTGACTTTTATGGATTTACGACTTTAACGAAATGCATATTAAATTCCAACACTAATTACAATATTAGATATTATTAATCTACTAACACTACCTAGTACCTATTTATGAATTTTTCAAAGATTTCAGAATGTAACTTACAAATTTATACCTACCTACATAGGTATTACATATGTATAATTACATAAGTAGGTACCTATATCATTGCAGTGTACCAAAAACATCCCAGTTTTTCTTTGGTTAACTGAAAAAAAAAGTCGAGAAATACATTTTGAAATAATTTTGAAATGTAGGGTAACTTTTTAAAAAAGTTTATGATTTAAGTTTGAAGAAAACTCAGAAAATTTTCAATTTTTTCAACTCCAAACTCCTTGAAATTTTCCAACAGTTCAGAATTTAAACTGTTGATATTTGGAAATTTATTGTTCTAGAAAATTAATTGACACATGAAATTAAGTGTCCTCAAAAATATTATTGATATCAAAATAAACCATGCAGTTGTGAGTATTTAAACTCACAAGGGAACTACCTGAACCGGCAGAAACGAAAATGAACGAATCAAAGCTAGATCGAAAGGAGACCACCTCAGGACCCCAAATCCAAAATTTCAAGTGCTAAAGTTGATTTCTCGATTTTTGGTGAATTTTTGAAAATTGAAAAATCCGAAAAATTATCAATTAATATCTATCTACCAAAAATAGAAAATATTGAAGAAAAATGGAATTTTCTCGGGAAGTGGCTCAGATGGTGTCCCTAACTCATTTACGACTATCGAAATTCGTAAAACCTCAATTCCAGTCATTCTGGAACCTCCAGCGATTTTTTATCATTTCTCTAGAATCTTGAAATTGCTGTGGAACGGCTAAAAATCAACTTTAGCACAAATAACTTTATTTGGGGCCTATGTGGGTTGCCTTTAACCATTTTTTGCGGTTGTCGCGAAAATCGGCGTCTGCTGGTTCAGATGTGTATTTTTGACCACTGGAAAAAATGACAAAATTTGAAAATGTTGAATATTCCATCTTTTGCGATGCTACCTATCCGAAATCGAGCTCTGACCGATTTTCGACGTCCCGAATAGGCAAAACCTCCATTTCGACCATTCTGGAGCATCCATTAAAATTTTCAAATTTTGTCATTTTTTTCCAGTGACCAAAAATACAGCACTTGAAATTTTGGATTTGGGGTCCTGAGGTGGTCTCCTTTCGATCGAGCTTTGATTCGTTCATTTTCGTTTCTGCCGGTTCAGGTAGTTCCTTTGTCAGGGGTGCGGTGCTATGCCTGATGTACGGTGAGTATCCATAAAAATTGGTTTCAACCGCCATATCGCCTCGCCCTGTTTGAACTACCTAATCAAAAATTAAAGATATCTTCAAGTATGGTAAATTTTTCCGAGCGCTTCAACTATTTTTTGAGATAGAATATTTTAGCTTGAATTTTTCAACTTTGGCTAAAAATATCTATATTATAAATAAAACATAGGTAATTATAGGAAAAACACGAGTCATTCTTTAAAATAAAGATGGATATTTTTACAATTTTTTGGTGGGATTCTCAATAGGAATTTTTTCTCAGAAATCGATTTTTGCTGATTTCAATGTTTTTCATCTCAAGCAATTAATTCGTTGGGAAGCCCAAAAGTTCAAAGAAAATGGAGAGAAAAGAATGATTTGCTCTTTTCAGAAGGCTTTCGTTTCTGAGACAGGTACATGTACATTCAAACAAAATTTTTGCTCTCCACTCTACAAAATATTGAACGATTTTTTTGAAATCTCACGTGTGCGTGTGAGCCCTCAGCATTTTGGAGCGGAGAATTCTTTCAAATTTGTAGCAGTAGTGCAAGGGCACTTGACTAGGATTTTTCGAAGATGAGAATACATAAAACAAAATTTATAGGCACAAAGAAATATTTTTAATGACGAATTGCTCTTCAAGAATATACCCTCATCGCACTCCTACTCAACCTAGTTGTGAACATTAGTTCATTTCTTGACCAATATAGAAAATCCTAAAAGTGAATTGGAAATACTGAAGCCAGGAGGTACATAAATGACATTTTTCAGTGATTCATTTTCCTACTATCATTTCTTCCTCACCCCAATTTCACTTGTTAGTGAAACATTTCACGATTTTCTTTTTCTTATACAGCAAATTGTTTTCATAAACGAGCAATCATTGAATACCAAAGTGAGCAAAATCGAGCTGATTATAGTGATTTATAGACCGAGTATCTCTGTTGGAGACCAAACTACTGTAAAGGTAGCAATACATCGCATAGTTTTAACACCATAGTACACCATGATTCCAATATAATCGTTAACGTTAATTTAAGAATTAAAAAAATCCTGTTCTGCTCGCGTGTCCGTAATCAGTTTTTGATATGCTGTAAATACACATGGATTACATGCACACACAAGCTATAGAATGGATGTACTGGAGACTGGAGGTTCACCATTATTATTATATTTATAATATCGAACGTGCTGCGCATCGTGATTAATTATATTATTTAAAAAACGCCGTTAAAGTGAGACAGTGCGACGAAGAAGAGAGAAGACGAGTGACGAGTACCATATTCAGGATATCGTACGAAGCGTACCGCAGCATAAAGTGAAAAAAAAACCTAATGAAACGACAATTTTAACCTACCTTTAAGATCATCACATAATATGAGCGAATTAATTACACAGAACGTAATACAGAGAGTCGTTAATGATTCACCCAGACTCTTTCGTGTCAACGTACATTTGAGTGAGGAGTTGATTGTCTGCGCCAAAAGCTTTTATCGGCGTTTACGACAAAGCACGTGTTTTACGATTACGAGTTCATATTTTGTTCATACTTATAGGCCTAATTATACACCCGGATGGAAAAAACAATTTGCAAAATGAATCTTCTATAGCCTTTTAAAAGGTTCTCCAGGCAAAAATAAATCTTCTAACTTCTACTCGAGTAGGTAGGAAACTTGTACAATGTACAGAAATATCTCTGAGGTTATCAAATCTATACGACACGACACGATGAAACAATCCTTTCAATTAACTTACTTCCTCCAATCGATATAAATTAATTTACAAAATTGATACATTTTTTCCATTAAATCGAAATAACCGAATCCCATAAAGAAGCAGGAATTCTCTAATATTTGGGCAACGACAAAAACCACGCAATGAAATAATGATAGGTAGTTTTACCATCAGGAAGACGCCTATCAAGATCAACCTCAACCATCAACCATCATTTCGAGTTGAAAGAATTAGAAAGTCGAGTCGAATCAAAGGTCCCTCATTATTGAAATTGTTGTTATTCCAGAAATACATCTTCACACAGCGGAGGAGTAAAGAGGTAGATTTATTGTGAGAAGATGATAGATGAATTATACGCTACGTTAGGACGAAAAAAGTAAAACTGAAGTAGGAGTAGGAGTCAGATAAAAAATAAACTTTGTATAATCTCGAATTGTGGATCGTGGTGCGGGTTGTCGATCGTATTCGTATACGTTAGTCGGTAAAAACGCACATGACTTTATTGTACAACGTGTGCTTGTACGCGGATCACTTTAACGTATAAATCGAGCTGCTCGTATAGTGCTCTTCGTGCACCTACCGGTGTACTTATTCTACATAAATTTATCATTGTGAGCTGACAACAGGTGTTCGCGTGCATTACGATTGAGGTTTTTACTCGGTGAGCAAAGTTTTTCTTGTGGTTTTTCTTCGATTCAGGATCGTTCAAGACAGCATTTCTGGTGAGTTTTTGATCGTTGATTTTTATGATTTTTTTGTATATATTTTTTTGATTTTGTTAACGAAATAAGTGAGTTTGTTTCACAAACTTCGAGAGTATTTTGGAATTGATTTTGAGTATTTTGTCAAGTTTCGATTTAGTTGACTATCAAATACAAAAGTGAAAAATTCATAAAATTGAAATTAATTTGTTTGATTGGTCCTTAAATGCTTTTCAAAGAATGAATCATATTGAGAAGTGTTCCATAATTTGAGTAGGCAACATGATCAATCATAAATCGAATTTCCATTTATACAGGATTGTACAACTGCTTAGGTATATGTACCTATAGGCTACTTTTTTTTCATTCAAAAGAAAAATAAATGTATGTTTGGGTTCAGGAAACTTAGGTCTAACCTACATATCGACCTATCATTCAATTTTAACATTAATTATACGTGTTTTTTCGTTTTAAAATTTTTAATCACCAAATTAGTGAGCTGCGTGAACTGTTATCTTCATTTCATATCGTTACCCATTGGCTATTTGCTGTATCAATTTCACCACATGCATATTAATGAAAATTCAAACATCATTCACTTTTACTGAAAGTATCTAATGTAATGACTTAGATTTGAAATGATCCGGGGAAAAAAGAAATTCGGCTCTTTGAACTATGTATTTGTATTCGGATTTTTGGTTTTAATTTTAATCACGATGAGATTAAGAAAAAGAAAAAAACAATATTAATCAAATTAATTAGCTCCATATGAATTACACATGTTACAGAGTGAGAGCTATTTAAACTTTACCTATTTGTACATTAAATTTCTAAAGGCATAAGTAGGTACTTAATTATATATAAAAATGATATGTATTACAAGCAATGATCTGTGCAATCAATTCATTCGGAATAGAAGGGAGAGATAATTCAAAGTTCACATTTTTCAAAGGCCAAAAAATCCATAAATTCTACAGGTCAATGAAATATTCTTTCTTTCATTTTATTCTGACCTTTGCTTCTTCAAGGTAGGTGAATTTTCAAAAATAAAATAATAAGGAGGGTTTCAAGTTTTTAGTGAAAAAAAATCAAACTGAACCTATGAAGCTCTACGATAAAATTGACGAACTAACGTAAAGTAGGTATGTGTGATCATTAAGAAGGGGGACTTACATCGATGGGAATGTACTTTTTTTTCAGAATTGGACTTTGAGAGATTGCAGACATTTGAGAACTTATTTGAATGATTCATTCATGACGTTTATTGACTATTTTGATTCAAAATTTGTAAGATCCGAAAAAAAAACATTCAACCTACCAATGAACTTTGAATAAGAAAAAATATATTTTGATTTTTGGGGGAGATTCGCGTAAATAAAATTGATTTGAATTACGAGTTTTGTCGTCATGAATCATCGATATTATGAGTTGAATCAAATTAAAATTTTGGAAACCCATGAGCCCAAATCATCATGAATTTTACTATCGTAATTTTTTCGACTTGAATCATAGGAATATATAGTACATAATTATTTCCAGATGGAAAATACTTATATGAAGGGTTTTGGGCGGAAAGATTGCAACTTTAAAACATTTGGTGTTTGGATGGGAAGGGAAGGAAGTTGATGTAATTTTATATTAGCCACTACAGCTTTGATTAATCGAAAAATTTGCTTTTTGGAGTTTTTTTCATAAGAAGGAAAAACAAATGGCAATTTTATATGTAGGTACCAAGTTTATAACAAAATTTAAATTCAAACTCAAAAAATCACCCTTGCATTTTGTTTGATTGAAATAAAATTCATTGGAACGGTGGATTTTCAAACATTGAATTTTCAAGAGCCTCAATCTATCATACAATTTTCGCGCCTTTGTCAAAAATTCCAAAATTATAAGTGGAGAAAGATCAAAATATTACTGGAAGCTACTAATTGATAAGGAATGGTGAAAATTTGTTTTTGGTCGAAAACCAATTTTTGTGAATTTTGAAAAAAAAGTGTACCTAATGGATTTTGAATTTTGAATAATTTTTCTGAAAATTGAATAAGAAAGAACAATCGAAATATTGATATGAGGATTTCAAAACATGCACAAAAATAATTATCAAAAATCATGATAATGAGGAAATATGTACAAATTGTGAAAAGTTGTCTAAAGTCTTACAAAATGAACACGCCTTGACCAGTCGAGGTTATTTCAAAAAAAATTATGATTTTTTGGAATTTTTTCAACATTATGCAACTTGAAAAATCATTTTGAACAAAAACCTGTTTTTGATGAAATCTCATAACACAAAAATGCATTTTTTCGAATCTATATCCATCGTGTCGCTTCCCGAACACTTTTTCATCTTTCAAGCCGGTTTCAAGTCACATTATCCGACTTTTCCATACCTTGTACAGTCCACAACGATAAAATCTCACAAACGTGTGCAACTTTAATGTACATACAAAACGGTTCCCTAAACTTACTCCAATTCTGGACGTGCGCTCAATCGGTTTATGATGAGCGGTAAAAAAAAACCAGTTTCAAACATACTTCCTACACAAAGAACTCTTTTTCTCTGGTTTGATTGTACTCGTACCTGTACCTTTACTTCGTGATATACGGAGCCTAAACAGAAACAGCGCACAGAGTCGGAGATGATTTGTAATTTCTAAACCAGTATTTCAATTGCCAAGTTCAATGGAGTCGGTTTTCCGTACATTTTCACCAAGTTCACCTATTGTGTTTGCCCTTTTAATGCGCCAGCGTGAGCTGAGCGTTTGGCTCAAATGACGGGTGATTTTTCAAGTGTATTGGGTCAGTGTAGTATAATTAATCACAGAAGCTGGTTTTCTCAAAAAAAAAAGAGAAAAATTTCAAGAAGGGGTGATTATAAAAAATTACCCACAGTTGGTCGTATTACGTATATACGTACATCGCGTAAAATGTATACGAATCGAAATAAATCTCGTCTCGGATTCGCGCTTTGCTGTTGTATATTGAGATAAGCCATGTTATGCAAGTACAAGTCCAAGGTACCTATAAATTAATTGCCAATTTTAGATACAAAATATCGTGTAAATTTATACCAAAAAATCATCGCCAGTGGTGATACTATTTTCAAATCTTGATAATTATACGCTGTTTGTTCGTATCCATCCCGACCTACTTGAATTTTAGCACCGTTGAATTTTTTTCGATAGAATAGTCGTTTATGGTAATGGTAAACATTATATAACCTTCGCCTTCAACTTGAAACAGGTATATGCCAATAAACAAGACGTGAATTTTGTACGAGAATTATAATTAAATTAAAGTTTTTCATTTCAAAGATGGTGGTGGGTTCATAGAGTCGTTTCAATGCATCCAATAGAGGTATCTCAAACCCGCACTGAGCATAAATTTCCAGTCTCCAGAACAAAGAACTGAGAACTCTCACTCTGCTACCTTTTAACTGTCCTGAATTCGTTCGCTTTTAACAAAATGCGATTGAAAATTAGGCCAGTACCCACTTCCGCACAGTTTTTACGAGTTAGGAAAAAAATCTACCGTTATACTTTTAGTAGGTACCTATCTCTAGTACATACTGTAGTTTCATTTGCGCTTATTTTTTTCCCTCTTTACGCGTAATTCGTTTACGATGTACTTGTCCCAAGAATAATTAGTACGCGTTTGTGTGTTGCAACATGATTCATGTGATGAAACGAACAGATGCGGTTATTTTCATTTTTTTTATGTGACCAACTGATCCGCATGGGACTCAAATGATCATTCACTTGTGGAGTCAATTCGAGTTGTAATTAATAGGGCGTTATATGTAGTTTTTGATCTGATGGTCGTAATATCGACACGAATTATTATCTGGTGTAATTGGAAAATGGCAGGGTATCGTTCGAGACGACAATTTGATCGAATTGTATCGGATCGTGGGTCATGGCGGAGGAGGCGACCGTTTTGTACATATAAGTATTATCAACGTGGAATGGTTCCAAAATAGGGTCGTTTGTTTAACCATCCAAAGACAAAGCTTGGTAATGCGATGAAGCTTTGATGCAGGATGAAGTTTCCCAACATACGATATTGTTTGCGTTGTTGGTTGCATTTTTTTAATAACGAAACATTCGTGTGTCGTTAGTCCCCCTCCTCTACCTTCCCTCTTCAAAGTCTTCCTATCTGCGAGTATCACTGTTTTTATTTTTAATTTCTTAGCCGTTCGTGTCAAGTTTGTCACTGAAAATTTCATCATTGAGGGTGTTAAATTAGAACACGATCAAGTTAGAATTTGTGGCCTTTTTCAAAATCTGAAATCCAGTAAAAAACCACTCGTGAAATAGGTATCTGACTTGAATTCGCTAAAATTGCATAACTTATTTTCAGATAAAGACCTCCCAAGTAAGTAGATTTTTAGCTGCCCAGATCAATTTTTAAACATTTTAAAAATTCAGAAATACAGGAGGATGAAAATCGAAATCATTCCCAAGGCTTCCAGATCAGTTGTAAAAGTCAAAATTTAATTTCAGTAGATTGATATCAAACTTTCAGCAACATTTTTTTCAATGCACTAAATATGCCTTATTTTGTACTTAGTCAGCGCCAGATTTTGGTATTTTGAACGACGTTTGCATGGTAAGCGAGTAAATTGTCCATCGCACAATTATTATCTTCAATACACCCAAAACCTGTCATCAAATTGGCCTTGATTTTTTCAAACGATTACATTGATTACAATGTCGAGTTGCACAAATGACGGAAACGTTAATTAAATGGAAATCTGTAATGCGTGTGTCATGATACACAACACGCGGCTCTTTAGCTTTCCGCCTATAAGTACTTATACGTATCTAAACGTGACCAAAGATGAAGATTTTTCTGTACTTAATATAAAAATCCACCATTATTGATACAGTCTCGGGTGTCATTAAACAAGCCATACGTATTAATACATTACACATAAAATCTCATTGTTCAGATCGTTAGGTACTTCGTTACCTACCTATAGGCGCTCTCGAGCTATAAACCTGTCCAGCTTCTTCGTAAAAAACAGCAAATTCCGCCAGTTCCTCAAATCACGACATACCATATTTGTTGTACTTATAGGTATTGGTCTTCTCTCATGATAGTCATGATACAAAGAAAAATGTCTTGATCAGCGGTCTCGCTTTACATATTGGTTTAAATTTCTCATTGAAAATAAGCGCTGATTTACAATAGCCAGCCTTATATACTCGTACTTACGCTTAGCTCTACACCAAGACTCTTTAGCTTATTCCTCGGTTATTTACAAAGTTTGCTCGTATACAATAGCTACGTAATTCCAACGCGTATACGGTTACCTTTTTTGAAAACTATTCTTTATATTGCCTCATTAGCATTGTGTTGGTTTTTCATTAATTCTTTTTCATCCATTACTCGATATCGAAACCGTTATGTGTGGTGCTTATTATTTTTTCTATACTGCTTTATGTAAAGGTACAAGCTTAGCTAGGTTATAGCTATACGTATAGTGAGTCTACGTACTCGTACTTAAATGCATAGCTTGCTTGTGCGTAATTACGAGTGTATTTTCAAATATTTTTTCATACTTGGTTTAATTATTTAGCATAATTATGAGGGCAATTGTTTCAAATACCGACTTTTATATGAAAAATTATACAATATGCGAAGAATGAGACGAATTTTAACTTGATTGTTGTTTGGACTTTAATGGAAACTTGAGTACTTATGAATGGTTTTAAAGAATTCTCGCAAGGTATAAGTACCTACACGGCAGCAATCAAGGTTTGATGAAAAATTTTAAAATTTTATAAACGTAGGTAACCCAAAATGACTTTACATTAAAATTTTTAAACAACCAGTTTCAAATGTTAGTGGCGGGCGAGAAGGGTACCTTTTTTGTGAGGGACTAATAATAATTAAGAGTTTGAATTTACAATTAACAATTTAGAAGAAAATTTTTGCAGGGGCACAAAATTATCATTCATCAACCGTAAACCTGCATTTTCTAAATTAAAATGATTTTTTTTCGAATGTTCTAATTCCTGTGGAAATTTTTTTCAGCCTTTTTTGACCCTTTAAAATTCTGAAAGTAGGTACCAAATCTAAAGAATTAATTTTCACAGCCTTGACGACAAAAGCTCGAAAGGTGGAACGAATCATTAGATTGAAGTTTTTGGTTCAAATTTTAATTTTAGAAATTGAAGAATTCTTAAAAATAAGTCTGTTGATTTCCAATGTGAAATAAGGATAGATATGATATTGAATTTAATAATGAATAACAACCTACTTCCAGGGGTCGGAAGCCAAAAAATTTCAAAAATGTGAATTCAGTTGTTCCAAAAATACGTACATGATTAAACACGAATACAGCAAACTTTCGATAAACACCCTTCTTTCAGGTTTTTAGGCACTTCATTTTATTTTATTTTATTTTTTTTGAAATTATAATACAAAAATGAAAAGGCTTTAAGCTCTAAAATTAATTGGCACATTCGTTTGAACATACATGTTCAGGAATCCACTTGAGACTTTTAAATTTTTTTTAAAAAGTGTCTGAATAATACCCGGTTGCTTTAGAAATACTTTCTGAAACAATTCGTGTTTTTAGGACTCAGACCTTCTAAAATACGCATGAAGGAAAATTTCATTCAGAAAGTTTCAAATAAAAGCATTTTTGTGGGGTTTCCTTGAAATTTTTTAAAACGAAAATTACGATTGTCATTTTTAAAATTTTCATCTGATGAAATTTTGGAACCAATTAATGAGAATTTCATCTTATTGAAATATGATTGAACTTTTTCAATAATTGAATGTAGGTTCAAGTATAATAATTTATTGAAATTTATTTTTGGAATTCTATTTTAAAAATTCGCTTATTTTTACCTCATGAAATTTTTACCACCCAAAACAACGATTTTTCAAATTTAAAAATATGAAAATGTTTATTTTTGAAGATTGCAGTTTTTTGACAACAATTTTTTCCGAACTGTATTCTTACTGGTTTTAAAGTGAAATTTGATTTCAAAATTAGAGGCTCGTGGAATTCCTTTTTACAATTTTCATCGAAATTTTCAAATCTGAATTGGAATGTTCACCTAAGCCTGAAAATGAAAATTTTCATCAGCTATTGAACATTAAATTCACTTCACCATTCTTCTGTCAATATAAATCTACTGTTTAGATTTTGACCACTGATGCAGGCGGGTCAACAAGACGAAGTTTTTTACATAAACCTACACATCTCATATTATAGATAATTACGTTGAAACCAAATTTACGATATAATGATAGCCTCTTCCTAGAATACGAATATTTCGTAAGCATACTATTTTCGCTTTTAAAAACTAAGCCTACGGTCCAGATGATAGCCGATAAATCACCACCTCAAGAGCCTTATTAGAAACAAAATAAAATCATAAAAGTCAAAACAAAAACAAACAAGATGCCATTTACATAAAAGGATCTTTCGAAATATACACACTCGCGCAACAATCTACTCTCTAGAACAAGCTGCCAAATCTTGAAACGTTCAAATCAGCGGGGACATGCGTTGATGTTGAACATAATACTTACACTTAATATGTACTTATACTTATTTTTATGAAAATATACGACTATATGATTCATTATCATTACATCGACGTATAATTATTCGTTAAAGAATTGAGATTAATTCGACACGATGTACGTGTAATTTGAAATAAAATGATAACGTTATTTACATCGGTTAATCCTTTGATAAAATAATGACGTTTTCAACAAAACCTCGTGTTTGAGTGCTTGACACACAATGATGAAGTATAAAAATATCTACCCGACGTTTGTCCCAATTAAAAACCATTTTTTCGCGAAAATGAAAAATAAAAACTTGGCACCTGTCGATGGATTCGTTTTCGAGTCAATTTATCGTGATAATTCAAGGTACCTTTTTAGATAATCCCAGTTTATATAATTAAATTAAATTATTTTATTATAAATTCGTGATTCAGTTTTAAATTATACACCTTCCATCGCACATTTGCATTTTGTTTTTCCTCCTTCCGTACGAACTAGGGCAAGAATTGAGGGGGGGAAGAGGTGATCGACTAAATGACTATATTGTACGAATCTGTCGCCTACGGGGCCAACATTGCTCTAATCCAGAATTCAAACTGCGTAGTGCGTACTTAGAATTTGAAATAAAACAAATAGCATATCTGTCGATGTGTACTATATGGTTAACATTTCACACAGATAATATTTAGGTTAATGGTAAACCTAAAACGTGACTATGTAAACTTGATTGCTATTACGTCAAAAGATGATTTTCATAAATATTTTTTATTTCATTTTTCCCACTGTTGTCTTTCGATGAAAAATTTTGTCAATCAACACGAGTCTGCGACGATTCGCCAAACTCGAGGAAAGTACCTATTTTTAATACCGGCAAAATTAGACATTTTTAACCATAATAAAATACTTTTTTACTACACTGTTCGTATACGAGTATTTTTTGTCGATATTTTACGATCTTTGCTCATATACGACATGGGAAATTAAACTGAAGGGTAGAGGAGAAATTTTAATACTGCGTAGATTTATGTCGATAGTTGATGCTTTTTTTTTTTTCGATGTAGCAAAAGTGAAACTGAGAAAACCGGCTTACACAGCCAACGTCATCGTGTAATCGTTCATCGAAAATGTGGTTTTGTCATAAAATTAGAAGACAAAAATCCATCTAAATCGTACGACTATTTCAAACACTCCTCGTGGTTCATTTTACTCGTGAATTACTTATAGGACATGGAAGGTAGTTAGATTCACGCAGATATCTCTGTGTAGGTACTTGGGCTATGGCTATGGAAAAAGGCGAACAGTGTAACCGCAACGCATCGCTTATTCAAGCTACCAAAATGAACAATAACAACAACCAAAAAAATAAACCACTTATTAAAACGAACCTTTGCCAGCTTCTGTGAAGTATTTAAAATGCATTTAGCCGAAAATAATTATAACCTTGCGCTTGTGATTTCCTCCGGCGTCGCTCTTGGCCTGGGTATAACTGAAACAAAAATTGTATACGAGATTAGGAGAAAAAATTAAACGTATCGTCGAGACAGATAATTAACGAATTATATTCCATACAAAAAATTAAACACACAATACTACATATTAAAATATAGTCAATTAATTGGGGTTTCCTATTTATTATACAAATATTCGTATCTTTTATCTATAGAAAAACACACCGATAAGCAAAACAGCAGAAGATGAAATGAAACTGACCCAATGACGTTCTGAAATTTTTTTAAAAATAAATATTTATTATTTTTTCCCATCGATTGTATGTAAAAGTTATCGATGATTTTACACAATAAGGGCAAACTATGCGAGTACAAGATCATTGTATGTTATCAAACAAGCTGATAGAACCATATGAGAAAAAGTGCTACACTTTGGAATTACCCAACACCTTCACCTTTTTAGGGCTTACAAGTCCCTAAATGGTATGCAATTTTTTTCTTCTAATTTTCGCATCGAGTATAGAGCACCTATTTAGCTTTGAACAAGCATTGCATAATAATTATTAGTCAGAAAGGGGGACCTTGGCAATGGATACGTCACGTGAATCCCGATCGCGGTTAAATTCAACCTATACATTGCGCGAAACGTTATCTTTTTATCAATATACACATTCGCTATGATGAATTACCGACAATGTAGAAAAATTAAAACAATCCCAATCAACCGACGAACATCAAATGCAAAATGGAAAACCGATGCCACGCTGCAAGTGTCGGTGTTTTCTTTGATATGGGGGTCCTCAGAACCACCGCATCGTTTCCAGATATCGAATAATCAACCTTGTGCTATCGTACTCAATACCTACTCATAGCACATCATAGAATCGAGTAGGATGCGAAACACCTTAAAAATACCTATCTATAGGTATTATTATCCCATATACGTCACGTTAGAGATGACCGGAGATGGTTTATAATTACTTACGTATGATATGATAATGTGGTCAGATCTATGGTCAACTATGTGATGGTAACCGCAAATCGAACTTCGAGTACATGTTAAAGAACTCGAGATTAAAGGAGGTGAGTTTTTATAAAAATAAACCAACGACAGATTCTAACTTAAGAAGTACAAAATTTTCTCATTTTTTTATGGAGATGAAAATTTTCCTTCCTATTAATATGAAAACGAAAAAATTTATTTAAACAAATCCTGTAAGCTGTAGATGAGCATTTAAATGTTTAGTTCTCACAAAAACTTGGATTAACAAATCAATTTTGTAATTTTTGTTCAATTTGAAAAAAGCAATTGAAGAAAATCTAGTAATTTCTTAGTCTATTTTAAATCACAGAACTACAGGAGTTTGAGCAGATCTGACAGTTTATTCCCGTCCCTTCAATTTAGCCTAAATTCTAGAATTGGATTTATCTCAGATTATAGAGTTCAAAGCAATTTTTTCAAATAGGTGGTGTGGGGGAGAGGATGCCAGTTTTTCAATCGTAGAATTCAGGGTACTTGAAATCACTGAAGTTTTCAAAATGGGCATTTTCACATAAACTTTTACATATACGTAAATAACAGGTAAATGAACAAATTCGATTGAGTAGCTGGAACTTCACAGATTATTATTTTTTGATCACTTTTATTCCTCCAAGGTTTGCTGTGACCATAATTTCATATTTTATTTCGAATGCAAAAAAAAAAGTTTGAGGAAACACTAGATATTGAATAAAATAAATCAGGGATAAAGATTGTGGACATTTTTTTAATGAGAAACAAAAAAAAGTTACGTAAGTATTGAATTATCACTAAAAAAAGTACACAGGAAATTTTAAAAATATGCAGAATTTTAGAAAGAAAAATGTGGTTCCATCTGAAAAATTTGAGGAAATCGGGAAATTGAAAATAGCAGTCCACACAGATTTCACTCTTTGATTTCACCATTGATTTTTTTTCATCTAGTAAGTAAGTATCTGGTTTTTTCTCCCCGTGGCAAATCAAAGATTTTTTTTCATAAAGGCAAGGGGGGGAGAGACAAACTTTTCATAGGTATAAGCGAACGATTTTCAATATGACCAGCAATGTTTCCGGAATTATTTCTCCTCATCCCCTTTTGGCCATTTTTGAAACTACAAGTTTACAAAAACTTGCCCTAACAAATAAAAATTACCTTGGAAATTTCTGCATTTCAATCGGTCTGTCTGAAATGTCAAATGGAAATAATCTGCATTCTAGAGATCTGAATCATCCACTCACTTTCCAAACAGGTATCTATACAAAATATACATCTATTCCCTCAAATTAGTAGGTACTCGAAGAAAAATGCATAAAAAAACAACATAGTACGTATTTATCTCATGATTTTATTTAATTTCTCATATTTTGGCAATCGGAAACGTTGAAATAATTGTTTAATATTTTTTACCATATCTGCAAGGTCACAATAATAAATTGGGCATGATACTGGGTTTCTCGGTTAAATAGCGGTGCGCTTTGCAAGTGATATCTATGTACTTTTAGATAAATTTTCATGCATCATTTATGATTCAGTTCGTTCGTAAATATTTTGCAACGCTGTGTAGTGCTTGATATCTAATCGTCAGGCTAATGATTTTTCTGTATTTTTTTGCGACCGGATGAAAGCGAAATGAATAAGGATAAAACAGACAGAGTACCATACACAAATGGTGGGTATCAATCCTAACACAATGAGTAACACAGATCTAAATTCTTCAAGGTTGAAACATATAACTATTTGTGCTGATGACAATTTATTTATTTTTTCATTTTATAACATGGTGATTTTGACTTGAGATATTTCAACTCAGATTTGATTGTAATTTTCTCAACTCAAACCAATAAAAAGGTACTTTTGATAATTAAATGAGAGAAAATTCTTACAATTTTCACACTCCTTGATTCATCTTTTATCTAAGAGCATTTTCATTCCGAACATGAGAATTTATGCACAAATATTAGGAAAATTGAACTTGAAATCGGAAATTTTTCAGAAACATGAAGTTTTGAAATCTGTGTTTCTGCAGATACTTCCTAATTGAAATTTTACTTCTTTATTCTGTGTATTATTTTTGAGTAATATATTTTTCGAAATAAACGAGTAAACTAGAGAAATAAATTTTAAGTAAATCCAATGTTATCACCAATTCTGTGTAATTTGATAATAGGTACGTATGTATACGTACATATTTCAATTTTATACGGAAAAAATTAATAGGTAACAATGTTGTTATCATCACGAAATTTGCAAAATAAAATTCATCACTGATAAACTGTTTCAGATAAATGCATCATATTGTCGATGTAACTTTAAAATTCAACAATCATATGAAAATTTCAAGCTAATTAACGAGTTGATTCATTGAAAAATATCAATTGCGATAATGCAATCAGCAAAAAAATAGGTACAACTAAAACAGCAAAACACGTGATTCATTTTTTTTCCAAAAATACGCTATATTTCAAACAGAATTTAATGAATACAGTTTCACCAAAAAAAAAAACAACAACAAAAACAACACGCGATGCAATTCAAAAAAACAGATCATATGTCAGGTGAGGGTTATAAGGTCGAATATTTTGCAGATTTTTACGACTCGAAACCGATCGAATTCACGAGGTAGTCGAGAGAAAGCTAATAAAATAACTTACTGTATTTTTAAAGCCAATTCAACAGCGAAAGGCGAAATTTAATGATAAACTTTGGCCACGTAACGAAAATTAGCGATGTAATTGAGAAATAAAATGGAATTAAAATCAAAAATATAAATTCTTTAATTAAAATAACTGTTAGAAGATAGAGATACGTTACTTGTACCTGTCTGTCTGTAAATTCGATTCGTTAAATTTTTAAAAACCTATCACTTGGAAATAACAAATCGATTTTCGTTTCATAAAATCAGGTACGAAGTACGTACCAAAAAATCTTTTCTTAATAAATTCCATCTAAACTATTCGATTTTTTTGAAACTCATCTTAGGAATTCTAATTCGCCATAATTTCACAATTTAATTGCAAATCGATGTTAACTAAGAGGACAGCGAAAGGCGTTATTAATATCTCGAGTTTTGACCGTTTTGACTATGATTTCCAACTCATTGTACCATTTAAAGAGCCGTCCAAGCTTGAACGAGAAATCTATGGCTATTGAAATGTTGAAAAGCCCAGGTAATAGAGGTACCTTATCGGTTCATGACTGGTTTCATTTATCTATTCACATGGACCTACAATTGAATTGAAGGGAGTCTCTTAGGCTTTATAGGCAAGCATTACTTCGCTTACTTTTTTCTTCATTTAAAAGAAGCCAACTTGAACACGTCTTCGTCGAAGTTCACCGAAGCGTGTAAGTTTTTACGATTACTGCCAGCGCAGTTTCAAAAATAGATATTATTTTTTGTCTTTGTTTCGAAATTACTCTTCATCTTGAATGTTGGTGGTTTTGAAAAATATCATGTAATTAAAACTAAATAATTTATAAACGTCTCGTAAAATTCGAGCTAACGAAAAAACCTCTCAAACAAATTTTCAACTGATTTATTATAAGCAGATACATTTTGTTAATTTTTTGTTTCTTCTTTTCTCACAATACAACAAATACTTAGATAGGTATAAAGTGTGCCTGCCTAATTTTCTATGTATTGTGGTGGGCGTGGTGATGAGTAAATGCGAAAAGATCAAGGACATGAAAACATTATAAGATCAATTTAGAAGATAGTGCTTTTTTTATTATCTAATAAATTATACGAATAGGAACGAGAGATTCCAAATATATTATTTATAAAGCAATATCATTGTTTATTGAACGGTGTAGATTACGATGAAATAGGTACTAAATTGCCAAACGGATATTCAAATAATAACTTTTGTACAGATATGTCGATTCGTTTGCCGATGATGCCGATAATCATCGTAATGTAGTGAAAAATACGAATATTTTACTCGAGCTTCAAGTCAAACGAGCTATACAATATTGTGAATTTCCTTTTTTCATACACAGAACAACACCTAAACGTATGGACGATAGATAACGACACCATAGCAAAATAAGTACATACAATCGTATATACGATGGCTCGACTTTAATAATCGATTGCGATTTTCCAAATTCATTCGTGCTTATTAAAACGGCTACGAGAATACGTAGCAACAATTAGATATTGGAGAAGCTTTTGCCATTTATCATCGGAGGTGTTCATTTTGACTAAATTTTCAAAATGACGTTACACGAGTCGAGTACCTACACCTAACACCATCGTACCTATGTATAATATGTCTGCTGTATCTATGAACTTGAGCAATTATTAAGAACTTCTTCGTTAACAAAGATTATTTTATGCTTTGTAATACTTGTGTTTTATAACTGACAAAATATTATAATGTTCGATGTAATAGGCTCTGTTTGATGATTTATGATGTTCGGCTCATTCCCACCTCGCATCGTATTAATTAATTTTTCTCGTTCTTGTTCGTAAAAATCGACGTTAAGCATATGTACGTAGGTACGTATTTATACGGATGGATGGCGAGATTATTTTATGTGATCGTTGATCTTTATGAAAATATCTTTATCCGGCGTCATCTTATTATTTATTATTAATTAATAAATTTAGATTTTCTGAAGGAAATGATGGTGAAGAGGGTGAGTTGAAAATTCGTGCGAAACCAATTTAAGACATACTTAAGGAATAAAAATAATTCTAAAATTGACTTCCTGAACACCCCCCCCCCCCCCCAACAACGAGAGAGGAAATTTTGATTTTACAGATACACAAGAGAGTAGACACGTATGAATTTTAATTTCAATTTATATGAATTTCCCCACATTTTTTATGTATCCTATGCCCATTCTAGGGACCAAAAAAGTTTACATTTTGTTTTTTTGGCAATAATTTTTCAAATTATTCAGCAAGGAAAAAAAATATTCACACTGTAAAATTTGTAGAAAAATATGATGAAACTAATTTTAATGATATTTAGGTAAATTTCAAAGTATGCGCATGATTTTATCAAAAACATATATTTTCAACAATTTTGTTCACAATTTGGCCCATTTTCAAGAAATTTTACATTTACAACATTTTACGCTGTTTTCATTCAGTTCTCTTGTACGATTCACGATGGATATCTCGAAAAACTCTGATAAAGTAGTCTACCTCTCAAAAAAATTTTCACACCCAAACAACTCGTATCTAAATAAATTTTATGAAATTTTTAAAGAATTTCAATTGCTTCTGAAATTTTTTTTATTGATTCACATGCTTCAAAATGCTGTTTCCCGCAGCTATGTCCACACGACGAAGTGCCTACGAAAAGTTAACATGGCGGCGTGATCCAGTCTCAATGAATAATGAAAATGACACCACTTGAAAGGAAGGTTACTACATATTGCCATTATTTACATTTTTTTTTTTGATGTGATCAAGCCGATTTGTCAAGTACACTTCATTTTTAAGAATGCGAATGAAAAGAATTCATCTTCTGACGAAAGAGGAAAGGAGGAGTATGAGCGGTTAGATCAGAATTTTTTGAAATTGTAAATAGGTACCTATACCTACCTACCTATGATGAAACTTGAATTTGTATAATGCTAAGGTTAGCGGTTCAAAACAAAGATAGCATTCATTGCTCGTAAAAGACAATTTTTTTTTACTTTTTTTTTTTGTAAAATAAACTTTGAGAAAAAATACCCTATAGAATTTTAAACTAACAGAAGCAGATTTCAAAAATTTGGCCTAAATCGCAAGAAAGAATTACGAGCACGACTAATCACAGTTCATAATTACCTACCTATTTGAAACTCTTTTCGTGAGATTTTAGAAACTGGAAAATTAAGAAAAAATACTGATTACTTCATGCCAGCTTAAAATCACTATCGATCGGTTCTGGATGAGTCAAATAGTATACCTATTTAAAATACAAACCCAACTTTAGTCATTTCACTTTAATTATATATAAAATTTTGATTTTCTTTCAAACAAGGGAAATGAGCCAAAAAAGTACATATGTACATCAAAATTCGTCAAAAACTGACAATTATAAACTTGGTATATTTTTGGAAACTCTAGATTCTATTTTTTCTACTTAGAAGTATTTTTCGTAAGCTGAGTTGAGGCTTCTCCCTTAAAAAGGATCTGTTCTTAAAATTTTGGTCAAGAAAGTGTTTTTTAACCTTCAAAAATATTTATGAAAATTCTCATTTCATCAATGTTTTCAGTCCATAGAATCAACCAATGCAAGCTTGCACCTTTTCTGGGCGTCCCATTTTGATTACACATATTTCATAGATTCGAGTTTGACTCAAGTTTGATTTTGAGAATTTCTCACTCATCTTTCCCTCACGAAAATTCAGCACCTACTCAAATTTTAAAAAAATTCTAGATGAGTGAAAAAATTATTATAAATTATTCCAGAAAAAAAGAAACTACAGAAACAGTGGTATCAATATTATTTGTACTTAATTGGATTTTTTGTACGTATTTCTTGGGAAAAATTTTTTCGAATTTTTCTCTACAATCTTTACTACGAATTTCCAATCTGTTCCATTCCAAATTTTCAACAAATTGTCAAAAAATCTGTAGAGTGAGCTCAGAATTTTCTTCTCTCCCTCCGCCCCCCTCAAGTAAGAGTGATCGAGGATTTTATTTTTTGCTCACTTTCCAGCAACTAATTTGCACCAATACGATTATTTTATGAGACCTCGTCGGTGGAAGTACAAAAACTCAAAAAAAACCTTCCTTAAACTCTTTCCCCTGTTACCCTGTCGCCCCGTGCCTTCATATATCTTCCACAATGCACATTACGAGCAAAAATTCTCGTGCACTGCAAACCTCACCTCAATCATTCAACCATTTTTCAAATACCTACGCATATTTTTCAACACCTTCAAAACCGCAAACCTACTCATTTGTCTGCAACGTTCCACAACATTCACTCATCCATTCGAATGATTCTGTTTCAGGTATAAAAAATGGCGCCGAAAAAAGCCGCATCGTTGCTCGGTCTAGAAGAGTTGACCAATAACAAAAATGGTCTCGGGAAAGCGCTGTTAGCCGAAGCTGTTGGAGTTTTCTTCATAAACTATTTCGGATGCTTGAGTTGCCTGAAACCAGCAGCTCAATCGTTAAGTTTCACTGTAACCGGTAGCGCAGAGGCGTCAAATCAAACTTGGAGCACAGCTCCGGTGGAATTCACATCTCAAACAATCGCCATAGCTTTGAGTTTCGGTTTAGTCATCTTTGTTTTAGTACAAGTACGTATTATTTATGTTGCCAAAACTTGATAAAACGTTTTTTTATAACTGACTAGAGCACGATTGCATAATAACTCTCGCATTATCATCGTTCTCGCATAATACCTATTTAGTTACTCGCATATGTATAATATGTAGTACTCGGCTTAGAAAAAATTTCTTTTTAAAATAAGTTATTACTTCCACAGTTTATTCGTATTTGGCATCTTGCAACTGGCACAAACCACAAAGCAGGTTAACATCAACGTTATAATAAATAGCGAAAACGTGAGAGGCAAATACCTACTCACTGCCCAATTTTTGTATATTTTTTTCGTCTATTCGTTTTACGAGAGTAAAATTTTGCAGGCCTTAAAAAAGGAGGATACATTTTAAGCCGCGAGTTGCGAGTTTCGACTATAATTAATACAGACTCGGCTGACATATTGCAGAATTACTCATTTGAAATTTACCAGCAGCCATGTTGATCTCGTGTATCTTGAAACACGCCGCCGCTGCCGCCTGCCGCCTCTCAAAAGGTAGAAAAATTATACGCGTATTATTAAATCGTATGATGTCAGCTATGGAATTCCACGAGTGGAATTTCATCGCAACATCTTGAAGCCGGAGGCGGCAACCTCTGAAAATTCAATAGAGACCTTTACCTTTATACAGGCGACAATAATGCCGATAATAAGGCTCATCGAAAATATCACGCAGCGTGAAAAAAATAAAGATAAACGCTTATTTTTCATTTCAATGGAAAAAAATGCCTATATCTATACATGCATATAGGCTCTAATGCGTATGAGCACCTTGTGAGCAGAAGACAGAATCATTATAATAATATACGATCGTGATGTGTTTTTTACTCGCGAGTTTTTAGAAATTCTCGAATTCGAACCAAATTTCAACAAATTTATCCACGCTCGATTTTTAATTTTTCTCATGCCTAAGAATACGTATACGTAAGTCGTACGTAGCGTAGACGTACCTTTTCCAATATCCAAGTCTGGAATAAATCTCGTGTAGCGCTTCATCGGTCACGTTTCGATGGTTCGGTTTTATTCTATCATGTTCGTGAATTGAAATAACCTACCATATAAAAAAATTCTTACACAAATATTCATATTAAGATGGTTTTACAGCATAAATAAACGTGTTCCGAGGAATACGTGAGGTTTATACCTTGCTGAGGTATTTACCGGCAAAAGAATTTTGATACAGACACCTGCTTATCTTTAAAGCCCAGTTAATTCGTACCTATGTTCGTATCTTTGAAAAAAGAAGCGATTTTGATAAAAAAAAAACCTGGTTATATTTTTTGGCTCATAATCTACAAATAAATTTCGAAATAAAACGGACGAATTTTTTTTATAAAGAGTTGATCCATCTTTTTTTATTGTACCTACCTATAAGCACAGAACAGGGTTCTGACGAGCCTTGGTATTGGGACACACGTTGCATCATCTTTAAAAAAAAGTTGTAGACGGAGATGTTGCTTATCAGTCAAAATGAAAGGACCCATGATCGGAAATACGAACATTATTTCAACGTCATAGGTACAATTCTTTTAATTTCGGTTGAAAACTGTTTGAAAAAAATAACATAACAGTTCATGGAAAAAAACAAACAGAAAAAATGCTTGAAAGTTATCTAAGATGTAAAAATTATTTTAAATGGAGAGAAAGTCGTTGGAATGGCTCAAAAAAAAAGCAGAGAAAACAATATTCATCTCAATTTCTGAAATTTTTTTGAAATAGGTACCAACTAAAGTTTTTACAAAATATAGGTATTTTAAAAATTGGTTGAAAGTCATTAAAACTGCTCAAATGCCTGATCTTCTGAGAAAGAATTCATTTGAGCGTCAAGCTTCGTTTTCGACAAAAATTTGATCTCTGAAAAGAGTAGTACATTTCACCAACTCGCCCCCCGCCCTCCTAATGACCAAAACCAAAGTTTCAGCAGTCCAAATTATTTTTCAGATTTTTAATCAATTTTTTGAAAAATAAGAGTTGATGTTTTTTAAAATAATCATTATTGTGCAAAATATAGCTACCTATATCTATTTTTGAAATACAAGTGGGCACTGTTCTAGCGCAATGGCAAGTGAAAACCAAATTGTTCCTCGAGTAATATTGCCTTTTTAAAACAAGGTCCCAAAATCTCTAGCTGAACCGAAGCTTTCTTCGATATTTTGATTTTTGCCACAAAATTTTGGAACTTTCATCGAAAGAAACAGGTAAAAAGGACAATTCACATTCTCTTTCAGCCTTGAACTTCCTGAAGGGTCAGAAAAAAATATAGCTCTAGGTACTCGTAAACGATGAATAATCATTCGTATTGGAATAAAACTTTTGGAAATTGGATAAGTTTGTAATTTGATCATTTTCCACGAGTCAGTTTCTTTATGAGAAGGGAGGGGGGGGATCACATTTACTCCAGGTGCGTTTTGGTTCTTGAGGCTCTGAAAACGTGGGATAAGAAACAGTAATCGAAAAATCTGGCCAGCATCTACGTACTTTCCGGATTCTCAACTCAAAAATGATTCTGACTTCAGGGATTAATGAGCTCAAACGGTTACCTTTTTTTTTCATTTTCCAGCTGATCATTTCTCCAATTACGTTAGAACTGCCCTTTGAAATGTTTTTTTGTTGAATAGTGCTAAAATTATTTGAAATGTTGCTTTTCAAAAAATGTTGTTTAAAAAACGATTAAAAATTGTTCAAATTAGAATCGAAATTACATCTAAAAAGTCACGATAAAACAAATAGATGGTATTGTTTCAGGTACCTAATGATTAAATATTTTTGAGAAAATTATTCGAAAAAGTTTTGGAAAATTTCATACAAAAAATAAAATATTTTAATTTTTTTCTCAGAATGTTGATAAAAAATTGTCTAAAATTGCCTTAGTTGTACGAAATTGGCCTGCATCTGCATCCTTGAAAATTCCACAAAGATGATTAAGGATTTACTTTAAAATATGCACTATAAAAATGATTCAAAAATTGCTTTGAAAATCATTCTGAAAAATGAGAAAAATTGATGATTTTTTGAAAAAAAAAGTTGGTAAATAAATTGATAAAAAAATGTTCTCAGTACACTGCGTATTTGACTTGACAGTTGACAAATCATGTGAAATTGAAAATATCAACAAGAAATTCAAAACTGTTTCAAATAAAATGTGACGAATTTGCCCTGAACCTTTGAACAATAGGTCGAGTATTCGCTTTAGACACAAAAGATCTAAAAACCAATGGAAGTATTTGAAAAAATAAAAACGCGTTTCAAAAATTTGAAAATGAAATTTCAGTTGATACAAATACTACAAAGTTATAGATCATATCGCTTTAGATTTCTCATGCATTACTTTTTTTGCTAGTATAGGAGGGAGTGGGGATGGTAGAGGAATATCGACGCAGTTTTATTCTATTTAAAAATTTTTATCAAGCGAAGAATTTGTAAAATTCACGTAAATTACCAACTATACCTACATCCAACTTCTGAAAATTGAAATTATCAATTGAACAGCAATAATCGCGATGTCAAATTAAGTCTCGAAATTAATCCTACTTTATCGAAGTTTCGACAACATAGTCTACACTTGAAATTACACATTACAATAGGTACGAACTTAATTCATCTCAGACACCGCAAATACGATGATAGCTAGAGATAAACATACAAAGAAAATTATTAATCCGGAAAATTAAAGAAAATGCTGCATCCATATAGCTATAGTTAATAATGGCTTAGTTTTACCACGAATTCAGTTGGTAATAGATAGTTACCTATGTGAGTACACCACAAAAATTCGACACACTGAACATAACCTTGAAATGGAAGGAGGGGAGATCCAAATGATGAAAAAAAAACATCAGATGTTAATCCTGTTAGGTATTTTTATATGTTCCTAGTTCTAATTTTAAGCAAATACTTCTACGAGTGTCGAGTACGTACATGGGTGGTAGACAAAATCTAAGAATTAGGTGATCAAAATTCTGCACTTTCTCGCACGTAATTTTTCCGAATCTTTCGAATCCCTCGAAATATTCTCACTTCCCTACTCCCTGGTCCTTCTCGTCTAGTTGAAAACCCCACACCATTCGGACATTTCCGTTAATAGTTTTTACAGATAACGGAAAGGATGAAATTATACCGGAAAATCGGACATTCAAATGCCCGGTAACCTCGACATTTTTATATATGTCAGGGTTAACAAATTGAAATAATGATTTTCGTTTTCCATTTACCGTGAGAATGCAACTGTGACGTCACATATATACATATAATTACACAAACACTAATCGCCTCCATGAAGTTCGGCTACACTACAATATACATATGCGATGACGGTGGCGTGGTATAGCTGTTAGCTATGCCGAGCGTGAATTTATATACGTACGAATACAGAAAATACCTACATTGTACGGTGTAATGTCATTGTTTCAGACTTTGGCTCATGTCAGCGGCGCCCATTTGAATCCTGCCATCACCATCGGGTTACTGGCTACCGGAAAAATCACAATTATTAGAGGAATATTGTACATTGTCGTACAATGTCTGGGAGCCATCGCCGGTTCCGGTGTACTCCAGGTAATTAATCCGCGCCGAGCCGCCGGGCTTTTTCTTTTAATCTTACTACATCGATGGCGGGAATTGAACTTATAACGACGAATATTGTTAAGTAATTTCCTCAACAAGATGTTCGATACGTATACGTTTTTAATTGAGAGTTATAAAGAATAAGTACCCGATGTGAGAGAGTTGTCTCAATTTATTTTATTATTATTTTTTCTTAATAAGACTATAAAAGTGTAGAGTTTTCAATTCGAAAAGGCAGTCAAAATTAATGAATTTGCAAATATCCCGTCGAAAAGTTTTTTTTTGCATATTTTTCCGTAAAAAAAATATTGATTTAAAAAGGAAGAAAAAAAAGTTCAGCCTATACAAAACGTATAGCGCGCACTTAATTAAATTTCCACCATAAAAGTTCCACGACTTTTTTTTTAAAAAAAAAGAAAAAGAAATTTATGGAGTAGATGACCTAATTTCAAACTGAAATAATGAACATAGGTAATCGAGTGTGAGCAATTCAGTAATGTTGAAGATTTCATTACAGGTACCTATTTTGATACTTTTCTTTCAGCCAAAACGATATTGTCAACATAGGAGACACAGTGTTGAAATTCACACGGTGAGAAGGTACACTTGGTTTGAAAATGCCAACTCAATCTTTTAATTTTGAAAAGTACTTAATCAAGTTTTAAAAAAATAAATGACTAAAAATTCGATTTTCAAACTTCATTTTTATCAGTACCTATAACCTATTTATATTTTCAAAAAACGAAGCTTATTAGATTGAGGAAATAATACTCAAAAGCCCCCGAGAAACCCTTTTTTTGGTCAAAATTTTGTATTCTTTGGATCATTAGGAAGGATAAACAGTTCTTCAATTTTCAGCAGAAAAATACTCACTTTAGCAATTTTTCTAACTACATTTCAATTCAATTCTTCTGAGCCTTTGAAATCAATTTTTCCAATTTCCAATATGGGCTTCTCACCCCTCCCCCTCTCCAGAGAAATTATGATATGATTATACTTTTGTTATATTACCTATAACTAAATGAACAAATTTTTAGTTCAGGGTTAGGTAGGTGGTCTAGTTACATAAAAAAAAAATGAAAAATTCAATTTTTTCGGTACTTTCAAGAAAGGGAGTGAAGAGATGAAATTTTTTATAAATGGATTAACCTCTTGAACAAAACATATTACCATCATATATTGGCTCAAAATTCTCACATCTTTTTTCTGTAATTTCCAGAATTTGTTGGAAAACTTTCAACGATGAAATTTTCATTTTTCCCTTCCCTCCTCCCATGGAAACGCATTAAAAACTAACTTGGAGCAAAAATATCCGAATCTGTATCAATTTTCTACGAGAATTATTTTGATTTTTTCCTTCGAAAAAAAGGAGGAGAAGGGGTAAAACTGGTTTCGTTTTACCCCCGTCTTTTTCAGACAATTCAACCACAATTTTTGGCGGTTTTATCAAATTTCGAAACAAGAAAAAAATAGAGAATTCAAAGTACTTTAAAAATAAAGATAAATGTAGCAAAAAAAAAGACAAAATAATTTTTTAGTAGAAATTGCAGTATGTTCGAATCATTTTTCTATTTTCTTCATGATGAGACTGTCTTTGAAAAGTAAACAAATTCTTCTTTCATTCTCTTAGACTAGGTCTACTTTGAACCATTATCATCAAATTCAGCTGTTCCTTTTTGCCCTCACTTTGAACCTCTTTCGATATAGTTGAAGCACTTCGTTCATCTCACGAGCTCTTCAAATGACAAAATTTGTCAAAGTCCAACCAAAACCGATGGTAAACGCAAAATAATCAATCATAAAAAAATTAATTTATAATTAGAACAGCAAAACTCAACTTTCTCTATTAAAAACGCAATTTTTTTCATCATTTTTCAAACAAAAAGAGAAATTTTCAATTTCCCTCTCTCAATGAGTCATATTTACTTTTCTTTTTTGTGTTCAAAGATTATTTTATCAAGGGAACCTTTCAGAAAACCAAGCTCGATCAAAAGTGCATGTCTGAAGACCTTCAAAATCCAAATTTCACGTCTCAAATAAGTTCATTTTTTTGAATTTTTGTCAAAGTTTTTGAAATTTAAAAATCTTTAAAAAAAACTGTTCCAAAGACGATTTTTAAATTTTTTGATAAAATATACATTTTTTGAGCAAAGTGAACTGATATGAATAATTCTTTCAATTCAACTCCCATACGTCAACATTTACTTGTTTTGGGCCATTCTGAAGCCTCCAGAGATTTTAATTTTCTCAAATAATTTCAAGACATTCTAAAATGGCCAAAAATGTACTTCAGTAGGTACCTACTTAAAACTTTTGAATGAAATAAAAATTGCTCGTTTTTAAAAGATTTTTTTCCCGTTGACTTTCTCAAGTGCCCTCTACACAGTTCAAAGTTGCCCATCTGCATTGTAATTGCCCACAAGAATATTATCTGACAGCATAATTTGAAAAATTTCGCTAACTCGAGAACAATTTTCCAATTTACGCACGTTGGCGGAGAAGAAGGGTGTTAGAAGCCGCCTCCTGTCAGTTTCTGATCCACATTCGCCTCAAGTTTTGCTCTTACGTTTCCATTCAATTAGGTCATCGTGTTATCAGCTGAAATATCATCTCAAAGCTGCGATTAGTTCTTCGAAAAACTAATTATCTTTTCCTCTACATCGCCAGTTCAAAACATATACATATTATATGTACCTATTCATTCAAAGTGAGAACTCGAAAACCATATGCACGCCTCCAAAATCGTAACCATGAAACATGGTGGGCTAATTTGGCTCGAAGCAATATCGCCTCTTCCAACTTCTTCGAAATTTAACAGTCGAATGAATATGTTCTGCGAAATACGTGATCCACACGTTTGGAAAACCCTAAGAAATTTCCCCAACTTGGCTATAAAAAATCATACAGACGAGTCTACTTTGCAAATCCTCATCATGACTGCAGAACTACACCAAAGGCATGAGTAGAAGCAGTAGTACCAGGGTGAAGTGCTTTTCTATCACACACGCGAAACCGAACAATTCTACCGGCCGGAGCTAATTCCCAGTCCCACATTTACCTAATATATTCAATAGTACTAGGTACAGGTACCGGCGTTAATCACGAATTCAGTGATTCCAAAATGTATTATTTGCATTAATTTACGCCTAACTGTTTTTCTCATATTCTGTTCTGATGTTTTACCAAAACGATTATTGTATATTGTACGTGTAGCAACATAATCGTACACAATGTAAAACTTCAAATTCCACGAAACGGCATCAACGTGGTATGTACCTACCTAGTATCGGCAGTGGTCGCGATCAGAATGAGCTTCCAAAGAGAGGAAAGGAAACGACCATTTGTTTTTCTTCGATACGTAATAACAAGGCTTTGTGCTGGCTTCGAGCATTTTAGCTATATGAAAATTTTCTATACCATAATCACGACCGCGAGTAGGTACAGACTTGGTCGGCTGTAAAGTATGGTATAGGTAAACCCGACTCGAGCTTGTTTATATGATAATTATACTCGTACTTCGAATTTCCGCCATCGAATTACTCAACGTTACAGTCTGATGATTATAAAACACTATGCTCGCCATTTACTTACACCCTCACTCACTCTTGTCTGCTACTTCGTGTGCGTAGATTTTAGTACCGGAAAATCTAGGAGCTACAACACCGTCGCCTAAAGTTACCCCATCGCAAGCGTTAGGATTAGAGTTCTTCCTCGGATTCATCTTGGTATTGGTCGTTTGCGGAGTCTGCGATCCGAATAAACCTTTCATTAAATCGACCGCTGCTTTGGCTATCGGATGGACTGTCGCTGTTGGACATATTACTACCGTGAGTATTACCCAAGTACCTACCTAATACCTATACATTAGGACGATTTTTCATACGAGTAAGTACCTAATGTAAGGACGTGGGACGTGGCACTGTGTCGAGTCCTTGGACTTAGTCACGCATCGCGATCAATTACCATCGTTACTGTTTTCATTGCTGCTTTTTAATCTACACCATATCGTTGTACATCAGAATACCTATATATGTACCATATCCTTATACTATTAAAAACAAATTATTCAATCGTATTGTTTCGCGAAATAGAGTAAAATACGAATCTTATGTCCATTTTATTCGATATACCTACGTCAATGTCGTTAATACTCAATAGAAGAAAAAAAACCTAACAAAATTATAAATTCGTCGGTAAATAAGAAAAAAATCTAAAGAATAGGTACATTGTGTCCTTCGTACTCGTATCTATTTTCCGATCACGTTTCAACGAAACAGCGAGCTGATTGAATTTTCAATTAAACGATCCCATTGTCGGTTGATTTCGCGATATGTCAAAACCCATATATACACGCGAACACGTCTTTACAAAAACGTCCATCCGAAGAGATACTAATTTTATCGCAATATTTTGCAGGTTGGTTTGACTGGATCAAGCATGAACCCAGCTAGAAGTCTCGGATCTGCAGTTGTAACCGGAACTTGGACTTATCACTGGGTAAGTTTCAAAATGAGAAAAAACAATACTCGAGCATAGATACGTAAACGTATGTCTTTTGACTTTCGAAAATACATAGATACACAAATTACATCCTATTCATAGCAATATGGCTGGCGTATAATCGGCCATGGATGATTTTACGCCATTCCTGTTCACTTCTACGAGCTCTTTGCTCTTCAAAATTCTCTCGACGATTGCATTTTCATTAAAAACAAATATAAACTTTTTCGCGCACGAGTTGGCAAAATTAAACGCCCGCGCCTTTTTGAATTCTCGTCATCTACCTACCTACGAGTACGTGTCTATGACAGTCGACAGAGTGTATTATACAATAAAGCAGCTCATTACGAGCGACGAAAATTACGATGACTAGAATTGGACCAAGCACTTCGTTTTACAGCATTGTTTACATTTATATACATATTTGAAAATGATGAGTTTATTGTACCTCGAGTTATGCATAAGTTCGAGTACCTACATATTTCTAAATTAAACGTGTACTACGATGAACGATTGCTAAGTTATCGATTAATTGCACGAGTTGTTAGGTGTTAATAACACTCGTGCGGTTGATTTATTGTCAGTACGTTTTATAATAATTGTGAAATTTATTATTTCTTAGGTTTACTGGGTAGGACCCATTCTTGGTGGTGTTGTTGCCAGCCTTCTGTACACCTTTATCTTCTCTGCTCCCGAAGCCGGAGAATACGCACCGGTCAATGTAGAAGAAAAAGAGGTGAGTAGGTAAATTAAATTCGTGACATTTGTTTTATTTATTTAGCTGAAATAATGAAAAAAATCGAATCCATAATCAATTTACCTCATCAAGTTCAATTTACTTCGTGTTTTGAAGATTGGAACAAAGTAGTCCTCGAGGAAGGGGAAGGAAGGAGGAATTTGAAAAAAAATCATTTTAAAAAACAATAACTCATAAAAAAATAAAACCTGAAAAATGCTCGAATCAAGGTTCAATATAAATATAAATAGAATGACAATAGCAACGTATGAAAGAAGAGGGAAATTCAAGGTGCAGTATGCAGTGAGGGGGCGTGGGAGCAAGTTGTAAAATTCACCTTGTAAGTTTAAAGTCGAAAAAGCAATAAGAGGTTCTCATTATTGAGTAAGAAACCCCCCTTCTTCTCCTTTCTATCCAGTTATTTACAAAAATGATCCCAATAAAATTCTTAAGGAGAAAAGAACCTCCCGATAAAAATTTTGATTTTCTCTTTTTTGATCACGGTAAGAACCCATAGGACCCAATGGGAACTAGCCTCATGTTTCTAAGACCAAAATTTAACCTCGCGATCAAAATTTCGATTTTCTCTTTTTTGATCACGTAAGAACCCTTGAATCTCAATGGGAGCTGGCCTCAAGTTTCTAAAGTACATATTTGTACATACAAAATTTAACGAGATATTCTACGTACTTTCATGGAAACAAACACTGCAAAAACTTCAATTTCAGAAAATCAAAGTGCTTCAATTTTAAACGCTTCTTTAGTGAAATCGGACCATCGAATGGGAAATCGATCAAAAGGAGATCAAAAACGTATTTCACGTGAAAAATCTCTGAAAATCGAAGTTCACTAGTTTGAGGCAATAAAGCCAGAATTTTGAATTGAAAAAAAAATGAAGCGAGTAGCTTCAAAACTTTTTTTTCAGCCCATTTCTCGGTTTAAAAAATCACACAATTAAAACCAAAAACTTTAAATTTAGATTTTTCGGAATTTTGGTCATTTTCAATTTTCTTGAGGAATTTTTTTTTGGGGGGATACTGACATCGCTTATTACTTTTTTTTAAGGATTTTTATCAAGAAATTTTGGCGGATGAAATCAAAAAAATCTATAAAAAATTTCACCGGTTTGAATATAAAATAGGTAGCTAAAGAGTTAAAATTGTTCTTCCCCCTTCCCCCTCATCTTCACCTCAATCACTCGTAAATCTATGTCGAAAAAAATAAGTAGAAAAAAGCTTTTAAAATCAATCAGCATTTTGAGATTAAAATTTAGAAACTCTGCTCCAAAGATTTTCCAAATGCACTCTAAATTTTGTTTCAATGCTTTGTTTCGAGCCAAATTTTTGTATGTAGGTGAAAAATCTCATGAGGTAGATCGGGAGAGGGAGGGAAACTTGAAATTTTTAAAAAATGATCACTGGTTGAATATTGAATTCCTATCTTCTTACATCAATTTTTGATATGATTTTATTCGGAAAACTATACAGTCTTGTGAAAAAAAAAAAGATTTTTATATGTACCTAACTTGATATTTCTGGTCATGATCGATAGTTTGAGTTTATCTTCTTCGTTCTCAATGGTATTTTTGATGAGGGGTGGGGGAGTGAGAGAGAGAAGAATTTGAACAGTGAAAAATCATACGTTTAGACATCTTTTTCGATAACTTGGAAGAATATTTCAACTTAATAATTGTTAAACTCGAAACTTTTTTTGACATCGTCACTTTTACCTGGTTTTGCCTCTTTTAAATATTTGATATTACAAATAAAGTGTTTATTCAAAAATCAGAAAAAACTGGAAAAAATCACAAAATTATAAAATTTGGTACAAAAATAAACATCGATGAAATGAACGAGCGGAAGGGATATGTATTACAAGTATCACCACAAACTTTTGAAAATGAACAGTAGAACCGAACAATAATCAAAAACATATGAAAAAATAATATAAATTGAAATAAATATGAACCCCATAATTCATCAATATCTACACACCCTAATCACTCTCGACTCGAAAATCAACCGAAACCTCGTCTCTAAATTTACACCCTCCCCCTCCCCCAACATGACATTAATACCAATACATAATTCTTTCAACTCGTTACCCTTGACAGCTGAAAATCTTGATATCAAAATAATATACCTACTCAAACGACCAACAACGTCAACTCATCCAACATCAAACACGCTATTACTGCCTAATTATATACTTAAGGCGACCCGTTATGGTCCGCAAAACACGTATCACTAGATAAAAATTATCTTTTACATATTTAACGGAAAAATTACTTTATTAATACGGTGCATTTTCCGCAGCTAAAACGCTTAGATGGTAAAAACGAAGATGGACTCGCTTAAGAAGCTAATAAGTCAACCCAAAAACACCAAATCGCCGAATGCCATTCTGTCAAAAGTGTTCGAATAAAAATTCAAAGTTATATTTGTGACAAATGTATTTATTACATAAGATTTATGCTTGAAATTTATTGTTTTTATTTGTGTACGAATTTTATTTCCTCTTATAATAATTGTATTCCTATCAACTTTATGTGTTAATTGAAGTAACTTTTTTTTTGTGAAATTCTACAGACATGTTTTTAATTATTGTTTATTTTGTAAATGGCGATTCTAAATTATTATTGACGTTGTTTTGCTTTGCTTTTTTTGTAAGAACATTCTTGTGATCTAAAATATCAATATTATGCAAATAAGTTATCATGTATCTCTAAGAATATTTTTGTAACATGTACAAAAGTAAGCGAACGTGTTCTGTCCAATAAATAATAAGATGTAATGTTATGACTAAAAATTATTATTTACTTATAATCTTATTATTTTTTTGTTACTGTTTACGTTGTACTTTTCCTCCTTTTTTTTTCTCTCATTTAATTCACTTATGCATTTTTACGTATTACTTGAACAAGAGTTTTATTTTCTCAATTTGTATCTAAGGTCACAAAAAATAAATTATAGTGTTGCGTTTGAAAAGTTTTTATTTAAATGGATTCAACTATTTGGTGAAATGAAATTTGGAAATAATTTTGGAAATCGAGAACCTAAAAAAGTTATTTTTTTTTCTTTACGTTTAAATGTAATACTCCCTTTTTCCTCCTATCACACTTAAAAATAGTCAAAAATTCATTCCAACTTTTTTCCTTCGAATTATTATTGGTTCTTCAATTCTCAAATATTCCCTGAACAGGTTGCATGTGTTGAAATTTCATTCGTCAAATTATCCTCGAGTTTCAAATACTTGACTTCTGGAAATTTTGAATTTTTCGCTAGAAAATTCAGCTTATTCGCGATATATTTGCAGCCAATTTTGAAAAGTTAATATTATTTATTTTCTATTTCGTTCGTCGTATTTTTTTAATGAACTTTACGTAGATAGGTAACCACAAACCACCAAACTACTCGTAACATTTAGTCTACCATGCTCGCAATCAAAATCATGCGTAGATATGTAAACTTGTAAGAGATAATCCGTATTGGAAAAATGATTAGAAATGTCGTGTCTAATTTCAATTACAACGAATCACATAACAAAAGCGAGCTTTAATTTCCCCCGAGACTGTAAATTTACCGCGAATTTTCAGATAATTATTAAACCTTAACGTGGGTACCTAATCATCAAAATGATGACATTTTTTGGACAATAATCGCTGCAGTTAGTCTTCAGACAGATACGAGTTATTTCACGCGATCTAAATAATGACGCAAACAAGTGTTACGTATTTGGATGATTTTAAAAGAAGTAGAAATTTTCGTCAAATTTCCATCTATCATAAAACCATCGTACCGATCATCTTCGTGCTGCGTATTTTCGGTATTTTCCCTTACGAAAAACACGACGGTAGGTAAATGATTTAAATTTTGGAAACTTTTTCATTAATAGAGAGTTCGTAAAAGAAAATCTGTTTTTCCAGGTGAAATAAAATTTCGTTACAAATCGGCAGTGTTTTTGTATTGTATCGCATTATACGTGTTGGAATTGACGATTACAGCGTTTACAATTTCGAGTAGTTATCGTTATTATACGCTTAAGCGGTTCGATGTGGTGCAAATTTACATGGTGGTTTGTTTATCAGCGATACCAGTTTGTACATCACCTCTGATATGGATATCAGTCGGTGAAATTGAAAGCTTCTTTAAACACTGGATGAGTTTTCAGGTAAACTTTTCCCCTCATTTCGCACCAAAGAGAAAAAAAACGACGCTGAATTCTAGAGGCGATAAAGCGACGAAAGAAAAGGGTTAAAGATGCTCCATCTTCGTCTTCGCAATGAACTAATCGAATATTCTTGAAATGCTGTTTTCAATTTTACAGAGCAAATATAATTACGTAATGCAATCTTCGCTGCGGTGCAAAAGCGTTAAATGCACGATTATCAAGTACGCTTCCGTTTTCATGGTCGTGTACACGGTGTTTTTTGCGGTTATTGACATCGTCGACGATAAGTGGTACCGGGGTGTGTTTTTCACCATGTGCATTCTGTTCCATTCTTTATTCATGACCATGTACGTAATGACTGAGAGAACCTTTCAAAATACCATGGATCATTACAAGAAACAGATGACAATTGTAAGTACTGTATAGTTAGGTATCTGTATAGACACTCGAAGCGTGAAAAGTTTTCAACTATCGTGCCATATTCATTAGCTGAACTTTACTGGAAGTACACCAACTGTCATGCTGACGATTTTAATGAAAATTGCCAGGTGAAAACAGCTTGTTTCGTTACTTCAGAATGTAAAGTTTTAGAAATTGATAGGACCTATGCCTTCTTTGAATTATTGACGAATTTTCAAACATCAGAAGTAGTTTTCATTCTTGTTCTACCATTTTAAAGGATTGAAAATACCTAATCATCGCAAAAAAGACTAAAACCTCTCGAAAATGATCACGGACTTATAATATTTTTTTTTATTTTGCCAGAGCATATCATCGAACCAGCTCGGCTCTCACTTGATCGAAGACTATCGCCTAATATGGGTCACTGTTAGTCGCATGGTGCAACAATTCGGAGCGTGTTTCTCTTTAATGCTGACTATGCATTTGGTCCTGCACAGCATTATGTTCGTATTGCTTGTTTACAATTTCGTTGGCTCAGCTGCGCATCTTCTAAAAGTGAAGAATTATCTGAAATTCGCCAAACTATTTATAGCTCCCTGGATACCATTCGCTATGATCTACGTGTGCTGCAATATCGGTCATTTAATTACAAGACACGTACGTAATGTATCCTTACCGACTACCGTGTTGTGTGTACCCTATGTTTATTTTCCAAAGGGTAATCTTGTAAGGCCAAGATTCGTGCTGTACACATTACACCGCATCGCATATAAAACGGAAAACGAACTAAGTATGTAAAATCATTAAAGAGCTCAGCATTCGCAAACGTATCAACAAATCCATTAGAGCTTCATGCTAGCCTTTAATCTTCAAATTAACAACGAAAGCTTTTTAGGCACTTTGTGATGAAAATTCGAATCTTTTCTATGCTAAACCACACGCTAATCTACATGTTGAAAGTGAGACCTTTTCACCTTTATGTTACAGTGTAGCGAAAGAATACCCGAATTGATTGTGGAAATGAAATCGAAACTTTTGAACTTCAAAAACGATAATACTATATCCGTAAGTATAACCAGCAAATAAATGAATTGATTGCAGCAGTATGGAAGGTAAATAAAAATAATTCGTCTTAATTACAGCAAATTACATTTCGCAGGACCTTACGAAGTGTCCCCGGGGATTTTAATGAAAAGTACGAGTAATCTCAGCGGTTGCCCTCGGTCCAAGTTATACGATCACCAAAATTGTAGCTGCCACTTAACCCCCCCCCCCTCCCTCTTCAAAAAAATGTAGATATTGAAACTGTTTCATACCTATAGGAGAATATTGTAACCGTATAGTCACCAAAAATTGGTTTCAGTTTCAGGACTGTTATGAAATGGTTTTTAGAGTGATTTTAAAACATATGTACTATGTACCTACTTATGGTTTCAAAACGGTTTGAAGACACTTTCAAAATGTACTAGAAACCATTTCAACAGATCAGAAGTGTTCCAAATCGTTTCAAAATATTGTTTCAAACTGCAAATTCTCTCCTCTGTGAAATAGGTCTCAACTTCGGAGATCCGGGCATACGTCTTGAGGCCATTGACACATCTGTCTGAACTCTCAGGGTCACTGACCTACCTGTCTAGCTCTCCAGGGTCGTCTGTCTGTCTGGCCTCTTAAGGTCATTGAATCTTCAGAATGACCTTCTGAGGTCACTGACCTATATGTCTAGTCTCTCCTGGTTGCCTGAGTGTCTGTCTGGTTTCTTGAGGTCATTGACCCGTTGTCATGGCTTCTCAAGGTAGTCTGTCAGGCATATTAAGGTCATTGACCCATCTGTCTGGAGTCGCAAGGTCATTGACCCACATGTCTAGCTCTCCAAGGTCGTCTGTCTGTCTGTCTGTCTGGCCTCTTCAGGTCATTGAATCTTCTGAATGATCTCCTGAGGTCACTGACCTATCTGTCTAGTTTCTCCTGGTTTTCTGAGTGCCTGTCTGGTCTCTTAAAGTCATTGACCCGTTGGTATATCTTCTCAAGGTAGTCTAACAGCCTGTCTGGACTATTAAGATCATTGACCGGTCAGTATAGCTTCCAAAGGTCATTGACCCTTTCTGGCTGACCTCTATAAGTCACTGGCCAACCTGTCTGGCTGTAAAATCAGTTGACAGATAAAGGGAAAGTTTCTGTTGTATGGTACTCGTATTTATTGAGAGTTTTCACTTATCGGGGTTACACATATATGTACTTATTACGACGTCAATGTACAACAATTTGTGTTTTTCAGATAAAACTATTTTTGTATGCGGTAACTGATTACAAACCAACGGTCAATATTTTGGGATATTTTGAAATCAATCGCCCATTGTTTGGTTCGGTAGGTAAATACTGCACTTACCGGGCTGGTGAACGAAATGATAAAACCCTTCTGTTCTAAAAATAGGTACCTGAATAATTTTTTTTTGGTTATTCGTTCAAAAAAATTTATTTTTTTTAGAACTAGAAAATATAACTGACCACGAAGGGTCTAGATCTGTTCATAATGACACGGTAGGTAAGATAAAAGAATCCATACTTCAACTCTTCACCTCAATTTGATTATACTTGTTCCATTTCATTACGTTCAATCAGCCCTGTATTGAACAAACAACGTATAACAACACGCTTACAACTTGTCATGCACCTATCCCATCTAATTGAACCTATACTATTAATATCCACTTTTTTATTTTACAGATAATATCTGTTCTGGTAACCTACATGATAGTTTTGGTACAATTTGGAAGCAGTTAAGATTAAAAAACAAAATACGTAACAATTCAACTTCCAACAAAATACGATTTCCAGCAGACTTGAGAATTAAGCAATCAATCAGTTTTGCGTCGAAATTAACGAATAAAAATGGGCTCAAGCCCACGATGAATCGAGTTTGTCTTTGTTCCAAGGAAAATTCAGCCTACCTACGCACCGAAAAGCTTTACGTGAATCAAATCAGTCAAACAACACTAATCTCTTAGCTATTGTAAACATTCGACTTAATCGTGAATAAAATATTCAGCAAATAAACTGATAGATAAATGTGAATTTCACACATGATTGTGTTTCACGCTCCAACATATGAGAAAATAGGTTGGTCGAGCCAGTTAAAATATTCATTTTTTAGACGATGAAAATTTGACGAAAAAAAAAGCTTCTGGGTCGGTTCGGTTCGGTTCAGTTCACGATGTACGACAGTTTCACCACATCAACTAAAAACGTCAGGTTTGATGTTCGTCATGTAAGAGGACGTTTATTTTTTCAAGATTTTATCCTGCCGGTTTTGAAAACTCAGCGGTTATTGGGATTCGCGCCGTTTTATATCGAGCGAGGTAGGTTTTTTAGATGGCGTAAATTGGACGATTTTCTTGACCGACATATTTTTTATTGTTTCAAAAACAGCACTGTTGGAGTGTTGGTGTTTAGTTGAGTAAGTTTTCAATTTTCTTTTCTTTTTTTACTTTTGAATATTAAACAGTGCTTCTCCGATTGGTTGAAATAATTCACATAAGGAATAGTAACGAGAAGGAAGTTTAAAATCAAACAATTGAAAAATGAACAAAAAATATCAAAATTAGAAGAAAAAAATTACATACCAAAAAATTTCAATGTAGGTATCTGACACTGATGGTAAGAATTTGGGCCATTTTTTTCGTTGAATATTCCGATCAAGTTTTCACTGAAATCAAATAAATACACAACATTCTTTAAAATTTTACTTTGAAATTTTTCAAAAATTTTCCATAAAAACTTGGACATAAGTAGCTATTTTGAGAGTAATAAATTTCTATATCATCTTATATCGATTTGCCTCATTTTCAGGCAAAATAGCGCAAGGTTACAATCGGGCTACTACATTATATGGAATTTTGAGCTACACTATTGTCATATTATTCACATTAACAACGCAACATCAAATCGTAACCAAAGAAATCAGAACTGAAAACGTTAGTTTTAATGCGGCACTTGTTGGGTACTTGAAGCTATTATCTTTAACTCAACAGCTCTTAGGTCCTTTGCCTTTCATCGTACAAAAAAGCAATTTCCAACGATTCCTTACAAAATGGATGGTATTTCAGGTAGTTAAATTTTATATTCTATCGTTAAATATGTTTCATTGTTACACGTTTTATTTTATTGTATTCATTGATTCACTACTAATAATACCCAACTTGTCTATCTTTTTTTTTTATATGTAATTCACTTTCCTTCATTATTGTGTTACAAGCACGCAATTTTATGAACAAGATTAAACGAATATTAATTTTATTCGTCGGCTTTTTCCCCGTATAAAATTTTAATCAAAGAAACCCCTCGATATTTTCTCATTTTACCAAGATTGAAAAATGATGAGCTGCTTCTGAGGTTTAAAAAAATTTAACACAAAATCTTTAATCAATTTTGTAAAAGCAATTTAATTTTCAAAAAAAAAAAAAAAAATCCAAAATATTTATATAAATTATAAAGGCATAATTTTTCAAAAGCTTTATATTCGAATTTGTATTCTCAGTTTACTGAAAAATAGTAAAATTTCAATTGTTTTCATCGCATAAATTCAAATAAGGATAAAATATTTCGAAATTTCCACTCTTTTTCAAGAAAAGATTTACTTACACACATTTTCCAAAAGAATATTTCTCAAACAGCACAAGCAAAACACCAACCATATTTTTTTCCTAATTCCATTTTCCATTTCAACCAAATCATACAAAATTTTAGGATAAAAAATTGATACGAATGAAACGTGTACATTTCGACCTACGCGCAATCAGTAAGGTTGTCGTTTCGTAAACCTACGAAATTTTATGATATTTCACGATTGCAAATCTATTCGATGAAACTTGCTAGATACGTATCAAGTCTCACAAATGCCATAAACTTTTCCTTTTGATGTTTCCAAATACGCCTACCAAACCGAAACACAATCCTAACATTCGCATTTCATTTGTTATAAACGTACCTACAGAGTCGAACACATTTACATCGTTTTCTAGAAATTAATACAAATTGAAGATATCTACGAAGGTACATTTTAACGCATAATTACAACTGCCACACACACAACTTTATACATAGCAAGACTTCAAATTGTTTCTCAAACGAGAAAAAAAAGCTTAAAACTTTTTCGCAAGCGTTACGAACTTTCAAAGTTTAACATTTTCGAAATTTTGCCCGCGTAAAGTAAATTAAATCCTACACTCGCACGTAATCCGGAAAAAAATCAATTTTATCATGTGTCCTTTTGAAAAAACCTAATGCAAATTACAACATACGTGTAGACAAGCAGTTGCATATACGTGGTCTGTGAAGGCGTCGTTTTACTTGAAAAATTTCTTATTCGACGATTGTGACAGTTTTTCTGAGAATTATGTCCGAATTTACATGTTCATAGCGCCTACAAGACGCTGAATAAATCAAATTTTTGGTACGAATTTTTTCGCTTTCATTTGTTAAGGTCGCGACAAGAAGGAAAGAACGTAATGAGGAACTTCAAGAAATGTACTTTTTATTTTCATTTTTCCCCGCAGTAAAATATTACAGGTTTTCATGTTAATTCGTTTTTTTTTCTGTTTTTCCAAAAATTTATCAGAAATCTGTGATATTGAAGTGAAACGAAATTGATAAATAGAAAAGTAGGCAAGGAGAAAAAAATGCATAAACCTTTTTTTTAGTGTGAATTTTTGCCAAATTTGGAAAATATTTTCATTAAGTATAATTCAAGTTACAACAGATGATTAGAAAATGGTCTACTCGTATTCCTAATGATGAGAAAATAGGCAAATATTTTTAAAAACATTATACCAAGTGCACCTCGACACGGCTAAGGGCTAAAAAAATTGATAGAAATGGCGATATAAACTTCTAACCATACGTGCCAGAGATTGAGTGCTTTCGTGATGATTATAATATAATGTGGCATATGTTGCCTATACTGTACCATTGAAGGCGACGCGACGAACTTCTTTTAAATTCTTTTACGAAAAAGTATTAAAAATTACTTCAGAGTTGAGCACACTACATACATATTAAATAATTTCACGTAGAATAAAACTGTGCGAGATGAAGGGTTTCATAATTTTCAACATTTCTTGACAACCATGCTACAAACGTATGTAATGAAGATGACTTGAAAATAAATGATTCATTTCGTATCATTCAGCTGTAACAATGAAATATTAATTTTCCAGAATCAACGTTCCTTTAAAATAAGGAAATAACGAGAGCAAGTAATTTTTGAATTCGGAAATAATTAAGCTAAATTTGATAAATGAGAAATAAAGTAACCTAATACAGTTGGATGTGAGAAGTAGAAGTGAACTGAAATGCTCACTTCCTCATGCTGTCTTCCGACTCGTGAACTTTCACACACAGAATCCATAATATCACGTAAGTCCGATGATATGTCCCATTTCAAGCTCGCCATCAGATAATTTCTGTGTACCTGACTTCATTTTAGAACTCGAGGCACGTAAAAATAAGTCATGCGTACAATTTGTCCGCGTGCAATGTCCGATTTTTGCCTTTTTTCCCCAAAATGAAAGGGGTAGGCTGAAAGTTGTCTACACCACGAACAAAGATAAGATTTCTCGACTGTTTCAAAATTTCACCTTGCTTATAGTCATTTTTCAATTGATTTTTTTTAATGTATCAAAAATTCAACAATTTTTTACTCAACTCATAATTTTGAAAATTTTCCAATTTTATTCAAAATTTTTGAAAGTTTTACATTCAGTTTTCAAAAATCAGCATAAATAAAAAAGAAATGAAAAGTTGGAAAAATACTACAAAAATGCTGAAAAATTGAAGAAAAGTTTTTAAACAATAGAAAAGGTCAACAAAAATGTTAAAAAGATAAAATCGTTACCTACTTATGCAAAACAATGGTAATATTTGTACAAATGTTCTGAACTTCTATATAACGGGTACCTACCAGAATACCCAAAATTTGAAGTATCTTCAAAAAAATAATTTTTAAAAAACCTGAAAAAACTAAACGAAAAAATATTTAAAAATTTTTTTGGATTTTTTCAAAAACGCTTGCAAGTGGACAAATAATTTGTAAAAAACACTGCAAAATTTAGACAAGTGTTATTAAAAAAATATAGGTAAGTAAGTAGTCAATTGTTTGTATGAAAAAAAAACAAACAAAAAATAAAAAAATTTTTAAAATATTATTTTTTGAACAAAACTTGTAAAAAGATCTAGGCCCATACCAAATTGTCAAAAGATTCAATTATTTTTTGATATTATGAAAAAATTATCAAGAAAGCAGGAAACTGAAGAAAACGTCATCAAAAACTTGAAAATTTCAAACAAATATTTCGGAAAAAAGGGGGAAAATTCAAGATCTTTGATTTTTGACCACCTCTCTCTATTTATAAGCGGGACAGAAGTTTGTCATTTTGAATTTGTTGGACGAAATTTCGAACATTTTAAAAACGTTGTTGGGTCGGTAGATTAGTTCGAGGTACATACCTCAGACTCGCAATTGGAATATAAAATCCTCGTATTTAATGAATTCACACCACATCGAATCCATCAAAAGCCGAGGGCAAAAAGAAACCTGGGGGAACACTCCATTTACCTGTGGCTTCTTCACTATTTTTTGAAAATTGACACGTGAAAAAATTAATAGTGCGATTTTTATTTATGTATTTTTCAATGAATTTCAAAACTGTTTAATATCTACTCTGAGCTTTGTGCTCATCATTTCTCAAGCTCTTTAGGAAATGAGACTTGAGTCAAATTACCCCCTTACTCCATTCTCCTGCAAAGCATCGTTCCTTATATTGATTTTTTTTTTGCAGGAAGAATATCAAAGAATAACCGGAGAAGTAGTTAGTCTAGATAAATTGAAAACATTGCGAATCATCGGGATGTCATTTATTCCAATAGTATCGATAATTCCATTTTTTATACCTCCGTTTGACATCAACATACGTCCCTTAATTCACGACATCACATTTTCAATATTCATCGTTCAAGAACTATGCATCATATTGTACTGGTTGCTGACTTCAAAAGCTATCGAATTAGTTGCCAACCAATACGAGAATAATTTCACTAAGTTAAGTCCTTTTCAAGTGACTCGTTTGCGTTTCAGTTTGAAAAAAAAATCGAATTTTATCTATCGCAAAATCTCCCGAACTCCATAAAAAATTGCATATCTTGGAAACGAAATCTATACGTGCATAAACATCGACAACAATCGTCGCTGGTCGTAAAAATATGCAATTTACGAGCTCTTCAGAAGTCGTCAAATTGTTATAATTTTTCAACTCGATCGACCAAACAAATACGAGATAGCGGTATTTAAACTGCTCGGGAAATTCTTCGACATTGCTCGACGTCGGAAAAATTCCACTTTGGTTCGATTTCACGTGAACCGAAGAGAATACTCGTATACATTCAATTAATGTCCAGAGAGTCGTTAAGTGTTTAAGGGTCCTTAATACGATTCTCGAAGGCATCTAAATTGAATTAAATTTTACAGGAGGTACAAAATGGCCGAGGATATACGAGCTTAATAGAGGCTTATCGTTTGCTGTGGATGAACTTGTGCAACATAACTAATTATTTCGCTTCATCAATCGGAGCCACTATCACGGTTTGCTTGGTGTTTCACGTATTGTACTTGATTTTAGCTGCATACAGAACGGTCACTTCGGTGCCGGAGCTTTTAAGGAATTCCCAACCGTGGAGCATACCGCCGATTTTGATTGATTTACTTTTCCATCTCGCGGTCATATTGTTTTTCTGTAACGTCGGCCAGAACGTAGTGAAATACGTAAGTACATTACATAGGTACCTATACGAGACGAGTTGATGATTGACATATTTGACTTGAACTTCTGACATCTATTTCTTTCTTTTTGACGTTTTACAGTGCACCAATAACATGCTAAATACCATCCTAGGTATAAAAGAACAATCGCAATATCGTAACTATGACGAGGCACGAGTAAGTTCGTAGCGCTACAAACTTTTGACCCGCAAGCGATGATGGGGTACCAACCTCGTAAATTTTTATATTATTTTATTACTCATTCCCAGGTAAATATTTTCCTTTATACAATAAACGAGTACGAGCCGTTGGTGAGCGTTTGTGGATTTTACGAAATAAATCGTTCGCTATTCGGAGGAGTAAGTACACATTTGGGAAAGTTCCAAAAAAAACTGCCGCGTGGTTCAATACGCCACTAATTTTCAGGTTGTATCCATCTTGCTCACTTACATGATCGTTATAATTCAACTAAAAGATAGTATTTGAATAAGAAACCCGGCAACGTCGCTTTTTATATTTTCTCAAGTCTCAACAAAACAGGGGTAAGCTATTAATGAATTAATTGTAATACGAAATTTATTCCGAGAGCTTTTCGTCCTAAGCAATCTTTTTAATGAAAATATTTTAATTAACGTTTAATTAAATCACAGCAGAATTTTGTTTACGAAATCTTTAAACATTCAAACGCCGCTCGTAGTACAACAAAAAACCTCAATTTATCAACAATAGCGAGTCTCCATCTACGCAGGTTAGCTCGAATATCAGCAACGTTTTCCTTCCAGCTATCCACATCTATATTCTATACCCAGTCCAGCAATTCTAGTAGGTATCTCTACATTTTCAACATTTAATTACCTCAGCTCATGTGGTCAGACCGAGTACTTAACGAGAATATTAGCGCTTTGTTTTGAAACATTTGTCAGAGCTGTTTGGTCGATTCACAATACCTCTACCTAGTACCTACAATAACAACAACAACCACTTAATATTCATTCTGTGTAAAGTTCCTTGTTTATGCAGATTTTTAAACAGGTAACGTGGTAATAAATTTCCAATCAAGATTCACCATTCACAACTCGATAAGGCGACAAAAAAGTAATCAAACTTCTTCTTTTTCTTCTCTCTACTTCGAATAAATGTTCACAACGTAGCTTTTGTGTAGGTAGAATCCTACGAATTGGATTTTTTCGTCCTGAATACTTTTCATGATTTAGAAACGAATTTCAGAGGCTCCAATCTAGAAACTCGAGGCACTCTACTACACCTACACTTATTTAAATCTAGACTAGGTATTCAAACAAACCAAGGAGAATGGAACGGAACTGCAAAAACGCAATGTTTTTGTATTCAGCATGAAATTTTACATCATTTTGATAGGTCACATCAATGCTTTCATAGAAGCACAAAATCAACGGTTTCGCCGCCATTTGAGAGGGAATGGGAGGGGAGGTGGTAGAGCACTTGATGAGAATTTTAAAACGGAAACATATCTAAGTAAAGAATATACGATGGGTTCGGTTTCATAAACGTATTACATATAACTTCCCAAAATTGATGTTAAAGATGAATCTCAGATTCAGTTTTGGGGACACAACTTCACCGAAGGAAGAAGAGAGATCGAAATGCAAAATAATTGCGATTTTCGAATTCAGCGCGAAATTTTATACAATTTTAATAGGTCGCATCGATATGTTCAAACGAACAAATACTTTACAATTAGTATTGAAATTTTGGAGGGGGGAGGTAGGTGACACACGTGATGTTTACTGTAACTTCGAGTTGTGCAGATTTTTTCCACAATTTTTGAGTAGTTGGACTTAAGATAGTACCATCAGACAAAAAAAAAAATGAAATTTTCGATTTCGAGCCAACACTTGAGTCAATATCTAAGTAGAACTGAAGTATACCGCAAAAATCATATAATTCATTCTACGTGCTGTTCGCATTCATTTACGGATCAATGTGAAAGAGAACTCCAACTTGAATATTTCTTCTTTTTTTATTCCAAATGAACCGTCATTATGCTCGTAAATTACCTATTTTAACATTATTTACGTAATTTATTTTCAAGAGTTTTCTTTCCATTCGTTAGGCCAATTTCCATCTACCGAACAAACATACACCAAGATTCCCATCCAATAAAATCTCAATTTCATCTCGAGAAATTTCGATAAAGTTGATTATTAAATAAACATTAATTAATGAGAGCGATACGACGAGACGCGATGGTTAATTCGCCGGTGCAAAAACGAGGAAAATATGAGGTTAAACAAATAGAAGAAAAAAACCTGAAAAACGTCGACGCTGTACAAAGGGCATAAGTCCCATCATTACAGAATGAATCGACCTAAATTAGCGTCGAATCGATAAAAGAATATTTTCAAAAACTGACGTCGCATAAAAGTTTTTCAATTTTACCTTGAAATTTTCAATATTTTTATACTTTTGATTTGGCATTTTCATTTCTCTTTCACTTTTCATCTGTTCGACACACACAAAAAAGGTACCTACGAGTACAAGATGCCTTTACAAATAGGCTGAAAATCCCATTATGTCGAGCATATAAGTAAAGCTATACGTCTGTGTGTAGGTTTCTGCTACGTCCGAAAAAAGGCATATTTCAATATGATTTTTTTTTCAAGTATCACGTGGTAGTTTCCCAAAATGATATTGTCGAATTCGGTAACAATTTCACGAACACGGAGAGATTTAAATTTCAAATCCATGTCGTGTTTTTGACGCATCGAGATCTTCTTTATTGGATGAATAACTTGGAATGTTAACTTATTTCAAAATGACGGTTTTGTAGTAGCCCAATTTTCAAAACCGTACCAGTTCCCATGAATACTTGGTGTCTTTGCTCCTACCATAAAGTCCACGTCCAAAACTAGTTTTTATACATACAAGTAAACTGTGTATCGCACAAAAATAAGTTGATTTCAGATTGAAATGATTATATGTAGATATAGGTAGGTATACCTGGCCAAAACCTATTGTGAATAGACCTTAAAAAGACGACATGAAAATTTGGAATTTCTATTCATGTCTTTTCCCGCTCACAAATTCAAAACTTCAAAAATTTAAATTTTTCCAAGAAAAAATTCAAATATTTTTATTATTTTTTTTTTTTGTAAAAAGTATAGGCGTATCATCTTTAAATACTTATTTTAAAAAATTTACGATTTTTTAGGATGGTGGGGAAGAGAAGGGGAAAGGAGCTTGCTGAATACTGACAAAAGATTTAAAATTTTTGAAACATCTTTTTCAAAGATAATCGCACAAATTTTTGTTTTAAAATTTGAATCTACCTATTTTTGATTCTGATTTTTATCTACATCTGGATTACACATAAAACTGACAATCAGTACCTGCTTCTTAAACGGGTCTGGGGTAAAATGGAGCTGGATTTTCAGTCGGTGGGATGAGAATGACATGATTAAGTACATAAAAAATGTTGAGCAAAATCGAAGAATCTGATTGAACTCATAACTCATAAGGCATGACCCGACAGACATTTGAATGCAACTAATACGATTCTTTCTTGACAAAAGCTGATGGCAACACTTGCATGCAATCATATTTGAAAATTAATTTCACCCTGATATCCTTTCTACTTTCCTTATCATTCTATGAAGAATAGAAACCCCAACCGAAGCATCTCTGAAGCATACGTATCGTTGCTCGAGCGAGTGAAACTTTCGTCGAATTTCCATACCGTATAATTAGTTGGAAAAATTAAAAATTCGCCAGTCGATGAAACTGTCACCTTGAAGTGGGAGCTGAACTGACGAGAGTCAAGAGCCATAGCGCACACCAATAGAGCATGTTTAATTATTCTTTAGTTGTCCAAATAAACCCAATGGTGTTTCGATTCCCATTTGAAGTATTTTTCAAGGGAGAGAAAAATGTATCTTTATGTACACAGTGTGCCCTAAAAATACGTAGAAATTAGAAAAACATAATTTCATATCAATTATCAAATTTCTAGAAAAAAATCCTGGTATATAATAATCCAAATACCTCTGGTTCTCTTTCATCGTCAATTTTACAGAATAGAAATTTAAGGCTTCGATAATGCCGAATTGAACACATCATACGAGATTACCAGACAGAAGATGTTCACTACATACATCGAAATTCTTCGACATAGATAATTTTCTCAAACACAGACCACGTGAGCAACCAACCAATAATCAACATTCAAGTTTGTAGCAACGACGAGGAAACCCGCCGCGAAAAGGTAAATAACCAAGAAGCGCCGATGAAAGATATTTGTATCAAATCAACGTAGGAAGCTCAAAGCCTTAATTTTGTCCAATTTTCAAAACACTACAAACGTATTTGTGTCATTCCCGATCCCGTTGTACTATATCGTACCACCTGCGACAGCCACCACTTCCATCTCCATCTCTGTGTATACCTCTGCTTTGACGGGAAAACATCAAACACCCTTTATATAATTATAACACCAAGGACACGCAATCCATTCAATTTTTATATCGGAGAAAATTACACGACAACGAAGCAGCCAGTAAAAGGGGTAATCGATTGATAGACAATAAAAAAATTTACACTTTATACGTCTTGGTGTAGCTTATCTCGAGCTTATGGGGTTGGCGTTGGGTTTCGATGCCCTGGAATCCTATTCCATAGTCCATTCGAGGAATGATAACCTACATATTCTACACGAATCGTTTTCGTAATGTACCATGTAGACTCATTTGCATTAGGAAATTTGAAATCAGCACCGGCACCATTTCGGTGGAAGATTTCCAATAAATTGGGTGGACGCTGGCTATAGATATATAAGGTAACATTTAAGTACACATATAAGACTACCTTAGGCGCGATTATTTCCGACCGTTTCCGTTTTCGTTATCTCATTAGGTCAGGTAAAAGATAATAAATCTTTTGGAATGTTTAATGTAGGTCAACTCGAAGGGATAGGCCGCAGAAAACAATAACGTTTTCGGGTGGAGCGCATTCTATGTTCAGTTTTCTATAATGGCGGGCGCCACGAAAAATCGAATACTCCCTTAGTATCTCGAACGTGTACCCTTAGTCTATCCTTCGGTTAACCTCTTGCTCGGAAAAATGTTTGTTGAGCGCGTGAAACGTGCATTGGCTTGTCGAACACACCACACTAAAAGGTCTGCTAAGAGTCAGGACTTCGACAAGGTTATAAATTGTTATCGTACATTTCACCCCTGCCCACTTTCCAGCTCCCTCGTTTCAAAATATCACCACCATAAATTCGCCTCACGGTAACAGAAAAAAATTTCATTTTTCTTGTCTAGCTATACGAGACGTATCCAGCCACCTAAGGCTAATGAACAGCGAACACCTATGCCTACTGCTAGCAAAAAATTTCGCCCTATTAGAAACAAACCGTTTAAAACCATCTCGCATATGAAAAAATCACGTTCGATATGAAAAATTAAGTCATTAAATAATAGACACGATGAGACGCACGCACGTGCGCCATTATTCACTCACACAAGCACACATTTGAGTAAAAATAAATCGTAAAATACAACCATTCTCGTTATTGTTAACGTTTTTCATGCTAAAAACTACCACGTTTAGTACATCTATGACGAGAGTCGAGAATAAAATAAGAAAAAAAGTGCATAAAAGTTGGCAAAAGCCAGCTCATGCTAGTCTGTTTCCCAGAGAATACGAAATTTTCAACATAGGTAACTATGCTTGGAAAAAACTGAAAACTCATTTTACTTTATGTTATTCTGCGCTGCGAGACTTTCCTTTTGTTTATTCGTCGTACTTTCGTCACAGCTAATTCCGCATCTCAACAAATTATAAACGCCATTTTTCTAATTCTCTTACTTCAATTTACTTTGCTTTTAATTTTACAAATTATTATCGTCGCCTTTTCTTCGTCTCATTTTTCTCCACATTTTTCGCCATATTACTGCGACGCCACGCCGATGTCTTTCGGTTGGTCGTCGGATTAAATAAAATTGCTCGAATAATTCGCCTAATTCGTAAGTATAATTTCTCCCCACACCGAAGACGGTTTCCATTTAGTTAATCAGAAAATTAGCAATGTCGAATACTTATTTACAAAAAAGTACTACATTACGTACTTACGTCCTTTTGATATACACGCTGCGAATTTGTACCGCTGCGTTAACCAAACAATGGAGGATACACGAGGAAAAAAACATATTTTCTCACGTTTCTCTGCTCTTCTGATCTCTTTCTGTTTTCTTCCCTCTTGCCCTTTCGGTGAGCAAAGACTGCTTAGCAGATAGGCCTAAAGGAGGTCTGTACCAGGGATTTCGCTCCAGGGAACAAAAAACCAGGTCGTATCGAAAGTGTAACATCGTTACAGGACGACGAAGTGTGTTTCTCCAGTTCATTTTCTTTCAACATCGATGGAAATTTTCATTTTCGTAATCGTAACTTTCATCAGTTCAAATGTGTGTACGAGATTTAAATAAGTAGCTGACGATAACAGGGAACTGGAGGGGGGGGAGACACCTCCATCATGAAAACAAATTTTCGACGATAAATAGAGGACTTTTGAGCCAATTATGCGGGACTTTTTCAATTATCAGCCAGCACCTCTTTATCAAATTTAGGACATTTTCTTCGCTTAAAAGACTTACAGAACTGATCAGGAATACTTTCTGTTCAAATACAAATTCACAATCCTTCCTCCCCCCACCCCAAAAAAAAGAAAACCCTTCCAATTTAAAATTACAGAACTGTTAATCTTGAAAAATTTCAGCTTTTTAAACAAATAATTCAAACATAAAAATAAGTTATGAAAAAGTGATTTTTTTCAAAATTGAAAGCACCTACGGAATTACTTAATTCAGAATTTTTTACATAAAGTTGTACCAACACATGGATTTTTTTGAAAATATTCTAATCTGATTTTTTCAGTCTTAATTCTTCATAAATTTTTAAAAATTCATCTCTACACACAGGGTACCCAAACTGGCAAAAAAAATAAGTTCCAGGGACCGAATTGAATTTCTCGACCTATGAAAAAAAATTAAAATTTCATCTAATTGAAATAGAACGCTAGAATCTCGTTTATATCTCATTTCCAAGCTTTTGAAAGGACTGGTGCTGGTTTAGAATTGTTCTGGAGCATTCTGTAAAAGTTCCAATTTTTCAGTTTTGGAAAAAAACGGCCAAATGTTCAAAATTATTTTCCAGCGAATTAGATCTAAATTTCAATAGTTTTTTGGTGAAGAAAAGGGGGAAGGCTGAAAATGATTTACAGATTCGAAGAAGACCCTGACTCTTAGCACAGCTTAGAAAGACCACCAATCAATTTTAGAGGTCAAAAATAAAAAATAAACCAAATCCCTGTCTTTTACGTGAATGCGTTTTTTGAATAAAAATTGAATTTTTTTTCGAAAATAATATACCTAGCTGATGACAAATTTTAGATTTAAATTGAAAGGATCACAAAGATAAAACCGAGTTTTTTATTTATACATTCTGAACTTATTATGGTCATTGTTATGGAATTTTTTTCAAAGCTGAAAAATTCAAAAATCCACTGGAAGTTTTGGAAAGGCTTGAAACCATCAAAAATCTATTTGTGAGGTAGAAAATAGGGTACCAACCTATAAGTAAGTCAATTTTCAACACTACACCTCAATTTGATCTTTTGATTTTTCCAACGGAAATAGGTCAAAAAAATTTCAAAATGTGCATGCCAAATTTTAGCGCCCTAGATCAATTTGGACGGCGGGGAGGAAGACACAAGGTTTTTCTAGGTAAAAAAAAACACGAAAAGCCCTGTTTTCTTCCATCTAAATTATTTCAGGAAGCTAACTTTTTAGAATTGTTAAGCAACTTTTTTTTTTTTTGATTTCCTATCAATTGATTCTGACACCTTTTGACTTTTTTACCTTCTTTGCCCTCTTAAAAATTTGTATATCCGAAAGTTATTCCGGAAATCTCAACCAGAATAAATTTTTTCAAGCGAGTGTACTCCACTCAACTAACCTTTGTATCTCCTACAATGATAATCTTTCCTATGTACATCGTACACCTCACCAATATCATCGAGAGAATTAAAAAGGTGGAAAACCTACAGTTTCATTCGAATCACTTCGTTTAAAAAATGAAACAAAATTGCTCGTTGAAAAAAATGAATTACGAGCGTAACTTAATTCGATGCACGTACCATTTGAAAATTGGCAAAAATCATATCGAATCGAAGTTGGTAAGTAGCTATTGTGTAAGAAAGGAAAAATGGTTTAAATGCTAAAGCACCCTTATCAACGACTTCAAAAAATACGTAGGTAGTTCATCTTGCACACCATTTTTTTGAACGTTGTACCGACAACGTAAGATTTTATATTGCTAACTGTACATCTCTTTTTTACGAAGAAAACATTTCTAAGATTTTTTTTTCGCCAATTCAGCGTAATTACAAAAACACGATAGGTCATTTTTTATAATATAAAAAAATTAACGTTTCATAAAGTAACTCAGAGCGGAGGGACCAGACGGGAATTTTATATTAGAAATTATTCTTATCGCTGACTTTCAGTTTTCGTCCTAGCCAAGGAGGCGGTGCGGGGTAGCGGTGTAAACGTGATTATAAATCATAACCAAGAAAGTAAATACATATATTTTTATAAAATTTTCATCGCCGAAAAAAACCCTTCGGCTAAAAAATTTAAGCACCGTGAAACCAGGAAAGTTGAGAAAATCGATTTATCATCGCATTTTTTTTTCTCCCTTACGACGAGATAATTATCAACGATTTCGTCGTCGTCATCGTCGTCATCATCGCCTTGGATTTAAAATTTAAGATACCCACGCTCGATGTAAGGATGAAATTCTCGAATTAGGAATTTTTACGAGTTCATCTCCGGAACAATTAGTATTATCTAAAGGATCGAATGCTATAGAAATTTTCAAAATTGAACGCCATTATTTGAAAATTGTGTAGCTGCTTCGATTATAGGTACATAAAAATTTACACGGAAAATCATAACCTTATTTTTTCCCTCGTCTCCTTGGGGAAAAAGTCGTTTTAAATTTTATTCCCAATTATGAATACTAATGACCTCATAGCGAGTTCGCCGTTTAATGGGAAGGCATTTTCAGGCAAGGTTTTTGCAAAAATATTAAACCAGGGAGTTAACGGTAAAACGTATACAAATTTTATGGGCGGAATCAACGTTGTCCGTGTCTGTTCATATTGAAATTTTGCTAATTTATGATGCTAGGTTGCCAAGTTTACCAACTCGACCAAGGAGTAGAATGGCTTATTTTGTACGATGCAAAAATTTTACGAGGGTGTATTCGAGATGCCTGACGAGAGCATTTACCATTTCGTCTTTGATTCACGGTCAGAAAATATGATAAGTATGTACATACATTACGTAGTCAATTTATTCTACTTACCTACTTTTCTCCAGATTTTACCGATGTCATTATATTCATTGGACTCTGGATAAGAACTCATTTTGAAAATCGTTGCTTATTTTGGACATTTTGTAATTTCACGAGTAAGGTAATTCGCCTGAAAAAAAAATACCCCGATTTATGAAAGGTGTTTTTTAATAAGAAGACTATAAGTACACACTAAATGTTTCATCTAAATCATTTTTAAAAAAACGTTAGGTACACAAGTGAAGTTTTCTATTAAAAAAAAACTTGAAATCAAATGAACCCTAATCACTATAAATCCTAGATAAAATACTTTTTCTGCTGCTCAAATTTTAATCTTACATTTAGAAAAAATTGCTTTGCAGTTTACGTATAGAAAATAAAAATACAAGTAAGATGCAAGTGTAGAATTTTCAAACATTCCCATCCCACAAATCTCTCTCAAACTACAAAGAAAAATCGCTAGTTAAAATTTTTGAGTATTTGCCGAGAAGTTCGATACCTTATTTTCAAATCAATCGATGGCAGTTTTAAGCTGTTTTGAAGCCTCTCAACAGATTTTAGGTAAGTCCTGTTTTGGAAAATTTTTCATGAAAAGAAGCAAAATGAAATTCAGAAACCAATTTCAACACAAGAAAATAAAAATATCTGCTGGAGGCTTTTTAAAAAAAAAGGGCTCAAAACTACTACCCAAACGATCTTAAAGAACAAAAATAAGGTAATGAACCAAAAATTTCAACTTTTTCTACCCAGGTTTCATCGAATTTTGATTTTTCCATAAAAAAAATACGAGTTTGAATTTTTAAAAATTCACCAAATATTGAAAACTGAAATTCAGCAAATGAAATGTAGCTTGGTGGCGAATTTTTATAAGCTCGTTTGATCTTTTTGATTTGATCTAGAAAATGTCTGCTGTTTGGGATATCTTTTTGAGAAATGAAGGGTGGGGGATGACAGCGAAAAAATCGCCTAGAGCGGAAAATACTCAAGCACGACCCTGGTCTACTGCGTAAAAATAACTGCGCTGCAATAATATTGATTAGATACAATTTTTTCTCAAAAAAAATTCTCATTAACTATGGTACCTGTACCTACACAACTTGAATAAAACAGCAAAAAAAAATTGCGATCTCAGGAGTAAACGTGGAAATAATTCACAAAATGTTTTTGCAATATATTCAAAAGAGTAGAAAGCAGGTTGAATCACAAGAAGAAAAACTAAAAAATAAACTGGAAAAAGAAGACAATCGATGGATGTGTAATTGCAAACTGTGAATGAAAGTATAAAAAATGAAAACTGGTGTACCCCGAAAACGAAATCTTAAATTTAAAAAAAATCTCAAGCTGGCTCCATAGAACTCATAAACATTATTTCAGATGGAAAACTTGAAAATAATTTTTGGATGTTTTCAACATGATAGGTATGTATCAAAAAATTAAAAAATGTGCAAATCATGATTTCTATAGTTGATTCGAAACACTTAATATCCAAATCTCCTTATGATGAATTCAAATGGCCCTAAAATATGTGTACCCACTCAATAAATTTTTCATTCAATTTATATCAAAGAAGTTCTGGAAAAAAATTAAGATGAATTTTAGAATCATTTATACAAATTTATACTTTTGAGACTCAATTGTTCGTGAAAAATCTATTTTTTTGAAGTGGAGCCACTTCTGCTCATTTTCTTACCAAAGCATGGGAGCTCATAGGACAGCTCTAAAAATATATATTTTTTTTACATACTCGAGCCCCTCAAATGTGCTACTTGTACGTATAATTTCTTCATGTTTCTCAAAATTTCGCCTTTATAAACGTAACTAAAAATGCAATTTTTGAGCACTTGTGCAAAATTCAAAACCTCAAGGACTCTAAATTTCTCGCATGGCCTGCTAATTTTTTGTTGGAAGCTACTTTATTGATCCTTACTTTTAATAAAAAAAATTCGCAGAATCTGTGACTGAATAACCGAGAGTTCCCCTGGTAAGCATCCAACAAGAAATTTAATAGCTGTTACGGAGAAGAGGAAATCCAAGCTCTACAACTTTTAGTGCAATGCGTTTTTTTGGTACTTATGAGATGGTCAGTTTCATTTCAGTTTTGGATTTTATGTTGAAAAACGTCAAAAAATATAAATACAAAACTTGAAACTTACGAGTAGATACTCACGTTTTCAGGTTTGAACTTTGAAACTTCATAGCATAACGAAACGCGAATAAAATAGGCTCGTGTGGTCTAATGTTTAGAAGAATACCTACCTTCCCTACCCCCACGGCGCGGCCCACACACCAAAAAATCCGATCAAATCTCGTTTTCCAAAATAATTGAAACTCAGTCAATATTTTGGAACAACTAAGTATCTAAAACTTTCACCCTGCATTACACCGGTCTTTAACAACAATCGCAATGAAAGTCGAATTAAATTGTTTTCAAATAGTTATGTAGCATTTTTTTGACATTCACCAAAGTGATTGATGATTTAAAATTCGCAAAATATCGCCATTCTTCGTCACAGAAATATTTGCAAAATACAAAAAATCATCGGATTCAACTTCGCCGACTTTTTTTTGTTCAGTATTATCTCATCGCCTGTTCTATTAATTTATTTTTCTTTCGTTGCACGTTGCATTTGCATTGAAAAAAATCAGGGTAGGTGCTTACGATGTAACGCCCATTTCATCTAAAACACTGAACAATCATCCAAAAAACCCCACTTATTTAATCCGACCATTTATCCGAAACCTAACATCTGGCAAAAAAATGAATATTTACGTTATCCTCGACTAATCTCTCATGGTGCGATTTAATCGAAAATTCATTTCCAAGAATCGGAACACCTCGAAGAAAAATTCAAGAAAGGAAACAACGAGAAAAAATATCGCCTTAATAAAACTAATTTCGCATCGTGCTGTTACAGAAGAGCTGATCGTGTAATCCTTAATGGTTTAAATGTCACTCGAATGAAGATTTACCAACACCAGAGAGCGAGACAATCTATCGAGCTATCCTCTTCTCTTCATACATCAGCTGAACACCTCTCTGAAAAATCCTTCTCCTCTGGCATAGCATACCATAGCATAGCATAGTCAAACCCTCGAAGACGTCGATTTACAATATCGGTTAATTTGCGATTCGGCATTATCGCAGCGAACTGGCGACAATTTCATAAATGTAGATTTGTAGTGAACAAAATTCTTGGCCAACTTTAAATTATCCGCCGAGTTAGTGGAGTGTGCCACTTCGGCCGAAATCAGGGTAAAGGGAATTTCACGCAGACGCTTTAGTCGCGTCCTTAAATCTAAGAATATAACTACCGATTCGTATATGTTGGGCCATGTGGGCGCCCGTTTGATTCGCCAAGCCAAAACATCCAGTCATTACTTCGATATTGTGCTGTTATTTTTTTTTTTTAATTGAAAAAATCAGTGTTCGCGAATTCCAAAACGATTAATATTTCCTTTGCGGAGTGTTGTACGCGAGTTTTAGTGTATTTTGTGGTGTCTTCGTTTAACGAAAAATTTGCCATTTGAAAAGTAAGTCGGAAGATGGAAAAAAAATGTTCGCTTAAGACTATTTTAACGTTTGCTGATACGTGGCTTGTTTGATATATATTTTGCTTTTATTTCTGCCTAAGGTGAGCTCCGAAATAGCCGAAAATTTGTTAAAAATATGGTATTCTTAGGCCTAAAAAGCGGTGTTAAAATATCTACCATTCGGCACCGAAAGATACCCTAAAAGCCTACCGAAAAGTGTAGACTCGCGCATGAACTCGTACACGAGAGTAACCTGGGTCACGCTAACGTGCAAACCGCATGGCTGCGTACTTCGGGCTGTTTCATTGATAACACGGGGGTGTTTTCCTGATAAAATAGGTCACATTAGGGAAAAGGTTTGTTTTACATTACATTACGGATAATAAAATAATATCGTATAGACGACCATGATAAGCACGAATTTTCGGGGTGTAGCCCTCTGTCTATGTCTCCGTCTCTCTCTCTATCTCTCTCTCTCTCGCACACACACACTGCTCGCCGAGGTAGTAAAGGTCGACATTCTTACGTTATTTTAACATTGAACAAATACTACATACGAGTACATTATCACCGCTGATACCATAGCAGTGCGTAACCGAATTTGAATTTCGAACACACGACCTATCGATTTAATTGCATCCGTGTGTACTTTTTCGTCGAAATGTCTATTTTTAAAGCTTTCCGTCCAAACATACCAATACGCACACACAGATCTGCTTTTTCACTCGTTCTCCCAAATGCGATCGTTGCCTTGGCTGCCGTCGCAACCGCCGTCGTTGCCCCTCCGCAGTCGCGCTCTCTAGTCGCGATGTTTTTCCTAATTTCCAAAAATGTTTCCACCCCGCCGAGTACACGACTTTGCCACCGCGACCGTCGCCGCCGCCCTCACACATAGACCCTTTTCTCCAGTGTACCTTTTGCCCGAGTTCCAGTTCCAGTTTGCTGGAATAATAAACGCCACCATACGCCGCGCCACCTCCAAGCCAAACCATGCCATGCCACGCACCGTCAAAAGGGGAAGCTCATCCTATACGCCTACTGTTCCCAAGAGCCTTTTGCACAGCGTCTGATTCGTTTGCGACCTTTTTTTGCCAACATTTTGCAAAATGCCATCCAATATACAGGTGGAATTTCGCACACAGTGTCTCTGTTAATTCGCATCATTGATCCGTCGCTATGTTGACCGGTCACCTTCTCTACTTATCATGCTGTGTCGAGTAAATCGAAATTTCCTCCGGGCAACCGTACGATCTTTGCAAAGTTCTGTAGCATATCTGAGTGAAGGTGTCAAACAGCTAATCGATATTTTACTCGTATTTGGGGTGACGAAAAGCTGCAGTTTAAAATCGATTCGAATTCACAAACGAACAGTAGGTAAATCTACTCAAAAAGGTCAAATACTGAAATTGAAGACTTAACTACACTTCTCCCTAACCCTCTTCCCATGATGGACAATTTGACAACCTTTTGAAAACCCAAATGGAATATTTGAAATAACTCCACACGCGTACTCTTATCGGAATCTACAGCCAGCATTCGAAGCTTTTTTTCATTTTCGAGCACTTCTGAAAGTTCATACTGAGCTTTGGTGCAGTGCACTCTTTTTATAGCTTAAAGGTAATTCAAAGTTCATTGCAAGCTTGGCCCATTTTTTAACACTTTTTTAGCGTTAACACAATATGTACCTCACATTGCTCACCGCAAACTTCACATACTTTTTTTAGATTTTCAAAAACAATTGCCTTAACGCATCAAGCTTGATACACTTTTTTCTGCAGCCCTTATGCATTTTTTTGCAGCTTTAGAAGCATCATTGAAGACACAATATATGTACTTCATACTTTCTACTGTTATTTAGCATTTAGTAAGCGCCTGAAAGTTTATACACTTTTTTTTAATTTTCAAAGATAATTTAAAGCTTGTGTCAAGCTGAGTGCATACTTTTGCAGCCTTAAATGTATCTGAAAGGTCATGGCAACCTTGATACATTCTTTTGGCGACTTCAAACCTACCTGAATGGAAATTCCCAAGTAATTTTCATGTGAAATTCCAGTACAACTTCAATAAAATGTCAAAAAAATTTCAAAAATTCGAATTTTTGATTTTTTTACGACATCGACATATCTTTGCACAAAATTCATCAGTTAGGGCGCTGATAGTGAGTGGGGGAGAAGTAAGGGTACATTTATGTAGGTAATTCACAAAAAACTGTAGGGACGACAATCAAAGTATCTACCATAATTTTTCAAATTTTTTGTTAAATTACAACTTCGTCAGCATTTTATTCAGAGATCAAATTCCCTTTCCTCATTGTATCATTGTATTCAACTCTTTGAAAGTTTATGTAGAAGACAGATCTAACAAGTCTTTAGATAGTTTCAATCACGATTTATAAATTTCATGTTATTTTCGAGTGAAATTAGTCCTCTCCCCCTCCAAAAAAGATAGTAAAATTCAACACCGAAAATAAAAATCTTGTCTTCACAAATTAACTAAGCTAAAGCAGCAATATCGTTTTCTACGCATCTTTCTGTAATTTGGTCCAAATTTATGCCACTCAAGTTCAAACTTCATAGTGAAATGGGGAGGGATGTAAGTACATACATTAACCCAATAATGAAGCAATATGAGGAAAACAATAAAGACATACAAAATTTTGCACCTAAAAAAAATGTTTGTAAATGAATAGGTATGTAATTGAAAACGAAATTCTTCTTTTAAATCAAAATTTTACCAAAAAATAATACTCAACATCTCTATGATCACTCATAACTTTTCAGAAAATTTAGGAAGATAACAATGTCTTGTTCAAAAATGTGAGATTATAGAATAAATGGGTGTAATTTTTCGTGTAATGGACACCAAGTTGTTTGAACACAATTTTTTCTTAAAATTAATCTCCCTCAATTTCTGAAATGGAACATCGTAAACAAATTTTCAGGACAGGAGGTTGAATTTTTTTCACTGCCTTCGTTTCTCATTATCATGAATTCGTGCATCAATATTCCATCAAATCCATAAATAAAATTCAGTCAAGGTATTCAAATTCCATCCATCACATCTTTCCTGGGCACAAAAAAGGCAATAATGTCGGAAAAATTGGTGGAAAATATGCAAATGACATAAATTTTATTATGAAATCAATGTTCTCGTTCTTTTATTCGAATAGAATTTCATGACTTTTCATGACATTCTTTTCAGAAATTGAATTTCTTACATTCGATCTACAGACACCTTAATTTTAATTAAAAATTTTTTCAGTTTATTCAGTAGTATTTTTCCATTAAAAGTTCTGCAGCAAAATTTTTCCAAATTTAATAAGCGAAATTTTCACGTTTTTCTTGTTTAAAAAAAAGTTTTCGTAACTTATGAAAAATTTTTAAATTGAAATTTGATTCAGTTAATGAAAGAAAAGTCAATCAGCAAATTTCTCTGCTTTTTAACTCGATTTAGTCTAGAAAAATATCCCAGGGAATGTCCGGATCTGATATGATCTATGTAATCAGATGAGATCAAGCCGGATAGTCATGTCGGATTACCTACTTATTTTGAAAAAATGAATGAGGGCCACCTTATAATATTAGTATCAACATCCTATGCAGTAAATTAAAAAAGAAGAAAGTTATTAGGGCCACTAAAAGTACATATCATCTTGAGTTCATTTCCATATTTATTACAAATTTCAACACACAAATAAAATGATCGGATGGCATGTATCTGCGACAGCTGGCTTGGAAAATTGAAAGATCTGTTTCGAATTAAAATATGGAAAAATTCCAACATATGTATATGTCTGTAACACTATTTTGTTTTTGAGTGTTCAGCAAAGCATATTAAAATATACATTACATATTTGTAACCAATCGAATCACTGGTGCACCTATTGAACTAAACGCAGGAAATTTCCATAAAACAAAGGAAAACTTTCAAAAAAAAAGTGAAAAATCTTCAGATAATTTAAGAGGTCGAATGATGACGAAAAATTCAAATTTCTTAAATTTAATATAAATTTAGGTTTTTTAAATATAAAATGATCCTATAAAACTACCCCGACATAAATATTTGATTCGAATCTGATGAAAATCGAGGGGAAAAAAGTCCCTCGCGCATGAATGTAAAATATAAGTAGCATTTAAGCCCACCTCGTTTCATTTTCTCTTCAGATTTTCAATTCCAAGTTGGGAAAAAAGTGTATCGAAAATATAGTCAATTTCGAGCGTTAAATTACTCGGTCCTTTTACCCAACTTCGATAAGTTTACCATCGAAAGGAAAAAACCTTTAACATGTTGAAAAATATTTCAGCGAGAACGAGTTCTTTTAAAGGATCAATATTTTAAATTTTCCTCTTATTATTACCTACCTAGCGTTCCAGATACGCCACGCCATGCATATCGAAGCTGGTTAAAAATTAAAATATTTTCCAGGCTTTCCTTCCCTACTCTACTCCTTCATTCCCGAGCACATTTTATTTCAACATGACAAAGTTTGAGTTTTGATTTGTATAAAATAGAAAAACGCTATCAGATTCGTGAATAATTTCGATCGCTATTCGCTCTTTTTTCTCGTTGGATTATTGCCAAAGGTCACTGACCTAGTTTTCGTAAGGAAAATCGGCTGAAAACGGTGTCAGTGTTTTTCTACCCCAAAAACGCGCCGATATTTTTCGCGCTCGCTGGAACCACAGCAATAGCATTTAGGGCGAAAGCTGCAGCTAGTTTACACGAGGAGCAGTATCTTTTCGCCGGCGGTAATTTTGAAATAATCATTTATCGAGCTCCAAAAGACAAAAGGCATGCGCAATGCGTACACGTACACACACTACCTACACATCCGAATTTACCGATGATGACTAATGCTATTAAGTCATAACACAGGAAATTATTCGTCAGCAGGGCATCGAGTATTACACATAGACCGAGGGTATAAGTGTAGAAAGTACATTTCTGGAAAACCATGGAACTTTCGATTTAGTCGGTATAAAAGTTGGCGAAGATATTTGTACGCATTCTGAGCTCGGGGTGCCCATCTGCGAGTTTCGACGTATTCCAGACATCAACAGGTAGTTCGGGTCGCTAGCTCGGTGCGAGTTAATCAAAATTTCGTCAATATTTCGCTGGTACACTTTTTACACGCCTAGTTTTCGGCACGTTCCATAGCCACGCACGTAGTAGGTTATCCACCTATAGCTATACGACTATTTTCGCTGATACGGAGGGGCTCGTGTGTGATGCCCCAAAAAAAGAATTCTCCAATCAAAATGAGCTTTCTAATTTTTCCTTGAAACATCTTCCAAAATAAGGCCCAATAAAAAAAAAACTTATCACGTTTTTGTTTGACTGGTAAGATATTGTATCTCTGCAATTTTGTCTCTTCTTGTTCGTATTTTTTTCCTTCATACTCTTCACATTTTTTCAAAAATTGATAAAATGTCGAACTTTTCGTAATCAAAAATTTATTCTTAGGGAAAACTAACGAGGAAGCCTCTTTGGTCATTCATTCGTCGATTCATAATAATTTTTTTGCGAAAGGTTCTGAGACCCGTAGGATAGCTCGATTAAAATTTTCAACTGTTCAATGAAAAAAATTGAGGGATTCGCAAAAATTTTGGGTTTTTAAAGTAGCGCGGAAATTGTATAAATGCACAAAACATCTACTTGACTGATATTGCTTCAGAAAATATAGTTTTTGATCATGTTCGAATCACAATCACATACCGAAACCTTGGTAAGTGTGAAAAATATCATTTTTGAAGGTCCAAATTTGATTATGAAAGAAAAATCACTTTTACAAGAAAACACTATATTTATTATTAGAAAGAATTTTTGTCATAAAAAGTTCAGTTTTTTCTGTTTTCTTACCACCACAAAAAACGATTTTTGGCAAAAACCAAACATCCCCTCAAACAAAATGAAGAAAAAAAAATGTTTGACATACAATTTCCTATGAAAGTTAATTTTTTGTAAATTACGAGCAAGTATCTTACCAAAAAAAATAAAACAGATTTTTTGAAAAAACTGAAGGTTCATGAGAAAAAACAAAATTGCAAACCTCCAAATTTCCTGCCGCTAGCTTTTTTTCTAGTTTTTTTTTTTCATTTAATATTTTTTAATATTCAATATTTTTTACATTTTGAGCAGAAATTGGAAACTCAACTTTGATTGATTTTTTTTTATTGGAACTTAACATACGGATCACCCTGTATATTCCTTCCTATCCACTTCGAATCAAAATTCGAAAAAAAAAATAAATAGGTAAATTTTCAGAAAAATCAATAACTTTTGCATACCTTCATACCTACTCGTAGTGTATGTTGTATGTATTATAGGAAGTTCGTCGAATGAGCCTTTGAATGTGTCTTTATATGTATTTCGAGCCGAGAAGAACGGGCGAAGGAGGAAGAAAGGAAGATGTACTCTCGTATAGTAGTACTCGTAGATATAATACAGAAGCCTTCGGGCTGGTTTTCGGCGCACCGTGAAATATCGCTTTAATCACCATCGTAATACGACGAATAAAAAAGGTGAAAGAAATACCAATTCTAGAGCGTTTTTCTTCGTATAACCGTCGAATCTTTTATATTCATCGTATTGGATCGATAATCCAACACGTGTTAAATGAATGCGAGCGCCAACTCCTCTCGCTAGTAGACATTTTTTCCACTGACAACGTTCTCTTTTCGAAACGATCATCTGGTATGCTTATATCATCTCTAACAATAAGTCAAGTACTCTTTCTTCAAGCCTACCTTGCTTCTGGTGTCATACCCCTCATACCTCTTTGTCATGGTTTTCATCAAAATGACACGAGAGCTGTAGAGTGAACATAAGCACGAGGGGAAAAGCTCAATTAGTTTAATTATCGTTTTTTCTATGTTTTAAGTACGTACGATATCTCGAGCGAGTATTTCTCCTTATTTATGATGATTCTGCGCACATCTCGTGTTTAAAATTAAAAACAAAGTGTAACCTTTAGTTTAGAAATAAGTATATGGGATAGATAGCCAACAAAAACTATGTTAAACTTTAACCTCGATTCTCTGGTCCTCTTTTATGCTCTACCATCTTGAGAATCTTTCTAAATCTTTCTCTGTGCAATGCACATTAAACGTTCGAGCTCGTCGTACTGGAAAAATACCCTCAAAGATGATCATTCAAAGGGCAAAAAAGGGAAGAGAGATGAACGATTATGCAGTATAGGTACGATGAAATCATATGCACAACAGAGGGAGAGAGAGGGAGTGAGGGAGAGAGTACAGAACTTGAACAGGTGATCTATTTAAACAACTCAGCCAGACCAAAGCGTCTGTGTTAATGCGGTTTTCTCTGGAATGGCGAATATTTCAGAAATATCTCCGGGCACGCGGCCAAATTTCGGTAACATTAGAAACTCTAAAGCATAAAATCGTATTCCATCGTTAATCTATGGCACCGTTTCGAATCCACGGACGCGCGTAGATTATCGAGTCGAGAAAAAAAATTTCGAAAATTCATCATCACTCAGCTGATTTTCTCGCCATATTGAAAATCATATTTATCGTCGTAAAAACCGCATCGCCATTTGCACGAATAGCAGCCGAATACTCCGAGCATCTATAATATTAATTTTGCGCGAGCTTTTATACTGTAGGTAGCTGCGTATGTATGTAGTTTGTAGTACGTACGATATGTACATTCCATAAACTTTCAGAACAAATCGATACTCATCGTTAGAATTTGATACATCGAAAATCAATATTGCAATTTTTTCCATACCGAGGTTACGATTACGATAATTTCGTTCGATTTGGTATAGTTACAAGCGGCGCCGCCGTATGCAGCTTATAAATTCTCACCGACAGCCAAAATGGCGTCTGGTTCTATTTTTAAAATGAATTTTCCATTCTATTAATTTCAAAATGATGTTTTTCTCCGCTTCGTTCGAGTTGGGAAAAAAATACAACGTCTTTCGTATACGATCGATATTATAGTGTCATTTTATTCATTTCTCAATCGGTTTTTCCGTTCGAATTTTTCTCGAAAACTTTTCTCTTCCGGAGATTCGAGAATGATGCTGGTTAAAATGAACAGCGTCTGAAGGCAGGAGGCCATTACGTTAAGGGAAGGGATTCCCATAGCGGAACACGAGCAATGCATGAGAATGGGATCATCTTTTTCGTCAACGATCGATTGCTTCTGTTTTAGAATTATTGTCTCGAACGTCAAAAGTGCGACCAACAGTAAAAAAAATACGTCTTACTATGAATAGAAGTAGTAAATTCAATACTTTCGAGTACCTATTCAATTATTTAAAAATTGAAGGGGAAAAATCTTACATGGTCGAGGATTTTGACCTTTAAAATAGATCAATAAATAAATAGGTATATACCTAGGTAAGACTGATATTTCAAAACAGATTTCAACATAAAAATTTATTGCACCTACTCAAGTCAATGTACAAATTCGTGACTTCTTATGATTTGTTTTACATGAACTCCCACATTAGGTAATTTATTAAGAATTTTCTCTTTACTTAATCATGATATTGAAAACTCCGAAGTTTCCTAAGTAAGAACGGATTTTCGTGGAATGGTTTAGCTTAATTATTCATCAGATGCCAACGTTGAATACCTACTGTAAATGAACTCTTGCAATACCCAGAAAAATTGTCTTCATTTTATTTAAACTATACTTACTTTGGTCTCTTAAAGCCTGCGCGATGCACGATGCACGAAGCTGAAGCAAAACTTTCTTTTCAAAACTGCTCAATTTTGCGAAAATTGAAAAAAAAACGGAAAAAATACAACAAAGCAGCCGAAGCTCTATCCTTTTTTTTCGTTTTTTCAAGAGCTTCAAGTTTTTTACGCTTGAACAACTAAAAAACGAGGTTGAAATTTTTTGAGGCCCCATTAATAATTCTTTTTTGAAAAAAAAAACTGAATTGAAGGAAAAAAGCAAAGGTCACCTTCGAGTTTCAAATATCTTGTAATAATAAACACCCACAAAAAAAAATTCTTCACTGATCTTGTAAGTGAACAATTTTTTTTACACACTATCAATGGCTGGTTTGTAGATTTTTTGTGAAATTTTCACTTTTCTAGGCGCTAGAAAATTCGAAAATAATTTATTAAGAACGAAGATTTTTCAACCCATTTGACCACCAACGAAGAAGAAATTATTACTGTAGGAATTCAAGGATTTCCCTCCAATAATTTTTTTTTTTATAAAAATGATTCACTTTAAAATAAATTTTTATACAGTTTTATCCCGAGAGTGACTAACCGTCGAATTTCTCAAAAATTCCTGACGCCTCGTCCATTAAAGCGAAACATTTACAGAGTGTTTACTGAGAAGTGAATCATCGGTAGGTATCAACTTCGTTGGCAGATGACTAAAATTTCGCAACGTGTATCTATCGCTACGCTTTCCACCCTCAACCCTCATACAAGTAAAATTTAGAATGCTGAGCTTTATTTTCAAAAAAATATTTTCTTTCGAAGTTATGAAATAACAAAAGAAACTTGTGTGATTATTTTATGTGAACTTGGCCAAAAATGAAGTATAGACCCCTCCATTGCTTACATTTTTTTTTTTTTTTTTTTTTACCAGTTCCGTTTGACGGTCTAGTGAAGTTATATCATCTTCTTCTCAACTCTCGAGGTAATTGGAGGGAGAAAGGAAGGGAAGGGAGAGTGGGAGGCCTCGTAATTTTCATACGTTGAAATTTCCCAAGAAAAAGTTGAATTTTCGAGACTAATTTTTCAAGACTGGTTGAATTCGGAACAAATAGTTTTCCAGTGTTTTGAGGAGAATAAAAGTAGACATTTTAAAATCAATAATTAAAATTTAAAAAGCTCGGAACTTGAACTTTCAAGGTGAAAGCTTAACTTTTTAAAACAAACATAAAAGTTGGAAGCCGCCTACAATTGAAAACAAATTGTAATGAAAACACGTCTTCATTCTCATTGCACTTGACAAATTAATTTTCAAAATCAAATTTTTGACATCCTAAAAGGGCACAAAGGTCACGCATCAATTTTGATTAACATTCAAAAAAAAAAATCAAATTAAGAGAAAAATCAATTCACAACGGTCGCTGAGTTTGAATAAACGATTACTTTTCAGATTTTACTGCTTGCTGTCTCTCAGTCACTACATTTTTTCTGAATGATGGGTGGCAGGGGAGGCATAATGAAACATGCGTAATAATTTCGGGCTGAATTTGTCCACGTATGAGCTTTGTAACTTTTCTGTTTTGTTTTGTTTGTTAGTGTCAATTCTAATGGATCATTTCATAAGGGAAATTGTAGCTAAAGTAATCAATCGTTCTTCCCATTGTTCCTAAAATTTGAAAAAAAATCATTAAAAATTGAAAATGATGAGATATAAGATGAATTGAAAAAAATAGTCTGCTGATGGAACAATCCAAAAGAATCATCAACATTTTCATAGGATTTCTAAAAAGTTATTTCATTTAAAAATTCTGAAAAATATTCAACATTTTGAAGCTTTGACCATTTGAGAAGGGATGGATGTCGATCAAAAATTTCAAATCATCATTTATGTATTTTCTTTGAAATTATTTCGCGACTATTTTTTGCAACAGTGCGACTAGATTTTAAGACTTCACAAAATTTCATTTGCTAAAAAAGTAACTTTTCACCTAAACTTCGAAATAGTACCTCAAGTACGTATACCTATATTTCACGATGAGGGCGAAAAAATTGATTTTCTAGCAGAAAATTTTCCAAAGTGACTTTCCTCTTGGAAAATTGGAAAAAATTGAATACCCAGGAGAAGAAAAATTATGAAACAAGGTAAGTAAAATTTCGTTCGAACCGAAAAATTGAGAAACACGTCGACATTTTTCAATTTCAAAACTCTCTCATAAGTCTACTCTCGGATAACTCTATATCTTCGTGCAATTAACTCAAAGTTTAAATCATCTCGCGACATGATTTAAGGTAGCCGATCATTTTATTCAAGGTATACATTTTTTCCGATTTTTACGTAATAACTTTTCCAACTTTTATTCCTTTCCGAAACACAGTTTTACTTTTGCCAAAATCAAAATTGTAACCCAATTACCTCCAACTCGGGTAGGTAATTTACTAACTTTAACTTTCAATCGCAGCACACTTTTAAAGAACGTGAAATATAAAGCCTGCTTTTAACAATAGGTAGCAAAATACCGACGAACATTCGGTGGAAAAAAAACTCTTTCGATCGACATAAAACTATAGCAAACTCATATTCCCATGGAATTTACCACTTTCTCTTCATTCTGGGTAATCCTTTGAAACCGCCTTAAAATGCTCGACGGGATCAGGCTAAAACTGTATACCTCTTCTCAGATAAGCCGAAAAAGAGTGAAGGGAGGTGAAAAAGTTACATGATTTATACATTTTTTTAAAAATGTCACATACAGTCACGAGACTAGAACCATCTTCGGACTAGATTTAGGGCAGTTGAAAACATTTTCGTAGAATTAAACGAAATATTTATGGTAGCTGAGTGGAAAAAAAGAAAAAAAACAACGCGTTACGAAAATGATTCGTTGCCTCCCAAGCGATTTTGTCGGTGTATTTTTCACTATTTCGGCGTCATGTAGCTGTTATATTCGTACGAGTAGAGTTACCATCGCATAACAACAGATTCTATATACGAGTATATGTAATTTTTCGTATTTAATTAAAAAACTTTTTCGAAACGTCTCGTTGAAGGGAAATTTGCTAAATAAAACTACCCCAGAAATTTATTCTCGGCTAATTGTATTTTTAGCTGAATGCAAACTTGTTAGCTGAATGTTTTTACATCAAAGGACACACCACATGAAAGCTGGAAAATTGAACGCACGAGATATGTTTTATGGTATATGAGTTTCGTACAATAGGCTGTGAAATTTCAAAGACCTTCCACGAGCGTATTAGAGGTCGTGACAATTGATTCGAAAAGTGCAATATCTCACTAGGTTAGTTTCTCAGTCTCATCACATTTGATAGGTAAGATCAACTTAAACCCTTGATACCTTTTACACTTTGAAAATTACATTTAAAAAGCTACCATTTATACGTTCTCTTTTCCAACCTCGTACTAGTACACGACAAACTCGTCGTTGTCGTCGTTATTTTTACAATTTTGAAAGCACGTAGCAAAAGCTTCCATATACGCGTCAAATTCGTGTTCCGTTTGATGATACGAAAAGAATTTTATTTTTACATATTCGTAACCAGCAACCATTATAATATGATTTGAATACGGTGATTTTCTAAAGAATAAATTATATCTGCTCCAAAGCTCTTGGTTCGTATCGTGAGTAAGAGCCAAAAAAATTCCACGTTTTTACCAAACGTTCTTCTCGGGGAGAAAAAGCAGAAAAAAATCTACTCGAATTTCAATAGTAAATTCGACTCGATAACAAAAAGAAAAAACCGCAGGTAATTTTCGTTTCGACTGGGTGTCTCAATTATACAAAGTCGACAGAAAAGCCGATTTTAAAAGGGCAAACACCTAATTACTTATTAATACGCGTGGCTTACTTTGTTCGTTTTCATGAGTCGTTTACACCGAGAATAGCACGATATGTGTAGGTATAACGTTTATATATTTATTTAATAAGAGTCAATTTTAAGGCGAGCTTCTATACATGAACAACGTTTCGCGATGGCCGATTAATTATTCATGAGTCTCGGTATATATACCTACACAGACATACTACATAGGTAGGTACACACGACACACGACACACGACATGATAAATTTCACCGTGTAAAATGCCACCTAATGCGAGAGGGATGACAATTTATATACCTTTGCGGGAATTTCCAAACAAAAAGCATAGAATTTTGCAAGGAAAAAAAATCAATTTTTTTAGCTAGGTACCTATTCAAATCGTACGAATTTTTATACTTGTATGTAGTAATATTCAAGGTTGATCATTTTTCTCATTCTAATTCATAAATAGCACGAAACATCGAGCTCGTGCCTTTTTTCCACAAATAAAAAGCTGCCTTTCTGAAATTAAGGAAAATTTAACGCATAAATGAAGTATCTTATAAATAATTTCTAATTCGCTTATAATGGAGCTGCCTAATTTATAAATGATAATTAGCTATTTTTCAAAATGGTGCCGACGATTTGCCTCGAAGATGTGCTTTTTTCTGCCTCTCGATATTAACGATGTGGTTTTACGTTGATTAAGAATATAATTTCTGAAGAAGAAAAAACATTATGAAATTTCGATTTCGGATGGAAAAAAACACTGTCAATTTTCATCTCGAAAAATTAATGAATTCATCATTCGTGAGACTGGGAATTGAAAAACGTCGCCACTCGTTTAGAAAAATAGCTCTCTAGCGGTTTTATACCTATTTTCAGGACCTAAACGGATTTTTATTTCGAGTTCGTCGCGATTGTTGAATTTTGTTAATTAGGTAGATGGAAATTTCAACTTTTTCTCCGTCATGAGAGCACCGTTTACCAAATATTTTATTTATCCAACACAAAAACGCTATAAACCTTCAGGCGTGAATCCTACAAAATACTCGTACATATTTAAAAAACCCGCAAGTACTTCGATATAAACCAGAAAATGAAAAAAAAAAAAAAGTATACGTTAGAAATATTGAGATAGCTTATTTTTCACCTTCGATGCAAACCGTAACTAAAAATTGAATTTCCATACACTTTGTCGAAACACCAAACACCCTTACGAATGATATTGGCAGCGATTTCACATTTTAGAAACCCCTCGTACGAAAATATATAGGTCAAAAGTTTGGGGGAACTGCATTTTTGAAAAGAGCGCTTCCGCGAGTTTATCTTTCCTGCTTAACATCTCTGTTTGCCAAAAGAAGTCGGTGTTTTCAGCCACAAAACAGGTGTGGATATACGAGAGGAGAGGAGCGAGGGTGTTATAATGCACGCAACCCTATTTTTGCCTTGCCTCGTCTCGTCGCCCTATTCTGTAGATGGCGAAAAATTGATATTTACGTGAAAAAAGAAAATGATATTTTATACTTTTTAATGATATAAGTTTGTCAAGATTTTCGCGTTGCTTCATCCGCGACATCGCTATGATGACGTAAAAACTGGAAAATGTAATGAGTGGAGGGGAACTTCACACCCTGTTAAATTCCATCAACCTAGAGTTGATAAATTAGAGATTACATTTTTACAAATTTGATTACACTTACAGCGCTACATCATGGAATATGGAGCAGGTTTTTTTCCTACGTTTTGAACATTTCATCGAGTTACTGTATTTTTTCTGCTTTTAAATGAGAATTTATTTCGGAATATTCTACCGAAGGAGAAATTGTGGTCAACAATGTATCATTCTGCTTTTTTCCTTCTTTCTTTACCATCGTGATTTATCAATTTATCTGCTTCGTTTTTCGAAAATGTAATTTTCAGTTTTTACGATGAAACGACGCGACGAGGTATGGAAAAATATTCTTTTTGAGATTTTTTTATAAACCTTGCGATTTTAAAAATTGAAAATTATGAGCCTTTTGCTCAAATTACTCCGAATTGATTGCAAGATGATGACCAAAAGATATTATTTCTGATATTAGTGGAATATTTTGGAACACAGTGGTCCTAATTTTTTGGTCATTATTACTGATTTCAAAACTTAATTTTCTCAATTTTTTAAAAATTGGCAATATGTACTTAGTAAGCAACAAATATTATCTTTTGGAAGTGGACTACATATATTTCCCGAAGCAGTTTAATCTTTCAACTCAAAGTAAAGGTCTCCACTGAATTTTGTCAAAATCCTTCGATCTCCCCCCCCCCGACCCATCATACGACACAAGATAGAATTCAGCCAATCTGCGTTTTGCGTGCTATGAACTTTCGAAGTTCATCGAATAAATTATTATTAATTTATTATTATTATTATTAATTTCCAAAAAATGAACGTCCGAGGTAATCTAAATTGAACACGTGACATTTCTTTTGATGGGTCGATGTTTTAGACACGAAATGCTCACGATCTGTTCCGCATATACCAATCATTTTCGGATTTTCTTTTTACGAGTGGAATTTTTTGAAAAGATGTTGCAAGGTTTTAAGAAAAGGAAGATCAAATTAACCAAAAAGGGCATAATAAAACACTTCGAAGCCTTCCCTTTTCTCCATCCTACGCTTACAATTGTATCCTCTTAATTGAGCAGATTATTAATTGGAGCAATTTTTTTTTCTGTTCACAGTTTTGTGCAATGCTAGAAAAAATTGGAAGACGATGAATACTTTGCTGAATGCATTCAACAAGGCGAAATACCTGACGCCAACTGCCAAATACCTACACGCTTTAGGTGACGTACTCCTATACGTACTGGTGAATTACTCATTACGGATTTTATAACCGAATTAGTGAAAATTTTGTACCGAAAGTTTTTCATTTTGTCTGTGATATAATTCGTCGCCGCCACCGCCGTCGTCGCCGTTTCCGTTATAATAATATTGTGTACGATGGGAAAATCGCCCTGTTGTGTCACGTCGTGTTTATTGCGTCAAACGCTTATATTATCGTCGCGTACAAATTCGATTATGGATAGCGAACGTTCGATGTTTACAAAAGTTCGATTTTAACCTACCAATAAAGATCTCGTTTTAAAAAAAAAACAACTCCCCCGTACAGTCTCCGTCACTCTTCCTGTCCGACTACGCCGATCGAGCATTTGAAACCGCAGGTACCTACCTTTTAATCACGCACGTTTTTTGATTTCATCTTAGCCATGCCGACGTCAAATTCGACCGCCAAACATGACGAAGAAGCGGGTAAACCGAAAGTTGAGAAGGTTGATAACCTTAAACGTGAGATGGACATCGACGATCATCAAATTCCCGTCGAGGAGTTATGCGCGCGTTTCCAAACAAGCCCGGAAAAAGGACTGACATCGGCCGAAGCAAAAAGGATCTTACTGCGAGATGGTCCTAACGCTTTAACACCGCCAAAAAGCATACCATGGTGGATTACACTGATCAAACACATGTTCGAGGGCTTCTCGATTCTACTTTGGATCGGAGCAGCTTTATGTTACACGGCGTATTTGATCGAATACACAACATCCGAAGACGCAGCCGAAGATAATTTATGGTTAGGTACTGTGTTAGTCTTAGTATGTGTAATCACCGGTATATTTTCGTATACGCAAGAAGCAAAAAGTTCCAAAATTATGGACTCTTTTAAAACGATGGTTCCTCAGTACGCGAGCGTGGTCCGAGATGGCGAAACTAAAACCATCCTTAGTTCCGAACTAGTCAAAGGTGACCTAGTCAACGTGAAGTTTGGTGATCGAATACCAGCCGATATACGAGTAATAGAGAGTCACGGTTTCAAGGTGGATAATTCATCGTTGACTGGCGAATCTGAACCGCAGCCCAGAGATGCTAAACAATCAAAAGCTACATCCTGTTTAGAAGCTTCAAATTTAGCTTTCTTCTCCACAAATGCGGTTGAGGGTACAGCTAAAGGTATCGTTATTTTATGCGGTGATAATACAGTTATGGGTCGTATTGCTGGATTGACGTCTCGACTAGAGCAGGATGATACACCAATTGCCAAAGAAATCCATCATTTTATGCATTTAATATCAGCCTGGGCCATCTTCCTGGGTGTATCGTTCTTCTGCATGGCTTTCTTGCTGGGTTACGAGTGGCTAGATGCTGTAATCTTCTTGATCGGTATTATCGTCGCCAATGTACCAGAAGGTTTACTGGCCACTGTGACTGTTTGTCTGTCGTTGACTGCCAAACGAATGGCATCGAAGAATTGCGTCGTCAAGCATCTGGAAGCTGTTGAAACGTTAGGATCGACATCAACCATTTGTTCAGATAAGACTGGTACCCTGACCCAGAATCGTATGACTGTAACACATCTGAGTTTCAATCACGATGTCGTCGAAGTTGATTATTTCAAAGATCCTACTGGTATAACCGAAGATATCCGAAATACCAAAGCGTACCAGTCATTGGTAAGAGCCGGATGTCTGTGCAGCAGAGCTGAATTCGTTTCTGGTCAGGAGAAAGTGCAGCCTTTGAAACGCGAAGTCATCGGTGACGCTTCCGAAGCAGCCATCATTAAATTCTCCGAGTTGGCCATCGGCAGTGTAAAAGCTTTCCGAGAACAGCACAAGAAAGTATGCGAGATACCATTCAATTCGACCGATAAATTCCAAGTATCCGTTCACGAGTTACCATCCAATGGACAACTGGTTGTAATGAAGGGAGCGCCGGAAAGAATTCTAGAAAGATGTACCAGGATGAGATACGGTGACGGCGTCGTTGATTTGACTGATAAGTTACGTCACGATGTTGAAGAAATCATCGAACAACTGGGAAATTACGGCGAACGAGTCATTGGTTTTTGCGATTTATTCCTCAGCACAGACGAATATCCTTTAGGCTTCGAATTCGTAACAGATCCGCCAAATTTCCCACTGACTGGGTTACGTTTCTTGGGCCTGATGTCCATGATTGATCCGCCTCGTCCTGGAGTACCAGATGCCGTGTCTAAATGCCGTACCGCCGGTATCCGCGTAATCATGGTAACTGGTGATCATCCAGTAACAGCTAAGGCTATAGCTAAAGCTGTAGGCATCATTTCCGAAGGCTCAGAGACATTGGAGGATATCGCCAAACGCCGCATGGTACCAGTAAGTTCCTTAGATCCTCGAGAGTCTACCACAGTCGTCATACAAGGATCTGTACTCAGACACATGTCTTCCGAAGAACTAGAACAGGTGTTGCGTAAAAACAAAGAAATAGTGTTTGCTCGCACATCTCCAACCCAAAAGCTGCACATAGTGGAAGGGTGTCAGAAACTAGGCGCTATTGTGGCTGTCACCGGAGATGGTGTCAATGACTCACCAGCTCTGAAGAAGGCCGATATTGGTATAGCTATGGGTATCACTGGATCAGACGTATCCAAACAAACTGCTGATATGATCCTCTTAGATGATAACTTTGCCTCAATCATCACAGGAGTCGAAGAAGGACGACTGATTTTCGATAATTTAAAAAAATCCATCGCTTATACCTTAGCCTCCAATGTTCCTGAAATAACACCCTTCCTTCTATTCATCTGTAGCGGTATACCATTACCTCTGGGTGTTGTTGCTGTGCTCTGTATCGACTTGGGAACCGATATGTGGCCCGCTATATCTCTAGCATATGAAAAAGCTGAATCCGATATAATGAGACGTCATCCTCGAAACCCCAGAGAAGATAAACTAGTAACTGGTAAGCTGATCTTCGTTGCCTATGGTCAAATAGGTGTCATTGAAGCTGTAGCCGGATTCTTCTCGTATTTCGTTATAATGGCTCAAAGTGGCTGGATGCCTTTAGATTTGTTTGGTATTAGGGCTGCCTGGGATTCCAAAGCCATCAACGACTTACGCGACAGCTATGGCCAAGAATGGACATATGGCAATCGTAAAATCCTCGAATACACTTGCCATACAGCCTTCTTCATCGCCATTGTTGTAGTCCAATGGGCTGATTTGATCATATGTAAGACCCGTTACAATTCCATTGTGCACCAAGGCATGGATAACTGGATACTCAACTTTGGTATGGTTTTCGAAACATTGGCAGCCTGTTTTGTTTCCTATTGCCCTGGTATGACTGAAGTCCTAAAGACATACCCAGTACGAGCTGAATGGTGGCTACCAGCAGTACCTTTTGCCATTGTTATATTCATCTATGATGAAGGTCGTCGATGGTGGCTAAGAACACATCCTGGAGGATGGGTTGAAAGGCATACCTACTACTAGAACACCTGTTTGTATTATCGATTGCTCGTTCATATCGACTTTAAAGCGGTTCTTTCCAATAATGAAATTATGTATCAGCGAGAGTTCTCAACACCAATCAGAGAAGTAGTCCAAAACCATTGCCAACAACATTATCATCATCAGCAACAAAAACAAAAACTAAAAACGCTATACCTACTATTTAAATTACATAGTGAATTACTTCATTACCACCGCCAAAGTAGTAATAACCGTGAAGTGTTCGAAGAGTAGATTTTTTTCTCATACCTATACATTTGCAAGTTGAAACAAATAAGTTATTTATATGTATGGATAAGATTTAAACGAATCGAATTGCGTCTTCGAGATGATTCAGCCTCCTCAATTTTAAATTCGTAGACGTTATCGCATGTTTTTTTACATTATAAATATTATACAATTTTAGGTGTCTATGTGTATTTGTATAATTTATAATAGGCAACGCCATAATTCCATCCATTTAGTATTATACTCGTACAAGTTATTTTTTTAACGACAAAATCTTTCTTCTTTCGCGCCAAAAGCCACGCAATGATGTACAAAGGATAGAAATTACCAAGCAGTATAGGTAGGTACCTAAAGATATATTCTGATGGGCGCTTACAAGCCATTTTTGTTCCTAGCACGGAGACAAAACGTAACCTCGAGCCATTTTCTTATTTTCACGTGCAGGTGAAAGACAAAGAAAGAAAACGGCGGGGAAAACGAGGCCGCATTAGTAAAGCAAATAGTTGTATCTTTTGCACGCTGTCCTTTGCACGTCATTGCGTTACTATTATTTTTATTATTTCGTATACTAACAGCAGTTCACCACCAACGAGTAACTAAATAAACCTAAACTCGACAAAAAAAAAAAAAAAAAAAATGTGTCAATTACGGAAAATTTTTAGTTTACTTTTCTCTCCAAAAATTTCATTATTCTTTTGTTAATCGAGACTTGTGCATTAGAGATAAACTTGTATAAAAACCAGGTATACCTCCTTCCTCGTCATTAACTACAAATCTTACAGTTACTATGAAACGTCGCATTTCTCAACATTAATATTGTACTTACTCCTACTACCGTATGTTCCGTAAATAATACAGCTTCATACAAGGTAGAGATGTGCCTTAACTGTTTGCTATAGTACTTTATTTTTTATTGTGTTGCATATGTGACTACGTGTTGATATTATTACTAAAAAAAGACAAAAAAAAAATCATATCCGACAAAGATAATACTTACCTAATTGCAATAAATCAATCATACTTAAGAGAATACCTTCTTATTCCCTCGCATATCTAGGCCTACTTATACGTAGAATGTAGATAGGTTTATGAAAACAAAACTTAAAACATTATTAAAGCTTATAAATTCTTTCTTTCACATATTTTTAAATCAAAGTGTTTTTAAATGCCAAAAATTCGACCATAAATATCGTTTTAAATGGTTACACAAAATATGGCTCCATTTACCAAAAAAATTATTTATTTTTTCCACGTCTTGGCTAGGCTCGAGCATGATACAAAAAGTTACTGCCCGGATCATCTGATTATGTATGAAAACTTTTATCGAAGAAATTCTCCACTATGACCATAACTTTGTAAGAAATTACAAAGATTAAATTTCTTTTTAAAATTATAAATATATCGAAGATACTCGCCGTAGTAGTTATATACCTAACTTTGTTTTAATATATATCGCGTTGACATAGTTTCAAACATGGCCAAGTTTTCGATACGATAAATTTTATATAAAGACTCCGTCGAACCAATGTTTCTCTTACGTATATTGATTTATAATCTAATATTACGTACCTCCTTTTCTCCCAGCACTTCCCTTCCTCTCCGTTCTTCTACATTATATGTACGTGTACAATATATATAAGCGTATTGTATTTCTATAATAATGTATGTGTATCCTCTGTGTGAATGTGTGATTATATGTAATATTCGTACATATTAATTATAATTTATATTCGTTATACGATAAAATCTATGATGCCGAATTTAAAACTCTAAAAATCAACACCCTCCCTGCCCCGCTGATTCGATTATAAAATAATTTAAAATATAGTAGGTAGGTACGCGAAATACCTAATACGATACGATATTGTGTGGTTATAATCGTCAATTATGTGTATTAAAAAAAAATCGAATGTGTATAATTTTATTTTTCGTTTTCGTTTTTATAGTTTTTAAAAAAATCGTATCGTTTTCGAGAAGAGAACCTCCTCCCTTTCCCTTTCTCTCAAAGAAGATATGGAACCCCAACTTATCTATTCGTATGTTGATAGTATTTTAAGCGCCTATTATCTCTGGTAATTAAAAAATTATACGCTCGAGCAAAAAACCTCATCGGAAAACAATAATTTGAAACGATTTTCTTATAAACGTGCAAGTTTTTAATTTCTTTTTCTTTTTCGTTATTAAATTTATTCGAATTCGCCGTTCGTTGATTTAATGTAATTTCAATAACACATTCCAGTGGTGTTTTTTTCTTGTTGATTTTTTTTCTTTTGTTTCGGACGTACGTTGATCCGCCTGTTTCTTTTTGAGGTTGAAAAAGTTGACTGAAGAATAAAATTTTTAGATAATTATACTTGATATTGTAGAAAAATCGTGTTTTTTTATTCTTAATTATTTTTCAATCTCTTTAGTAGGTAACGTAACTTACGAGTATAATTTGATATGCTATATAATTTAATATGGCGTCGCGTTTTTGTTAAATTAAAAAAAGCAATGTTGGAAAAGTCATCCGACGCGAATCAAGTTGCAATTAAATTTTTCAAATTAAAAAAAAATCATAATTTGAAGTGGTGTAGCAAAGATTTGCTGCAAAGAAAACAAACGAGAAAAGGGGAAAGGGCCAAGGGAAGAAATACAATAAAAAACGTGGAAATAATAAAGCAGCATCAAAGTACATAAATGTACCTACTCGTAGAATGATTAAAGCAAAAGAGGCAAACGGATAGCAAAAAATATGAAGTGGAGAAAAGTATACGGCCATGAGATTGACTAATAAAAAGTTGAAGGAAAATAAAAGGAGTTGACGAATAGAATAGAGGAGTCACGAATCAGAGGGGTGTGTGTGTGGTATCAATGGAAATTTGAGTAAGTGTTTTATTGAGATTTGGAAATGTCTCAAAATTAGGTATGAAATTTGAAATTTTGGATTCAAGAAAGCCTTTATTTTTAAACAGAGAATCAACAATACGGTTAATTTTTATTTTGAATAAAAATTAATCAATTTCTAAAAATATTTTGAAAATTTACAAAAAGTTGATTTTTTAAAATTATGTAAGGTAACAATTTTTTAAAAAAAAGATTATCAACAAACGTATCATTGTTTAAAGAAAAAGGGAAGAGGGAGAGAATAATAACAGAATTTAAATTTTGTTTTGATCAAATTTCGAAAATATTTGAAAATTAAAAAAAAACATAGTCAGCAAAAATTGATTTTTTATAAAGGAAGATTTCTGTCTCATTTTCCAAAAATATAGGTTTCAACAAATTTTTTTGAATTTTAAAAATTTGAATCAAACGTTGATCAATTCTCAATAGCAAAAGAAGAGAGGGAAAAAAGAAACCAAATCAACGGTTTTTGAGTTCAAAAATATCATAGGTAGGTAATATCATTTTTATTTCTTAAAAATTTATTCTAGCAATTTCTTTTGATTTTGAACAAATCACTCCAAGACTCAGTCCATCCTCATTAATATAAGGGAGAGTTATTTCACAGACATTTCGACCCCGAGCTCATTCCCTTTTCTTTGCACATTTTTTCGAATCGCAATAAAACACCTTCGCTACGCCACTTTTTCTCAGTACTTAGTTCATCTCAGTACCCCTTGTGATCATAAGAAAGGAAAAACTGAAAGAAAAAACATCAAAATTTGTACGCCTCTCGAAGGGCAATTACCCCCAAATCCAGTAAATTTACAATAACAACGCCTGGCACGTTAGCTGGGTCATGTTCTCATGAATTGAAAACCCTAAACCTATTTTATACTTCGAAGGTGCTCACCTCGAAGATGAAAATTTCGTTGTTAATCTTTTGTTACTCCAATGTTGAATTATGTTACAATAAGTATAAATTAAGTTTAAAATAAAATAAAAAAAATACGTAAGAAACTCCCATTTTAGAATTAACTTTTAAAAAAACAATTCCAGTTAAACGTTTTAATTTGTAAATACGTAAACCTGTAACTAGATATACTTTATAAAAACAAAATCACCTAAACGAGGAGAGTCAAGAAAAGGGTTAAGCAGTTTGAAAACCCTTTTCGCAAAAAAAAAAAAACTACCAACACGCTCACCTTAATTCGAATATAAAAATTCAAATCGGTAATGCTATAGTAGAACTAAACACGTTGCATTTCCCACTATTTATTATTATAATTGTATTTTTTTTTTCATCATCATTAACGCCATCACCTCCAAAATGTGATCATATTTAATTCGTCCGAAAAATTAAGATTCGGGTGTAAAGGTTTATTACGATGGAAAAATGAGAAAGCGTATAGAGTCCGTGTGTATTCTCAGAACAGAACAAAATTTAGTACCGAATGATGCTTTTGTGATATTTTTGTAAAATTTTAAATAAGAAACGATGTTATTTTGTAAGCGAAATTTAAATTATCCTCCTTTTTTCTCCGACGAAGAGAGGGGTAATTCTGTGAACTTAACGACAATTAATAACATTTCTCTGTATAGGCTTCATCATGAACCCTAATTACGCTTTCGCATTAACCAATAGAGCAAGCCCGAACCACTTGGAAGTGCAAATTCCACTTTCCACCACGATAAAAAGAGCCATCGTTGAAATGACTCTTGCATAGAAAGGAGTTTTAATGTAAAGAAATGAGAGTGGGCATATGAACGGTAGTTACTACATAGCATTTTGCTTTGTGGGCGAATATTCGAGTGGAAATTTCGACTGCTGTATGTAGATTAATACCGTTAAAGTTATGTTAACATTATTAAAGCAGCCTAGAGCAAATGGCGTAAAATTTTAGCTCATCGTTGATTAGCCTACATATACCATGCTATATGTGAGCACCACGACGACGAGAGAGAACGGAGAAGCCAACGAATAAAATTGTATTCGGCTCTCGGGTTGCCTATATCGTGCTCCTTAATGTATGCCTTTTTCAGTGTGTTTATGTTTATGTGTGTATTTTTCTTCTACTATTTTTTTTTTCCTAGAGAATACAGTATCTTCCATTAATGTTATATAAAAAAATATAAAAAAAATATATATTGTATGTAGACCATTTTTTACTCTGGAAATTTCAGTTAGTAATAATATACTCGATGTTTCATTCCAAAAAATGCTTAAATAGAATACGCGCTCGTGCATGGTTTGATTATACTTGTATAACGATCTATATGATAATTTTTTCAACGAAAATTTACGAAAAAATGGTCTTCTCTCTCTATAAAGTTCTTATTTACTATTTATTCAATATGTGTATAGAACTTTACACGTCGTTTATATGTTACGTTTATGTTTATTTTAGGCATGCCGATGCAGAGTTTGTTATTTATTATTAAACTTATTACGGGAGTAAATGAGCTTAATATGCTGTTAGAATTTACCCTAAGTTAAGTGCTAAGGTAGTTTGTTACTTTCTGGTAATGTTTCATTTTCTTAATAAAACATTTGAACTGTTTATGAAATTTTTGAAGAAAAAAAAACAAAGCCTACGCCGAATCGCAACCCACGATCGAAAAAATTTCTATAAGTACCTAATTTATTTTCAAAACGAGAAAATTGTACTCCTAAGGAAAAAGAAATTCGTCGAAAAGTTTAAAATTAACCAACGAACAAATTTCAACAGGTATTTGAATAAGATTCCACTCAGCGGATTATTATTTTGCTACGACTACGACATCAGACGAATGTTTTAAATATTTGAAATTTACCCCAGACGAGTCAATTTTATAATTTGAATATCGAAAAACGAGCAAACATTCTTTTAATATTCCAAGAATTCTTTCAACTTTTCGACATTCCGTTTTTATTTCAATCGCAGTCGTTCTTATTTCTTTCTCGTTTTCTTGATGCCTGTTTTTTCGTTTTTTTTTTTTTTTTTGGCAGCGAGTGTACTTGAAAAAATGAAGAAATTCACTTCGTTTCGAACGTAGCTTTCGATTTTATCCTTATAAAAAGAAATTTTCGGTTTTTCAAATAGAGTTACACGTTTCTATTTTGTTTGATTTGATAGGTAAGTAGATGTATTTTTGAGAAAAAATTTCAATTTAAATCGTATAAAAAACTGTAATACGGGTTTCTCGTGTTTGACCTTTCTAATATTTTTAAAAGGTAAGCATAATAAAAGTGCAGGTACTTTGAAAATATCAATCGACCATTTTTAATTTTCAATTGAGAAAGTTTCGAAAAAAAGTTAGTAGGTACTCGACTCTTTAATATTTGACAAGAGGACAGTTATGCTTTAAAAATAGGTCGGGAGATTCCAGAACGGCTTGAAACCACCTCCAACCGACTCGGCAAGTTGAAATTAAGGTATAACGTAAATTTTAGTTCTCCAGCTTCATTGGGTAAAATTTAGTGAAAATTTCAACTTTTAAAAATCTGCTGGTAGCTTTAGAAATTTTCAAAACCGTTCGAAATTGTTTACAATCGTTTTTTAGGGTCAAAAATTAAGTACATACAAAATTTCAGCTCTCTAGGTCAATTTAGCAAGATTTTCATTTTTTCACATTTTTAGTCCAAAGATTTTCAAAAATTCTCCAAAAACCGAAAAGTGCACTTTAGTACTTGAAATTTTAGCTGTTAATGTACTTTTGCATGCTCTTTCGATTTAGCTCAGTCCCGTTCAAAAATTTCTTTGACAGCTGAAATGCCCTCCTCATTAATGAAACAAATACCTAAATGTTGAAAATCACCAGACGCGGCATACAAAAAGGTTACCCCGACCAAAAAAACCAAAAAAATGGATTTTTTTAATTTGCTATTTTTATGTAAAATTGACCGTAGAATACGATAAAACCATCGCCAGTTCGCTATCTTGACGTTTAACCTGTAAAAATGGCTCTAAAGTGAGGTAGCTCCAAGAAAAATCTTCAAAAAAATTTTTTTTCCGTTTTTTTTTCAATATACGTTGAAATATTGCTAATGAAAATACTTTTTGAAAAATGGAAAAAACGTTTCAAAAACTTTAAAACGCGTTTTTCTCAAAAACTACGTTTTTACTCGGGGTAGTTAGACCACCTTTTCGTATGCCGCGTCACAGATAGTTATTAAAAATTGGAAAATAGTAGATCAATAAGGATGGAACAAGGAAAGGAGTTGTAACGATGTGTGTACTTCCAAAAATCAATTTTATGTCTAAAAACATCTATATGTATAGGTACTATAGGTAAGGTATTTAATTCGATCTCAGTTCACTGATTATCAAGGTGAATATTTTTTGCGTAAAGTCCGGGTGGGTGTCCAAAATTTGCGTGACGTAAAGCTCATTTGCGTCACATTGAACTTTGAAAACTTAATTATGTCAATTTCCTGATGTTACGTCAGACTTTTATACTCGTAAACTTTAAACAAAAATTAATTAATTCCTGACATTCCAAGTTACGTTGACGTAGGTACGTTGTACCTATAGGATGATCAATTTCTGATATTTTTAGTTGTGATTTTACAAAATTTTGTCTGACTTTTGGAAACTTGGAAAAGATTGTGATGAATTCTTGACATTATGTCAGACTTGAAAAACTTGGAAAAAGATCATCAATTCCTGATAATTTCAGAAAGGTACGTTCAAGTAGACTCTGGTCGACTTTTAAGAATGATTTGGAAAAAAATCAATCAATTTTGAGAAAAACGATCCAGAGTTTGAATACTTAGTATACTAGGTCCAATTTTAAGGTTTTGCCGCGTGTGGTTAAAAATTTGCATATTGCTCAATTTTGAGGAGGTATTTTCATACATCTATATGTAGATTGTAGATATTGTAGGTACATTGAAATTTAAAAACCATGTAGCTCAGGGGTGACATCATTGTTAAGAAAATTGAGGGAAGCTCGAGAGGTCAAATACTTTTAAAAATTTTATAATTAACCTTTATTCAAGCAAAAAACATATCCATGATTCAAAACTTTCCTAACAGACAGGACGTCGCATCCATTTTTTTCAAACTTCAGGAACAATTTGACGATATTCTAAATGCATTTTGAAGAAGTTTTCGTATTTTGAAATGAACTGCATAATACGTACTGTATATTTTTTTTTCGGTGAGAGATTTCTCTCATCTCAATAAAGAAACACCAAGATAACATGGCGGCGATGACTATACTCAACATAGTCTGAAAGAAATTACTTAAATGGTAAATAAAAATTACTGCAAGAGCGATGGAGTGAAAATTTACATCTCTACACATATCTAATGTATTCAAAAACAGATACCAACGTCTTTCTCCATGCTTACAAATTTGGTAATTCAAGCATTGCTTTTCCAATTCATTCTTCCAATTCAATACGCAATTTTTTTCAACTGTCGCCGGTATAAACACTTGGCCAATTCTCATTATGCATCGATAGGCAAAAGAGACCTCATTCAACTGCAAAATGTTTTGTTGACATTATATTACAAGCCGATTTATGGGGACATTCAATAAACACAAGATTGTGGCGGAAGGGAGGGATCGATCATCCGTCAAAAAAAGTATGCAGTCGGTTTCCAAAATACTAATCAGACGACTGAAATTAGTTTTCTTCAAACTAGAAATTTAAAAAACAAAATAAATGACATTCTTGAATTGAAAATTGGCAATGCATTCTATAAATTTTGAGGGCACTTGGGAAATATTTTGACCATCTTACACAACGAAATTCGTGTTGTTTACAGCCTAAAAAAATTAAAAATTTCAAAAAATTCCGTTGAATCCCTATTTCTCCCCATAAAAATTGAAATACCTCGACTACGTAATCCATAGATCACGTAAACGTACTATAATTCCTGTTACGTATTCGCTTTCACCTTTGGATACACACCAAAACCTCCTCCGGCCCCTTCCATCGAGGCATCGAAATCAAAAAAAAGAAAAACAAATCCACAACACCTCACCCTTTTCAAAAGTACACTGTTAAGTATGTATAATGAAACAATCACCTATTAAAGACAAATTGAAATCTCCACTATAGTCGTAATTTTTCAAATCAAATGCATCTATGGGTAATTTTACGATGCATGGAAATGAACAACGAAAGAAGAAGGTAGCGAAAGTGTTTCAGATCTTATGGTATAATCGTCGACAAGAATGCAAATGGTTAGTGGCAAAATATCAACACTTGGAGATGGAACTGTATTCATGGTAATCCGCAAGGCTCTTGATATTTAAAATAGTATAAGAACTGGAGTCAAGGTCGCAATTTCATTATTCCAGTTCTACCATCAACATGAACACATCGTCGAGGTATCTGCAGTATTTTGCGGCGGTTTTCATTTACGTACAATTAGGTAAGTGATTTTACGTATGTACTTAGTCGGTTTTTATTTAATATCGTATCGATTTACTCGAATATATAGGTATAGGTACTGGTACAGGTAGGCAAAGTACCTTTAACTCGCGTACCTATCCTTTTTTCTTTTTTAATCTACTAACACAAGGCGATAAATTAAAACCAGATGACATACGAGAGAATTCCCGGCTACGAGTTCATGACCTTTGGGATTTTTGCGTTTGATTCGTGTATTATTTATACGCGTAATTCAGCAACGAAAATATTGCATCCCACTAGACACAAAATACATAAGGTAATAGTACTTTTTTCGCTAATGAGAAATATTTCGATTCGAGTGCACCGAAGAGACATTTTCAATTTTTGTTTAGTTTTTGTTTGGGTTAAATGTACTCGTATACAGACATATGCGGAGGAGGCCAATTTCAAGTGAAAAAAAAAGTAACGTTGAACATTTCCTCCTTTTACTCGCGTATATACAACGAAGGTAGGTGTTTAGGCGTGGTCATCTTTTATTTTCATAGAACTAACACATATTTGGCCTCCATTATAACAACCATTAACATTTCGTCTGCGAAATAAAACTACATCATTATAATTATAATTCATTTCCCCTTTGGTATTACGAGTACACGCAGTATATAGATTAAAAAATTTATTAGGTATCAACTTTTACTCGTCGTCGTATACCTTTAAGAGTATGATTTTTACCTATGTACTTAGGTAGGTATATTCCATAAACTCGAATCATCTGCTAAGTGATAGTCGCTGTTGATGTCGTAGATAAGTCGCAAGTACAGCTCAAAAAATATACTTATATATAGGAATGAAATCGCTCCAAGGCTTTCTTATAAAATTATACTCGAAAATTGTACAAATGTTAAAATTACATCGGTGAATACAATAGGTTAATTAATGTTTCTCATTCTAATGTATTTGTACGAATAAAGGATGAGAGAATATTTGAAATTAGTTCGGAACAATTTTATCAACTTGTCACGAATGTTCATTTAAGGATACTCGTAGAACGGTGCGGCTGGAAAATTAATGAAATACAGTCTAATTAATAGATATTGTCTGTGTCATTAACAATAGTTTCGATTATTAATATCGCATGCCTGCAGGTATATTTGACGTTAATTAGACAGGTACTGTACGCATGAACCGTATTAATGGTACATAAAGTCTAACATAGGTATTAGGTATACCTATACGAACCACCCATCTTAATAAATAATTCTCTGGTTTCTTTCCTCGACTATAATATTCAACTGCTTTTAGTCTCACTCGCATCAAAACTTTGATTTCTGCACCTACCCTTTCAAGTATACGGAGTATAAATTCAATGTGGGCGAAATGCCGATACTAAGAGAAAAATGTTCCAATTTCGAGTCGTGTTGCGGTTATCAATGTCCACAAGTTTAGTATAGTAGGTTGAATTTACGATTATGCTTTGAACAGGGCCACTTCGAGTAGGTAGGTGGAATAGGATGGTTTTTTTGGTACCTTTATTCAAACGAGACGCGCAGTTTTATTTGCATTTGACATTTATTTGGTAATTTAATTATTCAATCGAGCATATGGCTTTTACGAAATGAGACCGATCTCCATTCGAGTGAATTATTAGTGTAGGTATTTCATCGGATACATGGCTGAATAAATAATATTTATATCATTACTTTCTACGTATTTGTCTTCAAAGTTATACCTACTCGTTTACCTACTTACTTTTCTAAACGTAACCTAACAGAATAATACTGGGATATAAGGTCTCCATTGATTGGGCTCAGTAATTTGAATATTATTTTATTGGCTGTTAGACTGAGACTTATGCCTATGTCCGGAAACTCGTAATATTAGAGTATTTAACCCTTCTATTTCGGGTAACACTGATTGGTACAGTCGCGAAAGAGGTTTAGCAGCATCTTTTGCGACTGGACCAATTCGCAGTTCATCAACGGTTGTCCGCGAATCGCCAAGTTAATGTGCCTTTTAGTCTTTGTGCCCTCCGGGTCCAAGTTAAAAGTTATTTCGTAGAATTAATTAGTGTATTTAAGTGATCCCTCCAAATTTGTACAATATTTTCCCTATTTCGCACGAGTTCGTGGAATTATTGATTATTGACGTGTATTTCTGTGTGATTAAACTCAAATATATCGAATTCAACACGTAATCGTGTATCTTTTGTTAATTTAATATATTCGTCGCGTGTAAGTATCCATTCGGTAAAGTGTAGGTGTGCTGGGGTAAGTACCTATCTTATGCCAATCTGCTTTATTCGTCATACCTTTCATACGTGCAATTATATTATTTTATCATTGGCGCCTGACGAGAATTTTTTCTTGCATGCAAAAAGTTCAAGTGCTTTCCATCACGGAATTTGCGCCTGTTAAAGTGTTTAATTTTTAAACTTATATCCGCGAAGCGCTTTTTATAATACGTTGCATTTGTTATCTACGTGTATTTCAGGGCGAATCCCGGAAATTCGCGTAAATTTTGTGTATTTTAAGGCGCGAATCGTCGAGTTTGAAAAAGCGCGGGAAACCGCTCGTCTGAACTCGATTCACCTCGTCACGCTTGATTGCCAACCCTTCGCGGTTGCTACGAGGTAGACTTGCCCTTGAACAAGTCGTAAAAACGCGCATTCGCGAACCGAGTGGAGTTTGCCGGCACATTCCATTCAAACCCTTTATTTTTTCTTACAGTAGCTCGTTTAGAGCAATTAAAAAAGTCGTAAAATCGTTTGTCAAGTAAATTCTTTGGAATTTAACGACATGTCGACCCTAAAAGATCGTTTGAGAAATCAGCCGCGGCGTAGCCTAAATGAAAAGGATTTGCAACGACCACCGCCTAGTAGCTCGAAGCCGCAAACCAAAAACAAGAAAAAGATAACTGCCGCACCCTCGATAATAAACTTAAGTACGCTTCACGAATTGGACGATCCGTTCACCGACGATGGAAGCGATCTACCTGTGAGTGAGGAAGAGTTAATGGACCCTCCCACAATGCCACCCGGCGAGGTAGAAGTCGACCACATTACCGAAAGATTGAAATATACCTGGCGGTATATCGATGGCCATTTTAGGAAAACCCTAAAAAATCAAGAAATGATGAAGGATAAAATCAACGACATCGACGCATCAGCGCAACAAGCCAATAACATGGCAGCTAATGCATTACAAATTGCAGGAAAAGCTCAGCGTAGAGCCGAATCGAACAATGATGAAATCCAAACAATCAAGGCACGGCAAGACGAACAGGCCACCCGAAACGAAAATCGGTTTCGATCACTAAGAAGAAAAACGGATGATCATGAAAGAGACATCGATACACTAGAAACTGATGTACGTGGTATTCGTGGCCAACTAGCTGAGCACGTGCAAGTACTCGCGGAAGAAACGCAAACCACTGAACACCTCGCGCAAAAGGTCAATACACTCGAACAAAGAGTCAACAACGCACCGAATGCACCAGGAGGTAGTCGTCAGCCGAATAAGATCGATGTTATGTTGCTCAAAGCATCGAATATCATATTCTCGGAACAAAACCGTTTATTTCCTCACGATTTCATACAACGTTTTGAGCATTTCACTGATGCAACTAATGCGCCCGATGCGCATAAAGCGCACGTATTTACAACGGTAGTAACTACGTATGACCGCGAAGCGTGGATGACTACTCTCTGCCCAAATGATTCGTATGAAAATACGAAGAAGAGTTTCCTCCAATTTTATTGGAACGAACGGGCTCAAGATAGACTTGAAATGGCGTGTAATAATTACGACTGTGCGACAAGTCTACAAGATTTAATCGGTCAACTAATTCGGTTTACAATTGCATTGAGCCACACTGATCGTCGTGGCACGCAATACATCATTCGCGCAATTTCGGTAAAACTACCACCCGCCTATCAAATGATGGTACAAGATCAAAACCAAACGTTGGAGCAATTCATTGCAAAACTACGTGAATTGGCTGGCATTAAAGTCGATTTCGCGAAACATCGACGTGTACGTATCGTACCGATGCAAGCAAAACCCAAACCATTTCCAGAATGGCAAATGCAACGACACATATTCATGCAAGGACCAGTACCACGCTGGATGCAACCGAACTTGGTTCATACAAGACCATTATTACCAATGCTAATGCCACCCCCTGGACAACAACCACCAACGTTTCCAACCCCCCAAGCTATAGGACAATCCGTCCAAGGAAACAATGGAAATCAGCAACAGGGACAGAGACCTAGATTCCCGCAAAACGCACGATTGCAGCCAAATTTTCGATTTCAGAACCACCCTAATCGGAATAATTACGCGGCTAACAATAACAACAACAATAATAATACGCAAAACGTATCTACCCCTCCAGCAGTCATAGCATTGCCACCCCCACCGCCGGCAATCATGCCTGCACAATTTGTAACGATGGGCCCTGACGGGTCGACTCAGTTCGTTCAAAATTTTCAGGTACCAACATCGGGTCAATACTACGAAGATAATAATCTAAACATTGATGCAACCAGCCCATATTACGACGAATACTGTCAATACCTATATAACTATTACCAACAATTAGCGACGAATCAAAATAGCCAACCGGCTACGATAAGTGAATTACCTGAATCAACACAAGAACAAAATGATGCGTTACAAGTTCAATACGCTACGTTACAATTTCCCCAACCTACCGCAACACACGTGGATTCGCATGTAAACAATCCCCCCGCTACCGCGTCCACCACCCAACCATCAACGAGTCAAACAAACACTCCGAACGCGGCGAATAATTCTACGAATACCCCGCCACCCGCCGCTACGCCCGCGGGAAACCAACGAAGCTAGGGACTGCGGGGGAGTCACCTAGTAATGTCTCACCCCCCAGTGCGATATTCGACGAATATACCTGGCTTGGAGACAGTTTAGTTCATTACCTTAAACGAGGATCGATTTCACACAAAGTGATAATGGACGAACATCTGCGCGATCAATTAAGTTTAGAAGAACTATACAAACGTATAGAACCTATTCGAATATACCCAGGAACAAAAGTGGTATTATCAATGGGTCAGATGGAGCTAAATTTTTCTAAAAAACCATACGCGGTCGTCGCACGCCAAATCGATAACATCATTAATCTCTTACTCGACACGAAAAAAGTCGAACACATCTTTTTACTAATGCCTTTAGTAAAACCACGTAAACGTACCGACAAGCCTGTTAGCTTAAATCGGTACATTGCATACCGCGATATGTTCATTAGACTTCTCGATGATAAACGCATCACTTTTTGGCGCCAGCCGGCGTATGAATTTCTAAAGCAAGAAGTGGTTACATCCGACACAGGTGTAGTTTTTACCAGACCTGCGGTCGACGATAAAAATAACATAATACCTCGACTCGACAAATTCTACTATGCGAAAGAATTTGATAGGTACTATCCTGAAATGTCGACTTATTCATATTTATTAGAAATGATGACCGCGGCACTCAATAAGTATGAAAAAGTTACTCTCGATAATCAAAATGCTAACAAACCGTTATATCGAGAAGAAAGTAAAGGACCATTGAAGAAGTTATTCGCTACGAATCTAAAACTGCATGAAAACCCAATGGACGAGAAAATGCCTATCAGCAACTTAATGATGCGTAAATTGGTCCAGATTTTATCGCAAAAAATCGAATGTGATCAAGTAACAGGTGAATATACGCGTCGCATGGTTTCCCCTGATGGTAGTTCACTGTTTGTGAAAATAATCTACGATCCACCGGCGAAATCTGGTAAATTATCAAAACCTGTGAATATGGAAAATATTCAAATCAAAAAACGTGTACATATAAAAGGTACTAACGGTGACGTAACGATGTCAGATGACGAGTCCGATGAGGACACAATCAAAACTACAGAAAAAATTGACAAAATCGGGCCTAAAGTTTTAGGTGTCAATTATGTAGATTCGATCGACTATGCGCATACAAAGAAAGATCCACCTACGAATGAAACTCAAATGCAACCGATGACAAAAGATCAATTTATCGATCATTCCACCGTAGACCCAATATGCGTAATACCCGTAATGATAGGGTTACAACCACTTGCTATTCAATTAGATAGCGGTGCTCTACCTAATGTCATCTCGAAACCAGTAGTCGAATACATCACACGTCAGCATCCACAATGGATTAAATACATACAATTACGACGACCAGTGATGCTGAAAATGGCAGATAATTCTATAGTCAAAACAATGACTCATATCGTCGAGATATGTATGCGTATAGGTACACACTTAATCTATGCGCCATTCTTCATACTAGATACACCTGCTAAATCGTGTATATTAGGTAGAATATCGATGCGATATTTAGGTATCGAGCCTAAGCTCGAAAAGGGGCACGATTATGCAAATTGCAAACCTCGCAACGGGGTACCTTTTAAAATACCCTACCTACGTGAAGACGAATATAGGGATGCTTTGTCTGTCTATCATATCGAAGAAGACCCTAATTATCGACACGAAATGATTCATCATTTACATCGACAAACTGGGTACTTTGACCAAGAGTTCGCGAATGAACAAATTTTAGCGCAAGAATTGTACAAAAAGAACATGAAAAATGATCTAAATAATTTGGTAATTAAAGGTCGAATTACAGCCGAAACGGCTGAAAATGCGTTCAAAGAGGTCGAAGAATATTGCGACATATTCAGCAATTCCCCTGGACGCTATATCGGTGAAAAGGTAAATTTTAAGTTCGACGTCGATCCCAAACTGGGACCATGGCGTGGAGAGAAATTCCGCCCATCGCAAAAAATCATGGAGGCCTTACGACGAACGATAGCTAAAATGTTACGCGAAGGGATTATACGACCGTCTAGGTCTAAATACATAAATACCATGGCACCGGTAATAAAGAAAAATGGCGATATACGTTTGTGCCTAGACGCCGACGAACTCAATAAAAAACTTCAACAAGTACTTACCGAACCGAATCCGGTTGAATGGATAATTTTCGAGAATAAGGGTGATGAACTCTTTTGTACTTTGGATTTTACTGCCGGTTTTTGGCAGCTCGTTTTAGACGAGGCATCGCGAGAATTCACCGCTTTTCAGGTATGTGGGCAAGTCTATGAATTTTGCAGATTGCCCTACGGCCTGAAAATATCGAGTGGCGAATTCGTGCATATGATAAATCAGGTACTACCTGATATGAAAGGTGTCACGAAATTCGTCGATGATGTAAAGGTATCGGGCGCAACGTTCCGAGAAACTTTGGATCGATTGAAGAAAGTTTTTGAAGCGATTCGAAAAGCTGGACTTAAGCTGAATCCGAATAAAACTCAATTTTTTCGCGAATACGCCGAGCACCTTGGCTTTGTAATTTCAAAAGACGAAGTCGCGAAGCAAAACGAGAAAATAACGAAGTTTTTGGAATTTGTTCAAAAACACACGAAGAAAGGAAAGTTCGAACTTAAAACGGTTAAGGAAATACTTACTTTAGTTGGCCTAACTGGGCTCTATCGAAATTTCATACCGAATTATATGCAGATTCTACGACCCATCTACGACCTTACCAAAGGTAACTCCGATAAGGTCACTTGGGGAGCCGAACAGGCGAAAGCTTTTGAATTATTGAAAGCAGAATACTGCAAAGAATTCAAATTGAAACCACCACCTCAAGAAGGCGATTTATACCTCGACACGAGTGTATCTGAAGATGCCATGAATGCAGTATTATTCTACAAAGATAAAGATACAAAAGAAAAACAAATCTGTTTATTCGTATCCATTTTATTCGAGCCACATCAAAAGAAATTTACGCTGTTCGATCGCGAAATAATGGCTCTCGTTCAAGTTTTGAAAAAAGTTCAGATGTGGGTTATTGGTCGAAAAATCCACGTGCGAAAGAATTTAATGGCAATTGTCAATAAATATCGCGATATGGCTCAATCCCATCGTAAAGCTGCGAGTTGGATAACTTGGCTCAATTGTTTCGATCTCGAATGGTCGATGGATAAATCAAATAAACGTTTATACGATGTAAAAGCTAAAGAGCTCGAAATTAAAAATTTTTCCACCGAAATTCCACCATATGAAGTATATTTTGTCGAAGAAAATATTTCCTTGCTATATAGCAAGCTCAATGACATTCCTAAATACCAACACGGTGATGATACTTGCGCAGCGCTTTTTAAAATCCTAACTACTCATTATAACGACGATGAGAAAAAGGAAATTGAAATAAAAATGCGCCGTGCGAAGAAATTCGCAATACACGATACACAAGTATTCGAAGAACGAGTTGAACCAATGGAAATGGATGGTGAAGACATCGTAGCGATGAAACCTATCAAAAAGCCTATGCTAATGAAGCGTTTAGAAAATGGCTCTTTCGTGCCATACCTACCTGACTCGCTTTTTTACGATACCGTCGACTATTTGCATCACGCATATGGCCACCTAGGAGCGGCCAAACTAGAAATGGTGTTTCGTAGGATGTATTACCACCCTAACTCTATGCACTATATAAGAGAAATCTGCAACACATGTATCGTGTGTAAGGTTAACAAAAATTACACGAATCATAAAGTGTTGGAATACGGGCAAATTGAAGCCTATGCAATAGGCGACGTCTTATCAGTTGACATTTATGGCCCTATTCCCGCCATCACGGGATACCCAAAATACTTACTCGTAGTAAAAGACATCTTTACTGGGCGTGTATGGTTGCAGACGATGCACCATATTCGACAAATGGACGTTTGTAACGCTATGAAAACGGTGTTGGCTGACATCGAACGTAGCGAAATAAATGTCAAGAAAGTAATTACCGATAATGGTTCGCAATTCATAAGTGAATCTTGGTATAAATTACTCGAACACAACGATATAAAAGTCGCTCATACTAACGCATACAACCCGCAATCCTCTTCGGTAGAGCGAACTATGCGAGTAATTGGCGACAAATTACGTGTGAAATTGAATAAAATTCACAACCCTCATCAACCTCATACGGGATGGCAATATTTTATTCAACAAATTCAGACCGAAATTAATAATACCCCTACCTCCTTCGGCTTTACCCCCAACGAGGCATGGGGCAGGCGAGACGATATTAATACAGGGATGCCTCACCGAAGAAAGAAATTTGATTTTCAATTTAAATTGCTCGAATTACGTGAAAATTTGAGTAAAGTAAAAGCTCCATCCGTTACACTCGCCGACAGCTTTTCCGAAAAGTTAAACCCTAACAAGGATTTAATTATGGACATGGATAATTACGCGCGCGTAACCGCTGATGGTGCTTGCTCCAAGAACGGAGATTTAGACGCTATTGCAGGTATTGGCATCTGCTTTGCGCCAGATTCTATACGAAACGTATCAGATAGGATAATACCTACCGACGAATTCCAATTATCGAATAATTTTGCAGAATTGACAGCAATAATCCAGGCGCTGGAAATTCTCAAATTCAACAACGTCAAGAAAGTGAAAATCTTCTCTGATTCAAATTACGTAGTTAAAGCGTTAAACCATACTGTACACAACTGGCTAAAGAATAAATGGCTCAATGCGCGTAAAAAACCCGTCCATCATCGTACGCTATTCGAACGAATTTTGGAATTAAGAAAAGCATTCGACAATGTTGAATTCCATCACGTATACGCCCGCAAGTACGAATATACGAATATAATCGCCGACCATTTGGCCAAAAAGGCCGTGTACACACTAGAATTAGCTAAATTCCAAGTTGAAAAAATGTCGGATCGACAAATAATTGAAACGTATATTCGAGAGCGACGCAGATTGAAACGCATTGAAGAAGAGTACAAATTCAATAAAGAACACAAAGATCCCGATACGTTGAAAGAAGGTGACATGGTTTTGCTGACGAATCATAAATTATCTAGTTCAGATAAAATGACCGCGGCCAAATTGTATCAGAAACGTATTGGACCGTTCAAAATTTTGAAACGTACTGGTACAAATTCATACTTAATCGAACCGACTGATAACTCTCAAACGAACAGAATAGCAAATGTTCGACAGCTGACTTTATTTTTAAAGAAGGCTGAGCTTGCTGAATTGGAAAATGACCCCTGCCTACGTTCATGGCTCGATAAACGCTCATTCAAAGAAAAAATTTCTGAATTTTTAAACACACACCTCATCGAAGAGAACGAGATTACGTCTGACGAAGACGAACTCCAAACGGTAGAAAAAATTCAGAAAATACGCGTACCGCGTTCTAATATACAGGATGAGAATACCAAAGCAGCTGCCAGATCAGTACTCGTTAAATTGCAAGAAATTGCTCGTGAACAACGTAAAGTTTTTCGTGCACAAAAACGTGATAAAATTTTACAACAAAAAACCAAACTAGACAGCTCACCAAATTTACCCGAGCAAATACCCGAAATCATTGACCTGACGCGGGATAAGGAGAAGAAAAAGAAGAAGAAACCCAAGGATGCTGAAAACCCTACCATTCCAAAGGAAGTCAAAAACCCTATACCCTCCACTTCGTCGATAGCTCGAGACGAGCAAAATGCAAAGAAAACCAGACGTTCTGAACGCCTAGCGGCGACTTTGTTACGTATGGGGCAAAGCCCAGCATCAAAACAGAAGGCAATTGAAGTAAATTCAATTCACGGTCGTGATTTCGAAGCAGTTTTTTATCGAAATTATTATGGTAAGGATAGCGATATCAGTACCGAATATGATAACGATGACGTCAGTGACACTGCTAAAACATCCATTCATCAACAAAATGAAAACTCGAGTGTAACTACTGAATCAAATACTGGTAATGAGGAGAACACTCAATCCCAGAGAATAATTACGACAAGTAATACTTCAATCACTGCAACACCTAAACTCGGAAAAAAGAATAAATTACAAAAACTGATTCGATGGGCTACGAAGAAGAAAACATTCCATCGACAGTGAAAACAGCGGTTTATTTACATACACCCTCACTTACACACACACACTCGCATACGAGACAAAAACTCTCTCGATCATCCGTTTCCAGGAATTTAGCAACGCTGCTCATACCCGAGCTCAACCAATCGCCAACGTCCGATAAACAGCACTGGCTGTGTTGTCATTTTTTTTTTTTTTTGTTGTTGTTTTTTTTTTTTTTTTATATTCTCCTTTCTTTGCACCCGAAGATGATCGATACTCGACTGCGAATTCATAACATCCTATGATATCGTAGTGAACAGTCCAATTTAACAAGTGAGTACCCGAAAAGGGTTAAGGTGCGGTGCGTTCAACTATCCAAAACTTTTTAGTGAGGTTTAATGTAATTATTCGTACATGACGAAGATATACACCGATACGGTGACAACTATTCGTTTCGAATTATAAAAAAGTGATAATTTATTGGACAAACAAACGACATAATGAACCAGCTATTACTCGTACCTCGCCGCTTTAATCAACGTCCACCATACTTGCAGCTTGGTCACCAAACGATCACCTTTAAACTACAAGGAGTTTGCAAAGATAAAGAAGGAAATATGGATTCGGTAAAAGTCCAGTTACTTTTTCAACATCGAACCAAAACAATCAACTATACACGAGGCGATTTTAACAACTGGGTGCGATTATTTTTACGATTAAACCCAATAAAAGACTTCACGTACTCGCCGAAGAAAACCCTACGCATCGAAATACATCCGGTAATTACGAACCAGCATCAATTGACGGTACTCCATTTTGACGGTAATAGTTTTCAAGTACCTATTCAAACGGCAATCTTCAATGAAACTTTATTAGCCTTTGATTTCGACCCTACGAATCTGCAATGGAGAAATTGAAATGACGAATCGTGACTCATTTCCGAATTCCAGACTCGTAGATACTATCGACTACGCTTTAATATAACTTTCATGTAAATACGTTACGATTAGTATTAATCCTCAAAACTTTTCAATGTTTCTATCGAAATAAGTATAAATTCTAAGTATGCCATTTACCGGCCAATTATTCGTTCGTGAATTTAGATATAAGTTTTTGCTCAAATTAAGATAGCCAATAATTAATCAATTTCCTACTCCATTTTTATTATTATGCTACCGTAAAAATTTCTACAACTCTGTTCACATACTTCACACCGAATACAAATACGATTCGTAATAAAAATTCAAACCCGAAAAATACATAACAATAGACCTATCTAGTTACTTCCCTTGTTACCAACCCATTTTTTTTTTTTTTTTTTTCCGTTTCCTGATATTATAATTAATTTCATTTTGTGTAACTTTTTGATATATTTCTAATTTTTTATGTGTTCCTATTCTATTGAATAAAATATCATGTTATCAATCTACCATTTCTTTCATTATTTGAACAAAAATTTCTCGAAGCGAGTACTTAAGTACGATGAGTCCAATTAATGGCAGTGTGTAAATACGTACATCAACACATTAATATGTAGTACAAGACAAATGGAAGAAATATAGAAAAACGAACCTACCTACAAATTTACCGAAAATAGGTACCTACCTACGTATCATTCATCACAACGCACTCGTATCTATCAGCATCGCCGAGATAAGAATAAAATCCTAAAATACACACAAATAATGGAGAAGAATAACGATAAACTCATTGAACGAGTACAAGTACATTCAGGAAATGCATGCACTCTCGACCAATCAGAAATAGGCGATAACAAAAGGTACTTCAGGTATCAGACTAAGTTTATTTCGCCAAATATTCATACCATCTACAACCGTCGAACAATACTCATCGTATAGGTTAGTTTTCGTTACCATTTGTCGCTGTGCGTGTAATAGATATTGCGAGTTGATCAATTTTAGCGTGTTTCATTTGCGAGCTCTTTTTGTGTAGCCTTTGATAACTAAACCGTACCGGTGCATTTAGATTACATCGCGTAATATTAAATTTCCCGCGAGTTCAATATGGAACCGATCTTTACGGTACCCAGAATTTTTCGACAACGCCCTCCCTATCTACGTCTTGGGCACAATACCTTTTCATTCCGTTTTAAGGGACCAGGAAAAGATAAGGAAGGAAATTCCGATGCGATGAAGATCCAGCTAAGTTACCGAGGACGAAGAAAAATGAGAACCTTCTCCAGGATCGATTACGAGAACTGGGTAAAACGTTTCTTACAGTTAGATCCTCGCGTCGACCTAACATATGCGCCAAAAATCCCATTCCAGGTGGAATTACACGAAATAACACGAAATGGCCACCGTCTGGCCGTATTACATATATATAACGTAGGCCACCAAATTATGATACCGAACGGCGATGTCGATTATACACTAGAAAAATTTGGGCTCAATCCTCGAGACTTTCGACCAACGATCACTTGGAGCTAATTTTATCGACGGTATGTGCGGAGATAATCACGTACTCCCTGTGATAAAACATCATAAAGCATGAAATTTGTACCAAAGATTAATTATTAATTTCGTTTTCGTATTTATTTGTACAACAATATGTGTAACGCTTTATTTAGTTACCAATTTATTATAATTTTTGCAAGTTACATATTTCCTTTGTTTTTGTTAAATGACTATACGAGTAGCTGTGCTACACATGTAAATACGTTAAAAATTCGTTCCTATCACCTCATCCATTTAATTTACCCAAGTTATCTAATTATAAGTTATTATATTGTTGTTTTTGTCGGTATCGAAATAAAACTCAAATTAAGATGCATATTTATCATTATTAATATATTTCTCTTTGTATTGTTTTCGTAAAAGAAACCCAATTCAATCTCAGCTCAGCGAGATCTCTTCAAATAACCAAGTACGTAATCGTACTACAAAACCATAATTGGTATTCAAATGAATTAATCAATTTCTGCTGCAAATTTTACATTTCGTAATACTGCACCTCGCTTTGGATCAATTTAAAAAAATTCATCTCATTCCTGGTTTTTCTATATACAAACTTCATACGTATTACTGAGCACAATCGCGATCTCCCTTTTTTCTCACAGGATAGACTAACTACCACGATTAATCCGTCTCGGTTTGCAATTTGGTTCGACTTTTCGGCTTACGTCTGTTTACCATAAAAGGTAATGCGGTAAATACTCACAACCGAGTTACTCCAAAATTTCGTTCAATTTTCACTTCGTGTGCTTAGTTTCAAATTTTAAATACGATAATTCGATACGAATTTTCTACCTGTCAAATTACTCAAGAACATCTTGAACTCGCACGTTCGAATAATCCACTACAAACAGCCGCTTTTCTATGTAAAATACGTGTTTTCGACTCGTGGTGTTTTTCACATCATCTCATCTCCGAGATGACCTTATATAACTCGTACTGTTAACGTACATTTTTCGTATCGAAATAAGCCATACCGGGTATTACGCCGAACCGTCGTTCTAATACTAAATTTTCGCGTACACAAAGAAGAATATCGCAAATAAAGACGCGAGTGACCCGATAATCGGGATAAGTTTCGAATGCGTGTACGCTGAGCGTTCAAACTTTTCAATTTTTTCAAATTTACGCATCGTAATAATGGATTTCCGACCCGATCATCTTCGTTTTGGCCATATACCGGTCCATTTTTCCGTCATCGGTACGTTGTCCAGCTCGAATCATCGCCTCATTCGCATTCAATGCACAGCCCTTGGCCGCAAACACCAGCGCTCGTTCCGAGCTGACGACTTCGATCAATTTTGCATAAGGCACTTTCACCAACCGGCAAAAGTTCTCCTACGTGCAAACGCCAGACTACGATTAACCATGGAACTCCACGATCTGTACGATGAATCGAACCGCCGTCTCGTTGCCCGCCGCCTCCAAAATGAATGGAGTGATACGATGGTACCGGTAGAAACCATCAACGATATGCTACGTAAGTTTCGGTTCAACCCCGGCGATTTTGAGGTAAATCCACTTGATTTCGTGATACCAATGGAAGTGGATTAAAACAATGTACAAATTTTCGATAGCTTGTCGTCTTTTCGCGACCAATAGTACCCTAAAAACGTAGATTTTAAAGCTAACTTTAATTTTAGATTACTTAATGTAAACTAATAATACGACCGCATGATGTTAAACCAATCAGAATAAACCGTTCTTCTACATGCCTCGTGTACTTTATTTACCATAAACGGTATATAATAAAAACATATACAAGTAAGTAGGTAAACAATAGAAACCCTACCTACCTAGAATGCTAAGTACTAGGTAGACGGGTAAGAACTAAAACTTGACCTACCTAGATTGGTAAGTACTAGGTAGGCAAGAATACAAGTGAGCTAGGTAAAAATAAAACCAAAAAGACAAACAATACTAAAATTTTCGACTAGAAATAGTAACTAAAACAATTAAAATCAACATACTCAAAATCGAGTCAGGTAAGCTTAAATAAATAAAAACAACATAAAATGACTAGAAAATAAGAAAATTTATTGGTAACCAATTAAATAGGTAGGTAAACAAAAAAAAAATACGACGCCAGGCCGGTGTAAAGATGAAAACAAAGACTACCGTACAGCTGAAAATCAGCCAGGTAAGTGATTTTTTCTTTAATACTTTTTTCATATCTCGTGATATGTCGACATCTCCACGTCGAACCCATAGTAACTACATCGACACCTGCAATGTATTTGACTAGACATACATGCTGTTCAATAAATTTACCACCAAATTCTCATTCGAATCGATTTCAAATCGACACCCCCTACAGCTTTCAAGTACACTTAGTACTCATACATAATTCATCCGCATAGGGACGGGTATCTTTTTTCGACATTTTCAACTTCAAATAGAAAAGCGTACACATGCAAGTGTTTTTTCAAGAGACGGTCGTATAATTAGCGATTCTTTTGACAAAAATCCAGCGCACCACCATCTGTAAATCAGTTGCGCGCTCGATTTTACTCGTCACCTTGGAAAAGGACCCTTAAAGGGATATTTTTACGAGCTGGACAAAAACCGAAACGGTTTCAAAATTGAACAAAAAATAAAAATATCGTTTCGGTGATTAAAGCAAGCTGAGACTCGTCTACGACTCGTAAAATACGACACTTCTACGTCGCAGAACGTTTCAAAGGCAGTTAAAATATGCCTGAGAAACAAAAAGAAATTCAAGGTTAAGTTTTAACGATGAAAAAAGACCAACCACCTTTGTCCAAAGGGACAAAAACTCGCTACGAGTAAAATAAAAGAAGCCTAAAAAGCAATAAAACAGTCACTCCGCGTCAGATTTCAAAAAGACTAGCAGACTGGTCGCTTAATTTTATGCGCATAATGTGCCAGCTTCGTCTTTCTTTTTCTACGAAATTTTTCAGCATACCGACAGGCTAGCTGATAAGAAACAAAGACCATATAAACGCAGGAGTGGGGCAATTTTGACTAAATCTAACTCAACTCACCACCGAGTTTTAGCATCGACCATCATTAGTTGTTTTTCTTAGCCTTCGATACGTTCTCTGTTATCAATATTGTGCGTTCGAGTAGTTTATTATTATGAATCCAGAAGTTACAGAAATACTGTGTTACGTTTGCGAATTGATGCGAGTAATCATTTCTATATTGAAAGATCTCATCGAGAAAAACTTCGTGTAAATGTGTTGTGCGCGTATCAATATTCAATTTCGTTGCAAAGATTGTAACAATCCGGCGTGTATTTTTTCTCGTTCGAAGAAAAATAAATGAGTGATTATTTACGTCCAAAATTCAAACTATTGTGCGTGTGCAAAAAGTGTCGAGCGTTACACCGAATTCGATTCCAATACAACCCGCGATACCGGTCTAACGGGCAAATTTTTTCATTTTATCGACGTCCATTTAACATCGCGGTATCTGTGTAAAACCTTCAGTGCGATTCGCGTTGAATTCTCGAATAATTCGGTCATCATTATCGTGTACTATGGATCGCCACGACGTACTCAACGTCATCGACGACATCGTACTGCCATTGTGTAACGCGTGCTACACCCCGTTATTTAAGCAAACACCGTCGGCCGAAAGCCGAGAAAAGAAAGTAGTCACGACATGGTGCTATCATCTATTCCACCGCTTTTGCATCGACTCGCTGTTTCGCAAATCCAACTATGTCGACCAGAAAGGCAAGTTTATTCACTGCCCTAATGATTCGTGTCACAGACAAGTATCCGAACACCAGGTGAATGCGTTGCATTTACTAACTGCAACCTTACCCTACGACGATGGCCTATCCGCTCAAGAGCTACGTTCTGATCTTCAAACGGCGAGAAACCAGCTCGCGAAATACGAAGCATCGACGTTGGAATACGAACGCAAGGTGCAAGGCTACGTTGGATTACTCCAGTCGCGCGACGCGACAATCGATCGGCTACTCAACAACGAGACCACGCGCGCCTTACAGCCATCCGAACGCTATTCGGCTCAGGATCGATTGAAACAATCGCACCCAGCGTCATCATCCAATCACCGCTCTCGATCGCCATCACGCAGCCAAACATCGACGCCGAAAAAACAGAATACCGGTCGAGATGCGAGTCAATATGCCACGCAAAAGCAATCACCGAACGACTATCAGAGAAAAACCTACCATAACGATGGCCGCCCAGTCAGTACCGGAAAAACACCGATTCATACGCAGGCATCCAATCGACGTAATGCTACGAACCACGCAAAAAACTCGACACCGGCGCGACCAACACCACCGGCTCGCAAATCATCACCATCGGAAAACGCAACGCCTATTCAACAACCCGATATTGAATACCCAAAGAAGGTTTTTTACGCGAAAAAATCAACCATTGAAAACCAAGGCAAGAATCACAAACGATTCTTTAAAAAATTCGGGATTACGTCTTCGGTACTAAAACCATTCTACCCGCTGAACGCATATGCAAAATACTTCACCACGCTCGGTACGTTCGTTTCCCAAGACGTGATTAGAACAGCGATTGCTGCCAAAGACGTCCTGCTCATTGGAGATGGGTTTATCTATGGTTTGATGGATTTCATCCTCGAGCATCGTAAAATCCGACCATACTTACACGAGGAATTATATGGACGCGAACTTTCAATCGTCGATTTAGTAAAAACGCTCAATGGTTTTTTCACCCTACCGCGTCGAGTCATGCTCGCTATCGGTACCTTCGACGGTTTCATGGGAATGCCAGCATCGGTGTACCAAGATAAATTTTCACAATTGATTCGAATCCTAAAGAAAAAAGGAGTAACGGAACTTTACGCAGTAAAATCGATGCGGTACGAAAATCAAACTGACGTACAATATGCGGAAATCGAATCGACAATCAGAGTAAACTGGCAACAGGTATTCGGTGGAAAGTATTATATTATTGAACCGTACAAATTTTTACCGGAACAGACCAAATGCGACAAATATGGACCCTACCACGATCGCCAAGACTACTCAAAATTCGCTAAATGGATGTGTCATCAATTTATATACGCGCGTGACCAATCTCTCGACTCGCCTGATGCGGTATTCGACAACAATGCGTCGGGTGATTACGATTCCAGATCGGAACACTCCGACTCATCCGACTTCGCAGTATACGATACCGAGAATTCCGGTGGGAAAGCACCATGCAATTCACCTGTGATTATCGATCCGCAACAATCTGATAGCGATACGCCAACCGAAAAAACTGAAAAAGCTAAGGAAGAAAAGCCACCAACTCCAACGAAACCTAAACGGAAATCATCAGCTGGCACTGTACCATTGTCCAAATACGTCCCCATCGCAACGGTATCGCCACTGCCGACCGACACTGCGTCAACATCTAACGTTGCATCGGTCCCTGAGCAAATATCATCGACATCGCCAATCCCTACGGACCACAGCATCCCCGATAACGAGATCATTCGCCAGCCATCGCGCACCGAAGAAGAATTACTAAATTCCGACGCGAGTATGCATAGCGATGACAACCGTAATGACGACGATACCGTTATGGAGTAACGCTGTGAGTAATTATTTTTTCCAATTCTGCTCATTTAGCTACAGATAAAAATTCGTAAATTAAATTATTCTAATGTTCGTTACTCGCGATATACCACCTAGAATTGGAAAAATACGGTTACATGTTGTTTATTTGAGGAAAATATTAATGTATATCGAAGATCTCAAATTATGTTAAATAATCGTACCGATTTCATATTTTTATATCGAGATACTCATTAAACTACTCTTAGTTAAGCGTTCCTAATTGTTAAGATTGAATTTTTTTTTTTTTAAGTATTCTACAGAGCGTTCTCGAATTATTCAGTACGAATTATAGTTTATCTCTATCGTTATAAGAGTATTTACTCACTTATTTTATAATCAAAAATTTTTTTTTTTTTTTTGGTATCGAACGATTTTGGCATGTTTTTATTGTTTAATTACGAATTTTGAACGTTATTTGTTACGCTTCCTTGGTCTTAATGACCAACTATTCGATACCCTGTATATACGTTACGCATTATGTTATGTGTGAACTGATTTTTCTCTGTTATGTAGTTTTTGAATTTTTTGTTAAATGTACTCGACAATAATTTTGTGTAAACTGTATGTAATCCATCATGATAAATGAATTTGTGCCATACCTAAAATAAAAAAGACAGTTCAAGATAGACTAATATTTATTGAATTTTAACAGTTCACAACCAGCTTTAAGTAATATTACTTAACTATAGTGACATATAATTAAACCACGAACTCGATGCAAATATTCTTCTCAAGTTATCAGCTGTATACGTATCTAGAACATAACAAAGAAATAGAATATTGAATTAATTTCAAATATACGAATATAAGATGAAATAGAATAATGCTGACAATATTTCTACCGACATAATAATATGCAATAGTTCAACAAATTTCCTACCTTTCGTGCACGATTTAGCTTGGCAATTCTTCATCTTGACTACGTATCGTAGATATCTTTAAGAACTTGCGTTTTGGTCATGTTTCAATCCGTTGGGAGGTATGTGCTGAAATCAAAAAAGGTACCAGTTCAGTATTCGTCGTATGTTTGGATTTGTTTTAGCTGGTAGATAGAAAGGTTTTTGAACTACATTCATACTGGGTTTATTGAACCTCGTCCGTCGTTCAGTGATCCAGTGGTTCGCAGTTTCGACTACCTGGATACCTACCACGCTCGTGGGATTGAAATTTTAATGAGTTTACTCTGCTCCTTTTGTTCTCACCCGAGAAACCATGGGGGGCAGCTGATAGGTCCGTAGCGGACAATTGGCTGTCCACTATGGACGAGTTACCGGTAAGGCATAGTCGAACCTTTGTTCTACCGTGATTTGCTCAGCTGGTTCACCGACCGCTAAGTAAACTCACGCTGGGGCATATGTTAGACTGAGACTTATGCCTATGTCCGGAAACTCGTAATATTAGAGTATTTAACCCTTCTATTTCGGGTAACACTGATTGGTACAGTCGCGAAAGAGGTTTAGCAGCATCTTTTGCGACTGGACCAATTCGCAGTTCATCAACGGTTGTCCGCGAATCGCCAAGTTAATGTGCCTTTTAGTCTTTGTGCCCTCCGGGTCCAAGTTAAAAGTTATTTCGTAGAATTAATTAGTGTATTTAAGTGATCCCTCCAAATTTGTACAATATTTTCCCTATTTCGCACGAGTTCGTGGAATTATTGATTATTGACGTGTATTTCTGTGTGATTAAACTCAAATATATCGAATTCAACACGTAATCGTGTATCTTTTGTTAATTTAATATATTCGTCGCGTGTAAGTATCCATTCGGTAAAGTGTAGGTGTGCTGGGGTAAGTACCTATCTTATGCCAATCTGCTTTATTCGTCATACCTTTCATACGTGCAATTATATTATTTTATCATGGCATAATAATATTGTTCTCGTGAGTAGGATATCGCCATAATTTATCCAAACCTCTATATTCTATTCATCTTAAATTAAGATTGATTTGTACTGCTGGTATGTAGTATCAGCAGACTGATTTTGAAAAAAAATTGCTGATTCTGCGCTCAAATCGGATAATTGAACATTTTTTTGTAAGAAATGAAAACATGAGGAAAAATTGTAACAATGAAGCTAGATTTTTTTATCCAAAATGCAATTTTTCCAATTTTCCTACTCAAAAAATACCATTTTTGAAAATTGTCTATCAAAATCAGGCATACACTAGAGGCTCTTGGCGGCTGCATGAATTTGTCCCTTCATCAAAATTTCAGGAATCATGTTAACAAAAGGAAAAAATTATGAAACGAGTTGAAGCTTATCATTGAGAAAAAATCGTTCAAAAAATTATGTTTTCAACTTTTGCTCAAAATACTAATTTCGAACCCCTTGGGAAAAAATTGAAAATGTTACATTGTGAGTACAATATTTTGTTTCTTTTCATTTGCTTCGTTGGGCCCTTGAATTTCCCCTAAATCACTTTTCGTCATAAAAATTGAAATTTTGAAAATAAGTACGACATACCTACTTATTGCTAGATTGGATTATTACTGCCCAAACCTTTAATCAGGTTCCTGTTACTCGTACAAATGAAATTGTCATTGTGTATCGATTGATGAGCAAGTGAGATGTCTTCTTTGATGAAGTTCAACGATGTACAAAAATTGACCAGCTCTCCCTCCCCTTCCCTAAAAAGCAGGCTTTACTCTCCTCTCTTGCATTCTTCTGCTCAAAAAAGACCATGTACATTTTTTTTTTTTTTTTTTGGAACTTACATTCATCTTTTGGGTATTAGTTATCAAATTGAGAATTTTCATTAAAAACTATAAAAATAATGCGGAGCTAAATTCTACTAAAAAGGGCCAAAAGACACTTGACTTCGGAATTAACAAGCATGCTATATTTTACATCACTTTAAAGCTCGACTTTCTCAATAATCAAATTCGCAGTATTACAAAACACTCGTTAGTGAGAAAACACAAAGTAGGGTTAATCAAAACGGGCGACGAGAAGCACTCAATTCGAGTGCTTCGAACAACAAAATTTTTAAAAAATCGTCTCAAATTCAAGGTAATCTGATAAACATTTGAACGTACTCGATAAATTGATTTTTGCTGCGACTGAAATTTCTCTCTGGAATTCGTTGCGAAGTGTTAGGCTAACAGTAAGGGTAGGGTACGGCTACCACAAGGCAACGGTGTTTCCCATCTCGAACCTTCAATCTCCTGCTATGATCCATTAGAGTTGTTTCAAAACATGATATTCAAGCACTCGGCTTGTCGCGTTTTAAAGCTACACAATTTTTTCATCTCCGCCTACGTATTTTTACCTCAAGAGAGGCATTATCATTGCGGGTAAATGGCTGTCATATATGTATCAAATTACACGATATTCTGATCGCGCTATTTGGCACTCATCTAAACGCTCGTTCTTGAGTTTCCGATAAATTTCCACGAGCGTATTCGCTCGCCTGTCTGTCTGCCCTTACAATATACGAATATGTTGGATGGAAATTAACTTAGGTAGATATGTATTTCTCCATCGATATTGATCCTGCGGAAGACGCAAACGAAACGTATATAAATATTATACATACAATACCAACGTAGTATAACCATAATAACACAACAAACGAAATACGATAAGTCTTTTCGGAATATTAGACAGAATTTTGAAATATATCATGACAGTATCTTTCAACTCGCTGAGGTAAACTTAACACGGTTGTATGCTGGTTCAACAATATACAGTACACGAAACCCCATTTGTTAGAGGCTAATAATACCTACAAAACATCGTTTATTCCTTTTTCTTCAGGATACGAGTAAATAACGCCAACTTTCCCCAATTCGAGGCGATCCGACAAAAAAAAATATTTACCAACTAAGTGAAATTGTTGTACAAAAAGAACTTCGATATCAGAGATTTTTTCAAATTTATTTTAGAAGAAGGGAGCAATTCTTGTTTACGTGTCGGAGTTACAGTTAGCATCCACCTACACATGATCGTGTGCTAATAAAGGTATATAAAACTTCACATTAGATAGCTCACATTGATCCCCCGCAAAGGGTTCTTCTTCACCCACCCAAACGTAGCGAAATATATAAAACTTAACGTACAAGTTAACTTGAAAAAAAAAAAGTTCCTTCATAGTTTCATGACACGAAGTAATTTACAAACGATGCGAGCTTCGCAATTTCCTTGATTTGAACATAATATACCGTGTCTATTCCAAGTAATAAAATTTTTTCCACTCTGTACTTATACACGCGTAAATTTTAATTATCGATTGCACGTATTATACGAACATAGTACATACGTAATCGTGTACAGTTTGATAAAAATGCAAAGCTGAATTTAATACGTTCTCTATCTTTGTTTGAACACTACTCTTAGGATCTGGTATAGGTGTAGGTAAAGTATTAACGATGAGCAACATCGCGAATTTTCTTGTTTACATTGTCTGATCGATATAAAAGTTTCGTTTCATTTCCCACCGTATAGACTTATGCTGGTAATGTCGAAGATAAGCCGAAACGTTTTTTAAAACCTTTTATCCTGGCTGCCATCTTCGTCACACAGATAGGTATACAATTCATTTCTTCTATATACAAGCAGACGATTGTACGTAGGTAAGTAGGACAGCGGTTTGAAGATTTGTGGTTTTTTTCTTAAAACACGTTCACGAAATACATTCAATAACACAAAAGTAATATCAAATTCACCTCAATATGACGATTAAGTTACATCACGAACAAAAAAAAAAAAAACAAGTTTATTCGTATTAAGCGAATATGATAAAATCTGCAATTCACAACAGATTTACTTTCTTAGCTATAACTTTCAACAACGTACTAAATGACGACAATTTATAATTAAATCTCAACTAAAAGACTAAAAGAGGACTTTGTAGGCGTGTAAAGCGAAAACTTTGTCAGTTACCTACTTTAATTTTAATGAATAAACCTTGGAAGCACAACATTCAAAATGAAAATTTCATCACACCATAGTAAAAGACATTTCCACCTTCAAATTTTGTCACCAGAATTTTTTGCTTAGCTGCCATATTGAAGGAGAAAAGCAGCTCATCTTGAGTCAGATTAAAAATTTCGGTAGGAAATAGATTTATACCTAGCTCCAAAAAAAAAATGGGCGCCAGAAACATCAAAGTGACCTAGAAAACAGAAATTTGGTATGTACACTATTTTTGACCCTTTGAATCGATTTAAAATGAGTTTGAAACGTTTTAACCTTCCAAAATTTGAAAATTTATATGTACGTATTTAATGGGTCACTACAACAAGCACCAATTACGTTTATAAGCGCAAAAGTTTATTCGGACAGGTTTTTATGGCTCTTTTGGAAAATCTGGAATTCCCAAAATATGGTTGAAGGCTTCAGAACGGCTTGAAACTACTTCCAATCAATTCAGCATGTTGAAATTAAGATATAAAGAATAAATTTTAGCTATCTAACTGCATTTGATACAATTTTGTAAAAAATTCCAACTTTCAAAAATCTGCAGGAGACTTAAAAACTGCTCAAAATGGTTCTAAACAATTTCTAATCGATTCAGGGAGTCCAAAATACGGTACATGCTAAATTTCAGCTTCCTAGGTCAATTAGGTAACATTTTAATTTTTCCCATTTTTGACAAAAGATTTTCAAAAATTTATAAAAAATCGAAAAATGCACTTAATAGTATCGTACCTTGAATATAAGCTGGTGGTATACTTTTTGCATCCTCTTTCGTTTCCATCCGGATCATTTTGACAGAGAACCACGATTCATACCTACTTATAATTCGAAGTCACCTTGCAACCTATCAAAATTGGTTAACATTTTGTAGGGAGAACAAAAGTGCTCATTACATATTTAAAATTTTGAGCAGAAAATTCGAACAATTCCTAATAAAATTCTTAAGTAGTAACCTTGCAACCCATTAAAATGAATTGAAATTTTGCGAGAAAACGATAATATTAGTAGCTTCTGCTTTAAAACGATTTCTGGAAATTTTTAGCCAATTTTTAAAAACTTTTGTAGGTGTTTAAATACACTTCACAAAATTTAAGTAAAACGTACCTTATGGCAAAATGATAATTTTTCAGACATTTGATATGTATTTTGAAATACGCCATTTTTCAAGTACCTATAGAGAATCGGGACATTGAAATGATTATTTTCAAAGGGTCTGAACACGAATATGACACCACTTTTTTTTAAATTTAGTCAATTCTCAGATATTTGGCCACCTCTCTTTCCTTCCCAAAAGTTTCAAAATTCAAACCAATAATCTCGTACTGCGACACATTGTTAATCATGTTTTTCAAGCATGCTGAGTATGCAAATGATTTTAGTGTTTTGATAGGACGTCATCTTTACTCTCAGTACCCTCTGCCCCCCCCCCTCATAAAGAATCAAAATTTGAAACAAAAAAGTGAATTGATCAAAAAAAGTAAATGAAAAGCTACGATTTACGTAATGTATGTAGAGAAAGGAAGAGGGGAAGTGTGAGAGGGAAAGAAAAGAAAACGAGAAATTCCATCGCTAATTTATAAAACCGAATAGGTAAATATTCGTAAAAATGAAAAAAATTCATTTATCGCTTTTCAATTGACATCATTTTGAAATCGACGTTCAAGAAAGTACTTCAGAAATTGACATAACGATGCTATTACTGAAAAGTTCATAAGTTACTTCCTAAACAGGCATAAAACATCGTTGCAGAGGCGTTATAAGAATTAAGACCCTCGACACGCCGCGTCGGTAGGTAGGTAATATTGAAATAAAAATTAATTTCGAGCTCGTTACTTTCATTATTAGATTGAAAACTTCAGCCGACTTCGTTCGCGGAGTGATTCTTATTGGTGGTGTCTTTTTATCGATGGCGGTTGCCCTGGTCGTTATAGTGTCGTCGGTACGCCAAGATGACCTTTTTTTGGCTAGAAATGTAACAATGATTAAAATCAGATAACAACAAGGTAACCTACATTTCAAATGTATATCTTTCGATGACAAAATTAATATTAGCTCTGACTCTGAGTATTTCGTCGATATTTTGTTTATTTATAATGGCTTTCTAGCACGAACTCGTGTGTACTGCCACTGACTCGGCAACGTCAGCGTAAGCGTATTTCGAGTCGATTTAGCCCTTTTTCGCTCTCTCTCTCTTTCTTTCTTACTCTTTCGTTCACAAATGCAGCGTACATTTCCGTCGAAAGAATTTCTCATTTACCTTTACCTTTGCCAAGGAAAAGGAAAATATTCGATTTCATGGCCATCGGATTCGTAGGTAGTAGGTACCAAAAAATGACGATGAAACGAGCTTAACACAAACGTAGGTATAGAAATACGTAAGAAGTTAGCATACAAAGACACAGACACAGAGAAAGACTCTCGACATTAATGTCGATAACACCGCAGCCTAATGACCCTGCTCGTTGCCATTACTCCTAGTCCTATACGTAAACTATGTATTATATATAGATGTATATGAAAAGAAATTGCATGAAATACTTACCGGCCGGCCATGCCGACCATAGGTTATTTTAAGACGTTTCTCATGTACAAACTAAAACCATAAGGTGTGGTAGTCATAAGTCCTGTGCGCTTAAATATACATTAAATATACTCGAAACGATCCTCCCTCTCTCGTGACCACTCGCACCACACCGATAACCCAACTTCATCTATATTTATACCTCTCCTAGTGTGGAAATTTATCCATATATTGGAGTAGTTTTACACAAACTCTCGTCCTTCTCGTATTCGAAACGTTAAAAAAATCATTTTTCACCGTCATTGCTCCGGTACGAACGTCCGTCCGTCCGAACCACCTTGAACTTGAAAACAACACTGTACCTATAGCGTGAATTCGAACGAAGAAAAAATTTCTCTTGATTTTCTATACGAACGTCTGTCATTCATCTCGATCCGAATTCTGCCCTTTTGTTTAGCCACGTAGGTAGGTATATAGGCAATCTTAATACAATTTTCGCTGTTGAGAAAATCTCCTCGGTTTGGTAAAAAAAAATGCCACAAATACGTGTTCGTGGGAAGTACCTATATACTAATTTAGAATGAAATCAATTTTTCAATCGAGTTCGCTTCGACGAAATTAAAACTGATTGAAAAGTTTCACTCGGGGTGAAATCGAATAAAAATCTATACCAGGACGCCGACAAAAGAAGAGAAATTTCCCACAAGAAGAATCCTACGAACCTACGTTAGATGTATAGAGTTCACATGTAGGTTTTATTTCGAGACACTCGCATCACAGGGGACGAGGGAGGGCGGACGCGGGGTTACGTGAAAAATGACGATATTAAAATTTAGCGAAGAGAATTTCATTTTAACGAGTGTTATACTCCCGCCGAGTAGACCTAATAATAAAATTTTTTAAAACAATTTTCTATTCCTCGTAAGTTTCACTCACTCGGTGTCGGTATATACGCTACTACGTCAAACCGTGGCAAAAATTAATTTCGAGTTCTTAACAAGTTCGCTTCCATCCTCGTACTCGTACGTAGATATGGGGTAGCAGAGTGAAAAAAAAAACTTTGTTGATATTGAAGTGACACGACTGAACCAAAATTGTTTTCTTGAAGCTTTAGACGAGTAACGAAGCGCAGCAAATTTTCTAATTGAACGATAAATACGTGAAAGTCGGGTTATAACACCGAAATACATACATACGTACGAGTAGGCTATACGTATACGTTGCTAAAGTTTACAATCTTTTTTCAATTTCATCCGAGTACATGACGTAGAGGAAAATTTTCAACGTACAAAAGTACACAATACTACGTAAAGGCGAGGGGTAAACTTGATAGGTAATTTTTAAAGCACACGCTCGTATTCTGTGTACGATAAGTATAGGATTTTCGCGTATTTTTGGCAACACTGCCGAGAGTCTCGATCGTTGTCGAACTCTTCGTCGCTGCATCGAGTACAATATTTACCCAATTGCCATGTCGCCAAATTACCGACCTTATTGTTATTTGATTACCCTTTGCCGACCTCCTTCTGTCACTCATTCATCGTATTACTTGAACAATTTACAACGACTGAGCAAAATTTTCTGCGGCGGTCGTAGGTTTTCGAAATATTACAGCTTTTTTCCCCTCTAGCTCGTATTGTTCAGTCCGGGTTTTCCTTTTGGCAGTATTATTTGTTAAAGGCCTTTTTTTACGCCTATTTTTTATACCTACCTACGCTTTCATTATCGTAACATTACGTTGAAATTGGTAATAAATGTTTGTTTTATTAGTTTGATTGAGATGAGGAAGTAAAAAGAAGAGAAACGAATCGACCATTTGCAATATCGTTGCGAGCAATTTTTTTCGCGTCGGGTCAATAAAAAGAAATGAATAATTTATTTTGAAATATTTAAGGGCTTTTTGCATGAAAAGGTGCCGAAATATTGTTACGAAAAACACCTAAGATATCTGGACTTTGATTTCAACAAAAAATCAATTCTTGCGAAAAGAACATGTTTCAAAACCTCTGTGACTAAAATTTCAGCTAAATTAATTTTCTAATTTTTGGCGAATCGTTAACACTAAAAAATTTTCTTGTTTTTCATAAAAATTTCAATTTGGCAAAAATATTTTCCCCACCCAATGTTGACATTGTTGACCCATCAATTCAGACTCAAGTAAGGAAAATGAAAAAGTGGGGTTACATGCCCTAAAAATGTTGAAAATTATTATTTCAGTAATTTCTAAATATTTTGGCAATTTAATAACTTCTCCGACCTGAAAACCAAAAAATACGCAGGAAGCAAACTTCAGATACCTCATGAAGCCGATTTGAGGAGATTCGTGCATTATGCACAACAAAATTTTTGAAATATCGCATGATTCGACATTCGACTAAAAAATTGAAATGAATAATCTAGAGAGAGTGGGTGCTAAGTACATTTCGGACCCAAGATGATTTGCGAGAGAGGGGGGGGGGAGAAATATTTGAAATGTCCCTAACTTTGAAAAACGGTACTTCATTCATTTTTAAACATTTTCTATAATGATTGCGAGGCATCCCAAAAGTTAAATAAGGCAAAGTTTCGTAGTTTTCAAAATTTTGGAATACTCAACCTCCCTCGCATCCTTCCCTCTAAAAAGTGGGTTCCTAGAACCTTATAGTCCAAACCCAAATTTTCAGCTAAAAAATGTTGTGGTTCATGGCCTCGTCGTCGTCTCCAAATAAATCTACCTATTTGACTTGGTCGTTTTTCATTTTTTTTCAAAATTTGGCGGAACTTAAGCAAAAAATTATGGTCAAATGACTTTAAAAAGACGTGAAAAAAAGTCTAAACTTTTTAGGTCAATGTTTTACTTCCCCGGCGACAGCTGAAAGTTCCAGCTCAGCGTTCATTTTTGTCAAGTTCAGGAGTTCTCAAAATTACATATAATTCTATTCTTTAGTCGGGTAATTTTTTTTTAGAGAACCTCTATTTCTATTCTCGCCTCCACAGGTTCATTTCTCCCAAAATGAGACCCATTTTTGTGCACGCCAAAGGTCAATTCAATAAAGGAACGCAAATGTATCGATGGAAAAATCAATTTAAAAAATATGAAAAAGACCAACGCGAACGAAATAGCCGAACTCTGTCTCTTATTGAAATAAAATGTCACTGCCAGGCCCGATTCAAGTACCTAGTACTTTAAAACACAAACAGCATCCCCTTTACTTCCTTCAAAAAACAGACCACCAAGTCTGTAATTTCAATTAACTGAAATTTCCCAATTTGTTGTTCACTTCAGATGAGATTTCAAACGAGGCAGTTTTTTCTTTTAGCCTATTGTAGATTCGTCATCGTCGGTGGAAATGAAATCATAATTCATTTAAACCTTTTAAATAATCCAATTTGACGTGCTTGTACCGACGAAGACAATTACAAGGTTATAGTGCATTACGTAGGTAAATGTGCTATTGAAAATTACCAAATCGTATTTACATTTCTCTCAATTTCTCGAATATCGTCGATTCGTGAATTACGAGTGACGACGTTACCTACGCGGTGAAAAGAATAGTTCAAGTATCTCTACCTATAAAGTTGTGATGCAAGGCTTTGAATTCTACTCGTATGTTCTCTTGTGAGTTACAGACATTGCGTAATTATACGAGTAAGTAGGTACCATCGATAAACAAAAAGTAGACACATAATTCGTTCGTTTGTAGAAAAAAAAAACTGTGAGATGACGGTTAATAAAAATTCCTAAAAACTTGCATCGTATTAATGTTCAACTGCACAATCTTCCTGTATTTCTGATTGCAGTAAATGGACTGGCGCCGAGAAGAGCCCCTTCTAGCGTAACTCCAAGGACGCGACCTTTAAAGTCGTCCGAAAACGTCACCGAAGTACTCGAAGGTGACTGTCCAGAATCAGATGGGTTCTTCGCAGACGCTCAGCAGTGCGATAAATACTACGAATGTCGCGATGGTAAAGTTGTAGCTGAGAGATTATGCGCAGACGGAATGGTATTCAATGATTTTAGCCCTCAGCATGAAAAATGTGATTTACCTTTCAATATAGATTGTTCGCAAAGGCCTAAATTACGTAAGTATACAATACAATACAATGCATGGAGCTAATCTTTATATAGGTACCATAGGAATATTGAAATTTAAAAACGCCGGTCAAATTTTTCGTGCAATTGAAAAAATGAAAAATTTTACGTTTTATGAGCTTTAATCATTATGAGTAAAATTAATTTCCAACATTCGAGTTCAAAAAAATCACTATTCCACTTGAGACTATTTTCACAATCTTTCCATATGCACTTAAGCAGGGTCAATTTATATGTGTGTTCAGAGGAACAGAAATTTGGAGTTTGACTTTGACCAGCAGAAAATAACTTTCATTGCCCAGAATAGTTGAGGATGCATGCTGGTCGTGAAAGTGGAAACCTTTAACCTTGAAAGATAAAGTGACGCCAAATAAAAAGATTTTAATCATGCAATGCGATTTTACGTCAGATGCAAGTGAATCTCAAGATATATTTTGTAGGTACATTAAATTTTTTTTTTTTTTTTTTTTTGAATACCTACCTAACCATCACTAAAATAATATATCCAACGTTTCAACAAGAAAACAAAATATGTGATATGACTGATAATTTAGTCGAATTGAATTATCCTTTTCAAATTCCGAAATTATTTATTACTATTTTCAGGTCTATAGGTACAATTTTTTGAGATTTTCCAAGCTTTCAATATGCAACAAAACATTATTATGTCAGATGATACCAATTGATCCGTTAATTATTTATTCATTTATTTATTTTATTTTAAGAACCATTTACAGCAATGCTGGTAACAATCTCAAAATTGGAGTCAGTTTTTTTCTCATCCCACCATTTTGAGTCATACCTGTCTGGCAGACTTTACAATTAATCACGCGGGACAAAAAATTTCTAATTAGAGTTGGTAGGTACATATTCGAAAGTTTCGAATTTTTAAAAACTTTTTCAAATTCGCTAGGAACATGTTCAATGATACGTTATGCTAGATCATTCTAATGTTGACCAGGGATGCCAAAACGGGGTAAAATTCGATCCTCCTTTATTGAAGATTTCTTGAAGTAACGTCACGAAAAACAGTTGGCATTCGATCACCTTTTTGGGGACCCCTGATGAAGATTTGGCATGCTGCCTATGTCAAATATCGAAAACTTGTAATTTTTTTTATCAATTTCCAGAGTCGCATATTTTGGTGATGATTGCTCCAACATAATTAATTATTCAAAATTTCATTATCATTTTTTTAAAAAAATATAACAATATTATTTTTTGTTCAAATTTTTTCAAATATAATATTTTTTTGTTTTACTATTGAAGTAAGTAGATTTACCTTCAGTAAAAAACAAATTCATCATTCACGAAAGAAAATTTTCTTTACATACCGAAAAGAGCGGAAGTCAATTTTTGACAAAAATTCTCTCAGTTGTTCTCTTCCGACAATGAAAAAATAAGTGCAATAAATCATTTTGAAGCTTGCAAAGAGTTATCAATTTTCTCCATAAATTTCAAATTGCTTAGCAAGGACCAAAAATAAACTTTAGCAACCGAAAATTTTGATTGCCAACTACACATTTTCGAGTCAAACGGTCATACAAACACACCAGATGATATCTAACAAAACACCGTTTTTGAAAATTTGATCTTACGTATTCCTGAAACTTGAAAATTTTAGTGAAAGACACTGAATTTAAACTGGCATTGTTGGAATTTTGCGGTAAACACCAAAAATCGTCGCAGGGCCCCTATTAAGCCCTAATCATTAAGTTACAGATGCAAAATGTCATTTATGCTATTTTTTGAGCAATTTGAAATTTTTAGAGAAAAATGAAAATTTGCTGAAGGCTTCCGAATATGGTCTAAAACTGGTAGTTTTAAAAATGGGAGAGGGGGTTGAAATGAAGTAATTATTCACATGGGTTCATTTTGTTTGAAAAACAAATTATGGAAAAATTAAAAAATTCTCACCAAGAACAAATTTTCTGAATTTTTTAAATTTTGAAAAATTAGGCAAAAATCCAAAAATGAACTTCAGTGCCTAAAATTTTAGTTACGGGCGTTTTTGAAAAAGGAATTTATGCTCTTTTGATCAAGCTTGGTTTCGTTTAAGTTGAAGGGTGGAGATGTTATTTCCTATGTCTCATTTCCCTACTTCAGAAGGTTCTTTTGGGACTTCGAAATTCATAAGAACTGATGGCAAAAAATTTGAAGCTCAAAAGACACGAGTTTTAAGTATTATTTCTGGAGCCAAAAAGCGGTAATCATTTTTTTTTCATGAAAATTCTCACTTACTTAAACTGATTTAAAGGATGCTGAAATTTGAATTGAATTAGTTATTTTTTCAAAAAAAAAACCTTCATTGCCAAAAGTGTGTCGAAAGGGAATTAGAGGACAGATGAATGGACGAGAAAACTGTGAAATTCGGCTAGTTTTACTCATTTCAATCTCAAACCGTGAAAATCTGAAAATTTCACAAACTGTCGCATTTTCCAATCCAAAAAAAAAAAAAAAGATATTTCAACAATGATTTTAACTCATATTATAGGTAGACAATTCGCAAGAAATTTGTAAAAATTTACACGCATCGTCTATTTTTTTTACCATCTTGAAAAATCACTAGGGAATTCATCGTACCGAAGAACTTCAGCACAAAGAACTCCAAAGTACCTAGTAAGCCTCCTGTATATTACTTTTCAACTTTTTTTTTCTATCTTTGTTCACATTAACGAAAGCAAAATGTCGCGACAGTCGAGATTCGTTTATTACGTATTCGTTTCCAATCTTAATTCAAATTTCTCAATTGTGCAAATCTTTGAATACTAATTTGGTTTCACTAGATGGTAAAATTATTGCTACCACTGCACTTAATTTCCAAGGTACATATAGGTACACGCGTGGATCTAGTTTTCCCAGACCGACAACATCGATCATGTAAGTAAGAGAAAACGTGCTGTACATTCAACTTGCATCGTCGAGCGTAAAATTTCTCCACAGCAATTTGATCGATGAAACCGTCTGAAAGAGTTAAGCATGCTCTATCTTATTCGCATAAGGGATCTAGGCGACCCAACAAGGAGGTAAAATAATTTCCAAGTTTGACATTTTGACGCAACGCGCACAATTTGTAAAAATTTATTCGCCTGTGTGGAGCATTGAATGTGACGTCAAAACGAGCGCGCCAATCGAACGTAATTCTATTTTAAGGTAAATTTGTCTCTTTTATGACAAGCACATAGCAAGAAAAAAGGTGTTTCGAAGTAAAACGAACGATTCTGCGTATAATAAGCCGAACGAGTGAAAGAAAAAGCCACCTTATTCGAGCCTATCAATTGTTACTACAAAAGCTGAAAAAAATTTCCAACTTGAAAATCGGTCTGTTTAAGAATTTTTTTTTCAACGGTACGTCAAACGGGTCGTATACTATTAAACATTATTAAAATCAATACGTTTGACTATGCGACTTTTCTTTCATTATTACCATTTTCTTTATTACCCAGCCAACGTTATAAAAGTTGGTGTTTTTTTTTTCATTTCATTCTCAACGTAGGTACCTCGTATGATGTACTTACTATAGTTGTTCTAGTTGCATCGCCCGTAGGACGAGGACTTTATAGTATGTATTTTAGTGGCGTATTTTTATCGTCTTTTTCCTGCAACCTAAGTAAAGTCGAATCGCGTGAAGGTATAATATTCAGTAACACTCGCACACATATACAGCCCGGACTGGAATAGGTACGCAACATACCGTCTACGGGGCTCCAAACCGAGAATGAAAACTTTTGCGAATGCGGATTTGCTCGCTTCGTGTACCCATCAACGTACATTTTAGCGAGTTTCCCGAAGGAGAACAGTGTAGCTATTAGAATGGGTATCAGTGAGAAGGGCAACATGGTGGAGGGTGTCAAAATACTATTTAAGTTTCAACATTCCCTGATCACGAAAATGTAGGTTGCTTCAAGTGTGAATACGAATACAGGCAGGTACGAAAGAGCTGAGGTAAGTGGGTCACTTGAGAACACTTATACTTTCTTATACCTACGAGGAAATTTGAACTTAACTCGGATACTGTTTGAAGGAGCGAGAGAGCAATACCTTCGACATTCCTTTTAAATTCAATACGCTTCAAATTCATCATCGATTCGTCTCTTTTGATGTACGTGTAATTCGTGTAAAAAAATTGCACGCTTAATGGTATTCCATCCTTCGGGCTAATTTCACCAAATCGAAAGGGAGACTCGCTACTTTTAGCAGCCTGCGAGCTATTTGCTTTTATTACCAACCACCTACTAGCGATACGACCGGCGGTTTTATAGCGAGCAATATCGTCTATGCAGTTATTGAATACATAAAATAACGTCTCTCTTATATACGTACACTGTACAGTTTTCTCGCCATTTTTCATACGTCTCTCACTATCCCACTCCCGCTGCACGCGCAGCATTTGATTTGCAAAAACTTTAATTTGTTTTGCGCTCGATGGATGAAAATTCCATACTTTGTTAATGTCAACTTGAAACGTTACTTTAATCAATTTTGTCGAATCAGCATTAAATTTTGTACATAAAATGGCATGGATTTAAGTTGTTCAGTTATTCCTTTTACAAGTTTTGCTCTTTTAGAAAAAAAGTACCTACCTACATCTTCTGATGAATTTTTTTTTGTTCACTTGAAAACTTTAACCAGAAATCATGCTCAAAAATTCGGTTTTTGTAAGTGCAGTTGAAAAAACAATGCAAATTGATTTCTCCAGACAACTTTTCAAGTTTTATTAGTATGGATATCAACCAATTTTCAGACTTGTGTATCCAAAAAGAGCACTTCTAGGGCACAACTTTTAAGCAAAAACGACAAGAATGAAGAATACTGTCTTAAAAGGCGAATGATAATTGATAACAATAAAAAAAAATTGTGATTTTGTAGCTGTCAATGAAATTGTTTGCCATTTCTTGTAATTTTTAAAAAATTCCATCCATAAAAGATTCATTTGGCACCTTCGAAAAATAAAATACATATGACAGGGCGGTGTTCAATGAAATTTTCAAATCAAAATGCAGCATTTTAGTAGAACATTTTCAAAATTTCTGCAGGACCATGAACACTGAGAACCTGTAGTTGAGACAGACACTGTTTTAGTCAGTGGGTGTGTTCAGACCCAAGTATGGACCTGTGACTGAGACAAACACAGTATGTGTTTCAAATTCAATATCTCAAAAATTTTTAAAAACCAACAAGACACCTACTTCACTTCCTAGCCAAAATCAAACAATCAGAATTGAAAACACCAGTGGTTGAGTCAGACACTGTTTCAACCAGTGGGTGTATTCAGACCTAAGTATTGATCAGTGTATTTTTCAAATTTACGTTTCCTCCTCCTCAAAAATGTATGTACTTTCAAGATTTGGCTGATTCCTTTAATTTTTATCTCCTCTCCGACAATAAATTACCAAAAAAAAAAACAATGTCCACAATTCTCAGTGAATAATACAATACTTTCGAATCAAATGAAGAACCTTATCGATTTTCAGGATCAATTCGTCAAATGCAGAACTTTTGAATTTTTTGCAGCAGGATTTGCAGGATTTGAAGATATTCTGTTTAACAACTTTGTTATGAGCAATTTTTTTGCTATTGAATACATACATATTTTTAAAAAATTGGACCTTCTGGTATAAGGGATGATTTTTTTCCTAATAGGCAGATAAATAGGTATATTTCTCAAGCATTACTGGGAAAAGTTGGAGAGGTAGAATAGGTTGGAATGATAGCGATAGGATGGCATTTCAAAAGTATTTCCGGTGGAGGGGTATTCTCAATGGAGGGGGGAGGGGGTCTAAACAACAAAATATTATACCTTCCTTAATTGAAAAATTTCAGTATCACTAATCAATTTTTTTGACGAGAATTTTTACGGGGAAACAATTTTTTAGAGAAGTCTCGAATTACTAATACCTAGGTACTTCACAAATACCTACTCAGAGAAATGTGTTTTCAGAGCAGAGAGGTAGGAATCAGCCGCTCAAAAGAAAGGATTTAAATTCTACGCAAACGCAAATACTCGTTAGATTCGCTTCTTAAATCAATCAAAAAAAAGTAGTACTCAAACAACTTGTACCAGAAAAAAGAGCGAAACCCGTACAAAAATAAACTCAAGAGTTGCTTTTTGAAGTATCAAAGTTGTTATACAAAAGTCGAATCCGATTTTACGTATTATTTTCAGGGTTTAATTTCGCAAAGGTACCGGCAAAATTACCAAGTATAACTGAAATCTTCGAGTTCGTGGGAAAAAATACTGATAACGAAGAAAAGAGACACGTTGACAGCAGAGACAAGAGAGACAAAAAGGGGGTTTGACCTGGATCTCTCAAAGTCCTAAAACTTAACGCTGACAGCAGGCGGCGACGATTAAAATTTTCAAGAGGTAGAAAAAAAGAAATGATGTCAATAATCACTTTACCTAATAAAAAAAAAAAACTTACACCGAATCTTTTAAGAAAATGAAAAAAATAAAAAGAAAAGAAAAGAGAAGAAAAAAGAACTTGGAAATTTCTACCATACTTTCGTGACCTCTGTTCCTGTTAGCTCCTTCACCTTCCATACAGAGAAGAAGAAAAAACTCCAAAACCAATATTTCGTAAAAGAAACGGAAAAAGCGAGGAAAAAAATATACACGCAGTATCTCCATTATTATATCTCGCACATCTTGGACATGGGCATGAATCTTGTGAAAAATCTTCGGGATCTTTTTTAAATAAGAATATTATCGAACATCTCGACTCGACACACGATGGAGGAGAGTGGGGGGACCTTTAACGGTAATTATTTTGGTTATATGCTGAATAAATATACAAACTATCGAGCCTTGGCAAACAGCAGAATCACCTACGTAATCGTCTGCGACTCTTTCGCGTTGTACAAAGTTCTAATTTAGTTCACATTACGCGAAGTTCTCCTACTTTCTATTACATCACGCGCCGCGTTAATGACGATTCGCGTACACGTAGAAAAACATGTGAAATAGTGACGCTTCTTCTTTTTTCCATCTACTCGAGTGTAGAATATTTTTAATAAGATTTTTCGCGAAAATAGCGCAACACTGATGACCGTTAGGATGACTTCACGTGATTCTTATTCGTTGTTAGTATCACAATTTGACGAATTTCTTAATCCAAGGTGATATTATCGGTATGTATTTTTGGTATTCGATTTGCTCGTATTTAAAATACTTCTTCGATGGGTCAGATTTTTATTCCGAAATCAAAATACCGCTACGATAAGTTATCTCCATTTTCAAAGTGCAAAAAAAAAAACGTTCTGCTGGCAATCGACGACAAAAAATCCATTAAATTTCATACTCGATAGTAAACTTTTTCCAGTGTGTAAAAATGCTCGTTCGTGTATGTACTTGGCTTTCACATTTTTATCATTATTATCAATCATTTTAGTATATAGATGCATTTCGCCTACTTGATATAAATTTTACGATATTTAATTAACGAATTTGAATTTTTGTTGTTTGTTTTATTGTCTAACAGAGGAACCGAAGCCAACTATACATTGCCCCAGATTGAACGGCTACTTCAATCATGAAGATCCAAATACTTGTAATAAATTTTATTACTGCGTAGATGGTAAATTTAATTTGATAACGTGTCCCGATGGTTTGGTGTATAGTGAAAAAACTGGTATCTGTTCGTGGCCAGATGAGGCTAAAAAGAAAGGATGTTCTTCGCAAGGTACGTATAAGTATCAAAAACTTTGACGAAGCTTTTTTTCCTGAGCTACCGCACACTTTGGTCATGATGGAGTGGTCGCGAGGAGCAAGGTAATGATACAAATTGCCTGTTTCGTGGCCTCAACGCGTACCTAGCTTTACCTACTGCCTAGCTGTTGGCGAGCTTAATAAAAAATCACACTGTACACGCATATACCATCAATCTTTCTAAGATAAGGCTTCCAGCTGTACACGAATTCGTACACGACGTTATTTTATGCAAATTAACTCGATAATTTAATTTGTTGAATTATTTTTTGGCGAGGGGGAGGAAGAAATACTGGTGAAGGGAGGCTGAAGAATGGACAAGGTATTTTAATGATTTGAAAATTAAAAAACCAGATACCTACCCAAATTATGGGAAGGGACATGAGAAATTTTCAGCAGTATAGTAAAGGTAAGTAAGTTCTTGAGCAAGTAAATTGATAAATAAGTACATTTAGGGATAAGTAAATGGTGTTCAATAAATGAGAAAAACATTTCTTTTAAAAAATGTTGATTGGTGAAAGATTAAAACCGCTTACGAGTACATGATTCTTAACTTGGTTCTTCATTTAACTTCAAGTTAATGTTGGGGGTCACCGAAAGCGTGTGTAGGGGAGAATTAGAAGACGGTGAAGGCAGCAATGAAACTAGCTGAGAAAGAGTTAGCTCAATCCGATTCCAAATTTAAGAGAAGGGGGTAGTTATACCCTCTCAATTAAACGCGTTCATTTTAAAAATGGTACCTATATTTCAAAATATTACCAAAAGCTATAAGTTGATGGTGATTTTTATATAATTTTTGAAGGGTGAACTTGCAATTAAAAACCTCAAATTGTAGGTATTTCTGAATTTTGAGAGAAAATAAAAAAATTGCAATTGTATTCAAATTGCTAAACATTATTCAAGATCAAGTTGAAACTGATTAGAAAGTACACAGAAGTTATTTCAAATATGCAAGTACTCCCAAATGCTAAATTTTTGGCAAAATTGCTGAAAGTGTTCTAAAAATTATGTAAAATCGCGTAAAAATATATGAACGCGCACACTTCAAAATATCTTTCAAGGAATTAAATTGGTGCCAAAAAGTTATAAAAGTTTTGATGAATACTTCGAACTTTTCACAATTCACATTGAATTAAAAATGCTTAAAATTACATGAATCAAACTTTTCAAAAGTTTCAAACTAGATTAAATTACATAAAAATTATCAAAATATTATGAAATTTATCAAATTTGAGTAAATGTTGACCAAAATGTTGAACGATAATTTAAAACTCCATAAAAATTGTCGAAGTATCCCATAAATTGATGATTCGTAATTACTGTTGTAAATCATCACCACCTACTTATTTTGTTCTTCAAAATCATGAAGTAGGCAACAGAATTGAGAACCACTGAATTAATTACTAACCTTTTCCAAATACATGCGATAGATACCCTTTTCAATTTTCATCGTCTGAATTATCATGTTTCAAATTCTTCAGGATAAATTTTGAAAAAAATTCCAAAGATTATCAAAACTAACTTTCAACTGGAATTCCAAAGGACATGTTCTGACATCTCCATCATCCTTATTCATTTGTCGAAAAACTATCACCTAAATCAATTATCGAGACCAAAATACCTACAGCTATTCGTAATTGAATCAATCTCCGTTTATTTTAAGTATTTTTTGACGATTCAAATTTTTATAAAATCAATAAATAGAATGCTTTCCAAAAAAAAAAAAAAAAAAAAAAAACAATTTTAAACATCTTTTTATCTTTACAAAGTAGGTAGGCCTACTGAAGTAGCAGTCTAAGTATGGTAATTTTATTCTTAATTACGAAAAAATTCTACGCCAGAGAATTTTTCGAAACTACGTGAAACTTAATTAAAAATTCAAGCGTGGTTTTTAAAATTTTCAAGCTTAAAATTTTACGATAACGAGTTCGAAGTTTTACAACGAGTATTCGTATACTAAACACAAAGGAAATGCGCATAAAAAATGCCACCATGTGAATTATTCTTTCTTCCGTTTCGCGAATAGTGCCAAGTTTCTCATCTTTTTTGTCACTTCCAGAAGAATGAGTCATAAAATTGCTTAAATGTTGTTTTTAATTATATGACACATTTTGGTCGATATAAATTATGATTTATGCAGTCGTATTTTACGAAATCGTAACGTTGAAATAACCTCGATTATCAGACGTACGTACGAAGGAATGTTGATTTTAATTCTTTTTAAATAAAATACAATACTATATGAAACGAGGGATTTTCGAGGCAAAAAAAAATGCAAATAAGTGTGAGAACATGTCGCATTATGGTTTTGTATAAAGCAATCCGTACATGAAAATCGAATAAAGACATTTATCACGAACATGTTCAAAAGGATACTCGTTTATGAGAATCTGTGATTTATGCCTAGCATTTCCCATATTATATTCCAGCAAAATATGAAAACGTTATAAACACGTTATACATGTATGTATCATTGATATTTTTAGAAAAAATTTTCAAGCTGTATTATTAAAACTCTCGATGCTCAAGGGACGGATTTACTTAAAGCTGAAATTTTTTTCAATGAGAAACGAAAATCTGTGTGACATTTTATCTCATATTCGTTGAAATAGCTTTAGGCTCGAACTTCCATTTGATTAAACATTCTCTTTTCATAGTTGATTTTTTTTTTTTTAAATCCATTTGGCAATGTTTTCACCATTTATTGCACAGTTCGTTTACTTGTCCTAAGAAGAAATATTCTGGCAGAAGTAGTGAGATTTGGAAATGCTTCAAGTTTTTTAAGAACCCCTTTTTACCATGGTTGATAATCAGACAAATACCCTTGTGATCAATGAGAACTTGGTAGATTTATTCTTAGATTTTACGTTATATTTATTATTAGGTGATAATAACCAACGTCTCGTTGAATTTATCGAATCGCGATGACGGAGGTTTTTATTTGTTCTAACCGCGATTTCTTATAAGTATATGCTTAACGATTCCAGAATTATTCAAATTCTCGTGTCCCAAAGTCGATTCATCTGTCGCCGCTCAACATCCACGATACCCAGATCCAGAAGACTGTCAATATTTTTACGTTTGTATAAACGGAGAAGTTCCTAGGAGAAGTGGATGCAAAATGGGGCAAGTTTTCAACGATGCAACGGATTCTTGCGATTGGCCAAGAAACGTTCCCGATTGGTAATAAAATCTTATATACCTACCAACTCGAGTTAATAATATATATATGACGGTAGACGGTGGACGACGCTCAATTACCGAAAAGCAATCGTCGCTAATCGAATAAATAATCACTCGCGGTTTGGTTTTTTGAGCTTTGATTAATGGATTAGTCAGAACCCATGCAGATACAATGACTTCTCGTGAGACGAATAACCTCTGCGATGTTTAAATCAAGTGTTAAAAATTTATAAAAAATGAGATTCGTATACGAGAAGACTGAACGTGGGTAGATAGAGCTCATGAAAATGCACGCGTAATGCAAATTCCAAAATTATGCTAATAAATCATCGTAATAAAGTTGAACGAGCGCAGTTGGTAATTAATCTTTTCTATTGTGTAGCGCTGAATGGTACAAAGGAGTATTAACTGAAGAAGAACTGGAAGCATTAGAACATCCAACCCCTAAACCGAAACCTAAACAACCGTCGCAAGCTGTAAAGAGACAGAAGACAAAAGCTACAGATTTTGCCAGACTTCTTGATACCACTCAAATACCTCAGTAATTAGATTTTTAAAAATAGGATAATTTAATTTTGTACCTTTGATACTCAAGTAATAAAAATTTTAAAACTTACTAATCTCTTTTGGATTTAGAATAGTGAGCAATGAGCATTTGCATTCAAGTAATGTTTTTCGCAGACTTACCTTCAAAATTGTCTTGGTTTGGTTATCTTGGTAGTTGATTCAGCTCCAGTTCATATTTCAATTTAATTTCAATTAATTGAAATTCAAAGTAGTAGGATTCGGAAACTATTTTGAATTGAACAAGAGTTTTGAAGTCACGACTCACGACATTGTGTAGTTTAACAACTTGAATAACAATAATCTTTGAAAGAACAAGAAACGCACATTTTACATCGCAAAAGTGAAGTAAGTAAATTTCGCGCAAATTTTTACTGATATCAAAATTTTGAAAATTTCGTCATCAAAAATTTTTCTTTTATCTTTTGTTTTGCAAAAAAAGTAACCTTTGTGCCTAATGCTTTCTGATTGGTCAATGCTATCCAATGCTACGCTCTGATTGGCTGAAATTTAAAACTGCTGCTCAAACCCGTTGTAAACAAAATTCCAAAAATAATTTTTTTCAGTTCTTATCAGTTAATCAGTTACAAAAAATTTTCAATATTTTCAATTCAAAATCTAAATCAAAATCTCAAAACTGTGATAATTTTATTTCTCAAGTTGATACTTGTATCATTTTTGTGCTGAAAATCTTGTGATTTGACAAAAATACGATAATTTGAAATGTCAATACATTAAAGTCGTCTCCCAGAGTACGATATTCAATCAGCTCTTCGCCAAATCTGCTTATTGGTTGCTCAATGGAATTGACTATATCATGCATACTTCGATACCGAAACTTTCAGTTCCATATGATATTTTTCATTCGTTTTTGAATTATGCTGAGCATAAATACTGTTCCTTGTGAGTAGACTCCGTTTATTTCATCAGCCAAGGCATCGGAATGTCTACGAATATTTTCCAATCTTGTATCATTTATATTCTACCCAGCGGGTTATTGAAAAAACGTATCAAATTATTTGAAGATAAAATACTTGCTTTTGGTGGCAAGATCACTTCTGAACCTCTGAAGACACCACCCACTCATATAATAGTAGAAGATGGTCTGTTAAACAACCCTAGTCAAGTTATCAACGCTTTGAAAGCTACGAATTTATTGCCAGAGAGCTTGAATTGCAAAATTATCGGTACCTTATGGTTAAGTCGATGTTTGAAAGAAAAACAATTTTTGAATACGGATAATTTCGAATTTAAAAAGATAACGTTGGTAAAAAATGAATTGAATGATGAATGTCAAGAATCTCCTGCCAAAAAACGAAGGATTGAAGTATATCCTGGGGTAAATTTTCACTACATATTCTCTATGAATTCTTTTCAAGTAATACGTAGGTATCTAATCCCGTTCTTAATTTTCAGATGTCGGTATCGAAAACTATAAATTTTGATGTTCCACAAATTGATCACTGCCCAAATGAAGTAATATTAAACGAATTCCAGAAGTTAGCTGATAGTTACCGTGCTCGAAGAGATAAATGGCGAACATTAGGATATGAAAAAGCTATTCAATCTATCAAATCGTGCAAACGAGAAATAACGAATATCAATGTAAGTATGTGAGTTTTCATTCCTCTTTTAAACGTCCAAATTTTAATATTGACGTTTCATTTTAGGATGTCAAAGGATTACCAAATATAAGCGCCAAAATGGTCGATAAAATCGCCGAAATTCTCGAAAACGGGTATTTAACGAAAGCTCGTGAATTGTACACAGATGAAAAAACTAAAATTTTGGACATGTTTGGTAAAATATGGGGAGCTGGACCAACTACTGCGGAGCTTTGGTATCAAAAGGGATTAAGGACGTTTGAAGATTTAGAAACCAAGGGAAATTTAAATCAACAGCAAAAAATTGGATTAAAGTATTACAACGATATTCAAGAGAAAATACCTCGGGAGGAAGTGGCCGAAATCGTTAAAATTGTTTGTATTCTCTCCATCTATCGTTCTATTTGCATATTTTGTAGATCATATTTTTACAAAACAAAATGTCTCTTAGGTTACCGAAGCATGTATGAGGGTGTGTCCTAATTTAAAAGTTATTCCATGTGGATCATTTCGTAGAGGAAAGCAGATCTGTGGCGATGTTGACGTTCTAGTTATTAAAAAGGATCACATTAAATATGATGCTGTGTTGCCAAAGATAATTACCAATTTAAAATCAACAGGTGTGCGTGTATTAATTTCATTTGTCGAGTACAGTTTTGATAAGGTATCATTTTTATCCATATTAAAATCGTTTCATTTTATAGGTTTCATTGTTGATGATCTAATTGGTACAGACAACAGTGAAGAACCTAGAAAATATTTAGGATTATGCAAGCTACCGCGAGAAAACGCCAAAGTAAATTTGAATTTCATTTCACTATCAATTCGGTTATGTTCATCAACATTAATATTTATGAATTATTTTCATTTTGTAGAATAGAAGATTGGATGTATTTCTTGTGCCAGAAAATGAATCAGCTACTGCAATAATGCACTATACAGGCTCTGGTTTGTTCAACCGAGCTATTAGGTTATACGCTTCAAAGAAGAATATGCATTTATCCGAGCACGGTCTGTACAGAATTATTCATCAAGTAAGAATCAGATTCTGTTAACGTATACACGCTGACACTTGTACCTTCTAAAACTTGTGCATTTATAGGACAAAGAAATACTTAGAAAACACCAGATCCAAACTCCAAACGAAGAGAGCATTTTTCAACATTTAGGCCTTTCTTATAGACTTCCTGAAGACCGAGAAGTTTTTTCAACCTAATGTTACCAATACTTTTTTTTATACCGGTGCAGTTTTGAACTAGTTTTTATATTAATGTTTTCTAGAATTTTGCCAAGTTATTGCTTCTATGTTCGTAATATATTGAAAATGTCGGCGTTACAATAAAATATCAAAGTGAAAACTCATTTATTATTACTCGTCAATTTCCAGATACAAACGGTATTATTATTAGTTACAGCGACTATGTATTTACCCTTTGGGTGTATAGCTGCTTTGGCTATCACAATATCGTAAACGTCTAAATCGAGTTTTCTAGATTTCGCGACATATTTATCGTTTACAACAGGCCATTGAATGGTCCTGGCAGGCATTATGGGTAGAGGTTTTTTAGGCAGTTCCTCCTTCTTCTTCAACATTTCAATATCATAGATCCAAATGGCTCCTTGATCATCGCCACAAGTGAGAAGACCTTTTTCTGAAAATACGAAGCAAATGTTAGAGAGAGGCGTCAATTTTGAACAGTTTTTTGCGAATCCAACACTCACCATAATTTACACTGATTCCCATGAAATAATTATCCGTTTTGCTCCAATTTAAATTATAATTTGGTTGTAGACCTATACACTGAGAATCTCTCGCGAGATTTTTTATATTATCCAAACTGCAAATGTAGATGTATCCGTGTAGCGCACATTTCACCGCGATCAATTTATCATTTATTTTTTCCACAGAATCAACTAAATCAAATCCGGTGGATTGGGGATCACCTTCTTTTTCAGGTAAACGAAATCTTAAAATATCTCCTGTCAAGCTAGAAATGAGAAAAAAAATCAGCTATGATTCATTATGATGGTCTTCTTGGTTGGCGTCGTTGAAATAATCTACTCACATCTCTTCATCGCAGTTATCGACAAACCACCCGAGCAAACCATTATCCGAAGCAGCTAGGAGTAAATTTAGACTCGAACAATACGACAGGCTGAATATTTCATAGAAACAAGTAATCTTGTTAATTTCAGTGATGATCAACATCAAATCTTCATTGATACTCAAGCGTAGAATTAGAATTTCTCCATTATTGAAAGCACCTGTAACAATTTAAAGTTACAAAATTACCGGAAAAATACTCGAAGTAATGGATTGCGAAGGATAATGAGCTACTCACAAAATAATATATTTTCATCCGACGGATGAAATAACAAACAACTAATATGAGTGGAAGCCGGTTTGGATACTTTGATGGGATACTGAGTCAGTAGAATTTCACGAGCAGGAAACATGAAATATATAATATTTCGAACGCCGCCAGCGGCTAAAATTGATCCATCTTCTTCCAGAAGTTCGTGTTTCAATTTACCCCATGATAAAGTATAGAAAATTTCTCTGCAAAAGGAGAAATTGAAGAGTAATGTGTAAAGAAAGGGCGAGGGCTTATGGTAATTTTTGAAAATATACGTTACTTGGTATCAGCTGTATATCTTTGATCGACCTCTTGTGATCTAACATCAATTATACAAATTTTATTTCCACCGCACGTGGCGACTAATTTGGAAGATTTCGATGGCTCAAAACTCGCTTGCCAAACCTTCGAACAGTTTTAAGAGATATGTATAAAAAATTACAACTGTGCAAAACGTAAGAATTCAACTCATGTGAGCTTACCTGAGTTTTAATATCCGCATAATCCCGGTCAGTTTTAGAGTGACAGCGTAAAAACAGCTTTGGATCGTAGTCGAAATTTCTGTGTCTTATTTTGGACATGGTGGTGTTTATAAATTAACTTAAATCACACTAAAATGAAAATGAAAGAAATATTAAATTAAAAGATCACTGAATGTTCTGTTTGTGTATCACCTTATCAGTAACAAATGTTTGTTTTGTTGTGAAAAATTGGCGCCATAATGAACTACCGGATGTCCCGACGACTCGACGCGTATTCTCTGGAATTTTAAGGTTTATGTATGGTTTATGTAGTCAGAATCAATTGAGCACCCGGTAGAATATTATCACAAAACTTGAACAAAACTTTGGCGGTTTGCGCTTTTGCGTTTGCGCCTTGCGGCGTTGGATTGGATTTCAAATTCCAAGCAAAAAGTACATATGTTTATGTACCTATACATACGTATTATATATGTAATTGAGATGTTTTCAATCGGCATTTTATAATTATTAATTACCTACGTAAATAGTAAATTAGTTACCTATTTAAATATACCTATCTTCGTAAATTTTGTAATAAATAAATGGTATCTAATTATTGTATAGACACGTATTTTTTTGTGTGTTTAATTCTCAGTTTCTCAATATTATAATTTTTTTAGAAAAATCTGATTTATCGCCATTAAATCCCGAATTATAGTTCAAGGTAGATATTCTGGTAACAATCAAATGGCTCAATTTTATGTAGGTAGGTACCTAGGTAGGATACTCCAATACCTGCGTAGTTTTCTGTTTCACTGGCACGAGTTCAAGTAGGTAGATAGGTACCTCTACCTAGATGTCTGTTTCTGCCAGCTTGTGCTAAAAGTCCAAAGTGATGAGTTAAATTAAAATAAAATGTACCAGTTGAAAAATCTTAAATTCAAAAATCGTTAATTTTGCTTTAAATTTATCAAAAAATTTTCTGAGGTATAAAATTTACTCTACGAATTGATTGCAACCATTTTCAGATCGATCTGAAGTTTCCAGCACAAGTCGACTTTCTCCTGCAATTATTTCAAATTGCTCACAATTTACTGCCCCAATAACAATTACGTAATTCCATCTCCTGGACCTTTATTTTTTTGATTTCGTAAAAATGTATCCTTGAGTCATGCCATGTTGGGGGGGGGGGGGAAGAGGGTCTACTTCCGGGGGTACAAAAAGTTTTGAGAAATTTGTTGCATAAATTGACAATTTTGGATTTTTTCAACTTGTAAAAAATGCTTACGCTTTTCAACTAGTCATCTCAGTTTTGCAATTCAACCGCCTCAATCGATTCAGATTAGCGAAATTACATATAACAGGATTAAATTTTCAATCATCAAAATTGTTGCAATCATCTTCTGAAGTACCTATTTTGAATTGCTGGAAAAAAGTCAACTTTTACTGGAGGCTCCAGATCAGCTTGAAAATGTCGTAAATCAATTCGGACGGTCATCTAGAGTAGATACCTACGAATTTCCATTCGTCACTTCGGATTTGTGATTCACTTGCTCTAATCGAAATAGAATGTCGAACTTATGATAGGATTAGGTGCATTTTCAGCTAGCGAAATGAATTTCAACGCCTTCTGAAACGATTTGAAATTGTTGGAGAAAATTCATCTTTTGCTGAAGGCACGAGATTGGCTAGAAATTAATTGCAATAGATTCAGGAGGTTGATATAGGTATGTACCATGGCAGTAAAAATCTTTAACGCTTTATTCCCCAAAATTAAAAATCAAAATTCTATTCGAACTTTTAAAACAAGGCCAAAAGGACGGATATTAGAGATCAATGCTTTCTAAGTACTTACACATGTGCAGGAATTTTTTGAAACAAACCCACACTATACATAATTATGAGTAAAACATTGCGCGAGGCCGGAGGGCACAAACTGTACAATAAAAATATGTATTTGAATTTGAATTTTTATTAATGACAGTACTCACTTACCTACCTATGTTTTTTTTGAAATTTTATTAAAATTTATTGGGTAGCGTTTTCTATGCATATATTTTGAAATTTTATTTCCTTAACAAAAATAATTTTTTCAATTTTTGAATAAACAAGTAAAAAAAATCTCCATTCTACATAAGCAGGTGCCTGCCTACCCACCGAATATGATCATACGAATAATTGTATCGTTTACTGAAAGAAAAATAGGTACCTATCTAACATATCGAAGGGAATATTCGAATCTGAAAATATTATCTAATTCGAAAAATGTCTACGCTTCAACGGTGAAGCAGGGTAATTTTAGTGGTGGAAAGTGAACATTGAGTTGAAGCTTTCTGTTAGTACGTTGTGCGATTACAGCAGTGATATACGAGTGCAGTCTGGCCTTACTGAGGTATTGTTGTTTTGACAACTATGTACTAGATAAAAGAGTAGGTAAAGATTTGGTTCAGTTTTTTTCATGATCAATCTTTAATTATTACGTACTTCGATATCTATTTTCTCTACGAGACTAAATCTGCGTCATAACCATATGAGAGTTCTTCGCGCTTATTTGTAATTGACAAATTGTTCTCGTCATCACGTAAGTACCACTTTTTCTCATTTATTCGTTTACAAATTCACTTTTTATTGCCAAGTGTATCGAAATTTTTAAATCTCTCTAAATCGTTGTTTCGCGTTGTTCTTTTTTAAAACAGAAGACATCAGAAATATTCACTGTGTCGGATTCGAATGATAAACCGTCCAATTTAAATCCGCCATCTCCTTCGAAGGAATCAAGTGAAAAAACTGCGCTAGAAGAAATTCTACCCGAACAAAATTCTTACGAAGTAATTCAACAGTCTGACATGAACATCGCCGGGGATGGTATTCGGCCGGGATCTTCAGGCTTATGCGCTAATAATCCAAGAAACGATGCTCCACCACGCGGCGAGCAACATGAGGATAATTCAAGAAATAACAATGGTCAAGATGAGCGAATACGTCGAGATGATCGAGTAAATGATCCAAATCATCAAAACGATGCTGCTGCGGAATCACAGTGTTGTAACCAATGTGGTAGATGGTGTCGCGAGGTTATTTGTTGTTGCATCGAGCATTTGCGGGCTCCAACCAAACCGCCGCCGGCAAACGAAGACATCGATTGTTGTAAACTTTGTATTGGAGGACCAAGAGGATATTGGCTTCTTGGTGCTGTGTTCATTGGCTTGATTTGGTTCTGGTTAATATGGACTGAGGGCCTAGCTAAATTTCCTGTATGGGATTTAAAGATTTTTGTGTGTAGTAATCATTCTACTTACGATTTGGACAAAGTATCTTGTATATATCCGAACGAAACTGATTTTTTTACCCAAGAACGCGTAGACAAATTTGTAAACGTTTTACATTCGATTATTCTGAACGAAGGTTGTAACGATGGCTTACAAGATAAATTCAATATCGCCACTAAATTCCATGGACAATATCCAGAAATTAAAAATCATACAATTCTCAATGATTTAATCCGCATTCACAAATTTGATATAAAGAATGCCACCAAGTTGATTCAATTATGTAAAATTCACTTCAGGAGTTCTAATCGTGATTTAGTTCATCCCGTCGGTGATGATGGATTTCTTTACATGCACGATGACTTGATGACGTATTGCAGCTACAAATCGCACTGGCTTAGTAATGTATTGATTTCTGTTCTGATGTCTTGTCTAGTTCACGTCATCATTGGAATTCTCAGAGCGTTAGGGAGAAACTATAAATGGCCGTGCAAGGTAATAAGCGAAATTCAGCAATTCTGCCGAGTTGCTCAAGAAGCTAACCCATAGTAAAAATATCGTTTAGATATGTATCTACTAATTTTACTGACGTATGGTCCATCTGTGTTATTTTATTTTTTAACCATGATTCGCATACCTAATTTATTGATCTTGTGGTAAATAACTTTCGTATACTTACTGTCTTTTTCGTTCAATAATTTTTCACCTATTGCTTGTGCAGTTTATCTAGGGTTCATTGTAGTTTCATTTTTTTCATGTGCTTAAATTACAAACTAATTTGATGTAAGATATTATGATACCTAGCATTACCTACTTTTTTCTTTTTTTGAAATTATCTCATTGACGAATACTCGTTGACTATTCCCACCTTGTTTTGTAGTCACAAGTTGACCTGTATTGTACATACGAACTGCATAATAAACTGACATGAAATTTTGTAGGAAATGCATTTTATTTTTTTAATCGTATTGAATTTATACTGCCGAAGCACAGGTTAGTAAACAATAAACATGTAAAACAGCACGAGAATTGGTTATACATGGGTTATTCAGAAATGAAACTTATCTAGAAAATCGTGTTAAGTAGGTAGGTAGGTATGTAGGGAGAGTGTACATATGTAGGTACGTACGAAATGTTGAAAAGCTTAAAAAACATTTAGCAATTTTAAAATGGCCACTTTCGAGCAAACAGTTGAAAATTTTCAAAGAGAAATTTTGACCGCAAATTCATTTTTCGAAAATAAAGTGTATAATAAATTTGAAATTTTCTCTACTTCCAATAATTGATAATATGATTTTGAAGACAGTAAGTTATTTGTATTATCATTATTACTTTCAGACTTCACGTCTCAATAGCTTTGCTGAAACAACACAGTAAGATGTGATGATGTGAAAGATCAGGGTAAAGAGGTAGGTAAGTTGCATTTTAATAACAAATCGAAACGTGTATCCAGTAAAATAGATTTCACAAAGCTGCTTTGGGACTTCCCCTTCTCTCTAACCAACGGATATTTTTGATTCAATCAAGTCACTATCAGTCGTGTTAACTTTGATAGGTACCTACCTAAACATGTTTCGTTTCGCCTTTTTTCTGGGCAATTCAGAACTTGGAGAATAAATTCGATCCGTATATCATATTCATTGAATTACATTCATTCACAATCTGACAATTTCAGATTCTTGAATTACCCTAGGTACCTTTCCAAAAATTAATTTTAATCTCCTCGTCCGAGGTGTGTCTTTGAATCTGTTTGTAGACGAAACGAAACTAATAAAAGAACAATGGATAATGTGCCAATTATCGATGGTAAACGTTTCTTCAGCGAATTGATGATGATTTTTGGAGATATAAATCGATCAATAATGCAACCGTATTCGATCAACAGTCAATGTGTGTGTACGAGTTTTTCAGAATAATCCACTCAGTGATGTCGAAGTTAGGCCTACTGGCAATCAAGACGCTATTCAGAGGAAGCTTTTTCCTCACGATTTTACCTATAGAAATCGGGCTTAACTGATGAAAGCGTGTTCGAGTTTACCATCGCGAGGTTCTCATATATTCGCCAAGATGCTTATCTTTTTTTTTGATAGGAGAGCAATGGTTCTTTGATATTTTCCTGTGGTCGGAAGTGTACCTATCGTTTCTGTTTATGGACATTTTCATGTAGGTATACATATTCGATATACGAATAGAATTTCCGAAAATGCAGAGTCATCGCCAGAATCAGTATAGGACTAGAATTACTACTAAGTAGTAGAAATTTCAAGAAAATAGATCGTCAGAAGAATAAGTACCTACCTATGTACCATTTGTGAATTGTACAATATCTCACAGTTTCTTCTTAGCTCATTTTCACTTATTCATAGTGCTTCGACTTCGATTACTTCATCTGTCTGTATCGTATACCTGTACCTATGTATTATGCTATTACTGTGTGATTTCCTTATATTTTTACTATCTTATAGTCGTTTTTTTATTCTAATACTTTGGTATTGTTTTGTTTATTATGAATTGAATACTTACTCGTATAGGTACATACATAGGTACAGGTAGGTAACTGAAGAACTTTGCTAAATTGAAAGGCGGTGGGACGGAGGGGGTAAATCATTATTGCAATGTTTGTATTGGTGCGTCGGTGGCATAGTATCCTTCGTAAAAAATGAATGGGTGACGTTTTGAATGGTTTTCAAATTTAAAAAAAAAATATTAAGTAGGTAGATAATAATAAAACTGATGTAGAATGAAAAAAAAAATAGGATAACAGGTAAAATTGAGTCAGAATTTGAATATTGATTGGAAGAATAGGTGTCGTAAAGTCACTAGGTGATAATTTTAAAGCGAGAAACTTGTGAAAATGAATATTTCACGTATGTTCACGTCTCTACATTGTCCGTGGTCAGGCTTCAATATAGCTTGCTGAAGTAACATTCAACAATGAAACAGATTGAGGGAGAGGAGAGGGAAGTAACTTGAATTTCACCGACAAAACAATACACGCAAATCGCAAATCGCAATACGCATTTCGATTTTTGTTGGTATTCTAGCCTAGATACAACATGACTAGAAATTTTATCTGATGTTGGTATGGATGAATCTGTTTCATGATTATTATTGGTGAATTTGAGTAATGAAAGATGTGATGGGAAGTGGTACAACGATTTTTAATCTAATATTATGGCAACACTTTTTGATAAAAGTTTTCCGCCTTTTACTTGTAGATTCAAAACTGAATGAAGAAACGACGCGTAATAAATTGCGTTTATTTACAATTTGGCGATTTTACTAATAGGTACGTCTTGAAAGTGAACTGTTGTTTGCCCAACTTTGGTTGAATGTTTCGTTGTACTTTGCATTATAATTTGTTTTAAAACCGAATTGAAATTGGTACTCGTGTTATTTCTTCGATCGAAAAAAGTAAGTGTTTCTGGTTTATGTAATAATTAATCGAACTTCGATCAATATTCGTACCTAATGAGATAGATATCATTTTTAAGCACCAAATCGTGATTATTTGTTGACGAATAGGACCTGGGAAAAATTCACGATGGTTGATGGTTTTCCGGACGATACCGATACAAGTGAAACCCTTTCGTCGGATATAGGTCCGCCGCCACCAGTATCTCGTCGTAGCTTGCCAGTGCCAATGCCAGTTTCTTCATCTGGAAGCAGTAGACGAACCTACTCAAGCAGCCTATCGGCATTAAATCGGCCCGATATAGTAACCCCGGGTGAATGGAGTAACAGGTTCCGTAATAATAATAGAGAGAATATCCCACTTAGAAATGTGAATGTTGATAATCTCCAAGGTGGTAACGAAGAAAATCAAGGTGCTCCTGCTGCACAAAATCAAGACGCTGCTGCTGCACAAAATCAAGACGCTGCTGCTGCACAAAATCAAGACGCTCCTGCTGCACAAAATCAAGACGCTGCTGCTGCACAAAATCAAGACGCTGTTGCTGCACAAAATCAAGACGCTGCTGCTGCACAAAATCGAGCCGCCGCAAGTAATGAAAACCTGCGTTTACAGTGCTTTGAAGCATGTTATATCTTCTTAATCGTCATCTTCGTTATCCAATGCGCCGATATCATAGCTTTTAAGCATAATGTATGGCCATGGGGAGACAATGTCTTTCCTAAAATTCAATTCAATCTTGATCGTCCGAGATGCATCTCTGAAGACAAGAACACTACGTTCCCAGAGAATTGTATAGAGAAACGAAAAGCTCACTTTTTAAATGAAAATGTAGTGAGGTCTTATTGCAGAATAAGTTTAAAAGATGCTTTTATAAATAATTGCGAGAATAACGGACTTAGAACATCTGATAAGCTGCCAATTATCAAATACGACAGTTTCATCGACAAATTAAATGAGACTTTAAAGAAAGCACCCATCGATAATGCAACGACGGAAGATATATACGAAGTGTGTGTACAGGTTTTCCGGAATAATCCATTTGGCGACGTTGAAGTCAATGGAACTGATCAACCTAATTTCGTGTTCAGAAATCGGGCATTACTGTTGGATAAATGTTCGAGTTCACCGCCGCCTAATTCTCATCCATTCGCTGAGCTGCCTTTACTTTATATTTATTATAAAAGGTCAAGATTTGCTATAAGTAATTTGCTCGCCTGTGTGTTCAGTGCACTGATTCTTATGATAATTGCAATTTGTAGACGACCATCACCTCCGCCATCGCCAGGAATGCCAATAATACAACCGCGTATATATCCGCCACTACTACGACCCGGAGATGAAGAGCTTTAGCGAGTTTAAAATATTTCGGAGCTACTTTTCAGCTCATTTTGATCCAATACTCATTACCGATGCTTCAATGATTTTGTGGGGGATTTATTCAATCATTGCGTGATTCCCCCCCCCATGTTTAGTATCCTAATATGTCCGCCTTTTTAAAATTATTTTTATAGATTTAATTATTCTTAGGTACCTACTTATTCCAACATCTTAGTTCTTCCATTACTGATTTAAATTGTTTTTTTTTTTTTTTTTTGTAAATTTCTTCGTTCATTATATTTTCTTAAAAATAATTTTATACGATATTTTTTAGTCATTTTTTTTGCCCGTTTTAATCTGTTGTTAATGTAGGTATTTTTCAATTTCGATACATAGATACATATTTTACACCCGTATTCAAGTAAATTTTAATTAATTTTCACTCTTATGCTTTTTCAAATTTTGTAATATCCTGTTAGAACCGCTTTCAATTATTTTACTTTTTTTAAAAATCGGCTTCCCCTCATTTTTTTATTCGTATTTTTTTGTTTACTTCATGGCCTTATTTTTATACTTATTTTATTTGTTTATTCATTTTTATTCACCTACATATACTTACCTATTTATTTATTTATTTATTTATTTATTCATTTATTTATTTATTTATTTATTTATTTATCTCTTTATTTATTTATTTATTTATTTATTCATTCACTTATTTATTTATTTATTTATTTATTTATTTATTTATTTATTTATTTATTTATTTATTCATTCATTCATTCATTTTTCATTTATTATTTTATATGCTAGATAGATAATTTAATTCATATTTTTCACGAATAAATGTTGAGCATTTGTTCGTACATGATCTTATTCTTATTGCCTATGCCTATATTATTAATGTGTGGGTATGTTCCGAAAAAGCAAACGGTCATTGAATTTTATCAAGACGTGAAAACTCTTTTTGCTATGCGCGTATGCGTTTGATTCAAGTAGGTATTGTGAAAGAAAGATCTGCTCCAGTCAATATCTTTGCCAAATGCATAAGTCAATGTTGAGACCTATAAATTTTTTTCCCGAATAAAATTAATCAGGTACTATCAATTACGTCCACAAAAATCAATTTGTTTCTCATTTTAACCAAATTCGAATTTTGAACTAGGTACTTACTACCGATAGCATCTATCCTACTTGAAATGTACCGTATGTAGTAAAGTCGTAAAGATGGTAATAATCACAGGTAAGAACTTCTCCAACTTGAATTCTATAAGTACACGATCGTTTCACTTATCTACATCTACGAGTAACAAAGTTTTAAAAAATGAGTGCTGAAACAAACTTTGCATATCTACCTATAGAATCGGTAGTCTTAAATGTGACCCGCTCTGACAAAAAAATCGACCATTTCGACTAAAGCCTAAATTTCATAAAAATGTTTTTTTTTTAAATCTGATCTTTGAACCCTGAAAGTTCATTTTAAACGTAATTATCTGGGGAGCTTGTTTTTGTCGAAACGGTCGATTTTGTCGTAGCTGCCCGGTCACATATTTATTGTATTTATAGTTTACTATTCAAGTTGATTTTTTTTTTAAAGCCAAGCTCAGAAGTTGAAGTTTTTTGTCTTACTGATTATAAAAATTATCCTTTGGCAATTGGCATTAATTACTTCTTGAAATTCACTTTAATTTTCATTTCAATAATTCCTCGTTTATTGGAAAATTAATAAAAATTCGTTTAGGTATGTAGGTTACTTACATAGTTGTTAGTAGTTACAGTTAGTAGATGGTTAGTTAGTAGTTACTCTGCGAAAATTCTCGTGAAGTCGTAAAACGTGAAACTTTTTACTTTTTAGGAATTATCAAAACTTCAAAAGTATAAAATATTAAATTTTTAAATTTCGAAAATTGAAAAATTTGAAATAAATGAATAATTGAAAATTGATTGATATTAATATTAAATAAAAAATTAAAAAAAAATAATTAATATTTTTGAAGTATTTTATTTTTTGATTGGTGTACTCCTGTCTCCTGTAATGCTCCTGTACCACAAATTGCACACGATTGGACGATTTTAAAATTTGCGGCATACGATAGGTTAGCGCGTTACCGGCAACGTTGCCAAATCCAATGGCTGAAATAGCATAGCAACTAGCAACATCGATTTATCAAATATCAACAAAAAAATTTTATCAGCTGATCGGAAAATCGTTTGATAGAAGAAGTAGACAGATAGAAGTCAGTGTAGGGCTCTATATAAACCAGGTGAGCGCATCCACCATTTTGTTCCCTGAAGTGATAACGAACCAGTAATTATTCATACAATTTCTCATGTAAAAAATTCAATTTTTTAAATTGTTCTCGAGTTTGGGTGAACTATTATGCAGTCTTAAATTAATGACAATAAAATTCCCTATCGATTGATGTTAAATTCTGATCATTTCGCGTAAAAATAACGATTTTATGAATACTTCTATTTTACTGATTTTTGCATACCACGTACGTCATCTTTAAACTAAAAATACTCAAAATTTTCAGTGGACACATAGGTATTTTAAGACAGCAAAATGTTCGTAAGTTTATCCTCTTTAAAATGAGCTATTACCGAAAGCTCTACATGCAACCGTTCAAAAGTTTTCGAAGTTTTAAGTTACGAAAACAAGCTGCTGATGGTAAGTACTGAACATTGAACTAATATTACTCGAAATTTTTAGTGGACACATTGGTATTTTAATACAGCAAAATGTTCGTAATTTTATCGTCTTTAAAATGAGATTATAACGAAAGTTCTACCTCTCATCGTTCAAAAGATCTTGAAGATCAAAGTTTCGGAAAGTGAAATACTGATCAAAACTAAGTGCCTGACTGATAACAGTGATAAGACAATTTGACCACTTTCCGCAACTTTGAACTTAAAAAACTTTTGAACGGTTGAAGGTAGAGCTTTCGGTAAACAATCATTTTAAAGAGGATAAAATTACGAACATTTTGATGTATAAAATACCAATGTGTCCACTAAAAATTTCGAGTAATATTAGTTCAATGTTCAGTACTTACCATCAGCAGCTTGTTTTCGTAACTTAAAACTTCGAAAACTTTTGAACGGTTGCATGTAGAGCTTTCGGTAATAGCTCATTTTAAAGAGGATAAACTTACGAACATTTTGCTGTATTAAAATACCTTTTTTTTTTTTTTTTTTTGGTTTGTTGGTTGTCTACTTGTAATGTGTTTAAGCCAATACGTCATGTGTCCACTGAAAATTTCGAGTATTTTTAGTTTAAAGACGACGTATGTAGTATGCAGAAATCAGTAAAAAGAAGTATTCACAAGTCGTTATTTTTTCATGAAATGATCAAAATTTAACATTGATCGATAGGGAATTTCATTGTCTTTAATTTGAGACTACACGTAAGTTCACCCGGACTCGCGAACTATCGAAAAAATTGTATTTTTTACATGAGAAATTGTATGCATACTTACTAGTCCGTTATCACTCAGGGAACAAAATGGCCGATGCGCTCACCCACTTTATATAGAGCCTTAGTCAGTGAACCGGCTTCATTTCATATTTTGTAACAATGCGGAGGATAGAAAATTAACAATGAAACCCACTATCAGTCATTAATGATACGAAGTTTGCGGATCTTCGAAGTAGACTCTGAAACAGTCTTACAAGTTTCAATATAATATTTTATAAATTGCTGGAACATGCGTAAATGAACAGGTAAATAACGATGATAACCACCTATATAATCCATCTTCAACTTCATTGTATTCAAATTTGAACTCTGTGATATGAATAACTTTCGATGTGGTTAAAAGTTCTTACATTTTTTAGTTAAATTTTGGTTTGTTGTTTGTGAATAGATTACAACGATGGTGTCGAATTGCTCTCATTATGACAACTACGTCAAGACAAATGGATTAGAATTCTATGAACTTGTTGTGAGTAATTTCATCGGACCAAAAAGAAAAGTAAAACAGGTACAGTAATCATAATCAGCGTATGATTTTTATCTAATTTCTATATTCAATTTGTGTAATGTCACTGATTTCAGATATGCACATGTTTCGAATGCAAATACACCGGAATCCATTTACACGCGTGTCTTCATTGCATATTTTTTGGATGTCATTCTAATCACATGGAAGAACATGTTAAACATTCAGGCCATTCTTTAGGTACTCGTAATTCATATCATTCTAGTCCAACCATTTTGTCTGAAAAAGTGCTCATGCGAATGTATTATTTTAGGCGTTCAACTGAAATTCGGATTCGTCAAATGTTTCAAATGTGATTCTTACATATATCACGATGATATACTGGATAAAGTTCAACGTAATTTAATGCCAAGTTTTAGTTTACACACTTTGAGAATGAAGTTCCAAAAATTAGTCGATATTATGAAAGAGGCTCAAGAGCATCCCGATAGACAGTATATACACAGCTATTGTACCGTTGGTAAGCAACATAATCTACGAGTTTGATCAAATAAATTACTTTTTTCGTCTATTATTTGTACGTTGTGTTTGCAGGATTACGAGGATTATTGAATTTGGGCAATACGTGTTTTATGAATTGTATTATACAAACATTGATGCATACTCCGGTTCTTCGAGATTACTTCTTTGCTGAGAAACATAGCCTGTGCAGTTTCGAAGGTGGTTCATCCAAGTGTTTGGTTTGCGAAGTGTATACTTTATATCAAGAAGTGAGCCGAACAGATCGTCTTCAGACTAAATTTCTCCAAGTTCAACATATATTAATTATATGATCTGTTTATTCTAGTTTTATTCGGGAAAAACTGAAACGTTATTGTTACATCGATTATTAGCATTGATATGGAAAAATGCCGAACATCTGGCTGGTTATGAGCAACAAGATGCTCACGAATTTTTCATGACTATGTTGAATATACTCCATAAACATTGCACAGCTAATAGTGACCTAAATTCATCGACGTCAAATAACGTCAAATGCTCGTGTATCGTTCACAAAGTATTCGCAGGACTTCTCCAATCCGATGTTGTTTGTCAATCTTGCAGGTGATAGTTTATAAATTACACTAATAATTACCCATTTCGCTGTTGTAATCTTCGTTACGGTTTCAGGAGCGTTTCAACGAAAGTCGAACAATTTACTGAAATTTCTTTGAATATTAGCGGTGCACATTTAGATAGTTATACGAGTAATCCAGGAGATTCTCAAATTCCTATTCTATCGTTAGTTGATTGTTTGGAACAATTTACTAGAGCTGAACATCTAGGATCGACCGTTAAAATAGAATGCAGTAAATGCAACATTCAGCAGGAATCAACCAAGCAGTTGACTGTTAATAAATTACCTATTGTTATATGTTTCCATCTAAAAGTACGTTATACTTTGAAAAAAAAATCGATTAGATTAGGTATTTTTAATCATTTTGATGAACTTGTAGCGTTTTGAACATTCCAATCGATTCCATAAGAAAATCTCAACACCTGTACAATTCCCGGAAGAATTGAACATGGGTCCTTTCACCACCGAATACAGAAACGCGGAAACAAATCGAAAAACTAACGGCATATCCGTTTCGTATATTCCGAATGGGTGAGCATTTTCAAGCCGAAATACTTCAAGATTTTTTTGTTTTTGATTGATTGATTGATTGATTGATTGATCGATTGATTTTTTTCACAGAAAAAACGAAATATCTAAATATAATTTATTTTCCGTTGTTAATCATCACGGTTCTATTGATGCTGGCCATTACACTTCTTATATCCGTCTTCATGAAGATACCTGGTACCAATGCAACGACGAAATAATCTCAAAAGCGAATTTATTAGATGTATTACAAAGTGAAGGGTAAATGAATCATTTCATAATTTCGTAGGTACATTTAATTTCAGTTGAACAACTTATATTTTTATTTACAGGTACTTATTATTTTACCACAAGCAAATGGTCGATTACGCTTAAAGCTAATTACTTATGATTTTTTTTAAAAAGTGAATTTTTGTGATGATAAGGTATATTTATATGCTTAGTTACATATTTTCGTATCATTGTATGTAAAAGAATTTACCATATATCTGTGACATTTGTAATCAATGTATCTATTGTTTATATTTTTTTTCTTCGCCATGTCGTTTTATTTAATTCGCCTTTTTTCCTTTTTCGATTTGTGTATTTATATTTTTTCGCTAATTGACTATCTCTATGTACCTAATCGTATTATGGATCCGCAACATGACGATTTTTTTTTCATTTAAACATTTATTCATAATAAATGTTCATTGTGTGAAATAAGGATATTTATTCTGCTGTGTAGTCATATAGTGTAGTATCGTTGTCTTTATTTGATGGTGTTGTCGGTGCTGGTCCCTGTGATAGTGGCGCTGAAACGTTATTTGCGGGTAATTGCGCTGTCGATGAGACATTATTTACGTGGAATTGTATCATTACAATGACGTATGTTACTAAAGCGGTGATAATCTGCAAGGAAAAGTATGTATTTTGAGTAACTTTACCTTGAATTTATTTTATGAGTATTGAATAGGTGTATACTCACGCTTCCAAAAAGTGATCTGTTGATGACAAAGTAATCTGAGACTGTAGCTTCGGATGAGTATTGCTTTAATGTATGCAGAAATATGTTGACCTGAAAATTATATTGAAATTTGTATTATTTTTAGGTTGAAATGTTTCAAAATGAGGCAGAAGATGCTTACGTGTAATTCATCTTCGTAGGACAGAATGTTATGATTTTTAATTTCTAAAATGCTATGTAATATCCCTTGCATACTCTGTAACAAAAATCAGTTAATTTTTATGTAAATTGATCATTTTTAGAAACGTTTGAACTTACACTTTCGGTCATCTTGTATCCAGCTTCACAATAGGTCATTAAAATGACCCACCAAAATATTGTTACCAAGACAGCAGCAATAATGGAATGAAAATTTGACGACTTGTAGTGTTCCAAGCTATCGAATCCTGTGTTATAAATAATGCAAACCAAATAAATCATATTCGTAATGATGAATACAGAAACGATGCCGCAACTGCTAGATCCACAATTCTGTATCAGTTGACTCAGCGTCATCCAAAGAAGACGATAATCTTCTATTTTAGCGGTGTATCCTTTGGCATTAACTACTTCCTGAAATTCGCGTCAATTTTTAATGATCCTTCCTAAATTGGAAAATTAATAGAAATTCGTTTTCTTACTTTGCGAAAATTCTCGTGAAATTTTTTAGAAATTATTGTTATCATAGAAGATGTCAGTTTCCAATAAACAAAATGGCATAATGTGCCAACAACGTTGAATAAATACCCTGGGAAATGATACCAGCGAAGGTTGTCGATTAAATAATGCGGTATTATCAGAACTATCATCAAGACGAAAGAGAAAACGAATAAACACATTTTCACCACACTGAATTTAACTCTTGGAAAATTATTCATTGTAACTTGTTCGTATTTTTCCTGTAAATAATGAATGCAGGTAATACCAAGTCAATTTTGAAGGTATGCATGGTGTCTGCGAAATAGGTACCTACTTGAAAAACGACCCATTTATCTAGATATTCTTGGTGACTTCGCATCTGAATCCAAGATAAGACAGGTGTGATTAATTGAGGAGCTATCATGAATGATGTCAAAGCACCATCAACTTGACTATTAAACGAAGTCTTTTTATCGGAAAATAAATCTATGAGAGAAAACAACGAAGATACTCCAACCAATAGGTAGATTACCACCGAGTACAACATTATTGCTGAGCAGAATTTATATTCCATTTTGCCTGAAATTGAAATCTCTCACTTAGATATGTATGATTTAACTTAGGTAGGTACTATAGGTACTCTCCAATCTATATTTATAAAGTTGTAGTTACCTGTTGAGTCTCTGTAGAATGGAGCTCTACCCATTAATCTCAATATATCGAACACCAAGCTAATAGTCATATGATACACTTGAGGTTTCTCTGTGTAATCCATTTTCCATTCCAATGCCTTTGATGCTTTTTCATTGATATTATCTTTTGTCAAATCAACTTCTGAGCTACTCGGTCGTGAACCAAAAAAAATTCTCGGAAATCGTATTCTTCGTGATATGGTGTCCATTTTTACTTCTTCGTGCGAAATTTCACGTATTTTATAGCCAATTCGTTTGAGCAACTGAATAGTTCGGAATAGCTACCTATTGCTTTGTGCCTTGCGGTATCGAATTATTGTAGGTACGTACTTAGGTAGGTATAGTCTGTATGATGGTCATATCATTAATCAAAAATTAACGATTTATTAGCGTATTCGCGTGAGCTCATTTAATCGAAAGTTCGTGACAATTCTTTTTTATCAGACCATTGGTATCGTCCAATTTGTGTGAAATGGTTTTGCGCGTGGGACAGATACTTGAGAATGCCTATTTTTTAATTTATTATCTGGCAGTGAATCAGTTTATAAGCCCTTCAAAACGTAGATATTTTGGTAAATTTTGCATAAAAAACCACCTCCTTTCCCCTCATTATCACATTTCAAAAATCTTCCACAGTGTGGAAGTGATCACCAATCTTACACTTGTGCCATGCTATTAAAATTAAAATTTTTCCTTTTTAAAATAAAAATTCTCCACCCAACTGGTAAAAATTTTTTGAACCATCCATAAAAATTCAGCTGCTTTTAAAGGCATCTTCGATCTTCAAGGAGTTCTTAAAAATCAAATTTGGGCTAAAAAAGGGAAAAAATCAAAATTTTACAAAACTGATTTTAAAATATAGAATTTGGTAGGTATAGGTAGGTACCCCATATTTGACACCCCTTTCCGGAATCGAGTGAAAAAAGTTTCGAACCATCTTGAGTACATAGTTGTGGAACCTCTAGCAGATTTTTAAAAATTTACCGCATTTTACCAAATTAAGTTGGAAGACTACATAAATATACGTATTACTCAATCAATGTCTCAATTTCAATCTGCTGAGTCTACTGGAACTGGTTTCAAGCTATTCAGGAGCCTCCAGCCCATATTTTGGGAATTCCAGACTTTCAATAAAAGCCATAACTGTACTTTCTAATAAAATTGAAAGTTGAACGTATGCGTATATATGTACCTACCTATTTATAAATTGAACACTTCGATTAGTAATGAAGTACCTACCCTGCTGTGAACTACCTTACCTGCAACCAAAATTGACAATGTTCAGTGCGAACCCTCCGACAACACTCGAAAGAAACTGATACAAGCACTAGCCATTTTCCAATACTATGGTAATTAAAAAGCCTCCAAAAACATATCTATCTAGGGGTATTAATATAGTCATGAAATTCTTCTTTTCGCGAGCGCAACAAAAATGAACTATGTACCCGCCTCGATACCGTTTTCCAAAGACTCAACTGCCACAGATAGACGTATCGAAAACTCATCAACGGATACGCAAGCCGGTGACTCTAACGAACACCAACTTTCAGTTTCATCGACAGAATCAGGCCTTTTCGAAAGCGCCGATCAAATCAGCGTCAGCGACGTACCGTCCGATCAACGCAAGAAGAATTCTTTTTATCGTTGGTTTAAAAGAAAGCTATGGTGCATAAGACGTTCCAAATCCGCCGATTCTGGTCGTATAAAAAATCAAACATTTCGAAACGCGAAGATCGAAATTAAAAAATCTACGTCTGAGCGAAAAGCATCTCAAAATACTCCTCAACTCGAACCAGTCGCTCAAGAAGAGCCCACGGTCAAAAATAAACCGACAGGGGTTAACTCTGTACAACCTTCGACGTCAGCAACACCTGTGAAAAAATCTGCCGATGATTCCAGTTCAGATGAATCTCAAGATGCAGCTGCTACGGTACAAAAAACTCCTCAAGTAGTTCCTCCTAAAGAAAGACAGGTTACTTTTTCCGATACCGTTAAGACGCACATTAAGACTAAATACGTTACAGCTGAAGAATATCAACAAATCAGAGGTATGGATATGAATAATCGCGCCATATTGTACCAGTATAATCATCAATCTGTGGAACCCAAGAGTTGTATTGTTGAGGGAAAAAGTACATTTGTTCGTAATAATAAGGCAGATCATCGTAAATGTAAACATACCAATGAAAACGTTTTGAAAACTTAATTGATTCTTATTTCAGCTCGTAAATGAACTCCGCCATTTTTTTTTCGCTTTAGAAAAATATGTAAGATTTCGAAAATTGTAAAGGAAGAGTGGTTCCTTTACTTTGTGTTGAAATTAGGTACGTATAACAATAACTGGGTTATTCAGGAAGATTCTGCTCAAAAAAAAAAAAAAACATAATTTGAGCAGATTTAATTGATTTTCTACATAGGTAGGTATTTTTTTGATATTTGAGGACAAATATTATTTGGCGAACAAAAGAAAATTTATTCTAACAGAGTCACTTGAAAAATATTGGAATAGAAAATGAAAATTATCAAAAAAAAATTTGATTTTTTTCAACTTGTAAGGGTGAGAAAGAGAAACTGAGAACTCCATACCCGGGGACCAAAATAACATGGTCAACTGAAATAAGTTTTTTTTGGGTTTTTTCTTGAAAAAGAGGATTATTTAAAAAATACTTTTTTTTTGGGGTGTTTATAATTGCAAGTGTTTTTCTGATCAAATTATAAAACCAAATAGAGAAAAATGTCCCAAATGGATTCTTGATAAATCAAATTGGTCTAACTTCAATAATAAGAAGATTTAAAAAATACTGACACCAAAACGTGAAATTTTTGGATGGATAATTTTTTTTTCATTTTTGGTTTTCAAACAGGGAAAAATAAAATAGTAGAGATCATTCTTTCACCCGAGATAACAAGATTATGGGTTAGAAGGTAATAACATTCCAACAGGTGGTATGGAGCCCCAAAATTTTGGTCAAAATTTAAAAAAAAAATAAGTTGGAACTTTAACCATAAAAACGTCTATTTTTGCAGAAAATTATTCAAAAAATGTATTCACTCTCGAATTGGACTATTCTCAAATCAGTCTGGAGCCTCCAGTAAAAGTTAAATTTTTTCCAGCATAAGTATGTTGCTCTAAAAAACGCTGTGATCCATCCACTTCACTTTTGCTGAAGGTTGTGAGATCAATTTGAGAATTGCTACAATTGATTGAAGGGTAGGTGGAGTTTGATTTTAATATTGGAAGTAATTTTCAGATTTTCTTCTCAACATTGTATTTACTTAGGTACCTAGACCTACCTACCAATCTACCCAACTCTTTTTGTGAAAAAAATGATGGTGCATAATGATTTATTTTTGAGAGAAGTCTTGAGAAAATGCATGAATGTATTTCCTCAAGAATAAATAACAGTATTACGTATCTTAATTCTTTCAAAAAAAGAGACTTAATCAGCTCTTTTCACGTTTCTAAAGCAAGCTCGACCGAAAAGAAGTCTCGCATGATGATCTCATAATACGCCTATTATCACATATTAAGCACCGCGATCATTGAACTTCGCAGAGTAGCCAGGTATTATGTCGATTGAGCAGCATGTTAGGCTATGTCTACTTTGATGAATATTATATTATCTGTTTTTTCTACCAACCAAAACCACTATTCTTCCAGTGGAAGGGTAAACAGTGATGTGGCAAAGAGGAACGGTACCTACGCTCAACAATGCTGTAAATCAGTGAAAATGAAAGTACATATGATGTTGTATGAAACGATGCTATCAGTGGATCGTTAACCAGGAAAGCCATGGACGCGTTTGCTATTCTCCTTAATCTGCTTTTTGCGGCATCTACTTTCATCCGCTTTACAGGTAGATTGTACATTTTAATAGAAAGCGAAATCATTGTGCGACATTTTTTTTTCTCTTTTAAATGTTGCCTGTAATTATAAATCTAGTTTTAATCTCGATTAGTTAATTTTTAGGTACATTATTTTAATTTCGTATCATTGTGGTATCAATCGCGAGCTAATTAAATCTAACGAAATTATTATTTTTGGCTTTGAATTTACCTACGAGTACATAAGTAGATCTTAGAAAACGCGTTCAACTAATGCTTTTTTGAATCACATTTTAAATGCTAATATTTAATTATGGTATTTGAAGTAGGCTTATTGCAGATGATTTTTTGATTAAAAGTTAATAATTTCAAGTTTTTATATATTTTTTCAAAATTCGTGTTCATTTTTCATTTTTAAAACAGCCTTAAGTCGTCACAACGAACGTGAATATTAATTGGTTTTAATCGATAGCATAAAAGAGAACACGAACGTAGAATATTTGAATTTTAATTTAAGGTATAAAAATGTGAAATTTAATTTTGATTGTCATTTACATGGCAGCATGTAGCTTGTCAACGCACGACGCGTTATTAGAATAGCAAAATACAGACATTATGTAGGTATTATTTAGCTATAATACGCCAAGTAATTACACTTTCTCCCAATACCTAATTTCGCGTTAGGAAATTACATCACGCTAAATAGCAATTGATAACGTGATATATCTGATTTATCTACCTACATTATACGATCGATAATACACCTTTTACATATGCACGCGTATTATGATGACAGCGGTAACATTGACACGTTTATTATTTTTACAGTACAAGCTGATTTTACGTGTCCGCAAAAGAATGGAATTTACGAAGATCCTAAACAATGCGACAAATTTTACGAATGCGAAGATGGTCAAGTTGTGGAGAAATTATGTCCCGATGGTTTGGTATTCGATCCTTTGAATAGAAAAATCAACAAATGTGACCAGCCTTTCAATGTTGATTGCGGAGATCGTTTGGAATTACGTAAGTTATCACACATCGTTCATCTCAAAGCAATAAGTAGTCTATTTTTGTTAGTACCTACCTAAATTATAATTATAAATCACTGGAGTATTTTTATTTATTAATTTATTTATTTTATATACATAAACAGAGAACCCAAAATCAAATCATCTATGTCCACGAAGAAACGGATACTTTGCCCATCCAGACGAAAAAATTTGTAACATATTTTACAACTGTATCGAAGGTGAAGCCACTGAAATAGTTTGCCCTACGGGATTACATTTTGACGAATATTCAGGAACTTGCGTTTGGCCTGAGTCAGCCGGCAGAACTGGATGTGGAGAACCTGAAACAAGTAATTTGGATTCCAAAATTCATTATTATGCAATTTACTTACCTACCAATCAATTAATTACCTAGCTTTTGGGTGTGATTAGTTACTAGAACAGGTTTTGCTCTTATTTCTATTAAATACCTTTTCAACGCGTATAGGTATCGACAAAATACATACAAAAATTCTTACATTTTTTCAATGATGGATTATTTATTCTCAATTTTTATTTAGAATTATGAATCACTTTATGAAATACTCACTTGAAGGAAATGAATTCTTTTGAACGATTTACGAAAGTGGATAAAAATTTCTCAGCTTTGAGTTATGTAACGTGCATTATTCACCTGGCTGATTTCCAATACATTTTAGACGAGACTGAATTATTAAATAGGGAAATGTGAAGGTGAACTAGGTATTCAGTTCACGTATGAAAATTTGAAAAAATTTACCTCTACTGTTTTACATATTTGTGGGATAGGCGGTGATTTCAATAGCGGTGTCTTATGTAATTAACGGGATGAAAATTTTTTTCTCATTTTTTTTTTTCACATTGATTGGCGAAAAGAGATGAAAAATGGGAATGATTCATCGGAAGAATGGTACCTATTTTATTTGTGATTGTGTGCTTGATTGGCCGAGCGAATCGAATTCGAAAAGATAAAAGCTATTTTTAATTAGTAATTTCATAATTTGTGTACCATTTTTAAAATGTTTATCACGATAGGACTTGGATATTTTCATATTATTACCTACCTATCATTGGATATCTTATTGTCGTTGTTATCTTCTTTTTTTCTAAGATAAATTGCTACTTATCTTTAACTAATGATATTTTTTTGCAGTGAAATTGAAAGACGGATTCTCTTGCCCAAAAGAAGCAGCATCCGGTAGCCATGGTCAAGCTGTAGCTCATCCAGTCTACGCACATCCCCAAGACTGTCAAAAATTCTACGTCTGCTTGAACGGAGTCACTCCCAGAGAACAAGGCTGCTCTGTTGGAGAAGTGTACAACGAAGAATCTCAAAAATGTGACGAACCAGAAAACGTACCTGGATGGTAAGTATCCTCGAATAATAAATTTAAATTAGATACGCCATTATGACTATTGCCTATCTTTTGAGGAGAGTACTTTTTCAATTGCGTTACCTACAATTGCTTCTTTAAAATAAACTATCATTTTCTTGAGCACCAAATTTTAATTCAATTTTAATGGTTTATCTAGTGAGGAATGGTATAAAGACGACCCAAATGTTCAAAAATCCAATAAGAAGAAAACTCGTAGGCGATGAGATCAACTCATAGAAGATCTTATTTAGTAATTGTTGCATCAATTTTAATTAGCTTTCATCATTATAGTGATTTCATTGACTCTGCTCATCTAGAAATTAGGTACTCTGCGTGTAAATATCGAAATTATTGTATATAAACGTGTTTTAATTCTCTTTTTTTTCATGATCTGTATTTTTAATAAACGTTTTTACAATTGGCGGTGTTTTAATTGAGTTTTCTCTGATGAGACGAATTTTTAAAAGTATATCTACACGAAGTTATAGAAAAGTGATTGAAAGAATCATATTGTGTAAGAAATTGATTAGGTATCTGTACAATTAAATGAAACAAGAAATAAGATTTAGGTTTAAATTTTTTCCATAAGTTTAGGTATAAATTTCTGATTTTTATAAATATATATTTTTTTTAACGACACATACTTACTTACCTACTTAATGAGCTTTTGATTTGATCTGTGTTAACAGCAAAGACTGGTACAAAAATCATCCTCAATTTAAGAACGTTTACAATGCAGATGGTACTATCGATTTTGGAAAGAAACGAGTTTTTCACAATTGACAAACACCTTTGAAAATTTGAATTGAATCCTGCAAAATGCAAATGAACTGATAATAATAAAGGTGTAGGTATGGATATTTGTAACATTACAATGAGTATTTTTCATTGATATTCATTCGTGAAAACGAAGATAGATGAATTTTATTTTGTATTCACTTGTTCATTCGAAAGAAAAGAATGGTATCATTAATTAGATGACATTAGTATGTATGTATATCATATGTCACAACTTAGGCTCCTATAGGTAGAGGTACGTAGACTGTTCCAACATTTTTTTTTTTTAATATGTATTTAATAATAAATACCCACCTAGATAAAAGTGAACTTTTTTTATTAAAAAATTTACTACTTAGATATTCACACAATTAGATATTTATATCTACTTATGTGCCTCATAACTTTGTAAAAATTATGGGTAGGTAAATAAAATAATTTTTGTAAAATTAGGTGAGTATAGTTCTAAGGTAACTAGAACAAAAAGTCGGACGAGGGAAGAGAATACAATATGATTGTACATATTGAATTGAAACAACACAAAAATTGTAAAAAAAAATATAGATATAGGTACTTACATATAAAAAACAACCATCATCACGAGTCAATTTTTAAAAAATCGCCAAAAATCTATCGGTGAATAAACTTGGGCATCTGTTTAGGATTTGGATTCCCAGGTAGGTATCCAAGAATTTTTCAAATCTGAAGTGGTGGATTGGACTGTTTCCCTTGTACGTTTTTCAAAATTATCACGACTGCTTTAGATATCAGAATTTATTTCAATTTCTTCTGTGACACCCGTCAATTTTGATTTTCGACTTCCTATGCAACAATTATGTAAGTAGGTATAGTAGGTAAGTGTATTTAGGTAGGTAAGCGGATAGGTAAACGTGCTGATGGTAGGAAAGAAATTGCATGTTTCGCTCGTTAAAGTTTGAAGTTATGAATATGAGAAAAAACGTGAACGAGTTAAAAGTGCATTAAACGAGTAAATAGACAAATGCAATTAGTTAGAATCAATTTACAGAGAAAGTCACCTTATTGTGTAAGTACATTTCTTAAGCACCCACAACACAACTCGTAGGTACGTGAATGTGGTGAATAAGTACAATTATCATAATTTTAAATTACGAGCAATTTTAACATTGGGTTATTCATGTTAATTGAGAGAAATATCATTTAAGAGAACTATTACTTATTCCTGTATTGCATACAATGTGCAAAAAAAATAAATACCATCTAACACATTTATAAAGAAGTGTTCCTTCAAACAACAATTTTTCTCCATGGAACAAAAAAAAATGAAGTCGAAACCAAAAATAAATCAACTTAAATAAAATTTTATCCATTGAATTTCATTTGTCGATTTTTGGTGAATTTTTAAAGCTTCAAATTTGGCTCATTTCCCTCACAAAAAAAATTGAAATTTGATAAAATTAAGGTAGAAATCTTAAACTTGGTTTAAGTACAATTATGATCTGCTGAATCGATCGGTGGTGTTTTCGAGTCGTTATATGAAACCTCCAGCAGATTTTTATATTTTTCTAGGTTCTTGAAAAATGCCACAAAAAATGCCCAAATATCAGTTTAACGATTTGGACGACCCTTTCAAGTAAGTAATTTTGGTACAACTTTCAAAATCCTTCATTAATATCTATCTCTATTTGATTTCTTTCCTAAACTATTAGACACCTATTTAATGATCTTCAAACAACTGCCATCCTGCTCTAATGACCCTTCCACAAATCAACACAGTTAGCATACTTTTTCAATGCCGAAAATGTTACAATTTCGTATATCCTTTCAGGACATCGGAGAACAGATTGAATTAATTGTACCTAGACCTACCAACGTATTGAGTGGTTAATGAGACTCAAAGTACCTACTTACGTAACCTTCGTGCATTCAAAGAAATAAATCGCTATGTTGAAAGTAATTTAGAGAGATAACCTTCACCTCTTTGATATTTATGATAACGGAGGAAGAAATTAAATGGATAAAATAAAAAGTTCTTCCTCGTGCTGATCAAATGAATTGTTGAACGTCAACTTAATTATTCTAGGCGCGATATTGGCTTTTAGATTTAATGCAGGCGGAGATTTTAATCTGATCGTGTATGTCGTCTTCGTCTCCTTTTATATTCTCAGTTCGATTGCCTTTTGAAGAGCAATAAACTATTAAGGAGGCATGGTTCTACGTACCTATTTTTAAAGATTGGGGTAAGAGTAGGATTGTCTCTATCGTGGCCAAAATAGGTAATTGATAGGCATTTAAGTATACGTATATTCATAAAAAAAAAATCCGAAGTACGATGGATCCTATCATAATAAGAAGATCGCATAAACCTATTTATAGGTACATCTGCCTATCGACATTTCATTCATTGAACTGAAATCAAAAACAGCACGATCATTCAAGTTCTCAAGTACATTGAACTTTATTGCCTAGGTATAATGAAACAAAACAAACACCATCATCACAAACTAGGTAAATATAAATACCTATTTATCTAGCCAAAGCCACGAAGATCGTATTTTTCTGTCTTATAAAAAATCTCATCGGAGCAGAAAAAATTCATAAGAAACCAAATTTCAGCCTAGATGTTTGTATTAGGCTAATATTTCCTAATATACCGGCGAACAAAGCTTTTGTTTACCGACGTATATTGGCCCAGGGCAAAGCAATTACAATCACCTTCCCAGTCGTAGGGCCGGTTCTGTGCAAAGCCGTGTGGCAACTTGGAATCGTACCTATATGAATTCTAAATCTTATCGCATTTGTCTACATATTGCGCTCAATGTGACTGTACTTGAATGATAATACAATAGGTCGCGATGATACTCACGAAGCAATGCTCTTTACAGATATTCTTATTAGCTGTGATATTTTGTAGTCTCGGAGGTAAGTCTGCTTTTGAAGTACCTACATTATTTATAAATTTAAAATAAGTATTTCGAGTTCGAAGAAGAAATGTTCCAAGTTAAGTATGAGTAGAGTTTTTGACTTAGAATATCAAGTGATATGAGTAAGTAAGTTTTTCAACATTTTTCAAAAATTCTCTTACTCCCCTCCTCAAAAAAGTTTTACAAATGCTAACTTTAATATTCAGACGTTTATTTATAATTTTCCTCTCTTTTCAATGATCTCAGCCAGTACCATTTAGGTAGCTAAGGTTAAAAATTATTTTATAGAAAGAACCAACTTACATACAAGAACTTTCTTTCCTGGCTTTGCATGTTGTAGTGGAAATCAGCAAAAATTATTTTCTCAAACTTCTTTCACGAATTAAAAGTAAAATATTGAGTAGGTGTGAAATTAACCTAAATAAATGTTTTGTCGCGATCCCTCTTCAAATTAAGCATTTTTAGGACAAATTTGTATTTTGATTGAAATTCATTGCAAGGCCATGATTATAAAAAAATCATCCCCCTTCGCGTCCTCCTCCTTTGGTGAAATTTCGAGTTCTTCCAACAAAAAAATATCCACGTTGATTTAGATCAATCCAAACAATTATGAATACCTATTTTAATGAATTTGGCTCTTTGACAAGAGAGAAGGAAGACGAAAATGCTATTTGAATAATGCTTGGAAAATTTCACTTTTCTTCAAACCCAAAGACACTTGTAGGTGAACAATAAGGCGATTAAAAATGAATCGAGGAAAAAAATATGTTTACTCAAAACTGAAATAGAATTATAAAATTATTAAATATGTAGGTACCTCGTTGAATGGGCATTCAAAACAAAAAAAATCACTGTTTTTCAAAAATGTTAAACTACCTAGCTTTGCTTTGAAAATCGTGCAGGAAAAAAAACAAAAATAAAAAAATGTGAAGGTGATATAAAATTTGAAAATTTGAAATTTTCTTTTATAAGTCTGAAACATGCAACAGATTGACACAATTTTACAAAAAATTTCCATTCTGAAGAGGAAGTGATATGAGGAAGGGGATTATTCACTTTGAAATCAACAATACCTAATCTTATGATTGATTAGACCTAAACGTTTGGTAAAATGTTTTTCCTTTCAAAACAAAATCAAATAATTGGTAGCCTAAGTGAATGTAAAAACAGAACAAATTAAAATTAAATTCAAAGATTAAAACAGTGTTTTGCAATTTCAAAAATTTCACCTACTTGAAAAAAACTGCAAAAAATATGATGGAAAAAAAGACAAAATTGTTGTGACGTAAAATCTTGAAAATTAGTGAGATCTGAGACACATTAAAAATGCGGGATATTATTCTTGAAAAACTAAAATTGGTAAAATATGCTCCCGATTGCTCCAACAAAGTGGGCTAATTGCTTTGAAAATTTCATGAAACGTGTAAAAAATACCTACAGGAAAAAAAACTGCAAAAAAATGAGGAAAACAAGGCATAAAAATTCAAGCTCATAAGAAAACCACTCGAGGAGTCCGCTTTCCATCTGCACGAGAATTCAATACTTGAAAAGATTGGTCTGACCCTGCCCCTCCCCCTCTCTAACCAAAATCCAGCATCTTGAACTGATTTTTTGTGCATTTTTGAAAATCCAAAATTGGTCATTTTCTGAAATTTATGGTGTTGTTGTTGTTGTTTTATTCAAAATGTAAGTACCTATCATTTCCTGAAAAAAAATCAGAAAATCGGTCCCGAAGCTAATATCAAATTCTCCAAACGAATTTCACAATTTACAGCAATTCATAGAGCTTCCAGCATGATTTACGACCTTTGGGAGAAATTCAAAATAGGTACTGGAATAATTTAAAAAATCTCGTTGAAGAATCCAAAATGGCTAGAAATGGTGGAATTCAGTTTGGAGGGGTCCATAGATATTAATTTTAGAAATTAATTCGATCATTTTTACTGAAAAAGTACATTTTCAAAAAACACAAATGGCTGAAAATCTTGATTTTTGGCTTTAAAAGTTGATCAAAAATCGACAAATCAACTTGAGAATGTTCAAATTTTGGTTATGAAGGTTTCAGACTGATATCTTTTCCAAACATTAAGTTGTCGTTCACTACTTGAAATAACTTCATTCTTCAACAACTAAGACTTCAGACTAGAGACTGATTTCATGTTCTAAAAACATGAAAATATGCCGCACGAATGTTTATTATTATTTTTTTTAAATAATAAAAGCAATAAAAATCACAGCGGAGAACGATTACGAGAAATTTTCCGCAGTTTTAAAGTTCCATATCGATTTGTTAAAAAAAATTCCACCATCAAGTGGTAAACATTTCCACGAATGTGTCCAGTGTCCACGAGGCAGGTACCTACTTCGGATGCTTCGAATAAAAAGACGATTAAAATTCGAGCTAATTTTAAAATAGAATTACATCGGCGAGAAAAAGAAGATGAAAACGATAGTAAGAATGTGATACCGGTCGACCTTGTATTTGCATATTATACTCTGTCAAAAGTATATACTGTATGTATATTCTCGTTTTCTCGGTGCCGTAACAAAGCATTGGCATTGTTTCGGATATTCGACTCGAGTTGTCTGTGTAACGTGTAAATAATACTAAATAGATCTTTTTCGATGAGACTACGAATTGCAAGATTACCTTTTCGTCGGTCAAGAACCTACCTAATTTACGATGACCGCGACACCGAGGTTTGCCGCGGTGATTATCTCATCGTCGTAATGAGAGTGAATGTTGATTTTTTTCATACGCGCCTAGAAAGAGAGCGATGAGGGGGAGTAGACGGAATGTATGCAATTAACACGAACGAACGACCATTTAGGCTTATGTGAGAAAAATCCTACTGCAGGTTCAGTCGACAAATATGTTAATTGAATTGTATACGTTGGCGATTGAAGGCACATTAAACGTTATTAAATATTTTCACGTTCTAGTTTCCGGCCAAGAATTCAAATGTCCACCGAAAAATGGCTTTTATCCAGATCCCATACAGTGCGACTTGTACTACCATTGTTACAGTGGTGAACTGGAAGAGAAGCTTTGTCCGGACGGTTTAGTGTTCGATGACTCGAATCCTAACCACGAACGATGCGACATTCCTGTAAATGTTGATTGCGTAGATAGGAAAGAATTACGTGAGTATTCTGCATATAAGGTGATTCATCATTTGATTTCAAGCGAGGGAGGGGTCAGCAGTGCTAGTCTCAGATCAGAACGAAACTTTACCTAAGGAATGTATTCAAAGGGGGAAAATGCATCCTATTAGGTAGGTATTCATTTTTTCTGAAATTGTTTAGTTGGAAATTGAAAGGACAACTATTTTTATTTTTTTATTCGAAAATGAACACAAAATCTGACGCCTTTCTCGAAATACAAACCACAATAGTATTTAATTTAAGAAGTCTATCTTCAAAATTGAAGGGGATTCGTCGATTGCAAATTATAGGAAAAATTCCAAAAATTGCAATCAGATTTTCTCTGGCTTTGAATATCAATTCCGGAGTAACTCTTAGAAATGAACTATACCTAAAAGAATTTCTTCCACAAAATGATCTATCTTCAAATTCGTAGAAGCTACAGGCAATAAATGGATTAAAGTGATGTGCTTTGATAAAACTAAATATAGGTACACTCCTTCTTCAGTTCTATAGGTAGACTATCTTGTCGTAGAACTTTTTTTTGTTTAAAAAGGTCCATATTTGACATTTTGATTTAAAATATTTTAAACCTGTGCTCCTCCTTTGGCCTCGAAATTCGAATAAGTATATCTTGTCAACAAATTTCTGTATTTTTAATTTGTATTTTTTAGAGGAACCCAAACCAAGTAAAGGATGTCCACGAGCTAATGGAATTTACAGACACTGGGATACTCAAGTTTGCGATAAATTCGTAAACTGTGTCGAAGGTAAAGCCAACGAATTACCTTGTCCTCCCGGGCTCATATACGATGACTCAAAAAGCAATTGCGCTTGGCCAGCTGATAATTTAAGAACTGATTGTACTAATACCAAAAGAGGTAACTAGTTTTGGATTTTCAATAATTACCTACTTGTAATTTATTTTGAGTTACCTACCTAATTGTTTATATTTTTTCTTCTTTCAGAAATCCTAGAAGATGGATTCTCATGCCCAACTGGTGAAGTGGTCGGTCCTAATGGAAGGGTTCTACCCCATCCCACATTTCCTCACCCTGAAGACTGCCAGAAATTCTATATTTGTAGAAATGGAGTTACTCCACAATATGGTAGCTGCTCTGCAGGCTCCGTTTATAACGATATCACCTTCCAATGCGACGAACCAGAGAATGTTCCCGGATGGTTAGCTAAAATATAGATTTTTGTCAATTTAGTGTACTTACCTAATTTTTTGACCCTTCAAGTCTTACCGATTTCATTAATTTTTGCAGCGAGAACTGGTTCGAAGAAGAAGATAAAAATAAAAATGCAACCAAGAAGACGTGAACTTTATTCTATGTAGCCATTTTCTTAATATTACTTTCAAATTATATTATTAATTTTTTCTAATTTTTTAGTGAATGATTTAATTTGGTTTACATTTTTTCCAGTATCTTTTTTCTTTTCTTTCAAGCCTGAAATGATAAAATTACAAGTGCATCCAAAAATACTACATCACTAGGCCAAATTTCTTGTTTAATTTTATTGATGAATTTTTAAAAATTAAAATTTGATAAAGTTGAGGCAGAAGGCTGAAATTTGGTTTAAATCCGATTTTTGGTACCCCAAATCGGTTGGTGGTGATTTCAAGCCGTTTCAGCGCCTTTAGCAAATTTTTGTATTTTTCTGCATAGAAAAAATTATAAGTTATGTAAGGTAGTAAAACAACAAAAAGCAAATTATCTACCCGCGTTTCCAGTAAACTCTTTTTGAAACCCTTTCGACCAATTTAGGGAAACATTTTTAAAATTTGCAGTTTCCAGTTTAAATCACAAAATTTATCAAAAGATCACCCAAATCAAGAAATTTTTGAAACATTTGAATAAGTTTTAAGCTCATCAAATTTTGAGCTTTCACAGCAAAGCTTATAAACATTGAACTAAGACCTTGAAATAGTTTCTACTCTTTGTTTTGGGGGGGGGGGGGTGTTTATAATTACAAGATTATTACACCCGTGTAGAGAGGGGTTTAGATTTGATTTATTAGGTTAGTTTTTTTAGTAGGGTTATGAATTTTTGGATTTCAGAAGGGTTGTCTGGGATAGTCATTGAATTTGAGTCTATTTGGAGAGATAGTCTTGTTTGCTGTAATTTAGGACAGATGAATAGTAAGTGTTGAATGGATGTTGGTTCATTTTCGCAGAATTGACAGGGAGGTTTTGGAATTTTTTGGTAGAGGTGGTTGTTGAAATCATTTGATCATGATTTTTTGCTAGTCTCCATCATTTTTTTTTTAAATTGAAAAACAACCTAACCAAATTCAGACTCCCAAAACAAATTTTTAAAAAAATCGCACCGCTCTGAATAAATGCATACTCTGTCCACTCCCATCAGGATAGTAATCACAAATTTTGAGTGTTTGAAAAATTATCATTTTTTTTTGGTTGAAAAATTATACCAAACATTTTTTTTAAATGTGTATTTTTACTAAAACAATATCTCCTGCCCAACTTACGTGTGTACGTAGGTACTTACTTGAACTATTTTTGAAAAATTATTTTCAATTTCAAAACATATGTATTTCTAGATAAGTAGGTATGAAAAATTATGTTTTTGAAAAATAAACCTAAAAAATACAACTACAGATGAAAAACGGATTCCTCGGGTATTTCCAGGTAAAAATATCAATAGGTGGGCAACTTAAACAAATTTTCAGAAGCCTAGTAGGTAGGTAGGTACTTATTTCAAACATTTTTAAAAAAATTGTACCTTTCTAAATTTCTTTGAAAAATTATATGTATTTAGTACAATTAGACTAGATAAGGCACACTACATTTATATCTAAGTGAACTTGAAGGATAAACTATCTACACAAACTCGAACTCGTTGTCACTAGTGAGAGATATGCTTGAATCACTGATCCATGATCTCTCTTCATCTTCATCCAATAATCGAGTATATGCCTTCTGTAAACTAAACGTACAATTACATTAAAATATATCACATTATTACTATTTATACAACAAAAAGTGAATACCTACACATGTGTAAAAAGTGCGGACACCCATGCATTAATGGCACGTAATTTACAGGAATCAATGAACTCTATTCTGTTTTTAAATTTAGGCACTAGTTTCTTTGTAAGTTTTCGGGAAATCACAAAAGAATGATTTTCATCCTAATCAACATTTAAAAATGTTATCCTAATTTACATAAAAATCAGATAAATCAAATTTTCAAAAAAACAGCCATGATTCTATTACTTACACGAACCACTAAAAAGAACTCTTTTCCATTATCTAACATGGAAAAGTAAAAGACTTTATACTGAAACATATACGGTACTAAAGTTCCTTTGTACTTGATATCTACTGGCCATGTTTCCATTTAATTTTGTTCATTGGATTGATATCCTATAGAAAACCAAAGAATAGTGGCTAGGAGTCTTGAACTTTCATTTGGCAAACTGTTTCCCTTCAGGGTACATAATTGCTTCCAGTCTGATTCTAGTATTATGGAATCACCTGCTAGAAAACAGAAATCCTTACGCATCAACAATATTGGTTACTATAAAGTACATATAATAGAAGCTCCTTACACCTTACCAGGTATATCAGTTGAGGTAGTGGCACTCAAGCCCATATTAGTTATTTTTTGTCTTTCTTTCTGTTCAACAGCAGGTTGCTTCTTAGGATCTTCAAGTTTAGGTAACTTAAAGTCAATACCATAATGAGAAAATTCTGCTTGCTTGGTTTTGTGATCGAGTGTTACGCTATAAAATAAAAATTGATTCAAGTTAAAACTCAGTAAATAACTGAAAATTAAATCTAAGTATAAATAATCTGAACTTAACTTACAACTTGTTGAATACTTTATCACCAATTAAATTTATGATATTACGAATAGTGTAAACTTCACTTTCAAGCTTATCTGAGTCAATTTCATTCTCATCCGAGTCAATTTTGTTCTCATCTGAGTTTTCACTAGTTTTCGTGTAACAATAAGTAGGCACCTGATAAATGTCAAGCGGTACAATTTGATAAATAGGTATATTTATATGACTAGGCACTTTTGGCAGTTTTGGCATACTTATACAAAGAATTTAAATACTTACACTGACGCTTAAATAGAAAAAGTTGCTATCTTCTAGAATGCAAAAATCTAAACGTAATGTCGCACACATATAGGAGGCAATATTTCTGCAGTACATCCTTCGAAGAGGCCAGTTGTTCTCATAAGTCATTGAAAGAGGCGTGCAGCTAAAAGCACTTGGTATTGCAAAATGTACAGCGGCAAAAAGTAGACGGCATCATTCGGCTGTGGTCCTTTGGGAAGTACATCGCCAATTCTCAACACAAATTCTCTTATCTGACTCATTAGGTATTGAGAATTTTAAACCAGGGCTTCAAACCCAAACGTTTTCGGGTACGGGTATCGGGTATGGGTACAGAAATTTTTTTCAGAGGATCGGGTACGGGTACAGAAAATTTTCGGGTACGGGTATGGGATTTTCTTCAATTTTCGCCATTTTTGATACAATTTTGATGAAATACCTGAAAAAATACCCGATCTATCGGGTATTCGGGTTCAAAATAGTTTAATCGGGTACGGGTTCGGGTACAGGTATTCCTTGTTTTATTTTTTCGGGTAAGAGTACGGGTTCGGGTACAGAAATTTATGGATTTTTGTTCGGGTATTCGGGTATTCGGGTACGGGTTTGAAGCCCTGTTTTAAACTGGAAAAAAAAGTACATAATTTTAAAAATCAATACTAAACAACTTTTGTATATTGTAAAGGTGTGAAGTAGACGTATATTTCTTCAAGAGTGGAAGTATACAAAGAACTACTTTCAGATGACTTTTCCTCTGATAAACTACTTCTAAGAGTTCTAAGGGATAAACGGGATAATCTACTCTACTGAACAACCTGGTGACTGGTCTCTCTCTCTCCCTTTCAACTGGTTTAATGTTTTCAATTGATTCTCCTGTCTTTTGGGTTTAGCTTAAACAACTCGATGGAGTTCAATAGTATTTTTGCTAAACATTTTGTTTTTCATTTTGGTGATTTTACTATGGATAAATTAATTTTGGGAAACCTTTCCCTTAAGATCAATTGGTGGGTCCAATATGCAAAGGTGTTGATAATTATTAATTAAGTACCTTGACGATAATTCGATTAACAGTTTGCGATTGAGTTGGAATATTGACTATTGAGTTTGAAATTTTCTGGTGGTACTTTTCTGTGGTCATTGGTTTGATTTTTAATCTGAAAAATTTGAAATAATAAAGTTATCGATATTTTGAAAAACTGTGCTTACTACTTAGATGTTTGTTTGAACATAAAATAATAAAATAATATAATTATGTAACAACTAACAATCACCTTTTTTGCCCTTCTACTTCTTATAAACGTCTATACTGGTACCGGTAAATGTTTATTTATAAAATAATGTTTCCGAGTTGTTATCTATGTTTGTTTATCTCGTTTCGGTTATTGTATTCATTTAGACGACTAAATTTTATGGGGAGGTGTTACGAAAATTACTAAATTATTATTTATTAATTTTGAGTTATCGATTTTTGATGGTGAGGTAACGTTTTGACGGGAATTTTAAGAATTTTGTTTACAGATAATACAGGGTGTTCCGGGAATCGTCTGCCAAAATTCAACTGTATTACTACATATTATATTATTACGCGAGGAGACGAACAAAAAACGTTATTAGGACTGGTTGTCTATCTTGTGAATTGAAGGAGCCACCGAGGCACGCGCTTCGCAAAACTAGAAAACCTACCTACTAATTTTGAAAAATTCATCAAAACTAAAATAAGGAATGTTTGAATCATTCAAATGATGCTCATAATCCATAGTACTCGAGTAGAGGACAGAAAATATTACATATTAATATTACGACAGATTGCCCATCTTCAAAATTGAAAATAATTATACGATAGGAATCGTACGTAATTTTTAAATTTTTGTTGGTAAAATCTATACAATCGTGTAATGAAAGTAAAAATGATTCGTTATTTTTCATTGCAAAATCACCTCCCCAAGCCATACGTATGTGTTATTTCTTTCAAACTATACTTTCAAATAACAGAGTTCATGTTTTTTTTGCCCTCAAGCGACATGAAAAACAAACCTAGCAGTAAGTACTCAGATTCACCTGCCACAATCATTTTTGAAATGTTATAGATTTATTTCAAATACAAAAATTTCAACCATTCAACACGTGCCGTTAAAATCATAACTCTTTCATCTGGTTTTATCATTCGCAAACAACTTTCTCTTCGGTTAAAATTTTTACGACAAACTTTCATCAACGTTGTAAACAATTAAGTACCTAAATGCGTAGAAAATTCAATGACCAATTTGTCGAATTTCTAAACCCAAGCGAGAGGAAAATTAATACAATTTGAAGTGGTCACTAACGACTCTCAGTGGCAGCACCTCTTACGTCCGCTAATTCGTACTACAAACGTTGTAAATGTACAGACAAAAAAAAAGGTAGGTGATACATAATTGCGATATTGCGGTAGGGAAGGCCAAGTATTATGGCCCAGTTTCTTCTGCTGCATATCAAACAGGTATAAACTAGTCTTAGAGCAATTACTATTAAACGATCGCTCAAGTTTTTTAAATTTAATCGTTTAGTTTTTGTGGAAAAAAGGATTTATGTTGTGCCATAATTTAGTACTAGTTGAAGTGCACAAGTAAACATGTATTCGGTCGTATTGGCGGTGTTTTTGTTGGCGTTTTCGCAAGGTGAGTATTACTTATTGTGATTTTTGAGTTCAACTTTTGTATACTTATAGTGAATTGTGCTTCCTATGACGAATAAAACCGCGATATTTCTGTAGATGAGATCGGTGATGGGTTTAAGATTGCGTTGATGGTTCGATATTTCAGTTTTTTTTTAACATCGCGGGGACGTTTTTTAATTTATTTGCGGTGATCGGTGAAAAAAAAGCATCAGCCAAATAATCGTTCATTTGTGTTTTAATTGAAATAAAGTAGGTACCTATTTACTTACAATTTTACCAAAAATGTAGTCCCAGTTTTGGATAAATTGAAAGATTAGAAGAATTTGTACACATATAATTACCTTTATAAGTCGATAGGCAACCAACCTTCCTGTCCATCGATCATTTCTCATATTTCATAATCAAACCGTTTACTCCACCTCCTGCTGAAAAATTTTAACCCCTCGAGGCATTCTACTCTTAATAACCACACAATGCTTCTGCTAAGCGACATCATAAACCGATTCCATACCTAATCTATTTATAAAAAATGATCTAAAAGTAGGCCTTAATGATACGTGTGATAAATATGGGTCATTCGAGAACACTACTGATTCTTTTTTTTTAGTCATTCTCATAAAACAATCAAAGAAAGTAAACGGTATTTATGCGAGACGATTATTTCATACAAAGCGGTTAAAATTTACCTATGTATTAGTAAGATTACATAATCATGCTTTATATGGCAGTTGATCGATTCGGAGAATGTATATTGAACGTTTTTGTCAATACAGTTTCAAATATGACACTTGAAAAAGAACCAATAAACTCTTGAAATGTTATAAAACATAATACACGTCCATCTACAGTGCCAAAAGATCTTTTACTGCCTATGAAATTTATTTACCTTTCAAGAATAGCGAATATCTCAGATACATTATCTATTTTCTGTGTACCTACACTTATGCTGTTACGAATTCTTACCTATTTCTAGACTTCCGCGTGATTACTTTACTAATCAATATCTTTTATTACAATATCAGCGAGGTGTTTAATTTATGTAGGATTATTATATGTATTAGATTTTATCACTCAAACTGTCATCAAACATTCAGATTGATGAGAAAATATCTTTTTTTAACTGCGAGAAATTTACTTTTTTCGGCGGGATTAGAAGTTGAATTAGTTTTAAAGAGGCGAGGTTATGACCTTGATATACTTGTATTAGCGATAATGCGATGAAAATTTATGTGAAAATTGTTTATACCGGTTGCCATGTGATGGGAACCAAACAGTGTTACCAATTCAAGCGATTAATTTTCGTTAGAACCTCCATTCAACTAGTTACTTAAAAGTTGAACCGGAGATGATCAAGGTTCGAGATACCTACTCGTCAATTATTTGATCGTTTACATATACGTTTACATGGAATATTCCACAAAAAAAATAAAATAAAAATGCATTTATAGTGGAAAAATTTTAAATTGACATCGGATTTGAGATGAGTAATTTCAAATCGTCTATTTGGGTATTATTCAAATGAACTCCTTCAGACAGCCAGTTATGCAAATATATTAACACGTGTTTTGCCGCAAAAGAAAGATATAATTTTGTATGGCATTTTATGATTAGCTGGAAAATAATCAGTGATTTTAAAAGTTTACCAATTAAATTTTGTTGAATGGTACAGACTTCGAATTGTGAAAATTTTTCTGAGTTGAAATTCAATAAGCTTGGATGAGTTCTTTCAGAGCAGACTCGTGTTTCGACATTCATTTCTTGATGGGTACCTATATTTCGCATTGTGAATTTTTGCACTTTTTCCAGCTTTTCTAATACTGACACCACTGCAGAGTTTCGAAAAAAAATTGTTGATGAAAAAAAAACATCTTCTACGTAACCAAAAAAAGTCATCAAAATTGAAGTTTACTTTTTGGTTTTTATTCGTAATCTTGCCGGAAAATGAGCTTATGTCAATTTTTTGAACATAAGTACATGATTTACAATTTTATCGGATGAATATCAACGAAAACTGAATTTTGAAAAAGTTGTTTGTAAGCACTTGAAAAATTCTGACATTTTTCACGCAATGATTTTTTTTTGAAAAAGTTTTTAAAAAATCGAAAAATATTCTCATTCATGACCTTTTTAGTAGATACTTCTACATATCCATCGGATACTTCAAGATTCATTTTTAAAAAATGGGAAAATCTCGAGACTACTCCTCCCTCTCCACCATTTCTTTTTTTTTTCGATCATTCGAAAAAATTGTGAAAAGCATATCAAGGTGTTTTCTATTTTTATCAGCCTTTTCTTCACTAACGATTTCTCTCTAATTTTCCAAGGATTCCCAAATTGGGTATCCAAAAAAAACTCAAATTTTTAAAAAATAAACTCCGCTTTTCGTTTGTAGCTACGAGGCACAAAATCTTCAAAAGTTTCAAAAGTACAGATGTTTTGCGATTAATAGGTATCAAAACGTCAAAAATAAAAAAAACTAAAAACATGTGTTCTTTTTTTGAATTTTTGAAAATTTGAAGAATTTAAAAAAGCTAACATATTTACTTACTCTAGGATGAATTTACAACTTTTTCAGAAATTTTTTTCGACCAAAACGAATCAATGAGAATAATTTCTAACTTCATTTCAGCATTCGTAACTCAAAAATACTGCTTGTGGACGTTCTGGAGTCTCCAGCGAATTTTCAATTCTTTCCAGGACTCGTGGATGCTGTTTGGGGATTCTTTCGACTATTTTAGATCGTCACCTCAAAATGCCAGTGCATTGGTTCAGAAATGAATTTTTTGACCAAGCATTCGAGTAGTTGTATAATATACTCACTACTCAGTTCTGGGGAAAAATAATAAGTATAAAATTTTGGAAATGACTCACTTGACTTCTAGAATTCATTTAGATAACGTCTGTTGGTTCAATATAATCACAAGACTTGAAAACAAACATTTTTTGACCATTATAGAGCCTCCAGAAAATTTTCGATTTTCTACGAGAATTTCAAATTGCTTAAGAAGATTCAAAAATGAGCTTCAATTCGGGCATACATCCCAAGCGCACATTGAATGAAAAAAAACACATCTCAAGCGCAAATCGATTTGTACATCATTAGCGCAAATGCATTATAAAAATGCATCCCAAGCGCAACAAAGAACGCCGGTATCAATACACTTTCTCAGTTTGCTTTACGTAGGGGGTTTCAAACTGTTGGTCAGTAACGCAGTTTATGTAGGTATGTAACACAACTTACAAGCACATACAAAGGGTGTTCCAAAAGTAACGCCTCCAAGCTCATAGTTTGAGTCCTGAAACTTTCCATATGCGGAAGTTTCTCTATCTGTGGTACCCACCTTCCATGCTAATATCAACCCAAATACTCTCGGGGGCGATTTCTCCCCTCTCATGCGCCTGTAGGCTGTATCTGTATGTATTTTTCAGAAAACCCCTTTTTTTTTGAATGACAGTAGTTCAACCCCCCCCCCCCCGTAGATAGAGATACAAAAAAAGTTGATACATCATTAGATCGTAAATTTGACGTAGATTCTTTTGTCTAGCTACATACTCGTATTTTTCGCTAAAATGCAATTGGGGGGGGGGAGAAAATGGCGAAAAACGTGTTTTGAGGGGCTAAAATCCACCGTGCGAAGACGCACCAGGTGGATCAGGGGTGATTCCACATATGTTGTTTAGGTTTGTTAGCAATTTTGTTTGGGTTTGCCCCCATAAAGTGCTTTACCGACTGTACTACAGTAATAGTTATGTTTATCCGTATTTATTTAATAACTTTCCATGTGATTTTTCTGTGATAGGTATCAAATTTACTTATACAATCTTACATGCTTATTAGTTTCGTCGATTTCTTTTCGTTTTTATAGGCAACCTATTTTGGGAACCACTGTTTATGAAAAACCGTTTTACCCTTCGCGGCATTCTTTGTTGCGCTTGGGATGCATTTTTTTAATGCATTTGCGCTTGCGATGTGTACATCAATTTGCGCTTGGGATGTGTTTTTTGTTAGGTCATTAGCGCTTGCGATCTACGCCCTTCAATTCCCTAGTCAAGATGGTCGAAAAAGTCACCATTTCATCAATAAGTATGTAGGTACTAATCAAAAATATAAAAACTTGGGAGTTCATTGTTGGTTCTTCTTGTGCAATTTTAGAATCATGGAGAAAATTGAAAGCTCGCTGGAGGCTCTAAGGTGTCTCAAAAGTGGTTGTTTTCGAGTTGAGAAGGTTGAAGTGAAAAAATAATTGTCAGTTGTTTATTTCGTTTGAAGATAAAATCATAAAAGGTCAAAAATCCGCTGTAGCACGAGCTTTTTTAAAAATTTTGGAATTTTCAAAAATTCTGATTTAAAATGAATCACTTTCATAATTGAAATTTTAAATCAGATATTAAAGAATACCTTTCGTTTGAGCATTTTTTTTGTTTTTTTGTTGAACGACTGATTGAAGGAGGATTGGGATGATCTCTCGATGTGAGAGGGGGGTGAAAATGACTAACATGCGACTCTATACCGAAAGGAAATTTCATGCTGAACACTTTTTGCAGTGATAAATTTTGCTTCAAATCTTCGCAATTTAACATCCTCCTCCCCTTGTGCTCTGGAAAACTCCGTCACGATGGAGGAAATCTGTGTCACTATGTACTTAATCGGCGAAGGTCAGCAATTCTGAAAGGGGGAATAGGGAATGGTAGGCTACTAAAAAGAGAAAAGAAACGATACAACGGACGCGTGATACACATTTCACCGTGGTCTTCTGATGCTTGATGGATGTGAGCATTTAAAAATAAGGAGTGTACGTAGAGGTAAGGTAACGGGTATGACGTTGAACGTTCGGACTTGGATATTGTAGCCGAAGGTAGAATGTCATAACATAAATATACGTAGACGTACCTTAACGTCTACGTACCTATCGGTGGGTAGGAGGTACAGATACGTCGATAGGTAATAAGCAGCCACTCGAATGCCCTAACGTAATAATATGTAATACAACAAACAGTACATATTATGTATTCCAGGGAAGTGAAAGTAATATTAACAATAAAATCGACTATAACAACGTGATACACGATGCATTTCACAATGGCACTGGCACGCGAGTACATTACTACCTAGTATACCTATAGTGACGACGACGCTCACTATACCTACCTACTATTATAAATAGGTATCAATAAAAAATTTACTTTTTTAATTACTCGGAAAAAAATTAATCGTAATTAGAAGATATGGGTACCTACTTAATTTACGATCCGGAAATTTTATCAACGAATTTTTTCACGCTGGGCACTCGAGGATTAATTAATATATCATTTTCAGCGCAGAGCCAACACTTCTTGCAGTCCAACAGTTGCCCAGAGACGTACGGTGAACAAACGTACCATCATCCGGAATTATGCGATCATTTCGTCTTATGTGTTAACGGATCATTGAGCGTTGAACAGTGTGAAAATGGTTTATTATACGATGGTAAGGGAAACGTACACCAGCACTGTAATTATTACTGGGACGTCGACTGCGGAACAAGGAAAGCCGATCATAGTGAGTAAATTGAGAGATTAATTAAGCAGCAGGCTGAGCCACTCGTTCGCAACCCATTGAACTTTTTTTTATTTTGCAGTTGCACCGATAAGTTCTCCTGGCTGTGAATTCAAATATGGTATATATTCCGAAGGCCCTTCTTGTAGTTCGAATTACGTGAAGTGTGCGGATGGCTATCCACATGTTCAAGATTGCGAACCTGGGCTCGTCTATGATGATAGAATCAAGAAATGTAACTGGCCTGATCTCATGTTAGAGACGTGTAATCCAGAAGGTAGGTGGTTTTCAGAGGGAAACAGGAAGGTACAGCTTAGATGCCCTAAAATGGTCAGAAGCCCTACTTTGGGGCATTCATCTTACTAACTGCATTACGAATTGGGTAGATGGCGGGAAGTACATATTCCGATGAATCAACTTGAGCAGGTTTATTTTTTTCTGGAGGGGAGAGGGGTGCAATTAAAACATTCGAATATACATGCAAGATGTCCAGGAAGTGAAGTGGATAACCGAGCTTAAAATTTGAATATTACAGCTGAGCACTATTCAGGGTAAAAAGATGAACGTGTTGCCTATCATAAAAATAGAGGGGCAACGACATTTCTAAAAATCAACTGGGTGAAGCGTCGAGAAGAGATCAAAATTTGATCAGATGACCTTTTTGTCTGATCGACAAATTGAAGGGGCTTTGAATGAATTTTTTATAACAGTCCTTCGAAAAGTAAAGAAATTCTACATTTATAATGACGACTTTTTGCATAGAACTACGATTTAAAAAGTTATCGACATCTAAAATTGGTGGATTTAAAATCCGGATTTGTTTAAACCAAAGTTGGGCAAAAATTTATAAATCAAATTCTACAAAATTTTTTATGTATTTCCAAAAATTAATTCGATTTAATTTTTTTTAGCTGTCATTGGTTTTAAATGTCCGGATAAAGTTGACCCACAATCAGCTCAAGCTAGATTTTGGCCATATCCTAGATTTGCCATTCCCGGAGACTGCGAACGTCTAATTACCTGTGTAAATGGTTACCCCAGATTGATCACGTGTGGAGATGGTAAAGTGTTCGATGACGAAACTTTAACCTGTGCTGAACCCGAAGAAGTTGCAAAATGGTAATCTTTAAAATAATACAAAGTGATATCGATAAAATCCTTGGTCAAATTAGATCCTATTGAGTAGGTATCTTCAACTTATGTCTATGCTTTCGACCTACAAAACTGGCATGTTGAAACCAACGCACAAGCAATCAAAATCAACCAATTAGAAGATCAGCATGGAGCTCAAAAAGAAATATTGTATCACTCCACTTGGAAATTTCCAACTGTAACAAATTTTTGCCCTTGATTTCTCTATTGTTATCTTACCCAAATAGCTTGTTCTAAGAAGCTTTATTTTGATGGTCAGGTGTGTATCAGGAATGTTCATCATTCATCATCGTCTCATGATTTTGAAAAAATCTTTCTTCGTGAGAAATATCCCCCTCCCCCTGGCCCATCGAAGAAATCGTTAATTTTACCCATAATTTTATAAAGTTTCCAAAACCCGGAAAAATAAAGCTCTATGCTTTATAAAATTAAATTTGAGATTCTCACATTAAAAAAAATTCTACCTTGTTTAGAGATGAAACCCTATTTAAAAATATTATATTTATCATTTATGTCTTCTATTTTTCAATCAAAAGTAAAATAAAATAAATTCCTGGGGTAGGAATGGTAGGGGAGAGTGGAACCATCGAAGCTCAAAGTAGATCCACAGCAAATTCATTTCGCCTTTTCAAGTGCAAAATTATACTCCAATTTTTCAAACAAAAATTCACTTTTTATAACTTTTTCAACCAAAAGCAAACAATAATATTCACGATGGGTGATGGTTTTTTCTAGCAGTTCAGGAGATGAAAACGGGTCATTTTAGCAAACTTTAATAAAATATGTTGAAAAAGAAATTGAAAACAGGTTTCAAACATTTGAAAAAAGAAATCATAGGCTAGGTATAAATTTTGATACCTACCACTATATGAAGTGAAAAATACATATGAAAAATATATATTATATAGGGTAGTTTTATGCTACAGAAAGACACAAAAGTATGATTCAGTCAATTTTTCGACAATCGTGGAATGTGGATATCATTGGATATGTCCTGTTCTAATATTGTACCAAAGCAGCCTTTGGTTCAGTGATTCATCTCAATCTTTTTTTATCAGTTAAAAAATTTTTAATAGGTTATCTCTTCAACTCTATTTAAAACCTCTGTCGTTTAGTAATTTTTTTCTAGCATATCTATTCATTTTTAATTAAAGATTAACATCGGCATTCTTTTCATCGACACAATTTTCTGTATGTTACAGCGCACACCACAGAAAAAGGAAATAAAAATCGACCTCATCTACAAATCAAAAACCTCCAAAACACCGAATTTCTCTCCGAAAAATCATCTCAACATTCCAATAGCCATAATTTCATAAAACAAGAAAACAAAAAACCAAAAACATAGAAAAAAATATAATTTTTTACAATAAAAAAGAAATACACATTAAAAAATATAATATTATTTATTTCTTAACAACTTATAATAATCTCAATTTTAATTATTTAGCTAATTCATTTTCTAGCACTTTCTTCTCCTGTGTTGAGGGACTTCAATTCGCTATTACCTACTATCGCTAGAAAATTATAGGCAAACGACCAAAAAAAAAATTATCTACCAACTGAATTCTACCATTGTTGGATACACGGCGAATTTTCAACTTTGAATTGATAATTCTTCTCTGATGTGTAACGCGAGAATATCAAATGGAGTTCAATTTTTCTACAGAAGTGGCCAAATTTTAATCAGAGCTTGAATTGGTTTTTTGATCGGAAGGGAGAGGAAATGATGAAGATACCTTCTCAAATAGGTACTCATTCATCATTGCAGTGTGTCAACTGGCGTTTTTTTTTTTTTTTTGAAAAAAAATCAAAGCAACTGGTATTTATTCTATAAAACCTGGCAGAAACATTGGCATTGCTACAATTTAAATTACTGTATCGGGCACTTATTAAAATAGACCCTATAATTAAACGTTTAAATCAACCATCATTTTCTTACCTTGGAATGTTCATTTCTTCAAGTAGGTATTCGACGCCTCCCACTGGTTAAAATCCAAAGTAATACCACCGTCAGTTAGATCTCGTACAGATGATGTAGGTACCTAATTGTTACTTGAAAGAAGTTACGCTTATTTTACCAACATTTAAATAAATTAATGAAAAATGTTAACACTAGCTGTACAGTTGTGGTAACAGGTTTTACGAATTTTATAATAAGAATGAAAGTATAAGTATTCTCCATCGTAGACATGGGAACGTTTGAATAATTCTGGGAACCAAGCGTACCTACCAGATTAGTGTGCTAAAAAAAAACGAAAATCTCCAAAAAAAAAACAGGATGTTTAGGTACGTCATTGAATATTGAATGCTTACGGTTTAAGTAACGACATGACATCGGTTTAATTTATTGGTGCTTACACCAACCATACTTACACCTAGGTACCTAGATTTTTTTCCAGACTTTACGAGTACAGAAATGTTTGAACCAAACAAAGCACAATTGAAAGAGCATTCAAGAATACGCCATGCCGCACAACGACCAAATTTCAGAAGCTGAATTTAATTTTTCAATTTTTGGTGAATTTTTAAAAATTTTTACTAGACTAACTTTCTACGAAAAAAATTCAAAACTTGAATAAATTAAGTCGAAGGTGATATTTAGGGAATCATTTCGACTGCACATCAAAAGAAGGTGGGAATGAATTTAAATTACTCTTAAAACGAGGTGGGAATCCATTGAAGTGGTTTTCAAAATTCAGGAAAGATAAGTTTGGAAAATTGTGCGTTCGTAAATCGATCTTAGGAATCATAAAAACAGTCGATTCGAGGTGGCTTCGATAAGTGATTAATTTATCTAATTATTAATTGAAAACTCCAAAAGTTTTCTGAAATCTTTAAAATGGCTATAAGCTGATACCAATTGATTTGGGAAGTATCCAAGAGGGAGGGCAGTACACACTAATTTTTAGCGTTCTACCTCGATTTTATTTTTGTGAAAATTATGGTAAGTCCTTATACTTAAATTTTCAGCACATAGATAAAAATTACGAAAATGAAATTTATTTTATGAAAAAAGTACAATGAGTATAATTGATGTACACATAATACTTGACTTTTTTTTGTGCTAGAAATATGTACATTATGAGTGAATAATTCCATAATATTTTAAGCATATAAAATTACTAAATTAGGTTTCTCGAACTTTCTTGTTGTTCGACTTTTGAGATCTTTACAAAAAATGTCAAAAATTTGATGCATTGCAAAAAATGAAACAATTTGAATTTGTTTTGTACTGATTAGGTGCGGTTAAAATTGAAATGACATTTTGTTAGACTCTCCAATTCGTATTTCTGAATTCTCGGTACGAACTAAGTACTTATCCTTGTATTTGACTGAGGACAACTCAAAAAAGTATGCGAAGAACAAAAAAAAAGAAAAGAAAAGCAAATAAACTAGCCAACGAAAAATGATTAAATTAGTTTTCTAGTTTTTACTTCTTGAATTTTTAAATTTTAGAGGAATTTGTAATCGAAACACAATTTAAAAAAAAAATGATTTCCTCTCCCTTTCTATTGATTTGTTACAGAACAGATGGTAATTGGTTGTGTGATGTAAAAAAATTTTCTACTTATTTTGTCGCTATTTTCTTGGTAAAGTGACTTGTTCGTAAATGCGTAGCTCTTCAAACACCAAAAACCTATGTATTTATTCTTCAGTTTTCGTGATGTTAAATTTACTTTTAATCTTGTCTCTTAACTCTTCAGGTATTACTGAAAAAAATAGCACAAAATTATTTTCATAGTTCAATGATCAACTTTTTATGAAAAACAAAAGTTTTGAATAAGCAATCTGAAATAATTATTAGATAGGTAATAAGATCCACTTACAGCTATAGTATTCTGAGAACAATTCAGTTAGAAAGTCTGTGATAATTTTCGCCTCTCCTCTTAGTTCGGTTTCCAATGAATTCACCTTTTTTTCTAAAGCATCCAATCGTGTTTCCTGAAATAAAGAAAATATGTAAGTAAGTATCTTTTGTTTAAAATGGAAATTTTCTTCATAAAAAGAATGACATCGGAGGCTGAATGGTAGGTACGTAAGAGAGGGGGGGGATTGAATCCAAAGCTTGAAAAGGAAAGCTATAGATAACTACTGTAGTCACTTCGGTATAGGTACATAAGTTTGATTTTAGAAGCAGAAACAAATCTTTCGATTAGTGGATCATGAATTGATATTACAAACAAAGCGTTTCGTTACTTCAATGATGTCAAATAGGTACCTACTGTACTTACTAATTTATCGTTGCCATGCAGTGGACGAACTGACAACAGCATAAAAATACATATCGAACATAAAAAAAAGGAATTCGATCGTAAATACATTGTTAAAAGTTGGATGGAACCAAACGCCGGCTGTACAAATTTAAGTTACTGTGTCAGAGCTGTTCTGATAGTGATTAAGAAAAATTTCGTATTCACTATGGTGAGAGAGGAAATGTGAGACTCTATCATCTTCTTCCATCATTGATAATACAGGTACATATAAGATATACTCAAAATTACCTAATTAAATAATTAAGTACTCAAAGAGATCGCTTATTTGCTTCCTTATTTAAATAATTTGTAAGCTTACTAATTACTTTTCGACTTCCTAATTTTCTTCAGATTTAATATTGTGTTTAATTGATTCATTAATAAGTAATCAATGTTGAATATTTTCAATTTTGAAAGTCGGTTTTCTTTAAAATTTCATTTCATTTCTTTAAAGAGGTTTAAAATGTATAATAACTCGTATGATTTCAAAACGCATTACTTAGGTAATCTCCGAATGGGTCCACTTATATTTATCTAGTATCTAGTATTTACTTATCAAAACCGATCTGCCTCGTATCGTTAACCTACGTTTCAATGGATAGATAACATACCTACTTAGCCCTGTATCCAAATTTTTAAGGAGCATTACGAATCGTAGATATATGAGATACATACTTGCAAAATATAGTTTATTATCAGTTAGTTATGACTTATAAGCAATTGAAAATACTATCCTAGGATTTAATTTAAATGCCACAAAAATAGATAAACGCAGTGATTAATATTTTTATGGACCCACATGCCCAAACAGGACAGGTTCATCTGACAAAAATTATGCACTTGCAACTTGCATGGTAGGTAAAGATCCCTGCACCTATTTACTTTTCTCTTGTTCATATCACAGCCACTCGTATTTTACTTGTTTTTTTTTTCAATCGTAAGTCTCGATCTAATTTTACTTCCTACTTACAATTAGATATTTTATTTATTGAAGTTTTAGCTTCTTTATTTTTTATTTATTTATTTAATGAGCCGTGAAACGTAAGTTTTTATAAATAAAACTCATCAATGAGCACAAGTTTTTGTATGAATATGTATATATTACTTAATTGTCGAACGCTAATTTTGATAAAATCAAAGCCTTTTAGATACTTACATTATTTATAATTTTTTTATCACTGTTCTACAGTTTTTAAAGTCCTTTCCATTCCTTTGAATTTCTACATAAAAAACAAAAAATTAGCATATTTTTAGATTCTTTTTCGATTTTTTAAAATTCGTCTGAAAGTTTTCCAACTGATTGAGATACCCTTCTTATAAGATCGCCTAGTAAATATACATAAGTACGTATGATTTGAATGCATTTTCAGAGCTAAAAACGAATTGAAGAAAATCAAAACTATCATCAGTTGGTGCAATTCATAGTAATCACTTCTGTTCTTATCACTTACCACAAGAAATAGCGGTACATTATGTAATCTTGATTCAAAAAAAAAAAAAAAAAAGGTTTATGACTTGTAAGTAGAACTTGGAATTATACCCACCGGCCACCTCCCCTAACCTCATAGAGGATGTTTCTAACTTCTAAATTTTCAAATACCAACACGTGCTAAAATATGCTATGTCAACGTAGGCAGGTCTAAAATATTCGTGGAAAGATCCACATAGCTACAATTATGTTGAATGGTACTTAATGTAGTTTTACCTGGATATTTTTTGTTTGCAATTCATGTTTGTAAACGATAGAACTCTTGAAAAATTTTCAAGTCGAGTTCAAAATTGAAAATAATCTGTAGAAACGTGTTTCAATCATGCAACTTATTCTTGATTCTAAAAAACGTCACAATTTCAAAAAATATTTAACAAAGATTTCTTGATTCCCATTCAGAATACGTTTTGAAAAAGGTCATAATCATAAATAAGACATAAATGTTGCAATTTAGAAAACAATATAATTATTATAAAATTCACGTTCGATTCTTTTTTACTCTTTCGAATGTTTATTAATATCACAATCTTATCGCAGTATCTAATTTCACTAATAATCTCAAGTTCGCTATTCTCTGCAGCAGGAATCGAACAGCAGCGGAATCGAATTTCAACCACATCCACAGATAGTCATGCGTACTTGATCCCCATCAATTTAAACGATTTGGTATGTTTAATGGGAAACAAGGCATTTCCTTTTTCATCTTTATAATCTTCGTAGAACACCTCGTTGTATACTTTGAAGCCCACTCTTTCGGCTAGAACTTGAGACTGGATTCGACTATACATATTCATACATCCTTTCACGTCGTAAGCTTTGGCTAGTTTTTCCAAACACAGTAAAAGATTGTAGCCTATATCCATCCCTCTGTAATCTGGTTTTACACATAGACCGAATCCTCGCAAAAGTCTATCGGTTCCAAGAATTTCGTAAGGGTCGGCGGCGTTCATCAAATCGTTAGCGATCCGTTTCACTTTTCGGATTTTTTCCCCAGGATCCTGTATTGTTTTGGGAATAACAGAGATTACTTTATGAAGAATTTATATCAGGTAGGTAGAAATTGTTCTAGAATTTAACTTACATGAAAATGTCGAATCGAAGGGTCCCCGTTGGTTGAAACGTATAAAATTTGAATTCCAACAATTTCAGGAGCTGCCACATCTTCGTCTAAAACTGCCAAGATACTCGTCCTAGTTTCTATTGCTGTTTTCAAAGCGTGCAAGTAACGAATAGTGTCATTCATATCGTCCAAGAATTTCACCGATCTGAAACACAAAATTTTCATCCATCAGTGGTCGAGTTAAATGATAAGATATCGGTAAGATACCTTGATGATATAATTTTTTCGCCTGCGAGTGAGATGGTCCTGCAACTTATGTTGCTTTTATGCTTGAATGGATGAGTTGGTCGGATAATTGTTTTTTTTAAAATTTTTTTCAAGACGTAAATATTTTAAAGAATTTTTAGAAATAGATTGAGTAAAAATTAGGAAATTTGTTTTAATTACTGAAGTATTTTGATTTAAATTGTCAAATTGTAATATTGTTTTTGTACAACAATACGTAAAACTAAATTGATTCCGATTTTTATTTCATTAAAAAAAAACTATTCTTATGAAAGTTAACGTATGGATCATTTATAAGAAAATTTTTCGATTATAACAATACTTACTGAATATTTATCTCAATATTTAGCATACATTTTTTTTTTGTTGAATTACTGAAATGTCTTAAAAATTATGTTTTTTTTTTGTTTTTGTAAAAACGTAAAATTAACCACGATTTAGGTGGACATTTAGCTTATTATTTTTATAAATTATCAAACTTACGATCGTAATGGCTCATCCATAAGGAAATATTTCGCCATGAACTGTATAGCTTCTTCGTATCGATCCGGTGTCAAATCAACAATTTTAATATTGCACGATTTGCCATTCTTTGGTCTAGATTTAAATCTATTCCAGACATTTGGGAACGGAATATTTTCAGGTCTGCTCCAGGCCAATACTGGTACAGGTAACTTATTCATATTGGAGTATTTCATTTAAATCACAATAAAAAAAATAAAAAATATGTACAATTTGTCTTTTAAATAAAAACGCGAAAAGAGAACTTATTTTAGAATTGTTTTGAGATCAATGATTTTGTACTTGGACTTTAATTACATATACAGAATGAGATCGAGTAAAAAGCGACTAACTCTGGATACAATTTTCAAAAAGTGTGTTTCAGAATGAATGGCGTTGGAGTATAAATACCAAGTGATATTTTTTAATCAAATTAATTTTATTTATTAGGTACATGTTATGCAATGTTTTGAAATCTTTTGAAATTTTTCAACTAAGGTACTTCGTAGTACGAACAGATTCATTCTCCAACAAATTGAAGAGATATCGAAGGTATTTAGATATTTCTGATATGTTTCTTATTAGTGGAAATTACCAATTATTGCGACTCATTGCAAGATGTTACGGCAATTCGGCAAAAGTGTGTCTATGCGTCTTGAAAGCCTTTGGATATGCTTCATATGTAGGTATGTATTACCTATAAAAAACCTGAAATGAGAAAGTCGATACCGTCAGCAGTACCTACTCATATCAAATTCGAAGTATAATACGTAATCACCTAATCAGTCATCTACATATGAAACGTCTTGCGTTCATCAGATTTACATTAGTACCCTCGTAAACAATACTTCGAGTTCTAAAGTTCATTTTTGGATTTTTAGCGAATTTTTGAAAAATTATCAAAACTTTAAAAAGCTGTTTCGAGGACGATGAAATGCAGATTTTTTGAAGCAAAGTGAACCAATGCGAATATTTACTCCAATTCAATACTCATAAATCAACATCAAATTTTGTACCATTCCGGAGTCTACAGCGATTTTCTATAATATTTTCCAGAAGTTTCTAATCGCAGTGTAGAACTAAAAGTGAACTTTAGAACGCATAAGCTAGGTCGTCAGTGCTTACTTATGACACCCTTTGACCTTCCGATCGCTTTAGCTGGTTACTACAAAATTTCAGGAGTGTGAATTTCTAAAATCATTTTTCAAAAATTCGTTAAAAATTCAAAAATGAACTTTAGAACCTGAAATTTTGTTCAAGGGGGTTTTAAGACATAGATACTGTTTTGATCTACATAGCTTCATTTCGTTCGAAAATTCGAATTCCCTGGTTAGGTATCTTATTTTAAACATTGATAATTTGTATGTACAAGAAGAAAATGCATGGAATTTGAAAACCTACGGGAATGCAAACCTGATGATGGCTTACACATCAACCCAAGCAACGCAAATGTTAGTAGGTTAACAGACGCTAAAAATGAAGGGGCAAATACAAGTACATCGTCCGCCTACACACACTCATGATTTCCTTTGATTATGCCCACAGAAAAATGGAATGTAATGACGCTACGTTACAGAATAAACAGACAAAACTACATGAAATAGCAACTTAAGAGCTGTGATGACATTTTATACAAAGCTAAAAATAGAAAACATAATATCTACCATTTCTGACGTCCAAAACACTTCCATGGCTTTATTTTTTACGTTGGAGTTTACATATTTTCAATAATTTTAATTTCGTGTTTGTTCAGTTTTTTTTCTACATGGGATGGAAAATAATTTACAGCAATGAACGTTCTAAAGTGCTAACGAGAGAATTCTAAAATGAAAGTATAGGTATAGTAGGTAGTGTAGGTACGTAAAAAATCACAGACAGGTACGAATAAAATTTCACATTACAAATTATAATTCAAGGGTTGAAAATACATAACATTTATAGAAATTCAACCCGGATATATGCTATTTATCAGTAGACTTAAAATTAAAGGATGGAAATGAAAATTTTTTCATTTTGCATATACCTACATAAATATTAAATTTCAACCACTTCCGCAGGTCACGAATATTTAAATCCCATCAATTTGGCCGATTTGGTAAGCTCAATGGGAAACATCGCATTGCCTTTTTCATCTTTATAATCATCGTAGAATATCTCGTTGTATACTTTGAATCCAGCGTTTGCAGCTATAGCTTGAGAATGAATACTAGTGTACAAAGCCATGAATCCTTTCAAGTCATAAGCTTTGGCTACTTTTTCCAAACAGAGTACAATGTTGTAGCCTATATTCATTCCCCAGTAATCTGGTCTAACACATAAACCGAATCCTTTTAAAACTCTGTCAGTTCCGAGGATTTCGAATTGATCGTGATTTGCATACAGGTCCTCATTCATCTTCTCAAGTTTACTCATTGCATTTCCAGCTAACTAAAATACATAAAACACGAAAGTATATACTCACAAGGTGAAAAGAATGAAAATACAACTACATTTTTTACTCGACTTACTTCTGGTGCAGGATCATCTTCTTTGGAAGCTACATACAGCGTTTGTAATCCGATCATTTTCGGTTTTGGAACATCTTCATCTAATACAGCCATGATAGAGACACGCTGCTGAAAGGATGCATTTTGCTTGGCCAAGTCATTTCGAAGACATATTTCATCTTCTATCAGTTTCACAGATCTTGAGAAAATAAAAGAAAAAAGCGAATAATCCTAAGATGTCGGTCGAATCGTAGAATTGCAATGAATACTTACACGGCTAAAGGCTCATATGAGCACCAATAATCTCGTACAAATTCCAAGCTTTCTTCAAATCTATCCGGAGTTATATCTATAATTTTTATTTTGAACTCTTTACCATCTTTCGATTTTGCTGTAAATTTATGCCATGTGTTTGGATAAGGAATTGACGCCGGTCTCTTCCACTTATTCCACAACGGTAATTTGGGAATATTTTCCATACTCAATTTCATGTTCGCCTTTATTACATACAAAATCAACTCATTTAGAGAAATAAAAATGTAGTTACCTTCATCTCTAATATTTTTGTGTAGGTAGTTGAATGCTGATTGCTGAGTAGTGGAGGTATTTTCATTCGAAATCTAGATACTCAAGTTCTTTTTATAATGACCGTAGAAAGCTACGGAAAAAACGTAGACACCCTCACAAAAAAATAAATTAGATAAATATGGAAAAGATACCCAAATTAACGTTGTGGAATAAGTGGAAGAGACCAGCATCCATTCCTTATCCAAACACATGGCATAAATTTACTGCAAAATCAAAAGATGGTAAAGAGTACAAAATAAAAATTGTAGATGTAACTCCGGATAGATTTGAAGAAAGCTTGGAATTCATTCGAGATTATTTTTATTCAAATGAGCTTCTATGCCAGTAAGTACTTAGGTACCTTACCTACATATCATTATTAATGCTACGATTCACCATCCTAGGATTATGTGTTCCAGAAAGTAGAGAGCAACAGATAAAATTAGACTTTTTTCAATTAGGTACTTATTACAATTATTTGGCAAACCACCTCACTACGTCTGAATTCTTACGTAAATGTACCAAAAAAAAAAAATCAAATTAGATCTGTATACAATGTAGATAGTACTTGAGCACATGTCTGAGAAGCCATTTTGAAGTGGAAGAGTACCTAGATTTCATCTAAAATAGGTCATTTTGGTGCGTGGAAATCAAAAGCGAGGTCCTTAAAACCCTTTTTTTTTTTTTTTTTTTTTTTTTTTTTTTTTTTGATAACAGAATCTGTACTTATGACTTACCTATCTAATGTTCTTGAAAAATTTCATTTATCACAAGTACAGGGGCGGATGGGGCACTTAAAAGTTACCGGGATTTGGCGCCGGTGCGACGCTAGTTTTTTGAGGGCGATGATTGGAGGGGGGGGGGTAACAAAGGAATAAAATCATGTGTACTTTTTTTTGAATTGTTTTACCTTGAATATTTTAGCCAATGTGGTCATTTTGAGGGGGCTATGAAAATTACAAATTGATCAACTTTTGAGGGAGAAAAAACGCAAAAAGTTGGTGATTTTTTTAAAAATGGAACAATTTGACAAAGTTGAAATTAGTAGGTATATGTATTAGATTTGTTTACTGAATTAAATTAAAATTTGTATTCTGAATTTAGTCAACCTAAGCATGTATTCGTAAAAGGATAAACAAAATTTTGAAAAATTTAGAGTTTTATAACTAAAAAATAATGTACTTGCACCTACACAAAATTGAGCCAAATACCTAAGTTGAATAACATAGGTATGAAATGGTGAACATGTTGCCCGAGCGGAGCGAGGGCGAAAATTTTAGAAAATTCAAACTTAAAAGGTGTGAAAAAATGTTATTTTTGTTGCTAAACGTGCAAATTCTGGAGCATGACAAACAAATTGGCCCAAGCTAAGCGAGGGCGATGGCTTATGAAAATTTTTATTTTGAGATGCCTAAAAACGAGGTTTTTTAAATGCAAGGAGTTCATTTTTTGGTTTTTAAATTTTAGAATTAGAAATGATTTTTTTTTTTAGGAAGTTACGTAATTTTGAAAAAAAAAGAAAACAAGTTCGAGCGAGGGCGAAAGCTCTTGCAAATTTGTACTTCGAGGAGAGGCATAAAAACGATGTTTTTTGATGTGAGGATAAAAATTTATTTTTCTGCTTTACAACTTGAGTTTTTTTTCAGAAATTTTTCATCTATGATTTCGAAAAAGAAAATAAAACAAGCCCGAGCGAAGCGAGGGCGAAAGCTTTTGAAAATTTGTGTTTCAAGAAGTAAAAAATAATGTTTTTCTTTCATATCAGAGCTACAATTTCGGCGCTGCTGCGGCGCCGAATTCGAGCCAAAATTAGCGTAAAAATTAGCGCCGAAATCCAATTTTTACCGGGATTTTTCCCGGTTCCCCCTGTTGCCCATCCGCCCCTGCACAAGTACATAATTATGTACCTACTTAAATTACGCAAAAACGACAGAGAGTTTGAAAAGTTCAAAATTGAATTCAACTGGATACAAAATCGCAATCTCGCTTTATCGATCGAATATGGATAAACTACTAATCTTCATTTTTATTTTCTCATTACTCACTGCCTTCCTACGTGTAGATCTGTAAAAATATTAGAAGATGAAATAAGTGTCCAAAATGAATTGGCCAGACAAAATGCACTCTTACAACAGCGTATCACTATCATGGCTGTATTAGATGAAGATGTCCCAAAACCAGAAATGATCGGATTACAAAAGCTGTTTGTAGCTTCCAAAGATGATGATCCTGAACCAGAAGTAAACGTCAAGTAAATGTGTTTTTATTATCTTTTGAACTCGCGAGTACACTTTCTTGTTTTATGTATTTTAGTTAGCTGGAAATGCATTGAGTAAAATTGAGAGGATATTTCACGACCTGTATGCGAATCAAGATCAATTCGAAATTCTCGGAACTGACACAGTTTTAAAAGGATTCGGTTTATGTGTGAAACCAGATTACTCGGGAATGAATATACTTAGGCTACAACATTGTACTCTGTTTGGAAAAAACAGCCAAAGCGTATGACTTGAAAGGATGCATGAATATGTACACTAGTATTTACTCTCAAGCTATAGCTGCAAAAGCTGGATTCAAAGTGTACAACGAGATATTCTACGATGATTATAAAGATGAAAAAGGCAATGCGATGTTTCCCAATAAGCACACCAAATCGGTTAAGTTGATGGGAATTAAGTATTCGTGATCTGCAGGAGTGATTGAAATTTGAATGCAATTTATGAGCTCTTTTCCAAAGTTGGTCATGTCATTTTTTTTTCAGGTTGAGAAAAATGAAAACAATGTTTTTGTTCTGGGGAAGTAATTTAAAAATTTTGCATTAGATACCTATTACATTCCTGGGACGTTGTCCTTTCTCAACTTGGAAAAATAAATGATTTAGCCAACTTTAGAAAAGAGCTATTCAATTAAGTTCATTAATAAATAGCGCACTTATACGAGTTGAATTTTGTAAGGTAATAAAGTTTAATTTCAAATCTATAGAATCATAAATTGCAATATGAAAGTTTATTCATACCTATTTGCGTACGTAATCCATACTTTCATTATAGAATTGAAGGAGCTATTTATGATTAATTGTAATTTTCAAAGTGCTCAACTGGTCATACAAGCACCTTTAATTTCCGATATGAGAAAAATATGAACAATTCGTTTCTTTGTACCTACCTACAGCGTTTAAACTTGTGCAAAAGATAATTGTAAATTTAATCACAAGTAAGCGTACTTAAACAAAATAAAAAGATAAAAATTCGTACTTACCCCGTCAACTACTTACAGAGATGCAACTTTTTTAATGCCATAATAATCGAACGAAAGATAAGCATAAGTACCTACACTCGTCGGCGTCACCATTTACCTACCTAGTGAAGCTGAACTAATCAGTTGTGGAAGAAGTTGAAGTATTATAGTGTTGCGCCATTCAAAAATATAAACAATTTTAACTAAAATAGGTAGATTTTTTTACATTAAGTATAAATCATTACATTCATCCATCTACGAAAGTAAGTAAAATACCTCTACTTACTCGCCGTAGAACTATTTAAAAATATTCGAGATACATATATGTACTTAGATGCATTTTTTTTTCAAAAATGACGTGATTTTGTACGTATAATAAAGGCGAACATGAAATTAAATATGGAAAAGATACCCAAATTAGCATTGTGGAATAACTGGAAGAGACCAGCATCCGTTCCTTATCCAAACACGTGGCATAAATTTACAGCAACATCAAAAGATGGTAAAGAGTTGAAAATAAAAATTGTAGATGTAACTCCGGATAGATTTGAAGAAAGCTTGGAATTCATTCGTGATTATTTGTATTCAAATGAGCCTCCATGCGAGTAAGTATTCTTTTAAATGCTTCAATTCGACATCTGTAGGCCATTTTGGTGCGTGGAAATCGTATAGCGAGGTCCCTAAAATACTTATTTTTTTGATAACAAAATCATACCTACTTAATGTTCTCAAAAATTTTCAATCATCACAGTAGCATATACTCATTTTGGCAACTTGGCAAAATTTATTGAAGTAGGTACCTACTTGAATTACGCAAAAATAACGAAAAGTTTGAAATTGAATTCAAGGGAATACGAATTCACAATCCCAGTTGCAGTTTTCGATCGAATGTGGATTAAAAATTTAACCTTGATTTTTATTTTTTTATTACTTACCTATTCTCTACCTACCAACTTACCTACGTGTAGATCTGTGAAACTTTTAGAAGATGAAATTAGTGTCCAAAATGGATTGGCCAGACAATACGTATACTTACAGCAGCGTGTCGCCATTATGGCTGTATTAGATGAAGATGTCCCAAAACCGGAAATAATCGGATTGCAACAGCTGTTTGTAGCTTCCAAAGAAGATGATCCTGAACCAGAAGTAAGTAAAAGTCAAGTACCTAAATGTGTTTTTATTATCTTTTCACCTCGTGAGTATACTTTCGTGTTTTTTGTATATATTTTAGTTAGCTGGAAATGCGATGAGTAAACTTGAGAAGATAAATGAAGACTTGTATGCGAATCACGATCAATTCGAAATTCTCGGAACTAACCGAGTCTTAAAAGGATTCGGTTTATGTGTGAAACCAAATTACTGGGGAATGAATATAGGCTACAACATTGTACTCTGTTTGGAAAAAATAGCCAAAGCTTATGACTTGAGAGGATTCATGACTCTGTACACTAGTATTCATTCTCAAGCTATAGCTTCGAAAGCTGGATTTAAAGTATACAACGAGATGTTTTTCGATGATTATAAAGATAAAAAAGGCAATGCGATGTTTCCCAATGTGCATACCAAATCGTTCAAGTTGATGGGAATTAAATACTCGTGACCTGCGAAAGTGGTTGAAATTTAAATGCGCAATTAGGTTAGGTTAGAATGCTTATGTATTCTTCAAAAATGGAAAAAAATTTCATCCTCCTTCCTCCTCCCCTAAATTTAAGTCTACTAATAAAAGGCATTCTTTCGAGTTGAATTTTACCAAATATAATTTCTTTTACAGCCCATAGACTTATAGAGTGTACTTAATGTGAAAATTTATTCATACCAATCATCCTGCCATGTGTAATCATATTTACTTATACCTATGTACTCGTATTAGGTATGCACTTTCATTTTATAGAATTCTCTAGTAGGCATTTTTCGAACCACCGTACCTTACTCAAGTCAAGTTTGAACTTTTTTTTAGCGTAGCCTTAGCGTGAAATCACTGAAATCCTGATTCCAGCACCTGCCTTCACCGGTTCACCTTGAACCGTTTTTTTTTTTTTTTTTTTTTTTTTTGTCATGGACGGAATCTAGCAGTAGCGGGACGAACTACATTGGGCTCGTGCTGCGAATAGAGTTGTTACTGGTTACCTGGTTGGTTTGAATCATTGATGTTATAACAGGTGTGTCCGTCGCGTTGAATAAATGTAGTACCCGTCGCGTATGGCGTGTTCACATTTGTGTTCACTGTTCAGTTCACACTTCACTTCACAGCATTCCAATTTTTGTTTATCACTCGCTACTTATTATTAGTTATGTACATTATTAAGATATATGCTTTTATGTGAAGTTATCGCGAATTCCTTGAAAATCTCACTAAACTCGTTGATTTTGCAATTTGCAGCCTGACTTTTGGGAATTGGGACACCCTGTATTTATTCAACGAAACTTTGAAAGTAAAGGCCTTTTTATAATGACTGTAATTTTTCACGTCGTTTTTCTCACGGCAAAATTTCAAAGTGCTTTTTTTACTGCAAAGTTGAATTAATTTTACATTGCTGTAGTTTTTTCCGTAGTATTAATCGTAAGAAGCTATACGGCATGCCGTAAAAAAAGCACATTAAAATATTATTTACAAACTCCACGAAGGTGTTTTTAAGTACATAGTAGTTTTTACTCCGTGAAAAAAGTACTACTCAGAAAGTACTATTTTTTTTTCACAAGGGCAGTTGTAAATAATATTTTAATGTGCTTTTTTTACGGCATGCCGTATAGCTTCTTACGATTAATACTACGGAAAAAACTACAGCAATGTAAAATTAATTCAACTTTGCAGTAAAAAAAGCACTTTGAAATTTTGCCGTGAGAAAAACGACGTGAAAAATTACAGTCATTATAAAAAGGCCTTTACTTTCAAAGTTTCGTTGAATAAATACAGGGTGTCCCAATTCCCAAAAGTCAGGCTGCAAATTGCAAAATCAACGAGTTTAGTGAGATTTTCAAGGAATTCGCGATAACTTCACATAAAAGCATATATCTTAATAATGTACATAACTAATAATAAGTAGCGAGTGATAAACAAAAATTGGAATGCTGTGAAGTGAAGTGTGAACTGAACAGTGAACACAAATGTGAACACGCCATACGCGACGGGTACTACATTTATTCAACGCGACGGACACACCTGTTATAACATCAATGATTCAAACCAACCAGGTAACCAGTAACAACTCTATTCGCAGCACGAGCCCAATGTAGTTCGTCCCGCTACTGCTAGATTCCGTCCATGACAAAAAAAAAAAAAAAAAAAAAAAAAACGGTTCAAGGTGAACCGGTGAAGGCAGGTGCTGGAATCAGGATTTCAGTGATTTCACGCTAAGGCTACGCTAAAAAAAAGTTCAAACTTGACTTGAGTAAGGTACGGTGGTTCGAAAAATGCCTACTAGAGAATTCTATAAAATGAAAGTGCATACCTAATACGAGTACATAGGTATAAGTAAATATGATTACACATGGCAGGATGATTGGTATGAATAAATTTTCACATTAAGTACACTCTATAAGTCTATGGGCTGTAAAAGAAATTATATTTGGTAAAATTCAACTCGAAAGAATGCCTTTTATTAGTAGACTTAAATTTAGGGGAGGAGGAAGGAGGATGAAATTTTTTTCCATTTTTGAAGAATACATAAGCATTCTAACCTAACCTAATTGCGCATTTAAATTTCAACCACTTTCGCAGGTCACGAGTATTTAATTCCCATCAACTTGAACGATTTGGTATGCACATTGGGAAACATCGCATTGCCTTTTTTATCTTTATAATCATCGAAAAACATCTCGTTGTATACTTTAAATCCAGCTTTCGAAGCTATAGCTTGAGAATGAATACTAGTGTACAGAGTCATGAATCCTCTCAAGTCATAAGCTTTGGCTATTTTTTCCAAACAGAGTACAATGTTGTAGCCTATATTCATTCCCCAGTAATTTGGTTTCACACATAAACCGAATCCTTTTAAGACTCGGTTAGTTCCGAGAATTTCGAATTGATCGTGATTCGCATACAAGTCTTCATTTATCTTCTCAAGTTTACTCATCGCATTTCCAGCTAACTAAAATATATACAAAAAACACGAAAGTATACTCACGAGGTGAAAAGATAATAAAAACACATTTAGGTACTTGACTTTTACTTACTTCTGGTTCAGGATCATCTTCTTTGGAAGCTACAAACAGCTGTTGCAATCCGATTATTTCCGGTTTTGGGACATCTTCATCTAATACAGCCATAATGGCGACACGCTGCTGTAAGTATACGTATTGTCTGGCCAATCCATTTTGGACACTAATTTCATCTTCTAAAAGTTTCACAGATCTACACGTAGGTAAGTTGGTAGGTAGAGAATAGGTAAGTAATAAAAAAATAAAAATCAAGGTTAAATTTTTAATCCACATTCGATCGAAAACTGCAACTGGGATTGTGAATTCGTATTCCCTTGAATTCAATTTCAAACTTTTCGTTATTTTTGCGTAATTCAAGTAGGTACCTACTTCAATAAATTTTGCCAAGTTGCCAAAATGAGTATATGCTACTGTGATGATTGAAAATTTTTGAGAACATTAAGTAGGTATGATTTTGTTATCAAAAAAATAAGTATTTTAGGGACCTCGCTATACGATTTCCACGCACCAAAATGGCCTACAGATGTCGAATTGAAGCATTTAAAAGAATACTTACTCGCATGGAGGCTCATTTGAATACAAATAATCACGAATGAATTCCAAGCTTTCTTCAAATCTATCCGGAGTTACATCTACAATTTTTATTTTCAACTCTTTACCATCTTTTGATGTTGCTGTAAATTTATGCCACGTGTTTGGATAAGGAACGGATGCTGGTCTCTTCCAGTTATTCCACAATGCTAATTTGGGTATCTTTTCCATATTTAATTTCATGTTCGCCTTTATTATACGTACAAAATCACGTCATTTTTGAAAAAAAAATGCATCTAAGTACATATATGTATCTCGAATATTTTTAAATAGTTCTACGGCGAGTAAGTAGAGGTATTTTACTTACTTTCGTAGATGGATGAATGTAATGATTTATACTTAATGTAAAAAAATCTACCTATTTTAGTTAAAATTGTTTATATTTTTGAATGGCGCAACACTATAATACTTCAACTTCTTCCACAACTGATTAGTTCAGCTTCACTAGGTAGGTAAATGGTGACGCCGACGAGTGTAGGTACTTATGCTTATCTTTCGTTCGATTATTATGGCATTAAAAAAGTTGCATCTCTGTAAGTAGTTGACGGGGTAAGTACGAATTTTTATCTTTTTATTTTGTTTAAGTACGCTTACTTGTGATTAAATTTACAATTATCTTTTGCACAAGTTTAAACGCTGTAGGTAGGTACAAAGAAACGAATTGTTCATATTTTTCTCATATCGGAAATTAAAGGTGCTTGTATGACCAGTTGAGCACTTTGAAAATTACAATTAATCATAAATAGCTCCTTCAATTCTATAATGAAAGTATGGATTACGTACGCAAATAGGTATGAATAAACTTTCATATTGCAATTTATGATTCTATAGATTTGAAATTAAACTTTATTACCTTACAAAATTCAACTCGTATAAGTGCGCTATTTATTAATGAACTTAATTGAATAGCTCTTTTCTAAAGTTGGCTAAATCATTTATTTTTCCAAGTTGAGAAAGGACAACGTCCCAGGAATGTAATAGGTATCTAATGCAAAATTTTTAAATTACTTCCCCAGAACAAAAACATTGTTTTCATTTTTCTCAACCTGAAAAAAAAATGACATGACCAACTTTGGAAAAGAGCTCATAAATTGCATTCAAATTTCAATCACTCCTGCAGATCACGAATACTTAATTCCCATCAACTTAACCGATTTGGTGTGCTTATTGGGAAACATCGCATTGCCTTTTTCATCTTTATAATCATCGTAGAATATCTCGTTGTACACTTTGAATCCAGCTTTTGCAGCTATAGCTTGAGAGTAAATACTAGTGTACATATTCATGCATCCTTTCAAGTCATACGCTTTGGCTGTTTTTTCCAAACAGAGTACAATGTTGTAGCCTAAGTATATTCATTCCCGAGTAATCTGGTTTCACACATAAACCGAATCCTTTTAAAACTGTGTCAGTTCCGAGAATTTCGAATTGATCTTGATTCGCATACAGGTCGTGAAATATCCTCTCAATTTTACTCAATGCATTTCCAGCTAACTAAAATACATAAAACAAGAAAGTGTACTCGCGAGTTCAAAAGATAATAAAAACACATTTACTTGACGTTTACTTCTGGTTCAGGATCATCATCTTTGGAAGCTACAAACAGCTTTTGTAATCCGATCATTTCTGGTTTTGGGACATCTTCATCTAATACAGCCATGATAGTGATACGCTGTTGTAAGAGTGCATTTTGTCTGGCCAATTCATTTTGGACACTTATTTCATCTTCTAATATTTTTACAGATCTACACGTAGGAAGGCAGTGAGTAATGAGAAAATAAAAATGAAGATTAGTAGTTTATCCATATTCGATCGATAAAGCGAGATTGCGATTTTGTATCCAGTTGAATTCAATTTTGAACTTTTCAAACTCTCTGTCGTTTTTGCGTAATTTAAGTAGGTACATATGTACTTGTGATAAATGAAATTTTTCAAACATTAGATAGGTAAGTCATAAGTACAGATTCTGTTATCAAAAAAAAAAAAAAAAAAAAGGGTTTTAAGGACCTCGCTTTCGATTTCCACGCACCAAAATGGCTTATTTTAGATGAAATCTAGGTACCCATCCACTTCAAAATGGCTTCTCAGACATGTGCTCAAGTACTGTCTACATTGTATACAGATCTAATTTGAATTTTTTTTTGTACATTTACGTAAGAATGCAGACGTAGTGAGGTGATTTTCCAAATAATTGTAATAAGTACCGAATTGAAAAAAGTCTATTTTTATCTGTAGCTCTCTTCCTTCCTACTTTGTGGAACACATAATCCTAGGATGGTGAACCGTAGCATTAATAATAATATGTAGGTAGGTACCTAAGTACTTACTGGCATAGAAGCTCATTTGAATAAAAATAATCTCGAATGAATTCCAAGCTTTCTTCAAATCTATCCGGAGTTACATCTACAATTTTTATTTTGTACTCTTTACCATCTTTTGATTTTGCAGTAAATTTATGCCATGTGTTTGGATAAGGAATGGATGCTGGTCTCTTCCACTTATTCCACAACGTTAATTTGGGTATCTTCTCCATATTTATCTACTTTGATGTTCCTCGTTCACCTCTATTACATATAAAATCAAGTCATATTTTGAAAAAAAAAAATGTACTTATATCTCTAATATTTTTAAATTGTAGTTCAATGGCGAGTACGTAGGTAGAGGTATTTTACTTACTTTCGTAGATGGATGAATTCAATTTATTTATGCTTAATGTAAAAAAATCTGTCTATTTTGGTTAAAAATTGTTGATATTTTTGAATTTCAACACCTCGTAATGCTTCAACTTCCTCCAAAACTGACTTCTTCAGCTTCACTAGGTAGGTAAATCGTTACGCCGACGTGTGTATTTTTGCACCAAACTTGCGCAGTAGGTATATCTACTGCGGTTTTATAACACGTATTTTTTATCTTTTTATTCTGTTCAAGTACACGTCTTATTTGACTTACTTGTGATTAAACAATTTCAATATTCATTTTGAGACAAAAGTATTCAGTGACGACAAGAGATTGCAAAAGCTGGTGTAACGTGAACCCAAGGATGCGTACAATGTAACTCTTGATGGGATATTTTCAATAAATGGTAACTAGTATCGGTTCGCCTGCAAAACCTCGATGTCAAATTTTAAAACTCCCTCCCCCCCCCCTCGAACAACTAGGAATTTTTTCTGGACAATACGTATTTCCCACCCTGCATGTAATATAATATCACTACATAGTACGTACCAAAAATTTTATTGTTTCATTTTTTCATAAATGAATTCCGTCGTTGATGATTTTTTGATTCAAATCAAAAATTAAATAATTCAATCAGTGTTCTGTCGAATCTACTAGATGTTGTCTGTTACTAACGTAAGCATTAAGTATAATTACGATTGAGTGGAATAAATACCTACCTAAAAGGTATGTAGATAGGAAAAAACAAACAATCAACTCGAAACTAGTATGTAGGTATGTAATTTAAAATAAAAAACTTACATAATACTCTATCATCATCAATGTTTTAAAAAAAAAATTGCAAACTCAACGGCCTCGGTAGCTTAAGTTTCGTTTTTGCTCGATTGGAGCTGACGGGTTATGAAAGGAAGTTTCCTCATCATAGAAGTCTCATCGTCGAATAACCGATAACTGTCTACTATACTTCAAACATGGTTATATGAATTCAGAATCTGAAAAAGGTTTTGAAATACTTACCTATCTAACTAAGATGTACATATTACATTTGTTACACATGTATAAATTGACAATTTTTTTCTTCGAAGAAACACAACAAATAATTAGAAATTAAATTAATAATAAATAAGTAGCCTATATCATAAATAAGATTTTCTCTGTCCCAATAAATTTTCAAGTAAGTACTTGGTAGCATTCTGAAAATTCTTTAAGGGAATATTTTAATCATACTTATAGCTCCTTTAATTCTAAAATGAAAGTATGGATTAAATACATACACAGGTAGGTAGATATGAATAAATTTTCATATTACAATTTATGATTCTCTAGGATTGAAAAAAAACTTTATTAGGTAAAATGCAATTCGTAAGTGCGCTATTTATTAAAGAACTTGATTGAATATTTTTTTTCCGAAGATAGCAAAATTATTTATTTATCCAAGTTGAGAAAGGCAACCGTCCCTCCCGGGAATGTCTCTAATGCAAAATTTTTACGTTACCTACTTCCACAGAACTTCATTTTTCTCAACCTGAAAAAATAATGACTTCAACATCTTTGAAAAAGAGATCATAAATTGCATCAAATTTCAACCACTCCTGCAGGTCACGAATACTTCATTCCCATCAACTTGATCGATTTAGTATGTACATTGGGAAACATCGCATTACCTTTTTCATCTTTATAATCATCGTAGAATATCTCGTTGTATACTTTGAATCCAGCTTTTGTAACTATAGCTTGAGAATAAATACTAGTATACATAGTCATACATCCTCTCAAGTCATAAGCTTTGGCTATTTTTTCCAAACAGAGTACAATGTTGTAGCCTATATTCATTCCCCAGTAATTCGGTTTCACACATAAACCGAATCCTTTTAAAACTGCGTCAGTTCCGTGAATTTCGAATTGATCTTGATTCGCATACAGGTCTTCAATTATCTTCTCAAGTTTACTCATTGCATTTCCAGTTAACTAAAATAGGTACAAAAAATAAGAAAGTTCACTCACGAGTTCAAAAGGTAATGAATAGTATATTACGTGACAGGAGCGGAAAGTATGCGATTAACGAGTGCGAAGTTTAAGGAGCGAGGCGAAGCCGAGCGACTTAAATCGCACAAGTTAATCGCGTTACTGTCCAATTCTGTCGCGTATACTATTTTAATTTCATATGAGAGGAAAATAAAAGCTGAAATTTTAAAAAATGGCTAATTTCGAATTTGTAAACATGTGCGGAAAACAGTCACTTTCCTCCCTAGGGAGGAAAGTAACTGTTTTCCGCACATGTTTAGGTAGATGCGTTAAAGACGTATTTTCCAACCACAAAACTGTCTAGGAAACTACTCATTTTCCGATCATATGAAATTAAAATACATTTATTACTATTACTGTATAGGTATTATTTACTTCTGGTTCAGGATCATCATCTTTGGAAGCAACAAACAGCTTTTGTACTGCGATCATTTCCGGTTTCGGAACATCTTCATCTAATACAGCCATGATAGTGATACGCTGCTGTAAGAATGCATTTTGTCTGGCCAATTCATTTTGGAGACTTATTTCATCTTCTAACATTTTCACAGATCTACACGTAGTAAGGCAGTGAGTAATGAGAAAATAAAAATTAAGATTAGTTGTTTATTCCTCATTCGATCGATAAAGCGAGATTTCGAATTCGTACCTATCCACATTGAATTTAATCTGGAACTTTAAAAACTCTCTGTCGTTTTTGGGTAATTTAATATAGGCTATAGTTACTTCAATAACAATAAATATCACACGAGTTGCCGAAATGAGTATGTGACTGTGATAATTGAAATTCATTGAGAACATTATCTTAGATTTCCACGCACCAAAATAGATGAACTTTAGGCACCCCCTCCCATTTGAAATGACTTAAGTACATATCTTAAATGTAGTCAACTGTCAAGTACTGTCTACAATCTACATTGTATTACAGCTAGGTCTACTTTGAAGTTTTTCTGTAATAGGTACATTTATTAGAATTAAGACGCATGAAGTGGTTTGCCAAAATTATAATAGGTAATTCCTTCCTACCTTTTGGAGCACAAAATTGTAGGATGGTGTGTCGTAGCATTAATAATAGGTACTTACTCGCATAGAGGCTCATTTGAATACAAATAGTCTCGTATGAATTCCAAGCTTTCTTCAAATCTATCCGGAGTTACATCTACAATTTTTATTTTGAACTCTTTACCATCTTTTGATTTTGCTGTAAATTTATGCCACGTATTTGGGTAAGGAATGGATGCTGGTCTCTTCCACTTATTCCACAACGTTAATTTGGGTATCTTTTCCATATTTAATTTCATGCTCGTCATCTTTATTACATACAAAATCACGTCATATTTTTTTATAAATGGACATATAAGTATATCTATAATATTTTTTAATCGTTTAATGTTGGGTACCTACGTAGATGTATTTCACTTACCTTCGCAGATAGATAAATATAATTACTTATACTTGATGTAGGTGAAAAATCTATCAATTTTGGTTAAAATTGTTGATATTTTCGAACGTCAACACCACAATACTTCAATTTCCTCCACAACTGCACTCTTCAGCTTCAGTAGGTAGTTATATAGTGATACCGACGCGTGTATTTTTGCATCAAACTACCGCAATAAGTTGTTGACGGTATACGTAATTACGTACACCTATTTTTATCTTTTTATCGTGTTTAAGTACATAGTACATTTACTTGTGATTACAATATAGCAACCTAAGTATTCAGTGACGGCAAGAGATTGCAAAAGCTGGTGTAACGTGAACCCACGGATGCGAGCAAATGTACTCATACCTACATAACTTTTAATGAGATATTTTCAATACACGGTAGAATCGGCTCGCCTGCAAAATCTCGATGTCAAATTCCAAAACCCTGAATGCATTTATGTAGAATGGCCTCAAATTTGAAATACGTTAATTTGAGTTGAGTCCACTTTAAGCATCTGCAGCCTTGGAATTTGGCATTAAGGTTCGTTCATTAAGGCCAATGTAAAATGAGACATTTTGGGTAGGTACCTATGATAGGTATGAAAAAGTTGATTGTATTAGGAATATTCCCCGACTTATATGTAGCATTAAACCTCTTTAGTTCGCGATAATTTTCGAGTCACAAAGTAGGTTGGTAACATTGAAGATTACTAGCACAATAGACGCTAAAGACCGCGTCACGCCTGACGTTCGGAAATATTTTTTTTTAGTACCGTCTACTACTGTCGCTAACTAAGACCCCCCCCCAAGCTAGGAATTTTTTCTGGACAATACATGGGTATGTAAGTAGGTAGGTACCTATTTCATCACTCGAATGTAGTATCACCGCACACACCAACAATTTTATTGTTTCATTTTTCCGTATAAATGAATTTCTTCATTAATGATTCTTTAATTCAAATCAACAATTAAATACAAATAACTCGACCAGTAAGTAGATCTATGTAATTTAAAATAAAAAGAGATTGAAAAATAAGAGCAAGAACAAATGAGAATGACATTGATAACTGAAAAATAAAATTTTAAAAAGATACGTTATCTACCTATTGTCTTTACACCTACACAATACTCTATTATCATTGTATGAAAAAACATTCGCCAGAAATTGCAAACTCAACCTCGGTATAGCTTTAGTTTCGTTTTGGCTTGATTGGAGCTGATGGGTTGTGAAAGAAAGTTTCCTCATCACAGAAGTCCCATCGTCGAATAACTGTCTACTTCAAACATGGTTACATGAATTCAGAATCTGAAAAAAGTTTTGAAATACCTACCTAAGATCTATGTATTATCTACATTTGTTACACTTTGTACAGGGTGTTCCAGAATAACCTTTCACTTTTGTTTTATTAGTAGCTCTGAGAGAAAAATGGTTACGGAAATTTTTTTATAACCAAAATGAAGTAGAAATGTGCCGTTTTTAGACCATATATTTGAGTTTTCATTATAAATTAAGTTTTAAAAATTATTCCACCAAGATGTTTTCCATCATTTTTGACACAATCGACCAAACGTTTTTTAAAATTATTGAACACTTTGTTGAGCATTTCTCTTCTAATCAGTCTTGATTCACGAATAATATTATCTAGGAGCTGTTTCAGAGTCCTAGGATCATCTTGATATACTTTTGACTTGAGGTAACCCCATAAAAAAAAATCACATGCTGAAAAATCAGGGGATCGAGGTGGCCATGAAATTTCTGTGTCCAGCGAAATTATTCGATGACCAAAATGCTCACGCAATAAAGAAATCGTGTCCGTTGCGGAATGACAGGTAGCGCCATCCTGTTGGAACCAAGTAACTCTATACTTGTGTCTGCGTTTCAATTCAGGAATGAGAAACTCGTTTAACATTTTGCGATACCTCTCACCGTTCACCGTTTCATCAAACACATACGGTCCCACTATACCGAATTTAGCCACGCCCATCCAAACAGTCAACTTAGCGGAGTGTAGAGGTTTCTCGTGTATTATCATCGGATTCTCTGTCGACCAGTAGCGCATATTTTGTTTATTCACATCACCGTTTAGATAAGAATGAGCTTCATCAGTAAAGAGTAACGAGTTCAATGGAATCTCACCAGTATCAATTCTTGTAAGCATATCCTCGGCAAATGATTTTCTTCTCACAAAATCAGTTTTTTGTAACTTTTGAATGATTAAAATCTTATATGGATGGAAACTGAGGTCTTCAGATAAAATTCGTTGCAGAGAAGTTGGTTTGATTTTTAAATTTAACGCTCGTTTACGTATTGAAGTGGTAGGGGTAGTCTGTACTGAATGCCTTACTCGGTCCGTTGTTTCTGGCGTTCTTACTGATCTTTTCCGACCTGTAGGCTTATTTTTACAAGCATGAGCGGTTTTCTCGAAGTTTTTTACCCATAATTTCACTGTTGGCCTCGATGGCACTTCACTTTTACCGGTAAGTTTAAAATGTTTGCGGAAGGCACGAATTGCACTAATGTAAGAGTCATTATTTTTGAAAAAGGCCTTTACAATAAAAGCGCGCTGCACAGCCGTCCACTTCTCCATGGTAAAAAATTAATACTGAAACATAATTCGGCATGTGTTGGCTACCTGGAACCGCTTTTACCATTCCCCTAACACCATTTGAACGCAGATCAGTGCTCACCAAAATGTGAAAGGTTATTCTGGAACACCCTGTATATTGACAATTTTTTTCGAAGGGACACAATCAATTAATTAGAAATTAAATTAATAATAAAAAGTCTAAATATATACGTAAATTCCTATTTTTTCAAATTTTCGACAACAGATTGTCAATACGAAAACAGACATAACATTCATTATTCAGTGCTGCGTGTTCGACAATGATTTCATACTCAATTTTTCTTTTTGATTATTTTTCCAAATCACTTCAATTTCAATTCCATATTCATTCATTTTTCATGCTTAATGCGATACTTACTCGCCTATCATTTTGAGAGTAAAAACGCGAAATTTTTTCTGGTCACTTTGAATCAATCTGAGTAAACTCCGTTGCCATAAGTTTTATCGACTTTGTTCCTTCAATAGGAAATAGAATTCGTCCTTGATCATCTTTAAAATCATCATAAACAATTTCATTCAACATCTTGTAGCCTGCTTTTTCAGCTAAAACTTGAGACCGAATATTACTACAAATAATCATAGATGCTTTAATATGAAAAGCTTTCGCGAGTTTTTCAATGGTAAGAAGAATATTGTAGCCTATGTTCATTCCAGCGTATTCAGTTTTTACACATAATTCTTTGCCACGTATCACTTTATCTAGGTTGAAAATTTCCAAGGGGTTGTGATTTTTCATAAGGTTTCCGATTAGCAAATGTCTTTCTTGTAACTTATCTCCAGGTATCTGAAATATGATCAAAGTTCCATAAAAAATAATAAAATTATTACGTATTTGTATCGTTTTATCGATGCACTTTTACTCGTACGTGTGGCATTGGATTATCTTCTTTGGAAGCCACTAGAAGTTTCATAGTTCCGACTATTTCTGGTTTTGGGACATCTTCATCTAATACAGCAATGATGCTGATTTGCTGCTGCAAAATTGCTTTGTTTTCGCATAGGTAATTATGAAAGCTTATTTCATCATCCAAAAGTTTTGATGATCTAATAAAGAAAAATCATATCTCTAGGTGAACTTTGTGGATTAATTATTATTTCTAAATTAAAAAGAAAAATCATAGAGCAAATCAAGAAAATAATGTTTTGGGAGTAATACGTTTCTCTTCACTTCTCATCTTCCCTATTTTCGCTATAAAATTACAAAATAATGATTCTAAAAGAATAAAATAGTTAGGCGATTTGTTCCATCAATTTTTCCTGCAGTAAAATGCTAAAATTTTGGGCTTCCTTTAATGCTCAAAATGTTCAATAGGTACATCCATATTTACCAACACCAAGACACGTAAAATAATATCTAATTGTAGGTAGTAGGTAGGTATATAGGTAGGTATGTAGTTCGCATGGGAATAATTTAAACGTGTACTTACACAGTCAATGGTTCTTGCAAATAAAAATATTTTTTTGTAAATTCTATACTTTCTTCAAATCTGTCCGGAGTCAGATCTACAATTTTTATTTTACAGTCTTTACCATCTTTTGTTTTCGCAGTAAATCTATGCCAAGTGTTTGGATAAGGAACCGATACTGGCCTCCTCCATTTGCACCAAAACGATAATTCAGATAATTTTTCCATAACTTTCAACTACAAAATAAGTTTAGTTCACTTTGAAAATATTTCACATAAAAGTAAAATTCACGTAGGTACATGCGTAATTTCGTATTTAGTACGGTAGGTAAGTAGGTAGGTACATTTGTAATCTGTTGAGAACAACATACTTGGCCCAACTGGGATCTTTTTACGAATATAATATGTATTACCCAGTGCCACACCTATTTACCTACTTCTCAACGTACTCGAGAATGAGTAAATAACTGAATTTTTTTCATCATTTTAAACCTGACTAAACATTAAATATGTACACACAATGACACAAGAACACAAATGAGGAGTACAGGGAAAGAACGACATGACTGGTTTTTTGCAAATTTTTCAGGCGTTCTTTCAATGGATTGAGTTTTTTGCAATTTTTAAGTCATTTATTTCAAGTAAAATCTAACAGATGGACAATACCTATTGAAAAAAATCAAGTTACGCCGTTGTTTTTCCGTACTCTTAAAATGAACTACTATAGGCCCCCCCCCCCCCAAAAAAAAAAACTTCAAAAATATCGAAAAATTTCCATAAAAACTGAAAAAAATGATTTTAACAAAAAAAGAAGCTTTCACAAATTTTTCTAAACTGATACCTTTTCTTTGGAAAACTTTTAAACCAAAAGAAGAAAGTCAAAAGTCAAAGCTCTTTAGACGTTTTGACAAAAAATCACAATTTATTAGCAATTTTGCCAAAAAAAAACTACTTACTCAGAATTTTAATGAAAAAACATTACAATTTTTTCGTCAACTTGCCAAAAATTGACGCTCTGTGACAATTTTGACAAAAAACGGGAATTTTTCAACGATTTTGGCAAAAACAGGTTTTTTTGGGTAATCTTTGCAAGAACTGGACTGTTCAACAATTTTGGCAATAATTGAACCTTTTTGGCAATTTCACCAAAAATGAACACTTTATTTTGACAACTTTGATAATAATGGAAACTTGTTGACTATTTTAGCAAAACTTGGCGCTTTTCAACTTTTTTCCCCCAAAAATTGAAAATTGACACTTTTTGAAATTTGTTTCCAAAAAATTGACATTGTTCAAAAAGAACAGAATCTTACGAGCAAGTTGCGCAAAAAAAAGTCCTTTGACAATTTTGAAACGACAAGAGGACTTTTTAAAAAGTTGTATACAGGTAGGTATGTACCTACCTACACAATTTAAGCAATTCAAGATTCGATCACGGAAGTTTTGGAACGAGCTTTTTTCTCAAAAATCCAACTTTCGTTGTGATGAGAATCGAAACAATATTTATCTTAAAGAAATGAAAAAAATTGAGCGTTGAAAGTCTTATTTTTAGTTTTTATACAGGTAACAACAATAATAATTAGGTATTGATTAATCATATTTAGCATAAAGTAAGAAACTTTAAGTAGGTACATACAAGTGAATAGTGATAGGTATAAAATAAGTAGGTAGGTAGGTAGGTATCTATACTTGAATCGTCACCATGTTTCAAGAAAGGTCAAAGTCTACAATTTTGGCTTTAGGAAGATACTTTTCTCATCAAGTAGCAGGTACCTATACCTAGGTATATAAAACCGTTTTCAGCATAATAGTCGCTCAATACGAGCGAGTGATCGAAGAGGAAGGAAAATAATTGTTTTTTTTTCAAAACTTGAAACCTTTTTCTGCCTATTTTAAATAATAAACGTATATTATACAAATTCAATTGCCATATATTTCACCGACTTGGTTCCTTCCACTGGAAATACCACTCGTCCTTGATCGTCTTTATATTCATCATAAACAATCTCGTTTAAAGTCTTGTAACCTAGTTTTTCAGCCATGACTTGAGACCGAATATTACTACACACCATCGCACATTGTTCAATATGGAATGCTTTGGCAACCTTTTCAATCGTTTGAAGCATATGGTAGCCAATACCCAATCCATTATACTCTGATTTCACCAATAATCCATAGTCGCCTATTACTTTATCGGCGCCGAAAATTTCGAAAGGACTGTGATTTCTTTTCAGGTGTTTGATTAGCTTGTGTTTTTTTTGTATCACATCTCCGGGTATCTGAAATACACAGAACAAAAATTATCCAATGGGAAAGCTCTATCGGAAAATTAAAATTTTAGTGTCTTTATCGATGCATTTTCTAACGTAAGTACTCGTACGTTTGGCATAGGGTCATCTTCCTTGGAAGATACTAAAAGTTTCAGCATTCCAACTATTGTAGGTTTTGAAACATCTTCATCCAATACTGCAATAATACTCGCACATTGCTGTAAGACTGCGTTTTGGATTTTAAGTTCATTGTGGAAACTTATTTCGTCTTCTACCAATTTGGATGATCTAAATTAGGGGAAAAAATCGTACCTCTAATTTTATTTCTATCTTAGATCTGAAGAAACGTACAGATATGCAAGTAAAGTACCCACAAATAGTAGGCAAATATCTGTTGTAAGCGTACCTATAATCTCAAGTAGGCAATTTAAACGTATACTTACAAATTTAGAGGCTCTTGAGGACAGAAATAATTTTTCGTTAATTCCATACATTCTGCAAATCTATCAGGCGTCAGATCCATAATTTTTATTTTATACTCTTTCCCATCTTTCGGTTTTGTAGTAAATCTATGCCAAGTGTTTGAATTGGGAACTGAAGATGGTCTCTTCCACTTACACCACAATGATAAATGAGATAATTTTTTCATGATTTTCTATTTCACGAGTTTACATTGAAAGATTTTGTATAAAATTAAAACTTCATTCACATTTGTAGATACCCATCTGTTGGAAATGTAGACGGACGTTTGCACTATTACTTGGCTGAACTGCGATGTTGACGATTAAAAACATTAGGTATTGCCATGCTTACCTACTTATTCATTTTCTGTTAGATGAGTTCATCGCTCAAGATACCTATCTGAAAAAAAACTTGTCAATCCAGTTATCTTATCTCCTTAATGAAAAATATTGTGTAGGTACTTGAATGTTATAATTTGAAAAAAGTCGCTATTGTTTCATACGTACGTAATCTATTAATGTTGGACATAGCTTATCAGTAATTTAAGGCCTCAAGTACCCAAACCCAAACCCATATACCTTTCTGAAAGAATCACTTGTTTAAAGCTGAAGTACAGTAGGGAAAAACACAGCATATTCTAGAAAATATGTAGTGTCATACTCGTTACTTTGAAATAAAGTCACTGCTTGACTTTGAATTGAATAAAACATTAATGCTGAGAGCTTCGTCTAAAGATTTCCAATTTGAAAATTCCAAGTGGTGTCTGGAAAGTCAACTGCCATCCATTCTAAAAATTTCCCCTAAAACTGAAACATTTTTTCTTTTTCAAATCCTATCAAGCTGTGCATTGTAATGCGATCACATTCAACCTGCTTGCAATACTTGAAGAGTCTGGAGCTTTGAAGAATCCACCCAAAATGCAAGCCTCATAATTTTATAGCTTTCATTTTACGGAGTGGCTAGTCAATTCACAGGTGAGCAATTAGAGTAGCAGTGTTACAAGGTGTGAAAGTGAATCCTTGAACAAGATCTTAAATAGCTGGATATCTAGCCTACCTAATTTTACGCATCTATCAGATTGAGGCTTTTTTTATACGAAGACTTTATAGAATCAAGAAAATCCAAAAAATCATTTAGAAGCTCCAGAATGGCTCGAAACAAGTACAATTACATTCGGTAGATCGAAACTGAAATCTTCATCAAATTCAATTTTTCTGTGCGCCGCGCTAGTGTCGCCTTGTTTATGATTGGCTGATGAAAGGTCCCAGTATAAACATTGGAATGTAATGTTGTGAAAATTGCTGATAACAACGGGATCTTTCGTTAGTTCCGGTGTTTTTGACTACCATTTCCTAGAGCGCGACAGTTGTCTTGTCAAATCCCTATTTTCATTCTTAAAACTAAATGTGACTCACTCGGAAATTTTCTGAAAATAGAAAAATGGAAATCTAAAATTTGGAATTTTTAATAGGTAACTGAAAAGAAGTAAACATTAATGCATCATGATAAAAAAATTGGTTTTATTTTTATTTTTTAGTAACAGTTAGATTACGAGTATCATTAAAAATTCAAGTTTAAAATTAAAATAAAATTCATTACTAGGTATCTACAATAAGAAGTTACATTCCATTTGTGAAAAAAAACTAAAAGTTGTTAAAATCATAATACGAACGAAAAAATTTAAAATATTTTTTGCTGTGTGAGGAGGGAGGGATGTTGGCATTTTAATCAAAAATGGTGCCCCCACATTTTAAAAAAAAGTCCCCGATGTTGGGATTTTTTTAATAAAACACATGGAAAATCTTTCTAAAATGACTAGACTAAAAACAGAATTTCCAGAATTAAGATTGTTTTGGTTGCATTTAGGAAAAATGTTAAATCTTTCAAATTCAAAAATAATAGCAATACTCTGTAGGAAAGTCATTTTTTCATTTTCTCTCACTTTAAACCTACTATCATACCAACATTTCATGTAAATTCAATCGCCATAAGTTTTATCGACTTGGTTCCATCAACAGGAAATATTACTCGTCCTTGATCATCTTTGAATTCGTTATAAACAATCTCATTCCATGTCTTATAACCCAATTTATCGGCAATAACTTGAGACTGAATAGAAATACCCGTAATCACGGATGCTTTAATTTGAAAAGCTGTAGCAAGCTTTTCAACTGCAAGTAACATATTATAACCTATACTCAATCCTTCATACATCGGTTTTACACATAATCCGCACTCTCGAAATACTTCATCTGTGCTGAAAATTTCGAAAGGATTGTAATTTTTCTCCAGCTCTTCGAATAGCTTGTCTTTAATAGGCAGAAAATGTCCAGGTATCTGAAACACATCAGGCAATAATGTACATACATAGAACTTGCAAGAGAACCTGCACAACCTTTCAACTTCGATTCAGCTAAAATTAGGGTTGACTTTAGGGCGAATAATAAAGTTTTGTATATGGTTTGCTGCAAAAATTGACAATTTTGATTTTTTTTTTAATTTGAGATTTTCAGCTCGTAAAAAATGCGTAGGTATCTACATCTTTCAACCCGTCTTCTTGAATTCGCGATTTACTTGGTCTAATTGATTCGGAATATCAAACATACTTATGACAGGGATAAATTTTCAGCTACCGAAGTGGATTACAACGTTTTCTGGAGTGATTTGGAATTGTTGAAAAAAAGTTAATTTTTGCCAAAGACTCCAGATCCGCTGAAAAATAATGAAAATCAATTCGAGGGCGTCCCCTTTGATGTAAAAACCAATTTTCAGTTTTTTCACTTCATATTTACCCATTTTTTTGTAAATAAATTATACCCAAGTTTTTTCAATGATTTTCAAAAATTCGCCAAAAATAGAAAAATCAACTTCAGTAGCTGAAAATTTGATTCTGAGGTCTGGATAACATGCTCTTTCAGAAAGTCAAATTTCAGCTGAATAGTAGTTGAATAAATAGGTTGCAAAGGTTCTTTCATTGTTGACTCTACAACAAACTGGTAGGAAACTTTTACTGGTGGTTTTGGTACAGGATCATCTTCCTTAGATGCTACCAGAAGTTTCAACATGCCGACTATTTCGGGTTTGGGAACATTTTCATCTAAAACAGCAATAATACTGGTGCACTGCTGTAAGATTGCTCTGCGCTTACTTTGACTATTGTGGATGTTTCTCTCGTCGTCTAGAAATTTTGATGAGCTAAGTAAGGGAAAAAATTCATATTCATAGAATAACTTTCTAGATTGTTCTTGAAAAAAAATGTTCTTTTACCTACACTCCTGTGATCATCCTACCTATACTTAGTTGTTAAATTCTGTATTGAAAATGAAATATATAAAGTACCTATAGACTACTTGGAAAAGAAAAAACTCTCTCCTTATTTTTAAACTTTATATTGCAAAGATCTTTTCAAAAAGTACAACTTTTCATCATCAGGCAAGAGCACTATTGGACTCCTTAGTTTTGGTTCATCCTTTACCTACCTAGACTACTTCTGTTACTCAACTTGCAATTTCGCTTTCTTCCAAGAATTTAAATAAAAAATGAGAAATTTCGAGCCTTTTAAACTGTCTATTATTTTAACGAAATGTTGGTCGAGAGGAAAAAGTTTTTTCATAAGTGGTCAAGTATATGTGAATGAAGATGCTATGAAAATAACACTCAAAGCATAGTTCTACTCACATGCACAACAGCTCTCGAGGGTAGAAGTATTTTTCGGTGAATTCCATTATTTCTTCGAATCTATCTGGAGTGAGATCCACAATCTTTATTTTGCATTCTTTGCCATCTTTTGGTTTGGAAGTAAATTTATGCCAAATGTTTGGATAAGGAACCGTCGTTGGTCTCTTCCATTTATACCACAACGGTAATTCTGGCGAATTCTCCATGACTTCTTTTCATGTGAAATAATTTGGATAGGTAAAATTAAACTATCACGTGAAGCATTATTCGTATTGAAGATGAAATTTATTTTTCAAAACAAACGTACAAACATGTGAAGCCTAACTGCAACTCATACAACTAGATAGGTCTTAAGTGTAGGTAGTATAGGCTTCCACCTCACTTGACTTACTTCTGACTGATTGGCTTATTTCAAAACGTATAAAACCCTGCCTATCACATTCTACACAAGATCAAGGTTACCTATTTATCTGCTTAAATAATTTAATTGAGTAGGCACATATATATAATGCGTATTTAAATGATTAATTGTTTCATCAAGCTCTATCTGCGTAGTTGGTTCCTACGTGTGTGTGATAGAACAACCTCTGTATTTTGTAGGTACATAAACATGTTGCCTTGCATGGTTATAAACATTGATACTGAAGCTGAGAATCTTCCCACAACATGAACAATCGACTCGAAATTATATCGATAAAGAAATAGCAGCAGTAGGTAGGTACTACACACATTGATATCACTCGCCCTTATTTTTTCTTCCGAATCGATTAGCGATGGTTTGGGTTTTAAAAAATGGGTTTGTAATATACGTATCAACTCTATTTGTCTAGTTCCAAAATCCACTTCCATTGGTTCTAATCTAAAATATTCAGAAGCGATAATCTTTGATGAGAAATAATGAAAAATTCGAAGACTCCAGATCGACTCAAAAATGAATCTAAAAATTGCAATTTTTGAATTTGGCAAATGATTCTCTCGCAAGAAATACTTACACTACGATTTGCATGAAATCACGCAGGATTAAATGAGTATATCCTAAAACCTTCATTTCAAAAGCTAAGGTACATTTTTAGATTTTTGATGAATTTTTAAAAATTTAAAAACTTTTTAAAAGCTACAGTTGAGATCAATTTTCAACTTTTTCGTAAAGAATTTTTCTGTCTTCATTTCAAACAAAAGGAACCGAAGCGAATAATCAGTGGATATCAATGGAAGGAAGATGGGTATATCCATGCCTTTTTTTCATTTTTATAGGGGACAGCTCACAAAGTACTCTCCAGAATAGGCATCCATATTTTAAGAGCTGGTATTTTCAACAACTGAAAAAAAATTAATGAAGTGCAGAGGTATCAATATCAAACGATTGTTTTATTTTCAGGTAACAAAATCATCAATAGAAAATTGTAACATTAGAATATAAAAACACCAATAGCCCCAAAAAAATGTTCATCGTACATCGTCACCTAGGTAAGTATAACTTTTGAAAAATGACTTTCATACAATTTGCCTGATGGGGTATAAAAATTTCTGGGATGAGGATTATTTTGATTCACCCAAATAATTTTTTTTTTTCAGTTTTACATCTTGCTTCAAATTCAAAAATAAAAGCGATAAGTATGAAAGTCAAAACTTTTCATTTTGGCTGATTTTGAACATTATCTATATAAATTCAATCGCCATAAGTTTTATCGACTTGGTTCCTTCAACAGGAAATACCACTCGTCCTTGATTATCTTTGAATTCGTTATAAACAATCTCATTCCATGTCTTGTAACCTATTTTATCAGCAATGATTTGAGACTGAATAGAATTAGCTGTAATCACGGATGCTTTAATATGAAAAGCTTTAGCGAGCTTTTCAACTGCAAATAAAATATTATAGCCTATATTCAATCCTTCATATCCTGGTTTTACACACAATCCATACTCGCGAAATACTTTATCTGTGTTGAAAATGTCAAAAGGATCGTGGTTTTTTTCTAATTTTTCAAATAGCTTGTCTTTTATAGGCATAAAATTTCCGGGTATCTGAAACATTTACAACATAAGTAGAATCAAGCATAGGTAGGTACAAGTACTTATGTCAGCTAGGGTGGCTCGTTTTCTAGATGTTTAGAATTTTGTTGGACCCTAACGAAAAGTCATAGCCAAATCGCACCTTCGGAGTAATAAGATTGCATAATTATTAAAACAATGAAATTTTACAGGAGAACGATTTTTTTAATAAGTACTTGATTCATTATTTTCATCAACTTGATTTAATGTAAACTCAGAGTATTATTTTTGGTTGCAGGAGATTATAACAAACTCCAAAAATGTCAGAATTTATTTTTTTGAGGTGTAATCTTATTACTCCGAAGGTGCGAAATTATCTCAATAAGACGCTCGAAAAATTTCAAATATTCTGGTCAATGTTGACTATACCTACCTACCTACCTACCTACACTACAACAAATGATAAATTCGAATGATTGTAAGCTAATGTAGGTATGTAGTGTACCTATATAATTTTGAGAATGAAATTTTTAAATAGGTACCTACTTGTGGTTTTGGTATAGGATCATCTTCTTTGGATGCTACCAGAAGTTTTAGCATGCCAACTATTTCGGGTTTAGGAACGTCTTCATCTAAAACCGCAACAATACTAGTATGCTGTTGTAAGATTGCTCTGTGTTTACTTTGGAGGTTGTGCATGGTTCTCTCGTCCTCTACAACTTTTGATGAGCTATGTAAAAAGAAAAATCATATCTTTAAAATGACTGTCTCGATTATTCATTTTTCCAAAAATCAAGTAGATATGTATCTACTTTTTTGTGTGTAATATAAAAATTCTCCCTACCTTTTTTTTTAACGCCTACGACGTGGCGTGGCCACCCTATAATTAAGTAAAAAGTTCAGCATTAAAAAAAAAAAAAAAAAAAAAAAATGTTTGAAGCGGCATATTACTATTAAGCAGTACTTATCTACCTATACTTAATTGAAATGAAAAGAAGTTTGAAATTTTAACTTTTTCCAACTAGCTCATTATTATTAAAGCATCAGCATTTAACAATAGTAATGCAAAGTTACAAAAATATTCACCTATAGATAGGCAAGTCATGTACGAGTAGTAGGTAGATCGACTTACTTACTTCGGTAATTTAAAAGCATACTCACACGCATATGGGCTCTCGGGAGAAGAAGTACTCTTTTGAGAATTCCATTATTTCTTCAAATCTATCTGCACTGAGATCCACAATCTTTATATTGTACACTTTGCCATCTTTTGTTTTGGAAGTAAATCTATGCCAAATGTTTGGATAAGGAATGGATGTTGGTCTCTTCCACTTATACCACGACTGCAATTCAGATAACTTTTCCATGATAAGACTCTCTTTTTAGTGAGAAAATTCGTACGAATATCAAAGATAAATTCGAAATGTACGAGTATTTTTTGAAAACTAACATTGAGCATAATACGTGGCCAAACTGCGATGTCCTAACGAATCATAAGTACCTACATATGTGGGTTCATTTCACGGCTGACTTATTTTGGTACTTATATTATACCATAGACATTGTACTCGATGTCTTTGTCGCCCACTATTCAAAAACAGTCGGATTCGGCGCATACGCAGATGCGTATACTTTTCATGAAGTACTATAGCAGTCTATGTATGTATCACATGACTGTCAATTACATTTTATTACCATCATGAAGGTTACCTATTTATCAGTTAAAATAATTTTATCAAGTACCTATGTATAAAGCAACTTTAAACACTTCTTGATTGTTTTAGTGAGCGATAAAACTACTTTGTACACAAATATCTTAACTAGAACGACTTTAAACATGGATACAGGACTGAGAAAGTTCGAAAAAATAGGTGCTGCTGTTGACGAAAAATGTCTCAATACTCGCAAACTCAACCGATGCACAAAATTGTTGCTTTTAAACCAGCAGGAAACACATTTAGAAAATTTACGAAACTAGAAAATAAAAAAAATTATGGAAAAGCGTTTTTTTTTTTCAAATCAAATCCAGATTTCCTTCCTGGAAGGGTTTTTGAAGCGGCAAATTCTTTCCCAGCATTGGCAGCTCACTAAATTTAGATTTAATCTTCTTAAAATTTTCTCATGTTCAACAATTTTAGACGAAAATACGATTTTTTTTACTATTTTTACATATGATCAAAATTGATACTTGCGATGAGAATTTAAAATGGACGCTGGATTCGAGTTCAATCACCCAAAATGACTCCATCCCTCTCAATTAATTTTTCAACTTGAAAAAGTTTGGACACCCGCGATTTTTGAGCCAGATCATCCCCACTCAAACACCATCAAAAACTAAATCAAGCCCAAATACCGAATTTCGTTGAAATCCCGCTGGCTAAAATGTTCTTATAACTCGTCCAAAAAAAAAAAAAAAAAAAAAAAAAAAAAAAAAAAAAAAAAAAAACATGAAAAAGCAGAAAATAGAAATGGACTTTTAGGGTCCCATGGAATAATTATTTTTGAAATATTTCTTGGTGAAATCGCTGTTTTCGAACACATATTTCTCGTTTTTTTTGTGGTGGGGAGGAGAGGATTTTCATATTTCACAAACTTGAAATTTAATCATACAACCTTTATTACTTATTAGGGTTGAATCAGACGAACAAAAGGTCAAAGTGAAAGTTTCTTGGCATGGAGAATCTACGTACAATGGTTATTTTTAAAATTTAAAATCTTTTAAGAAAAAAAAATCAGCAAAAATTTCAATCACCAGAAACTTGAAAAAAAATAGTACCTAAAAAACCAACAACGAGTATCTGTTTCAGAGACATTTATTATTTTGTAACATTAAAAGTAACACGTCATCTTATGAATAGAATCTGAAATTTACGATACAATGATCTCCCGTCATTAAAACACTATATAAGTTTAAACGATAAATTACACGCATTTTTAATGCTGTCCGTATCGAATTGGTGAGAAACTATAGTTGTCATACCACATCTATACTTTATGTCTTGAAAGACTTAAAAATATACATTACACATCCGTTATATATGGTATTAACTATATAAGGAAAAAAAATTCGTATTCAACGTATAAATTATACATATTTTTCGTAAAATATATATGAGAACATAAAACGATCTTGTTGGTAAAACGTACTTATATTTAAAATGATCAAACGGGACAAAAAAATAAATAAATGAAAATATCAACAAAATTCATAGTACTTCGAAAGG